>NC_092375.1:157032414-159532414 GCF_030028105.1 Mobula birostris
TCTCTCAAGTGATGCTATGTCTTAGTTTGGAGAAAATTAGAAGTCGAACCTTTGAACCTTTATTTGATTTTGAGAAAAGATGGGGCTCATTTGCTCGTTATTGTCCTTTGAGCTAACTGATAGATTTTTTCCATGATCTAATTGTAAATTTTTTGGTATATTTTCTTTTCTTGCTGGCGGTTTGATGTTTATTTTTAGAAGCTTTTTTGTATGATGCATTGCTCCGGGGTTGTACACCTAATGGGTTTTTTTTTCAAACTTTTTCTGCTTAGTAGGTTTTTTTTGGTTATCGCAAATTTTTTTTCAATCTTTAAGATAATGTCTTTTTTGAGTCATTGTAAGTGTTGTTACTTCAATGTACTTGTGTTATTTCTTTTGTATAACAATAAAAAGATTTGGAAAGAAAAAGAACGGAAAACTGAAGGCGACCTCTAAGTGAGATTTGTTATCTGAGCATATATGAAAGGAGCAATGACTGATTTGATTATTATTGGGTACCTCTACTGTGCAGTTAGAGCATACCTAAAAGTAGCTCTTGCACTCGTGCAGACCAGGGGTATATAGGTTATTTCCCATATTTTTATGCTGTTGGAAAATATTCACCTTACAAACTATGAGCCCAAAGTTGAGATTGACCATCATTGCAATCTAACCAAGGATCTTTTTCCATGTGCTTTTTAATTCATAAGAAGCTCACAGGACATCTGGTTTGTAAAACTGAGAGCAGAGTTACCTGGTCTTCTTCCCCGTATTTCCTGCTGCTTTTGTGAAAGCTGATGACTTCTCCTCAGCTGTTGTCAGTACTAGCAATACATTCAACAGTTCTGACAAGGGCATTGACCCACTACCTTGTCTGTCGAGATGCAGGAACTGTGTGGTGCCAATCCTTTGGAGAAAGAGAGAAGATGAGAGCTGGAGAATATTTGGGTAGGAACTCCAGCAAGTTCTGTTCAAGCTGCAGAAGGAGAGGCTGCATGTAGCAGAGTTCAGGAAATATGGATTATTGCAGAGATGTGGAAAGGATGCAGGATAGGTAAAGGTTCGTGACAGAAAGGGGTGAGGTAATATGGAAGATTACGATTGGTTCCATTTTCCAGTAAGGCGGGGGGGGGGGGTCAATGTAAATCAGCAAAGAGAGGGAAGGCTGCAAACTAGTGTTACCTTCCTCTGGAAGCCATTGCTCCTTCCATTAAAAAGAGTTTTTATCACCAAGAATCCATTGGATTCAGTGTTAAGTAAGTGTCTCTTTGGTAGTTTATGGTGCCCAAACCTTCTGACGATATGCTTGTACTGCTTATTGCCTAACTTACTAAACTTGCTTTTACCTAATAAACCTAATGTACCTTATAAAGTGGCCACTGAGTGTATGTTCATGGCCTTCCTCTGCTGTAGCCCATCCACTTCAGGGATTGGTGTGTTGTGTATTCAGAGCTGCTCTTCTGCACACCACTACTGTAACACATAGTTCTTTGAGTTACTGACAACTTCCTGTCAGCTTGACCATGAATTACTGTCACCTTCTTGTCTGGCCCTTCTCTTCTGACTTCTTTCACTGTTAAGGCATTTTTGTCCACTCATTGGCTATTCTTTCAAAAATGTTTCGCAACATTCCCTGTAAAGTATGATGGTTCCAGGAAATGTAGAGTTAATCGTAACAAATCCATGGAATTTAGAATAGGTTAATGGCCGATTCTGGAAACTTCCTGCCTACATCCATATTACTAAAATGATTATAAATAATAATTTAAGGACGTTACTCTCTTCATAAATTTCTTTTTCTTTTCCAGTTAGATCATTCAATCCTAAGTTAAAATATAGATTTGAAAATCTCATTCTTTTTCCTAGAACTAATTGTTGAGCCTAGATAAAAATAATTCTGACTCTTCTCTCATTTGTAGCCATACACATTTGCCGTTGTTTCTGTTTGTTCAAGTCATTGCTTGTTCCTGTCATGAAACAGATGCAACTGTGGACCTGATACAAGTGAATTGCAATTGATATATTTTTGATTGAATCGGCACGATTTCCCAAATATTTATTTTTACTCTCCTTTCACTAGATCCTTTATCCTGCACTCAATATGGTCATTCCTACCAGAATAAAGATGTCTGGAAGCCGGAGCCCTGTCAAATTTGTGTGTGTGATGAAGGAATAGTACTGTGTGATGAGATAGCCTGTGACGAACTGCATGACTGCGACAGGCCATATATCCCATTTGGAAGTTGCTGTCCCGTGTGTCAATCTGATTCAACAGATCAGCATCTACACGGTAAGTAACCCACACTATACTGGGTCACATCAAAAGCTTATTGAAGTAAGTTTCCTTTCCTTCTGCAATTGCATTGTTCATTTCACAGTAATTTATTTGCGCTTCAAGAAGTTGCAAAGGATGTCTGAATAGTTGACTTAGTGTTCTTCAACTTGTGTTTTCAAAATTTTTTTTCTCTACAAATAAATTGTATCTTTCATAGGTTAAGACAGGCTTTGTTATAAGCCTCAAAGGATCCAACTATTAGAAACAGATCATTCAATCCCTCTGCAGTACAAAGTACATTTGTACCTCACTCCATCTGAACCAATTTGGCCTCATGAAATGAAGTACCTGTATAGTATAAAACTTCTATCAATCTCAGATGTACTATTATGAATTCAGCTCCTCTTTATTACTTTGAGTTAGGAGAGAATTTCACATTTCCACTATCCATTAGTTGTATAATTTATATGAGACCCCCTTTACTGGGAGTCTTTAATGATGTGGCTCGTTAGCTCCCCCTAACAGCCACTTAACTCAGTGGTGAGAAAACCACCTTTCTCAGACTCTGTATGTCTAGGGTTGGTAAGACTTGGGTCCCCCAACTGGGAAGTTGGGATGTCTTGACCACCTGAACCCCAATCTGTGCGAATACTGTGTAAATTGTGTGCCCCCCCCACCAATGCAATTAGCTGTCGGCAAGAAATAACAGACTGTACGGGGGGTATCAGTCCTTCCTCCTTGAAGTCATTCATCTGTAAAAAGCACCTTGTACAACAGGGACAGCATCCTCAGCCATCTTCCCTCCTCTCTTCTCCCAGCTCCCTTGACCCCCACCAGTGTCCATCACAAAGCTTCTTTGCCTATCGATCTCTGGAAATTTCTGCCAATTCCACCATCCTGATTGACTGACACAACAGTCCCTAGCTGAACAACATAGCCTCTTATCTTTAGCCCAAGCCCAAACATGCTAAAAGCAGAAAAGACTGCTCTTACAGGATGGCTAAAATGAAATACCTGCAGCATGGAAGTAACAATCTTAACCTGAGCATTACATATACATTCTTTGATAATAAATTTACTTTGAATCTTTGAATAACTGGTTCTGATCATTAAGGTTACACTATCTTGTTCAAAATGTTCAGTTCTGTAAATGAAGGAGCAATCAATTTGCTAGGATTACACTGTATACCACTCCACCCCCTCAAACGTAAGGAGACAGAAGGGAAGATATGTAGGCCAGTCACAAAAAAGAGTAAAAGAAAATGCGTTGCAGTAGTAGGGAATTCCCCCAATATTAACTGGGCTCCTTAGTATGATGGATTAGATGGGTGTAGAACTTTTCAACTGCATTCAAGAGAGTTTTTATTTGCAATACACAAATGGTCCTACTAGAAATGAGCACTGCTATATTTAATCAAAGGGAACATTAGAATTACATCTGACACTGTCACAGTGGCTGAATAGTGATCATAATTTGAAAAGTTTCAAAGTAGCTATGGAAAGAGATAGTTACAATCATTGGATGGTCCAGATTTTAGGAATAGGCACTCTTATTCATTTATACTCAGAACAGCTTAGCCAGAAGTGGAGAATCACTAGCTGTAAAGACAAATATTTCATGAGACATACTGTTTTAATTGGTTGTACCTGATTATTAGGACTAATGATTTATGTTCAAGGATATCTCAATCTCTTTGAACAATCATGTCCTTAGCTCTTTCTCACTTCATGTGGGAAAACCCCAAGGCATTTTATACTTGCATTAAGAAATAGGGAAAGTGTACGTCCAATCTCGCATAGAGGAGGGAATTTGTGCTTAGGGGATCAGAGTCAATGAATGAGGTACTAAATGAATTCTCTCTGTTGGTATTTCCTAAGAAAAATGGATTTGGAAGATAGTGGAAATGATGGAAGTTACGCTGGCACATTTTGATATGAAGGAGGCGGCAGTCCAGGGATTTCTGAGAACCATGAAGGAATATAACCCCTGGGGCCTGATGACATATATCCCAGAATAATGAAAAAAAAAATGAGGTTATAACTGGGGCTTTGACTAAGATAGCTGTGTCCTCACTAGAAATGGTAAAGGTCCCAGAGAACTGAAGAGTAACAAATGTGCCTTTGTTTGAGAAGGGAATCCAGGTAGTTATAGGCCAGTGAGCCTCTCATCAGTGGTAGGGAAGCTAATGGAGAAGATACTGAGGGAAAGGAATTGGCTCATTTGGAAAGTCATGGTCTGCTTAGGGACAGTAAATATGGATTTATACAAACAATTGAGAATTTTGAGAAGGTGACAAAAGTGTTTGATGAAGGTAAGGCAGTGGGTGTTTTCTGCATGGACTTTATTAAGGCATTTGGTAAGGCCCATGGTAGGTTGATTAAGAAGATAGATGTATTGGATGCATGGTGAATTTTAAGTTGGATTCAGAACTGGCTTATTTTAGCTTCAGAAGGCAGAAGGTCAGGATGAAAGACTTATTCTGGCTGGAAGCTGATGATCAGTAATGTTCTGCAAGGATTGATGTTGGGACTTCCGTTGTTTGTGATATACTGTATATCAATAATTTGGATAACATGTACTGTAAATGGGTGATTTAGTTAGTTTTCACATGACACCAAGATTGCTGGAGTTGTGGTAGTGTAAGAGCCTATCAAAGAAAACAGTGGGATATATAGTAAATCAGTTACACATATGGGCAGAGAAGCGGCAGGTGGAGTTTAAATCAGACAAATGTGAGATGATGCATTTTGGAAGGTCAAATGAAAGGAGAAAGTGTTCAGTTAATTGTAGGCCCTTTAATATTATTGAGATACAACGGGATCTTTCGATCGTAGTCCATTGTTCACGGAAAGTGGCTACATGAGTGGAGAAGGTGTTAAAGAAGCCATATTGCATGCTTTCCTTTATTGGTAGGTATAAGAATAAGGAAGTTATGCTGAAGGTATATAAAACGTTAGTAGACCACAACTTGTATTGAGCTTTGGTTGCCCCATTATAGGAAGATTGTGGACATTGTTAAGAATGGAAACGAATTTTACCAGGATGCTGTCTGGATTAGAGACTATAAGGTACAAGGAAAGGTTAAATAAACTTATGTTGTTCTCCCTAGAAGGAAGCTGAGAGGAGACCTGATAGAGGTTTCTAAAGTTATGAGAGGCATCCATAGGGTAGATTGTCGGAATATATTCCCCAGGGGAGAAAATTCAAATACAAGAGAGCATGCTTTTAAGGTGGGGTGGGGACAGAGGAGTAGAGCTTAAAGATGATGTGAAGGGCAAGGTTTTTTTTTACACAAAGAGTGATATCTGTCTGGAATGGGTTACTCGGGGTAGCATTGAGGTGGTGGAGCTTAAGAGCCTTTAGATAGATACATGAGTAGGAAGGGAATGGGGAGATATGGATGATACACAGGAAGATGGCACTTGGTATAAATTAACATCAAGATTGGCAAGGGCTGAATCATCTGCCCAGTGTTGTACTGTCCTGCTCTGTTCTTAAGGGTGTTTCCATCTATTCAGCTTTGATCCAGGGTGGGTACGTTAGCAGTCACTTCCAGATTACTTGTGGAAGAACCACACCATTATTATCCAGTGAATGTAGGTTTAGGTCATGTAGTACTTATTACCTAATGCATGGACTTTTGGTAAGACAACGTTGAATCTCTTTGGACTGCTTCATAGTCCTTTTTCTAACGGTATTCCACAGAAGTGCACACTGCATTCTGGATGTGATCTAACTTGCATTTTATATAATGTTCACGAGCACTTCCTTTCCCCTGATGTTCCAGCTCACTAGTTCAAACATTTCTTTGGATTTTGACTTTTGTAATTGTACTTGATGCTACATATTTGAATAATTATCACCATAGAAGAATGCTGCTTCTACATTCTCCATGTGCTGTTTTCGGAAGAACATTAAACCTTGTTTATCAGAAAACAATTAGCTTAAAGAAAGCAGGCACTGTTCCATTGACGGATGTCGTGATTCTAGATGTGCATGCCTACAGTTTCAGAGAAAATCTACTTATCATTGGGGCATTTTAATGTAGCAAATGAGGAAATGTTACATGATGACAAAAACTTTCTACTGTCACTATAAACATTTTAGGACAGTTTAAATGTAGACAGAGTGAAATGACGAACTTTCACCTTAATGAAGCCACCAGGAAATGAGAAATGAAGTGGGAGTTTGAATGAATTTGTTGAACTTAAAAGCAACCACCCAAAGGGACAAACAACATTACTTCTCAAATGGGTAATTACTTATTGGTATCTTTAATGATGTAATTGTTCCATATTTTTTGAAATTGTCCAACTTTTTCCTAGGTCGAAAGTGATTTCTTTCTCCAATCTGAAGCTACCTTAAAATGTAGTGCACCTGCACCACGAACATGATTCCTTCATCTTCAATAGCTAAACTTGTTTCTTTAAATCAACAAAGGTTACATAGTTGTATTAGATTATAATCATTTGATATTACATTGCTAAATGGGAGAAGCAGTCAGCTTCTGATTTTTCAAAGTTCAAAGTAAATTTATTATCAAAGTGCATACATATTATCATATACTAACCTGAGATTCATTTTTATGGGCATGCACAGTAGATACAAAGAAGTACAATGGAATCAATTTAAAATTACACACAAAGATGGACAAAAAACAATGTGCAAAAGAAGATATTCTGTGCAGATACAAAATAACATAATAAATAAGTAATAAATAATATTGAGACCATGAGTTGTAAAGTCCTTGAAAGCGAGTCGATGGGTTTTCAGCCGTTATCCTGGATGTAGAGAAATAACTCCCTAAAACTGAAATTTTGTCAACTTGATTGCAATGTCATGTTTTAAAGTTTTGGCACACTGTAGGTATTTTCTCTGGAATTGTTAATTGTTAATAGAAGTTAAAGTCACTGTGTCTATAGACTATAAAGCAAACAAAATTTCTTGAGTACATACTCACTTTATTGTGACAGTCTAATTGTGACAGTCATTATTTGTGTTATCACTGGAGCAGGATGAATGGGAGGTAATGAAAACAAAACTGTTCAGGGATTTTTAATGTAGAATCCAGGACAGTGTTTCTCTTGGCTGCAGTGGCCACTGTCCTGAAAATAAAAGTGGTTGACCCTTCTAGCCAGAGATGGAAAGAACCTTTTTCACCCAGAGGTTAGTGAGTCTATAAAATTTCAAGAAGGATTGTTGGTGCTCAGTCACTGGGTATTTTCATCACATTCATGAAGGTTCTCATGATGTTTGCCAAGATTGTTCACTAATTCAATAAGGAATAATCTAATTTAATTTATTTTCTTTTTCTCTTTTTTTTAACAGATAGAGGAGAAAAGGTAAGATTTTTTTGAAACATCTTTAAATCAGGAAAATCAGATATTATTTCAAGAATGGGCATACAGCTGTTTTATTGTTCTTGATTAAAATGATTGGAAATGAAATTTGTCCTGGATAACAAAAAATAAGCATGAGAAGCATGAAACATTAGCATGTTGGCAATCCAATTAATGTCCTGCAAATAATTCGGGCGTGGGGGGGGGGTATAAGAAACAGCTCTGATGCGAGACCAACTACTGAAATAAGGTTGACAACATCCAAAACTAATTTCATCTCTTTGTATTCTGCTTTTCATTTCTCACATTACTTCTAATGAAAAGAATGCAAATTTTCTAGTTTTCAGTGAGGCAAACCCTCCCCCCCCGAAAACATTATGCCTTGTTTGAGGCATAACTAAGTTTTGAACACAGTATGCAAAGTTACACACTTGAAACCTCCATTTTCCTTGGGGGGTCTCTAGAGATGCGACTCGTTAGCCCTTTGCTAACAGCCACCGGACTCAGCGGTGAAAAAAACACCTTCTCCAGACTCCGTATGTCCAGGGTCAATATGACTTGGTCCACGTGCAACACCCTGTGCAAATGGGACAGCTTCCTCAGGCATCTTCCCTCCTGACTTCTCCCAGCTTCTGCCATAAAGGTCTTGACCCACACCAGTGTCCGTCACAAAACTTCTCTGCTCAGCATTCTCTAGAACCTTCTACCAATTTCACCATCCTGACTGGCTGACACAACGTTCCTAAGTTGAACAACATAGCTTATCTTTAGCTCAAACCCAAACATACTAAAAGCAGAACTGCTAAAGTGAAATACCTACAACATAGCAGTAAAAATCCTAACCAGGGCGTTACACACAGTTTTCAACAAACAAGCTGTGAAGTAATTCAACGGGTTAAGCTGCAGAGGTGTGAGGAAGCACATTAGGACTGAGAATGGAGAGGCAAGATGGCGGGGGATGGAAAGTGGAAATGAGACGACTGGTGGACTGAGGAGGGGTGTCAGACAGGCAGAAGGTGCCAGGTATGGAAGGGGAGTGGCAGTAGAATTGGAATACAGTGGCACTTGATAGTCGGAGGTAGGGAGAGAAAAGAGAGAAAATGAAACAACAGATGGAGCAAGGTGGATGGAGGTGAATGTAAAAATGGAAGACAGCAAGTGGAGGGAGATTATCTCGAACAGAAAACGAAGGAAAAGGTGAACTGCACTCGGAATCAGATGAGAAGAAATGGTGGGAAACGGTTTGAATGAGGTGGGCAGATAGAGCTGGAAGGAGGAAGGAGACAAAGATGAGTGAAGTGGGGTTTGGCAGGAAGATCAGAAGAAGAGAAGGGGGAAGGGAAAAAACCTGAATTTTTGCTCTCTCTCTTTGCCTGCCTTCATCTATCATTCACCTTCCTCTATCTTCCAACTCAAACTCCCCCTTCCCCTCCCTCCCCTCCCCTACCTGGCACCATCTGCCTGCCATCATTCAACCCTCCTCAGTCCACCAATCACGTTGGCATTGTTTCTTGCCATTCCTCTTCCCGTTTCTAGACTGGCCATCTCACCTCTCCAATCTCAGTACTGGTGAAGGTTTCAACCTGAAACATTGATTATTTATTTCCTCCCACCAAAGCTGCCCGACCCATTCCTGCCTGTTGTTGGTATCTCCAGATTCCAACATCTACAGTCTCTTGTGTCTACACTGTTTCAACCTCTATTCAAATGGACTACTTAGAGACTCCCTCATGAAAAAATTAGATAGTTTATGAAGAGAACTATTCTCATTGTATCCTCATAACATGCAAATTAAAAATATTATTTGGAAATTTAGAAAGACAAAGTTAAAATGATTAGAAGGCTCATAGCCCTACTTGTAAATATATATAAGTACAGGGTCACATTCAGTATCATTCATATATCAGGATCATTATAGGATAATACAAAGAAAGCATAGATGGTTCCAGCTATATAGAAAGAGTAAACTTTTCAAGATCTAAGAAGTTTTTTGATGTACCTCTAAACTAATGTCTCTGTCTCTTACAGGGACAGAAAGGTGAACCTGGGGAAGTACGCAGAGTAAGTAATTTTATATAGTCTGTTTTCACGCTCACCTGCTTTTAACTTTTTTGCAATGACCATTTGTGATCTATTGGTAACTACACTGTTCCAAAACTGGCCATTCAAAAGCTTGTATTTTATGTAAATAAAACTGAGCGTTTAAGTAACCTTAAAGAAAGATGAAGATAAAGTCCTCATTGTATTACTAAAACAATAGTATTATCTGCTGTCAATTTGTTCAATTAATGTCTTCTTTTGATCTCTTTCCCCAGGTGGTTGGAATACGAGGACAACCAGGCCCAGCAGTAAGTGGTATTTTTATTATTCATTGTTATGCTTTTACATTATATATATGAAAATCCATATATATATGGAGTGAAATGAAATTACTTAAGGGCTGTGATGGTTCCACATTTTCCTCACCAAATGCAAATCTAATGAAAGCGTCCTGTTGTAGCAGTGTAGATGGAGAAATTAGTTCACATTGTTCTGAATGCAGTCTCTGATGAACAAGCTCTTTATTAACACTTCTTCTGCAGAAGTACAATTTAAAAGGAATCTCTATGAGCAAAAGTTTGAAGCAAATTCATGACTATGTAATTGTTATTTTCTGAGAAATTTCTACAAATTAGTCATAGTCATACTTTATTAATCCCGGAGGAAATTGGTTTTCGTTACAGTTGCTCCATAAGTAATAAATAGTAATAGAACCATAAATAGTTAAATAGTAATATGTAAATTACACCAGTAAATTATGAAATAAGTCCAGGACCAGCCTATTGGCTCAGGATGTCTGATCCTCCAAGGGAGGAGTTGTAAAGTCTGATGGCCACGGGCAGGAATGACCTCCCATGACGCTCAGTGCTGCATCTCGGTGGAATGAGTCTCTGGCTGAACGTACTCCTGTGCCCACCCAGTACATTATGTAGTGGATGGGAGACATTGACCAAGATGGCATACAACTTGGACAGCATCCTCTTTTCAGATATCACCGTGAGAGAGTCCAGTTCCATCCCCACAACATCACTGGCCTTACAAATGTGTTTGTTGATTCTGTTGGTGTCTGCCACCCTCAGCCTGCTGCCTGAGCACACAACAGCAAACATGATAGCACTGGCCACCACAGACTCGTAGAACATCCTCAGCATCGTCCGGCAGATGTTAAAGGACTTCAGTCTCCTCAGGAAATAGAGACGGCTCTGACCCTTCTTGTAGACAGCCTCAGTGTTCTTTGACCAGTCCAGTTTATTGTCAATTCGTATCCCCAGGTATCTGTAATCCTCCACCATGTCCACACTGACCCCCTGGATGGAAACAGGGGTCATCGGTACCTCAGCTCTCCTCAGGTCTACCACCAGCTCCTTAGTCTTTTTCACATTAAGCTGCAGATAATTATACTCACACCATGTGACAAAGTTTCCCACCCTAACCCTGTACTCAGCCTCATCTCCCTTGCTGATGCATCCAACTATGGCAGAGTCATCCGAAAACTTCTGAAGATGACAAGACTCTGTGCAGTAGTTGAAGTCCGAGGTATAAATGGCGAAGAGAAAGGGAGACAAGACAGTCCCCTGTGGAGCCCCAGTGCTGCTGATCACTCTGTCGGACATACCGTGTTGCAAACACACGTACTGTGGTCTGCCAGTCAGGTAATCAAGAACCCATGATACCAGGGAAGCATCCACCTGCATCGCTGTCAGCTTCTCCCCCAGCACAGCAGGGCAGATGGTGTTGAACGCACTGGAGAAGTCAAAAAACATGACCCTCACAGTGCTCGCTGACTTGTCCAGGTGGGTGTAGACACGGTTCAGCAGGAAGATGATGGCATCCTCAACTCCTAGTCGGGACTGGTAGACAAACTGGAGGGGACCTAAGTGTGGCCTGACCATAGGCCAGAGCAGCTCCAGAACAAGTTTCTCCAGGGTCTTCATGATGTGGGAGGTCAATGCCACCGGTCTGTAGTCACGGCGTCTTCGGCACAGGGACGAGGCAGGACGTCTTCCACAATACAGGAACCCTCCGGAGCCTCAGGCCAGCTAAATGCAGCTGGCTTAGCCAAAAATAAAACTTTCCAATTGACATATTTTGGAAGTTTCAAATTATTGGACAACAAATTTCTTCGAAAGTGCTGCTTACTTAGAATTTTTATTTTGTTTATGATAGACCACTTGAAGCTGATCACAAATACAATTTCAGATTACTTGTATCAAGTAGCAAGTTGAAGAAACAAGAAATTAACTTTTATTGAATATAATTTGTTTAATTGCATAATGGTGCTGATGCTTTGCAATAGTCCAACTAAGCTAAAAAAAGTTTTGTTGATCATCATTTGTACTTGGTGTCTGAGACTTCTCACTGTTGTCCAAAAATACTCTGTCCAACGATAATCGGCCAGCATTGATGAATTCCAGTTGCTTGCTACAGTTTCTCCATGACTGCAATGTCTTGGTGAAATCTTTCACCAGGCTCATCTCTGATAGCATCAAGATTTGAAGGGAAGAAGTCTAAATGGGAATGCCAAAAATGAATCTTTAGCGACATGTTGAATTCCATGGTTTTGTTTGTTTGAAGCATGTTGTCAACCAGTTGCAAATAATTTGGTGCTCTGTAGTTGCCAATAAAAATTTCAACAACGTCCTCGAATGCCTTCCTTGTGATTACTCCAATCCCACTAGAAGTTCTTTAAGTTGCCTGTCATTGATGACCTGTTTGGTTTATGGACCAACAAAAATGCCTTTCTTAATCTTTGCATCAGTTACGCTGACTTGAATTATGAAATGAAATTACAAAGACTGGCAATCTCAAAAAGACGGTGCATGGTAGGGACATTTCATAGTGATCTTCATGATCAGCAGCCCAAAATCCATAACATACACCTAGAAGTATTCAGGAAGCAAAACCTTTGTTGTCCATTTTGATCTGAAACAAACTTAAGTATATTTAATGAGTAAGGATTATTTTTAGTCATCTTTACTGATTTAAAATCAGGTTACATACAGTTTGGGAATGATTTACAATAAAAACATCTAAAGTTTTTGAAAAAACTGTTTTCATCTGTATTATTAAAGCACTGTCAAGATTCTTAAATTCACTAATGATTATGAATAAACTCTTCTTGGGGTTCCAGCTGGGTACAGGTATCAATTTTAACCAATGTTTCGATGACAAAGTCCTCCATCTTGTCTAGTCCGGTGGGAAATTTATCCCTGTCCTCCATTCCTCCTCTTTGGTTAGTCCTCAACCAAACAGGGTTCTGCTGTCCCACCTTGTTTACAACCGAATTCCAGTTCTTACTTAGAGTGAGACTTTCATCTTTGTAAAAGTTCTTATTCTCTAGTCTTATCTGAATGGCTTCCTTCATGAGGCAGACACAAAAGACTGTGTGGTACAGTAGTTTTGTGCCATTGAAGTCAATCCCATGGCCATTGTAAATGCAATGTTCTGCTATAATTGATTTCTCCAGATAACCCAAACGGATACAACTTCTGTGCACCTTGATGCAGGTTTCCAATGTGCATCCTGTCTGACCAATGTACGCTGCTCCGCATTCACAGGGAATCCTGTAAATGCCTGAGTCCCAGGTCATCTTTGACCTGCATAAGCAGGGATTATTGCTTCCTTGTGGATTTGTGGATGGTATTAATCTGGTATTTCTTCAGGATCCTGGTGATCTTTCCAGAAATTGTGGAAATATAGGGAAGACTTGAGGTAGTGACGGGTTCCTGCTTGCGAATAAGAATTTGAACAAAGATGAAAGTCTTACTCTAAGTAAGAACTAGAATTTGATTATAAACAAGGTAACAAAGTGGAAACCTGACTGGTTGATGACTAACCAATCAGGAGGGATGGATGATGGAGGTATAAATACCACCAGACTTGACATGCCTAGGCATCATCCCTGATGAAGATGGCTTTGAAATGTCAGTTAACATCAATACCTGTGTCTGGCTAGAAGCCTGAGAAGAGTTTATTTGTCATATAAGCAGGGAAAGCCTAAAAAGAACAATCCTTTCTTGATTATTTAATTGTCAACAATTATATTCTTTTGCACTGGCCAATTCTGGTGGTTGATGGGATTTTTCTAAGTATTTAAATCTTGAACAAGTACAAACACCAGTGCAATTTGTGTACAGATTGTTTATTGAGTCTGTGCAAGATTTTATGCATGATCTTTATATTATGTATAAATTCCTATCACTTTACTGTAAGCCAGATGTGCCTCACTGAAATAAAAGGGCAAAGGGCAAAGCTTTACCATTCTAAAACCCACACTATTTCTTTAGAGACAGACTAAGTATCCTTGGATACCGGAGACCAGCAACATATTCTACCATTTTTCTGCCTCTGATCTATTAAATTACATAAAGATTTAGCTTTGTGCAATCATAACAAATTCTATTGATGGCTTGGTGGTGAGATCACTGTATGTGTGATTCAGGAATCTGGGTTAGTGATTTGGAAGCAAGTGTTTTACTTGGAATTTAAACACAGTTAATTAACTAATTTCGGAAATAAAAAGCTGGTATCTGTCATGGTGTCCCTGAAGCTAACAAGGATTTTTGATTGTAAAGCAACATCTTATTCATTGCAGTCTTTTCAGGAAGAAAATCTATTAATCTCCCTCAGTTTATGCGTGACTCGGGATCCGTGGCAATGCCACTAAAATTGTCCTCTGAAAAATCTTAATGGATGAGATTGGCTTCTGAAAGGCATTAAATACAAAGGTTATAAGAGATGGGCAAAAAAAAATCAATGTTGTGCTAAGCAGATCAACCCAAGAAAAAGCAAATGACAGCACAATATGCATATATGATAAAAACAGGCCGGGGGATGGGTGTTGTAGATTATAATTAGTTTTACTGTAGTGCCTATTTGATGCTACAAGCATCAGAAGCTGTCCACAAGCCTTCCCTGACTCTCATAGAAATGGCCACCCATTTGGAACATTTGTCATGTTGGGAAGTTATATTGAAGTCGAATAAGATGGTGAAGCCTAATAAGGAGAATTGGGTTCAGTTCTGGTCACTATGTTCTGGTTACAGGAAAGATATCAATAAAATTGAAAGAGTACAGAGAAAATTTACAGGGATATTGCTGGAACTTGAGAACCTGAGATATATGGAAAGGGAAAATAGATTTGGACTTTATAAAATCTCTCATTCTCCTACATTCTGTGGAGGTATACAAAATTAGGAGGAGTATAGATAGGGTAAATGCAAGCAGGCTTTTTCCACAGAGGTTGGGTGAGACTAGAACTAGAGGTCATCAGTTAAGGGTGAAAGGTGACCCAGTGGCTCCTGAAACTTACATACAGGAAATTACATTATACAATCTTGAAATGTTTAAGGGGAACCTGAAGGGGTTGACTTCACTCAGAGGGTGGCGAGTGTGTGGAACAAGCTGCCAACAGAACTGGTGGATGTGGGTTCAATGTGGGTGTAACTTTAAGACTTTTTTTTGGAGGATGTGGTCACAATGATTGAATAGATGTTAATAATATTATATTCTGTTTAGAAGACCAGAATGACCTTTGGTTATAAACAACCGCACTGGCACTTTCCTACTGTCTCGGCTAAGTCTGGTTTAGATCAAGTAATAATTTTATTTGCACTGGTTAGTTAACTCTATTTATCATTTCAATAGCAGCTGCTAACTTAGAAGATGCACTTAAATGACCTTATCCTTGATGCTTATTTATCCAGCAATTCACATCCATTAATCTTAATTAAAAATTTGCACTTCATCAATAAAAACATTTATTTTTTCAGGGTGCTCCAGGTTCTCAAGGCCCAAGGGGAGTGGAAGGCCCAAAGGGACCAATGGTGAGTAATGACTTACACAGTTTGACCACAAGTTTCAGGCATTGTTATGCAAAAGTCACATTTTGAGGTACTGGTATAGTCGATTTCATGTCTGGTAAGGTATTATAAAATTACATTACTTAATTGCCCGAATGTTGTGACCATATGATGAGAAAAAGTTAAAAAGAAACACATTTAAGCTAATATAGCAAGATTATTGATAAATAAACTAAAGATATCTGAATTACATGTGACCATATTAAAGTAAGATTGAGAAAGGAAACCACAGAAGCAATGAAATAAATCTTCTGCCAAGGTCTCATGGCTATATTAGTAGATGTGCCCAGAAATGGGCAATTCCTTGGAGGAGAAGATACTTTTGCACATGGTAGGCACCAGCTGTAGAACAGTTGCTCTGTGTATTTATATTTTCTCAAGTCCAGCATGACAGCACATATTTCCACAAGTTTTCCAACTCTCAGTCTGGGTTATCCATCTCCTGAGCCCATGACATATTAATCTAGCATCAATACAACAGGCTCATCCAGATGGGTAGGAGTTATGAGATGCTGGGAGTAGAATAAGAAATAGCTTTTATTTAAATTAAGTATGTTAGTTTAAACTTCTTTCACTGCAGATAAGTTTACTCTTCTAATTTTTAATTATTTTTGAATGATTTTTTAACTTTCAGTTTAAAGGGCAGATTTGGCAGCCTGTCATCAAGCAATAACATATAGAGGCAGATTTAGCCATTTAACCCATGGTGAGTCTGCTTCACCATTCCATCTTGGCTGATTTATTATCCTTCTCAATCCTGTTCTCCTGCCTTTTACTTGTAAACTTTGATACACTTACTAATTAAGAACCTCTGCTTTAAATATGCCCAGTGACCTGGCCTCCACAGCTGTAACGAATTCCATAGATTCACCACCCACTGGCTTTAAAAAAAACTCCTCATCTCTGTTCTAAAGGAATCATTCTAAAGCTGTACCCTCTGATCCTAGACTCCACACTATTGGAAATATCCTCTACACATCCACACTATCTAGGCCTTTCAATATTCAATATGTCACAGTAAGATTCCCTGCTCCCCTCATTCTTCTAAACACGAGTGTATACAGGCTAGGGGCCATCATATGCTCCTCATATTTTAACTCTTTCATTCCTGGGACCATTCTCGTGAACCTCCTCTGGTCTCTCTCCAATGCCAGCACAGCCTGGCCAAAACTGTTCACAATACTGCAAATGCAGACTGACCAATGCCTTATAAAGCCTCTGCATTAAATCTTCGCTTTTATTTTCTAGTCCTCAGGAATGGATGGTAAAATTGCATTTGCCTTCCTTAGTATCAACACCTGCAAGTTAAACTTTAGGGCAGGGGTGGCCAACCTGTTACATTCCATGTATCAATTTTTCACGCACAAGTTCAGATGCACCATACAAATCTTGTACCCCCATTCAATTCCTGTAAAAATGTTAATATAGACATATTTATCATTTTTACGTGATATATTGATTTAATATAAAAACAAGATAAACATTACTTACCTTAATGAGACTTTTAACAAATATATTTTGTCTTCTTTTGATTTCTTCCTTTTTCTTAATCGCATATTCTTTCCGTAACTCAGACCCAAGCACTAGCTTCAGTTTTCCTTCTATTTCAGTCTGATGTTGTGTTTTATAGTGTCCATTAAGGTCATGTCTTCTATTAAGTGAGAAAGTGTTTTCACAAACAATGCACAATGGTTTTCCTGACTGACCCCCTATAAACAAGAACTCATTTTCCCACTGTTCATTGAATTCATGCTTACTATCACTTCCTGCTTTTCTTTTGCTCATTTTTTTTTAAACTGTGATGGGTAACTGAATGTAAAAACAAGGCTTAATTTTCAAAAAAGTACAAAACTGCGAATGTTCACAAAGGACAAACAAAGCACAACTCCGTAGCGCACGAGTGTCAATTGTAAACTGGTTGGCAGAAACTTGCAACGCACCACTGGTGCAGATGCCTGGCGCCTCAGGATCAAACAAGTATCTTTCTTTTTCAATCTTTTTTTTATTGAGTTTCAAATTGATAAACATAATGATACAAAGAGATCGGGATTACATTAATAACGGTAAACATATACAGACCCAGACTCCAAGTAACATATTTAATTTAAACCTCACAATCTCTTAATAACTGAACATGAGAAAGATTCAAAAAAAGTTTTTACCCCTACACTAAAAAAAACAAAACAAAACAGAAACTGGGCTGCCATATTTCATCGGTTAAAATCATTATTTGTCATTAACTCTGCTCCTCTATACACAAACAAAAAGTTATTAAAAAGGATTTGGAAAAGGTCAATTTACATCGTATGAAAATGTTGAATAGATCAAACAAGTATCAAACGTGTATTGAACAGTTATGAAACGACTGCAGAACAAAAGTCCTTCTTTCCTAGTTTGACTCATTGAACTTTGTTTTAAAATTGAAAACAGATTAATGTGAAAGAAGATAAAATTTGCCAAAAGATGTGCATGAAATAATAAAATCGCTAAAAATAATTGCTAAGTTTTAGATTTATTCTCAGTAAAACCCATCTCTAGCTCTAAGCTACTTGAATTCCTGTTATAGATATTTTTTCTACAAATCAGTTTTTGGTTAATACTTTTTGCATGAGTAGGCTTATTTTTTTATTATTATCACTGGGGTGCAATGCGCCACTTCTAATCATCCAATACGCTACTTTTGGCGCATGCGCCATAGGTTGGCCATCCCTGCTTTAGGGAGTCCTGCAGTGGGGCTCCCAAGTCTCTGAATTTGCTCCCCTTTTAGAATACAGTCTACCCCTTTATTCTTTCTACCAAAGTGCATGACAATACATATTCATACACTGTAAAGAGACATTCCAGATGTATAGAGTTCTTTCAGCTGCCAAAACCTTTTTGAGAGCTCAGCCAGTCTATGTATTGAGAGACAGCCACCCAGTACAAAATGGTGCCCTGAGGTATGTTAGTGGAAACCACATAGTGCTGGTTACTAATGGCCTTTGATATCAGGCAACAGATAATCCTGCTCTCCTCCCCCCACCCTGTTATTAAACTGGAATAAGAACTGACTAGTAAGTGGAAAACTGCTGCCTTAAATAGTTGTTGTATTTAAAAGTGAGGAAAGATTATGTCTAGTGTCCCGTGAACCAAACAGTGCTGTGCCGATGATAAGAAGTAATAGAACAATTATCTTGAAACAGGAAACAAAATATTGAGTGGCACAGTTGCATCGTGGTTACATAATGCTATTACTGTACCAGTGACCTGGGTTCAATTCCGTCACTGTCTTTAAGGAGTTCGACCAGTCTCTCTATGACTGCGTGGATAACCTCCAGGCACTCTGCTTTCTTCCCACATTCCAAAAATGTATGGATTAGCAGGTTAATTGGTCTCAGCCAAGGGTGTAATTGGTCGCTGCAAGTTTGTTTGGCTGGAAGAGCCTGTTATTGTGCTGTATCTCTAAATTTAAAAAAAAAAAAAAAGTTTTTCTGAAGTGAAGAGGCTTCAGTGTAGGCCCGAAATGTCAACTGTACCTATTCCTATGTATGCTGCCTGGCCTGCTGCGTTCACCAGCAACTTTTATGTGTGTTGTTCTGAAGTGAAGTTATGCTTGAACAATACTAAATGTTATCAATACGTAACAGAAGATAGGCATGTGTCATTGCAAAAAATATGATGCATTTGAATATTTCAAAAGGATTTTAATAACATATAAAGGAAATTAGCTGTGCAGATGAAAACAAAATGAATATTGCTTAAGTTCTGTTCTGACCCCAACAAAACTGAAGAAATATTAAGCTCGTCTTAACCATCAATATTTCTGTGCCTAAGTTTGGCCTTGTTGCTTTTAGTTCCAATAGTTTCTTGATGCACATTTTTGCTTCTTTAGGTTGAAAAAAGTATTAATGCCAAGAAGTACTCAGGTTTTTTTAAAC
Source organism: Mobula birostris (assembly GCF_030028105.1). Lineage (NCBI taxonomy): Eukaryota > Metazoa > Chordata > Chondrichthyes > Myliobatiformes > Myliobatidae > Mobula > Mobula birostris. The sequence continues at coordinate 157,051,827 of NC_092375.1, forward strand.
CATGAACATTAAATATATCAGACTAACATGTGCAAGTCATCAAACGTAAGGAAGGTGTAATGCACTAATGAAAATTTATAGTGAAAAAAAACTGCAGGTGCTGTAAATCTGAAATTAAAACTAGAAAATCTCAAAAACACTCAGTAGATCAGGCAAAGAGAAACAAAGTTAATGTTTCAGGTTAAAAACCCAATATTTAATTTAACAAATGGTGTTTGACCTGAAATTTTAAGTTTCCCTTTCCTGACTATATTGAGTGTTTACGTCACAAAGTACAAATAAGTTAGTCCAATTACTGTAATGTACAAAATATTCTTTCATAAGAGGATTTTAACACTTGCTGTTCTATTTGTAAGAGCTTTACTTTCAGAGAGACAAAATTAATTTGCCAATGGAGCCAACTGGAAGATGGGAGATATTCTGCATAGAAATGTATTTCTATTTTATTTTATTCAATGTCTAGCATTTATTTAGAGAGGACTGGAATATAAGAGCAAGGATGTAATGCTGAAGCTTTATAAGCCATTGTTCAGACAGCACTTGGAGTATTGTGAGGAGTTTTGGGGCCCTTTCTTATCTGAGAAAGGATGTGCTGGCATTCGAAAGGGTCTAGAGGAAATTCAATAGAATGATTCCAGGAATGGAAGTGTTAATATACAGGGGGTGTGGTTTGGGGGTTGTGTGGATTTTATTCAAACCTATCAAATATTGAAAGATAGAGTGGATGTGGAGAGGATGTTTCTTCTAGTAGGGAAGTCTAGCACTAGAGAGCACAGCCTCAGAATAGAAGGATGTCACAGAGATGAGGATGTTTTTTAGCCAGAAGGTGGTGAATCAGTGGGTTTTTAAAAAATTGAGATACAGTGTGGAATCGGCCCTTCAGGTGTTTTGAGCCACACTGCCTTGCAACTCCTGATTTAATCCTAACCTAACCACAGGACAATTTACAATGACCAATTACCCTACCACCTGGGTAGGTCATTGGATCCTGGAGGAAACCCACATGGTCATGGGGAGAATGTACAAAATCTGAGCCTGGGTCACCTGTATTGTAAAGCATTGTGCTAATTGCTATACTACCATTCCGCCCATTGCCACAGAAGGCTGTGCAGGCCAAGTTGCTGGGTGTATTTAAAGTGGAGGTTGATAGGTTCCTAATTATAAAGGCTTCAAAGATTACAGGCAAGAGGCATATTGATGAAGGTAGAGCAGTAGATGTAGTGTATATGGATTTCAGCAAGGCATTTGATAAGGTACCCCATGCAAGGCTTATTGAGAAAGTAAGGAGACATGGGATCCAAGGGGACATTGCTTTGTGGATCCAGAACTGGCTTACCCACAGAAGGTAAAGAGTAGTTGTAGATGGATCATATTCTGCATGGAGATCAGTGACAAGTGTTCTGGGACCCTTACTCTTGTGATTTTTATAAACAACCTGGATGAGGAAGTGGAGGGATGGGTTAGTAAATTTGCTGATGACACAAAGGTTGGAAGTGTTGTGGGTAGTGTGGAGGGCTGTCAGAGGTTACAGTGGGACATTTTGGATGTAAATCTGGGCTGAGAAGTGGCAGATGGAGTTCAACCCAGATAAGTGTGAAATGTTTCATTTTTGTAGGTCAAATATGATGGCAGAATATTGTATTAATGGTAAGACTCTTGGCGGTGTGGAGGATCAGAGAGATCTTGGGGTCCAAGTCCATAGGACACTCAAAGCAGCTGCGCAGGTTGACTCTGTGGTTAAGAAGTCATATGGTGTATTGGCCTTCATCGATCGTGGGATTGATTTTAAGAGCCGAGGGGTAATGTTGCAGCTATATAGGACCCTGGTCAGACCCCACTTGGAGTACTGTGCTCAGTTCTGGTCGCCTCACTTCAGGAAGGATGTGGAAACCATATAAAGGGTGCAGAGGAGATTTACAACGATATTGCCTGGATTGGGAAGCATGCCTTATGAAAACAGGTTGAGTGAACCTGGCCTTTTCTCCTTGGAGCAATGGAGGATTAGAGGTGATAAGATGATGAGAGGCATTGATCGTGTGGATAGTCAGAGGCTTTTTCCCAGGGCTGAAATAGTTGCCGCAAGAGGAAACAGGTTTAAGGTGCTTGGAAGTAGGTACAGAGGAGATGTCAGGGGTAAGTTTTTTACGCAGAGAGTGGTGAGTGCGTGGAATGGACTGCCGGCAACGATGGTGGAGTTGGATACGATAGGGTCTTTTAAGCGACTTTTGGATAGGTACATGGAGCTTGGAAAAATGGAGGGCTATGGGTAAGCCTAGTAATTTCTAAGGTAGGGACATGTTTGGCACAACTTTCTGGGCCGAAGGGCCTGTATTGTGCTGTAGGTTTTCCGTTTCTATGAATGGGATTGGGAGAGACAATAAACCAGCAGGAATGGCGGAACAGATTCGGCCGGCTTAATGGCTTAATTCTGCTCCCAAGTCTTATGGTCTAATATTAAACAGAAATAGTTATAATCATTAGCAATGTGCATTTGTGCTGCTTCATGAATATAAAGCTAACTTGTACAAGGTGATACAAAGATAGCTTGAAAATTAACTCGAGCATTGTAATTTTTCCTGAACTTGAATTTAATTTTTGGTTTATAGGGTGTGCGTGGCCCACCTGGATCTGATGGTGTGCCTGGAATTCCCGGAGAACCTGGTCCTCCTGGTCCACCTGGACATCCCACTCATCCTGGCTTTCAAAATGTAAGTACCTGTTTAGTAGATCCTCAGGGAAAGAAAATTAGTTCACTTTGAACGCACTAATAATCACAGCTTTAAACCTTAATTACTGGGCAATGGAAATAATCTTTGTCATCTTTCATCAGCTTTGGTAATTCCAAATTTGTTTGATCCATTTCCAACAATTTAGAATTTACAAGATTAAGCAACAGACAGCTTAGTCCCTTGATCTAACTTGAAACTTTTCCCTTTTTACTTCACCTTCTGCACCATTTTCATACCAGGTTTACAGTTTATTACAAGGAAATGCACTTAGAAAATATAGCAGCTGTCTGCATCTACATTGAAAGGCTTAAGTATTTAGTTATTCCATTTAGAGGTGTACCTGTGATTGGAGAACATTAAAAGCTATCTTAATGGCAGTGAATCTGCCAACTTGAAAAAAGGAACTGAATTTCTAGTTTATGTGAACTCTTATTCATAGACATACAGTAAGACTGTTGCCCTTTAATTGTTTGATGCAGCATTGGTTCACTATGCATCCAACTTGAAATATTTAAAAGGAACAATATTTATATGTTCTGATTTTTTAAAAAAATCATCTACCAAATAAACATTTTTGCCTTTACATTTTCTTTTCAGGTTGGAATAGATCATCAAGATGTTTTTTTTTAAAGAAAGCCAATAACATTGTTTCCTTCCACTTTATTCATCCTTCTCTTAGTCATGTAATAACTTAAGATGAGGCTGCGGCATTGTAAGCTTGATTCTCAGGCCAACAGTTACTGAATGAATGTTTGTTGTGTGCACACAATGAAGAACGCTGACAAATTAAATAGGACCACACAGAATATCACAGCATGCTATTGGAGAAATTTAAAACTACTTCCAATATTATGGAGTACATACTTTATTATTGAATTTAATATTGATGAAGCAAGAGTTAAAGTCTCCTTAAGCATTTTTGTTCCTCTTGCCAAAATAATTTAATAGATTTAGTTTAAAGTTAATTAAATATAGGTGACAACATGCCATCACAAAACCATCAAGAATAGCCTGCAGCATTTACTTCCTCAAAAGTGACTCCACCTGAGTTTATGTATCTAGCATTCTCTTGAGTACATTTTACAATTCTCTGTTGCCCAGCTACATGTTCCTTTTGTTCACTTGTAGGATGAGAGTAATTTGCTTTGTTTCTCCTCACACAGCAACTTGCTTCTCAAATGGCTGGCGATAATGAAAAGGCAGGTCTACGTGGCCAAGTGGGAATGGTGCCAGGAGTTTCTGTAAGTCAGCTTTTAAGAGTCTCTGGAAGTGTGTTCAATATGGCTTGGTTATTGCAAAGAATGCATTATATTTGTTTCCAGAGAACAGATAACCTTCAGTAAATCAGAAATAATGACATTTAAAATAGAACCATTTTCAAAGTATGTATACGTTAACATTTTACCCTGAGATTAATTTTCTTGCAGGCGTTTACAAAAAAAATACAATAAACTTTATGAAAAACTATACTTAAAGATTGACAAACAACCAATGTTCAATCTTTTCTTATAACTCAGGTCCTCCAGTCCCAGCAATATCCTTGTAAATTTTCCCTGAGCTGTTTTAACCCTGTTTGCATCTTTTCTGTACGTAGGTGACCAAAACTGCACATAATGTTCCAAAACAGGACTCACCAATATCTTGCACAGCTTTAACATAACATCATGTCTCCTGTACTCAATACTTAGATTTATGAAGGCCAATGTGCCCAAAGATTTCTTTATGACTCTATCCACCTGTGGCACCTCTTTCAGTTAATTATGGACTTGTATTCCCAGATTCCTTTGTTTTACCACACTCTTCAGTGCCCTACCATTCACTGTGCAAGACTTGCCCTGGCGGGACCTACCAAAATGCAGCACTTTGCAAGTTGTCTGCATTAAATTCCATCTGCCATTTTTCAACTCATTTTTCCAGGGTGGTCCAGATCCCACTACAAGCCATCAGAATCTTCCTCACTGTCCACCAATCTTGGTGTCATCTGCAAATTTGCTGATCTGGTTAACCACACTATCATCCAGATCCTTGATATAGATGACAAACAATGATTTACCCAGCACCAATCTCAGTGGTATGCCACTAATCACAGGCCTCCAGTCAGTGAGACAACCATCTACAACCACAATTTGTTTCTCCCACGAAACCAATTTACTTCCTCATCTTGAGTGCCGAGCGACTGAACCTTCTTGACCAACCTCCTGTGCGGGACTTTGCCGAAAACCTTGCTCAAGTTCATATACTGTCATACAGTTTCATCCACTGCCTTGCCTTCATCAACTTTCCTAGTAACATCCTTGAAAAACTTTAAAAGATTGGTTATATATGACTTGCCATACTCAAAGCCATGCTGACTATCCTTAATCCGTCCATGTCTATCCAAATACTCATATCTGGTCCCTTAGAATATCTTCCAATAATTTTCCCACTACTGATGTCAGACTCACCAGCCTATAATTTCCAGTTTATTCTTAGAGCCTTTCTTAAACAATGGAACAACATTGGCTATTCTCCGATCGATAATGAGGCTAATGTGGAGAAATGTATCCAATCACAAAGCACACCTGTATTTCATACAAAATATTACCTGATTCATATTTGTCATCTCTATTAATACATGACTGGTTCAGATCAAATATTCTGGTCAGTGGGAAATTATTTAAATACAAATAAATTTATTTAGGTAGGAGATTGAGAAATTATTTAATGAGGAAATAAAAGTTATTTTCCCAGTCACATTCATCAATATGAGCCACTTAAAAAGTTCTCACATTTTGTGAGAAGATGTACACTGCGTGTGTAGAGAGAGATTTAATGCACCCATTTCTTTAGATGTTATGCAGGCCATTCAGTTCAAATCTCATAGCATTTAACTTCAGCTAATAATCTGGGATTTAAAGAAAAGAGCAAGTCAATAATAAAGGTGACCACATATTATCAAATCAGTCTAACAGGCTTGCTAATGTCCTACGAGGGAAGAATTCTGTAATCCTTCCCCGGTATAACATGCAGGTAGGCAAATTTCTGACTCCTGATGCTCAACAATGGACCAGACATAACCTTGACAACGAAGTCTAAACTTTTGTAGCTCATGACTATCAGCATCCTGCAGTACAAGAAGATTGAAACAAAGGGACATCTAACCCTCCCCAGTGTGAGGCCTATGACAGGCATTGTCTCATATAGATGAGTACCTGTCAAAGATTCTCTCTCACTCCTCACTGTTGTCATCTTCTTCCTGCATGGAGAATGAAGGATCCCATTCTCAGGTACTTCAAATGAAGATGGGATAATGGTACATGAAAGGAACTAGCATAGTGTGTGAGTAGAAAATACTGAATGTGGGATTTTACAACTTTAGGGGTAAGGATGAGATGAACCTCAAGTTCAAGTTATTGACCTCCAACTGTACACGTGTACTGTCAAATGAAGTGGTGTTTCTCTGGACTAAACAACACTTTCAATAGACTGTGTCATTCTCCCAAGTAAACACGGATGCAAAAATACCTATTTAAGATCTCCCCCATTTCTTTTAGTGCCATGCATAGCTGACCACTCTGATCTTCAAATGCATCAATTTTGTCCCTTGCTATCCTTTTGTTCTTAAGCTCTTGGGATTCTCCTTCACCTTGTCTGTTAGAGCAAATCCATGCCTTTTTTTAGCCCTCATAGTTTCTACTAAAGTGTTCTCTTGCATTTCTTTTACTCAAGTACCTCATTTGTTCCTTCCTGTCTGTACCTGCTATGCACTTCACTCTTCCTAACCAGTGATATGCTTCCTTTGAGTGATTGCGAAACTTGCTCAGCATTCAAAACAATCATCCGCTCGAAACTAACCACTAAGCTCCAAGCTCCAAGCTCTAGGCCTTGATATCTCTGTGTGCACCTGGATCCTCTATTTTTCCACTTGTAGACCCCAGTCAGTACAGATTGGCAACATCTCCTCCACAATCACCATCAACACAGATGTACCACAAGGCTGTGTGCTTAGCCCTCTGCTCCACTTGCTTTATATTTACGACTGTGTGAATAAATACAGTTCCAATGCCATATTTATGTTTGATAACAATACTACTGTTACTGCCCGAACCAAGGATGGTGATAAATTTGCATAGAGGAAAGAGATTGATAGTCTGGCTGAGTGGTGCCAGAACAACCTCTCATGCAAAATTAGTATAATCAAAGAGCTGATTATTAACTTCTTCAAATGTTTAGCTGTGGTCAGAAATAAATTTGGACAAAATGTTAAACTAATGGAATATAAAACAATGGTCCTTGCTGTGCAATGTGGTTAGGTTTTGTAATAAATAATCCTGCAGCTTTCACACCTGAATACTTACTGAAAAAGCAAATTAAAGGCTCTTGGTTTACTAATTAAATGATTCTTTTATTATTTTTTGAGTGTCAAACTTTTTGGAAGTGACAAACTACTTTATTTCTGTGCTGTTGAGTCTTTACGTTTAACCCTGTGAACGCAGTGAAAGATGAGTGAGACCATATGGAAGTTTGGTCACCAACATATTTTGAGTATTATTTTGTGAAGGGTTCAGTAACCATTTACTATCCTTGTTTAGGAAACTTGCAGACTTGCTGGAAACAAGTCTCTGAACACAGTGTGATCTGACTCCTTAACGAACATTAGAGATTTCACTAAATGTATAAATGAGCCATAATATACACTGTAGTTAATAACAAAGTTGTAGACTGTTATCATTGATAATAAAATAACTGAAATTACTGGACCCACAGAACACACACTCTTACGACCCACTCCTCATTTTTATTTTACTTGTGCACAAGGAAAACAACATAAGCCCCCTGTCCTCTGAAGTCCAAAAAGAAAACTCTACTTTTATACAGAATTGGTTTACTAGTTACAGATATTGATGATTGTAAATTGTATATGTTTGAATTCCTTACTCACAAGATCAATTCACAATTGAGGTGTTAAAGTCAATTGAAACCACAGCGGACAGCCAATGATATTTTAGAGCCTTAGTTTTTGGATATGTTTCCCATCCTTCTGTTGGTCTTATCTTGTCTGTTTCTGGCACCCCCTATCAAGTAAAGGGGCACTATGGTTTAGGAAAATTTTTTTAGAAAAGTGTCACCACAGAAGCCTCACTCAGTTGGCTTGAGTATACATTGCTACAGTCACCCCAGCTTATCTCGTCTGTAGTAAGCAGAGTTGCCTCTGACAGTCTCACTGAAAGGTCTCGCTTGACTACAACTGCCCCAGGCTATCATAAAGTCACAGAAAAGTACAAATCAGAAACAGGCCCTTTAGCTTATCTTGTTTGTTCCAAACCATTTAAACAGCCTAGTCCCATCAACCTGCACCCAGAACATAGCTCTCCATACTCCTACCGTCCATGTACCTATCCAAATTTCTCTTGTACTCTGAAATCAAGCTCGCATGCACCACTTGTTCTGGCAGCTCATTCCACACTCCTACGATCCGCTGAGTGAAGAGATTTCTCCTCATGTTCCCCTTAATCTTTTCCCATTTCACTCTTAACCCATGACCTCCAGTTGTAGTCCCAGCCACCATCAGTGGGAAAAGCCTGTTTGCATTTGCCCAATCTGTACCCTTCCTAATTTTGTACACCTCTGTTAAATCTTCCCATTCTCTTCTACGTCCCAAGGAATAAAGTCCTCAGCTATTCAATCTTTCCTTATAACTCAGGTCCTTCAGTCCCAGAAAATCCCTGTAAACTCTGAACTCTTTCAACCTTATTTACATCTCTCCTGTAGATTCTAATGGTCTTCCCCGCTGTCCATTGCACCTTCAGACTTTGTGTCATCTACACGCTTGTTGCTCCTTTTAACCACATTATCATCCAGATCATTGATATAGATGACAAACAGAAAAATGGACACAGCACCGATCTCTGTCACTCCATTAGTCACAGGCCTCCAGCCAGAGAGGCAAATATCCACTACCACTCACTGGCTTCTCCCAGAGAGTCAGTGTCTAATCTGGTTTGCTACCTCATCTTCAATGCCAAGCGATTGAACCTTCTTGATCAACCTCCCATCCTTGCCTAACCTTAGTTTCCACAACTGCAGGAAGATAATAATGGATTGGTCTGTGATCAAATGAAATTTAGTCCAAAGAAATGCAAGGTGATGCATTTAGGGAGTGAAAACAAGTTAAGACAATGCACAATAAATGGTGGATGTTGAACAGTGTAGGGGAGCATGTGCCTTTTGATAATTGGAGGATGGGAAAATTTGGTTAAAATACAGTGTATAAGATACCTTATTGGTTAAGTCAGAGAATATAAACACAGGATCTTGTCAAACGCGGCTTGTATTTACTCCTAGTTCATTTTTAGCCAACGTACCTCAGGGAAGATGTGAAAGTACAAAGCAGGATGCAAAGGAGATTTCTAGGGAAGCAAATCTTTACTTATGAAGAAGGAATGGTTACATTGGATATGTGTTCTGAACAACAAAGGAAGTTGGGAAATTTAGTCAACCTGATTAATATCATGAGAAGAGGGACAGGGAAGCACTCGTTCTTTCAGCAGAAACGCAATGTAGAATTTGGATTTTTGGGAGCATTGTTTTTAAAAAGAAAAAGTATTGAGGTAATTTATGCAAGAAGTTATGGGTTTTCATTGACTTGTCTGGAAAAGTAATGAAGGCAGAAATGCTGAACCGATTTTGAACACAGGATGCCATAACTGTAACACACATAAAAGTTGCTGGTGAACGCAGCAGGCCAGGCAGCATCTCTAGGAAGAGGTGCAGTCGACGTTTCAGGCCGAGACCCTTCGTCAGGACTAACTGAAGGAAGAGTGAGTAAGGGATTTGAAAGTTGGAGGGGGAGATCGAAAATGATAGGAGAAGACAGGAGGGGGAGGGATGGAGCCAAGAGCTGGACAGGTGATTGGCAAAGGGGATACGAGAGGATCATGGGACAGGAGGTCCGGGAAGAAAGACAAGGGGGGAGACCCAGGGGATGGGCAAGGGGTATATTAAGAGGGACAGAGGGAGAAAAAGGAGAGTGAGAGAAAGAATGTGTGTATAAAAATAAGTAACAGATGGGGTACGAGGGGGAGGTGGGGCATTAGCGGAAGTTAGAGAAGTCGATGTTCATGCCATCAGGTTGGAGGCTACCACACATTCCACACATTTTAATTCCACATCCCATTCCCATTCTGACATGTCTATCCACGGCCTCCTCTACTGTAAAGATGAAGCCACACTCAGGTTGGAGGAACAACATCTTACATTCCGTCTGGGTAGCCTCCAACCTGATGGCATGAACATCGACTTCTCTAACTTCCGCTAATGCCCCACCTCCCCCTCGTACCCCATCTGTTACCTATTTTTATACACACATTCTTTCTCTCACTCTCCTTTTTCTTCCTCTATCCCTCTGAATATACCCCTTTCCCATCCTCTGGGTCCCCCCCCCCCCCCCGCTTGTCTTTCTTCCCGGACCTCCTGTCCCATGATCCTCTTGTATCTCTTTTGCCTATCACTTGTCCAGATCTTGGCTCCATCCCTCCCCCTCCCCCTCCCCCTTTCAAATCCCTTACTCACTCTTCCTTCAGTTAGTCCTGATGAAGGGTCTCGGCCTGAAACGTCGACTGCACCTCTTCCTAGAGATGCTGCCTGGCCTGCTGCGTACACCAGCAACTTTTATGTGTGTTGCTTGAATTTCCAGCATCTGCAGAATTCCTGTTGTTTGCCGTAACTGTAACCAGGCCTATTTGAAATGAACCTCAAATGAGGAATGCAACAAAAGGCATTGTGCTTGATAAATGTCAAAGCAAAATCATCTTGATTTTGTTGGTTTTAGAATTGTTTATGGTTTCTTTTTTATTCTCCAGGGTGAGGTTGGGCCAAGAGGACCTCCGGGAGGCACAGGACCAGTAGTAAGTGATTCATTGTTCCAATTAGCAATGGAGCAAACTCCTTTTTTGCTTTTGCACAGGCTGGTATGAATTTACCAATGCAAATTGGAGTTCAAACACTTGAAATTCTTGCAATTGCCTAGATATTGAACAATGAGGAAAATGAACTTTGATAAGGCTAATCTACCCAACTTGTTTCAGTGAAAATCCTTCTAGGATTCAGCTTCTCCGTCATCCTACTTTCCCTTTCCAGTGTAACACACTTTTAAGAGTGATTTGGTCTTCATCCATACCTAACAGAATTAACTATCATATAAGACAAAATTTAAAGAGTAATTACTCAGGTTGAATTCAGCATTTATACTTCATTTCCTCCTACTTGTTTTCTGTTAATATGTGTCCTGTAATTTTCTGATTTTTATTTTCTGGAGAGAACTGTTTTATGTTTCTACATGATTTTTCACCAGGACACCTGCATAAATCCTTAGACGTGATTACTTTGCATCTCTTTGCATTCTTTTTGTCATATGTTGAGTGGAAGAGTGATGAATTTCTGCAAACCTTTTCCTTTCCTTGTACTGCTGAAAGAGGCTATTTGGCTTGAGAGGTATGTTCCATTTTAATTATCAAGCTGGTCCCACACTTGCCCTCTCCTTTCAGATACTTATCAACTTCCTCTGAATTTCTCTTAATTCCTACCTTATCAGTACATTCTAGGCTCCAATAACTATTTGTGTGTAAAAGATGAGCTCTTCATTATCAGTTTGGATCTTTTGCCAACTACATTCTATGTCCCCTCTTTCTTGATCCTCTGAGTGGAATAGTTCCCCTTTGTCTACTCTGTCCACATCGTTTATGATTTTAGGTACGTCATACCATCTTGCAGTTTCTTTTATTCCAAGAAAAAAATGCCCCCACGTTTCCAGTCTATTTACATTATTAACATTCTTTGCTCCTAGAATTGTTTTAATAAATCTCTTACTAATCATTTGCATCTATTCCAACATGTGGCATTCAGACCTGCGTTCAGTAATCCAGTTGTGTTGAATGAGTGTATAATAAACTTCAAATTTATAGATTCATACAACACAAGCCCTTCTTCCCACAGAATTCAAGTCACCATCAAACAAGCATCTATTTGTGCTGAATCCATTTTATTTTTCCCACATTCCTGCTTACTTCCTCCAGATTCTGTAGCTCAACTACAAACTTTGCAAAGGCCAATTAACCTACCACCAGTCCAGCTTTGGCTTTGAGAGGAAACTGGGACATCCAGAGGAAACCTATCTAGTCACAGGAAGGACATGCAAACACCACACAGACAGCATTAGAGCTCAGGGTTATTGGAGCTGTAAGACAACAGCTTTACTACCTGTGCTGCTGTACCATCCCAGATACACTATTCACCCTCCCCCCCCCAAGTAACAATCCATTCCAGAATATTACCCCAATCGCCTGGTTAGTAATTACTTCTGTATCGCACACTATTGCAAATGATTTGAAAATCCAATCACACATCAACTGCTTTGACTTATTCTGAGTTGAATGTTTACCTTTGAAAAATTTTAATAGGTTTGTCAAATGTAGTTTTCCTTACAGAAATGTGTTTATCTTCATCCAAGCATGTTATTTGTTCCTTCATTATAGGCTCTCACACTCTCCCAACTATTAGGCTTCAACTGTTTTCTTTCTCCTTCCTTTGTAAAATTTTGAAAGTTATCAAATACTTTCAGTTATTGGAACACACTCCAGAATCAATAGAAGATTTTATTGATTCTAGAAAGTAGATACCAGTATATCTACCTTCTTCATATCCATCTCTTTTAAAGCTTAGGAATGTGGGTCATCATGTTTGGAGAAATACCTGCTTTTAAATTCCACTTATTTCTTGGAATTTCATTTTCAGTCTCTAGATGGCCCACATTAACTTTTGCTAACCCTTTCCTCTTTGCCTGCCTACAGGAGCTTTTACATTCTCCTTCCTGATAAATCTTATGCTGCACCTTTGAAATCTGATTTTCTTTCCAATTTTCAGGCTTTCTGTTCTTTTTGCTAATATGTAAATCTCATTCTTTGATCGAACGTTCCCTTGCTAACAGAAAACTGGAGTTGCTAAACTGGAGGTGAGTTTTTGTACCTTAAAGTGGTATGTGTTCTTTAAATGTTAACCATTGGTTCTGAATATCTACTACAGCCAGCTGGTAGTTTGCTTTGCTTAGAGGGCCAAGTAGCTGAATTACCCCTGACTGCCAAACCTGACTTTGGATTTCATAATTGAAGACCGATTAGAATTCTTTATTTTGTACAAAAGTGAAGAATCTTTACTGGAGATTGAGAGATTATAACAATGTGACAGCTCTGGGCACTGAGAAAATTAGTAATTGATTTATAGTTCTGAAATGTACTGAGAAACAGTGAAAAGCTTTTGTTTATATGCTATCTGGATGGTTCACTTCAGACATAAGTACATTGAGGTAGTACAAAAGGCAATATTAAAAAAATGCACAACTTAGTGTTAACAGTTATATAGAAAGTGCAGAGACAAACAGTTGTAACACTATGAATTTTGCAGATGATTCAGTCTGGCCTTCTGTTGGTTGTATTGGGAAATTAGGACGGAGAATTCTAACATGATGCCAGATGTGATCAGAAAAATGACGAGTTTTGTATGTTAATTAACAAAGGCAGTTTCTGCTGGTTGCTGATTTGGTGACAATCCAGTGGAAACCTGGAGGAGATATCGAGGCAGCACTTGATCAAGTATGGCATCCAGCAACCCTGATTAAACTGGAGACAATGGGAATCATGGAGTAAAAACCTCTGGTTGGAATTACAACTAGCACAGTGGAAGATAGTTGAGTCGGGGGTTAATCATTTCAGCCACAGGGCATCTCTGCAGTAGCTCCTTAGGGTGGTGTCCTAGGCCCAACCATGTTCAGGCGCTTCATCAATGACCTTCTCTCAGTCATAACGTCGGCAGTCGTGATGTTTGTTGCTGATTTGTGCAATATTCAGCAATTTGTGGTTCAGATAATGATGCATTCTACATTTGAATGCCCCATAACTATAATAGGCATGATAGGTGGCAAGTAACATTCACATGACACATGACAATGTCCAAGATGAGAAAGTGCAGTTGTCACACCCAATGTTCAAAGGCAACTACCATCATTGAATTCCCCCATGATCAATATCCATTCAGCAGAAATAGAACTGGAGTAGCCAAATAAACAATTCTATCATAGCGTAAGAGAGAAAAAGATTCCTTCGGCTGGTAACTCAACTTCTAACTCCCCAAAACTTATTCACTATCTACAGGGTCAAGTCAAGAGTGTGATAACTTACTCTCCACTTGCTTGGATGAGTGCATCTTCAACAGTGCTCAAGAAAACTGACAGCATACAGGACATGGCAGCTTGGTTGACAGGCTTCCCATCCACAAGCATTCACTCACTCCACCACTGACTCGCTTTCTAAACCAGCCGGAGCATCGAGGGCAGCAAAAACAAGGGAGTACCATCACTTAGAAGAAGCCTTCCAAGCATCACACCATCTTGACTAGAAAATATATCACTATTCCTTCACCGTCACTGGGTCAAGATCATAGTCCTCTCTCCCTAACAGCACTGTGGGTAGATCCACACTTCAAGGACTGTTGTTCAAGAAGACAGCTCGATACTGCTTTCTCAAGCGCAACTAGGGACGTGCAATTAAATGTTGCCTCAGCCTATGAAGCCCACATTGGATGAATGAATAGTTTTATAAAAAAAAAAAAAAAAAAAAATGCCAGAGGGTTGTAGTTTCCACAGAGCATATGAATGACTTAATGTAGGCGCAGTATTTCATATGGTTGCTATCTATTCAGGAAGAAAGACAGGTCCAGAAAAGTGGATCCAAGAAAGAATTTTGAGTAGCAGACTTCAGCTGAGATACTACCACTGGCAGAAATCCAGTGACTTCCTCCAGAAGTGCAGATTTCATGTCCTCTGCTGCAGACACAGAACCCCCATTCCCTTCTGTTGCACATCTGTTTTAAGAAAACAGTTTTCATTAATCCCACACAAAGAGTACCAATGATCTCTTTTAATCTGATATCTTTTTCTCTCCTGCCCAAATAGGGCCAGAAAGGTCTGCCTGGTCCTCCAGGAGAGCCTGGTGACTTGGGACCAATGGTAAGCCTTTTAACATTATCATTTATATCTGCATTATACAGCATTTAGCCATTAATGCTACTGATCTGATGACAAGTAACCAAGGTTATATTATTTGAAGTTCATTAACTTTTATATTAAGTGCACCCAGCTGCCTTCCTGTGCAACAGATAATACTTCTCTCTGCTATTAACTATAGGGAAATGTTGGAAACCGTGGTCCCGAGGGGCCACCTGGAAAACCTGGTGAAGATGTGAGTACCTATCCATTATTTTTTTTAAAAGACGTTCTTTTAATTCCTTCCGCTAAATGTTTACTGTTAACTGCTTGCTGGGAAGAAAGTTGGGCAGCTTTTCTCAAATTTGCAACCCAATTTTTGGACACATTCATCCTTTTCAATGTTAATACTATGAGTAAGTCTGAAAAATGCTAGAAGCATAAATAAACTATTAAAAAAGAACACGAGTATTAACATTCAAGTTTTTGGGAGCTGATACTAAACAACAGAAAGGGTTTGTATTGTTTTA
Source organism: Mobula birostris (assembly GCF_030028105.1). NCBI lineage: Eukaryota > Metazoa > Chordata > Chondrichthyes > Myliobatiformes > Myliobatidae > Mobula > Mobula birostris. The sequence goes on from NC_092375.1 coordinate 157,067,099, forward strand.
AGTCACGTACTGGACACGGCCTTCCCACAGTGAATTTTCTTTGAGATAGTTTGAATCAAGTTTGTTGGTAATAGAAAAGAAAGAGCATAGAGGGGTAAATTTCCACAGTGATTCTTTGAATTGTTCAACTTATTTCAGTGGCAGATTTGTAAAAACTCCTGAGAGAGTGGAGTGAATGTAGTTTATTTCATTTTCCTTGGTTTCTGCAACTTTTGCTCTCAAGAGGTGGTAGATGATTGTGAGGTTCCACTTGCCCCCAACCCAGCCACACCTGAAATTTCACTTGCATTTTGCAAATGAGGAATCAGGAGATTAGATGGGAGTGACAGATGTCTTTAAACATAGATTATATCTATTGAGCAAATAAAATCAGTGAAGTAATTCCAACAATGCTCTTCACCTTTGGATTGACTTTCTTCTCTCTCTGTAGGGTGAAACTGGAAAATCAGGACGGTATGGTGAGCAGGGATTTGTAGGACAACAGGTAATGTGATGTATTATTGAACCTGATTTGAAAAGAAATGATGACAGAATTTACTGACATCTTATAATAATGACATAATCTGATTTAAGTGATTATTTATTGCTGTTAATTAGCAAAATTGGTATTGAAATTAAAGGGTACTATTTCCTTTCTCTGTAAAAGTAAGATCACTTAAAGAACAAAAAAAATTTTTTTTAAAGGGGCATGCATACCAGAGTTCAGAGAAATGTCTGAAATAGTCTTGAACATTGATACTGGTAATATTATTTGGTGTGCCATAATTAATTTCATTGTTGCTAAGATATTTAAAAAGAAATGTTTAATACTGTAATACCATAATGAAGTTTTATCTTCAAACAAGATTCGTGTAACATAGCAAAGTTAGAGTTTTGGGATAATTGTCGCACCCTGTCTAGGTGTGAAGAGCTGCTGAGGTTGAAGAACTAATCAGGAAATAATTGCAATTCTTGTTCCACTCATAGTTCACTGGCTGTAATGGTTTATTGATGGCTATCTATTAAGATGCATGAAATAACAAGTGTAACTTGGGAAATACAATTGTTGGAATCAACTAGGCTAGATAATTAAGTTTACAAACTGTTGTCTGTGAGATCAACAAAGGAGCATTTTGAGCTGACTATTACATCCTTTAACATTTCATTTCCTGCCAAGCAAAGCAGGTCAACCTGAAGATCTTTAACTGCACCCCATTTACCCAAAATACTGGGTTGTGGTAGAAACTCCACTCATGCTGGTGGATGTTGGCAAAGTGGACCCAGCAGTGACCCTTTGAAAAGGCTACCATTTCTTTCCTTAAACCAGCTCACTACTAATTCTGTTCTCTAATCCATTCTCTGAGCTTATGCATTAACCTATTGTGTCACATTGCTGATGTCCTTTTGGATACCTAGGTAAAAAGCTTTGATTAACTTAGCTAGGCTAGCCACTAAGTTACCTCAGGAACATTGAACCAGGTAGCCTTCTGAAATCCATGGTAGTTGTTTATTGTTAGGGCAAATCTTGATGCCTGGAATTGCTGATTCAGATCGGAAGCATGAGCCACTTCTGTCTTGGAGCCCTGTGCACATGCTGCCGAAAATGGAGCCTTGATGGATGCCAGTGCATCTGCCACTGTTCTCTGTCCTGAGTTCCACTTGATATCCAGTTCCATCTCCTCAGTGAAGAATTCCCCTCTATGGTTCCATACCAGGCTAAACCCCATGTAGAAGCTATTCTCTAGAATCGCTTGGAAATTAGAAGGAAACAGGGAAGTCAGGTACTGATATTGTACTCTTTCTAATGTTTTAAATTATTTGTGTTTTACTGTGTTTTCTGTTTTTTAAAAATATTTTTTAAAAAGGTGATTTGCATCCATTGTGATTGTCTCCAAAAGTTTCTCAATATTAGAAGCATATAGGAACTTTTAAATTCCAAATCAATTTCGAGATGAATTCAGGCTCTACCCCTATCCTGCCTCCTGTTAAAATCTGTCATCTCTTTCTGGAGGGTGGGGAGAGGGGGGATCTACTTACCATCAGGCTTGCTGCACCCTACCAAGTGGATGGGGCTAACAGGGAAATGCAGGATGTCCAAAATCACCACCAGAAAGATGGGGTATGAGGCTCACTTAATTTCTCATATTACAGCCAATCATTGACGGAATCTACCACCTTGCTGATAACTTTGAGGACATTTGCTCACACTGATTCCAATGTCCTCTTGGTAATCTTTTGGATAAGTGAGGTACCTTTTTTAGGGTTAATATTTCTTTGTGCAGATATTTTAATCCATTTATAAATGGCTAAACAGACAAAAAGATATTTGATATAAAAACAGAAAATACTCAGCAGGTCAAGCAGCATTTGTGGGTGGCTCAACAGAATCAGTCTTTGAGACAAATATAATAAAATCCCACATAACTGTCCTTTATGACTCCATACATTATTTATTCAATCAACAGTATGTTAAGGTTATTTGTTTATTTGACTCATTACTGCTTATGAGGCCTTGCTCTGAATAAATTTGTTGCCAATTTCCCCATTTTACAACAGGGAATGTATAAAATTAAATGACAATGAAATGCCCTGTTGGTGAAAATTTCAATATGAACACAAGCCCTTTTCAAGTTACATACAAGTCCAGCTTACGATCTTAACTGTTATTTCTCTTTCTTGACCATTCAAGAGAAATAAACAAAGTGATTGAAAGTGAATACTAAATGCAGTCCAGACTGTTAAATTGTTGTTTGCCTTTCAGGGTCCTCGCGGTTTCCCGGGTGCCCCTGGTTTGCCTGGCATCAAGGGTTTGAGGGTAAGTTAGCATAAAACAAAATCAATTTCAGTCAGACTTTTGTTGATTCATTCTTGTCGTTCTCAATAGGTTACTTTGTGTGCCTATCATGTGAGCAACTGTGTTTGCTTGATTAGGATTTATGCAAACTACTGAGTTAGTGATAAACAATTATTTAATGGAAAGACTTTGATTTTTTTAAAACTATTTTTCATAGGGACACCGTGGTCGTGAAGGACGGAAAGGTGAACTTGGGGCTCCTGGTCAGAAGGTAACAATACAGTAATGAAATGATTTACAACCTGACTGTACTACAATGTTGTAATGCAGTAGATATATAGTCATACTTTATTGATCCCGAGGGAAACTGGGTTTCGTTACAGTTGCACCAACCAAGAATATAGATATAACAATATAAAACCATAAATGATTAGATAGTATGTAAATTATGCCAGGAAATAAGTCCAGGACCAGCCTATTGGCTCAGGGTGTCTGAACCTCCAAGGGAGGAGTTGTAAAGTTTGATGGCCACAGGCAGGAATGACTTCCTATGACGCTCAGTGTTGCATCTCGGTGGAATGAGTCTCTGGCTGAATGTACTTCTGTGCCCAACCAGTACATTATGTATTGGATGGGAGACATTGTCCAAGATGGCATGCAACTTGGACAGCATCCTCTTTTCAGACACCACCGTCAGAGAGTCTAGTTCCATTCCCACAACACCACTGGTCTTACGAATGAGTTTGTTGATTCTGTTGGTGTCTGCTACCCTCGGCCTGCTGCCCCAGTACACAACAGCAAACATGATAGCATGAATGTATGGCTGACAGATTTGCCTAAAATCCCTTTCCCATCCACTTTAGCAGTTACTAATGAATGTACTAAATTATTAAGGAAGAATTTTAGGCAAACCTATTAGACATTTGTGGATGGGCACCTGAGGGCATAATCCTTAAAGCCATACTTATTGAACTTTGAATAAAGTTTTGAAGTACTAATTTGCAACTATTAAGCACCAAAGAAAAATAACAAAACTTTAAACCGAATTGTGCCAAACAATAGTTCAGCATTTCTCTATTAATTTTTTGTAGCCTGGGGAAAATGCACATGCAGGACAACAAATACTTTTTTGAGCCTTTAATTCATTTTTTAGATGTTTTAATGCAGAAAGAGGGTATCAAAATAAAAATAACAAAATGAATTTTAAAAAAACACAGTTCCTGCCGTTACAATTTCTGCTTAATTTCTGTCCACACCCTTGTTACATATGCATAGTAGCAATTCTAAAAAAACAATGCAAACAACTTTAGAATCCCACCAGCCCTGTACCTTATACACAACATCAAAAATGTGCATAAATACATCTCACCTTAACTAAATTTGGTGCACATGTGCTTAACTTCCAAACACATCCAGGATGGACCTTGAAACGAGTTCTCCTCACTCACGCTACATGAACAGAGATTAACACATTCACATTACTCCGTTACGTTCATACTTGGTCACGAAACATTAAAGAACAACAAAAATAAACTTTTATAAGAACTTTTATGGTATATTGCCTTGTAGTTAAATTACTAGAAAGACTAGATTACAAGGTTGATAAGCAACTTTGCGCAACCAGCTACTCAATGCCGATACTTTCCTCGTGAAAATATTTCCTCATCATACGATTAGCACTCAACGTCATTCTAGAACATTGTTACGCTTCTTTCTAGTCCACACGTGCATTATGACATCACCATTTTCTCTTAAAAGCATAGGCAGCTATTTTAGTATTTCCAGGGTGAATACATAAGTGCACTTTGTCAATAAAAACTTGTATTCAACTGTCAACTGGTTATATTACTGCAGCTTACATTGACACCCACTATTTTCATCTTGTGATCAAAAAGTTATTAATGGAGATGTATTTGGTTCTAGTTTTAAATGCAAATGTTGCACTTTCCATTCAATTGCCTCATTATGGAAATCTAGCTCATGGTTGTGTTTATATCAATAGCTGTTTAACAAGTAATGTTGTGTGATCCTCTTTTCTACACCTGCTCTAGGGTGACCATGGTTCTGTCGGTGCAATTGGAACTCCAGGGTCTTTGGTAAGTGGTCTGCTGGGAATTGCCCACGAAAATAAAACCATCTGATTAAACCTAAACATGTTTTATAAAGTTGAGGACTGGGCTAAATGAATTGAAAAGAAACATTGTCATCTTAATTATAAATTGTAAAATTAACAATGGATCAGAATGAATCAATGCAATTAAAAATGAAATGGTTTTTGGTACACAGGACACCAGGAATGAATACAGATTGTGGTTTAAAAAAAAAAAAACAGCATTTAAAACAAATGTTATGAAAATAATGAGACATAAAATGGAAGTAACAAAAGAGGTTAACAAAATCAAGGAGGTGTCATGAGGGGAGGATTTCCAAAGACACCTTTCAAAATAGTGCTATACCCTATCTGTTTATCACAGTATAATGGGATAGAAGAGGCAGAAGTTAATGGGGATTGGTATAAATAATTCACATCATTATTTAAGACAGAAGTAAATCTTTCTTTCATAAATGTTAGAATATTCTAACAAATAAAAATGTATTGAGAAGCTATATCAGTAAAGAAAGTCTTAGTACTCCTTGTGCAGGATGGCCTAAAACCTCATTTGCGGGTTGAGTCCGTGGTGAGGAAGGCAAATGCAATTTTGGCATTCATTTCAAGAGGACTTGCATATAAAAGCAAGGATGTGACGTTTAAACTTTATAAAGCACTGTTGAGACCTCACTTGGAGTATTATTAGCTGTTTTGGGCCGTTTATCTTAGAAAGGATGTGCTGAAACTGTAGAGCGTTCATATGAGCTTCATGAAAATAGTTCCAGGTTTGAACAACTTGTCATATGAAGAGCGTTTGATGGCTTTGGGCCTTGTATTCACTGGAATACAGAAGAATGAGTGGTGATCTCATTGAAGCTGATTAAATGGTGAAAGGCCTTGATAGAGTGGATGTGGAGAGGATGTTTCCTATGGTGGGAGGGTCTAAGACCAGAGGGGACAGCCTCAGAATAGAGGGGTGTCATCTTAGAACTGAGATGGGGAGGAATTTCTTTAGCCAGAGAGTGGCGAATCTGTGGAATTCATTGCCACAAGCAGCCATGGAGGCCAAGTCTGTAAGTATATTTAAGACAGGTTGATAAGTGGTCAGGGCATGAAGGAAATCGGGGAGAAAGCAGGAGATTAGGGCTGAGAGGAAAATGGATCCGCCATGATGAAATGGCAGAGCAAAATGGCCTAATTTTACTCCTATGTCTTATGGTCTAGTTAGTAACCAATAATTAATAAATCTCTAAACATAATTTATTTAGCTCATTTCACTGATCTTCATAACAATAAATTTTCTGCTTGAAATTAAATAGTAGAATATCCTAATTTATTTAAAATATTGTTTTAAATGTTCATTATTGTGAGAATATAGCATCTTCAAGTATGGTATATTTTCAGTAATCTAATAGTTGTACATTTTAAGTGTGCATTTGGGTAAATGTATTTATTGACATGCAGTAGTTTCTGAAGCTTTATAACGTCTAACTACAACCTAATGGGAAACCTTGTCCAAGATGTGATAACAAAGAGATTTGTATGAACTATTTGAAGTAGACTTCCACTGCTAAATCAATTTGTGCTGAGTAAAAATTAGTTCACTGGAAAAAAAATGTTAACTTTAATAGAATGGACGGATAAAATAACTGATGAATATGGTAAGCAGTAATTTATTCAGAAATTTTCAATATTTTTTTAACAGTAGAAATAGTGTAAGGAAAATCAAAGACAATTCTCCAGAGTTCTTGCTCATTTTATGTTGCATGTCAGGTTAATCACCCCCTCCCCCCCACCTGACCCATCCACCCCCATCAGGAATTTGATTCTAGATAGTGAATGCCAACTGAAATGCATATAAACAGCTGTGAAGCTGGAAATGCAGCTGCAAGTAAAGAAAGGCACTCTCATTAGAAGTCAACTGGCAGAGGACAGCAGCCAGAATCAGCTTGTCCCACGGGCAAGTGTTGTAAACTCGGCCAGCTCCATGATGGACACCAGCCTCCCTCGCGTCAAGGACACCTTTGAAAGTTGATGCCTGCAGAAAGGTGGCATCCATCATTAAGGACCCGCTTCACCCCGGACATGCCCACTTCTCATTGCTTCCATCAGGGAGGAGGTACCCGGGGGGGGGGGGGGAGGTGAGGGAGAGAGAGGGAGAAAAACACACTTTGGGAATAGCTTCTCTTCCTCTGCCATTTGATTTCCAAATAGACAATGGAACAACCCATGAACACCACCGCACTATTTCTGCTCTCTTTTTGCAATACTTATTTACTTTATTTTCTATATTATATATAATATATATGTGGTTTTATTATGTATTGCACTGTATGGCTGCCACAAAACAGCAAATGTCATGACATATGTCAGTGATATTGAACCTGATTCTGATTCTACTGACACTACCCTGTCCTCTAGCTGGTGATGAACTTCTCTAACATGGCTGTAGTAATATAGGGGATTCAATGTGTTTACATCCGTATTTGATAGGATCAAGTTTTGAATAAACCAAACCCAGCTGAAAACTGAGTTGAACACAATGGTGGGCTGGGGGGCCGGGGGGAAGGTGTTTTATTTTTGCAAGCCTTTGTTATTTTGTTGATAAATAGATATTTAATTATCGTACAGGCAATATTTTAAACACTTTTTTTAAACAGGGTCCTCGGGGCCTTCCAGGCGAAAGAGGGCGACCAGGTCCTCAAGGTTCTCCTGTGAGTATAACACTGAGTCAATTCCTTTACTTTAATCACTGGAATTGCTTTTCTACTTCTGCTGTCAATTTAAATTTATTATCGAATGAAGTTGATTCCCTTAGTTTGTCCTTGAGCAATTTATGCTTCAACATTTCACTGATGAAACAGGTCAATGATTGTATAAAGTAGTAACTGTGGAGACAGTAGGAAAGAGTGCATGGGATCAGAAAATATCCTACTGGATGAAAGCCAGGATTTGTTTTGATGACCTCAAGTTCAAAGTAAAGACATGTCACCTTGAAATTCATTTTCTTGCAGACATTCACAGATAGAAAGAAACACAATAGAATCAATGAAGAACTACACACCAACAAAAATGGACAAACAACCAAAGTGCAGAAGATAAACTGCAAATCCTAAAAACTAGCAATAAACAAATAATATTGAGAATATGAGCTGTAGAATCCTTGAAAGTCAATCCATAGGTTGTGGAAGTTTCTTGCTACTAAACATTGGAAGTTGCAGGTAAAGGATGCAGTGAGGGTGTTACAAAGAGGTCACTGAATAACACTCAGAAGAATCAGAATTTGTCACTGTGGGTCACAGGGGAGGGATAGAATTAGACTTAATAGGAAATTCAACTAGTGCAGAGGCAGGATGAAATCTGATTGAGAGGAGTAGCCATGCCATGGAACAACTGAACATACAAGTCAAATGGACGTTATCCCTTCCCTATTATTTGCTGTGTAATTGATACTTTAAAAAAGGCATCCCACCACATTACCAGTGACAACTCACCACTATTCAGTTTTACTCTATAAATACCACAGACATTCTGAAGTATGAGATACACAGCCCTAACTAATATTGTGTTGTTATCCCACAAGATGCCTTGAATCTTTCCCACACCTAAAAAGTTAAAAAAACAATGGAACATCTTGCAGTTATCTGGTGTAGGTTTGATGAAAGTTCCATGCAAAGTCCAGAAGCACAATCAGGACTTCCCATGATTCTCTGCACAAGATTGCATGCACATTTGGTGAACCCTGAATGTATTATTGCCAGAAGAGTCTACTTCAGCTGAGGAAAATCAACTAACGCAGCAAAAGCTGTTGTTAGTGATATTACACATTTTTGGGACTTCAGATGCTTTCTATATTTAATTCCTATATTTCTGGAATGTATCTCCTTCATCATTTAAGAGAAGAGCATTTAAAATATTTCCAAAGAAAAATCCATTGAGTAAATTTAATGAACAAGTAAAAATAATCAATTGTGAAATTCAGCAGAGATGCCTAAAAATAATGGGGAATATTGCAGGGTCGCAAGCACTATGACTGCTGTTTTAATTGCTTTACCTGTTATAATTTGTATCTACCTAAAGATATTTTTGACTTTTATCATCATCTGTTCAGCCTTTCCTGAGTTATTTCATGGCCAACAATTTGGCAGGTATTGCTTCCCCATGTCTCCCAATCGCATTATGTTTGTTCAATTAGTGGACCTGATCCAATAGTTAGAGTGGAAATCCCTCACAAGCTGCTGAGCTCTAGCCAGAAAAGTTAATTCAGACGACTTTCCTGTCAGCATCTATCTTCTCAGCACCTGCTCTGAAGTTAATGCTTTAGCCTGGTTCTCCACAGAATACTTTAAATTATTCCCTTAATCTTAATCATTGAAGTGCTCATATCACAAAGATCTACAGTTTTGCAAATAGTGACATGAGCAAGACCTTCTGTGTTCACTTTCTGATTCACAGCAAATAAGCTTTTCAATTGGGTCCTTCAGATCTATTAATCTCATCCTTCCAAAACGTGAATCCTCCTCTCTCTCTGTTTCAGACAGAAACCTTTCTTTTAAAGATTTATCCAAACAATGAAAGGAATTATCGAAAGCTCAGAGCTTTTAGCATTTGTCAGGGATTATGCTGTCTACTTGATCAGATAGGCTGTAAATCTGGCTTCCATAAGCAAATGTGAAGCCAGTGTACATAAACACTTAACTTCATAATCATTTCCCGACACGTTTATATAGAAATAATTTTTATCAGGCATTTTGACTAAATGTGAGGCTAAACTATATAGCATGCATTCACCTTTAATGCAATACAAAGCCAAATCATTAGTAATTTTTTTTTCCTCACAAGCTAGTGGATCTGCCTTGGCATTACATATAGGAGGACAAGATCAAATGTTAGAGAGGAAATACTTACGAAAGGACACAGATATAATTTAGATCTCAGCCTGAAGAAATATACTCAAAAGCTAATATTTGTAGCTTTCTTTTAAAGAAATAAAGTAAAAACTGCTAGAAGCTAAATACCAAGTGTTATTAAATACAGCTGTGCATGCTGAATAACTGCAGAACCTAAATTCGGCTGACAGCACCATTACCCTGAGTGAGCTGAGGATTCACTGGGCAAGACTGAGATTCCAAAAAACTCCTCAAAGAAAGTATCAAAAGATGCAGAAGTTACTTCATCAGATATATGTAATTATGTTATTGTGAGCAATATTTTTAGTAAGTTATATTTCACTCTATCCCTTACTTTGCACATTCCAAATTTCTCTGGGGTGGCGGGGGTTAGTTGTGGGAAGCAAATGAAAAGTGAATCAATATCTACATTGAAGTGTGGCGATCCTCAGGGCAAAATGAATGAATCACTTCATTAATATGAAGTTTAAATATTTCAAATGAAGAAGAAAATTTACAAATACCTGGCAAACTGAAAATTAATTTGCAGAGACAGGAAGCGCGTGCACAGAGGCATAAGAATAGATACATAGAAAACATATAAACAGATGATGGATAAATTCCTCTTTCTGAAGTGTTTTCTTTTGTTGTCCACAGGGTGCTCGTGGTGCTATTGGTGCGCCTGGTTTGACAGGTGCCCCGGTAAGTGATACTTTATATTGATTGCGCCATTGCTGGTATTGTCTCCATTTGCGATGGTTTCTCCATATTACTTCCAAGTTTCTGGTTTACCCAGGGAAGGCTAAAACAAAAGGGCTATTGGTCACCTCATCTATATCATGTCCCTTTTTGCACAGCAAGTTGCTCATCTGGATACAATTTGCTTGCAAATCGCATTTAAGGTGAAATAGAGGAAAGAAGAATCATACTTTATATATTGGTAATGCATCTGTTATAGATGATGGGTCAAATACCACAACTAGAACTCTTCCATAATTTTTTTGAACTCCCGATGTCAAAGCAAGCCAGATGGTTTAATAGCGTGTACACCTACTGCATGTTCATTAGACTTGTTATTGATTTGCTGAAGTACCTAGGGCTGTTTGCCATTTTCTGTACTAGGTTTCAATTCTCAAAATAGTTGCTAGCAAACAAACAACCTTGTGTATTTTAAAATATTTTTATTTCTACCCTTTCCTGGTTTGGTGCTATGAGGAATCAAGTAAATATTAGTTAGTGAACAAATTGATCCATTGGTAACTTGTGTTTTTCCCACCACAATTCATTGTAGAATTATTTGAGTTGGCTCTCCGTTTTATGATTGTAATTAAAGGTATCATTTCCAAACTTTAAGTGAATTTCGGAAAGGGTTCCTTTAATTACAATCACAAAGTGGAAATACATTAATGCATAATACTCCTTGATTGCCGGAAAATTAAGCATGTAGTACTGAGAGCACCTACATAGCTCTCCTCAAGCTACTGAAAGGAGACTTAGGAACTCACAAACTTTCATTGAATCTTCTAGTCTGATATATTTTGCAGTAATGTATAATTATGTTTGCTTTTATAGGGTACTATTGGGATAATGGGTGCTCCAGGTTTCCCAGGACAGCCTGGTGCCAAGGTTAGTATAAGTATCTATTCCTAACTCTCTTTATTTAAGCAGTACAGTGCATTCACCGTTCAAATCTCCCCAGTTTTCACATATTATCTTTCATTCCAAGTAACTCCAAGGATGATGCTCCTGAATTATAAACTTCTGCAAAGATGTCCAATTGATGGAAAAACCTTAACACGCCATGCTTTTGCCATCACTTGTGCGTTTGCTGAGAAATACATTGCTTAATAATCTTAATTTCCAATCATTATTGCTGTGAATTTCTGTTAAAAGTGTATCTTTTTAAATGATGTTCAAAATTTGGTACCAAGATTGTGAATCCATCAGAGTATAAAGTTTTCTGCAAAAATAATTTTTTGACAGAGAGATGAATGGAATGATGATCTAATTCAAGGATTACATGGTAGAATTTGTTACAGAGAAAATAACTCTCTTGACTGACTTGCTTTGTTTTCTATGCCAGATAATTTATGTGAATTTTCATTTAAAATTTTTTTTTTACTGAAGTTTAACTTGAGAAACCTCTGTTATTCCTAGTTATTCAGCTTGGCTTCATTAGTAACACTTTTGCCTCCATTGCGTCAGCTGGCTGTGGATTCAAACCTTGTTTCACAAACTGTCCATGTCGTGCATTCTCTATTGATAGATATGCCTTTTTTTTCAAATGAGATCCTATTTGAAAAGATGATGGTGACAAGAAGAAAACAGCTATGTAATGTACTTGTTTTGGCTCCATGTGTCCAATTTGCATTCTTTCGGGTTCAGGGTGATGTCCTTTCATTCTAATTCTGTCAGTTGTTGAATGTCTATTTGGATGAATGTAGGCGTGCAGAGTCTGCCACAGCTGGGGAAGGAGGTGTTTGACAGGGCAGTGGAGTTGGAGGGTAGGACAACTTCTGCCATTTTGCTTGGCTTCCACCTGCTCCAAAGAAATTTCTCTGTGCTCTCATTCATAACTTTCATGATTGAGGTGTATGATCTAGTGACCATAATCTGCTATGGTTCAATGTAAGAGTGACCTTGAGGATTGTGAGACATTGGCTTTCTCAAAAGGATAGGTTGCTGCATTGCAAGACTAGCTTGTTGTTAATGAGAAAGCACACCCCTTGAAGATGGTATTTCTTCTCCAGTTTGTACTTCCATACAGAAGTGCAATATCATCTTCTTGGAGATACTCATCTCCTGTCTTTTCCCTCAGTCATCACCCTCCCCATCCTTCCCCACCTCACTCTCCTCTGCCCTGTTCTTCATCCCTGAGGAAAAACCCCTGGAAAAGATGTAACTTCCCAAGCTACAGCAGATTATTATGAAAAAATGTTAACCAAACAGTCTTATCTTAGTTTATGTTCCCTTAACCCAGCATGGGAGTGCAACAGAATCAAAGATGAGATTGTTTAGTTAACATTTTTACAGAATCAGTCATAGTGGCAATGTGTTTTGTGTTAGGCTGCTTACTCTCAGTGCAGAAGCCTTCAATTGCCTTGGACGACTTTCTGGACTAGCTCAGGGACAAGAGGATCTATGTTGGGCAGGAACTTATTTCTTTGTATATGAGACAGAATTGAATGTCTTAAGTGCATTAAAGGCCACAGGCAGAGTGATTATACTGATTGTGAATATTGTCATCCTGAGAGGGGACATGGGAGCTTTGCTCATGGAACCATTCCTTCTCAGAGCTCTGGGAATCCCTGTAATATGTTGAAGGACAGTCATTGGGCTGGAGCGGTACCCATAAGCCATTGGTATCTAGAGTCAAAGGTTACAGCAAAATGAGGTTTCTCTGCTTTCTTCAGTCAGTGGAGCCTTCTGATTCTGCTGAAATAGTTGAGGTGTTTGTCAGCAGGTGTTGCAGAGTGGCTGAGTTTACAAGTGAGCTAATAGAGTTACTGTCCTGCACCAGATTATTCCTGTGCCATGTTCTAGAAACTTCCATGCTCCTTGATATTTGCAGGCAGGCTTATCAGTTCACGAGGAAGTTCATTGTGCATGCCCCTGACCTACCTTCTATTGAATGTAGCAGAGCTATTGACTTTGAAGGACCTAGAACTCTGCTGGCAATCCATTCCCACCCAGTGACCACAGCATGATGAACCTGATTTTAAACTGTTTTCTAAATTCTATGCACCTTTCTTCCTATTGTATGATGGAAGGCCTGTCGCTAGCCACAAGTTCTTTCAAACACATGCTGGAGACTTCATCTTCATGCATTTGATAAATAACTTCTCTCTGATATTTTGGAGTCCCTAGCAGCCTGGAATGAAGAAGGCACAATAACCATGCCATAGACTGTTGGGTGGGATCTGGGGGCTGGATACTAGTAAGCAATACAGAATGTAGGTAGTAATTGTGGGTGGAAGGGGAATGTATGATGTGACAGCACCACCAGGTTTGGGTGCAGTTATTACCCCTCAACCATCAGGCTCTTGAACCAGAGGGGATAGCTTCACTCAACTTCATTTGTCCCATCACTACGCTGCTCCCACAACCTATGGACACACTTTCAAGATCCTTTCATTTTATGTTCGCTATATATTGCTTATTTATTATTATTTTGTTTTCTTTTTGTATTTGCACAGTTTGTTGTCTTTGGTATGTGGGATGCTTGTCCATTTGTGCAGATTGTCATTCATTCCAGTCTGTTTCTTTGCATTTACGGTGTATGCTCACAAGAAAATGAATCTCAGGGTAGTATATGGTGAAATGTATGTACTTTGATAATAAATTTAGTTTAATTTTTGTGAAGGCAGATTAGGTCAGAGAACATCTTCATATTGTATGATGTAAGGCCTGTCGCTAGCCGCAAGTTCTTTCATCAGGGCACACTATCCATCAGGGGTCCTTGTTGATGCTGATTTTGCAACAGGTTGTACTGGGAAATGTGTGCTTGAATGTCTCACGATACATTTGTCCATTGTGTCTGCACTAGTTGATTTGCAGTTGTTGTACCTCACTTGTGAGATGTGTATGTGAAGCTCTGGATGATGCCTAATGTGTTATGATGTTGGACAACTGATAGTCTGGTTTGACAGACATCACTGTGGGTTAGTGCTGGTGTGTACTGAGGAGCCTGGTAGGTCAGTTGATTGGAGGGAGCTTTAGAAGATGAATTCATTGACTTTAACCACAGCTGAGGTCATGGAACATCTGTGACAATGCATCCTTGAGCTGGCCCTTCTGGCAACTTCCTCCACGGTCATCTTCTGCCACAACATGTAATCTGCTGAGGGAACTCAGTGGATTGAGCAACATTTGTGGGTGGAATGGAATTTTTAACGTTTCAAGTTGAAACCCTGCGTCAGAACCGTGGGTGGAGTGGTGAGACAGCCAGCGTATACAGGAGTGGGGGAAATGGTGAGAAAATATTCCTTGGAACGTCAGAGAAAGCAGGATCTCCCAGTGGCCACACATTTTAATTCCACGTCCCATTCCCATTCTGATATGTCTGTCCACGGCCTCCTCTACTGTCAAGATGAAGCCACACTCAGGTTGGAGGAACGACCCCTTATATTCCATCTGGGTAGCCTCCAACCTGATGGCATGAACATTGACTTCTCTAACTTCCATTAATGCCCCACCTCCCCCTCGTACCCCATCCGTTATTGCCCATCCTCTGGGCTCCCCCCCCCACCTTCTTTCTCCCTAGGCCTCCCGTCCCATGATCCTCTCATATCCCTTTTGCCAATCAACTGTCCAGCTCTTGTCTCCATCCCTCCCCATCCTGTCTTCTATCATTTTGGATCTCCCCCTCCCCCTCCCACTTTCAAATCTCTTACTAGCTCTTCTTTCAGTTAGTCCTGATGAAGGGTCTCGGCCCAAAACGTTGACTGTACCTCTTCCTAGAGATGCTGCCTGGCCTGCTGCGTTCACCAGCAACTTTTATGTGTGTTGTTTGAAATTCCGGCATCTGCAGATTTCCCCGTGTTTGCAAGTTTATTGTCATCTGCCTGTACATATCCAACCCAACGAAATGATGGTCTCCAGACCATGGTGCATCCTCAAAACATATATCACAACAGTGCACAAACCAAAATGTTACTATAAATAATTTAATAAAATAATTCAAAATGCATGTGGTATGCATCACGGGTAAACAGTATACTGTACAGTAAACAGGTCGCTGTCTTAGTGATGAGACCTCAGTGGTGGCAAGGGTACCACTGGTCTGACAGTCTGAGGGAAGAAACTGTTACCCAGTCTGGCAGTGCTAGTCCTGTTGCTTCTGTGCTTCCTGACAGTAGTGGGCCTGGTCCTGGTCTCCATGTGAACTAGTTTGACTTGTTTAATCAATGGTCTGTATGCAGGGATTAGCAAAATGGATGTGTAGTCTGAGTATTGGAGTTGAAGGCTGGGGGTGCAGGGGTAACCTTGTAGTCTCCACAAACTTTGGTATGAACCAGGTCTAATATATTCTTCCCAGGTTGCAAAGGTGACACGCTGGTAGAATTTTGACAGGACTGTTTTTAAGTTGGCGTGACTGAAGTCATCAGCAACAATAAAAATGCCATCAGGGGGAGTGGGGAGGAGATGTAAATGGCAATAGTCACAATGGTAGTAAACTCCTTCAGTAAGTAGAAGGGCTTGCACTTCACCATTCGAAAACTATCTGCTGTGACCAGTGGGCCATTACTACTAAGGCTCTCACAAACCAGTTCTTATTGATGTAGACACATAGACCTCTACCGGGGATCTTGCTGGAGGTTGCAGCATTTCTGTCCACCTAAAAGGAGATGAAGCCTTCTAGCTGGATGGTTGAGTCTGGAATGGTGTCCTGGAGCCACATCTTTATCAGGATGAGTGTGCAGCAGCCCCTCATCTCCTGCTGGCGCAGGTAATACAGTTTGTTCTCCAGCGGTGGAATTTTAGCAAGTAGAATTATTGGGAGAGTGGGTCTGCAGGGAACTCGAATACCAGTGCACTTAACTGTGCTTCTGCACTCGAGCACACTGCTTCCCTGAGTAGCTGTAGTAGAGTATGGCGAGGAGTAAAGGCCCACTAGCCATGTTAGTCTGTAGCTGTGCAGCTCCTTCGTTATTCTGCTCGTTAGTGAGTTAGATTTGCAGACACATCCACAGATGGGGATGTACGGGATTGCCCCTTACTCTGCGTATACATCTCAATACATGCATGCCCGTGTGTGCAGCAGAACATTTTGACAACCTTTACAAAAAGGGAGTATGATGTTATTACTGGAGCCAAGTTAGATAGGTTTGACATATTGAATGGGGTAAATTTGAATTCAGCAAATTTGTAATTGCTGGATAAATCCCCTGGCTGGGCATTGAATTGTGGAAGCTCTACCCAAGAGGACTGAAAACTTGTCAACATGTAGCACTTGATTCTCAGATCTATAGGCTCACTTGTGTGCTTTAAGGACTCATGTTGTTGGTTTTGCACACTGGTGTTTGTCAGTCCTTCTGTAGCTTTTCATAAATTCTATCGTATTTCATTTTCATCCTGTAAATGCCTGCAAGAGAAGTAAATGAATCATTACAGGATAGTCAGTTTCATTTTGGTGATGTTCACGGTTAATTGCTATTTAACCATGAATACAGCCAAACGAAACAGTGTTCCTCTGGGGTTAAGGGGCAAAACTCAGTATCAACAGCTATACACAACACAAAGCCCATATAGCACATATAAGGAAGCAGTAAGTATACAGAAACACAAAATATATAACCTAGCCCAAGTCCCTGACTCCATGAATGCTCTCAGCAAAAGCAAGCCTGCAGCAGTCTGCAGGAGAAGGCAATACAGCTCGTCTTCCACTGAATGGATACGGGGGGGGGGGAGGGGGCAGCAGTGATGCACCACGCTGCCTCTGGCCCCTCTCCTGGGTGGCTGCAAATGGGCGACACCATGACTTGAGGCCAAATCAGAGCTACAACAGAAACCGTGCAGCTGTCCCGTCAATAAACTAGTGAACTGGACTTGCACAATCCGCATTAGCAATGTCCAACAGGTTCTTGTAATCACAGAGAAATGACTAAGGCAATCACCTGCTGTTAGACTGCACACAACCTTTGTGCACTGACTCTGATGCCTCTCTGTATCAGGCAGCAACAGGGTCTGTACCAAGTCCAGCCCCTCCACCAAAGAGCAACTCACTGAGAGGGTAGACCTGCAGTACCTGAAGTTCTTAATGCCCAGTGGGGTCTTGCAATGGTTAAAAAAAAAACATTTTAAAAAAGACAACAGCTTTGGATGGCCCCCATAGAGGCCTCTGCTTCTGAGCTGTCGCCATCTTATCAGATTTATGTGCTATTGGAAAATATTCTGAAGAACAATATAACCGATCATTTAAGATGGTGCAGCTCCTGAGGAACTTATAATAAGGACTTTAATGAAAACCTACTGAGTATTTGACAACGAGGTGGGGGTTGATGAGAACAGTGCATTTGTGAAATCTATGTGGATTTTAAGAAGGCTCTTGTAAAAAGTTTAAGTGGCAGATGGGTCAAAACGTAAAGACATCTGGGATCCAAGGGAGACTGACAAATTGGAATCAGACTTGGTCTAGTGGCAGGAACAAAAGTGCAATAGGTGACAGGTAATCATGTAACTGGAAGGCTGTTACCAATAGGATTTAATATTGCTCAATAAGCAATTCCTTAGTTTCGTAATACATGGTAATTATTTAAATTAATAGCAAATATAATATATGCAGATGATACAAAATTAACTCTGCGGTTGTCAGTGAGAAGAAAAACTTCAGACTGCAGGGAGGTTTAGATGACCTGGTGTTGTGACTGTGAACTAAGTCACTGGAGACACTAAAGCTGGTAAATATAAAGGTTCTTTTCTGCAGAATCAGTTTCTCCCCTCCCCACAAAACAGTAATATTTTATACAATTTAAGCACAAAGACAATATAATCAATTAACAACAGTTTCAAATGCTATAAATGTTGCCTTCATAACATCGACATGCAGAATTACATGTTTAGAATGGGAGCGCATTCCAATCCATAGAACAACTTTGAACAGTCAAATACTTGTGGCTGTTCTAAGGGGTTTTAGGCACATACCAGACATCCAAAATCAAAAAAGAAATACTTTTGTTACAGGGTGAGTTTCTGGAATGTACAAACAGCCAGTCATAGAACAGGCATGTTCAGAACTGTATTAAATGGTGTGGCAGAGGTATATCATTAACAAAGTGTTACCACAAAAGATGCTATTTATTGCCTTTCCTGGTCTCATAATGAGGATTTCAATGAGGGCCAATCATTCATCCATTGTCTTCCCCTGTGCTGTTGCAATGACTCAGAATCAAAATGTTTCCCTCTCCTCGCCCACCCAATGACTGGTTTTAATGGCCTTTACATATTTGTAAAAGTTAAAACAGTGAACAGTTTTTTTTGGAAAACTGGTTAACTACTGCCTGATGTATATAATTTCATAACTCTGGAATATCCTGTAATGTCTGGTTAGTTGGGCAGAAAAGTGTAAGATAAAGCATTTGGGAAAGTGCAATAATTGTTAAAATACCTTGGAGGAACTCCATGAGGTGCACTTCCACAGATTTTTGAGGGCCAATAAATGTTTTAAAATGCACAAAGGATGCTTTAATTCTTTGATCAAGGCCTATCAGAAGAGATGTTATGACAGAACTAGCTGCTGTTCAGGTAAGAAACAGTTGTGTTGGAGAAGATGCAGAGAAGATCCATGACTCTTGCCAGAATGGAAAATTGCAACTGTGAGAAAAGGTTAGATCTGATAGGTATATTTTCTTTGGAAAAGAAGAAACTTAATGGAGACTTGACTTGGAGAGATGAAATAGTGCAAACCTATTTCCTTTAGAGGCGGGGTCAAACAGCAGTGTTTTTAGATGGGTACAAAACATCTTAGGATAATAGGGTACCTCAAAGAGTAGCAGGAGTCTAG
The DNA here is from genome assembly GCF_030028105.1 of Mobula birostris. Lineage (NCBI taxonomy): Eukaryota > Metazoa > Chordata > Chondrichthyes > Myliobatiformes > Myliobatidae > Mobula > Mobula birostris. The sequence continues at coordinate 157,086,352 of NC_092375.1, forward strand.
TAATCGATGTCAGAAAGGTCTATAGAGTCAGAAACTTTCATCACATTTATGCAGTACTTGAAAATTTATAGTATCAAGGGCTGGGGAGAAATTGTGGAAATGTAGGGTTATGCCATGTGGCTCTTTCTACCAGGTACATACATCATGGGTTGAGTGGCTATAAACTTCTCTTGAATCTAAGATCTCTGTGAAACAGGTTGTGTGTATTCCCTTCATTGGTGTGAAAAAGCCCAAACTTACTGCAAACGTAACCCATGCTTTCCAGCACTACAGACATAAAGACAACAAACAATGACCCATGACACCCATTTATTTGGGCATTTTTCCAGTAGCCTGTATGGAATCCTACTGTGTATACATTGATTGTATTTTTCTTCATAACATTTTATAACTGAATTCTTAACAAATCCCTGAGAAATGTGAAAAGGTTATTGAATATACATGAGAACTGAATGCACATTATTAACTTATCCTGAGATCTTGGCTGGCTGGATTGACTTGTTACAAACCACAATAAACTCTGTTTGCCATTATACCAGCCTCAGGAAAGAATAAGTCAGTTGTGCCATGTAGTTTACAGTGATATTATTATAAAGTAGCAGCTGATATATATTGAAACAAATTGCACTCTGTAGCTCAAAAATGAATCGAACCAATTGGAATTCCAGCAGGTCGTGTAAAATCATATTACAAGCTACTCTGGCCACTGGGCATTGCAGCAGAATTGCACTTTGCACTTTAAATGCTCTTCTTAATGTGACCAAGCATCCAATTGATCTAATGTTTTATTTACAGAGTTAGACCATCAGACACAGGAGCAGAATTAGGTCATGAGGCCCATCGATTCTCTCCGCATTTTTATCATGGCTGATCCATTTCCTTCTCAACCCCATTCTCCTGCCTTCTTCCCATAACCTTTTATGCCCTGACTAATCAAGAACCTTTCAACCTCTTAAAAACACTCAATGTCCTCGCTTCCACCGCCACCTGTTGCAATGAATTCCACAGGTTCACCACCCTCTGGCTAAAGAAATTCCTCCTCATCTCTGTTCTAAATGGACTTCCCTCTGTTCTGTGGCTGTGTCCTCTTGTCCTAAACTCCGCCATTATAGGAAACATCCTCCCCACATCCACTCTATCTAGGCCTTTCAATATTTGATGGGTTTCAATGAGGTTCCCACTCATTCTTCTAAACTCCACCATGTACAAGCCCAGAACCATCAAGTGCTCCTTATGTTAACCCTTTCATTCTTGTGAACCTCCTCTTAACCCTCTCCAATGCCAGCACATATTTTCTTAGATTAGGGGCCTAAAGCTGCTCACGATACTCCATACCAGAGGTCCATGAGCCGGTGTTCATCGGGGGATCAGAGATCGAGAGGGTCAGCAACTTTATATTATTATCATTACAGAATGCAACTAAAAAAGACATAAGGAGCAAAAAGGTGAAATATGATGCTAGGCTAGCCTTGTTATTTCTACAAACAATTTCAACAGATTTGTCAGGCAAGATTTTCCCTTGAAGAAACCATGCTGACTTTGGCCTATTTTATCATGTGCCTCCAAGTACCCTGAAACATTATGCTTAATAATAGACTCCAATATCTTCCCATTCACTGAGGTCAGGCTAACTGGCATGTAATTTCCTTTCTTCTGTCTCTCTCCCTTCTTGAAGAGAGGAGAGACATTTGCAATTTTCCAGTCCTCTGGAATCATGCCAAAATCTGGTGATTCTTGAAAGATCATTATTAATGCCTCCATAATCTCTTCAGCTACGTTTCTCAAACTCTGAGATGATAGTTCATCTTGTCCAGGTGACTTACATTCCTTCAAACCTTAAAGCGTCCCAAGCATGTTCTTCTTGGTAATAGTAACTGCATTTATTTCTGCCTTCTGACACTCTTGCTTCTGGCATACTGCTAGTGTCTTCCACAGTGAAGACTGATGGCAAATACTTATTAATTTCATCCGCCATCTTTATCTCCCCATTACTACCGCTCCAGCATCATTTTCCAGCACTCCAATATCTACTCTTGCCTCTCTTTTACTCTTTATATATCTGGAAATAAAAATCTTTAGTATCCTCTTTGATATTATTGGCTAGCTTACCTTCATGTTTAATCTTTTCCCTCCTTGAGGCTTTTTTAGTTGTCTTCTATTGGTTTTTAAAAGCTTTCCAAACCTGTAACCTCAATTTTTTAAATCTATATTATGCCCTCTCTTTTGCTTTTATATTGTTTTTGACATCCTTGTCAGTCAAGGTTGTGTAGTCCTGCCTTTAGTATGCTATGACTTCTTTGAGATGTATTTTTCCTGTGTCTTCCAAGTTTCCCTCAGGATCAGCAGCTATTGCTGTTCTGCTGTCATCCCTGATAGTGCCTCCTTCCAATCAACTTTGGTCAGCTCCCCTCTCGTGTCTCTGTGATTCCCTTTGCTCCACTGTAAACTGATACATCTGATTTTAGCTTCTCTGTCTCAAATTGCAGGGTGAATTTTATTGTATTACGATCACTGCTTCCTTGGCATTCCTTTACCTTAGCATCCCTAATCAAATCTGGTTCATCACGTAACACTCGATCCAGAATAGCTGATCCTCCAACTACAAGCTGCTCTAAAAAGCCATCTCATAGGAATTCTACAAATTTTCTCTCTTGGAATCCAGCACCAGCCTAATTTTCCCAACCTACCTACATATTGAAATCCCCCATGACTATTGTAACATAGCTCTTTTTATATGTCTTTTCTATCCTCTGTTTTAATTTGTAGTCCAGGTCCTGGCTACTATTTGGAGGCCAGTATAGAAGAATGTGCAGAAAAGGAAGCTGGAATATGCCAGGCACTTGTTAAGAGGTGGTGGACTGCAGAAATTGTTATTGAAAGGGATTATAGAAGGAAAGAGGGAAAGAGGAAGGCAGCGAACCACTTGGTTTGCTAATATGAGGCAATGGACTGGGTTGAATTATGCTGAGGCCAGAAAAAGAGCGCAAGATTGAAGAAGATGGAGGTGCATAGCCACCAACCCCGGATTCGGGACGACACCCACTGACTGACTGATATAACTGCTATCAGGGTCTTTCTACCCTTGCAGTTTCTTAACCCTAGCTATAAGGATTCTACATTTTCCAATCCTATGTCACCTCTCTAAGGATTTGATTTTTTTTTTAAATCAACAGCACTACCCCACCTACCAGCCTATCCTTTTGATGCACTGTGTATCCTTGAACATTAAGCTCCCAACAATAATCTTCTTTCAGCCATGATTCAGTGATGCCCACAAAGTAATTCCTGCCAATCTCTAATAGCGTTGCAAGAGCATCCATCTTATTCCATGTACTGTGTTCATTCAAATATAACACCATCTGTCCTGTATCCAACACCCTTTTTGATTTTGTCCCCAAGATACACTGCAACTCTGACAGAATTTTTCTTGTTCTTCCTGACAGTCTCTCCACACACTGCATGAGCCTGTATACCAACTGCACCATCCTCAGCCCTATCACTCTGGTTCCCATCCCCCTGCTGAACAGCTCCAGCAAAACTGTCCACAAGGATATTGGTCCCCTTCGTGTTTCAGGTGTAACCCATCCCTTTTGTACAGGTCATACCTTCCCCCGAAGAGATCCCAATAATCCAGAAAATCTGAACCCCTGCTCCCTGCACCAGTTCCTCAGCCACACGTTCATCTGCCAAATCATCCTATTCTTGCCCTCACTGGTGTGCGGCACAGACAGCAAACCTGAGATTACCACTCTGGAGGTCCTGCTTTTCAGCTTTCTACCTAAATTCCTAAATTTCTCTCTTTAGAACCTCCTCCCTTCTCCTGTGCCATTGGTGCTAATATGTTTCAAGATTTCTGGCTGCTCCCCTCCCCCTTTAGAATGCCATGGACCTGATTTGAGTCATTCCTCACCCTGGCACCTGGAAGGCAACATAAAATCCTGATGTCTCCATTGCATCCACATCATCTCTCGCTGTTCTTCTAACTATGGAATCTCATATTACTACTGCAGTCTTCTCCTCTCTTCTCTTTTGAGCCACAGCACCAGACTCTGCCTCAGAGACCCAGTCACAGCAGCTCCCCGGTAGGTCATTCCCCTCAATAGTATCCAAAACAGTATATTTATTACTGTATTGAGGGGAATGGCCACAGGGCTTTTCTGCACTAGCTGCCCATTTCCTTTCCCACTTTTGACATTCACCCCGATAGCTGCCTCCTGCAACTTAGGGGTGACTATCCCCCTCTAGCTCCTATTTATCACCTCCTTATTCTCCTGTATGAGCCAAAGGTCATCGAGCTGCAGCTCCAGTTCCTTGACCCGTTTTCCGAGGAGCTGCAGATATGGTTATTCAGGAGGTTGGAGGTCTCACAGAATTCCCACATCTCACAGAAAGAGCACAACAGAGGCCCTGGAGCCCTTCCCACTGCTCTAATTATGCACTAATGAATAAAGAAAAAAACTTGCCAGATACTTGCGTCATCCAAGCCTGTTGAGCTTAAGCCTCCCCACTCTTCCCAATTAATTTGTATTTTGGCATCAATCAAAATCTTAAGTAGATTCTATTTCATATTAACCTATTGTTCAAAGTTGATGGCAGAGATGGCTACATCTGCTGCTGCTGTTGCTACTACTACTACCACGACTCAGGCCTAAGGGGCGAGCGGTGGGCCACTTCTCCCTCTCCCTCATCAATGTGTTCAGTTCATTTACATTAGCTGTGCTGCTGTCTTCTAGGAGCGTATTGACCATAGTCTTGGGAGGGCACCCAGGGTTCATCCTCCCGTGCTTGGGCTCCCATATGATGACTAGGCTGGCAGGTAGCTCGGGGTGGCATAGACAGTGCACCCCGCTAGTTGCAGTCTTCTCGCCTCGATATTAATGGTGAGCATCAGTAGGTCGGCATACAGCTCGATGTTGCCATGTGCTGTTGCCAACTCACGGCAAGAGCCATCCGGAGCACTCGTGTATAGCAACCATCTAGAGACTTTTGCATTGTCTTGGTGAGTGTCCACGTCTCACATCCGTACGTGAGAATGGACTCTATGACTGCTATGAAAGGATGGCAATTATTCTTAATTTGGCGAGGGAACCAAATGCAATGTATCCAGGTTGGCTGATTATCAAAACTGGATGTCCTTTTGGGTTTTGAGGAAGCAGATACTCTTCAGGAAGATATAGACAGGTGAAGTGAGTAGGTGTGGACATGGCATGGAATATAAAACATTAAACAAGCCCTTTGGTTCCTGATGTCTGCACTGACATGTTGTCAATCTAAATGAATCCTATCAGCTTCCATTGGATCAGTAAGCCTCCATTCCAGGGGTTCCCAACCTGGGGTTCACAGACCCCTTACTTAATGGTATTGGGTGCATAGCTTAAAAAAGATTGGAAGCCCCTGCTATATTCCCTGCTCATTCATGCATCGGCTTTAAAATTTGAAACATTGCTGTTGTATCCATTTCTACCACTTTCCGAGCAGTGTGACCAATGCACCTACCACCCTCCATGTAAAATAAGAACTTTGTTCCTGCAGCTACTCTTTGCAACATTTCCAAAGCTCACACAGGTACCTTATGCTTTTTGTACACCTACTAACTTTGAATTAAATATGAAGAATGGCATATCATAATAGTTACTTTAGCTCCTAAACAGCTGTATTACAATGTATAAGATCACATTAAATATTACCTATATGTAATCAGCATGAGCTAAGATTTTCCAAGTATTTCATTTCAGAATGGGTTTTGAAATTCTTGCTCTAAACTGTTTGTTTTCCACTTAACAAAGTCAAGTTTATTCCTGACAAGAGCTGCCACCAGGACATGCATCAATTGCAGTCAAAGTGTACGCTTTATTTCTGATGTGCATTCAATTAATGTAGATTTAATTATGTATTTCTCTAATTTATTCATATATGCACAGAATGTTTGCTGAATAATCTTAGAACAGTGAGTTATTTGGTATAGTTCTATTGCTGAAGTCATAAATCCAAATCACCTAGTAATTTTAGTACAAGCTGCAAGAATGGAACAAAACTACCCCTGGGCTTCCAGAGAACCACAATTAATTCACTGCAGCCCTCCAGGAAGGGAACTCTTTACCCGGTCTCACACTGTGAGAATGTGTATTAATTCTTTTTTATATATATAATATAAATATCTCACTCTCACTCTCACTCTCACTCACTCTCACACACACACCTTATACGCCAGAATTTCTGGCCATCTTTGTTATGAGAGGCAAACCAGGATATTTTGCCTCTGAGTAGGCTATGATTTTAAATATACGCCCACAGTCCTGCAAGTAAGCATCCTGCCAGTAATCCAATATTAGACTTTAACAGGCCCATTAAAAATGGGAAAAAAAAATCTGTTCCAATGTGTGGGATTTTCAGTATTTGTCTCAACTCCATGATGTACTGCTTCTTCTCAATAGTATCTTGATATTTATGATATCTTTTAATGGTAAACATTACCATTAAGCAGAATAAATAGAGCCATTTAATTGTAATTTTGAATTCTGGTCAAATCATCATTGCTGAAAAATTAGACAAAATAATTAATCATGGTGCAGGAAACCATTAGCTGTTCTGGCGCAGGCCAAGGTTACAATTCCCTGCTGGTCTGACAAATAACTACTGAGTCTTAAACTTCATGCCCTGACACAAGTTTTCCTTTGGGTGAACAGCTGTCAATGCAACTCTGACTTTTGTCTCCTCAACAAAGCAGATATACATGTTTTCTCTGTGAAATCATTAACAGAAAAACCTACTGGAAAATGCAGGCAAATCTGGCACATTTAGTGGGAAAGTTGATCAGCATGCTCCACAGCTCAAGAGACTGTTTCCAGCCAACAGCTAAAAATTAAGCTTCATGAAGAGATTTCTAACAAATTCAGCAACTGTATTTTCTATATCTCCCCAATGTAATGCTCCAAGAAGATTGCAGTAGCCCAGGGGAGAAAGGACTTACTGTGCTTTACATTGCCTACTTTTTAAACACATATGGTGAAGTTTGCTCTGAATTGTTTCTATCGTAGTGTTCCTCCTTATGTGGGCACTTTAGTGCCCTGAATCTTAGCTCTCTACCTCGGAAGTTGCCTTGATCTGTTGTCAATGGGAATAGGGGTTGGCAGCAATTGCATGTCTATCATCACTCCCATCAGATGTATATTTTCAGTTGGAAACAGACCTAGCACTGGGAAGAATCTTGCCTTGACTTATGAAAATGAAATGTTGATAAATCTGTTGAATTTTCTTGATTATAACTCACAGGCAGATGAAGGTGAATTAGCTGATGCTGTATGTTTGGACTCCTGGAAGGTCTTTGATATATACCCAGTGGCCACTCTATTAGGTTCATCTTGTTAATGCAAATATCTAATCAGCCAATCATGTGGCAGCAACTAAATGCATAAAAGCATGCAGACATGGTCAAGAAGTTCAGTATTTGTTCAGTCCAAACATTAAATTGGGGAAGTAACGTGATCTAGGTGATTTTGACCATGGGATGATTGTTGGTGGCAGGTGGGATGGTTTGAGTATCGTAGAAGCTGCTAATCTCCTGGGACTTTCATGCACAGCAGTCTCTAGAGTTTACAGAGAATGGTATGAAAGCCAAAAAAAAAAGTAACATCTAGTGAGTGGCAGTTCTGTGGGTGAGAATACCTTGCTCATGAGAGAGGTTAGAGGAGAATGACCAGCTTGGTTCAAGCTGACAGGAAGGCAACAGTAACTCAAATAACTATGCATTACAACAGTGGTGTGCAGAAGGTCATCTCTGAATGTACAACATGTCTAACCTTGAAGTGGATAGGCTAGAGGAGCAAAAGACCACTGAACGTAGTTCCAGATGAGATTATTAAACAAACTATGGAGTGCATGGTATTTGAGATAATTTACAACTATGCATTGATTAATGGACAGAAGCAGAATAGGTATACATGAGTCACTTTGGGGTTGAGAAGCTCTGATCAGTGGGTCAATTTGAGTGAGAGGATCATGTTCAAATATCAAAGTTTGTTAACAGTATGGGTTCTGAGGAGGTAACACCGTTTGAGTATGAATGATCAGCTCCTAATGTGGTCTCTGTATATATAATTTGGGTCCTTCGCGAACACTGACTCTAAATCCTGGAATTCCCTAGCTAACAACATGATGGAATGCCTTCATGGGAAGGCTTACCACTACTTGCTGAAGGTTACCTGGAGAATGAGAAATAAATGCTGGCCTTGGCAATCATGACCAGGTCCCAGAACAAAAATATGTCTGGATAAACGTTAATGAGCCTGTATCTTAAACCAATGATTCAAACTCACCAAAGAGACACATGAAAGAATGATTTGTTTTCTTTTTTTAATATATAACTTATACAATCCTGAATGCTTGAAGCATGCACTTTGGACCTAGAGAATACTCTTGCTTAGATTATTAAAATGTTAAAAAGATCCTGATATCAATATTCTATAAACTACAATTGATATTGATTGAATTATTGATTTTACATAGGTCTCTATTCCTGTTACTTCTAATGGGCTGGGTTGTTCAGACCCACCAATCTGAGTATCCAGGAGATGTGGTAATAAGCATAAAAGCACAATAAAGTAACCTAAGCCTCATTTATTATCATAAACTAGAAAGCACAAATACATCACAAAGTACTGCATAGTAAGTAGCAAAGATTTCTACAAAGATTTTTGGGCTTCCAATTCATAGTCACCACTTGATTGCTGCATTTGGGGGCAAGCAACAATTGCATTGTTTTCATCCCCACCTCAAATCTTCATCATACCAGATACTGTATCCTCATCAGCCACAGCACTCTGTTGAAGCATACATGTTTACATATAGGCAATAAGCCTGAAGAAAGTATTCAGCTATCAACAACTTATAGACATTAAGTCACTGTCTGACCTCATATGCTAAGAGTTCAGAAAGAGTTAAGTAGACATTGACCTGACAGACATGCATTCATTGTTTACAAAATCCAAAGCCCACTCAAGTCAGGTGTATAGGATAAATGCACTGCAAATCAGCTATGATGTCATAAGCTGGAAGAAAAAACTCCAGGACTAAATGGTCTAATAGGGGGTTTGCATGGTATTTTGCCTGACAGCAGAGACTGCTGCAAGCATATATGGAGATCCATTTCTCATCCTCCAATGTTTTTAGTTATTACAAAACTCTGGCAGCTCATCAAGTTCAAGTATTCCCTTTGGCACATTTTAAACCTGTTTTCAATATATTCTACTGAAATCCAAGAAACATGGACTGATCCGTGCAAGACACGGCTGGACTGCTTGGCTTGATAACACAGCCAAATTTATGCTGTCGCATTTTGTCAACGCACAGTTGAAATTTCTTTGTATCAGACTGCAGTACAATTAAATCCACATTTATAATCAAAAATCTGCTTATAATGAAGGAGTTCAAGTGGGTTTAACTCATTTAGGGGGAAAAAAGACATTTTGGTGAATATTTCTTTGCAGTAATATTGCCAAGTGTATAAGAAAAGCTTAGAACTAATTTTAACCCTACTCAAGCAGCAGGAATGGAGTAGGTGGGTGACAGGTATTTCCATCTTCTGCATTTTATCTCCTAAGTTTCCAACAAGATTGGCATTGCTCATCAAAGCAAAGGTGGGGAGGCTTAATAAAAAACTTGTGGACTGGATGGCCAGATGTTATCATTCACAGTCAGAGATTTTTAACGGCCAAATATGACTGACCTGCCCAGTGCAAAAATCCTGTCAGGAAACAGGATTTATCGAAAGCCTCATTTTTGACTTGGATGACAATTTAACCTTTCGATGGCTCTCCCCTTAACTACATGGCCTTTGGACCCACAAGTCCCGCAACACTTACTTTAATGTGGGTGTTGTTCTCTCATGACTTCCTGTTCTGTTATATTCTGTTCCAGTCTTCCAAGTCACTGTCTCCTCTATATTTAATTGAACATGAAGCCTTCATGGCCCATGTAGTGAGGCCTGGAAGTGGTGCTACCCTTGATTTTTGCTAACTCTGTGATGGATCTGATCCTCTGAACACCACAGACTTCAAATAGAGAATAAAGTTTCAACTCAAGGTCAAGATAGACGCTTAGCTGTGCACAACTTGACTCTTCTTGTGCCTCAGCTTACCTGCTGCTGAATCTCTCACCTATGCTTTCTTGTCTTTAGATTTGACCATTTTAATGCAGTTGGGTATCCTCCGTCCTCTGTGTAATACTGTATTCCCATGATTCAACACTGCTGGCCATGACTGAACTTGCATCATGTCTGTTGTTTTCCCCTTGGGCTTCCTGACCTACACTGGCACCCATTTAGATAGATAGATAGATATATTTTATTAATCCTGCGAGAAATTTGGTTTCGTTACAGCCACACCAACCAAGAATAGAGTGTGAATATAGCAATACAAAAACCCCCAACAATCAAACAGCAAAATGCAAACTATGCCAGATGGAAAATAAAGTAAGTCCAGGACCAGTCTATTGGCTCAGGGTGTCTGACCCTCCACGGGAGGAGCTGCACGTTCGATGGCCACAGGCAGGAAAGACCTCCCGTGCCACCAAGTGTTGTATCACGGTGGAATGTGGCCAAAGTCCAACAGTAAAAAGTTCAATATCCAGTCTGCAAACATGTTCCTCGATCGTAATATGCCCCAGATTGCACCATCTGTTGTTAACCAGATCAGTAAGCACCCAACTCCTTTATGCTTACCGCTCTCAGCGCACTTCCGGTCAGCTGGAATGGTATTACCCACCGAACTCCTCTTCTCCAAAAGTCTCTGTTGTCTCAACCCGGTCCTCTTTCCTCAGCTTTGTGATCCCCCTCTGCATCCTCTATGTGTTTTCCTCCGGATTTCAGCAGGGGTGTCCACCACTCTGCTCACTAAACCGGCCGGTATTTGCTGGTCTGTGGAATACACAATGCGACCTTGCTTCTGTCCCGCGTGTTGGGATGTAACCATTTCCAGCGCTAAAGAAAACCCAAATAAAACTCTCTCTACCGGCATGTTAGAGAGGGTGCAGCTTCGACGTGTTACCGTGAGAGAAAAAAAATACAAAAAATAAAGTAAATTAGAAAGTAAGAAGAAGAAAGTAAGAATAGATCGGAACGGCTGTACCAGGCTGCATGCTTCTTTGGACGCCTCTTTGACCTCGCTGTTCCAAGGCTGTAAGGAGCTGTGGTGCAGTGGGGATTTCCGTAAGGATTCGCCACCCTCGGATTTCAACCCGTCTTTGCCATGCACATCTGCGTGTTATAGCACAGACCAGATGCATTCCTCAACCATTTGAGTGAGATCACTGACTTGCCTTAAAAAGCTGCTTGACTTTTTAATTTTTTTTTGTTTTTAATTATTTTATAGTGTTCAATATTTTTTTGTTATATGTATTTTTATTATACATATGAAGCTTTATAAGTGACTGGTGCTGTGATTGCTGCAGTAGGTTGGTGTAGCCATGGGATTAGAGGTGAGGTGGTTCAGTCAAGGAAAATTCGGCTTAATATCTCCTCTTAAGACTTGAAATCAATATCTGTTTGGTAACACCTGTGCAAAGTTCCCTGTGCAGTTTTATTAATTAAAAGCATTATATAAATGGAAGTTGTTGTTGAAACATTCTCAGAGGAAGACCTTATTTGACTGTGCCAGTTATAAACATGTATTGCTGATCAGCTGCAGTAAATTTACTCTGCTTGATCACTTGCCTGATCCATCTCAGTTCTTTTGATATATTAGGAAGCCTGAAAGCGAATAAATATTAATTAATCTTCATGTTCTACTGAATATTTCAGTGGAAGCATTTCACAGGGCTGAGAACTTAAATTAATTTTCTTTCCATTTATTCTTAGGGTGCACCTGGGCCAACAGGAGTCCGTGGGCCAGAAGGGCCCCAGGGTCAAAGAGGTTCACCTGGCCGTCAGGGTACCCCTGGACCAATGGGCATCAGGGTAAGCTCTGCAAATCAGATTTTCTTCAGAACTTCAACTTACCGAGAACATTCAGTTGAAAGAATGCTTAATCTGCCTTTTGCTTTATTTCTAGGGACCAGGTGGGACTGATGGAACTTTTGGTGCAAAAGGGCCAATGGTATGTTTCTTTAAAACTGAACATTCTTTGCCAACTTTAGACTTTGTTTAAGAAGCTATTTTCCTTCATGAAAAGTGAAGAGATCAATGGGCAACTGATTAAATAAAATGTTTTTGAGGTAGAGCAATTTTTAAAAAATTATTTCTTTCCTCAGTTTAAATATGTCTTCTGTCATCAAAGTTGTGATGTTTTAGATCCTCATTTCCTTTAAAATTCCCAACTTTTAAAAATCTCTCTTTGCTTTCCATAGTATGTATAATGACATGTAAGGTTTCACATATTGTTTTCCTTTTTTCCCTTCCTTCCTTCCCTCCTTCCACAAAATAAACCAACATCTCGAAAATGCTGTGCTCAAAAATTGTGCCCACAATAGACCAAATAATAAACTGCCTAATAGACCAAATAACAAAACTATTGGCAACTATCAACGGTAAGAAATATGTTTATTGAAATATCTTCATGGAATGCATATAATTAGCTATTTCTGGAGCAGTAAAACCAAACAAGGCAGTTATTTTAGCCCAGCATTCACCTTGATAAACAATCTTAATACAAGAGCGGATTCTTTGCAAATGTCGATGTTATCAGTATAATACCCAAAGCATAGAAAGATCACTCTGAAACTGAACAGGTGACCCCTATATTACAGCAGTCTGGGCAGCAAAATTTGTCCTAACAGATTTCAATAAATCACTACCAAAATTGGAGACACAGAATAAATTTGCTCAGACAACATTTTGTATGTAAAAGAGTAAATATATCAATATAAAGTTTTAAAAAAATTATGTACATGTAGATAATGTGAGTGAACATTATGAAAAATTGTGATGCAGGCTGTTTTCTGGGAACACAAGCCCACTGTAATGCGACACACTGTTATGTAGGTATTGCCTGTATATCATTAATGTCACAGTGAACTTGATTACGTGAGGTCTATTGTCCATGTGGTCTTATCCTGCTCTCATTCACAAGCCATGTTTATATGCAGAAAAGCAATCTCTTGAGATTATTTGTTACATAACACATTTACAATAGAAAGTATATGAAATTGTACTGGCTTTCATGATCTACATGACTTATTGGAAGCTTGAGATTCCACCATGAAGATGTTTGTTTCTCTCAGTCTCCTCCCTCTTCCTTTTAATCCTCAGAAAGAGATCTAATAGGTATATTTAATGCCATTTAAAGGGTGGAGAACATTATTTTACCTTTTCATTGGATTAAATTCTAAATTCCCAGTGGAGCTAATCCTATCCAAAAAAGTAGATGCTTCCATGTAATCTATGATCTAGTTGCCTGCACACAAAGCTAGAATGAGTTTGGTTCATGATGTGAATAATGTCTAGAGAGATCTGTCAAAACAAATTCTTAAAGCACTCAAGAATTGAACCATCTGAAACCCATCTATGCCGGAAGCACCAAATGCAATAGATGACCCCAACAGACTCACAGGTGAAGTGTCGCCGCACCTGGAAGGACTGTTTGGAGCCCTGAATGGTAGTGAGGGAGGAGGTATAGGGGCAGTTACGGCACTTGTTCAGCTTGCATGGATAAGTGCTAGGAGGGAGATCAGTGGGGAGGGATGAATGGAGAAGGGATTCGCTGGGGGGTGATCCCTGTGGAAGGTGGAAAATGGAGGGGGGGAGGGAAATGATGTGTTTGGTGGTGGGATCCAGTTGGAGGTGGTGGAAATTTTGGAGAATTATGTGCTGGATGCAAAGGCTGGTGGGGTGGTAGTTGAAGACAAGAGGAACCCTATCCCTAGTAGAATGGTGGGAAGATGGGTAAGAGCAGACGCACGTGAAATTAGGCAGTGACATTAGGATGCAAGTGACATGAGCTTTTGGAGAAATGTGTGCTCATCATTAATTTCTCATGGTATATGTAGATTTCAAAAGAGTTATGAATTTGTCAGCCCTGTTAATTGGTTACAGTAAATTACTCCAAGTGTGAGTGGGGGGGGGTATAGGAATCAGATACAGTATAGACTTTAAGTATGTGAGAAGAAGTAGCTTACTGAAAAATAAGTGAGGATTGAGATTGATGTAATTACTTTGAGAGACACCAAGTAATCTGCTCCATTTCATCAGAAGTGTGAGTGTTTATGAATATTCCATTTATTGGCTTATTATACATCACACTTAATCATAATAATCACAGTAATCTAGGCATTTAGTCCCTGCTAATCTTTTTGCCCATCTATAGTAATGCCATTTGTCTGCATTAGGTTCATATCCCTCTGTGCCTTGCCTTTTTAAGTATCTGCCTAAATGGCTCAGACATAGTAATTGTCCCTGACTCTACCATCTCTGTGCAGTGCATTCCAGATATCAACCACCCTCCGTGTTAAAAACTTACTCCTAAGATCCTACAGCGTGGAGTTCAGAACTGCACAGAATACGACAAAAGCAGTCTAATCAGTTTTTTTAAGTTACAACATAATTTCCAAACCATTATATTCTCAGCCCTGAACTATGAAGGCAAGCATGTCATATGCCTTCTTCATTACCTTATCCACTTTCTGTTGTTATTTTCAGAAAACTATGGACTTAAAGCCCTCTCTGTTCAAGAGCAGTCCACAGTGCCTTTCTATTTTCAGTTTATATCCCATCCTTATTTGACTTCCCAAAATGCATCAACTCAAATTTGTCAGCATTAATTCCATCTATCAATATCCTTGCCAACTTTCCAACTGATCCTTATCCAACTATAGCCTTGGACAATCTGCTTCGCTATCCACACCCTCACCAATTTTAAGTCATTCCCATTTTTCATAGGAAGAAATTAATTCTGGGTGTGCTTAACGAAACGACTTTCAGAATCCACAGTATTTTGTTTTTGAATTTGATGTCTAAGCTGTATTTCCATTTTTTTCTTACAACATAGGTGGCCATTTGTTATGGCGAATTCATGTTCAGTCAAGTTCATGTTAACTCACAGAGTCATCCCATTCTCCACTAAATTTTTATGTAACCTTTTCTCCCCATATTCCCATTAACTCCTCTTGATGCTACTGCTTAGTTACACAGTGATCAAATCACATACTGACAGTGGCCAATTAATCTACCAATGTTTGAGTCTAAGGGAATGTTGGAGGAAACCTGAACACCCTGGAAGAAACTCTACGGTAACTAAGAATATATAAAGTCCAAATAGACAGCTCGCGAGTTCAGGATTTGATCTGGCTATTTGGAGCCATGAAGCAGTGGCTGTATCAGTCGTAACACTTTTCAGTTTGTGATCTTAAAGGGATCAACCAACTTTGCATACATGCTCATCTTTGCAGCAGACTCTGTTTTCTAATAACTCATTATGCTTTTCAAACAAGAGACATGCGATCACACAAAGACCAGCTGGCATTTGGATGCCACAAGCCTTTGGATCATTGTGACAACTCTCAGCAGCTACAGTAATCTGGGCAAAAAAAAATCACAAACAGCAACCAGCAAAAGTACTTAGGAAAATCTCTCTCCAATTCCTAATAGCCTCTCACCCTCTTTTTGCATTGTAATGTAAAAACAACTGCTTCTTGGCAGCAGCACTGACGACATGCCCTAGTAGAAGTAAATCAAATTATGGGAGGCATAAATCAAGTAGAGTCTCCTCCAGAATGGATATGTCAAATACCTGAGGGCATACCTTTAAGGTGGGAGGGACAAAGTTTAAAAGAGATACGAGACAAGTTTTTATTTCCTCAGAGAATGGTAGGTGCCTGGAATGCACTGCCAGAGAAGGAGGTGGAAGTAGACATGATAGCAGTGTTTAAAATGTTTATACATGGGGATGCAGGGAACATAGGGGTATAGACCATGGGATTAGCTCAATTGTCATCATGGTTAGCACAGACATTATGGGTGAAATGCCTGTGCTGTTATGCTCTGTGCAACATATTGAGATCAAATGATGACCTTGCCTCTCTTCACAGTCAGAGTGTTTGAGTGGCCTACTCCAAAGGCTGATTCAATCTTTGAACCAGCACCTAATAAATCTCCTTCCTTGTACAGGGTTCGCCAGGCTTTGGGGGTCCTGCTGGATTTCCAGGCCCTCCTGGGTCTCCTGGTCCACAGGGGAGCACTGGTCCTCCTGGAATCAAAGGTCAAAGGGTAAGAAATGTATTTATGTGTTACTAACTATGAATTTAACATTGACTCCCATTCCACTTGAAATAAAACTGAGATAATTTATGTTCATAATATATCTGTTGCTATTTCTTCTTTACTCTGCATTCATTCTTATTTTGCAACTAATTGTTTGATACTGTGTTCACTTTAATTGGAACAGATGTAAGGTAAAAATGAGTACTAATTCAAATTGTCATTGACAGTAGTACAGAGATGGTCACTAAACTACTTGAAATCATTACATGATTTAATTCACAATGGTTCACCATCAGATTTCCATTAGTGCAAGAGTCCAGGATCAGAGGGCACAGCCTCAGAATAGAAAGTTGTCCCTTAAGTCCAGAGATGAAGAGGAATTTCTTTAGTCAGAGCATGATGAATCTGTGGAATTCATTGCCACAGATGGCTGCAGAGGCCAAGTCATTGGGTACATTTAAAGCAGAGATTGATTAATTAGGGTATCAAAGGTTACAAGACAAAAGGCAGGAGAATGAGATTGAGACGGAAAGTAGATCAGCCATGATTGAAGGGTGGACCAGACTTGATAGGCTGAATGGCCTAATTCTGCTCCAATGTCTTAGGGTCCTAAGTTCACTGTGGTCTTTCTGATTCAACTGGCGTAAATGTGGAATGTCTGATCAAGCCTTCTACAAAGAGAGAAGGGATGGTTAAAAGTATTAGGCACTCCTTTACAGGATGTCATATCCTTTATGAATAAATTATGAACACACTGGATTCCCCCTAGATATAGGGTTTCTTATGACATTCTTAAATTAGTACTTAAAATATTTACACATATCAATGAAAAATGTTAGGCAAGACAGAACAGAATCCAGTAAGTACAGTCCTTTTCCAGCATGTCCCAGTGTGAACAATCTTTCCTGTGTTTAATTCTTAGATAGAAAGCCAGATTGACAGCAGGTTAGTGGAGAGAGAAAAACATAGTTACTATTTCAAGTTTAATAATACACTATTGATAATATATAATGTATGTTTACTTTGTTTTAATAGTTTCCTCTTTTAATTTTGCCTGGATCACGTTAGACTTTTCTTGCTAGACAATGTCATCAGACATGGAGCTCCAATTACTATACTTGCCTGGAGTCAGATATGGAGCGTTAATTTCATTGGCTCCTCACCTCTGAAACTGGCAACTAGATTTGGATATCAAGCAGGCTCTGGTTGGTATAATACACAGACCCAGCTCCTGGACACCCCTGAAAGAGCATAAGAAATTGAAGTAGGAGTATAGCATTTGGCCTGTTCATGGCTGAAATGGCCATTTATTCAGCTCCGGCTTCCTACGCTTTCTCTGTAACCCTAAATTCTCCTATTATTCAAAAAATGTCTGACTGTACTTTAAATATGTTTAATGAGGTATCTGCTACTGCTTTTCTAAGCAGAGAACTCCACAGTATGAACAGTTCCTCCTCATCTCCATGCTAAATCTACTCCCCTGAATCTCGACTGTATGTCTTCTAGTTCTTGCCTAACCTACCAGTAGAAACAGCTTTCCTGCCTTTATCTTGTCTATCTCATTGACAATTCTATATGTTTCTCTATGATCACCTCTCATTCTTCTGATTCCCGGCGGCAAAACCTTCCTGCTCTTAAATTCAATCCCTTTGCAATGAAGGCAAACATTCCATTTGCCTTCTTTTTACCTGTTGCATCTGCTAACCTTTTGCATTTCATAGACCCATAGACCCTTTGCACAACCATATATTGAAAAGTTACACCATTTAATTAATAATAATAATCTGATCTGTTTTTCCTTCCAAAGTGGATGATCTCATATTTACCAACACTATACTCCATCTGCCAGAGCCTTCCCACTGACTTAACCTACAGACTACAGACTTTTTGCATCCTCTGGATAATTTGCTTTTCCGCTCAATTTAGTGTTATCAATAAACATAGATTCACTACACTCAGTCCCTTTTTCTAAATCATTAATACTAATATGAACCTTTGTGGGCCTGGCAGCAAATCCTATGGCATTCTCTGTTCACCACTGTCTGCCGACCAGGGGAACACCCATTTATCCCAACTCTCCTCCTCCTATTGGATAACCAGTCCCCTATCCATGCTCATATGCACATTAGCCTCCACCTTGATCTTTGACAGCCTTTAGCAGACAGCCAAGCTGAAGCAGGAGCTTTAACATCTTTCATATCTGTCAATGATTTCAAGAGCTTTTAAGTGTGTTTGATATTCAGAGATGCTAAAGGCAATTAAAATTAAAAAAAAATCTATAAAGTAAATACTTATATCAAATCAAGTGAATAAACATAAAAGTTAACAAAAAAGTTTAAATAATTAAAACAAATTTAAATTAGATGTAAAATTTACTTCCCTTTGTCTCCTAACCTGCAAATCTGAAATTGCCAGTAACATTTATGGGCCCTCTGACTTTCTCAGGTCTGAATAATGTGTCGTCTGAGGAATAAATCCTTGGTGAACCCCAAGCAAGTACAATTCCCACTGCTGGACTTGTTGGCCTGTCCACTGATAGAGTGAACAGATAGACTTGGCCAGCTTCCTGCCACTGAGTCCTGAACACTGGGTATAGTCACAAAAATCCAGGATTTACTTCATTCAACACGTCTGCATGTCAGGGCTTCCTTTCTAAAATACTGGACACAACCAGCGTGATTCACTGTTGTTGAAAAACTACTCCATGACAATCAGATGTTTCAATGGTTTATATATTTAAAACGTTCAAATTTAGTTGCACATAGTGGTATGCTGACACTTTTGATGAAAGTTGAACTATAGCGGTGACAGCTGCAGATAACTCACCACCTTGTGCCCACTCTGATTTTCTTTTTAAGTTCTCAGCTGATATTTTACCTGAGTGCCACTTCCCTGCAGAGATCCAAAATCCCATGGTTCCTTAAGTATTCAGATTCACTTGTTCTCTGTCCGGAGTATAATTAGTGACTGAGCCTTTCTTCAAGAGACCTCACCATCCACTTTCCTCTGGATGAAGGAATGTTATTTTTGAATACCCTGCATTTTTTGATAACATTATTTCTTTAATCCAGGGAGAACCAGGACAAATCGGCTACAAAGGAGAAAGTGGAACCAAGGGCGAGCCTGTAAGTCTCATCACCCTTCAATACAAAACAATCACTGTAGAATATGGCCACAGAATTTAGTAGGTAAAGATAGTAATGAATATTAAAAAGTTAATGGGAGTCATCTGACTATGCTTTAAATATATTTAACGAGGTAGCTGCTACTGCTTTCCTAAGCAGACAATTCCACAGAACAAACAGTTATATTCATTCTTTATTCTCTCTTCCTGCTATCATTTGTCAACCATTGTTATTGGGGGGTTTGTGTTTCACTAATATGGACTTGCATGTGGAGATCTAGAAGATTAGTTAATCAAGAGGGAATGCGATCCAATTGTCATTGTCCAAATAGAGTTTTAATAAGGAATTGCATGGAATCTTCACCCTTGAAGATTAGCAGGGGTCCGGAGCCTGAAAAATATATGATTAACTGAAGATGCTGACAAAAGTTTGTACTGAGTAAAAGTTACAGCAGGTGACTTGGATCATTCATGTTGGTGAATATCCTGCACACAGGTGTATGGAATTAGGACCATTACAGACCAAGGTGGCTGAGGGCTGAAAGACATGGTTGTCAGATTGTGTATGTAGCTGGCGGTAAGGGAGTCATCATGAGGGATAATTGGGCATTGCCATCAGAATCAGGTCTATTATCACTGGCATGTGATGTGAAATTTGTTAACTTAGCAGCAGCAGTCCAAAGCAATACATAATCTAGAAGAGAAAAAAAACAATAAAATAAATAATAATAAACAAACAAGTAAACCGATTACATATATTGAATAGGTTTTAAAAAATATGTAAAAACAAAAATACTGTACATTAAAAAAAAGTGAGGTAGTGTCCAAAGATTCAACGTCCATCCAGGAATCGGATGGCAGAGGGGAAGAAGCTGTTCCTGAATCGCTGACTTCCTGTGGCCAATGTGCCTGTCCAAGATAGAAACGAGCATCACATTTTCCATGTGGAAACCAAGTCCATTTCTAGGGAAGTAACACCTTCCATCATGTTATGTGGTGTTACAATCTTACCAAGTGGGATAAATTTACTACAGATCTGGCTGCTCAAAACTGAGCACCCATGAAGATCATCACCTTTAAATATATTTAATGAGCTCATAGATCATCACCTGCAGAAGCACGCCTGCTGCAACATATAACCTCAACTCTGGATATTCTCCCATTCTACCGTTACGAAAAGGTTGGACTATCAACCCTGTTGCAATGAAGAATGCAGGAAGACAGGTCAAGAGCAGCCCTAGGTATACTAACACTGAGGTGCCAAACTGGTGAAGTTACTAAACAAAACTACATGCACTCCAACCAATAAATACAGGAATCAATATACAGTGCAAGGTTATTTGACTCACAACTAATGGAACAGATCAAAGTTCTCTAGTCCTGCACAGGGAATTGTGAATGCTGATAGATCATTACATGGGCAACCTAGAGAAGCTGGTCCCAAGATCATTTCCATCCTCAAAGCTGATGAGGTCCAATATGTAGGCTGTAAAACCCAGGGTGAAACACACTCAACTGTCTTCACCCAGGAATACTGAGAATATAATCCACCTTAACTTCCTCCTGAGATTCTCTATCATCACAGAGGCCACTCTCCAGCCAATTCAATTCGCTTCTCATGATATCAAGAAGTAGCTGAGAGGAATGAACACTGCAAAGGCTATGGGAACTGAAAATACCTGGCTCTGCTGAGAAGGATGGCAGTCCGGAATCTGCCAAAACTTTAGCCAAACTGTCCCTGTACATGTACAACAGTAGCAATGCGGAAAATTGCCCAGATGTGCCCGCTTTACAAAAAGAATGGTGAATTCATTTTAAGTGGAAAGCGTGCACTTATTCAGCTTTCAATCATCAGCAATGTCATGCAAATAGAGTGCAGAGCACTTCCTCACCAGTAAGCTACTCACTAATGCCAATGTGGGTTTAGCCTGCACCCTTCTGTACCAGCCTCCATCATTGCTCTGGTCCAAAAATGTACCACAGAACTAAATTCTGGTTATGTAAAAGTGACCGCCCTTGATGTCAAAATAATATTTCACAAGATATGGTATCCAGTAACCCTGGTAAACTGAAATCAGTGAGCATCAAGTGGGAAAGACTCCAGGAATTGATGTCATACCCAAGGCAAAAGAAGATGATTATACTTGTCAGAGGTCAATGAATACAGTCACAGGACACCCATTCAGGAGTTCCTCAAGGCCTAGGTAAAATATATCTGGCTGCTAAAGACTTTGATACACTGGATGTAGAGAGGATGTTTCCAGTAGGGGAAAATTCTAGGATCAAATGGCACAGCCTCAGAATGGAAAGACATCCCTTTAGAATAGAGATGAGGAGGAATTTCTTAGCCAGAGAGTGGTGAATCTGTGGAATTATTTGCCACAGACGGCTGTGGAGGCCATGGTTGTTAGGAATATTTAAAGCAGAGGTTGATAGGTCCTTGATTAGTCAGGGTGTCAAAGGTAATGGGGGGAGGAAGCAGGAGAACTGGGTTGAGAGGGGAAATAAATAAACCAGGAATGATTGGCAGGACAGTCTTCAAAATCAAAGTTCAAAGTGTAATTTATTATCAGAATTCATACATATCATTACATACAACCCTGAGATTCTTTCTTCCTGTGGGCATACTTAGCAAATCTATAGAACAGTAACCTTAAACAGGAGTAATGAAGAACAAACTGTGCAAATGAAAATATAAATAAATAGCACTAAATAACTAGTATGAAATAATGAAACAAAGAGTCCTTAAAGCGAGACCATCAATTGCGGGACCACCAGAAAGAGTGTAGTTCTCCGTTTTTGTTCAAGAGCCTGATGGTTGAGGGGTCGTAACTGTTCTTGAACCTGGTGTGTGAGTCCCAAGTCACTTGTACCTTCTACCTGATGGTAGCAAGGAGAAAAGAGCACGGCCTGGGTGGTGAGGATCTTTGATGATGGATGCTGCTTTCCTACCACAATGTTTTACGTAGATGTGCTCAATGGTTGGGAGGGATTTACCCATGATGTACTGGGCCGTATGCACTACCTTTTGAACGGTTTTCCACTCAAAGGCATTGGTGTTCCTATACCAGGCCGTAATGCTGCCAGTCAATACACTTTCCACCATACATCTATAGAAGTTTGCGAAGACTTGATGGACCAACTAGCCTAATTCTTCTCTGCTGTCTGATAGTCTACTTCCTTACCGACCTTACTGTTCTCCTAGGGTTAGAATGTGGATGTAGGCTGATGACTGCAGTGTCTTCAATTTCATATGCATCTCCACAGCAAATGAAGCAGACTATGCCTACGTGCACCATAACCCGAACAATTTTCAGGCAAGAGCTGATAAATGACAAGTAATATTTGTGCCACAAATATGGCAGACAATGAGCATAAAGAGTCAAATCACTTATCGATAATGTTCAATGTGTTATCATTGATCCATCCACAAAGTTCTGGGGATCATTATTGACTAGAAACAAAACTGGACTGGCCACATCAACACATCATGACAAAGGTATGCCAGATTCTGACTGACCTTCTGACATCCCAGAGATTTTCTATCACCAGTAAGGCACAAATCAGCAGAGTGTTGAAATTGGATTTATCCACTTGGTTGGATGAGTGCAATTCCAGCATGATCGAGCAGTTGGGATGTTCACTGTTCCACCACTGGTCTATGGTAGATATAGTGAGCACCATTTACATATGACACAGTGGTTGTCTGCCTAGATTACTCCAACAACACCTCCAAATTCTACAAAGGTACAATTAAGGAATGACAAAAGCTTCAGATGCATAAGAACATTATCATAAACTCTTTCTCTCCTAGTTACACACCATCCTGAGTTGAAAATAAGACACAGTTCTGTGTCATCTCTGGCCTAAATCCAGGAACTTCTGACTCAAGAGGATTGTGTGTGTTAATATCCTCAGACATGGGAGATTCAAGATTTGAACACTGCTATCTTCTTGATGAACAGTAAATTGATGACTCTATTCTCAAAGATGAATCAACTAAAAAAAATTAAGAGAAAATCTCAATAAAACGTCTTCTCCTCCAGCATTTTTTGTGTGGTGCTCCAGATTTCCAGCATCTTCAGTCTTTCTTGTGAATCCTGGATTCTATTTCTAGATGCCTTTAAAATTGCACCACTTAAATAATACTATCTCTTTATTTTCCTGACAAATGATATACGTTGCACTTTTTTTGTAATAAATTGCATCTGTTATGCGTCTAGCATTTTCATCATTGTGAGTTTTATTTTTGACTTTAGCAACTCATTTTTAAATAAGAAATGTCAGATTTATTGCATTTTTTCCAAAATGATTGAAAAGTAGAATAACTTCAAATCTTACACAAAGTCTGGGAAAGAGAAGTTATTATATTGCTTTGGAAGAGTCAAGCAAAATGTTCTGTACTAATGTTCAGACCTAGATATTCATATTACATATTTCATCTACCTTGATCCATTTAGGGTCCACCTGGTCCACAGGGAGCTTTTGGTCCAATGGGTGAAGAAGGCAAGAGAGGACTTCGTGGTGACCCTGGTACAATTGGTCCTCCTGGCCCAGTTGGAGAAAGAGTAAGTTAATTATATATGCAGTCAAATGTGATTTTAATGACCATTGGAACGTCCAGTAAGACTTTGAAAGAAACATTTTACAAATATTTTAATTTGATTGTAAACTTTTAAACTGATGAACATTTCATGGTGTTTTAGTAAGTGATAATTAGATGGCCTATTATCATTTTGCAAGTGGTTTAAAGCAAAGCACATATCTGCTTTAGACACTTAACTCAGAGTGTCATAGCAGAGACGGGGTATTCAGCATTTTAGACTTCATGTTACACAAGAGCAAAAGAACATTTTCACTCATGGTTACCACTAGTTCCAAAATGTTCACAAAAGCACTGGTGATGGCAATATCAAGGCTAACAGTAATGCTTTGCAAAATTAGACTATCTACAGCATTCATATTGCCAGTGAAGAATGTTACTCAAGCATAATCAATACCGATATATTTGAAAGTATATCAAAACACATGGGGTAAAACTGAATTCAAAGCAACATAATTATTTTCATCTTTTGTGCATTTAAATACAGAAACCGTGTTTTCTTTCTAATTAGGGTTCTCCAGGTAATCGCGGTTTTCCAGGTCAGGATGGATTACCTGGTCAAAAGGTGAGTATTTTTCAATGCAAGGTATTAAAAATTTACAGGAAAGATGATCTATATTTCAGAACTTTTACAAGAGACGCCTATTCAACATCATGCTTTCTATACCGTCAGGGTGCCCAAGGACAGCGTGGTACCACAGGTCCTTCAGGCCCCAAAGGAGCTGTTGGTGATCCTGGCCGTCCTGGTGATCGTGGTCTCCCAGGAGCAAGGGTAAGAATGTTTTATACGATATGAATTACATGACAATGTCTCACTCACATTAGTAATAATTATATTGAAATGTACAATATTTAGTTCTGTGTCTGAACATTTGGCATGCATGTCCAGTTTGCCAAAGGCTAATTTGGGGAAGATTGAAATCAAGTTATTTACTGAAGTTAAATAGCCCTTTAAACACTGTGGAAAATAAGATCCAAGGAAAAAAACCTCAACAATAAGCTTAAGTTTTGAAATTGTTTGTAAGTATTTTATGGACTGATATGCTTTACTTAATACAAAATTTGAAGAAATCTCTGGACAAAACTGAGCTGAATAATCCTCACCACGGATGATGAAAAGAGCTATTAATCAGGGCGGGGACTGAGATTTTGAAGGTAGAGCTTTGCGGCAATTTTTCTGATTTGAGGAGCGACCCATCAGCAAGAGGCAGTGCGTAAAAAGATCTACTTTTCAGTCAGGTCCACGTTCAAAATTTAAGAAGTAGAGCTTTGAGCCAGTTTTCTCTGAGTTGTACAACTCAGAGGGCTGCACGAAAAGAGCTAATTTTATTCAGGGCGGCGATTGAGATTTTGAAGGCAGAGATTCACGGCAGTTTTCTGAGTTGAAGAGTGACCAGTCAGCAGGAGGGATTCATTAGAAAGGGCCACAAAGAATAAATCAAGTTAAACAGAGTGGCCATTCTTTTGAGTGTGCCAGTTTTTAGAGAGGTTTGGCTCATCAGGCTTAGGCGAGATCAGGCTTGGTTGAGATAGATTGTCTTGCAAGTTACTCTGTCTGTGTTCTTATTTGTTCATTCCTCATTCATTAGTGCATAGTAGAGTGAGAATAGCTCCAGGAGAAGTGTTTTCTGTTATGTGTGGGATGTGGGAAATCTGGGAGACCTCCTGAGAGAACAAATTAAGGAACTGGAGCTGCAGCTTGATGACCTTCGACTCATACAAGAGAATGAGGAGGTGATAGACAGCTACAGGGAAGTAGTTACACCAAGCTTGCAGGAGACAGGTAATTGGGTGACTGTCAGGAGAAGGAAGGAAAATGCACAGAGTAAAGCTGCACCGTTCCTCTCAATAATAAGTATATAAATTCAGATAATATTGAGGGTGATGACCTTCTGGGGGGAACACTAGTGAATGGGTCTCTGGCACTGAGTCTGGTGCCGTGGCTCAGAAGAGCAGAGAGATAAAGAGGGCTGAAGTGTTGATAGGAGATTCCTTAGTCAGGGGAACAGAGACAAGGTTATGTGAGTGTGATAGGTACACCTGGATGGTATGGTGCCTGGATCAGGGATGTCTTAGATCGGGTTCATGGCATTCTCAAGGGCGAGGGTGAGCAGCCAGAAGCCTTGGCACATATCGACACTAATGACATAGGTAGACAAGGAGAGGAGGTCCTGAAGAGAGATTTTAGGGAGCTAGGTAGAAAGCTGAGAAACAGGACCTCCAGGTATTAGTAATCTCTAGATTGATGTCTGTGTCATGTACCAGTGAGGGTAAGAATAGGATGATCTGGCAGGTGAAAGTGTGGCTGAGGAACTGAGCAGGGGTTCAGGTTTATAGATTATTGGGATATCTTCTGGGAAAGTTATGACCTGTAAAAAAAGGGATGGCTTACACCTCAACCCGAGGGTGTCAAATATCTTTGCGAGCAGGTTGATTAGAGTTGTTCAGGTGGGTTTAAACTAATTTGACAGGGGGATAGGAACTGGAGTGATAGGGTTGAAGATGAGGTGGTTGGCTTACAAACAGAGGCAATGTGTAGTGAGACTCATAGCAAGGAGAGGCTGATGACAGGGCAAAATTGCAGTCAACAGGATGATTTGCAATGTTAAAGGTGGAGAAAGCTGAAAAGGATGAATACAGGACTAAAGGTATTATATTTGAATGTGTGCAGTATATGGAAAAAGGGCAATGAACTTCTAGCACAGTTACAAATTTGCATGCATGATGTTTTAGGCATTACTGAATCATAGTTGAAAGAAGATTATAGCTGGGAGCTTAATGTCCAATGACACACCTTGTATGGAAAGGACAGGCAGGAAGGCAGAGTGGTTGGTGTGCCTCTGTTGGTAAAAAATGAAATTAGATCATTAGAAAGAGGTGACATACTGTATGGTTGGAAGGTGTTGAATCATTGTGTATAGAGCTAAGGAACTGCAGGGTAGAAAGACCATGATTGGAGTTATATACAGACTCCCAAACAATAGAAAGAAAGTGGTCTACAAAATTTACCATGGGGACTAGAAAATGTATGAAAAAGGGAGATGTTACAATCATCATGGGGGATTTCAATATGCAGGTAGATTGGGCAAGTTAGGTTGGTGCCTGATTCCAAAAGGGGGAGTTTTATTGAATGCCTGCAAGGTGGCTTTTTAGAGCAGCTAGGGGATCAACTATTCTGGATTGCATGTTGTGCAAAAAACTGGAATTGATTAGAGAGCTTAAGGTAAAAGAACCC
This sequence comes from Mobula birostris, assembly GCF_030028105.1. Classification (NCBI taxonomy): domain Eukaryota; kingdom Metazoa; phylum Chordata; class Chondrichthyes; order Myliobatiformes; family Myliobatidae; genus Mobula; species Mobula birostris. The sequence goes on from NC_092375.1 coordinate 157,113,500, forward strand.
TGAGGAGTAAAGTAATCATAATGTGATCAAATTCACCCTGAAATTTAAGAAGGAGAAGCTAAAGTCAGATGTATCAGTATTAAAGTAGAGTAAAGGAAACTACAGGGGTATGAGAGAGGAGTTGGTCAGTATTAATTGGAAAAGAATGGTGGTAGGGATGATGGCAAAGCAGCAATGGCTGAAATTTCTGGAAGCAATTCAGACGACACGGGATATATACAGTGCCAATGAAAAGTATTCACCCCCCCCCTTGGAAGTTTTCATATTTTATTGTTTTACAGCAGTGAATTACAATGGATTTAATTGAGCTTTTTTGACACTGATCACAGAAAAAGATTCTTTCATGTTGAAGTGAAAACAGACCTCTACAAAGTGATCTAAATTAGTTACAAACAGAAAATAATTGATTGCATTGGTATTCACCCCTTTAATATGACGCACCAAATCATCATTGGTGTAGCCAATTGGCTTTAGGAATCACATAATTAGTTAAACAGGATCTGCTTTTGGAAACCTGTGTGCAGTCAAGGTGTTTCAACTGGTTGTGGTAAAAATATACCTATACCTGGAAGGTTCCACTGCTGGTGAGTCAGTATCCTGGCAAAAACTACACCATGAAGACAAAAGAACGGTCCTAGCAACTCTGCGAAAGGTTATTGAAAAGCACAGGTCAGGAGATGGATACAAGATAACTTCCAAGACACTGAATATCCCTTGGAGTACAGTTAAGTCAATCATCAAGAAATGGAATGAATATGACACAGCTATAAATCTACCTAGAGCATGTTGTCCCCAAAAACAAAGTGACCATGCATGCAGAGGACTAGTAAGGGAAATTACCAAGAGATCTATGACAGCTCTGGAAGAGTTACAAGCTTCAGTGGCTGAGATGGGGGAGACTGTGTATACCACAGCTGTCGCCCGGGTGCTCCACCTATTGCAGCTTTTTGAGAGAATGGCAAAGAGAAAGTCATTGTTGGGGAAAAAGACTCATGTGAAGTCTCAGCTAGAGTTTGCCAAAAAGGCATGTGGGAGACCCTGAAGTCAGCCGGATGAAGGTTCTATGGTCTGATGAAACCATGATTGAGCTTTTTGGCCATCAGGCTAAATGCTATGTTTGACGTAAGCCAAACATCACACATCATCAAAAACACACCATCTCTACCATAAAGCAAGGTGGTGGCTGCATCATGCTGTGGGGATGCTTCACTGCAGCAGGCCCTAGAACATTTGTGAAGGTAAAGGGTAAAACGAAGGCAGCAAAATACAGGAAAATCCTGCAGGAAAACCTGATGCAGTCTGCAAGGGAACTGCGACTTGGGAGAAAATTCATCTTCCAGCAAGACAATAACCCAAGAATAAAGCCAAAGCTACAAAGGAATGGCTTAAAATCAACAAAGTTAACGTCCTGGTGTGGCCAAGTCAGAGTCCTGACCTCTGGCTGGACTTGAAAAGGACTGTTCACTCATGATCCCCATACTATCTGACAGAGCATGAGCAGTTTTATAAAGAAGAATGGGGAAAAATTGCAGCATCTAAATGTGCAAAGCTGAGAGAGACCTACCCACACAGACTCAAGGCTGAAATTACTGCCAAAGATACGTCTACTAAATACTGACTTGAAGGAGGTGAATACTTATGCAATCAATTAGTTTGTGTTTTATAATTGTAATTAATTAAGATCACTTTGTATAGATCAGTTTTCACGTTGACACGAAAGTCTTCTTCTGTTGATCAGTGTCAAAAAGGCAAATTTAATTCACTGTGATTCAGTGTTGGAAAACAATAAAACATCAAAACTTCCAAGCGGGGGGGAGTGAATACTTTTAATAGGCATTGTACATTCTAAACAGAAAGGAGAATTATAATGGTGCTATGAAGTCATAGCCAACATAAAAGCCAAAGAGGGGGCATATAATACTGCAAAAATAAATGGGAAATTAGGGGATTAGGGAGCTTTTAAAAACCAACAGAAGGCAACAAAAAATTATCAAGAAAGTAAAGATGCAATATGAAAGTAAGCTAACCAATAATATTAAAAAGGATACCAAAAGTTTCTTCAGAAACATAAAGTGTAAAAGAGAGGCAAGAGTAGATACCAAACCACCATAAAGTGATGCTGGAGAGGTAGAAAGAGGCAACAAGGAAATGGCAGATGAACTGAATAAGTATTTTGCATCATTCTTCATTGAGGAAGACACTAGCAGTATGGTGGAAGTTCCGGGAGTCAAGCGTCATGAGTGTGTGAGGTTACCATCATTAGAGAGAAGGTTTTTGGGAAACTGAAAGGTCTGTGGGTAGATAAGTCACCTGGACAGATGGTGTACACCCCAGGGTTTTGAAAGAGGTGGCTAAAGAGATTGTGGAGGTATTAGTAATGGTCTTTCAAGAATCACTAGATTCTGGAGTGATTCTGGCAGATTGGAAATTTGCAATTGTCACTCCACCCTTCAAAAAGGGAGAGAGGCAAAAGAAAGGAAATTACAGGCCAGTTATTCTGACCTCAGTGGGTGGGAAAATGTTGGAGTCGATTGTTAAGGATGTGGCTTTAGGGGTACTTGAAGGCACCTGATAAAATAAGCTGTACAGTGTCCTCAAGGGAAAATCTTGTCTGACAAACCTGTTTGAGGAAATAACAAGCAGGAGAGACAAAGGGGACTCGATTGATGTTGCGTACTTGGATTTTCAGAAGCCTTTGACAAGGTGTCAAGCATGAGGCTGCCTAACAAGCTATGAGCTCATGGTATTACATGAAAGTTTCTAGCATGGATAAAGCAGTGGTTGATTGGCAGGAGACAAAGAGTGGGAACAGAGGGAGCCTTTTCTGGTTGGCTGCCGGTGACTAGCGGTGTTTCACAGGGGTCTGTGTTGTGACAGGTTCTTTTTATGTTATGTGTTAATGGTTTGGATGATGGAATTGATGGCTTTGTTGCAAAGTTTTCAGATGATATAAAGATAGGTGGAGAGGCAGATAGTTTTGAGAAAGTAGAGTGGCTATTGAAGAACTTGGTCAGATTAAGAGAATAGGCAAAGAAACTGCAGTTGGAAGTGGCTGGAAGTTTATGGTCATACACGTTGGTAGAAGAAATGAAAGGATTGATGATGTTTGAAATGGAGAGATAGTACAAAAATCTGAGGCGCAAAGGGATTTGGAAGTTCTTGTGCAGTATTCCCGAAGGGTTAATTTTTCCGGTTGTGTATGTGGTGAGGAAGGCGATTGTGACATTAGTATTCATTTCAGGAGCACTAGAATATAAAAGCAAGGATACAATGTTGAGAGTTTATAAAGCACTGGTGATGCTTCACTTGGCATATTGTGAGCAGGTTTAGCCTCCACAATCTCTTTAGCCACCTCTTTCAAAACCCTGGGGTGTACACCATCTGGTCCAGGTGACTTATCCATCTACAGACCTTTCAGTTTCCCAAAAACCTTCTCTCTAGTGATGGTAACTTCACACACTTCATGACCCCTGACTCCTGGAGCTTCCAATATACTGCTAGTGTCTTCCTCAGTGAAATTCACAACTCACAAAGGATGAGTTGAAACTAAGGAGGATTCAAAAGAGGTTCACAAAAATGATTCTGGGATTGAATGGCTTGTTATATGAAGACTGTTTGATGGTGCTGAGCCTGTACTTACTGGAATTCAGAGGAATGAGGGGTGACTTCATTGAAACCTATTGAATGGTGAATGGTCTTGATAGAGTGCATGTGGAGAGAATGTTTCCTATGGTGGGAATGTCTAAGATCAGAGGACACAGCCTCAATAAAGAGGGGAATCTTTTCAGAATGGAGATGAGGAGGAATTTCTTCAGCCAGAGAGTGGTGAATATGTGGAATTCGTTGCCGTAGGTAGCCGTAGAGGCCAAATCTTTATGTATACTTATTGAAGAGGTTGATAGATTCCTGATTGGTCAGTGCACGAAGGGATACAGGGAGAAGGCAGGAGATTGGGGCTGAGAGGAAATATGGATCAGCCAAGATGCAATGGCAGAGCAGACTCGATGGGCAAAGCGGCCTAATACTGCTCCCATGTCTTATGGGTTTGCGTTTCTTTTATTTTGTTTGAAATTATAGTTCAACATTTAGCGCTTTTTACCTCTTTGGTGTTCTGTACCCCAGCATTAAATAGACCGAAGACTAGGGAAATAATAATTGAATTCATTTTAAATCTTTTTTGATTATACATTTTCTTCATGACTGAGTTTGTATAATGCAAGATAAGATTTAAGTCTTTGCAAAAAATGTAGTCTATTCTCTGCAGGAAGACATACAAAATGCTGGAAAAACTCAGCAGGCCAAGCAGCATCTATGGAAAAGAATAAACATTTGACGTTTCAGGCAAAGGTGCTGATAATGACCCTGGCCTGCTGAGTTCCTCCAACACTTTGTGTGTGTGTTGCTTTGGATTACCAGCATCAGCACATTTTCTAGTGTTTACAATGTTGGAAAGTGTATGGTTATGCACTTTGGTAGAAGAGATAAATGGGCAGACTATTATTTAAATGGGGAGACAATTCAAAGTTCTGAGATGCAAAGGGACTTGGGCGTCCTCGTGCAGGAAACCCTTAAGGTTAACCTCCATGTTGTGTTGGTGGTGAAGAAGGCGAATGCAATGTTGGCATTCATTTCTAGAGGAATAGAGTATAGGAGCAGGGATGTGATATTGAGGCTCTATAAGGCACTGGTAAGACCTCATTTGGTGTACTGTACGCAGTTTTGGGCTCTTTATTTAAGAAAGGATGTGCTGACGTTGGAGAGGGTTCAGAGAAGATTCACTAGAATGATTCTGGGAATAAGAGGGTTAACATATGAGGAACATTTGACCACTCTTGGACTGTACTCCTTGGAGTTTAGAAGAATGAGGGGGACCTCATAGAAACATTTTGAATGTTGAAAGGCATGGACAGAGTAGATGTGGCAAAGTTGTTTCCCATGGTGGAGGAGTCGCGTACAAGAGGGCATGATTTAAGGATTGAAGGGCGCCCATTCAGAACAGAGATGCAAAGAAATTTTTTTTAGCCAGAGGGTGGTGAATCTGTGGAATTTGTTGCCACAGGCGGCAGTGGAGGCCAAGTCATTGGGTGTATTTAAGGCAGAGATTGATAGGTATCTGAGTAACCAGGGCATCAAAGGTTATGGTGACACTCACAACATGTTGGAGGAAATCAGCAGGTCGGGCAGCGTCCGTGAAAACGATGAGTCGATGCTTCGGGCCAGAACCCTTCGTCAGGACTGTAGAGGGAAGGGGCAGAGGCCCTATAAAGAAGGTGGGGGAGGGTGGGAAGGAGAAGGCTGGTAGGTTCCTGAAAACCAGTAAGGGGAAAGATAAGGGGGTGGGAGAGGGGAAGCAGGGAGGTGATAGGCAGGAAAGGTAAAGAAGGAATAGGGGAAAACACAATGGGTAGTAGAAGGAGGCAGAACCATGAGGGAGGTGATAGGCAGCTGGGGGAGGGGGCAGAGTGAAATAGGGATAGAGGAAGGGAGGGGGAGGGAATTACCGGAAGTTGGAGAATTCTATGTTCATACCAAGGGGCTGGAGACTACCTAGACGGTATATGAGGTGTTGCTCCTCCAACCTGAGTTTAGCCTCATCATGGCAGTAGAGGAGGCCATGTATGGACATATCTGAATGGGAATGGGAAACAGAGTTGAAGTGGGTGGCTACTGGGAGATCCTGTCTGTTGTGGCGGGCAGAGCGGAGGTGCTCGACGAAGTGGTCCCCCAATCTGCGTCGGGTTTCACCGATGTAGAGGAGGCCACACCGGGAGCACTGGATGCAATAGATGACCCCAACAGACTCACAAGTGAAGTGTTGCCTCACCTGGAAGGATTGTTTGGGACCTTGAATGGTGGCAAGAGAGGAGGTGTAGGGACAGGTGTAGCATTTACGCTTACAGTGATAAGTGCCAGGTGGGAGATCCGTGGTTATGGTGAGAAGGCGGAAAAGTGGGACTAAATGGGAGAAAGGATCAGCTCATGATAAAATGGCGGAGCAGACTCGATGGGCCAAATAGCCTACTTCTGCTCCTTTGTCTTATGGTCTTATATTTGTGAGTCTATTCTCTGTGATTTTATTGGAACAGTTTAATGATATAAGATCTGACACACTAATATGAATGAACTAGAAGTAGAATAATATGCACAAAATAGTTGTTAAATAACTATTGTTGCGGGCTAACCCTGCAAGTTCCTTTCAGCCTCTTCAGTGGTTTTCAGTTTAGCCAGTTATAGTGGCAAAAGTCAGCATTTGATGTAAAAGAAAATGGAATACAAAGAAACTGAGATGGAATGAAATTTAAAACAGGAAAGTACTTTTAAAAATCCTATACAGTAACTTGCCAAGACATTGCAATTTGAAACCTTATTTATTTGTAAGTCAAATGTTTGCCTCAGCAAGTAACATGTTTAATTGAAATATTTCATTTACTGAATCTGGAGAGAGATGAAAAGTTATAATAAATTCATTTCCAATACTAAAATTCTACTTTTTGGGTTTAGATGTATTGTCATAAATCGGCCAACTGGTCACATATTTACTGGATTAATCTGCATCTTGTTACACAATATTTACTGAATATTTTAATGATAGACTTCAAACGTTAAATAGGTTTCCATTAAAATTACAGGGCCTTACAGGAAATTCGGGAGTCACAGGTGCAGAGGGCAAACCTGGAGCTACGGTATGTATTCAGATCAGATTATGACACAGGAAGGATGTTCACTAGGATGTTGTTATGCTTTATTTAGTCTTGTTTTTCTTGTGCTCTTGCTTCTTATATTATGTTAATTAAGGTTTGTTTTTCAGTATCATTGACGTTTATTCCTAACCATTATGTACAGCACAGATAGTCTGTGGCTACTACAATAACATACATAATAATACCCGTTCGATGAAAAGCTATTGATTAGGTGTGGAGCACTTTAACAAATGCAGATAAACAACTATCATCCCATTAAATGTTTGATAAAGTTGATTTATAAAATTAACAAACTTTACGTTCTGAACAGTTCCTTCAAATGTTTCACTTCTCCTGATTCTGCAAATGTTAACTGAGTTCATTAGTTAAAATACTTGATAAAAAAGTGTGGGAGGGAGGGAACGTCGACTGAGACCATGAGAGGCCTGCATCGGGCATTTTCATGCCTTACAAGGCGCAGGTTGGAAGTCTGTGTGGGGCGCCACTCCTTGCACAGACAGTAGAGCAATGTGTGGTTAAGTGTCTTGCTCAAGGGCACAAACACGCTGCCACAGCTGAGGCTTGAACTAGCGACCTTGAGATAACTAGACGAACACCTTAACCACTTGGCCATGTGCCCAAAAAAGTGTGACCAATCAATAAAGTTTCTTAATTAGAAGGATGTTGAGTTTCAATATAATTTCTGCTTATTGCTTAATCAGAGCATCCTCTGGAGTGCTAGAAGATTGTTCTGGTTTCCTTGCATGTTTCAAAGATGTAGTGCTTGGTAGGTTAATTGGTCATTGTAAATTGTCCTGTGATTGGGCTAGCAGTAAATTGGAGAGTTGCTAGGCAATGCAGCCTGAAGGGATAGAAGGGCCTACTCCACGCTGTATGTCAATAAATAAATAAGTCCAGGGAGAAAAAGAAGATCAACATGCTAGAATAATAATGTTATCTGTTTTAGTGAGCATCTCTAAACAGCTTTTGTCAGAATCAGATAACAAATGCAATCATACCTTACTGCCCATGCAGCAGAATAAAATGTCACCATTCTCTTTCCCTTTCTTCTTAAGAAAACACTGTGCATTGTTAAAGAAGTTGGTTTATAAACCTAGAAAATGATTATTTATTAAAATACCCTTTGAGATGAGTAATATTGCTCAGAGCAAAGTAAAAATTATTGAAAGGTTGAGTTTGACAAGTGTTAGCAAAATCATCCAGGTATTCACTCTGCATGGCAATTCACATTTTGGCTGGATGGATCAATTACAATTATATATATATGTAGACCTGGAATTTGGTGTGGTGCTGCTGAAGTTTTCAATGCTTATTAGTTATTGCACCTGGAAATGGGCTGCACCTTTCAGATTTCCCCACTGGTCCACTTTATCATAAAGATCCAGGTTGCAGTCTGAGCTCATCACTGTTCCACGGGCCATGCTTTTTAAAATGTAATCAATAATCTGTTTGATGCTAATGGATCATCTAAGATTTGTTACCACCAACATTCACACAGAATTAGAGTTACCTGTATCAAAGGACAGGGAAACTATATGGCTGCTTGAATCACTCACTGCAACACTGAGAAGGATTTACTCTCTTGAAAATATATCTTGATTTTTTTAAAGTATTCTAATTTTGACCACTCCACTGGATAGAATCCTTTGTACCTTTTCTTTGAATTAGTCATCTATATTAGGAAGCACTTGATTCTACAAACTACTGATTGTAGGTTACTAATATGTGGACAAAATATACTTTCCCCGGTGATTGATAGAGAACAGCTGGTGAGGTGCATCTCACACTATCCTGACTGCTGATAGTACAGCTGACCAGCTGCTCTGCCATAGGACTTGGCATTGACTCTGGAGCCAACATGCACATGTCCTGAGCTGAGGGATTGGGTGGGCAGGGGTGGGGATACTTTGTACATAGCTGTTTAGGTTTAGCTTTGCTGGGGCTGATGAGACAATTGCAGCCTATTCATCTGAGTGCAATCATTGACCTATTTATTTATTTCTTTTACCAAACTTTTTGCTTTTAGCTAAAATAGCTTAATGCCTTCAAAAAACAAACTTGCTATTTTTAGCCATTGTTATTTTACTATAATTTTTAAATAAAAGAACTGAAATTAACGTCTGCTGTTTTTAAGCGTCTCTTATTAGGAACATTTAGAAAAAATTAAACTGTCCTTCGCTGCGTAAATTGAATGCTCCTGGTGCAGTCTCGGAACGGGACCACACATTCTACCACTGGTGCACTCTTTAGATGATTCTGCTGGACAGAAGCTCCTGCGTCTCACGGGGCTGCAGAAAACTAATAGAACTGTGGGATCTTGTAGTGGTGACATGAAATGTGGGTTAGACTGAGCTCAGTACAACCCATTAAGTACTATATCTAATTTTATGCATTTGGGATTGTAGTTGAAAGATTCATCGCAGAAGTCACTCCAAGTACAGAATGTATAACACACCAAAAAAAAATTAAATGCATAAATGATTGAGTGAAACCAACGTGGATTTTTGAAAAGAAGTTATGTTTAAATAAGCTGTTGCAGTTTTTGTTTTGCAACAGTAAGCAGATGAAAGAGAAACAATTGAAGTGGTATACTTGGATCTTCGGAATATTTCTGACTGGACTCCACATGGGAGGACACTGAATTAAGTTAAAGCACATGGAATTATGGGTAATATAGTCACATGAATCGGGAGCTGGTTAACAGATAGGAAACAGAGTAGAAATGAATGATCTTTCTGATGTTGTTAGGCTGTGATTAACGGGGAAGCACAGATATTGGAGTGTTGGCCCTAATTGTTCACAATCTATCAACAATTTGGCAGACAGCACTAAAAACAATATTCCTACTTTGCTAAATGTATGAAACTAAATGGGAATGTGAGTCGGGACAATTCACCAGAAAATGATGCCTGCAACAAAATGACTCTCAAGTCTGCATATGGTATACATACTTTGACAACAAATTCACTTTGAACTTTGGAGATGAAGATTCAGAGAGTCTCCGATAGGATATAGACTAGGCAGATCAAGTGCAGAGAGGAAAATATGATGCACCCACTCCAGCTGAGGAAATGGAAGTGCTGAGCATTTAGTATCAAAAGAATGCGAAGGGCTGATGTTCAAGTGGACATTAGTGTTTTGTATGCAATTTAGTGAAAGCTCACGCATGGCTGCAGCAGGAAGTGAGAAAGAAATATGGGTATGCTGCCAATGTATCTGAGAGCAGGATTGAGTACGTCATGCTATAATTATGTTGGGTCTCAGTGAGATCACTCTTGGAATGTGGACAGAGAATAATAGAACATAGGAAGAGGCCTTTTGGCCCATGACTTGTGTCCCAGAATGCTAGCATATGGTATGCCCTGCCATTCCTGCCTGTTCATGTTCCTGTCTAAATGACTCTCAGATACTGCTGAGATACCTATACCCACCATTTCACCTGGCAGTGTTCCAGGCACACATCACTCTCTGTGTCTACTCTGCATCTTTCCTTCAAACATTCCTCCCCTCACCTTAAGGTTATGCTCTCTAGTATTTAACATTTCCATCCTAGGGAAGAAAGCTCTAAGAATCTACCCTAGTTCTGCATATCTATGGAATATGCATTACAATTTTGGTTTTCTTTCCAAAAAATAATCCATTTCTTACAGAGGAAGTGCAATGAAGTTTCATGAGACTGGTTCCTCGAAGAGCAGGTCTGTCATGTGAGGACGAGACCACAATTGTTTAAAATTAGGAGAATGTGAAGCAAACCTTATTTATACATTCAAAGTTTTTAAACATCTCAACGGGGCAGAAATATGGAGGATATTTTACCTGGTTGAGGCATCTTCACTTAGGAATCACGGCCTCAAAAGAAGAGGTAGTCTGTTTAGGACTGAAATGAGAAATCTCTTCACTTGGTAAGAGGTAAATCTTTGGAATTCTCCACCCAGGTGACTATAGAAACTCAGTCACTGATTTAATTCACAGAGATTGATAGATTTTTAGATGTTAATGGAATCAAAGGTCACAAGAATAGGGCATGAAAATGGCATCGGGGTAAAAAATCAGCCCTATTCTTGTTGAATAACTGAGCAGAATTCAGGAGGCTTCTGCTCTTCCTTCTTACAGAATCACTTTGCAGCACCAAAAGAAGCAATTTAGCCCATTGTGTCTGTTACAATAGATAAAGTTGAGATAACCCCATCATATCTATTCATCCTCTGTTTATTGACTGATAGAGCTAGCACTGATAATTGTCTAAGGTATATGGTGGTTTGCCTTTTAATACTGAGCATTAATAAATGTATTTCTTCCTTCGCCTCAATTTGAAATCTTCAATTATTTCATTGTTGTGGTTTTACCTTTTGTGCACTGTGAATGCACTTGGCTTTCTAAAATTTTATCATGATAGTATATAGTTAACACTAATAAGAAAGTTGATTATTGCAATGATTATAAAATAGCTCCAGTCTTGAATGAACATGTTTTTTTTGCTTCACAATTCATTCTTCCATTGCTGAGCTAATATCCTACAAGTTCAGTGTGAAAAAAATCAGCATGGGCCTCTCAGAGGCTTGAAGAGACAAAGTACATCTTCCTGTGCAAAAGGCTTCATTATTAATTAATATTATTATTAATCTGACATTGTGACCCATAACTCCCCCTCATTTCAGAAGAAATATTGGATAATGTTTTCAATAGTTTTTGTTTCCTGATGATATTGCATCCATTTGTAGAGAGAGCATATATCACATGAAATAATGTCCTATGCATGGTGTACTTATTTGTATCAATGTTGCTATGTTGCCAGGGTCCACCAGGGGAGGATGGACGCCCAGGTTCACCTGGACCAAGTGGAATGAGGGGTTCACCCGGCTCTATGGGTACTGTAGGGCCAAGGGGTAATGTCGTAAGTAACACACCTGTTATTCAATTTGCAATATATTGGTATGAAACATCAAAAATATCCGTTTCGCACCCGTCACTTGCTAAATTAATTAAAATCATAAAGGAGAGCAGAATTTCTGTGTGTGTTATGTCAACAGGGAGCTAATTCTTTACTTCTGACACAAGAAGGTTATTTGGTCCATTGGGTCAATACTTGTTTTCAAGAGGATAATCAAATTAATTCTATTCCCCCCCTTTTCCTCTGTAGCCCTGAAAATAATAATACACTGTACTCACACCGGCTACACTGCGTCCTATTTTCTATCGATGATTTGTTATAAATTCACAGAGTTCAATGCCAAACAATTGTCACTGCTGATAATTAGCTTATAATAATATATAGGGCTTGGATTTTTCAGGGTTTCATTCAGTTTTTTATTTATGTTTCAGTCTGGTATGTTATTTGCTGTTAATCATACTCAATCATGTATTTTCACATGCTAAGAAATTTTCAGTCAGGGGATATATCTTCTCTGAACTAAAATGAAATTGGTTTTAGCCGCATTGTGTGTGTTCAAAGTCAGCTGCCTTTCCAGGCTGCCATCACCACACACTGCCTAGCATACTCCACAGACAAATAAAGTCAGTTGTCTTCATCCACATTTTCAGAATTATTCCCAAATCAAAATTGAATGAACACATTAGTTTTACGTGGTTGACATTTACAGTGGCTTTTGAAAATGTTTATTTTTGTTTAGTTTATTAATTACAACTGAGAAATTTAAACTAAAGATTATAAGGTGCAGAAATCTTTAATATTGAATATTTAGAAAAGGTGATTATTATGCTCGCAGGAAAGGCAACAAACACATGAACAAAAATAGAAACAATGTCATCCTTACGGTGTGCAGTTATGCATATAGCACAGCTAGTTACTATCCGTATTAAATTGCCTTGCTAATAAGCTTGTACTTGTAGGGTGATCCAGGTAAGACCGGTGAGAGGGGATCACCTGGTGCGCCAGGTCAAAGAGTAAGTGACCACTTTTAATGACTTGCAAATTGTTCACAAGTTCTCTTTTTTAAAAGTTACTATAATAAAAGCTGTTTGTTCAGGCTTCTTTCTATTTTTCACTTTGATATTAGGGCACTCCTGGCAAGGATGGAGAAACTGGACCTCAGGGCCACGTTGGTCCAAAGGTAAGTCTAACCACCCCACTAAGTTATGTCTTTGTGTATTTATAATGTCATCACTGGATAGATATAATTTGGATTCATAAATTCATCAGTTAATTACCATTTTTAAGACCAAAGCACAACATTGCTAATATAATAGAATAATATGATAAGTGGATGTTTTTCATGTTTTAATGGATTAACCAAGATCAAAATATTGTTCTAATGAAGAACAATAATCTCGTTTGAGCCTGATGGCTACCAGAACAACTGATAGATAATATCCTCTTATGACCTTGCAGCAGGGCAAGAACAGTACTTTTTTTTTCTCTAAGTATGTTAATTTAAGCAAATGCCATCATGAGCTTGACCAAATTGGGAAAACCAAACAAGATCAATTTTGCTAGATTTAATAAATACTTAATTCCAGGATTAAATGACAATCTAGTTTCAACACATAGAAGCAAATCTTAAGCATGTAGAGCTCTGTGTTACTTATAGTGAAATTAATATTATATATTTGAACAACTTAATTGTAACTTCACTGCAAATAAAAAGCCAAATAAGCTTGATGGATTTTTGTTTTGCCTCTGGACAGGGTAAAGCAGGTGACAGAGGAGAACAAGGTCCTCCTGGTCCTCCAGGGTTCCAGGTATGTAAAGAAATACATTTTGGTTAAAACTTTACTGTTGAATAATTCCTGAAACATTTTTGTTAGTATGCAAGGCTGGAATAGATAACAATTAGTGTCTTTCTAATAGTACCTTTAAATGCTAAATCCTGGTGAAATCATTCGTAATGTTAGATGGGCACATGAAATTTTATATATTAGATACACTATTTTGTGTAATATATTTAGAAATTAAGTATTTATTATGTCAGTACCTTGAAGTTGAATTATCTTGTTGACAGATTCTTTGATCATAGTTACAATTTGAATAAAGAAATCACAAAGCCTTAGTTAATGGATACCATAGGAGATCTCTACAGCACAACCTGGAATCAATTACCCATGAAATCACAATATGAAAGCATGATTTCCAACACTTGCTAAATCTACTATTTTAGAAATTTTAAAAATAAATGTGATCAATGAAATTTTAGTTCAACATTTTTATACAGTTGTCCAATGGTGTAATTACAGGACTTTGAACTATTTGCTTCAATATCAGTAGCCAACATCATTGTATGTACATCTACAAAGTATTTCAGCACCACCTTGGCCTTTATAACCTGTGCATCTTACTCTGAAAATATCAACCATTTGATTATAGGAAAAGTGAAAGGCCAGATCATATGTATCTTCCTGCATTCTTGTGTTTTCCTTCTGACTGTCACCTACACCACAACTAAATATCATTTTAATTTGTTCATTTGAATGTCTTAGGGTCTCCCTGGACCTCCAGGTCCTCCTGGTGAATCTGGTAAACCTGGAAGTGAGGTAAGATAACGTTTGATATTTTTTTCTGTTTGTTGGGTATACCAAAAGATATGTAACTAAGCTATTGACAATTAATAAAAAGGAAATATCTATCCACATAAATATACTTGAAATCTTAATGAAAGATTATGGTAATTCTGCCATGAAATTATTACTTAAACCAGATAAAGAAGCATGAGAGTGGAATCTAACTGAGCAGTGACAGAAGTAGAACTTAGCTTTTTGCCTAAGTAGTTCATTCCATTCTATTGAAACTGGGATCAATTACAAGAACAGACTAATTAAAGTTTTGACCTGGAGTGCAGGGAGTAATTTTAGAGTGAACATTAAATGTGTTTTCATATGAATGAAGTCTCTGGAATTGAACATTAATTAATAATGTTTCTGGATCTACCTTTCTGTGATGCTGCTGCAAGCAAGTTTTTAATTGTACTTGTACCTCATTGTACTTGTGCATATGACAATAAATCTGACATGATAATGGTGAAATAAGGACCAGTTTTGCCTCATGTACAAACTTTACTTTCCTTAGGATCCTGTAATTCAGAGTCACCACCACAGTTTAGAACTACAAAGCCAGTTAATAATCTTGTTTGGTGAACCAAAATCTAGTCATCAGGAATGCCTTGAAAGAAATATTGAGTTCAATTATGTCCTTCTCAGGAAGAAATCTACCACCTTTTCTCAGTCTAACCTATAGGGAGCTCCACACCAACTCTTAAAAAAAATGCCCTTAAAATGTTCTCTGATGACATCCTGCAATCCAATCTCTTGGAAGGAGCCTCTGCACTACTTTCTATGTCAGGGATAGGCAATAAATGCTGCTTTTTACCAGTGATACCTATATCCTGTAAAATGAATACATACAACAATTAGCATTGTACCCAAGCAGTTGATAATGGAAGCAACTCTTCTGGCATAGGAAAATGTTAATGAATTGGTGAGTGTATATCATCGACACAGGCACCTTTATTGGCTTAATTCAATTCAAGCCCCCTTTGAAAGGTTTTTAAATTCAGGTTTGAACAATAAGTACTTTTGTTTAAAGTGTTTTCAATAATTTACCTATAGAACAACATGTTTTACGGCTATTTTACAGGAAATTAATTGATGCACTTATGAGGAGAGTATGTTTGATCTGTTGCCACAATTGGGCGTTCACTGGTTGTGGTCTATTGAACCAGTTACTCTTTGTTGTTTGGGTGAGGTGCGTGAGAAGCAATATGCTTGCTCTGCCAACAATCCAAAAGTACTATATTTATGGAAAAAAAATCCTTTAAAAACAAGCAGACAGCTAAAAGCTTCAATGCAAATATTATACTTCTGAGCAATGTCCAAATTTTATAAGCAAAAACCTATCCCCTAATGAATGTTACTTCAGAAGCAAATTGTTTTTATTTTGATAAGAGATATTTTTAAATATTAAAAAAAATCCTAAAATAGAGTTCCTCCTGTCCTTAACTACCACCCTATGAGCTACTGCATCCAACACGTCATTCTCCACAATTCTGCCATTTCCAAAGGGATCCTACTGCCAAACACATTTTTACCTTCTCTAATCTCTAATGCTCCCTCTGTGATTCCCTTGTCCATTTGCTCCTCCCCACTAATTTTTACCCCTGCATGTGGTCAAAGTGTTACCCCTGTCCTTACACCCTCTTATTCACCTCCATTCAGTGTCCCAAATGTCCTTTTAGGTGAGGCAACGCTTCACCTGTGAATCTGCTGGGGATGTCTATTGTATCCAGTGCTCCAGTGCTCCCAGTGCAGCCTCCTAGTGGTGAGATCCTTCATAAATTGGAGGACTGCTTTGTCAAGCACCTCCACTCCATCCACCAAAAGCAGAACTCCCTGGTAGCCAAATATTTTAATTCCAATTCCCATTCCGGTTCTGACATGTTGATCCATGGCCTTCTTATGTGCCAAGATGAGGCCACCCTCAGGGTGGAGAAACTATACCGTATATCAAGTCAGTCTAGCAATGAAGCATTTATTATTGTCCTTGTGGTTAGAAACGTAGAAAACGTAGAAACATAGAAAACCTACAGCACAATACAGGCCCTTCGGCCTACAAAGTTGTGCTGAACAGGTTCTAAGAGATTGTATTGGTACATACTTGATTTGGAACCCACCATGGTGTCAAAGAGGGATTTCTTGGAATTTAACCATGTCAGTGGTGAGGGCATGAATAAAATGATGCAAGTAGAAGTGTGTATCTTAAACAAGACCTTGGAGGCAATAATATTCCTGTATTTGGGAGAGTATATTACTGTTTTTGAATTTTCTGAACCTTACTTTGATCAGCATTTCCAACAAATGTTTTAATTTTGTATTTATTTTATATTACTTTGCCATTAATATATTCTTCTACATTTTTCTTTCCTTAATATTATTATTTAATACCTTTTGGTTCACTATAAAACAAAATCACTTTTATTTAAAGGTGGAGTGTACTTAAATGATGGTATGATCTACTCCTGTTCTGATACTGTAATATAATTATAGTTGAAAATATTGAGCAATATTCCTCCATTTTTATTGTCATATCTGACTTCTAGTGTTTATGTTATTTTGGTAAGAATGACTTTCCCATGTATTTTGACCAAGCTGGAATTGTTTGGAGTACTGAACAATGCAAACTAACCAAGTGATCCTGGGCTGGGAAAATAGCTGTTGCCTGTCACCCCCACCATCTGGGGAATTTAAAGGTCTCAAAGAACACATTCTGGCATGAGAAATTTTAAGTACCCTTTTTATTTCATCTGGACCTTTACTTACACAAACCTACGATAAGCAGTCACTGTGGTGGATGGCTAGCTAGCTAAGAGGCATGAAGCAGGCAAGATAACTATCAGCCATTTTGTTTTACTGGCACCCAACTGTGACATATCATAGTCACTTTCAGAGCTGAAAGTTTAAGAATGTTGGCGGTAATCTGAACTCTTTGAGATCAAATGTCCCTCTCAATCATTACGAATTTAGCGAACTATTTGGCAGCACTATAATTTGACAGTACTGTAATTTGACAATTCAACATAGACTGGTTTGTGTTAGATCTGTTTGTCCTTCATAACATGAGAAGAGGATTTTGAGCACCAATGTGAAGAAACTCATAGTCCTGCTTATCTACCTATCAAATTGTCCTGTTAAAATTTTAAAGTTGAAAAAGGACTGACAGAAGTTCTGAGTGACAGCATCATCAAATATTTATGTGTTAATCAGAATTGTTGCACCTTTTATCTTTCTTCTTCTTCATGTGATATTCATGATATATCTAATCAGACAAGAAATGTGCATTTACTTTTTTAACCTGCTATTTTGAAACTATGAAGAGTTAAGTATTTAAGTATTCTGAATTGAGGAGAAGTGAAATATTGGAACATTGTTTGTTGCCAGTAAATAAAAAAAAGTTCAAATGACCTTATTATTTGAATTTATCTCTTGATAGGGCATCCCAGGTGACCTCGGTCCATTAGGACAATTGGGTCCAAGAGTGAGTACAATTGCAACCTATTATAAAATATATATTATCTATTTGAGAAAACAAGCCATTGCTGATATCACATCATAAACTATCACAGGGGGAACGTGGCACTCCCGGTGAACGTGGTTTGCCTGGTCCTCCCGGTCTTCAAGGTCCCAGAGGGATTCCAGGAGCTGCTGGCAAAGATGGACCTAAGGTAAAGTTAAGCAGTGATTACAACAGTTAAATACATCTTGTTTATTTTCTAGGCAGCAGTAGTTTCTCTAATTGGACTCTAACAGATCGGGAAGTTTGGGTACATAGTGGAGTTCAATGTGTAGGTTTTCCATCCAAATTTCTCTTAAGGATTGTAACTCATACTAGGTTTCCACAGTTGTCATAAACCCTTTTTTCCACCTTATCTAACTGGCCATTTTCCATGCATGATCCTGAGGAGCGAAGGCAGGAGGCTGCAAAGATGACACCAATCCTGTCCTCATTTGATATCTATATACTGATTCCAACAGATGCAGATAATCTTCTCAGAAACAGGGAATCATTGCAGATTAGTTTTCCCTTTCCTGGCCTCTGCATACTTGGGCCACTTGTGGATTAAATGGTTAAGAGCAGATCAATGATTTTAGAAAATAGTTCTCAGTCCCACTGTTAGTCACATAATTTATCAAATGACCAAATTAAGGCTTTTTATCTCTCATGATCTAATTTTAATTTGGAAAGTGCTATCAGCATGACATGGGTAGAAAGTCCTTTCAGCTAAAAGCATAAAAAAGAAGTTGGTCTAATTATTTAATAAAATTATGAAGTGCAGCTCTTCAAATGATCCGATTTCTCAAGTTGCTCTGCATCTTAATACATTGTCTGTCATTTTTTTTCTGGTGATTGCTGTATTTTTTAATTTCAGGGTCCTCCTGGACCTGCTGGTAGTACTGGAGATCCAGGCCCTCCAGGTCTTCAAGGAATGCCTGGGGAACGTGGGCCTTCTGGCCCTTCCGGTCCTAAGGGCGAGAGAGTAAGTAAACACACATACCCATGCTTTTATATGAATGCATAGATAGTTCAAGCTCTTTGGTGCTTAGTCCTGTCTAATAACTTCTGTTTTCAAATGGTAGGGCATTGCAGGTGAAAAAGGATCTGAAGGTAATCCAGGCAATGATGGTGCTAGAGTAAGTAAACACTTTTCCCTCCTGATCTTGCATCTAAGATTGATTAGGTGTCATCCACAGTTATATTCTGCTTTGCAAGTAGATTGAAAGCTTCTATATCGTCAATTAGAACTAAGGTAGTAGAGCCATAGAGTAATGTAGCATGGAAGCATGCCCTTTGGCCTAACTAGTCCAGGCCAATGACAGTATCCTCCCTGCTAGACCCAGTTGTCTGCACTTGACCTATAACCCTCCAGAATCACTTGGGAAGTAAGATAATGGGATATATCCGTGATAGATATGTAGCTCATGCTACCACTTAACCAATGCAAAAGGGATTCACCCCTCCTTCCTTCACCATTCTTCCTACTGGCTTATGAGGCATTTCTTGAGGCAGCCCCTTCCTAGCTTGCCAAGTGCATGCAATGAATCCTGGGTAAGTTAACTGGCTTCTGTGGGCCATGAAATCTAGCACTGCCGGACAAACTAAGACAAGTCACCTGTTTCATTCTGATAAAGTTCTTTGCTGTAATTCCACAAAGTGCTATTAATGGCCCCAAGGTGACCCTGCAGAAGACAAAACTCTCACAGTGAGCCCCAACTCGTTAACTTGCCCAGCAGCTAGGAGGGAAATGTACTGAAAAGTAAAATCGAGGTTTGCCAATAAAGTAGGGTAAGTGTGTAAGAATCCCTGACATCCCAATTTTCTGCCCTCTCCTTGCACTTTCTTCCCAGCTCCAAATTATCAATGATTATTAATGATCCCATAAACTCTATCCCCCGTTATCTATTATGTTTAAAATGCCAAATGTTGTTTGATTGACACTTTGCTGCTGTATTCTTTTGCTACAGGGTCTGCCTGGCTCCCCAGGTCTACCTGGCAGTCCTGGTATAGCTGGAGATAAGGTAATTCAGCCAAAAGTTCATTTCAAATTGCATAAAATGCACATTCTGATGCCAAATAATCTTTTGTTGTAAAGTAAATAGGATAGCTTTTGATTCAAGTTTTGACTTTGTTGAGTTTTTATCTCCTTGGCACAAACTAATTTCTATTTTAAATCAAAACTGTAGGGTGAGCCTGGCTCTATTGGACTTCCTGGCCCTCTGGGATCTCGTGGATCTCCAGTAAGTAAAAATATTTCAAGAAGAAAATGCGGTGATGCGACCTTTTCACCAGTGTGATTGGCTTTTGAAATGCACCAAGCGAGATGAAATGAAGGTTTTCTTTCTCTGGTGGTTTTCACTGGTCTTCGTTAAATCCAATCTTTAATGGAATATAAATGTATGCCACAAAAACACCTTAGGTACCAGCACATTGTGTCACCCTAGGTATCGAGATAGAGTGTAGAAAACAGAAACTAATTGACAGGGGATTTTCGCTCTGCAACAACATTGCAAACTCTTTGCATTTAAATTTAAAATTATACTAAATGTTTCCTGGATTTCATGGACTGTGGTTCCGTTCCAAAGCACTCCCAAGTCCCTCTGCACAACAGCATGCTGCAATCTTTCACCATTTAAATAATAATCTGCTCTTCTATTATTCCTTCCAAAGTGGATGATCTCGCATTTACCAACGTTGTATTCCATCTGACAGACCTTGACCCACTCACTTAACCTATCTATATCCCTCTACAGACTCTCCACATCCTCTGTACAATTTGCTTTTCCACTCAGTTTAGTGTCATCAGCAAATTTTGCTACGCTACACTCAGTCCCCTCTTCAAAATCATCAATGTAAATGGTAAACAGCTGCGGGCCCAGCACCGACCCCTGCGGCACCCCACTCACCACTGACTGCCAACTGGAGAAACATCCATTTATACCAACTCTCTGCCTTCTATTGGTTAACCAATCCACTATCCCTGCCAATACACTTCTTCCGACTCCATGCATCCTTATCTTATTTATAAGTCTCTTGTGCGGCACTTTATCGAACACCTTCTGGAAATCCAAGTACTGAATACGATATCCACATGTTCCCCTCTATCCACTGCACTCATTGTGTACTCAAAGAACTTTCAGAAGGTTTGTCAAGCATCTCTACTTTGATGCTAGCTCTGTAATTATGGAGCTATCTTTGAGCTCAACATTGTTTATAACATTTATAGTGCAACATGTGTTCAATATCAGAACCAACACTGATGGTCACAGTATCTATTTGGCAGCAATATGAAAATAAAAACATAATATGAGAATTGTTTCCAACTTATTCACCAAATTACGTCAAATTGCAAACAAGATTCAGATTTTCAGTCTTGTATGTCCCCTCAGTACCTGTTTTTGGCTTGCTTCTGTTTATCCTAGTGGTCCCATGCAGGATCAACCCAGTGGCTGTAGTTTAGCTGGCGGAAGGCTGCTGATTTTCAGTGAAGGAAGGAGTAATTTGCCTTAGAGGGCAACTTCAAGAGGCTGTTGCCTTGGACATCACCATCTCGGTGTGAAGAAGAGGAGTCCAAACTAATTGGCTGGAGATAGAGGGGAAGTGGTGGGATCATTAATGATGCTGTTCTCTGTTAGAGGACTGCACAACTGTGCTCATAGGGTCAGTGTTGCTCCTCCAAGTTGTTATTCAGTTCTAATTGTCCACTGGAGGGCACATTTCCGGGGTATTGTGACTCCTTGAACGTTCTTTAAAGCACCAACACCATTACTGCAGCAGTCTGAACTTCAGCTTGGCTAACAGTTGAGCAGGATTTCAGGACAGATTTCTTAGACTATGTTATAGCACTTCACATGCTGTCTGCATTTGTTGATACTGCATTGGGAGCTGCGAGATCAAACCTCAAAGTTATATCTGCAACAGTTTATATTAAGTTACTAGCCACTTCTGTGCTTGCTGGGAAGGATACATTGTAGAAAGAGTTTTAGAAACTTAGGGAATCAAAGGATATGAAGTTAATGCAGGAATGTGGTACTGAGGTAAAAAATTTAGTCATTATGGTATTAAATGAGGGAGCAGTCACAAGAGGC
Source organism: Mobula birostris (assembly GCF_030028105.1). Taxonomy (NCBI): domain Eukaryota; kingdom Metazoa; phylum Chordata; class Chondrichthyes; order Myliobatiformes; family Myliobatidae; genus Mobula; species Mobula birostris. Next base: position 157,135,288 of record NC_092375.1, read on the forward strand.
TGAATGGACAATTCTGCTTTTATTTTTTATTTGCTGTACAATGCTATTGGACAATTACACATTCTTTAGCATTTAGGCATGTTTCTGTAGAATGTAATCCCGATTTACTGAGCTGCTCAGCAGTCATATTCACTTGAGTCGTCAGCAAATCTGCCAACATGATGAGCAAAATGGGCTCCTCCTCTGTCATTATAATGTTGTAATTCTAATATGAGTTTGGGAAAGCTGTAAGCTAAGTTTATGGAGGCAGCAGCAAGATGGGTTTCTACCAACAAAGCTCAAGCTCATTGCCAGAGGTTTGGTGATGAGTGTGCGGTTGCTGAAATGGAAACTGAGCTATGCAGTGCTGGTGCAGTGGTGAGCATGATGGAGGATTTCAAAATGCTTTCCCTGATCTTCAGCATGAGCAAGGCATTGCTCAACATCTTGCTTTGTTGGATCCAGGTCTTAAGGACTTCACTCTTAACATTGATCACCAGTATGATCTCTTTTTACTTTGTCTGCCTCGGAGTATGGATTGATTCATGGAGACCACATTAATTTAGATATCACCACTCATGTACTGGGGCCCCTGCTGGGGAGAAAGTCAGTGAATAGCGCAGTCAGAGCTGTCTCCAATATGTAACCAACGGAATGAGAGGTCAATTTAAACTTGAACTTGCTGTGCTGTCTGCACTATGTCACACAGGAAAGGATTAACTGTAATCCCAAACTCATTTTTTATATTATTTAATTCTGTTTCAGATTCAAACTCGAAGACTGTCTGTTCTGGGTTTGGTGGACTATGTATGTGCATGGGTGGGTGGGTAGGTGGGACAGAGGAATGGGGCTTGTTTAGCTGTTGTTATTTAGTAGCTTGTTGTGGTTTGTGTTGTTCTGCCGAGCATTGTGGACATGTTAAATTGGCGCTGGAATGTTTGGTGACACTCACCAGCTGCCCCCAGCACATTGCTCTTCTCGCCAATGACATATTTCACTGTATGTTTCAATGCACGTGCGATAAATAACTGAATCTGAATTATGTAATGCAAACATGAGGAATTCTGCAGATGCTGGAAATTCAAGCAACACACATCAAAGTTGCTGGTGAACACAGCAGGCCAGGCAGCATCTCTAAGAAAAGGTGCAGTCAATGTTTCGGGCCGAGACGCTTCATCAGGACTCACATTGTTTTATTTGGCAACAGATTTCTGGTCTAATCTCAAAATGTATTGCTTTTGTTGTATAATAATTTATGGATCCATGAAAGAATGTTTGTACCAAAGACTGACAAAACAATGATTAGTTGCTGTCATAGCATTTGAAGGAATATCTCAACCTCATTACATTTTTGATGGTGGGGTACAGCTATTGTTATGAATCAGCAGCAATACAGATAAATTTGAGTCAAGTTTTTACAAAATAAACAATGATATTTATTAACCCCTACTCAAATTAACATGGAACAGTAAACGAATCGATTAACTTAAACGAATGTTAACAGCGTTATGCTTCTATAGTTATCAAACGATTGAACTTAAAGACAATTCTCAACAGATCCCATTTAAGCACAGTCTTAAGGTGGTAGTTTAATAAGTCCATATGATTTATGAAATAATTGAGAGGAAAGACTTCCCTAACTTTGCGATGAAGAAAAGTCAAACTGTGGATGCAGGTTCCAGCCGCGAAATACCTTTTCCGAAGTTATGATGCAGAATTCGAGTTCTGAAAGTAACTGACCTTTCTGATGGATGTGGTCATCGCACAACCCAAACCGTGTAAGGGTTAAGAAAACGTGTGTGCCACATACGGAAGGTTCCAAATGTCAGTCACACCCGTAATGCACCGAATGCCGCTAGTTAACCCCAATCCCTCTGGGGTTCGTTCTGATTCTTCACTCTCACTCTCTTCTTCTCCAATGGCGTAACTACCAACAGCGAGTTCCTACCAAAATGAACTATGCACCAGCTGCAGTCTCCCCTTATATACCGGTTAGAACATGCCATCACGTGACATCACATCACCCCACTATCACAAGATAATTACATCATTTGGAAGGAAAGGACAGTATAAAAATAAAGATAATGCTACAGTTGTTATGGGGGATTTCAACATGCAGGTAGACTGGAAGAATCAGGTTGGTACTGTACCCCAAGAAAGGAAGTTTGTGGAGTCCCTCCAAGATAGATTCTTAGAACAGCTTGTACTGGAGCCTACCAGAGAGAAGGCAATTCTAGATTTAGTGTTGTGCACTGAACCGGATTTGATCAAGTAACTCAAGGTAAAGGAGCCATTAGGAGGTAGTGACCATAATATGATAAGTTTTAATCTACAAATTGAGAGGGAGAAGGGAAAATCGGCAGTGTCAGTATTACAGTTTAACAAAGGGAACTATGGAGCTATGAGGGAGGAGCTGGCCAAAGTTCAATGGAACGATACCCTAGCAGGGATGACAGTGGAACAACAATGGCAGGTATTTCTGGAAATAATGCAGAAGGTGCAGGATCAGTTCATTTCAAAGAGGAAGGAAGATTCTAAGGGGAGTAAGGGGAGGCCGTGGCTGACAAGGGAAGTAAAGGACAGTATCAAAATAAAAGAGGGGAAGTATAACATAGCAAAGATGATTGGAAAGCCGGAGGATTGGGAAACTTTTAAAGAGCAACAGAAGATAACTAAAAAGGCAATACGCAGAGAAAAAATGAGGTATGAAGGTAAACTAGCCAAGGATATAAAGGAGGATAGTAAAAGCTTCTTTAAGTATGTGAAAAAGGAAAAAAAAAATAGTTAAGACCAAAATTGGGCCCTTGAAGACAGAAACGGGTGAATTTATTATGGGGAACAAGGAAATGGCAGATGAGTTGAACAGGTACTTTGGATCTATCTTCACTAGGGAAGACACAAACAACCTCCCAGATATAATAGTGGCCAAAGGACCTAGGGTAATGGATGAACTGAAGGAAATTTATATGAGGCAGGAATGGTGTTGGATAGACTGTTGGGTCTGAAAGTTGATATTCCCCGGGACCTGATGGTCTGCACCCCAGGGTACTTAAGGAGGTGGCTTTAGAAATTGTGGATGCATTGGTAATCATTTTCCAATATTCTATAGATTCAGGATCAATTCCTGTGGATTGGAGGGTGGCTAATGTTGTTCCACTTTTCAAGAAAGGAGGGAGAGAGAAAACAGGGAATTATAGACCGGTTAGCCTGACATCAGTGGTGGGAAAGATGCTGGAGTCAATTATAAAAGATGAAATTACGACAGATTTGGATAGCAGTAACAGGATAGGTCAGAGACAGCATGGATTTACAAAGGGGAAATCGTGCTTGACTAATCTTCTGGAATTTTTTGAGGTTGTTACTATGAAAATGGACAAGGGACAGCCAGCGAATGTAGTGTGCCTAGACTTCCAGAAAGCCTTTGATAAAGTCCCACATAGGAGATCAGTGGGCAAAATTAGGGCACATGGTATTGGGGGCAGAATACTGACATGGATTGAAAATTGGCTGGCTGACAGGAAACAAAGAGTAGCGATTAACGGGTCCCTTTCAGAATGTCAGGCAGTGACCAGTGGGGTACCACAGGGTTCAGTGCTGGGACCGCAGCTCTTTACAATGTACATTAACGATTTAGAGGAAGGGATTAAAAGTAACATTAGCAAATTTGCAGATGACACAAAGCTGGGTGGCAGTGTGAAATGTGAGGGAGATGTTATGAGAATCCAGGGTGACTTGAACAGGCTGGGTGAGTGGGCAGATGCAGTTTAATTGGATAAATGTAAGGTTATCCACTTTGGTGGTAAGAACAGGAAGGCAGATTATTATCTAGATGGAGTCAAGTTAGGAAAAGGGGAAGTACAATGAGATCTAGGTGTTCTTGTACATCAGTCACTGAAAGCAAGCATGCAGGTACAGCAGGCAGTGAAGAAAGCTAATGGCATGCTGGCCTTCATAACAAGGGGGATTGAGCATAGGAGCAAAGAGGTCCTTCTGCAGCCATACAGGGCCCTGGTGAGACCACACCTGGAGTATTGTGTGCAGTTTTGGTCTCCAAATTTGAGGAGGAATATTCTTGCTATTGAGGGAGTGCAGCGTAGGTTCACAACGTTAATTCCTGGGATGGCGGGACTATCATATGTTCAGAGATTGGAGCGACTGGGCTTGTATATACTGGAGTTTAGAAGGATGAGAGGGGATCTGATTGAAACATATAAGATTATTAAGGGATTGGACATGCTGGAGGCAGGAAGCATGTTCCCGCTGATGGGTGAGTCCAGAACCAGAGGCCACAGTTTAAGAATAAGGGGTAGGCCATTTAGAATGGAGCTGAGGAAAAACTTTTTCACCCAGAGAGTGGTGGATATGTGGAATGCTCTGCCCCAGAAGGCAGTGGAGGCCAAGTTTCTGGATGCTTTCAAGAAAGAGATGGATAGAGATCTTAAAGATAGCAGAATCAAAGGTTATGGGGATAAGGCAGGAACTGGATACTGATTGTGGATGATCAGCCATGATTACAGTGAATGCTGGTGCTGGCTCGAAGGGCCGAATGGCCTACTCCTGCACCTATTGTCTATTGTCTATTGTCTATAATGGCACAGGACCATTACATCATTCCAACAACATAAGACAATTACATCATATTCACGAGATACTCATGGGACAGGTAACACCTCCTCCACGAAAAGAAAATTTTGATCTAACAAGAGTCAAATTTTACCTACAATTAACAAAATATACAACTGTATAAAATTTACAAAATTGCGCAATACACACAATTATCATACAGCACTCTGCAACTAATGTAACATATGACAATAGTGTAAACAAAATATTACATTACAAGTTCAACATCTGGACAAACAGTTGGCAATTACATTATCTTTGCCTTTAATGTGAGTTATTAAGAGATCATATTCTTGTAAATTAAACTCCAATTCAGTAACCTTCTATTTTTGTATCTCAGTTTACTCAAAAATACCAATGGATTATGATCGGTGTAAACCACCAATGGTTTCTGAGTTGTGCCAACATACACATCAAAATTTTGCAGAGCTAAAATAAGAGATAATAATTCTTTTTCGATGGTTGAATAATTTCTATGCTGCCCGTTAAATTTCTTGGAAAAGTAAACTACAGGATGGTTAACATCATCATCATTATCCCTTTGTAGTTACATTGCTTCTGCAGCCTCGTCACTAGCATCTACAGCTAAGGAGAGTGCCTTTTCAAAATCAGGTGATTTGAGCACAGGTTGGTCACATAGGATAGCTTTCAATTTATTAAGTGCTTCCTGACAAGGCTCTGTCCAAACAAACTTTTCACCTTTCTTCAGGAGGTTAGTTAATGGAAGGGCAATCTCGGCAATCTTGGCAAAGTTCTTACAGAACTTACGGTAATACCCTACCATTCCCAAAAATCTTCTGAAAGTTTTTGTACCAGTTGGAGTGGGAACCTCTAAAATTGCCTGAACAGGAGCCAACCTGCCTTGACCCACAATGTAACCAAGATAGGTCACAGTGGCATGCCCAAATTCACTTTTAGCTAAGTTAATAGTTAGGTTAGCTTTCGAAAGCTTGTCAAACAGTTCTTCCACTGCAGACATATGTGCCTCCCTAATGTCATTCCCTGTGACTAAATCATCAAAATAGGTATCTGTATGTTTTAACCCTCAAATTAAAGAATTAATCATTCTCTGGAAGGTTCCTGGAGCATTCTTCATTCCAAATGACAGAACATTATACTCATATAGCCCAGATGGTGTCACAAATGCAGAAATCTCTCTACCTCCATCCGTTAATGGAACACACCAATACCCTTTCAACAAATCAATCTTTGTAAGGAATTTAGCTTTTCCAACCTTGTCCACACAATCATCTACCCTAGAGATTGGATAGGCATCAATTTTTGTTACAGCATTCACCTTGTTGTAATCAGTACAAAACTGAATACTAACATCTGGTTTAGGCACCATGACACAAGGTGAACTCCAATCCGAAGTAGAGGGTCTAATAATATCATTGTCTAACATATACTTAATTTCTTGTTTGGCAAGTGTACATTTCTTCGCATTCATTCGATATGGATGTTGCTTTATAGGTTTGGCGTTTCCAATATCTACATCATGTGAGGCTGCTGTGGTTCTTTTGGGAATGTCTGGAAATAAATCCCTATTTTTCAAAATTAACTGCTTCATCTGCTGCCCCTGCTGTGGCTGTAGATGAGCCAATTTCTCATCAATATTTTCAAAAATTGTCGAATTTGTAGTCTGACAGAAATAATGTTTGGTTTAAAATAAGCCTCAGATGGATCAGCTACCAAGTTCCCAGGGGGGTCAGACTCATTGTCACTGACAACAACAGTCATAGCTGTGGACTGTTTCCCATAATAAGGCTTTATCATATTTACATGACAAAGTTGTGTTGGCCTTCGTTGATCTGGTGTTTTTACCACATAGTCCACATTATTAACTTTAGATATAATCTCATAAGGACCATGAAATCTAGCTTGTAAAGGGTTTGTTTGCACAAGGAAAAGAACCAACACCTTATCTCCTGGCTTAAACACCCTCGTTTTAGCATCCTTGTCATACCAAGTTTTCATTCTTTCCTGAGCAGATTTGAAAATTTCCCTTGCTAAGCTGCAAGCTTTATGCAATCTTTCTTTAAATTTTAAGACATAATCCAGCAAATTAGTATGTACTTCTTTATTAACCCACTGTTCTTTTAATAATGCCAAAGGTCCTGGGACATTGTGCCCAAACACAAGTTCAAATGAACTAAAGCCTAGGGACACCTGCACTGACCCCTGCACTTCAAACAAAAGCAAATGAACTCCCTCCTCCCAATCTTTCTCATTTTCAACACAAAACGTCCTAATCATAGTTTTAAGGGTAGAATGGAACCTTTCTAAAGCCCCTTGTGATTCGGGATGATATGCAGATGATGGCTCACTAAATGCCGGAATTGGTTGTGATGGGGCCACTGGGGAGACTTGATTAGGTTTACCTACAACCTGACAAGTGTGACAAGTTTGGCAAAATGTCTTCACATCTTTCCTCAACCCAGGCCAATAAAAATGCTTAAAAACCTTGTTCACAGTTTTCCTCACACCAAAGTGGCCACCCAAGGGTATATTATGAGCCAAAGTTAAAATTTCATTCTGGTAAACTTTAGAAACCACTACCCTGGTGAAAAACTGCCCAATCCTCGCTTGCAGGAATCTTAGGTGGTTTCCCTTTCCTCATTAATACTCCACTCTTGAAATCATACCCTACTGGCACCTTCGCAATCTCATTATCTGGGAGAGCTTGTTCTCTTAAGGTGGCAATCTCAGGGTCTTTGCTTTGCTCCACTATACCCTCCTTCCTAGACAAGAACAAGTCTTTAACATCATATTTATTACAAGGATCCTGATCAAATAATGAAGGTAGAAAAGTTATTGACAAATCATCAAACTCTGAATCCTTATTTGAATTGTCATGAGTAACAGACCCATGCTGCACAGAACCCTCTGCCTTGGCAGACTTTTTTTCATAGCTCGGGTTATTGCACAGGAGGTACAGGTTTCCCCCACCATCCGAAGGTAGAGCGTTCCTATGAGACGGTTCGTAAGCCGGAATGTCATGAAGCGAAGAAGCAATTACCATTTATTTATATGGGAAAATTTTGTGAGCGTTCGCAGACCCAAAAATAACCTACCAAATCATGCCAAATAACACATAAAACCTAAAATAACAGTAACATCTAGTAAAAGCAGGAATGATATGATAAATACACAGCCTATATAAAGTAGAAATACTTTTCTACAACGATTGCCTGCACAGATCTCCGTAGCGAAAATCTCACGCTAGCGCCATCAGCAGAAAATCTCGCGCAAGCGCCGTCGGCAGAGACATGGAGCAAGCACTCTCCAGTAACCTTTAAGCTATGAAGCTGCCAAATCATACCAAATAACATGCAAAAATACACAGCCTATATAAAGTAGAAATAATGTATGTACAGTGTAGTATCACTTACCAGAATCGGGACAGCGCCGAGCACACTGATGATGGTGTGTTAGGCTGAATTGTTGGAGTTTGGGTGATGCAGAGGCCTCCACCCTCCGGGCAGCAAACCGATACTGATCCACGAAGTGTGCAGGTGTACAGCGGCAGCCGGGACACATCCAACACATCTTTAAGAAAAAAGCCGAAATAAACATGCTAATTAATTAGGTGCTGCCTGGCATGTAATTAATTAGCATGCTTATCTCGGCTTTTTCCGTAAAGATGTGCTGTGTGCCTCCCGGCTACCGCTGCATTCTCTGCGAATCAGTATCTGTCCGCAGCCTGAGGGTTGGGGTGTCATCTCGTCGTCGTCTGAATCCATTAGAGCAGGCAGCTCATCTTCTCCTATGACTGCCCGCCTTGATGTCGAAGGTCGAGGTTCGTCATCTGCTGTGGCTGATGTGGAAGGCTTGCTTGACTGCCGAGCCTCGTGCATTTTTCTATCATACAGTTCTTTGTAAGAACTCAAACCATCCTGCAAATATCCCCTAAACCTGCGTACTTTTTCAAAATTAAAGTCGTACTTTATCATTGCAGCGAAAATCTCACGCAGTTGCTTCACTTTCTGCATTCGGTTTTGATTGTTATCCTTTCCTCTTCCAATTGCATCAGCCCTTCATCTATCAGTTCTTGGTCATGGGATGCCAAAACCTCTTGAACATCATCTTCGTCAACTTCCACAAGCCAAACTCACTTTGTCATTACTTCGTTCACCACGGTCAAAATGCTTAATTATGTCTAGTTTTACATAAAGTGTAACAACCCTTACGAGCTTTTTTAGGCTTTTCCGATACCTTAGAACTCATCTTGCTAATGGCTGCTCACAGACACATTTTAAAGCAATGCCGGTGAGAATGCCGTTCCCGGGGTGGAGCGGCTGCTCGGGGCGCACGCTGCCTTTCTTCGTAACAGTGAAAATACCTTCTGTTAGTGAAAACAGGGTACTAATGTAGGTCTTTCGTAACAGTGAGGTTTCGTAAAGCAAACGTTCGAAAAGCGGGGGACACCTGTATGTATGTATGTGTGTGTGTGTGTATATATATATTAGAATCCACTTTGGATCATCAATGACTGGCTTAGTTGTCATCTGCACTGCAGGAACAACTTTTCCCCCTGCTAGATCGTTCCCTAACAATAAAGAACCCCGTCCACCGGTAAACTGGGTCACAGTGCTACTTTAACAGTTCATGAAGCTAATCCTGACTTTAAAATTATTTTGTGCAGAGGTACAGACATAAGGTTTCCCTCAATACCTCGTATAAGATTTACCTCACCCGTGTCAGTCTCATCATTAAACTCTAGAACACTGTCTAACATTAGTGACTCAAAAGTACCAGTATCCCAAAGAATTTTTATTGGTACCGGAGGGGACCTTGCATTCACCAAAACAAATCCCTCTGACATAAAATAATCAAATCCCTTCTTAACCTGGTCAAACCTTGACAAAGCTTCCTTTGAATGTCCCGAACCCTGTGGGTTTCTGGGCGTTTCAAAGTGTTGCACACAGGCATCTGGAACTGCCTCCTTTTCCCTCTTCTTCAGACTGAAACAGTTACCCATAACATGACCAGGTTTCTTACAATAGTAATAATTAAGACCGAAATGTTTTTCCTTCACTTTCTTCCCTTCATTCTTACCTTTATCACTAGCTTCTGATTTACTTTCTGGTTTACCCTGACTATCCAGGCTACTCTTTTGGAAAGTTTTATATGGAGTAAATTTACTCTTATGGATTAAAGCATACGCGTCTGCTAATTTAGCAGACTCCGGCAATGTAGCAGTGTCCCTCCCGTTTAGGTATATCTTTATGTCAATAGGGACCCACCTTTTAAATTTCTCAATTAAAACCAACTCTTTCAAGTTTTCATACTCCTCATTCACATTTTTAGAGTTGACCCATCGCTCAAAACACACAGATTTATCATAGGCAAATTCCATATAAGCTTTGTTCACAGATTTCTTCACATTTCTAAATGTATCTCTATAAACTTCCGGAACCAGTTCATAAGCTTAAGGTATACACTGCTTCACAGTATCATAATCAAGTGTTTGCTCAGCAGTTAAAGCTGTATAAACTTGTTGTGCTTTAACTTTAATTACACTTTGTATAAGCATTGGCCATTTCTCTTTCGGCCACTCTGAAATCAGAGCAACTGTCTCATAATGCTGGAAGTATTTATCAACTTCTGCCTCATTAAATGGAGGAACCAATTTAATTTCCTGTCTAACGACAAACTGTTTCCTAGAACCAGAGTACTGATTCTTGGACCTTAACTGCGCTATCGCTAGCTCAAACTCCCTCTGTTTATTTGCAGCTTTTAACTGACCTTGTTCCAAGTCAGCTTCTAATTGTTTTTGTTTTAACTCAGCTTCTACTCTAAGCTTCTCTAACTCTACCTGTTTCAGGTATAATTGGATCGCTTCTTTACTTACAGGGAACCTATCTAACACTGCTTCATCAAAAACTCCCGAATCTGTATAGTGTTCCGCAATTTTTCTCTGAATTACTGGCTTAGTTGTAACTGTCGATATACCTATCAGGTCCAACCTTCTAGCAATCTCTAATACATCAGCTTTTCTCGCCTTTGCTAATACCACTGGGGCTGGTGACACCAGAAAGCCATCAATGTCCATTGCAGCTAATTACCACACACAAACCAATCAAACAAAAGGAATCGATTATTTCCCCTTTTTCAATCAGATCGTTAATTAAACAACCAGTTAAACTCTAAATTGGTTCAAATCCCGGACAAGCCCCCACAAATGTTATGAATCAGCAGCAGTAGAGATAAATTTGAGTCGAGCTTTTATAAAATAAACAATGACATTTATTAACCTCTACTCAAATTAACACGGGGCAGTAAATGAATTGATTAACTTAAACTGATGTTAACAGCGTTATGCTTCTATAGTTATCAAACGATTGAACTTAAAGACAATTCTCAACAGATCCCATTTAAGCACAGTCTTAAGGTGGTAGTTTAATAAGTCCATATGATTTATGAAATAGCTGAGAAGGGAGACTTCCCGAAACTTGCGATGAAGAAAAGTCAAACTGCGGACGCTGGTTCCAGCCGAGAAATACCTTTTCCGAAGTTATGACGCAGAATACGAGTTCTCAAAGTAACTGACCTTTCTGATGGAAGTGGTCATCGCACAACCCAAACTGTGTAAGGGTTAACAAAATGTGCGTGCCACATACGGACTGTTCCAAATGTCAGTCACACCCGTAATGTGCCAAATGCCGTTGGTTAACCCCAGTCCCTCTGGGGTTTGTTCTGATTCTTCACTCTCACTCTCTTCTTCTCCTATGACATAACTACCAACAGCGAGTTCCTACCAAAATGAACTATGCACCAGCTGCAGTCTCCCCTTATATACTAGTTAGAACATGCCATCACGTGACGTCACGTCACCCCACTATCACAAGACAATTATATCATTCTAATGGCACAAGATAATATTATTCCAATAGCATAAGATAATTCATATTCAGGAGATACTTACTGGACAGATAACACTATGTTCTGTAGATAATGGCAGGAGCTGGAGATTATGTATTAGAGTAAATAGTTTGTATATCTGTGAATGCAAGGCTAAATATGAAACAACCTTAAGTGTTAACTTTTCCAAGCAATTAAGTAACGGTAAGACCCAATGAAAATAGTAATAAAGAGTTCAAGGATGAAATAAATAAATTGTTAAAGATAAAGAAGAAATGGAGAGTTTAAGATAACAGAGGACTGGTGATTTTGAAGGAGTCAGACATGTCGGATGCCTTATTTTTTTGATTTTTAAAGTTCATTCATTTTTTTAACAGAATAGCAACCTCATTTTACATCAGTAACAACCTCGCAGGAATATTTTTGTTGTGACATTTCTGGACGGTGACTTCCATTTTCCTTTTCCAGGGTTCTCGTGGTGAGACTGGTAGCACTGGTCCTGTTGGATTTGCTGGACCTCCGGTAGGTTATATGTATCCAAAATGCTGTTTTAAATCCTTTCTGTAAGGAATTTGTTCTAAATACAAATTCCTTATCATTCAAATGTTTCACAGAGGTATGGAAGTACAATTGCTGTGTTACTAGACTAGACAAAGATAATTAGATTAATTATCCATGATGCACAATTTCAAGTTGTACAGCAGCAGATAAGCAAATTGTATTCAATTAATTAAATAAATCCCTATATTAAAAGTCAGGTATCTCAAATGGTGTTCATGAAGATATAAAATGTCATTAATAAAGATTATCTTTCATTAATATCCTTTAGGGAAGAAAGTCTGCCCTTGCCTGGTCTGGCCTAAATGAACCTCCAGACACACAGTGATGTGGTTGTTTCTGATCTGCCCATTGATACCGTCTAGGCAGACACTGCTCAAAGGCATTTGGCAATAGGCAGTAACCACTGACTTCGTCAGTGGTGTCTGCATAACATGAGAAAATATTTTTAAAAATGTCTTGTAGAAACCCCTACTGTTATTGTGGACAGCAGCAATAGGATGAGCTCATAAATTTGTACCTCTTCTTATTTGGAGGAACTTTGCATGCCCTGATTGTGGTTTTATCAAGAAAGTGTTGCTGTCGTTTGATGCAGTGGCTAAGATGTTTAACCCATCAGTGGGACGGACCTGATCATTTTGCCTGTTACTCAATCTATACACATCCACCAAGTGACCATCTTTGAACTCCAGTGGGAGAAAATCACATGATGAATCAGACTGGAGAAGCAGTAGAAGGCCAAGTACACGAAGCATCACCCTAATCTAACTGCTTTTCGCATTAAATTGCAGCATAAGTGAAATTCTCTTTAGAAAAACAAAGATGTAATCTGTGAGGTAACTTTCATTACCTAAATTCATGTTTTAGCTCTCCACTAAACTGCTCAATTTCATTCTGTCCAGGGCAATGATGGACAACCCGGAGTTAAAGGTGAAACTGGTGAGCCTGGTCAGAAGGGTGATGCTGGCTCTCCCGGACCGCAGGGACTAGCAGGATCCCCTGGTCCACCAGTAAGTACATCAACAGAAGAGATTAAAACATTAAAACTGTATAATTATGGGCAAGCCATTCAACTTGAATCTCCAAATTCCTTTTCTAGGGCCCTGTTGGAGTTCCTGGACTTAAAGGTGGACGTGGCACTCAGGGAGCACCTGTAAGTTTCATTTTCAAACATTTTTTTTTCTCTCTGTTACTGTTTGCTTTGAATATTTCTACTTATTACTTCTGTCCATAGAAAAATATATTAGTGTGCTATATTAGGAAACAGTTTATAATATTGTGAAGCCTTTTATCCGCATGTGAAAGATAACTTTACAATAATGTGTTTGCAGATTTCTATTGTTCTAGAACCCTGCACTATGGTTTACCTTTGGAAATTTTAGTGCAGCCACTTATGCAGACATCAGCACATTGATGTAGAGGGGATATTGGAATCCAAGTCCATAGTTCCCTGAAAGTGGAAACACAGATAGATAGAGTGGTAATGAAGGTGTATGACATGATTGCCTTTGCTAGGCACATGGAGCATAAGAGTCAGGAAATCATGATGCAGTTGTATAAAACTTTGGTTAGGCCATGTTTTGAATATTACCTACAATTCTGGCTACTTCATTTCCGGAAGGAGATAGAGGCTTCAGAAAGTGTTTTGAAGAGGTTTACCAGGATGCCGCTTTGATTCGAGGGTGTGAGCTTGAAGGAAAGGATGAACAAGCTTGGATTATTTTCTCTGGAGCTTCAAGATGAGAAATGTTTATAAAGTGATGAGAAGCTTAGATAAGGAGACAGGCAAAATCTCTTTCATTAGGTAAAACCATTCAATTATAGAGGGCATGGCTTTAAGGTGAGATGAGGTAAGCTTAGAGGGGATGTGCAGGCAAGCTTTTTTCCACAAAGTGTTGTAGGTGCCATGTTGAGAATTACAGATATATTACAAAGTTTTACTGAATCCTGATTGTGCGCTAACCATGTTTTCTCTATAATAGGGTCCCACTGGCTTTCCTGGGCCTGCAGGGAGAGTTGGACCACCAGGACCAACTGTGAGTAGTAGTCTTCAATGAAATCAAAATTCCTCATTAGTCTGAAGGCTCTGCCCAATGTCCTTGAAAAGATTTTACATTTTCATTTAAGATATCTTCTGTATTAACTTAATAATGATTCACTTTGGTTCCATATCAAAATAACAACAGGATTTTTTTTTCCCAAGAGTTGGTTTGGATTGTCTTGAGATAATATGGTCATGTTTCTCCACAAGAGGCCACCTTCCCCAGAATAATGTGGACATGAGGATTAAGGGTCTATAGACAGATCTGGTTAATATAATGTCAAGTATATTGCACTGTAAAATGGAACTTAAGCGTATGAAAAATAAGTATTATTGAAATCTGACCTCTCAACCATCAATCCTGGCCTTTTGTTAAAACCACTTATTTACATTCTATCCATTGATAGAAAAAAATGAGAAATAAGAAAATATGAGCAAGAATTAGGATCAATCTGTGCCAAAATAATGAGATTAGAAATTCATCTTCCTTCTTTCTTTTTTAGGGTGACCCAGGTCCTGCTGGTCCCTTAGGGGCTACTGGAAAGGAAGGACCTCCAGGTCTGCGAGGTGACACTGGTTCACCTGGAAAGGTTGGTGATCCTGGCCCCTCAGGGATACCTGGTAGCCCTGGTGATAAAGGTGAACCTGGAGAAGATGGTCCAACCGTAAGTGCAATTAGAATTTTGAAAATTGTATCTCGACATGAAGTTGGAAAAACATGTTCAGTGAAATTGAATCTAGTTGTAATTTTATCACTACAATTGAAAAATTAAGTTACTATGCTGATCCTGTTCTAGGCTCATGTATCTCAATGATTGATCCATGTAACAATAGAAACAAAAGTAGGAAGTTGTAGCAACAAAAGTGTTCAAACTATTCCATCACTAATAGAGTGATGAGATAAGTACCACTAATGGGTCATGATGCTGAGTAAAAGAGACTGGAGTGGATGAGAATATCGACAGGTCATGCTATTGGATTTTATTTACCTAGTGAGTGTAGGGGTCTGGAACCCATTTCTGAAGAGAAGGTGGAGGCAGAAATCTTCATTAATTTGAAGTTACCTGGATGATCACTTGAGCAATCATAATCTATAAATTGCTGACCATCAAGGGTTACTTTATGGTAGAAAAGAGGTTTGCTCCATTAATGACACACTTCTCAGGCTCAGTGATTTTTAAAGGACAGGTTGAATGGTTGGGTAGAACAGTTGTGTGTATGCAGATTAATCAACATGTGAGATAGCTACACAGGTACCTGGAGAATAAATTGTATCTAATATTGCATTGACAAAAGTTAAGAACTTGAATTAAGATGATAAACACATATATGAACTAACATTTGGAGTGATTTAATAATCTGTACAGTATGTAGA
This sequence comes from Mobula birostris, assembly GCF_030028105.1. Lineage (NCBI taxonomy): Eukaryota > Metazoa > Chordata > Chondrichthyes > Myliobatiformes > Myliobatidae > Mobula > Mobula birostris. The sequence continues at coordinate 157,150,728 of NC_092375.1, forward strand.
ACAAATTTGATATTGGTCATAGTAGTTATTCAGGTTCAAAATCTGAAATCTATTTCTGTATTAGAAAAAAACACAAAAAGAAGCTATTAGCAGAGCTGGATAGTCAAACATTGCCATTGATCCACCGATACCAAAACTGCCTGTGGAAGCCAATCTCTTGTTGATTTTCCTGGTGTAAAACAAATGCCAAATGGAGAATGCTGCAGTGGTGAAGACAGGGAAAAGTTTGCTGCATTTAAATCAGAATCAGGCTTATTATCACTGACACATGTCATGCAGTTTGTTGTTTTGCAGCAACAGAAAAGTGCAAGATACAAAAATTACCATAAGTTACAAAAATAAATAAACCCAGCAAAAGTAGAATAATGAGGTAGTGTTCCTGAATTCGTAGGTTGTTCAGAAATCTGGTGGTGGAGGGGATGCTGTTCCTAAAACATTAAGTGTGGGTCTTTAGTCTCCTGTAGTTGCTCCATGACAATGATATCACAAAGAGGGCATCTCCTGGGTGGTGATGTTATTTAGTGATGGATGATGGATGCCACCTTCTTGAGGCATCGCCTCTTGAATATCTTCATTGATGTGGAGAGTTGTGCCCGTGGTCGAGCTGGTGGAGTCTACAACAATCAGCGGCCTCTTACAATCCTGCACATTGGAGGCTCTGTACCAGGCGGCCATGCATCCAGTCAGAATGCTCTCCCACATACATCTGTAGAAGTTTGGAAGAGTCTTTGATGCACACCAAATGCTAATATCTCAGTAATGTCTCAATTCAGGGCATAAATCTACTCCAGTGATGGTGTGTATGTAGTCAAATGAACTTTTGCATATGAGGAGTCTAAGTGCATAATGAGCAGAGATTTGGATGAAACAGTGTGAACAGTTTAGGAAATTTGCATTGAATATATTAACAATTTCCTCCTGAAAAAAAATCCAGCTGAGCCCCATTAAGATATTGATAACTCTCAGCTAGTCATTGACCAGAGAGCAATACAGCACAGATACAGGCACTTCGGCCCAACGAACCTATATTGACCAAGGTGCCCACCAAGCTAGTCCAAATTTCTTGCATTTGTCCCTTATTCTTTTCCTGCATGTACCTATTGAAGTGCTTCTTAAATGATACAATTATATTCAACCACTTCCTCTAGCAGCTGGTTCCATATGATCACTACCCTCTTATATGAAAAGTTGTACCTCAAGTCCCTTTTAAATCTTTCCCCTCTTACTCGGTACTCATACCGATAACCCCCTGTTTTGGTCTCCATTACACTGGGGAAAATACTGTTATGATCAACCCCATCTGTGCCTCTCATAGTTTTAAATATTTCTATAACGCTGCCTCTCATTCACTTGCATTCCATGACATAAAGACCTCGTCTGGCCATCCTCTCCCTATAACGTAGGCCCTCCAGTCCTGGCAACATCTTTCTTAATCTCTCCTGCGTTCTCTCCCATTTAATCACATCTTTCCTATAACAGAGTGACCAAAACTGTACACAGTACTCCAGATCTGCCCCTCATCAACTTCTTGTACAACTGTAACATAATGTCCTGTCACCTCTGCTCAGTGCCCTGACTAATGAAGACCAGCATGCTAAATACCTTTTCACTACCCATCGGCTTGTGACACCATTTTCAATGCATTATGCACTTGCACTCCTGTGTCTCTCTGTTCCATTATATTCATAGTGTAAGTCCTATGCTTGTTCGACTTTCCAAAATACATCATCTCACAAATCTCTATAGAATCCCTTTGCTACTCTTCGGTCCACTTCCCTAACTGATCATGATCCTCTTGTAATCTCCAATAACTTTCTTCACTATCAAAAATACTCCCTAATATTGTGTCATTGAAAGCTCACTGATTAAGTCTTTCAGATTTACATTCAAGTCATTTATATAACTTATGAATAACAATATTCTCAACAGCGACCCCTGCGACACACCACTAATTACTGGTCTCCATTCTGAGAAAGAACCTTAAACCACCATCCACAGCTTCATGAAACAACTTAACTGGCTCTCCCTGGACTCCCTGGGACCCAGTGTTCGAGATCAATCTACCATGTGGGACTTATTGAAGGCCTTGCTGAATTCCAAGCAGGCAGCATCCATCACCTTACTCTTACATTCATTTTCAGTTACCTTTTCAAAAAAAACTCTGAAAGGTTCATGAAGCATGACATTACACACACAAAGCCATGCTGAGCCCTCCTAATCTGTCTATCCAAGTGCTTTCCCTCAGAACTCTGTCCAGTAACTTCCTCACTGCTGATGTTAGGGTGACTGGCCTGTAGTTCCCTGGCTTGTCCTTGCTACTCTTCTTAAACAGCATTGGCCACATTCCAGTTTTGGGGAACTTCACCAGTGGCTAATGATGAAGCAAATGTCTCTTCAAGGGGTGGTACAATTTCTTCTTTAGTCTTCCACAAAATTGAAGAGTGTATATAGTCAGGCCCTGGGTATTTATCCACCCTAATGTGCCATAAGGCTGCGAATAGTTCCACACTGGTGATATGAATACCTTCTAAAACATCACCTTAAGTTTCCCTTATCTCATGAGAAACCATGGTTTTCTTCTCAGTAAGCACTAACAATAGCTATTTTAGTTTGTGTTCCACATGGTGGTAGCTGCAGCCCTCTTTTCCTAATTGCTATCTTTACGGTGTGTCTTGCTGTGCCTTTCAGGGGCCGGATGGACCTCCAGGTCCACAAGGTACAACAGGACAGAGAGGTCTTGCAGGCATGCCAGGCCATCGTGGGGAAAGAGGCATGCCTGGTCTACCGGGCCAGGCTGTGAGTATTGTATTATTAATTGCTTCATTACCATAGAGCTTCATTTTGCCTAAGCATAAACAAAAGCTGTAGTAATTTAATAATTATGAAAGTAGTTCTGTACCATGAAAATTGTAATCATTTATTGGACTTCAATCCTTGGTAATTGAATTACATTTCATTAAAAGGCATCTTTCTCATCAGGCTAGGCAGTATCTATGGAAAAGAGTAATTGTCGATGTTTTGGGCACAGACCCTTCATCAGGGTGTTGATTGTTTACTCTTTTCCACAGATGCAACCTGGTTTGCTGATTTCCTCCAGCATTTTATATGTGTTGCTTTGGATTTCCAGTATCTGCAGATTTTCTCATGTTTTAAATTATATGTGTTGTTTTGTTCCAAACCTTTAATTATAGAAACATAGAAAACCTACAGCACAATACAAGCTCTTCGGCCCAAAAGCTATGCCGAACATGACCTTCCCTTAGAGATTACCTAAGGTTACCCATAGCCCTCTATTTTTCTATGCTCCATGTACCTATCCAGGAGTCTCTTAAAAGACCCTATCGTGTCCACCTCCACCACCATCACTGACAGCCCATTCCATGCACTCACCACTCTCTGCATAAAAATTTACCCCTGACATCTCCTCTGTACCTACTTCCAGGCACCTTAAAACTGTGCCCTCTCACGCTAGCCATTTCAGCCCTGGGAAAAAGCCTCTGACTATCCACATGATCAATACCTCTCATCATCTTATACACCTCCAGCAGGTCACCCCTCATCCTCCGTTGCTCCAAGGAAAAAAGGCCGAGTTCACTCAACCTATTCTCATAAAGCATGCTCCCCAATCTAGGTGACATCCTTGTAAATCTCCTGTGCATCCTTTCTATGGTTTCCACATCCTTCCTGTAGTGAGGCGACCAGAACTGAGCACAATACTCCAAATAGAGTCTGACCAGGGTCCTATATAGCTGCAACATTACCTCTTGGCTCCTAAACTCAAACCCACGACTGATGAAGGCCAATGTACTGTCTACTTTCTTAGCCTGCGCAGCAGCTTTGAGTGTCCTATGGACTCGGACCCCAAGATCCCTCTGATCCTCCACACTGCCAAGAGTCTTACCATTAATACTATATTCTGCCTTCATATTTGACCTACCAAAAATGAACCACTTCACACTTATCTGGGTTGAACTCCATCTGCCATTTCTCAGCCCAGTTTTTGATAGGATTATCAATGTCCCGCTATAACCCCTGACAGCCCTCCACACTGCCCACAACACCTCCAACCTCTGTGTCATCAGCAAATTTACTAACCCATCCCTCCACTTCCTCATCCAGGTCATTTACAAAAATCACGAAGAGTAGGGGTCCCAGAACAGATCTCTGAGGCACACCACTGGTGACCGACCTCCATGCAGAATACGACCCATCTACATCCACTATTTGCCTTCTGTGGGCAAGCCGGTTCTGGATCCACAAAGCAATGTCCCCTTGGATCCCATGTGTCCTTACTTTCTCAATAAGCCTTGCATAGGATAGCTTGTTAAATGCCTTGCTAAAATCTATATACGCTACATCTACGGCTCTACCTTCATCAATGTGTTTTGTCCCATCCTCAGAAAATTCAATCAGGCTCGTAAGGCATGTCCTGCCCTTGACAAAGCCATGCATCAAAATGGCAGGAACTCCTGACTTAACCTATTTTTTCTTCTTAATTGGCCAATTTTGGAAGTTACACTGTGTAATGTTCTCCAAGAATGACTGGTTTCCTAGACTTTTTTCAGTTAGTCTGATGCAATTTAAGTGAGATGCCATAGATTTGATTGAAGCCCATTAGTTATTGCAGCAGGTGGTTGTTTTTACAGCTTTCACCTTTTTTGCCGAATTTAACCCAACAAGTCAAGTTCTTAAATGGAAGTTGCACATAGAGCAGCTTATTGCCATTGTGAACTATTGAGTGTATGCTGTTTCAATTGGCAGATGCGTCTACCTGTTTCTTTATTATAAGAAATGGGGCACTAGTCAGATTCAACTTTATCCAGGCTGGCAAAACTGTGTTTCACTAAACAGTGTTTTAAAACAATCTATAAAGATTGCTTATAGATTCATTGGTTCGCCCTTAGGCCATAATTGGAGTGCTGTGTGTAGCTCCTAATGGCCACACACCTTTGGAAGGGTATGATTGTACTGAAGAGGGTGCAGAGGAGACTTATCAGGATGCTACCTCAATTAGAACACATCAGTTGCAATGAGACATTGAATATGCTGTCTTTGACTTCTCTGGATTGACACTTTACAGAAGCATTCAAAATTATCTGAGAGTTAATAAAAACTGAAAATGCTGGAAATACTGAGCAGGTCAGGCTGCATCTGAGGGAAGGCATCTAGAGCTATCATGCTGAGTCCAAGACCTTTCATCAGAACAGGGAAGGAGACAAAAGAAGCTTGATAAGCTTCAGGGAAAGTGGGAGGGGAGAATGTTTCTGATTGGTGAAAACTAGGATGACTATCAGTTTATTTGGTCAATGAGTGAATGGGAGCAGTTAAAGAGTAGACCATTAATAAAAGAATGTGGGAGGCATGAGATGCAAAGGAGAAAGTCATACCCAGCTTATCAGTCTGGGGATATCCTGCACTCCCACAGGAAAAGAAAAAGGAGTGGGAAACAAATAAACTGAGCTAATATCACAGATGTGACTATTAGAGCAATCAGGATACCAATTACCATCATATGAAAGAGATGAGATTGGGTAGATAGCCAAGAATCATTTTCCTCATGGTGGGATGTCTAAAACTAGAGTACACTGGTTTAATGTGAGAGCCAGGAGGTTTAGAGGGGATCTGGTGGGTTATTTCCACTCAGATACTGATTGGAGTCTTGAATCTGCTACCCAAGATGTTGGTTCAGGCTAGTAATCTCACAGCATCTGGGAAGAGCCCAGGAAAGCACTTGAATCACCAAGCTGGAGAATGTATGGACCAAATGGAGGAAATTTAATAGTGTGTACGGATATGATGGGCTAAGGGGACTGTTTCTGCGTTTGTACAACTATATGAGTACATTATTATGCATTAAGTGAATTAAATTGGTCATATGTGGGATTTGGAAATTTGTTGCATTGTATTAGATGGCTTATCTATACACAGGAACTGAAATTGTTGCTGAAGTATGGTCCGAATTTATCCGTTTTACTTTTCTCCTCTTACAAAGATTAATCATTACTTTATTTATTATTTTTATATGGATATGAATATTTTGCAGAAGTTGATTTTAAAGCACAGTAAATTTGTCAAATCAATGATTTTTTTATGGTTCCATCTCCACTGGGATGCCACTCCAAGTACATTTTCCACCCCCCTCCCCCCACTTTCTTCTTCCTCGCAAATGGAACAAGGGCTCCACCTGGCCCTACACCACCTCCCTCACTACCATTCAGGGTCACAAGCAGTCCTTCCAGGTGAGGCAACACTTCACCTGTGAGTCTGTTGGGGTCATCTACTGTATCTGGTGTGGCCTCCTGTATATCAGTGAGACTGGACGGAGATTAGGAAACTGCTTCGCTGAGCATCTACGCTCTGTCCACCAGAAAGAACGGGATCTCTCAGTGGCCACCCATTTTAATACCACTTCCCATTCCCGTTCTTATATGTCAGTCCATGGCCTCTTCTACTGTCGCGATAAGACCACACTCAGGTTGGAGGAACAACACCTTGTATTCAATCCTCCAACCTGATGGCACGAACATCAATTTCTCAAACTTCCAGTAATGCCCCCTACCTCCATTCACCATTTCCCATTCCCATTCCCATTTCCCTTTCTCACCTTATGTCCTTACCTCCCTCTGGTGCTCCTCCCCCTTTTCTTTTCTCTGTGGCCTTCTGTCCACTCCTATCAGATTCCCCTTCTCCAGCCCTGTATCTCTTTCACCAATCAACTTCCCAGCTCTATATTTAACCACTGCCCCCCCTCCCAGTTTCACCTATCACCTTGTGGTTCTTCTCCCCTCCCCCCCACTTTCTTACTCAGACTCCTCATCTTTTCATTCCAGTCCTGATGAAGGGTCTTGGCCCGAAATGTTGACTGTTTACAGTTTTCTATAGATGCTGCCTGGCCTTCTGAGTTCCTCTAGCCTTTTGTGTGTAATAATTGAACTTCTAGCATCTGCAGATAATCCCTTGTTTGTGTCTTTTTTGTTTACAAGTTAACTGACAACAGCTTTTGAGGGTGAGTGATGACTCTTGCAATCCTCTTTAACCCTCTTGGAGCCAGTGAGTTGTTCTGTGCATATTTGGATTCATCGCCTCCTTTTATTAGGGCTGCTCAGACACCAAACAAGTATTGAATTAAATTGACTTTATTTCTTACATCCTTCATATACATGAGGAGTAAAAATCTTTATTTTACGTCTCCGTCTAATTGTGCAATGTGCAATTTATAGTAATTTAAATAAATTACAGGACAGTCAATATAACATAGAAATACAATTGTATTGGCATGAATTTATCAGTCTGATGGCCTGGTGGAAGAAACTGTCCTGGAGCCTGTTGGTCCTGGCTTTTATGCTGTTGTACAGTTTCCCGGACAGTAGCAGCTGGAACAGATTGGGGTTGGGGTGAACCGGGTCCCCAATGATCCTTCAGGCCCTTTTTACACACCTGTCTTTGTAAATGTCCTGAATAGTGGGAAGTTCACATCTACAGATGCTCTGGGCTGTCCGCACCACTCTCTGCAGAGTCCTGCAATTGGGGGAAGTACAGTTCCCATACCTGGGAGTGATGCAGTCAGTCAGGATGCTCTCAATTGTGCCCCTGTAGAAATTTCTTTGGAATTGGAGGCCCATACCAAACTTCTTCAACCATCTGAGGTGAAAGAGGCATCGTTGTGCCTTTTTCACCACACAGCCAGTATGTACAGACCACGTGAGATCCTCGATGATGTGGATGCTGAGGAACTTAAAGCTGTTCACCCTCTCAACCCTAATCCATTGATTTTAATAGGGGCAAGCCTGTCTCCATTCCTCCTGTAGTCCATAACCAGCTTCTTTGTTTTTGCAACATAGAGGGAGAGATTGTTTTCTTGACACCACTGTGTCAGGGTGATGATATCTTCTCTGTAGGCTACCGCATTATTTGATATTAGGCCAATCAATGTAGGGTTGTCAGCAAATTTAATTAGCAGTTTGGAGCTGTGGGTAGCGACACATTCGTGGGTATACAGAGAGTAAAGGAGGTGGCTTAGGACACAGCCCTGAGGGGCACTTGTGTTGAGGGTCAGTGGGGCAGAGGTGAGGGAGCCCACTCTTACCACCTGCCGGCGATCTGACAGAAAGTGCACAATCCAGCTACACAAGCCAGGGTAGAGGCCAAGGTCTCTGAGCTTCTTGTCGAGCCTGGAGGAACTTATAGTGTTGAATGCTGAACTGTAGTCCAAGAACAGCATTCTCACATAAGCATCCCTCTTCTCCAGGTGTGTAAGGGCGGTGTGTAGAGCTGTGGCTATTGCATTATCTGTCTGTCTGTTGTGTCAGTAGGTGAATTGTAAGGGTCCAGTGTGGGTGGTAGTATGCTGCAGATGTAGTCCATGAACAGCCTCTCAAAGCATTTTCTTATTATTGAGGTGAGTGCGACAGGACGCCAGTAACTACACGTAACTACAGAAGGAGGGAATAAAGAATGTAGAAAACAGGAACTGACCAACATCGCTTGGAAGTGCACCCTTCTTGTAATTGATAATTAATTAGAGACCTTTCTTAAAGAGATGATTCTGAAGTACTGAAAATTCAGTCTTTTTCATTTAGTTTTGGAATACTTGGTCATATTATAGTTCATACTGTTAATGAAGACAAGGTTAGACACTTCCTCTACTGTTTGTTTTCAGGGTCAGCCTGGCAAACAAGGACTAACAGGCCCAACTGGTGAAAGGGGTCCTCCAGGCCCAACTGGTGCACAAGGTGCCCGTGGACCTCCCGGAGAAGCTGGTCAGGATGTAAGTAAAAAAAAAATCATGTTGCTTGACTCTTAACATCTGGAATTTTATTTACATAAATATAACAAAATAAACTCTTTTCAGGCTTCCATCTGGGTACAAGTATTCATTTTAACTGACGTTTCGATGACAAACTATGCTATCTTCATGATGATGATGACAGAGTTTGTCATTGAAACATTGGTTAAAATCAATACTTGTACTTGTCTGGAAGCCTGAGGAGAATTTATTTGTCATTTAGGCTGGGAAAGCATTAGATCTTTTATCATAAACTTAACAGTTCTATTATTTTAAAAAGATTATGAAACATCTAATCTGCAGTCAATTAAATATTTAAGAAGTACTGTAATGCATGGCATGTGACCACATAGCAAGATCTCATGGGTCAAAATGCACATGCTTTTTCAAGGAGGGATAAATGTCAGTCTGGCCACTGGTGATCAAAGGCCTTTTTCTCGGGATCATTTATGTAGAGTTAAAAGGAACAGACATTTCAGCAGGGCAGCACACCCTCAGTGCTATCGTAGGAACATCAGCATAGATAATGTCTCTGAGAGGGAACTTGAATCCACACATCTCTGACAAGCGACTGTGGAAATGTTTGCCCTGAATCAAGCTGAACTCTATCACTTACTCTACTGCATGCTGGGTGTGTGTGCTGCTGGTTAAATGTTCTTCTTTGTTCCTAGGGCCTTCCTGGAATTGATGGCACCCCTGGACGTGATGGTCGTGCAGGAGAGATGGTAAAGCAAAGCAAATCAATAAATCAGCAATGAATACCAGCAGTGAGCTTCTGTTGCTGTGCTGCTCACATGAATGGCAAGAGAGCTAGCTTTCAAGCTGTCTATTCTCGAGGTTCTCTGCTAACCAGCCTTGCTTTTTTTCTGCACAGGGCGATCGTGGTGACCCAGGGCCTGCAGGTGTTCCTGGGGTACAAGGTAATCCTGGAGCCCCAGGCCCTGTCGGTGCAACTGGAGAGCCAGGTCCCAGAGGAGAGACGGTAAGTTAAACATATGCATTACAGTTTTCCATTTACCACTAACTAGCAGAATGATCAACAACATGTATTGTTTCAGCATTAATAACAAAGGGGGAAAAGTACAATTCAGGCACAAATATCTTAGAGTTCTAGAATATGCAGCACATCTGGTCTGCACTGAACTATTAATCTGCCTAGTCCCATCAACCTGCACCTGGACAATAGCCCTCCATACTGCTCCCAGTCATGCATTTATCCAAATTTCTCTTAAATGTTGAAATCAAATCCAAATCCAAATCTACCACTTCCACCGACAGCTCGTTCCACACTCTCACCACCCTCTGAGTGATGAAATCCCCCTTATATTCCCCCTAAACTCTTCACCTTTCACCCTTAACCCATGACCTCTAGTTCTATTGTCACCTAACCTCAGTGGAAAAAGCCTGCTTGCATTTATCCTATCTATGCCCCAAATAATTTTGTATATCTCTGTCAACTCGCCTCTCATTCTCCCTGATCTAGGATGTAAAGTCCTAACCTAATCAGCCCTTCCCTATACTTCAGGTCCTTAATTCCTGGCAACATCTTTGTAAATTTTCTATCCACTCTTTCAACCTTTTTGATATCTTTCCTGTAGGTAGGTGGCCCATAAATGCACACAATACACTGAATTGAGTCTTATACAACTTCAACGTAACATCCCAACTCATGTACCATAGAAACATAGAAAATAGGTGCAGGTGTAGGCCATTTGGCCCTTCGAGCCTGCACCACCATTCAGTATGATCATGGCTGATCATCCAACTCAGAACCATGTACCTGCCTTCTCTCCATACCCCCGATCCCTTTAGCCACAAGGGCCATAACTAACTCCCTCTTAAATATAGCCAGTGAACTGGCCTCAACTGTTTCCCGTGGCAGAGAATTCCACAGATTCACCACTCTCTGTGTGAAGAAGTTTTTCCTCATCTCGGTCCTAAAAGGCTTCCCCTTTATCCTCAAACTGTGACCCCTCGTTCTGGACTTCCCCAACATCTAGCCTGTCCAATCCCTTTAGAATTTTATACGTTTCAATAAGATCCCCCCCCCCCCCCAATCTTCTAATTTCCAATGAGTATAAGCGTAGTTGATCTAGTCTTTCTTCATATGAAAGTCCTGCCATCCCAGGAATCAACCTGGTGAACCTTCTTTGTACTCCCTCTATGGCAAGAATGTCTTTCCTCAGATTAGGGGACCAAAACTGCACACAATACTCCAGGTGTGGTCTCACCAAGGCCTTGTACAACTGCACTAGTACCTCCCTGCTCCTGTACTCGAATCCTCTTGCTATGAATGCCAGCATACCATTCACCTTTTTCACCGCCTGCTGCACATGCATGCCCACTTTTAATGATTGGTGTATAATGACACCCAGGTCTCATTGCACCTCCCCTTTTCCTAATCGGCCACCATTCAGATAATAATCTGTTTTCCTGTTTTTGCTACCAAAGTGGATAACCTCACATTTATCCACATTAAATTGCATTTGCCGTGAATTTGCCCACTCACCTAACCTATCCAAGTCACCCTGCATCCTCTTAGCATCCTCCTCACAGCTAACACTGCCGCCTAGCTTCGTGTCATCCGCAAACTTGGAGATACTGCATTTAATTCCCTTGTCTAAGTCATCAATATATATTGTAAACAACAATATTAATGTATTTAATATTTTGATTTATGAAGGCCAATGTGTCAACAGGCTCTCTTTACAACCCTATCTCTTTGTGATGCTACTTTCAAGGAATTATGAAATTGTATTCCCAGATCTCTCTGTTCTACCACACTCCTCAGTACCCTATTGCTCACTATGCAAGTCCTATCCTGGTTTGTCCTCCCAAAGTATAATCTTGGTGTCATCTGAAATTTGCTGATCCAGTTTACTACACTATTATCTCCAGTATATCGTTGATATAGATGACAAATAACGATGGGGCCAGCACTGATCTTTGTGAGAAACCACTTGTCACAGGCCCCCAGTCAGAGAGGCAGCCACTTACACCATTGTCTGACTTTTCCTGTGAAGTCAATGTCTAATCCAATTTACTGCCTCAGTCTGAATCCAAGCGACTGAACCTTCTTGACCAATCTTCCATATAGGACCTTGTCAAAGACATTGCTAAAGTTCAAGTAGACAACACCTACTTCCTTACCTTCATCAACTTTCCTGGCAACTTCCTTGAAAAACTCTAAATGATTAGACATGACCTACCATGCACAAAGCCATGTTGACGATCCCCTATCAGTTCCTTTCCATCAAAGTACTTACGTATCTGGTCCCTCAGAATACCTTCCAATAACTTACCCACGACTGATGTCAGCCTCACTGGCCTATAATTTCCCTGCTTATTTTTAGAGCCTTTCTTAAACAGCGGTATAACATTAACTATCCTCCAATCCTCCAGTACCTCACCAGTTGCTATGGACGTTTTAAATATCTGTGCTAGTGCCCCTGCAGTTTCTGCACTAGACACCCACAGGATCCAAGGGAACATCTTGTCAGGGCTGTGGATCTATCCACCCTAATTTGCCTCAAGACAGCAAACACTTCCTCTTCTGTAATTACCTACTTTCACAACTTGTTGTTTTTGCAACATTCTGCTCCTCCAAATCCTGCTGACTACGGTGGTCTATAACATAATCTCATTAACAAGGTCATTCCTTTCTTATTCCTCAGTTTCACGAAAAGCTCTCCAGTCTGACCTGTCAGAGCACTGCTGTGACATTGTCCCTGTCTAGTAATGTCACCCTCACCCTTTAATCCCTCCCACTCTGTCACATCTAAAACAGAACACTGGAACATTGAGCTGCCAGTCCTGCCCCTCCTGCAACCAAGTCTCACTAATGGCTACAGTGTCATAATTTCTCATGCTGATCCATGCCCTGAGCTCATCCACCTTTCCTACAATACTCCTTGCATTGAAACGTACACAACTCAGAACATTAGTCCCACTATGCTTAACCTTTCAATTCCTGACTTTGTATATAGGGTTAGTAACACATACCATCTGGAAATCTCATTCTTGTCCACAGAACCTCCTGTCTGTTTTCCAAACCATTGAACCCCCTATCACCACTGTTTGCCTATTCACCCCTTCTTCCCTTCTGAGCCACAGAGCCTGACCAGTGTTGCTTTCCTCTTCTCGGTCATCCCTCCCCCAACAGTATCCAAAATGATATACCTATTATTGAGGGGATTGGTCATGGGGGTACTCTGCATTGGCAGCCTATCCCCTATCCCTCTCCTGACGGTCAACCAGTTACCTGTGTCCTGCACCTTGGGTGTAACTACTTCCCTATATGTCCTGTTGATCAATCCCGCAGCCTCACAAATGATCCAAAGTTCATCCAGCTCCAGCCCAGTTCCTTAAAGCGGTCTGTAAGAAGCTGCAGCTGGATGCACTTCTCGCAGGGGAGGTCATCAAGCAAGTCTCCCTGCTTTCCCACTCCCCACAAGAGGAACATTTCACTAGTCCACCCGGCATTCCTGCTGCTCTACTCGTGCAATAAGAAAGAATGAAAGAAAAATTAAATGAAAATAAAATCGACCTACGGCCTCTGCCTCTCCTCACCAAAGCCTCTATGAGCCAAAGCCTGAACTTTCCACTGTTAACACTGGCTCACTCCATCTAACTACTATCAAGCTACAATCACTAATTTTGGATGTGCAAACGTCACACAGCAAAGATAAGCATTTTCTTCAATTTTCCCCTCTACTAAAGGTTCATTTTATATCTGTTACATTTCTACTCTTTGCATTTATTTACTGTAATTTCAGTCTTCATCAGTAGTCATTGCCCTTGCTCAGATATCCAGACAGAAAGTGAAGCTATAGATCATGAACTGGAAACAACGGCAGATCTAAAACTTTGATTACAATATATGTAAATTACTGAATCATAGGGCTTATCTGTAGCGTGGAAATTGCAGCTTTTCTGTCACACTGTTTGGAAGACTGAGTTCAGAGTGGCTGAGTGCTGCACAAGAAGCCAGCTGCACTTGCAAAGTGGGTCTTACAGTTGACACCGTCCTCCTCACATGTTTAGTAGCCATTAGTGTGACTGGGGCAGTCGATTGTAAAGTCTTATTAACTTTTTCAGTGAGTAACACTTGGAACATGATACAAAAATATTAAAGAATTTAAAGCTTTTAAAAACTTAACATTGAAGTGACTTGAACAGACTGGGAGGCCACACAATCACTGGTTGTACTTCCCCAACAACAGAAGCAAAAGCTAATCACTATGTATCAAAATTTCCTTCATATTTAGGTATATTCTGCCATTAGGTGATTTTTTTTGGGATGTGTATTCTTTGCTTAGCAAAGACAACTCATTTTCTCTATTTTTCCCTCCCTAAAGGGTTCTCGTGGTCCAGCAGGTACCTCTGGTCGAGCAGGAGGTCGGGGATTACCAGTAAGCAATTGAACTGATATTTGACTGCTTTTAGTACAAGATTCATGCAATTTGGTTTTATACTTAATAAGTTTCCAGTCTCTACATTTATTTAATTTCAGTTTACACCAGCAGTCAGTATCTTTATCCATTCATTCAGATTTAGCAAATTTTAAATACTATTATATCTAACGAGAGTTTTTAAAATTGTAAGTTTCATGTCCAATGAAAACAACACATTCATAAAGTCAATGTTGCAAGAGTTGAGACTGTAGAGTTGTGTCCTGGTCACAGTTACTTGTTCACGTTCTCATAACACAGCGTTGTGACTGAAAGAGAGGACAAGATTTTTTACTTGGGGAAAAGCCAGATTAATGCTTCTGCAAATTCAGCCGTAAAATGCATGATTTAAAGGTTTAATTGAGGTACCAGCACTGACTGCTAGTCTGTAATTGGAATTTGTGTGCCAGTACTCAATTTACATACATCCTGGGTCTTCAGGGATATCAAATCATTTGATGTAAAGTCACAGAAGCAGTGAAAAAATTCCCTAAAGAAACAATTTTTCAGCACAATTAACTGTACTTTTACAGTTACTTTGCATTTTGATCTTCAAAGTGGAACGATCACCAGCTTTTTCATTTGATGATGTAAGAAGCCAAAGATGATGTGTTTCTGGCTAGAAGGTAATCACCAATCTAATCACCAATCTCTTTTATAAATATGATAAGCAAAAGATCTGCTGTGAACCTGCAAACTTTTGCAGCTTTTTTTTAAGAATACAGTATTTACTTTTAACTTTTTGGAAATAAATCAACATGCCAGCGTTTATTCAGAAATGTACTTTAAATCAGTTACATTTTACAAATTGGAGTATTAGATACAACATCATAATGAGACATAATTTCATACATGCAATGTAAGGTCTACAATAAGTTAATTAATAACCTCATCTGAAATTTGTCTTCCTGTTGATTTAAAAGTATTATTAACTCAAAATGAATTAAAGTACTAATGTATTGATTAATAGGGTGATCTGAAGTGTTAAGTTACATAAATGGATGTATTGTTTCCATTTCTGGCTTCTGGTAGACAAGGATTTATGTAGAATTAATCAATTCAAACAGTCAGTCATGCAATGATCTTTCACTTTAAGCTGAGTTAAGGGAAGTGAAATAACTTGCAGGCTGTCCCCAAAAAATCCTTTGATTGTGTTGGTCATTGACGCAAAATATGCATTTCGCTGTATGTTTCCTAAATGCCAAATGAAGTTAAGTTTTAATCTTTAAAAAAATCAATAGTCATGGTAATCCATAATTCAGTTAAATATCAAACGTTTTCCTATTTTAGCCAGGTTTGCTTTAAAAAACATTACTCAGAATCTGAATTACATTCATTATCGCAGACATAAAATATGAAATTTTGTTGTTTTGCAGCAGTAGTGCAATGCAAAGACAATATTACCATAAGTTACAAATGAATTAGTGCAAAAAAGGAACAATGAGGTTTTTTAACCGGATA
This sequence comes from Mobula birostris, assembly GCF_030028105.1. Taxonomy (NCBI): domain Eukaryota; kingdom Metazoa; phylum Chordata; class Chondrichthyes; order Myliobatiformes; family Myliobatidae; genus Mobula; species Mobula birostris. The sequence continues at coordinate 157,166,424 of NC_092375.1, forward strand.
TGTGAGCTGAAAATGCATTTATAAAAACTAAACTGCAGAACTATCAGTGATCAATATTGCTAAACATGTTCCATGTTTGGGTCTTGGTGTAAATTTAATGAAATGGATTTTTGAGGTCAGAGGTCAGACCATAAGAAAATAAAGAATTATTTATGGGCAAACCAATTTTAATAAGTCTTGGTTCATTATCTGCTTTTAAATTACTGAAAAACACTTTAGTAAATGATTCTGCTTGGTTTTTCTTGGTTACACTTATATACTTCTTTATCATCATCATGAACTGTGTTGTATGATGTAGGTGATCGTGGTCTTTTCTACCGAATTGGTTTGCCATTGCCTTCTTCACTTATACACTTAGCTTTCAAAAATAAAATAAGATGTTGTATGATCGTACTCAAGATAAAGGACTTTGCTTTTGCTTTAAAAAATTAACTTGAATGTCAGCAAATAGAAACAAGTGGATATTCACCTTGGTACTTAATATGATATGGAGGCATGTCCAGTTTTGTAGACTTCTATGGCAAAGATTTCAACCTGATTTATGCTGAACGAATCCATGCAACTTTGACATGTTGCAGGAAAATTGCACTGAGAAGTCCATCTTGGCCAAATAGTGACCCCTCTACTGAAGCTACTTGAATGTTATCTAAGTATTTTAGACCATCAGACATAGGAGCAGAAATGGGTCAATTCAATGTTCCCTTCATATTAAAATAACATTAATCTGAATTGATTTTTGTAGGGCCCTCAAGGTCCGCGTGGTGATAAGGGAGACAATGGAATTCAAGGGGAACGAGGTCAAAAGGGTCATCGTGGATTTACTGGTTTACAGGGTCTTCCTGGTTCTCCTGTAAGTAGCTGTCCAGTAATTGTTAACTTCATCTTGTTTCAGGCAACAGTTTTATAGTTCAATTGATCCATTTTATATCAGAGAAATGTTTACAATATACAACCTGAAAGTCTTGTTCTTTGCAGACACCCACGAGAATGGAAGAGTGCCCCAAAGAATGAGTGACAGTAAAAGCGTTAGAACCCAAAGTCCCTCCCCCCCTTACTCTCCCCTCCCACGCATGGGCAGCAGCAAAACGACAATCCTCCCCTTCCTCCACTTACTTCAGCAAAAGAAAATCAGCAGCACTCCCCACCGAACAAGTAAGCAGTAACAGAGCCCCCAAGAAAGACCCAAGCAGTACATCAAAAACTAATCATTCACCCCGACAATTCAACATACCACAGACTCTCTCTCCCTCTCTCCCTCCTTGCCCTCCTCTCCCCCCCCATAGAGAGACAAAGAGGTGTCACTCCTTCACAGTGAGAGGGAAGATTTAGACAAAACAACTCGCTGATTTTTCATGATAAAGTCTTTGTATGTTAAATCATATTTCACTTTATAATTATGATACTAGAAAACTACTGTGAACTTGATATGTGGTTCCCTCTTTGCACGTATATATCACTTTCCTTTCAATGAAATGAACACGTAGTAATGTGGAAGTCCTGGCCAGAATGTCTTTCTTCTATTCGAAAGATTAAACTAATCCATTCTTCTCTCTTCAGGGTACCCCTGGTGAGCAAGGTGGTCCAGGAATTCCAGGGCCAGTTGGTCCCAGAGTAAGTGTGTTTCCATTCATGCAATATCACCGGAACAGGCAGAATGCAACAAAGGTCACCCCACAAGTTTTTTTCTAATCTTAACATGGATAACTGATCCAGACAATTTACACCTCACCAAGGCAACTGAGCAATTCAAGTCCAACAAACTAAATAGATCTGGAATGCAAAAATAAACCAGCCAAAGGGACGATAAATCGCATGGATGGTTGTCAAAACCCGTCGAGTTCACTGCTGTCCTTATTCTCTGAAGTAGCCAAATATTTTTCAGAGTCTCTCAGGAATGGACAATGAATTCCAGCCTTCTGATTGACACCCTTATCATGTGAACAAAGAAATAATACAATGAATTGCATCAATTTCCTCCTTTGGCAATCCTCATATATATGAACTATATGACAACATTGCTCCTGTCACTGAGGTTAATACATATACACCTCACCTTAGCATTAAATTTACTGAAGCACTACTTAGGTTACTAACAGAGCCTTACACATATATGTACCGTACATGCCAATTTCTGGTTCCATTGGAGTCAAGGTATGAGATGACCAATAGCCACCACAATATATACATTTACACCACAATATATAAATTTCTCTTCTGTTCTCTCATATTTCTGTATTTTTCAAAAAAATTGCATTATGAGATATATCTTCTATCACTTCTAACCAATTATAGTATCATTTTGAGTTTGGGTGGCTGATATTTTCTTTGGACCCGAGGTCTTAAAGGAACAATTCATGTTCTGGAAGTTGTAATAAAGAAGAGTAATTTTTGTGCTTCAGTTGGCATATTTTGAAAGATATAGTGCATAAGCTTCATATCATTCACAATACCAATTAAAATGCTATATTCCTATAGGGACCTCCTGGTCCAGTTGGGCCTCCTGGAAAAGAAGGTCACACTGGATTGCCTGGACCCATTGGACCACCTGGAACACGTGGGACTGTGGGGGAGACTGGCCCCGAGGTAAGTGTGCATGATGGCACTCAGCAGGAGTGGACAGTGTGTACACTGTGTCAATAGCTTACCCATTGCCAAATACAAAGGGACCGTTATGAAATACCTACTGTACTTCCAAAGAGCAGTTGTAATTGTAAGCAAGAAGGTAATCACCAATCTAGAGGGTAATCATAACTTCTTAATGTTTTGAGAAGCAATGGTTTTGAATTCAAATTTCTACTCAACCTCTTTGATAGATTTGATAAGCAAAAGATCTGCTTTTCAAAAGGCACACAAAATGCTGGAAGAGCTCAGCAGGCCAGGCAGCATCAGTGAAAAAGAGTACAGTTGATGTTTTAGTGTGAGACCCTTCATCAGGACTGGAAAAAAACAGATGAGGAGTCAGAGTAAAAAGGTGGGGGGGGGTGGGAGGAAAAACTACAAGGTGATAGTCAAAACTGGGGGGACGGCTGATGTAAAGAGCTAGGAAGTTGATCGGTGAAAGAGCTACAGGGTGGGAGAAGTGGGGAGGGGTCCGATAGGAGAGAACAGAAGGCCATTGAAGAAAGAAATGGGTGAAGAGCACCAGAGAGAGGTGATAGGCAGGTGAGGAGATAAAGTGAGAGAGGGAAATAGGGATGCGGAATGGTGAAGGGGGGGGGGAGTGGTCATTACCGGAAGTTCGAGAAATTGATGTTCATCAGGTGAAGGCTGCCCAGATGGAATATTAGGTGCTGCTCTTCCAACCTGAGTGTGGCCTCATTGCGACAGTAGGGGGGGCATGGACTGACATGTCAGAATTGGAATAGGAAGTGAAATTAAAATGGGTGGCCACTGGGAGGTCCCACTTTTCCTGGCAGCAGAATGTAGGTGCTCGATGAAGCGGTCTCCCAATCTGTGTCTGGTCTCGCCAATATACAGGAGGCCATACCGGAAGACCTGGATACAGTAGATGATCCCAACAGACTCACAGATGAAGTGTTGCCTCACCTGGAAGAACTGTTTGGGGCCTTGAATGGTAGAGAGGAGGAAAGTTTAGGGGCAAGTGTAGCACTTGTTCCGCTTACAAAGATAAGTGCCAGGAAAGGAGATCAGTAGGGAGAGACGAGCGATCCCTGTGAAAAGCAGAAAGTGGGAGGGAAGGAAAGATGTGCTTGGCAGTGGGATCCTGCTGGAGATGGCAGAAATTACGGAGAATTATGTGCTGGATGCAGAGGCTGGTGGAGTGGTAGGTGAGGACAAGGGGAATGCTATCCCTGGTCGGGTGGCGGAAGGATAGGGTGAGGGTAGACATGCGTGAAATGGAGGAGATGCAGTTGATGGTTCTGTTGAGTTCCTACAGCATTTTGTGTGTGTTGCTTGGATTTCCAGCATTTGCAGATTTTCTCTTAGTTGTAATTGTAACTTGGCCTGTAGAAGAATGAGAAGTGACCTTGTTTAGACATACAAGATACCAAGGGTACTTAACAAGGTAGACACTGAGATGTTTTCCAATGTTGGGAAAGTCACAAACATGTGGACATGACCGTACAGTAAGGATGGAAGTGGATATAATTTCAATGTGCAAGGTATTTAGAGGGGTATGGGAACAAGAAAGCTTTATATGGGCTAAATGGGACAAGCTTAGTTGGCATAGATCAAATGGACCAAAAGCCCTCTATCTGTGCTTCATAGCCCTTAGTTACTTACAGCTAAGGTGGGTAGAAATTTCTTCTCTCAGAACATAGAGAGTAGTGAATCACTAGCATTTTCTGTCCCCTCCCCCAAGGATGAGGCTAGATGCAGTTAAAGGCGGACATAGATAAATATTTGAAAGATTGTATGGAACTGGTACAGGACAAGTTTTGAGGCCAGCCATGATCGCATTAAATAACGGGGCAAGCTTGAGGGGTCTGGTAACTGAACTCTTCTGTTTTTTTTTGTATTCTAATTAATATTAAGCCATCTATTCATTATAAACACCATAAAACACATTTTACTATAAACAAACAAGAGAAAATCGGCAGATGCTGGAAATCCAAGCAGCACACACAAAGTGCTGGAGGAACTTAGCAGGCCAGGCAGCATCTATAGGAAAAGTACAGTTGACATTTTGGGTCGAAACCCTTCGGCAGGACTACAAACAGAACATTTTAGAACTGGATCTCTGAAGTTTTACCCATTATTGCTGTTTGTTGGAACTTGCTGTCTGGCGTGAGGTTGCTATGCTTGAACCAATAACTGGGACCACATTTTTAACAGTAAGAAAGACAACTGTGCATTTACAGAGCATCTTTACCTTATCCAAGATATAAAAGTACATATGCCAGCCAATGAAGTGCCTGCAGTCCATAGCTACTGTTGGCATAGGAGTGGCAGCTGCCAATTTGTGCACAACAAGCATTTGTGAACAACTGTGGCAATGACTGAGTAAGCTACTTCAGTAACTTTGATTGAGGCAAGAATGTTAACCAGAGATTACTTGCCTCCTGTTCCTCTAGTAGTTGCATGAAATATTTTACTTCTCCCTAAGAAGCTTGACAGGGACCTAGTTTAGGTCTCATCTGTCACCTCGCCCAATGGGCAAAAACTTCAGCATGGCAGGACTTGAAACCACAACCTTCTAGCATTAAGCAAGACTATAACCACTTCTATCACAGGTTGGCTGCAAAATATTTTGGGATGCTTTGAGCAAATGAAAGCTGATGCATGTCCAGTTTAATTGTGATAATATTTGAGGTTTTTACAATATCAATTTGAGGTTTATACAATAATAATGAATTATACCTCCTTTAAAAGTTATTAATAGGCACTTAACTTTCTTACTGGTAGGGTCCTCGAGGTGAAGAAGGGCCACCAGGTCCCCCTGGTCTTCCTGGTCCTCCCACTGCTGCCTATGAAGATATGCTGCACAGTTATGGCATGGAGCACGAGTCCCTCGATGTGCTCAATGCTGATGAGACGTCTGACACTATCCCAATGGATTCTGGGGTAGACGCTACTCTGAAGTCTCTTAGCAGTCAGTTAGAAACTATACGCAGTCCAGACGGTTCAAAAAAGAACCCAGCTCGAACCTGCCAAGATCTTCTATACTGTCACCCAGTGAAGAAAAGTGGTATGTATCTGGACTGATGTCTTGTTTTCCTGTGTATTTTTAAGCTATGTATCTTCTTCAAAATTTTTTTTTACAGTACAACAAAATAAGGTCCCTAACAATGGGAAGGGAGTAGGGTCAAAGTTAAGGTTAAAATATCCACTGAACCATATGGATTAAATGCAGACTGGAGTCAGATCAAAAGTGACAGCCTGGCATAGATGAACTTGTGCTTCTCATGTAGAAGCTGCCAGTCCTTTCACTACGTAATTGTTGAGAGTTCTGGTTTAAGATGCCACTGGTGAAACACAGCAATGACTTACTGACAAGAAACAAAACTACTAATGACTTTATTAATTACACATTTTCCGGAAAACAATCACTGCCATCAATAGCTTGTCACTTTCCTTTTGGAGCTGAGCTTTTGAGCTGCCTCTACGATGTGGTATATTTGTGGAGTGAACTGAAGTCTCAAAGGGGCAGGGTAGTTGCAGCGTGGCAGTTATGGGCTGAATTGAGGTGGTGTTCCATAGGCCCAAGAGCAAGGAATGAGCCAATCTTCGGCCATTGTTGGAGCAGACTTGGAGCCTATTTGAAGCAGTAGATCCAAAGTGAAGTGAGCCAAAGTGGGGCAGAGTTGAGGCGGTAGGGCCTGAGCCCGATAGCGTATCAAAGTAGCAGGCCCGGGTCCAAGATTTGGCTGATTTAAGTGCCGGGTCAAATTGAAAAGGTCAGGGTGTTGATGTCGGAGCCGGAGGTGAAGGAGGTGATGGATCATGCTGGCGTTCAACTTACTGCTCGGTGTGGTTTACTGATCTTCGCGTTGAGCTGAGTTTGTGGTCTGCAACTAATGGGCTCCTGGATCGGCTGTGACTTGCTTCGTGGCTGTGAACTCACTTTCATAAACTTTAGTTCTGTACATTATTTGCTTACTTTGTTTTGTTTGCATGATTTGCTCCTTTTTTTGCATATTGCATGTTTGACAGTCTTTTTTAATGGGGTCTATTGGGTTTGTTTGTTTTGTGTCTGCCTGTGAGGAGACAAATATCAAGGTTGTATATAGTATACATATTTTGATAATAAATGTACTTTGAACTTTGAGAATTGAGGAAGGAGGGGAAAGGGAGGGTTAAGGATCCATGAGGAGGGAGATGACACCATGCTTTGTGTGATTCCAGTGTTTCCATGAAGGAAGTCCTTCTACATTTCTTTTTTAGTTGTAATTTATTTTTTATTGAAGCTCATCATCGAACAAACATTTCCATAAGACGTATTTCAGATATTGTACATATATATCATATAGTCAAGTATGCCACAAATCTCCACATAATATTGATCTGAGGTATACACTTAAAGAAAAGAGAGGAAAGAAAGAACAAGCAAAAGGAAAAAACAATCCACAAGTAGGGAGTGATCTTATTTTGAACAACATATTGATTTGTGAGAATAAAATCAGGCCTATGCGGAGTTATGTAGTTAAAACATTTTTCCCAGTATGAATCAAATTGTTCCAACTTATGATTAACAGATGCTGTTATCTTTTCCATTTTGTAAATGGCCATTCTAATTTCCATCCATGCATTTAAAGTTGGGCTCTCCTGTGATAACCATTTCCTGGTAAGAGTCTTTTTACCAGCCACCAGCAGTATATTCATTAAATATTTATCCCTTTTCAACCATTCTTGAGGTATATATCCAAAATATATAGTCTTACTTTCCAAGGGTATATCACATTTAAAGATGTCTTGTAGGGCATCGTGTATCCCACTCCAATAGTCTTTGATAACGTGGCATTCCCAGAAAATATGATAATGGTTTGCATTTTGATTTCCACAATTTCTCCAGCAAACAGGGAGGTTAATATTATAATGGGATTTCTGAGAGGGTGTAATAAAATATCTTATCAAGCTTTTCCACCTGAACTCCCTCCATTTCTGTGAACTGGTACACTTCCATTGATACCTCCATATTATTGTCCAGTCTTCCTCAGATATAATTATCCCTCTTTCCTTCTCCCATTTTGTTTTAATGTATGAAGTCAAATGTGTTTTAAGATTTGACAAACCCTTATATATGCTTGAAATGATTCTACTACCGTTAACTGAATTATATGCTTTTCTAAATAGCTCTATCAAACATGTACTTGGTTACATTTTTAACCATCCTATTAACATACTGTCGCATCTGTAAATAACGATAAAAGTCTTGTTTTTCTAGTAAGTGTTTCTCTTTAAGCATTTCAAAACTGAACAGTGTTCCTTCTTTCATTATATTGCATATAGCTGTTATTCCTTTAGCTGTCCAATCCTTAAATCTAGCACCCAGTTTATTCAGCGAGTAATCCGAGTCATATGCACACCATTTAAGAATTGCAATGTCTTCCTCCAGTTTATATTCTTTCATAATAGTTTGCCATATTTTTAGAGTCCATTTCACCCATGGGTTATCAATAGTATTTATGCACCTTTGTAGGTTGTTATCAGCCAAAATTGCCTGTATGGGGATGGGAAGTATCCCCTCCTCAATGTTTTTCCATTGAGTGTCATATGATGGGTTGCACCAACATATTACAGCTCTCAACTGTGCTGAAAAATAATAATCTCTAAGAGAAGGTAAGCCCCAACCGCCTTTTTCCTTGGCTAATTGCAAAGTTTTGAGACAAACTCTAGGCCTTTTACCTTGCCATATATATCTCAATAACATTTTGTTCCATTTATTGAATTGATTTTGATTAATCTCTATTGGTAGGGTCTGAAAGAGATATAATAGTCTGGGGAGTATATTCATTTTAATAGATTCAATCCTTGAACTGAGACTGAAAAAAGAAATTTGGTTCCATCTTGTTATATCTTCCTTAATTTTTTATACATAGGCGGATAATTACATTCTGATAATTTTGCCAAATCTTTTGGCATAATGATGCCCAAATATTTGAAAAACAATGTTTGCCATGCCCAAGGATATCTACTTTCATTTTCTCTTGGTGGGCTATAGTTGTATGAAAGTAATTGGGTTTTATCTATGTTGATCTTGTATCCTGATAATTGACCATATTGTTCAAAGGATTGCATCAATTTAGGTAAAGAGTATGTTGGTTGCCCTAGATCAGTGGTCCCCAACCACCTGGCAATGAGCATGTGCTACTGGGCCGCGAGGAAACAATATGATTTGGCGATATGAAACGCTTTTAGTCAGCTGCACCTTTCCTCATTCCTTGTCACGCACTGTTGAACTTGAGCACCCACCCCCCGCAAAAATATCGTCAATATTAAACCAGTCTGTGGTGTGCAAAATGTTGGGGACCCCTGCCCTAGATAGATCAAAATGTCATCTGCGTAACAGGTCAATTTATGCTCTGTCCCTTTAATAGTAATTCCCCTGATATCTTCATTTTGTCTGATGTATTGAGCTAATGGTTCCAGATATAATGCGAAGAGTAGCGGTGACCATGCACAACCCTGTCTCATGCCCGTGTCTAGAGTAAAACTATCCATTGATTTTAATCCTAGCAGTAGGATGAGTAGAGGGCGTGGATTGACACGTGGAATTATGATGTTGTAGCAATTAGTGAAACTTGGCTACAGGAGGGGCAGGACTGGCAGCTTAATATTCCAGGGTTCAGATGTTTCAGATGTGATCGAGGCAGAGGAATGAAAGGTGGGGGAGTAGCATTGCTTGTTAGGGAAAATATTACAGCAGTGCTCAGGCAGGACAGATTAGAGGGCTTGTCTACTGAGTCCTTATGGGTGGAGCTGAGAAACAGGAAAGGTATGGCCACATTAGTGGGATTGTATTACAGACAACGAGACTTGGAAGAGCAAATCTGCAGACAACTGCAGGAAACATAAAGTTGTGGTGGTAGGGGATTTTAATTTTCCATACATTGATTGGGACTCCCATACTGTTAGGGGTCTAGATGGTTTAGAGTTTGTAAAATGTGTTCAGGAAAGTTTTCTAAATCAGTATATAGAGGGACCAACTAGAGGGGATGCAATATTGGATCTCCTGTTAGGAAACGAATTAGGGCAAGTGACGGAAGTCTGTGTAGGGGAGCACTTTTGTTCCAATGATCATAACGCCATTAGTTTCAATTCGATCATGGACAAGGGTAGATCTGGTCCTAGGGTTGAGGTTCTGAACTGGAAGAAGGCCAAATTTGAAGAAATGAGAAAGGATCTAAAAAGCGTGGATTGGGACAGGTTGTTCTCTGGCAAAGATGTGATTGGTAGGTGGGAAGCCTTCAAAGGGGAAATTTTGAGAATGCAGAGTTTGTATGTTCCTGTCAGGATTAAAGGCAAATTGAATAGGAATAAGGAACCTTGGTTCTCAAGGGATATTGCAACTCTGATAAAGAAGAAGAGGGAGTTGTATGAAATGTATAGGAAACAGGGGGTAAATCAGGTGCTTGAGGAGTATAAGAAGTGCAAGAAAATACTTAAGAAAGAAATCAGGAGAACAAAAAGAAGACATGAGGTTGCCTTGGCAGTCAAAGTGAAGGATAATCCAAAGAGCTTTTACAAGTATATTAAGAGCAAAAGGATTGTAAGGGATAAAATTGGTCCTCTTGAAGATCAGAGTGGTCGGCTTTGTGCGGAACCAAAGGAAATGGGGGAGATCTTAAATAGGTTTTTTGCGTCTGTATTTACTAAGGAAGCTGGCATGAAATCTATGGAATTGAGGGAATCAAGTAGTGAGACCATGGAAACTGTACAGATTGAAAAGGAGGAGGTGCTTGCTGTCTTGAGGAAAATTAAAGTGGATAAATCCCCGGGACCTGACAGGGTGTTCCCTCGGACCTTGAAGGAGACTAGTGTTGAAATTACGGGGGCCCTGGCAGAAATATTTAAAATGTGGCTGTCTACGGGTGAAGTGCCGGAGGATTGGAGAGTGGCTCATGTTGTTCTGTTGTTTAAAAAAGGATCGAAAAGTAATCCGGGAAATTATAGGCCGGTGAGTTTAACGTCAGTAGTAGGTAAGTTATTGGAGGGAGTACTAAGAGACAGAATCTACAAGCATTTGGATAGACAGGGGCTTATTAGGGAGAGTCAACATGGCTTTGTGCGTGGTAGGCCATGTTTGACCAATCTGTTGGAGTTTTTCGAGGAGGTTACCAGGAAAGTGGATGAAGGGAAGGCAGTGGATATTGTCTACATGGACTTCAGTAAGGCCTTTGACAAGGCCCCGCATGGGAGGTTAGTGAGGAAAATTCAGTCGCTAGGTATACATGGAGAGGTGGTAAATTGGATTGGACATTGGCTCGATGGAAGAAGCCAGAGAGTGGTGGTAGAAGATTGCTTCTCTGAGTGGAGGCCTGTGACTAGTGGTGTGCCACAGGGATCAGTGCTGGGTCCATTGTTATTTGTCATCTATATCAATGATCTGGATGATAATGTGGTAAATTGGATCAGCAAGTTTGTTGATGATACAAAGATTGGAGGTGTAGTAGACAGTGAGGAAGGTTTTCAGAGCCTGCAGAGGGACTTGGACCATCTGGAAAAATGGGCTGAAAAATGGCAGATGGAGTTTAATACTGACAAGTGTGAGGTATTGCACGTTGGAAGGACAAACCAACATAGAACATACAGGGTTAATGGTAAGGCACTGAGGAGTGCAGTGGAACAGAGGGATCTGGGAATACAGATACAAAATTCCCTAAAAGTGTCGTCACAGGTAGATAGGGTCGTAAAGAGAGCTTTTGGTACATTGGCCTTTATTAATCGAAGTTTTGAGTATAAGAGCTGGAATGTTATGATGAGGTCGTTTAAGACATTGGTAAGGCCGAATCTGGAGTATTGTGTTCAGTTTTGGTCACCAAGTTACAGGAAGGATATAAATAAGGTTGAAAGAATGCAGAGAAGGTTTACAAGGATGTTGCCGGGACTTGAGAAACTCAGTTACAGAGAAAGGTTGAATAGGTTAGGACTTTATTCCCTGGAGCGCAGGAGAATGAGGGGAGATTTGATAGAGGTATATAAAATTATGATGGGTATAGATAGAGTGAATGCAAGCAGGCTTTTTCCACTGAGGCAAGGGGAGAAAAAAAACAGAGGACATGGCTAAGGGTGAGGGGGGAAAAGTTTAAAGGGAACTTTAAAAGTTTAAAGGGGGGCTTCTTCACACAGAGAGTGGTGGGAGTATGGAATGAGCTGCCAGACAAGGTGGTAAATGTGGGTTCTTTTTTAACATTTAAGAATAAATTGGACAGATACATGGATGGGAGGTGTATGGAGGGATATGGTCCGTGTGCTGGTCAGTGGAACTAGGCAGAAAATGGTTCGGCACAGCCAAGAAGGGCCAAAGGGCCTGTTTCTGTGCTGTAGTTTCTATGGTTCTAGTAGGGTTGTCATATAGTGCCTGTATAGTTTTAATAATTGTCATGGAAACCAAATTTATGTAAAACTCTGTAAAGAAAATTCCAATTAACCGAATCAGATGCCTCTTCAGTGCCACGCTTATCACCATTGCTTCGATTTAATTTTTTTGTATATGATCCGTAATGTGAAGTGTTCTTTGTATATTGTCTCGTGTTTGGCATTGCTGTATAAAACCTGTCTGATCCTTATGTACTAGTATGGGTAGAAACTCTTCTAATCATTTGGCCATGATGGAGGTAAATAATGTACATTAAGAATGGATATTGGTCTAAATGACCCACATTGCATTTTATCTTTGCCTTCTTTCGGTATAGCTGAGATTATTCACTTCCTTCCAGCTGGGTGGCATTTGTGCCTTTTTTAGAGCCCAGTTCTGTGTGGGGAGTAAGACAGGAATTAACTCATTTTTAACTCCTTTGTACCACTCTGCTGTATACCCATCTGATCCTGGTGACTTGCTTAATTTAAGCCTACTAATTGCAGTTTTTAGTTCAACTTCAGTTATGTCAGCAGTCATCGTTCTATTTTGTTCTTCGCTTAAAGTGGGTAACTCTAGAGAATTCAGGAAGGTGTCAATTTGAGTTATGCTTCCTCCTGGAACTTTGGAATATACAGTTTTGTAAAACACTTCAAAAGCTTCTTGAATTTCACTTAGCTTATTTTTTATCACTTTGTTCTTGGATCCATAATCCTATGAATTGTATTTTCTGCTATCTTCTTTTTTCAGTTTCCATGCCAGTATTTTCATAGACTTAAATCCACTTTCATAATGTCTCTGTTTCAGAAAGATAAAACTTTTCCTGATTTTTTGCATAGCCAAACTATTAATTCCATCTCTAATTTTTAAAATTTCCTCTAATGCATCCTGTGCCAATTTCAATGTGTTTTTTTTCTAGTTCCTTCAGCCTGTTTTGTAATCCCTCTAATGTTTTATTCCTTATTTTTTTCTTATATGAAAATAATGCTATAATTTTCCCTCTTAAGACAGCCTTCAGAGTATCCCCTAGAATGGGAGGTGAAACCCCTCCATTATCATTGAATTCTAAGTAATACCAATTTCTTTTTTAATTTGTTCCTTAAAGTAGGGATCATTGAGTAGACTTGAATTTAGTTTCCAAATAGTATTCTTTTGTTGTAGGTCAAAATCAGTAGATAAATATATAGGTGCATAATCACTTACATCTATTGTCCCAATTCCACAGGTGTTTATTTTGTCTTTGTCTTTTCCAAGTGTTATGAAATAGTCTATTCTTGTAGGTACAGAATGGGGGGGCGGGGCAGAATAATGAGTGTAATTCCTTCTGTCGGGGAAAAGGTCCCTCTATATATCAATTAGACCAATATCCTCAAAAAGTGTATTAACTTTCTTATGTAAGGATTTTGTTTCATAGGTTTTTCTATTGGAAGAATCTAACTTTGGTTGTAATTGTAAATTTAAGTCTCCCCCACATATCAAGAGACCTTCTGTTTCCGTTACCATAAGATTGGTAATTTTCTGAAAGAAACTAATATCACTTCCTGGCGGTGTGTATATATTCAATAGAGTAACTGAAGTTCCATCTATATTCCGCCTTACTAGAATATACCTGCCCTCCTTATCTCCCATTTTGAATACTTTTTCAAAACTTAGCTTGCTTGCGATAAGAATAGCAACTCATCTCCTATGTCCTGATTTATATGAGGAGAAAAACAAATTAGTGAAGCCCATTCTCTTTAATTTTCCATGCTCATTATCACTTAAGTGAGTTTCCTGTAAACATACCACATGGGCTTGTTCTTTTTTTCATTTTGGATCAAATTTTACTGCATTTGATTGGATTTAACAGCCCATTGACATTAAAAGAAATGAATTTTACTTTGTCCTAGGCCATGTGTATTTATCTGTCAATATATCATAGAAATTTGCAGAATATAATTTAATCGATCTACTCCCTGAACAAATAAGAACCAAGAAATGCGAATAATAAAAAAAAGGCAAGAAAGGTACGATTCCAAGGCTGAAGTCTCTAGTAGATGACCCTGGGTTGAGCTAGAGGAAACGTCTAGCCGTGGGGGATAGCCTCTCCTACCTGTGAGCTGAGGGCCCCCACTGCAATGCCCATAAAAGTAAGTGAACAAATCTATGTCCATTACACAGAAAAGATTTCCCTGTGTATTCCTCCCATATATATATTCTGATTTAGGTGGGGAAAAAGAAGTGAATGAATGAATAAGAAAAAGTAGAGGAATATAAAATCCACATTATACTAAGTATTTCTTGAGATAAGTATAGCACTGTCTAATTTTGCTTCCGTTTAGCTTATCAACACTTTTAAAGCTGGCCAAGTCTTATGGCTGTTCTGGAGGGGGTGAGGGCTGTCTTCTGAAAATTCAGTCTCTTCCTGATATTCTTCTCTCGCCCTCCTCCTGTCCCCTGCTTTCTTAGTTCTCTTACTATTTCCCAAGCAGAGCGGGATAACTGCTCAGCCAGGCTTTCCCTTGGTTTGACCACGCTAATGGGCAGCCCTCTGTTCTTCATGTCTGTAGTCGCCTCTTCCACTGTCTGATACAGTTGCATCCCATCTTCATAAAGCACTCGCAGTTTAGCAGGGTACGGAGTTTGGAATCTAATCTTTCCTTGCTTTAATATTCGCTTTACTTCAGAGTATTCCTTACGTTTCTGCAGGACCGCCGGAGGGTGATCTTGATCGAAGTGTTTTAATTTCCCATTCAAAAACACCCTCTTCTTTCCCAGGTCCTTCGCCTTGGTATTTTGTCGAAGGAATCTAATTACTATTGAGCATGGCTTATCTTCTCTGTCTCCAGCAGGCCTCGGGAAGAGTGCACGATGCCCCCTCTCAATTTCAAGCTCCATAGTCGGGGGAATCTCTAGCACGTCCCACAGCAACTTTCCTAGAAACTCCATCATAGCCAAACCCTCCGCTCCTTCGGGAACATTGTATATCCTGATATTTTTCCGTCGTGATCTTCCCTCCTGGTCAAGCAGTTTACTTTCTTGTTGATTTAATATTTTTATCGTCTTACTTAGTATCCGTTACACATTTTGCACACGATCTTCCACTTTCTCAATTCGTGTCTCTGCCACCGCTATTTTTTGATTAACGTTGGCGAGCTCTGACTTAATATAATCTGGTTGCTGTTTTATATCTTTTTGGAATCCCCATATTTCTTCCAGAATTTTTATCATATTTACTACTTTGCCTGAACGAGGCCCATCATCAGCCTCGCTACCATGAGTTCGGGTAGGAGAGCCGCTTGTTGCACCCCTCTCATCCATAGGCTCCGCACTGACGCCTTTTCTTATCTCCATTCTTTTTCCCCATTCTTGGCCCCCTTATCAATTCAGATGTTTTCAAAAGATCTTATAGTTGATAGATTAACGGGGCAAAATATGCATTTTTCCAGAGAAGCTATTGATTTAAGCCTCCATTCTGGACGATGACGTCACCGGAAACCGTCCTTCTACATTTTTAAAGGGTTTACAGACCTGAAATCATGGCAACGTCCCCAAGTAGGACCAATTTAAAATACAATTATGGTCCCAATGATGTACGCCGTGTCTCACTCGCAAAATGCACAAAATCCCAAGTCTCTTAGATGGATCTCTCCTCTGTCCGCAGAATAAAGTCAATCATGGTGGACAAGACTGGTCTCAGAATCGGAACCAGGTTTATTATTGTGGATATACGTCAGGGAATTTATTGTTTTGTAGCCACAGTTCAGTGCAAGAGATAACAGTACTATAAGTTACAATTGAAAGTATCTAAATAATTAGTGCCAAAGAGGAGTTATGATGTAGTGTTCATGGACCATTCGGAAATCTGATGACAGAGGGGAAGATGGTATTCTTAAAGTGCTGAGTGTGGGTTTTCAGGCTCCTATACCTCCTCCCTGATGGAATAATGAGAAGAAAGCATGTCCTGGGTGGTGGTGGTGAAGGTCCTTAATGATAGATGCTACCTTCTTGAGGGACCACCTTTTGATGATGTCCTCGATGATGGGGTGAGTTGTGCCCCGTGGGGCTGGCTGAATCTACAACCCTTTCCAGCCTCTTGCGATCCTGTGCATTGGAGGCTCTTTGTTGTGATGCAACCAGTCAGGATGCTCCACACTGTACATCTGTAGAAAGTTGCAAGAGTGTTTGCCGACATACCACATCTCCTAACAAAGTAGAGTCGGAGGTATGTCCTCTTCATGTCTGCATCAATGCGTTGGGCCCCGGACACTGGTCCTCAGAGATGTTGACAACCAGAAACTTAAAGCAGCTCACCTTTTCCTCTGCTGAAGCCTCAATGAGGACGTGTGTGTGTGTGTGTGTGTGTGTGTGTGTGTGTGTGTGTGTGTGTGTGTGTGTGTGTGTGTGTGTGTGTGTGTGGTCTCACTTTTCCCTTTTCAAGCTTTCTAATCAATTGCTTAGTCTTGCTGATGTTGAGTCCAAGGTTGTTGATGCAATACCATTCAAGAGTGATAAGAGGCACAGATAGGGTGGACAGCCTTTTTCTTTATCTTGGGGGGTGGAAATGGCTTATGAAAGAGAGCATAATTTTAAGGTGATTGGAGGAAAGTGTAGCAGGGATATCAGAGATATTTTTATTTACTCAGAGAGTGGTAAGTGCATGAAACATGGAAGAGAACCCAATTTCCCTCGGGATCAATAAAGTATATCTATCTAGCTATTAGATTGATCTTGGAATAGATTAAAAGGTCAGTACAAAATCATGGGCTGAAGGGCCCGAAGGGCTGTACTGTTCAATGTTCTTTGTTCAACCAGCCAACCTGTCTCACCACTGTGCACCTCCTTGTCCCTGTCTGAGATTCTACCAGTGATTGTGGAGTCATAGGTGAGCTTATAGATGCCCCTTGAGCTGTGCCTAGCCGCACAGCTTAACACAGTAGGCCAGGCACACATCCTTGAAGTGGACCTGTATTGATTGACAGAGGGAGGTGTGGGTAATGAATCTACATGTTCTAACAAGACAGGTAAGCCCAAAATTCTTCTGCAGCAGGAATGGGGGAGCAGGATGAATAATCTTGCCCCATGTTGATAAGACCACACTTAATAAAATGGAGCATTATAGCTTTCAATCCATTGATGTAATTTAAGAGATTAAGGGTCCCATAATCATTGGAAAAGTAAATATTGGAGAGAAAATCAGAGAAAACTTCCCTTCCAGATTCTGCAAATTAATTAATTTTAAAAGAGTAATCATTTAGAAACCACATTATGGTTTAGAACAAGTGGGGCAATCGGTTGGTTTCTTTGTTGCTTTTATTTGCATGCACCATCATTACAAATTTTTGTCAATTATTCAGGAAATTGAAGTCCTTGATCAAATCAGTAACGGGATTGGCTTTCTGGGATATCCTCCCCCAAAGCAAACGGAGAAACAAATTAAATTTAAGTTACTGAAAGTGTCAGATAATATTGATGACAGACAGACAGTCACTCACTCACTCTGGATAACAGGTACAAATTTCAACCATTTATGACCAAAGAAATGTTAGGTGAAATTAGAATTACAGATCAAATGTTCAATCTTAATGTTTCAAGTATTACTTTTGGAATCAAGTTTTATCATTGTTCATACAATGTATTCGATAAGATAGTGAGAAGAGCCGAGGGACTTCTATTTTCACACCAGAACACAGGGAAAGTGTTTTTTTTTGCCGTTAGCTCTTGCCGTTACCATAGTCTTGCAATGTTTGCCGTACTCTATATGGTTACTTTGGTGTACTTTAATAACTGAATTTATTTTATAGGCAAATACTGGATTGATCCAAACCAGGGATGTGTTGAGGACGCTATTGAAGTATACTGCAACATGGAGACTGGAGAGACCTGTATATTTGCTGACCCATCTGAAATCCCACGCAAATCCTGGTGGAGCAAAAGGAATAGTGATAATAATAGACATATATGGTTTGGTGACTCTATGAATGGTGGATTACAAGTAAGTTGCAAGTATAGGAATTGTACTATCCATTATGTGAAAATTACACTCTCTTTATTTGTGGTTAAAATCAGGAAAAGTTTCCAAACAAAATATTTTAATTTGAGTTGGAAGCACTCAGGATCCCTGTAGACTGGAGTTACAGTAAAGTGGTCACATCTGAGTTGTGTGCATAAAGGTAAAGGGAGCAGGCAGACAATGCAGTGTTCCCCTTCAGTGATAAGGTATACAGTATCTCTTCGGAAACTTTTGGTTGGGTGGGGGTGAGGTGTTTGATGACCCTTAAGAGGTAACAGTAGTAACAGCCGGAGAGACCATGGAGTACAAGTATATTGTTCCCTGAAAGTGGTGTCACAGGCAGACAGGGTGGTGAAGATGGTGTTGAGCAAGCTGGCCTTCATCAGTCATGGTAATGAGTACAGGATCTGAGACACTTTGATGCAGTTATATAAGACATTACCAATAATATTCTGCACAGTTTCTGTTAGAAGAAAGTTATCACTAAGCTGGAAAAAGGGCAAAGGAAATTAAAAAGGATGTTTCCAGGACTTGAGGTCCTAAGTTAAAACACATGGCTGAGCAGACTAGGGGTTGATTTCTGAGAGCATAGGGGCTTAAGAGACGCTGTGCAGAATCAAGTCATTCGACTCTTCGGCAAAATCTCAGACAGTCCAAAGATGAAGCAAACACTCCTCATTTTGCACAACTCAGACAGCATGTTAGTTGAAACATTGCTAAAGGGGCAGCACTCAGCTTAAGACACTTAACTCAAATCTGTCCTTGGGTACAACATCTCCCTGAGATCATATGGGCTTCTCCGGGCCTCTAGTTCTCTCCCATATTCTAGAGAAGTGTTGGTGGGTTCATTGTTGTAAATTGGCTCTGATGCAAATGGTTGCAAGAGAATCAGGGAAATCTGGTGAGCATGTGGGAGAATATATTTGAATGGGTAAACTCAGTATGGAATAGGACTGATGGAAAAGGCTTTGCGAACTGGTGTATACTTGATTGACTAAATAGTTTCCATTATGGTCATAAATTTAGAATTATTTATTGCTAATATCATACAACAGTTAAAAAGTCATTGGAAATAAAAATGAAAAAGATTTTTGAAAGTTAAGCTTGGATTAACTAAATAGTATACAAACACCAATCTTGAAGAATGGAGGGAATAAATTCTGTTTGATGGTTAAAGTGTGAAATGGCCATAGTCTTGCAATGTTTACTGACAACCAGTAGATGGTGATATGGCATCATGTAAAATTTATGAATGCGTTAAACAGATTATCATCACCATCTACTGGTAAGGAAGCAATACTGCAGTGTGAACGGCTTTTTAATCCCTTTGTAGTGCATCTAAAGACATTCCTTTTTGATCGATTTGCCTAATTAAAGCCACAATGAATCAGAATTATGACTAGTTAAATGTAGAAAGGTTGATAAGTACTTTTCCAGATTACAGGACTGGGCAGAACCAGTAACACTTTGTAAAATCATAGAAATCCTAAATTCGGTCACCATTAATTGGCCGTACATGTTTCATTTGCAACCCAGGGCGTCCATTGGCTGAGCTCCATCTTCCAAAGAAACCTGTGCAAATCTGATGGAGAGTCAGCTTTCAGATCTTCCACCAGGTTACACCTAGTGTTAGATTGGTGGCCCTATTGACTTCAGTGGGGATTGTAAAGCTGTAGGCAAGGCAGGCAAAGGGAAAAGTAACGTTCTCCTCTAAAAATGAATTTTAAAACACAAAGCAAAACAAAAAATACTGCCTTTAACACTTTAAAATAAAATATTAAAATGGCAGTTAAACATTTAGAAATCCTGAAATCTTTGATGGTCAGCTGAAACGGGAGGAATGTTTTTCATTACTTTGTACACCCCCGCCCTCAGATCCCAGCTCACCCTCCCAACACACACACACTCACATCCCCACCCCCCCACCCCCCCAATATGGATGCTTTGAGCCAGGAAGACAACTTATCCTCATCCACTAAGATTGGAGAAGGGATGACCATTGGTAGATATTGTCCATTGTAGACCTGTTCCGATAAAGTCTGGGCTACTGTTCTCCAATTAGTTCTGACTGTCTTTCAAATTGTTCTACACAGATCAATGTGAGAGAGACTATTGATCCAGCAAACCTGCCAGCATCCATTTCTAATGATCGTGGAAATGAAACTTCACAGCCTTACTGTTCAATATGTTTTTGTCTCAACAGTTCAGTTATGGGGACAAGATGCAGTCTCCAAATACTGTAATGATTCAGACAACATTCCTCCGTCTCCTGTCGAAAGAAGCTTCCCAAAATATTACCTACCATTGTAAAAACAGCATTGCTTACATGGATGACCAAACTGGCACACTTAGGAAAGCATTGATTCTTAAGAGTGCCAATGACATTGAGATCAAAGCAGAAGGAAATAACAGATTTAAATATACTGTGCTGGAAGATGGCTGCACTGTAAGTATTAATCAATAACTTGTTTACCATGAACACAGCGCTCTCGAATACAAAAGAACCATGGATACTAGGAGTACTCAGTAGGTCAGGCAGTATTTGTGGAAGGGGATCATCAACCCAAAAGGTTAATTACTTTTCTCCCTCCAGGTACTGCCAGGTTTCTTCATTTCAGGCTTCCACCAGCCTCAGTATTGTGCCTTTGAAGTTACGTGACAAAATGGAATGCAGAGCAAAAAAAAAGGTGGTCTTAAAGGGAGAATGTTCAGGGGATTTGAATAGGAGTTATGAAATCTCTCTCTAAAATTTATGTTGTGTTGAGCTCAGAAAAAGTGTAATCTTTCATTGGAAAAGATAGGTGCTGTTTGTGAACCAGGCTAGAACAGTAGTCAGAGTGGAACAGTGATAGGGAATTAAAGTGATGGTTGACCGTGAGCTTGTAGATACATGTCCAAACTGAATGGAAGGCCAGGAAAACAGTTAACATCTTTGAGAAAATGGTACGTTGGGTGAGCACTAAATATGATATCATATATTCCTGGGATTGCTTCCTCAAGAGCTTAACTATTTATTTGATGTTCTGGTCTTATTACACAAAGAATATACAGGCCGAGAAAAAAAAAATCACAGACATGACTTTAGAAATGTGAGGGTATGCACGCCACAAACTGATGAAGAGACTGGGCAACACACACAAGATGCTGCAGGAACTTAGCCAGTCAGGCAGCAGCTGTGAACAGGAATAAACGGTCAACATTTCAGGCCGAGACGCGTGGAAAAGAAGGCAGAAGGAAGAGGTGGGGGGAGGAGGGAGAGCAAGGAGCACAAGCTGGCAGGTGATAGGTGAAACCAGGTGGGTAGGGAAGGAAGGGAAAAGAAATAAGCTGGAAGGTGTCATGCGGAAGAAGTAAAGGGCTGAAGAAGGAATCCAATAGGAGAGTACAGTGGACCTTGGAAGAAAGGGAAGGGGGTGAGGGAGAACATCCCATGGAGGAGATGGGCAGGTGAGGAGAAGAGAAATGGTGATAGGAAACCAGAATGGGGAATGGAATAAGAGAGAGGGGGCAGGGGAGAACTTACCAGAACTCAGAGAAATTGATGTTCATGCCATCAGGTTGAAGGTTACCTTGATGGAATATGAGGTAACACATACAAAATGCTGAAGGAACGCAGCAGGTCAAGCAGCATCTACGGAAAGGAAATAGTAAACATTTCAGGCTGAGACTCTTCATAAGGACTGTGGCAGTAGTGGAGGCCAACGTTGGAATAGGAATGGGAAGCTGAATTAAAATGGGTGGCCACCAGGAGGTTCTGCCTTTTGCAGCAAATGGAGTGAAGGTGTTCGACAAAGAAGTCCTCCAATTTACCTTGAGTCTCACTGATGTAGAAGAGGCCATACCGGTAGCATTGGATACAATAGGTGATCCTAACAAACTTACATGTCGCCTCACACTGGAATGACTGGGGCCCTGAATGGTGGTAATGGAAGAGGTGAATGCACTTGTTATGCTTGCAGGGTTAAGTACCAGTGGAGAGATCAGTGGGGAGAGACAAGGGAGTCACGTAGAGAGTAATCCCTATAGTAAGTTAAGAGTGGGGGGTGGGGGGAGGGTTAGATGGCCTTAGTCGTAGGATCCTGTAGAATATGGCAGAAGTTTTGGAGAATTATGTGCTGGATACAGAGGCTCATGAAGGGATAGGTAAGGACAAGAGTCATCCTATTCCTATTATGGTGGCAGGAAGACAGGATGAGGGTGGGTGTCCAGGAAATGGTGGAGATATGGGTGAGGGTGGCACCAATGGTGGTGGAATGGAAACCCCGTTCTTTGAAAAAGGAGGACCTCAGATGTTCTAGAATGGAAAGCCTCGTCCTGAGAACAGATGCAGAGGAAATGAGTAAAAGTTCCATATTCCCCTCCATAGATGCTTCCTGACTTATTGAGTTCCTCCGGCACTTCGTACGTGTTGATGAAGATTTCCAGCATCTGCAGAATCTCTTGTATTTATGATGAATAGATTGGGTCTCTTTTGTTTTAACTTAAACAAAGAGAAAGGAAAATCTTGCAAAACCCTTTAAAATAATTGACTGAATGTTTACAGAGAACATTTCCACTGGAGTGAGATTAGAAGCTAGCAGTGCAAAATATTCGCCAGGAAATCAGCAGAGAACTCAGAAGAAACTTCCTTACGAAAGAGTTGTGAGAAGGTGGACCTGATTGCCATAGAGAGAGTGGGATTGAAGGATGGCAGTGCTAGATTTAGTGGAGGAATGATGTGAGAGGACATGAGGGGAGCTATGATGCCAGCATGATGAGGCTCTTTTTCAGTCATATAATCACTAGCCTGTTTCAACATGTGTAGATAATAAAGAGAACAGGCTCCTGTCAAATCAGAAAACAGAGACGGAGAGAGGCAACAAAAGGAATGGATGGCAGCCAGTGGTGGGGAGGGAAAGAGAGTCAAAATAGGGAGAAGCATTAGAAGGGAAGAAGGGCAGGAAGGAGGCATGAAGCATGAGAAGTTGGAAGGGAGATGGAAAGGAGTGGAGACAAAAGATAAGAAAAGATAAACAAAAGGAATGGAGAGATAGGAGACCAAGAGAAAGGTGGGATGGTGGAGTGAAGTGAATGAGAAAGATGGTATGGGAAGTGTAAATACTCTTCTCCTCCTTCATGAGCATTTTAAATTCAAGTAAAAATCCACAACAGATTAAACAATCTAAAGCTTTACATTCAAGTTGTGGCAATGCCTTTCTTGTATCTTGACTCATCAAGTGTGCTTCTCCATTCCAAGTTATGGAGTTAGAGTTGTACAACGGCACCTCAGCCCACCAGGTCAAAGCCAACCTTTTTGTCCGTGACATTCATCCTGATAGGATCTGCTATGTGCTGCTTATTTAAGAGTCTGTCTCAATATCGCCAGAATCTTATTCCACCACTTCCTCTGGCACCATGTGCTAGATATCAACCATTCTACAGAGAAAACAGAAACTTTCTCCTCCGATTCCTTTCAAAGCTATTACCTCTCATTTTAAAGCATAGACTTCTTGTCTTTGATTACCATTGGTCAAAAAACAACTCTGGCTATCTACTCTGTCTCTATCTCTCATAATGTTGTATGCCTCTATCTGGTCACCAGTCATCCTCCATTGCTCCAGGGAAAACAGATGAAACCTATCCAAACTCTCCTTGTAATTGGCAAGTTCCAATCCAGGCACCTGGTGAATCTCCTCTGAAGTCTGTCTTGTGCAACCATATCCGTCATACAGTGTGCAGGCCAGAACTACACTCAAAACACTAGTTGTGGATCAACCACTGGTTTGTGAAGTTGCAACATGACGTACCACCTTTTATAATCAATGCCCCAACATTTGAAGGCATACATACCATGTGCTTGTGGGGGGTGGGGGGGGGGTATAGTCACAACTTTTCACCCTGCTGGTGCACTCTCCCAGATTCATAGTGGGGAAAATGGCTAGCAAGTAGCTTCAGGAAGGTCTGGGCTCACAATCACCCACACAACTGTAGAAATCCCAAATCTTAATCAAGAGGCAAAGTGCAACCTCCACTCTATTGTCAAAATATTAAATGAATATGACTATGTAAAGTATAGGCTCATAATAATAATAAATAACACTGGTTGCCAGAGAAATCATAACTAAATAGTGTTGGGTCCAAATACTACAAAAAAATTGATCATCTGTAACTTGAGGGTGAACATGTGTAAATACAGTCTGTTACTCAGGTGAACATTAATGCAGAGTTATGTGGCAATGGTTCATGTGCAATCTTCATGTGTCTTTTTTTTTGCAGAAACACACTGGTAGTTGGGGCAAGACAGTCTTTGAATATCGAACACAGAACACAGCACGACTTCCCATTGTGGATATTGCACCCTTGGATATTGGAGGTTCTGATCAGGAATTTGGCTTTGAAATTGGCCCCGTTTGTTTCTTGTAAAAGATAAAAAGGACATGGAGATCTTGAAGACATTCCTGGACTCTTGAACTAATGGCTGATCAAATCAGCACTGTATATATAAATAATTAGGATTTTCCAACCCTTCACAACAATTATTTATTGTTCATTTGAACCCGTTGATAAAAGTAAAATGTGATTTAAAAACTGTAGAAATTACGGGACAGTTTTTAAGTACAGTAATAATTATTGGCTCTTTTGCAACAGGAATGGGAACAGTTAAGATTTTCACTCTTAAAATTTAAAAGTATTAAACATATAGACTGAGATGTTCACATTGGGAAATGTTCCACACAATACTTGCTGGGGATGAGACATTAAGCCTGGTTTAGAGAACCCACATCTTCATATCCCAGGTTTCCCCGAACCATGCTTCCTGTCAACACTGCTCTCTGCAGAGAGAGCAAAACCAGTCTTCCTATCTATTCATTTATAGTTTACTTTAATATCAAGCTTTCCTATCACAATTACAACATATAGTTAAACAAAACCCAAGTTTAAGCTACCTCATCTCTGTCAGAAGCTAGGATGTGTTGATGCTTGTCTGATTCATTTTTCTCCAAGGTGCTAAAATTTCCAGGGCTTCCAACTGTGTTTATGGAACCAGGAGACAGAGTAAAGAAATGATGGTGCTAGTTATTAAGATCCTATTTCCTTTAAGCTTTTGATGAAGTAGCTGTAGGCCCCATCACATTAATGCCACATTATTACTGTTGTGTCAACATTTCTTGAGTATGAATGGTGTCCCTTATCTTTCAGTAATAATTTCAGTTTAATTAGTAATAGAATGGTCTGCATGTCTTGAAAGTTAAAACATGTAGGAAAATCCATTTTGCAATGTTTCTTTATCTCTTTAAAATGTTCTTTCATTCTCCAATAAAAAGGACCATTTTACAAGGAAACCAAGAACACCTATGGTTGAATTAATTGAATTCCACCCCCCTCCCACCCCCAGCTAATGACTGTAAATTTGTAACTAACTGATCGTGGCAATAACAAAATGTTTAACACGCCCAAATGTTTCACTTTGAGCAGGAGTACCTGTCCTATGACAATAAACCTTGTTCAAAGAGATGCAGGTTTCAAATGCAGGGAAACTTTCAGTGATAAGAAATTGAAATAAATTATAGAGTATGTACTTACATCAAGATTTAGATTTTTCCAGAAAATTATATACATCCAGAAAATTATTTACATGCTACTGGTTTCGTGTAATGAACCAAAATTATATATGCATGATTATTAATGCTACCAGAAAAGTCATCTTTGTTCAGTTGAATGATCAATTGGCTATTTCAGGTTACAAAACCCATAGTTGTCCATTCTTCTAATCAGATATTTTGCAGGGCTGCATTTCTTCATTGTTGTTTTCATTTCTCTACACTTTATTTGCAATACTATTTGCGTCATAATAATTTTGCTTTCCTTTGGGTATACTTTTAAGTACCTCGTTTAAGGCTAAATAGAATGTAATGCAAGTGCTTTTGCAACATGTTATTTGAAAAGGTTTTTGTGCCAAATTAATGAGATTAGAAGGGAATTTAAATTTCCAAGTGGCTCATTTATTATATTTGTTTCCTTTTGGTGCAAAGAATCACTCCAGTTGGAGAAGTGTACACAGCACTCTGCCTATCATGCTTATGGAAGGGACCCTCTGTTTTTAACTTGCTGTAAGACCTATTTAATTATCTGAGCTTTTCTGAACCTTATCTTATGTAACAGTAAAAATGAATAGGAAAATTAAATGTTGAAGCAATTTTATACTGTTTAAGCTTTTCTTGTGTTTACTAATGTAGATATTAGTAAACACTCAACAGAACAAAAATCAAACTGTAATTTGGTTTAATTGAAGAAATCTGATTAACATGGGTTATTTGTCTAGCATGTTTAACTGGTAGGTATTTCTACCCTTGAAACACCCCACAGAGGCTTAGGATAGATGAAAATTCAGTAATCTCAACTCTGTAATACCTTCACATACACTGTACTTTACTGGTGACTACAATTTCTGTTCTGCTTTATGTGGTATACACTGCACAGATAGTGTGAGAAGATGAATCAGTTACCTATCATAATAATCCTTTGTTAAAGTCAAGATGCAGACTTCCATTGGCAGAAAATTGGAAGGTAATAAAATGGATGCTAATTGACTACTGATACTACTGAAAATTTGGATTAAGATACCATACAAAGTAGTTTAGGGTCTTTATAATCTCAAATGCGTTCTTGGACTGTGTCAACAAAAATAGGATGACTAGGCCACTCAGTCCCTCATGGCCTCTTACCTAACAATACAGTATGTCATGGCTGATCTGCAGTACCTAGGACAGTCCCCCATAGCCTGCAACTCCCTGATCTTTCAAAACTTTATTTACTTGCTCTCTAAGAACTTCACTTGACCAAGTCTACATAATACCAAAAATGCAGAAAATTACCGTCCTCTGTGAGAAGTTCCTACACATCTCAGTTTCAAATGATTGCTCCCAAATTTGTGATATGGTCTCAACTCTGCCTCCATATGCATGACAATAGTAGATCTATTTCATAGAAAATAGGTGCAGGAGTAGGCCATTCAGCCCTTCGAGCCTGCACCGCCATTCAGTATGATCATGGCTGATCATCCAACTCAGAACCCTGTACCAGCCTTCCCTCCATACCCCCTGATCCCTTTAGCCACAAGGACCATATCTAACTCCCTCTTAAATATAGCCAATGAACTGGCCTCAACTGTTTCCTGTGGCAGAGAAATATTTCCAGGTACTATGTCCCCTCATTCAAGAATCTCCCATGTGGAAAATATAGAAATATAGAAAACTGACAGCACAATAGTGTGCTGAACATGCCCTCACCTGAGAAATTACCTAGAGTTACCCATAGCCTTCTATTCTTCTGAGCTCCATATACCTGTCCCAGGAGTCTCTTAAAAGACCCTTTCGTATCTGCGTCCATTATCGTCACTGGCAGCCCATTGCACACCCTCACCACTCTGCATAAAAAAACTTACCCCTGATATCTCCTCTGAACCTACCTCCAAGCACCTTAAAACCATGCCCTCTCGTGCTAGCCATTTCAGCCCTGGGAAAAAGATTGACGTCTTTCCAGTCATGTGCCCTCAAGCGCTTAGGTTTCCAGAGGATCATTCCCTGTTCTTCTAAACTACAAGGAATGTAGCTCTAATTTCTTTAACTGATGTTGATTGGAACACTCTCTCATCCAGGAATTAGTCAAGTGAATATTCTTTAGACTGTCTCTACTAGCAGCACTGTATATCCTTTCTTAAATAAGGGAATCAAAACTACGTATATTATTTCAAATTTGGACTCATACCCTGCACAGTTATAGCTAAACTTCCCTATTTCTGAACTCCAGTCTTTTACATTGAAGATGAATGTGCCATCTGCCCTCCCAACCACGTAGTGTCCTACCTGCTAACTCCTTGCAAATTGTGCATGAGAATCCATCTCTTACTAACTATAAAAGCAAAAAAAAAAAGCTGGAAAAAAAACTCAGCAAGTGAGCAGCATCTGCAGAAAGAGAGCAGTTGAGGCGATGCGTCTGTGACCCATGGTCAGAATTTTGAAGGAGGGAGATGCAAGTTAGTTTTTGGTGGGTAGGAATGTCTGTGATAGGGCAAGTTGAAATAGTTACCAGAACATAAAGCATCTTGGTTTGTGGAATAAGATGTTAATAATGACAAGATGGGAGGTTTCTCCAGCAGACTGAATGTGCATGTAAGAAAAGAAAAAAAAATTGGAAAATTCAGGCAAAACTAAGCAGGTCAAAACTGTACTGTAGAAAGAGAAATCATTCATGTTTCAGAAGTGAGACTCAAAGGTTTCAAAGGTACATTTAATGTCAGAGAAATGTATACAATATACATCCTGAAATTCTTTTTCTTCGCAGCCAACCACAAAAACAGAGGAGTGTCCCAAAGAATGAATGACAGTTAAATGTTAGAACCCCAAAGTCCCTCCTAGTTATCCCCACCCACACAGCAGCAGCAAAGCAACGATACCCCTGCCCCACCAGCAAAAAAAGCATTGCCCCCCCCACCAAGCACTCAAGCATGCAGCAAAGCATCAGTAAAGACACAGACTTGCAGTACCCCAAAGACTACTCGTTCACCCAGTAATTCAACATACCACAGGCTCTCTGTCCCTAATAAGGGAGAAAGATACGTCTCCGTTTCACAGCGAGAGGGGAGACATAACAAACAGCTCTCTGCTTCACAATGTTAAAAGTCTATTGCGTTGCTTTTTAAGACCTCTGTGCCCAAAGAACGTGGGTCTCTTGGCACACAGCCAGCAGCCAGCTCCCTGCTTTTGATTTTCCTTGTACTCCCAAGACACACTAGTTTCCTGTGGAGGCACCGTCCTCAAGTCTGCCTGCCGCAAGAGACACAAAATCCTTGAACCCTGAAGGTGTGCTAGTCTACTCGGTCGCGTTTTTGGTATCTCGAATAGCGGCTGGTCGTGAGACCCTGAGAGCAGGTCCCATTCCTGCAAAGAACGAAACTTAGCTTGTAACTCCAGGTCAGGGTCTTCAAAAGTACCCTGAAAGGGAAAAAACAGAGATATTAAAGATAGAAATAGAGCTGTTTCTGAAGATGCAAGCAGAGGAGTCACCGTTAGGCGCCCCTGTCCTCCTAAGACACTTAATCAGACCAGATAGAGAGAAAAACAAGTTTGTGTGGATAGCACCAGAAGTGGGCTAAACTCTCTAATAAACACATGAAACTCCACAGATGCTGGAAATCCAGAGTAGCATGCCCAAAATGCTGGAGAAACTCAGCTGGCCAGCAGCATCTATGGAGAGGGATAACACGCTGAAATTTTGGGACACACTGAAGGGTCTCTGCCTGATACATCAGCTCTTTATTTATCTCCATAAATGCTGCCTGACCCGCTGAGTTTTTCTCACACTTTGTGTGTGTTAAGCTCTCTGATGGAGTGAAGACAAATGGTAGATAGGATGGAATACAGTGGTTTGTAATTCGTGGCTTGTGTGGTTCTGGCAACCAGATGATACATCGGGAAGAAGGCTGAAAAGGATTGCAGGTGGAAACTGTTCTTGTATAGTCAGAAAGAAAGAGTATGTTACCTAAAGTCTGAGAATTCAGTCTTGAGTGTAGAAGGCTGCAATGTGTAACTGCACTTCTCTCACCTGCAGTCGTCCTCCACTTAGATCATGGTTTGCCTTTAAAGTACAGTGCATGACCCATACTTCCCCACACTAAATTTCATTTGGCAAGTTTTCACCCACTCACCCAATCCATCTATAATTCTGTTGCTAAGTCCAATTATCGTCATCACAATATGCCGTCCTACCTATTTTTAATGACATTGGCAAATTAACACTCTGATCCTCCAAGTCATTGTCAGAAATCATAAATAATTTAGAGCAGAGAACTGATCCTTGGGCCTTACTAGTTATATCCTTCCTATTAGAAAAGAAGAGCCTTGTTTGTGGGAGCTTGTCAAATGCCTTTTGGAAAACTAAATACAATATGCCTACAGAATTTTCTAGTAACAACTTTGAAGAACTCTATAAAGTTTGTCAAAAATTACTTATCTTTCTTGGTTTGATTATATTAAGCTTCTCTGAGTTAATAACATTTCCTTCCTTGATGAAAGACTCCAGCATCTTACAAACAACAGATG
This sequence comes from Mobula birostris, assembly GCF_030028105.1. Taxonomy (NCBI): domain Eukaryota; kingdom Metazoa; phylum Chordata; class Chondrichthyes; order Myliobatiformes; family Myliobatidae; genus Mobula; species Mobula birostris. The sequence goes on from NC_092375.1 coordinate 157,196,476, forward strand.
CCAACAGGTCTGGAGTCCCCTACTTCTTGAGCAATGGACTTAGGTTTATGGTTTTCCAATCTTCTGATACCTTGCTGAAACTTAGTGAATTTTGAAAAAATCTGACTCTGCATCCACTTCCTTTAAAATCCTTTAGGGCGTAATTTGGGTCCTGGAGACTTATCTGCCTCAGTCTCATTATTTTAACAGAGCATTAATGCTGATGTTAGTGATTGTTAAAAGATTTCCATACTGTTTACAATGAGCCCATGAGAATGTTTTGAGATATTTGCAGGGTTCTCTATTGAGACTGATAACAAAGTATTGAGTTAACTTCCCTGCCATTTCCTTACTTCTCCAGTCTCCAGTCTCCAGTCTCACTTGCTAGAGGTCCCACACTTGCTTTGGATACCACCTTCCTTTTATATAAATGTAGAAGCCATTGCTGTCCATATTGATATTAATTGCCAATTTTTCCTTCATAAGGTGTTTTCTCTCATGGTAACTTTTCAGTCACTCTCTAGAGATTCTTGTAAAATTCCTTGTCCTCCAGTAAGCCAATGTGTCAAGAAAAGTTCACTCTGAATTGAGTCACATGTCCGGAGCACAAATGTGCTTTCTGTTTAAACTCTGAGAGCAAGATCATGTTTGGCAGGAAAGATTGTTTCCTCCACAAAGATGGCCTACCTAGCAACGCATTGCTTCTGGGAGCCAGTCTGTACAGCCCAGACAGATTTTGTCAATTACTGCTCCCACTTTACCACAAAGCAGTGTGACCAGCATGGGCCAATCCACCCACAATGATGGATAGCCCTTTTAGCACTGTAGGTCTTGTACCACATACTTCCTGGAAATAATTGTCCTTTATAACACTAACATGCTGCTGAAACTGGCTCAGAAAAGTATGATCACTTCCATCCAACTTCAATCTGCATGTTCAGCATCGAGAAAAAGTATTCACCTCCCACACCCTTGGAAGTTTTCATGTTTTAATGTTTTACAGCTTTCATCACAGTGGATTTAATTTGGCTTCTTTGACACTGATCAACAGAAAAAGACTCTTTTGTGTCAAAGTGAAAACAGAGCTCTACAAAGGGATCTAAATTAATTACAAACACAGACTAACTGGTTACATAAGCATTCACCCCCTTCAAGTCACTATTTAGTAGATGCACCTTTGGCAGCAATTACAGCCTTGAGTCTGTGTGGATAGGTCTCCATCAGCTTTGCGCATCTGGAACCGCAATTTTTCCCATTTTTTACAAAACTACTCAAGCTCTGGCAGATTGCATGGGGATCATGAGTGAACAGCCCTGTTCACCGCTTTATTTTCACCATGGATGTCCAGTCCCTATATACTTCCATCCTCCATCAGGAAGGTCTCAAAGCTCTCCGCTTCTTTTTGGATTCCAGACCTGATCAGTTTCCCTCTACCACCACTCTGCTCCATCTAGCGGAATTAGTCCTCACACTTAATAATTTCTCCTTTGGCTCCTCCCACTTCCTCCAAACTAAAGGTGTAGCTATGGGCACCCGTATGGGTCCTAGCTATGCCTGGCTTTTTGTTGGCTTTGTGGAACAATCTATGTTCGGTACCTATTCTGGTATCTGTCCCCCACTTTTCCTTCGCTACATTGACGACTGCATTGGCGCTGCTTCCTGCACGCATGCTGAGCTCGTTGACTTTATTAACTTTGCCTCCAACTTTCACCCTGCCCTCAAGTTTACCTGGTCTATTTCTGACCCCCTTCCTCCCCTTTCTAGATCTTTCTGTCTCTATCTCTGGAGACAGCTTATCCACTGATGTCTACTATAAGCCTACTGACTCTCACAGCTATCTGGACTATTCCTCTTCTCACCCTGTCTCTTGCAAAAATGCCACCCCCTTCTCGCAATTCCTCCGGCTCCGCCGCATCTGCTCTCAGGATGAGGCTTTTCATTCCAAGATGAGGGAGATGTCCTCCTTTTTTAAAGAAAGGGGCTTCCCTTCCTCCACCATCAACTCTGCTCTCAAATGCATCGCCCCCATTTCACGCATATCTGCTCTCACTCCATCCTCCCGCCACCCCACTAGGAATAGGGTTCCCCTGGTCCTCACCTACCACCCCACCAGCCTCCGGGTCCAACATATCATTCTCTGTAACTTCCGCCACCTCCAACGGGATCCCACCACTAAGCACATCTTTCCCTCCCCCCCCCCCCGCTTTCCGCAGGGATCGCTCCCTACGCGTCTCCCTTGTCCATTCGTCCCCCCCATCCCTCCCCACTGAGCTCCCTCCTGGCACTTATCCTTGTAAGCGGAACAAGTGCAACACATGCCCTTACACTTCCTCCCTTACCACCATTCAGGGCCCCAAAGAGTCCTTCCAGGTGAGGCGACACTTCACCTGTGAGTTGGCTGGGGTGATATACTGCGTCCAGTGCTCCCGATGTGGCCTTCTATTGTGACGACAAACCAAGTTATCAGAAGGTTGATGCTGATGAGAGAGATAAGAGAGACAATGGAGAAACATTCAAAATGCTAATAAGAGAGAAGAGAGAGATTAACAAGAAAGAAACACATTTCAGATATTGACAGATCGATTGCTTTGGACCTGAACTGCTTGAAGTTTGATGGACAGGCGATCCCCAGCAGGGGGATAAAAAGAACAGGTTCGCTAAGGCACGACACACACCACGAGATCACGAGATAACGAGACCCTGGAAGAGCGGTGTGCCCCCACAAGTTGGTGGGAGTTTGGAGGTCTGGTTCGAGGGAACCGACCATAGACTGACAGGGTGAAAAGGTACAATCGGCGGGAACCTGGTGTGTGTGTGTCTGCCCTTGCCTGGGTGCCGGGTTCACTGCGGAAGAATGGTCGTATCCGGAACGGAGGGATCACAGTCGGTGACCACAGCAGGATAGAAGACATAAAAGGGTCCACCCGAAAGCCAACTGCGAAAAACATCAAAGGTCTGCTTGAATCAAAATTTGCATTTCTCTCTCTCTCTCTCTCTCTCTCTCTCTCTCTCCAACGGCACAACAGCGATTACTGCGATCTGTACTGAGCTGAACTGAACTCTGCGTCACTTGAGACTGATCATTTTACCCCTAGACTGTGATAGAGCTTGGTTGATTCCTATTACCCTAGTTCTGTGTACATGTGTGTTTTATCATTGCCAACCTGTTGCATTTATATCCGTATGATTAGAGTACTGTGTTACTTATTTCTTTAATAAAACTTGATTAGTTTCCAGTAATCCAGACTCCAACTAAATGGTCCATTTCTGCTGGATTGGCGGGGTACGTAACACTATATATTGGTGAGACCCGACGCAGACTGGGAGACCGCTTTGCTGAGCACCTACGCTCTGTCCGCCAGAGAAAGCAGGATCTCCCAGTGGCCACACATTTTAATTCCACATCCCACTCCCATTCTGACAAGTCTATCCACGGCCTCCTCTACTGTAAAGATGAAGCCACACTCAGGTTGGAGGAACAACACCTTATATTCCGTCTGGGTAGCTTCCAACCTGATGGCATGAACATTGACTTCTCTAACTTCCACTAATGCACCACCTCACCCTCGTACCCCATCCATTATTTATTTTTATACACACATTCTTTCTCTTACTCGCCTTTTTCTCCCTCTGCCCCTCTGACTATACCCCTTGCCCATCCTCTGGTTCCCCTACCCCCCTTGTCTTTCTCCCTGGGACTCCTGTCCCATGATCCTCTCATATCCCTTTTGCTAATCAACTGTCCAGCTCTTGGCTCCATCCCTCCCCCCCCTGTCTTCTCCTATCATTTTGGATCTCCCCCTTCCCCACCCACTTTCAAATCTCTTACTAACTCTTCCTTCAGTTAGCCCTGATGAAGGCTCTCGGCCTGAAACGTCGACTATACCTCTTCCTAGAGATGCTGCCTTGGCCTGCTGCGTTCACCAGCAACTTTGATGTGTGAGCCCTGTTCCAGTCCAGCTACAAACCTTCAATTGGATTGAGGTCTGGACTCTGACTTGGCTACTCCAAGACATTAACTTTGTTGTTTTAAAGCTATTCCTTTGTAGCTTTGGCTTTATGCTTGGGGTCATTGTCTTGCTGGAAAACATCTTCTTCCAAGTTGCATTTCTCTTTCAGACTGCATCAGGTTTTCCTCCAGGATTTCCCTGTATTTTGCTGCATTTGTTTTACCCTCTACCTTCACAAGCCTTCCAGGGCCTGCTGCAGTGAAGCATCTCCACAGCATGATGCAGCCACCACCTTGCTTTACAGTAGGGATGGTGTGTTTTTGATGATGTGTGGTGTTTGACTATGCCAAACATAGTGTTTAGTCTGATGGCCCAAACACTCAATTTTGGTTTCATCAGACCATAGAACCTTCTTCCAGCTGACTTCAGGGTCTCCCACATGCCTTCTGGCAAACTCTAGCTGAGATTTCATGTGAGTTTTTTTCCAACAGTGGCTTTTTCTTTGCCACTCTCCCGAAAAGCTGCGACTAGTGAAGCATCCAGGCAACAGTTGTTGTATGCACAGTCCCTCCCATCTCAGCCACTGAAGCTTGTAACTCCTCTGGAGTTGTCATAGGTCTCTTGGTGGCCTCTCTCACTACTCCCCTTCTTGCAGGGTCACTCAGTTTTTGAAGATGGCTTGCTCGATGCAGATTTACAACTGCGCCATCTTCTTTCTATTTCTTGACGATTGATTTAACTGTACTCTAATGGATACTCAGTGACTTGGAAATTTTCTTGTATCCATCTCCTGACTTATGCTTTTGAAAAACCTTTTTGCGGAGTTGCTTGGAGTGTTCTTTTGTCTTCATGGTGTAGTTTTTTGCCAGGACACTTACTCACCAGCATTTGGACCTTCCGGATACAGATGTATTTTTTCAACAATCAATTTAAACGTGTTGAATGCAGACAGTCCCCAAAACCAGATCTCCATTTAACTAATTATGTGACTTCTAAAACCAATTGGCCACATCAGTGATGATTTGGTGTGTCATATTAAATGCGGGTGTATACTTATGCAATCAATTATTGTGTTTTATATTTGTAATTAATTTAGATATCTTGTAGACATCTGTGTTCACTTTGATATGGAAGTCTTTTTCTGTTGTTCAGTGTCAAAAATGCCAAATTAAATCCACTGTGACTCCATGTTGTAAAACAACAAAATATGAAAACTTCCAAAGGTGGTGAATACCTTTTATAGGCACTCTATATTATAAAGGATTTGCTGAGGATCAAGGACACGATTTTGTTTAGACTTTTGCAGCTAACAGCTTTGACACATCCTTGAGAGTTGACTGTATAGAAGCTTCATACTGCTACACAAGAGAGTGATTAATATTCTTCCTGCCTTTTTCTAAACAATGTTGACATTTTAGTTTTAATTTTGCCTCATACTTTAGCAAAGACTAAGTTACGCAAGACACGAGATTACAGATCCTGGAACATGGAACAAATAACAATCACTTGTGAGAACATGGTCAAAGAACTGAAGAGCAGTAAAAACTGAAGAGGGGGTGCAGTGTGAAAGAGAGTCTGACAGGACTCCTCTTGGAAAGAGGAAAGAAACTTCTTCAGATTTGGCATATTTTGAAGAGACTTCACAGTGGAGCAGTGAGATGGAGACTAGAGGCAGTAAATGTTAGAATCTGGAGAAACAATTTCTCAACCTGATGAGTTCCTCCAGCAGATTGTTTGTTGTGCAAATCAGCTTTCATGGAAGAATCTTTAGAGTCATAGAAAAGTACAGCACAGAAACAGGCCCTTTGGCACATCTCATCCATGCCAAAACCATTTAAGCTGTCTACTCCCATCATCCCACACCAGGACCATAGCACTTCATATCCCTACTATCTGTGTACCTATCCAAACTTCTCTTAAGCATTGAAATCGAGCTCACATGGACCACGTGCTGGCAGCTCATTACGCACTCTTATGACCCTCTGAATGAAGAAGTTTACCCTCATGTTCCCCTTAAACTTCGCACATTTCACCCTTAAGCAATGACCTTTGGTCGTAGTCCTTCACAAACTCAGTGGGAAAGGTCTGCTTGAATTTACCCTATCTATATCCCTCATAATTTTGTATACCTCTATCATATCTTCTCTTAGTCTTCTACATTCTGAAGAATACAGTCCTAACCTGTTCAATCTTTCCCTATTACTCAGGTCCTCCAGACCCAGAAACATCATGTAAATTTTCTCTGTACTCTTTCAACCTTGTGTATATCTTTCCTGTAGGTAGGTGACCAAAACTGCATGTAATAATCCAAATTAGGCCTGACCAATATCTTGTACAACTTCAGCATAACATGCTATTTCCTGTACTCAATACATTGTTTTATGAAAGCCAATGTGCCAATAGCTTTCCTTATGATCCTATCTCCACGTGATGCCACTTTCAATTAATTATGCGCCTGTATTCCCAGATCCTTCTGTTCTACCACACTCCTCAGTGCCCCACCCTTCACTGTGTACAACTACTCTGGAAGTTCAAAACCTCGCACTTGTCTGCATTAAATTTCAATCGCCATTTTTCAGCCCATTTTTCCAGCTGATGCAAATCGCTCTGCAAGCTATGATAGCCTTCCTCACTGTCCATTACACCCCCAATCTCGATGTCATCCGCAAATTTGCTAATCCAGTCAAAAACATTATCATCAAAATCATTGATATAGATGACAAACAACAGAAGACCCAGCATTGATGCCTGTGACACTCCACTAGTCACAGGCCTCCAGTCAGAGAGGCAACCATCTACTATCACTCTCGGTTATCCCATAAAGTCAATGTAGAAACAAATTTAATATCCCATCCTGAATGCCGAGCGACTGAACCTTTTGACCAGCCTTCCATGTGGGCTCTTGTCAAATGCCTTGCTAAAGTCCATGTAGGCAACATCCACTGCCTTGCCTTCATCCACTTTCCTTGTAACTTCCTCAAAAATCTTTTAAGATTGATTAGACGTGATCTACCATGCATGAAGCATCCTTAATCAGTCCATGTCTGTCTAAATACTTATATATCTGGTCCCTAGGGATACCTTCTTATAACTTCCCTACAACTGATGTCAGACTCACAGGCTTATAATTTTCTTGTTTATCTTTGCAGCTTTTTTTAAACAGTGGAACAACATTGGCTATCCTCCAATCCCCTGGTACCTCCTCTGTTGCTAAGTATGTTTTAAATATAGTGTCCTGGTTCACATCTTTACTATTATTTCATTTAGCAGTTCTGTAAGAGCAGTTTGTTCTGCTTTCAGCCTGTTTGGGTTATTATTGAAGATAAGGGATGAAGTGGAATGTGTGCCATTCAATTAATGAGAGGTTTTTCCTGGTGAGGGACAATAATGTGGCTCTTGGGCTCTTGTTTGAGAGGAGATGAAGAGAGGAGATGAAGAGAGGAGACACTGGGGAGAATGGGTCATAGCATACAATCCAGTGGGAGACCGGTTTGTTTGAGATGGATTGCAAGCGACGTTTGGAAGCTGATGTGTAGTTTCACGTTGACCGAGGGTCCAGTGTGTGAGTGACTGAGAAGTTCAAGATGAGCTCCAACTTGTGCACATTTGACTGTTTAATTAGAGTGAGCCCTTTACTTTTTGTTCTTCTTTATTAACCCTTTAGTTAAGATTCATAAATATAATTCCTTTAATTGTACTGTGACATTAATTTGTAAAGGTAGCAAATTACACAGCATCCACACTGTTGTGGGGGTGGATGAAATCACTGGAGAGACAGAGTTACTGGTAGATACAAAGCAGCTTCTTTATTTGACACAACAAAGTACAGCAGGCATCATACGGACAGAGACACTTTCGGTAGAAAGGTCTGCTAGCCCAATGTGAGCTCGATATTTATTTGCTAAACACAGAGAGCAATCGCTATTTACAAAGTTATAGTCAATGCTTTCTTTTGAAGCTGCACACAAAACATTGCACCTTCTGACTTCATTCTTTCCTCCTGACACCTGCACGTCTGGGATGGTACTCACAGCCTTTAGGAATGCAAGTTAAATCCACAATACATTTATTTGGTATTTTACGTGCTAACACAGAGGACAATTCATATTTATAAAGTATAGATAAGGCTGTCTTCGAAACTACCTGTAAGCTTCACACTTCCATCCGTAGCGTCTGGCTAGTGTTCTGGTATTCACAGCTTTTAGGAAGTGCATTGTTGTGAGCTCAATCCACAGTACTTTGTCAAACAGAAGACTGGTGGCCAAAGTCATTTAAGTGTAAATGAATCATCTACCCCAAAACTCACTCTAACACACACAAACAGGGTTTTTGGGAGGTGGGGCGAGGGCTTGTGCCTCAATCTGACACGTTTGGCAGGGCTGGAGACTGTCTTCCCTAGACTTACGTAGCCGAAGAAACCAGAGTGTTTCATAAATGTCTCTGCCAGGGCCCTGGCACTTTCTGCACTTGCCTCCCACAGGGTCTGAGGGAACACCTTGTCAAGCCATGGTGATTTATCCACCCTGATTTGCCTCAGGGTAGCAAACACTTCCTCCTCTGTAACCCGTACAGGGTCCATGAAGTTGATGCCTCTTTGCCTCATTTCTTTCGACTTTTTAAGAAATCCATATGGTTTAGCAGACATAAACTGCAGGGCAAGACTTTGAATCCCAGCATGGACGATTGAAAATTTGCATTTGGCTTGGATAATTTTGTGTCAGCAAATAAGATTGTGTTATTTCCGGTTTGTTCTATGTTCCCAACCAATTCAATCATTTCCTTTAGGGATTTAAAAACCCGCTCTACGTATCTGGTTAGACATGAGCACAGTTAACCTGCAATGTGGTTGTACTACAACTGCCTTCTGAAGTGGCCTAACAAGTTTAACTTTAAATCTAACTCTGTGTTTCAGTTTACCGCCTTCTGAGCTGCTGAGTCATTGGCAATAAACATGATAACCAATGCTTACGTCCCAAGTATAGAGAAGAGAATTTATAGAAAGCTGATTGCACTTTGCCTGATGGGTTGGATAGTACACACAAAATGCTGGAAGAACTCAGCATGTCGGGTAACATCAATGAAAAGATGCCAGAAGGTGGTAAGTCTGTAAAACATGTTGTCACAGCGGCTGTGGAGGCCGGGTCATTGGGTTTATTTAAGGTAGAATTTGAAAGGTTCTTGATTAGTCAGGGGTGTGAAAAGTTATGGGAAGAAGGCAAGAGAATATGGTTGCGAGGAAAATGGATCAGCCATAACGAAATGGGCTGAATGGCCTAATTCTGCTCCTATGACTTATGGTCTAAATGAATAAACAGTTGATGTTTTGGACCAAGACTGTCTTAAGCCAAAATGTCAACTGTTTATTCGTTTCCATGGATGTTGCCTGATTGCTAACTTCCCCCAGCACTTTATGTATGCTGCTCCAGATTTCCAGCATCTGCAGAATCTCTTGTGTTTAGGGGTTGGATAATACATTCTTTTTACAACACTTCACCCAGGTAAATTAATATCATTGAACAAAAATGGTTTATGTGTTCATTAATTCTGGGCATTAATCTGCAGTAGAATACAACCATGCTTATGGTTTTACAAAATATTCTCTGAATATATCTGAATTAGTACCTCATTTGGAGGACATGCTGGGAATGCAGAGTAGGTTCTATTACCGTCAGCACTATCCAGCATTTCTTTTTTTTTCAAGTTTTATTTTTATTTGGATAAGGAATTCACAAATATCATGTACTTTTTTCACACATATAACCTTTTCCATTTTTTATATGTATAAAACTACAATTATTTATACATTCTTAAGTACACATTGAGATGATATAAAAGGAAAATAAACATTTAAGTAGATAATTATGTACTGTGGTAAATCTAACCTATTAGACTAAGTAATGGAATTAGTTGTTAAGAAAAATGGTAATAATAGTTTCCATATAACCCTTCTGGACCATTTCCACTGGTCCAAAATGTTGTATATAAGCCTATGTATCAACCATTGTAGGTGTTTATATCCTAATTTGTTCATGCTTGCTCCTGCCCGCAGACATAATTATCCAATCCCTATGTACTTATTTACTTAAGTTTTTCATTTTTTTATCCCTTTCCCAAATCTTTCCCTTTACTTGTGTTAATTCTCTATTTTCCAAAAGAAAACAATCAGTAGAAAATGGCTAAATCCAATACCACCTACATTAGAAGATTGGTACGAAATTATCTTGGAAATATTTAAAATGAAAAAGTTGACTTACTCCCTGAGAACTCAAAAAGAAAAATTTTATCAAATCTGGAATAAATGGATTGAATATATAACCCCAATGCGAGCAGACTTTAGATGACTCTCCTAATGATTTATACTGCTCTTCTCATCAACACAGTAATATTGCTAACGTAAGCACCCCTAGTCTAAATGTTTGTTTTTTTTGTTTTCTTTTGGAAAATAGAGAATTAACACTATCCAGCATTTCAGTGTTAAAATGGTAGATGTTACAAGCTTACATATTTCAAGAACCAATTGGGTAAAATCTAGAAGGGAAAGGTAATTTGCTAGAAAGGCAAGAACATCAAGGTTCAGAGATTTTCTCTTTCTTTTCTGGGCTTCCATAGCCCATACAAATAGAGAAACGAGACGCAAGTTGTCATTCTCCTAACTCTGTCATGAACATAAAATTTGGCCATGGGGAGAAAATTTGAATGATACAATAACCTTGAGGATGAAATTTTAGTGGAACATTGCAAGATTTTAGCCAGAATTTTATGATCTATTCCCCTTATTTGCACACAATGGGCATTGATTCAAGGGCCAGTTTAGTTAGTTTTAATGGCTTTAATGATCCATAACCATATACATTCTTTCCTTCTCCCGCAACCCCCGCCCCACCAGAACTGTGTGGAAGAGGATCCTTTCATTGTCTTCCCATCTTATCACTAATGTGCATTGTGATGCATCAATTACTAATGTAGACTCACATCTGCTGAGGCCCAAGTTTGACCCCAACCTTGAGTACTGTCTGTATAGAGTTCAGATATTCACCCGTGTGACTATATGTCAAAGATAAATTAGTTGGCAGGTTAATCAGTTCTGTAAAGTGTCCACTGTTTGGGAGAGAGATAGGGGAGGGTGACAGAAGAGAAACGGGATGGGAGCAGATGGTCAGCATGGGTGTAGTGGGCAGAAGGGGCAGTTTCTATACTGGTCGTTTCTACTAGCTTTGATGCAACAATCCTAATTTAGCCTTTCATTAGTCATTGCAAGGTTTGCTCACTTCCTTTGTTCCTGAACTTCAAAATGCTCATCCATTAGATTTCAGTTTAGCCTCCATACAACAAAATTAAATTGAAGTTTTAGACAAGGTTGAGCATTGTCTTCTGTAGGAAATGAAAAATAAGCCATATCGATGAGGATTTAGATTACAATCTTTACTGACCAGGAGAAGGCTGCTTAACCTATCAAGTGTGCCAGATCCTTTGTTGTTAGAACAATCTCACCACTCTTTCAATAAACTCTGCAACTTTCAAGGATCTATGCATATTAATCCTACCCAGACTGTCTTCTTCTAATTTTCAATTATCCTCTTCATTATTTCCTAGTCTTGCAACAGTTGTGCCCTTTACAAATGTGGGAAGTTTTACTTGGCACATTCATGTTGTCAATGCACATTTTTCACAAAAGACGCCCCTTCTGTGAACACTGGGAAACAACACGGTTTATAATCATCTAACCAGAAAAAGAAAATATTTACCACTTCTCACTGCAAACCTTTAAGCTGATTTCCTATCCACCCTGCTACTAACCTTTTAGCATTAGACTAAACAAAATGATAGCTTACTAGTATTACCAAGATATCCTGAACTTTCAAATATCTGATGCCCTCATTTTGATAAACATTGTGATTAAGGTCAGGAGGATATTTGTAATAATTGCTGACCTGGCCAATAAAATAATAAATATGGAAATAGAGGTTAGATTAAATACTTTCTTGAACTCACAATGACATGGCATTTTCAAATCTATTAGAACCCTTCAAATCACACTCTTTAAAAATGAATGAATTTCATGTTTGGTGATACAGAAACTTTTACAGAATGCATCCTTGCTTCAAGTAGCTATCTAGGTACATCATCCCTCCATGTGCAATAATAATTAGCACAACAATTCACTTAAACTGCTACTTTCATTGGACCAGCCACATTCTTTCCTCCTCATATTTCAACCATGAGGAAAGGTGCATTTAAAATGTATCTGATAAGATCACAACTCATTACTTTGTTGACTCCTTCCCAAAATATTTAGTCTCAATCTTTAATATACAGTTACATTGAGAATTCCAAAGATTCACTACCCCTTGATTGAAGAAATTTCTTCTGACCTCAGTCCTAAATAATCCACTCCTCATTCTAAGAACTGACCTCCCTCTAAACCTGAATAATCCCTGCTCATTCCAAGAACTGATCTCCCCCTAGGACTGAATAATCCACTCCTCATTCTAAGAACTGGTCTCCCTATTCTAGCAAAATTCTAACAGATATGCCAAACATAATCTCATTTGTTCTTCCTCATTGTATGATTTTCTAAGTATCTATTTTCAATTTGCTAATAATAGACTGATAGTCATTCTGCTTGTATCGTTTGGGTATAGTGTACTTGTTTTCATGGGAGAAAAAGAATGATAGGACACAATAAACAACCCACACAAAATGCTGGAAGAACTCAGCAGGCCAGGCAGCATCTATGGAAAAGATACAGTCGACATTTCGGGCTGAGACTTTTCAGCAGGACTGGAGAAAAAAAGAAGAGCAGAGTTTAAGGATGGGGGAGGGAGAGGAAGGAGAAATACAAGGTGATAGGTGAAACCGGGAGAAGGGGCATGAACTAAAGAGCTGGGAAGTTGAATGTTGGAAGATGATACAGGGCTGGAGAAAGGGGAGTCCAATAGGAGAGGACAGAAGGCCATGGAAGAAAGAAAAGTGGAGAGGAGCACCAGAGGGAGGCAATGGGCAGGTAAGGAGGTAAGGTGAGGGAGGGAAAAGGGGATAGGGAATAGTGAAGAGGGAGGTGCATTCCTAGAAGTTCGAGAAATCAACGTTCATGCCATCAGGTTGGAGGCTACCCAAACAGAATATAAGATGTTGTTCCTCCAACCTGAGCGTGGCCTCATCAGGACGGTAGAGGAGGCCATGGATTGACGTATCGGAATGGGAATGGGAAGTGGAATTAAAATGCGTGGCCACTGGGAGGTCTTGCTACTTCTGGCAGACAGAGCATAGGTGCTTGGCGAGTCAGTCTCCAAATCTACGTCAGGTCTCATTGATATACAGGAGGCCACACTGTATATTAGAATGTCTCACTGATATACAGGAGCACTGGACACAGTAAATGACCCCCAACAGACTCACAGGTGAAGTGTCGCCTCCCCTGGAAGGACTATTATAAGACACAATAAGAAACTTCATCAGAAGCATCAAATGCATGTGGGGAAAATAAAAATTAATGGAGAAGAACAGATCAACACGAATTAGTGAGAATTATAGAACCAATACAAGAAGAATATCTGGCATTATTCCCTCTGCTGTCAGAGGAAGAATGAACCAATTCATGAAAACCACCTCACTGCTTTTGATCTCTTTTTATATTATATATTTAATTAAAAAAATAATATTTCTTGTCCTAATTTATAATATAGTGCACTGTACTGCTGTAACAAAACAACAAATGTCACAAGTGTTGGTGATATTAACGTGATTCTGATGGTGTAGTGCAGAGAAGTTTAAAGAATCATCCACATATCCTTACAAGGGAAAGGAACAAGGTAGCAAATATGTGAAAACAGACTGAAACATGAAGGAAAGCACCCTCTACTGGCTGTTTCACATAATGACTTAATGTGATAGGTGAGGAATGCAAAGACAGAGCTTGAATGATGAGAGATTGTGATAGCTATACTGGACTTGATTGTAGACTTCAGGAGAGGGAAACCAGAGGTCCACGAGCCAGTCCTCATCGGAGGATCAGAGGTGGAGAGGGTCAGTAACTTTAAATTCCTGGGTGTTACTATTTCAGGAGTCTGCAGAGATTTGGCATGAAACTTTGACAGACTTCTATAGATGAGTAGAGGACAGGGTATTGATTGTCTGCATCATAGCCTGGTATTGAAACACCAAAGCCTTTGAACAGAAAATCCTACAAAAGGTAGTGGGTTCAGCCCAGTGCCTCTTAGGTAAATTCCTTCCAACCATTGAGCACATCGACATGAAATGTCTGTCATTGGAAAGCAACACCAATCATCAGAGATCACCACTACCCTAGGATTAACTATACTCACTCATCAATTAAGATATTCCCACAACCAAGGATCTCACTTTAAGGATTCTTTATCTTGTTATCTTGTGTTCTAGTTATTTATTGCTATTTATTTATATTTGCACTTGGACATTTTGTTGTCTTCTGCACTCTAGCTGATCTTTCATTGTTTCTATGATAGTTACTATTCTATAGATTTGCTGAGCATGTGCACAGGAAATGTATGTGGAGTACTGTGTCCAGTTCTGGTCACCTCACTATAGGAAGGATGGGGAAGCATTGGAAAGGGTACAGTGGAGATTCACCAGGATGCTGCCTGGTTTAGAGAGTATGCATCAGAGATTAAGGGAGCTAGGGCTTTACTCTTTGGAGAGAAGGAGGATGAGAGGAGACATGATAGAAGTATACAAGCTATTAAGAGGAATAGATAGAGTGGACAGCCAGCGCCTCTTCCCCAGGACACCACTGCTCAGTACAAGAGGACATGGCTTTAAGGTAAGGGGTGGGAAGTTCAAGGGGGATATTAGAGGAAGTTTTTTTACTCAGAGAATAGTTGGTGTGTGGAATGCACTGCCTGAGTCAGTGGTGGAGGCAGATACACAAGTGAAATTTAAGAGACTGCTAGACAGGTATATGGAGGCATTGAAGGTGGGGGGGGGGGTTATGTAGGATGTAGGGTTTAAGGGTCGGCACAACATTGTGGGCCGAAGGGCCTGTACTATGCTGTGCTATTCTATGTTCTATGTAAAATGAATCTCAGGGCTGTATATGGTGAATTCATGCACTGCGATAATAAAATTTACTTAGAACTTTTGAACTTGTACTGAGATGTGTGTCATGGTAAGTTTGGTAGCACTCAAGGTAACAAATTCATGATTTATTGAAATATTGATGCTGTATTTCAGTTTTCTTTAGGAAGGAGAAGGTGAAGACAGTATATGGTAACTAAACTGTGCCTTAGTGTATAAAGAAGGAAGCTGGGAAATCATTGAAGAAATTTCAGGCAGCGTACAGTATTGAATCCGGGCTGTTAATTATTTTTGAGGTGAAGTCATTTGGGACAACTATGATCATAAGATAGCTCTTAACAGAAGCAACTCTAAGGGGATGCCTCAGAGGGTACAGAATGGTATTCAGATTGTTGTACTTTCTGTACTGGAGTGGACAATATAATCAGAAGATGGATTCACTTTACCAACTTGGTCTTTTTCAGGATCAGCAAGATGATACCATTTCCTGAATTCATGAAGAACATCATGTCATACTCTGACAACTTGCTACCACACTGACCCCACAATGTGTGCACAGACATGTGTAACAAATATGAAGATTATTTATTTTGACCATATTACAAAAGGCATGAGCTTATTTCCTAAAATAATGAGATTCAAGGATGAAGGATGTTTATCTAAGAAGGTTTATTATTCAGATTCAGTTACACAAAGAACACTTAAGTGTTTCATTGTGTCATTGGAAAATTTAGAAATATTATATTTGGTTTCCCCATTCAATTATTAATATATTGTACGTTGTGAATAGTCAGGGTCTATAACTTGATCTATGCGCTGCCCCACTGCAGGTTACTATCTTAAAAATCGGGGGACAACTTTGTCGTGCGACTTTGTTCTGTCTGCCACAAAGTCAGGATCTCTTAGTGGCTACCTGTTTCAATTTGACTTCCCATTCCCATACTGACACGTCTGTCCATGGTCCCCTCTACTGCATGATAAGACCAAATTCAAGTTGGAGGAGCACACCTCTTATTCCATCAGGGTATCCTCCTAACAGATAACATGAACTTCCATTTCTCAAACTTCTGGTAATTTCTTCCACTACCTCCTTTTCTTTATCAATTTCCAAGTCTGGTAACCCTCTCAGCTGCCCATCATTGAAGTTCAAGTTCAGTCATAAGACCATAAGACATAGGAGCTGGCCAATTCATCATGGCTGATCCATTTTTCCTCTCAGCCCCAGTCTGCTGCCTTCTCCCCATATATCCCTTCATGCCCTGACCAATCAAGAATCTATCAAGCTCTGCCTTAAATATACATAAAGACCTAGCCTTCACAGCTGCCTGTGGCAAAGAATTTCACTCTCTGGCTAAAGAAATTCCTCCTCATCTCCATTCTGAAAGGACATACCTTTATTCTGAGACTGTGTCCTCTGATCTTAAACTCTCTTACCATTTGAAACATATCAATACCTTTCACCATTCAATAGGTTTCAATGAGGTCACCCTTCATTCTTCTGAATTCAACAATACCTCATCATTGAAACACACATGAATATAACCAAATGAAACAGTGTTTCTCTAGGCAATAAACACAAGATGCTGGAGGAACTCAGCAGGCCAAGCAGCATCTATGGAAAAAAGTACAGTCAACCTTTTGAGCCGAGACCCTTTGGCAGGACTGGAGAAAAAAAAACCATAAGGATCTCCTATTTCTTATACTCTTTATATCAGGGGCTTGGAAAGATTAGGCTGAATTTCTTAGACCCAGCCAAAACCCAATTCTCCAACCAAAAACCTATTTTCCAAATCACTTGTTCTCTTATTCAGATTTTTCTACTAGGAAAATGTGAATAAGTTGTTTACCTTGAAAGGAAGAACAAAAAACAGTGTTTTTGTCAAATGGATGAAAATACAAGAAAACAGGATTTGGGAGTTGCTCTACAAAAACCTATCACTGACGTACAGTGGGTAATAGTGAAGGCTAATACAAGATTTGGAAGCTTTACTTCAATTGAACAATGGATAATGAGATTACATATGGAGCACTCTGAATAGTCTCTCAATGTATGGAAAAGTACCTCATTGGAAGCAGTTAGGAGAGGAATTGATGGAATAACCCAAGACATAAAAGTATTGCCCTTCAAGAAAAGATTAAACAGGTTGGGAGTCCATTCACTGGAATTTTTGGTGAGAGGTAATCTCACTGAAACACAAGATACTTGGATGGCTCATAGTAAATAGTATGAGGACACTTCTTGTCATGAGAGAGCCCTGGAACACTGAGCATGGTTTCAGAATAATGGATCACCCATTTAAGCCAAGATGAGGAAGAATTTTGATTCTTGCAGTGTTGTAAGTCTTTGGAACTCCATGCCACATAAACCTGTGGGAACAGATTCATTTTACAATATTTTAAGGCCAGGAAGAAATTAAAATCAGGAAAAGAATCAACTTTTATGGGAAAGTGCAGGAGAGAAAACTCAAAACAAAGGCTATGGAATAGGCTCACAGGGATGAACAAACTGCTCAAAATCTTATTTTTGACAGTCTTATTTAAGGTGGAAGTTGATCATTTCCTGATTGGTCAGGGCATCAAAGAATATGGTGAGAAGGCAGGTGTATGGGGTTGAGTGGGATCCAGGATCAGCCATGATGAAATGGCAGAGCAGACTCAATGGGATGAATGGCCCAATTCTGCTCCTATGTCTTATGGTCTTATTCTCACTCTAACCATTAACTGTTTCTATTCATATACAACAAATGCTACCTAGATAAATCACTGGAAGACAACCAGTGGTGGTGGAAACTTACATAGGCAAGGAATTAACTAATTTTCAGAGGTGGAGGAAGGAAAAAGAAAATAAGAAAACAAGTGTTTCATTCAGAATGGATTTGCATTGCAAACAAGTAAAGAGAAATCACTATCCAGCTCAAGTAATAAAAGCCGTATAATATCTAATTGAATCATTTAATTTGTTTCTTTTGATTCATTATAAAAATAGATCTTGACTTATATGAAACATTTGTGCTGAATTGAATTGAGCAATTAAGTGCAGTATTCAAGAAAACAACCCCATGGGAATCAGATTTGGAATGCTGTATATCCTTTCCATACCTTCCATACAGAAATCGTACTGAGCTTTATTTGCTTCCCCTATTTCCACCTTATTTTTAAATAGCTGGATATCATGATATTTTCTGAATTAAAAGTGACAAGAATTTTGACTGACGTTAGCATTTGTTTTGCTGATTTTTATTGTTTTTTAAGTTAAGGAAAATTGCTAAAGATCTTGGACTTTTCATTTGTGAGACAGTTTAGTTCTATGAATTCTCCAAGTTTAATGGTCAGATATTATTAACATGTAGAGAAGCACTGACTACCAAAAAGAAAACTAAGTTAAATAACATCACTGCTTTAGGTATACGTTCAATCTTCAAACAAAATGCACATGTACAAAGGTTTTTTAAAAAAAAGCTTCCAAGGTTAATTTATTATCAAAGTACACAACTCTGAGATATGTCCTCTCCAGATAGCCACAAAACAAAGATAACCACAGGTCATATAAAAGAAAAACATCAAACCCACCCCCCACACAAAAAAGAACAGCAAGGCGATCAGCAGTCCCCATTACCCCGCCCCTCACACAAAGAAACCTAACTAAATGCAACAAGTTGCAGAGGCCTCCACTGTGGAAACGGTGAATGATAGGACCCACATTCTTCTTCTCCGGCATCAGAGAGATTTGTCCCATCATCAATTCAGAAGGCAGGCAGTCAATGCTGAACCCGCGATTGCCTTCTGCATCTGCCTCACTGTTCCAAACCCCTCTCTACCCACACAAAAAAACTTAACAAAATGCAACAAGAACATCATCCCCCAAAACCCCTCCCCTCCTGCAAAACAATCTAATAAAACGTGCCACCCAGAAAGAATGGGCAACAGTACATAATATAAGAACCATAAAACTGAAAGAGTCCAACCTCCAGATAATCAATGCAGAACCTTGGTAACATCCTCCAACACAACTGAGGGAGAGAGACATCACTTGAACGCAGAGGCCTACCTTCCGGCAGCAGCATGTGATACATACAGCCTTACATACTTCTTCTCTGGCAGCAGAGAGATCTGTCCCATCAGCGATTCAAAAGGTAGGCAGTTCGTGCTGAATCCTCGCTCGCTTTCTGCTTTTGCTTCAATCTTTCAATGTTCATCAACACTTTAATCAGCAAAATGGAGTTGATCATGCGCTTGCACCCCATCTCTAAGTTTCTTTACCATGAAGCTTGTGCTCGCTTCCTGGAATCTTCTCAGAGAGAGCAAAGCACTAGATCACTCTATCGATCTTCAAACTGTAAACTGCAGGCTCTAACAGTTCCAGTAATACTTTAAGGATGAAAAACAGATGTAAAAGAACTGAAATAAGCAGTTTTGAGGACCATCTGGAAGATATCGACCGACAGAGCATTGTATGCTGGCACCATCTTGAAAGGAAGTAGATCAAAGATAAAATCATTGTCAATTCAATCAATTTCCAGATGATCAGAAAGTGAGGCACAGCTCAGGGCAATTTGGTACTTAGATGAAGTTGTCAATTCTTGCCAGCTGGAATTGTATTCAAATTGACCACCAGCTGATTCTTTGTCCAGGAGACAGAACAGTGCTAATTGTTAACTAGTTCTTCTCAATCTTTTTTAAAGTCCTGAGGCTTCAGTATTCCAGATGTGGTCTAATCCAGTGGTCCTCAACCACCGAGCCACAAAGTATGTGATACCGGGCCGCGAGGAAACGATATGAGTCAGCTGCACCTTTCCTCATTCCCTGTCAAGCACTATTGAACTTGAACATAGGGTTGCCAACTGTCCTGTATTTGCCGGGACATACCGTATATTGGGCTAAATTGGTTTGTCCCATATGGGACAGCCCTTGTCCTGTATTTCCCCCACTAAGGTAGAGTGTTCCTATGAAACCTTTCGTGCCGAAATGGTGTAAAGTGAAGAAGCAATTACCATTAATTTATATGAGAAAAATTTTTGAGCATTCCCAGACCCAAAAAGTGACCTAACAAATCATACCAAATAACACATAACACCGAAAATAAATAACACTAACATATAGTAAAAGCAGGAATGATATGATAAATACACAGCCTATATGAAGTAGAAATAATGTATGTACAGTACAATCGGGAAAATGAAGACAAAACCGATTTGTGGGGGGGTGGGAATCGGCACGTACGCACATGCGCACATCACATGCGCACACAGGTGCCCGCGCAAGGCTTCATGGTCATGGTAGTCTTTCCTGGGGTAAAGTGTCCCGGGATTTGACTGCTACTTTTGTCCCTTATTTGGGAGTGAGAAAGTTGGCAACCTTAACTGTAAAAGACACGTTGAGTTGAGTTTAACCCAACTTGAACCCCTCCCCCCGGGTCGGCCGGTCTGCAAGAATATTGTCAATATTAAGCCGGTCCACGGTGCAAAAAAGGTTGGGGACCCCTGGTCTAATCAATGCTCTAATCAATCATGGTACAACCTTTTTTTGTATACAGTTTTTCTTACAATAGACAAAACATTTTGCTAGGTTTTCTAGATACATGCTATAACTGCATGCTAACATTTTATAAATCTTGCACATGGACATCTTAATTCTTTTCTGTGTCAGACCTTTGCAATCTCTCACTAGTTAAGTAATAAGTTAGCTTATCACTTTTCCAGTTAAATAATGTTTGGTAAGACTGGAAGTAGATAAATGCATCTTTAGGGATCAAGTGCATCATCTAATATTACTTTTATTGATAGGCCCTGCTGCTTACTTGAGTAAACAAGACTTTGCTTTATGGGTGAGCAGCAACACAGATGCTCCTACAGACTCGACAATAAGGTGGCAGAAATAATTTATAGTGAAAAGGAGATGAGAATGAAGTTTACAGCTGAATATCAAGGGACTGAGATATTACTAACACTGAAAGGAAAGTGGAGAGCTATGAGCTAAAGAGGGGAACAAAATGAAACTAATAGGAAAGAGAGAGATGCTCGCCTTTAAGAAGCAAAAACATGAACTGAGAGAAAGTGAGCAACATCAAGCAGAAATGAGCAAGGCGGTAGTGAATATGATCAATTAATGTAGATTGGAAGCAAATAAATAACCATGATAGGGAAAAGACTCTGTATATATTGTTATGGAGTAGTGAGCCATAGTCAGGGGACTGAATATAGAAAGTACAAAGCAAGCAAGGAGCAGTTTACAAACTACTTTAAGTGTAACTTACAAGCAATATTTAATTTGAAGTGGCGTGTAAATAAGAATACTTCATTGAAACAAGAGCTGCATTGGCAGTGCAGGAAGCCACGTGACATAAGTGGTTTGGAAAGTGCTTAACAATGATTGGTCCGTCATGCAAATGTGACATGACTATTTGCATTTAGAAAGCATAAAACTCAACATCAGATCATTTCTGTTTGTTTACTAGGACAGAAAAAAAGCCTGATACAGCTCAAAAACCTCCTGCCTTTTCAACCGCAAAACAAGCTCAAAGGATTTTTTTCCCTCTTTGTCACGTTAGGGCAGGCAGAGTTACAGAGCGAGAGAGAAAAAAAATCGGAGACCCAATCCATGGCAACTTTCCTGGTATCTGGTTCCTGTTGGGCAATCTACTGCGGATGTCCTCAAGTGAAAAGTCATGAAAAACAGTTACTAATGCAGGAAATAAAATATTCCTGATCACTTTCACTATGTTTTCTGGAATGATTTGCGTAATGTAAGAATATGTTTGTCTAGAAGCAGCTGCAAATCAGTCATTTTTGCAAAATATCTTACAAGTTTGGTAAAATTTAATGAATGATGACTAAGATATTCGTTTTATGTACGCTGTCTCATACATTTGCAGAATAATGAAGACAACTTGTGTAACAATGTAAGGCTGATAATATGAAAAGCAAAGTGAATACAGGTAGTTCTGCTATGACACATGATACATGTGAATTGGATATAATGCTATTGACAGATTAGTGAATAAAGTTTGCATTGCATAGGCCATGTTCTTCATGGAATGATCACAACCAGGAAGACCTGTTTAAACTCTGTACTTTGAAGGCAACTGAAGCCTTTTCTGCTCTATCGACTTTCAAAAGCAAAGTTTCTTTGGCATGTAACTATCGCATTATAGCAGAACTACTCGCAACTTGGTGTATGTTTGCTGAGACCCAGTATATTGTATAATATTGTACTCAGGTACTGCTCAAGTCACTCATAAGCTTTACAGAATAAGTCACCTCACATCACCACCAATGCCCGTCCTCACAGCTGCATCCACAACTTCCAAAGCCCATCTCCTGACCTACAGAGAAAGCATTGCTCAGCTGTTGTGACTGATAAATGATTTTTTAAAAGTATAATCCTTTTCCCAAATCGTTGAAAGAATATTTTTCACGTATTTTAAGAGAATCTCTCTTGCTCTATTTGACTGTGCTAACTTTCACAATAACACATAATAGTTATCAGTATGAAATATATTTTTCTTCTGTACAGAATTACATAGAACATAGAATAGTACAGCACAGTACAGGCCCTTCGGCCCACAATGTTGTGCCGACCCTTAAACCCTGCCTCCCACATAACCCCCCACCTTAAACAAAGCAGTTGAAAAGAAAGATTTAATTACATCATAAAATTTCGCCCTGCTCTGATTTAAGCTCGTTGTGATGTCTCAGTGTGGATGCTGCTGGCCTTGGCGGCAACTGCAGCTCCTCCCCACTCTAGACTTCCTGAAGCTGGAGGAGCAATTTGCTGGTGGCTTGTAGGACCTCAGCAACGAGGCCTTGAATTGATTCATGAAGTGATAGTTTAAGGACAAAATAAGATGTAGCTGCAAACAACACAGACAGAACTGAGATACAAGTTTGTTCATCATTCAACCATACATGAATACAACTGAGCAAAACAGTGTTCCTCCCGGGTCAAGGTGCAGAACACATTAACCACTGCACATAGCATATAGCACAAATGGTTACAATTTCAGAAAACCATACAGTCACAGAGAGAAAAAAAATATAGTCTAGGTGCTAAGTGGCATGACAGTGGATTTATGGTAAGTTGTCCTGGTCCAGCTTGCAAAAATGTATTTATTTACAAGAAGTTGCTTTCATTTACCTACTTGTTAATTGTATGTGAAAAGTATAAAAGCCTGAATTCCTAAAATCTTAAACATGAGAAAGTTTGCAGATGCTGGAAATCCAAAACAACGCACACAACATGCTGGAGAAACTCTGCAGGTCAGGCAGAGTTTATGGAAAAGAGCAAATAGTCGACCTTTCAGGCCGACGTACTTCTTCATGACTCAGAAGCAAGGGGTAAGATACCAGAATAAGAAGATGGTGGGAAGGCAAGAAGACCGCTGGAAGGTGATAGGTGAAACCAGGTGAGTGGGAAAGGTAAAGGGCTGGAGAAGAAAGAATCTGATAGGAGAGGAAAATGGATGATAGGAGAGAGGGACCCAGAGTGAAGTAATAGGCAGGTGAGAAGAAGTAGAAGGTCAGAGTAGGGAAAATAAGAGGGTGGGGGAATTTTTTGTTCAATGGAAGGAGAAACGATATTCATGCCCTCAGGTTGGAGGCCACAGGGAAGGTAAAGAGTTGCTCCTCCACCCTCAGGGTGGCTTCATCTTGCCGCAAGACAAGGCCACAGGATTCAGCCTGGAATGTTGATTTTTTGCTTTTTCCTATTCCTATAGATGCTGCCTTACCTGCCGAGTTCCTCCAGTGTTCTGTATGTGTTGTTTTCTAAAATCTTCCCTAGTATGAATGAAACACTTAAGCACTTTACTAAAAAAAATTGAAAGGCGGCCATTATTAATTAACGTCATCCCTTCAAGTTTTCTGCAATTCACTCTCTCTCAATTCCTTAACAGATGAGCAAGAGAATCCTCTAGACATTTCAAGGTAGTGACCAGGCATCTTAAACAAAAAGTATGCAAGAAACACCCAGATTTTGCCAGAAATGTTGGTGACTCCATTCTGGACTGCTGATATCTCTTGCAATAATAACAGTAAGTCTGAAGAAAAGATGAAAATTCTAAACAGGGAGTAGTGCCTCAGAAGGATTAGGGAGATTAATGGTGCCTAACAGCGACTTCTATGTTTGCATCCTCAGAAACAGCTCTATTTCCATCTTCAATATCTCTATTTTTCCCTTTCAGGGTTCTTTGTGGGAATGGGACCTGCTCTCAGGGTTTCACAAATGGCTGTTGTTCGCCACGCCAAGGGCTCGGCCTAAGAGTTTCACTCGCTTTCTGAGAACCAAAATTTCATGGCTCTGGAGTTGGGCGGGGTGGGATCAGAGTTCGGTGTCTTTGCAGGAGATCAGCATGTCATTGGAGATGGAAGATCTCTGGCTTTGTGCCCAGAGACCTGAAATCTTTGGGTACAGAGCTTGGAAAAAGCGATACAATGGACTTTTAGCATCGTAAACCAGTGAGTTGTTTGTTATGACTCCCCTCTCGCTGTGAAATGGAGACAGCTCTTTCTCCCTTATTAGGGAGAGAGAGAGCCTGTGGTATGTCGAATATCGGGTGAACAAGTAGTCTTTGGGGTACTACAAGTCTGCGGCTTTGCTGTTGCTCTGTTCACGCTTGAGTGCTCGGTGGTGGGTGCCAGCACTTTTTTTTGCTGGTGTGGGGAGGGGGATTGTTGCTTGCTGCTGCTTATGCACAGGAGGGAAGGGAGCTGGGGAGACTTTGGGGTTCTAATATTTAACTTTCATTCATTCTTTGGGGCACTTCTCTGTTTTTGTGGATAGTTGCAAAGATAAAGCATTTCAGGATGTATATTGCACAGATTTCTCTGACATTAAATGTAGCTTTGAAACCTTTGAAAGGCAGCATCCAACATTAAGAACCCCCAACACTCAGAACATTCCCTCTCCTCATTGTTTCCATTGGGAAGGAGGTACGGAAGCGTGAAGGCACACACTCAGCGATTCAGGAACAGCTCCTTCCCTTCTGCCATCCGATTCCTATATGGATATTGAACTCATGAACATTACCTCACTTATGTTATTTCTGGTTTTGCACCATTTTTAATTTAATAGACATATTATATATATATCTTACTGTAATTGATTTTTTTCCTATATTATCATGTAATGCATTGTTCTGCTGCCATTAAGTTAACAAATTTCATGACATATGCGGGTGATATTAAACCTGATTCTGATTCTGATTTACTGACTGAGTAAGTTTAGGATTTTTCAGACATAATGAAATTTTGACCATCCTTGGAAAGATGGCAGCATGCTTGGACATAGCAGCCACTCCACGTCCAATCAAAGGTTTGCTTATTCATCCTGTGTGTCTCTTTTACAATCACAAGTCACTGCTGGATACCAAGAACTTCAAGTAATGCAGGACTATCCCATCAGCGAGTTACTCAAGGGTGATGTGAGCGGTTACCTTGGACATTTTTATTGGGATTGAGAGACCCTGTTGGACATTGGTAACGTAGAATACTGCAAGTCTGGTTCACTATTCCATTGGTGGGACTGACGGCGGGGGAACAGTGTTGCTTTGGTTGTGGTGAAGACTAAGCCCACACCGTGGGGTTGCCTGTTGCAGCTGCCCAGGAAAGGAGACACTGGGGCAAGGTGGGAGAGCCTCTGTGGGGTGCACAGGAACCCGGCGAGCCTCTGTGGGGTGCACAGGAAACCGGAGAGTCTCTGTGGAGTGCACAGGGACCCGGAGAGTCTCTGCGGGGTGCACAGGAACCTGGACAGCCTCTGTGTGGTGCACAGGGACCTGGCGAGCCTCTGTGGGGTGCACAGGGACCCGGAGAGTCTCTGTGGGGTGCACAGGAACCCGGACAGCCTCTGTGGGGTGCACAGGGACCTGCACCGGGTTGGCAGCTGGTTCCTCCCACTGAAGCTTGCTTGGTGGAAGAACAAGCTGGACCAGGACAACTTACCATAAATCCACTGTCATGCCACTTAGCACCTAGACTATATTTTTTTTCTCTCTGTGACTGTATGGTTTTCTGAAATTGTAACCATTTGTGCTATATGCTATGTGCAGTGGTTAATGTGTTCTGCACCTTGACCCGGGAGGAACACTGTTTTGCTCAGTTGTATTCATGTATGGTTGAATGATGAACAAACTTGTATCTCAGTTCTGTCTGTGTTGTTTGCAGCTACATCTTATTTTGTCCTTAAACTATCACTTCATGAATCAATTCAAGGCCTCGTTGCTGAGATCCTACAAGCCACCAGCAAATTGCTCCTCCAGCTTAAGGAAGTCTAGAGTGGGGAGGAGCTGCAGTTGCCGCCAAGGCCAGCAGCATCCACACTGAGACATCACAACGAGCTTAAATCAGAGCAGGGCGAAATTTTATGATGTAATTAAATCTTTATTTCCAACTGCTTCGTTTGTTAGTCTTTTTTCACTCAATTTGTAAGCTCACATTTGACTGCATCCTTTGATACATCATGAATGTTTTTAGAAAATTATCACCAGCTTGGGCATACTTACAAAAAAGTTTGCCACTCTTGACATATACAATCGCATGTATGATACCCGCATGATAGTAGTCACAGTATCAGAATCAGGTTTAAATCACTGGCATATGTTGCTAATGTAAAGGGGTTTCGACTTTTATGTTACTGCGGAGGCTAATTAAAATGGCGTCTTTGTTATGTTAATCTGGGGAATGCGGCTTTGTGTTAAACGCTGAGAAAGTTTGCACTAGCAGCTTATTTTGGTTTAGAGGGTGATAAGAAATACGTTATTAAGCAATTGGGATAGTTGTTATGGTTTTGGTGTATTTGAAGATACTGTTTGCGAGGGGGTTTTGGGGGCAGAAGGCGGGAGAGCGAGACAGAGGATGGATGAGGTGCTGTGAGTCCGCTAACGGGGTCGGACCCCGAGCGGGACGTTCGGCGAAGAGACGGAGACGGACTCGTGTGGAGCGTCTGGTCAACCACCGTTGTTGGTCCCAGGCGGCCAGTCGAGGTGGTCCGAAGGGGTCGCAGGATGAAGAAGAAGGTCCTTGAGCTCCAACGTTTTTGTGCACGAAGAGATTGAACTTTGATAAGTGTGGCGCCTTTTATTTTCCTTTTATATTTTATTCTCTTTTAATTATATAGTTCCAGTAATATCTATAAACTGTAAATCATTTAATTGCATCTGGTGTATTGTCTGTTATTTGGGTGGGGTGGGGTACCTCACACAGCATCCACACAAACGAATTATCCAGTTTGGCGGGGCCGAGACTGTTTCCCTAGACGACAGCGAGCCGAGCGACCCTGAGGGTGGCCAGGGGGGCTACACTAAATTTGTTGTTCACAGCAAGTAGTTTGTAGTTCATAGTAAATATAGAACTATAAATTACAGTAAGACATTCATATAAAAGTTAAATTAAGTAAGTACTAAAAAAAGAGGGCAAATATATATATATATATATATATAGTGTGGTGGTGTTCATGAGTTTGTTGTCCATTTTGAAATCTGACAGCACAGGGGAGGAAGCTGTTCCTGAAATATTGAGTGTGTCTTCAGGCTCTTGTACCTCCTCCATGATGGTTACAATGAGAAGAGGGCTTGTCCTGAGTGATGGGGGTCCTTAGCAATGGATGCCATCTTCTTGAGGCATTGCCTTTTGAAGGTGTTCTCTGTGTTGGACAGGCTAGAGTCCATGATGGCTTCACATGCAAGAAGTACATCTAGCTGCAGCTTCCAACACTCTGCATTGAGGAGAAAGAGCAGGAACTGGATGAACTTCAGGCCACTTGGGAGGCTGAAGGGGGTGACAGAGCATATAGAGAGGTAATTACACCCAAAGTGCAGGAAGCTGACTGAGAGTCAGTAGGGTGAAAGGGATTAAACAGACAGTGCAGAGTGCCCCTGTGGCCATTCCCATCAACAAGTATACCACTTTGGATACAGTTAGGGAACGTCGACTCAGACCATTAGAGGCCTGAGTCGGGCATTTTCATGCCTTACAAGGCACAGATTGGAAGTCTGTGTGGGGTGCCACTCCTCACACAGACACTAGAGCAATGTGTGATTAAGTGCCTTGCTCAAGGACACAAACACGCTGTCACAGCTGAGGCTCGAACTAGCGACCTTGAGATAACTAGATGAACGCCTTAACCACTTGGCCATGTGCCCACACACACCGTTAGCGGTGTTTAGCAGATAAAAATCACAGTGGTCAGAGCTTTGGTGCTGGGTCTGGCTCTGTGGCTCAAAAGGGAAGGGGGGAAAATAGGCAAGCTGTGGTGATAGTGGATTTATAGTTAGGGGGACAGAAAGGAAGTTTGTGGGCAAGAACGAGATTTCTGGATGGTATGTTGCCTTCTGGGTTCCAGGATCCAGGTCATCTTGGATTGACTCCTCAGTGTTCTTAAGGAGGAGTGTGAGCAGCCAGAGATCGTGGTCCATATAGGCACCAATGAAATGGGTAGGAGGAGGGATGAGGTTCTGCAAAGTGATTTCAGGAAATTAGGTACCAAGTTAAAGAACAGGACTTCCAGGGTTGTGGTCTCAGGATTGCTATCCACACCACGTGCAAGCGAGGCCATAACTAGGAAGATCATACAGTTTAACGTGCGGCTAAGGAGTTGCTGTAGGAGGAAGGGCTTCAAATTTTTTCGATCATTGGGCTTTCTGCCATGGAAGGTGGGACCTGCACAGAAGAGACGGTTTGCACCTAAACTTGAAAACCACTATTATCTTAGAGTAGTGCACATGAGATGCTCTGTCTCTTTTTCCCGAGGGCTCTCTTCAGACTAAGAACCGATCAGAGTTGAAGAACCATCGGCAAAGTGAACTACAGATAAGAGGGCCCACGTGTACAATTAAATAAGTACCTGTTCGGCAAATGTTTTGTGTTGTGGTTGTGTAACTTGCGGGGACTTAATGAAGTACCTGTTTGAATTGGAAGTTCTATTGAATGTTTAGTATTGTAGTTTTTTTGAAAATTCAGGGTGTATAGGTAAGCACTTGATTGACTTGGCTGCTTGGTTGAGTGTTTCCCTGTTTGTAAATAAAAAGTTAATGAACTTGTAATCATGATTTCTGTCCCAGCTGCTGAATTTGCTTCTGCATGACAGATGGCATAGTAAACATTCTTGATGGTGGTATAACACTGATCAAGAGTGTTGGCTCATCTGGTTCCACAGGTGATAGGTTGGTGGTAGTTATTCAGAAATTTTTCCAAGCTAGCCTGGTTGAAGTCCCCACTATGATAGGGAAAGCATCACTTCCATTTTTTAAAGGGAAACTGCACTTGTGACCTGAGTCTGCTGCCCAGGGTCCTCTGGTATCGCTGGATTTGAGCATTGATAGATATTTTTAAAATGTCTTAAATCGATGTTGCTCACTGAGGTGCACATGGCTGTGTCTCTTGGCTTCAACAGTAGTAATTGTACTTGCATGCTGAGTTCTTGGAGTCTTGACTACTGCTTCCAATGAGATAGGGAATCCTGGAAGCAGGTCCTCAGCTTCATATACAAAAGGAAAAGCATTCATAGGGAACCAGTCTGCCCTTTTCCTGTGTTATTTCGACTTGTCTCTATGTTGAGTCCACACCATCTTGTCTAACTTAACACAAAGAGATGCTGGAAATATGAAATAGAATCAGAAAATGCTACATCTGTACAGAGGGCTTGGTAAGTAGAGTTAATGGCATAGGCTTTTAAAGGTTAACTCAGTTTCTCTCTTCATTCTACCTAATTGCTTCCATATTTTGATTATTTCATGCTTTAGTTCAGCCTGTAGCATCCTAACCAAACTGAATGCATGAGTATTCGAGAGTACGTAGTCCTATACCCATCCTAATCTCATTGCACTCATAATGATCAGACAGCAATAGTCGGTTGTCCTAGAACTCAGCATGCAAGTATAATTAAGAAGAAAGCACAGCAGTGCCTCTACTTCTTTAGGAGCTTAGAGATTAGGCATGACATCTAAAACTTGACAAACTTCTATAGATATAGTGGAGTGTATATTGACTGCCTGCATCACAACCTGGTATGGAAAAACCAATATCCTTGTATGGAAAAGCCCACAAAAAGTATCGGATATGTCCCAGTCCACTCCAGGTAAAGTCAGGGTTGAAAGATCTAATAGTAAAGGACATGCGTTCAAGGTGGGTGAGAAAGCTCAAAGCAAATGTGTGTAGAGCTGGTTTAATTTTGGAAAAGAGTGGTGGGTGCCTGGAATGTGTTGACAGGGATAGTGGTGGAAGGCTGATATGGTCAAGGCATTTAAGAAGCTTTTGATGGGCACGTGGTAGAGGCATACGGACCATGTGCAGGCAGGAGGAATTAGGTGTCATTATCTGAAATAGTTTGGCATAACATCATGGGCTGAAGGCCTGTTCCTGTACTGTACTGTTGCATGTTCTGTACGTCCCTTCGGGTATCATCCCAGTGGTATCCAAACCAGGTACTAAATAAAGTCATGTTCTCTTAGTTTTCCTCTGTGAGTCTTCAAAGGATCTGTCTGCAAACTGGGTATCAATTAACATAATCAAGTATACATAGCTAGAGGTTTGTTAGCTCTAGTGATTTCTCGAGCATGAAGTAATCTTTGTGATGTTCCCATGTTGATTCATGAATTTGATCACAATCCGATTTATTAGCATTTGGATCACAACATCGTTATTCCCCATATAAAGTTTGTATTTTTTTCTCCTTCTTCCAGTTGGAGCATGTAGCCCACTACAATAACCTGAATCCTGTCCAACAAAGGCAAGATTTGATCCCAGACTGCAAACGAGCAGAGCACAGTGGTGCCCTGGGGAAGAGGCACTGGCTGTCCACTCTATCTATTCCTCTTAATATCTTGTATACCTCTATCATGTCTCCTCTCATCCACCTTCTCTCCAGAGAGTAAAGCCCTAGCTCCCTTAATCTCTGATCATAATGCATACTTTCTAAACCAGGCAGCATCCTGGTAAATCTCCTCTGCACCCTTTCCAGTGCTTCCACATCCTTCCTATAGTGAGGTGACCAGAACTGGACACAGTACTCCAAGTGTGGCCTAACCAGAGTTTTATAGAGCTGCATCATTACATCGTGACTGTTAAACTCTATCCCTCGACTTATGAAAGCTAACACCCCATAAGCTTTCTTAACTACCTAGTACACCTGTGAGGCAACTTTCAGGGATCTGTGGACATGTACCCCCAGATCCCTCTGCTCCTCCACACTACCAAGTATCCTGCCATTTTCCTTGTACTCTGCCTTGGAGATTGTCCTTCCAAAGTGTACCACCTCACACTTGTCCGGGTTGAACTCCATCTGCCACTTCTCAGCCCACTTCTGCATCCTATCAATGTCTCTCTGCAATCTTTGACAATCCTCTACACTATCTACAACACCACCAACCTTTGTGTCATCTGCAAACTTGCCAACCCACCCTTCTACCCCCACATCCAGGTCGTTAATAAAAATCACGAAAAGTAGAGGTTTTCTACTTCTACAAACATAGAAGAAAACTAGAACGTATTCCCTCCACCAGGACCCTCTGCCTTCTGCAGGCAAGCCAACAAGAGAAACAATATGGCTTACACCAGAAGTGAGCAGCAAATTAATTAAAATGGAATTGGACACAGGCTTAGCTGTTTCAGTCATTCCACAAAATAAGTTTGAACAGCATTCCTAAGATACCGAACTGAAGCCTGCAGATTTCCAGCTAAGAAGATATACTGAAGAAAAGATTACAACATTCATAACAGTGAAATATAATAACCACACCAGTGGTCTCAGAAGCCAGGAAGAATGGACTGTCAAGATCTGTGGTGATTTTAAGGTCACCATCAAAATCACTGCCCTCTGCCGAGGATAGAAACCTCTCGGGGGAAAACACTTCAGCAAAGTGGACTTAGCTAAAGCCTGTTTACAAATGGAGGGTGAAGAGTCCAAAGTGTTTCTCACCATAAATATGTATAAAGGGTTTTATCAGTACAATAAGTTTATAAGTGGGAACACTATCTCCCCGTAGCTCCTGTTTATTTCTGCCTCTGCCTCACGAATGATCTGAAGTTCATCCAGCTCCAGCTCCAGCTCCAGCTCCCTAACTTGGTTTGTCAGGAGCTGCAGCTGGATGCACCTTTTACAGGTGTAGTCATCAGGGACAATTGTTTTCGTCCTGACTTCCCACATACCGCAAACAGAGCACTCGTCTGCCCTAACTGTTGCCTCCATTACCCACTCCTAAGTTAATTAGAGTAATTAAAGGAGCTTACCTGGCCTTACCTCACTGGGAGCAGGCTCATCCTCAGCCCCTGCTCGCCTTCCTATTCTGTCTCCCACTACTTTTTTTATGATTATCACACAGTAATCAGTTTACAGTATGAATCCATGAATTTTGTTCGTTTTCTGCCCTCTTTCAACCCAATGTCTCCTTTTCTGAAGAAAACATGCTGCATTACTTTTACTCAACCCTTCCTTGCTGCGCTTTTTCTTAACTTGAACATCTTACTGCACATCAAAAGGTAGGTAGTTGTCAAACTTCCTTGATGCCATTGTTAGATTTTGTAACTCCAAACTACTAAACCAATTGAAAGCAAAAACATGGAGTTGGGAATAATGTACCTTAGTTTTGTTTCTCCTTTAAGCGAGACATGTAGGTATGACATGATAGTGTCATAACATATTTTTGCATATAACCCATAATTATTATTTAAATGAACAAGAATGCTTAATGAAGCAATATATTTACATTATTATTCAAATACTTCTGAAATATTAAATACACAACAGCACTGACCCCTGCGGAACACCACTGCATACTGGCAGCCAAGCAGAAAAGGCCTCCTTTATTCCCACTGCCTCCTGCCAGTCAGCCAACCTTACTGGTAACTTTGCTGTAATACCATGGATTCTCTTCTTGTTCAGCACCTTTTCAGAGGCCTTTTGAAAGCCTGTTTTAAAAAAAAACATGCACTGACTCTCCATTCCCTATTCTGCCTGTTATTTCCTCAAATTAAGAGCCAAGAACAGGTGTGCAGAAAACAGATAATGGCCAATAGACATAGATGTGCACTGACACAATGACACTACGAATTGACTGCCAAGATGGCATATCTATGCTCATAAATTAGAGAGGGTATAATTAATTTTAGTATCAACCATTCCATTAGCTATTGCAAATTCTCAACTCAGTATAAATAGATCACCACAGAAAAAGTAATTCTGTTTTCTCATCATTTATTATTTTGGAGCTGGAGATTACAGAGTGAGTTGGAGGCAGTTCATTGTAGACTTTATGCACCAGTTTTAAAAAGAGAGCAGGCCTATCAGGACTAATCTGTGGAGCAGGAGATTTCTTGGGTTATTAATAACTCAGCAAGGCCAATAAAAAAGTGAGGCGTAAACACAGCGGCCATTGCAGGAGCAAGCCAGGGTTACCATGGGTCATGGCCTTTGGGAAGAACAGGTGGAGACTAAATGTACTGAATCTTTTGGAATCATTTGTTTGGTTGCAGAATGTAATTTTAAGAAGTTGGAGTCAAAGGAGTAACAGGCGTAGGCAGGGTGGTAGTTAAAGCAATGCTCCTCCCGCAAGATGTGGTATTGCAGGGTACCTAATGGTCTCTACACAACACCTGCAGGAAGTGCACTCAACTTCAGCCCTCAACGATAAGGCCGAGGAACTGGAGTTGGATATACACAGGAGTATCTGGGAGGTTGAAAACTTCACAGAGGGAACTTTTACTGAGCTGGTTGCACCTGGAGTACAGGCTTCAGATGGTAGATGGGTGACCATCAGGAGAAGTAAGGGGACTAAGCAGTTAGTGCAGGTTTCCCCT
Organism: Mobula birostris; assembly: GCF_030028105.1. Taxonomy (NCBI): domain Eukaryota; kingdom Metazoa; phylum Chordata; class Chondrichthyes; order Myliobatiformes; family Myliobatidae; genus Mobula; species Mobula birostris. The sequence goes on from NC_092375.1 coordinate 157,230,242, forward strand.
GTGGGCATTCCCCTCAGCAACAAATGTAATGATTTGTATACTCCTGGGGGTGGATGACCAATTTGGGCGCAGCCCCAGAAGCCAGACCGGTGAAACTGCAGCCAGCTCTGAGGCTCAGCAGGGAAGGGTAAAGTTAGGCAGAGTGATAGTGATAGGAGACTCTACAGTTAGGGGGATGGACAGGAGATTCTGTGGGCATGAAAGAGACACCAGGATGATGTGTTGCCTCCCTCTGGGATGCCCCAGGGTGACTGCAGAATATTCTCAAGGGGGAGGGTGAGCAGCCAGAAGTCATGATGCACATTGAGACCAACGGTGTAGGTAGAAAGGGAGTATGGGGAGTTAGGAAAGAGGCTGGGTGACATGTACAAGAGGGAAAGGTTGCATCTAAACCGGAGGGGAGCCAATACCTGGCTGGGAGGTTCAACAGTGCTATTTGGGAGGGTTTAAACTAGTTTGACAGGGGAATGGGAACCACCGCACCAGGTCAAGGCGGAGGAATGGAGAGGAAGGTAGATGTCAGGGCTGGTTAAAAACAGGCAGGAACAAAATAATAGATATGTAGTGTGTGTATTCTAATGCTAGGAATGTTATGGGTAAATATAATGAACTTGGAGCATGGATCAGCACATGCAACTATGATGTTGTGGCCATTAAAGAGACTTGACTGAGAGAGACATGGGAATGGTGCTTAAATGTCCCAGGATTTTGATGTTTTAGAAAAGAAAGAGAGGTAAGAGATGGAGTTACACCACCACTAATCAGGGACAGTATCGTTGCTGCACACAGAGGGTACATAATGGAGGATTTGTTCACTCAGTCTGTGTGCATAGGACTCAGAAATAGGAAGGGTGTGATCACTCTGATGGGATTGGATTACAGACTGCCCTCCAATAGTCACTGGGGCATTGAGGAACAGATATGCAGGCAGATTAAGGAAAGGTTTAAAAAGCAATAGGGTTGTTGTCCTTGGAGACATCAACATCATTAATATAAACAGGAACCTTCTGACTGCAAGAGGATTAGATGGGGCAGAATTTTATTTGGTGCAACCAGGAACATTTCTTAAATTAATATGTAGATTGTCCAACAAGATGAGGGGCTGTACTGGGCCTGGTGTTGGGTAATGAGCCTGGCCAGGTGGCCGATCTTTCAGTGGGTGAGCAGTTAGGGAACAGTGACCACAACTCCTTATGTTTTCAGATAGCTCTAGAGAAGGTTAAGACTGGACTTTCGGTTGGAAAGTATTAAATTGGTCCAGGTCAAATTATAGGGGAATTAGGGAGGAACTAAGGAGAGTTAATTGGGAACAGCTGTTATTAGGCATCCACATCTGACATTGGTGAGTGTTGAAAGACCACTTGCACAGAGTACAGGACAGTTGTGTTCCAGTCAGAAGGAAGGTAAACAATGTCGAGGTAAGAGAACTTTGGATGTTGAGAGAGATGAATTTAGTCATGAAGAAAAAGGAAAAGTATGTAAAGCTTGGGAAGCTAGAATCAAACAGAACCCTTGAGGATTAAAAAGAATCTAGAAAATAATCCAAAAAGGAATTAAGAGTTCCAAGAGAGGCCATGAAAAGTCCTTGGCAAGTAGGATTAATGAGAATCCCAAGGCATTGTAAGAACTAAAGGATGGCCAAGGAGAGGATAGGGCCAGTTAAGAATAAAGTGGGAACACTTGCTTGGATGCAACGGATGTGGATGAAGTCCTTAATGAGCACTTTACATCAATATTTACCAAGGAGAAGGGCATGGAGGATAGGGAGCTCAATCTTAAGCGTATACGCAGGCACTTTGAGTATAGAGGAGGTAGTGCTGAGTCTCTTAAGGTGGATTGAGATGTACAAGTCCCCAGGGCCTGATGGAAAATACACCAGATTATTGAGAGAGGCATGAAAAGAGGATGTTAGGGCCTTAACAAATATCTTCATGTCCTCTCTAGCTACAGCCAAGGTCAGTCTCGTGTAATGGTAGGGAAGTTAATAGAGAGAATTCTTATGGATAGATTTTATGAGCATTTGGAAAACCATGGCCTAAATAGGAAAAGCTAGCATAGCTTGACTGGGGCAAATTTTCTTACTAACTTCATTGAGATTTTTGATGTGGTGAAGAGGATGATTGATGAAGGCACAGCTGTGGATGTTGCTTACATGGATTTTAGTAAGGCACTTGACAAGGTCCCTCCTGGGAGGCTTATCCAGAAGTTTAAAGTCATGGGATCCATGGTGAATTGCCTATTTGAATTCGGAACTGGCTTGCCATAGAAGACAGACGAATGGTGTCAAAGGAACTTATTCTAACTGGAAGTCTGTGATTAGTGGTATTCCACAGCGATCTGCAATGGGACCTCTGCTCTTTGTTAATTATATAAATGACCTGGATGAAAATGCAGTTGGGTGGATTAGTAAACTTGGAGATGATAATGAAGTTTGTTGGTGTGGAAAGCATAGATGACTGGCAAAGAATACAGTGGAATCTTGTTATTGAGTAGTTCGCTGAGCTGGCCTGTTAGCTTGCAAAAACATTTCATTACCCAGCTAGGCAACATCATCAGTGCACCTTCAAATGGTGTGTTGGTAATTGTTTGTCTTTTATATGTCCTGTGATTAATCCATTTGTGTGCATATGGGTATATGTGCCATTTCTATTTGTCACAGATTATGTAATCTGTGATTGGTTCGTTAGAATCCAATTAGGCAAACTGTCAAAATGAACCCAGTTTACATCCCACTTCAGCGTCAAGTCATCAGTCCAGAGCCAAGAGCTAGTCCACACCAGATTGCACACGTCAATCAGGAGGATGACATTCATCCTACGTAATGGTTGACTAACTCAGCCCAGACAATAACTATTTGTCAGGACGCTGGAGCAGGGATCCAATCGCAGACCCAGTACTGTGCACACGTGATATTAATTGAGTAACAAATCCTGAGGTGCAAACAAAGTCAACATCAAAGTTCAGGCAGAGATCAAAACATCCTGAGAAATCCAAAAACCAGAATTGGGAAATAGGCAGAGTTGATATTCAGACGGACAGAGTACAGATACAAGTGCTGGACAGGCTCAGGAAAATTCACTGGCACAATCTGGCAACAAACAGGTGAAAACACAGGACTGAAACACACTGAGCAATAATCAGAGAGGCAGATGATAGGTGGAGCACAATGAGACACAGGTGGCAGCAATACAGGTAATAATGAGAAACAGGTGAGAGACAGAGTACTCAGTAATACAGGGGTCAGAGTAGAGCAGGAGTGGGGACAGGAGCACATGGCAATACAAAACCACAGACTAACGGCTAGGGAAAAACACACAAAAAGACAAAGTTCAACTGGAGGAACTGATATTATCACGTAATCGAATTATAATGAACCAATTGCAGATTACATATTCGGTAACCAATAGATATGGCAGATATATCCTCACACACACAAACAGACTAATCACAGGGCACATAAAAGACAAACAATTACCAACATGTCATTCGAAATTGCACAGATGATGTTGCCTAGCTGGGTAGCGAAATGTCTGTAAGCTAACAAGCCAGCTTGGTGAGCTACACGACAACAACATCCTCAGCCCGAGCTACAAATCTTTTCCAACCTCTTTAATACAGTGGAATATAGACCATTTGCAGATATGAGCAGAGAAATGGCAGATGGAGTTTAACCCAGTCAAATGTGAAGTGTTGCGTCTTGGTAAATCAAATGTAAAGAAACAGTACACTGTTAAGGGCAAGTTCCTCAAGTTTTGATGAGCAGAGGGATCTTGGGTTCCAAGTTCACAGCTCCTTGAAAGTGGCTATGCAGGTTGATAGCATGGTTAAGAAGGCATATGGCATGCTTGCCTTTATTAATCCAGGCATTTGAGTTGAAGTCAGGAAATTGTGTTGCAGCTTTATGAAACTCTAGTTAGGCCACTCCTGGAGCATTACAAACAGTTTTGGTTGCCCCATTATAGGAAGGATGTTGAGGCTTTGGAGAGAGTGCAGAAGAGGTTTACCAGGAAGTTGCGTGGATTAGGGGGCATGTACTATAACAAGAGTTTGGACAAACTTGGGTTGTTTTCTCTGGAGCAGCGGAGGCTGAGCGGAGATCTGATAGAGGTTTATAGGATTATGAGAGCCATTGATAGAGTAGACAGGCAGTATTTTTTCCCAAGGGCATGAGAGGGGGTAATTTCAAAGGAGATGTGAGGGCAAGTTTGATACACAGAGCAGCGGGTCCCTGGAATGCACTGCCTGGGGTGGTGGTAGGTGCAGAAACATTAGAGATCTTTAAGAGACACGAATGTGAGGGAATGGAAAGTTATGGACATTGGTGTAGTCAGAAGAAATTAGTTTAAATTAGTAATCAAATGACTAACTAATTGGTTTGGCATTATATTGTGGGCTAAAGGGCTTGTTCCAATGCTGTACTGTTCCATGTTTTATTACCTCCTCAGGCAATAGCTGTTACATCCCACTCCTTGCAAATATGTGTGGGAATAGTGGAAAGGCCTAAAACTTAGTTCTATCTGCATCATTTGTTATTTAGTTTGGTTGGAGACACTAGAAAAGGATTCAAAATTTGATCAACATGAGCTTCTCCCTATTGTTACACAGCTTTAGTTAAATGTATGCAAGTGTTTAATATTTAAACACTACACGGCTGGAGAGAAGATTCAGGGTACTTACTTCCATTGAGTTGTATGGAGTTACTCCAGTAATGAAAACGTATTTCAGTATTGATACTATAAGACAGCTGTCTTCTAGTGTTTGGTCTTGCCATTCTCATTTTCCAAGAACTTAAAACATCAAGCTATTGTCCTGCAGGTATGGACACTTACATTCAACACAGACTTGTGGTGGTCTTCAGGTCAGTATGATTAATAACAGTAAATATGATAACATGGACCATCATTATCGTATTAGGAAGAACAATCATTGTGGTTGTGCTAAGGCTTGGACTAAAGTCTGAAGATGTGAGTTCAAATCCCTATTGCAGCAGCCGGGCAATTTAATTTGGATTATTTAAGTAATCAAAATTTAAAAACACTAGTATGGCATCCAGAAAATTATCAGATTATGGTTAAGAACTTAGTTCATTAACAGACAGAAAACTAGCCATCCTTGCCTAGTATTTGTATGTCTGCCATGACTAAATATTAACTTCCATCTGAAATTTTATACCAATCAACAACAATTCAGATGGTAAATTGCCAAGAAGGTCATGGAAGGGATGCAGTGATCTTTGTATCACTTTGGTTCTGTTGGCTGCATAAGTCTAGGGAAGATAATCGCTGGCCCTGCCAGATGTGTGAGATTGAGCTGTAAGCTCACCCAAAGCCCCCTGTTCGTGTGGATGCTGCGTGATTTGTTACCCTGTTATAAATCAGTACCACGAACAGTGCACCATATACAATTAAACGGTTTAGCTTCATAATTCTTAATTTGACAAAAGGGTTAAGTAAAGGAAAAGCAAAAAAAAAAAAAAGAAAATGAAACAGCCTAAAGTGCACATGTTGGAGCTCACAGTTTCTCCTTCGCTGATCCTCCATTGGAGGGAGGGCTTCAGGTTTTTAGATAATTGGGCTTTGCTTCAGGGAAGGTGGGATCTGTTCCGACGGGACCGTCTACACCTGAACTGGAGGGGTACTAACATTCTTGCAGTAAAGTTTGCTAGTGCTGCTTGGGGGGGTTTAAACTAAATTTGCAGGGGGCAGGGATCCAGAATGTGAGAGAGGATAGCGAGATGAAGTGTGAAGGACAGGTGGGGACTACACGGTTCCGGAATATTAAGTAGAGAAAGGTGAGGCGGAACGAGTGATAAGGAGGATACGTGTGCAGAGTGATGGTCTGACGGAGCATGGAGTTAAATGTGCAGAAAGAGTAAGTAAATTCAAGGGGCGTATAGCCAGGTGAGAGTTTGGGGAGCTGGGTTATGCACAATAGGCAGCGATTTAAACAGAGAGAGGAGAAATGGGTTAAAACTTCTATATCTGAATGCACGAAGTGTCAGAAATAAGGCGGATGAGCTTGAAGCTCAGGTGCGAATGGGTAACTATGATGTTGTTGGGATAACGGAGACATGGCTGAAGGGGGATCAGACCTGGGAATTGAATGTAAAAGGGTATACATGCTATCGAAGGGACAGAAAGGTGGGCAGAGGGGGTGGGGTGGCCCTGTTGGTGAGGAATGAGATTCAGTCCCTTGCAAGGGGGGACATAAGGGCAAAAAGACCCTAATAGGTGTTATCTACAGGCCCCCAAACAGTAGCATGGATATTGGGTGCAAGTTGAATAGGGAGTTAACAATGGCATGTGGCAAAGGAAATGTCGCAGTAGTTATGGGGGATTTCAACATGCAGGTGAACTGGGAAAATCAGGTTGGTACTGGACCCCAGGATAGGGAGTTTGTAGAGTGCCTACGGGATGCATTTTTGGAGCAGCTTGTACGAGAGCCGACCAGGGATAAGGCTATTCTGGATTTAGTGTTGTGCAATGAACAGGATTTGATAAATGATCTTGAAGTAAAGGAGCCATTAGGAGGTAGTGACCATAATATGATAAGTTTTTATCTGCAAGTTGAGAGGGATAAGGGCAGATCAGAAGTGTCAGTATTGCAGTTGAACAAAGGAGACTATGGAGCCATGAGGGAGGAGCTGGCCAAAGTTGACTGGTCGGATATCCTAGCAGAAAAGACAGTGGAACGGCAATGGCAGGTATTCTTGGGAATAATGCACAAGGTGCAAAATCAGTTCATCCCCTGGAGAAGGAAGGATTCAAAGGGGGGAAAGTGGCCACAGTGGTTGACAAAGGAAGTCAGAGATAGCATAGCATTAAAAAAGTATAACAGAGCTAAAGTGAGTGGGAAGACGGATGATTGGGAAATTTTTAAGGAGCAACAGAACTTAACTAAAAAGGCTATATGGGGAGAAAAAATGAGGTATGAATGCAAGCTAGCTAGGAATATAAAGGAGGATAGCAAAAGTTTTTTTAGGTATGTGAAGAGAAAGAAGATAGTTAAGAACAATGTTGGGCCCCTGAAGAATGAATTGGGAGAAATTGTTATGGGAAACAGAGAAATGGCAGATGAATTTAATAAGTACTTTGGATCTGTCTTCACTAGGGAAGACACAAGCAATCTCCCAGATGTATGGATGGGCCAAGGACATAGGGTAACAGAGGAACTGAAACAGATTGACATTAGGAAGGAATCAGTGAGGAGTAGACTGATGGGACTGAAGGCTAACAAATCCCCAGGTCCAGATGGTCTGCATCCTAGGGTCTAAAGGAGGTGGCTCTGGAAATTGCGGATGCATTGGTGATCATTTTCCAATGTTCCTTAGATTCAGGATCAGTTCCTGAGGATTGGCAAATGGCTAATGTTATCCCACTTTTTAAGAAAGGAGGGAGGGAGAAAACAGAGAACTATTGCCCTGTTAGCCTAATATCAGTAGTGGGGAAGATGCTAGAGTCCATTATTAAAGATGAAATAGCGGCATATCTTGATAGCAGTGATAGGATTAGGCTGAGCCACCATGGATTTACCAAGGGCAAATCATGCTTGACTAATCTATTGGAGAGTTTTGAGGATGTAACCAGGAAGATAGACACGGGAGATCCAGTGAATGTGGTGTACCTTGACTTTCAGAAGGCATTTGATAAGGTACCACATAGGAGATTGGTGGGTAAAATCAGAGCTCAAGGCATTGGGAGGAGGATATTGACATGGATAGAAAGCTGGTTGGCAGATAGAAAGCAAAGGGTAGCAGTGAATAGGTGTTTCTCGGAATGGCAGGTGGTGACTAGTGGGGTGCCACAGGGCTCGGTATTGGGACCACAGCTGTTTACGATTTACGTAAATGATTTAGAGGAAGGCATTGTGAATAACATCAGCAAGTTTACTGATGATACTAAGCTGGGTGGCAGTGTGACATGTGATGAGGATGTTAGGAGAATTCAAGGTGACGTGGATAGGCTGGGTGAGTGGGCAGAAACTTGGCAGATGGCATTTAATGTGAATAAGTGTGAGGTTATTCACTTTGGGAGCAAGAACAGGAAGGCAGATTATTATCTGAATGGTGTGGAGTTAGGTAAGGGAGAAATACAAAGAGATCTAGGAGTACTTGTTCATCAGTCTCTGAAGGTGAATGAGCAAGTGCAGCAGGCAGTGAAGAAGGCTAATGGAATGTTGGCCTTTATTACAAAGGCAATTGAGTACAAGAGCAAGGAAATCGTTTTGCATTTGTACAGGGCCCTGGTGAGACCACACCTGGAGTATTGTGTGCAGTTTTGGTCTCCAGGGTTAAGGAAGGACATCCTGGCTGTGGAGGAGGTGCAGCATAGGTTCACTAGGTTAATTCCTGGGACGTCCAGACTGTCTTACACAGAGAGGTTAGAGAGACTGGGCTTGTACATGCTGGAATTAAGGAGATTGAGGAGGGATCTGATTGAGACATATAAGATTATTAAGGGATTGGACAAGATAGAGGCAGGAAATATGTTCCAGATGCTGGGAGAGTCTAGTACCAGAGGGCATGGTTTAAGAATAAGGGGTAGGTCATTTAGGACAGAGTTGAGGAGGAACTTCTTCTCCCAGAGAGTTGTGGAGGTGTGGAACGCACTGCCTCAGAAGGCAGTGGAGACCAATTCTCTGGATGCATTCAAGAAGGAGCTAGATAGGTATCTTATGGATAGGGGAATCAAGGGTTATGGGGACAAGGCAGGAACCGGGTATTGATAGTAGATGATAAGCCATGATCTCAGAATGGCGGTGCAGTCTCGAAGGGCCAAATGGTCTACTTCTGCACCTATTGTCTATTGTCTATTGATTTTGCCCAGGCTTCATCGACTCCTGGCTCCACTCCAAGTTCACTCCTACGACCTCTCCTCTCCGACGTCTTCTCTCTTCATCTACCACCGAACAAAAGATGCATCCAGATCACCCTTGTGTCAGGCAAACGGTACAAAAACACACTCCCATCATTGGAACGCTCACGTTCCAAAGCACCCGTTATCTTTAACCATAACCCAAACACCACTTCTACAGAAAGACCATTACATTAGCTGTGGAACCTTTCCCAGGGTGTTACATTTGTCAAAGTTTTTCCACTGTAGATGTGCAACATAGGGCTCTGGGCTCCTTGTGCTGTTCCTGCTGAGACAAATGTGAGCTGCTGGCAATCTGCTAGGGAACGTCAATCCGTCAAACAGTATCTGTGGGGAAGAAAGGAATTGTCAACGTGTTAGGTTGAAAGTCAGAGATCCTCCAGCATGTGGTTGATTGCACTAGATTACAGCAGTTTAGTGTATCCAAACATGAACTGCTGTTAAAAAGACTATCTACTCTGTGAAAGATGAACTTTGGTCTGTCTGTAAACTGTTGGGCTTTCAGTGCAAGGAGTAGAATGCAATCTGATATTGTTAATGGACATAAACTAAGGTTCAGGACGTTGTCTGGAGGGACACAGCGAAGCTGGGAGAAGGTCACAGTCAAATCTTCCACCTTGAGGGATGGTATAAAAATCTTTTAAGCTTACCACTCAATGAATATATCTGAAAAAAAATGATTGGCATTATGATATAAATATATGTAAGCCAATACAATGATGAATCTTCCAATAAATGAATGTACTGTATTATATACTGTAAAATTTTATGAACAAATTACATTTTGTGCACAAAATTATAGGAAATACATGCTGACCTTCCCAGGGACAACCAGAGAATAAATGAAAATAAAATATTACTTCATGGTGAAGTCTTAATGAGGCAATTTCCTCATTAATGAAACATGCTATCAATGCTATGCACATCTATAATATGAACAGCTCAAAAGGGGTTATTAGCAAAGACTGATTTTGCACAAGGAAATAACCTATGTGGCAGGGCTATTTACAATTGGCTGGTTAAGTGATTGAGATATTAGAGTACTAATGTGATGAGTTATTTTGAAATCATGGATAGTTATTTTGGAAGGAATTATTTATGGTGGATAGTTTCAGATTTATTGCAACCAGAGTTAAACTCTTTCAGTTCAAGTTGTTACTAGTTTCAGCTCCGTTGCAGTTTTATCTGACAGGGTTGGGTGGGTGGGGGAATAAAATAGAGAGAAATTTATGTTTTGAAAAAAATCTGAATTTAAATTATTAGTTAATGAATATTTGTTAAAATTGTTTGCTTAATGGCTCGAAGTTACAATTCAAATATACAGATTACTGTGATCAAAATCCGTAGTTTAACTCAAGGTAAGAATTACACAACTTGAGTCTGAAGCAGATTCCAATCTCAATGGCTTGAGTACTTGGTAATAAAAATTGCCAAGGTCTCATCTGTTTGCCTGCAAATTCCTCCACCTTAAATCGTAGAAGTGGGACCAAATTCAGTACAGCGTTAGGCCACTGGAAGGGATATGATGAAATAAACTCATCATTCAATAGAGACCCAGGAGATCAGTTTTGAGAGGCCTTTATGATTGTGGAGAGGGGGACCTACACTTCCCCTATAGACAGGGGCTATGGCCCTACCAGGAAAACTGGAACACCACAGTAGACCAGTTCCTTGTTCTCCAAGTATTGATTGTAGAATGCCATGAATGAAAGCCCCTGCATACCATGCCCAACAATTTAACTCTCATGTTTAAATTTATATTTCTTTATTTCTCTACTGCTTATTATTCCATATATACAGTGCCTATAAAAAGTATTCAACCCCCTTGGAAGTTTTCATATTTTAGAACAGTGAATCACAGTAGATTTAATTTGGCCTTTTTTGACACTGATCAACAGAAAAGACTCTTTCTTGTTAAAGTGAAAACATGTATCTACAAAGCAATCTAGGTCAATTACAAATATAAGACAAAATAATTGATTGCATTAAGTATTCATCCCCTTTAATATAACACAAGGTTATTAAATAGCAGAAGTCAGGAGGTGGATACAAGAAAATTTCCAAGTCACTAAATATCCCTTGGAGTACAGTTGAATCAAGCACTGCACATCATCAAAAACACACCATCCCTACCATGGAGAATGGTGGTGGCTGCATTATCCTGTGGGGACGCTTCACTGCAGCAGGCCCTGGAAGGCTTGTGAAGGTAGAGGGTGAAATGAATGCAGCAAAATACAGGGAAATCCTGGAGGAAAACCTGATGCAGTCTGCAAAAGAACTGTGACTTGGAAGACCTGTTTTCCAGCAAGACAATGGCCCAAGCATAAAGGCAAAGCTACACAGGAATGGCTTAAATACAGCAATGTTAATATCCTGGAGTGGACAAGTCAGAGTCCAGACCTCAAACCAATTGAGAATTTGTGGCTGGACTTGAAAATGGCTGTTCACTCACAATCCCCATACAATCTGTCAGAGCTTGAGCAGTTTTGTAAAGAAGGATGGGGAAAAATTGCAGTGTCCAGATGTGCAAAGCTGACAGAGACCTATCCAAACAGACTCAAGGCTGTAATTACTGCCAAAGTTGCATCCACTAAATACTGACTTTAAGAGGGTGAATAATTATGCAATCAATTATTTTCTGTTCAATAATTGTAATAAATTTAGACCAATTTTTAGAACTTTATTTTCACTTTGATACAAAAGAGGCTTTTCTGTTGATCGGCGTTGAAAAAGCCAGATTAAATCCACTGTAATTCAATGTTCTAAGACAATAAAACATGAAAGCTTCCAAGTGGAGTGAATATTTTTTAAAGGCGCTGTAACATTCCAAAGGTGGCTATCAGACCATAAGAGATAGATGCAGAATTAAGCCATTTGGCCCACTGAGTCTGCTCTGCCATTCAATCATGGCTGATTATTTATTGTTCTCAGCCTCACTCTCTGGCCTTCTCCTCATAACCTTTGGTGCCGTGGTCAGTTAAGAAGTTATCAATCTTCACCTTAGATGCACCCAATGATCTGAACTCCACAGCTGCATATGGCTAAAGAAATTTATTGTATCTGTTTTAATGGATGCCCCTCTATCCTGAGGCTGTGCCCTCTTGTCCTAAACTCCCCCACCATGGGAAACATCCTTTCCACATCTACTCTGTCCAGGCCTTTCAACAATCGGAAGGTTTGAAAGAGAATCCCCCATCATCTTTCTAAAGTCCAGTGAGTACAGACCCAGAGCCATCAAATGTTGCCCATATGATAAACCTTTCATTCCCGGAATCATCCTTAAGAACCTCCTCTGAACCCTCTCCAATGTCACCACATCTTTTCTTAGATAAGGAGCCCAAAACTGTTCTCAATACTCAGGATGAGGCCTCACCAGTGCCTTATAATGCCTTAGCATCACATCCCTACTCTTGTATTCTAGACCTCTTGAAATGAATGCTAGCATTGCATTTGCCTTCCTTGCCACCAACTCAACCTGCAAGTTAACCATTAGGGTGTTCTGCACTAGGACTTCCAAGTCCCTTGGCATCTCAGATTTTTGGATTTTCTCCTTGTTTAGAAAATAGTCCGTACATTTATTTCTTCTACCAAAGTACATTAGCATGCATTTTCCAACAATATATTTCATTTGCCACTATCTTGCCCATTCTCCTAATTTGTCTAAGTCCTTCTGCAGCCTTCCTGTTTTTTTCAACACCACCTGCCCCTCCAACAATCTTCATATCATCTGCAATCTTGTCAACAAAGCCATCTATTCCATCATCTAAATCATTTATATACAGCAAAAAAAGAGGTGGACCCAACATCGACCCTTGCGGAACACCACTAGTCACTGGCACCCAACTAGTAAAGAATCCTTTTATTCCTACTTGCTGCCTAATACCAATCAGCCAATATTCTAACCATGTTAGTATCTTTCCTGTAATACCATGGGCTCTTAACTTGGAAAGCAGCCTCATGTGTGGCACCTTGTCAAAGAGCTTCTGAAAATCCAAATATATAACATCCACTGCATCCCCTTCAACTATCCTACACTTAATCCCCTCAAAGGATTCCAACAGGTTTGTCTGGAAAGATTTTCCCTTAAGGAAACCATGCTGACTTTGTCCTATCTTGTCCTGTGTCACGAAGTACTCCATAACCTCATCCTTAACAAATGATTCCAACATCTTCTCAACCATAGAGGTCAGGCTAAGCGGTCTATGATTTCCTTTCTGCTGCCTCCTTCCTTTCTTAAAGAGTGGAGTGACATTTGCAAATTCCAGTCCTCCAGAACCATGCCAGAGTCCAACGATTCTTGAAAGATCATTACTAATGCCTCCACAATTTTCACTGCTACCTCTTTCAGAACCCTTGGGTGCAGTTCATCTGTTCGGGGTGAATTATTAGCCTTTAGGTCTGTCAGCTTTTTGAGCACCTTCTCCCTTGTAATAATAACTGCACTCACTTCTCTTCCCTCACACCTTTAAGCACCTAGCACACAGCTAGTGTTTTCCGCAGTGAAGAGTGATGCGAAATAGTCATTTAATTCACCTGCAGTCTCCTTCTCTGGCCTCATTTTCTAGAGGTCCTATATCAACCCAATTCTCTCTTTTATTTTTTAAATGCATGAAAAAGTTTTTTCAATGCTCGATCTTGTTTGCTAGCTTGCTTTCATATTTCATCTTTTCCCTCCTAAAAATTCTTTTAGTTGTTTTCTGTACATTTTTAAAAGCTTCCTAATCCTCTATCTTTCCAGTAATTTTTGCTTTGTTGTATGCCCTCTCTTTTGTTTTTACATTTGCTTTGATTTCCCTTGCAAGCCACGGTTGTACTATTTTGCCATTTGAGTATTTCTTTTGTTTTTGGAATATATCAATCCTGCATCTTCCTCATTTTTCCCAGAAACTCAAGCCATTACTGCTCTGCTGTCATCTCTGTCAGAATCTCCTTCCAATTTACTTTGGTCAACTCCTCTCATACCACTGTAATTTCCTTTACTCCACCAAAATATTGTTACGTCTGACTTTACTTTCTCCCTATCAAATTTCAAGATGAACGCAATCATATTGTGATCACTGCCTCCTAAGGGTTCTTTTACCTTAAGCTCCCTAATTGCCTCCAGTTCATTACATAACACCCAATGCAATACTGCTGATCCCCTAGTACAGTGGTCCCCAACCTCTGGGCCGCGGACCGATACATAGTCGCGAAGAATGCAGCTGTGCAGCGGTGGCTGGAATGCACCCAGCACATCTTTAAGGAAAAGGCAGAAATAAACAAGCTAATTAATTAGGTGCTGCCCGGCACGTAGATGTCAGCCCAGGTCAAAGGCGGTTTCCGATTACGTCGCCTCTGACCTGGGTTGACATTTACGTGCCGGGCGGCACATAATTAATTAGCTTGTTTATTTCAGCTTTTTTCATAAAGATGTGCTGGGTGCATTCCGGCCACTGCTGCGCGCTGCATTCTTCGCGGCAATGTATCGGTCCGCGGCCCGGAGGCTGGGGACTACTGCCCTCATAGGCTCAATGTCAAATTGCTCTAAAAATCCATCTCATATGTATTCAACAAATTCACCCTCTTGGGATCCATTATCAACCTGAATTTCCTAATTTACTTGCATGTTAAAATCTCCTATGACTATCATAACATTCCCTTTTTGACAGACTTCTTGAATTTCCCATTGCAATCTGTAGTTCACATCCCAGCTACTGTTTGGAGGCCTGTACTTTACTGCAGTCAGGGTCCTCTTACCCTTGCAGTATCTTATCTCATCCCACAAGGACTCAACATCTTCAGATCCTATGTCACATCTCTCTAATGATTTGATGCCATTTTTTACCAGCAAAGTCATGCTACCCCCCCACCCCACCTACCTTCCTATCACTCCGATACAATGTGTAACCGTGGACAGTCGTCTCCCAACCACAACCATCCTTCAGCCCCAATTCAGTGATGGCCACAACAGCATACCTGACAATCTGTAAAAGTGCAACAGGATCATCCACTTTATTTCTTATACTCCATGCATCGAGGTATAGCACTTTGAGTACTGTATTTGCTACACTTTTTGATTCTGCATCCCTAATACATTGACACTAACCCTGCTGGCTGCAATTTTGTCCTATCATCTGCCTGCCCTTCACGATAGTCTGACTGCACGCTGTCTTTTTTTTTAACCATCTGTCCTATTCTGAGTCACTTCACCCTGGTTCCCATTCCTCTGCCAAATTAGTTTAAACCCTCCCCAACAAACCTGCCCGTGAGAACATTTTTTCCCCCCTGTGTTCAGCAGCAACCCGTCCCTTTTGTACTGGTCATATCACCCCCAGAAGAGTTCCCAATGATGTTAGAGCCTGAAGCCCTAACCCCTGCACCAGCTTCTCTACCACACATTTATCTGCCAAATCGTCCTGTTTCTGCCCTCACTGACGTGTGGCACAGGTAGCAATCCAGAAATTACTACCCTTGAGGTCCTGCTTCTCAGTTTTCTGCCTAGGTCTCTAAATTCTCTATTCAGGACCTCATTGCTTTTCCTTCCTATGTCATTGGTACCAATATGTATCAAGACATCTGGCTGCTCTCTCTCACTCTCCAAAACGCTGTAAGACATCTGTGAGATGTTATTGTAATTTTGTGCCTATTAATTTTCTATTCACGGTAACTGGGCCTTTCTCCCCTTATAGAAAAATCTTTATCTGCCATAAGGAAATGGCTTTAATCTGGCACAATTCAAGAAATGCAATCCAGATCTCTCAGTCTCAGTTGTGCAGAATGTTAACTTTCCACCATGGTAATAACATCTCCTAATGCAAACATATTCATTTTCCTTGCCCCTTAAGAAATGGCCTTCTCCACCATGGTACATTGATGAGTCTGCAGAATAATTCTGCCTATCTTCCAGTCATCCACAGATCCAATGATAATTTAACATCTATTTGATAAAGGGAGAAAAGAGATAATGTCCAGCACTGCTTGAGTTGCCTCATCTCTCTAAGTTACAGAATCATTTCTCATTGTATCTGTACTACTTGAGCCATGGAGTGGGACTATCCTGTGATATTAACATAGAACAGTTTGACACAGGAATAGGCCCTTCTGTGGCTGTGTCACCATGTTTGTGTTGAACACAATGCAGATGTTGTGTCACAGCGCTTGTGTCAATTACAATTCGAAAATAAACAAAATCTCTTCTGCCTCTGCCATATCCCTCCATATTATCCCTATCATGTCTGCCTCACTCCTGTTGAATAGTTAAGATGTATTTTTGGAAACGTCGATTCATTAGCTGTGAAAATTGACCACATCTGTGTTCTTCACAAGTTCCTAACCAGATTCTGCAGGTACTGAAAGACTTTGGAATTAAACATGACATGTTTGCACTCTGGTTTTTGTGGCTAATGGGTTCACTGTTCTGTTGAGTTGAAATTTCAACTCACTGAGCCATTTGCAGATGGGGCAGATGGTGGCTGATGGGTAGGTGGGTAGTTTGAGCTGCTGTTCTTCCTCCATTAATTACACAGAACTTTTGTTTGCTCTGAGGTATAGCTTAATGGCTCAGAATACCAACCTCAATTCTCCTTCTCTACTTTTCGAGGATAAGATCAGAGGTTCCTAGGAAACAGTGCAGATATTACATATTTTCAAGGAAACTTTGAGCACTTCCAGACCAGGCAACACTAGATCATGCTAGAGTCCCAGATTAGCCACTAGCTGTGGCAAGGCTTCAACACTAAAACAGTCTACAAAATGATTTCGTGCCCGGAAACAACACATCCCTTCCTGACAAGCTTAATTCATCCTGTGCAGAATTTGAACAGCAGGTCAGTGAAATGTCACCACCAGATCTGACAGCCTGGGATGCACCTGTACCCATGGTCACCATTCTAGATATCAGATCAGTCTTCTGAGTGTGAATCTGTGGAAACAACTGGCCGCGATGAAGTCCCTGTTTGTGTCCTTCGATTCTTAAGGAACATGAAGGGAGTATTTGCTGACATTTTTAACCTCACCCTACTCTGATCTGAGGTTCCCATCTGCTTTAAGAACACCATTATCACCCAGTACCAAAGAAAAATAAGGTAACATAATTTACTGATCACCACCATCATCATGAAGTGCTTGGAGAGACTGTTGATGGCACACATCAACTCCAGCCACTCAGACAAATTTGACCCATTGAAGTTCACCTCCTGCAGAAGTAGGTCCATGGCAAATGCCATCTCCCAGCTTTTATCCTGGGCCGATCTCATATAACAATGAGATAGGGGACAGGAAGGAGATGGACTGGTTGCATGGTGTCAAGACAACAATGTTTCCCTGAGTGTCAGAAAAAAAGAAAACAAAAAGCTTGTCATTGACCTCTGGAAGGCAAGTGAGGTACTCAGCTCCACCCCCCGCCCCCACCAGTCTGTATCAATGGTGCTGAGTTGGAGATAGTCAAGAGCTTCATATTCCTATGTGTACACATGACCAACAACTTGTTCTGGTCCAGCTATGTGGACACCAAGGTCAAGAAAACACACCAATGCTTCTACTTCCTCAAAAGGTAATGAAATTCAGTATATCCCCAATGACCCTTACAGATTTTTTATGGATGCATCATAGTTTGCCGTGACAACTGGTCCAAGACTCTAAGAAACTGAGCTGTGAACGCAGCTCAGTCCATCACAAAAACCACTCTCCCCTCCATGAATCTGTCTACACTTCCTGCTGCCTTGGCTGTGATGGTATTGGGTTCCCTGTCTGCAAAGCCCTAAACACAAAAAGAAGACTTTAAGCACTATCTGATATAGATATCTATACATATTTAAGTTTAGCCAAGTATTTTTAAAAACACACTTAACTTTCAGAGGATTTCTCATTTATAAAATGTTTTCAATGTATAGAAGGTTTACAAACTACAAAGGATTTCAAAACACAGATAAAATTCTTATAACCTAAAAGAACATACCAATGAGTTGCAGATGAACAGGTTGTCCATTGCAGAAACAAGGCTGAGGAATAAATTCTAGTTCTTCTTTCTGTTCTGTTCTGTTTCCCTACCCTCCCCAATCTTTCTGTCATTTGCCTTGTCATTTCTAACAATTCCCAATGCTGAATAATATTTATACTCTTTGCTTCTAGATTACATCATATACATGTGATATTTTCCAGAACTTTGATTGGACAAAGTAATTTACATGGTTAATCTTAAATCTCCTGAGGACAATGTTGCAAATAACTTAGCTGTAGTTGCTTGGGTTAATGTAGGCCAATTAATGTAGTTCCATTGTCTTGCATTTGGTTATTGCAGACAAGAGTTCCATGATGCAAACCACATCTCTTAGCAACCATCCCAGGTGACCTTCTAGCTTCAGAGAGATTACTGCTTGCAATTTACATTAAAAACTGAAGGCTGGTTCTGGTTTACAACAAGAAGTTGAGCAAGGAATATTTATTAGATGTTTAACTTTGTCACAGACAACGTTGACCCTTTGGAAAGGTCATTCTGCCATACTAAAAAGATGATGTTACAATAAGCCTCTCTGTGAATATCCATCACACAGGAAAACAACTAACATAATCAAGGACCTCTGCTACCCTAGTCATTTTCTCTTCTTCTCCTCTCCTGCCGGGCAGAAGACACAAAAGGTTGAGAACATGTATCTTCAGGCTCAAGAGAAGCTTCTATCCATTGTTAATCAGACTCTTAAATGGGTCGGCAAAGGTGAACTTTTTATCTCTCAATCATGGCCAGAACATGAACCTTTATCATCAGAGGGCAGTGCGATGCCAAAGGGGCACTACGTAGAGGACATTGGTCTTATGGACGTTGAGCCTAAAGCCAATTTTCTTATATTAATAATCCCCTCTCACAGTTTAGGTCTATTTTATATTGATTTAATAAAGATTCATTTATTTTAACAATTTGGATGAAACATTTTATTCCTTAATCGACTATGTGATCTAGTTTACATCGATCAAATCCTTTTTTACCTGTAATTGGCCTTAGTGTTCTCCATGCTGTCATTACTTCCATTCTTTTCTTGTGCCTCATCCATATATTCACCACTCCACTCTTTGCTGCCACTCTCCCCTCACCCTCAGTCTCACTCTCCTCAATGAACCTTTGTATGTCTATTCCCCTCAATTATTTCTTTCCACTCTTATCTCTGCCATAGCTCTCCTTGCAAGCTCTCAGTGCTTCCGACCCTCAGAGGAATTCACAACCTCAGTGAACTTTTTTTCAAGTCTTCTCCTCTTTTTCTGGAACCAGTTAGGGAGAAAAGTTAGGAGAATGCTGTAAGAACTCAGTGGGATATGCCAAAGTTCATTCCTCCCACCCCGCTCTGATTCCATCTGCCTATCATCACCTCCCCTTCAGCTCTGTCTAGCACCTACCAGCTTCTTTCTCACACCTTCATACTGCCATCTACTGCTCCCTCAGTCCTGATGTATGTAGGGTCTTGCCTCAAAGCATCAGTTTACATTTTTTGCCGCTGTTAGACCTGCAGAGTTCATCCAGAACCTGTTTTTTATTCTATTAAATAATCACAGACTTCAATTCGGTTTAGCTGTGCACTTTCTTGAGCACCGTTCCAAATAAAAGTCTTTCTTTATTAAATTCTTTCAAATGGAATACAATTTTTTAGCTTTGATTTTCTAGTACTACGTTAGCCTGAAAATTGAGGTGAACAGCTTTAGTTTTTAAATTAGCAAAATTTGACCAAGGGTGAACAGAAATTCACCCTACATAATGCCAGAGAATTGAATTTAGTCCTGACCTCAGATGCTGCCAGCTTTCATGTTCTCCCTGAGAACCTTCCTTTGGATGCTCTGATTTTCTCTCATGTTCCAAAGAGGTAGGTTAATTGACCACTGTAAACTGACCCAAGTATCTGTGGATGGCAGAATCTGACCATAAGACACAGGAGCAGAATTGGCCATTTAGCCCATCGAGTCTGCTCCGCTATTTCATGTTGGCTGGTCCATTTTCTCTCTCAGCCCTAATCTCCTGTCTTCTCCCCATATCCCTTCGTGCCATGACCAATCATCAATCTCTGCCTTAAATATACATAAAGACTTGCCTCCCCAGCTGCCTGTGGAAATGAATTCTACAGATTCACCAATCTCTGCCTAAAGAAATTCCTCCTCATCTTCATTCTAAAAAGATGCCCTTCTATTTTGAGGCTGTGGTCTCTAGTCTTAGACACTCCCACCATAGGAAACATCCTCTCCACATCCACTCTATCCACTTTATAGTATTCAATAGGTTTCAAAGAGGTCACCCCTCATTCTCTGAATTCCAGTGAATACAGGCCCAGGGCCATCTAATGTTCATATGACAAGCTATTCAACCCTGGAATCATTTTCGTGAACCTCCTTTGAACTTTCTCCAGTTTCGCCACATCGTTTCTTAGATAAGTAGCGCAAAACTGCTCACACTATTCCAAGTGAGACCTTACCAGTGCTTTATAAAGTTTCAAATTACATCCTTGCTTTTATATTCTAGTCCTCTTGCCTTCCTCATCACAGGCTCACCCTGCAAAATAACCTTTAGAGAATCCTGCACAAAGACTCTCAAGTTGTTTTGCACCTCAGTTTTTTGTGTTTTCTCTCCATTTAGAAAATAGTCAATCCTTTCATTTCTTCTACAAAAGTGCATGACCATACACTTCCTGACATTGTATTCCATCTGCCAATTCTTTGTCCATTCTTCTAATCTGTCAAAGTCCTCCTATAGCCTCTCTGCTTCCTCAGAGCTAACTGCCCTTTAAGCTATCTTCATATCATCTGCAAACTTTGCAACAAAGCTGTCAATTCCATCATCCAAATCAATGACATATGACATAAAAAGATTGGTCCCAACACAGAGCCCTATGGAACAGCACTAGTCAGCAGCAGCCAACCAGAAGAGACCCATTTATTCCCTCTCTTTGCCTCCTGCCAATCAGCCACTGCTCATCCATGCTGGAGTCTTTTCTGTAATACCATGGGCTCATAGCTTGTTAAGCAGCCTCATGTGTGGCACTTTGTCAAAGGCCTTCTGAAAATCAAGTACACAACATCACAATTCTCCATTGTCTATCCTGCTTGTTATTTCTTCAAAGAATTCCAACAGATTTGTCAGGCAAAATTTTTCCTTGAGGAAACCATGCTGATTATGACCTATTTTATCATGTATATCCAAGTACCCTAAGACCTCTTCCTTAATAATTGACTCCAAATGCTTCCTAACCACTGAGATCAGACTAACTAGGCTATAATTTCCTTTCTCCTATCTCTCTCCTTTCTTGAAGAGTAAAGTGACATTTGCAATTTTCCTGTCTTCCGGAACCATTCCAGAATCTAATGATTCTTGAGAGATCATTAATAATGCCTTCAAAATCTCTTCAGCCACCTCTTTCAGAACCCTGGGATGTAAACCATCTGGTCCAAGTTACTTATCTATCTTCAGACCTTTCAGTTTCCCAAGAATTTTCCCTTTAGAGAGGATTGATGAGAACGTGGGGATTTTAAAAACTATGATTAATATAGTTTAGTTAAAGGGTGGTCAATGGTTGACACAAACTTCTTTGGTCAAATTGCTATTGTGAATCTTTCCATGATTCTAAATTTTTCTTGGCAGATTGCAAATACAAATAGTTTGTGAATTAAATGTTGAGACATCAAGAAACTTTTTTGTTAATTTATTTTATTAGGTTACACTAACTTATTATTGGAATGTTTTCATTTAACTGGTAGTGTCAAATATTGACTATGTATAGATTTTTATCCCTTGCATTTATCATTGCAGACATCCCACCTCTCCCGGAAGTTCTGGGAGTCTCCCGCATATTAATAGTGGCTCCCTGATGCCCGCAAAGTATATACAATATCACAGAAATCAATTTTTTTGAGAGCAAGCGAGCGAGAGAAAGCAAGACAGAGCGCGAGAGCGACCACAAGAGAGAGAGAGCGAGAGCAAGTGAGCCAGAGAGAAAGCAAGCGAAAGCGTGAGAGACCACGAGAGAGAGAGAGTGCACTATGGCAGAGTGTTCCAAAAAATATATAAAATGTGCGTCACCCCAGACTATATTAAAGTGTACCCCTGCCTAATAGGAGTAAAAATAATAACAGTGTTGCTCGCTGCACTGTTTGCAACAGTGACTTTTCTATTGCCCATGGTGGGTTAAGACTGTAAAAGACATGTTGAGGTGAGTTTAACAGGTGTCATTCATTCATTAGCATAGCTAACGTTATTTAAACTAGCTGGCCAGCTGCTAAGGAGCTACTCTATTGCAGACATCCCACCTCTCCCGGAAGTTCTGGGAGTCTCCCTTAAATTGATGGAGCTACCTCCCTGAAATGAGTTTTTGCAGGGTGGGATGTCTGTCATTGATGTCCCTGAGTTGTCCATATAGTTCTATGTAAACAGCTTGTCAGTCCGTCTGTGTCTTCAAGAAAAGAATTATTCCCAACAGATTTATTTTGTTTGCCACTGAATCCTGATTGACAAGCAATATACCTTTAACATTTTCTGTTTCTTTTCATGCAATTCAAGCATAGAATCTTTTGTTGATGTATTTTATCCATGCATAAATATGGAGGGATCAAAGAATGTCATTGCCACTTTATAATATTTCAAATGAATATTTATATTCATAATTATGCATTCCTTAGAAAACATTATAATTAACTCCTCAAAAATTTGCATACATTACACAATGAACATTGATAAATTATTTGAAAATAGAAGGTATTTGCATATTTTCATCAATTTTGAACAATCAATCACTCAGCTCCTACACAGTATTGCTTGTGGCATTTATGGTACCTTGTAGACTTTGTGCAATCAGCTAGTTAATCTTAATAGATGTTCTAAACAGATTAGAAGTTGTGAACTTTTTTTTGAAAGAAACTGATAATCATTTATGCAGTTTGAAAATAACCTCAAAATTAGATCCATAATTTATTCATGTCACATTATCAGAATTCCATTTGCTTTATAATCTTAAATGTAAAGGCATGTTAATGAGTTCAAATAAATATTCAAATAGACGGCATTTGTACACAAAGGGGAGGAAGAATATTGCTTTAAAGTTTAATCAAAATATATTGTAAAACATAAACTGTGGTGATATTCATTTTCTCTTTCTGTTCCTTTTAAAAACAATTAAGTATTCAATTGTTTTTGTAAATTATTTTCAATTGTGTATGAATGACATATTAGAAATGATTCTGGGTTTCAAACCATACAATATCTGAGTGAGGAGATTTTAATTAACAATTGAAAATAATTAATTTTACCAGTCTTTCCCAGCGAGGTGGATAGCCTCCTGATCAGCATTAGGATGTGGGAGGATATATTAAGATACAGGATATGGTTTCCTACCATATCCTAATGCTGGTCAGAAGTTTAAATATAGGAGATTGACTATATTTGTTACATGAAACATACAGTGAAGTATGTCTTTTGCATCAAGTCAAATCAGTGATTGTGCAAGTGTGACCATGCTATTAATAGGGGAGGCAGGTAGAAGAAGAATCATAATGGAGTAAAAGAGCACATGAGAGAGAGGGTGTAGGTTACTGGGAAATAAGGAAAAGAATGGGATTAGTCTGAGAAGCTGGCATAGACTCAATGGTCAGAAGATCCCCACGTTAGGAAATCTGAAATGAAGTTGGGTAACAGAGACAATAAGGACAGCCACATGTTTCACTTCTGCTTCAAAGAATTGAGAACTGCAAATTATGTTCGGCTGGTGTATGAACTATCCATGAAGTAGGCATATGTGCCTCTCATTACCTGTCCTGTTGGAAACTGAATATAAAGTATCCCTTGCCAGGAGGCTGTATTCAAACAATGTTAAATGTTCAACCATCAGCACCGCTGGTGGAAATGAAAACAATGGAGATAATGAAGATAATTAGTGTCACGAGTTTCTGTGCCTCAGTCATTTCAGATGTATGTTGATAGCACATTTTGTTTCAGATGGTTTCCCACAGAAAGATCTATCATTAAACAACAGATTCCTCACTTCTGAGCCAACAGTTGTTGATATAAATGGGTTAAACACTCTAATCACATTATAAGATTCCCTAGAGTGCATGGAAATGCTATTTTTTTTCATTTACCACCATCCCTGCCCCAGGTAGAATCTTTAATCAACATAACTCATGAGATATTTAACTCTTTAGAGATCACCATGGAGCTGTGCTAGCAAATAACTGCTTCACAGAGAACTTGCACAATGCCTTCATCACAACATAATTCACAAAGCTACATTTTTTTGAAAGAGAAGGACAATTTCAATATTGATATTTTGGAGATCTTATATTACTGCTGTAACCAAGCTAGATGACACTGGAGACAACTGCATATAATAAGATGCTCACAATTGAAGAAATTATCAAAAGCATTTGAGAGCCTGAAAAATAAAAATAGAAAATGTTGGAAATATTTTGGTGTAGTCATAGGGTCATGCAGCATGAAAACAGGCTCTTCAGTCTGTCGACACTGCCCCGATCATCAAACACTTGAAAAAGGGCATATATTAGAAAGGCTGGTGATTTTAAAAAAAATGGATTCATTTTAGGTTCCAAGTGCTCATGAAATATTCTTTGAGCTTATTGCGATGTTTTACCGTGTGCTTTAATGGAGCAGAGAAAAAGGCCAAAGGTGGAGAGGTCAAAGTGAGAATGAGACATAAAATTGAAACGACAAGTAATTGGAAGCTCAGGGTCCAATTTCTCTACTACTCCACCCTACAACAGGATGGCCAGAATTCCTTTGCTTCTTCCTTGAACAGAGATCCTCACTGTCCCCCTCCACCAGCACCTGGTTGAACTCATTCGGAGTTCGGAGATCCGAAATGATAGGAGGAGACAGGAGGGGGAGGGATAGAGCTAAGAGCTGGAAAGTTGATTGGCAAAAGAGATACAAGGCTGGAGAAGGGAGAAAGAAAGGGGGAGGAGAGCGCCAAAGGAAGATAGAGAGCAGGCAAGGAGAAATTGTGAGAGGGACAGAGAGAGGAAAAAAGAGGGAAAGAAAGAAAGAAAGAAAGAAATAATAATAAAAAAAGTAAGTGTTATATTCCAAACTGCTAAGTACAAGATATTTCTGAGCCAGGCAAAAGGCTTCAAAGCCATTTTCAACATCTAACTGAGAGCAGGGTTTCTGACTGTGGCCCATGAATGATAAAATTGGAAACAATGAATCTAGATACTGAACCTTTGTGACATAATTTATGGCTGTTTGGTAGAAAATACTCCAAATGATCCACCCTAACTTTAAGTGTATCTTTAAGTAAATGAAATTAATTTTTAGTGGCTAAGGTGTTAATAAATGTAAAAACAGGAAAGGAAAATTAAGCAACACACACAAAATGCTGGAGGAACTCTGCAGGTCTGGCAGCCTCTATGGAAATGAATAAGCAGTCTATGCCTTGGGCCAAGACCTTTCTTCAGGACTGATATATTAACCAATATTAAGCATTTCTCAATGAAATAATGTTAGAGCCTTTCACTAAAATTTGTAAAACTGGTTGAATTCAAAGATGATGACCTCAGTTCAAGTTTTATTCACATGAAAATGAATTCTGAAATTCAAATTGCAAATAGTTTATTCAATGGGAAATTGAAATAAACCACAGTTACATCAATTATTACTTAAATCAAAAAAGGGAGGGGATAACATCATTCTAACAGTAATGAGATATCATGAACATATTCTTTGATAACACTTCCCAAAAATGAAGTCTTGTAAATTTCAGTTGACCCAGTATTTATACCTTTTTGTGGAGATAGAATTCTGTACTTCCTTTGCCTCATGTATGAACGTGAGCTTTTAACTTCATTCTGAAACAGCTCCAAGTTTTAAGATTCTTTCGTCTCACTTTCATGTTGTCAATGGAGAAATTTTTTTTTCTGTTTTAAACTAAATAGTAGTAGTAGGCAGCCATCGATCCCAGGGGATCATGGGTTTGCACCTCTGGTGGACTGTGCCCTCTCCAGGGTGAAAACTTGGGCAGGAAGATTTGAAGAATCAGCTGTTGCCCATGCAGTGGGTTCCCCCTCTCCACGTCACTGATGTAGACGAAATGAAGGGCAAGCACCGATACAGCTTGGCACCGGTGACTTTGCAGAGGCTGCCAGCATGAAGCTATAAACAATATCAAACTGCCTTAGGGACCCCGGCTCCATATTTCTTCCTCGGGGTTTACTCCTGAAGCCTTTCCCATGGGTGGGTATGGCTGCAAGGAGGAAGAGGTTTAAAATCAGAGTTTTCCTTCTCCTTAAACTAAATAAAACACTTACATTTTAAAGGTGCCAAATGAACCAGTCTACCTTCTGAATTAATATGAAGGGGCATAATTTTCAGATGATTGGCAGGAAGTATGGGGTGGGAATGTCAGAGTTGAGCTTTGTTACACCAAGATTAGTGGATACATTGAATGACCTGACAAAGGTAGTTGTAGAGGCAGATACATTAGGGACATTAAAGAAACACTTAGATAGGAACATGGATAATGAAGGGCAATGTAGAACAGAAGGGTTAGACTGATGTTAGAGTAGGTTAAAAGGTCAGTACAATATCATAGGCCAAAAGACCTGTACTGTGCTGAAATGTTACTTGTTGTTCCACTTTCTTAAACTCCACCTAAATTTATGCTACTTGTCCTAAAAATGCTAGCTTTTTGAGGACAAGCTGCATAACGTTAGTTAACTCAGAATCACTGTGAATATGAAAATAGGATAGAATACAAGCTAGAGGAGATAAGTGGTAGTGTATTCTTTTTTTTGGTCTGTGTATGCGTGGGTATTACATGTGTCAGTTATCCCAGGAGTATTAGTGAAACATGTCTGTTTAAATCAAGCCAATGTCCAATGCCTGAAATATTGTACATATAATAATATAAGAGTTCACTATTTGACCCAATACCTAAAGGTAATGGTGATCTGCCTAACCTGAAAGCGACTCCAGCACTCCATCAATGGTTAATTAATCAAACTTTCTGAATTGCCTCTTGTGTTCAGTGAATGGAGTTCGTAAAAATATGGGGTGAATAAAATACTGCTTGCTTGTCAGAATGGCCTTTTGCTGTGCATTGTTACTCTGTGACTTTTCACTTAAGTATATAAACTGCATATCCGTAAGACATAGGAGCAGAATTAAGCCATTAAGCCCATAAAGTCTGCACCGCCACTTGATCATGGTTGTTCCATTTCCTTCTGAAGCCCATTCTCCTGCCTTCTCCCTGTAACTTTTCACACCCTGACATCAAAAATGTATCAACTTTTGCCTTAAATACACTTAATGACTTGGCTTCCACAGCCACCTGTGGCAAAAAATTCCGCAGATTCACCACCCTCTGGCTAGAGAACCTCCTCATCATCTCTGTTCCAATGGATGAACCTCTGTCCTGAGGCTGTGCCCTCTTTTCCTAGGTTCTCGCACATTAGGAAACCTCCTAACCACAAGCACTTTATCCAGGCCTTTCAATGTTCGATAGGCTTCGATGAGAGCTTGCCTCATTCTTCTAAATTCCAGTGAGTGCAGGCCCAGAGCCATCAAATGCTCTTCATATGATAAGCCTTTGATTCTCAGAATAATTTTTTTCAACCTTCCCTGAACCCTATATAATGCCAGTATATCTTTTCTTAGATGGGGGGCCCAAAACTGCTCATAATACTCCAAGTGAGGCCTCATCAGTGCCTTATAAAGCCTCAGCATTAAATCCTTGTTTCGATATTCCCATTCTTTGTCTCCTTCCAAACAGCCAATGCTCTATCTATGCTAGATTCTTTCCTCTTCTACCATGGACTCTTAACTTGCTAAGCAGCCTCATGTACAGCATCTTATCAAAGGCTTTCTGAAAATCCAAGTACACAACACCCACCAATTCTCCATTGTCTATCCTGCTTGTTATTTCCTTAAAGAATTTCAACAGATTTGTTCAGGTAAGATTTTCCCTTAAAGAAACCATGGTGACTTTGCAATATTTTACCATCTGTCTCCAAGTATCCTGGAACTTCATTCTTAGCAATCGACTCCAACATCTTCCCAACCACTGAGGTCAGGGTAACTGGCCTATAATTTCCTTTCTCCTACCTCACTTCCTTCTTGAAGAGTTGATTAACATTTGCAAGTTTCCAATCCTCCAGAACCATGCCAGAACTAGTAATTCTTGAAAGATCATTACTAATGCCTCCATAATCTCTTTGGCTACCTCTTTCAGAACCCTGGGGTGTAGTCCAGCTAGTCAAAGTGGCTTACCTACATTCAGATCTTTCAGCTTCTCAAGGGCCTTCTCCCTAATAATAGCAACTGCACTCTCTTCTGCTCCCTGACACTCTCGAACTCCTGGCATTCTGGTAGTGTCTTCCACAGTGCAGATTGACACAAATAACAACATTACTATCTCTCCAGTGTCAATTTCCAGTGGTCCGTTATCTACTCTCACCTCTCTTTTACTCTTTATATATCTGAAAAAACTTTTGCCATCCTCTTTGATATTATTAGCAGGCTTACCTTCATATTTCATCTTTTCTGTCCATATGGCTTTTTTAGTTGCCTTCTGTTGATTTTTAAAAGCATCCCAATTCTCTAACTTCCAACTAATTTTTGCTCTATCATGTACTCTCTCCTTTCCTTTTCCGTTGGCTTTGACTCTCCCTTGTCAGCCACAGTTGTGTCATCCTGCCTTTAGAATATTTTTTCTTTGAGAAGTACCTACCCTGTGTCTTCTGAGTTGCTCACAGAAACTCCTACCATTGCTTCTCTGCTGTCATCCTGCTAGTGCCCCCTCTCGCACTGTCTCCAAGCTTTCTCTATTTGTGAGCCAACCGCCTCTTCCTCCATCTTTTCAATTTGGATCCCAAACCCAGCAATCCTAGTTTAAACTCTCCCCACCAGGATATTGGCCAGGATAAAAGGAGGAAAGAAATATACCTTGCCAGTGATTAAGCTGCCAGAAAGCTGAATTTACAGTGTAAAGATTAATTTTGTGTAAGAGCTATGATCTAGATAATTTTTTTTTTGAAATGTGGAGGTATGTGATACCTTAAATGTAATTTTTTTTCAAAACAATTGGTTTTGCATGGCTATGTAACTTGGATGATTTTAATATGTTCTTTCTGGCCAGCACCAAGTACTCCTCTGACAGTGTTTGGCTAAATCTGACAGTTTTGCAATAATCTCCTCATGTTCTTTGCCAGAGACACCTACTGCAAGGCCAAACACTCAAAATAAGCCTTCAAAACCATACAAGTGATGCAGGTATATCAATTTTAGTTTATGTATTAGTTGGCTGAAGTATTCTTAGTGTAGGTGGGTGGAGAGTTGAAAGGCAAAAAGTTTACAGGGAAATAAATGAGGAAGTGGGATTAAGTAAATTGGTCTAACAGCCAGTATAGACTTGCTGGGCTGAATGGCTTGTCATGCAGAATTGTAATTAATAAGAATATGGGACTTGAAAATCTCTAAACAATGGAGTTTTTTGAAGAGCAGTATTAAGATAATGGATATAATATGTTCTCCACATCAGTCTGAAGAGTTTCAGTTGCTAGCAGAGTCTTTTTTTTTCACTTCTCTGCTTGAATGAGGGAGTATTTGGATAAGGGAGTTTGCACTGGGTTGTTTGCTGTCCTTGGACGTAACTAATTAGTCTTAATGCTTCCCAATGGGTGAAGTAATCTAAATACATTCTACTAGACACTGCTGGATTTCTGGAGAGCTCAGTTTACAATAATTGTTGCAGGACATGGGACCTTGAACAAAGAGTCCTTGTTCTAAGCTAACAGCTAAAAGATCCCTACATGTGGTACTTAGGACATTGTTACATTTTCTGACTTTATTATTTATATGCCACCCCCACCACACTCTCACTCACACTCACACTCACACTCTCACTCTCACTCACTCTCACTCACTCTCACTCACTCTCACTCACTCTCACTCACTCTCACTCACTCTCACTCTCACTCTCACTCTCACTCTCACTCTCACTCTCACTCTCACTCTCTCTCACTCTCACTCTCACTCTCACTCTCACTCTCACTCACTCTCACTCTCACTCTCACTCTCTCTCACTCTCTCTCACTCTCACTCTCACTCACTCACACAGCCACACACTCACTGTTCTCCTTCTCTCATTAGACAGCAGACCCAAAAAAAACCTGAAAGCACATACAACCAGGACAGATTCTATCCTGTTGTTGTAAGATTATTGAATGGTCCCCAATGCAATAAAGTGGATTCTTGACCTCACAATTTGCTTCTTTATAGCCTTCCACCTTAACGTCTACCTGAACAGCACTCTCTTTATAACTGTAACATTTTATTCTGCAATTAGTTATTGCTCTAACTGGTACTACCTCAATGCACTGTTGTAGTGAAGAGATCTGTAGGGATTTCATATACACAAAGTTTTTCATCGTACCACAGTAAATGAGACACTAGTAAACCAATTTAACTCTATGTGAATATACCAACTTGCTTTGTTAACGACGAAAATGTGCAGAAACTTTTCCTGTAGGCAGTTCAATCTTGCTTCCCAGGCTACGGAGTTATTACTCAGGGGAATTGATTTTAAAATACTGGTTTTGAGAGCAATGGTGAGCACTTCTAATACAGCAGGCATTATTAATCTTTCACCAATTGAGTGGGATTTTCCACAATTTGTTATCATTTTGGAAATGTTATAAGAAGCAATGATACCACAATCAGGGTCATTTATTACTTTCTAAGCTAATGACTCGAGTGCACAACACTTTTCAATGCTTCTTTATCTTTTGGAACTGACTAATACCATATGTAGCCTTTTCAGGGTGTCTTTTATAGAAGTGTTTCTGTAAGCTTAATATTTGATTAGACAGTACAGTTTTACAAATAAGACACACGTGGTGTTGCTGATCTGATGGGACCGGAATGAAACCATGCTCCAGGCACGTATATAACATTGTTTTGGCACACTTTCTTTCTTTCTTTTTCCAATATTTTTATTAAATATCATATACACAAATACAGAATTCATAAGGATACTTATTATAAATCAAAATAAGGTAGCACAAAATGCATTATATATAAATCACACTGATACAATCATGGTATCCCATATTCACGATCAATCAAATAAAATAAATTGAATTATGAAATACAATAATATGGTTATATTCTAAAAAAAAATCTGCACCCACTACCAAGCCAAAGCTGGTTGGTAAAATAACAAAAGAAAAAAAAAAGTACTTTACCGTATAGTGTTTTACAATAATAGCCCAGATCTATATTTTAATAACAAAAACAATTCAAAGATTTTCAAAATAGTTCAGAAAGGGTCCCATAGCATTTGAAAATCTTGATTAGAATCAGAAATTGAACAACGAATCTTCTCTAAATTTAAACATGACATAACATCGCATAACCATTGAGCATGTGTGTGTGTGGGGGGGGGGCAACCTCCTTCCATTTAAGCAAGATCACCCTCCTAGCCATAAGAGAAATAAAAGCCAGTACCCGCAAATGAGAAGGCTCCAAAGTCAAAGCTCTTTCCTCAACAATACCAAATAAGGCAGTCAAAGGATTGGGCTTAAAATTAACTTCAAAAAATACAGAGAAAGTTTGGAATCTTTCCAATATTTTTCAAGGCTCGAACATGACCAAAACATATGAATTAATGAAGCCTCTCCATTATTACATCTGTCACAATAAGGAGATATATCTGCAAAAAAAAAAGAGAGCTTGTCTTTAGACATATGAGCCCTATGTACCACTTTAAATTGTAGGAGGGAATGATAAGCACATAATGATGAAGAATTAACCATTTTGAAAATAGCCCTCCAGGTCTCATCAGATAATAAAGTATGTAAATCCTTTTCCCAATCTTTTTTTCATTTTGTCTAAAGAAGCCATTCTCAGTCCCAACAACAGACCATAAATATAAAATATTGAGCCATTATCAAAAGGTTTCAAATTAAAAATTACATTTATTATGTTCTTATCTGGGCTGGTAGGAAATATATGTAGTTTAGATCTTAAAAACTCTCTAATCTGTAGATATCAAAAAAAGTGGGCATCTGATAGGTTATATTTCACTGAAATCTACTCAAAAGAAGAAAGGATCCCTCCAACAAACAGATCCTGAAATCATTTAATGCCTAATCTATCCCATTCTCTAAAACACAGATCGGTCGTAGATGGTTTAAAAAAAATTAGAAAAAATAGGACTAGAAAGGGAAAATCTCAATAAACCGAAATGTTTTCTAAACAGTAGCCAGATCCTCAAAGTGTGCTTAACCACCAAACTAATAGAATCATTTGACTATCAATAAAAAAAATAATCAATCCTGGTATAGGAATGATGGACATGAGAGAAGAATGAATACTCCCTTTCTGCCGGGTGAAAAAATGCCAGACATCAACAATATCACATTTCGTTCGAAAGGATTGAATAAATAAAGCTGATTTATTAGGTGTGGCTGATTTAAGAGAAGAATGATCTAATACTGGGTCTAGACAAAAATTAAAATCTCCTCCCATCACTAAAGAATAAAGACTCAAATCTGGCAGGAATGAAAAGAAATGCTCAAAAAATGCTGGGTCATCCACATTAGCAAATACAATTAATTTATTATCTAGTTTCCCTGACACTATGACAAATCGCCCATTAGTGTCAGAGACAAATTTATGTTGAACAAAAGAAATGTATTGTCTATAAAAATTGAGACCCCTCGAGATTTTGCTCTGAATGAAGAATGAAATTGTAGACTCTCCCACCGATTGAATAGGTGTGCGTTGTCACAACTACGTACATGCATTTCTTGTAGAAAAATAATGAGAGCCTTAACTTTTTAATATAAGCAAAAATCTTATTCCGTTCTACAGGATGATTTAACCCTTTCACATTAAAACTAAGTAAATTAATATTTTGATCCATTTTAAATACTAATTAACAGAAGAGTTAAAAGATCTGGTCATAAGTTATTAGAACCAGAGAACGAACCATAAAATAAGGTACTCAGACAGAAAATTTGGATGATAGCCCAACCCATCTTCCAGAGAAAAAAGAAAAAAGAGACCCCACCCCTCCCCCTCCCAAAGCCAAAAAGCTGGCCAAAGGACAGTCAGCATGCTAAACCCTAAAGACAACCCTCCCAAAGAAATCCTGCGGGCAAAACTCCAATCATTCAAGGTTATTATGTTCCTACCAAGACAAAACAGACAAAAAAACTTAGATCAGAAAGCCAAAACATAAGAGGATTAATTTTAACAATTTCAAAAAAAATGTATATAGAAAAACCTCAAAAAAATAAACTAATAAAAAAAATCAAAGAAAATATCAAAAAGCAAGATATTTAAATGGTCAAAACGTAAGTTTATTAAAACCTTATTCTATCCAACATTAAAAAGATAATTGCTTTTGTAAGAGATATAATGCAATTAATTTTCTGTTTTCAAAAACTTCTGTGCATGTTCAACCGATCCCAGCCATTTCTGCACACCATTTTTCAGAATGATTCTAAGACGTGCAGGGAAGTGAAGGGAGGGCTTAAACCCTT
Source organism: Mobula birostris (assembly GCF_030028105.1). NCBI lineage: Eukaryota > Metazoa > Chordata > Chondrichthyes > Myliobatiformes > Myliobatidae > Mobula > Mobula birostris. Next base: position 157,263,616 of record NC_092375.1, read on the forward strand.
TGTTATAAAGCAATGACATGATCTCTTTATACTCGGCACGTTCAGCCATAACCTCCGGTGTATAGTCTTTTTCGAATCTGGTCATCTTCCTATTGTAATTGATCATTCCTACTCGACAGGTATGACGGATTAAAAGCTCCTTAGTTTGAAATTCATGGAAACATAATATAACTGACCTAGGTCACCCTCCCAACTTTGGTTTGAGGGCCAGTGACCAGTGGGCGCGGTCCAATTTAGGCACAGATGGCAATAAATCAGGGAATAGCTGCTTCAAAAAGCTTGCAAAGAATTCTGTGGGGTGGGCACCTTCAATTGATTCTTCAAGACCCAGAATACGTCGATTGTTCCTTCTGTTTCTTCTTTCCAAGCTGGTAATCTTCTTTGTTAATTTTTCACTAGATAATGATAATTTTTTGCAGAGCTTACTCATGTCTTCTAAGTCCGCTTCTGAATTATTCTCAATTCGCTTTTCTTGTTCGATTAGAGTTTGTTGAATAGCGTCCAACTTGACGTTAAGACGTTGAAATTCCTCAGAAAGTTCTGTTCTTTGCTTTATAAGGAAATCTCCAATTGATTCCAAAGTGGTTGGAGAATCATCTTCTTTTACTTTTGCAGAGGCTTTAGTCTTTCTCATAGACATAATAGAGCAATATTGAGATTTAGAATGTTTCAAAAAACTGGTAGGAAACAAAAAGATAGATAAGGTAGGAGCAAGTTCAAAAAGATGTTACCCCATTGGCTGCCAGCGGGGCTCTCTCGGAACACTTTCTGTAGTCTCTGTTTCTTACAGGATTAGAATTCAAGGCTTCACTGCCTTCAGACTCAGAGATCACACTGTATGTATTTATCCATCATTAATGGGGCTAAATTAAAATTAAAAATAACACAAGCTAGGGATGCCTATCAGATGTTAATGACAGCAGCAAGTTGACACAGTCGGTCAGGTCTCTTGCATCAAGTTAGTGTGCTGCTTACCTCCCACTCTCTCCCAAGAATCCTGAACACTCTCCGATGACTTCTATTTCCCATAACGCCTGCTTAGGACATGTAACCGCCCCTGCTGGGAATCACTGATCTAAGGAGTGGTATCCAGTCCCTTATGCTTATTTTTATGCTTACATTTTGGGTTGTGGGGAAAAGGCATGTAGGTGGAGATGAGGCCCAGATCAGCCATGATCTTATTGAATGGCGGAGCAGGCTTGACAGGCTACTCCTGCTCCTGCTCCTGCTCCTATTTCTTATGTTCTTATATTTCCAACATGTTAAATCAACATCAATCCCAATGGATAGGTCATGTCATCTCCATGTCTAACTCACGTCTTCTCAAACAGATCCTTTACACCCATTTGAAAGAAAATCAGCAAGGCCCTGGCGGGCAAAGGAAATGTTCGAAAAATACATCCAAAATCAGCCTGAAGAAATTCAATATTACATCTAAAAACTGGGAAGACATTACACTTAATAGATACACCTGGAGGAAATCTGATCAAGAGGGAGCTATGCTACATGAAAGTGACTTCTGCTGTGCTGCAGCAAACAAACAACAGCTGCAAAAGGAGAGGCTGGACAAGAAAAGGATTGAATCACTAACCACAGCCACCATTTACTCTTGCCCACACTGCACCAGAATATGCCAATCCCAGATCAGACTCTACAGCTGAGGACCCATCAATGGACAACCTCTTAGGAGAATATTATAATTGACTCATGTGATCACACTACAGGCTACATTAGCCTGAAATATGAATAGATTTTCAAATATTTTCCTTTGTATTTTGTAGGTGGTGTGAAGTATGAAGTTTAACTTTGAGATTAATGAACTATTTCTTCTAGTAACTGGCAAGAACATTTGCTAACAGGCAAAGCAATGGCAAACACAATGCCAATCTCTAGGGAGTTTTACCCTATGGTTCAAAATGCATCCTGTTGTGTATTTAATATTTAAGTAATATTTGAGTGTGGGCACGTGGCCAAGTGGTTAAGGCATTGGACTAGCTACCTGAAGGCTGTGAGTTCAAGTGTTGTGTCCTTGGGCAAGGCACTTAATCACACATCGCTCTGTGACAACACTGGTGCCAAGCTGTATGCGTCCTAATGCCCTTCCCTTGGACAACATTTGTGTCGTGAAGAGGGGAGACTTGCAGCATGGACAACTGCTGGTCTTCCATACAACCTTGCCCAGGCCTGCGCCCTGGAGAGTGAAGACTTTCCAGGCACAGACCCATGGTCTCGCAAGACTAACGGATGCCTTTATTTTATTTTATTTAATATTTGAGTAATCTTGTATATATATGGTGCCTATAAAACGTATCCACCATCCCTCCCCCAGGAGTTTTCTTCTTTTATTGTTTTACAACATTGAATCACAGTAAATTTAATTTGTTTTTTTTTTGACATTGATCAACAGAAAAATACTCTTTCATGTCAAAGTGACCCTACTTCAGGACTGAGAAGGAAGGGGGGAGATGCCAGAATAGAAAGGTGGAGGGAGGGGGAAGACGCTAGCTGGAAGGTGAAGCCATGTGGGTGGAAAAGGTCAAGGGCTGGAGAAGAAAGAATCTGATAGGAGAGGAGAATTGTCAGAAGGAGAAAGGGAAGGAAGAAGGGACCCAGGAGGAAATAATAGGCAGGTGAGATGAAATGAAAGGTCAGAGTGGGGAATAGTGGAAGGGAAGGGGATTTGTTCACCAGAAGAAGAAATCAATATTCATACCATCAGGTTGGAGAGTACCCAGACAGAATATAAGGCTTTGCTCCTCCACCCTGAGGGCGGCCTCAATTTGGCACAAGATAGGGCCATGGATCATCATGTCAGAATGGCAATGGGAGCCAGAATAAGAATCTTTGGCCACTGGAAAATCATGTTTGTGGTGGATGGTGCAGATAGTTTGGAGATGCTCGATGAAGCGGTCCCTCAATTTATGATGGATAAATAATGTAGAGAAGGTCACATCGGGAGCACCGGACACAATAGGCGACCCCAGCAGATTCACAGGTGAAACGTTGCCTCACCTGGAAGGACCGTTAGGGCCCTAAATGGAGGTGAGGGAGGAGGTACATGGGGCCACGAAGGGATAAGTGCCAGGAGGGAGATCAGTGGGGAAGAACCAATGAACAAGGGAACTGTGAAAGGAGTGACCCTTTGAAAAGTGGGGAGATGTGAAGGTAGACAGTATTTAGTGATAGTATCCCTTTGGAGGTGGCAGAAGTTGCGAAGGATGATGTGTTGGATGTGGAGGCTGTTGGGGTGGTAGGTAAGGACAGGAGGGACTCTATCATATTAGAGCAGCAGGAAGATGGGGTGAGCATGGATGTATGGGAAATGGAGGAGATGCAGGTGAGGGCAGCAACAATAGTAGAGGGAGGGAAACCCTGTTCTTTGAAGAAGGAGGACATCTTTGATGTCCTGGAATGGAAAGCTACATTCTGGGAACAGATGCCATGGAGGCGAAGAATCTGAGAAAGGGGAATGGCATTTTTACAAGAGACAGGATAGGAAATGGTACAGTACAGTCAAGATAACCACAGGAAATGCTAGGTTTAGAAAAGATGTCGGTAGACAGTTTGTCTCCAAGGATGGAGACAGAGAGATCAAGAAAGGGGAGGGAGGTGTCAGAGATGTACCAAGTGAATTTAAAGGCAGGATGGAAGTTAGAAGCAAAGTTGATAAGATTGTTGAGCTCAGCATGAGAGCATGAAGCAGCACCAATGCAGTCATCAATGCAGCGGAGGAAGAGTTAGGGAGTATAACCAGGGAAGGCTTTAGACATAGACTGCTCTGCATAGCCGATAAAGAAACAGGCATAGCCTGAGCCCATGAGTGCCCATTGCTGCCCCTCAAGTTTGGAGAAAGTGGGAGAAATTGAAGGAAAAATTGTTCAGGGTTTGGATTAGTTCTGCCAGACGAAAGATAGTGGTGATGGAGGGGGATTGGTTAATTCATTCATCAAGAAAGAAGCAGAGGGCTTTGAGGCCTTCCTGCTGGGATATAGGTCTATAGGTACTGAACACCTCTGGTGAGCATGAGGTAGTCAGGGCCAGGGAATTGAAAGTGACTGAGGAGATCAAGGGCATGAGAGGTGCCACGTATATGCGTGGGAAGGGACTGGACCAAGGGGGATAGAATAGAGTTGAGATTTGAGGAGATGGGTTCAGTGAGGCAGGAGCAGGCAGAAACAATAGGCCTACCCGGACAGTTCAGTTTGTGGATCTTGGGTAGGAGGTAGAAGCGAGCAGTGCAGCGTAAGGGAATTATATGTTTGGTGACAGTGGTTGGGAGTTCTCCAAAGTGAATGAGGTCAGTGATGGTGTGAGTGGGGTCCTCTCGAGGCATGGGTATGAAGAATTGTCTGAGAATTACCGCCTGGCCTCAGCAAGGTAGAGTTCAGTGCATCGCATTACAACAGCACTGCCTTTGTCTGTGGATTTGATGGTAAGATTGGGATTGGTGCAGAGAGAGTGGAGAGCAGTGAATTTGGAAGAGGTCAGGCTGGACAAAGAAATAGGAGTGTTGAAATCAAGCCGATTGATGTCTCATCAGCAATTAGAGATGAAAAGATCCAGAGCAGGAAGTGGGGTGTCCAAGAAGAGGAGAAGGGTTGGAGACACGAGAAGGGGTCATCAGCACGCCATGTGGAATCCTTGTGAAAGAAGTGGGCTCGAAGATGGAGGCGACAGAAGAGTTTGACGTCATGGCGGGCACGGAACTCACTGAGGTGTGAGCGATAGGGGGCAAAGACGAGGCCCTTACTGAGAACAGAATGATTTTCCTCAGAAAGGGGTAGGTCAGAGGAAATAGTGAATGAGTATCTGAGTAATTACATAGCCAGCTGATTTCCATTAGAAACCTGTCATCTTGTGAGTATGTCTCCTACTGCATACAGGGACATCTCGTACTTCTGTAACTATTTATAAACTTTCACCACTATTGCAGAGTAAATTTGATAGCTACTTCTGGAGTTTAGACAAATGCAATTAATTACAGAAATCCAGAAGTTTGTTTTTGTTATCATGTCCTGCTCTTCCGCAGGATATGCTGTTGCAATGATCATTGATAGAACCAGTGCTGAATTCACTGTAATAGTGTGAACTTAGGGTAATTGCTCTAAATATGATTTTAAAAGTTAGGGCTTGCATATTTAAGGAGGAGATATGCCCCTCCTACCTTTATGGCCCTGAAAATTTAAATTTACACACACAGATTTTAATTCACACCAAAAATAATTAGCTTTTAAAGTGTAAAATAAACTGGTTAATTGAATATTATGGCAGGTTTTTTGTTGGTTTATTTTCATTCTTTATACATGGTACTATCTTCTGCCATTGCCATTTCAGATTTCTATCTTGGCCTCATCTGTACTCATTTGTGAGACACAATGAAGATAATTAACTCTGCAATGCAAACACCCACACATACAGTAGACATACAACTATTCTATGACCTTCTAAAAGGTACAACGATATATTTAGAAGCAATGTGTATGTTCTACTTGCATTAATACATATTCTTTTGATCAGAAAGCCCAGGAGATAAAGTGAACCTTTCTCACCTCATCCACGAGGACAATTTGCTGGTCCTGATCACCATTCAGACCCAAGGGTAAAATAAATTGACATCATAACTGTTTCTATCTCAGTTTTCTGAAGTAGAAATGGTACAAATTCATGTGCAGTAGACAAAAGTAACATTTATTAGATAATAGTGTTAGTGATTGTAGAGTCATTTGGTATAAAATGGTGGGGGGCATTCACCTTATTGTACTCATGTTACTCAGGATGGAGCTATATAGCCTAATTTCATCAGAGATTGGTCTCTAACCCCATAGGATGTGATCAACAAAATAAATTTCTAAATACTGCAACACGGGTTTCTGCTTTAATCACCTTTCAGTCAATGAATTCCACACTCCTATCATAATTTATGTGAAGAGATGTTATCATCCTCTCCCCTCTAAAACTAACCACCATTTAAAACTCCTAACTGTTGGTTTTTATTCCATCTGTTAGAGTTCTTTTATTTTGCTCTCTATAATGCCCTCATAGATTTATATCCCCTCGATCAGGTCTTGCTTCAATTATTTTTGTTCCAAGGAATATTCCCCTAATTATCCAGTCATTTCACATAGCTAAAAATTTCCAGTCCTGATAAATCTCCCTAAGATCTGATCCAATGCTATTGTGTCTTTCAACTTTTGGAGATCCATGAACTTGGACTCCAAGATCACTTTTTCTCCACACTGCTAAGATTCCTGCCATTAACTTTGTACTTTGCCATCAAGTTCAACCTTCCAAAGTATATCACTTCACACTTTTCTAGATTGAACTCTACCTGCCACTTCTCAGCCCAACTCAGCATGCCGTCAATGTACCATTGTAACTTACAGCATCCTTCTCCACTGTCCACAACACTACCTGCCTTCATGCTATTGAAGAATAACAGTGGAAACATTATTATCTTTCTTCCTGATGGCAGCAGTGAGAAGAGAACATGTCTTTGGTGCTGGTGGAGGATTCTGCTTTCCTGCGACAAAGTTTCATACAGATATTGTCAGTGGTGGGGAGGGCTTTACCTGTGATGGACTTGGCCATATCCACTATTTTTGTAGAATTTTCCATTCAATGGCATTGGTGTTTCCATACTAGCCTGTGATGCAGGCAGTCAGTACACCCTCCATTATACATCTATAGAAGTTTGTCAGTTTCAGATGTCATACAGAATCTTCGTAAGCTCCTAAGGAAGTAGAGGCTCTGCCATGATTTCTTCATACTTGCATTTACTTGCAGGGCCCAGGACATTTTCTCTGAAATAATGACACCAAGGAATTTACAGATGACCTGCTCTATCTCTCATCCTCTGAAGAAGACTGGTTCCTGGACCTCTGGTTTCCTCCTCCTGAAGCCAATAATCAAAGTTCAAAATTGAAAGTGAATGTTATGATCAAAGTACATATATGTCACCATATACAGCCCTGAGATTCATTTTCTTGTGGGCATACACAATAAATCTATAGAATAATAACCATAACAAACTCAATGAAAGAACACAGCTTGGTCAGCAAACTTAAGTACGGAATTGGAGCTGTGCTTAGCCGTACAGTTGTAAGTGTAAAGTGAGTAGAGCAAGGGGCTAAGCACATAGCCTTGTAGTGCACCTGTGCTGATGGAGATCATGAAGGAGATGTTGTTGCCAATCCAAACTGACTGGGATCTGCAAGTGAGGAAATCAAGGATCCAATTGCAGAAAGAGGTATTGAGGCCAATGTCTTGAAGGTTATATAAGGAGGTACTGAGGTCAAGGACTTGAAGCTTATGTCCAATAATGAAAATTAAATTGAAGTTTAATGCAACGGTAGCATCAGTATTCTGTGAAATTAAACTCCCGTGAGAGCTCTTATATTATTAATAAAAAGGATCTTAATGTTTTAAGCTGAAAAAAAGTAAAGATGGGAGATTTCTGGGTTGATATCACTAATGACTCTGACTGCAACACAATGCTTGGAAGTCTGTTGTGACAGTCCTGGTTGCCTAAAAGGTCCACCAATATTTTTTTAGGAAGTTCATTGATTGGTCAAGTTGTTAAAGGATGCCTTTCATTTTTAGAAAAAGAAGTACCAGCACCTGATGAAAATGTTTTGAGATTCTCTTGCATCTTATGATAGAGAATGCTGCAATTAGGATAGACAGGCACTCTGTCCTCAGTTCCTGGAAGCCATGTTATATCATTCTATTTCATGGAAGAAAGCTTCTGAACAATTGAGCAAAGATTGGTTGCAGATCTACAGGGCCACGGAGAGGCTGCGTTCTACTAAAAGCACCTTTCCAGTTAGATAACATTTTGTTGCCTCTTCACATCCAGCCCTAGTAAATATATATCCCAAATTTAATTAAGTTCTGAAACTAAATGTGGTTGATTGCATATTAATCATAGTTTTATAGATGAAAACAATTTTGGAAAAGAGTTAATATGAATGTATTTGCAATTTAACAAATTCATTGTTCTCTAAACCCTTCACTGCTGGTTTCCATAAGACCTTAAAACATAGTAGCAGAATTAGGCCATTTGGCCTATCAAATCTGTTCCACCATACATTCATGGCTTAACCTTTTCTCCCCTCCTCAGCCCCACTCTACGGCCTTCTCCCGTAACCTTTGATGCTGTGGTCAACCAAGAACCTATCAATCTCCACCTTAATTACACCAAATGACCTGGCCTCCACAGCAGCCTGTGGTAACAAATTCCACAAATTCACCACCCTCTTGCCAAAGAAATTTCTCCACATCTCTGTTTTAAATGGCTGCCTCTATATCCTGAGGCCATGTTCTCTTGTCCTAGACTCCCCCACCATGGGAAACATCCTTTCCACATCTACTCTGTCTAGGCCTTTCAACATTTGAAAGGTTTCAATGAGATTCCCCCCTCGTCCTTCTAAATTCCAGCAAGAATAGGTCCAGAACCATCAAATGTTCCTTGATGATAACCCTTTCATTCCGCGAATCAACCTTGTGAACCTCCTCTGAAGACTCTCCAATGTCAGCACATCTTTTCTTAGATAAGGAGTACAAAACTGTTCACAATACTCGAGGTGAGGCCTCACCAGTGCCTTATAAATCCTCAGCATCACATCCCTGCTCTTGTATTCTAGACCTCTTGAAATAAATGCTGACATTATACATTTGCCTTCCTTACCACCAACTCAACCTGCAAGTTGACCTTTACGGTGTTCTGCACAAGGACTCCGAAGTCCTTTTGCATCTCAAATTTTCGGATTTTCTCCCTGGTTAGGAAATAGTCTTCACATTTATTTCTTCTACCAAAGTGCATGTCCGTGCATTTTCCAACATTGTATTTCATTTGTCACTTTCTTGCTCATTCTCCTAATCTGACTAAGTCCTTCTGCAGCCTTCCTGTTTCCTCAACACTACCTGTTCCTCCATCAATCTTTGTATCATCTGCAAACTTGGTAACAAAGCCATCTATTCCATCATCTAAATCACTGATATACAGCATAAAAAGAGGTGGACCCAACACCAGCTGCGGAACACCACTAGTCACTGGCAACCAACCAGACAAGGATCCTTTTATTCCCACTCGCTGCCTCCTACCAATCAGCCAATGCTCTAACCATGCCAGTAACTTTCCTGTAATACCACGGGGTCTTAACTTGGTAAGCACCCTCACTTGTGGCACCTTGTCAAAGGCCTTCTGAAAATCCAAATATACAACATCCAAAACATCCCCTTTATCTGTGCTACTTGTAATCTCCTCAAAAGATTCTAACAGGTTCAGCTTGGAAGTTTTTCCCCTTAAGAAAACCATGCTGACTTTGTCCCATCTTATCCTGTGTCACCAAGTACTCCATATCCTCATCCTTAACAATTGACTCCGACATCTTCCCAACCACTGAGGTCAGGCTAACTGGTCTACTATTTCCTTTCTGCTGCCTCCTTTCTTCCTTAAAGAGTGGAGTGACACTTGAAATTTTCTAGTCCGACAGAACCATAACAGAGTCCAATGATTCTTGAAGGATCATTACTAATGTCTCCAAAATCTCTACCGCTACCTCTTTCAGAACCCTAGGGTGCAGTTCATCTGGTCCAGGTGACTTATGCACCTTTAGGTCTTTCAGTGTTTTGAGCACCTTCTCCCTTGTAATAGTAACTGCACTCACTTCTCTTCCTTCACATTCTTCAACACCTGGCACACTGCTAGTTTTTTCCACAGTAAAGATTGATGCAAAACACTCACTTAGTTCCTTTGCCTTCTGCTTGTCCCCCATTATTATTTCTCTGACCTCATTTTCCAGCAGTCCTATATTCACTCTCATCTCACTTTTATTTTTATATACTTGAAAATGCTTTTTCTTTCCACCTTGATATTGTTTGCTAGCTTGCTTTCATATTTCATCTTTTCCTACTTAATGATTCCTATAGTTATTGCATGCCCTGTCTTTTATTTTTACATTGGCCTTGACTTCCCTTGTCAGCCACGGTTGTACTATTTTGCCTAATGCAAAAACAAAGTATTTCTTTGTTTTTGGAATACATCTACCCTGCACCTTCTTCATTTTTCCCATGAACTCAAGCCATTGTGGCTCTGCTGTCATCCCTGCAAGTACCTCCTTCCAGTTTACTTTGGCAAACTCCTCTCTCATATCACTGTAATTTCCTTTACTCCACTGAAATACTGCTATGTCAGACTTTACTTTTTCCCTATCAATTTTCAAGTTGTTCTCAATCATATTGTTATCACTGCCTCCTAGGGGTTCTTTTATCTTAAGCTGCCTAATTGTCTCTGGTTCATTACATAATACCCAATCGAGTAGAGCTGCTACCTTAGTGGGCTTAACAACAAGCTGTTCTAAAAAGTCATCTCATAGGCATTCAACAAATTCACTCTCTTGAGATCGATTACCAACCTGATTTTCCAATCATACCTGCATGTTGAAATCTCCCATGACTATAATAACCTAACCTTTTGACACAACTTTTCAACTTCTCATTGTAATCTGCACTCCACATCCCGGCTACTGTTTGGAGGCCTGTATATTACTGACTTCAGGGTCTTTTGACCCTTGCAGTTTCTTAACTCAACCCACAAAGATTCAACACTTTCCAATCCTATTTCATAACTTTCTAATGATTTGATGTCATTCTTTACCAACAGAGCCATGCCATCCCCTCCCCTCTGCCTATCTTTCTATCCTTCCGCTACAATGGGTAATCTTGGATATTCAGCTCCAAACCACAACAATCCTTCAGGCACAATTCAGTGATGGCCACAACACCATACCTGACAATCTGTAAAAGTGCAGGAAGATCATCCACCTTATTTCTTATACTCTGTGCTTTGAGATATAACACTGTGTACTATATTTGCTACCCTGTTTGATTATACTAACCCTGCTGGATGCAATTTTGTCCTATTCTCTGCCTGCCCTTCCTGACAGTCTGACTGCATGCTAGCTTTCCTTTTTTTTAACCATATGCCTGATCTTGAATCCCTTCACTCTGGTTCCCGTCTCCTACCAAATTAGTTTAATCCCTCCCCAAAAGATCGAACAAAGCTGCCCGCAAGAATGTTGGTCCCCCTCAGGTACAGGTGCAACCAGTTCCTTTTGTTAATGTCATACCACCCCTAAAAGAGATTCCAATGATCCAAGAACTTGAAGCCCTGCCCCCTGCACCCACTTCTCAGCGACGCATTTATCTGCCACATCATCCTGTTTCTACTCTCACTGGCACGTGGCACAGGCAGCAATCCAGAAATTACCGTGCTGGAAGTCCTGCCTCTCAGTTTTCTGCCTAGCTCTCTAAATTCTCTCTTCAGCACCTATTTGCTTTTTCTTCTTATGTCATTGGTACCAATATGTACCAAGACATCTTGCTGCTCCCTTTCCCCATCCAAAATACTGTGGATGTGATCTGAGACAACCCTGTCCCTGGCACCTGGGAGGCAACATACTATCCGGGTGTCCCGTTCATGTCCACAGAATCTCCTGTCTGTTTGGTTTACTATTGAGTCTCCTATAATACCTCTCCCCCTTCTCCCTCTTTCCCTTCCGCCCCACAGAACCATGCTCAGTGCCAATAATTTGGCAAACATGAAGAAATCTGCAGATGCTGGAAATTCAAGCAACACACACAAAATACTGGTGGAATGCAGCAGGTCAGGCAGCATCTATAGGAAGAGGTACAGTCAACGTTTCGGGCCGAGATCCTAGGCCTCCTGTCCCATGATCCTTCTGCAGCTCTGTATCCCTTTTGCCAATCAACTTTCCAGCTCTTAGCTTCATCCCTCCCCCTCCTGTCCTCTCCTATCATTCTGGATCTCCTCCTCCCCCTCCCACTTTCAAATCTCTTACTATCTCTTCTTTCAGTTAGTCCTGACGAAGGGTCTCGGCCCAAAACGTTGACTGTGCTTCTTGCTATGGATGCTGTCTGGCCTGCTGCGTTCCACCAGCATTTTGTGTGTGTTGCCAATAACTTGGTCTCCGTGGCATTCCCCTGGGAGGTCAAACCCCACAACAATACCCAAATTGTATACTTACTGAGGGGAATGGCCACAGGAGTACTCTGCGCTAACTGCCTATTCACCTTCCCACTTCTTCTCCTGACCATCACCTAGCTAACCGCCTCCTATAACTTAGGGGTAACTATTCCCCTATAACTCCAATTGATGTTGTCCTCTCTCTCCTGTACAAGCTGAAGGTCCTCCAGCTGTTGCTCCAGATCCCTAACACAGTCTTCAAAGAGCTGCAGCTGGATGCACTTCACGCAGATGTAGTTCCCTGGGAGACTCTGGTTCTCCCAGGACTCCAACATCCGTCATGAAGATCACAATGGCCATTTAAACTACACCGTACCCCAACGCAGTAAGAAAAAAAGGGAAACTCAACAGAAACTTACCTGGACAACTTACCCAGAGCCAACGCCTCTTCTGAGCCGAAGCCTCCTTTGAGCCAAAGCCTGACACTGCCACTCGCACCACTGGCCCACTCCAATAAAGGCCACTCCTCTTGTCACTTCTGTACTTTTATTTACTCCTCTCTGCGCTGCTCCTGCCGCTGATTGGGCCATCAGAATAACACCGAATACCCGTGAAGTTCTCCTTTTAAACTCCCTCTTCCTTGTTCAGCCATTCCTCAAAGCATCAACATGCAGACTCAGTTCTAAAGAATTCTTCCTTCTTGCACTGCTTCGATGCACTTACTCATAGCATGGTCTGTCTGGATGGCAGATCAGTCCATACAGGTTTTCCACTGTGCACGAGATAATAATAAACCAATAGCAATCAAGTGATGCTTGGGACTTCGTATGAATGCAGGCCACTCTCTTTCAAAATCAATGTGGTACCTTTAAACAGCAGCATTACCTCCCAATATGGGTATCTACTGAGGCATGGAGACAAGTTTAACACAGACAGTATGGACTACATGTGGAAATAATAGATGTCAGTAGTTACCATCAACTTCACATCAATCAGTAGAGCTATGACCAAGCGATAATTAGATGGACACCAGGATCCCCAATGCACACCTCCAGCGTTAACCAATGCTACTTCTACATTTTATTAGGGTAAACATAATAATAACTATCTTGATTTTGTTTTAAAATTATCCATAATCATGTTCAAAAGTAGCAGGATCAATTCAAGGAAGCAAATTATATCTCATATAAAGAGCTTGTTCCTATTGGAGTGAGAGGGTACATACTGTTCAGTGAGCAACATGCAAGCATAACGTATATCAATAACCTAGTATGTTTCCTCTAAAACGGCAGACAACAAGGCTGAAGTGGTCGGTGTTCTTCTGATGTTAACGACAGGACCTCTTTTAAGTACCGTTCTCTGGTGTCTTGTCTCAAGAGGAGTGGGCCACATTGCAGAGAAACAGGCTGGCAAGAGGGTAGAGCATGATCAGAAGTCACAGAAAGGTTACATGGCGGATGATCTTCTGCAGTCAGTAAGGGAGTGGGAAGCTCATTGTCCTGGATATAAAATAGGGAGCATGTCACAATGCTGAGGGTTGTAGAAGCAGAGAGATCTGGGACATGTTTGAGAATGGTGGAAGAACAAGGTTGGAGACATGGGGGTGAAAGCTGAGGTGGGGATACACTGTTAAAAGGGAAGTCCATGTCAACTTCTGAGACTCAGATATACACACTTAGCTCCCAGGATATGCAGAAAAACAGATAAAGTAAATATTTTTAAAAATTCTAAAATATAACAGGGCCCCTTCCAGCCCAGTCCAATTTAATTCTGGTTTGGTTAATATAAAAAGTTATTTTTGACTGCAAGGTCAAAGGATCAAGGTTGATATTTGGTGGAGTGCTGATTTTCTTGCAAAGAGTTCCAGAGATATTTAAGAAGTCATTATAAATGAAACATTAGCAGTGCACAAATCATCTATTAAAAAATCATCATGGTTCTCATCAGTTAGATGGAGAAAAGCTGGAAAGCAAGCTTGATTAATTGACCCATTAACAAGCAATCACACAGACTCATCAGATTGGGTTAGCTTTGGGTAGAAGATGAAGACGCAGCTTCATTTTGACAGATTACTGGTAGCAGAGCGTTATCATTAGCATTTTAACTACCAACAGCACAATAAAACCATAAGCCCAGAAGACAGAGGAGCTATTCGGCCCATCGAGTCTGCCCCAGCATTCTATCATAGCTGATTTATTATCCCTCTCAATCCCATTCTCCTGCCTATCAACCACCACTTTAAATATACCCAAGGAAATGGCTTCCACAGCCCTCTGTGGCAATGAATTCCACAGATTCATCACACTCTGGATAAAGAAATTTCTCCTTATCTGAATTCCAAAGGGATGTCCTTTTATTCGGCAGATATTCTCTCCACATACATTCTATGTTGGATAGGTTTCAATGAGATTCCCCCTCATTTTTTTAAACTCCAGCAAGTATAGGATGGAACTATCAAATTCTCTTCATACATTAAACCTTCCATTCCTGGAATCATTCTCATGAGTCTTCTTTGGACCCCCTCCAATGCCAACACATCGATGTTTAGGTAAGGGACCCAAAACTGCTTTAAGTACTCCAAGTGTTGTCTGGCCAATGCTTTATAAAGCATCAGCATTACATCCATGCTTTTATCCTCTAATGCTCTTGAAATAAATGTTAAAATTGCATTTGCATTCCTTACCACCGACTCAACCTGCAAGTTAACCTTTAGGGAATCCTGTATGAGGGCTCCCAAGTCCCTTTGCACCTCTGCTTCCTTAATTTACTCCTCATTTAGAAACTAGCTTGCGCCTTTATTCCTTCTATCCGTTACATGCTCAAGGAGATCTGTTTTTTTTCTGTGAGAATGATGTAATGGTCTTTTGGAGGTCACCTGATGTGATTTTCCCACCAATATGAGGTTACGTGATGACATGTGCCCCCATGACTATATAAGGGTTGACCCAGGTGACACAGGGGGACTTTTGAGTTTGTAGATTTCCAGGTAGAACGTGCTGTATCTCCGTTTCTGTTGCGTGTTTGTTTTTGGTGACGCAGTTTCATTTTTAAAATGGTTGTGCGTTCTGTTGCAAAGTACCTTATTATTTGGACTGGAAATTTTTGCTAGATGTGTTGATTTACTCAATTCTAACATTCGGAGGGAGAGTGAAGAACCCATCGAGCGCAGAATCGAAGGATCCAGAGAAGTTGGCATCATTTGGCAGTTTAATAAAGGATCGACCTTATTCAGTCTTCGTTGCAGTAGTAGCTACCTGCATCGAGATAACTCTTGCCAGAAAGAGCAAGGAGTTCATGCAAAAAGGTGCTCTCTCTCTCTCTCAGAAGGAATTTAAGGTAAGTTGATTTAAACTGTTTATTTTTGGCATCGTGAATCCTGTGGACAGAACCAGTAGTAAAGTTGCGTCTGTGAAGAAATCCTTCTCCAGAGAAGTCTCTCCCAATTGAACGTGTAAATCTGTTGGACTTTTGAAGTAATCGCTTTAAGAACTATATCTGACTGTATCGCTTTAAGAACTCTTTTCGTATTTAACGCTTTAAGAACCAGAGCCGAGTGGCGAGTTGGTGAACGGCTGCATATCTGTTAACTTCCGGTTAAAGTTTTCGTTTGTTTTTTTTACCTTATCGTTTATCCGTGTTTAATAAATGTTTGGTTGTTTTCATATAACCTGTCTCGATTGATATTCATTGTTGCTGGTTACAAAACATATCAAAGTACAATGCCATGTTCTTCCCTACACCATATTCCATTTCTTTAGGGCCATTCTCCTAACCTGCCTAAGTCCTTCTGCAGACTCCCTGCTTCCTTAAAACTTCCTGCCCCTTACCTATCTTCATATCATACATTTTGTCAAAAAGCCGGCAATTCCATCATCCAAATCACTGACATGTAATGTGAAAAGAAGCAGTCCCAACACCAACTGCTGCAGAACACCACGAGTTACCAGGATCCACCCAGAAAAGGCCCACTTTATTTCCACTGTTTTCCTCCTGCTAGTCAGCCAATATTCTATCCAGACTAGTATCATTCCTGTAATACCATGGGCTCTATTCTTGTTTAGCAGCCTCATGTGCACCATCTTGTCAAGTGCCTTCTGACAAAGGACTCTCCTTTGTCTATCCTATCTGTTATTTCCTTAAAGAATTCCAACAGGTTTGTCAGGAAAGTTTTCCCCATAAGGAAACCATGCTGACTTCGGCCTATTTTATCATATGCTTCCAAGTACCATGAAACCTCATCCTTAATAATGGACTTTAACATCTTCTCAACCACTCAAATCAGGCTAACTGGCCTATAACTTCCTTTCTTTTGCCTCCTTCCCTTCTTAAAGAGTGGAGTGACCTTTGCAATTTTCTGGAAGCATTTTGGAATCCAGTGATTCTTGAAAGATCCCTACTAATGTTTCCACAATCTCCTCCGCTATCTCTTTCAGAATACTTGTGTGAAGTCCATCTGGTGCAGTTGACTTACCTAGCTTCTGATTTTTCAGCTTCCCAAACACCTTCAATGACACTCACTTCTCCCCCTTTGACACTCTTGGAATTCTGTAATACTGGTGATATCTTCCACAGTAAAGATTGACTTAAATTTGGCTGTCATTTCCTTGTCTCCCGTTACTACCTCACCAGCATCATTTTCCAATGGTCTAATTTTCATTCTTGCCTCTCTTTTACTCCATATGTATAATTAAAAAATGTTTGGTATCCTCTTTAGTATTATTGGCTAGCTTATCTTCATATTTCATCTTTTCTCTCCTTAAAGCAGTTTTTAGTTGCCTTCTGTGGAATTTTAAAAGCTTCCCAATCCTCTAGCTTGCTACTGATAATTGCTATATTATATGCTCTCTTGTTAGCTTTTATGCTGTCTTTGACTTCCCTTGTCTGCCATATTTGCTCATCCTCCCTTTGGAATACTTGATCTTTAGGATCTATCTATCCTGTGACTTCTGAATTGCTCCCAGAAACTCTACCCATTGCTCTTCTACTGTCATCCCTGCTGATGTCCCTTTACAAACAACTATGGCCAGCTTTTCTCTCACGCCTCTATAAAGTCCTTCACTCCATGGTAATATTGATATATCTGATTTCAGCTTCTCCCTCTCAAACTGACAGGTGAATTCTATCATATTATGATCACTGCCTCCTAAGGGTCCTTTATCTTAAGCTTGTTAATCAAATCTAGTTCATTACACAGCCTGCAGTCCAGAATTGCCATTCCCCTAGTGGGCTCAGCCACAACCTACCTTAGATAGACTGCTTGTAGGCATTCTATAAATTCCCTCTCTTGGGATCCAGCACCAACCCAATCTTCCTGCATATTAAATCACCCATGACTATCATAATATCGCCCTTTTTACATGCCTTTTCTATCTACTATTATAATTTGTATCCCACATTCTGACCACTATTTAGAGGCCTATATATCTTCCATCAGGAGCTTTCTTTATCCTTCTGGTTTCTTAACTCTACCCATAAGGATTCTACATCATCTGATCCTATGTCACCTGCTTCTATGGGTATGATTTTGTTTTTTACCAACAGAGCCACACTTGTGCCTACCTGCCTGTCCTTTCTATACAATCTGTATTCTTGCATGTTGTGCTCCCAATTTTTAATCTTTCAGCCACAATTCTGTGATGCCCACAATGTCATACCTGCCAAACTCCAATTGCTCTACAACACCATCTACCTTATTCTGTATGCCATATTCAAAAAGGTTGTACTTTTATAAAGATAGAGCAAGGTAAACCTCATTCAGACACAAGCAGGTTGTAGCTAACAGTATTACCTCCCACTGTTTAAGGGAATTGATTTTGAGCAAATAGGTCAAAGTTGAGATCATTGTCCTATTGACAAGTGCATGTATGCAGAGGTACAATGAAAAACTTACTTGCAGAATCATAACTAACACATAAGCAATGTTTACAAAAAATACATATATACAATTTTTACAAGAAGAACACAATTAGAACAATAGCAAAACTCTATTCTAGTGCAAAATGGTCATAGTGTTGCTAAATTGCAGCATTTAGGACAAAACACACACACTGTCCTGGAGGAATTTATCAGGTCAGTCAGCACCTATGGAGGAAAATAAATTGTAGTGATCAGGATTTTGCACATTGGTTCAAGAACTGAATGGTTGAAGGGAAATAGCTGCTTTTGAACCTGATAGTGTGGGACTTCAGTTTTCTGTATCTTCTGCTCCATGGTAGCTGTGAAAAGATGACAAGCATGGCCTGGGTGGTGGGATCTTTGATGATAGATGTTGCCTTCTTGAAGATCCTTGTAACTAATAGAAGAGTATAACTATTGCAAGACTGTATAACTATATAACTGCATATCTATTGTAACTATTACAAGAGTGGGAATAGACGTGCCTGTGATGTGTTGGGTGGAATCCACTACTCCCTGCAACTTCTTACATTCCTACGACGCAACCAGTCAAGATACTTTCAATAGTATATCTCTAGAAGTTTGTTAGAGTGGTCAATGGCTTACTGAACCTCCAAAGAAAGTAAAGATGTTGGCGTGCTTTCTTTATAATTGCATCTATATGGAACAGATCAACCGTTATGTAAATAAAAAGGAATTTAATGTTGCCGACTCTTTCCACCACCAATCCTCCAATGTAGAGAGGTGCATGTTTGTCTTCCAGGAAGCTGAAGTCAAAAATCAGCGAGTGAGAGGATGTTTCTGTGACACCACCGAACCAGTTGGCCTATTTCATTCTGGTAAGTTGACTCATCGCCACGTGTATTTCATCCAACAGTAGTAGCGTCATCAGCGAATTTGAGAATGGCATTGGAGCTGTGCTTTCCCATTCAGTCATATGTATATGGACATTAGAGCAGAGAGATAAGCACATAGCCGTGAAATGCACCTGTGTTTATGATCAGTGAAGAAAAGATGTTGTATCAAATCCTCACTAGTTGAGGAAAGCTGGTGAGAAAATTATGAAACTAGTGACAAAGGTACGTACAGAGGCTGAGGTTTGGAAGCTTTTTGATGAGTTTGGATTTGATGATTGTGTTGAATGCCAAGTTATAGTCAATGAACGTATGAGGCCCTGTTGTCCAGATGGTCCAGAGCAGAGTGAAGAGCCAGAAAAACACATCTGCTGTTGACCTGTCATGGTAGTAGGCAAATGGGAGCAGATCGACGACACTCCTGAGGCAGGAGATGGTTCGTGTCATAACTAACCTCTTAGTGATGCAATTGCCACCAGATGGTAGCCATTGTGACAGGTCACCGCACTCTTCTTGTCCATCAATAGAACAGATGACTTCTTGAAGCAGGTAGAAATCTCATACTGCAGAGGTGCAAGGTTGAATACAATTATAAATAGGCGGGAGGAGAAGATGGCGGCGCGATGCAGCGTGCGCATCTCTCTGGTGAAATGATATCGTATTTGTAAGTAGGATGCCATGCACAATTCTGATTTGATGGAGACAGATGTGAGAAGGCACAGAGGAATATCTGGAGAAATTTCTAAAATGCCCGGTTCGCTGCCGCTGCTACTGTGCGATCGGGGATCTCCGGAGGGAAGGCCCCAAAATCCCCGGCTTTGCTTGCTGTTGGCGACCGAGGCTGGGGTCGAAGCATTCAGCAGAGATGGTGCTCGGTACTCAGTGTCGGAGGGCTGATCGGAGCTCGAAGTTTTCGGACGACTCAGAGTCGGACTGTGGTCGGGCATAGCAGGGAGAGTTTTCTTCCTTCTCCTGTCTGCGTGAAATGTGGGACTTTTGAGAGACTTTGAACTTTTTTACTGTGCTCATGGCCTGTTCTTCATCAAGTTATGGTATTGTTGCACTGTTGTAACTATATATTATAATAATGTGGTTTTTGTTAGTTTTTCAGTCTTGGTCTGTCCTGTGTTTCTGTGATATCACACCAGAGGAATATTGTATCATTTCTTAATGCACGCATTACTAAATGACAATAAAAGAGGACTGCGTGTCCTCATAATCTAATCTAATAATCTAAAATACTCCAGCCGGATATAGATTTACTCTCTTGAAGAATGCATGGACATCAGCCTCAACAACTGAGATTACAGGGTGATCCAGAGGTGTAGGTGTATATTTTTCTCCCTGTCAAACCATATATAAAGAGCCTTATCTAGCAATTCATGGATTCTGATAATCTCAGTTTAGCAGAGATGCAAATAATGGTAATGATGAGTTACCCAAAGTTGCATGCTAGAGGATCTTCCAGGAAAAAAAAAAGAATTCTGAGAGATAAGAGGTGCCAGGCAGATGCAGTTCTTTAAAAAGTTAAAAATAACTTCGGAAAAGATGAAAAAAAAACACCTAAGCTTGGCTGTGGTCACACAGTTTTTCATTATTACAATTTGATGTTCAAATTAGGCATGCATACAGGTTTTCTATTACCCTCTCTGTTCTAGTACCAATTCAAATTAAATTCAATTTCAATAGAAGTACTGCACTATTGTAGAGTCTATGCATGCCAGGATATACTGGAAATATACCAAATGGAAAATCACAGGCTTGGAGTTTAACATAAATGGACAACGTTTCTGTTCTTACCTCCCCAATGGATTCAATTGGCAAATTCAGAGATCAATGTTGAATGTCTCAAAGGAACCCAGAGTTTTAATAGGAAAAAAACATTTTTATTGGTAATATCAGTTAGACAGAATGAGTATTCAGTTTACAACATATTCAGCATCATAAATACGAATAAAATGTTGAATTTAAGCACTTATTTATATAGTATGCATGATATTACAAAAGCTAAGGGCATCATAATTGGTTTGAATCAACAAATACTTGATCTCTACCAAATGTTTGCACATTCCTTGAATTAATTGCAATTGGATTGATGTCTACAAGCACCAGAGGGTGCTACAGATTATTTTTAAATCATAAGAATATTGAAAACTCTTGAATGTATTTCTGAAAAAATAATCTAAAGATATACATATATTTTTTAAAAGATTGTGATCCAAAGCAATACAATGTTCTTTGGTCAATTAGAAGAGGCAGCTAGTCATGCTGACAATCATATACATCTTCAATGGAGCTGAAACTCTTTCTAGTTTACTGAATTGTAATGATATTAACAAACACAATGCATACAATCTCACATCTTTCTCTTTCACCCTCACTGCCCCAATCCACCAATCTATTCTTTGCATGATATTGCCTATCACCTGCCATGTTGTTCTTGACCCCCTCCACCCATCTTCTTATTCTGGCTTCTGCTCCCTTCCTTTCCGTCCTTGATGAATACTCTTGACCCAAATATGCTTACCCTGAAGAAGTTTAAATGTTCAGTAAGATGCTATCTTACTGCTTTCCATCCATATTTTCTGTGGCTCTCTGACTCTTCAGTCACGCACTCCCCTCTATCCTGGCTTCACGTCATCTACCAACTTGTACTCCTTCCTTTCTCCTCATGTTTTCTGTTCTGGATTCTTCCCCCACCTCTCTACTCCTCTGCATAGATGCTGCCTGACCTGCTGAGTTTTGAGTTCCTCCAGCATTTTATGTTTGCAGCTCTGGGTTTCCAGCATCTGCAGGATCTCTTGTGTTTACGATTTGTTGCTCCAATGCCAAGCTTCTTTGAGGTAAGCCTACCCTGAAGATGCTTAAATCCTTTCTACAATGGGAGTTCAGTGAGATGCTCTCTCACTGCTCCCCTTTGTGTTCTTTGCTGAGCCTCCTAAGAGGCTCATTTCACCTATCCGCTGCCAGCTTGTGCTTCTTCCCCTCACCCTACCTTCTTATTTTGGCTTCCCCCACCCCTCCCCTCTCTGATCCTTTCCAGTCCCGATGAAGGTTCTCAGCCTGAAATGTCAACTCTTTATTCCCTTCCATAGTTGCTGCCTGACATGCTGAGTTCCTCCAGCATTTTGTGTGTGCGCTGCTCAAGGTTACAAGCATCTGCAGAATCGCTTGTCTCCGTAATGTATGCATAGGGTTTGGCAGCTGAACCCACTGTTGCTACTGCTAGAGAAATTCAATTTACTGCTGATCAAGAGAGCAGAAACGGAGAATGAATAACTCCAGTGTGTTAAAAGGCTGAAGATTTCAGGACTGGTGCTAGGCTAATATTAGAAAAAGAAATGTAAATTGAAATACAAAGAGATTTGCTTAACCAGAAGCCAACACAGTACTAGTTGGTAAATGGGACTGTAAAAATTAGAACCAAAAGTTCTGAAATCTATTGTGTGCAATTCTGGTTGCCACACTACTATGGTGGAGCTGGAGAGAGTGCCGGGGAGATTTATTTGGTTGCTCCCTGGATCTGAGGTCCTTAGTTATGCGGAGAAAAAGATGGATTTGTTTTCTCTGGATTGTGGGAGGCTGAGGGGTAAACAGAAAGAGGTCACCTGAAAACTGAAACTTGAGAGATACAAACAGGGAAATTAGTTTCTGACGAAGGGTCTCGGCCTGAAACGTCGACTGTACCTCTTCCTAGAGATGCTGCCTGGCCTGCTGCATTCACCAGCAACTTTGATGTATGTTGCTTGAATTTCCAGCATCTGCAGAATTCCTTGTGTTAGGGTAATTCTTTTGAACCTTTATACCATGATAAGTGTATCAAAAACAAGGAAGAGATTCAAGGTATGAGGAGGGAGTTTCAAGGGAGGTTGCAGGGCGAAGGTTTTTTTTTAAAGTGACTTGCTAATATCTGGAAATTTGACTACATTTAAGAGACATTTAGACAGACCCTTGAATAGGTAGGTCAGAGAAGGATGCAGACAAATGCAATCAGAGTAGATGGGCAAAAAGTTTGGCCTGCACACAGTAAAGCAAGGCCCTGCTTCTGTGCTATGCAACTCTGTGACTATGACTTTATGAAGGGAGAATGAGGTTGAGCCATCAAGTATGAACAGGAGGGGGAAAGCCTGGAGATAACAAATGCATGGATAAGGGGTTTTCAGGCAAATGATATAGAGGAGGGTCATTTTTCAGTTGACGTTATGGACATCTATGGAAAAGGATAAACAGTTGATGTTTCGGGCCAAAACTCTTCATCAGGACCCAGCATCTTCAGGTTTTCTCTTGTTTGTGATACTTCATGGAGTAACTTTTAGCCTCTGCCGAACTTCAGTACTAATGACGTAAGTGGGGGGAGAGATGAGGTCTTGCAAAAGAAATTTAAGGAGAAAATATTTAAGGAGTGTTTAACTTACTTCTGCACACACTATCTTTTTAATTACTTGCAGTCTTATTGCAATTTATCTGATGAAGTATAACTGTTTGGCAAACAGCAAGGCCAAGGCTGGGTAGATGAGCTGCATTGCACTTTTGTTCTCAGAGCTACTCTTTTGGGTGGAGATGACAGTTCCAACAGAGGATGCGGAGAAGGCCACCGGCAGAAAGTGGTGCAAGCAAAGTCTTTAAAAAACAGATGCTCCTGGCTGAGGAGCAGAATCTTTGAAAGCAGGAGATAGTTACAAAAAAGTGCAATGTACTTTAGCTCAGATTTTTGGCTGGAACGCTCTGCTATAACTGGGAAGGAGGCAGTAGCTCTAAGCTCTTTCGCTTCCTGGTGATGCCATGCTGATGCAAGGGGAATCAGCAACACCTCGTATAACGCTGAACAGCAATTCTGTGCCAAAAATAGATAAATTCAACTCCTTTTCTTGTAAAGAGCAAAGGTTTGGAAATGTGAGTGGACGAGTTGGGGGATAGCCAATGGAAGAGTGGGAATGGAAGTGAAGCTGAGAAAGGAGAAATGAGTCTGTAATTGAAACAGGAAGTACAATAATTTTTTTTATTAAATATGACCAAAGGCTTTAGTATCTGGTTATGAATGTTTGAAATAAAGCCTGTTTCTCATTGTTGGCTCTGGGAAGTGGTTTGAATTGTAAATCTGGCTTTCCTTGTACAAGTGTGGCACTTGCATGTATTCAATGTTGGAACTCGTTGGAATTTAGAAGATTGAGGGGGGATCTTATTGAAATGTATAAAATCCTAAAGGGATTGGACAGGCTAGATGCAGGAAGATTGTTCCCGACATTGGGGAAGTCCAGAACGAGGGGTCACAGTTTGAGGATAAAGGGGAAGCCTTTTAGGACCGAGATTAGGAAAAACTTCTTCACACAGAGAGTGGTGAATCTGTGGAATTCTCTGCCACAGGAAACAGTTGAGGCCAGTTCATTGGCTATAGCTAAGAGGAAGTTAGATATGGCCCTTGTGGCTAAAGGGATCAGGGGGTATGGAGAGAAGGCAGGTACAGGGTTCTGAGTTGGATGATCAGCCATGATCATACTGAATGGCGGTGCAGGCTCAAAGGGCCGAATGGCCTACTCCTGCACCTATTTTCTATGTTTCTATGTTTCCTGTGTGTAGATTTCATGAAAATGAGTAAATGAAAGTGCAACATTTTTCCACACTGCAATAAGTCAACAAGGTATAGGCTGATATTATTGTGTTTGCAGCAAGTCCAGTTGAGCTCCCAGCAACTTTTCACCCTAACTCACGATTGGTGATCTAATAGAAAATTGTTTTTCAATATTGCCCTTGCTTTGAGATGAGTTTCTTTCCCATTCAGGCTTCCAGTCACTTATAGATGCACACCATCAGCCATTAAAATTGCCAGGTGGTTTTCATGAAGTACATTTACAAGAAATAAAAATTTAAAACAAATTCCGCAGATGCTGGAAATCTGAAATCAAAACAGAAAAAAGCTGGAAAAACTCAGCAGCTCAGGCAGCATCTGTGAAAGAGAAACAAAGTTAATGTTTTAGGTTGAAGACCCTTCGTTATAACTGCAAAAGAGAAAACAAGCCAATTTTAAGTTGCAATAAGGGGTAGGCAAAATATATGATAGGTTGAGACAGTGGGGTGGGTGGGTGGGTAAGTTTTAGAGGTGCTTTTACAGTAGAAGCAACCAGTTCTGTTACAGACAATTTTGTCAGTTGAACTGACCATTTCTGTTGTTGACCATCCATCTGTTATATTGAATCAATTTTTTATTTCTCCTTTAGTACAGCCTTACATGCTGGCTACATTCTAGCAACTTGTATTTTTTATCCTTCATCTATATTCTCATTCCCCTCCCCCCTACAACTTAGAGAAGGGGGTTTTAACCTTTTTTATGCCACGGACCCCTTTGACAGTCCAGTGAAGCCTATGGACCCTTACCACAATAACGTATTGAAATATATAAGATAAAATACATAGGATTACAATTGGTTGTTGTTGCGTTTGGATTCGCATGGAATTACAAAAGGTCATGCAGCTGTACGGAGAGTTAAGAATTCTCATTTGAACTGTCCAGTTTTGCAAAACTTTAACAAACAATAAAAATGACTCATCTCCTTCTATGCATTGATCATCAAGCAATTTTAGGTGACGAATAATGGTGGGCAATGTAGATGTCTGGGTCACAAATGTGGGAGCACCTGACTTACCGTTTGGTTGTTGAATGACAACTAGGTGCAGGGCTGCCTGATATTTGGCCAGCTACGTTGCGGAAGCGTCTGCAGACACACGATCAAGTTTGATCTAGCGGCGGGTCTAATAACTACCGTAATTACTGATGAGTGTGCTGTAAATGATAGTTTGAGATGTTTGTAACAGCTGGAATGTGATATGAAAATTCCTGTGATTTTTATTGGTGGCAAAGTCACAGGTACTGCTAATACTGCTGTAGTTTGTTGCCTAATTTCTAACTGAAGGAAACGCTAAATTTCATTTGGAGGTTAGTGAAAATATAGATGTAAATGTTTTTCCCATTCAAGTTCACAGACCCTCTGGAATCCATCCATAGACCCCTGAGAGGTCTGTGGATCCAGGATGAGAACCCCTGACTGAGAGCAGCCCCTGTCTTACCCATGAAAAGATATTCCCCTTATCCAATCCATCCTTTCCCACTTTCTCTGCAACATAAAACAAATTTGTTTCCTTTAGTCCCAGTTTTGGTGAAGGGTCTTCTTTCAAGGTTGCTGTCTGAACTGCTTTTTCCAAAAATTTTAGTTTTTACGGAATAAATAAATTGAACTTTCTCACAATTAGCTTAAAACAGGAATGTCTAAAACTAACAGAAGCTTAGTTGTTGAGCTTCCACTTGAGAACAGCACTGACCTGCATGACAATTGAGAAGTTACCAGCAAGGTGATTTCTGAGAATAAGCAAAGAAAAAAACAAATAAAAAATTCTGGTACCAAAGAACTAGACCCTGTTATACAGCATAATGTCATTTTGTGGGAGGGCCAGAACAAGTGCTACTCATAAACTAGCTGGTAAAAGTTTTACCAACTATGCAGAAACTGCGGAGGGTTGTGGACACAGCACAGCACACCTCAGAAACCAACTCCCCCTCTGTGGACTCCGTTGACACTTTTCACTACCTTAGTAAGGCAGCCAGCATATTCAAAGATCTCATTCATCCTGGCCATTTGCTCTTCTCCCCACTCCCTTCAGGCAGAAGATACAAAAGCTTTAAAGCACATACCAGCAGGCTCAAGGACAGCTTCTATTCCACCATTATCAGACTCTTGAATGGACCTCTTGTATAATAAGATGGACTCTTGTCCTCACAATCTATTTTGTTATGCTCTTCAACTTTATCGTTTATCTGCTCTACAGGTTTTCGGTAGCCTTTACAATTTATTCTGCATTGTTATTGTTTCATCTAATTCTAGCTCAATACATTGTGTAATGATTGGATCTGGATAAATAATAGGCAAGATAAGCTTTTATTATTATTAATAACAATAGTAATAATTACTTTATTAATCCAAAGTGGTAAATTATTTCATTTCAGCAGCAACATTTAAAAACAAACTTTGCAGTGTGCAGATTTTAATGATAAGTACAGAATAATAATACAATAATAGTATTTTACAATACTACTATACAATAATAGTGTACCAATGTGCAATAATGTGTATTAATAATGCATGAAATATTAAAGCAGAGACTATTCTACGATGATGTGTTCTCCTGTTGCACAGAGAGGAACTGTTGCATATGCTTATTGCATTTGGCACGAAAGATTTTCTGTAATGATCACTGTGACAACAGAGCTGAATGAGTCCATTCAAAAGGTGCTCTGCTGCTTATTCAGTAGGTTATGGAGAAGATGTACCAGAATGTCCATAAAGGATAACAGTTTGTTTAGTGACCTCCTCTCCATCACTAACTCAAAGGAGTCTGGATTGTAGCCAAGGATGGATGCAGCCATTTTGATGAGAGCCAAGGACAGATCCGGCCTTTTTTCATGTATCTTGGTACATGATACCTATATTGGCTCCTATAACTTATGGTCTATGGTCTTATGAGACAATAATAAACCAAAAATAATCTACAATGTAGAAAACCTACAGCACAATATAGGCCCTTCAGCCCACAAAGCTGTGCCAAACATGTCCTTACCTGAGAAATTACCGAGGGTTACCCATAGCCCTCTATTTTTCTGAGCTCCATATACCTGTCCAGGAGTTTCTTAAATGACCCGATCGTATCCGTCTCCACCACCGTCATTGGCAGCCCATTCCACGCACTCACCACTCTTCTGCGTAAAAAAACTTACCCTCATACCTTTAAAACTTCCCTCTCATGCTAGCCATTTCAGCCCTGGGATAAAGCCTCTGACTGTCCACATGATCAATGCCTCTCATCATCTTATACACCTCTTTCAGGTCACCTCTCATCCTCTGTCGCTCCAAGGAGAAAATGCTGAGTTCAGTCAACCTATTCTCATAAGGCATGCTCCCCAATCCAGGCAACATCCTTGTAAATCTCTGCACTCTTTCTATGGTTTCCACATCCTTCCTATAGTGAGGCGACCAGAACTGAGCACAGTACTCCGGGTGGTGTCTAACCAGGGTCCTATGTAGCTGCAATATTACCTCTTGGCTCCTAAACTCAATCCCATGATTGATGAAGGCCAATACACTGTATGCTTTCTTATTCACAGAGTCAACCTGTGCAGCAGCTTTGAGTGTCCTACAGACTCGGACCCCCAAGATCTCTCTGATCCTCCACACTGCCAAGAGTCTTACCATTAATACTATATTCTGTCAGCATATTTGACCTACCAAAATGAACCACTAAAATGACTACGAATTATCCTGAATAGCAGAAATATGCAAAATTAAGCTAATTAAAAAGATTAATCTTAAATGCTCTTCACTTGTTCAAGTGAAATCAATTAATTTCTATAATAGAAATTGTTTTCTATAAACTTCTGCCACTCACAGCTGTTTGGTTTCACTGAAAAGCATGTTCAACAGGCAGATTTGCCAAAGCATATCATGGGAAACTGCAGCCAGTTCAAGCTCCAAAGCTAAACACAAGAGTTCAATGACAGACTGCGGTTTGCAGTCAGCAGCAAGGAACAGGAATCTTAAGCAACATAGCTCCAAAAATAGAAACCTAGACATAGACACACAGAAAACCTACAGCACAATACAAGCGCTTTGGCCCACAAAGCTGTACTGAACATGTACTTACTTTGGAAATTGCCTAGGGTTACCCATTGTCCTCTATTTTTCTAAGCTCCATGTATCTATCCAGGAGTCTTTTAAAAGACCCTATCATATCCACCTCCACCACCATCACCGGCAGCCCATTCTCACCACCACCCTCTGCATAAAAAACTTGTCCCTGACATCTCCTCTGTACCTATTTCCAAGCACTTTAAAACTGTGTCCTCTCGTGTTAGCCATTTCAGCTCTGGGATAAAGTCTCTGCCTATCCACACGAACAATGCATCTTACCAATTTATACACCTCTATCAGATCACATCTCATCCTCCATTGCTCCAAGGAGAAAAAGCCAATTTCGCTCAACCTATTCTCATAGGGCATGCTCCTCAATCCAGGCAACATCCTTGTAAGTCTCCTCTGCGCCCTTTCTATAGTTTCCACATCCTTCCTGTAGTGAGGTGACCAGAACTGAGCACAGTATTCCTAGTAGGGTCTGAACAGGGTTCTATAAGGCTGTAACATTACCTCTTGGCTCTTAAAATCAATCCCACAGTCGATGAAGGCCAGTACACTGTATGTTTTCTTAATCACAGATTCAACCTGCACAGCAGCTTTGAGTGGACTCGGACCCCAAGATCCCTCTGATCCTCCACACTGCCAAGAGTCTTATCATTAATACTATATTCTGCCATCATATTTGGCCAACCAAAATGAACCATCTCACACTTATCTGGGTTGAACTCCATCTGCCACTTCTCAGCCCAGTTTTACATCCTATCAATGTCCCACTGTAACCTTTGACAGCCGTCCACACTATCCACAACACCTCCAACCTTTGTGTCATCAGCAAACTTACTAACCCATCCCTCCACATCTTCATCCAGATCATTTATAAAAATCTCGAAGTGTAGGGGTCCCAGAACAGATCCCTGAGGTATACTACTGGGCACCGACCTCCATGCAGAATATGACCCGTCTACAACCACTCTTTGCCTACTATGGGCAAGCCAATTCTGGATCCACAATGCAAGTTCCCCTTGGATCACGTGTCTCCTTACCTTCTCAATAAGCCTTGCATGGGGTAACTTATCAAATGCCTTGCTGAAATCTATACGCACTTCATCTACTGCTCTACCTTCATCAATGTGTTTAGTCACATCCTCAAAAAATTCATCAGGCTTGTAAGGCATGACCTGCCTTTGACAAAGCCATGCTGACTATTCCTAATCATATTATGCCTCTCCAAATGTTCATAAATCCTGTCTCTCAGGATCTTCTCCATCAACTTACCAACCACTAAAGTAAGACTCACTGGTCTATAATTTCCTGGGCTAACTCGACTCCCTTTCTTGAATAAGGGAACAACATCCACAACCTTTCAATCATCAGGAAGCTTTCCTGTCCCTGATGACGATGCAAAGATCATCACCAGAGGCTCAGCAATCTCCTCCCTCACCTCCCACAGTAGCTTGGGGTATATCTCACCCAGTCCCAGTGACTTATCCAACTTGATGCTTTCCAAAAGCTCCAGCACATCCTTTTTCTTAATGTCTATATGCTCAAGCCTTTCAGTCCACTGTAAGTTATCCCTACAATGGCTAAAATCTTTTCCGTAGTGAATACTGAAGCAAAGTATTCACTAAGGACCTCCTCTATCTCCACTGGTTCCATACACACTTTTCCACTGTCACACTTGATTGGTCCTATTCTCTCACATCTTATCCTCTTGCTCTTCACGTACGTGTAGAATGCCTTGGGATTTTTCTTAATCCTGCTTGCCAATGCCTTCTCATGGCCTCTTCTGGCTCTCCTAATTTCATTCTTAAGCTCCTTCCCTGCTAGCCTTATAATTTTCTAGATCTCTATCATTACCTAGTTTTTTGAACCTTTTTTAAGCTTTTCTTGTCTTCTTGATCAGATTTTCAACAGCCTTATTCCTGTACCCTACCATCCTTTCCCTATCTCATTGGAACGTACCTATGCAGAACTCTATGCAAATATCCCCTGAACATTTGACATATTTCTGCTGTACCTTTCCCTGAGAATATCTGTTCCCAATTTATGCTTCCAAGTTCCTGCCTGATAGCTTCATATTTCCCCTTACTCCAATTAAACGCTTTCCTAACTTGTCTGTTCCTATCCCTTTCCAATGCTATGGTAAAGGAGATAGAATTATGATCGCTATCTCCAAAATGCTCTTCCACTGAGAGACCTGTCATCTGACCAGGTTTGTTTCCCAATAGCAGATCAACTGCAGCCTCTCCTCTTGTAGGCTCATCTACATATTGTGTCAAGAAACCTTCCTGAACACACCTAACA
This sequence comes from Mobula birostris, assembly GCF_030028105.1. Lineage (NCBI taxonomy): Eukaryota > Metazoa > Chordata > Chondrichthyes > Myliobatiformes > Myliobatidae > Mobula > Mobula birostris. Next base: position 157,294,332 of record NC_092375.1, read on the forward strand.
AACTCCACCCCATCTAAACCCCCTCGCCCTAGAGACAAGCCAATCGATATTTGGGAAATTAAAATCTCCCACCATGACAACGCTGTTATTATTGCATCTTTCCAGAATCTGTCTCCCTATCTGCTCCTCGCTGTCCCTGTTATAATTGGGTGGTCTATAAAAAACACGCAGTCAAGTTATTGATCCTTTTCTGTTTCTAACTTCCACCCACAGAGACTCAGTAGACAATCCCTCTATGACTTCCTCCTTTTCTGCAGCCATGACACTATCTCTGATCAGCAGTGACATGCCCCCACCCCTTTTGCCTCCCTTCCTGTCCTTTCTGAAACATCTAAAGCCTGGTAACCAAAGTAACCAATCCTGCCTCTGAGTCATCCGAGTCTCGGTAACGGTCACAACATCATAGCTCTAAGTACTGATCCACGCTCTAAGCTCATCCAATTTGTTCATAATACTCCTTGCATTAAAATAGACACATCTCAAACCATTGGTCTGAGCACAACCCTTCTCTGTCACCTGCCTATCCTCCCTCTCACACTGCCTACAAGCTTTCTCTATTTGTGAGCCAACCGCCCCTTCTTCTGTCTCTTCAGTTCTGTTCCTGAACATCTGGAGTTTTCTCCAACTCTGTTGCAATTTTCTAGTAGGTTCCAACCTAATGATGTGTTGTTACATCCTCACTTGGTAACAGATTTTATTCTGCATGTAATTCTGAGGTAATAATATTGCAGATAAATCGAGCAAACATATTATTTCAAATTACTAACAGGAAATATAACAGAGTAACAAAGTCATTGTAAGAGGTTCAAAATTGTTGAAAAGTAATTCTCAATGATTTGGTCCTATGCAGGTGTAGAACTAACTTATATCTCTTACAGATTCCTTATTATTCACACCAACCCCTTGAGTTCCTTAATGCCACACTCAGACTGATGCTGCTTTGCTGTTAAAGACAGTCAACATCTCCCCTAACTTTAGGATTCAGCTCTTATGTCCAAAGCTGCTGAGGTCTCAAGCTGAATTCTTCTGTTGAAACCCGTTTTGAGCATTGCTATCCCGTGGTTAAAAACCAACTGCTGAAAGAACTAAGTAGGTCAGGCAGCATCCATAAAGGGAAGTGGACAGTTGACATTTTTGGGTTAAGATCTTTCATCAGCATTGAAAGAATTGAGGGGAGATAGGCAGAAATAAGAGATGAGGGGAAAAAGTGGAGCAAGAGCTGGCATGTGGTTAGTGGATCAAGGTGATTGACAAGTGGAAAACAGAAGAGTGGAAATGACAGAGGTTGGGAGGTGATACACAGGTTAATGTGCTATATATGAATGAATTTGTAAAATAGTTTATTATTGTCACATGTACTGAGGTACACTGGAAAATCTTTAACAAGAGAAAACCTGCAGATGCTGGAAATCTGAGCAACACACATAAAATGCTGAAGGAACTCAGCAGACCGGGCAGCATCTATGGAAAGAAGTACAGTCGACATTTCAGGCTGAAAATCTTTTCTTGCATACCATTCATACAAATCAATTCGTTAACAACAGTGCATTGAGGTGGCACGGGGTAAAATAATAGCAGAGTACAGAATGACGTGTTATCGTTACAGAGCAGGTAGAGGAGATGACACTGTGACATAACGAAGTACTGTAGATTATAAAATCAGGAGTTCATCTTAGCATACCAAGGAACCATTGAATGGACTCATAACTGTGGACCAGAAGTTGTCCTCCAGTCTGGTGTGTTATGTGCTGTCAGGTCTCTTTTTATCCTCTGCCTAATAATAGGGGAGAATTTCCAAGGTTTGTAGGGTTTTTGATTATAGAAACATAGAAAACCTACAGCATAATACTGGCCCTTTGGTCCACAATGCTGTGCTGAACAGGTACTTACTTTAGAAATTACTTTGGATTACCCATTGCCCTCTTTTTTTCTAAGCCCCATGTACCTATCCAGGAGTCTCTTAAAAGACCCTATTGCATCTGCCTCCACCACCGTTGCCATTATGCTGCCTGCTTTACCAAGGAATTGAGAAGTGCAGACAGGAGGCTGTCATCTGCGATGTGCTGAGCTGTGTCTGCAGTTTCTTATGGTCACAGGGTGAGCAATTGCCATACCAAGCTATAATGCATCCAGATAGGATGAGTTCAATGGTGCATTGATAAAAATTGGTGATGGTCAACAGGGACATGCCAAATTTCTTTAGCCTTGGAAGTAGAGGCACTCATGGGATTTCTTGGCCATGGCATCAACGTGGTTGAAACAGGACAATCTGTTGGAGACACTCACTTCCAAGAACTTGAAGCTTCCAACCCTCTCTATTTCAGTACTGTTGATGAAAATATGAACAGGTGCACAGCAAGCACTCGCCTCTTCCTTCAGTCAATGACCATCTCTTTTGATTTGCTGAATTTGAGGGAAAGGTTATTATGATACCATATCACTAGGCGCTCTATCTCCCTACTGTTCTCTGAATAATTGTTATTTCAGATATAGCCCATTATGGTGGTAACATCTACAGATTTGTAGATGGAGTTAGAGCAAAATTTGGCCATACAGTCATGAGTTTATAGAGAGTACAGTAGGGGTCTGAGGATGCAGTCTTACGTTGAGTGTAATCATGGTGGAATTGTTGCTGCCCATCTTTACTGGTTGCATTGTGTTGGTTAGGAAGTCAAGGATCCTAAATTATCTGCTTCAGTGATAGGCAAATTGCAGTGGGTTGAGGTTGCCTGGAATACTGGAGTTAATGCATGCCATGACCAGCCTCTTGAAGTACTCTGTGAGGGGGGATATAGATCTTTATTGCATGTTACCTTGTTTTACCTTGAAATGGGGATGGTAGTGGTCTTGTCAAAGCAGGTGGGAAGTTGAAGCAGAGAGAATTTCAAATTGTCTGCATGTACCGTTACTAGCTGATCTGCACAGGACCTGAAGACATGGCAAAGGATACCATCCAGGCAAGATGTTTTCCACAAGTTCACTGTCTGGAAGACACATCTTTCAACTGCAATGGTGTCTATAGATTCAGATGCCTTGGACACTGTTGGAGTGGGTGGTGACATTCCAATCACTTTCTGTTGAAAATAGGCATAACATGCATTACGTTAATCAGAAAGGGATGTACTGTTGTCTGCAATGCTACTAATCTTCAGTCTGTAGCCTATTATAGTATGCAAAACCCTGACTCAACTGATGGCTGGTCTGGAACTCTATTTTGAACTGCTTGGCATCCTTTACAGCTTTACAGATTGTATCTCAATTTCTTGTAAGGGTCAGGGTGACCTGATGTGAATACCACAGTCCAAGATTTCAGTAGGGAGTTAGTCTCCTAGTTCATTCCAGCTTTCTGGTTTGGGAACACCCAGGTGGTCCCTTTGATACACAACTCTAACCCTAACATAATTGCTTATAAAGTCCATGATGGTAATGACATACTCATCTTGGCAGGCTGCTGAATCTTCAAACTAGGACTAACCTACCAATTCAATCCAGTCATATAGAAGCTCGTCTATTTCCTCAGACCAGCACTGAATGACTTCCCTTTAAGCTTCTGTTTCTATGCAGGGAAAAGGAAGTCAGGCTAGAAATTGGTGAGAAAGGAAGGTAGAACATGGAATCAACTATGGGAGGTGGGATGTGCAGTTGAGAAAGAGGAACCAGTGAGTTGAGCATTTGGGTGATGGAATAGGTAGAGGAGGGATAAAGAATTTGGATGATAGGCACCAGCAGGGATGTGTGCACGTAAGGAAAGGAAAATATTGCCTGACTAACCAACTGCAATTTTTTGAGGAAATTACAGCAGGGTAGACAAAGGAGATGCAGTAGATGTGGTGTACTTGGATTTTCAGAAGGCCTTTGACAAGGTTCCGCACATGAGGCTGCTTAGCAAGATAAGAGCCCATGGAATCACAGGGAAGTTACTAGCATGGGTGGAGCATTGGCTGGTCGGCAGCAAACAGAGAGTAGGAATAAAGGGATCCTATTCTGGCTGGCTGCAGGTTATCAGTGGATTTCCACAGAGGCCAGTGTTGGGACTGCTGCTTTTTACGATGTATGTCAATGATTTGGACTATGGATTAATGGATTTCTGGCTAAATTTGCTGATGATACAAAGATAGGTGGAGGAGCGGGTAGTGTTGAGGAAACAGCAAGCCTGCAAAAAGACTTAGATAATTTAGGGGAATGGGCAAAGAAGTGGCAAATGAAATATAATGTTGGAAAGTGTATGGTCATGCACTTTGAAGAAATAAATGGGCTGAAAATTATTTACATGGGGAGAGAATTCAAAATGCAGAGATGCAAAGGGATTTGGGAGTCCTTGTGCAGGATACCCTAAAGGTTAACCTCCAGGTTGAATCGGTTTTGAAGAAGATGAATGCAATGTTGCCATTTATTTCTACAGGTATAGAATATAAGAGCAGGGATGTGATGTTGAAGCTCTATAAGGCACTTGTGAGACCACACTTGGAGTATTGTGTGCAGTTTTGGGCTCCTTATTTTAGAAACGATATACTGATAGTGGAGAGGATTCAGAGAAGATTCATGAAAATGATTCCAGGAATGAAAAGGTTACCATATGAGGAACGTCTGGCAGCTCTTGGGTTGTATTCCCTGGAGTTCAGAAGAATGAAGGGGGATCTCATAGAAACATTCTGAATGTTAAAAGACCTGAACAGATTAGATATGGCAAAGTTATTTCACATGGTAAGGGAGCCTAGGACAAAATGGCACGACCTCAGGATTGAAGGACGTCCATTTATGACAAAGATGCGGAGAAATTACTTTAGACAGAGGGTGGTAAATCTATGGAATTTGTTGTCACGAGTGCCTTTGGGTGCAAGTCATTGGGTGCATTTAAGTCAGAGATAGATAGGTTCTTGATTAGCCAGGGCATCAAAGGGTATGGGGAGAAGGCAGGGGAGTGGGGATAACTGGAAGAATTGGATCAGCCCATGACTGAATGGCGGCGCAGACTCGATGGGCCAAGTGGCCTACTTCTGCTCGTATATTTGTTGGTCTTATGGTCTTATGTAAGGGGAACTGACCAGATAGGCGGACAGAGAAAGCGAGAGAAGTGGAGAAGGTTGCCTGAAATTGCTCATGCTGTCAGGTTGGAATATACGGTGCTGTTTCTCTATTTTGAATTTGGCCTCACTGTGGAAGCTGAGGACAGACAGGTCAGAGTGGGAATGAAGAAGGAAATGAAAATGGCTATCCAGAGCTCCTGTTTACAAGCTATTTTATTTCCCCTCCCCTTCCCCACTACAGTGTAGCCTCTGTGTGGCTCATACAAAGTCACAGCTGCATTGTTACTTGGCCAAGTTGCCTTTGCAGTAGCCAATATTATATAGACATTCCCTAACAACCAATGTCCCAATATCACCTCTGGGACACAACTATTCCTCAGCCCAATTGTGTTAGTGCATCCAGAACCGTAGAGTATGTGGCCCCTCTATTTTTCACAATCGATCTATTAAATTCAGTAGCATGCAAATCTGTACCTCTTTAAGTTTAGAAGGGTTATATTTACATAACAACAAAGAAATAAAAGATTTACTTGTTTCAATATTCAGCTGCAATGCAGGAAAAAAGGCTGTTGAAAATGAAAAACATTCTCTTGAATATAAATTTAATAAACTTATGCTGAGCAATACCCAGTTTTACCTCTGAATCTAAGAATTCCCTGTGCAGAAATGTCCCCTGTCAAGATACTTAATTTTTTTCTTTATTAGAAACCATAGAAACCATAGAAAAACTACAGCACAGAAACAGGCCTTTTGGCCCTTCTTGGCTGTGCCAAACCATTTTCTGCCTAGTCCCACTGATCTGCACACGGACCATATCCCTCCATACACCTCTCATCCATGTATCTGTCCAATTTATTCTTAAATGTTAAAAAAGAACCCGCATTTACCACCTTGTCTGGCAGCTCATTCCACACTCCCACCACTCTTTGTGTGAAGAAGCCCCCCCCCCCAATGTTCCCTTTAAACCTTTCCTCCCTCACCCTTAACCCATGTCCTCTGGTTTTTTTCTCCCCTTGCCTCAGTGGAAAAAGCCTGCTTGCATTCACTCTATCTATACCCATCATAATTTTATATACCTCTATCAAATCTCCCCTCATTCTTCTACGCTCCAGTGTATTACTTTACACATTTTAATTGAAGGTGTTTAGATGAGTAAAGCCCTAACTGAAACAAGTAGCATTGAGCTGAGTCGTCATTGGGATTGGAAGTATTATTTTAGCAGGTTGAAATGTAGTTGATTAATCCCTGAAAAAAAGGATTAAACCTATGGGATTAGTATCAGTCTGACACACAGCATAATAAATTACCTTTAAAGCAATCTTATCAGGAAAAACATCTGATGCATATTATTTTAGTATGATTAATTCTGCATTAGTACTTTTGTGTTTATATCATGTTAGTTTTTGAGATAGATCAAAAGGATTGCAGGATTGTTCTTATATGTTAAACTGCTTTGGCAACCGACATGTTAATGGGATCAAGATGATTTGAGACAATTGTGGATTCAGTTGTTTAAATATAATTGCAGAACTTACAAATATGGCAAAAGTGTGATAATTCACATGAGAACATGTTAATTCACAGCAATTAATTAAGTTTTAACTCAAAATTCTTGAGTTAGCTATACCTTTGGAGTATTGAAAGTGGGAGCTTTCATGTGAATATTAAGTGTTAATCTTGAAGTCAATGTGGAACATAGGTCCCCTATTAGAGAGATACAAAGTTCTCCATAGTCAAAGGGAAGGGGGTAAAGATATCTCCAGCTGTGAAAGGTACATTGCCACATTAGGAAGAACGATCTCTTTGAATCCAATGCCCATTTTTCTCAGGTTTTATGTAATACCTTTTCCGAACCCATATAAATCAGCAACAGAGCTACCTGGGAGTGGGAGCATAATTTGTAGATTCTTCTCTAAATTGTAGGTGAAGACAAAGTTTTCTAAAAAAAAAAAAAAATAATTTATAAGATATAGGAAGAACATAGCTTACAAGGAATAGACTGATTTGCATTTGTAATGTGACTGCATATAGAGTCACACCCAAGAACAGCTCCCTGGAATGAAGCAAGCAGCTGACCCAATCATATGATCTCAGCTGTAGCATTGTGTTTTCTTGGTAACATCACAGATTGATGGGAATGGGTGGTTGAATGTTCAATTGCATTCATGATTTTTATGTGACAGGAAGATGCAAGTTAGAGATGGAACAATATTTTCTAAGGAGAATGAGATGAGAGAATAGGACTGCACAGGTTAGTGTGCAAAGCCCATTCCTTTTAATGTTAAGATTAATGATATTTTCTTAAATGTTATCTTAGATATTTCCAAATTGTTATATGCTAATAATGTGCTGTGTGGAAGAGAGGCAGGAATATAAATTATACACTGTAGTTAGGAAAATGGAGACAGCTATCATGGAAGTAGAGAAATGGGAATGACGATTGGTGCTTAAATTTTCTGTCGCAAATACTTGAGTGATTTGTTTTTCTGAAAGGAACATTACAACCACAATTGATTTCAAGTTATATGTTAAATCTCTCAATTAAGAGTCAGTGTAAAGTTTCTAGGTGTGTGGATGGACACAAGGCTAACATCGAAGGTAGATGTGAATAACATTCTAGAGAAGTATAAAAATATACTCTTAATGTGCTCAGATGCTTAGTTGGATGTGAGTAGGAGGTTACTTGAACAAATTTATATTGCTTTAAGCCAGACCTATCTTTGATTATGGACATGTTGTTTTGTGGATCAGCCTCACCAGCGGTCTTAAAGCTGATAGATAAAATTCAAGTTCATGCATTGAGATTATGTTTTGGTGCATTAAATCATCCTCAATTTTGGCATTAATGGTAGAAATTGGTGAATTACCTTTATATCTATGCAGGTTACAGTGACATTACACATCTCATTACAGGATACTTTGTGATTGAAGTGGATGGCAGCAACATTAGCAGGCAGCCTGCTACTGATATCAAGTGGCAAACTTTGTGAAGTTTAATCTGTTGAACCCATGGAGGAGTGTTGTGCAACAAAAAACCTGAGTTTGCTGCAAATACTTAGTAGGTAAAGTTGCTTCTGTGGAAAGAAATGGAGAACATTTTAGGTCAATGACTTTTCATCAGAGACATTGAATCCTGATCAGTAAATCACTGAACTGTTATAACATATATGGGAAGCCATTCAGCCCTTTGAGTCTTTACTAGCTCTGCATAAAACTAATCTAGCTAGTTCCAATCCTCCTCGCAAAGTCCTGCAAATTTTGTCTCTTCAGCTATGTTCCAAACTTATTTTGGAAAGTTTAGAATAAATTTGGCTCCCCACTATTATTCCTAGCACTGACTTCCAGGCTCAAAGTGCTCACAGTGTAAAATATATTTTCCACATGTTACTCTTGGATCTCTTGCTAGTCGCCTTTACTTTGTGTCTTCTATTTCTTGTCCCTATCGTATTGAATATATTGCAGTTGTAAATTTCCCTCACACTTTCAGTCTTGCATGCACGTAATTTACAAAATTGGAGGGAAGTAAAGAAGTTACAGAGATGAAGCTGGCTATTGATCTTGGTGGTAATTTGTGTAAAGTCTTTGGAAACTAACACGTAATTGGATATAAGCAGTAATTTGTTTGAACTTGTCATTTGCACTTGATGGGTTTGTAACTCTGTCTTAATCATTGAGCTATGTATCTGCAATATATTCAGCATAATTTAATTCACAGTATGATGCTTCCTTTTGACCATGATATATCCTGCAATTCTATCCTCTCCAATATGTTTGCATGTGTACATAGATTGGTGGAATCAAACAGTACTGAAGGGACTATTTGGCCCACCAAGTTGATGTTGGCTCTCTGAGGAGCAATGCAGTCAGTCTAATCTTCAAACTAAAATTTTTCAGTCCTGGAACCATTCTGATAAGTTTCCTCTGCACACTTCAACTGTCCTGATTAAGACTGGAAATAATAATGTAGTTCTGGATAAACCAGCAATAAAAAAGGTTCAGCACAGCTTCAGTAATTAGTATTGCTATTAAATGGAGCCATTGGCAATATTGTATCATTCTTTTAGTAAGAGGCTTATTGGATCATATGATTCACTGGAAATTTAATTCCATATGAAGTAAATCCAACTTGCACAAAAAGTGTACATTCAAAGAATAAAGAAACAACAGATTTTACCATTATAACATGTAATTTTTCTAGGAAGTGGAGTGTAATTATACTTGAATAATATGCATAAAATCAATCCCAGTCACTCACAGCAAAGAGCATTATCATTGATTAGAGAATTAATTAATTGCCTCCACTCTCGTTGACAATGACGTTGTCACTATATCCACCCATTTCCTAAATATGATCAATTGTGCTGGACCAACCTGCTGCTCAAAGTTATCATCCACTGCCTTCATCCATCCATACTTATTTCTCACTGTATTCTGCAGTGAAGTTCAAAAGTATGAGTTGGCCACAGATTGCACATTGCAGATTCCCACTCCCAAAATGCCCGATACAACATTGACAGAGGCAAAGCTGGGGTAGAGCTTAGCTGGCTGTTAAAGTTGTACATGGACCAATGATTTTTTTCAACCACCAAGCCATTTTAAGGTCCCATGAACAAATAGAGTAATGTAGAAGTACAATGAATTAAAAAAACATCCTTGTAATAACATCACAGACATACTGTACATAAGTTGTAAAAGACAGTGAAGTAAAAGACAACAGAGTGAAAAATACTTAAGCCCGTGATAGAGCAAGAGATGGTCTATAGTGTTTTGCTATTGAAATTGAAGTTGTATTTGTACTTAAAATGCACAGAGCATTCAGAAATAATTAAAGTAGAAGAAATTTTAAAAATGACTTCTCTCCCCAACCAAGCTCCCAACTTGCAGCCTCATCAAAATCATTGGTGATTTCAAAACCATTCCACAACTGACTTAGTGTTAACCAGTAGATTTCACATATTCATTACACCATGAACCTCAGTAAGTCTGACCTCCATCACTGATCTTGATCTGAAGTATAGCAATGGGGACAGTGGCAACTGTGATACCATCTGTGTCTCAGCAACTATTAAATTTCTGTATTCAATTGAATGAAGTTTTGAGTACAGCAACAATTCTTGTCCCAAAAACTCATTTCAGTTGTTGTTGTTGTTCTTTTTCACACCTTGTGGCACATGGGGTGACATTTTTGCCGTCTCCATAGCATTTAACTGTTTTTTTATGAGGCCAATTTGCTAGCTCGATGCTCGACCCAGCACGGATGGAAAGTGTGCAAGGAGCCGGCCAAATTTGAACTCGGGACCATTTGCCTCAGTCTGGTACTGATGCCACTACACCACCAGCTGGCTAGCATTTCAATTAACATAGCTGCTCTGAATTTCTCCAGTCGAGGTTGTTGCTTCATTGCATGAAATTTTCTCCCATTTCTCATTTGTTATTAACAAGAGCTTCCTAGGTGATGGATGAAGCAATTACTTTCAGATGTAATTATGTCCTGAAAATCTATTCAAATTTCACGAATACAATTTCTGCATATCCATTCGTGTGATCTACTGCAAAGATTTCGATGGCATACTGAAATCTATTTCATGCTCACTTCTCCATAGCCAAATGAAATTGGTCACAATCAATTGTATAATGAGGTGCATTATGTTTAGCTATTGCATTAGACCTCTCTTTTTAACAGGACAACATTTAATTTGTATTAAGTATTAGATCTTCTCACATCATCAATATCATAACTGTGGAAGCAGCTGTGGGGAGATATTAATCCACAAGCTGACTTCGTGAGAAATCTAGGGAGAGATGAAGAGAGTTAAAGGGGTGGCTGAGTTTGAGGTGTTCTACACAAGAAATTGATTGTACAGTTTAAATTAAAAGATGTGCATATAATAACAAATAGTGGCTGAAGATGTTGGAATTTGAGCAAGATAGAAAATGCTGGAGGAAGACAATGGTATGTGGGAGAGAAATTGTCAACATTCCCAGCATCAGGACCGCAATAATGGAACTGATAGGTTTCAATAGTGTTGATAGAAACTTTGAAGCAACAGTAAAGGTATGAGGTCTGTGATTTCTTATTCTAATTTTTCTTCTAATTTAAGTGCCAGCACCACAATGGCAATTTTCAAGTTATCCAGTATCATACCTCTTGAAAAAGAATACTGGATAATGGCACTCATCATGTGTGTTTGTTTCCTTGGTTCTCCCGGGCCTGGTGGTTTACTTACTTTTAAAAATGCCAGATCTATTCATTATACACTTTTTCCTTATGGTTGTTAGAGCATCCTTCCTCTTTAATCCTCTAAGAGGACCAGAACTTTGTCGTGGTGTGGAGGCTTGCATGCCTCATTGACCCAGAGACTATGTTGGCTGGATCAGGGCATTATGCTTTGGGTCTCAGTAGGGTTACCCATGCCAAATGGGTCAAAGGGTAGAGGACAGACTGAATGGTCCACTGGTCCTCCAGGTTCAGGAGTTCAGCACGGGGCAAACAATCCTGACTGGTAAAACAAACCTGTTACAGAAACAGCAATGAAAAATCCTTCTATATCTGAGTGTGATGGTTCCTGAGTAACCACCCAGGACTTGCATGACTGACAGTAGTAAAAATTGAAAGGAAGCTACTGACATAATGAAGGAAGCCCTAAACAACACCAACAATGGAGGACCATCAATGCCACGCTAAATTCCAGTGGCATAATGAGCAGTGTGTACATGTGTTCGTTCTTAAAGCCAATGCCTATTTCATTCCATTCTTCCCTAATAATAGAAGCAAAGCATTCATTCAGAACTGTAAACACGACTTCTGCTCCTATCCTGGAGCTGAAGACTGTTATGATGGCAGCAAATGAAATAGTAGCACAGGAGCATTAAGATGGGTAAATATCATCCATTGAAAACAGAGATAGAAGAGCAGGATATGTTGACAAGAAATATTTGGGTGAAAGTGAGGAGAATGTTTTATTTTGGCTTGGAGCTATAACAATAGTGGAAGTGCATTCTGTCTTCTCGAAATCCACCCGTTGGTTGATTAATCTACAGTGTGTGGTAATAAACAATGTCTTTAATCAAATGCCATAAGTCTTCAAGATTTGGAAGCTTCCTTCACTGTGTCATCATCTCCGGTTCATCCACTTCAGAGGGTAGAAAATTCCCAAAAATTGTACAGGACTATAATCAAGTATTTTGCTTGATTGTTAGCAAGAAGTCAGAATCTTTGTGGTCACCATGACTGATGAGAATTTTTTTTTTAACCTCAGAATATTTATTTAATTAAGCAAATTTAAGTTCCCTGGCTGCTGCAGTGGGGTTTAAATTTGTACTCCCTGATTATAACTCCAGGCCGAATGATTACCAGCCAAGTATTAGAATAACATTGCTCCTGTTTCCTGTCATCATCAGCCTCGAATTGCATTTTTAGGGCAATAGGGGTGATCATGTGATTTCTATGATAATAAGTAGTCCCCCGACTCAGCCTATGTGGAGGCAAGAGAATAAAGCTGATCCTAGTGTCAGTAAATTACAGATGCAAACCTCTTGTATTAGCATCTTTTATAGGAGAACATTCATTGATATGAGTAATTAAAGAACTGAATAAACATTATTTATAAAAAAAAGCAAAGATTGCATCAATATAGAACCATTTTGAATGAGCAGAAGTATTACACAGTTGACAGAGTAAAGCTTAAAACAACAGTCTTTCCAGTTTAGATCAAAGTGCCTTTTCTGAACCCTGGCTAACATTATTTCCTGTTAAGGACTTGTCCCAGGAAAAATGTAGCATCTAGAGTTCAGTGATCAGCCACCTTCCTCTGGGGATCCATTAAAACATTGCAGTAACTAGCAACTGATTTGGAGCTACAATATTTTATTGCAAAATTGCCAGCTGAACAGCAGCTGTAAACCATACAGCTAAAAGCTGCTTTACAATGCTGGTAATAAATATTAGTTGTTCAGTGATCTAGAATATAAATAATTTACTTAATAACTTACATCATGAAGTTGCCTCCCATGTAGGATCACTTTCCAGTGTGCTTTGTGAGGCTGCAGATGATGACATTTGAAGCAACAGACAAGTGCTGGAGGAACACACCAGTTTATAAAGCATCTATGGAGGAAAAAATGGATATTGAGTCTTCACAAGAAGAATATCAAACAAAAAACACACAGACACACTGATTTCAGAAAGGATTTATTGTGGTCAGGTGTTATTAAATAGGGACTACAACTTGTACTCATTGCTAGAATTCCCTCATTGCCCTGAAATGACTTTGTTTGGATCTGAATGGTCAAAACAGCTGCTAATTGGCAATACCTTGCATGGCACAAGGACCTCAAACACAACTTAATTTTCACATTGGCTGATCAGCAGAAGCCCCATCTGTGTACCTGGAACATTTGATGACCAGCAAAGAAACATTTTCATCAAAATCATCAAAGCTCTTCAATGTTTCTGCATGGGTCTGTCATACAGAAATGATTACATTTGAAATAGTTACAATCTTTTTAAGAACCCATTTTAAAATTAAAATAAATGATTGTAAACATTTACTCAAATGCAAAGATGTGTTACTTTATTCTGTTGTGTAGAAACCAAGGGCTATTTCCCTAGCAAGTGCTACTAAATCCCAGCAAGTTCCTGTACCATTGTTGTACTCTGTGGAGTCCAGAGGTTTTATGAATTCCTGTGAGAGCTTTCCAGGGCTTGAATATTCAAATAGTTGTGTATTTAATATTTCAGTAATATTGTTAATATATTATTTGATTAAGCATTCTCTGTTGTTTACAAAATCTAATAGGTGTTATATTTAAAAGTATGAAAATGGCATACGTTATTACACCACTGTATCATAAATATGCCCCTTGTTTAAAGTAAAAACAAACTAAGACATGCATCTTTCAGCTTCCTTGTCTTTCTTTTGACTATTTTAATGTTTTGGATTTGCAAAACATAACAATGGGGACAAGGTATTTTCAAAATGAACCCAAGTCTATTACATATCTGTTGAAATGCTGCAAGACATTTGAGTTTTTTTAAAAGAAAAACACAGCACATGATTCTTTGGGAAGAGATAAAGAAACAATTGAGTGTTTTTTTTTAAAAAGGCAGAAAACAGACCTGTCCTTGATTCATAAACAAGGTACTGAGTGATAGTCATTATTTTTTTTTAAAAAAAAGCAGAAATTGCTGGCTACATCAGAAAGAGTGATGCATTTGATTGCACAACAGCTAACTGGATTTTGTAAATTGAGAAAATTGTATTTTGAAGCAAATGAAATAACCAATGGGAAGTGAGTGCCAATTTTGCTGAATGCATTGGATTTAAAGACATACAATTTACTTAGAAGTCCAAATAGTCTCACCTAACCAGCCAGAATGACCTTTACTGATATCATGGAAGTAATGCGGGAATGTTTAGAACCAAAGCCATGGTTGATTGCAGAATGTGTTATGTTTCATAAGTGGGAGCGGAAGGGAATCCATTTCAGTGTGTGTGGCTGAATTGAAGAGATTGTCTGAGCATTGTTAGTTCGGTAATGGATGTAATGATACACTGAGAGATTGCTTAGTTTGTGAAATCTTCCAAGAAAGCATTCAAAATTGCTTCTAACTGAAGCACACCTTATGCTTAAAAGAGCATTTGAAATTGCTATATCAATGGAAACAGCAGACAGAGACGCAATTGAGTTGCAGTCAGGTATGAAAGTAAGTGAGAATAAAATTGCAATGTCGAAACAGCAACTCGCCTGGCTGAACAAATTCCATAGATGCTGCCTGGCCGACTGAGTTCCTCCAGCATTTTGCATGTGTTGCCTTGGATTTCCTGCATCTACAGATTTTCTCATATTTGTCAACTAATTGTGTTATTGCTGTGGCAGGAACTCGCATACACCAGACCAATGTAGGTTTAAAGGAGAAATTTGCAGAAAATGCAACAAAGTAAGACACATACAAAGAGCATGTTGGGCAGACAAAAATAAATGGACTACAGAGGGAAGGGAAAAAGATAAAATGTCAAGTTGCAATTTTTAAAAAAAACACTAATCAGCATGCAGTTGATGAAAAATTTAATGATGACAGTGACACAGGAATGGGTATCCTTGAGATTTACATTGTGAAAACTAACATGAGACAAGCAATATGGCTTATACTAGATGTGACTGGATAATTAATTAAAATGGAATTGGACATTGGCTCAGCTATTTCAATCATCCTGTAAAATGAATCTGCACGGGTTTTGAAAGATACTGAACTAGATATCCAGCTAAGAAAGTATACTGGAGAAAAGATCACTCCTGTGGGAATGAAATTCGTAACAGTGAAATACAACAACTAACAAGCCACATTGGGCTTGTATGTGACTAAAACCTGGAGGGCCAGCATTGTAAGGTCATGAGTAGCTGAGACAACTTGATTGGAGATCCATCCACCATTTACATACCATATTCCCTGCACTAGAGTCAACTGAAAGTGAATTAAAAAGGTACTAGTTGATACTACAGCAGTATTCAAGGATGGCACTGGAAAACTCAAACATATCAAGGGTAAAATAGTGTTAAGTGAAAATATCACACCCAAGTTTTGCAAAGTCATCCAGATCCATATTCCATCAGTGATAAAGTAAGCAGTGTACTAGAATTTTTTCCAAGTTTGAGTGAAGCCCATGGGCTCTGGCACTAGTCCCAGTAGCAAAAATGATTGTGTCATTCAGAATCTGTGGTAATTTTAAGGACACCATCAACCCAGTACAAAGTAAGTCAATGCCCTCTGCATAGGATAGAGTATATTTTCACTAAGCTTTCTGGAGAAAACTTTGAGAACTACTTACAGATGGAGATGAAAGAAGAGTACAAAGTGTTTCTCACCATTAAGCACTCACAAAGGACTTTATCACTATAGTAGGCTTATTTTTTTTGGAGTAGTATCTGCACCTGCACTGTGGCAGGAGGCTATGGACCAGGTGCTGTAAGGTTGCCTGGGCATTCAGAGTTATATGGATGGCATTATTGTTACCAGTACAGATGACAAAGAACATCTCCAAATCCCAGCGTCACTTACTGTGATCACACCATTGATTGCACAGGCCTGCTGCGAAAATTCAAGCAGTGGTGGATGCCCCAAGGCCAAAGGACATGTCCAAAGTGGTCCATTTTAGGATTTGTGAATTACTGTAACAAGTTCCTGCCAAACTTGGCTACTATGCTCCAATCCTTGAACTTATTACTTTACATCAGGAAGAAATGGCAATGGTCAAAACAATCAGATGGTCTTTCTAAAAAGGTAAAGGGAATTGTGACGTCAAACACTTGACTCACACATTGTGATCCATATCCTGCGAAGCTTGCCTGTGACACCCCGCCTTATGGTATAGTGTCAAATATAATGAGTAATGGATCTGAATGTCACAAAGCCTTTGCATAATGTTTCCTTACCACTGCAGAGGAATATTATGTTCATTTTGACAGAGACGCCTTGACTCTGGTTTGGCATGTAAAACATTTCAACCAGTACTTATATGAGAGAGAATTTACCCTCATTACTGATCATCAACAACTAGAGTGCATTTTCAATCCACAGAAGGGCATTGCACTAGCAGCAGCAGCAGCACAAATGCAGAGATGCGTTCTGTTTCTTGGAGGACACAATTGTAAGATCAAATTCAAATGGGCATCTAATCATGGAAATGGCGATGGATTGTCCTGTAAACCTTTGGAAATACCTGATAAGTTTACAAAAGAGGACCCTCCAGTTTACGTATCCTCCCAAATGCAAATTCAAAGTCTCCTTTTTATGGCAGAAATGATGAAAAGGGAAGCCAGAAAAGATCCTGCACTGTCTTAGGTCTACGTGGTAACCTAAAATGGCTGTAATGTGCAGTAGAAATTCCAGTACCCCATTTTTACCTGATCCAGGATGAACTTGCCCTTGACAGATGTTGCTTTACGTTGGGGGTTGAGAGTTGTTGTATCATCCAAGCTAAGAGCTAAAGAGTTGGAGGAGCTGTGTGCCAGTTATCTAGACATGGTCAAAATGAAAACGTTTGCTCAATGTTTTGTCTGGTAGCCTGGGCTAGATCGGCATATTGAGCAGCTTGCCATGCACTCTTTGTGGTGCCAGCACATCAAGGAGATGCCAAGAACAGTGCCACTCCATCCCTGGGAATGGTCTGCATTGCCCTGGCAGAGGATTCATGTAGTTTTGCTGAACTATTCATTGGCATAAATTTCTTGGTCGTCATGTATGCAGCAACAAAGTGGCCAGAAGTGTTTCCAATAGGCTTCTTTACAACATCACATGCTATGAATGTGCTGAGCAGCCTGTTCTTAGGGACTGATATTTCTGAAAACTTAGTCAAAAACAATGGACCATAGCTTGTTGCTGAACCGTTTGTCATTCCTAAAAATGAATGGACTGAGACATATTATATCTGCACCATTACCACCCAGTCAGAAGTAGCTTGGCAGAGAGGTTTATTCAGCACTTCACTAACACTGAATCAGAAACTTGCCAATTTCCTCCTTACATATCGCAATGCAGCACACTCCACAGCCAACAAGTCACCAGCCATGCAATTTCTGGATTATCCTTTGTGCTCATAGTTGGATCTCCTCACACCCAATCTTAGAATAAGTATGTAGGACAAACAGCTGAGGTAAATTGAAGGTTCATCAAACAAGGAGGTTCGATGTTTCACTCCTAGACAAGCAGTTCTGATAAGGGACTAAAGAGGTGATCAAAGTAGGGTATTCAAAGATTAAGGACAGAACTGGACCGTTCTTCCACATTGTGGAAATTGCATCTGATATCATCTGGAGATGTCACATTGATTGGTTGAGGAGAGAAGAGTCAATTGTTAGAGAAGAAAGGTGTCTGGAGTTGGCAGAACTACTTCCTGTAGCTCCAGAGTCAACGCCTACAACCAGCATGGAGGAGGCCTCAGAACCTGAGATTGTTTCACAGCCACAAATCTCACCTGCTAAGCAAAGCAATCCTCCTTCAAAGTTCAAAGTAAAATTTATTATCAGATTACATACATGTCGCCACACACAACCTAGAGATTTGTTTTCCTGCGGGCATACTTAGCAAATTTATAGGACAGTAACTGTAAACAGGATCAATGAACAACAAACTGCAAATGCAAATATAAATAGCAGTAAATAACGAGAGCAAGAAATAACAAAATATTAAAGTGAGACCATCGGCAATGGGAACACCAGAAATAGAATGAGTACAGTTATTCCCTTATGTTTAGAAGCCTGATGGTTGAGGGGTAGTAACTGTTCTTGAACTTAGTCACGTGCATCCTGAGGCAATTGTGTCTTCTACCTAACGGCAGCAGCAAGAAAAAAAACATGGCCTGGGTGGTGAGGATTGTTGATGATGGATGCTGCTTTTCCATGACAACATTTCATGTAGATAGCTCAATGGTTGGAGTTCCCTTTATCAGGAAAGACATTATGCCACAAGAGCAAGAAATTCTCCACAGTGATTAAATCTTTAGGTCTAAATGGAACAATTTAAAATTTAATATGCTGGGGATGTCTCTATGATAGTTGCATTATATAGTATACTGTGTATATAAGTTGAGATGCATTCTATATTGAGCTGGTGTTTATAGCTAAACAGGGAGGAGTATTGTGCATTTAATATTGCAGTTAATATTTGAGTAATATTGTAAAGATACTGGTTGAGGCATTCTTTGTAGTTTATAGAAAGCTTTGTGTTATATGTAATAGTATGTAAATGGCATACGTCATTACGCCACCACATCATGTGCATGTGCCTTGTTTAAAGTAAAAACAAACTAAGTCATGCATCTCTCAGCTCCATTGTCTTTCTTTTGATTAGTTTAATGTTTTGGAGTTACAAAACATAACACAAGTAAGTTCTGGCAGTTCTTTGTGGAGTTCCACTGAAACTCATCAAAGTTGGCCTAATAAAGTCATTAGCTGAAAACCTGTTCAAAATTTCATTTTCAGGAAGGTCTTGGTGGAGAAGAGGAAAGCTGGAGAGATCAAGCTTTACTTAGGACCCAGGTAGCTTACGGCAGGGCCACCAGTGGTAAGGTAAATAGAGTGAGGGCACTACAAAGGTTTAAAATTAGATGATCTTAGAAGATAATTTCTCTAGAGGTCTTTACAGTCATGTGGAGGCATGAACTCCCTATCCCCTGTGGATATGAACATGAAAATTTTGAACTTGAATATTTTCTTTGTGGAAAATCCACAACAGCATTAATTTTGAAGTCATGATTCCATTGATGCCACATTGGGTGTAATAGGACTCTGAATTGGACGTTTTCACAAGACTCATGCCTGGTTCATTTAGGGGAGTGTTTCAGCCATCCACAAATCCTTGGAGTTAGGGCAAGTTACAAAGGAAAAGGTCACCTATTCAGATTCAATGGATTACCAGCTTGATCTGGCCAGAGGAATAGATTAAATCAACCTCATGTACTCCAATGGTACAAGTTGATCACCGATTTTTTTTTTCCTGGCACCTTTTGTTCCTGAGCCTTACCAGATGAATGTGTTTGTCCAATTAAAAGAGGTTACACAATAATAATGGCAAAAATGGACTGTAGAAGCTTAATAAAAGATTACTCATTAAACAAAAATTAAATGTAAATTTCTTAATTACTGTACTTACAAAGAATGTTGCTTCTCAGTTATCCTTCTAAACATTTCATCCAGGCGAAGTTGTTTCATGTGTTTTCACCTCTCCATGTGTAATGTTTCTTGCATCAAATAAAAATTTATTAGCTCTTGTTCCATTACAAATGTATGTTTCTCTAACTCTTTGATTAAATTATCCAACAACTCAATTAACTTGTCAATAGTACATCATTCGGTTTCATCCATTTCATCATCTTGCAGTCTGTTTACCAACATTTAGAACACTGTCTGTAATTTCCAAGTCTGTGAGGTGATGCACAACGGGTGTTTTGTCATCAACAATTATCCACTTATGTAGATTTTCTTCATTAAGCCTACTTGCTATATCTTTGAAAGCAGGTCCTGTAACTCTTTTTGCATACGCAAGCAAATCGCAAACAACTACTTCCTCCTTTGGTGCACAGAGTCCTGTAAAATCATCATCAAGCTATTCTTCAGGCACATTATCAAACATTAAGGGAGGCCACAACTTACACCAGCCATTCCATAGTGTTGAAGGTTCAACCTTCTCCCACCCTTGAGCAATGATCCAAAGAACATCCTTCACATTCAATTCTTTAATGAATGTCTGTACAGGATTGCCAGCATTCACCTCATCTAACAGATATTTGATGGAAAGTGAGCAATACTTGACCTTTAGAGAGCACAGTATTCCTTGGTTTTGGAGTTGGTTAAGCAAAACTTACTGATTTAATTAATGACATTTATGAGACAGGAATAATACCAGAAAAGATGAAAAAATCAGTATTTATCACTCTTCCTAAGAAAGCTGGAGCAATAGAATGTGAATTACATAGGACCATAAGTTTAATGAGTCATATCACCAAGATACTTCTAAGAATTTTGATGACAAAAGCTAAAAGTAAGATACAAGCTGAAATAGACAAAGAACAATGTGGTTTTGTGAAAGACAAAGATACAAGAAATGCAATATTGATGTTAAGGATACTATCAGAACAAGCTATTCAAGTGCGAAAAGATTTGTTTGTTTTATTGACTACACAAAAGCATTTGATAAAGTGAAGCACAATAAGTTATTTGAAATATTACAGAAAGCTCTAGATCTAGATTCGAAAGACCTCTGCCTAATCAGAAATCTGTACTGGGAACAAACTGCCGCTGTAAGAATAGATGGAGAAGTGAGTCAGTTTATGAAAATCAAGACAGACGTCAGACAAGGGTATGTTTTCTCCCGTGATTTATTTAATGTGTACAGTGAAACAATATTAAAAAAAGTAAGAGACATCTTGGGAATCAAAGTTGGCGGTGAAAAGATCAATAAGTTCAGATATGCAGATGACACTGTGTTAATTACAAGTACAGAGGAAGAACTACAAAACTTAATTGATATAATTGTTGAAGAAAGATAGACCCATTTTTGCACTATCAATTGCAAAAAGACAGAACATATGGTGATATCCAAAAAGAAGGAGAATCCTTTCTGCAGGCTGAGAATGAATGGGGAAGACATTAAATAAGTACAGAACTTTTGCTACTTAGGAAGCTGGGTGACATCAGATGTCAGGTGAGACATGGAGATGAAAAGAAGAGTAGGGATGGCAAAAGACACCTTTACGAGAATGAAGAGTATACTGACCAATACTAAACCAGGCATGACAACCTGCCTCAGAGTACTGAAATGTTACATTTAACCAGTTATGTTATATGGCTCAGAATATTGGACAATATCTAGTCACATGAGGAAACGAATTGTAGCAGCAGAGATGTGGTTTTTGAGGAGGATGCAAAGTATATCATGGACGAAACGAATATCTAACGAGGATGTCATGAACAGAGCAAACGCAAA
This sequence comes from Mobula birostris, assembly GCF_030028105.1. NCBI lineage: Eukaryota > Metazoa > Chordata > Chondrichthyes > Myliobatiformes > Myliobatidae > Mobula > Mobula birostris. The sequence continues at coordinate 157,315,842 of NC_092375.1, forward strand.
AAGAGAAATAATGTATGAGATCATGAAAAGGCAATGTAACTTCATTGGACATGTGATTAGGAAAGAGGAGTTAGAATGCACAGTAATTATGGGAAAGATTGAAGAGGAGAAAGCAAAAGGAAGGCAAAGACAAACGATGATGGAGACAGAAGCCAGGGAACTGGAAATGAATACCAATGAATTGATCCACTTGACCCGAAACAGGAGTGTGTGGGCTATGGCAGTCAAAGCTCAAACTGGGCATGTCACCTGATGATGATGATAAGCAATGTTCAATTTGGAGGTAAATACACTGTAAATACATCATTCTTACATCAGCTTTGGGGTGAGCTGAACAGTTATTCAAAGTAAGAATTTTACCATCTTCAGGTGGCCCTACAGATGTGCAATGAACTCTGGCATCTGGCACAAAATATTTTCCAAACCACACTAACTTAATATTGGTGATAATCCAGCCAGTTTTATTTGTGATGTATATTACTGGGTAAATTTTAACACCTTTCAAGGCCCAAGGGCATTTACTTTTTCTGATCACTAGTGGTTTATAGCTGCAACTTGATGCTGATTTGGAGCACACTAAAATGGTAGCTCTATCCTTAGATTGTCTGAATCCTATGGGATTATCATCATCTTCTGTTGTTTTCCGTGGTGTGCCTCGCCAGTATAATGCAGTTTCACCTTAAATGTACACCTGCTCAGGACTGAGGTTTTCATCAGCTATGAGCTTCACAAATTCATCCATATACTCAGTGGCTCCTTTATGGTTTGCAGACTATTTTTCTCCACACACTTTATGCATGGAAATTCCATGGCGCTTCTTAAACCTTTGAAACTATCCTTCAAACGCAAACACGAGGAAATCTGCAGATGCTGGAAATTCAAGCAACACACATCAAAGTTGCTGGAGAATGCAGCAGGCCAGGCAGCATCTCTAGGAAGAGGTACAGTCAGTGTTTTGCGCCGAGACCCTTCGTCCTGAAACACCGACTGTACCTCTTCCTAGAGATGCTGCCTAGCCTGCTGCGTTCACCAGCAACTTTGATGTGTGTTGCTTAAACCACCCTTCACCATAGTTGCACGCATGTTCTAACTTAAGTTCTTTATATAACAACTTAGCTCGGTTCATTTTCATACTGCCTGACAAGTCAACTCCATCACTCTGACACTGGCAAAACCTAACAGTCATCACTCGATCATGCTCAGTGCTCTTACCAACTTCCATCATTTTTCTAATATTTATTTGCTTTAGCAAATCACTGTTTGCATAGAATTGCAAATGTTTTTCTCTCTGGTGCTTTCTATCATACACAGTTGACAAATCAATGCCACATAAGTTACACAGTTTGCACACAGATACACCTTGGTCCAGTTTTTACAACATTTCAACCTTTTCTTGGATCAATATGGACTGATGTTTATGTTTGACACCACCACTGCTCCTTGCACTAAGAAGCCATAGCTAGGGCTAAATTTACATAAAATAAGCAAAATTAAGCATAAAATATTGGGCTTTCCACCAACAAGTGCAATGTAAATAATAAAAATAGTGTTCTTTTGTCAAAATAAATCTCACCAGCAATGGCGCCGCGTGCGCTATACACAGTGCCCTCTGGTGGCCGCCCAGTAAGCAACATCTTGTAATTTCATCCTAATTGAAAGAGATGCCGAACCATCAGTTTCCGGAAAATCAGCGGTCAATCTGTATTTGTTCTGAGTATGGATCATAACCTGAACACAATAAATTCCCGACATTTAGAACATCACCAGAAGTGTGAAATTGGATGTTTTACTTTTATTTCATCTTCTCTCTGTGTTTTCCAAAAATATATAAGGAAACATACTTTATGTTATCTTTCAACACCTTATTCAGATTCCCATTCCTGGTTTGAGACCACTAATGAGTACTAAAGAGATGCGGTAGCAGGGTAAACATGGCCCTGCACTTACTGTACCTGATGTCAACTCATGTATGTCCAGCAATGGATACAGGAATATAATGAATGAGATCATCCAACTACCTCTTTCTTTCCTTAAACAAGAATATGAAGTTAATAGTAATGTCTCAGACAACTCACCTTAGATGAGGAAGTCGTACTTCAGATGTTTCTGGTCTGTTTTACATTTGGCTTCCCTGTAAAGTCATCAAGAATGATCCTAATACTCTGATAACCAAAGTTCAACATTATGAGTTTTCCAATCAATGTGTATTAAATGCTCCAGCTAATGGCTGGAATTCAAGACCTGTAATAGTTTGTCCAGTATTTCTCTGGAGATCTTGATGGTACCTCCATTTAGATTTTGTCTTTTCTGATGCTTGCTTCAAAAAACATCTGCTTTATCGCATCAATTTGGACAAAGTTCCATCATGGGAGTTGGCGTTCAGCTTGTATTGGTTCTGAAATTACTTTCCACCTACTTATTTTTCCAGACTCTTTTAATATTGTTTTTTTTTAAATATTTGTTGATTAACTTCCAAAAGCTTTAATCTTGCTGCCTCCGTTTATATCTCATATAGGACACTTAATGTCCAGTTATTCCTCCTGTTAACTTGGAGCCGCACACAAAATGCTGGAGGAGCTCAATAGGCCAGGCAGCATCTATGGAGGGAAATGAACATTTAGTGCTTCATGCTGAGACCCTCCATTACAAATGGAAAGGAAGAAGGCGGAAGCCAGATTAAAAGGGAAGTGGAGGGGTTGGTGGAGAAAGTGCACGAGTTTGCGGGTGATAGATGCATCCATGTGAGGGGTCTTTTGGTTGAACAATGCAGCACAAGAGTATATTTATAGTATGCCTCAATGCAGGAAACCTACTTTCCATATCATTTCTTGGCAAGTTTGCACCAACATTTAAGGATCCCTCAGCAATGGGCTTAGGGGATGGCTGTTGATGACAGCACTACAGTGTCAGGAAACCTACAATGCTGCTCTCTGCATTTTTGCTCTGCTTTCTAGCATAGGAAAGTAACTTGGACACAGAATTAGACCTTGTGGCTTGTGCTGGATCTTTAGTGGAGTTAGTCAATTAGCCCCTTCCCCTTTTGTTTCCCAATAGCTCTGAAAATTAATCTGATTTGATATATTTACCAAAACTGCTGTTGTTCCTACTTTCAGTTGTAAAAATAAAGATTATCAAGTTCTCAACTTGACCCCGGCTATTTGCCCTGCCCTCACACCTTGCTCTTATTTCAGCAGGCTGTATCATTTTTTGACTCTACTCCTGCTGGCTTATACACTAAGAGTAAAGTGGAGGTACAAATGAAGGCGCTATTTCAGCGGTGGTCTAAGGAGACTGAGGGTCTACTTCAACTCTTCAACCCTTGAGCTGGTGTACTGGAACATGTTCAAGATCAATTCATCCAGCCTAGATGGGTATACTCCATTTATTCATTAATTTCATCAAGATATGTTCTGATGACTGCTTTCTGACTAGGACAGACAAGGACTAAGGCAGAAGCCTTGGATGAATAGAGTTCCATTTTCTGTTAAGGTCCAAATCCAAAGTCTTCCGGAAGGATGACCCCACACTTAAAGCTATCAGGGACATCATAAAATAATTCCAGAGCAAGTTGGAGGCTCAATTCAATCAGGTAGATGCCTGACAACCCTGGCAGAGCCTGAATTTGCATAGAAAATCAAGATTGAGGACTAACTCTTGCAATGATTCATCTTGCTGAATGAGTCCTAATGCCTGCTATGCCCATTTTGAGCAGACAAACAAAGTACTACCAAGGCACAACCTTCATCTCTCTCTGGTTCAGTCCCTTGTATCTCAGTGGTAGAAGTCTTCTCTTCATTCATGAAGATAAACACTCAGAAAGCGACCAGCCCAGATGGAGTCCCTGCTCAGGTTCTGCAACCATGTGCCAATCAATTGGACACCGTCTTTGCTAATATCATCAGATTCTCACTTCAAAATTCCACGGTCCTCACCTGCTTCCCATTCCTGAGAAAAGTAGCATCCTGCTTGATGACAACCAACCAGTGGCTGTAATGTCTATAACAGGCTTCCCATGGCATAAGAAAAAGGTTGGAAACCCTGATCTATTACAATGCAGTGATTTGAGAGATTCATAATGACCCGCATGCTAGCTTTCCCAGACAATCTAAAGCCCCTGAAATATACATACAGGTAAACAAGTCTAAGGAGGACACCATCTCCCTGTCAGCACATTTAGCTCTGGACTACTTTGATAATGAGAATATATAAGTCAGGATTGGTTTTATTGATCAACAACATAATACGTAATAACTTCATCACTAAAACACTTGGACCTTGGTCTTGTGTGGGGGGAGGGGGAACATGGTTATTTGTAACTGTCTTTTGAACTTACTTTCTGGCAGACCTCAATCAATTAGAATTAGTCAGAATGTTTCATCCATCCTAATCCTCAGCACTGGTGCTGCTCAAGGTTTTGTGCTTGGACCCCTGATCTACTTCTTTATATATACATGATTTTGAGGTCCAGTACAGGGCCAACCCAATTTTAAATTTTGCCAGTGAGACCACTGTCATTACCCAGATCAGCCACAATGGTAGCAAGGTAGTGTAGTGGTTAGTACAAGGCTTTGCAGTGCCAATGATCACCATTCGGGTTTAATTCTTGCCACTATCTGTAAGGAGTTTGCACATTCTTGCTATGACCATATGGGTGTGCTCCTGGTGCTCCAGTTTCCTCCCACATTCAAATAATACATACAGTTACGGTTAGTGAATTGTGGACATACTATGGTGGACTCTCAGACACTGCTGGTCTTTGATGCAAAATATCACATTTCACTGTAGGTTTCAGTATTTTGATGTACATGTTACAAACAAAGCTAATCCCTACCAATGATGAGATGGAGTATAGGTGAGAGATTGTGAATCTTGCGTCATTTGTCAGAGCAACAACCAAGCCCTTAATGTTAGCAAGACAAAATAATTGGTGGTTGACATAAGGAAGCAGGGATAACGGATCGGCAGGTTCAAGTTCTTAATCGTTATCACAAAAACTCTCCTGGTCTCCATATTTTGATGCAGTGATCAGGAAAGCATGGCAGTGTATATAAATTGACCACTGATAGCAGTGGAGAAGAAGTTGTTTTTGAATCTGATCACCTGGGCTTTCAAGCTCCTCTATCTTTTTGTTAAAAGATAAAAGACAGATGGGAATAGACAAGGTGGCAGGCATCCTGGATGATGCTGTTAGCCTTTCTGACCCAGTGCACTACAAAAATGTTCTGCATTGACCAGGTAGTGTTTAATGGTCTCGGCAGAAGCTGATGGTTCATGTTGCGTATTTAATTTTTCAGCAGTATTTGAGTAATATTGTAAATTTATTGTTTGATAAAGCATTCTTTGTTGTTTAAATAATTCACTATGAGTTACATGTTAAAATAAGTGAACTGCATACACTAAGACGTTACTGTGTTATATGTGCATGTCTGGCCTACAGTTTAAAAAAAAACTGACCCATTTTCCTCAGCTCTCATCTTTTCATTTCAATTAGATTTATATTTGGAGTTTCAAACCAGAAGTGGCAATGAGGTATTTTTAAAAAGGAACCTGAGATGACTATTTACCTGTAGAAGAGCAGCGTGATGCTTAAGTTTTCTTTAAAAAGCACACCGAGAAACGGTTGAGTTGAAAATAAAAGTGCAGCACATTTTTTTCTTTGCATTACATTTTCTTGGCAAAAGAAAAGATGAGCAAGTTTAAAAAAAGGCAAAACAGAAAAAATCACGAGTTTATAAACAGCGAATATGGGTTAATAATTATGCTCAACATAAGAGCTGGCTACATCAGAAAGATTGATGCATTTGATTACACAAAAGATAACTGGAATATGTATACTGAATGGATTGAGCAGTATTTTAAAGCAAATGCAATAGCAAATGAAAAATGAGTGGTAGTTTTGCTGATTGCATTGGATAAAAAAACATAGAATGTGTTTAGGAATATGAATGCACCAACCAAACCAGATGAAGCAAGCTTTGCTAATATCATGAAAGTAATGCAGGAACATTTAGAAGCAAAACCATTGCTGATTGCAGAATGCTTTAAGTTTTAAAAGAGGGATGAAAAAGAAGGGGAGTCCATCTCAGAATGCATTGCTCAATTGAAGAAGTTTCTCGAACATTGTCAGTAGAGTAATGAGCATAATGATGCAGTGAGGGATTGTTTAGCTTGTGGAATCTACAAGAAAGCTTTCAAAATCAGCTCCTAACCAAAACACAACTTACATTTAAAAAAGCAGTTGAAATAGCTGTATCAATGGAAAAAGCAGACAGAAGTGCAATAGAGTTAGAGTCAGGAATGGAGCTGAGTTTGAACAAAATTGCGGTGTCTAAACAGAAAATGGCCTGGCTGAACAAATTGTGTTACGGTGGTGGCGGGGGCTTACATACACCAGACCAAAGTAGATTTAAAGGCAAAACTTGCAGAAAATGCACAAAGTAAGACACATACAAACAGCATGTTGGTCAGACAAAAATAAATGGACTGCAGAGGAAAGAGCAAAAGGTAAATAGACTAGTTGCAGTTGCAAAAGGAGCACTATTCATACTTTATTGATCCCGGGGGAACGAAAACCAATTTCCCCCGGGATCAATAAAGTATGACTATTACTATGACTAATCTGCATGCTGTTGTTGAAAATTCTGATGATATGGACACAGGACTGAATTGCCTTGAGATTTACAATGTGTAAGCTAACAAGAAACAAGCAGTATGTCTTATATCAGAAGTCAACAGCAACTTAAATAAAGTGAAATTGGACACAGGCTTGGCCTTTTCAGTCATTCCAAATCTGGTAACTGTGCTCCACCCCTTGAACTCATTACTATGGATTGAAAAGAAATGGCAATGCACAAAGAGTATGAAGTGGCTTTCCAAAAAATGGTGATGTTAGACACTGTACTCACACATTGTGATCCACATTGTCCAGTGCATGCCATGCACTGTTTGGGATGCCAACACATCCAGAAGAAAGATGTCTGGAGCCAACACAAGCTGTCAGAACCATTATGTGCAGTCCCAGAGTCAACTCCTACAGCCTAAAGGGAGGAGACCTCAGTACCTAAGGTTTTTTTTCACAGGCACGAGTCTCATCTGCCAAGCAGAGTGGTCTTCCCTTTGTCAGGAAAGATGTTATCCCACAAAAGTAAGAATGCCTCCACAGTGATAAAATCATTAGGGCTGAATGGAACAATTTAAAAATTACTGTGCTGTTGATGTCACATATTTGTATTATATGGTATACTGTGTATATAGTTGAGATGCATTCTATATTGAGTTGGAGTTTATAGCTAGTCATATTTGAGTAATATTGTCAATATATTGTTTGATTTGGCATTCTTTGTTGTTTAAATAACTTTCATATGGGTTATATGTAAAAATATGTGAATTGCATACACCATGATGCATCTTGCTTAAATTGAAAAACAAAACTAAAACCCACTCTCTTGGGATCCTGTCATTTTCTTGCAGTTAAGTTCATATTTTATAGTTATAAATCATAACAATCAAGTGCCAAGTTAAAATGCAACTTGTCTGGTTATTTTCTGTAGCATGCAGTATCTGTAGAAGTTTGCGAAAATTCTCATGGACATGCCGAAACTGCTTGGGTGCCTATGTATTTATCTAGTGATGCAGCACAGAGGAAGGCCCACCAGCACTTCGAGCTGCGCCACCCCAGCAACCCCTGACAAACCCGATTTAACCCTAAACTATCACAGAACAATTTGCAAGGACCAATTCACCTGCCCAGTACACCTTTGGACTGCGGGAGGAAACTGAAGCATTGGGAAAAATCCACACGTTCCACGAGAAGGACGTACAGAGACTCCTTACAGAGCAAGATGGAGTTGTACTCTAAACTCGGAACCCCATCCCCGAGCTACGTTACCAACTTAATTCAAATTAAAGTGAAAAAAATTGATTCATAAAAACAAGGTAAAATTCAAACTGGGTTACTTGTACTAAGGCCATTAATTTTGTAAATAGTTTCACCAGATGTGCTGGCTGTTAGGACAAGAACAGGATATACAATACAGCTGGTCAGTCGACTTGGGCAATTTTCAGGGAATTTGAGAGTGTCTTGACTAATTACCTAGGAGGAACTGTGACAGTGGAATTCGGAGAAGGATTACACAAAAAAAAAACAAAGCAAAGAACATGCAGATACATAACCAATTTAACAGAACAGGGGAAACAACCAAATTTCATCTGATTGCCTTGTTTTCCAAGAGCTGTTTCAAGTATTGCAGTACATTTTAGGCCAAGATTTTTCAACCTCATATGGCTTGTAAATTGCGGAAACAGGATGTCCCAAAACTGCTTGCTCAAATAAAAATCCTGAATAATAATAATGATTATATTTTTAGGATTACTGATGTAAATTTGTGAAGTTCATGCATTGCTGCTCTGAGTTGTGCACCTACAGACGCACAACCAGAAGGTCAAGAATGAAAAGCAAAATTGAAGTGAAGGAAAGAGAGAAAAAGTTTGAATCAAAAAAAAACAGATTACAGGGAAAAAAATAGCCAACCAAAAAGTAGGCAAACCTTAAAGGAGCTAGAGTTCTGTCTAATCCTGACTCTGAGAAATCTCCTATTTTTTTTCTGACATGTAGTTTAATGCTTTTATTTTTAAATGGTGGTAGTCATATTGTTCAGATGTAATCAATACACTGAACAGAAAATCAAATTTAATAAGGCACAACATTTTCCATTCAATCCAAACCTTCAGTATCTGTAGGGAGTTTAAATTGCAGCATTATTAAATAAATTGAAATTGAAATATAAGATACCGTATAATAACATGAATTAAGAGATTGAATCTCCCATCCTAGGCAGTACCCATTTAATGGCAGAAGTCTACTACACCAATTGTTTTGGGTCTTTCAAAAGTAGCCAAAGAAAAATCCATTTATGAAGAATTTATTATGGTGAAGAAAGTACAGTGATAGACTGCTGAAATCTTCCAGAGGCAACGATACAAGGGCAATTAGATGAGAATTGCATGAAAGTGACAGAAGAGCTACAATATGGGACAAGAGCACTGGAATGGGTGCACCAGTGAAGACAGTAGAAAAATCGATTTACGCAGAGAGCGGGAGAGTGAAATTTGGAATTACCATCCACAAATGAAAAGTGACGCCAGGGCAATTGCAAAGTTTAAAGTTTTGATTGGTATATATATTTTTGTTTGTCAGTGGAATAATTGGAATCAGTTTATTGTTCTCAAATGTCCCGAGATGGAGTGAAACGTCCGTCTTGCATATGTAGATCAAATCATTGCACAATGCATTGAAGTAAAATGAAACAATTGACAGTGCAGATAAAATGTTACAGATAAAGTGCAGTGCAGGTAAACAATAAGGTAAGAACGTAACAAAGCATATTGAGATGTCAAGATTTTCCATCTTATCATTCTAGGGAACCATTTTATAGTCTTGATAGAGTGGGGTAGAAACTGTTCACTTGCCTGGTATACATGCTTTCAGAAATTTGTGTCTACTGCTCAACAGACCAGAACAAGGTAGTGGGGATGTTCACTCCTAAGAATTTGATCTCCAAACCTTCTCAACATCAATGCTGTTGATGTATAAAGGAGTTGTCTGTCTCCTTCCTGTATATACCTTGAGTCATCGTTATTTATGATATAGTCCACTGTGGTGGTATCACCTGCAAACAGAAACACAGGGCCCTGAGGACACCACTCCCCCCACTATCCTCTTGTCTAATGTACCGTCTCTGCAAAATAAAACTGAAGAAAAGGGGTGACATGTTAGCATCATGCTATTACAGTACCAGTAACCGAGTGTCATGACCACAGATTCGGCAGTGCAGTAGATACGGCAATTGCGCTTGTGAACATGCATGTGTCAGCTAATTATTAACTAATTGTGATAACATTTAACTCCATACTTGCCATTTAGTGCTTGTCAAGACTTGGACACAGCATAGCAACGCTTGGCTTCCTATTTGCATTCAGCCTTCCCTGAGAAATTGGACTGCCGAGTCAACCGACTCTGAAGACTAGTGGTATTCGTTTAATGTCTAGATGTTCTTTTCAGCTGCGGTGTAGGCTTTATTTTCCATTTTGAGAGTTTTAGTTAATGACCCTGTTTGGCCTAGCATTTATTGTTTTATTTTCCCTTTTGACACTGTTCGCATTAAAGTCTGTGAACTCTCGACCTGCTTCAGTGTCTGTCACTCCACACTTGGGCCATATCTGAACCTGGGGACACCGAGGTACAATTCCACCACTGTCTGTAAGGAGCTTGACTGTTCTCCCCATGATGTGATTGTGTTGGTTTCCTATGTGTGTTCCAGTTTCCTGCTGCATTCCAAAAAAAGATGTATAGGTTATTAGGTTAATTGGTCACATGGATGTAATTGGGTGGCGTGGGCTAACTGTTCCAGAAGAGTATGTTATTGTGCTGTATTTCTAAATTAATAAACATACCAGAAAAAGACTGCAGTATGAGGGACATCAGAGACTGCTGTGTACTGTGCTACCCTGAGACCTGGCTCATCCCCAGCACTCTGGACAATGTACTCCAGCCCGATGACTTCATCTCCACCATATGGACCAGGCAAAGGCAGCAGAGTCTGCTTCATTAATATCTCATCACGATACACAGATGTGGCAGTTCTGACTTGGTCCTACTTCCACAATCTGGAACATCTGGCAGTCAAGCATTGACCATTCTATCTGCCAACGGAGTTCTCTGCCGTCATCCTGGTGACAGTACACATTCCATCCCTGGCAAATGTCATGTAGTCCTGGAGGAACTGAGCAATGAGATCAGCAGTCACAAGACAGCACATCATGATGCCTTCCTGATCATTACGGGGGACTTCACCCAGGCCATCTTGAGGCTTATCATGCCATCCCATGCCCGCACTTGGCAACTCTGATCAATTGGCTGTACTTCTACTCCTGATGTATAGGCAGAGACTGAGGACTGCAGCACCAGTGGAGAGGAACACAAAGGAATGATCAAGGGAAGTGGAAGAGCTGAATCAGTACACCGAACCATATTCACAGATTCATCTTCAGATATTATTGAATATGCCGCAATTGTTTCCAAAATTATCAATACCTGTGTGGATGACTGTGTGCGTTTGAAAACATACCAAATGCAGCCAAACCAGAAGGATGAACTAGGAGATTCACTGTCTGCTGAGGGTTAGATCTGTACTGTTCACAACCAGTGATTCTGAACTCTACAAGAAGTCCAGATACAGAAAGCCATTTTGAAAGTGAAAAGACATTTTTTTTGTGAAATTAGAGACATAATCAGATCCGGGACAGCTGGACAGTGTTTGCAAAGGTGAAACTAAATCACATACATGGCTAGAATTAGCCTGAGCAAGGAGCGGGACCCATTGCAATTTGCCTGCCATCACAACAGGTCTACAGTGGATGCAAACTCATTGGCTCTCCACTAGGCTTCAGTCCAACTGGATCATGGCAAAATTTACATCAGTCTGCTGTTTATCAATTAAGCTCGATGTTCAACACCATCAGCCCTTCACTTCTTATCTACAAGCTTCAAAACTTGGGTCTCTGTACCTCCCTTCACAATTGGATCCTTGACTTTCTCATCGGGAGACCATTGTCAGCACGGATTGGTAATAACGTCTCATCCTTGCTGATAATCAACCAGGCGCCCATCAAGGATGCAAGCTTACCCCACTGGTCACATCACTGTCTGGTACGGAGGACCCAATGCACAAGATCAAGAAGCAGCTGCAGAGAATTACAGCTCCACCATGGGCACACTGCCCACATTATCAAGTTTGCCTTCACAAGGCATTACCTCAGAAGGCAGTGTCCATCACTAAGGAGTTTGACCACCCAGATCATGTTTTCTTCTCATTACAACCACCAGAGAGGAGGTAGAGAAACATGAAGTCCCATGCTCAATGTTTTAGGAACAGCTTCTTCCCCTCTTCCATCTGATTTCTGAATGGTCCCTGAGCACTACCTCACTATTCCTCTTTTGCACTATTTATTGATTTTATTTTTCATAATAACTTATAGTAATTTGCATGGCTTGCAGTGTACTGCTGCCATAGAACAACAAATATCATAACATACATAAGCAATAATAAACGTGGTCTGACTCTGAAACATAGAGATGGAGTCAGAGCAGAATCAGAGCAAACAAACTACTTTATTAATAACAAACAGGAAAAAATCTGCAGAAGCTGGAAATCCAAGCAACACACACAAGATGCTGGAGGAACTCAGCAGGCCAGGCAGCATCAATGGGAAAGAGTACAGTCAATGTTTCGGGCCAAGACCCTTCAGCAGGACGGGAGAAAATAGGTTAAGGAGTAGATCTGAAAGGTGGGGTGAGGGGAGAGAGAAACGCCAGGTGATAGGTGAAACTTGGTGGGGTGGTATGAGGTAAAGAGCTGAGAAATTGATTGGTGAAAGAGACAGAAGGCTATAGAAGAAAGAAAAAAGGTGGGTGAAGGGAGGAGCACCAGAGGGAGGCAATGGGCAGGCAAGGAGATGACATGAGAGAGGGACAAGGTGAACGGGGTTGGGGAGGCATTACTGGAAGTTCGAGAAATCGAAGTTCATGCCATCATGGGAGGGAGGCTACTAAAACCTCTCATGTTTTCCCCCTCTCATGTTATCTCCTTGCTGCACATCGCCTCCCTCTGGTGCTCCCCCCCACGCCCCCCCCCGACTTACTTCAATGGCCTTCTTTCACCAATCAACTTCCTAGCTCTTTGCTTCATCCCTCCCCCTCAAAGTTTCACATTTCATCTGGTGTTTCTCTCTCCCCTTCCCCCACATTTCAAATCTACTCGTCAGCGTCTTTTCTCCAGTCCTGCCAAAGGGTTTCGGCCCGAAACGTTGACTGTACTTTTTTCCATAGATGCTGCCTGGCCTGCTGAGTTTCTCCAGCATTTTGTGTGTGTTACTTTATTAGTAACACTTTTACTGGTAAATGATCACTGCAAATAACTTAGAGGTGAGCCAGTGCGAGGCAAAGTCGAGGTGAACAGAGGCAAGGCTGCCTTGAGGCATAGTCTGGGCCAGTCCGAGAGTGAGGAAAGACCCGAGGTTTGATTGATTTGAGCACCAGGCCAAATTGGAAAGGTTGGGTTCGGGTGCAAAATGTGGAGTTGGGCCCCAGAGCATATGGAAGTGACAGGACCCCTCTGGCCCAAGAGCAAGGAGCAACCCAATATTTGGATGATTTAAGTGCAGGGTCAGATTGAAAAAGGCAGAGTGTTGGTACAGGAGGCGAGGGATGGGCCAATTCTGCTCGCTGCTCAGCAATATTTACTTGACTGTTCTCTGCACTGAACAGAGGCTGTGGCCTTCTTTAGCTGCAGTGCTGTCTGTTTATTTATCTGTGGGCTCACTTCCAGAAAACTTCAGTTCTGAATGTTATTTGCTTCCTTTTATTGTTTGCACAATCTTTTTCCTGGACATTGGCGGTTGGATAGCTGTTCTTTTGGGTTCTTTGTTTTGTGGCTGCTGTAAGGAGACATACTTTGAAAATAAATGAACCTTGAACCTATTGAAGCCAAAGCTGTAGTCAATAAGTAGAACAAAAGTGGAGTTACATTACCATCAGAGCTCCCCAAATGGCAGAACAGGTCTGAGGGATTGATTCTGCTCCTCTTCCTGTGTTCCCATGAAATGCAAGAAGAGATATCTGAAAGAGGGAAAAATACTTGCCCTACATAGTAACTTGATTTCCACTCCGTTATTTAGTAAATGAAGGCCATTGCTGGACAGTCTTGTCCCTTAATTATCATAGTAGAAAAAATTAGTATAGCTTCTTACCCAATTACAGCATAAGATACAGAGAGATTTACCTTCCTGAAAAATTGAGATCCTCCTCTATATCCCTGCAGCTTTAGAGTATAGGTTGACTACCTCTTATCCAAAATGCTTGGGGGTGGAAGTGTTGCAGATTTTGGACTTTTTCAGATTTTGGACTTTTTCAGATTTTGGAATATATAATGAGCTTGGGGTCATGGTCACTTTCGACTCTGAATTTATGTGCTACCAGCAAGCAGTCTTTGTCTTGCATTTCTTCACCACACATATGTTATGTACAATGTTTAACAATAAAAATTAATATAATGAAAACATGAATCTGCTGTTGAACAACAACAAACAATGACAGACAACACACATCAAAGTTGCTGGTGAATGCAGCAGGCCAGGCAGCATCTCTAGGAGGAGGTACAGTCGACGTTTCAGGCTGAGACCCTTTGTTACAATGACAGGCACTCAGTCTCCGCCTACGACACCGTGTTTTGATTAAAAAATTACAATATACCATATTTGCTGTTCATTTTCTTTAGATTTTCTGTAACGTATAAAAACAATCAGCATTGAAGATTTGTTATGGTGTTAGATTTTCATCAATGATGATCTTAACAAAATCATTAATGAGTTTCTCTGTTACTTTGTGCTCAGCAGACACAGTATCTTTAATAATTTAATGCTGTGCCTTTACTTAAATTTCTGCAAACACCCTGCTGAATATTCAAAATTACTTTCAATTTTCAGTGCATCATGATAAATCTTTGCTTGTTTCATGATCAGCATACCGTTAAGTAGCATATGTTCAGTCCGACGCTGATGAATCCACTTTCAATACACGATTGAGACCTTCATTTCTCATTTTATGCAGTGTTTCCTAATTTTTCATTAACTTCTGTTCATTATGTGTGTGAGGCCACTTCTTAGAACTGTCTGTGGTGCACGGACCTGTTCATTGCCTGGGAACCTTCCCAGCGCGATGTAGAATTTTCTATTTGTGATGCCATGTCAATGATCAAAAAAAAAATTTGTGTTTTGGATAAGGGGTTTACAACCTGGACACAAGCATCATTTCACAGCACATTTTTTAAAGTGTTGCTTCCTCAAACTTATTATTTGTTTATGATAGACCACTTAAAGCTGAATGCAAATGTAATTTCAGACGACTTGATTCACGGAGAAATGTGGAGAAACAAAAAAATAGCTTTTATTGAACACAATGAGCTTAATTGCATAACTGCGCTGACATTTTGCAATAGTCCAACATAGCTAAAAAGGTTTTGTTGATGATTTTCATTTGTACTCAGTGTCTGAGGCTTCTCACTTAAGTGTTCAACAATAATCAGCTAGCATTGGTGGATTCCAGTTGTCCTGATACAATTTCTCCGTGATCGCAATGTCCTGGTGAAACCCTTCACCATGCTCATCACTGACCATGAGACTAAAGACCATAAGACATAGGAGCAGAACTAGGCCAGTCAACCCACTGAGTCTGCTCCGCCATTTTGTCATGGCTGATCCCGGATCCCATTCAACCCCATATACCTACCCTCTCACCATATCCCTTGATGCCCTGACCAATCAGGAATCTATCAATTTCCACTTTAAATATACCTATGGACTTGGTATCCACCACATTCTGTTGCAGAGCACTCTTTGGCTAAAAAATTTCCTCCTTACTTCTGTTCTATAAGGTCAATTTTGAGGCTGTGCCCTCTAGTTCTGGATACCCCTACCAGAGGGAACATCCTCTCTACATCCACCTTATTTCATCCTTTCAACATTTGGAAAGTTTCAATGAGATCCCTATACATTCTTCTAAATTCCAGTGAGTACAGGCCTAAAGCTGCCAAATGCTCCTCAAATGCTAACACCTTCATTCCCGGAATCATCTTCGTGAACCTCCTCTGGACTCTCTCCAATGACAATACATCCTTTCTGGGATAAAGAGCCCAAAACTGTTGACAATAGTGCAAGTGCAGCCTAACTAGTATCTTATAAAACTTCAGCATTATCTCCTCATTTTTATATTCTATTCCCCTTGAAATATATGCCAACATTGTATATGCCTTCTTTACCACAGACTCAACCTGTAAATTAACCTTCAGGGAGTCTTGCACAAGGACTCCTAAGTCCCTTTGCAACTCTGATATTTGAGTCTTCTTTCCATTTAGATAACAGACTGAACTATTGTTCCTATTACCAAAATGCATTATCGTACATTTCCCAACACTGTATTCCATTTGCCACTTTTTTGCCCATTCTTCTAATTTGCCATTCCTCTGTCGGTGCCAGTATCTTTTCTGTTACACCATAGGATTTTATCTTGTTCAACAGCCTCATGTGAGGCATTTTATCAAGTGCCTTCTGAAAATATAAGTAAACAACATCCACTGCCTTTCCTTTGTCCACCCTGCTTGTTACTTCCTCGAAGAATTCTAACAGGTTTGTCAGGTTGCCTTTCCTTTTACAGAAACCATGCTGATTTGACTTGTTTTATTATTAGTCTCCAAGTATTCTGAAACCTTGTCCTTCTTTTCAGAAGAACGAGAGGAGATCTTGTAGAAATGTATAAAATTATGAGAGGGATAGATTAGATAGAGGCAGGCAAGTTGTTTCCACTAGGGGGCGTAGCCTCAAGATTCAGGGGCGTAGATTTAGGACGGAGACGAGGATCTGCTTTTCCCAGAGAGTGGTGAATCTGTGGAATTCTCTGCCTAATGAAGCAGTGGAGGCTACCTCAGTAAATATATTTAAGACAAGGTTGGGTAGATTTTTGCATAGTAGGGGAATTACAGGTTATTGGGAAAAGGCAGGTAGGTGGAGATGGGTCCATGGACATGTCAGCCATGATCTTATTGAAAGGCGGAGCAGCCTTGAAAGGCCAGATGGCCTACTCCTGCTCCTATTTCTTATGTTATTATGTTAATAATGGACTTCAACACTTTCCCTACCACTAAGGTTAGGTTAATTGGCCTATAATTTCCTCCTTTCTTAAAGAGTCAAATGACATTTGCAATTTTCCAGTCCTCCGGGACTATGCCAGAATCAAGTGATTCTTGAAAGATTATGACCAATGCATCCGTTATCTCTCCAGCAACCTCTTTCAGGACTCTGCAATGTAGTCCATCTGGTGCAGGTGACTTATCCACCTTAAGACTTTTGAGTTTGCCTTTGAATGATACTCACTCCTGCTCCCTGACACTCACGGACTTCTATCATACAGCTGGTGTCTTTCACAGTAAAGACTGAAGAAAAGTACCTATTAAGTTCATCTGCCATTTCTTTGTCCCCCGTTACTACCTCAACAGCATAATTTTCCAGTGGTCCAATATCAACTCTCTCCTCTCTTAAAAAAAACTTCATGTAATCGACTATTTCATATTTAATCGTTTCTTTTCTTATAGCTTTTTAAATTGCCTTTTGTTGGATTTTAAAAGCTTCTCTTCATCCAACTTCCCACTCACTTTTGCTACTTTATATGCCCTTTCCTTGGCTCTTATGCAGTTTGTAACTTCCTTTGTCAGCCACGTTTGCCTAACCCTGCCATTTGAGAACTTCTTCCTCCGTGGGAGATTTCTATCCTGCACCTTATGAACTATTCCCAGAAACTTCAGCTACCTCTGTTCTGCCATCATGCCCGCCAGTATCCTCCTCCAAACTACCTGGGCAAGGTCCACTTTCATGCCTTTTTGATTTCCTTTATTCCATTGTGATACTGATAACTGTGACTTATGCTTCTCCCTCTCATATTGCAGTATGAATTCAATCATATTATGATCATAGCCTCCTAAAGGTTCCTTTATATTAAGCTAATAAAATCTGACCTATTACACAATGCCCAATCTAAGATAGCCCTTCCCCTAGTAGGGCTCGAGCACCAGCTGCTCTGAAAAGCCATCTCATAGGCATTCAACCAATTCCCTCTCTTGCGATCCGACAGCAACCTGATTTTCCTAAACCCCTTGCCTATTTAAGTCCCCCATTACAATTGTGACATTACCCTTATGACATTACTTTTCCAGCTCCCCTTGCAATCTCAACCCCACATTTTGGCTACAATTTGGAGGCCTATACAAGACCCATTATGGTTTTTTTACCCTGTTATTTTCTTAACACCACCCCAAAGATTAAAGATTCTCTGACCTTATGTCACCTCTTCATAAAGATGTAATTCCATCTGTTACCAGTAGAGTCACACCACTGCCTCTGCCTTCCTACCTGTCTTTTCAATACAAAGTACATCCTTTGATGTTAAACTTCCAACTATAACCTCCTTTCAGCCATGACTCAGTGATGCCCACAACATTATATTGACCAATTTGTAATTGCGCCATGAGTTAGAACATAGAACATAGAATAATACAGCACAGTACAGGCCCTTCGGCCCACAATGTTGTGCCAACCCTCAAACCGTGCCTCCCATATAACCCCCCACCTTAAATTCCTCTATATACCTGTCTAGTAGTCTCTTAAATTTCACTAGTGTATCTGCCTCCACCACTGACTCAGGCAGTGCATTCCACATACCAACCACTCTCTCAGTAAAAGACCTTCCTCTACTATCTCCCTTGAACTTCCCGCCCTTTACCTTAAAGCCATGTCCTCTTGTATTGAGCAGTGGTGCCCTGGGGAAGAGGCGCTGGCTATCCACTCTATCTATACCTCTTAATATCTTGTATACCTTTATCATGTCTCCTCTCATCCTCCTTCTCTCCAAAGAGTAAAGCCCTAGCTCCCTTAATCTCTGATCATAACCCATGCTATCTAAACCAGGCAGCATCCTGGTAAATCTCCTCTGTACCCTTTCCAATGCTTCCACATCCTTCCTATAGTGAGGCGACCAGAACTGGACACAGTACTCCAAGTGTGGCCTAACCAGAGTTTTATAGAGCTGCATCATTACCTCACAACTCTTAAACTCTATCCCTCTACTTATAAAAGCTAACACCCCATAAGCTTTCTTAAATACCCTATCCAACTGTGCGGCAACTTTCAGGGATCTGTGGACGTGTACCCCGAGATCCCTCTGCTCCTCCACACTACCAAATACCCTGCCATTTACTTTGTACTCTGTCTTGGAGTTTGTCCTTCGAAAGCGTACCACCTCACACTTCTGCGGGTTGAACTCCATCTGCCACTTCTCAGCCCACTTCTGCATCCTGTCAATGTCTCTCTGCAATCTTCGACAATCCTCTGCACTATCTACAACACCACCAACCTTTGTGTCATCTGCAAACTTGCCAACCCATCCTTCTACCCCCACATCTAGGTCCTTAATAAAAATCACGAAAAGTAGAGGTCCCAGAACCGACCCTTGTGGGACACCACTCATCACAACCCTCCAATCTGAATGTACTCCCTCCACCACCACCCTCTGCTTTCTGCAGGCAAGCCAATTCTGAATCCACCTGGCCAAACTTCCCTGGATCCCATGCCTTCTGACTTTCTGAATAAGCCTACCGTGTGGAACCTTGTAAAATGCCTTACTAAAATCCATATAGATCACATCCACTGCACTACCCTCATCTATATGCCTGGTCACCTCCTCAAAGAACTCTATCAGGCTTGTTAGGCACGATCTGCCCTTCACAAAGCCATGCTGACTGTCCCTGATCAGACCATGATTCTCTAAATGCCCATAGGTTCTATCTCTAAGGATCTTTTCCAACAGCTTTCCCACCACAGACGTAAGGCTCACTGGTCTATAATTACCCGGACTATCCCTACTACCTTTTTTGAACAAGGGGACAACATTCGCCTCCCTCCAATCCTCCGGTACCATTCCTGTGGACAATGAGGACATAAAGATCCTAGCCAAAGACTCAGCAATCTCTTCCCTTGCCTCGTGGAGCAGTCTGGGGAATATTCTGTCAGGCTCCAGGGACTTATCCCTCCTAATGTATTTTAACAACTCCAACACCTCCTCTCCCTTAATATCAATATGCTCCAGAACATCAACCTCACTCATATTGTCCTCACCGTCATCAAGTTCCCTCTCATTGGTGAATACCGAACAGAAGTATTCATTGAGGACCTCGCTCACTTCCACAGCCTCCAGGCACATCTTCCCACGTTTATCTCTAATCGGTCCTACCTTCACTCCTGTCATCCTTTTGTTCTTCACATAATTGAAGAATGCCTTGGGGTTTTCCTTTACTCTACTCTCCAAGGCCTTCTCATGCCTCCTTGTTGCTCTTCACAGCCCATTCTTAAGCTCCTTTCTTGCTACCCTATATTCCACAATAGACCCATCTGATCCCTGCTTCCTAAACCTCATTTATGCTGTCTTCTTCCACCTGACTAGATTTTCTACCTCACTTGTCACCCATGGTTCCTTCACCTTACCATTCTTTATCTTCTTCACCGGGACAAATTTATCCCTAACATCCTGCAAGAGATCCCTAAACATCGACCACATGTCCATAGTACATTTCCCTGCAAAAGCATCATCCCAATTCACACCCGCAAGATCTAGCCTTATAGCCCCATAATTTGCCCTTCCCCAATTAAAAATTTTCCTGTCCTCTCTGATTTAGTCCTTTTTCATGATAATGCTAAAGGCCAGGGAGCGGTGGTCACTGTCCCCCAGATGCTCACCCACTGAGAGATCTGTGGCCTGACCCGGTTCATTACCTAGTACTAGATCTAGTATGGCATTCCCCCTAGTCGGCCTGTCAACATACTATGACAGGAGTCTGTCCTGGACACACTTAACAAACTCTGCCCCGTCTAAACCCTTGGAACTAATCAGTTTATTCACCATATTCCAAATGATATGTGTATTTAAATGTAGCACATTCAGTCCTGCATACTTCGCCCTTATGAATTTTGCCTCTGTGGTACAACTTATCTCTGCTGTGTCTGCAATTGTACCCAATCATTGGCTTGTACTTCTTTACATTCATGTTACATCATCTACTTGTGAACCTGCTGGCTCATCCTCAGCTCAATCGTACTGGCTCCGTCCCCTGCCATATTGGTTTAAGCTACTCCGAACAGCTCTGGTGAACGTGCCCACAAGGATATTGGACCCCCTCAGATTCAAGTGCAACCCGTCCCTTTTGTACAGGTTCCACCCGCCGCAGAAGAGATCCCAATTATCCAGAAATTTGAATCCCTGTCCCTTGCACCAGTTCTTCAGCCACACATTTATCCGCCACCTCATTCTATTCCTATCCTCACTCTGACATGGCACAGGCAGCAACGCTGAGATTACTACCCTTGAGGTCCTGCTTCTCAGCTTCCTTCCTAACTCCCTGTATCCTGCTTTTAGGACGTCCTCCCTTTTTCTACCTATATCATTGGTACCAATATGTACCACAACTTCTGGCTGGTTACCCTCCCTTTTCAGGATATTGTGGATGTGTTCAGAAACATCGTGGACCCTGGCACCTGGGAGGAAAACTACCATCTGTGTTTCTTTCTCGTATCCACAGAATCACTTATCTGTCCCCTTAATTATGGTTTCCCCTACTACAGCTGCCAATCTCTTCAGTTTCCTGTCCTTCTGAGCCAGAGGACTAGACTCAATGCCAGAGGCATGGCCACCGTTGCTTCCCCCAGGTAGGCCATTCCTGCGCCTCCCCCCCCCCCCCCCCACGGTATTCAAAATGGAGTACTTATTGTTGAGGGGGACAGCAACATGAGTGCTCTCCACTATTTAACGTTCTCCCTTCCCTCTCCTAACAATGCCAAGATTTACAGCGAAGCAGTCTAAATGGGAATGCAGAAAATGAATCTTTAGTGACATATTGCACCTCATGGTTTTGTGTGCTTGAAGCATGTTGTCAATCAGCTGCACATCGTTTGATGCTTTATAGTTGCCAAGGAAATTTTTAACAACATCTTTGAATGCCTTCCATGCAATTTTCTTTGGCCACATTAGAAGTTCTTTGAAATGCCTGTCATGGATTACCTGTTTGATTTGTGGACCATCAAAAATGCCTTCCTTAGTCTTGGCATCAGTTATTCTTCCTTGAAATTGGAATTGAAATAACAAATATAGGCAATTTCAAAAAGACAGTGCCTGGTTGGGAAATTTCATGGTGATTTTCATGATCTGCTGCCTAAACACCATAAGATATAGCTAAAAAGCATTCAGAAAGCAAAACATTTGTTGTCTAGTGTTACTTTTAATTTACTGGCCTTTTTGTTATCAGCAGAACATATAGTGTTCTTAAAGAATGCCATAAGATTTCTATTCATGTTGGATTTGCTGGCTTCTGGAAGAACTCCACAAATAACATTACAAGTCTATTTTTCTTTACTTCTGCCAGATTTCTACAGAGAATTCATACATTTCAACAGCTGCAAATTACTCTTTCAATAGTGAATAATAATAGTGAATTATGTTCAAATTAAGTCTCATGATACCAGCTAATGAATTTTCCTCTTTACCTACCTTTTGTCCATCTCCATGTCTGAAGCTGCAGACCATCTGTAATCTACTTATGTTTGTCTATCGGTAAGCTCTAACCACAATATTATCTGTAGGATCCGTGCGTTTTATTCTCTCCTAACAGTAAAATGTACCAGCATATGTGCTTACATCATAATGTCCTTATTAACACTTATATGTAATGCAAATCACATACTAAAGATAGTTGATTAAATTGAAACTCTTGTTTCAGTCATGGAGGTTGTTGGTCAGGGGATAGAAGAATAGCTTGGTTGGAAGCAAATATATGATGTGCAAATCATTGGATAGATGATGAGAGCATGGCCAAGAGGAGAAGATTGAGGGACTGTGTTTGTCAGAGAGGATCAGGAAGGTGTCATGGAAATGCAATTATTTGGGGAGTGAACAGGGTGAGTGGTAATAGAGGAGCGCAGGCCATCAGTGGAGAAGTGAGGGTGAGTCATTTGTGAACCATCGCTAAGAAGGAACATTTAACGAAGACAGATGCATCAGATCTTTTAGAAGTGAAGAAAGTTAGGTTGGGCCCCTTTTCAGTAACAATAAATCTGCTCAATCTGCTTGTAAAGGCCTGCTTCAAAACCCAGCTGTAATAGAATTTCTCATCATTATATTGAGCTGTATGAGACTAACACTTTGCATTCTATCTTCAAAGAACGGGTTTGTTCTTGGATAAGGTCTATAAAAGTCATTCCGGGATTGAAGTTTTGTGCTATGAGAAGATATTCAATTGGGAAATATATTCAGATGGAATATTTCTTGGAATCTCTTGTGAAATCGGCACAAGTAGATGACTGGTCCTGACAGCAATTATAGATGTGTTAAATGTAAAAGGCATTCCAGAAAATAAAATTGCAGCATGGAATCAAATACATTGATCCTTAGCGTTTAATTTCTTTATTGAAGGCTCAACACTGCAGGAGTGAAAAAATGGCATTAATGGTTGAAGGAAAGCAAACAAATTTATACAATTTTCCATTGACCTTCCCCCCCTCCAGGCAACTTAGATATGGGCAGAATTGATCCCTACCCAGCAAACTGAATAATATGTTTATAGCATAGAAAGAAACCATTCTGCTCATCATGACTCTCCACCAAAGCAACCCTCTCATTCCAACTCACGTCTTATCTTTGCTTTTTTAAAACAATTTCCTCTTAAGGCCCACAATGGAACCTACCTCTACGACAACCACAGGCAAGGAAATCTCAGATCTAACCACTCTTTGCATTAGGAAAGCTTTTTCTCAAACCATTCTTAACTCCCTTCCTCTTTATTTCATACCTTTGACTTCTAGAGCTTAACCCTCTGAAACGTTCAAAAGGGGTTGCCTGGCAATAGCTCCTCATATTTTATAAACCTCTGGTGTCTTGTGGTCCTGTCAGCTTTATTATTGCAATGATGGTCCCTTATCCCACTTCACCATTGAGTAATATTTTGGTTTTCCCTTTATTTCTTAGTATCTACATATTATGAAGTTTCAGATAATGCAAAAGCACAATATACCAGCCTGCCATATCAAACCTGAAGGCCAATTAATGATCAGAATTGCAACTTGTTTCATTGACCTTCCTGCCATCTGGCTAGGCATAATTTTAATCTGTTTTTCACACCCTCTTTCCTGGCTCAACTGTCATAAGGGTCATGGAGTGCTTAAGTGTTGCTGCCATTAAATTCAGCAGGGACTTCATGTTCTCATGCTTTCTGGGTATCATCAGCCTTTCCAGCAAACACGTCCCCTCCTCTTACCGCATCATCACCCTTTCCAGCAAACACGTCTCCTCCTCTTACCTCATCATCAGCCTTTCCAGCAAACACGTCCCCTCCTCTTACCTTATCATCAGCCTTTCCAGCAAACACGTCTCCTCCTCTTACCTCATCATCAGCCTTTCCAGCAAACACATCCTCTCCTCTTACCTCATCATCACCCTTTCCAGCAAACACATCCTCTCCTCTTACCTCATCTCTCTAAATAAGAACATTAGAAATAGGAGTAGGAGAAATATAGAAACATAGAAAACTTACTGCACAATACAGGCCCTTCGGCCCACAAAGCTGTGCCGAACATGTCCCTACCTTAGAACTACCTAGGCTTTACCCATAACCCTCTACTTTTCTGAGCTCCATGTATCCATCCAGGAGTCTCTTAAAGGACCCTATCATTTCCGCCTCCACCACCGCCGCCAGCAGCCCATTCCATGCACTCACCACTCTCTGCGTAAAGAACTTACCCCTGGCATCTCCTCTGTACCTATTTCCAAGCACCTTCAATCTATGCCCTCTCATGCTAGCCATTTCAGCCGGGGGAAAAGCCTCTGACTATCCACATGATTAATGCAAAGAGAAGGCCACCTGGCCTTTTGAGCTCAACTTTCCATTCAGTAAGATCATTGTTGACTTGGCTGTGGACTCAGCTCCATCTATTTGCCCTTTCCCTTTAACCTTAATTGCCTTGTTATCCAAAATACAATCTAACTGTCCGTTAAATATAAATTATAAGTTAGCTTCTACTACTTCTCTGGTCTGAGCGTTCTACAGATTTACTATCCTCTGGGAAAAGCAGTTTCTCCCCATCTCCATTCCAAATTACTCCTCTGAATCTTAAGGCTAAGTTTGGGTTTCGGTTTGGGTATTTGATCCTCCACAATATTCTGCGTGGGAATTTGAACTGGAGGTGGCAGTGTTTTTTTTTTAAACGAGGTCGAGTTGCGAGCTCGACATCAACCCGGCACGGATGGAGAGCGCGCTCGAGGGCAGTCTGTCACTGGATCGAACTCGGGAACCTCCGTTCTCGAGCCCGGCGCTGATTTCACTGCGTTACCAGCCGACCAGCCAACTATGTTCCCTAGTTCTAGTCTCAATCACCAGTGGAAACAACTTTGCCGTTTCTATCTCATCTATCACTTTCATAATTTGATAAATTTTTATAAGATTCCCTCATGTTCTTCTGGATTCCAGTGACTCAATCTCTCCTCATAGATCTAACCCCTGTTGAATCAGCTCTGCGCCACTAGCAGAGGGAATATGCTACAAATGGACAGAGTAGTGGTGAGGAAAAGACATTTCAGGAAAGACATACTGACTTTCCTCAAATAAGGAGATGAAAACTGCATGCAGTTCTCCATGTGTGGCCTCACCACCACCATGTCCATTTGTAGCATATTCCCTCTGCTAGTTTACTGTATGCTTCCTCAAGTAAGGAGACCAAGGCAGTATATGTCCAGGAAAAGGAAATGGCAGGAAAAATCATTGTGGACGTTACCCACCCAGCAAACTGTCTTTTTCAGAAAATCCCTTTAGGAAAGTGCTATTGGGCTATTAAAACAAAAACTTCACACCATCTTAAAAGTTTCTTCCCACAGGCAGTTAATCTGGTTACCCATTTTAGTTAGCCCCCATCTCCCTCCTTATATCACCTCAGTCACTGTACTGCACAGTAAACACTTTAAACCACTTTTATAATGCTGTTTTCATTGTAAATGTAACGTATGGTTTTTATGTCTTTTTAGAGCAATGACTCCTCTTAGCATGACATCTGGTCAGTTGCTACACCTACACATTGATCTGTTGGCTACACATGTGACTACACCAGTTAAAGCCATCTCCCGTGTGTGTGTGTTTTTATTTATTTGATATGTAGTTGTGCACAGACACAACAAATAGGCAACGAGTATAAACCTGAATGTCAGAGCATATCACCAACTACACCAACAGTTATGGGATGAAACAGCGGAGGAACGAGTGAAACAGTACGGAGTAGGTCACAGATGCTAACAAAGGGACATGTGAGTACAGCATAGTACATAGTGAGAAATGCAACAAGCAAATTTAAAGTGAAAACAACATGGTGATGGCTTCATTCGGGAAAGCTGACAAATTTGATAGTGCTAATAAAGGCTGGGAGTCATATCAAGAGAGTTGAACTGTATTGTAAGGTGAATGACATGGTTGAGCAAAAGAAAGCTTCAATGCGTCTTAGTTTAATGGGTGCAAAACCTACAGTCTTTTATGCAACTTAGTAACCTCTGAAAAGCCAGCAAGCAAGACATTCGACAAAATTATTATGACAATTTTACAAAATCACTTGACCCCTAAACCGCTGGTAATAGCCAAGAGTTTTAGATTTTACAAAAGGAGCCAGTCAAGGGATGAAAACATTCTGAGTACATTGCAGAACTGTGCAAACTTTCCCAGTACTGTGACTTTAGAGATGAACTTTCTGGTGTATTAAGGGACAGGCTTGTATGTGGCACGCATAGTCAAAGCACTCAAAAAAGACTGTCAGAAAGAGGTCTAACCTTAGAATGGTCTTTGACCTTTGCAATTAGAGACTGCAGCAAAGGTTGTAGCAGAACTACAGAAAAGGAGGTTAGAATGTGAAAAGCACAAAATGTCCCCGAATGGTGCAAAAATCCAAAAATGCTATCAATGTGGCAAATCCTCCCATGATACAAATAACTGATGTTTCAAGGAAAAAAGTTTGCAGACAGTATCACAGACAAGGTCACATAGAAAGAGTAGGCGAGGCAGACAAAAACACAACCAAATGAAAAGTTTCAAACACATAACCAAGCAAAAGCATAAAGTGACTGAATGTGAAATAGAATCAGACAACATAGAGTCTGACAATGGTGAGCTGCCATGCCTAGAACTACATGGTATTATTGAAACTGATCACAAAATCATCTGGATCACAATAGATGAGTCTGGTGTAAAACTGAAAGTAGAGCTGGATACAAGGTCAGCTTTGTCCATAATTCCAGAGGCTGACTAGAACAGATATTTTCAAAGCTACTATTAGAGAAGACCTCAGTGATGCTAAAGACTGACACAGGTGAAAAAATGTCTCTCAAAGGCAAACTGAAAATAAATGTAACATATGGAGACCAAATACAGCGGTTAGAGCTTTATGTGTTGAAAAGTGGAGGGCCAGCACTTTTTAGACATGAATGGTTGAGAAAAATCCAACTAGACTGGCATTCAGTCAAAACTCTCAGTGTGGCAACAATGGACAATGGCAGCCCAAATGGTAGCAATAACCAAAGACTGGGAATAGATAAGCAGTTTGAAAACTTGGCCAACAGCTGTTCAGGATGCCAAAGAGCTCAAAATGCACACCTGGAGGCCCCATTACACTCGTGAGAATGGCTGTCATTACCATGGCGAAGAGTACATATTAACTTTGCTGGGCCATTCATGGATTCCATGTTTCTGATTGCTGAGGATGCTCATTCAAAGTCGCTGGAGGTTATACCAATGAAGTCACCCACCTCAGCTAAGACTTGTCACCGCTCTAAGGATTATCTTCACGAGAAACAGCTTATCAGAACAAATTGAGAGTGACAATGGACCACAATACATGTCAGAAGAATTCCAACTGTTCATAAAGAAAACTTGCATCAGACATTTCAAGTCAACTCCTCACCAGCCAGCCATGAATTGGTTTATCCAGCTTTCAAGAAGTCCATTAAAGTAATGGACAAGGATGACATTTCTCTTTAGCACAAGGGGGACAATTTCCTTTTTGTGTATCAGAACTCTGTTTCCATGGCGACAAATCAAATACCTGCAATGCTGTTCGTGAGCAGGAACCTAAGATATCGCATAGACCTCATGAAATCAGACCTATGGAGGGAGGTGCAGAAAAAAAAGTTCAACCAGTTGCAAAGTAAATCACAAGGAGCTTTGAGATTGGACAGGATGTCCTAGCCTAGAGGACAAGTGGACACCTGGAAGGACAGCTAAGAGAATTGGACCTCTGATGTACACAGTGGATATTGAAAATCATACATGGAGACATCATGTGGACCAGATACTGGATGTTCAACTGAAGAACACACCTGAATTGACTGCATCCAACCAAATGGACACATTACAGTCTTCACACTTGCTTCTCTGTGTTGATCATGTCACTGACAGCAACGTGACACCAGAAACGGAGAACGTTGTCTTAGACAAGACACCTACCAAACCTGATGCTACTCCCCAGGTCCAGCGGCACTACGATAACTTTATCATTGACAAGACCCCTACCAAACCTGATGCCACTCCCCAGGTCCAGAGGTGCTATGTAGAAAGAAACGAAGCACTACCCAAAAGACTGAATCTTTAGTATAGTGAAGTTAGTTATGGACTGTTATTGGAAAACATGTTTATTTGCAATATGGTTTGTAAAAGGGAAATTTAATGTACATACACAGTTTTATGTTACATTAATGTAAAGGGGGAGGCAGTATAACATATGGATCTATTTCTTTTTAAGCAATGACCCCCCCTCCCTGTTACACTATGTATTGATCTGTTGTCTACGCTCGCACATTGATCTGCTAGCTACACATGCACGTTGTTCTCTCACTGTATCACACCATTTAAAGCCATCTCATGCATGCTTTTACTTAATTGATATGTATTTGCACAGACAACAGTAAATACATGCTGGTATTTATATACCTATGCACATTCTATTCCATATCTGTACTTCTAACTTCATTTTTATATAAATCTTTAATCTCTATAATTGTTAAATGTTTTTTTCTGATGACACATCACAGCAATTTCTAAATACATGTAAACATATATGCTGAATAAAGTTGATCCTTGACTGAACTCCATGCAGTACTCCAGGTGCAGCCTCACCACTACCCTGTAAAGTTACTGCATAACATCCCTGCTTTTAAATTCAATCCCTCTAGCAATGAAGGGCAACATTCCCTTCACTTGCTTGATAACCTGTTGCAGCTACAAATCAACCTTTTGCAGTTCCTGCACATGTACTCCCAAATCCCTCTACACAGTAGTATGCTGTAATTTTTCACCATTTAAATAATAATCTGATCTTCTACTATGACCTCATATTTACCAAAGATGTACTCCATCACTCGACCTATCTATCTGCAGTATTTGCTTTTCTACCTTAATTTATGTCATCAGTAAATTTGGATACGCTACATTTGTTCCCTCTTCCAAATCGTTAATGATTATCGTTAATGTTTGCAGACTCAGCTCTGACCTCTGAGGCATTCTGCTCAGCACTGACTGCTAACTAGAGAAACAGCCATTTATCCCAACTGCCTGCCTTCTATTAATCAGTCCTCTATATATTTTAATATACTGTCCCCAATTCCATGCATTCTCATCTTATGGATTAAATTTTTATCCACCACTTTATTGAAAGTCTTCTAGAGATCCAAGTGTACAACATTCATCAGTTTCTCTCTATCCACTGAACTCAGCATAAATTCAAAGAATTCAAAGCTTGTCAAGCAAGACCTGCCATTCATGAATTCAAGTCTGATGGAGCCAATTCTATACAGATGTCTTGCTATTTCTTCATTAGGATAGATTCAAGCATTTTCACACCTACAGATGTTAAACTAATTGGTCTATAGTTACCCACCTTTTTCCATATCCTTTTTAAACAGTGACATGACATTTATTGTCATGAAATATCAAGGCTAGGGATTTAGCTAATTATCCTTCTTAAAAGGGTACTGATACTCACATAATATAAAATGTTGACAAACTTGCTTTGAATATGTGACACTTCTTACTTTTTGGGGGAGACCTTAAAATGAAGTTGACCCATTTTTGGGTCTGGTTTGGGCAACAGTTTAATTCTTCATTTTGGAATATCTTTTGAAATAACATTTTCTTGTGGGTGAGCTACAGGGACATATCTTCTCCATCTGCTTCAAAATTGATAGTTTAATGAGTCCATCCCTCCATCCCTCCAATCTCTGAACCTCGTGAGAAAGAATTCTGACTATGATTTATGACTGCTCACACAATGGAAGCAGTAGGTGAATGGAACATTATTGATACTAAGTGCCTTGAGAGAGAATTGAACTGAATCAGTCAGTTCATGACAAAATTATTTTGCATCTCAACCTTACCAAATCATAACATCCTCTTCTTTTAATGAGAACTCGAGCAATCACAACACCAAATTCAGAAAACATATCAGCTGAGAAGATTGGGATATAGCTCTAGAAAAATACATTAGCTGGCAGTCAAGTTTCTAATCTATCTCTGTCATTCTGATGACATACAAAGTACTTTATAGTAAAAAGGTTAATTCTCTCTTTTACTCATAGGAAGTATTGTATATAAATTAATACAGTATATATAATCTCAATACATGATCTGATGCTCAACACAATTCTAACAGAGACAAATGGAGTTACTGCAAAATAGAGTGATGCTTTAACTTATTTGAACATAGAAGACAGAACACTACAGCACAGTACAGGCCCTTCAGCCCACAATGTTGTGCTAGCCTTCTAACCTGCTTTACGATCAACCCAACCCTTACCTCTCACATAACCCTCCATTTCTCTTTCATCCATGTGCCTATCTAAGCATTTCTAAAATGACCCAGTTACCTTTATCTGCCTCTACCATCACTCCTGGCTCCCTTGCAACCATTCCATTCATTTATCATTCAATGCAAAAATAAATTTGCCTTTGACATACCCCATACTTTGTATCAGTTACCTTAAAATTATGCCTTCTTGTATTAGCTATTACTGCTCTGGGAAAGTCTCCGGCTATCCTCTCAATCTATGCCTCTGATCATTTTGTATACTTCTATCATCACGTCCCACCTCCATCATTCCAAAGAGAGAAGCTCCAGTGCACTCAACCTATCCTTGCAAGACATGCACTCTAATCGTGACAACATCATGGTAAATCTCTTCTGAAACATCCCTAAAGATCTTACATCCTTCCGATAATGAGGCAACCATAACTGAACGCAATATTACAAGTATATCCAAGGTTTTGTAGGGCTGCAACATTACCCAGCAGCCCTTGACCTCAATCGCCTGACTAATGAAGGCCAACACACCACAGTGCATTCTGAAAAGGTACTACAGTGCCTTGGTAATGGAGTGAATGAATGTTATGTATAGGGAGTCTATCAAGCGGGCAAGCTATAATAAATGTCTTCCCATATTCTTTGGTAAGTGAGTTGACAAAGGCTCAGAGTTAAGCCTTCGAATATCCGCGTATGCACGCATTATCTGCCTATTGCACTAATGCAGTCTGACCTAATTTCTAGAGTGAAGATTACATTAATCCTGTAGATCAGCTCCACTCGGTAGGGGAGCTTGTTGAAAATGAGTTGCAGCAATGTGGCTAGAAAGATTGAAAAGACAGTTGGAGTAATGACTCAGCCTTACTTGACACTATTCTGTGTTGCCGTTGAAGCTGTTGTGGACTTGCTTGTTAGCATCAAAATATGATGGAATTGAACTTCCACAGGCAGCCAAATTTGTTCAGATCCTCCCTTCCTCCCTCAGTTGATAGGATTTAGTGAGGATGAAGAAATGCGTAGCGGTTGGTGATGCTCTCTACATTCCATTTGGAGTTGTCATGTGATGAAGATCTTCTCCATTGCACCCTGCTGTTATTTGGGGGGGGGCAGATCTTTTACTACTTTGAAGAAATATTTGAGGAGGACCCTTACAATGAGAGCGGTCAGGGCAGCTATCGAGGTTTTGAAGGGAGAGTTTTGTGGCAGTTTTTCTGATTTATGAAATGACCAATCAGCAAGAAGGATTCATTAAAAAGGACCAATAAGAATAATTCAAGTGCAAGCAGAACAGCAGTTCTTTTGAATATGTTAGTCTTTAGAGAGGCTTGGGTGAGGTCGATTGGCTTGGAAGTTACTCTCTCTCTATTCTCATTTGTTCCCACTAGTTCATAGTATAGTGAGAATTGCTATATGATACTATATATGCTATACTATACTATACATAGTATAGTATAGTATAGTATGGTTTGTACTGTGTGTGGGATGTGGGAAGTCTGGGAAACCTCCAGTTTCCCAGATAAACACATCTGCACCAGATGCGACATGCTGCTGCTCCTGAGAGAATGTATTAAGGAACTGGAGCTGCAGCTCAGTGACTGTGGCTCATATAGGAGAATGAAGAGGTGTAAGACAGGAGCTACTGGGAGGTAGTTACCCCTAGCTTGCAGGAGACAGGTAACTGGGTGACTGTCAGGAGAAGGAGGGAATTGCACAGCCAGAGCAGGGTACTCCCCCTCAATAACAAGTATATAATTTTAGATACTTTCGAGGGGGACGACCTACTGGGGGGAGTCACAGTGGCCAGATCACTGGTGCTGTGGCTCAGAAGAGCAGAGAAGTGAAGAGAATTGCAGTGGTCATAGGAGATTCCTTATTCAGAGGAACATAGACGAAGTTCTATGGGCACAATAGAGACACCCAGAGGGTACGTTGCCTCCCTGGTGCCAGAATCTGGGATGTCTTGGATTAGGTCCATGGCATTCTCAAGGGCAAGGGTGAGCAGCCAGAAGACTTAGTACATACTGGCACCAATGACATAAGTAGACAAGGTGAGAAGGTCCTGAAGAGAGATTTTAAAGGAGCTAGGTGGAAAGCTGAGAAACAGGACGTCCAGGGTAATAATCTCTGGATTGCCACCTGTGCCAAATGCCAGTGAGGATAAGAAATGGATGATTTGGCAGGTGAATGTGTGGCTGAGGAACTGGTGCAGGGGCAGGGGTTCAGATTTATGGGTCATTGGGATCTCTTCTGGGGAAGGTATGACTTGTACAAAAGGGATGGGTTGCAGCTGAACCCAAAGTGGTCCAATATTCTTGTAAACAGGTTGGCTAGAGTTATTTGGGTGGGATTAAACTAACCTGGCAGGGGAATTGGAACTGGAGAGTGCTGAAGATGAGGTAGTTGATTCACAGAGGCAAAGTGTAATGAGTTTCCTAGCAAGGAGAGACTGATGATAGGGCAAAATTACAATCAATAGGATGAGATCCAATGTAAAAGGTGGGCAAAATGTTAAAAAGGTAAATACAAGACTAAAGGTGTTATATTTGAATGTGCGCAGTACATAGAAAAAGGATGATGACCTTGCAATCACAGTTACAGATTGGCAAGTATGATGTTGTAGGCATCACTGAATTATGGCTGAAAGATGATTATAGCTGGGCGCTCAATGTCCAAGGATACACATTGTATTGAACGGACAGGCAAGAATACAGAGAGGATTACATGGCTCTGTTGGTAATAAATTAAATTAAATCATTAGAAAGAGGTGACATAGGGACAGAAGGTATTGAATCATTGTGGATAAAGCTAAAAAACTGCAAATGTAAAAAGACCTCAATGGGAGTTTTACGCATGCCCATGAACAGTGGTAAAGATGTGGTCTATAAGTTACAACAGAGATGAAAAATGCATACCAAAAGGGAAATGTTATAATAGCCATGATGGAGCTAAATATGCAAGTAGATTTGGGAAACCAGGTTAGTGCAGGATTCCAAGAAAGGGAATGTCTAGAATGCCTACAAGATGGCTTTTTAGAACTGCTTATGGTTGATACCACTAAGGGATCTGCTATTCTGGATTAGATGTTGGGTGTTGAGCTGGAATTGATTAGAGAGCTTAAGGTAAAAGAACTCTAAGGAGTGGTGATCATAATATAATCAAATTCACCCTGAAATTTGAGAAGGAGAAGCTAAAGTCAGATTTATTAGTATTAGAGCAGAGTAGAGGAAATTGCAGAGGCATGAGAGAGACGTTGGTCAGAATTGATTGGTTGGAACACTAGCAGGGATGACAGCAGAGCAGCAATGGTAGGAATTTATGGAAGCAATTGGAAGGCATGTGATATATACAGCTCAAAGAAGAAGTATTCTAAAGGCAAGATGACACAACCGTGGCTAACAAGGAAATTCAAAGCCAACATAAAAGCCAAAGAGAGGGCACATAATAGAGCAAAAATTAGTCTGAAATTAGAGGATTGGGAAACCTTTAAGTACCAACAGAAGGCAACTTAAAAATATCATTAAGAAGTAAAGATGGAATATGAAAGTAAACTAGTCAATAATGTTAAAGTAGAAACCAGAAGTTTCTTCAGATACAGAAAACGTAAAAGAGAGGCAAGAGTGAATACCAGACCACTTGCAAATGACGCTGGAAAAGTAGTAATAGGGTTCAAGGAAATGGTGGACAAACTAAATAAGTATATTGGATCAGTCTTCACTGTGGCAGACACTAGCTGTGTGATGGAAGCTCCAGGTGTCAGAGGTTATGAACTGTGTGAAGTTACCATTACTGGAGAGAAAGTTCTTGGAAAACTGAAAGATCTGGATATAGAAGTCACCCAGACCAGATGGTGTACACCCCAGGGTTCTGAAAGAGGTGGCTGAAGAACTTATGGAGACATTAATAACGATCTTTCAAGAATCACTAGATTCTGGAATGTTTCCGAGAGACTGGAAAATTGCAAATGTCACTTTACTCTTCAAAAAGGGAGACAGGCAGAAGAAATGAAATTATAGACCAGTTATTCTGATGTCAATGGTTGGGAAGATGTTGGAATCGATTGTTAAGGATGTGGTTTCAGGGAATTTAGAGGCACATGATAAAATAGGCTGTATTCAGCTTGGTTTCCTCAAGGGGAAGTCTTGCCTGACAAACCTGTTGGCGTTCTTTTGGTTCCCTTTGGTTCCCTTATCTTAGAAAGAACGTGTTGAAACTGGAGAGAGTTCAAAGGAGGTTCAAGAAAATATTCCATGATTCAACAGTTTGTTATATTGTTACAAAAATCACCCCTTGTAATAATGATCAGTAGGGCACAGAGAATCTCTTGAGTCAGTCCACATTCAATTGCTCTGATTAGATTATCCAAAAACAAAGACAACTGGTTTGTCTGTTTCCCCTGTCCTTGACTCATCAAAGCCAGTAATTGTGTACTGTAGTTTCTCTGGCCAACAATATGAAGACCATTTGATGCCTCAGGGGCTGTATTCACTGGAAGTTAGAAGAATGAGGAGTGACTTAATTGAAACCTATCAAATGGTTAAAGGTCTTGATTGAGTTGATGTGGAGAGGATATTTCCTATATTGAGTGAGTCTAAGACCAGAGGACACAACCACAAAATAGAGCGATGTCTTTAAGAACAGAGATGAAGAGCAATTAATTTAGCCAGAGAGTGGTGAATCTGTAGAATTTCTTGCCACAAGCAGCTCTGGAAACCAAGTCTTTATGTATGTTTAAGGCAGAAATTGATAGATTCTTGATTGGTCAGGGCATGAAGGAATACGTAAGGAAGACAATAGATTGGGGCTGAGAGGAAAAGTGGATCAACCATGATGAAATGGTGGAGCAGACTCGATGGACTAAATGGCCTAATTCTGCTTCTATATCTTATGGTCTTATGACTTTCTCTGTGGCATTGTATTGACTGAAGGAATACAATGCAATGAGTTTGTTCTGGGATGGAGTCAAGGGTGTGCCTGTCAAGGGCAACCTTGGTATGACACTGGGATTTGTGCAGTTTTCAGCCCTTTTTTTTGCAGCATGGAACTTTACTGAAGTGTATGTACCTGCCACATTGGTATCCACAGACAACAGACAGCAGTTTGGTCTTGTCTGCTGTTATCGTGTTGAGTTCTGCTCTCATACTGCTCCTTTTGTTTATGTGGGTAAGTTGGTTTATTATTGATAGATGTACCAAGGTACGGTGAAAAAATTGTTTTGCATGCCATCAATAAAGAACATTTCATTAGAACAGTAGGCTGAGAAATTACAAAGGCAAACTAAAATGGAATGCAGAATAAAGTGTTACAGTAAGAGGAACACTTTAGCACAGTGAAGGCAAAGTATTAGGTTCAAGGCCATGACAAATAAATCATGGGGTCAAGGGTACATTTTATTGTACTCGCAGATTGTTGAATTGTCTTACCACAGTGGGGTAGAAGCAATCCTTGAGCCTGGTGGTATGTGCTTTCTGCTCAATGGGAAGGGGGAGAAGAGAGAACGTCCTGGGCTGGCGGGGGTCTTGGATTATGTTGGCTCTTTTACCAAGGCAGTAAGAAGTGTAACAGTTTTGACAGCAGCTTGTAGGAAATGATAGATTACTAGTTCATCGAGGTACTTCTCAAGGAGGAGAAGAAGATGCGTGGGGAATGAGTGTGTTGTTCTTAAGCTGGCAACAATTGTCATCCCACCATTGGCACTCCACTGATTCCCTTGCTGTTCTCTACCAACCATAGTGCAGTTACTTTTTCCAGTATGGTGCACTCTGACACCACATTTTTCAGATTAAATGATTGCTATCATCATCCAAAATCATCTGCAGCCTCCTCCACTGAAGGGCAGCAGCCTCTCACTTCACATAATCGATGATCCAGCAAATGAAGCAACACTGCATTGGAGGTGCAGCTTCTGCAAAGATACACAGAAGGTATCCAGTAATTTAAAGCAGATAGTTGATTATTTTATATTATGGCCAAGAATACCTACTGTGTAGACTTTTAATTTGTATTACGGGAAGACGAAGGAACAGGAAAGAATATGAGAGATGGACCGTCAGTTGATGACCAGGGTAATAAGACTGAGGTTACTGGTAGCATCTGTTTGTTCTCCAGCTACAAAGGCTAAGCTGTAACTTACCTCACCTATCCACTCCAGTTTCTCTTCCTCCTACTTTTGCTCCTCCTCTTCTAGTTGGTGAAGGGAGCCAGGTCCATAAGACAATAACACAAACGAGTAGAATTAGGCCACTTCGCCCACTGAGACTGCTCTGCCATCCCCTCATGGTTGATCCCTCATCCAAATCTGCCCCGTACACCTGGCTTCTCACCATATCCTTCGATGCCTTGACCATTCCGGAAACTATCGACTTCCGCCTTGAATATACCCAAGGACTTGGCCTCCACAGCAGTCTGTGGAAGAGCATTCCACAGGTTCACTACTCTCTGGCTAAACAAGTTCATCCTTACCTCCGTTCTAAAAGGTCACTCCTCAATTGTGAGGCTATGCCCCCACCATAGGAAATATCCTCTCTACATCTACCCTATCTAGTCCTTTCAACATTTGGTAGGTTTCAGTGAGATTCCCCCCCCCACCCCCCCCAGCATTCTTCTAAGTTCCAGTGACTACAGGTCCAAACCTGCCAAATGCTCCTCATATGTTAACACCTTCATTCTCGGAATCATCCTCGTGAATCTCCTCTGGACTCTTTCCAATGACAATCCATCCTTTCTGAGATATAAGGCCCAAATCTGTTGACAATACTCCAAGTGCAGCCTGATTAGTGTCTTATAAAGCCTCAGCATTATTTCCTTACTTTTATATCCTATTCCCCTTGAAATAAATGCCAACATTGCATTTGCCTTCTTTACCACAGACTCAAACTGTGAATTAACCTTCTGGGAGTCTTGCACAAGGACTCCTAAGTCACTTTGCATCTCTGATGTTTGATTCTCCTTCCCATTTAGATAAGCCCACACTATTGTTCCTTTTACCAAAGTGTATCATCATACATTTCACAACACTATATTCTATCTGACACTTTTTTTTGCCAATTCTTTCAATTTTTTCTAAGTCCTGCTGCAATTGCATTGCTTCCTCAGCACTACCTACCCCTCCACCAATCTTCATATCATCCCCAAACTTTGCCACAAAGACTTCAATTCCATTGTCCAAATCATTGACAATATTAAAAGTAACGGTCCCGATACTGACCCCTGAAGAACACCACTAGTCACTGGTAGCCAACTAGAAAAAAGCCCTTTATTCCCACTCGCTGCCTCCTGCCTGCCAGCCATTCTTCTATCCATGTCAGTATCCTTCTTGTAATGCCATGGGATTTTATCTCGTTAAGGAGCCTCATGTGTGGCACTTTGTCAAAAACCTTCTGAAAATCTAAGTAAGTGCCTTCCACTGTCTCTCCTTTGTCCACCCTGCTTGTTACTTCCTCGAAGATCTCGAACAGATTTATCAGGCAAGATTTCCTTTCACAGACACCATGTTGACTTTGACTTATTTTATCATTAGTCTCCAAATACCCTGAAACCTCATTCTTAATAATAAACTCCAGCACTTTCCCAACCACTGAAGTTAAGCTAACTAGCTTATAATCTCCTTTCTATTGCTTTTTTCCCTTCTTAAAGAGTGGAGTGACATTTGAAATTTTCCAGTCCTCTGGGACCATGCCAGAATTAAGTGATTCTTGAAAGATCACAACCAATGCATCCATTTTCTCTTCAGCAATTTCTCTCAGGGCTCTGGGATGTAGTCCACCTGGTCCAGATGACTTATCCACCTTAAGACGTTTTAGTTTACCTAGCACATTTTTCTTTATAGTAGCAATGGCACTCACTCACGGACCTCTGGCACACTGCTTGTGTCTTCCGCTTTGAAGACTGATGCAAAGTACTCATTCATTTCATCTGTCATTTCTTTGTCCCCCATTACTACCTCACCAGCAACATTTTCTAGTGGTCCAATTTCAACTCTCACCTCCATTTTACTCTTTAAGGGCCTTCTGAAAATACAAGTACATCACATCTACTACATCTCCTTTGTCTACTCTGCTTGTAATTTCCTCAAAAATTTGCAGTAGGTTTGTCAGGCAGGATTTTCCTTTCAGGAAACCATGCTGGCTTTGGCCTATCTTCCTTATTATGTGCCTCCGAGTACTCCTTAATCTCATCCCTAGCAATCAATTCCAATAACTTCCCAATCACTGATGTTAGGCTAACAGGTCTATAGTTTCCTTTCTGCTGCCTCCCACCCTTCTTAAATAGCGGAGTAACACTTGCAATTTTCCAGTCATCTGGTAAAATGCCAGTATCTATCGATTCTTGAAAGATCATTATTAATGCATCTGCCATCTCCCCAGCTGTTTCCTTCAGAACTCGAGGGTGCATTCCATCAGGTCCAGGAGATTTAAGAACTCTCAGACCAATAAGTTTCCTGAGCACCTTCTCAGTCGTAATTTTCACTGCACATACTTCACTTCCCTGACACTCTTGTATGTCTGGTATACTGCAGATGTCTTCCACTGTGACGACTGATACAAAATACGCATTCAGTTCCTCTGCCATCTCTGCATCTCTCATTACACTATCTCATATATCTACCTTCAACTCTCTTTTACCCTTTAAATACTTAAAATAACTTTTAGTATCTTCTTTGTTATTAGTCGCCAGCTTCCTTTCATAATTCATCTTTTCCTTCCTAATGACTTTCTTAGATCCCTTCCAAAAGTTTTTAAAAGCTTCACAATCCTCTATCTTCCCATTGTGGCTTCCTTGTATGCCCTCTCTTTTGCTTTTACTTTGACTCTGACTTCACTTGTCAGCCCCAGTAGTGTCCTTCTTCCATTTAAAAATTTCTTCCTATTTGGAATATATCTGTCTTGCACTTCTTGTGGCTTCGTATGGCCCTTATGGCTACGGTGATCAGGGGGTATGGAGGGAAGGCTGGTTCAGGGTTCTGAGTTGGATGATCAGCCATGATCATAATAAATGGCGGTGCAGGCTCAAAGGGCCGAATGGCCTACTCCTGCACCTATTTTCTATGTTTCTATGCTTCTATGTTTCCCTCATTTTTTGCAGAAACTCCAGCTATTGCTGCTCTGCTGTCCTTCCTGCTAGAATCTCTTTTCAGTCAATCTTGGCCAGTTCCCCTCTCAGGCCGTTGTAATTTCCTTTATTCCACTGCAATACCGACACATTGGAATTTAGTTTCTCCTTCCCAAATGTCAAAGTGAACTCAATCATATTGTAATCACTGTTCCCTAAGGGTTCCTTAACCCTAAACTCTCTTATCACCTCCAGATCATTGCACAACACCCAATCCAGCACAGCCGATCCCCTAGTGGGCTCAACAATAAGCTGTTCTAAAAAGCCATCCCTTAGACATCCTACAAATTCTCTCTCCTGATGTCCATTACTGGCCTGGTTTTCCCAATCCACTTTCATGTTAAAATCCCCAACATCTATCATGACATTGCCCTTCTGACACACCTTTTCTATCTCCTGCTGTAATTTGTAATTCACATCCTGGATGCTGTTTGGAGGTCTGTATACACCTGCCATTAGGGTCCTTTTACCCTTGCCATTTCTTAACTCAACCCATAGAGACTCTACACCTTCTGATCCTGTGTCATCCCTTTCTAATGATTTAATATTATTTCTTATACACAGGGCCACACCACCCCCTCTGCCTTACTAACCTATCTTTCCAATACAACATATATCCTTGGATATTCAGCTTCCAATGACAGCCATCCTTTAGCCAAGTTTCAGAGATGGCCACAATGTCATACTTGCCCATCTGCAGCTGAATTTCAAGATCATCCATTTTATTTCTTAGGCTACGTGCATTCAAATATAACACTTTCAGTCCAGTATTTGTTGCTTTCTGTTTTAACTGCACCACACTTCTATTGCCCTGTAACTCATCCCACTGCTGTGATTATGCCTCCTCTCCTGCCTGTCCTTTCTATTGTCTCTGTTGCATGCTATCTTTGAATTATTTCTGTTTTCTCCTTCCTCAGCCCTATCACTCCAGTTCCCATCCCGCTGCCAAATTAGTTTAAACCCTCCCTAATAGCTCTAGTAAGACTGCCCGCCAGGATTTGAACTGCTTTGGGTTCAGATGTAACTCGTCCTTTTTGTACAGGTTGTACCTCCCCCAGAAGAGGCCAGAATGTTCCAGGAACCTGAAGCCCTGCCCCCTACGCCAGTCTCTCAGCCACGCATTAATATGTCTGATCCTGCTATTCTTGCACTTGTTAGCACGTAGCACAGGCAGCAATCCTGAGATTACTACCCTGGAGGCCCTGCTTTTCAGCTTCCTACCCAATGCCCTGAATTCTCTTTTCCGGACCTTGTCCCTTTTTCTACCTATGTCATTGGTACCAATGTGTACCAAGAGTTCTGGCTGTTCACCCTCTCCCTTCAGAATACTCTGCACCCGAACCAAGACATCCCGTACCCTGGCACCTGGGAGGCAACACACCATGCGGGTATCTCTATCAGGCTGACAGAACCTCCTGTCTGTTCCCCTCACTATGGAATCCCCTATGACTACCATGTTCCTCATCTTCTTCTCTCCTTTCTGCACCACGGTACCAGGCTCAATGCCAGAGATCTGATCGCCGTGGCTGCTGTCTGTCAGGTTACCTCCCTCGACAGCGTCCAAAATGAGATAACAATTACTGAGAGGGATGGGCACAGGGGTGCTCTCTACTATCTGAACTTTTCCAATCCCTTCCCTGACAGCCACCTACTTATTTAACTCCTGCAGCCTCAGGGTGACTAACACCTTGTAGCTCCTATCAATCTCCTGATCACTTTTCCTAATAAGCTGTAGGTCATCAAGCCGTAGCTCCAGATCCCTAACACGATCTCTCAAAAGCTGAATCTCGCTGCACCTGGCGCAGATGTGGTCATCTGGGAGACTGGAAGATTCCCGGGATTACCACATCTGACACCCAGAGCAAGGTACTAACCCCACAGACATGCTCTCCATTCCTCCATAAAAATGTAAGGAAGAAACGAAGTCCACTTAACCATTTACCTCGCCGAAGCCCAAATGAGCTAAAGCCCTACCACTCTGCCTCAGACCACTCCATCGATGACCGCTCCACTAGGCAGTGTCTCCCTTTAATGCCTGAACCTTCCCTGCTCTCCAAGTCACGATTGGTACTCCAGTTATAGCCGAGTTCCTGCAAAGTTTTCCCCTTTTAAACTTCGCTCCCGAACCTGTGCACCACCTCCTCTCTCAGAGCTCTCCAACTCACGATAGGTGCTCCCACTCACTTTTGCAACCTTATATGATCTGTGTTAATACACAATATGCAATCTAAGATAGCCTTTCCCTGAGCAGGCTCAAGCACAAGCTGCTCTAAAAAGCTATCTCATAGGCATTCAACAAATTTCTTCTCTTGCAATCTGACATCAATCTGATTTTCCCAATCACGTTGCATATTGAAGTCCCCCATTTTAATTGTGACCTTTTTCCAGTTCCCCTTGCAATCTCAACCCCACATCTTGGCTGCAATTTGGAGGCCTATATATGATTCTCATAATGGTTTTTTTCACCCTTGCCATTTCTTCACCCACAAAGGTTCAACATTCTCCGATCCTATGTCACCTCTTTCTAAAGATGTAATTCCATCTCTTATCAACAGAGCCGCACCACCACCTATGCCTTCCTGCCTGTCTTTTTGATGCAAAGTATCTCCTTTGATGCTAATCTCCCAACTATGGCCTTCTTTCAGCCATGATTCAGCGATGCCTACAACATCATACTGACCAATCTCTAATTGCGCATCAAGTTCATCCACCTTATTTTGAATGCTACATGCATTTCAATACAGCACCTTCAGTCCTGCATTCTTCCCTGTTTTGAATTTTGCCTCTTTGGTACAATTTAACTCTTTGCTCTATCTGCATTTGTACCAATCATTGCTTTGTCCATCTTTACATTCAAGTTCATGATCTCCTTGTAAACTTGCTGACTCCTCCTCAACTCTATCATACTGGTCCCATCTCCCTGCCATGTTAGTTTAAACCACTCCCAACAGTACACAGAGGCAGAGTTTTTGCAGCTGTTTATCTCAGCTCCTGCTCAACTGCAATGTCAAAGCTTCTTCCACAATGGTTTGCAAAGTTGGACCAGTGCCTTAGAACATGAATAATCTGTTCTAATACATCTCTCGTGACAACATGGTTCTCACTGAATGCACTTTGCACAGTTTGATGGGGCTGTGCACCACATCGTCAAAGGAATCACCTTTGTTTCCTGA
This sequence comes from Mobula birostris, assembly GCF_030028105.1. Lineage (NCBI taxonomy): Eukaryota > Metazoa > Chordata > Chondrichthyes > Myliobatiformes > Myliobatidae > Mobula > Mobula birostris. Next base: position 157,358,648 of record NC_092375.1, read on the forward strand.
CAACTATCTGTAAGTTTGCAGTGGTGACTGATATGCAACTGGCGTGCAGGAGTGCCATGATGTAAAGGCATAACTTTGCTGTTAAGTAGTAGGGGATGATCTTAAGCCCACATTCAGAGAGCACATTCTTACAATGCACACCATCACCCTTGGCTGACAAGCAGTCATGAATATCAACACACTCCAACTTACCAAAAGTTTCCTGTAGAGAAAGCTTTCCCTACCATTTGACAACATTTTCGTATTTCAAAGATTCAAGGTTCTAAGTACATTTATTATCAAAGTATGTGTGTGATTAACAACTCTGAGATTCTTCTTCCCACAGACAGCCACAAAACAAAGAAACCATGGAACCCCTTCAAAGAAAAAAACACCAAACCCCCAATGCACAAAAAAGAACAAATTGTGCAAACTCAAAAAACAAGCAAAAAACACAGAATATAAAACATCAAACCACAAAGGTCATCAAAATAATCTGAGATTGTTCAGTTCACCTCAGTTTAGTTCAGTCAGTTTCAGCCTCAGGAGAATGAGTGAATTTGAGCCTGGAGTTCACATTTAAATCTGGATCACAAGTGTATTTAATATTCATTTCATGTTTCATCTTTGAATCTGCTATGAAGGGTTCTTTCCCATCCCAGATGAAAAGAATACTGGCTAGATCTTTAATCTTATATACTTTCATTAACAGATTTATAATTACATAATATTTATGATATATAATTCATATTTAAATTTTATATAAGAAAATGTTGCATTAACTGTTCAGCTATAATGTTGTTAATCAGTCCACATGAGAATTTGGACCAGTCAGATGTTTCACAGCTGACTCTGCAAAAAAAAAAAGGGCCATTCTGTCTTTTTATATCTTGGCCCAGCCATTTAGTGAAAGAACACAAGTCAAAAAATTACAGAAGAAAAACATTAAAGCAGGAACATGCTGTAAATTTCCAATGATTTCCCAGCATGACAAGTAAATTTTGTACAGGCTGAGAGGAAAAGAAGCAGAACGAGAAAGCAGATGGACTGAGGAAAAAAAGGAGCATCAAGCAAGCCACATGAAAATACACAGTAATACAATGTAAGACCAAGTAATAGCAGTTCCCTCTATTGTGTGCAGATGAGTATCCTCTCAACATATCAATGCAGCTATAAAGGAGGCAGGATAGTAGTTATATTTCATCAGGAGTTTGAGGAGATTTGGTATGTCACCAAAAACACTTGCAAATTTCTGCAGATGTACCGTGGAGAGCAGTCTAACTGGCCGCATCACCAACTGGTACAGGAAGACTGCTGCACAGGATTGAAGTAGATTAGATTAGATTATGAGGACACTCAGTCCTTGTTTATTGTCATTTAGTAATTCATCCATTCATTAAGAAATGATACAATGTTCCTCTAGTATGATATCACAGAAACACAAGACAGACCAAGACTAAAACTGACAAAAACCACATAATTATAACATATAGTTACAATAGTGCAAAGCAATGCCGTAATTTGATAAAGAGCAGACCATGGGCACAGTAAAAAAAAGTCTCAAAGTCCTGATAGCCCCATCATCTCACGCAGACGGTAGAAGGAAGAAAAACTCTCCCTGCCATGAACCTCCAGTGCCGCAAACTTGCTGATGCACACCCTGGAAGCACCGGACCACAGCCGACTCTGAGTCAGTCCGAAAACTTCGAGCCCTCCGACCAGCCCTCTGATACTGAGCACCAAGCACCATCTCTGCCGAGTGCTTCGACCCCGGTCCCGGTCGCCAAGCAATAGGCAAAGCCAAGGATTCAGGGCCTTCTCCTCTGGAGATTCTGGATCGCACAGTAGCAGCGGCAGCGAAACAGCCATTTCAGAAGTTTCACCAGATGTTCCTCCGTGCTTCTCATGTCTGTCTCCATCAAATCAGGATTGTGCACGGCATCCTACTTAACAACTAACAGATATTCATTCTGGAGTGGCCGCTGTGCGCTGCGTCGCGCTGCCATCTTCTCTTCTAAGCTGTGCAGAGTTGTAAAATTAGTCAGCTTCACCATGGACACTAGCCTCCGAAGTATCCAGGACACCTTCAAGGAGTGGTGCCTCAGAAAGACAGCGTCCATCGCCCAGGATATGCCCCAACTCATTGCTACCATCAGGATGGCGGTACAGAAGCCTAAAGGCACACACTCAGTAATTCAGGAACAGCTCCTTCCCCTCTGCCATCAGATTTCTGAATGGACATTGAACCCATGAACACTGCCTCACCACTTTTTTATTTCCTATTTTTTGCGCTACATATTTAATTTAATTATTATTTATGTATGTGTCTATATGTACTGTATTTCACAGCTTTCTTTATTCTCTATTGTTATGTATTGGAATGTACTGCTGCTGCAAAGTTAACAAATTTTACGACATATGGCAGTGATACTAAACTAGATTCTGATTCCACCTCCACTTTTAAGACAAATCATATATTACACTTGACAGTGTTTTAAGTTCCTTTCTTACCAGCCATTATATATTACAGATCAGTTAATAGATCGTTAAGATCTGAGCCTTGTCTAGTGGTTGATTTCCTACAGTGACTAATCTTAATTTGACTTTAGTAACTGACTGAGGGTCTTATTTTCAAATCACCATTTTTCAATGAACAACATTTAATCAGTCATTGCAATAGGTTTGAAGGAGTCTTTCGTACACTTTTGCAAAGCTCCAGATCTAATCACAGCCAAACTGCATATGTAATCACATTTGACAAATGATTTCATTTCAATCAATATGTTATATTCTATAAATAGAGTGCTGAAAAAGAAGCACTTTATTTTTAGAGGGATAGCATTTATCAGAGTCCTTCCTTCTCATTTTACATTCTAAATTGCCAAGATTGAAATGAAATCTACTTTGCCTAATCAGCAGTAGTTTTCAATTACATAACAAGCTACTAAGAAACAACCAGGAGTGCATTTCTTTCCCTAAATTTATTATTAAATTCAGAACTTTAATATTTCAAAGCAGACAGCTTAATATCCATCTCAGTCATATGAAGATGGATATTACCCATTAGAGCCACAGTTGAAATTTATTGGAGAGAAAGAGATTTACAGTCTAATATAGATCATATATCTACTGCGAAAACAGAATAAATCAGTGGTGCTAGTTTATTTTTCAAAATTATACTGTGAATTACCTCTGATTAACTTACCTTAACAGTTACTTGTGAAAATCTGATCAATGTATTTGGATCAATGATATCAGAATCAGGTTTATTATTACTGATATATGTCATGAAATCTGTTGTTTTGCGATGTGACTAAGTGAACATATTGTGCCCTCTGCATAATAAGTCTGTCAGAAAAATTGCCAGAATGCAATTTCACAAAACAATAGATGAAATTAAATGTAAGCTCTGGAAAACCGTTAATAGAGAAGAAAATATCCTCAGTGTTGCCTTTGAAATTGAAGACTATGGGGTAGTGTTGAAGGTGAACATTCTCAGTCAAAGGTATAACATTTCCAGTGAGGTTCACTCTGCCCTCTCAGATGCAAAATTTCTATTGCACTGTGGTTAAAAAAAAATGTCAAGGAATTTCTGTAATGTTTCCAGAGAAATATGTCCTTCAACCAACCCAGCTTAAAGAAATTATGGTTTTGATGATGTCACTCCTAACGGACATCTGTGGTGCACAAATCGTGTTTTTGATCTTATATGTTAAACACTTCAGAAAGGCTTCACTGGTTGCAGAGTGTCTGGATGTAGGTGGTATAAGGGGTGGCGTAAATGCAAACCTGGTAATATTTTCAATTTTTCTGAATCAATTGAACTTCTGACAAATGAACAACTGCATGTCAAGAGATAACTTCAAAAGGATAACCCAGAAAATTTAGGCAGTTTTAGACCAACATTCCCCATCTTCCATGGTCATTATTGAATAATCAACCCGTTCACTTTCTGCTGCTGATGTTCTAAGAGTGCTGATTGGTGAAGTATGACTTCCTCTCTTAAGATTAAGCTGCTATATCAAAACTTTTCTTTGATGGAACAAAATTTGCTCCAATTTCCTTCCTTTCATTAGATTTTAAAACCATGTACTCAGCTGACCAGGTCCCCCTGTAATTTTTGATAACCTGTCCACTGAACTGCCCATTTCAGTGTCATCTGCAAGCTTTCTTACCATGCCCTGCAAATGTTGCCTGGGGTGAGCAACGTATCCATGAGACTGGAGGTGTTGCATTTGTTTTCCGTGGAACTGAGGAGGTTGAGAGGGAAACCTGTCAGAGGTGTACAAAATTATGTAAAGCAAAGATAGGGTTGAAAGCAAGAAATGAAACTAACAACCTGGTGCAGGTCAGGCTGTATCTGAAAGGGAAGCAGCGTTAAAGTTTCAAGTGGAAAATTACAAAGAGGCTGAGGGTGGGCATTGCCTCTGAAAGAATAAAACTAGGGTGACCATAGTGATAAACTGCAAACAAGTACCTATTCAATGAGTGAATGGGATCAGTTAGAGAATGAGGACATAGATGAAAAAAGTAGATAAAAGAATTCACACTGTCAAATTGCTTCATTCATTCATTCATTCATTCAGACGGTTACCTGTTCCAGTTTTACCTTTCCTTCCTTTTCCTTGCAGATTGAGAAATCATCTTTGATCTGAAACTTTAACTGGGTTTCCTTCCTACAGGACCCCAACTTGTTGAGCATTTGTAGCATTTTCTGTTCAAATTTATATTTCTAGCATCAGCAGTTTTTTTAAAAGAATTTTTTGCCTGATAGTAAGAAAGTAAGCATAACACCGTAAGACATAGGAACAGAATTAGGCCAATCTACCCACTCAAGTTTGTTCTGCCATTGGGCCCATTAAAACTTGTTCCACAATTCATTCATGGCTAGTTCCGTTTCTCTCTCAATCCCTTTCTCTTGCTTTCTCCCAGTAACCTTTGATGCCCTTACTCATCAAGAACCTATTAACGTCCACTTTAAATATACCCGTGATCAGAGTAATCTAAGACCAAACAGGTAAGTGTAAGACGAGGAGTAAAAGACTTAGAGTGGATCAGAGGAAGGAATTTTTCCACTAGGAGGGGGTTGCAACTAGAAACATGCTGTTTGGAATCAACATTCAAAAAGCATTTGTGTGTGTATTTCAGTTACCAAGGCATAATAAGCTGTGGGCCAAGTGTTGGAATTGGGGGTAATATGAGTCGGTATGAATTTAGTGGTCAAAGAGCTGGGCTGCAACTAGTAGAACTGCTGTCTTACAACTCCAGTGATCAAAGTTAATTACTGACATCAGATACTGCCTTTGTGGAGTTTGCGTTCCTGTGTCTGCATGGCATTCCTCCACTGATCAGCTTCGAGAGAGGAAAAAAATCTTATGGTGTATATTTGCCCCAAGTATCTGTAAAAAGTGGGCAATAGCAACTCAATTAAGTTTCTCAGAAAGCCTGGGCATAACTAAAATCCCTGTAATATCTGTGCTTTCTGAAGTTTCTTCTACAGTACAATTTATTTCAATTTATAGTCTTCAATAACAGTTTAATATAATTTTGCCAGACTGTTTTATTGGTTGCCATAACATCATTCTCTGTGGGGGAAAAAAGAATGAAACGAAGTACTAAATTAGTTTATATGTTGTTCCTTCATGCTTGATTCATTTCTACATTTTCTGTGTTTTTGGGGTTCTCACCAGAACAGTGTTTATTGCCCTTCCTTTGTTGCCCTTGAAAAGATGCTTGTTGATCTTGTAGTGAGGGTATTCAGATTGTACTGTTTGGGAGAGGTCCAGGACTTCCAGCCAGGTATAGTATCCACAATTTACTTTCGCAATTAGGAAGGTTTAGCATTTTGAGGGGCACCCAGAAGTGTTAGTGCCCTTTTACCTATGTGGGCATGAGGTGGTCCTCCTGGTTTCTGAGGCAATATATCTCACCCATTGGAAAATTGTCACTAATGCTTACTTCTGTGTGGACTTTTTTAATAAGAGCACAGAAAATTGTGTATGAACTGGGTGGTCTATGGTGCAAAAAATGGAATTCCTATCGCCTGTTACATTTGCAGTGAGCTGATAATTTTATTGCCTCTAGCTGTGTGGAAGCCCTGACAGACGATCTTTTAACTTTGCAACAAAAAAATCCTTTTTTCTTCGCTTGAGGTTGAGAAGTTTCGGTAATTTTAAGGTGACAACTGGTCCTTAAATACCCTTTCCTTTATCTCCACCCTCACCCCAACTCCATTAAAAGCAGAACTTGCAGGGATTTGCAATCATGCTAGTGGATTCAATCATCCAATGAGACTCTGACACCTGGCTTCTGTGGAAGGGGCCACTCACTCTTTCTCAAATGCAGTAACTCAGTGCTTGAGAGGAATTTTCTTTATGTTGAGACTTTATTGCTCTGATGCCGGCCGGCGGTGTAGTGACATCCACACCAGACTTTACCGCTCTACTGCCAGCAGGAGGTATGGAGGCATCCACACCGGACTTTGAGGTAAATCATCCCGGGTTTGAATCTGGCCGGCTCCTTGAATGTTTTCCATCAGTGCTGAGTTGAGCATCGAGCTAGCAACTCGGCCTCATAAAAAACAAATGCTAAAGAAACGGCAAGGTTGCCGGCGGATGTGCTACAAGACGCGAAGAGGAGCTAACTAACTTATTGCCATAATATTCAATGCTGCTACTTTGACTTAAAGCTAATGCATTGCCCTTTCCTTCTGTTGGCATGAATAAAGAACATTTCAATTCTCTTTACTAGCTCAGCTGTGCCAGTTCTTCATCACAATTCTTTATGCTTCTAAAGTCACAATTTCTGAATTAAATTCCAGATGATCAAATATGCTATGCTCATTACAATATCGTCCATGTTAGGTGAGTAAACAAGAGACTTTAAAATCCTCCTAATATATGTTTTCACTGTAGACCAAGCTAAATCCATGTGTGTGTACTCAAACTCCTCTGTGTCAGCTCTTCTAAAAATCATCTCAGGTATGACACAAGTCTAATTTACAACATGGCCCATGCAAATAAATATTTAATTAGTACATATATAGTTCTGACGCTGGGTGAGGTAAAGAAACATAAACATGTGGAATACCAGGAGAGGAGGTGCACAGATGCCTAGCTATTAATTGTATGTACACTTGCAACATATATAATTGTGAAAGAAGCATGGTAAAAGGATACTTACATGAGAAATTGTTTCAAGAGAACATTGCAAAAAGAAGATAGAGAGCATGAAAGAAGAAATTGCATAGGGTCTGGTTTCACTGACACAAAGCCTATGTAAGAAAGGTTGCATGGTAGAACATTCTCAGAGCAGTAACCACTATCTTGTTAGATTTAGCACAAATCTCATGCCAAGAAACAAACATAGATCAGAAGCGAAACGTTTCAATGCTTTAAAAAAAATTTTTGCTCCAGGCTGCCATGCTTATTTTCCAATATACAATGAGAGCTCTTAGTGAATAGTATTCATTTGTTGAAATAGACACAAGAATATAGACGCAAACGCAAGGAAATCTGCAGATGCTGGAATTTCATGCAACACACATGAAAATTGCTGGTGAACGCAGCAGGCCAGGCAGCATCTCTAGGAAGAGGTACAGTGGACACTGTCCTGATGAAGGGTGTTGGCCTGAAACGTCGACAGTACCTCTTCCTAGAGGTGCTGCCTGGCCTGCTGCGTTCACCAGCAACTTTTATGTGTGTTACAAGAATATAGATCCTCTTCTCAAGATCAATGAATTCCTTATTCCAGGGAGGCTCCTTTTTCCTGTCAGCTGAACTGCTCTGTGTGTGTGTGTGTGTGTGTGTGTGTGTGTGTGTGTGTATGTGTTTAAATTGCTAAGGCCTAATTTCATATATCTTACTCTAATCACTGAAACATTTTAAGGATATATTGGGACTTCAGTTAAGCAGAGTTCAGTGAGACTTAAAGCCAACCTGAGGTGACTACCTACCTGTTGAAGTGTAGCGAGACATTTGAGTTTTAAAAAATGCAGCATGTTCTTCTTTGGGAAGGGACAGAATTGATGAGTTAAAAATAAGGCAGAAAACAGACAAAATTCATGGGTTCACAAGCAGTGAGTACAGACCAGATAATAATAATCATCACACATAATAAAAAACACAGGAATTGCTACATTAATAAGATAGATGCAAGAGATAAATGCATATTGTACACTGAGTGAATTGAGCAGTATTTTGAAGCAAATGAAATAGCCAATGAAAAGCATGTGCCAGTTTTGTCGAGTGCATTGGGTGGAAAAGCATACAGTTTCTTAGAGGTATGACTGCTCCAGCCACATCACACGTAATGAGCTTTGCTGATATCATGCAAGTAATGCAGGACCATTTAGAACTGAAACTCTTGTTGATAGCAGAATGCTTTAGGTTTCATAAGCGGAATCAAAAGGAAGGAAAGATTATATGTAGCTGGGAACTTAATGTCCAAGGATACACATTGTGTCGAAAGGATAGGCTGCAAGGCAGAGGGGGTGGCATTGCTCTGTTGGTAAAAAAATGAAATTAAATAATTAGAAAGAGGTGACAAGTGTTGAATCACTGTGGATAGAGCTAACGAACTGCAAGGGTAAGAAGACCCTGATGGGAGCTGCATACAGACCTCCTGACAATAGTAAGGATGTTGCCTATAAATTACAACAGGAGATGGACAATGGATACTAAAAGGGCAATGTTACAATAGTCATGGGGACTTAAATATTCAGGTAGCTTGGGGAAATCAGGTTGGTGCTGGATTACAGGAGGGGTAGCTTCTAGAGTGCCTGTGAGATGGATTTTTAGAGCAGCTAGTGGTTAAGCCCTTGAAATGTGCTGGAATTGATTAGAGAGCTCAAGGTGAAAGAATCCTAACAGGCAAGTGATCATAATATGATCAAATTCACATTGAAATTTGAGAAGTGAAGCTAAAGTCAGATGTATCAGTATTACAGTGGAGTAAAGGGAATTACGGAGGCATAAGAGAGGAGTTGGCCAGAATTGCTTGGAAAAGAACACTGGCAAGGATGATGGCAGATCAGCAATGGCTGAAACTTCTGGAAGCAAATCAGAAAGCACAGGATATATATACATGCTAAAGAAAAAGAAGTATTCTGAAGGAACCATGACACAACCACGGCTAACAAGAGAAATCAAAGCCAACATAAAAATCAAAGAGTAGGCATATAATAGAGCAAAATTAATAGGAAGTTAGAGGATTGGGAATCTTTTAAAAACCAACATAAGACAACTATTAAATTAATTAAGAAAATAAAGATGGAATATGAAAATAAGCTAGCCATTAATATTAAAGAGGATACCAAACGTTTATTCAGATACATAAAGTGTAAAAGAGAGGCAGGAGTGGACATTGCACCACTGGAAAATATTGCTGCAGAGGTAGTAATGGAGGAAAACAAAATAGTGGATGAACTGAATAAGCATTTTGCATCAGTCTTCACTATGAAAGAAATCAGCAGTATGGTGGAAGTTCCAGGTATTAAGAAGCATGAATTGTGTGAAGTTACCATAACTAGAGAGAAGGTTCTTGGGAAACTAAAAGTCTGAAGGTAGATAAGTCACCTGGACCAGATGTTGTACAGCCCAGGGTTCTGAAAGAGGTGGCAGAAGAGATCATGGAGGCATTAGTAATGATCTTTCAGGAATCACTAGATTTTGGAATGGTTCCGGAATTCTGGAAAATTGCAAATGTTACTCCACTCTTGAAGAAAAGATATTATAGGCCAATTAGTTTGACTTCAGTGGTTAGGAAGATGTTGGAGTTGATTATCAAGGATGAGGTCTCAGGGTACTTGGAGGCATATGATAAAATAGGCCCGAGTCAGTATGGTTTCCTCAAGGGAAAATCTTGCCCGACAAATCTGTTGGAATTCTTTGAAGAAATAACAAGTAGGATAGACAAAGGAGAATTGGCTGATGCAGTGTACTTGGATTTTCAGATGGCCTTTGACACGGTGCCACACATGGTGCTGCTTAACAAGTTAAGAGCCCATGGTATTGCAGGAAAGAGTCTGTCATGGATAAAGCAGTAGCTGACTGGCAGGTGGAAAAGAGTGGGAACAAAGGGAGCCTTTTCTGACTAGCAACTAGTGATGTTCTGCTGGTGACTAGAGGTGTTCCACAGGGGTCTGTGTTGGGATTGATTCTTTTTATGTTAAATGTCAATGATGTGGATGATGGAATTGATGCCTTTGTTGAAGTCAGATGGAGAGGCAGGTAGTTTTGAGGAAGTAAAGAGGCTACAGAAGGACTTAGACACATTTGAAGAGTGGGCAAAGAAACGGCAGATGGATTACAGTCTTGGGAATTGTACCATCATGCACTTTGGTGGAAGGAATGAGAGGGTTGATTATTTTCTAAGTGAAGAGAAAATACAAAAACTGATGGGCAAAGGGACTTGGGAGTCTTTATGCAGCATTCTCTAAAGGTTAATTTGCAGGCTGAGTCTGTGGTGAGGAAGGCAAATGCAATGATAGCACTCATTTCAAGAGGACTAGAATATAAGAGCAAGGATGTAATGTTAAAACTTTATAAAACACTAGTGAGGCCTCAGTTGGAGTATTGTGAGCAGGTTTTGGCCCTTTCTCTTATGAAGGATGTGCTGAAACTAGAGAGGGTTCAAAGGAGGTTCACAAAAATGATTTCAGGATTGAATAGCTTGTCATATGAAGAGCATCTGAGAGCTCTGTGCCTGTATTCACTAGAATTCAGAAGAATGAGGGGTAATCTCATTGTAACATGTGTACTTTGAGTGTCCAAAAGGAAGGCGGGGGCAGCTTGGTGGTCTCCACAAACACTGTTATAAACTAGGTCTAATATATTCTCCGTAACACACACAAAATGCTGCAGAAACTCAATAGGCCTGACAGCATCTATGTAAAAGAGTACAGTTGACATTTCGGGCAGAGACCCTTCATCAGGACTGGAAAAAAAGATATAAAATCAGAGTAAGAATGTGGGGGAGAGGAGAAAGAAATACAAGGTGATAGGTGATAGCTGAAACTGGAAGAGGGGGAGGGGTGAAGTAAAGATTTGGGGGGGGGGTTAATTGGTGGAAGATATAAAGACTTGGAGAAGGAAGAACCTTCGTCCAGATGGAAGGAAATTAGGCCTTCTAGCTAGATGGCCGAGTCTGGAATCATGCCTTGAAACCACATTTCTGTCAGGACAAGTGTGCAACAGTCCCTCATCTCCCTCTTGTTCAGAAGCTGATACTGGTAATCTAGTTTATTTTCCAGCAATCGGACATTAGCAAGTAGAACTGACAGGGATCTGCTTTAAGTCTCGCTTTAATATTGCTGTAGTAGACCACCATGAGGAGCGAGAGCCCACTCCCCACATTCGTCAGTTACTGTGCAGCACCTTTGTTATTCTGATCGCTAGTGAGGTAGACTTGCAGATTTTAGTTCTTAATGTTCAGTAGTTATTTTTGATAGAAAGCAGCAAAACCTCCAGTGTTCCTGACATCTATATCTGTGAGAAGAGCATTCAGCTGCAGCTTCTTGCAGACCATGTTCAGGAACTGGAGCTGGACGAACTGCAGATCATTCAGAGGCTAAGACGGACAGGCCATACAGAAGGTACTTACACCTGCAGTGCAGGACACAGGTAACAGGGTGACCAACAAGGGGGAAAGAGAATAGGCTGCCAGTGCTGGGTACCCCTGTGGTTGTCCCCCTCAATAACAAGTATACCATTTTGGATACTGTTGGAGGGTTTCACCCAGCAGAGGAAAACCACAGTGTTCAGGTCTCTGGCACTAAGTCTGGATCTGTGGCTCAGAAGGGAAGGGGGAAGAAGAGATGAACTGTAGTGATAGGGGATTCATTGGTTAGGGAAACAGACAGGAGGTTCGGTAGACAAGAATGAGATTCCCAAATATTGTGTTGCTTTCCAGCTGCCCGACTCCAGGATATCTCAGAGCAAGTCCTTAGCATTCTTAAGTGGGAGGGTGAGTAGCCAGAGGTTGTAGTCCACATCAGTACCAATGACATAGGTAGGAAGGGTGACAAGGTCCCGCAAAATGAGTTCAGGGAATTAGGTGCTAAGTTAAAGGACAGGACTTCCAGGGTTGTGATCTCATGCTAGCTTACTTGTGCCCCAGGCTAGTGTGGATAGAAACAGGAATATAATATAGTTTAACATGTGGTTAAAGAGGGAGGGTTTCTGAATTTTGGATAACTGGGCTGTTTTCCAGGGAAGATGGGACCTCTACAGGTGGGAAGATTTGCAAATGAAAGGAAGAAGACTAATATCCTTATAGGAAGGTTTACTAGTGCTGCTCTAGGGGATTAAGCTAGAGTTGCTAGGGGAAGGGGACCTGTGTGTCAGGACAAATAGTGGAGTGGTTGTGAGGAAAGATGTTAAGCCCACATACAAAGTCAGGGATTGAAGGTTTGAGCTTGCTGGGTATACTATTCTGAGATACATTTATTTCAATGTAATGTAGGTAAAGCGGATGAGCTTACAGCATGGGTCAGCATGGGGAATTATGACATTGACGCCATTATTAAGACATAGTTGCAAGAGGGGCAATGTTGTTGTTTTAGAGTTCCATTGCTTTAGACATGATGGAGTGGGATGGATTAAAAGGGAAGGGGTGGCATTATTAGAGCTTGTTTACTGAGGCTTTCTTGGTGGAACAGAGGAATGAGAAAGGGACGACTACATTAATGGGATTATTTTATAAACCAGCCAACAGTGGGATGTAGAGGAGCAACACTATAGAGAGACTGTTGCAAAAATGGAAGGTTGTGATAGTAGGTGAATTTAATTTTCCACATCTTGACCGGGACTCTGAAAGGGATTAATGGACAGAGTTTGTCAAGTGTGTTCAGGGAAGTTTCCTCAACCAATATATACAGGTCCCAACAAGAGGGAGTGCGATACTGTATCTCTTTTTACTAAACAAGACAGGGCAGCTGACAGAAATGTATGTAGGTGATATTTTGCACCTAGAGTTCATAATTCCATAAGTTTCAAGATACTTTTGGAGAAGGGTTGGTCTGGTCCTTGGGTAAAGATTCTAAATTGGAGAAAGGTGAATTTTGATGGTATCAGAAAGGATCTGGCAAGCATGGATTGATGCAGGTTGTTTTCTGACAAGGACATGCTTGGTGAGTAGGAGGCCTTCAAAAGTGAAATTTTGAGATTACAGAGGTTTTATGTTCCTGACAATAAAAATCAAGGATAATAGGTTCAGGGAACTTTTGTTTTGGAGAGGTACTAGGGCTCTGGTTAAGAAGAAGAAGGTGGTGCATAACAGGTCTGTACAATCTGCTAGGAACAAGTGAGGTATTAAGAAAGAAATGCAAGAAAACAATTAAGAGGCAACTCAGGAGGGCTAAAAGAAAGCATGTGGTTGCTCTAGCAGATGAAGGAAAATCTCAAGGGTTTTTACAGCTATATTAAAAACAAAAGGATAGCAAGGGATACAATTGGTCCTCTTGAAATCAGCGTGGTTATATATGCATGGAGCCTAAAGGAATGGGGAAGATTTTAAATGTATTTTTTGCACCTGTATTTACTTGGGAGATGGACACAGAGTCTATAGAATTGAGGCAAAACAGCAGCGAGGTCATGGACTGTATACAGATTACAGAGGAGGACTGCTTGCTGTCTTGAGGCAAATTAGGGTGGAGAAATCCCTCAGAACTGAAGAGGGGTTCTATCAGACCTTGTGGGAGGCTAATGCAGAAATTGCAGGCACCCTATCAGAAGTATGTAAAGCACCCTTAACTACAGGTATGATTCCAGAGGATTAGAGAACGGCTAGTGTTGTGCCACTGTTTAAGAAAGGTCTAAGACTAAGCCAGGAAATTATAGGCTGGTGAGTTTGACATTAGTCGTGGGTAAATTACTAGAAGGCATTCTATGGGACTGGATCTCTAAATACTTGGATAAGCAGGGACTGATTAAAGATGGACAACATGGCTTATTATGTGGTAGGTTATGTCTGCCCAATGTTACGGAGTTTTTTGAGGAGGTTTCCAGAAGTTGATGAAGGAAAGTTGGTGGATGCTTTCTACTTACATTTTAACAAGGCTTTTGTCAAGACCCTGCACGGGAGGTTGGTAAAGAAGGTACAGTCACTTAACATTCGGGATGAGGTAGTCAATTGGATTTGACATTAGCTTCATCGGAGAGGCCAGAGAGTGGTTCTCTCTCTGACTAGAGGTTTGTGACTAGCGGTATGCTGCACGTATTGGTCATCTGTTTCTCATCTATATATAGATCAGCAGTACCCAACCACCGGGCCGCGGACCGGTACCGGGCCACAAAGCATGTGCTACCAGGCCGCAAGGGAATGATATGAATCAACTGAACCTTTTCTCATACCCTGTCACACCCACTGTTGAACTTGAACGTACGCGAGGTTATTACCCACGCGAGTTCATCAGTCGGGCATTAACCTGCAACTACTCGATGAGTAAAAAACAAACGTTGCTTGAGAGTTTCTTTGGAAGAGATGGTGGGGGGCATAAGAGGCCTAACGATGATGATAGCTCAGAGACAGCTGAGGCCGAGACTGCAAAAAAAAAGAAAGCTTCCTTCAACAGAAAATACAATGAGTCGTACATAAAATATAGTTTTATTGCGACCAGTGACTCGCACGCTCCGAGCCGCCTGTGTGTGATATGTGGAGACAAGCTGTCGAATGAGGTAATGGAGCCCTCAAAACTGCTTCAGCACCTTGAGTCCAAGCACCCTGCACTTAAAGACGAACCCGTTGGGTTTTCTGAGCAGTAAAAACGTGAGCAAGTGGGACAGAAGCAAGTGCTGAGAGCCACTACCTCCATAAATGCTGCTGCTCTGAGAGTGTCGTACTTAGTGGCTAGCCGTATTGTTAAGGCTAAGAAGCCTTTCACTGTTGGTGAAGAATTGATTCTGCCTGCTGCCAAGGACATGTGCCGTGAACTGTTGGGAGAAGATGCAGCTAACAAGATGGCACAGGTTTCTCTTTCAGCTACCACAGTTTCAAGGAGAATCGATGACATAGCGGAGGACATCGAAGCACAGCTGTTGGAACTGCTTAACGAGTCTGGTTTCACTACCCGAGTCAAAGAGGTTGCTCCTGAATGCCAGTCTACACACTGTGTCACATACGGGGAAATGCTGGCTAGCTGAAAAATGTCACCTGACCTTAACAGCGTATTGAGTGACGTTGTTGAAGTTATCAATCACATCAAAGTAAAAGCCATTAACTCCCGACTGTTTGAGCAGCTTTCCGAGGAAATGGATGCAGAGCACAAACGCCTTCTCTTATACACTGAAGTCAGGTGGCTATCAAGGGGGAGAGCCCTGGCCAGGGTTTTTGAGTTAAGAGAGCAGCTACAGAGATTTCTTTCAGGAAAAAAGTCACCACTGGCAGCACACTTCAGTGATGAGGAGTAGATAGCAAAACTTGCTTATCTGTGTGACATCTTCAACTTGCTTAATGAACTCAATTTGTCACTTCAGGAGAGAATGACAACTGTCTTCAAGTTGGCAGATATAGTGTCTGCTTTCACAGCCAAACCAGAACTGTGGGGACGGCGAGTGGACAGGGGCATATTTGACATGTTCCCAAAATTAGCTGGGAATTTGGGAGAGACTGAGGCTCACAGATGGTGCGCTGTCCACAGAATTCGAGCGTTACTTCCCAACCTCAAAAGACCCAAGACGTGCAAAGGAATGGGTCTGTGACCCATTTGTGAATGTCCCCCGTGAATCATCCATGTCAGCACGGGAAGAAGATCAACTCCTCAAGCTTGCAAATGACGGTAGGCTGAAAAGTATGTTTGACATAACATCTCTGCCAGCATTCTGGATCAAAGTCAAGGCTGAATATCCTGAGATAGCCATGAAAGCACTGAAATCATTGCTTCCATTTCCAACATCATATTTCTGTAAAGCGAAGTTTTCTGCAATGAATACAATGAAAACCAAATTGCAGAATAGACTGGACATAGGAACCCCCTTATGACTTATAATTGACTTATCACTGTATTCATGCAAGGAAAATATGCGCTGTGTGTTTAATATTAAATTCATCAGATAAACCCTTTTAGAAATGAAATTGAGTGTATTAGCCACTGATAAGTGACTTATAGTTGACATATCACCTATATTCCAGTCGTGATTAACCACCCCCCCCCACCCCCACCCCCAGTCGGCTGGTCCGCGGTGCAGAAAAGGTTGGGGACCCCTGATCTAGATGATAATGTGTTAAACTGGATCAGCAAATTCACAGATGACACCAAGCTTGCAGCAGGATCTGGATCAGATTGAAAAATAGACTGAAAAATGACAGATGGGATTTAATGCAGACAAGAGTGAGGTGTTCGCAGTTTGGGAGGACAAACCAGAGTAGGACTTACATGGAGAGTGGTAGAACAGAAGGATCTGAAGTGTCATCACAGGTGGATTGGGTTGTAAAGACAGCTTTTGGCACATTGGCTCTCAGGTATTAAAGTACTGAGTAGCGGAGTTGAGATGTTACATTGATGTTGGTAAAGCCTAATTTGGAGTATTGTGTGCAGCTTTGGTCACCTACCTACAGGAAAGATGTAAGTAAGTTTGAGAGAGTACAGTGAAAATTTACAAGGATGTTGTAGGGTCTGGAAGACCTGGGTTATAAGGTAGGATTGAATAGGTTAGGACTTTTTTCCCTAGAGTGTAGGAGAATGAGGGGAGATTTGATATAGGTATGTAAAATTCTGAGAGGTATAGATAGAGTAAATGCAAGCAGGTTTTTTCACTGCGGCTGAGTGAGACTAGAACTAGAAGTCATAGCTTAAGGGTGAAATGTTTAAGGGGAACATGAGAGAGAACTTCTTCACTCAGAGAATGGTGAGTGTTGAACAAGCTGCCAGTGAAAGTGGTGGATGTAAGTTCAATGTCAATATCTATGAGAAGTTTAGGTACGGATATGGATGGGAGGTGTATGGAGGGCGAAGCTCCATGTGCAGGTCAATGGAACTAGGCTGAATAATAGTTTAGCATGGACTAGATGGGCTGAAGGGACAGTTTCTGTGCTGTAATGCTCTACGACTCCATACTTGTTTTTTTTTCTGTTGCTTCTCAGCTAAGTTATTAAAATACTTTTACAATTGAACAATATTATAACAAGTAATTAAGAAGACAAATGATCAGTTGATGTTTTTTTTACAAAAGATTCGAGTAAAAAAATCCAACAAAAAGATTTGACTGCTATTGGAAGAATGGATTTAATGCTGTTTTGGGGCAGATCTTAAAAATGCTCTCTGTGCCTCGCTTAACCTTGAAAAATTATTACTTTTTCTGCTTCAAAGATGAAAGAGAGAAGTAACAAGAGCCTCTGTCTGCAAAAATTTCAAAGAATGAAGGATAACGTCTTTAGGACATGTGAGTTTCTGAGATGGGTTAGTTGTATATACAGTAAGGCCATTTTATCTGGTTGAAGGGTCCCACTCTCTGACAGTGGTGTCTGAAAAGAGGATGCTGTCCAAGTTGCATTCCATCTTGGACAATGTCTCCCATCCACTACATAATGTACTGGGTGGGCACAGGAGTACATTCAGCCAGAGAGTCATTCCACCGAGATGCAACACAGAGCGTCATAGGAAGTAATTCCTGCCTGTGGCTATCAAACTTTACAACTCCTCCCTTGGAGGGTCAGACACCCTGAGCCAATAGGCTGGTATTGGACTTATTTCCTGGCATAATTTACATATTACTATTTAACTATTTATGGTTTTATTACTATTTATTATTTATGGTGCAACTGTAACGAAAACCAATTTCCCCCGGGATCAATAAAGTATGACTATGACTAAGACTATGAAAGCACAGTCTTAGCAGAAGAGACAAACCAAGGGAAAGTTTCTGTAAAGAAAACTTTCATCATTTTGGTCTTAATTAGGCAATCTCTTGCACAGTGGCAAGTGCTGTTGAAAGATAATTAATCCTGCCTAAACCCACATGATATTAAATACTCAACAGGTCAGGCAACATCTGTGGAAAGAGAAGAAATTAACTTTTTGGGTTGATGATACTTCCATGGAACTGCTCCGAAGCTCAGCATTTTATTTTGGCTGGTTTTCATGTTCTTATGCAGAAATAGTAACAATATTGACTCAAACATTAATAAAATTTGTCTTGTTTGAGTTACAGTTTAGCGGATGACCCATCAATGATCTCTTGTGATAAACTGAGATTACAAGAAAACATATTTAGAAGCCCAGCTGTTGCACCAAACAGTAATGTAATTTATATTATGGTCAAAATATTTTCATTCCACTGAATCCCTCGGTCTATTATTTCAAAGGAAGTGGTTAATTTTTTGGTCAAATTTAAACTGCACACTCTGCAGTTTGCAAAGAACAGTATGACAAGTGTTTTCCAGATATAGACAAGAAGGGTAAATACTTGGAACAAAGAGGGTGAAATTCATCATCTATGGCAGTGTCAAATGCTAATTTGTGTAACTCCAGCCTATTTTGTACTCTCCTGGGTTTTTATTTAAATTGATTGTAATAGTACCAAGTCCTCTTCGCTTGAAATAATTGACATCATTGACATTTATAACTGATTTATCATCTATTATTCATACACTAGCGTCTCCTAAGATGTTCATCAGGCTTGTTTGCCTCTTCAGGGGAAAAGGTTGCATATTTATTTAACAAGATCAGGCACAGTGATACCTTACTATGCTGGGTCTTTTTTTGATATGGAGTTGTAACTGGTCAATTTAATTTTGCAGTGATAAAAGAAGCTCCTTTCATATAGCGGTGTCAAAACACAAATTTTAAGCAATGGTACTTTTAGATCCAGATTGATTTCAAAAAATTTATTTGACAGAACTTGTTGCCAAAGCTTTGCCCCATTAACATTTTTAACAGCATTTAAGCTGTCAGATTAAAATTTCTACAACCACATAAAATATTGATTAATTCAAGCTCAAAACATTTTTGTTCCTTCCTTTGAAATAGATGAAGAAACTGAGAGCTGATTGTTCAGAACAATTCCTGCTTTCAGCAGCATGGTGCCAGACAAGTTCCGCCAGCAGGACAGGAATGCTGAACTTGAGACCAAATGCAGGCAATTACATACATAACTGTTAGTAAAATCCTGGAAAACCTGTAAGCCATTGACATTATGTCAGTGAAGTTTCATATTCCTATATTTCCTCCTCAATTCAGACACAGACCAAGAACATAACTTGCCCCACCAACTTGTGCCAAACTTGATGCCAGTTTATATCAAATTTCCTCCTCTTGAGTAGTAACCATATTCCTCTCTTTCCTTCATATTAGGAGCTTAGGAGGATTAATGGCGCCTAATGGCGATTCCTTTGCTTGTATCTTTGGAAACAGCGCTATTTCTATCTTTAATATCTCTATTTTTCCCTTTTAGGGTTCTGTTGAAAACCCTGATCTGGAGTTACATGCTGACTACAGTTCTTTGCGGGAATGGGACCCGCTCTTGGGATTCACAACTGGCCATTATTCAGCATGCCAAGGGCACAGCCTTAGAGCTTAGCTCACCTTTGGAGGGCCAAGATCTCATAACTATGGAGACAGGCAGATCGAAGGTCGGTGTCCAGGCAGGAGATCAGCGTGTTGTGGGAGATGGAAGATCTAACGCTGTGTGCCCAGAGACCCGAGATCCTTGGACACAGAGCTCGGAAAAAGCGACACAAAGGACTTTTAACATCATAAACTAGTGAGTTGTTTGTTTTGTCTCCCCCTCATTGTGAAATGGCGACACCCCTTTCTCCCTTATTAGGGGGAGAGAGAGCCTGTGGTATGTTGAATACCGGGTGAATAAGTAGTCTTTGGAGTACTGGAAGTCTGTCTTTGCTGTTGCTTTGCTCTGAGCTTCTCCTGATGTAGCTCCTGCTCACATTTCTCTCCTAGAGTTTGCTTGGAGACATCAGCTCAATTGATGAAACTACAGGCCTTAAGTCACAGGCTCCAACAGTTTCAAAAACACAATTAAGATGAAAAAGAATAAGTAGAAGATGTAGAAAATCTGAAATGATTGAATATCTGGAAGATGTCGCCAAGGAATTGTTGTTCACTGTCCGGAACAGTCACCAAAATAAAAGGTTTGATAGTTGGGACTGAGGTGAGAAAGAAAAACTTCTTCTCTAAAGGTAGTAAATCTTTGGAATACTCTGCCTGCATTGGATGTCTGCTCTGACTTGATCATTAAGTCCATTTAAAATATAGTACATTTTGTTTGAGAACCTTCGCTTCCTTATTCATACCAGACCATCAATGAAAGAGGTGATCAGTATAGTGGTGAAAAACGATCCTCACTTGGCAGATCACGATGTAGGATTAGAATCAGTTTGGCATAGCAAAGCTCAGAGATTGGTGGTGGCCAGAGGAGATGGGATGGCTTTATTAGTAAAAAATGAAATCAAATCCTAAGAAAAAAGAGACATACAGTAGGAGCAGAAGATGTAGAATTCTTGTGGGTAGAGTTAAGAAACTGCAAGGGGAAAAAGACCCTGATGGAGTTATATACAGGGCTCCGAATAGTAGCCAGAATGTGGGGTAAAAGTTACAACAGGAGATAGAAAAGTGATGTAAAAAGCAACAATGTTAAAACAGCCTCAGTGAACTTCAATAAGTAGTAGATTGGGAACATCAGGTAGTTGCTGGATCCCAAGAGAAGGAACTTGTAAAATGCTTACGAGATTGCTTTTTGAGCAGCTTGTGCTTGAGCCCCATAGGGAAAAGGCAATTCTGGATTGAGTGTGGAATGATAAACCAGATCTGATTAGGGAGCTTAAGGAGAAGGAACCCTTAGGAGAAAGTGATCATAATATGATAGAATTCACGCTGCAGTTTGATAAGGAGAAGCTAAAATTGGATGCATTCGTATTATAATTGAGTAAAGGTAACTACTGAGGCATGAAAAAGGAGTTGACTGGAAATGAACATTAGCAAAGATAATGGTAGAGCAGCAATGGTTGGACTTTCTGGGAGCAATTGGGAAGGCACAGGATAGATACATCCCAAAGAAGAAGTATTCTAAAGGCAACTGTGGTTGACAACAGAATTCTTGGACAGTATAAAAGCAAAAGAGGGCATATAATAGATTAAGAATTAATGGAAAGGTAGAGGATTGGGAAGCTTTTAAAAACCAACAAAGAAAGGCAACTAAGAAAAGCAATAAGGAAAGAGAAAATGATATATAAAGGTAGGCTAAGCATTATGACAAAGGAGGAGACCGAAAGTTCTCTTTCCGATAAAGAGTGTACAAAAAAGGTAAGAATGGACATAGGAGTACTGGAAAATTATACTGGAGAGGCAGCAATGGGGATCAAAGAAATGGCAGATGAACTGAATAAGTATTTTGCATCAGATTTCACTGCAGAAGACATCAGGTGTATGCCAGACATTTGGAAGTGTCAGGGGGCAGAGGTTACTAAGGAGAAGATGCTTGGAAAGCTGAAACCTCTGAAAGTAGATATGTCACCTGAACCACATGAACTACACCCCAGGGTTCTGAAAAGGTATTTGAGGAGATTGTGGAGGCATTCTCCACATTCTGTCTTTGGCCAATTCAAACGTGGTGATGAATCAGCATTTAGGAGGGAGATCGAAACTCTGGGTGAGTTGTGCCACAACAACACCATCTCACTCAAAGTCAGCAAGAACAATAAGCTAGTTATTGACTTCAGGAGAAGGAAACCGGAGATCCATGAGCCAGTGCTCATAGGGGATCAGAGGTGGGAGAGGGTCAGCAACTTTAAATTCCTCTTTGTTATCATTTCAGAGGATCTGATCTGGACCCAGCACATAAGTACAATTACAAAGGCAGCATCTCTACTACCATAGAAGTTGCAAAGATTCAGCATGCCATCTAAAACTTTGACAAACTTCTATAGATAAGCATTGGAGAGTATATTGACTGGTTGCATCATGGTCTGATGTGAAATTACCATTGCCCTGGTATGGAAAATCTTACATGAAGTAATGAATACAGTCCAGTCAATCATACGTAAAACACTTCTCACCATTGAGCACATCTACACAGAATGCTGTTTCAGCAAAGTAGCATTGATCATCAAGGACCCCACCATCCAGGCCATGCTCTCTTTTCGCGGCTGCCATTAGGAAGTAGATGGAGGAGTTGTGGGACCTACACCACCAAGATTAGGAACAGTTATTACCCATTAACATTCAAGCTCTTCAACCAGAGGGGATAACTTCCCTCAACTTCATTTGCCCTGTCACTGAACGGTCCCCTCAACTTATGGACCCAATTTCAAGGTCTCTTCATCTCACGTTCTCACTATATTAATTGTTTCCTTTTTTTTTCTTTCTTTTTGTACTTGCACAGTTGTTTTTTTTTTGCACATTGGTTGTCAGTGAATCCTATTGAGTGCGGTATTTCTATTGCATTTCTTGCATTTACTATGATTACCCGCAAGAAAATGGATCTCAAGGTTGTGTATGGTGACCTATATGTACTTTGATAATAAAGTTACTTTGAACTTTCAAAAAAGGTACTATCAAGGCAGGAGTCAAAGAGTGGGAATAAAGGCAAACTTTTCTGATTGATCGCTGGTGATTAGTGGTGTTCTGAAGGGGTTGGTGTTGGGACCAATTCTTTTCATATTATATGTCAGTGATCTGGATGATGGAATTGATAGCATTATGCCCAAGTCTGTGGATGATATAAAGACAGCTGGAGGGGCAGGCAGTGCTGAGGAAGCAGGGAGTCTACAGAAGGACTTGGAGATTCTCTAAAGGTTAAGTTTTAGTTTGATTCAATAGTAGAAAAGCAAATGCAATATTAGCATTAATTTTGAGAGGCCAAAAATATAAAAGCAAGGATGTAATGCTGAAGCTTTAAAAGGCATTGGTCGGATCACACTTGGAATAGTGTGAGCAGTTTTGGGCCACTTATTTAAGAAAGGATATGCTGATGTTGGATAGGGTTTAGAGCAAGAGTTCCCAAACTGGGGTGTCATAATGGGGGCGTTGGGAACGGACCCTAATGCAAGACACAGACACTGAAGTACAAGGAAAAGGACTTGACTAGAGTAGGGACATGACAGGATAAAGACAAGGAGCAGGGACAAGAATGCAGACTTGGGCTTGGACCCCAAGCCAAAGACTGGACAAGGACCCAGAACCTGGGTCTTGCCTCGGGCTCAGGCCCCAGAACCAGGCAAGGACATGACATGGCTCCAGGACAGGATGTGGCTGGGGTCTAGAGACCTGAGCTTGGAGACAGCTTGGGGCCTTGGATCTTGAGCTTGGAGACAGGCTGGGGTCTTGGATCTTGAGGCTGTGGAGGCTGATAACTCGGAGACTAGAGCTCAGAGACAGACTGGGAACTGTACATCAACATAGGGCCGGAACTTAACCTTCGAAAAGCCAGGACTCATTGTTAACATGACACCAACATGAGACAGGACAGTACATAGACATAGAGCCAGTACTTATACTTAGACAAGCTGGGACTCAGCTTCTTCTCCACACCAAGGTGGGACAGGACCATCCGTCGGTTAATGGCAGAACGGCCAGACTTACCCAACAGAAGCAAAGACAAGACAGGTCCCCCCTCAGGACAACAGCAGAATGGCCTGACTTACCCCACAGAGGCAAGGACAAGACAAAACAGATGACCCCGCAGGGCAACAGCAGAACAGCCTGACTTACCCCACAGAGGCGAGGACAAGAGACAGACACCAAAGAACAACAGACAGTTCCATCTCTTCATCGGGGTTGCTCCGAGTCTCCGTTATGGCCAGCAACCTAGGCTGGCTATGGAAACAGCTGGATCCCTACCTAGCTCGGAATGGCTAACAGCCACTCAGTTGGCCCAGGAAACGGCCAAATCCATACCACAAAGACAGCTCCAACTACTGACAGCAAGGCTCCATGAGAGGATTGTTCCCCGACACGGCCTAAAGATGGCAAGTGGCCACTCTAGCCTTCCACCAGCAGGCTGTTCCCAGGGGATCTTGACAAGACAAACCAGCAGTCCTCCTTCTTCTTCTTCTTCTTACGGCAGGTGGCATCCACACCGTTGCATTACGGCCATCTTCAGGATTTATTGTCCTTCATTGTCCATTCACTTTAAAGCCGTCTTTCCAGTCCCGTCGCCCTTAAAAAACTAAACAACCATTACTCTCCCCACATTTCAATAAACCTTTAACACTGTTCTCTACCAGTCCTATTTTGTGTAATTCTTGTAACATTAGTTGCCTTTCCTGTGCAAATTTCCGGCATGAAATAAGGATATGCCCTACTGTTTCAGTCTCCTGACATAGATTGCAAAAACCTGTTGGATGTTTATGATGGCCAGAGTACCATTAAGGTTGCTGCGCCCAATTCTCAGTCTACTTATAATTTCATGCTCCTTCCGCTTTACTCCCCTACTTCTTCCCATATCTACTTTGTTCTGAATTGAATGTAAATGTCTTCCTTTTATTGCTCTGTCCCAATGCTGCTGTCACTTTTGATTTATCCTTCTCCACACTATGCTCTTCCCCTCTGATTTTGATAGTTTAATATTGACCTCTACAGATCCTTTTTTGACTGCTGCTTTTGCCAGCCTATCTGCTGTCTCATTTCCCATAATACCCGAATGTGCTGGAACCCACATGAATGCGATATTTTTGCCTTGTCTAGCCAGTCTTGAATTTGCAAACAGGATTTCATAAAGCAGATCCTGGTGACCTCTAGCTGTAGCCGCCTTAATGCTTGCAAGGGCCAATACAGAATCGCTACATATCACAATATTATTACAATCAACCTGCTCACTCCATTCTAGTGCTAACAATATGGCAAACATTTCAACTGCATATACACTCAAGCAATCAGGTGTCCTCTTGCTAATTTCCACTCGATAACCTGGTACAACAATTGCAGACCCTGCTGCACCTGCTTCTGGATCCTTTGATCCATCCGTAAAAATTTGTATGCCTTTATATTTACATTCCCTATAACTATGATATTCACTGAGTGTATCAGCCGTCTTATTACTGTGCTTAATCTTAAGCAATTCCAAATCTACAGAGGGATTTTCGAATACCCAGAAAGGTCTGACAGGCCACACCACACTTGGACAAAACTCTTTATCGTATACACCCATATCTTTTGCTGTTTGCTCTCCTGTCCAGCCAAAACTTTCTTTTTGTGTCCTCTCCTTCTCCCAGCATGTCTGCAATGCCCTTTTTGTAGGATGGCTATCACCATGCCCCCTTAATTAAATCCAGTAATTGGCCGCCAGCTGTTTACGTCGCAGCTCCAATGGCATTTCATTTGCCTCAACTTGCAGTGCACACACTGGGGAAGTTCTAACCGCTCCCAAGCACACCCATAGAGCCCGAGCTTGCACGATATCCAGTTCTGCCAGCACAGATTTTGCTGCTGACCCATATACAATACTTCCATAGTCTAATCTTGATCTTATTAATGCTACATAAATATACTTCAGTGATGCAAAATCAGCACCCCATTCCAATCCAGCAAGACACCTCATGACATTTATCACACTTCTACATTTACTAACTACATAACTAACATGTTCTCTCCATGTTAATCTCAAGTCAAAGTGCACTCCCAAAAACCGAAAACTTTCAACGCTCTCCAGGTTACTTCCATACAGATTCAAATTAAATCCCCTGAACTTTTTCCCTGTAAAGAACATGGCTTTTGTCTTCTCCACTGAAAATTTAACACCCCACTTTTTCCCCCCACTCTTCAACTTGATTAACTCCATCTTGCATTTTCGTAACTATATGTTCAATACTTCTCCCTCTTTTCCACAAAGCCCCGTCATCTGCAAACAATGACCTCCCCACTTCCATTGGAATAGTTATGAATATATCATTTATCAAAATGGAGAATAAAGTTGGACTCACTACACTCCCCTGAGGCGTCCCATTTTCTACAACATACTGGCTTGATAGCTCTGATCCTATCTTCACCTGAATAGTTCTCCCGTTTAAAAAGTCCTTAAACCAATTGAACATTGCCCCCCCCCCATTCCCATTAAATGTAGCCTGATTAGGAGCCCCTCTTTCCATAACATATCACAAGCTTTCTCAACATCAAAAAAAACTGCAACCACTATCTCTTCATTTACTTGAGCTTTTCTTATTTCATCCTCTAGACACACTGGATCCATAGTATTCCTTCCTTTCCTGAACCCGTTTTGATACATAGCCACCACACCTCTACTTTCCAAGAAGTACACTAACCTCCCATTTGTCATACGTTCCATAAGTTTAAATACATGTGACGTCGAGGCAATTGGCCTGTAGTTTTCTGGCCTACTGGCATCTTTCCCAGGTTTTCTTATTGGAATAATTATTGCCTCTTTCCACTCCCTGGTATTCTCCTTTCATCCCAGACTTTGTTATACAGAAGCAGTAGTTTCTCCAGACTTCCTTCACCCAAGTGCTTTATCATATAACCATATAACAATTACAGCACGGGAACAGGCCATCTTGGCCCTTCTAATCTGTGCCGAACTCTTACCTATCCTATTCCCACTGACCTGCACTCAGCCCATAACCCTCCATTCCTTTCCTGTCCATATATCTATCCAATTTAACTTTAAACAACAATATCCAACCTGCCTCAACCACTTCTGCTGGAAACTCATTCCACACAGTTACTACTCTGAGTAAAGAAGTTCCCCCTCATGTTACCCCTAAACTTTTGTCCTTTAATTCTCAACCCATGCCCCCTTGTTTGAATCTTCCCCACTCTCAATGGAAAAAGTCTAACCACGTCAACTCTATCAATCCCCCTCATAATTTTAAATACCTCTATCAAGTCTCCCCTCAACCTTCTGTGCTCCAAAGAATAAAGACCTAACTTGTTCAACCTTTCTCTGTAACTTAGGAGATGAAACCCAGGTAACATTTTAGTAAACCTCCTCTGTACTCTCTCAATTTTATTGACATCCTTCCTATAATTTGGTGACCAGAACTGTATACAATATTCCAGATTTGGCCTTACCAATGCCTTATACAAATTCAACATTACATCCCAACTCCTATACTCAATGCTCTGATTAATAAAGGCCAGCAAACCAAAAGCTTTCTTCACCACCCTATCCACACGAGGGAACTATGCACCATTATTCCTAAATCCCTCTGTTCTAAAGCATTCTTTAATGCCCTACCATTTACCATGTATGTCCTATTTTGATTAGTTCTACCAAAATGTGGCACCTCATATTTTTCAGCATTAAACTCAAACAATATAAACAGCATAAACAACACCATACTATAACATATTTCATCTTTACCTGGCGCAGTCTTTCCTGTTTTATCTAGTGCCTTTCTTAATTCTCCCATGCTGAAAGGGACATCTTGCACACCGTCAAGATTAGTTTTCCTACATAAAGCCTCCACATTTTCAGCTTTTGTTCTCTCTCTACCTCTTCTTCCCTTCTCAGCCAAATTATCGGAACCATGTACCACAACAAAAGTGTTTGCCAACAACTCTGCCTTTTCCTTATTTGTTACTGCAGTCACATTTCCATCACCCAGAACTGAGTACCTCCACTCTCTCCTGTCCCCTCCCATCCTTTTTATCATCCCCCACACCTCTCCTACTTGAGTTGTGTTTCCTATTAAATCACAATACTTTCTCCAGTGTGTTCTTTTAGCATGTCTTATTGTCCTCCTTACTACTGCCTGAGCTTGTTTGTACTGAGTCATATGTTGGAAGTTATGAGTTCTTTTAACCAGTTTAAATGCCTTATTTCTGTTTCTCACTGCTTCCTTACAATTATCATCCCACCATGGTATTATTCTCTTCTTTGTTCTTCCTTTACTTTCAGGAATGGGTTCTAATGCAGCTGATATTATACCTTGTTTTAATATGCTGTCAAGTGTTTCTACGTCCATTCCATCACTGACCTGACTTAGATATCTATCACTTTTTTCCAATTGGCTTTCTCAAGGATCCATTTCCCACCTGTATTCTCTGTGACCAACGAAGCAGAAATATTTATCTTGCACCAGATTGGGTAATGATCACTCCCTACAGTTCCTTCTTGGTACACTAACCAATCACACACTGATGCAACGAGTTTGATACTAACGTAAGATCAAGCACAGATTCTTTACCTGTATTAATATCAATTCTAGTACTACTGCCATCATTTAGGCACACTAAATACTTCTCATCTAGCAACTCCTCTATTACCTGACCATTGATCTGTTCTGTCACTCCCCCATAATAAATTATGTCCATTAAAATCACCACACCAAACAACACTACTACTATTCTGCCCTTCTATCTCCTCAAGCTTGTTTAACTCTAGTCTTTTGCATGGATTATAATAATTCACAATCACCAACTCTTTCCTTTCAGCCCATACTTTTAC
The DNA here is from genome assembly GCF_030028105.1 of Mobula birostris. Lineage (NCBI taxonomy): Eukaryota > Metazoa > Chordata > Chondrichthyes > Myliobatiformes > Myliobatidae > Mobula > Mobula birostris. The sequence continues at coordinate 157,386,979 of NC_092375.1, forward strand.
TACCACATACTCTTGTTCACTTCCAACACCTAGTATTCTATAAGGAATACCTTGCTTTACATAAGTTGCACATCCTCCTCCACCCTCTCTCCTGTCTCACCTTACTGCCTCATAACCATATATAAAAAAAAATCTAGATTACTTTTTAACGGGGTCTCTTGGATACACACATCTGGCTTTTCTCTCCTACTCGCTATAAACTGCTTGCAGTCTTGTCCATTAGCAACCAGGCTTCTTGCATTCCATTAAAGAAGTAGCATTATTAGTAATATCAACCCACACATACTGTCTCTTGACTTGACTGTACCCTGAGTTCATCGTTTACTTCTTCCCATTTTAATCCTATCATACCCAAATGGTGCTCTGCAGCTTTCACAATAATCTGAATCCTTTCAGTTTTAGATTTGATCTCATAAGTTGCGTTTACCACTTCTGCTATAAAGGTCACCAATTTCTTCTTCTCTATCCATGCATTCTTCTTATCTTGCCTTTCTTTCACTGTCGCTTGCTCTTTGCTACACCCTCCCTCATTCATTTTCTTCTGTCCTGCCAATTTGACTGCCTCAGCATATGAGACTTTTTCCTTCCCCCTTATCTGCTGCACCTCCACCTTTTTTTTCAACACTTCACATCCCCGGTACACTACACTATGGTTACCTCCACAATTACAGCACTTTGGTCTCACTCCCTCTCATTTTCCATATTCATGTTCCCCACCACACCTTGCTCATCTTCTCTTTCCTTTGCACACTTTGGCCACATGCCCAAACTTCTGGCAATTGACACACCTCAGGTTTTGGTATATATTCTCTTACATTGTATCTTAGAAATCCAAAATATAACTCCTTTGGAGGCACCTTATCCTCAAATTCTACCAGAACGGTTTCAGTCTCCCTTTTCTCTGCTCCCCTTGTCATTCTTTTCACACTCTTCACTGAACTATTCCTCACTCTCAAGTTCTCCACCAGCTCCTTCATATTAACACTGACGGGAACCCCGGAGATCACCCCCTTGCAACCATTGACCCTTTGTGCTCCAACTCTTACAACTCTGGACACTTAGACTTTCCCAACATTAGTCACCTTCATTGCCTTCTCCATCTGCTCTTCAGTTTTACATCCTATCAGCAAGTTTCCATCTCCTAAAATTCTCGCATGGTTCACTTCCCCTACTTGTCCTCTAATGATTTTTGTTAGCTTAAGCAGGTCGATTTTCTTTACTCCCCCTTCCCCCTCAAATGTTATCACTACATTTAGCAATTTTGCCCTCAGTCCCTTCTCCTCAACTTCTCTTCCCTCACTTTCCAATCCACCTACACTAGACCCACATCCTTTCTTTCTCTTCCAACCCACCATCTTCCTGTTCTTAGTCCCTCTCCCTACCTCTTCCCACTCACATTCTATGCTATTGCTGTCACCATCAGTCTCCCTCCCTGCCGTCCTATCAGAGTTTGCAATGGACCATGTACGAATATCATTCCAGACCTATACAGGCCATCGGTCAATATTCCCACAGAGTGTCCCCCACAACACCCCACAGCCAGCAGCTAACTCATAACTCTGGCCCAGCAGTTGGAGCTTCAGCAGTTCAGCCCACATCTATCTATCTATCTATCTATATCTCTCTCACTGGCTGGCTGGCTGGCCGGCCGAGCCCACATTCAACCCCCAAGGCTACTTATATTCCAAGCCTCAAGATGGGTATCAGGTGCCTATGATTTACTCAAACAAAACAAGGGACAGCTGGAAGACCCGGAATCCTGAATCCACAGACCAGACCGTGAACCAGAATGTGGACTTCACGGACCAGACCACGACATGGGGTCTACGGACCACTCGGTTAATGGTAGGGGTCCATTGCATAAAAAAGGTCGGGAACCACCTGGTCTAGATGATATTCACGAGGTTGATCCTGGAAATAAAAGAGTTAACATATGAGGCTCATTTAATGGCTCTGGGCCTGTACTCACTGGAGTTTAGAAGAATGAAGCAGGATCTCATCGAAACATGTTGAATATGGAAAAACTATCGCCCAGTAGCAGCCACATCTATAGTGATGAGATTTGAGAGGTTAGTCATGACTAGACTGAACTCCTGCCTCAGCAAGGACCTGGACCCATTGCAATTTGCCTATCATCACAATAGGTCAATGTCAGACTCAATCTGCATGGCTCTTCACGCGGCTTTAGACCACCTGGGCAACACAAACACCTATGTCAGGATGCTGTTCATCGACTATAGCTCAGCATTTAATGCCATCATTCCCACAATCCTGATTGAGAAGTTGCAGAACCTGGGCCTCTGTATTTCCCTCTGCAATTGGATCCACGACTTCCTAACCAGAAGACTGCAATCTGTGCAGATTGGTAATAACATATCCTCCTTGCTGACGATCAACACTGGCGTAACGCAGGGGTGTGTGCTTAGCCCAGTGCTCTACTCTCTATATACACATGACTGTGTGGCTAGGCATAGCTCAAATATCATCTATAAATTTACTGACGATACTGCCATTGTTGGTAGGATCTCAGGTGGTGACAAGAGGATGTACAGGAGTGAGATATACTGACTAGTGGAGTGGTGCTGCAGTAACAACCTGGCACTCCATGTCAGTAAGAAGGAAGAGCTGATCGTGGACTTCAGGAAGGGTAAGACAAAGGAACACATACTAATCCTCATAGAGGGATCAGAAGTGGAGAGAGTGAGCAGCTTCAAGTTCCTGGGTGTCAAGATCTCTGAGGATCTAACCTGGTCCCAACATATCGATGTAGTCATAAAGAAGGCAAGACAGTGGCTATACTTCATTAGGAGTTTGAAGAGATTTAACATGTCAACAAATACACTCAAAAACTTCTATAGTTGTACCGTGGAGAGCATTCTGACAGGCTGCATCACTGTCTGGTATGGAGGGGGCTATTGCACAGGACCGAAAGAAGCTGCAGAGGGTTATAAATCTAGTTAGCTCCATCTTGGGTACTAGTCTACAAAGTACCCAGGATATCTTCAAGGAGCAGTGTCTCAGAAAGGCAGCATCCATTATTAAGGACCTCCAGTGCCCAAGGCATGCCCTTTTCTCACTGTTACCATCAGGTAGGAGGTACAGAAGCCTGAAGGCACACACTCAGCGATTCAGGAACAGCTTCTTCCCCTCCGCCACCTGATTCCTAAATGGACATTGAAACCTTGGACACTACCTCACTCTTTTTAATATACAGTATTTCTGTTTTTTGTATTTTTTTATTCTATGCAATATATGTTATTGTAATTGATTTACTTATTTATTTATTGTCATTATTATTTTTTTCTCTTCCAGATTATGTATTGCATTGAACTGCTGCTGCTAAGTTAACAAGTTTCACATCACATGCCGGTGATAATAAACCTGATTCTGACTTAGACAGAGCAGACATGGAGATGGTGTTTCCAGTAGTGGGAGAGTTTAGGACCAGAGGGGCCAACCTTAGAATAGAAGATGTCCCTTTAGATCAGAGATCAGGAGGAATTACTTCAGCCAAAGGTGGTGAATATGTGGAATTCATTGCTATGAACAGCTGTGGAGGCCAAGTCATTGGGTACATTTAAAGCTGAGGTTGGTAAGGGTTTGATTAGTAAGGGTGTCAAAGGTTACAGTGAGAAGGCAGGAGAATATGTTTGAGAGGAAAAATAAATCAGCTATGACTGAATGACAGAGCAGCCTCAATGGTTTGGATGACCTAATTCTGCTCCAATGTCTTACGGTCTAAAGAAAGCTTAAAGTGCCAAGAATTTCCCTAATGGCCAAAACCCAAAAGGAAAAGTAGTTCATTTGTAGTCAATAAGAAAGTTTAAAGATGGAATTAAGACAAAATACGAGGCCTATAAAGTTACTAGAAATAGCTGAAGATTTGAGGATTGGGTGCATTTCAGAATTCTGTAAAGGAAATTGATTAAGAAAGCAAGATAGAATATGATATGAGATGAGACTGGTAAGGAAAACATGAATGGAAATTACAGTACATTTAACTAATGTGCTCCTGTGCTTCAAGGATGTAATTGGTAGAATAGATAAGAGAGCTAGAGGTTATGGTTTATTTGGATGTTTGGAAGGATTTGATAAAGGAGCAGGTGGGCGCATATGAAATTGCAGATAATATGCTAGCTTAGTTAGAATGGTCATTCTCAGTCTGGAAGGTTGTGGCTAGTGATGATTCATGCTTGGCCTTGTTTTTTCATAATCCATGTCAGCAACAGGCCTGAGTACATTTAAATGTCATGCTTTCAAGTTTGCTGATGATATCAAACTAGTCATGATTGTGGTTACAGAGGAAGCTATGCAGACATTTCAGGGGGATATGGACAAGCTCAGTGAGTGGATGAGAACTCAGAAAATGGAATAGATAATGGGAAAAGTCACAAGTCATCAACTTCAGTGAATATACTATGTAACAGAAAAGCGAAATATTTGTTGAGACTGGATAATGTTGATGTCCAAATAAGACTGCATGTGCTGTGTAAAATATGCTGAAAACCAATATATAAATGCAATAGCAACACACACCAAAGTTGCTGGTGAATGCAGCAGGCCAGGCAGCATCTCTAGGAAGAGGTACAGTCAACGTTTCAGGCCGAGACCCTTCGTCAGGACCCTTGTGAGATTTTCGCTGCAATGATTGCAGAAAATTACGACTTTAATTTCGAAAGGGTACGTAGGTTTAGGGCATATTTGCAGGATGGCTTCAGTGCTTACAAAGAAAAATGCGCGAGGCTAAGCAGTCAAGCATACTGTCGTTTTTCAAGCCTTCCACATCAGCCACAGCAGACGACAAACCTCAATCTTCGACATTGAGGCAGGCAGAGATAGAAGAAGATGACCTGCCTGCCCTCATGGAAACAGACGACGATGAGATGACACCTCAGTGTCCCACCACCCCAGCAGTCCCAATCAGGCCGTGGACCAATACATTGCCACGAAGCATGCAGTGGTGCAGCGGTAGCTGGGACGCACCCAGCACATCTTTAAGAAAAAAAGCCGAAATAAACAAGTTACTTAAATAGGTGCTGCCCAGATCAGAGGCGACTGCCGATTGCACCGCATGCTTGGCGAATCAGTATTGGTTGGTGGCCCGGAAGTTGGGGACCACTGCACCACCCCACCCTCCGACGACTCAGCCTAACACACCATCATCAGTGTGCTCGGCCCTCTCTTCCTGATTCCGGTAAGTGATACCACACTGTACATACATTATTTCTACTTTGTATAGGCTGTGTATTTTTATGTGTTATTTGGTATGATTTGGCAGCTTCATAGCTTAAAGGTTACTGGAGAGGGAGTTTCTGCCGAGAGCACCTATGTGAGATATTCGGTACGGTTGACAGTGTGGCAATGATTGCAGAAAAGTATTTCTACTTTATATAGGCTGTGTATTTGTCATATCATTCCTGCTTTTACTATATGTTACTGATATTTTAGGTTTTGTGTGTTATTTGGCATGATTTGGTAGGTTTTTTTTGGTTCTGCGAACGCCACCAATTTTTCCCATATAAATAAATGGTAATTGCTTCTTCACTTTACGACATTCCGGCTTACAAATCATTTCATAGGAACGCTCTACCTTCGGATGGCGGGGGAAACCTGTACAGCTGTAACGTTACCTCATGGCTTTTGAACTCAATCCCACAGTTGATAAAGGCCAACACACTATACACATTCTGAACGACACTGCCGTCCTGCGCAGCAGCTTTGAGTGTCCTATGCACATGGACCCCAAGATCACTCAGATCCTCCACATTGACAAGAGTCATAGCATTAATATTATATTTCTGTCTTCAAATTTGAACTACCGAAAGGAATTTCACACTTATCTGGGTTGAACTCCATCTACCACTTCTCAGCCCAGTTCTGTATCTTATCGATGTCACACTGTAACCTCTGACAGCCCTCCACACTATCCACAACACCCTCAACTCTTGTGTCATCAGCAAACTTACTAAACCATCCTTCCACTTCCTCATCCAGGTCACTTACAAAAGTCACCAAGAGAAGGGGTCCCAGAACAGATCCTTAACTAGATTTTCTACATCTTTTGTACACCATGGCTCTTTTGCCCTACCATCCTTTCCCTACCTCAATGGAACATACCTATGCATCCTTAACATTTACCACATTTCTGCCGTGCATTTCCCTGAAAACATCTGCTCTCAATTTATATTCCCAAGTTCCTGCCTAATAGCATCATACTTTCCCCTACCCCAATTAAATGTTTTCCCAAATTGTCTGCTCCTATCCCTCTACAGCACTATGGTAAAGGAGATAGAGTTGTGATCTCTACTTCCAAAATGTTCTCCCACCGAGAGATCTGACACATGACCAGGTTCTGTTCCTAGTACAACCTCTCCTCTAGTTGCCTTATCTACATATTGCATAACAAACCTTCCTGAACACACCTAACAAACTCCACCCCATCTAAACCCCTTGTTCTAAGGAGATGCTAGTCAATATTAGGAAAGTTAAAATCACCCATCACAACAACCTTATTATTATTGTACCGTTCCAGATTCTGCCTCCTTATTTGCTCCTCAATGTCTGTTTCTATTGGGGAGGGGGTCTATAAATGCATCCAGTAGAGTTATTGCCCCCTTCCTGTTTCTGACTTCCACCCATAGTAGATAATTTCTCCATGACTTCCTTCTTTTCTGCAGCCATGGTACCATCCCTGATTAGCAGTGCCACTCCCCCACCTCTTTTTGCTTCCTGCCCTTTTTGAAACATCTCAAAGACCAACACACATTCCTGCCTGAGTCATCCAAGTCTCTGCAATGGACACAAAATCATATTTGACATAGAAGGAGAGTTGGTTCCAGAGATGAGAATTTTGATATATGAAGAGAGATTTGGTAGACAAAGAGTATATTCTTTAGAACAATGAGAGCAGATCTCACCACAATTCTTATACGGGCTCTCCAGGATTGTTACAGAGAAAGTGTGACCTGAGAAGGGAAGGAAAGACCTGAATAGTCTGGATGGGAGAACAGATCGAAGAGGCACAAGATTGCCAGTGCTGGAATCAGGAGCAACAAACAATCTGTTCGAAAAACTCAGCAGGTTGAGCACCTTATGTGGGCGCAATGTTCTCTCTAAGGTGTGGCTAGTAACTTCTACTTTGAAAAAGGTAGACTCAACAACTTCATGCCCAAGAAACAACTTTATCTCAAACTTCAAGACAGTTATGTATACCCAGAGGCTTTCACAACCCATACGGCATGGCAGGCACACTATGCACAAAGCCCAATGGAAGTAAAAGGAACGGAAGTAAATCGCCCCATTACCCTAATTAGTATTAACTTACTTTTAATAATGCTCACATTACAACACTTCTCCCCCTTTAAAATCCAACATTCCCCAAATGTATAAACTAGGAAATAAACTGGTGTTATTAACTTGCGTACCCCAGAAAATGCAGCCATTCTGCAGACTGAGTTCTGTCTTGCATTTGGCATAAGGCCTCAGTTCCTCTCCTTCCACAACTCTGAGCCAACCCTGTAAAAGAAAAGTCTTGACTTGGGACAGAACTGGGTCCCTCTCTGTCCACTGCCTGATCTGGGTTGCCTTTACCGGTGTCTCTGACAGCCTCTCCAATGAAAACATAGTCTCTGGAGACACATATGTAGCAACAGGTGTTTCAGGTAAAGGTAGTCGACTCAGTGCATCAGCATTTGCATTATTCCCACCTGCTCTGTACACTATAGTGCAGTGGTCCCCAACCACTGGGCCGCAAAGCATGTTCTACCAGGCCGAGAGGAAACGATATGAGTCAGCTGCAGCTTTCCTCATTCCCTGTCACGCACTGTTGAACTTGACCATAGAGTTGCCAACTGTCCCGTATTTGTCGGGATATCCCGTACATTGGGCTAAATTGGTTTGTCCCATACGGGACCACCCTTGTCCCATAATTCCCCCGCTGAGGTGGAGGGCTCCTATGAAACCTTTCGTGCCGAAATGGCGAGAAGCGAAGAAGCAACTACCATTAATTTATATGGAGAAAATTTTTGAGTGTTCCCAGACCCAAAAAATAACCTAATAAATCATACCAAATATCACATAAAACCAAAAATAACTAACACTAGCATATAGTAAAAACAGGAATGATATGATAAATACACAGCCTATATAAAGTAGAAATAATGTATGTACAGTATAGTCAGGAAGATGAAGGCAAAACCGATTTGCGGGAAAAAAAATCGGCACGTACGCACATGCGCACATCACATGCGCACACAGGTGTCTGCGCAAGACTTCATGGTCATGGTGGTCTTTCCTGGGGTAAAGTGTCCCGGGATTTGACTGCTAATTTTGTCCCTTATTTGGGAGTGAGAAAGTTGGCAACACCAACTGTAAAAGACATGTTGAAGTGAGTTTAACTCTAATTGAACACCACCCCCCCACCCGGTCGGCTGGTCCGCAAGAATATTGTCAATATTAAACCGGTCTGCAGTGCAAAAAAGGTTGGGGGGCCTATGCTATAGTGTACGGTAGGCTGACAATGTAAGAGCCCAATGCTGTATCCTGGTTGAGGCTAGTGGTGCGATGCATCTAGTCTCACTGAATAGGCTCATCAGTGGTTTATGGTCTGTATAAGTTGTAAATACGTGTCCATAAAGGTACTGATGAAAGCGTTTGACCACGAAAACAATGGCCAGACCTTCTTTGTCTAGCTGTGAATATCCCTTCTCAGCAGCTGTCAGGGTACATGAAGCAAAACCAACAGGATTCTCTGAGCGGTCCTCCATTACATGTGAGAGAACTACCCCGACTCCATGTGGCGAGGCATTGTATGCAAGGGTAATCTCCTTGTCTGAGTCATAGTGAACAAGCAGTTTCGCTGAGTGGAGAAGTTCTTTCACTTCCTTGAAAGCTTTCTCCTGCTCTTCACCCTATTACCATTTAGTGTCATTGTGAAGCAGTTTATACAGGGGGGTCAAAACCCTTGAGAGGTCAGGAAGAAACTTGCCATAATAATTCACCATGCCCAAAAATGATCTGAGTTCCGAGACGGTCTTGGAGCTTGGGGCCCCTTTAATAGATCTCATTTTGTCCTCCACAGGGAAAAACTCCTCAGCTGTGAGCTTGTGTCCCAGGTAAGTCACACTCGATGCCAGAAACACACATTTTCCGTGTTTCAACCACAGCCCTGCATCTGAGAGCCTCTTCAGCACCCCTTCTAAATTAGCCAGATGCTCCGCCCCCGTGATCAAAATATCATCAAGGTACACTGCTACGTGCAGAATCCCCTGCAGCAAAGTGTCCATTGTCCTTAGGAAAATGGCAGAGCTGGATGCCACTCCAAACACCAGGTTATTGTACTTGAATAATCCCTTGTGCATATTAATTGTGACGTACTCCTTTGAATTCTCGTCGAGCAGCAGCTGTTGATAGGCATGGCTCATGTCCAGCTTTGTGAACAGCTTACCCCCTGACAGGCCGCCCACCTTGAAAACTGGACGGGCTCAATAATGCCCAGCCTCTGTAAACGTTCCAGCTCCTCCTCGACTCTGCCTTTCACGGCATAGGGCACCGACCTGGGCTAAAAAAAAACGAGGTGTAGCCTCAGGGTTGACATGGAGTTTCACTGTCACGCCCTTCAGTGTCCCCAGCTCGTCCCTGAAAACGTCACTGTACCGCTGCAGAATGACCGCCGTCATGTGCGCATACTTAATTTCATGCCAGTTTAGCCGGATTTTGCGAAGCCAATCGCGACCCAAAAGACCGGGCCCCCTACCCTTAGCTATCACCAGCCTGGCTTCAGCCTTCTGACCCCCGGCTGAAATGTCCCCATATAACACCCCTAAATGAGGTATGGGTTGCCCTGTATAGGTCCTAAGTTTGAGCTTTGACAGTCTAATGGGAGACAGGTTGGACTCCCATGTCCTCCTGTAGGTCTCCTCACTAATGTCCGATACAGTAGACCCTGAATCAATCTCAAACTTAATGTCCTTTCCCCTGACGGTGACTGTGGCATAAGTGGTTCCTCATCTGTTTCCACTTCAAACATGTTGTACGCACACTCTGCCTCTTCATCTGCTTCTTCTAGATGGTGTGTGGCTGCCTGAGCCTGTTGAGCTTTCCCCTGCCCAGGCTTAATCTTACCCTTCGAACTTCTGCACTTTTTAGCTAAATGTCCCTTTTTGCTACAAGCATGGCAGACAGTGTCTTTGAATTTGCAATCATTTGTATAGTGCGTCCCTCCACACAGGAAACATTCCACCCGCTTTGCCTGTTTACCAGTCTCCCTCCTGACTTGGTGCATTGTCGCCGACTGCAACCCCCCCCCCCCCCCCATGTCCTTTCTGGATATCCTTGACATTATTAGCAGCCACCTCCATGCCTTGGGCAATTTCTAAGGATTTCATGAAAGTCAGCGGTGGGGTTTCCCCTAATAGGCGGCATTGTATGCCGTTATTATTAATGCCGCATACTAATCTATCACAGAGCATGTCTTCCGACACCGCTCCGAAATCACAATGCTCCGACAGCTGCCAAAGCTCAGCCACGAAATTGGCCGCAGACTGACCTGGCTTCCGGAAACGGCTGTGAAACTTACACCATTGGACTATCGCAGAAGGTTTCGGATTGTAGTGGTTCCCCACGAGCTTGACCAGTTCGTCATATGGAATGTCCCCCGGCTTCCGTGGTGTGGCTAAATTCCTTATTAGCTTGTAAGTTCGCCCCTCACACACTCAGGAGAATAGAGCGCTTCTTAGCCTCCTCAGTAATTCCATTAGCACAGAAGAGGTGTCCCACCGTTTCCTCATACTCCGGTCAGTACTCGTTTCCTTCCAGAAACTCACCGATAGTTCCAAACGTCGTCATCTGAAACATGAAGTTCCTGTTTGAAAAACGTGCCAATACGTTCACAAAACAAGTTCACCTCATCGCCAAAAATATGTAGTAACTTCTGCTTTGAAAAAGGCACACTCGACAACTTCATGCCCAAGAAACAACTTTATCTCGAACTTCGAGACCGTTATGTATATACAGAGGCTTTGACAACCCGTACAGCATGGCGAGCACAAAACACATCAGAAGAGAAAAGGAACGGAAGTAAAAACCCTGATTACCCTAATTAGTACTAACTTACTAACTAACTTACTTACTTTTAATAATGCTCACATTACAACAGTGTGCGCGTGTGCGATCATACAAAATCACATTTTCTTTTCCAGTTTCTGATGCGTACAGTGTTGACAACGTGGAGTTCACAATTATTTGTCTGCAGATTTTTTTTATTTAAACTGTTTTTATTGAAAAAATTATTCAGTGTGCATATGTTGTTGTTACTGGGCAAAGAAATTGCCCAGCACAACATTTTTGAGCACACTGGTCATTACAATTTTGAGTGAACATTGTGTTGGAAAGGAATTTTTGACATTGTGATTTGAAACCCTGCGTCAGGACTAAGAATGGAGAGGTGAAATGGCCAGTATAGAAAGGAAGAGATTGGCAAGAAAGAAATCTAAGGTGACTGGAAGACTTTGGAGGCGTGTAAGATGATAGGCAGGTGGTACGAGGTAGGGATAAGCCAGGACGGAATTAGAATATAGACGCAGATGAATGATATGCAGAGGCAGACAGAGAAAAAGAGGAAAAAGGGAAAACAGATGAGGCGAGGGTGGGGAAGGGGATTGTGAAGATTGGAGACAGCTGCAGGAGGGGATGAGCAGGAACACAGAGTGCTACCAGTAAAGGAGGTGAGAATGGGAAACAATAGCGGAGAGGTGAATGACAAATAAAGCTAGATTGGTGTGGGGGGGGTAATGAAACAAGAAATGATAGGAAAAAAGATGGGTGAAAAGGGTCTGGGGTGTTTGGAAAAGGGGACAAAAATGGGAGAACTGGAAGAACAGTATGAGGATGGAAGGGAAGAATTAAAGAAAAGAGTTCATCTTCAATTGGAAAACTCAATATTTATGCCACTGGGTTGTAAACTACCCAGGTGGAATATAAGGTGCTCTTTCTCCAGTTTGCATTGAGCTTCATCTCGACAGTAGAGAAGGGTAAGAGTGGAGAGGTCAGTGTGGGAATGAGAAGGGCAATTGAAATGGTCTACCACTCAGAGCTCAGGATAGCTAAGGCTGCTTTGGTGTACTGCAAAATGGTCACCCAGTCAATGCACAGACTCACTAATGTGAAGGGGTTAACATCATGAATACTGAGTACTGCAGTCCACCACATGCAGTGTGCTGTTTGACCTTTCCTCCAGCAGATTGTTTGTTACGTCATTTAGGACCAAAATAAGGAAATACTTCTTCACTTGGAGGGTGGAGCTTTGGCATTGCCTACCCAGCGAGATGAGGAAACTTGGTCACTGAGTTTATTCAAAACAGAGATTAATAGATGTTTGGATGTTGTGGAATTGAGGCTTGTGAAATCAGAGCAAGAAAATTACATCAGGATAGAAGATCACCACAGCAATATGTGAATTCCAGCAGTTGTAAATTGTTTTCCTTATTGCAAATATTATTAGGATTTAAATTTAGTTCACCTCTGCCAAAAGACATATTGATTTACTTGGTGTACAGTTTGAGTTGTGTCTGTGACCTTGCTAACTAGCAATGTGCAAGCTGCTTTCTTCTAGTCTGTTGAACAACTTATTTTTTCAAAAGTTCAGAATAGATGTTGGTGTACTAGAAAGTGTTTTTATTTGTTATATTAAAACATTGAATAGTTGAACAGTGATTTTTTACGTATTGGTAGTAAGAAATAAATGCAAGAGTTTTAATGCCAAAATAAAATTTTATTCCTTGGAACATAGAAGACTGAGAGGAAATTTGACAGAGGTGTACAAGATTATGCGGGGTATAAATAGGGTAAATGTAAGCAGGCTTTTTCCACTGAGGTTGGGTGTGGCTACAACCAGAGGTCATGGATTAAAGGTGAAAGTTAAAAAATTTAAGGGGAATATGAGGGGAAACTTCACTCAGAGGGTTGTGAGACTGTGGAACGAGCTGTTGGCACAAATAGTGTATATGAGCTCAATTTCATCGTTTAAGAGAAATTTGGATAGGTACATGGATGGTAGGGTGCCAGGGTCAAGGATGTCTCTGATCGATTGCATGACATTCTGAAGTGGGAGGGTGACCAGCCAGATGTCGTGGTGCACATAGGCACCAATGACATAGCAAGGAAGAGTGAAGAGGTCCTGGACAGTGAGTATAGAGAGCTTGGTAGGAAGTTGAAAAGCAGGACCTCGAGGGTGGTAATCTCAGGATTGCTACCTGTGCTAGATGCCAGTGAGGGTAGGAATAGGATGCTCTGGAGCAGGAACAAATGGCTGAGGAACTGGTGTAGGAGGCAGGGTTTCAGATTTCAGGATCATTGGGACCTCTTCTGGGGCAGGTGGGACCTGTACAAGAGAGACGGGTTACACTTGAACCACAGGGGGACCAATATCCTTTCAAGGAGGTTTGTTAGTGCTATTGGGGAGGCTTTAAACTAGATTTGCAGGGGGATGGGAACCAGAGTGCCAGAGCTGACAGTGTGGCTGGGGTGAAAATAACTGATGTTGAAGGTTTAAGCAAATCCGATGATAGAAAGGTTGTGAGTGGTGGTAAAAATCTTCTGAGGTGTATATATTTCAATGTTAGGAGTATTGCGGGGAAGGCGGATGAGTTGAGGGCGTGGATTGACACGTGGAATTCTGATGTTGTAGCAATTAGTGAAACTTGGCTACAGGAGGGGCAGGACTGGCAGCTTAATATTCCAGGGTTCCAATGTTTCAGATGTGATCGAGGCAGAGGAATGAAAGGTGGGGGAGTAGCATTGCTTGTTAGGGAAAATATTACAGCAGTGCTCAGGCAGGACAGATTAGAGGGCTTGTCTACTGAGTCCTTATGGGTGGAGCTGAGAAACAGGAAAGGTATGGCCACATTAGTGGGATTGTATTACAAACCACCCAATAGTCAATGAGACATGGAAGAGCAAATCTGCAGAGAGATAGCAGACAACTGCAGGAAACATAAAGTTGTGGTGGTAGGGGATTTTAATTTTCCATACATTGATTGGGACTCCCATACTGTTAGGGGTCTAGATGGTTTAGAGTTTGTAAAATGTGTTCAGGAAAGTTTTCTAAATCAGTATATAGAGGGACCAACTAGAGGGGATGCAATATTGGATCTCCTGTTAGGAAACGAATTAGGGCAAGTGACGGAAGTCTGTGTAGGGGAGCACTTTGGTTCCAGTGATCATAACGCCATTAGTTTCAATTTGATCATGGACAAGGATAGATCTGGTCCTAGGGTTGAGGTTCTGAACTGGAAGAAGGCCAAATTTGAAGAAATGAGAAAGGATCTAAAAAGTGTGGATTGGGACAGGTTGTTCTCTGGCAAAGATGTGATTGGTAGGTGGGAAGCCTTCAAAGGGGAAATCTTGAGAGTGCAGAGTTTGTAGGTTCCTGTCAGGATTAAAGGCAAATTGAATAGGAATAAGGAACCTTGGTTCTCAAGGGATATTGCAACTCTGATAAAGAAGAAGAGGGAGTTGTATGAAATGTATAGGAAACAGGAGGTAAATCAGGTGCTTGAGGAGTATAAGAAGTGCAAGAAAATACTTAAGAAAGAAATCAGGAGGGCTAAAAGAAGACATGAGGTTGCCTTGGCAGTCAAAGTGAAGGATAATCCAAAGAGCTTTTACAGGTATATTAAGAGCAAAAGGATTGTAAGGGATAAAATTAGTCCTCTTGAAGATCAGAGTGGTCGGCTTTGTGCGGAACCAAAGGAAATGGGGGAGATCTTAGATAGGTTTTTTGCGTCTGTATTTCCTAAGGAAGCTGACATGAAATCTGTGGAATTGAGGGAATCAAGTAGTGAGACCATGGAAACTGTACAGATTAAAAAGGAGGAGGTGCTTGCTGTCTTGAGGAAAATTAAAGTGGGTAAATCCCCGGGACCTGACAGGGTGTTCCCTCGGACCTTGAAGGAGACTAGTGTTGAAATTGCGGGGGCCCTGGCAGAAATATTTAAAATGTTGCTGTCTACGGGTGAAGTGCCGGAGGATTGGAGAGTGGCTCATGTTGTTCCGTTGTTTAAAAAAGGATCGAAAAGTAATCTGGGAAATTATAGGCCGGTGAGTTTAACGTCAGTATGTAGGTAAGTTATTGGAGGGAGTACTAAGAGACAGAATCTACAAGCATTTGGATAGACAGGGGCTTATTAGGGAGAGTCAACATGGCTTTGTGCATGGTAGGTCATGTTTGACCAATCTGTTGGAGTTTTTCGAGGAGGTTACCAGGAAAGTGGATGAAGGGAAGGCAGTGGATATTGTCTACATGGACTTCAGTAAGGCCTTTGACAAGGTCTCGCATGGGAGGTTAGTTACGAAAATTCAGTCGCTAGGTATACATGGAGAGGTGGTAAATTGGATTAGACATTGGCTCGATGGAAGAAGCCAGGGAGTGGTGGTAGAGAATTGCTTCTCTGAGTGGAGGCCTGTGACTAGTGGTGTGCCACAGGGATCAGTGCTGGGTCCATTGTTATTTGTCATCTAAATCAATGATCTGGATGATAATGTGGTAAATTGGATCAGCAAGTTTGCTGATGATACAAAGATTGGAGGTGTAGTAGACAGTGAGGAAGGTTTTCAGAGGCTGCAGAGGGACTTGGACCATCTGGAAAAATGGGCTGAAAAATGGCAGATGGAGTTTAATACTGACAAGTGTGAGGTATTGCACGTTGGAAGGACAAACCAAGGTAGAACATACAGGGTTAATGGTAAGGCACTGAGGAGTGCAGTGGAACAGAGAGATCTGGGAATACAGATACAAAATTCCCTAAAAGTGTCGTCACAGGTAGATAGGGTCGTAAAGAGAGCTTTTGGTATTTTGGCCTTCATTAATCGAAGTATTGAGTATAAGAGCTGGAATGTTATGATGAGGTTGTATAAGCCATTGGTGAGGCCGAATCTGGAGTATTGTGTTCAGTTTTGGTCACCAAATTACAGGAAGGATATAAATAAGGTTGAAAGAGTGCAGAGAAGGTTTACAAGGATGTTGCCGGGACTTGAGAAACTCAGTTACAGAGAAAGGTTGAATAGGTTAGGACTTTATTTCCTGGAGCGTAGAAGAATGAGGGGAGATTTGATAGAGGTATATAAAATTATGATGGGTATAGATAGAGTGAATGCAAGCAGGCTTTTTCCACTGAGGCAAGGGGAGAAAAAAACCAGAGGACATGGGTTAAGGGTGAGGGGGGAAAAGTTTAAAGGGAACATTAGGGGGGGCTTCTTCACCCAGAGAGTGGTGGGAGTATGGAATGAGCTGCCAGACAAGGTGGTAAATGCGGGTTCTTTTTTAACATTTAAGAATAAATTGGACAGATACATGGATGGGAGGTGTATGGAGGTATATGGTCCGTGTGCAGGTCAGTGGGACTAGGCAGAAAAATTGGTTCGGCACAGCCAAGAAGAGCGAAAGGACCTGTTTCTGTGCTGTAGTTTCTATGGTTCTATGGTTTTATGGTTAGGGTATGGAGGACTATGGTCCCGGTGTAGGTTGATGGGAGTAGGCCATTTTAATAGTTCGGCATGGATCTGATGGCATTGTGACGACAAACCAAGTTATCAGAAGATTGATACTGATGAGAGAAATAAGGGAGACAATGGAGAAGCGTTCAAAATGTTAATGAGAGAGGATAGAGATTAACGAGAAAGAAACACACTTAAGAATATTGACAGACCAGTTGCTTTGAACCTGAACTGTTTGAAGTTTGATGGACAGGCGATACCCCAGCAGGGGGATAAAAAGAACAGGTTCGCTAAGGCACGACACACACCACAAGATCACGAGATAACGAGACCCTGGAAGAGCGGTGTGCCCCCACAAGTTGGTGACAGTTGGAGGTCTGGTCGTGGGAACCGACCATCGACGCACAGGGTGAAAAGGGTACGATCGGTGGGAACCTGGTGTGTGTGTCCGCCCTTGCCTGGGTGCTGGGTTCACCACGGAAGAACGGTCGTATCCGGAACGGAGGGGTCACAGTCGGTGACCACAGAAGACATTAAAAGGGTTCGCCCGAAAGCTAACTGCGAAGAACCTCAAAGGTCTGCCTGAATCAGATTTGCCTATCTATCTCTGTCTCTCCAACGGCACAACAGCGATTACTGCAAACTGTACTAAGCTGAACTGAACTCTGCGTCACTTGAGACTGATCATTTTACCCCTAGACTGTGATAGAGCTTGGTTGATTCCTATTACCCTAGTTCTGTGTATATGTGTGTTTTATCATTGCTAACCTGTTGCATTTATATCCTTACGATTAGAATACTGTGTTGCTTATTTCTTTAATAAAACTTTATCAGTTTCTGTTAACCAGACTCCAACTAAGTGGTCCATTCCTGCTGGTTTGGCAACCCAGTTAAGGGGTACGTAACAGCATGAAAAGCCTGTTCCTGTGCTGTTCTTTTCTATGACTCTGCAGCACAATACCTATTGACTCAAGGAAGACGTATTTGTTATCGATTTTATGTAATTGAATCCTATACTATTAACTTAAACACACAATCTAAATCAATACTACTAAACCTATCTACTCTCTCAAATTCCATGCCATAAATTGAAGGAAAATTATCTTTGTGCTTTGGACAGTACTTAACAGTAAAACAGACAATTTTTTATTTGTCCTTTTACTCTTTATGGAATCATTCAGACTGATACAATTCCCTGCAGTTCAACTATGAGAACACTTCAAAACTACTTCATTAATTATACATTCGGTTGGAACATCATAGGGTCCTATTAGAAGGTCAATGAATTGTTTTGTATATTTCCCCAAAGCTTAACTACTTACATTTTTTAATATATTCCTGATCTAGTTTTAAAGAACAAGTGTTATTCTTGAAGTAATACACACGGAATGCTGGAGAAACTTAGCAATCCGGGCAGTATCTATGGAAAAGAGTAAACAGTCGACGTTTCAGGCCAAGACCTTTCGTCAGGACCTGATGATGAGTCTCAGCCAGAAACTTTGACTGTTTACTCTTTGCCATCCAGCATTCTGTGTGTATTGCTTTGATTTCCAGCATCTGCGTATTTCTCTTGTTTGCTATTTTTGAACTTGACCTGTTTCACATATGGGCTTGTTTTACATACGTCTGCTGGTCACTGACAAAAACCACAAATATTTTGAATATTGAATATCTGAATGTACATAGTTGTGTATTGTTCTATGCCCGTTATAGCACAAGGAGTGGGAATAATATTAAATGATAAGTGCTGTGCTACATTGGTTATCTGTATATTAGGAGTGAAATTATAGACCTGGGGAATTATAGACCGGTTGGGGAATTATAGACCGGTTAGCCTAACGTCGGTGGTGGGGAAACTGCTGGAGTCAGTTATCAAGGATGTGATAACAGCACATTTGGGAAGCGGTGAAATGATCGGACAAAGTCAGCATGGATTTGTGAAAGGAAAATCACGTCTGACGAATCTCATAGAATTTTTTGAGGAAGTAACTAGTAGAGTGGATAGGGGAGAACCAGTGGATGTGGTATATTTGGATTTTCAGAAGGCTTTTGACAAGGTCCCACACAGGAGATTAGTGTGCAAACTTAAAGCACACGGTATTGGGGGTAAGGTATTGGTGTGGGTGGAGAGTTGGTTAGCAGGCAGGAAGCAAAGAGTGGGAATAAACGGGACCTTTTCAGAATGGCAGGCCATGACTAGTGGGGTACCGCAAGGCTCAGTGCTGGGACCCCAGTTGTTTACAATATATATTAATGACTTGGATGAGGGAATTAAATGCAGCATCTCCAAGTTTGCGGATGACACAAAGCTGGGTGGCAGTGTTAGCTGTGAGGAGGATGCTAAGAGGATGCAGGGTGACTTGGATAGGTTGGGTGAGTGGGCAAATTCATGGCAGATGCAATTTAATGTGGATAAATGAGAAGTTATCCACTTTGATGGAAAAATAGGAAAACAGATTATTATCTGAATGGTGGCCGATTAGAAAAAGGGGAGGTGCAACGAGACCTGGGTGTCATTATACACCAGTCATTGAAAGTGGGCATGCAGGTACAGCAGGCGGTGAAAAAGACGAATGGTATGCTGGCATTTATAGCGAGAGGATTCGAGTACAGGAGCAGGGAGGTACTACTGCAGTTGTACAAGGCCTTGGTGAGACCACACCTGGAGTATTGTGTGCAGTTTTGGTCCCCTAATCTGAGGAAAGACATCCTTGCCATAGAGAGAGTACAGAGAAGGTTCACCAGATTGATTCCTGGGATGACAGGACTTTCATATGAAGAAAGACTGGATGAACTGGGCTTGTACTCGTTGGAATTTAGAAGATTGAGGGGGGATCTGATTGAAACGTATAAGATCCTAAAGGGATTGGACAGGCTAGATGCAGGAAGATTGTTCCCGATGTTGGGGAAGTCCAGAACGAGGGGTGACAGTTTGAGGATAGAGGGGAAGCCTTTTAGGACCGAGATTAGGAAAAACTTCTTCACACAGAGAGTGGTGAATCTGTGGAATTCTCTGCCACAGGAAACAGTTGAGGCCAGTTCATTGGCTATATTTAAGAGGGAGTTAGATATGGCCCTTGTGGCTACGGGGGTTAGGGGGTATGGAGGGAAGGCTGGGGCGGGGTTCTGAGTTGGATGATCAGCCATGATCATAATAAATGGCGGTGCAGGCTCGAAGGACCGAATGGCCTACTCCTGCACCGATTTCCTATGTTTCTATGAAATCCATACTTTGCCCAGTTACATTTGAAGGGAAACAACTTAATTGCTGCAAACGCTGACATAAAAAAAAATCTTTTTTTTATTTTAAAGAAGTGGAAATGTAATTAGATAACTTGAAAGTAAAAAAGGAACTAACAAGCTTGCTTTGAGAATAAATGAGTAATCTAGTAGGAAAATATATGTATATATTTAAAGAGAATTGAACCTTAATTAGTAAATTATTGAGATAGTTGATAGGAACAACAAGATTGACTATAATACAAGAATCATTCAAGGAATTTGCTTTTATTCTGTCAAAAATCAGTAAGTCGGATGATATCAGTGTATTTCTTTCAAAATGTGAGGAGTACAGTTTCTGTTTAAGAACTGTAGAGAGTAGGCGCGCTATTGCGCATGGATTAGACGTGTGTGGTCAGTGCTCCTCTCTGAGGCCTCAATAAAATTACTATTATACCGTGTTTTATTCATTCATAGGCCAACAGTGTATGTCTAAACTAAGTGTCTGGAAAAGTTTGACAATGCCGAAGGCAAATAAAGCCAAGACTGCTGACTGCCAAACTACCGAAGTTAGTGATAACAATGTGTCGGTAAAGCACTTCTCCGCGTCTGAGATACCGCCGGATAAAACTCACACCATGTGCAAGGAATTAGGTCAGGAGATTTTTCAGTCAGTTCTGTGCGGCATTAACTACCGCTTTGATGTTTTTGAGACCAAGTTTGTAGCGCTTGTGGCTTCCCAGGCTGACTTACAAGCCCGTGTGGCTAATCAAGAACTAACCACCAGTGACCTTGAAACAGGCGTATAAGAGCTTGAAGCTGAGAATTCAGAGCTAATGAGACAAAATAGCCAGCTCCAAGCTAAAGAGTATGACTTAGAGGCTCGTTCCCGGAGACATAATATTAAGATTGTAGGGATACAAGAGGGCGAGGAGGATGGTAAACCTACTGAATTTGTTTCCAGACTGATTCCCAAGTTGCTCGGGGAAGTGCACTTTCCATATCCAGTTAAAGTCAATCGCGCGCATCGCTCTTTCTATCCGAAGCCGGCTGCCGGCAGGAAACCGCGCACCATCTTGGCACGTATCCATCACTTTCAAGTGAAAGAGCTGATCCTGCACCGCAGCAGACTACAACCCATGGAGTACAAGGGAAGTAAGGTCTTGATCTTCCCAGACTATACTAAAGAGGTGATGACTCAACGTCGTGCCTTTCGTGATGTACTGCAAACTTTGCGTGATGGAGGAATCAAGCACACCCTGTGGTATCTGGCTAGGCTCTATATTTATCTTCAAGATGAAAGAGTGCCTAATGTGCAACGACCCGACAGAAGCAGCACAATTCTTGGAAAGGAATAATGCACGAAAAAGGGAGTAGATATATTGACATTGTTTATTCAGCTTATATTTGTGCCAGTTTCCATGTTGGGATATGGGGAGGGACTTGCTTGTCATATGTAGTTTTGCAATGCTGTATGCTGCAGTGGAATTTAATTGCGGAGAATGTTCTAAATATTTTTGTTATTATAAGGGTTAAATTTTAATTGGTGTCATGAATTTTCAGCTTCAGGTGCGGACACTGGATATCTCTCCCCAGCCCTAATAGCATTTGTTTAAAGGTATTATATAATTTGTGGTATAAATTTTCTCGGAGAGGGGGTTTGTGATAATTGTGTAATGTTATTTACCTGCCCAGCAGCTCCTTTTGGGATGGAAATGAGGAACTATGTGTCTGGTTCAGGGAGACACGAAGGGAGGGGTGGGTTAGGGTGTGTGTTATTTTTGTTTATAGCTCAGACATTTTTTTGTGTATGTTGTGTTCTTATGAGGCTGCCAGTTATTTTGCATTGTTTAATATGTTTGTGCTCAACTCTAATAATCTCTTTATTCTCATATGCAGAGGCCTTGCGGTGGAACACAGCTGGGGGGGGTAAAGATATTACAATAGTTTCGTGGAATGTTAAGGGCCTTGGTCATGTTGTTAACAGGGATAAAGTTTTTAGACATCTCAAATCTCTATCTGCAGATGTGATTTTTCTACAGGAAACCCATATCAAAGTAACTGAGCAATGCAGATTGAGGTTGAGCTGGATATCACAGGTTTACCAGTCACCATTTACTTCTCATGCCCATGGTGTGGCTATCCTCTTTAGGAAAAATATTCCATTTCAACTCACTTCCACGACCACAGATCCTCTCGGCAGGTTTATTATGATCTCTGGCACCATTAATTCATTTCCGCTAACCTTCCTTAATATTTATGGTCCAAACATAGACGAGCCAAATTTTTTTAGGAAAGTTTTTGATTTACTTCCGGATGCCAGTAATTCAAATATGATAATCGGCAGTGACTTGAATTGCTACCTGGACCTATATTTAGATAGATGGTCCTTCCGCCCGCCCTCAAATATCTTGTCAGTGCAGATCCTAAATAATTTGATTAGATCTAGGAATTTACTAGATATTTGGCAAGCTCAACATCCCACCGACAAGGATTATTCTTATTATTCTCATGTTCACAAATCTTATGGTAGAATAGACTACTTTTTGGTTGATTCTCATTTAATATCCCGTGTTACCAACACAAAATATCATAATAGATTAATTTCTGACCATAGCCCCTTGACAATGTCCCTAAATCTCTCCCTTTCCAAACGAATCTATTCCTGGCGTTTTAACCCCTCCCTACTTGCCAATAAGAAATTTATAGAATATATCACCACCAGATTAAAAGATTTTATAGAAATTAACGTAACGAGGTGTCAGATTCCACACTCTGGGAGACATTAAAAGTTGTAATTCGTGGGTATATAATTTCATATGAATCCGCTGATAAGAGGGAGAGAGAAGGGCGATTATTAGAGATTGAGAATACTCTCCCAACCCTCGAAGCGACATACCAGGCTTCGAAATCCTCTGAAGAGTATAATAAAATAATGAAGCTTAAATATGAGTACAATTGTATCTTGGGTAGTCAAATAAATAAACTCCTTTTAAAATTAAGACAAAAGCATTTTGAAATGGGGGCAAGCCTGAGGGGCTCCTGGCGCGGCAGCTCAGGGGTGTCCAGGCCCTAAGGTCAATTCATTGCATTAGATCGAGGGTGGGTACCCCGTTAACTAACCCCAAGGAGATAAATGACTGTTTTAAAGAATTTTACAGCGAACTCTACACCTCTAAATGCAATGCCACTCAATCTGATCTGAATGACTTCTTTGATTCTCTTATAATGCCGAAACTTAGTGACGCTGCTAGGGAGGACTTTATTGGAAGAAATAACTTCTGCCATTAAGTCATTTCCGTCTGGCAAGGCTGCTGGGCTGGATGGATTTGGCTGTGAATTTTATAAGAAATTCTTTGATATCCTTGCCCCACTTCTCCTCAGAATGATATCTTGCTCTGAGAGAGATAAAGCCTTGCCTAGGACATTGTACGAGGCTAACATTTCCCTCATTTTAAAGAAAGATAGAGAGGAGACAGACCCGGCCAGCTATTGGCCCATTGCTCTCCAGAATTTTGATAGAAAGGTAATTACTAAAATGCTGGCTAACCTACTAAATAAGCATTTGTCATCCTGATCAGACATGATTTGTCCCGGGTAGGTTCTCTTTTTCCAATGTCAGATGCCTCCTTAATACTATATATACTGATCATGGGAAAGCTAGTGGGGCAGCAATTTTATCCCTTGATGCACAAAAGGCTTCTGACAGATTGAGTGGCCTTACATGTTTGAGTCACTGTACAGGTTTGGGTTCGGATTGTCATTTGTATCTTGAGTAAAACTGATATATGCCAGCCCAATGTGTTCTATTATAACTAATGGTGAGAATTCAACTCTGTTTCCCCTACACCGTTCAGTCCAGCGGGGTGCCGTCTCTCGCCGGCCCTTCTTACCGTTGCGGTAGAGCCCCTTGTCCTAAAAATAAGAAGTCACCCAAACATTCTGGGTTTGAAAGTGGGGGGTATCGAAACACTTATTAGTTTATATGCTGACGATGTGATACTCTACTTACAAAACTCAGAAAAGTCAGTCCCTCTTCTAGGTTTAATCACCTCTTTTGGCAGACTATCGGGATACTCAATCAATTGGACAAAAAATGACTTTGTGCCCCTCTCCAACGACTGCACGCGGGGTTTTTTGGAAAGTGTCCCGTTCAAAGTAGTTAAGGATCACTTTACTTATCTTGGCTTGACAATCCCCAAAGATCCTAAGTTAATATTCAAATAAAACCTCGCGGAGTTTATTTCAAAACTTAAACAGAATATAGAAAGTTGGAAAACCCTATCTCTGTCCATGATTGGTCATATAAATTCAATTAAAATGGTTTCCCTTCCTAGATTTCTCTATCTTTGTCAAAATTTCCCCATTTTTCTTACATCAGCTTTCTTTAAAGAGTTGGACTCCATAATATTGTCTTATATCTGGAATTATAAGAACCACAGGATTTCAAAAATTCATTTACAAAAGCCCAAGTCTGAAGGAGGGCTGGGATTACCTGTATTTAGACACTATTATTGGGCTGTCAATGCTAGGGCTTTAATGTTTTGGCAATAGGGGGCTCCAGATAACCTAGCCCCTGGGGCTCCCTTGTGGCTATGTATGGAGTCCAACTCTGTTGTCAATTCCTCCTTGCCAGCCATGCTGTTTTCCAAGTTAGAGAGGGCTGGGACTTCAAAAAGTTTGAGTTTTGTTTTGAAAAATTCCATCAGAATTCTAAATCAGGTTAGGAGCGTTCTGAATTTACCAGAGACCTCTGTAGAAACACCAATCTGTTTCAATCACTCCTTTCTACCCTCATGGTCAGATAAAACCTACCATGCTTGGAGGGAGAAGGGTCTAGTTTCTATTGAAGAACTGTACATAGAGGGACGGTTTGCAATGTTTAGTCTGCTGAAAGAGAAATTTGAACTGCCTCATTCACACTTTTTTCATTATTTGCAAATTAGACACTACATTCAATCTAAGATTTGCAATTTTGAAATCCTTCCAGGGAAACATATGTTTTTTTGATATTTTAAAAGAACCCTACTGACTCCAGGCATCTCGTTTCTAAGTTTCTATGTCTGTTTGATAATTGCACTGTAGCGTCTATTGTGAAGATTAGAGACGCCTGGAGAGAGGAGTTGGGCATTGAATTATCTGTAGCTGCCTTGGATAAGTGACACACATCAACGTTGTTGGTGAACACAGCAGGTCAGGCAGCATCTCTAGGAAGAGGTACAGTCGACATTTCGGGCGGAGACCCTTCATCAGGACTTGGATAAGTGTTTGTCTATGATACAGGCTTGCTCTGTTAACAGCAGGCACTAACTGATCCAGTTTAAAGTTGTCCACCGTCTCAATTACTCTAAACTTAGATTACACAGAATTTACCCTTCTGTCTCGCCAATGTGTGATAGATGCCAAGGGACGGAAGCCACGTTGTCACACACTTTTTGGTTTTGCCCATTACTGATTGGATTTTTGTCCAAAATATTCGACTGGTACTCAAAGGCCTATAAAAGATCCTTCCCCTTGGAAGCTGGTCTGGCTATATTTGGCTGCTCGCAATCTACTATTTGTTTCCCTGCAGCCATACAACAGTCTCTGATGCTGGGGATGAGTGTTGCCAAAAGATTTATCTTGATGGGATGGAAATCACCTTCTCCCCCTTCCTTTTGGAGATGGATGGCTGATATGATCTCAGTCAAACAGATGGATAAACTTAGGTTCTTGAGAACCAATTCAATAAAAAAATTTTTGGCTATCTGGGATCCATTTCTTGCCTACCTGGACGAGGCCGGGCGCGGATGAGTAATTTTCCCCCAGTTGATTTCTCACGGCCCTCATTTGAGATTTAATGTTTAGTATTTTTGAGCACTTTGTACAATCGACATCCCTCTAATGTTATGTCTTTTTTTTTTGCTTATTTCTTTTTTATACATGTCTGAGTTGGTATGTTTTTGTTGATCTCACTTTTTTTTGTAAATTTTGAAAATAAAGTATTTAAAAAAAGAAGAACTGTAGAGAGTATGTACATGTTAGAAACATACTCTTTTAACTGGGGAACAAATAGAAAACTATCTCAGCTGAATAAGTCACGTAAACTTCTAAGGATTCTTGCATTCAGAAAGTAATAACGGCCCTTATGTCCCAATCCTGAACCCATCGGACAGTTCCAGCTCAAAATTTGTAGGTTTACTGATTTCTGAAGGCTATTGCATTAAATGATAACTTGATTAAGCAACTGGGATGAAGGTGTGTTTTGTCTTTACTTGGTCAGCATGTAGCTTATTTTGCAGCAATTTCTCCAACCCAATTACGAATGTTGTTGTACTTGTTCTCTTGAGGAAGTACTTTTTGCATTCTGTGGCTACTTAGTGTCTTCTGATGTTGTTTAAAAGCCTGATAGGGTGATGTCCACCATCTTGCAGGTACACTATTCGCTGGCAATAGTGCTTGAAGTTCACAGTTGCTGAAGTGCCATGGCATTGTAACCCATCACTGAGATATTATCAGCTACAAAAGTCCAAAGAAGGGAATGGAGCCAAACTATAGCCAAATTGCTGAAGTGCAAAGATCAATTGGAGGAGGGAGGAAGGAGTTGTTTCACTGTGATTAAGTAGGATTATAAGAGTACAGAGGCTGCTGGGTTATAGAAATGAGTTTAATTGGTACATTTCAAGTGAGAGTGGTGCAGTACTAGACTGTTGTGGGGAAAAGACAATTGTGAGAGAATATTATTCATTTCTCTTGGCTTCATTATACAGTGACACCATGACAAAAAGGCCAATTTTCAGGTTGAGGTCTGATTTGGTGAAAGTGGTTAGCTTTCAACTTAAGGTTGAGAATTTGGTGTGAACCATTGAAGGAGGATTCAATGTTTATTATGTTTCTTTAATGTTTGCAAAAGTGAGTCTCCCATTTCTAGCTTCATATATGCTGAGGGATATCCAAGATATGATAAAGAAAAAAAAAATCCCACAAACATAGAAAGCTACCACCCAAAAAGACCAGAAAGGGGATTAATAAAATAGGAACCTGGGAATAAAATATCAGAAGGTGAAAACAAAGGAATCTAAAGATGTTTTCCAATACATGAAAGGGCAGGAACAAGACTAAAATTAGAGCCCAGATAAGTGAGAATGTCTTTAAAAGTGTATAAATTGCCTGGCTCAGATAATTCTTTTGTCCCAAACAAACTCAGAGAAGCAGGGGAGGAATTGGTGCAGGGCCTGATAATAATTTTCCTATACTTTCATGCTATGCAGTTGTGCCTGAGAACTGGTCATTGGCTTTTTTTTTCCCTCTAGGTCTTTTCTTTTGCTGACATCAAACCACGCAGTCTAATGCAAGTGAGGAAGTTACAGGGGGAGGAAGAGTAGGTGGTGGGGAGAGAGGAAATAAAATGAAGTTGTTGCAAATTGGCATCTTGGAGGGAGAGCAATTAGTATAGTCATTATGGAATTAATGGGAAGGTTGTGTTTAAACAATGCAATTAAATTTTCCAAGAAGACTATGAGGCCAAAAGAGTACATTTAATGTCCACATGGATATTGAAAAGCTATTTGAAGTTAGTCGTGAAATTAAAAACCCCGCAAGGTCAAAAATTGAAACTGCAGGAGTGCTGAATTCATTAAGTTAGTCTTTGCAGGTGTACATTAAGATAAAGTGAAAAGGGGGGCATTAAGACCATAATATATAGGAGTAGAGTGAGGCTATTTGGCTCATCAGATCTGCTACACCATTTCATCATGGCTGATCCATTTTTCCTCTCAGCCCCAATTTCCTACCTTTCTCCCCAACCCGTGTCCCTTCATGCCCTGACAAATCAAGATTCTATCTACCTCTCTTTAAATATACATACAGACTTGGCCTTCACAGCTGCCTGAAACAACAAATTCCACAGATTCACCACTCCCTAGCTAAAACAATTCCTTCTCATCTCCATTCTAAGAAGGACATCCCCCTATTCTGAGGCAATGTCCTCTGGTCTTAGACTCTCCCACCATAGGAGACATATGCTCCACATTCGATAGGTTTCAATTAGGTCACCCCTCATTCTTCCAAATTCCAGTGAATACAGGCTCACAGCCATCTACCCCTCTTCATATGACAATCCGTTTAAACCTAGAATCATTTTCATGAAACTCTTTTGAACCCTCTCCAGTTTCAGCATATCCTTTCAAAGATGTGGCTCAAAATTGCTCACAGTACTCCAAATAAAGCCTCAACAGTGTTTTATAAAGTCTTAAAATTTACATGCTTGCGTTTATATTCTAGTCCTCAAAATGAATGCTAACATCTCATTTACCTTCCTCACCACAGACTCAACCTGAAAATTAACCTTTAGGGAGTGCTGCACAAGGACTTCCAAATCCCTTTGCACCTTAGTTTTTTGTAATTTCTCTCCATTTAGAACATCATCAACCCTTTTACTTTTTTCTACCGAAGTGCATGACTATACACTTCCGGACACCGTATTCCATCTGTCACTTCTTTGGCCCATTCACCTAATCTGTCTAAATCCTTCTGGAACATCCCTATTTCCTCAAAACAACCTGCTCCTTCACCTATCTTCATATCATCTACAAACTTTGCAACAAAGCTATCAATTCCATTATCCAAATCATTGACATATAATGTAAAAAGAGTAGTTCCCAACACAGACCCCTGTAGAACACCTCTAGTCACTGGCAGCCAAACAGAAAAGGCTCCCTTTATTCCCATTCTTTGTCTCCTGCCAACTGCCACTGCTTTATCCATGCTAGAATCTTTCCTGTAATACCATGAGCTCATAGCTCATTAAGCAGCCTCATGTGTGGCACTGTGTCAAAGGCCTTCTGAGAATCCAAATACACATCAAATGCTTCTCCTTTGACTATCTTGTTTGTTATTTCATCAAAGAATTCCAACAGATTTGACAGGCAAGATATTTCCTTGAGGAAACCATACTGACTACAGCCTATTTTATCATGTTCCTCCAAGTACCCCAAAACTAGATCCTTAACAATTAACTCCAACATCTTTCCAACCAGTGAGGTAGGAATAACTGGTCTATAAGTTCCTTCTTCTGTTTCTCTCCCTTATTGAAAAGTGGAGTGACATTTGCAATTTTGCAGTCTTCTGGAACCATTCCGGAACATAGTGATTCTTGAAAGATCATTGTGAATGTCTCCATGATCGCTTCCACCACCTCTTTCAGAACCCTGAGGTGTACACCATCTGGTCCTGGTGACATCTACCTTCAAACCTTTCAGTTTCCCAAGAACCTTTGCTCTAGTTATGGTAACTTCATACACTTCATGACCCCTTACATCCAGAGCTTCCATCCTTTCCTTATTCTGCATTAGCACCTCTCCAGCATCGTTTTCCAGTAGTCCAATATCCACCTTTGAGTCTCTTTTACACTTTACGTATCTGAGGAACTTTTGATATCCTCTTTAATATTATTGGCTAGCTTACTTTCATATTCCATCTTTACCTTCTTAATGACTTTTTATTTGCCTTCTCTTTGTATTTAAAAGCTTCGCAATCCTCTAACTTCTGACTAATTTTTGCTCTATTATATGCCCTCCCTTTAGCTTTTTTGTTGGGTTTGACTACTCTCGTTAGCCACGGTTGTGTCATCTTGCCTTGAGAATACTTCTTACTCCTTGGGATGTCTACATCCCATGTCTTCCAAATTTCATCCAAAAATTCAAGCCATTGCTGCTCTGTGGTCAGCCTTGCCAGTATTCTTTTCCAATCAAATCTGGCCAACTCCTCTCTCATGTCTCTGTAATTCCCTTTATTCCACTGCTTTACTGATACATCTGACTTTGGCTTCTTCTTCTCAAATTTCAGGGTGAATTCAATCATATTATGATCACTTTTCCCAAAGTGTTTTTTTTTTTACCTTAAGCTCTAATCAATTTCGTTTTTTTGCACAACACCCAACCCAGAATATCTAATCCCCTTGTGGTCTCAACCACAAGCTGCTCTAAAAAGCCATCTCATCGGCATTCTATAAACTCCCCGTCCTGGAATCCAACACCAACCTGATTTTCCCAATCTATCTGCATATTGAAATACTCTATGACTATTGTAACATTACCCTTTTGGCATGCATTTTCTATCTCCTGTTGTAATTTGTAGACCACATCCTTACTACTGTTTGGGATCTGTATACAACCTCCCATCAGGACCTTTTTACGCTTGCAGTTCCTTAACTCTATCCACAACAATTCAACACCTTCCAACCCTATGTTACCTCTTTCGAATGATTTGATTTCATTTTTTACCAACAGAACAATCTTGCCTGTCCTTTTGATACAATGTGTATCCTTGGATATTAAGCTTCCAGCTATAATCTTCTTTGGGCCATGATTTAGCGATGCCTACATCATACATGCTGATATGTAACTGAGCTACAAGTTAATCTACTTTTTTCCATATACTGTGCACATTCAAGTATAAAACCTTCAATCCTGTATTCACTCTTTTCGATTTAGTCCTCCTTTTACATTACAATTCATTCTTTTGACTCAATTTTGCCCTATCGTTAGCCTCTTCATGCTTGAAATATCACTTCACATTTCCTCTGTAAACCAACTACCTCATCTTCAGCACTATCACTCCAGTTCCCATCCCCTTGACAAATTGGTTTAAACTGATCTAAACAAGTCTAGCCAACCTGCCCAAAAATTTGGTCTCCCTTAGGTTCAGATGTAACCTATCCCTTTTATACAGGTCATATCTTCTCTAGAAAAGATCCATAAATCTGAACCCCGACATCTGCACCAGTTCCTCATCCACACATTCACCTGCCAAATTATCCTATCTTTACACTCACTGGCATGTGGCACAGCCAGCAATCCAGAGATTACTCTCTGAAGGTCCTGTTTCTCAGCTTTCTATCTATCTCGCTAAAATCTCTCTTCAGGAGCTCCTCACCTTGTCTACCGATGTCACTGGTGCCAATATATGCACAAGACTTCTGGCTGCTCACCCTCACCCCTGAGGAAGCCATATACCCGATCTGAGACATTCCTGAACCTGGCACCACACCATCCAGGTGTCCCTCTCACGCCCACAGAACCTTGTCTCTCTTCCTCTGACTAAGGAATCTCCTATCAACACTGCAGTCCTCTTTACCTCTCTGCTCTTCTGAGTCATAGACTCAGTCCCAGAGACCTGGTCACTGTGGCTCCCCCGGTCAGTCATCCGCTCAATACTATCTAAATTTGTATACTTATTATTGAGGGGAATGGCCACAGGTGAGCTCTGCGCTCGCTCTGCATCCTCCTCCTCCTGACAGGCACCCAGTTACCTGTCTCCTGCAACCTAGGGTTGACTACCTCCCTGTAGCTCCTGTCTATTATCACTTCATTCTCCCGTATGAGTTAGAAAACACGGATGTATAGAAACGTAGAAAACCTACAGCACAATACAGGCCCTTCGGCCCACAAAGCTGTGCCGAACATATCCCTACCTTAGAACTACCTAGGCTTACCCCTAGCCCTCTATTTTTCAAAGCTCCATTTATCCATCCGGAGGTCTCTTAAAAGACCCTGTCGTTGAAGGTCATTGAGCTGTAGCTCCGGTTCCTTATCTGATCTCTCAGGAGCTGGGATTCGGTGCACCTACTGCAAATGTGTTTATTTGGGTAAGCTTATAAGTTTGTTGGCTTCAAGATTGTCAGTGAGGATGATGGTATTCTAGGCTAACAATGTCAGTACATTACTTCGAATTCTATTAGGAAGGGTGAGAAAACAGGCTCAGGAAATTCATGACAATTGATAGATTCCAATTTCCCTGTAAATTGCTTAATGTCCTTGGTGAATGTACACAGGCTCTGAAGGTAGGGGGACACCTAGAGAAGGTGATTTAAAAGATATATACAAGTGTTGCATTTAGTGGCTGAGCCATAGACCAGAAAAGCGGGGAAGTGATGTTAAAACTGTACAACATTAGTTAGCCCACAGCCTAAGAAAACTGCACACTTGTGGCCACCATGCA
Organism: Mobula birostris; assembly: GCF_030028105.1. Taxonomy (NCBI): domain Eukaryota; kingdom Metazoa; phylum Chordata; class Chondrichthyes; order Myliobatiformes; family Myliobatidae; genus Mobula; species Mobula birostris. Next base: position 157,418,668 of record NC_092375.1, read on the forward strand.
TGAAGAATATTTTAGCACCACAGAGAGAGTGCTGAAAATTTTGAAAGATGTTACCAGGAAGGATGATAATTGAAGGAAAAGCTTATTCGGCTGGGATTCTTACATTGCGGCGAAAGACTTGGAAAGAAGTGAATAAGCTGAGAAAACGAACAGGTATGACCTGTTTCACTCTCAGAGAAGCAGTTCATGGGAAGGTTGGACCTGCTAATTGTTAGAATAATTAGGATCTGAGCAAAATTTCTCCCCCTGAGTGGCCTGATACTATGGCAAAAGCAGAAACCTCGTAACATTTAAGGTTATCAAAAATAATTTCCCTACCATACATCCTTTTCCCCTGGAGGCTGCGGTAAAAATCCTGCTGCTGTTCTCAAGTGGTCAGACTCTAACTCAAGCAAGAGTTCACTTCCGAGCACATCTCTGGGAGAAGGTTAGATTGTTCAGGGGGATTTTGTTGAAATTTCAATGGATGGTTTCATAGATTAATTTTGTATTTAAGAGTGAGAGTCGAAGACAGCATGGAAAATGGTCCTTCAACCAAAATGAGTGAACATTTAAGGTACCTGGATCGGTGTGTGAAAAGTTATAAGCAGGGAGCTTCACTGGTTGGAATTAGTCCAGTGGTAATGTTTTTTAAAATATGCATAGGTAATATAGCTTTGTATTACAGATATTGCACTGCAGACACTTTTTTAGTAATGCAAATACTCTGCCTTACCCTCCCACCCACCCAACAACACCCACACGTCTTACCCCACCAGCCCCCAGTGTAACACAGGGATTGCCTGGAACCTTTAGTCAACATTTTTCTTTTCCCATTGACAGCTGTCAATTTGTTCGTGCTGTCTACATGGAGGTTCAATTACTGTGGTGACAATTGATAGATTCCAATTTCCCTGTAAATTGCTTTATGCCCTTGGTGAATGTACACAGCCTCTGAAAGTAAGAGAACACCTAGATAAGGTGATTTAAGAAGATATATACAAGTGCTTCATTTAGTGGCTGAACCATAGACCAGAAAAGCAGGGAGTTGTTAAAACTGTACAACACCAGTTAGCCAACAGCCTAAGAAAACTGCACACTTGTGGCCACCATACACTAAGAATATTTTTAGCACCAGCCACACTAAATGCAACACTTGTATATATCTTCTTAAATCTCCTTATCTAGGTGTCCTCTTACCTTCAGAGATTGTGGTCCCTCGGCATACACATCACCGAGAATCTCACGTGGTCTGTACATACCGGCTATGTAGTGAAAAAGGCACAACGATGCCTCTTCACCTCAGACGGTTGAAGAAGTTTGGTATGGGCCTCCAAATCCTAAGAAATTTCTACAGGGGCACAACTGAGAGCATCCTGACTGACTGCATCACTGCCTGGTATGGGAACTATACTTCCCTCAATCGCAGGACTCAGCAGAGAGTGGTGTGGACAGCCCAGCTCATCTGTAGATGTGAACTTCCCACTATTCAGGGCATTTATAAAGACAGCTGTGTAAAAAGGATCATTGGGGATCTGAGTCACCCTAACCACAATCTCTTCCAGCTGCTACCAACTAGGAAATGGTACTGCAGTATAAAAGCCAAGACCAATAGACTTTGGGACAGCTCCTTCCACCAGGCCATCAGACTGATTAATTCATGCCGATACAATTGTATTTCTATGTTATATTGACTGTCCTGTTGTACATACTATTTATTATAAATTACTATAATTGCACATTGCACATTCAGATGGAGACGTAACATAAAGATTTTTACTCTTCATGTATATGAAGGATGTAAGTAACAAAGTCAATTCAATTCAAACCCTTCGTTGTAACATTCCTAGTGTAATTAATTTTGAAATAGTAAATCAAAACATTTTTTTTTATTTAGACACTTTATTTGTTTCATCTATGACATAAGTATTCAAAACACTGTTATAGAAAAAAACCTGAATTCATGTTACGTATATGTATAAATCAAAACTGGAAGAAACCTTTTATCTCAGTAATAGCTCACAAAGCTGCTTGCTGATAATCTTGCACAGTTCAGTGAATAAATGAAATGGATTCATAATTTTGAGACCTGTAGAAACTATTACTGCAAAAGCTAGAAGTTTTTGAAAAAGAAATTTCAAGGTTTTAGTATGTTATACTCAAAATAGCACCAGTTTTAAGGCAACATTTTCTCAAGGTATAAGCACCAGTAGACAAATGGCTGAACACACCAGTTAATTTTAAGGTACTTTATACAATTTATTTGTAATAAATGTGCTGCCATACTTCAATAGTAAATGAACATATTTTCACTTGTTGCACTTCATCTTGAATCATCCTCAAATTTATTGATTCTGGAAGTGTTTAGCCACATTTTTGGAGACAGAGGCTTTAGATACCCATCTCGTGCAATATTTTCTTGGGAGCATCAAACTTATCCCAGTTTCTGTCCGTGGTGAGGTAGTTGAAGCTGGGTAAGTTTTAAATGCAGTTACGCTTCTAATAAGAAAGAAGGGCGAGGTCAAATCTGCTACTGGGAATGTTCGGTGCTCTGTAAAATTACATTTGATTTCACCCCAGCGTTTAGTACCAGAGAGCATTAGTTATTTGTACACCTGTGACATTTTGTTATTTTATTCCATTTTCTGATATGTCATATAACTTCCATCCAAACAATCAAGTGATTTAGAACTTGTCATCCTGGTAGCTTCAAACATAAGCAAATTAAGTGCAGTTTAGTTATGTGCTGCAAGTGACTGTTCAAACTATCTTCAGTGTTACAAAAAGCAGACAGGCCCAATGTCAACACCAAATTCCTGATCCTTGCCACCAATATCGAAGGGTGCAATGTCTACAATGGGTAGATGAATCGTTTTCCGTGTTCGATATTCAAAGATAGTCTTGCCCCATTCGCCTGTGTGCTTCTGTAGGCAAACAGAAAAGTGCAGCTTTTAATTTTCACCCTAAAAGCAATGTTGCTGACATAATAACACTTCAAGTAAATATGCTCTATGAATAGAAGCCTTTCATTTGAAATGGATTTAAAAACTGTAGTGGTATAATATGGCCCATCTACCTCGCCTTATCTTTTATGCTACTTACTGTACAACCATCTTCCAGGATGTTGTATGTGAGTATCTTGTTTCCTTCTGCTTTGAGTTCAACATCAGCTGTGCTCATCAGTTTTAAAGCTTTTTTAACATTTCCAATCTCGTAGTCCATGTAGGCAATGCTGTTCTTACAGTGGTAGGTGATATTCTGGACAGCTTGAGTAGATCGAATTCGAAGAAATGCCATTTGGGTTTCAACAATATCTTCAGACACTCCAGTAGAACCGTAACTGAACTGTGGAAACAAAACATTTTACAATGAATTTGTTCAATAATAATCCATGTTTAAATGTATTCATTCTCAAGCAGTGGGTGTCACCAATAGAGCTAGCATTCAGCTTTTGAGACAGTGACAGTGAGTGAGTCTTTATCTTATACAACAGAAATGATTATTTTGATTTATGGAACAAAATAATGACCAAGTTTTATAAAAGAATGAAAAGTCTTAACCATAAGTTCTGGAAGAGAATTTAGTCTCCCTATTCTCCCAAATAGCTGTTAACCAACTTGTGCCTCAGGCCTGATATTTCTTTTTCATTATATAGGCTATGGAATCACAATGAAGATATTTGTGCTCAGAAAAAAATGTAATAAAAGTTCCAAATTATGTATTGTACTGAAACACATTCTAATTAACCTGGCAACAGATGCCAAACATACATGCATTCCAATATTGTTACTTTGTCCAGTTCTAAGTATTATGGTTATCATACAACAGTTTGACTTAGCGTACATGAAAGCCACCATCCATGGAGTTACCAAACCACACATGCTTCTTGCTGTGACTCTCTTTGCTTGCCCACCAGTTCTTCTGAGGGACGTTGCTGGGATTGGAAGGCACACAGGTCTCACCAGTCTCCATGTTGCAGTGTACCTTGATGGCATCCATTTTGCAGCCTTGATTAGGATCAATCCAGTACTCTCCTGTTTTGTGAATGTGAAACCATAACTGTTACTGTGCTGTCAGGCCTGGATTTAAAGCAATTTAATGGATAAAGAATGGGATACTTTCCTTCATATGATACAAATGTTTTAATTAAAATAAAACAAGAAGGTTAAATTCCTCTCAAAGGAAGAATGAGAACTAATAATGCAAAGGAGATATAGACATGCTAGGTATGCGAACTGATTGGGCAACAACATGATAGGTGGAGTGCACTGGGGAGGAGGGAGGTTTTTTCTCCTGAAGCAGATAACAGAAATGCAGACAGCTTTTCAAATAATGAGATGTTCAAATGGAACCTTGTATCTTTGTATATAAGCCAGTGAGATCTAATATGTAGCTGCAGCAGGCAATTAGGAAAATAGATTGTTGACTTGTAGATTTGGGTAATAATATGTCTCCCTGCATTTATATAGTGCCTTGGTGAGACCACATCTTGGGTTTTGCATAGAACATTGGTCTTTTTTTCTAATAAGTTCAACTATACTTTCTACAGAGGAAGTACAGCAGAGATTGACCCAGTTGGTTCTTGGGGTGTCAAACCTGTCATATAAGAACAAAGTGAGGAGGTTAGGTCTATTATCTAGAAGAATGGGAGGTGACCTTATTGAAACACAAGGAAAATTAAATATAAAATAAATGAACATTACACACTTCTTGGCCAGAGTAATTGTAGGGAGAAAGTTTTCTGTTACTAAGTCATCGATCTCTTGCCTACTTCGGACCAAAATGAGGAGTTCCAGGGTAGAAGAAGATGACTGCAACCCCACAACAGCTATCAAATACTTCATGCCAATTTCCCAAATGCTTCTTCATTTGTACTGGTTACACATAAAGTTGGGTGTTCCTAACCTGGGGGAGGACCTGTAACTGAAATCAAATTGTAGAAGCACGGTACAATGTGCTGGTATTACCAACCAGCAATGCCTTATAGGCACAGGTGGCTAGACTTGCCATAATTGAGATGGACTTAATGGACCAGTGGGCCTTTTCCAGTCCAATATTACATAGGGTATAAACTATTAACTGTAATAATAGATGTTATTTGTAATCATACTTTCAAACATACATTTCTATAAATTAGAGGATTCAATTTATTATTATACTACTATTTCTTTAAATGACATGCTTACCACTCTTGAATTCTGGATGACAAATTTTTAAATCGCGACAGCTGGGTGCTGGACTTTTCTGTGATCCATCTGGTGTCAGCACAGTCTCCATTTGGCTCTTCAGGCTTTTCAGTGTAGCCATTATTTCACCAATGCTCACAGATTCACCAGCTTGATCGGCACTCCAGTACACTTGGCCCTTTTCTGGTTGTGGTGGGTAAATAGTGTTGCCAGGTAAACCTGGTGGACCAGGAAGTCCCATAGGTCCATCTTTACCAGGAGGACCCTAGGGAGTAAAACTTACTTGTAAAGGAACAGTCTATGCAAATAAAAAGTAAGTTATTGTGAATTTTGGAAATATCAGAAAACAAAACAACTCTGAAGAAATTATTCAGTCCAAGTCGACAAACACACATCCTTGATCTTTCACCAACTTTATATGTATTTCCTCAAGTATTTAGATGACTCACTTTTTAATATTGCTATTAATTCTGCTCTATCATGCAATCATAACTTGCCACATAAACTGATAGTTCCTTACATTGATACCTATATTTTGCCAATTACCTTTGAACTGCTCACTTGCTTTTCTGCCGCTGGAGACTCTGAACTGTGCTCTTATTCTCAATCAGATTATTGTGTTTGATTTACACCACAGTCTTGAGAATAAAAAAATTAGGCTGACGTACTAGTTCAGAACTAAAATGATACTGGACAGTTTGAATTGCTGCCTTTTGGATGGTTTGTTAAACACAGACATTACTTGTAGCATTTTAGATAGTGAAAGTGGAGTGTATATTATTAAAAGAGCATCATTTAAAGCAAGTATTCTTCCATTATACATGCTTATTTGTCAGAACTGGCTCTGTGCAAATTGATTCCCCCATGCTTTTTTTTAAAACAACATTCCAGAATCTTTCAGAAGGCGTTGCTTTTCTACAAAGTTCAATCCTATTTGCATGTCATGATGGGGTTGCAAAGATTTAAAGATTAGTTTTATTTTTCACATTTACATCAAATATACAGTAAAATGCATCATTTGCTTTCACAACAACACCGTCCTACAAGTCCTTACATTCTCATTTACTTTTGCAATAGATCCAGCAACATAGAATCATAGAAAACCTACAGCACAATACAGGCCCTTCGGTCCACAAAGTTGTGCCGAACATGTCCCTACCTTAGAAACATTAAAAACATTGAACATTTTATTCTGCTTTAAGTGACCAACTTCAGTTTTTCACTCAGATGAACTTTTTCATCTTTGTACCCTCTCCAAAGGGTGAACTTCTTTTATGAAATATGATAGCAATAACTGATATGATTTCAGTTGGTACCTATGTTTTTCTGAATGTTTAGCCCCAGTTTTGCATTTGTATTCTACTTAATGAAGATATTTAAAATGCTTTGTTAACAATTTGCTGACTTCTTTCTTTCACTTACTGAAATGTATACCCAATACACCATCATAACTCTGCTTACGTGGCCCCCTGCTTCTTTCTGGAGCAAAGACACAACCAGTTCTGCTGCACTATCTGCCTGGCAGTAGTTGTCTTTGCCCTGCACAACTTCTCTTTAGGTTCCTCATGCTATCTACATATCAAAGATGTAGCCTAGGACAGCTACGTGGGCACTAAATACACCCGCCTTTTTTTGTTGGCTGCAGGGAACAGTCCTTGTTCCAAACTTAGTCTGGCATCACACTACATTGGTAGTTGTATCAGTACTACCTGCTGCACTCGGGTAGAACTAATCTATTTTATCAGCTTCGCTATAAAATTCCACCCTGCCCTCAACTTTACTTCTAAAACCCAACTCCCCCTTCTGGCTCTGCCTGTCTCCGACTTGGGAGACAATCTACTGACATTCACTTTTAACCCACAGACTCCCACAGCTACAGCTCCCTTCACATGCTTGTGTGCCATTCCTTTCACTCACTGTCTTTGCACGAGCTGCTCATGAGATGAGGTTTCCAACCCCAGGACATGAGAAATGTCCTACATTTTCAGGAAACGTGGCTTCCCTTCTACTGCAGTTGATGGAGATCTCACTCACTTCTATTCCTACCTTACCTCCCACCAGACAGAATGGAGACTTGTCCTTGTCATCCAGCCTCCAGGTCTAGCTATTCTTCAACATTTCCACCAAATCTAACAAGATCCTACTACTGCCTACTACATCCCCACCACTTCCTGCTTTCCACGACTCTCTGATTCATTCATTTCTTGCCCAGTTACCTGCAATTCCCCCCACCTCCCCACCCCCGGAGATGCAACACTTGTTCCTACAAAACTATTTAGTTTATTTCCTCTTGTAATTCAAAGTTAAGAACTGTTTTCTAACTCTTCCATCAAGAACTTTAGAATATTTTCCAGTGTACAGGAATACACAAGGGTTTGCCTTTGTATACACTTTTACAAGACAGACCAGCCAAAAACAACTTGCAGAGTAAACAATAGGCTACAAAATGGTTGGATGAAGTTGGGATTTGATGGCAGTGGCTCAGATTGACAAACTTCAGGTAGCAGATAATTGAAGTCCCGATTATCCCTAGCTTTCTTACATAGTTCTGTATTTTATCTTCAAATTTATTTCTCTGTTGCCTTCCCACCATTTCATTGGCTATAGTACAAAGACAGCATCATAATAGCTTCCTTCTCTGTTCTGAATTACAGCAAAATAAATTGTGATCTCCAGCAGCTTTCATCTCCAGTAATCTATTTCTCTGATCAATAGTTGCATTTCACAGATACAAATCTGTTTTTTCCCCAAATATCTAGAGCTGGCCGTACAAGTTTGTAATGCTCCCCACCTTTGGGCTATGATCCATATATATACTTACACTGGAGCCAGGTTCTCCACGTGTACCCCGTGGACCGGGAGGCCCAATGGGACCTGGAAAGCCACTGCTACCATCTTTGCCAGGGAGGCCAGGTGGACCACTTGGACCCTTGAAACATTTTAAAATTCAGTTAGAGAATCTGAATGCGAGCATCACAGTGTGCAATTAGTACAATACAGTTTCACAGCTACCCTTTAATAGTAAGCAGCGCACTGGTTGGTAGCACCAGCTATTCTATTAAATAGATAGATTATAATTGGAATCATCCTATTTCCTCATGGACTGCAGCGTCCATGCATTTCTTCAAGGAGAAACTGTGACAGATTCTGACAGATATTTTACATCTAGAATTGTCTAAGGATACTGCATATGAGAGGTCTGTAGATGTTCAATGCTGAATCTCTGGCTTTAGAGAGCGATCTGTATGGGGTGGAGGATACCTTCTTGATCAAAGTTCTAAAACCAGTGGACCATTGAGCTCAGTGCCAAGAATCTAATTCCAAATTATAACTGGCAGATCACAACAAGAAAAAAAACAGATTCCAAAAGATATTTAGAGCTTGAGGCTGCTGTATACTGTATTGGTCAGCAAAAATGGCATGCGATTTGAAAACAGAATCCTTTATTTCCGTGCATAAGTTTAAGGAAATAAACTTTTGCAGGAAAAAAAAATGAAGAATCAATGCAAAAACTTTTATGGCTATATATGAAAATGGGCATGATGATTGTTTAAAAATAATCACAAGGTTGAGCAGCAGATTAACATCCTAAAAAAGTACGGCTAATAATTTGCACATAATTCTGATCAAAATGAATTACAACACAAGTACTTTTTCATTTTTTGACAACATAAATATGGCTTTACTTTTGTGCTTTTCTTCCCCTTGGTGACTGCTATAATTATTAAGGGAAGCCACCTACCTCATTCAGTTTGGATTTCAGAGAATCGGCAACCAGCAGATTCTGAAACAATTGCCAAACCTCCAAGGGGCATAACAACCGTCTTTGCATCCACAAAATATAAATGCAGTATATTCCTAACCTAGATTGGTCTTATGGTCTTCAGACGCAAGAAGAGTATGTACTAACATTGAAGCACTGGTGGGACTGGGCAACACAAATTGTCAAATTGTTCCAAAGTCTGATAAGTCTTTTTATCTCTGAAAAGTGCAATGTAACACTGAATCAGCCCCTAAAACCATTCATAGACCTGACAGACCATAAATCAGGGCATTCCTCAGTGTCTCTGTAGTACATTAACTGCCATGGTAATTATAGAACAATAGAGTTTTACAGCCCAGAAATAGACATTTCAGCCCAACTTGTCCTCGCTAACCAAGAACACTGCCTGAGATAGTCAGATTTGGCTCATGTCCCTCAAAACCTTTCTCATCCATGTATCTGACTAACTGTCATTTAAAACATAATTGTATCTGCCTCTACTACCTCCTCTAGCAGCTCATGCCAAATATCCATTGCCTGCTTAAAAAAGTTGGTCCCTCATTTATAATATTGAGGAAAAGAGCTTGAGAAAACTTTGTGTTTTTGGAGTCTGTCACAGTCCCGACCATTAATTCCCCATTTCTCCTAATTCCCTTTGATGACGACACACCTGGTTTTCATCAAGACCTGCAGCATAAGAACCCCAGCTTAGCACCCACTAGTTGCCAGATTGTTGGTTTTGCAATGTGGTAATTAACGCTTCCCAGCCGCTTAGGATTGTGTGTCCTAAATTTTGCTTCAGTACCGAGATTTATCTGTGAAACTCAGTCTCTCCGTGTCAAGATCAGTTTTCTAAGTTCCACTCCAGTTCCGAAGTTTACCTGTGAAACCCAGTCTCTCAGTGTCAAGATAAATTCTGCTTGTCTCCTGCCTTCCTGCTCTTCCTCCTGTCTGCCGTTCAATGCTCATGCCCGCGTCTGCATCCTAACTAAATCTCCATGCCTGTGTCCTGCGCTTGGGTACGCCTCATTCGTTGCAACAGAGTCATTGTCAAAGTCACTGTTCAATTGAAGCAGGGTGAACATGCTTTGCTATAAAAGGTGGTGAGTCTGGCCTTAAAGGTGGAAAAGGAAGAATAGCTTCCGGCAATACAAGTGATAATGGTACCAAACAGCAGCCGATGGGTAAAAATTACAGAACTCATTGAATCATTTTACTGATGAACTGTAGTCAATCACTTCTTTTGATTTTGTATGAACATTAATTTTCTCACAAATACCAGCAGTAGCAGTCATGAAAAAGAGGGTCTTGGAATAATTAACAAACAGTATATCTATTAAATCAAACAAACTTTTGTCCCTGACATCTTTTATGAATTATTGACAGTGATGATTAGTTTGAATAATGCACCAAGCTCACAGCTGGTCACCTAATGACCCTTGCCTGTATAACCCCATATCCCTCTGCTTCTCCAAAAATGTAAATTGATTATGCATTTGCCTTTCAAATCACAATGCAATATTTTCCATACTTCAAAAATAGTAAGAGAATAATCTTTGGAATAGTGTAATTAACAGTCTGAACCCATTATCTTAACAAATGAAAAGATCATCAATATTCATGTTTCTTCTAATAATAATAATTTTTGTAAACTTTGATCATTTTACTCACTCTTGGACCTTGACCTCCAGGAATTCCACTTGGACCTGGTTGCCCAGTATTACCCTAGATATAAAGAAAATATTTATTTTTTCCAATACGGCTTGGGAGATGATGACGAAAATCTCTGGTGAAAACCAGCTTTGATAGAAAGTCTTGACCCACTACTTAAATACAATCCATTTGGTACTAATAACTTCTGCTCGTTATGTTATTTCTGGAGTTGAGATGTTGTACTCTATAATTTGCATTTGGTGGATACCCATACCTAGTATGGAGGAAATTTAGAGTCATAGAAAAGTACATCACAGAACCAGGCCCTTTGGTCTATCTAGTCCATGCCCAAGCATTTAAACTGCCTAGTCCCATCAACTTGCATCTGCACCATAGCTCTCCATACCCCTACCATCCATGTATCTATCCGAACTTCTTTTAAACATTGAAATCAAGCTTGTGTGCATCACTTGCACCAGCAGCTCGTTCCACACTCTCATGACTATCTGAGTGAAGAAGTTTCCCCTCAATTTTCCCAGTGAATATTTCACCTTTCACCATTAACCATTGATCTCTATTTGCAGTCAATTTCAACTGAAGCAATTGTACATCATACTTCAGAACATGAAACTATCACAGGGGGGAAACCAAATTTGAAGATCTAATTTGTGGATCACGCATATTAAAATAGTAACAACAACAAAATGGTGGAGGAACACAGCAGGTCAGGCAAGGACAGTGGAAGGAAAAGAACACTTAATGTTTCAGATTGAGATTTGTCAACTGGGCTGAATGATAAGGAGAGACAGGCATTATAAAGAAATGACGGTAACCAGTTTAGCAAGAGCTGGCAAGTGATAGATGGATCCTGGTGAGCAAGGGCAATAGGCAAATGAAGGGGTAAAGAGTGGAAATAGTAACAGAGGCTGGGAGGCAATAGGTGGAGAAAACTATTTTGTGTCTTGCTCCTGATTCGTCAATTGTGTCTCTACTTTGCAGAGCATCAAATCTTTCTAGGGTGAATAAGCTACATGCAAATTAATTTTGAAAACATACAGTTTTGACACTTCTCATGAATTGAACCAATGCATGAAATACTTACAGGAGGCCCTAGGGAACCTGGCAAACCAGGCCTTCCTTGGTGACCCTTCAAACCAAACATACCAGGTTTTCCATCTTGACCTTTTTCACCACGTACACCTGGTGGGCCCTGGAAAATGCACAGTCATTAAGTCACAGGGCTTGAAAAAATATGACTCAATTTCAATAAATAGAGCATTATTAAAAATTCTTATGTTAAAGCAGTTTTGAAGAAGTAACCTCAACTGATTTACCATCTGCCCACGTGCCCCATTTAAGCCTGGAGGACCTTGTGGACCTGGAGGACCCTGAAAGATATTGAAGGAAGAAAAATATTGAAATTAAGAACAATCAGACTCAAATTCATTCCATACCTGAAATTTCTCTGAATGTTGTTAACCCCTATGCTATCATATTCTCTGGTAAAATACCAGAGCAGCAGGCAGAGCATTGGATCCTTGACCAGTGATACTAATTTAAATTCCTCAGGTACTGAGATTCAAACTCAAATAATTAAATAAACTTGGGATTCAAAAAAAAGAAAGAGTCTTTCTTCATAGTTGCACTAATGTGGTAAATGCCTCTTGTTCCATTAATATCCTCAGGGAAAGAAATTTGAAATTATACTTGTTCTGATCTTAATGTAACACCATATCTGTCAATGAGATAGAATCTTCTCTATTTAGGGACAATAATGGTGAAGGATGTTGGCATTGAATGCAATTTTCTTATGCTGTGAATGTTTTTTTTTCAAAAAACTTCAGTATCTTTTTTTCTTTCAAGTCAAGAAACCAGGGTAATGTAAATGCTAGCCAGTATTAGCCATAAGTGCTAACTTATGATAAAAAGAGAAATTTCTCATTTGGTCAGGCAGCATCTATGGAGTGAGTTAACATTTCACATCAATTTTCATCTGCCTGAAGTGTTAACTCTGCTCCATACTCTAAGGATTCTACCTGACCTGTTAAGTATTTCTTGCACTTTCTGCTTCTATTTCAGTTTTCCAATATATGCAATATTTATATTTTTATATCCAGAGGTGACATGAACAGGAAAACATTGCAGTCCCATTGCAGCCTCACTTTAGAGGTTTATTGAATTGGTGAAGGACTCACGCCACTCAAGCTGCTTCTTGATTGACACGAAGGGAACTTGATATACATACCTGAATGCAATTAAAATGATACCTATCTTAAACTTTGTACATTCTTTGAAACATTATTTGAGCAATTACATTGTACTAGGTAATGTGTTTCAGACAGATATTTAAATACATTTCATTGTTTTCTTCAAAAAAATCAAACATAATTACCAACTGCTTATATATATATGTCAGAATACTCTTAGATGCTGAAATTTTCAATTAATTATCAATTCCAAATATAATTCCAATGATGCAGTTCAAGATTCCAAACTTACCCCAGAACCTTTTTCACCGGGTTTGCCAGATAAACCAGGCTGACCAGGAGGTCCAGGAGCCCCCGGTGAGCCTTGATACCCTGGTTGCCCAGGCTCACCCCGCTCACCCTGTATCATTCAAAACATCAACGTTAATAGTCAGCACTGATCAGAAAATAAATATACAATTTATACACAATTCTTCAGCTCCTTTTGCTCCAACCTTAGGACCAGGGTTTCCATCTCGGCCAGGGAAGCCACTTGGACCAGGTTCACCCTAAAACATAATAGGAAATTTCCTTAGTATAATGTAAAACAATGCTGGATTAAACTGGTAACAAAGATCACTTGTGAACAATCGGCCCAAGCAGATTTTCAGTAGTTGTTTACTCATTAAGTGAAGTTCATTACTTAAAAATGTCAGAGCATCTTCTTCTGAAATTAATAAAAGACTAAATATAATTTCATGAAAAGCAATTAACCAAAGGGTCCCAAGAATTAGCTTAATCAAAAAGATCATTCTCTAACCTGAACTTCATGAATAATAGTGAACCTGCTGTTCAATTTCTATACAAGTTAGGGCAAGAATCAAACTACTTACCTTGCTGCCAGGTTGACCAGGTTGTCCAGGAATTCCTGGTGATCCTTTCAGACCAGGAGAACCGTCTTTACCAGCAGGACCAGGACTACCCGGTGACCCTTTCGAACCCTAAGTGACATATCACTAGATTAACATTTACTAAATGACAATATGAATTACTACATTTTTTAAAGAGTGCAAAGCTGCTTGAAATCCAAGAATCCCATACTTTAGAATAAAAGAACATCACAACTTAGAGCACAGCAAATAGCTTTGGGCCTTTTTTTGGCATCACCTATCCAACAGAAAATTTACAAAAAATAAATCTCATATCCACAGTCGAATAACTCTGGTGCTTAAATTCCTACTATTTTCGAACATGTGCAAAAGTCTTACTAACATGAGAAAATCTACAGATGCTGGAAATCCAAAGCATCTGACTGTTTACTCTGTTGACTGCTGACTCTTTTCCATAGATGCTGCTTGGCCTGCTGAGCTCCTCCAGCATTTTGTGTCATTGCTGTGCAAAAGTTTTCCTTATTTTGGAATGGCATTGATCTAAGCAGAACCAAGATATTAGAATGGAAGAAAAACAAGAACATAACTGGAGAAACTCAAGAGAAGACATGAGCTCTTTTCAAAAAGAGCTGCTGTTTATAACTGAGTTTCCAGAATAGTGTAAATTATCTTGTTTGATATTGTTGAGAGAAATGGGACCACGTTTTTCAGAAAATTTAAAAAAATAATTTCCAATGTAGTTTTAAGAAAATACAAAAAAAAAATGTGGATAGCCAAGGCTGTTTGAAAGTTTAATAGGAGATAACCTGAAGGTTATGCTGTTAAAAACCTACTTACAACTGATGCATAAGCTGGTGATTTTTAGAAAATCTATTTAAGCATCTAATTTTATCCTTTAGAAACATTAGAATTGTTATAGCACAGAAAGAGGCCTTTCAAGAAGTTGAGCAAATGCAGACTCTCTGTAGATCCATGCTAGAAGTTCCATTCACCTATAGTTTTGTAAATATTTTCTCTCAGGGCTCTCTCCAATTCTCTTTGAAGACACTGGGTGCTTCTCTTCCAACAACCTGAAAACTTTGAACACGTCCACTCTATAAAGGAAAGTGATTTTGCCTGCGTGCCACTTATTTTCTTTTGGCCAAAATTTTAAATCTGAATTCAAGACCATTGTGTTCTGTTCAGCTACTTGGTGAGATTCCAGAGGAATGCAGAGGGCTAATGTTCTGTGTTCAATAAGTGAAATAAGGACAATCATAGAAGCTGCAGATCTGTGAGTCTCATGCTAGGGGTAGGAAACTATTGGAGAAGATTCATAGGAATAGGATTGATAAGCATTTGAGGAGCTAATATTTGAGCAGGGCCAGTCATGTCTAACTAAATTGACTGAGCTTTTCAGGGAAGTGACGAACGTGACTGATGAAGTTAGAGCTGGGAATGTTGTACACGTGGATTTTAATAAGATGTCCAACAAAGCATATCAAATATATACTGTCCATATGATTTGGATGAAAACTTGGATGGGTGAATTAGTAAATTCATAGGCGATACAAAGACTGATGGTGTTGCAGATAGTGGGAAGATTGCCAAAGGTTACAAGCAGGATATATAGTAGATCAGATGCAGCTATGGGCAGTGAAGTAACAAATAAAGTTTAATCTAGGCAAGTATGATGCATTGCAATTTGAGAGATCACATGTTAAAGCACAGTATACTGTTAATGACAGGACCTTTAAAAGTGTTGACATACAGAGGGATCTTGGGGTCAAGTCCATAGATCTCTAAAGTTGATTTTAAAAAAGCACAGGAATCTGGAGCAACACACACACTAAATGCTATAGGAACTTTTATACCTTGAGGGAAATGAAGAGTTGATATTTTAGACTAAGACCCTTCATCTGGACTAGAAAAAAAGAGGCTGTATTGAGTTTTTCAGTCAGCAAATTATGCTGCAACTTTATAAGATTCTTATTAGATTACATCCAGAGAATCACATTCAATTCTAGCCCCACACACAAAATGCTGAAATGCAGCAGGCCAGGCAGCATATATAGGAAGAAGTACAGTCGATGTTTTGGGCCGAGACCCTTCGTCAGGACTAACTGAAAGAAGAGCTAGTAAGAGATTTGAAAGTGGGAGGGGGAGGGGGAGATCCGAAATGATAGGAGAAGACAGGAGGGGGAGGGATGAAGCCAAGAGCTGGAAAGCTGATTGGCAAAAGGGATACAGAGCTGGAGAAGGAATATGGGACGGGAAGCCTTGAGAGAAAGAAAGGGGAGGGGAGCCCAGAGGAAGATGGAGAGCAGGCAAGGAGTGATTCTGAGAGGGACAGAGAAAGAAAAAAGAGGGGGGGGGGGAAAGAAAGATAAATAAATAAATAAGGGATGGGGTAAGAAGGGGTGGAGGGACATTAACGGAAGTTAGAGTAATCAATGTTCATGCCATCAGGTTGGAGGCTACCCAGTCGAAATATAAGGTGTTGTTACTGCAGCCTCAGTGTGGCTTCATTTTGACAGTAGAGGAGGCCATGGAATCACATATCAAAATGGGAATGGGATGTGGAATTAAAATGTGTGGCCACTGGGAGATCCTGCTTTCTCTGGCAGACAGAGCGTAGGTGTTCAGCAAAATGATCTCCCAGTCTGCGTCGGGTCTCACCAATATATAAAAGGCCACACCGGGAGCACCGGACGCAGTATATCACCCCAGCCGACTCACAGGTGATCTGTTGCCTCACCTGGAAGGACTGTTTGGGGCCCTGAATGGTGGTAAGGGAGGAAGTGTAAGGGCATGTGTAGCACTTGTTCCACTTACAAGGATAAGTGCCAGGAGGGAGATCAGTGGGGAGGGATGGGGGGACAAATGGACAAAGGATTTGTGTAGGGAGCGATCCTTGTGGAAAGCAGAAAGAGGGGGAGAGGGAAAGATGTGCTTGGTGGTGGGATCCCATTGGAGGTGCCGGAAGTTACAGAGAATTATATGTTGGACCCACAGGCTGGTGGGGCGGTAGGTGAGGACAAAGGGAACCCTATTCCTAGTGGGGTGGAGGGAGGATGGGGTGAGAGCAGATGTGTGTGAAATGGGAGAGATGCGTTTGAGAGCAGGGTTGATGGTGGCGGAAAGGAAGACCCTTTCTTTAAAAAATGAAGACATCTCCTTTGTCCTGGAATGAAAAGCCTCATCCTGAGAGCAGATGCAGCGGAGACGGAGGAATTGCAAGACGGGGATGGCATTTTTGCAAGAGACAGGGTGGGAAGAGCAATAGTCCAGGTAGCTGCGAGAGCCTGTAGACTTATAGTAGACATCAGTAGATAAGCTGTCTCCGGAGACAGAGACAGAAAGATCAAGAAAGGGGAAGGAGGTGTTGGAAATGGACCAGGTAAATTTGAGGGCAGGGTAAAAGTTGGAGGCAAAATTAATGAAGTCAATTATTCATTAACTGAAGTTCATTACTTCAAAATGTCAGAGTGTGGTAGAGTGTATATTGTCTGGCTGCACCACAGTCTGGTATGGAAATATCAATGCCTTTGAATGGAAAATCCTACAAAAAGTAGTGGATTCAGCCAAGTACCAAGTACATCATGGGTAAAGTCCTCCCAACTATTGAACACATCTAAATGAAACACTGTTGTAGGCAAGCAGCATCCATCATCAGTGATCCCCACCGCCAAGGTCATGCTCTCTGTTTGTTGCTGCCATCAGGTTGAAGCTACAAAAGCCTCAGGTCTTGGACCACCAAGTTGAAGAAAAGTTACTACCCCTCAGCTGTCAGGCTCTGTACAAAAGGAGATAACTACACTCAGTTTCACTTGCCCCATTACTGAAATGCTCCCACAACCAATGGTCTCACTTTCAAGGACTCTTCACCTGATGATCTCATAACTTATTGCTGTGTATTTATATTTATATTTTCATTTGCACAGTTTGTTGTCTTCTGCCACTCCGTTTCATCTCTCATTGCTCTTATTTTGTTACTCATCTATAGATTTGTTGAGTATGCCCACAAGAAAATGAAACTCAGGGTTGTATATGTATATATGTATGTGTATGTAAAAAAAGAGGGTTGAGGGCTGATTGATAAGTTCGTGGCCTAAGGTAGAAGGAGATGAGTTATACAGCTCTTGTTACATGAAGGTGCAGTTCAACTCTTTGAGTGATTATGCAGAAAGTTTGAAGTTAATAACTTTTGTGGTATTTCTGTTGAATATTGGAAGTAAGCACTGTCTGAGAAACATCAGCCTTCGTGCAGTCATCGGCTACTTCTGCCTCAAGGGCTTATCACCCAAGGAGGTCTACGTGGACATGATGGCAACACTAGGGGAGGGTGAAAAATAATTGAGCTAGAGACCATTTGGCCCATCACATTTGCTCTGCCATTCTATCTGGTTGATTTATTATCCCTCTCAATCCCATTCTCCAGTCTTCTCACCTAAACCTTTGACACCCCGATTAATCAAGAACCCATCAACCATGGTTTTAAATATACCTTATTACTTGGCTTTCACAGTGGTCCAGGCCAATGAAGTTTCCTCATGCTCAACACAAAGAAATTCATCCTCAACTCTGTTCTAAAGGGACATTACTTTATTCTGCATCTGTGCCCTGTGGTGCTCACTCCCCATTATAGGAAACATCCTCTCCACATGCACTCTATGTAGGCCAGTCAACATACTATAGGTTTCAATGTGATTCTCTCTCATTCTTCTATACTCCAGTGAGTGCAGGCTCAGAGCTATCAAACGTTCCTCATAGGTTAAACCTTTCATTGCAGAATCATTCTCATGACCTCCTCTGGGCCCTCTCCTATACTATCCCATCTTTTTTTTAGATAATGCGCACAAAACTGCTCACAATATTCCAAGCGTGGTCTGACCAATGCCTTATAAAGCCTCAACATTACATCTGTGCTTTTATATTCTCATCCCCTCAAAATGAATGCTAATATTGCATTTGCTTTCTTTGTCACCAACTCAACCTGCAAGTTAACCTTAGGGAACCATGCACAAGGACTCGCAAGTCCCTTTGCACCTCTGATTTCAGAATCTTCCACCATTTAGAAAGTAATGTATACCCTTATTCCCTCTACTAAAGTGCATGGCCATACACTTCCCTACACTATGATACATCTGCTGCTTCTTTGCCCATTCTCCAAATCGGTCTAAGATGTCCTGTTGTCACTCTTCTTCCTCAAAACTACCTGCCCTTCCATCTATCTTCATATCATTCACAAATTTGGCAACAATGCTATAAGTTTTATCATCCAACATTGTCTCTAAGGAACTGCAGCTCAATATACCTCATGCAGATGTAGTTATCAAGAAAACTGAAGGTTGCCTGGAGTTCCTACATCTCACACGAAGAACATATCACTAACTCTGGACCCATTCTCCTTGCACTAGCTATGTACTAATAGACAAGGAAAGAAACAAAAACTTACAGTACTTAGAGTCTTCAACTCTTCTCACCGAAGCCTCTTGAGGCAAAGCCTGACCATTGCAACACTGTCCCACTCACACAATGACCGCTCCACTATAGGAAGGATGTGGAAGCTTTGGACATGGTGCAAAAAGTGGTCTGCAAGGATGTTGATTAGAGGATATGTGCTACAAAGTGAGCTTGGAAAAACTTGGGTTGTTTTCTAAGGAGCAGAATAAGTTGATGGGAGAGCTGATAAAAATGTAAAAAAAATTATAGAATGTGTAGAATAGATAGTCAGCATCTTTATCCCAGGGTGAAAATGTCTCATACCAGAAGGCACACATTTAATGTGAAATGGGGTAAATTCAAGGGAGATGGGAGGGTGTATGTTTTTTTTTGCACAGAAAATGTTGGATGAATAGAATGCACTGCCAGGAGTTGTGGTGGAGGCAGATATGATAGGCTCATGCGTATGGAAAGAATGGAGGCATATGGACTTGTGTAGACAGAGGGGACTAGTTTAATAGGCTTCCAATTACTATTTTAATTAGTTAAGAACAACATTGTGGCCTTAAGGACATTGTGCTAGAGTATGTTTTTTGTAACTATTGTGATGCCAAACCAGGTTATTGGGTGATTGATGCTAATGAGAGAGATAAGAGAGACAATGGAGAAACATTCAAAATGCTAATGAGAGAGGAGAGAGAGATTAACGGAAAAGAAACACAATTCAGAATATTGTCAGACCAGTTGCTTTGAACCTGAACTGTTTGAAGTTTGATGGACAGGCGATACCCGAGCAGGGGGATAAAAAGAGCAGGTTCGTTAGGCACACGACACACCACGAGATCACGAGATAACAAGACCCTGGAAAGAGCGGTGTGCCCCCACAAGTTGGTGGGAGTTTGGAGGTCCAGTTCGCGGGAACCGACCATAGGCTCACAGGATGTAAAGGTACGATCGATGGGAACCTGGTGTGTGTGTCCGCCCTTGCCTGGCTGCTGGGTTCACCACGGAAGAATGATCATATCCGGAACGAAGGGGTCACAGTCGGTGACCACAGCGGGATAGAAGACATAAAAGGGTCCGCCCGAAACCAACTGTGAAGACATCAAAGGTCTGCCTGAATCAAATTGCATCCCCCTCCCTCTCTCTCTCCAACGGCACAACAGCAATTACTGCGAACTGTACTAAGCTGAACTGAACTCTGCGTCACTTAAGACTGATCATTTTACCCCTAGACTGCGATAGAGCTTGGTTTGATTCCTATTACCCTAGTTCTGTGTACATGTGTGTATTATCGTTGCTAACCTGTTGCATTTATATCCTTACGATTAGAGTACTGTGTTACTTATTTCTTTAATAAAACCTTATTAGTTCCTAGTAATCCAGACTCCAACGAGTGGTCCATTTCTGCTGGTTTGGCAACCCAGTTACGTGGTACGTAACACTATCATGAAATCCTTTGAATCATCCACCAACAAGAAGTTTCCCATTCTGAACCAGTTATGATCCTCTATCAAATTACCACTTAACCTCTTTTTCTTTCTCTAACCTATTCTTGTAGGTTAGCCTAGCCTGTGAAAGCCAGGTAATAAGGTATGACAACCAATTGTTGTCATTCTAGGTAACATTTTGATAAAGCTCCTCAGCACTGTCTCAAGGACTTTCTTTTATAATGGAGGGTAATGTAATGGGTGGAAACACCTATTACAGACCTTTGGACTATTGGAGTCTGAGCGCGCCAAACAGATACTCTGCTTGCCTGGCCTGAAGGATGCTAAGCCTTCAAAGCTAATGGACCACATTCTTTTTCCCCTGGGAATTCGCCATCCTTGATATCCCATGAATAATTATAGGGAGCTTGCTAAAATGGCTGAGAGTCTATGCTTAGCCAGGCAGAGGTGCCTACTTCCTCTTCCTTTTTTAGCCTCAATAAGCCCGGTCAGCAGGGCTTCCTACACATGTATGGCCGCAGCTGCAAAGCAGACAGCGTTGAGTCTGTGCTTTTACCATGATTGCTTTGGTATGAATGCCAGGAAGTGCCAACTGCCTTGCTGCTTTGACAGTGCCAGTGCATTAGGACATCAGAGGTCTATGAACACTGCAGGTTCCAGCTGCCAGGCTCGGCTATGGTTCGTTACTGACACCCTTCTAGGGCAACGCTTCCTGTATATTACGGATGCCTAAGTGAAGGTGCTGCCAGCATTGCCTATTTTGATAAAAGGCAAAGAGTGAGGAAACCTCACTGGAGTCTGCCAGCAAGAGCAGGATCCAGACTTATGGACACAATGGGTGACACTTTGCTTCAGTGGGCAACATTACATATGGGACTTCATCCTAGACCTCCGCTCAGTGCAGATTTTCTGTGTGCCCAAGGACTAACAGATTTTCTGTTAGTTAGATCTTAAGAACTGCTGGCTTCTGGATGTCAAAGACTTTGGGTCGTTACCATAACCATATAACATATAACCATATAACAATTACAGCATGGAAACAGGCCATCTCGGCCCTTCTAGTCCGTGCCCAACTCTTACTCTCACCTAGTCCCACCGACCTGCACTCAGCCCATAACCCTCCATTCCTTTCCTGTCTATATATCTATTCAATTTAACTTTAAATGACAACATTGAACCTGCCTCAACCACTTCTGCTGGAAGCTCGTTCCACACAGCTACCACTCTCTGAGTAAAGAAGTTCCCCCTCATGTTACTCCTAAACTTTTGCCCTTTAACTCTCAACTCATGTCCTCTTGTTTGAATCTCCCCTGCTCTCAATGGAAAAAAGCCTATCCATCTCAACTCTATCCATCCCCCTCATAATTTTAAACACCTCTATCAAGTCCCCCCCTCAACCTTCTACGCTCCAAAGAATAAAGATCTAACTTGTTCAACCTTTCTCTGTAACTTAGGAGATGAAACCCAGGTAACATTTTAGTAAATCTCCTCAATTGTACTCTCTCAATAATCTTTCCTATAATTCGGTGACCAGAATGTTCCCCCAACAAATCTGTCAAGTGCAGGCACCACTGCCCGTGTGCTCACTGAACTGCAAGGCGAATTCCGAACCCTTACCAAGCCCACATATTCAGTTATGGTCACAAAACATGGGGAAGAGCACAAATTTTCCACAACTAGCTCACCAGTCCATGCCCATGCTACACAGACTGGACCCAAAGAAGCTGGCGACCGTGAAGGCTGAGCAGCCAATATGGAAAGTCGTGGCATTGTACACTGGTCGAATAGTCCCTCGGCTTTGCTTCTCTATAAGGTCCCTACGATTAACAATGGTTGTCGCCCATGTGGCAATTACTGGTGCCTTAACAATTTCACCTCCCACGTTCATTACCCAGTCACAAATATACAAGACTTTTAGGCATGTTTAGCTGGAAAGCTGATTTTTTTTCTAGAGTCGACTTAGTCATCATCAGGTGCCTATAGACTCAGAGGACGTTCCAAAAATGGCAGTAATTACCCCGCTTGGCCTCTTTAAGTTTTCTGCACGCGCCATTTGGGCTGCAAAATAAAGCACAGATTTTCCAATGGCTGATGGACTCTGTATCAAAAGACTTTGATTTTTTTTTTTGTTTATTTGGGTGACATACTTGTCGCCAGTGCATCCAAATCCAAAAGTGTATCACATCTCCGCACACTTTTTGAGTGCATAAGCCAATGTCTCCATTCCAGGAGCTGATGACCATATGCATCCCCTGTATAGTGCCCTCAAAAGCAATACCCCTTCGTATGCTAGACTGGTCAGCGGATTTGACCAAAGCATTTCATGACACCAAACAAACTATTTCCAATGCTTCCCTAATAGCACACCCGCTCCCCAATCCACCTATAGCCATTACTACTGATGCTTCAGACTATGCTGCAGATGCTGTGCATGAACAGTTGGCCAGTGGCATGTGGCAGCCACTCACCTACTTCAGCCAGAAGCTCGGTACCCCCAAAAAGAAGTACAGCAAGTATAACTGCTAAATTCTCAGTTTCTATCTGGCTGTCCGCCATTTTCATTCTCTACCAGAGGGTCACCGTTTCATGGCGATCATTGACCACAAAATCCTCGTGCACACGATGGCCAAAATATTAGACCAATGGTCTGCACAGCGCCAATGCCACCTGGCCTACATATCAGAGTTCACAACTAATGTACAACATACCAAAGGGAAAAATAATGCAGTAGCTGATTGCCTTTCATGGCAATAGGAGATGACTATGCTGGCATAGCAGCTGGCCAAGCTACTAACCCAGAGATCCAGGCTTACAGGACAACGGTCATGGGTTTGTAATTGGCTGACATTAAGCTTAGGGAAACTGGGGTTTCTCTCCTGTGTGATATCTCACCTGATTTCCCTCGCCCTATAGTGCCCACAAACTGGAGTTGTACTATTTTTAACTCCATTCACGGCCTCTCACATCCAGGCCCCAAGTCCTCACAGAAACTGGTTGCACTAAAATTTGTGTGGCATTGTGTGACTGGAGTGCAGCCTGTGTTAAGCCCCCGCAGGTGAAAATTAACCGTCATGTTCGGACACCATTGGCATCTTTTCAGATCTAAGAGCGACAATTTGATCACGTCAACGTGGACTTGGCTGATCCTCTCCTCCCCTGCTGCAGTTTCACACATCTCCTTACCATGGTGGATGATATTACCAGATGGCCAGAGGTTGTCCTTCTAGCATCGGCAACAGCCACAGATGTGCCTTGGGCGTTCATCAGCACCTGAGTTGTTGGATTTGGCACCCCATCTCATTCTTCCTTGGACTGTGGTCCCCAATTCACATCAGAACTCCAGGCTGTATTGGCCCAGAACTTCGGCGCTAGGCTGCATCACACCAGGGCGTATCACCCGCAATCCAATGGCATATAGATCATCAATCCTTAAAAGTCTGCTCTGAGTCCTTCCCTGATAGATGACTGTTGGCATGATCTTCTCCTGTGGGTCTTGCTGGAGCTCAGGACAGCTTCAAAAGGGGGCCTGCAGTCGTCCATGGCTGAGTTGATATACAGGCAGTCACTATGACTGCCAGGTGATTTTATTCCTGATACCACGACTTGCTAGTCAGCCTCTCAACAGCATTCTGCTCTCGTCGGCAGGGCAATTCCTATGCATCTATTCCTACCTCCCATCATGGCACTCAGCACTCTTGGTTTCCTGTTGACCTACATTCTACTTTTTGTCTGACATGATGCATACCAACATCCCCCTAGGTCCCCTTATGATAGCCCGTTCCGTGTTTTGGAATGGACAGAAAAGACTTATACATAGATAGGAGGGGTAAACCTGAATGCATTTCAATAGATCACCTTAAACTGGCTCACCAAGATTTGGGGGATACTGCTAGCATGCAGCTGGCATCAGGACATGTCAAAATACCTCTGGATGAGTCAGAAACACCTTCTGTTACTCCACCCATGGAACATAGGACCTGAGCAAAGCGGCTTGTCCGAGCTCTGGACAAGCTCACGATGTCAGATTTGGTGATGTAATGCGTGGAAACATATACTGTTTCCCTTAAACTTAAATTCCTCTGCCATTTTATTTGCAAAAGCCTACCATAACATAGTACTGCTTGATTCAGTGTTTCATGTGGGTCCAACATAAGTTCCCCTTTTGAACTCTGTGACATCATTCATAGATCTCATATTTTACGAACCAGTCTCTGAATATGGCTAACAACAGGAACTCTGCAGATGCTGGAAATTCAAGCAACACACATCAAAGTTGCTGGTGAACGCAGCAGGCCAGGCAGCATCTGTAGGAAGAGGTGCAGTCGACGTTTCAGGCCGAGACCCTTCGTCAGGACTAACTGAAGGAAGAGCTAGTAAGGGATTTGAAAGTTGGAGGGGGAGGGGGAGATCCAAAATGATAGGAGAAGACAGGAGGGGGAGGGATGGAGCCAAGAGCTGGACAGGTGATTGGCAAAGGGGATATGAGAGGATCATGGGACAGGAGGTCCGGGGAGAAAGACAAGGGGTGGGGGGAACCCAGAGGATGGGCAAGGGGTATAGTCAGAGGGACAGAGGGAGAAAAAGGAGAGTGAGAGAAAGAATGTGTGTATAAAAATAAGTAACAGATGGGGTACGAGATGGAGGTGGGGCCTTAGCGGAAGTTAGAGAAGTCGATGTTCATGCCATCAGGTTGGAGGCTACCCAGACGGAATATAAGGTGTTGTTCCTCCAACCTGAGTGTGGCTTCATCTTTACAGTAGAAGAGGCCGTGGATAGACATGTCAGAATGGGAATGGGATGTGGAATTAAAATATGTGGCCACTGGAAGATCCTGCTTTCTCTGGCGGACAGAGCGTAGGTGTTCAGAAAAGTGGTCTCTCAGTCTGCGTCGGGTCTCGCCAATATATAGAAGGCCACATCGGGAGCACCGGACGCACCGGACGAGGGAGATGTCCTCTTTTTTAAAGAAAGGGGCTTCCCTTCCTCCACTATCCGAGGGCGATGTCATCCTTTTTTAAAGAAAGGGGCTTCCCTTCCTCCACTACCAACTCTGCTCTCAAACGCATCTCCCCCATTTCACGTACATCTGCTCTCACTCCATCCTCCCGCCACCCCACTAGGAATAGGGTCCCCCTGGTCCTCACCTACCACCCCACCAGCCTCCGGGTCCAACATATTATTCTCCGTAACTTCCGCCACCTCCAACGGGATCCCACCACTAAGCACATCTTTCCCTCCCCTCCCTCTCTGCTTTCTGCAGGGATCGCTCCCTACACGACTCCCTTGTCCATTCGTCCCTCCCATTCCTCCCCACTGATCTCCCTCCTGGCACTTATCCTTGTAAGCGGAACAAGTGCTGCACATGCCCTTACACTTCCTCCTTTACCACCATTCAGGGCCCCAAACAGTCCTTCCAGGTGAGGCAACACTTCACCTGTGAGTCGGCTGGGGTGATATACTGCGTCCGGTGCTCCCGATGTGGCCTTCTATATATTGGCAAGACCTGACGCAGACTGGGAGACCGCTTTGCTGAACACCTACGCTCTGTCCGCCAGAGAAAGCAGGATCCCCCAGTGGCCATACATTTTAATTCCACATCCCATTCCCGTTCTGACATGTCTATCCACGGCCTCCTCTACTGTAAAGATGAAGCCACACTCAGGTTGGAGGAACAACACCTTATATTCCGTCTGGGTAGCCTCCAACCTGATGGCATGAACATGAACTTCCCTAACTTCCGCTAATGCCCCACCTCCCCCTCGTACCCCACCTGTTATTTATTTTTATACACACATTCTTTCTCTCACTCTCCTTCTTCTCCCTCTGTCCCTCTGACTATACCCCTTGCCCATCCTCTGGGATCCCCCCCCCCCACTGTCTTTCTCCCTGGACCTCCTGCCCCATTATCCTCTCATATCCCCTTTGCCAATCACCTGTCCAGCTCTTGGCTCCAGCCCTCCCCCTCCTGTCTTCTCCTATCATTTTGGATCTCCCCCTCCCCCTCCCACTTTCAAATCTCTTACTAACTCTTCCTTCAGTTAGTCCTGATGAAGGGTCTCGGCCTGAAACGTCGACTGTGCCTCTGAATATGGCTTCTCATTATCAAAGCCTTAAGCATGCTTTTGCCCTTGTCTCTTTGTTCCTGCTTTCCCTGTAAATGTTTTCTAATACTTTTAGATCAGGTAGCAAAACACACAGATACCATTTCTAAAGAAATACTATGTTGTTTTTTAAAAATTACTTCTTTATTTTAATAACCTAGGGGAAAACCTTGCTTTTATTAAAAGCTAAAATTTGATACCAATGTGGAGTAAAGTAAGAAATTATAATTGAATTAATTGGAAGATAAATACTTACTGGTTCACCAGGTTTACCTGGGTTACCTGGAGTACCAGGGAAACCATCTAAGCCCTTCAAGCCACGACCTCCTGTGATTCCTGATGCGCCTGGAGGTCCAGGTAGACCCTATTCAAAATAAAATACTAATTCTAAATCACCTTATCCACCATGAGTCAAAGCATTAAGACATATCCACTAACAGGCTATACTGGAAGAGAAAATTTAGATGCTGTATCTGGCATGAGTGCTTTCTCTTAAAATTAAGATAAGATAAAACTTTATTTATTCCAAAGGAAGCTATTATTGCAAGGTTGTTCAGTCAGAAGTATATACTTTAAAATACAAAATGTAAACATTGAGGTACGAAAAATACAATATGTGTATTAAAGGTAATAGTCCAAAATACAGATGTGCAATTAAATAATATACTTATATATTTAAGGTGGAGGAGTTGTAGAGTCTTATCACCACAGGCAGAAATGACCATGGAAAGGAATATGCCTGGTTTTCCTATTCTTGTAATTACTGTGGCTAAAATATTGTAAAACCTACTTTTGATCATGTCACTTCATAATACTAGATGCTGCCAGAGCAAATCAACTTCGGCCTGCTTAGAATCTGGTGGATGTAACAAATGTGCCAAAACATTGGCTGTTCTGTGTCATAATTATCAAACTATTTCAAGTATTAAATGTGAGAAATGTTATCTCCTGTATATACATTCATTTTCTGTGTATTAACATTGGATTCTTCTGATCTACATGCAAGATGCTTATTGCCTTACTTACTGGATCACCTGCTTTGCCAGGCTGTCCTGCTGGACCCTGCAGACCAGGTTCCCCTTTGTAACCAGGTGATCCATTTCTACCGGGGGGACCAGTTTTACCTGCTTCCCCAGGAGGGCCTATTTTACCAACTGGGCCCTGCGGACCAGGATTACCAGCACCGCCCTGTACAAAAAAAAACAAGACATTGATGTAAGAAGTGCATTTTGAATTTTCTAATTATCTGGAAATTCTTCAGTGGTGCTCCAGTCAGACAGTGGGCAAACCACCAGAAATATAACTGTTTTACAGAGATTACAAGAGGTATGGAAGACTTTCATTGAAATCTAAATCTATTCTATGAAGAGTAATTTATTAACAATTCAGTAAATAATGAAAACATGTAAATAAATTCAAACAATTCAAAGTACAAAGTGTTCTGGCCTTCAATTTTCTCATTGAACTGAATGTTTCTATTCTACATCCAACTTCGTACTAGTCTTCGATGGGATGCCTATGTGTAAATGCTGACAATCTAGATGTTTGTGACACTTGATGGGAATCACCAGTAGACAAAACATTGGGCTTATTGCATTCATGAATGTGTACTTCTTAAATTTGTTGGCACATTACAGGGGAATGCCAATGTTCACACAAAGAATTGTCAAGTTCATAAATTTTAATGCCAATAAATTATAATAATATACAATGCAAGGCCAAATAAAACTATTAAAAGCACCCTACAGATTTTGCATTTTTTTTGTATTTTATTATTATAAATGTAAATGATTCCCGGTATGAAGTTAAAAGCAAAAGCCTGTTGCCATCAGGCCATATCTTACCTGTAAAACATGGATGACCTTGTTAAGAAGAATGTTATATATTTTCTATTTTATAGGTTCACTTTTAAAATATGTTAAAATATGATAAGGAAAACGTATTTATTAGTAATGGATTTAAGGTAAGATATTACAGACATGACAAGGTGGTGCATTTCAAAGAAAAGTCTAACTAGAATTGTGGAAGAAGAGGCTGCCTAAGCAATAACAGAGGTTTGAAAAAGTAACTTACTGGTAAACCAGCTGGACCACGTAAACCAGGAGCACCAGGCATACCTGAAGCACCCTAAAGAAAAATACAATCCAATTTATGAAATTTTCAGATCCACTTGTCTAAAAAACTATTTTAGAAATTGAATGAGAAATTATATTTGTAGTTCTAAAGCAATAATAAAAACATATATAATATTAGCTATACTAACATCATGGGCATGTGGCCAAGTGGTTGGGGCACGTTAGTCCAAGCCCCAGCCGAGGCAACGTGTTGTGTCCTTGAGCAAGGCACTTAATCACGCTGCGACGACACTGGTGCCAAGCTGTATGGGTCCTAATGCCGTTCCCTTGGACAACATTGGTGTCGTGGAGAGGGGAGACTTGCAGCATAGGCAACTGCTGGTCTTCCATACAACCTTGCCCAGGCCTGCGCCCTGGAAAGTTTCCAGGCGCAGATCCATGGTCTCGTAAGGCTTAATGGCTGCCTTTACTTTACTAACATCATGGGTAATAATAAAAAATATTAAAATCTAAATTAGGTAATTAGTAAATGAGACAAAAGGATCAAATTCTACTACTCTTGCATCTAGAAATAACAGCTATAGTAATTGATAAAGAACAACTGAATAACTATGCAACACCACTTACGTTTTAAATTGAACCAAACAATTAATCCTGTGTGAGGTTGGGATGAGTCATTATGAAACAAACGTTTAGTGCTAAATGAAACTGAACAGCATCTTTATTTGAACTATTTAGGTAAATATTTTGAGAATTCATAAAATGTATACTTTGCTCTTGCAGATTGATGACCATTATTGCTTCTAATTAACCTAATAGTAGGTACACTTAATTAAAATAATTTGTACTAAACATAACTAATACGAGTGAGTTATGGAAATTACAAAAATCAATGTTAATACTTACAGGAAGGCCATTTAATCCCCGTTCACCTTTTGCACCTGCATACCCAGGGGGGCCCTGTTATAACACAAATAGTTTAAAAGACGTAATTCAAATTGCACTTTGGATCCTAAGAAATCAAAGCATGTACAATCAAACTTAAAACATTTACTATTACTTATTTACTCAGTGCAAAGTATTTACTTACAGCTGGACCTTGAGCACCAGGTAGCCCTCCAGCACCAGGAAGTCCAGCTTCACCTTTTGGACCTGGCTTGCCATCAGTCCCTTTAGGACCAGCTTGCCCATCAAAACCCTAATTGCAAAAACATTAGGTTAGGTGTATACACAACCAGAATTAGAAATATAACTTTCTGCTTTAAACTTCAAATAGTAGGGCAGAATCAACTTGCAGCTGTTTCTTGGAAAGGAAACTTCCAATTCTAGAGTATGCCTAAGGAAACAAATTTAGCAAGACTAACATTTAATTGTTGGTAATCAATTAGACTTTCTTCCCCGTCATCAGATTCCACTGGCTGAGTGCAGGTATCTGCAGCTGCTATCAATACTTTGCCATGCATTAAATGCCAGTGCTCAAAGTCAAACATCTTTCCTGGGATGTCTCCACTAAATAATGGCCTTTTTCAATTGTTGCAGTTGGAAATTTTAGTTTAACCAATTTTCCTCCCAAATGACTTGAAGAAACAAGTGTGAGTATCTGTCTAAATATTATTAGAGCTACTTCAGGAAAATGAATCAAGGCAAAGTGCTAATGTCATTTAACCTGTTATTTCATGAAGTCGCGCTCCCTGAAATAACAGGTTATATAATGTTAATAATAATATTATTAATAATATTGATGTAGTATAATATTAATAATATGTTAAAAGCAGGGCCTTTCCATTTGGTTTCCAATTCCACATTCTAATCAAATCTTGAGTGAAGTGGCTTCAAGGAATTCAGCACTATAATTGCTATTCACAGTTTACCACAAATGGGCATAAATGTTTGTGTACCTCGCTGCCTCTCACCTTCCTCCCTCAATTTCCCCCTTTGTAGAGGAACATCCAACACCTAGTACAGTCTTCCCTAATAGATGTAACTACTCAGTTCTGGTAACACTACAATAATCTTGTTTGTACCTTTTTCAACACCACTGTATCCCATCTATAATGTGGAAACCAGAACTGTCCATAGCATTCCAAATGTAATGTAACCAGTCATCTGCACAAGCTTAAAATAACTCTCTACTTCCTTGTGCTATTTCTCTGGAAACGAATGCTAGTAGTTTACTTCTAAGGCCTTACTAAAATGTGCTATTTCAATTAGTTATTGGTGTAACTTTACTATTATGACATTTTCAAAGGTGTACGTTACCCACTTCAGCTTCATTGCTGTCATTGACATTGATTTCCACTGGTTCTAACCAAACCTGGTGTAATATATGCTGTCTACTTCCTTGTGCTATCATTATGTCATATTTTACTGCCTGAAAAGTAAGGAATCTGACATCTGAACTGAACCACAAAAAAAATGCTGATTACTCCTGGCATCCATTAGCCTGTTGGGAAGCAGAGGCCTTAAAGTATCAAGCAAGAGTTGTTAATTATATCCACAGAATGATTAAACATTGGGAAGTTAAATTGTATTCCAAGAGAGAGGGGACCATTAATGCATGAACTCTACCTCAATATCTTTGCACTATTTATTTTTGTAATTTGTGGTAATTTTATGTCTTTTTTGTACTGCTGGTGCAAGAAATATCACATCGTATATGCAAGTCACCAATAATAAATTATTCTAATTCTGAAAAAAGCAGAAAAAAATTATTCAAAGTGTCTTCAGTCTGAAACACTGATTCTTTTTCTTGCTACATGTTTCCAGCACTATCTGTTATGTATTTCAGACACAGCGTCTGATCAATTTTTGATTTTCAGGAAAAAAACCTATTTATTTTAAGAAAAAAGTAATTGAAATGTGATGGGAAATAATCAAGTTTTCAGTGTCAAAGAGGATATTTGGCAATGCCAATATTTGATCATGATATTCAGGATTTGCTCAGCTAAATACCCCAACATCACTGTCTTCCACAAATTGTATACTGTTCCTGAATAACCT
This sequence comes from Mobula birostris, assembly GCF_030028105.1. Lineage (NCBI taxonomy): Eukaryota > Metazoa > Chordata > Chondrichthyes > Myliobatiformes > Myliobatidae > Mobula > Mobula birostris. Next base: position 157,450,376 of record NC_092375.1, read on the forward strand.
GAAGAGGAACTTCTGCAGTTCTACAGCCTAGACTTTCAACACCTTCAGAAGTTGCTGTTCAGTTTATTCCAGAATAATGATGATGAGAGTTAGTTTCACCCGTATTCTAATATGAGGTATATGTCTTTGTAACAATGAAAATAGCAAAATGCACCACAATGTCTTACTAACGGTATACTCACAGGAGGTCCAGGAAATCCACTGGCGCCAGGTGGACCAGTTTCTCCTCGTTCACCCTGGAAGAAATAATCTTGTGTATTTTAAAATCAGTATGGAATGCAACATGGAATAGAACATCAGTTATGCTCCATTCTGTCTAAATCTAACTTAACTTTAATTTGCCTACATTGTTAATCATAAATCTCAAATCCAGCAGCTCCTATCATTTGAAAATATATTTAAAGTATACAATCAATCATCCCTTCTTGGACTCCTTCGTGTATTCTGCTGTTACTCCTTCCCTCTATCACTCTAACCACACAAAAGATGATGATGGAGCTAGACAGAAGCAAGGTACCACCACTGCCCAAGGCTCAGTTAAGGAGATTCAGTACATTTGTCCCAGTTATATCACAGCAACTGTAACCTCTCTACTTAGAAGTCGCAAATCCAGGGGTCAGATCTTTATATTCTGTCTGAACTTCCTATTGATGAAATAAATATTTCACCTCAGTAGTGAAGCTGATGTATTTTTTATTAATTGTGAGTTTAAAGGAATATCAAGAAGGCTCAAAAAAGGTGAGTAACTATCTGCCTGATGTGCTGCACCAGGTTAAGAATTCTTATTGTTACCATTCTTCTTACTATTTTTGGACTTTATATAATACCCTATTTACTGTAATACTTCAATGGGGGAAATGCAAGCGGGATTTTTCCATTGAGGTTGGGTGAGAATACAAGAGGTCATTGGTTAAGGGTGAAAGGTGAAAAGCTTAACGGGAACATGAGGGAAACTTCTTCACTCACAGGGTCGTGAGAGTGTAGAATAAGCTTGATGTAAATGCTTTAGTGAAGTTTGGATAGGTACATGGATGGTAAGAGTATGAATGGATATGGGCCAAGTGCAGTTCAATCGGAGGAAGCAGTTTAAATGTTTTCAGCATTACTAGATGGGATGAAGGGCCTGTTTCTGTGCTGTAACTTTCTATGAGTAATTTTCTTTTCTTTTTCCTATTTATATTATTTTTTCAAGTTATATTAATACTTGACTCTCTAAATTTCTCATTTTGTCAATTCGACTAAGAATGATTATTTAATTACCATAAAATGCATTTAACCATCTAAACTACTGTTAAAAAAGATTGTACATTAATTTATGATGTATTCAAACCTTGATATGCTAACATACAGATTACTATTCAGAATATTTTATGTTGCAGTCAATGAACACCAGTCAAGTTTGTTTTAAGACAATGAGATATTTCCGTGTTGCTGCAAAATACTTCCATAGCTGTAAGTAAATTTTTCTTGTCCTTAGCTCAAAAGATAATCAAAGTTATTATCAAAGAATGTATAAAAGTTTAATATTTCCCCTGGAGATAGCCATTACCACCCTCAGACCAGATTTGGTCATGGTCCAGCAATCTGAAGGCTGTAGTAGTCTGGGAAGGTGCAGTCTGCAAGGCATATGAGTGGAAAAATGTCGGGTCACAAATGGTAAGCTGTGTGGATAGAAGATGTCAATTTTCCCAGTACAGGTTGGCTGCAGAGGGTTTGTGGCTACTTCTATGGTCAGATTATTGAAGGGATTGGGAGTCTGAGGCCAAGGCCAGCGGCAAGCTTAAAAGAATTCTCAGAGGTAGCCAAGCGAAGTGGACACTGGTTATGGATGAAGAGGAGTAAGGGCAGCTGGGTCCTAAAATGACCCGTGGGTGGCCAGATGTGGAGGGGGGTGCACCTGGGATGCCGGGTCGCACTGTTGAGCCCTCTGGACATGTAGTGGGCTTAAAATGACGAACCATCTAAGAAGGGGGGTGCCCATCTGATGACCACTGGGAAGCATTTGCCATCCACCAAGCCCCACCTCAAGATCTCTACACTATGACCCAAATTAGGATCTGCTTATCAAAGTGATTGACACATCTTGCTCTATGAGCTCAAACTAAAATACAACCTTGAGATTTGTTTGCTTACAGGCAGTCACAGAGCAAGGAACCTGAAAGAACCCAATTAAAAATATAAGATCAACACCCCAGTGCCCACAGAGAAAGAGAAAAAAAAAACACAAAACAAGTCAATAGAAGTGAACAACAACAAGGAACATTCTGAACCAAACTGAATTCTTAAATGCAAACTCCTGGAGCAACCCGGAGTAGGCCCAAAGTCTCTGTATTTAGTTCATCATATTAGTGGATCATCATTCTGTTAAATGACAGATAGTATTTACTTACACGTGGGCCTGGACCTCCGATAGGCCCAGGAAGACCAGCAGAACCAGGTTCACCCTGGAAGGGAAGATTGAAAATTGAATCAAGTATAAAGAAAGTTTGTTATCAATGACAATTATACAACATGGAAATGTAAATTAGCAGGGTGTGTGTTAATTAGGTTTGATTCAAGTCTGTTATATCAATAAGCACGTTCCACTTGAGAAGACTAAGCAATCAGAAATATATTTCTTAATTATAATAGGGTCACCCTTCTCCTGAGATGATGGCAATAGATTTGGATGCCAATCATTCACCCTGATTGATCTTTCTTTTACATTGGATGTTGCTGCTGATAGCTAAACCGCACTGTCAATGATTAATATCAGTTGCATTTAAACCCTGTACTCTCTCCCTGTACTTACTTCCAGTATGATACAAGCTCCTTTGTGTAACTCCCTATGTAATGTGTAATTTAGACATATTCATGCATGTTTCTGGGTTTTTTTTTGCACAAACAAATGTTGGTGGGACAGTAACAGTCAACAGAAGAGAGCAGGACATCTGGAACTTAGTGAATAAGAGACAGATACTGTACGCATTTATCCAAGGAGGTGGAGAAATGGACAGGAAGGACTAACTCTGAATAACAACAAATTTCTTTCACATGATAATAAATCAAACAAAGGAAATTACCCTCTCTCCTGCACCACCTGGTTGACCAGGACCACCCATGGGACCTTGTGGACCCTGTGTGAAGTGAGGAAATATTAATAAATTCAAGCACAGATTGCACAAGATAAAACTGCAAACATTGGTCAATAATATCCTGTGTACTTACTGGACTACCATCTTTGCCTGGTGTACCAGCATTTCCTGGAGAACCAGGATCCCCCTGTTAGAGAAAATACAGGTAATCAGAAGCTGAATATCAGTTCCAAAACCTTTTGTGCTGACAAAGTGTTACATTGAATAAGAGTTAAAAATACTACAGGGAAAAACAACACTTACCTTTTCACCTTTTGGACCATTGCCACCTGGACCACCTCGTTCACCTGGCATACCTTGTAGTCCTGGACGGCCCATTTGGCCTGGTAGACCTGGAGGCCCAACACTGCCCTAGCATTCAAAGAGAAAGCATTATTATTTTTTAATAATAATAGACACAAGACAGAATGCAGATACTGGAATATTATTGTTATATGTTCCTGCTTTACATGTAGGGATGTAAAGAAGAATAAGTTGAATAGGTTAGGAATTTATTCACTGGAGTGCAGGAGAATGAGGGGCAGTCTTATAGAGCTATACGAAATTATGAGGGTTATCTATAGAATGAATGCATGCGTATGTTTTCCCCTCAGCTTGGGTGAGACGAGAACTAGAGGTCATAGGATTAGGGTGGAAAACAAAATATATGAGGGAAATCTGAGGGGGAACTTCTTCACTCAGAGAGAGGTGCAGGTATAGAACGACCAAGTGCCAGACGTGGATTCAGTAGTAACATTTAAGAGAAGTTTGGATAGGTCTTGGATGACAGCAGAATAGAGAGCAGTATGGAGGTGAAGGTAAATATGATTAGGCAGGATTAGCAGATATGATTAGGACTTGTTTCTGTGCAGTGGTGCTCTACGACTCTATTTTTAAAAATTCCAGAATTACTTACCTTGGCTCCAACTAACCCACTTTCACCAGGAGGGCCTCTAATCCCGGGAATCCCGTTGAGACCTTGGGGTCCAGGCTCGCCTGGTGGACCTGAATCACCCTACATTTTAAAGCAGTAACATTTAAATTTAGAGTTTCTAAAAAAAAAATGTGCAATTGTTATTCAAAGCCAAGCTGAGATAGGACTTACTTTCTCACCACGTTTTCCTGGTACACCATTTTCACCACGAGGTCCCTAGCACAGAGAAAAGATATCAATATACTGCAAGTTCCTATTCAAATCGAGAGCAGTTTTTACAAAACCTCCAATGAATTAGCTAGTGATAAAAGTAGTGATTAGGTTTGTGTCTGGCCAATAGTCTTGGGTTTCTCTTGTCCCAGCACTGTAGTTCACACCTCAAACAGTGATAATAATCTGGAGTCTGACTGTAATTTTCCCAGACACAAGTATCTCTGGAAAAATGGGTGGCCAGAGGTTTTGCTTTTAAGTAGAATCTTAGAGGTCATTACAAAATGCACATTCAGAGTGGAACATTTACTGGCCTATAAACAAAGTTCCCTCTAAGGTGTGCCAATGTGCATGCACACACATCTTTTACTACTAGTGCACAAAGGAATTTAAGCAGCACACAAAAAATTGTCACCCTCGACCTCATTGTCACGTTAAGTATGTTTAATGATCATACACATAGCATTTCCTTTCTCGGTTTCTGATGTGGACGGTGTTGACAACATGGAATTTGTAATGATTTATCTGCAGTTTTCAGAACTGGCTTATTTATACTCTTTTTACTGAGGAAATTATAGATCTATTAAGTCAAATTACAAGGAAGCAAAGGTTGTGAAGCGCAAAAGAACTCTGCTAGTTCATTTAAAATGGAATGGCTTAATGAAACGGTAGAAGCTGCTACACTGAGAGCTCATGAGGTCAGGAATGTATAGCTATGAGAAATATTTATGTACAATCCTTAGAATAGCTTCAGCTTTATTTCCACTTAAAAATTCAGTGCACACATGTTGTTGTCACTGGGCAAGAACTTGCACAGTACAAGATTTTTGTGCATACTAGTCATTACAAAGTAGAGGGAACATTCCCTATAATCTTTTCACACAGAAGGATCAGATCTATCTGTTGTGTCAAATGCTCACTCTGCATCTGAAAGTCAGGTTCATGGATATTGACATCAGTGTGCAACATTCTGAGTTGTTGCCTGTTTCTCTTTCCACAGGTGCAGCCTAACTTGCAGAGTCTTCCAGTATTTTCCATTTTCTACTTCACGCTCAATTCCTTTCTTTTCATACTCACATGTGCCTGGTCTGCAGGCCAAATCCCACCACTAACAAGACATTACACTGACCTAGATGCTTAACATCCTGGTAACTGTCTCCAGAAGGTCACTTCACTCACCCTATCACAGCCATTTCCTTTGTTCTATATATTTTACACCTCACACCTTTTCTCCTACTGAAAACTAAGCTGCATCCCTCTCTGTTTACCAGTTGTGACCCAAAATATTGACTTTTCTTTAATCTTTCCATCAATGCTCTCTGACCAGCCTGAGTTCTTCATGCATTTTCTCTTTTATAGCATTCTGATGTTACTGCAGAGCAGGTTAGTGATCAAGAACTAATTTTATTTGCCACATACATTTTCACGTATTAGGATTTTGCTGTGTGTTTTAATCTACTTTATTTTATTTTGTGATACAGAACAGACTTATTCCTTCTTTCTCTTTGAGCCATGCTAGCCCAGCATCTCCTGACAACGCTGATTAATCCTAACCTATGCACAAGACAACTTACAATGGCTAATTAACCCACCTGGTACCCCTTTGGCCTGTGGGAGGAAACCAGAGCACCTGGAGAAAACTGACGCTTTCCACAGGGGGCCCATACAGACTCCTTACAGAAGGTGCTGGAATTGAACTCTGAACTCCGATGCCCTGAGCAGTAATAGTATCATGCTAACCATTATGTTACTGTGATCAGGGCACAGCATGTGACAAAAAACAACATTCATCAATTCCAAAGAATAAAGAATTATATATAAAAGAGCTCATACAATTAGAGGTTTAAGGACAGAGATAGAATAAATAAATAAATATCAGCACATATTTACACTCTAAGGAGCATTAAAAAATTGTCCGCAGTACAGTGCAGTGAGGGGGTTGAGGTGGACTAACTAAAACAGTTGATCAGATTAACTGCTCGGGTTGATCAGATTAACCTTATCAATATTCTATACTGCTTATTGATCCTAACTATATTTTCTATATTTTAACTTGGGTAAGATAATATATTTAAAGACAATTATTCTGCTTCAGCATTTACGTAATGGTGTTGTCAGAAATTATGCTGGATAAAGACCTACTCAAAACAGTAAGTAACTTACCATTTCACCAGGTTTTCCACTTTCACCAGGTATGCCTGGATTACCAATTGGACCCTAATGTACAAGAAAACAGAACTGAAATTTTAACCTACACACTTGTGCTAAATAATTGATGAACAAAAGTTGTTTGCGTACATAATTCCTTTGTTTTTTTTATACTGACACCATTCGAAATTTATTTCAAAACTGCTGAAACCTTTTGTAATGAGAAGGCAACCTTTGATGTTCATTGCTAATTAAACCTCTCAGTTCACAATCTGATGAATTCATTTCCCATCTCTTGTGAATACCTGCTTTCTCCAATATTGGTGTTCAGACACTTTTGGAGCCCATTCACACTCTGCAACTGTGAAGACTTTTTTTTGATCTGTAGCTCAATCATATATTTTAAATTAGGGCAAACTTAAGTGACTTTGAATGTGCTTTTATACTGAAAGTAGAAATACAAAAATCCTATTTAAAAATGTTTATTCTCTGCTGATGTCATGCACTCTCATCCCTCCCACTTAAAACTTCATTTCCTTTTGTTTTTTGCTTTACTTTTCATTTGTCTCCTCCACCTATGACCTTCCTGTTCCCACTCTCATCCAGTCTCACAATTTTCCCTTCTCTCACTTCTGTTGTTTCCTGCTCATCAATTACCCTGTAACAAAGAATCATGAGCCTTTTATCCCACCAATTCAACCATAAAGCACTCATTCCCTATTTTGTCCTGTGATCGTTACCGTAACACCATAGGACCTTCTAAACCTTGGCCTCTGAGCACATTCCCTCTTTGTTACTGACCTATAAAGATGTGCTATATTTGTTACACCTATGTTGAAACATACAGTGAAATGTGTCATTTTTGCATCAAATCAGCGAGGAATGTGGGGAGAGTCCCACAAGAGTCATTGTGCTTCCAGTGCCAACATGGCATGCCCACAACTCACTAACCCTAACTATAGGTCCTTGGAATGTGGGAGGAAACTGGAGCACCCAAAGCAAACCCACATGGTCCCTGAGAGAATGTACAAACTCCTTACAGACAGCAGCAGGAATTGAAGCCTGATCTTACAGCTGGTGCTGTAAGTTACTGAGCTAATCACTACGCAACCCTGCTGCCCTTCAAGCTTCAATTCTTTGTGCCAGCAGGCAAATTCCTCCTTTCTTTATCATTTGCACCTTAAATCTGCTCTGTTTTACTCCTATTCCACCTATTATTTTCCTTGCTGCACTAACTTCCAGTGAAGTCTACTTTTATACTCCAGATCTAATTATTCCACTTCAACTGAGTGGATCTCTTAATTTCTATTCCCTGCATGCAACACCATAGTAAATCCAGATTGTACACTTTAGTTATTGCATCTTGTCTTTAGAAAATTAATCAACAGTTTGTAAAACTCAGTCAATTAATGATTATTATTATTAAGGTATTTAAAAAGATACCTGAATACCATTATTTCCTGGAGGGCCTGCCAGTCCCCTTTCACCAGGTGGACCCTTAAGAAAAATAGATGACTTAGCAAAGTAATGAAAACGAAATATTCAAAATAAAATCAAGCCAGTAGGAAAGTAGCAAGCATTGTTCAATAACTGATAGAAATTTACATTTAGAATTCAGCTCCTGGTCATGTATTAGCATATTTCTTAATTGCAAATCCCTGTGTCATCCAAACTAGTTCCACGGCAGAAGTAGAATTCTCCCTAATTTATAAAGAAGGCCATGAAAGTAAACAGAATGGTGGGGCTTCATTTGTGGCAATATCTCCATCCACTACCATGAGTAAAACTGATAGAATCTCAAATGGATATATGCGCTATGCAACTAACTCAAAATATGAACACCTATAACTTAATTTATAGAATGCAATGTTAAAGGAGCAGCTGAATAATTAGAGAAAAAAAACACTTCAGAATTCATTTTGTTTAAAATATATATTACAACTCATACTTACAGGTTGTCCAGAAGCACCTACGGGGCCAGTCAATCCAGGTTTTCCTGGAAGGCCCTATCAGAACAACAGCATGGTTTAAGTATTAATAAGCAATTGCATTTTTAGCTTTTACTAAAATATAATTCCAATGGAATACTTAATAAAGTATTTACAGACCTGGATACCACGAGAACCAGGTGGGCCATGGGGTCCATCCTTACCAGGTGATCCCTTCAGTAGGGGAAGTTGGGGTGTGGTGGACAAAAGGATTGGGTAGGAAGAAAAAAAAAATCATACTCAAAATTATGTTGCAAGATAAGGTGTTAAAGCCTTGTGCTCATTTTCCTCAGGCAAGATTGCGGAGACCATCACCAGGGACCAAGATGAGCAGGACGAGGCTTGTCACTCCAAGATATACATGACATTTGTGCTTATTATTGTTGTCAGTTAGCCTGTGCTGATCATTTCATTGTTGACCGAAAAGCATTTGCACAGGCTCAGATTTGTGTGTGGGCAGCAACAGTTCGAGCAAACTAATATTGATTTAATAGCAGCATTGATTCCTTGAAAGTAGGTGTTCTTGGCTGCAACCAAGGATGAAACCCATTCTTGAGGCCCTAGCAACATGATGGAGAGCGGGCAAGTAGATATTCCTTTGCACTAGAATAAAGTTTGTGAGGTATATACTGTAGGACAAATCTTTCATAGATATCTGAGTAAGCTTCTTCTGCCTCTATGCCAGTTGCAGCTCTCCAGCAAAGATGCAGTTCACTAAGGCATTAAGATAGCTGCATAAAATTGTTGGCTTGACTGCTCTTCCACTGTTGAAATCTAGCTATAGCTACCACTGAAAATTTCAGAGCTCAGTGGTTGCTTAACAAATGTTTGGTAGTCACTTGTGTAACCGAAGAGTGGAGGTGCTCATCTTTTTTAAAGAGATTGTTTTTCTAGTTGTTTGCTTCAGAGGAAGATGTGCAGTGGAGGTTCGGCCAACTACAGCACTTTGGGAAGCTTCATAGGAATGTTGAAGGGCTAATGTTCTTTGATATTTCCTATTCAATACCGTTCATGAAAATTAATTTAAATGCAATCCCTCTTCCACTTCTTCCCTATTCTACAAACCCTTGACTCCTCTTCTCCTTCCCCTCCATCTCCTTGCACGCACACAGACACACACAGTCATACATCCTTCCAATCACAGTGGGGCTGGATTAGTGAGTTTTGCAGTCATGGAACCACTAAACAGGGCTGGACATCTTCTTGCTGTTCTCCCAACAATGTTTCTTCTCTAACACCTCTGGTGGGGGACAGAATTATGAAACAATTAGCCTGGTCAGAGAGCTCCTAGGTCAATTCCAGACAGCATGGATAACAATGAAATTAGTACAGTGGCAATGACCATTGGTGGCTTCCGTCCCACTGCTAGATTCTGGGTCTTACACGCAAGATGAGGCCTGCTGCATTAGTGAATCCAATTTGGTGGTGGTAAATTACTGCACATTAAAGTCATATTATCATTACTTTGCATGCTTCCAATATAACTGATGGTGAAGATTAATTTATAAAATGGCATCCTGCTGCAAACTGAAGAATGAGAGATGCTAGAAAACTGAATGTTGTCGCTGTACTAGCTTACAGTACCCAAAGGGCCTCCTTGTAACTGATGTTTCTTTGAATTCCATTCCTTTCCTCGTAAGTAGGAATATCCATTTTATATCAGCTCTAGAGCTGTTCATACCAGATGCTGAAAGGCCTTATGAGATACAAACAGGATTCTTGGAAATTTCTGAAAAAGTAGTTTTGGATTAAAGCGAATTTTCACCATCCAGAATTTCCCAAACACCTTTTGGCTGAAATCAGAATGCTAACCAAAAAAAAAATTACATTTTTATTTATAACTGAGGTTTTATGAGTGCATGCAATCATGAAAACCAGAAACATTGAGAGAAACGCATTATGAAAGAATTGAACTTACGTCAGAACCCCTTGGACCAGGGAAACCCATGACACCTGGTGATCCCCTTGTTCCAGGGGAACCAGGTGGACCTGCAGGACCCCGATCTCCAGAAGCACCCTGGTGATGTAAGAAAGTTTATTGCACATATAATCCAATCAAACAGAACACCATTTACAATGATTGAGCTAGTAATCATAATAAAACACTTAAAATGCTTTATGCTTACCTGAAAAATTGGATTAAACGTGTATCAGCTCTGATCATATCTGACTAACTCCATACTACTTTTAGATAGTCTTTGTTCTATGATCAACAATTTATTATGTTCATAGGTATTAATAGATAATGTGGGAACCAAGGAAAGTTGGAGATAAGGTGCTCAGAATGTAAATGAGCTAGAGGAAGAGCTCATGTTTTCCTGAATAATTCACGATTCAAGATTGCTTAAGATCAAGTGTAAATAAGAACAAAATAATTGTTTCTTTGAATCTGATGCAACACACAAAAAACAGAAGGAATTAAAGAACTCAATCATTTTTAAAAACACAATAAATATAAATGCCTAAGATAGCTTATATACTAGATTGATTGATGTCTATAAAGTGTCTCTAGGCACAGGAGTGTCTATACATAAGGTGACAGACAGGAAATGATAAAGTAGTGGTGGTTGGGGATGTGGACGAGTGGGTTAGTGAGTGGAGGAGTTGATCATTCTTACTTCTTGGGGGAAAGGAACTGTTTTTGAGTCTAGAGGCCCTGGCGTAGCCTCTTCCCTGATGGGAGTGGGACAAGCAGTTCACAAGTAGGATGGGTAGGATTGTTTAAGATGCTACTGACCCTTTTCTAGCACCCTTCTGTATATTGGTGAGTGGACTGGTGCCGGTGATGTGTTGGGCAGTTTTGACCACCCGTTGTAGAGCCTTCCTGTCTGTTGCAGTGCAGTTTCCATTCCACGCTCTGATGCATCTTGTTAGGATGCTCTCTACTGTGGTCCAGAATTACATGAGTATAGATGTGCATAGTCCAGCTCTCTTCAGCCTCTGCAGAAGGTAGAGACATTGGTGAGCTTTCCTCATTGTGTATAGTGTGTTCTGGGACCGAGAGAGGTTGTGCGAGGAATGCGCACTCCCAGGAGTTTGAAACTGCTCACAGTTTCCACTGCTGTGCTGCCCATGTAAAGAGTCATGTGAGTGGTCCGAGTTCTGCTGAAGTTGTTAGCTATCTCCTTTGTCTTGGTTGACATTAAGGACGGGGTTATTTACCTGGCACCAGGCTTCAAGCTGTTCCACCCCCTCTCTGTAGGACATCTCATTGTTGTTGGTGATGAGCCCCACCACTGTCAAGTGATCGGCGACCTTGACAATGTGATTACTCAGATGTTTGGCCGTGCGGTCATGTGTGAGCAGAGTGTCCAGCAAAGCACGTATAATAAGAGAGACTTAGAGTGTATCTGGCTTTCTCCTAGTTTGCTCCTTCATGTTCTTTGATTATGTATTCTTTGTTGTCCAATGACTAAATACATTTTGACCATTACATTTAATTGACTGATTTCAAGATTCATTACAAACATGACAGTAGGAAATAACATTTTTAGATTTCATAGCGTGCATGATTTTTGGACACTTATTTACAGTTGCAGCAGTGGTGCAGTAGCTGGTAAAACTGCGTCACAGCCTCTGTGAATCATGTTTGATCAGCCATCGTGAATGTTGCTGTGTGATAGTGTCAGTTTTTACCTAGCTGTTCAAACTTTCTACAACATTCCAAGATTCTTTTGGTTAGTAGGTTAATTCTCCCTGGTATGGGTACATGGGAGGGAATAAGTTACATGGATAACCTTGGCCGGCCTTGAGGCCAGTGCTATGGAGACGGGTTGGGCATGCTAGGACTTTATTCTTTGGAAAGTAAGAAGCAGAGGGGTTATATTCTAGGGGTATACATATCATGAGGGGCATAGAAAGGGTGAATGCACATGGTTTTTTTCCAGAGAAAGGGAACCAAAAATAGAAGGCATTGGTTTACGGAGAAAGGAGAAAAATTATTAAGCATGAATGAGTTGGTCAAAGAGCCTGTTTCCCTTTGTATTATTCCATGACTCTATGATAAAATTGGTGGAATAAAATTAATGGGATTTCACTTTCAACTGCTACTGGCTTGTCAGTTCAGGCGGCCTCCTTCTCTGCATCAAGAACTATACAAATGAAATGTGAATGAAGTGGTGGATACAGGATCGATTTCAACAATTAAGAGAAGTTTGGCGAAGTACATGGATGGGAGGAGTATGGAGGGTACGATCAAGGTGCATGTTGTTGAGACTAGGCAGAATAATAGTTCAGCATGAACTAGATTGGCCAAAGGGCCTGTTTCTGTGCTGTACTGCTCTATGATTCTATATAATATAATTCATATATAATATATTTTGTTTTATTTCATTATATAATGAAATAAGAGAAAGAAATAATGGAAACAAGTATTTTTGTAACTTACTTGTGGTCCAATTCTTCCATCTTTACCAGGCAATCCTGCGGGACCTGGACGTCCCTAAAGCAAAGATATAATTTGTATAAATGTATATAATATATTATTATCATAATCACAATCATTTCTTAGTATTTCTGTAGCAACTACTTGAACAAACCAATGCCGTTGCTAGAGACCAAGCACGGGAATTATCCTGTATGATGAGCCCTCTGACCCAACCCGATAATAATGTTCTAAAAGTCTAAGAGATATATTTGATCCTTTAAAAGTAAATAGCAAAACACTCAGTCTTGAAGCTTATGATGAAACTTATGAAACTAAAACTAGCAATATTAAACGTACTTATGTGGACTTAAATAAAGTCAAGTGGCTCCAAATGTAATTAAGTGGTCAACAAAAAGATATCACATCTGGTGGTCCCTAGTTCTAAACTCCAAAAAAGAAATGAATACACAAAATTCCCTTCTCTTTTACCACGCCCCCACCTCTGTGACTAGCTGCTACTTAGGCATCCGTTAGTCTTGTGAGACCATGGATTTGTGCCTTGGAAGGTTTCCAAGCTTGGGCAAGCTTGCGGCAGTTGCCCATGCTGCAAGCCTCCCCTCTCCACGCCACCAAAGTTGTCCAAGAGAAGGGCCCTAGGGCCGATACAGCTTGACACCGGTGTCGTCACAGAGCAATGTGTGGTTAAGTGCTTTGCTCAAGGACACAACACACTGCCTCAGTCGAGGCTCGAACTAGCGACTTTCAGATCACTAGACCGACGCTTTAACCACTTGGCCACGCGCCAACAACTACTATAATAAACATAATAAACACACAGCACAGGATACAACACATAAAACAGATACATGGCTCCTACAATTTCATCAAGAAATTGATATGTTTCTTACTTTTTCACCAGGAACGCCAGGATCACCATTACGACCTGGTTCGCCATGGGCTCCTCTAGGTCCAGTTTGGCCAGGTGGGCCAGTTTCACCTGCTTTGCCCTGTTATGATGCGAATTACACAGTATTTACATGGACAGCTTTCTGGAAATCTTCAGCCAGTTGAAAAAGAAATAATGTTTGAAATTTTCATAAAATAGAAGCTCTGACCTTGTACCCAGGAGGGCCAGGTACACCTGAGGGGCCTCGAAATCCAGGAGTACCCTAGGAACAGGAGCAGAAACGTTAATGTTTCAGCTTAGTTTAATTATGCAAAAATGTTGACTTTGAAGGCAACTTATCTGTGAAGCTGACCTGGGAGGAATCACAAAGCAGAGCATTAGGTATAAACAGACTTACTGTGTAACCTTCATGATGTGCAACAAGTTACTTGGGCTAATCAACTCTTACACCAGAATGTTGTTCATTGACTTTAGTTTGGCATTCAATACTGTAATCCCCTCCAAGCTGATCGCCAAACTTCACCAGCTTGGTATCAGCTCATCCCTCTGCAATTGGACCTCGGACTTTCTGACTAACAGACCCCAATCTGTTAAATTAGACAACCTCTCCTCCTCCATTCTCACCCTGAACACCGGCGTGCCCCAAGGCTGTGTGCTGAGCACTCTTTTGTACTCCATTTTCACCTATGACTGTGTTCCTGTACACGGTTCTAACTCCATAACCAAGATCGCAGATGACACGATGGTTGGCCTGATTAGAGGGGATGATGAGATGGCCCACAGGGACGAGGTCAGCACCTGGCCACGTGGTGTGCCAATAACAACCTGGCCCTTAACAGCCAGAAGACCAAGGAAATTATTGTAGACTTCATGCATGCTATGAGCCACACTCATGTCCCCATCTACATCAAGAATGGAGTGTATATCAAGCTTCAGATTCATTGCTGTCCATATTTCCAATGATCTCACCTAGGTCTGAACTCCTCCATCCTGATCAAAAAGGCGCAACATCGTCTTTATTTCCTGCGGAGCATCAAGAAAGCTCACCTCTGTCCCAGGACACTAACAGACTTTTACCACTGTACTGTTGAGAACATACTCACCAACTGCATCTCAGTGTGGTGTGGCAATTGTCCCGTATCGGACCGTAAAGCACTCCAGTGGGTGGTGAAAACTGCCCAGTGGATTATTGGCACCCAGTTGCCCACCATTGAGAACATCTACCATAAATGCTGCCTGGGCAGGGCAAAAAGCATTATCAAGGATGCATCTTACCCTAACCATGAACTTTTTATTCTCCTCCCATCCGGTAGGCGCTACAGGAGCCTCCGCTCCAAACCAACAAGCTCGGGAAGAGGTTCTTCCCTGAGGCTGTGACCTTGCTGATCCTCACATCACAGCGTTAAGCAGTATTGCACCCATATTGGACTATCTCAGTACTTATATATATATGTATGCTGTAGCACTTATTTTTTATTTGCAGTTATTTTGTAAATAATACTATTCTTTTGTACTTCTGGCTAGATGCTAATTGCATTTCATTGGCTTTGTATCTGCACTCAGCACAATGACAATAAAGTTGAATCTAATCTAATCTATATCCCTACAAGTCACAAGCTCTACTTGCGTTGTTAGTTAACTCTCTTCTAGAAATGAATTTAAAGGCAATGTCAAATGTCAAAAGAAAAACTTCAATCAGTGGAGGGAAAGGTGGAATTCCTCATTATTGGGAGAGTTATAAACAACAGGGATAAAAAGAAAATAGTAGATATAAAAAAGGATCATGAAGCATGAAAGAAACATGGGGTGGAGTAGAGTCCATTCCTCTTTCTTCAATTTCTACAATGGACGACTGGATCGTTTGCATCATTGGTATGACATTTCAGTTTATGGGGGTTGTACATGTGATTTGGAAACCTTTGAGTTATAGAAATGATTTGTAATTTGGATGTCTTTAATAAGATAGAAATCCTTTGTGCATTTTAAATGTGTTTTAAGAATGATGTTTGGATTTAAATGTGTACCACTGAAAATTAACTACTCTGTTTTAAAACTACTCTGTTTCAAACTACTTTGTTAGCTGGAAATATCTTCTTGGCAGGGAGGGGCACCACTCAAGTAGTGGATATTGGCAGCTAAACTCACCATGGAGAATAAACAGGAAAGTGAACTAGTCTTTGATTGGTTGTTCACTTCAGAAGGAGTAACAGACCGTACGACCCCATTTACATCGGTGGTGCACAAGTGGAACAGGCCAAAAGCTTTAAGTTTCACAGGGTCAATATCACAAATGACCTGACTTGGTCCAACCAAGCAGCGTCCACTGCCAAGAAGGCCCACCAGCGCCTTTACTTCCTGAGGAAGCTAAGGAAATTTGGCCTGTCCCCTAAAACCCTCACTAATTTTTATAGATGCACCATAGAAAACATTCTTCTGGGGTGCATCACAACCTGGTATGGAAGTTGTCCTGTCCAAGATCAGAAGAACCTGCAGAAGATCGTGAACACAGCCCAGCACATTACACAAACCAATCTTCCATCCTCGGACTCACTTTACACCGCACGCTGTTGGAGCAGTGCTCACAGGACAATCAGGGACACGACCCACCCAGTCAACATACTTTTCATCCCTCTTCCCTCCGGGAGAAGGCTCAGGAGCTTGAAGACTCATACAGCCAGATTTAGGAACAGATTCTTTCCAACTGTGATAAGACTGCTGAGCGGATCCTGACCCGGATCTCGGCCATACCTTCCAAACATCTGGACCCGCCTCTCGGTTTTTTTGCACTACCTTACTTTCCCTTTTCTATTTTCTATTTATGATTTATAATTTAAATTTTCAATATTTACTATTGATTTGTACTCCAGGGAGCACAAAGAGCAGAATTAAATATCGCTGTGATGATTGTATGCTCTAGTATCAATTGTTTGGCAACAATAAAGTATAAAGATTGGGTGATTATAGAGTAACCTCCCCCCCCACCTTTAGTGAGGGCACTCAAGGGTATTTATATTGGATCGGGCTTAAGGTCTTCATTTGAGTCTCGAACTTTATGGTCAGCAAATCCAATACCACACCTCATTAGCTTGAGGATAAGAAACCAAGAACAGGGAACACTCTGGGTGGTGACTTAGGACAAATAGTATTCCAGAAATCTGTTATGAGGTCTCAGATTTGAATCATATAGACTCCAGGCCTAGTTATCTAAATTTTCAGGCAATACTAAGTTAGGAGAGACAGTAATTGAGCAGATGGGAGCAGAATGTTACCAAGAGAAACAGGGAGATGATGTGTGTGAACCAGGAAATTCCAGATGGCATTCAGTGTTGGAAATGCAAACATTATATTTATTTTATATCAAGACTATGATCTAACAAAAAGAGACCAGGAGTCAGAAATGAACAATCATATTTAGGTGTGCACAAATCATGTAGATTTAGAGGACAGGTGCAAAAAGTAGGGCAGAACAGATTGTGACTCGTGTCATTTCTAGGGTCAGGAATCAGACTTCATTTAGAGCACCAAGCAATGCACACAGAATGCTGGAGGAACTTAGCAGGCAAGGCAGCAACTATGGAAAAGAGTACAGTCGATGTTTCGGGCTGAGACATTTTGGCAGGTCTGGAGCACACCATGCTCTTTATGCGGGCATTTGTGGCACATAATAAACCTTGTTTGGATGGGGATTTGATGAAGTGGTTAAAATTATACATTTATTCTTTTAGGGGAATCCAGAACAATGCGGGCATAATAAAAATTTGATTTTTTACATGATGCAGGTTTTTACTTATTATACAAAGATGACAATGAAAATGAAACAGAGACAAGTAAACAGAGTTGAGGTAAAATCAAATAGAATGAAATAATTTATGCATCTATGTTCCTATTACGAACACCAGCATCATTGTTTTAAAACACACACCAATTACATGAAAAGAAACTTATGCATTCCCTTATTTGAAGAGCAAAGATAAACAGAACAGTACTCTGGATATGTTCTATGCAGAGGCAGGGTTCAATGATAACACATTGCTTCCTTTAGTCCCTGAAATGTGAAGATGCTAAGAATTCTTGGAGACATGGGAGACCACAGCTGTGGAAATCTGGAGCAGAAGCAAATTGCTGGAGGTACTCAGTGAATCTAGCAGCATCTTTTTTTGGGGGAGGAAGAGAAATTTTGATGTTTTGGGTTGAGAATCTGTATTTTGGGTTGGCTCAAAATGTCAATTTCAGTACGCTGGATGAACTCAGCAGGTCGGGCAGCATCAGTTAGAAATGATGAGTTGACGTTTCGGGCCGGAACCCTTCGACAGGACTGAAGAATGAAAGATGGGGAAGGATTTGAAAAATCCTTGTAGCTTCAGTTGAAAGACCAGTAATTCGAAAGACCTGAAAGACAAAGGGGTACGGGGGGGGGAATCATTGACGTCATAGCCCTGAAAACAATGGGTAGTAGAAGAAGGAGGCGGAACCATGAGGGAGCTGGGGGAGGGGATAGAGTGAAATAGGGATAGAGGAAGGGAGGGGAGGGAATTACCGGAAGTTGGAGAATTCTATGTTCATACCAAGGGTCCTTACTGGTCTTTCAACTGAAGCTACAAGCATTCTTCAAATCCTTCCCCATCTTTCATTCTTCAGTCCTGACGAAGGGTTCAGGCCCGAAACGTTGACTCATCGTTTCTGACTGATGCTGCCCGGCCTGCTGATTTCATCCAGCGTACTGAAAGTGTTGCTTTGATCACAGCACCTGCAGATTATTATGTGTTTTCGAAATGTCAATAATTCCTATCCCTTCGCAGGGATAGCTCAAATTCTCTGAACTCTTTCAGTCGTTTGTTTCTTGTAAAGTGTTCTCTTTCTTTCTCTCTCTGAAACACCATCTACTTACATTTCATTTTGTGTTTCAACATATGTTCTTAAATAATAGAATGCTATTTAAAATTCTGAGAATTACACAATAAACCACACAGTATAAGCTCTTCGGCTGAAATATATTCACTATTACTTGAATTTGACATTATCCTTACATTCACTGAAAATCTCTAAGGATTTTGAAGTGAGTTATATTGATAACAATTTAAATAACTTAGAAGCACTTTCTGAATTTTCCAAAACATACAATATTTGCTCCTTAATTGGGCATTGCTACTGGGAAAAGTTTGTAGCCCAATGCAATACACACAAAATGCTGGAGGAACTCAGCAGGTCACGCAACATCTATGAAAATAAATAATCAAAGCTTTTTAGCCCTGCCTTCACTCCCTTCTTTTTCACCATTCTGAATGGACCGCTTTCTCTGCAACTCCGGATAGTTGTACAGTTTCTCAGGCAACCACAGAAGATACAACCCCCCCCCCCACCTCTTAACCTTTCACTTCCCACCATAAAGAGGGCCAAATATTGCTTCTAGATTAAGAACAAATTCTCTTGCACTTCTACTTTTGCACCCAGTGCTCACAATGTCTCTACATCAAAGAGGCTAAACACAGATTGTGTGAACATGAGTTTCCAGTCTTGTGTCATGGTAATTCCAGATCACCCAACCTCCAACCTCTCAGCCTTCAACTTTCTACAGAATTTGAACAATGCCCAATGTAAGCTTGAGGAATGACATCACAGAAGGAACTTCCTGCTTGTTTCCATTTGCTTCCCTTTCTTTCTCTAGATGCGGTTCTTGTTTTGCTAAAATATGTGAGGAGCATTTACTTGTTGGAGTTTAGAATAATGAGGGGGATCTCACTGAAACTTATGAATATTCAGAGGCCTAGTTAGAGGTGACATGAAGAGGATGTTTTGAATAGCCGTGAAGTCTAGGACCAGAGGGTCAGAATATCCTCGGAACAGAAGGATGACCCTTTAGAACAGAGATGATAAGTACTTTCTTTAGTAAGAGGGTGGTGAATCTGTGGAATTCATTGCAACAGATGGCTGTGGTGGCCAAATCTTTGGGTGTACTAAAGTGGAGGCTGATAGGGCTAATAAATGAGCAATGTTTAAGATTCTGCAGTAGATCTATACTTATTAACTCTTGTACACCACAATGAATTGCCTACTCTCCTGAATGATAAAAGTTGGTACTTACGCTTATGCCAGGAGTACCCGGTGGACCAATTGGCCCAGTTTCACCAGGGACACCTGGTTTGCCATCTTTACCAGCAGGGCCAGCAAAACCAGGTTGCCCAGGTATGCCCTAGCAGTAAGATAAAGGTAGAATTAAAACATAGAAATTAATTAGCACTCAAAGTTCAAAGTAAATTTGTTATCAATGACTGACAAACAACTAATGTGCAAAAGATAGGTAGCTGTGGGTGGGTGATGGGGAGGTACAAGGGAGTGATAGATGGATGATTAATTAACTAATTAATACTGAGAACATGAGTTTATAGTCCTTGGCACATTTTATCAAAGCAGTTCAGAGTTGAGATAAGTAAAATTGTCCATGCTGGTTCAGGAACCTGATGGTTGAAAGGTAATAACTGTCCCTGAGTCTTGTAGTGTCGGACCCAAGGCTCCTGTACCTCCTTCTCAAAGATGCATCAAGAAGAGGACATGGCCTGGATATTGGGGGTCCTTGATGATGGATGCTGCTTTCTTGGGGCAGTTTCCTTGAATATGTGCTGAAAGATGGTGAAGGCTTTGCTGTGTTGAACTGAAGTCCCTCAGCTTACTCTGTGGTGCTTAGCCAAAGTAGAATGAGACATCTTTGTAACACACCTAAGCTACCTTGCTGTGACATAACATTAGTGAGGAGTTATGACACTTGCTTTTCATTTTACACCAAATAAAACAAGGAAACAATTTTTTAGAATGTACTTAGATCTTAAGTGGTCTTATCCTTGGTAATAAAGTATATTGTGTTGTTTCTAGAAAAAGTTCATGACAATCAAATCATGACGGTTTTTCATCACGATGTAGGCCTCAAATTCGATTCAATTGGATGAATCAATTAAGATCTGTACAAACAAGTAAGTTAAACTCAAATGTTAACTTAATGTCAAAATAATACTAAAAATGCAATAACTTGGTCATTATCTTTACTTTCCGATGTAATATAAAATAGCACCAGACTTACAGATTCTCCTTTTGCTCCAGGTTGACCAGGTGGACCACTCTTTCCAGATTCGCCCTTAAAAGTGAAAGCGTTACTCTTGTTAGAAAGCAATTTTAGAAATAGTTTTGTTTTCTGATTTGACAGACTACCAGGTGAAATATTACATCTGACTGGTATATCCTTTGTACTGTATTTCCTGTAGGGGCTCCCAACATGTGGTCCATGGACCCCTTGTATAATGGTACTAGTCCAAGGCATAAAAAAGGCTGGGAACCCCTGTCCTATAGGAGTATTTCTAAAGCTAACCTCTGCAAATGTTGTATATCTTGGTAACACTGTGTAATAGTAATAGAAAAAGCAGATACATACATGTAAACTGCACAAATGTTTAATATAACAATAGTAGTTGGCATGCAATAATCTATAAACCGCTTTCAGGGTGTTGTTTTTATTTTTGTATTATGGCTAGATGACAGTGTGATGGTCAATAAACAGGGAAAAGGAAAGATGTACTCTATTATCAGACCAGAATCCGACTCATGTGGACAAGGCCCTTATGCTGTGGTATTGCCTATTGCAGTTGCCCACGTGAGGAGACACCAGAGACAGTGTGGGAGAGAGAAGAGTCTGCTCCACCATTTCATCTTGGCTGGTTTATTATCTCTCTCAACCCCATTTCCTGCCTTCTCCCTGTAACTTTTGACACTCTGACTAACTAAGACCCTAAACTGGTCTTAGTTAATAAACTGGACTGGTCAAAGAACACTGAGGCTGTCTACAAGAAGGGTCAGAGCCGTCTCTATTTCCTGAGGAGACTGAGGTCCTTTAACATCTGCCGGACGATGCTGAGGATCGTGATGCCAGTGCCATCATGTTTGTTGTTGTGTGCTGGGGCAGTAGGCTGAGGGTAGCAGACACCAACAGAATCAACGTAAGGCCAGTGATGTTGTGGGGACGGAACTGGACTCTCTGACGGTGGTGTCTGAAAGGAGGATGCTGTCCAAGTTGCATGCCATCTTGAACAATGTCTCCCATCCACTACATAATGTACTGGTTGGGCACAGGAGTACGTTCAGCCAGAGACTCATTCCTCCGAGATGCAGCACAGAGTGTCATAGGAAGTCATTCCTGCCTGTGGCCATCAAACTTTACAACTCCTCCCTTGGAGGGTCAGTCCTGGACTTATTTCCTGGCATAATTTACATATTACTATTTAACTATTTATGGTTTTATTACTATTTATTATTTATGGTGCAACTGTAACGAAAACCAATTTCCCCCGGGATCAATAAAGTATGACTATGACTATGACTATCAACCTCTGCTTTAAATATAAAGTCCTCCACAGCCATCTGTGGCAATGAATTTCTCAAATTCACTACCACCTGGCTAAAGAAATTCCTGCAACACATATAAAAGTTGCTGGTGAACGCAGCAGGCCAGGCAGCATCTCTAGGAAGAGGTGCAGTCGACATTTTAGGTTTGTAAAGAAATTCCTTCTCATTTCTGTTCTAAATTGACGTCCCTCTATTTTAGTGGTTCCTAACCTGGGGTTCACGGTGCCCTTGCTTAATGGTATTGGTCCACATAATAAGAAAGATTGGGAACCCTTGTTCTATTCTGAGGCTGTGCTCCCTGGTCCGAGACTCATCCACTATAGGAGACATCCTCTCCATATTCATTCTATCTAGGCCTTTCAATATTCAATATCAATCTAAACCTTTCATACCCCTCCATTTTTCTTTCATCCATTTGCCTATCTAAGTGTCACTTAGATGTCCCTAATGCCCTATTGTACCTGTGTCTCCCTGGCAGGATATTACATGCACCAACTACACTTTGTGTTGGAAAAAAAAGCACTGACATTCCCCCTATACTTTCCTTTAATCAGCTTAAAATTATGCCCCTTGTGCTAGCCATTTAAGCTCGGGGTGGGGGGAGTCTGTGGCTGTCCACAATCTATATCTTTTATCATCTTTACATCTCTCATCTTTCTTCACTCCAAACAGAAAAAAAAACCCTTGCTCATTCAACCTTTTCAACTCTGTTCTAAATTGACGTCCCACTATTCCAGGGGTTCCCAGCCTGAGGTCCACGGACACCTTGCTTAATGGTATTAGTCTATGGCACATACTTACCGGTAGACCTTTATCACCTGGAAATCCATTAGTTCCTGGTGGACCTGGAGGACCAATGGGACCAGGCCCACCAATGTGCCCAGGAGTTCCAGGAAGACCCTAAGAACATAAAGAAAACTGGTGTGAATAGTGTTTCTACTAAAGGCTATACTTTTGGATAGCGCCAAAGGCATATAACTAAAACAGCAAACGTAAAATAACAGGACAATTGAAATTTTAATTGGTCCCTTTAAAATGTAGAACAAAGTACCTTTGGCTTCTGTTAAGGAACAGATAATTCACATTGAGTGATTAAATCATGTTCAAATGAAAGATGCAAGCCAAATTAATGAGACATTTATCAGATTGTCTCCTCTATAATCAATGCATTACTCCACTGTATTTGTTACATATTTTCACAATAAATGAAAAATGATTTTGATGTAACTGACCTGAAGCCCTGGTGAACCAGGTGATCCATCTTTTCCAGGATTCCCCTGCAATACAAATCAGAAGTAAACAGACAGATGTTGTTTTCCACCATTTACTAAATGGTAAATGGAAAACTGATGTGCAGCAAATGTTGGTTACGTACAGGATTTCCTCGGTGTCCACTAGGACCAACATTCCCTGGTAGACCTCTAAGTCCTGGAAGACCATTGGAACCAGGAGGACCTTTTTCACCAGATTCACCCTGCAAGGTAAAGTATTAAAGACTAGTTACATTCTTGAAAATGTGTAATCCTTTGGATAGTTTGTACATAATCTAAATTACAAGAGAAAAAGATGAAGCGTATTTTGCTTTCTAATCATTATTTAAAAGAGACATTTTAATGTAACCATTCTTAGTGATGACAGGTTTTGCCAGGACATCAATTCTGTAGGTCTTCCATCATGTTTGTAACTATTTGTACTTTGTCCCATTGAATTCTCTCCAGGATCTGGGTAGAAATAGGAGGTAAAAGCTGAACTTCTCCCTTCTCTAAGATGGAAACTCCCACCTTAGCAGCCTCTAGGGACCCAGTGAAATATTGACAAGACAGAAATTTTGCCTCTTCAAGCTACGTTACATGGCGTGTGGTGGCGGAACATTGTGAATCTTCTCCCTGGTTCTCACACGAAGAAGCAATCTCAAGATATACCAGAAAATTCTTTTGATTTGGTCCTTAGAAAATTGAAACCAGCTAGCAGCAGAGTTACTGAGTTCCAGAGTGAAAGTCCAAAATTTTCTGGATAAGATTGTAAAATATCCCAAAATTTCTCCTTGAGATGCAAGAGACATATACACCTCTTACAGTAGTTCCTCATTGGTCTTGATGCCCATGGGTGTATGACATGTAGAACTATTTTCTTTGATGTGCCTACCTGTGTTATCTTAATCATTCAATCTAATTGTGCTCTCTTTACATTCAGAATCATTTCCACTATATTAACCACTGTAGCTTTTTATATGTTTTTTTTCTATGAGCTTGAACAATTTGAATTTGAAGAGATGAAATTATAAAGTGATACAGCATGGATACAGGCCTTATGGCTCAGCTCACCTAAGCCAATCAAGGTGCCCATTGAAAGTTAGTCTCATTTGCTTGTGTTTCGGTCCATATCCCTAAAATAAAATCCCTTTTTCCTGGGACAAAGACTGTGTACATTCAGCATCTTAATGCCCTTTTATAAGGTCATTCCCTCAGCTTCCTTTTCTCTGGGGAAAACAGTCCCAACCTCTCCAGTTTATTCTTCTAACTCAAGCCCTCCAGTCCTGGTAAAATCCTTGTGAGTTTTTTGGCATTCTGTATAGCTTCATCACATCTTTCCTACAGCGAGTGGCCAGAGGCACAGTCTTGGCAACATCTTGTACAACTGTGACATGACATCCTAACCCTTCTATTCAACTATCCAAACTTTGAATTCAAGCATGATATACAACTGCTTCACCCACCTGTCTACCTGTATTACCACTTTCAGGGAACTATGTGCTTGTAAGCCCTAGGTCTTTCTGTTCAACAACACTCTGCCAGTCACTGTATATGTCCTACCAGGTTTAACTTCCCAAGATCAATTACTTCACACTTGTTTGAGTTAAACTGCATCAGCCATTCCTTCAACCACTTTCACAATTGACCTACATTTTGCGGTAACCTTCCTTGGTATCCATTGTTCCACGAATTTTATCATCATCCAGAAACTTTTTAATCATGTCACTAACACTCAACAAAATCATTAATCGTTAGAGTTCTCCATCTGAAAACAATCCTCACCATCACCAAGCCAATTTTGCATCCATTCAATTGGATCATCATGGATCACTCTTCTGGATCAGCTTAGCAACTTGTACTTATAGGCTTCATGGTCAAATAAGTTGACATTCCTTTTGTACAGTATTGCTTTCACCGCACTTGTTCAAGCTACCCTCCCTCTCCCATTAGATGTAAATTTTGGCTTCATTGTAAAACCTGCATTGTAAATACTGAAATTCATAACTTAACAGCAGAATTTTAACACATAATTTGGGAAGACACCTCAAAATCTGTGTAGAATGTCACCATGACTCCTTTTCCTCTCTTTCCTGAACATTATACACTAAATAGGCACTATTAAAAGTGAAAGACAGATCAATTTTCAGTCATCAATCAACAACCCTAGGAATGATTATTACATTATTTGTTCAATTACTGTTTGTAGCAATTTGCTGTCCATCAAATGCTGTCACTTTTCTCTTTGTCAGAACCATCAATCACACATTGCAAGTACAGTAGACGCCAGTTAATTGGGCCATCGGTTAATCGGGACAGCTGCTTATTTGGGACAACACTTAAGAACAAGATCTAATTGGGAAAAGAGTCAGAACTCCTTTTGTTTATTTGTGACTTGATGCCACTTAATTGGGACAGGAGACTGTTGTTGAACAGTTTCAAACCAATGTCAGTCATGTGCACTTGTGTGGCTAATAGACACTACAATGTGTTTAGAATGAACAGTTTTGAAATGGGCATCAGTAGTGTGTGTTTGCATTCAAAAAGCAATGATTTTTGTCACTGATAGTTGCTGAGGCAATTAAGAACTGTTTTGCTCACTGTGGTTTCAAGCATTTAGGCTTGAAGGTGCAAGAAATGGCAGGGAGTGTAATTGAAATGGCTTCACTTCACAAGTTAGGAACTATGTAGAATTTGAAGGTATCAACAATAATCTTGAATGTTACAATGAAATGAAGATTTGGAGGATTCAATTGTTGAAAGCATTGTATGAAGGCAATCCATTATCTGCATTAGGTGTGGGACAATAAATGCTGGGCTTGCCAGCAATGCCCAGATCCTGAAGAAAATAACTAAGTCCATGAAATAACTCTGCCATGGATGGTCCCAAGTCTGGCTGCAAAAGGGGGAGTATTAGACTCGGGGGCCAGCAACCGCATCCCGTAGAAACCCGGCGCTACAGAAACATTAAGAGAAGCCCCAAAGACCTCATCCCTGGGAAAGAAGGGATTTTCTAGGATGGGCTGCATCTATGGGTCCAGGACAGAGGACTCTGGCAAGCTGCCGTCAGCAGCTTGTACCCCAGTAGGGGTGGTGGGTTTAAGAAGATGAAGCCCATGAAATGCCTATTGTCAAACATTCAAAGTAAATGTACTATCTAAGTAAGTATACCATACATGACCTTGAGATTCATCTTCCTGCAGGCAACTACAAAACAAAGAAACATAGTAGAATTCACGAAAACTCTGCATCACAAAGACAGCCAAACATCTAATTTGCAAGAACAAAAAAAAAATTGAAAACAATAAAAAGCAACAAACAACCCACAAAACATAAGCCACAGAGCCCCTGAAAGAAATCCACATACTTTAGGACCTGGTTGACCACTAGCACCAGGATTCCCAGGATTGCCATTTCTGCCCTAAACGGAAATATAAACAGAAATTTTATTAGTATGAATTTAAAGACAACCATATAAGGAGAACTGAAGGGGCAGTATGAATAATGCTTTGCACTAATTACACATTTCACTTACAGGGGGACCATCTTTACCAGGACTGCCATCATATCCTCGTAAACCCTAAACAAAAGATAGACCCATGTTTAGAGACTGCTTCCAAGGAGAATCTTAACAATAAAATCACTTCAATATTTTATCAAGGGAAGTAATCAGAATTTAATGATTTTAGATTTCAACTTGAAACATGTTTCCATAAAATCGTCAATTTCAAAATTGAATTCCAGTTATTAACTTTCAGGCCCTAGAGCAATATTTACTGGTTGCTATAATCATTACTTAATTTTTTACTGTTACTATGGAAGATGTGATTATTTTCATTTCATAATATAGATCAAAGTTACCTGGAGAAAAATATTGATAACAGATGTTGGGCATTCTCTATATAACAGAGATGCATAAATGATAATAACAGCACTTACTGGTGTTCCAGGCACCCCATCCCGTCCTCTCTCACCACGTAAACCAGGACGACCCTAATGCACATGATAAAGAGAAACACTCATTTCACAACATAAAATTAATTTTTTACATTAATTACATTGATAAAAGAAATGCTTATCTGCTATATCAGAATATGGGTTTATAATACAATTGGTTGCACATTAATGTGTATGAAATGGAAAGAGCAGCTTAATAACCTACATGTCAAAGAGCTATTGTTTGTCCTTCTGTTTTCCAAAGTAAACATAAGGATTCGTTCCGTGCCTCAATGACCTCATGAGGAGCGGGTGTCATAGACTGGTGTTTCCCAGGATCTTGAAAGGCCTGAATACAATGGACATGGAACAAATGCTTTCTCCCATGAGAGAATATAGAAATCGGGTTCACTGTTTGAAAATGGCCGACTTGTCATTCAAACCAGAGATAAGGCAAAAATATTCTCTCAGAGGATTGTGTGCTTTTAGAAATCTCTTCTTCAAAGAGTGGTAGAAGTAGTGTCACTAAATATTATAAAGAAACAGATCATTGATAAATGAAGAATAAAACTTACTGGGAATAAGTGAGAATGTTGAAGCTACAATAGATCAGCCATGATCCTTTCCTCTGGTGGTTCAACAGGCTGACTAGTCTCTTCCTGCTGCGAATTCTCATTCTAGTATGTAAAACTGCTTGAGAATTTTTATCTACATGGCTTCTACATTATATCTACAATTCTATCTATGTTACATTTAAACCATTTAAATTAATGAGTGTAAAATATAGATGCACTGCTTTTCAAAATGGATTTCTTCAAACTTTCCTCTTCCAGAAATTAGCAGAAACTGAGGCTAATAGCTTAAGTGTATAGGCTGTAATCAGGCATTGGAATAACCAGTTGAGTTTCAAAATAGCTTTAATCAATTTAGAGAAGTGGGGAATGCAGTGACTTCTTCAATGTATATGATCTCTGTTAAATGATGCCTACATTATTGGCAAACCAATTTTGGATCTGTTGCAAGTCCAAAATGCATTAATGTCACATGCATCAAGATAATGACATGCATATGTATGAGCAGTCCTTTTCTTCATTAAGTCCTCAAAATCACAAGGCTCATCTTCTCTCCTTTTCAGGTTGAGAACAACTTGTTTCCATATCTAGCTCAGTTCAGTAATCTTGAAGTATCTGATGAGGTATTGCTGGATCTTATAGAGAGAAGTTACTTGACAGGTCAGTATGGGGTAGGTTGCATGGGAGGTGCTTGGACCTTTTCACTGTTTATGTTAGACTTCGGTGTTCCCAACATACTAACTTAAGATTCTTAATGCCATACTAAATTTGCATTCTTCATTTAGAAGGATCACGGCTCAGGGAACCTTATGAATCGGTGGGTGCTGTGTTTTTACAAGGCGTCTTTGAGAGAAACCTTGGGTATTTCTCCTGTTTACCTGGTAATGTATTGTCATGATATTGGAATGAAGGCTTTTTTTTTCCAAGAGTCTAGTGACAATTGGAATTAGCTAAGAGTAATTTGGGCCTCATTCTTGGGGACGTTATCCAACATCTAATTAAGTAATCATGTTGTATTCAATGATTCTTTGTTTGCATTCAGGCTTATCCTTATATGTAAAATTAAAGTTCAAAGTGAATTTATTATCAAAGTACATATATGTCACCATCCACAATCTTGTGATTCATTTAATTGTGGGCATGCTCAATAAAACCATAATAGAATAATAACCATAATAGAATCAATGTACACTAATTACCAATTCTCCTGGACACTTAAATTGTTTAGGTCTGATCAACCCAGCCCATTACAGTAATTATCCACAATCAGCATCTGAAATGTACTATCAACATACATAATATAGAATATATGCTACAACAAAAGTATTTTAATGCTTCTTCTTAAAATGTTCTTTGTTTTTTAACTTTATAAAATTTACTTAACCTAATGTTTTGATTTGATTTTGTATTTTATCATTTTCTTCAATAGGACATCCAAAAGCCATAGGCTCTACTTCCCTGAAGCAGCAGTAAGGGAACGAACTCCACCAGCAGCATGATGCACTGGGTTCAAAATATATTCTGGCCTTAACTTTACATTATGTCCCATAAACAGGATTAAGAAGGACAGTATCTGCCATCCATACATACGCACAGGCAGCTTTCAAATTGATACCAGTTTTATTCATGGGAATCGGTAGTTATGCCATTGTATCTTGTTATGATATTGGAAGTGGAATTGGTTTATTATTGTCAGATGTACACAGATGCAGTGAAAATTTTGCCTTGCATGCTGTTCATAGAGGTCAAATCATTAAACAGTGTATTGAAGTAGAACAAGGCAAATCAAGAACAGAATACAAAGTGAAGTGTATTGGCATTTGGGAAGAAATAGATCTAAAGATACAGAGTGATATGTACTTGCACCTTGGACAGAGCTGCTGCTCTCTGAACCAACTGGGCATACAGACCACAGTCAACCAACTATGTCATGGCAGATGAAAACTGAAATTGGACTGTGACTTTAGATAGGTAGATATTTAAGGAAAAGATGTGTCAGTATTCACATTCTCTATGGCAACTAATACCAAGACATTTTGTAAATTTGTTTTACCATCGCTCCAGGTGAGCCATCGGATCCAGGAGTGCCTCCATCTCCCTGTTTGAGAATGAAATGGAAAATCACTGTAATTCTAACAATAACATCCAGAAAACTTAATTATTTAGTTCTCTTTACTTTAATAATGAATTGGTGATTTTTTAAAATCAGAATTAATTGGGATAATTACCTTTGGGCCTGAAGGTCCTCGTTCACCTTTGCTACCATCATGTCCATTGATTCCCTGTCAATAGACACATGCAGTTAGACAATCCACATACATTTCTACAATGCAAGCAGTAGAAATAAACTATTGTTAATAATTGAGTTGTTATGGATAATATCCCATTATAATTATGGAATTAAAATATAAAAGCGTTTCTCCTGGATACTTACTCTATATCCTTTCAATCCAGGCATGCCAGGTCTTCCAGCAATACCAATAGGACCCTTTAAGAGAAATGGCACTGTCTTTGAATAGTTTCCATTAACAATACAATGTGAGTGGCAAGTTCATTTTTACCACAACCAATGAATCAGTCTGGGTAAATACCTGCCCCAACTTTTTAAGGTGGTAAGAATAGAGGTGGACATTGTTATCAAAGGTATTATTTCTTTGAAAGGTAACTAAGATTCTTACTACACACATGTTTGTCAAAGGTCTTCACAGCAGCATTGGCTTAACTTGATTTTCAATCTTAAATCGGTAGAGTTGCGAGAAGTCTGGACTCGCACATGGCCTTGCAGGAAAACGCAGTACTTGATTACCACAATGATATCATGCCTCCATAGATCTGACTAGCTAACTATGAGGAAAGATTACACAAGCTAGAGAAGCATCTGCTGAAAATCAGAAGTTTAAGGATTGTTTGAGAAATGGATGAAAATCTTCAATATAGGGTGGATAAATAAAAGGTACTACTAATAAAAAACCTAAAATATTGATTGCAATCTTTCAAACTACATACAAATGCATCAAAATAGAATTAAGACTTAGTGAAACTGTTGTATCTTCATGAAACACAAGGAGTACCTTATTGCTAAAGACGCAATTGAAAGAATTTAAAAGTCTCTTAATAAGTATATTTAGCCAGCTGTGACAAACTCTTAGAAACTGGTAGTGAACGTAATTCGGAGACCCCTTTCAACAACTTGATGTGGTCTTCACGAATATCAACAACTTCTTTATCAAAAACAATATATTATTCTTCAGTCTAAACAGTATATATTTCAATAAGTGTGCTGCTTATCACCAAACAATACAAATTGTATGTTCACCTGCAGAGACAATTATGCATTAATTTTATATATTTTTTTTACTTACTGGAGGACCTGGCAGTCCTCTGTGCCCATCTTTTCCTGAACTTCCAGGCGAACCCTAATTTTAAACATTACAATATCAGTTGTTATAGCAGATTTGGGATGGCAGCTTTAAAAACTGCTTTGAACTGTATGCTGCTGACACAAGCATTTGATAGTCAATGCAAAATTCTGAGATTCCGAGATAAAACAGGCTGCCTATTTGCCATGAAACCATTGAATTGCACAGGAAAAGACACATTTCATTCTCATTATTTTAAATATTGACAAAATACTGAGAAATAATAAATTGGGTAGGACCAGGATGATGGAAATGTGAAATTAGTCAAATAAGTCAATAGAGATTTTAATGCGTAGTATAAAATCTCTATAATTCCGATTCAAAAACATCAATGACAATACATGCTGCTCTTCAAATCATAAGGGAAGCTACAATTACATCAAATGAACATGTTGTAGCAAAGACTAAAAGATGATTGTCCAAAATCTGATTTATTGGGTCAATGTTTGCATCAATAGTTAATAGAAATCTCAAATACCCTCCAAAAGCAATCATTGGTATTGCAAGGTATGAGAAACACTTGTCTATTTATGTTCACAAAAGTGCACATCAAACTTATTCTTCCTGCTGATTATTCTGATTTCAATCTAGTCTATGTTAAACAAGATATTGATGAGGTCCAGCATGAATCATCGGCACGGATCAAGATAGCCTGGACCTCCGGGGAAGATTAATGTGCCTATAGATCTAGTGTTATAGACAATAGGTGCAGGAGTAGGCCATTTGGCCCTTGGAGCCAACACCGCCATTCACTGTGATCATGGCTGATCATCCACAATCAGTACCCTGTTCCTGCCTCCTCCCCATATCCCTTGACTCTGCTATCTTTAAGAGCTCTATCTAACTCTTTCTTGAAAGAATCCAGAGAATTGGCCTCCACTGCATTTCTGAGGCAGAGCATTCCACAGATCTACAACCCTCTGTGTGAAAAAGTTTTTCTTCAATTCCGTTCTAAATGGTCTACCCCTTATTCTTAAACTGTGGCCTCTGGTTCTGGACTGCCCCAACATTGGGCACATGCTTCCTGCCTCTAGTGTGTCCAATCCCTTAACAATCTTAAATGTTTCAATCAGATCCCCTCTCATCCTTCTAAATTCCAGTGTATACAACCCCAGTTGCTCCAATCTTTCAACATATGACATTCCCGCCATCCCTGGAATTAACCCAGTGAACCTACGCTGCACTCCCTCCATAGCAAGAATGCCCTTCCTCAAATTTGGAGACCAAAACTGCACACAATACTCCAGGTGGGGTCTCACCAGGGCCTTGTACAACTGCAGAAGGACCTCTTTGCTCCTATACTCAATTCCCCTTGTTATGAAGGCCAGCATGCCATTAGCTTTCTTCACTGCCTGCTGTACTTGCATGGTTACTTTCAGTGACTGATGAACAAGGACACCCAGATCTCATTATACTTCCCCTTTTCCTAACTTGACACCATTCAGATAGTAACCTGCCTTCCTGTTCTTGCCACCAAAGTGGATAACCTCACAGTTATCCACATTAAACTGCATCTGCCATGCATCTGCCCACTTACCAAACCTGTCCAAGTCACCCTGCATTCTCATAACATCCTCGTCACATTTCACACTGTCATCCAGCTTTGTGTTATCTGCAAATTTACTAACGTTACTTTTAATCCCTTCATCTAAATCATTAATGTATATTGTAAATAGCTGCGGTCCCAGCACCGAGCCTTGCGGTACCCCACTAGTCACTGCCTGCCATTCTGAAAAGGACCCGTTAATCCCTACTCTTTGTTTCCTGTCTGCCAACCAATTTTTTATCCATGTCATTACCCTACCCCCAATACCATGTGCTCTTGTTTTGCCCACTAACCTCCTATGTGGGACCATATCAAAGGCTTTCTGAAAGTCCAGGTACACTACATCCACTGGCTTTCCCATGTCCATTTTCATAGCTACATCCTCAAAAAATTCCAGAGGATTAGTCAAGCATGATTTCCCCTTCATAAATTCAGGCAGACTCGGACCTATCCTGCTACTGCTATCTAAATAAACGTCCGAGGTCGGCCGAGGTGCGACAAGTGAAGGACTGAGTGAAGGGATTGGCTGAGTAGGAGCGGTTGATTTAAAAACCGGTCGGGACTATCCAGCAACACAAACGTTCAAGGTCGGCCGAGGTGCAACAAGTGAAATGAATTAGTCAAAATATCAGCCAATATAATCAAGGTTTGCTCTAGGGGAGCGGCCTGTCGGGGAGCGGCCTTGTCGAGGGAAGTGCCTTGTGAGAAAAGTGTGAGTCTTTGTCTCGAGAGTCTTCGGTGAGGAGGCTGTGGGAGGAGACTACGCCACAGTTGGAGAGGGTGAGAAATGGTGAAGAAATGATAGGTCAACTGATTCAGTGTGATGCTTGCATGATGTGGGAGGTCAGGGACGTTGATGGTGCCTCTGGCTGCTACAAATGTGGAAAGTGTGTCCAGGTTCAGCTCCTAAAGGACCGCGTTGAGGCACTGGAGAAGCAACTGGATGACCTCAGGTTCATCTGGGAAACCGAGAGTTTTCTGGACACTGTTAATAAGAACTCATACCCGAACTTTTGATGAACTATTGCACTGTCACTCACAATAGGGAAAACCCTTCAACCATATCTCACAGAACTGCCATATTACCCAAACATGTATCACATTTCTCAATGCCATACTCCTGTCTTTTGAAAGATAAGGTTTGCGCAATCCAAGACAACAGGAGAGAAACATAGACAGCCGATGCAGCTGCTCGTCCTTTCCAAATAAAATGCTATGTATCACCACTGGGGCAATTCCCACAGATATTGCAAACAGTAGACTGAAAATTTTGACTATAGCGTTATACCAATGCATGATTTTTCTCCTCAGCCCTTCATTCAGCAACTTCAATCCATCTCCAGTCTCTACCCTTCTCTTATTTACAATGTACACAATCAACTTCACTTGCCAGTCATTGAAATGTTCCCATAACCTATGGACTCACTTTCAAGGACTCTTCTTCTCATGTTCTCTGTATTCATTGCTTATTTATTTAATATTATTGTAAAGCCTGGTTCACATCTTTACTATTATGCAGTAGATATGTCATTTAGCAGCTCTGTAAGAGCAGTTTGTTCTGCTGTCAGCCTGTTTGGGTTATTGTTGAAGATAAGGGATAATGTGGAATGTGTGCAATCTAATCAATGGGAAGTTTTCTTGGTGAGGGACAATAAGGTTGGTGTTGGGCTTGTGTTTGGCAGGAGATGGAGAGGGAAGGCACTGGGGAGAACTGCTCGTAGCAAACAATCCGGTGGGAGACACGTTTGTTCAAGATGGATTGTGACCGACGTTCAGAGGTGGTGGTGCTTTCACACGGACCGAGGGCCCAGCGTGTGAGTGACAGAGAAATTCAAGATGAGCTCCAACTTGTGCACATTTGACTGTTTAATTAGAATGGGCCCTTTTCTTTTTGGTATTCTTTACTAACCCTTCAGTTAAGATTCATAAATATAATTTCTTTAATCGTATGCAGTGTACCATCTGTTGTTTCCTGACACTAATTTGTAACAGGGTAGCAAAATACCCAGCATCCACACAAACCAGAGTTTGGGGCGTGATGAGTTGTCTCAATCTCACGAGTTTGGCAGGACTTAAGAATGGCTTCCCTCGACTTACGCAGCCAAGGAAACCAGGGTGTTTCATTATTATTTCTTTCCTTTTGCATCTGCGGAGTTTGTTGTCTTTTACATATGGTTGAATGCCCAGAATGTGTGTGATCTTTTACTGATTCTATTATGGACTTATTGAGTATCCCACAAGAACATGAATCTCAACATTGTATATGGTGATACATATGTACTTTGATAATAATTTTACTCTGAATTTGGATCAAATGCAGTAAGTTATACTCCTGTACCCTGCCACCACCCATCGCCACACAACACAATCTAACTCTAGTGCCTTAACGATTTCAAATTTTCCATGAAAAAGCTCCTCATGACGAAGATAAAACTTCATTCAATTTCAGTCATAACTATTGTCTGAGATAATGACATTACGTGTAACTTGGCCGATAGAATGGATGTATAATATCCATTAGTAAGATGTTAGGTATAATTAGCGTGCTGCCAAGTTATGGGCAAAGGTTCTATGAATTTCCCCATTTTGATGAACAAAAGTAGGGTCTGTGTTTCTTCTATCATGTGGATTGAAAGGTAAGAGAAACCTTGCATCAAAAAATAAGGCCTCTGTAGTAAGTAAGTTTAGTAAAGGGAAGGAGAATAACCAGCTTGGATGAAAGCATAAAAAAAATCGAAGGAGAAGTGAGAAACAGGAATGTGATGATTAGACAGGAGAAAGGGAATTAATCTGCCAGAGGAAAAGAGTGACACAAATATTTTCAAAGTGGTTTGTTTTAGAGCATTCCTTGGAATGTAACTCAGTAAGATGGGTTAATGCATAATGAAAATGTATTTCAATTTAGAAAGGGGTTGCTTCAACAAAGAAATAGCTAATCATAAGCTAATAATTTAATATGATTGGTAGTCACAAGACAACTTAATGCAACAATTATAAAAGTATTAGATATATGAAGGAGAAAGGAGCTGGCTGAATCAGAGTCAAATTCTTCCACCACACCTGAGTATTACTACCATTAGAGTAGAAAACACAAGCATATCTCTACAGATAAACATTAACCTATTCACATCAAACATCAGTGATGATGAATTTGAGTCTCATCAATGACCTGTGGTTGAATGAAGAAAACATTTGCTTGGTACATTCCTGAACACTGGTTCTTATCTATCTAGTTATTGCCACTTGGGCTTCATTGGTAATGCCAGCATGCATTGCCTTAGGTCTGGTAAATTGCCTTCTTGAACTACTGATGTTCTGCTGGTGAAGGCCACCTATTATGCTATCAGAAAGGCAGTTGCAGGATTTGAACCAATGATTAGGAAGGGACAGTAACTTTTTTATAAGTCACATGGTATGTCAATTGGAAGGGAATATGCAGGTGAAAGTGTCCTAACTGCTTGTGTCGCTTGCCTTTTTGTTGGTCGTAGAATTAGTAGGTTTGGGAACAGCTGCCAAACTGGCTTAGACAAGTAACTGTTGTGTACTTTAACAAAGATAAACAATGCAGATACATTGATTATACTTGTGATACTAAACCAAATCATTCTCCAAGACACCATTAGTAGTTATAGTTTAAGTATTATTTGTATTTTTCCAGTTACTTTAAGAATAAAATTTCCTAACTCTTGCTGACGGCAAAATTTTGCTTCATTATACATGTAAAATAAATTAGCAAATAAAATTAGCTAAAATAAAATTTAAGATAATCAAAACCATGAAAACTACATCGAAAAATAAAACTTACCTTTACAGTTTCTTCCGAATATTTCAAATAGTGAATCAGTTATTCTTTCTTATACAAGACTAGGTAAATGTTGACCAGAGTATGAGCATAAAATTAACTGCAATAGATTAATTGAGTTGCAAACACTTTAACTGGAATACTTCACCCTGTTTTGCACTTTGAACATGTTACAGAAAAAGAAAATTGCTGTTACTGGTCAAAAATGATAAATGGCAGCAGCATAGATACTTACATCCTTCCCTGTTGGCCCAGGAGGTCCATATGGACCTGGAGGACCTGGCTGGCCCTGCAGTAAAAACAAAGTAATTAATATCTTCAACAAAACAACAAATTTCACAATATCTACGTCATCTGATTCTAATATCTACTACCTAGTAAATTTATACTATTAAAGATAGAAAGTATAACAAAATATATAGAAAGGTTATTTGATTCGAAACAATTGGTTTATTGATCATTAGAGAATGTCTCTCTGGTGCTTCCTGCTGCCTTCCCCTTTTCTCAAACATGGATCCCCTCTCTCTGCCCCCTTCCCACTCTCAGTCCACAATAGAGACCCATATCAGAATCAGGTTTATCATCACTCACATGTTATGAGATCTGTTTTTCTTGCAGCAGCAGTACTGTGCAATACATAAAATTACTACAGTACTGTGCAAATAAAGAGGGAGATGACAGTCTCCATGATCAATTTGGAAGGTCTCCAAGATTAATTTGGAAGGTGAGAACAGTGTAAATTACTCATTTAATTTACAGTTATATTTTTAATATCCTGCCCATAACTGAAGAACACAAAAAAGATGGAAGCTGAACAAATTGCCTAAAACTTACTTTTTCATGATCAACTACACAAGAATATTTGAATAAATGACAAATATTATGTTTGTGACAATTACATTTAAATCCAAAGCAACTCACACAAAGTGTTGCAGGAGCTTATCAGGTCAGGCAGCATCAATGTAAAAGAGTAAACAACCAACGTTTCGGGCTGAGACCCTTCAACGGGACTGGAAAGAAAGAGAAGTCAGAGCAAGAAAGTAGGGGGTGGGAAGAAGTAGTATAAGGTGGCAGGTGATGGGTGAAACAGGGATGGGGGATGTGGTGAAGTAAAGAGCTGCAAAATTAATTGTTGTTGAAAGAGATGAAGGGCTGGAGAAAGATGGTAACTTGATAGGAGAGGATAAAAGACTATGGAAGAAAGGAAAGAAGGAGGAGAACAGGGGTAGGGAAGGGTGATAGGTAAGGAGGTAAGGTGAGAAAGGGAAACAGGAATGGGGAATGATGAAGGAAGAGCAATTACTGTCAGTTCAAGAATCCAGGTTATTTGCAGAAGAAGCAAGTGACCAAATACCAAGTCCTCCTCAGACCAACTGCACAAAAATTTCCAGTTAATGGTATTTCCTTGTTGTCCATCTTATTTTGATCTTTTATACTGAGCCAAATTTTCTTTCACTATGTCAGATAAAACATGCAAATCTATAGAAAGAGAAACAGGGCTAACAATTTAGGTTGAAGACCCTGTGTCAGGTCTGTGGAAAAAGCAATAATTTTCACCCTGGATCTGGGAGTCTTTGTCAAAACTGGGAAAAGGAAATTCTAACCTACACAGAATTCTGTCCAAATGATTCAACCTGATTTGTCAGCTATCCATTTCCCTCCACAGATGCTGCTGAGAGGCCATGAGTAAATAACTCGGAGTAGAGTGGAGTGGAATATTGATTTGGCAGGCAACTGTAAACTCAGCATCATCCCCTATGGACTTCCTAAAGGCACTTCCCAAAGTAGTCACCCTGTTTGTGTTGATTCCTGCAGAGACAACCATATTAACCTCAGCTTAGTTTTACTTGCTGCTTTCTCTTGGAGCACAACTTTTTTTATCATCTTGAATAGTCTATTGTGTGCAAGTTGGTCAACTTTGTGCAGACTACATTAAATGTATTATCATCTTAGGTCTTCATTGTGTAATGCCCTAGTTCATATTTTTACTGTTATGCTGTTTGTATTTCATTCTGGCAGTTCTGTAAGAGCAGCTTGTTTTCAGCTTGCTCCATTTTCAGCTTGTTTGGGTTATTGCTGAAAATAAGAGCTGAGGAGAAATATGTGCCATCCAATTAGGATGGTTGACTTAATGGGGTGTTTCTCTGGTGAGGGACACTAAGGTTAGGCTTAAGGCTTTTATTTGAGAATAGATGAAGAGGGAAGATTCAGGAGAAAAGATGTCATAGGATTTGACCTGGAGCTGGACCGTTATTCGATAAAGCCAGGGGTGATATCAATTGAGGATCAGTGACTAAGGAAAAACTGTGAGCTCCAACCACCTGTGCACATTAGACTGTTTCATTAAAATGGGCAATTTTTCTTTTTTTTTGTTCTTTTCTTTACTAACTGTTTAGTCAAATTAAGAATCATAAAGATAATCTTTTAATTGTATGCGGTGTACTATCTGGTATTGTGGCACTAATTTGTAACAGGGTAGCAAATGACACAGCATCCACACAAACTGGGGTTTGGTGTGGGAGAGCACCTCACTCCCAGGAGTTTGGCAGGGTCAGAAGTTGTCTTCCCTAGACTTACGCAGCCAAGGAAACCAAAGGGTTTCACTTGTAGTTTCTTTAATCTGACATAATCCTTCCTTTTTACTAAGGAATTAATAAAAGGAATTAGCTGTATTTTTATTAAGGAATTAGCTGTCTTTTTCTGAAAACTCATTTAAGCTGTCCTTCCTGAATTATTTATTCCAATTGCCCTTATTAATCTGATAAGCTTATGATTTATCCCTTACTCCCTTCTTTAAAGATTTGATAGATGTGATCTTGCCCTGTAGCCAAAAAAAATGTGGAAATGGTAGAGCCATTGCTGCGTTCTTCCCATTTCTTTTTAAAGCCTGAGATAGATTCTGTCTTAGCTTGACAATTTAACAAATTTTTAAAAAGTTGAATTCCAGACATAGTCCACATAAAGTTACCACTATCTTTTCTTCCAGAACAGCAATATGACTTTATAATTATTAACTGAGACATATTTGAGCTTTAGTGCTCTACAAATGTATATTGTTTTCCTCTTATTACTACTCCTAGTAAACGTCGCTGTTTCACACGCATATTGATACAAGTAGTATACGGCTTAAGTTTCATTCGGACTTGTGAACACTTGGGGTCAGGATCTAATCTCCTCGATGTGAGGTTCCCATCAGCTCTTCTGCAGCCCATTCCCTAAGCATAAAAGCTCCAAAAAAGGACCATTATGTCAAGTAACATAAAGTATAGAATTTCTTCTTCATTAATGAAAGTGTACAATTTTGTCTGCCATTTGTCTGCCATAGATCTTTTACCTTGTTAAATCCTAAAAATAAACTCATATTAAACCCATGTATAACAGTATCCCTTTTGTTGTGCTCTTGAAAATCAGTTAAAGGTAAATCATTATGTTAGATATTTGCTCACACACAGACACTGGTCTATCATATATCAAAGCTGATGACAGGAATGTTAAAATCTTTTTGATGTGGGTTTCATTTGAAAAGACAGAAAGTTAACCTAAAAGCTTTAAAGGGCCTTCATCTTCATGAGCACATCAACAAGTCAGGAAGATAGAGAACCAAAAGCAAGAAGAAGTGAAACAGTTGAACAGATTGTACGAGGAACTCAGCAAGTTAGGCAGCAACTGTAGAGGAAACGTAGTATACTTTTCCTTCTTCGAAATGCCATTTTCTTAATTGTAGATCTTTATGATACTCACCCTAGGACCAGCAGGTCCAGTCTCACCCGTTCCCCCTGAGTAACCTTGTGGACCCTAGGTGTGAACATAATATACATAATATGATATAAACAATAAATATCATGTTTCAGAATATTATTTTTTTTTTTATAATTCAGCTAAAAGTTCATCATTTTTATTGAATCATGAATTCCTCAAAAGCAGTCATAAAATAGGACATATTTTGATGAGCTTGGTAGTTAAAACCTCAAAAGATACTGAGTAAACTTGGGTTGTTTTCTCTGGAGTGCTGGAGGCTGAGGGGAGATCTGATAGGGGTTTACAAGATTATGAGAGGCCTAGATAGAGTGGATAGAGAGTATCTGATTGCCAGGGTTGAAATCCTTAATAACAGAGGGTATGCATTGAAGGTGAGAGGGAGTAGGTTCAAATAGGATGTAGGAGTAAGTTTTTTACTCAGAGAATTGTGGATGCCTAGAATGTGCTTCTTTGTATGGTGTTGGAGGCAAATTCATTTGGATAGGCACATGAGTGTAAGAGAAATGGAGGGATAGGGACATGGTGTAGGTAGGAGGGATTAGTGTTTGGGTGTTCTGGACTTTCTTTTTACCTGGATGGCACAAAATTGTGGACCAAATGGCCTGTTCCTGTGCTGTATTCTTCCATGTTCTAATATCATTGCTTCATTAGAAAATCAGTTTTGGTTAGACAGTTGTTTTTGAGAATCCTGAAAATACTATCTATTCCATTCCCTCATAACAGTTCAGGAAATTTTAAAACATGTAACTTGCCTGTCATGCTTTACATTTGGAATGGCTGCTCACAGATTCTTCAACAGAGTAGAAATGTAAATCAAGGTATCGAAAGGGAATACGGGATACTTGATACTTACCACTGTTGGCTGAGGCTTGGAATACAACAGGGCGCCCATTGCAAGAACTGTATACATTATATCTCAACTGGAGCACTTTATGCATTTAGAGTTGCCACAGCAAGGACATCATGAATTGGAGAAGGTGAAAACGATCTTATGAAGATCTTGCCACGGGTAAAGAATTGTTGATGCATGGAATGGTTGGTTAGGCTGGAATAGTTTTCATTTGAACAGCGAAGACTGAGGGGATATCTAATCAAGGGGTATAAAATTTTGAGGACCAGATAGTGTGAACAGGAAGGCTGTATTTTCCTTAGTACAGATCAAATATTTGAAGCGTTTGGATCACATTAGTACTTGGTGAATTTAAAAGAGTTAAGGTAATAAATTTTCACCCAAGAGCATTGCAAGTCTGGAATGGACTGTCCAACAGAGCAATAGAGTCCAAAAGCTTCACCACATTTCAAAAGTTCTTGTGCGAGTAGCTGATTTGCCATAGGATTATGAAATTAAGTTTGGCTTTCCCGGATACAAAGGTCTAAATCAACTCCTACTTTGTTGTATTTCTGTTATATCTCAATTCAACCAGTAGTGATACTTCTAAAATACATCACTAGCCATGGATTTTGGTTTGTATTGTGGGACTCTTGAGCTACAAATAAATTCCTTATGCACTTTAAATATTTTACGTTTAGAGAAGAACATACAAAATACGTACATATACACAGAGTTACATTGGGCTTATTAGTAATAGGGACAAAAAATTTTCTATTCATGCCCAACACCTTTAACTCTGAAATGGTAAAACTCTGAACGAATGGTATTTCCTTCCATATAGTTAGAAGTTCCTAACCTTATCTTATTGAAACCATTATTTTCATATGCATAAAAGGCCTTTATTAAATTGCATTATAGGAGGCTAGGAATTCTCAGGTTCTGAATCTCTTTAATCTATCTATTTACAAATATCACATGACTGATTGCTCAACAGTGAACTGTCCCGGTTGTGGAAGTGTTAAGAAGCGGGCTTTTAAGTGATTGACAACTGTTTCTAGAATTACTTGCTTTCTTCAGAGATACATTTGCTTTGCAGTATTGTCAACCTTAGTTTGAAA
This sequence comes from Mobula birostris, assembly GCF_030028105.1. NCBI lineage: Eukaryota > Metazoa > Chordata > Chondrichthyes > Myliobatiformes > Myliobatidae > Mobula > Mobula birostris. Next base: position 157,492,664 of record NC_092375.1, read on the forward strand.
AGCATCAAAATACAGTAAAGTAAATACAAATGCTAAATACAGTATAAGCAGCTACTTACAGGTGGTCCAGGGGGGCCAACTGGACCTCTAGGTCCTGGAGGACCCTAAATTATAAAGAATTATAAGTTGTTATTATGAAATTAAAGCAGAATATCTGTGACTTATTTTGATGCAAGCAGAATCCAGTGATTTAAACAGCAGAATGACAAGAATCAACTCACTGTAACCGTCCCAACTCCTGTTACTGGTCCGTAGCCACTTTTCTTGCTACCCCATCCATATCCATATCCATCTTTACCTTGATATACAGGCTGCAATAAAGAATAAATTTGAATGCTCTTCACAGACCAAAACTTAGAAACTTGAGAATGTTAAAACAATCAAATTAACTTAAATAACTATTTTGTTCAATCAAAATTGTCTTAAATTCAGCCATGTATGTTCCCAAGCCCAGCTGCGAAAGGGGGTTGGGCATGGGCTAGCATCCCCATCCTGTAATGCCCCAGAGCTATAGAAATGCCAACAGAAGCTCCAAAGACCTCATTCCTAGAAGCAGATTTTGGCCCAGAAGACAACGAAGGGCAACACCTGGGGACGACTTGAAAGACTGGCCCAGGAGAGAGGACTCTGGCAAGCTGCTGTCAGTGACCTATGCCCAGTAAGGGTGATGGGCATAATTAAGTAAATTTGTCTTACTCCCTGAAGGAATAATACCAGGACTATAATCTTACAAACTACATTTTCCTCAGAAAAGACAAAGGCTATCTGTCAGTTTCAATGTAAAGCATTTTGACCATTTTAGATTGTCAATGAAAATTGCGGTGTGCATTGACCTCAATGCAATTATACATATGGTAAAGCATTACTAAATGTTTAGAATTATGGCATCATAAAATTTTTGAAAAATCTGAAATTTATTAAAACTTACTTATAGCTCATTGAAATAATAAAAATATAGTCATATTATTGACTGATACCTTTTAACATAATTATCAAAAGATAAGAGGAAGAGCAGGAAACAAAAAATTGCTGAGATATATCACAAAGGTATAATCCAACAGAGGTTATTTCGATTTTACAGATGTCATTGGTGTTGAATATTATAGCATCAAAACAAAATAGATTAATTGAAAGGATCAGATTAACAAATACTGTCAAAGTATGGAACTATAACAGCTAAGACTCTGGTACAGGATAAACACAACAATATATACAAGATCATTTTACCTCTTTCAGTAGCAAAGAATTTCAGGAGCACCCTGCACAGATAATTCTAAATTGTACAGTTATTGTCATTGATTTGATAAAGAAATGTCATTGCTTTTTAAAGTTTAAGAGAAATTGTTGTGCAGGTGTCAGCAATTCACCTACTGTAGGCATGGAAGGGAAATGGGGAGACTGGAAGGAGAAGGGGCAAATCAGGCATGGAAGCGTTGGGTAAAGAGGAGGGGAATAGAACAGGTGGCACGGTAATGTAGTGGTTAGCACAATGTTTTACAGTACCAGCGGGTTCAATTCCCGCTGCTGCCAGTAAGGAGTTTGTACATTCTCCCGGTGACTGTGTGAGTTTCCTCCTGTTTCCTCCCACAGTCTGAAGACGTACCAGTCGGTAGGTTAATTGGTCATGGTAAGTTGTTCTGTGATTAATCTAGGACTGAATTGGGGATTTCTGGGCAGCATAGCTTGAAGGGCTAGAAGGACATATTCCATGTTAAATCTCAATAAATAAATAAATAAGGTTAAAAGGTGAGAGGGGGTGGAAATGTGGACAGAGGGAGACAGGAGGATGAGGAAGAGAGATCACTAAATAGGAGGAAGAAGATGAAGGGGAAAGAGGGGAAGGGAAGGGTGGAAATGGGGAAAAAAAACAGAAGTTGAGGGAGTGATGATGGAATTGGGAAATCATTGGGAGGGAGTATGTGGCAGCTGAGAAAAGCAGGAGGAATGCAGACATTGCATTTAGGCTCCACAGACCACTCAGTAGATCTATTGAAGAGTCTAAACAGTAGTGTATAACAAGTGTTACTTCCACCATTAACCTATTTTTGAGAGCGACTGAAATGGTAAAACTTATCAGCACTGGGCATTTTGTCTGCATATGGAGGAATGAACAATTGAGCTGCTACACCTGGCATGTGATGCACAAGCCTTAAAGATAGTGAGATGCATTTGCTGCTCGTCCTCAGAGAGATTGAGGTGCTTGTAGGGTTAGACATGCTGACATCTCAATAACAGGTCATCTTAAATTTCCATCACTCAAACAGAAGTCCAGGACATACAGATTTATGAATGACTAATCACCAGCACATCGCTTTGACTATCAGTCTACTGGTCTGCCCAATGCAGCCCATTGAATTAAACTACCAACTGCAGCTTATACCTCGACATATCACGAGCTATATACGCCTTTCATTCCATTTTTTCCATTGAAGAGTTTAGAATGGCTGCCTTCAGAATATGCTGTTGATTTGGATTGAGTGTTCAGTATCTACTTAACAATAATCAGGACATACATAAAATGGCTTTTAAATTTGTTACCTCTGATCATGTAAGCAATAAACTTTATTTCAGGCTGCACAATAAAAACTTCAACCGGGTGGTAGGGAAATGGTCAACTTACTACTCCATTGGAAGATCCAGGAGGGCCAGGAGGGCCAGGAGGTCCGGGAGGGCCAGGGTAGCCATTCCTTCCAGGTGCTCCAGGAGGACCAGGTGGACCCTTGTATATAAAATGAGTATTCACAATCAAATATTTTTAAAAAGACATACATGGCATTCAGATATTATTTTTTTATTTCCAAGCTTGAAGAGTTATTTTTATTTATTCATGGGATGTAGATGTTGTTAGCAAAACCAATATTTATTGCCCAGCCCAAGTTATACTATGAATCACCTCTTTGCAATTCATGCTACAAAGGCGCTTACACTCTGTTGTGGGGTAGGGAGTGCCATTACTTAGAAACAGCGATAAAAAGGAAAGTAACATGTTGCCTAACCAGGATGGTGTGAAACTTGTGGAGGAATTTGCAGATGTAGCACACTATGCACCAGGTACCTTTGTCCTTTCAAGTGGCAGACGTGGCATGTTTGGAGTGTATGTTAATGGCAATTGATGTACACATGTTGCCAAGACAACAAGATTTTGCTCCATAAGTCAATGTGGTGTGTGATAGCTGTCCCATATTAAGAGATTACACATGGTGAAATCCCACTTCTCAAGTTCAAGTATAATTATTATTCAACCATACATGAATATAGTTAAATAAACCAGCGTTCCTGCAGGGCCAAGGTGCAAAATGCATTACCAACAGCACACAGTACACTGCACATGGCATATATAGCACATATGATTACAACAGCAGAAAAACATAAGGTCACAAAGAAAAAAAATACTATCGCCCAAGTCCCTGAGTGGCATGGCATGTAGGTTGATGGCAAGTTGTCCTGGACCAGCTTGTCCTTCCTTCAAGTGAACACTGGAGAGCAGCACTGATGAGGGGCCAGCCCCAACCCACAGAGATATCTGCTCTCTCCAACACTGCTTCCAGCGTCTCCTCCCCCTGGATGGCTGAAGAGGCGATCCAGCAGCATGAGGGTTAAGTCCTCACCACAACCGAGGCAAGACAGCTTCCCTGCCGTGGGTCTTTCCAATGAACCAGTGAACTGGACGTGCAGTATACTGTTGTAAATTACCAATGTCTAACAAGGTCATGCAATCACGATACAAACATCCAAGACAACCACTTGCACTGCAAACCACCTTGGCAAAACAATAGTATGTAATAAGTCCAGGCAACGACACAACAACAGTACGCAATAAGTCCAGCTTCATCACCATCGAGCAACTCGCTAATGTGATAGTCCTGCAGTACTTAATGTCCTTAGAACCAAGTAGTATCTTATGATTGTATAAAAGACATAGAGGATGAGCAATTACACCTTTAATTGGACTGTGGTTGCCATCTTACCAATGTGAAGTAGGACAGAACAGGTCAGGCTCTTAGTTGGGTCTAATGTTCTATAGCAACAGACTTGGCAACCCCAAGCAAACAATTTTCTTGAAAGAGTACGCAATCTTTATATGGACACAATTAGAATGTAGTTATGTAAATTGAATCATTTTGAAAGCTTTGCATTGATCCCTTACAAAGCCTCAACATTGGAAACCAGTTAGCTTTACAAATTACATTTTATTATCAAAATTGCTATTAAAATGTAATCCCCCTTTAAATTTAAAAAAACAATATTAACTAATTCCTTTCTTGATGAGATTATCTGAGATTTTGCAAATAATTTGATTGTTCTAAATGTGTGCATGTTTACAACCACCAACCTGTCATAAGGTCCAAATGTCAATATTGTTTGATGGTCCAGTTTTATCAGGGGAGGGGTAGTATCAACTACAAATGAGTAGGATGAATAACATCTATGCATATGATATAACCCTTTTTGTTTGCTATTACACAAAGAAATTCACAATTCATGATAATTTCACTATTAAAAAGTAAGATTGGACAAACACCAAAAGCTATTTGTTTTATTTTAAATCAAAAGGTTTGCACTTACTGGGTGTCCATTTTCAGGTGTTATAGTCTATAATGTAAAAAATATATATTTTACTAATAGGAAGTATCATATAAATGACAAAATACTCCAGTATAATATGTGAACAATATTGTTATATGAGCATTTTGTTACATGAAAACATAAAAAATTGCATGCTTAGATAATGCTGCTCTGCAAACCAACATGAACATGACTGATCACTTGCATGCATAGGACCCATTGATACCTGATTGCTTACTGGTAATAATTCTATTCAGTTAATCTCTTTTCCTGATGCCTTTCATTTCACACTGCATCCTTTTTTTTCTTTTTAACTCTATATTGAATGCCACAATCATATCCATTTCCAGTGAACATTAAAAATAAGTTTATAAATGATGATATATTGAAATCAAACCAAAAGACCTTACAGGTATTGATTTGAACTCCTGGTACTAGAAGATGACAGCAAAATAGGATGATTTATTGCAGCAATTCTTCTACTCATCCAGTGTAGATTTGGATTTGTAGAAAATTCAATTTATCAATGCAAATCTTATAAAGCTGTGGTATATTATTTTATTTTCCCAATACAAGGTTTTTAAAGTTCTTTCTCTAAAGTTATACAGGCAAAATCACTTTTTGGAAAATTCATCCTCTAAAGTATCACTGGTCTGAAGCAAGAAAATCATTTTCTGAACTGATGAAATATTTAAAATAATGTTAAGGTGTAATCGCAGATGGTCTAACATTTTCTGATAGTACGTTCACTCTCTACCAATGTGCAGTTCATGGGCAACATATGGTACTGTACAAAAGTCTTAGGCCCCCTAGATCTCTCATATGGTTTCAGATGCCATGGCCTCTACAGAGCCCTGATCTGAACATCATTGAGGCTGCCTGGGATTACCTGGAGAGACGGAAGCTAGCGAGGCAGCCAACATCTCCAGAAGAACAGTGGCAAGTTCTATAAGATTCGAGGAACAACCTACCGGTCGATTTTCATGTAAGACTGCCTGCTTGTACCTAAGAGAATTGATGCAGTTTTAAAGTGAAAGAGTGGATAGAGCAAATGCTAATTTGATTTAGATTTTTTTTACTGTTTACTGCTACTTATAGTAAATTTTTTGATATTTAGAAGCTGTTCACTTCATTATTTTGGAAAGCATCAGCGCTTTACGGAATTGTTTTACTCGTGTTTAAGACTTTTGTACGGTATTGTATATGACATGATTGATCCTCTATCCGGAAGGACATAAGTGATCTGGTATTGGATCTTGGATCACATTTACATTCAGATGATAAACTGCTTAAAGCCTTCAGGTAAATAAGGAATAGTGGTGCTCTAAAACTTGTGGAGGCCCTGGACATACAGAAAATTATTGCTGGGGCTTCTGTGTAGGTTCATGAAAATCTCCACTGTAAAGTAAACCATCTGGATAAAACAATAGCCTAACCGGTTCTGCAATAATGGACATTGCATGAAATGATACTACATAAATTGTACATTTCAGAAATCTGATCATTTTTTAAAACACTTTAAGACTTAAAACATGTTATAACAATTAGAAGTACATTCTAAAGAAAATACTCCAAGCCATTTAGAAAACATGCATAAAAATCAAGAACATAGAACAGTACAACACAATGCAGGACCTTTGGCCCAGATATTATGCTGACCTTTTAACTTACTCTAACCCCTCCCTCACATATAGCCCTCCATTTTTCTATCACCCATCCAACAGTCTCTTAGTGTCCCTAATCCAGACATCCCACCTCCCCCGGAACTTCCGGGAATCTCCGGCATATTAATAGTGGCTCCCTGATGCCCGCAAATTATATATGATATCACGGAAATCAATTTTTTTGAGAGCGAGCACAAGAAAAGCAAGAGCGAGCACGAGAGCGACCACGAGATAGAGTGCGCGCGCGAGAGAGAGCGAACGAGCACGAAAGCAAGCGAGAGCGCGCGAACGACAGAGAGAGAGAGGGAGAAAGAGAGAGAGAGAGACAGAGAGAGAGAGAGACATTGCAGAGTGTTCCAAAAAAAAACGTATGCCACCCCAGACTACGCTAAAGTGTACCCCTGCCTAATAGGGGTCAAAAATAATGACAGTGTTGCTCGCTGCACTTTTTGCAACAATGACTTTTCTATTGCCCATGGTGGGTTAAGACTGTAAAAGACATGTTGAGGTGAGTTTAACAGGTGTCATTCGTTCATTAGCATAGCTAACGTTATTTAAACTAGCTGGCCAGCTGCTAAGGAGCTACTCTATTGCAGACATCCCACCTCTCCCGGAGGTCTCTCGCAAATTGATGATGCTACTTCCCTGAAATGAGTTTTTGCAGGGTGGGATGTCTGCCTAATCCATCTGTCTCTACCACGTCCCCTGGCAGGAGTTCCACACACCCACCATTTTCTGTTTAATAAACTCACCTCTGACATCCCCCCTATATTTTCCTCCAGTTCACCTCAAAATCATGCCCCTTCATGTTAGTCATTTCTGCCCTAGGAAAGATCTCTGGCTATCCATTTGACCTATGCTGCTGATCATCTTATACATGTCTATCAAGTCATTCTTATCCTCTTTCATTCCGTGAGGGTGGACTGAGCGAACAAGATCTTTTGTCTATGGAATGGAGGAAGATGAGAGGTGATTTGATAGAAGTGTATAAGATGATAAGAGACATTGATAGAGCGGACAACCAGCACCTTTATCGCAGGGTGGAAATGGCTAACATGAAGGGGCATAATTTTAAGATGAGTGCAGAAAATATAGGGTGACATGTCTGAGGTACAGTAGGTACGTGTCTGAAAATCACTGTCAGGGCAGTGATAGAGGCAGTTACATTAGACAGATTTAAAAGGTTCTTAAGTGGGCACATGGATGAGGGAAAAATGGAGGACTACATGGGAGAGAAGCATTAGATCTTGATCTTGGAGTAGGTTAAAAGGTCTTCACAACATCGTGGGCCAAAAGGATTGTACTGCACTATACTGTTCTATATACATCACTGAAAGTATTATATTTTATGTACCTTTTAAAATTAAATCACTTGCCTGAATTCACTTGTAGTCTTTTACACAGCTAAAACAACATCCCCTCAGGACTAGTAATCTATGAGGCACTGTGTGTTATGTTTTGGAACTCCAAAATATATAAAAAAAAAACTAATTGAAAGAAAAACAAGGGAGACAGGAATGTTGAGTTTAACTTAATTTTTTACTTTAAGCGAAGTGTGCATGCATCACACAGCAACATGACAACAAATGCCATTCACCTACTTTGTACGTGTAACCATAAGTAATAGTCCAGCACATTCCCTGCTCTACATAGAAAAATAGAAACATAGAAAACCCTCAGTTCAATACAGGCAAATCATCCCACAATGCTGTGCTGAACATGTCCTTACTTCTGAAATTACCTAGGGTTACCTATAGCCCTCTATTTTTCTAAGTTCCATTGTACCTATCCAGGAGTCTCTTAGAAGATCCTGTTGTATCTGCCTCCACCACTGTCGCTGGCCGCCCATTCTACACATACACCACGCTCTGCGTAAAAAAACTTATCCCTGACATCTCCTCTGTACCTACTTCCAAGCACCTTAAAGCTGTACCCTCTCGTGTTAGCCATTTCAGCCCTGGGAAAAAACCTCTGACTATCCACACGATCAATGGCTCTCTTTATCTTGAACACCTCTATCAGGTCACCACTCACCTCCGTCGCTCCGAGGAAAAAAGGCAGAGTTCACTCAAACTATTCTCATAAGGCATGCTCCCCAATCCAGGTAACATCCTTATAAATCTCCTCTGCACCCTTTCTATGGTTCCCACATCCTTCCTGTAGTGAGGCAAACAGAACTGAGCACAGTACTCCAAGTGGGGTCTGACCAGGGTCCCATATAGCTACAACCTTACCTTTCGGCTCTTAAACTCAATCCCACGGTTGATGAAGGCCAATGCACTGTATGCCTTCTTAATCACAGAGTCAAACTGCACAGTAGCTTTGAATGCCCTATAGACTCGGACCCCAAGATCCCCCTGATCCTCCACACTGCCAAGAGTCTTACTATTAATACTATATTCTGCCATTATATTTGACCTACCAAAATGAACCACCTCACACTTATCTGGGTTGAACTCCATCTGCCACTTCTCAACCAAGTTTTGCATCCTATTGATGTCTTGCTGTAACCTCTGACAACCCTCCACACTATCCACAACACCCCCAACCTTTTTGTCATCAGCAAATTTACAAACTCATCCCTCCACTTCCTCATCCAATTCATTTATAAAAATCACGAAGAGGAGGGATCGCAGAACAGTGCCCTGAGGCACACCACTGGTCACCGACCTCCATGCAGAATATAAACTATCTACAACCACTCTTTGCCTTCTGTGGGCAAGCCAATTCTGAATCCACAAAGCAATATCCCCTTGGTTCACATGCCTGCTTACTTTCTCAATATGCCTTGCATGGGGCACCTATCAAATGCCTTGCTGAAATTCATATACACTACATCTACTGCTCTACCTTCATCAATATGCTTAGTCACATCCTTAAAAATTTCAATCAGGCTTGTAAGGCACTAACTGCCTTTGACAAAGCCATGCTGACTACTCCTAATCATATTATGCCTCTCCAAATGTTCATTAATCCTGCCTCTCAGAATCTTTTCCATCAGTTTACCAACCACTGAAGTAAAACTCACTGGTCCATAATTTCCTGGGCTATCTCTATCCCTTTTTTGAATAAGGAAACAGCATCCCATTCCTACTAGTCCATCCAAGCTATATCTCTCTATGTTCACTTTTTCCTTCTCCATTGACCAACAATTTCTATCCCTTACCCCTAGTTCTACATTTCTATTAACCCTCCCTCGTCTAGTTCCACTTAACATTCCAAGATTCAGTCTCCCATCTTCTCCCTCCCCACACCACTCTAGACCTTCTGGTTCCATCTGCCCATGATCCTACAACCTCACCTGCTTCCACCTATCACCTACCAGTCCACCATCTCACCTCTCCAGCTCATCTCTTTATATTGACTATCTTGCCCGTACACTCCCAGTCCTGATTCATGGTCTCTGCCTGGAATCTTGCCCATCTCCTTGCCTCTGCAGATCCTGCTAAACCTGAAATTTATTTTTTTTCCCTAACTTTCCAGGCTGATTTTCCATCAGAACCAGATCTTCTAAATGTGGAAAAGGAGGAGAACTCTACTCTTGCACTACATGCATTCCCTTGATGTTTATTAAATGTAGCAAACATATTTCCAGATTGTTATTGAGTAATTCCTACTCACCACATCGTGACTGTTGCCAAAGAATGCATCCCATACCACACAACTGAAATTCTGGATTACCATTGCTTATATAATTAACTATATTCTACATTGCACACAAATTATATCAATATCCGATCCTGAAAGACAAATTCTAGGCGCAGGTTATACATCAGCATTTTAAGAAAAATGGAACATGCCATAGAAAGACTCTTACAGGGTTTAGACAGATTGGACAGCACTCTTCATTGAGGATCTCTGCATCAGGGCAGTCGACATCATCACAAATTATTTCCTCACAGATGACCTCCCCTTTGTCACAGACGCAAACTCTGCAGGGTTCTGGTTTCCAAACATCGGTGTCGGAATATTCTGTATCTTCAAATGTGCATAAATCACCTGAGAAAGAAACAGACACATGTATTAAACTCAGAACATAAGAAATAAGAAGAGCAGAAGGAGGTCGGCCAGCTCTTGGCATTCAACGAGATCATAGCAGATTCAGTGCTTTCTCCAATACCACCTGAGTCCCTTGTCATTTCAATATTTCATTCTTGAATATAGACAAATACATGATCTCTATAACTGTCATAACAAAGAACTCAGGATTCTGTAAGTGAAGAACTTCCTCCACATCTCCACCAAAAATGGACAATCTCTTATTATGAAACAAAGACGCCAAAGATATCATCATGAGGGGGATCATCTTCTCAGAATCCACAGTGTCAAAACTCCTTTGAATCTAATTGTTTGAATATACCTTGTAAAAAAGAACAAATTATTTTTGTTGCAGCTGCACACCCGGACATATCCTACACAATCAGGAAAGCTCATCAATGCCTCTACTTTCTGAGGAGGCAGAAGAAAGCTGGACAATGCACATCAACACTCCCGTCCTTCTGGTGATGCACAGTAGAGAGCACCGTAACATGCTGCGTCACTGCATGGTACAGAAACTAGACTGCGGCAGACAAGAAGGCTCTAAGACGGGTGGTCAGAACTTCCACAATGCATCACTTGCTCCAGCCTATCCGCCATCAATGACATATACCTCAAAGGCTGCCAGAAAAAGGCCAGTAATGTCATGCTCACGGACTATTTGTCCCACTCCCATCAGGGAGGATGCTACGTAGCATCCACTCCAGGATCACCAGACTCAAAAACGGTTACTTTCTCCAGGTAGTAAGGCTGATCAACACCTCCACCCATTAACCCACCCCTCCACACCCCCCAACCCCTGCTTTATCATTTCCTGTCAGTCACCTTATGTACAGACACTCCTGTTCCGAGCATTACTTTATGGACATACAACCAATCTAAGTATATAAGCTATCCAATGTATTTATATATATTTTTTTATTATTGTGTTCTTCTTGTGCTGCATCAGGTCCAGATTATTCCATATTCTTGTATACTGGAAATGACATCTTTGCATTCTTTGCATTTGGAATGCCAGTTTTTTTTTGTATCATAACATTTCAGAGTCCAATCCTGATTGTTATCGAGGTATTCTCCCTGTGTCTACAGTTGGGCATGCTATGTTTGTGCCAGGATGTGTGGCCACATTTTCTAGCTAGCTTCAGCTTTTGCTGTCCATGTGGGAAGTGGGCATGGTTGAGAGCGAGGCTGAGAACAGAGTGTGCGGCCTAATAACAGATTGCAAACCCATGATCGGCTCCGTTACTCGCCAGTCTTGCCAATTAAAGTGTGAGCAAGATTGAAACCAATGAGGGTGACAACGGAAGATGAGCGGGTGTTTAGCACTGTCTGCCTGCGTTTTACTAGTCTCCTTCTCCCTCTCAGTCACTGCTGCTGGGGGAAGGAGCACGGGTCTTGGGTCTTGAGTCTTGGGCAAGGTTTTATTGCTGTGGATTGTGGATTGGACTCTGCTGTTCATATTATATACACTTCTGGTTTCTCCTATTTTTTAAAATTGCTATATTGTGCTGCGCTGTTTTAATTGGGGCATTTGGATGCGGACTGGCTCTGTGACCTACAGTCAATGACTGATGCAGCATGAAATTAAGCTGAACTGAAATAAACTGAACATTACTAGACAGTGTCAAGGACTCCGTAGTTTGATGTTTAATAGTCCTTCTGTTATTCACTTGTCTTTCTTTTGCTGTTTGTATGATTTGTTCTTTTTTTGCTTTTATGCTTTCTTTGAACGGGTTCCATGATGTATCTTTGTTTCATGACTGCCTGCAGGAAGAAGAATCTCACGGTTGTATATTGCAGAGATCCTTTGATAATAAACATACTTTGAATCTTTGAATCCTTGGCCTGTCTTGGTTGGTAACAGAAATGGTACTTTTCACTGTATGTTTTGATGTACACATGATAAATAAATGAATCTGAATCTGAACATTTTTCTTCCAAAAGTATTTAAGCTATTTCCTTAACTAGGAAAACAGATTATTATCTGAATGGTGGCCGATTAGGAAAAGGGGAGGTGCAACGAGACCTGGGTGTCATTATACACCAGTCATTGAAAGTGGGCATGCAGGTACAGCAGGCGGTGAAAAAGGCGAATGGTATGCTGGCATTTATAGCGAGAGGATTTGAGTACAGGAGCAGGGAGGTACTACTGCAGTTGTACAAGGCCTTGGTGAGACCACACCTGGAGTATTGTGTGCAGTTTTGGTCCCCTAATCTGAGGAAAGACATCTTTGCCATAGAGGGAGTACAGAGAAGGTTCACCAGATTGATTCCTGGGATGGCAGGACTTTCATATGAAGAAAGACTGGATGAACTGGGCTTGTACTCGTTGGAATTTAGAAGATTGAGGGGGGATCTGATTGAAACGTATAAGATCCTAAAGGGATTGGACAGGCTAGATGCAGGAAGATTGTTCCCGATGTTGGGGAAGTCCAGAACGAGGGGTCACAGTTTGAGGATAGAGGGGAAGCCTTTTAGGACCGAGATTAGGAAAAACTTCCTCACACAGAGGGTGGTGAATCTGTGGAATTCTCTGCCACAGGAAACAGTTGAGGCCAGTTCATTGGTTATATTTAAGAGGGAGTTAGATATGGCCCTTGTGGCTACGGGGGTCAGGGGGTATGGAGGGAAGGCTGGGGCGGTGTTCTGAGTTGGATGATCAGCCATGATCATAATAAATGGCGGTGCAGGCTCGAAGGGTGGAATGGCCTACTCCTGCACCTATTTTCTATGTTTCTACATCATATAGTGGTGAGCAACATATTCAAAAAAAAATTAAAAGGCAGATCACATGGTGATTTAAGTCTACTTTAGCACAAAATCAGATTATGTCTGAGCTCCATCAGGTCTTTGTCTCCTGCATCATCACCAACCTTATCAAATCTGGAGATCAGCCATCCATTGCCACCAATATCATAATTCCTTTACCCTGCACTGCTCGTTTCTACCTCCTAACCAAGATCTACAAACCTGACTGTTCAGGTAGGCCCATTGTTAATGCCTGCTGTTGCCCCGCTGAACGTGTCCACATACCTCAACTTCATTCTGCTTTCCCCAGGAATTGCTCCCTATTCGACTCCCTTGTCCATTCATCCCTCCCCACTAATCTCCCTTCTGGAAATTATCCTTGCAAGTGGAACAAGTGCTAGAACAGCCCCTACACCTCCTCTCTCACTAATATTCAGGGCCCTAAACAGTCCTTCCAGGTGAGGCGACATTTCACCCGTGAGTCTGTTGGTGTCATGTATTGTGTTCAGTGCCCCCGGTGTGGCCTCCTGTACATCGGTGAGACCCGACATAGATTGGGAGACCACTTTACCAAGCACTTATGCTCATCCTTCAGAACAAGTGAGATCTCCCACTGGCCCATTTTAATTCCACTTCCCATGCCCATTTTGAAATGTCAATCCATGGCCTCCTCCACCGTCATGTTAAGGCCACACTTAGGTCGGAGGAACAATACCTTATACTCCGGTTGGGTAGCCTCCAACCTGATGGCACAAACATTGATTTCTCCAACTTCCCTTAATGCCCCCCAAACCACCCCCCCACCCCTTCACCATTCTCCATCCCCTTTACCCTCTCTCACCTTAACTCCTTGTCCGCCTATCACCTCCCTCTGGTGCTCCTTCCCCTTTTTCTTTCTTTCATGACTTTCTGTCTCATTCACCAATCAACATCCCAGCTCTTTACGTCATCCTTCCTCCTCCAAGTTTCACCTATCACCTTGCATTTCTCTCTCCCCTCCTCCACCTTTTAAGTCTCCTCAGCTTTTTTTCTCCTGTCCTGCCAAAGTGTTTCGGTCTGAAGCGTTGACTGTACTCTTTTCCCTTGGTGTTACATGGCCTGCTAAGTTCCTCCAGCATTTTGTGTGTGTTCGTTTTATTCCCCTTGGTTCAGTCCCTATCCACCTACATCCACAACATTTTACATGCTCTTGATCTCCTCAACAACTTTCAATTTCCTGGCCCTGATCATTTCACTTCCTCCATGGATGTTCAGACCCTACATACTTCTATCTCACATCAAGAAGGCCTTAAAGTTCTCCACTTCTTTCTCAACAGATCTGACCAGTTCCTCTCCACCATCACCCTCCTCCACTTGGTCAAGTTGGTCCACACACTCAATAATTTCTCTTTCAGCTTCTCTCACTTTCTCCATATTCAAGGTTAAGCCATTGGCACCTGCTTGGGCCCCAGCTATACCTGCCTTTGTGTTGGCTACATGGAGCAGTCTATGTTCCAAGCCTTTCGTGATAATAATCCAGAATTCTTTCTGTGCTATATTGATGATTATGTTGGTGCTGCTTCAAGCACCCATGCTGAGCTCATCACTTTCAACAACTTTGCCTCCAACTTCCACACTGCTCCTAAGTTCACTTAGTCCATTTCTGACACCTCTCTCCCTTTTCTCATTCTCTCTGTCATCATCTCTGGAGACAAGCTGCCTACCAATATCTGTTATAAACACACTAATTCCCATGGCTATCTTGATTATATCTCTTCCTACCCTGTCTTCTTTAAAATTGCCTCCACTTCCCTTCTCAATTCCTTCATCTCTGCTGTATCTGTTCCCAGGATGGGGATTTCCTTTCCAGGACATCAGAGATATCCTTCTTCTTTGAAGAATGGAGGTTCCCTTCCTCCACCAATGATGCTACCCTCGCCCATATTTCTTCTATTTCCTGGATATTTTCCCATCATCTTAATAGGGATAGAGTTCCTCGACCTCGCCTATCACTCCATGAGACTCTACATCCAACGCATCATTTGCTGCAACTTCTGCCATCTTCAAAAGGACCCTACCACAAAACACATCTTAATGCCCATCCCCAACTCTCTGCTTTCCTCAAGGGTTATTCCCTTTATGATTCATTTGTCCATTTGTCCATTCGTCCCGCCCACTAATCTCCTTCCTGGTACATATCCCTGCAAGGGGCAGAAGTGCTACACCTCCAACCTCACCTCTATTCAGGGCCCTAAACTGTCTTTCTAGGTGAGGCACATTTCACCTGCAAATCCTCTAGGGTCATCTACTGTATCTGGTGCTCCCAGTGCAGCCACTTCTATATTGGTGAGACTATTGGAAAACATTTTAACTCTAAGTGTTTATTTTAAGTGTTTTTATTGCGTATTAGGTGTTTATTCAGATGTTGACCATGCCTTTACTATGCATTAAATGTCTGTTACTGAGTGCGTGGGATTACTGTGGTATTTGGGATGTAACCACTGAATGAAACCTGTGTACTTTTAACCACCTGAGAAAAAAGAATGTAGCCAAGTAAGAGAGATAAGAGTGATTGATTTATTAGTTAGAGTAAAAAACTTACAGAGGTATTCTAACCCAGAAGGGCTATAAAGAATGCTGTGTGAAAACGACAAATGGGCAGTCAGTGATGGACTTACACAGCCTAGTCCACTGTCTGTCTCAGCTTTACTTTGCAAATTAAAGTTTAAACATTTCTTGAAGAATCTTCGGCGCTTCCTTGTCATTTGTGAAACCACGACAAAACTGGCGTAGTCGGGCAGGATCGGGAAGAGACCCGTGGAAGAAGGAAACGACAAATTGAGGGCGCTTCCCTGTCCCTGGTGTCCTCCACAGAGCTAACAGAGTTCAGGGTGCACCCAAACGAAGGTAAGCGCTTGTTAGCGACAATTTGGACTAAGAATTCTGTTGGTTTTTGGGGAGGTCTCTGGGACTCAGAACTGTGAAACAATTGCCGAAGGGTCTCTCCGATTCAAAGAATCGGGCAGAATTGAGTGTTAAAAGGAGGCTCTCAGGATTAATCAAGAACACTGCAGTGAGGAGGGTGAGTATGAATAAAGTAATAAGAAGTTAAGTGAGAAAAATTCCATGTGGTGTTGGTAAGTCCCCGTGGATACCGCTTCGTACGAGACGAAGGTCTGAACGGACAGGGAAAAGAAGGGTAAGGTAAGTCCCTGTAGATACCGCTTCGTACGAGACGCAGGGCTGAACGGACAGGGAAAGAAAGAAAATAGAAAATCGTCGTGAATATCGCCTTAAGAAAAGTTAAGGGTCTGAATAGGCGAGATGCAAAAAGGTTCTGCGGATACCGCCCGAGAAAGGGGTCTGCACGGGCAGAACAGAATAGAAGATAAGGATAGCTTAAGTAGATAATTTAGACGCGGGTGAGAAGAAACCATAAGGCTAGATAGAAAATAGTATTACTTTGGTGTGAGGCGCCAAGAATACCTTAAAAATGGGAAGAACAATATGACAGGGAAAGGAACAGCAGTAGAAATATTGAGTAGAATATTCAAGGTAAGATCGCGGAAATTTCAGAAAAATGGGAAAAAAGAACCAAAAATCTGGTCACGAAGTGGCCCAAAGAAGGAACATTGGATGTAAGTTTATGTGAGGAAATGGAGGCGCTGATTAAAAATTATAAACCACGAGATAAATCTAAAAAAAGGGAGAAAAAATAGGAGATAGAAGTGTTAAAACTCTTCAGGATGGAGGGAGAAAGATTGAGAAAGAAAGGACGATTATCAGTAGCAAGTAAAGAAGACACAGAAACAAGAAAAGCAGTCTGGTAAATCACTGGAGAAACCGAATAAAGAGCCGACTCTATACCCAGACCTGAGAAATGTAGAAACCCCTCCCCCTTATTACGAGAAGGAGACTCTTAAACAGTGCCCTTGTATTAACAGGAGAACTAGAACTGGAGGGAAAGTTTAAAGTCTGGGAGAACGAGGAGGAAAGAAGGAAATATGAGGAGGAGAGGGGGCACTGTGGAAGGAGACGCAGGAAGATAAGAAAAAAGTAGAACAAGAAAGTAAGATAATAAGAGAACGTATCACAGGGGGATACCACAGGGGGACCAATATCCTTTCAGGGAGGTTTGGTAGTGCTATTGGGGAGGCTTTAAACTAGATTTGCAGGGGGATGGGAACCAGCGTGCCAAAGCTGACAGTGTGGCTGGGGTGAAAATAAATGATGTTGAAGGTTTAAGCAAATCCGATGATAGAAAGGTTGTGAGTGGTGGTAAAAATCTTCTGAGGTGTATATATTTCAATGTTAGGAGTATTGCGGGCAAGGCGGATGAGTTGAGGGCGTGGATTGACACGTGGAATTCTGATGTTGTAGCAATTAGTGAAACTTGGCTACAGGAGGGGCAGGACTGGCAGCTTAATATTCCAGGGCTCCAATGTTTCAGATGTGATCGAGGCAGAGGAATGAAAGGTGGGGGAGTAGCATTGCTTGTTAGGGAAAATATTACAGCAGTGCTCAGGCAGGACAGATTAGAGGGCTTGTCTACTGAGTCCTTATGGATGGAGCTGAGAAACAGGAAAGGTATGGCCACATTAGTGGGATTGTATTACCGACCACCCAATAGTCAACAAGATTTGGAAAAGCAAATCTGCAGAGAGATAGCATGCAACTGCAGGAAACATAAAGTTGCGGTGGTAGGGGATTTTAATTTTCCATACATTGATTGGGACTCCCATACTGTTAGGGGTCTAGATGGTTTAGAGTTTGTAAAATGTGTTCAGGAAAGTTTTCTAAATCAATATATAGAGGGACCAACTAGAGGGGATGCAATATTGGATCTCCTGTTAGGTAACGAATTAGGGCAAGTGACGGAAATCTGTGTAGGGGAGCACTTTGGTTCCAGTGATCATAACACCATTAGTTTCAATTTGATCATGGACAAGGATAGATCTGGTCCTAGGGTTGAGGTTCTGAACTGGAAGAAGGCCAAATTTGAAGAAATGAGAAAGGATCTAAAAAGCGTGGATTGGGACAGATTGTTCTCTGGCAAAGATGTGATTGGTAGGTGGGAAGCCTTCAAAGGGGAAATTTTGAGAGTGCAGAGTTTGTAGGTTCCTGTCAGGATTAAAGGCAAATTGAATAGGAATAAGGAACCTTGGTTCTCAAGGGATATTGCAACTCTGATAAAGAAGAAGAGGGAGTTGTATGAAATGTATAGGAAACAGGGGATAAATCAGGAGCTTGAGGAGTATAAGAAGTGCAAGAAAATACTTAAGAAAGAAATCAGGAGGGCTAAAAGGAGACATGAGGTTGCCTTGGCAGTCAAAGTGAAGGATAATCCAAAGAGCTTTTACAAGTATATTAAGAGCAAAAGGATTGTAAGGGATAAAATTGGTCCTCTTGAAGATCAGAGTGGTCGGCTTTGTGTGGAACCAAAGGAAATGGGGGAGATCTTAAATAGGTTTTTTGCGTCTGTATTTACTAAGGAAGCTGGCATGAAATCTATGGAATTGAGGGAATCAAGTAGTGAGACCATGGAAACTGTACAGATTGAAAAGGAGGAGGTGCTTGCTGTCTTGAGGAAAATTAAAGTGGATAAATCCCCGGGACCTGACAGGGTGTTCCCTCGGACCTTGAAGGAGACTAGTGTTGAAATTGCGGGGGCCCTGGCAGAAATATTTAAAATGTCGCTGTCTACAGGTGAAGTGCCGGAGGATTGGAGAGTGGCTCATGTTGTTCCGTTGTTTAAAAAAGGATCGAAAAGTAATCCGGGAAATTATAGGCCGGTGAGTTTAACGTCAGTAGTAGGTAAGTTATTGGAGGGAGTACTAAGAGACAGAATCTACAAGCATTTGAATAGACAGGGGCTTATTAGGGAGAGTCAACATGGCTTTGTGCGTGGTAGGTCATGTTTGACCAATCTATTGGAGTTTTTCGAGGAGGTTACCAGGAAAGTGGATGAAGGGAAGTCAGTGGATATTGTCTACATGGACTTCAGTAAGGCCTTTGACAAGGTCCCGCATGGGAGGTTAGTTATGAAAATTCAGTCGCTAGGTATACATGGAGAGGTGGTAAATTGGATTAGACATTGGCTCGATGGAAGAAGCCAGAGAGTGGTGGTAGAGAATTGCTTCTCTGAGTGGAGGCCTGTGACTAGTGGTGTGCCACAGGGATCAGTGCTGGGTCCATTGTTATTTGTCATCTATATCAATGATCTGGATGATAATGTGGTAAATTGGATCAGCAAGTTTGCTGATGATACAAAGATTGAAGGTGTAGTAGACAATGAGGAAGGTTTTCAGAGCCTGCAGAGGGACTTGGACCATCTGGAAAAATGGGCTGAAAAATGGCAGATGGAGTTTAATACTGACAAGTGTGAGGTATTGCACATTGGAAGGACAAACCAAGGTAGAACATACAGGGTTAATGGTAAGGCACTGAGGAGTGCAGTGGAACAGAGGGATCTGGGAATACAGATACAAAATTCCCTAAAAGTGTCGTCACAGGTAGATAGGGTCGTAAAGAGAGCTTTTGGTACATTGGCCTTTATTAATCAAAGTATTGAGTATAAGAGCTGGAATGTTATGGTGAGGTTGTATAAGGCATTGGTGAGGCCGAATCTGGAGTATTGTGTTCAGTTTTGGTCACCAAATTACAGGAACGATATAAATAAGGTTGAAAGAGTGCAGAGAAGGTTTACAAGGATGTTGCCAGAACTTGAGAAACTCAGTTACAGAGAAAGGTTGAATAGGTTAGGACTTCATTCCCTGGAGCGTAGAAGAATGAGGGGAGATTTGATAGAGGTATATAAAATTATGATGGGTATAGATAGAGTGAATGCAAGCAGGCTTTTTCCACTGAGGCAAGGGGAGAAAAAAACCAGAGGACATGGGTTAAGGGTGAGGGGGGAAAAGTTTAAAGGGAACATTAGGGGGGGGCTTCTTCACACAGAGAGTGGTGGGAGTATGGAATGAGCTGCCAGACGAGGTGGTAAATACGGGTTCTTTTGTAACATTTAAGAATAAATAGGACAGATACATGGATGGGAGGTGTATGGAGGGATATGGTCCGTGTGCAGGTCAGTGGGACTAGGCAGAAAATGGTTTGGCACAGCCAAGAAGGGCCAAAAGGCCTGTTTCTGTGCTGTAGTTTCTATGGTTTCTATGGTATCAAAGAGTTGCAGGAATTGAGGCTGAGGAAAAATCAGGAGGAATTTCTGTTACAGGAACATGACACTGAACAGGCTGAAAAAGAAGATGATTTATCAGAAGAGCGAGAGTCAAGTAATGAGTGTGAAGGTATAAGAGAGTGCAGACAGGGGATAGAAGAGGAGTTCCTTGAAGGGGAAAGAGAGAGAGTGGAGAGGGAGATAAGAGAAGCGGAGAAAGAGTATAGGAGATTACAGCGGAAATTGGGTTTCCCACTGGGTTTCCAACAACAGTTTGAGGAATTCGCGAGGACCTGAGCAAATGCTAGCCTGAATCAGAAAGAGAGGACTCTAAGGAGAAGTCAAGAGAAAATAAGAAAACAAGGGAGAGAGCAAACCCCGGAGAGATTTGTGTGGCAGCCAGTAAGAATGAGGAGTCGGATGAGGAGGAAAATTAGAATATGGGGAGAGAAGGAAAAAAGTGATGCTGTTGTTAGTAAAAGGGTCAGGACAAGTACAGTATGTTCCTTGGGGCTCCCAGGACCTGGAAGGGCTGAAAAACACCCTGCCTAGCTTACATGAAGGAGCAGGGAAGTGGATTAGAGCTTTTGAAAAAGAAACTACGGGACGGTTATTCGCTATGGGAGATTTGAAGACACTGCTGATAAGGTTGATGGGAACCTCCAAATTAAAAGAGTTGATGGAAACGGCTGGACTACTAAATGCGTTCAGCCCAATGACTGACGGGACCGGCTTTGACCAAGTGAGGCAGAGGGTATGGCAGGCCCTCCGGAAGTTTTACCCACCCAAAGTGGACCCAAAGCTTTGAAAGGGGATCCGCTGGGGGACACTCAGAATCCAGCAGCCTATGTAGAAAATCATTTGAAAAGGTGGAGGCTGGAGGCTGAGCAAGAAGTGGAAGACAACTCGTTTATGACCATACTGTTCCGAACCGCCGTTTTGGAAGCAATGCCTCCGCGAGTTAAATCTAAATTGGAGGAAGTGGTCGGACTGATGTCAATGAACTCACGAGAATTTACAGACCACGGAATTCATGCGGTTGAGAAATATCGGAAAGACAAACGGAAGCTGATTGAGCAGCAGGAAGAGGTGCAAAGAAAGCTAACGTAAATGCAGCTTGAAGAACTTAAAAAGGAAAAAGATTTGCCAGTAGCACCCGCTTTGAGTGCAACCGTTGAAATGAATGAAACACCACCATATGGAGGAACCGGTCGCTCTGTCAGACAGGGGCTTGAAAACCCCATGCCAATAATAAACGTCTTTGGAGGAGCATTCCAACGAATGCCCTATCAGGAACAGAGTAAATTTAAACAGCAGCCCAGACAGGACTGGAAATCCCAAGGAGGGGGACAGAGAGGTTATGGACAAAGAAGGCCAGTGAGGAGACAAGGGGAGAGAGAGATAGAGAGACTTTGCTGGGAGTGTAAACAGCCAGGAGATATGAGAAGAGACTGTCCACTCAGGTTATGGCCCGTTACGTACCAACAGGGGCCGATGAGAAGGGAACCGCAGGTTAGCCAAGGACCAGCCCCCACAGGCTCAAACGGACCCGTGAACCCCTATTCAAGATGCTAGGGGTGCCCAGAGAACCCAGGTGGGAAGGGACATTACCCAGTGATAACAAGGGAGGCGGTTGAGGAACCCATTGTTCAGGTTATGTTAGAAGGGCAATTGACACCCTTGATGATAGTCACTGGAGCCACGTATACCTGTGTACAGCCACAGTATGCCCTTCACCTTCCCATGTCAGGAAAATTTATTAAGACTGTAGGGTTCTCGGGGAAAACACAGTTAATACAATATACAGCTCCAGTACGGTTGGGGATGGGCAGTAAAAGAATAGTTCTGCCAGTATTAGTGTCCAAAGGAACCCCGATTAATTTGCTAGGCAGAGATGCACTATTAAAACCAGAATTAAAATTGGAATGCACTAGAAATGGGTTGAGTGTGGAAAGAGCGAATACTCACTTACTAGTGTGGGAAATCAAGAAAGCTAATGTTTTCTGGATAGGAGACATAGAAGATCAGATCTGGGAAACCTGGGGAAAATGGAAAAAGGGCGTGCAGGCCATATTGCCCAAGGCGGAAGCGCCTGAGTCTGAGTTACGTTGCACAGTAATTTTTGACGAGACTCAGAGTAAGGAGTTAGAGGACAGATGACGCGAGGAGCCATGTACTCGGCAGCACCTAAGAGGAGAGGCTATAATAATTGGAAAGCAAGGGGCAGCCCTACAAGTCGGGTGGAATACCTTCTTGGAGAAATGGTATAGAATACCGGAGGCTGTGCCCCACATAACGTTGCCGGTGAATGAAGGATACCAGTCTAAAGAACTAGGACCCTTAGTAAAACGCGTTGGAACCGTAATGGTTTGGAGGAAAATTATGCAGGAGGTATGGGCATCGGGAGACAACAACTACATTAAAATAATGGTAGCTATAGATATGACAGGAACTATAAAGGAGGTCGAAGTAATTCCTCAGCTGCACATGTCACTATTGGAAAAGGAGAAAGGTCAGGGAAAAGATAACAGGCTGGATAGGTTACCATCTATTCTGTGGTTGCAACATGACACGGACGTAGGGAGAATAAAAACAGCAAGTCCGGTAGAAATAAAACTGAAAAAGGGAGCAGTTCCACCTTGGAGACCACAATACCCTCTAAGACCAGAAGCAGAGGAGGGAATAGCACCCACGATACAGGGGTTGCTCGAAGCAGGTGTACTTAAGAGGATAGATAGTCCGTGTAATACTCCGCTGTTGCCCGTCTTAAAAGCGGACAAATCCAAATGGAGACTGGTACATGATTTACCAGCGGTAAATGAGGTAGTGGAGGACTGGCCAGCCGTAGTCCCCAACCCACACACGCTTTTGACTAACGTTCCGCCGGAATCAAGCTATTTTTCAGTGATTGATTTGTGTTCAGTTTTCTTCAGCATTCCCCTGGCCGATCAGTGTCAGTATTTATTTGTATTTATACCTATACAAGAATGCCGCAAGGATTTAAGCACTCACCACACATTTTTAATCAGGTATTAAAGGCAGACTTAGAGGTTATACAATTGGAAAGTACAATAAAACAGTATGTGGATGATTTGTTAATTTGCTCCGAAAGTGAGGAGCGGTGTGAACAGGATACCGTAACCCTTTTAGAAAGACTGGTGTATGGAGGACATAAGGTATCCAAAAAGAAGTTGCAACTCTGTAAGCAACAGGTAGGGTAATCGCCAAGGGAATGAAGGCGCTAGCGCCGAGTCAAATTGAGGCAATAACTAAAGCTCCTAAACTCCAGACAGTAAAGCAAATGATGATGTTTTTAGGATTAACAGGATACAGTTCAGATTGGATTGGGAAATATACTGAAATCGTAATGCCATTAAGGAAAATAATGAAGGAGGCAGGACATACAAGTTTGAAAAGTGGCTTACAGTGGAACGAGGAGGCAGAAATAGCATTTAATACTATTAAACAGGAATTGCAGTCAGCCCCAGCGTTAGCTTTGCCTGACTATGAAAAGGACTTTCATTTGTATGTATCCAACCGGCAGGAAGGCTATGTCGCAGCGGTTCTAACACAAGAGCCAGGCACAGGAAAAGCAAAGCAACCAATAGCATACTATAGTGCGAAATTGGATGAAGTGGCTCAGGGGTACCCACCCTGTTATTAGGGATTAGCAGCATTATACTATGCCTATGAAAAGGCATCATCCGTGACCATGGGCTACCCTGTAATCCTGTACACACACCACAAGGTAACAGAATTACTGGAAAGAGGTAAATTTGTGTTGACACCAGCCAGAATAACAGCATATCAGATGTTATTGACATTTCCAGATATAACTATACAGAGATGTACTACCAGTAATATAGCTGATAATGTCCCTTTGGGTCATGAAGGAGAACCCCATGACTGTGTAAGAGAAACAATGGCATTTGCCAAATTAAGAGCAGATTTACAATCCGAACCACTAGAAGATGAAGATAAAAAGGTTTCGTCTGTAGATGGCTCCTGTTATAGGGATTATGATGGAAATCATGCAGGTTTCTCAGTAGTGCAGCAGGATCAGACAAGCTTTAAGACTATTAGAATGGAAGCTTGCCCCCAACCGTGTTCCGCTCAATTAGCCCTGACAGCAGCATGCGAAATGATGGAAGGTGAGAAAGTAGACATTTATACTGATTCGGCATATGTGCATGAAGTGTGTCACTTGTTTGGGGCAGTGTGGAAACAGAGAAGATTTAAGAAGAGTAATGGAGATCCCATACAGCACTGCCAGCAAATTTTAGATTTAATAACAGCGATGATGAAACCCAAAGCGTTGGCTATAGTGAAGTGTCAGGCACATAAAAAAGGAAATGATGTAATAACTAAGGGAAATCAATCTGCAGACGAAGCAACCCGGAAAGCATCTGGATGTATGTCGGCCTTCATTGTGCCCCAGGTAAGTTTGGAACTGGAACCTAAGGTAGAGGACCTGATTGAAATACAAGGTAAGGCAACTTTGGCAGAGCAGACAATGTGGAGATGAAGGGGGGCCAAGCAGAGCCCAGACAGCCTGTGGAGCACGGAGGACAGTTTATTGGTAGCACCCACCCCGTTGTTGACTATCCTGATTTCAGAAGTGCATGGGATGGATCATTGTGCAAGGGGGGAAGTAATAAGGAAAATAAAAAAGGACGGTTTTTGGTCGCCTTCTTTACAGGCTTCAGTAGATCATGTGCTGTCGCAGTGCGAGGTATGTGCACAGAATAATGTTCGGAAAGGAATTACAACCCCAGTAGGTCATATACCTGTGCCCGAAGGGCCATTTAAACATTTAGTGATTGACTACGTAGACATGATAAGGACAGTAAGAGGGAAAAGATACATGTTAGTAGTAATTGACAGATTCAGTAGATGGGTAGAAGCGGTACCCCCGAATGATCAAAGGGCAGGAACAGTGGTAAAATTCCTGACAAACGAAGTGATCCCAAGATTCGGAATACCTACAGAAGTCAGCTCAGACAATGGTTCAGCGTTTATCCAAAAAGTGGTCAAATTAGTATTGCAAGCACTAAGAATAAAGCAGAGGTTTGGATGCGTGTATCACCTTCAGTCGCAGGGCATGGTGGAAAGAATTAACGGGACTCTAAAAACCAAACTGAATAAAATTTGTGCAGGTACTAAACTCAACTGGATTGACGCACTGCTGTTAGCGTTAATGAGTTACCACATGCAAACTAATCGAATGACGTGTCTAACACCGCATGGAATGCTAACGGGAAGGCCCGTGCCAGTGCCCCAGTGGAGAGGACCATGCAAAGGGCCTAGCTTGGAACAACTGGAAGTAGAACTAAAACAATACATGCAGCAACTAACCATGATACATGAGTCTATCTATGCACAGGAAAAACGGAAAGAGCTGGAGATCGTGCAAAGGGAAGGACCAATCAAGCCAGGCGATCAGGTCTATGTGCGAACTTTTCGAAGAAAGTGGAACGAACCAAGAAGGGAAGGGCCTTTTACGGTAAACAAGGCGTCACCCACCACAGTTCAAGTAGAGGGACGTTCCACCTGGTACCATCTCAATCACTGCTCCAGAGCAGTCCCGCAGGTACAGTCAGGTGTGGAGCCCGAGGTAAGTCGTGAAGAGGAACGGATAGCAGGGGACAGACAAGAAGAACAAGAAGTTGTCACTGTACCACAGGAGTTTGATCAGACCATAAGGGAAATTTTTGGTCCTGAGGACAGGCCCAAAGACCCTAAGGATGGGGTTATGGGTGGTAGTACTTTTTCAGATAATGGGGACGACTTGGGGGCGACCAGTCTCGCCCCTCGGGATGATACACTCAGATACTCTTGTGCAGACTTGGAGACCATTAATTTGGCAGATGTGGCATGGGACTGTTAGGATCCCACAAAACTAAGAGAGAAAAGAGTAAGAGGAGCACAACAGTTACCTCCATACCATGGTACCAGAACACGTGGTACCAATGGGCAAACTATACAGCAGGATGACGAAGAGGCAGAATTGTTATCTGTTCTCAAGGGCAAGCCCAGCACAGTATTTAATTCCCATGCCATACAACTCCTCCACTTGTGTGCAGTGGTGAGGGGAGCATAGAGAACAGTGTGAACGGCAGTGCCCGAGAGTGACCAAGGCTTGTTCCATGAGGGTTTGTGTTAAGGTAAACCCCTGTGATCAGAAGTGTGTGGCCAACACACCAATGTGCCTTTATTGGTGTATGTTATACCAGGCTTCCTCGCAGTTCGATCAAAACAAGCTTGCCTCTAACTGTAATTGCAGAAGACCATGGGCTATAAATAAAAGAAGCCAGACACCCACATTAGGAAAGCTTAAAATGCAGGAACATTTGAGTTATGAATGCTTCATGCGGACGGGTGATCTCTCAGTTGGGCATTTCAGCGGCAACTGTGTTAAGACTTGGGATGTAACCCCAGACTGAAGATACAAGACAGGTACCCCTCCACCCGATGGTGCACTGGATGCCCAGACCATCCCATTAGCAGATACCTGGTGGCTGTGTGGATAGTAGGGAGGTCTGAGATCCACGCTCCCCCTCGGTTGGACAGGTATATGTACACGGGTTATGCTGATTCAAGAAGTTGTAGTATCCCCTGAAGTACAATTTAACACTCCAAAGCAGCAGACACTGCGGCGGAAGAGGCGAAAATATGAACCTGATCCAACGATCCAAATCGACAGTATAGGACAGCCAAGAGTTATACCTAATGAGCTTAAGGCAAGAAATGAGATTGCTGCGGGCTGGGAAGCACTTATACCCATGATAGGGGTTAGCAAAAATGTTGAGTGGATCAATTATATATATTATAATCAACAGAGATTCATTAACTACACCGATGATGCGCTGGAGGCACTAGGACAACAGTTGGATGCAACCAGTAGAGTGGTGTGGCAGAATAGACAGGTGTCAGACTGGCTGTTGGCAGAAAAAGGAGGAGTTTGTGTAATGTTTGGAGAACAGTGCTGTACTCTTATACCAAATAACACTAGTCCGGAGGGATCATTTACCAGTGTAATGAACAAATTGAAAAGTCTGAGAAGAGAAGTTAGACAGAATGCAGAGTTCGGACATCAGCTATTTGACTGGTTAGATAGTAAACTAGAGGGATGGGGAACATGGCTAACCAAGATAGCGAGAACTGTAGGTATTGTATTGGTAAGCTGTGCGATTGTTTTGTGCTGTTTTCTTCCATGTCTCAAGTCTCTTATAGTGCGGGCCGCAACAAAATGCTTTCCGATGCTCCTGGAAATTGCTGAATCAAGCCCAGTGGAAAGAGAAACACCGATGATGTATTGTTACAGCTTACACGACCTGCAAGATGTACAGGAGGGAAATGATAATGTGGCAGTAGACTGTAAAGGCTCCTGAGTCTTTTTTCCTGTCTCAGACATGAAGGGACAGGCTTTTGGCTCAGTGGCCTAGGAAGGTAGGGAGAGAACACCTTGAGTTCTAAGCACAAGAAATTATAGTTTGAACCAGATTTGGGAATAAATTCTGGAGTTTACTTAAGCTTTTGTGTGTGTACTCGGAGTTTCCTCTCTCTATGTAAGACTTTGTCAGTCTCAAAGGAGGGATTATATTGGAAAACATTTTAACTCTGTTTTCTAAGTGTTTATTTTAAGTGTTTTTATCGTGTATTAGGTGTTTATTCAGATGTTGACCATGCCTTTACTATGCATTAAGTGTCTGTTACTGAGTGCATGGGATTACCGTGGTATTTGGGATGTAACCATTGAATGAACCCTGTGTACTTTTAACCCCTCGAGAAAAACGAATGTAGCCAAGTAAGAGAGATAAGAGTGATTGATTTATTAGTTAGAGTAAAAAACTTACAGAGGTATTCTAACCCAGAAGGGCTATAAAGAATGCTGTGTGAAAACGACAAATGGGCAGTCAGTGATGGACTTACACAGCCTAGTCCACTGTCTGTCTCAGCTTTACTTTGCAAATTAAAGTTTAAACATTTCTTGAAGAATCTTCGGCGCTTCCTTGTCATTTGTGAAACCACGGCAGGACCCAACAAAGATTAGGGAACTGCTATATTGAACACCACCGCTCCATCCACGAAAAGCAGGATTTCATAGCGGCCAGCCATTTAAATTCGTGTCCCTATTCCCATTCTGATATTTTGGTCCATGGCCTCCTCTTCTGCCATGATGAAGCTACTCTTAAGTTACAGTAGCAGCACCTCATATTCCGTCTAGGTAGCCTCCAACCTGATGGCATAAACATTGATTTTTCCAACTTCTGGTAATATTTACTCCTCCACCTTC
The DNA here is from genome assembly GCF_030028105.1 of Mobula birostris. Classification (NCBI taxonomy): domain Eukaryota; kingdom Metazoa; phylum Chordata; class Chondrichthyes; order Myliobatiformes; family Myliobatidae; genus Mobula; species Mobula birostris. The sequence goes on from NC_092375.1 coordinate 157,521,129, forward strand.
TCTCTACTTCAGTTCCCCACTCTGACCTCGTATCTGTTCTCCTCACATGCCCATCACCTTCCCTTGGTGCCCCTCCTCCTTCCCTTTTCCCATGGTTCAATCTCCTCTCCTATCAGATTCATCCTTCTCCAGCCTTTTACCTTTTCAACCTATCACCTCTCAGCTTTTTATTTCATCTCTTCCCCCCCCCCACCCCCACCTGGCTTCATTTATCACCTTCTAGCAGGTCCTCCTTCACTTTCCTCTCCACTTTCATATTCTGGCATCTTCCTCCCTTTTCAGTTCAGATGAAGGATCTTGCCCTGAAATGTCGACTGTTTATTTATTTCCATAGATGCTGCCAGAGCTGCTGAATTCCTCCAGAATTTTGTGTGTGTTACTCTGGATTTCCAGCATCTGCAGAATCTCTTTTGTTTAGGATTGAGTTACTGTATTCATTCCAGTTCTAAATTGAGATCACTCTTGATTTCTATTTGTATCAATAAAACTACTGAGCCAGATTGTGCTTGAACTAGACTAATCTTCATGTTCAAATCACTGGCATGTATAGGGAAATTTGCTGTTTTTACATTTTGCTGCAACAGTATATTGCAATTATATATGTGTGTGTATGTGTATATATATATATATTCTGCATTCATTGTCCATTCAGAAATCTGATAGTAGAGGGGAAGAAGCTGAAGAAGCTGTTCCTGAAACATTGAGTGTGTCTGTTCAAGCTCCTGCACTTCCTTCTTGATGGTAGCAATGGGAAGATGGCATGTCCTGGGTGACTGGGGTCCATAATGATGGAGGCATTACCTTTTGAAGGTGGCCTCAGTGCTGGGAAGGCTAGCGCCCATGATGGAGTAAGCTGAGTTTACAACTTTCTCCAGCTTTTTCCAGTCCTGTGTAGTGGTGCCTCCATTACAGGTGGTAATGCAAGCAATTAGATTGCTCTCCATCTGTATAAGCTTGTATGTGTGCTTGGTAACATACCAAGTCTCCTCATTTTTCTAATGAAGCACAGCCACTGTCGTGCCTTCTTTGTAATTGCATCAATATTTTGTGCCCAGGATAGTTCTTTAGAGATGTTGACACACAAATACTTGAAACTGATTAAATAGGTTAGGACTTTATTCCGTGAAACATAGGAGATTGTGGGAAGATTTGATAGAGGTATACAAAATTATGAGGTGTATAGACAGGGTAAATGCAAGCAAGCTTTTTTCACTGAAGTTGGGTGGGACTACAAATAGAGGTCATGGGTTAAGGGTGAAAGGTGAAAAGTTTAAGGGAAAAAATGAGAGGAAGCTTCTTCACTCAGAGGATCAAGATATGGGGGAACAAGCTGCCAGCCCAAGTGCTACAATGCAAGTTCCATTTCAACGTGTAAGAGGAGTCTGATGTTTAAATTACATTGTTTGTATTTTTTTTGTATTAATTTCTCCTGTAATTTTATTATATTCTAACAGTGTATTAGTGCCTATATGGCTTACCTTTTTGTATACTTATTCAATAAAAAGATTTAAAAAGAAAGAAAGAAAGAGGAGTCTGGATAGGTACCTGGATGATGGAGGTATAGAGGGCTGTGGTCCTAGTGCAGGTCAATGGGAGTAGACAGATTGAGTGGTTCAGCATGGACTAGATGGGCTGAAGGGCCTTTTTCCATGCAGTACTTTTCTATGACTCTATGATTCTACACTCTTTCCACGCTGATCGATCGATGAAGACTGGTGTGCGTTCTCATGACTACCCCTCCCTGAAGTCCACAATCAATTCCTTGGTCATACTGATGCTGAGCACAAGATTGTTTCTTGTGACACCATTCAACCAGCTGATCTACCTGCTCCAGTACATCTCCTTGTCACCATCTGAAATTCTGCCAGCAATAGTTGTGTCATCGGCAAATTAATAGATGGCATTTGAGCTGTGCCTAGCCACACAGACATGGGTGTAGAGAGACTAGAGCAGTGGGCTGAGCACACATCCCTGCAATGCACCAGTTTTGATTGTCAGTGAAGAAGAGATGTTACTTCTGATGTGCTCAGACTGTGGTCTGCTGGTGAGGAAGTCATGGATCCAGTTGCAGAATGATGATTCAAGATTCAAAAAACTTTATTGTCATTCTAACCGTATATCAGCTTTGCAGGGCAGAATGAGACAACGTTTCCCAGGAGCAGTGCAATCATAACATAACAAACGCAACCTTCTCTGCACCCCTAACCACCCTCTGCAAGGCATTTTTGTCGACAGCACTGCAGCTGGAGTACCAGGTTGTGATGCAAAAGGTCAGCACACTCTCAACCATGCCTCTGTAGAATGTAGTTAAGATGTTAGTGGGGAGTGATGCTTGTTTAAGCTTCCTCAGAAAGTGCAATCTCTGCTGGGCCTGTTTCACAATCCCAGTGGTGTTCCTGGACCAGGTGAGGTTGTCCAAAATCTGCACCCCAAGGAACTTGATATTTTCCACTCTCTCCACTGTGGAGCCGCCGATGCTGAGGGGTGTGTGCTCAGGCTGAGACGGTCTGAAATCGACGATCATCTCCTTGGTTTTGGTGACATTAAGCATCAAGTTGTTATTACTGCACCAGCTCGCCAGGTGTTTGACCTCCTCTTTTCACCGCTCTGCCATCATCCCTGCTAGTGTCCCCTTCCAATCAACCTTGGCCAGCTCCTCTATCATGCCTCTGATTTTAGCTTCTCCCTTTCAAATTGCAGGGTGAATTCTATCATATTATGATCACTGTTTCCTAAAGGTTATTTTACCTAAAGCTGTTGAATCATATCTGGTTCATTACACAACACTAAATCCAGCATTGCTGATCCCCTACTGGGCTCTACCACAAGTGGTTCCAAAAAAGCCATCTCAGAGGCATTGCACAATTTCTCTCTCTTGAGATCCAGCATCGACACGATTTTCCCAGGTTATTGGGATCTCTCTATCTTCTGTCCAAGACCTCTTTCAGAGTCGATGCCTCCAGAAGACACGGTACGTCATTAAAGACCCCTCACACTCTCTCCGTGAACTGTTTGTTCTTCTGCCATCTGGCAAACGTTACAGGAGCATCAAAACTAAAACCACAAGGCTACTAAACAGCTTCCTCCCACAGGCAGTCAGACTGCTAAATAGCTGATCTACCTGACTCTGCTTTTGGACACTTTTAACTTGCACTGGACTCTTATAACTTGATTTTAACTGACATGTGGCTGTTGTGTTTTACTATTTATTGTTATGTTTATTATTTAGTGTTGCAATAACTGGAGTATCTGGGAGCAATTCAGAAAGCACAGGACAGATACATCCCAAAGAAGGGGAATATTCTAAAGACAAGATGACAACAGAAGTCAAAGCCAACATAAAAGAAAAACGGAGAGAATATAATAGAGCAAAAATTAGTGGAAGTTAGAAGATTGGGAAATCTTTAGGAAACCAACAGAAGGTATCATAAAGAGGGGAAAGATGAAATGTTAATATAAGCTAGTTATTAATATCAAAAATGATAGCAAAAGTTGTTTTCAGATATATAAAGAGTAAAAGAGAGGTGACAGTAGATATTGGACCGCTGTAAAACGAGGCTGAAGAGATAGTAATGAGGACATGGAAATGGTGGATGAACTGAATAAGTATTTTGCATAAGTCTTCACTATGGAAGATGCTAGCTGTATGGTGGAAGTTAAAGGTGTCAAGGGTCATGAAGTGTGTAAAGTTATCATTACTTGGGTGGTGGTGCTTGGAAACTGAAAGGTCTAAAGGTAGATATTGTAAATCATCTGGACCTGATGGACTACAGCCAGGGGTTCTAAAAGACATGGCTGAAGAGTTTGTGGAGGCTTTAGTAATTATCTTTCAAGAATCACTATATCCTGGCATGGTTAGAAACATAGAAACATAGAAAACCTACAGCACAATACAGGCCCTTTGGCCCACAAAGTTGTGCTGAACATGTCCCTACCTTAGAAATTACTAGGCTTACCTATAGCCCTCTATTTTACTAAGCTCCATGTACCTATCTAAATGTCTCTTAAAATACCCTATCGTATCTGCCTCCACCACCATTGCCGGCAGCCCATTCCATACACTCACCACTCTCTGAGTAAAAAACTTACCCCTGACATCTCCTCCGTACCTACTCCTCAGCACCTTTAAACCTGTATCCTCTTGTGGCAACCATTTCAGCCCTGGGAAAAAACCTCTGTCTATCCACACGATCAATACCTCTCATCATTGAGGTTTTGGAGGACTGCAAAATTGTGAATATCATTCCACTCTTCAAGGGGGTGGGGTTGGGGAGGTAGGAGAAAGGAAATTATAGGTCAGTTAGCCTGACCTCAGTTCAAAGTTCAAAGTATATTTATTATCAAAGTATGTATACCTGATACATTCTTGAGACTTGTCTCCTTACAGGCAGGCATGAAACAAAGAACCCCAGCAGAACCCACTAAAAACAAAACAAGACCATCGGGCACCCAATGTGCAGAGCAAGGAGAAAAAACAAATTTTACAAACAATTAATCAAGCAAACAGCACTCAGAACTGAAGTTCACAATGCCAGGGTTTGCCAACACTAGGCAGCTGATTCAGAAGGCCTCAATCCAGCACAGGGTCGAGCAAGTCTCATGGAGCTGCGAGTCGAACTGGCTCCTCTCTCACCACGACCATTTCAATCTGGCCCGGTGTTAAATTGTCCAAACTTTGGGTTCGGGCTCCATCACTGAACTAAAAAGAGTACAAGACCCTGTCAATTCAGCTCAGCTATTAAATCAATCAAGCTTCAGATCTCTCCTTGCTTCACCTCACCTCGCTTTGCCTTTGCTAGCTTCGCTTCTCCTCGGCTGTGCCTCATCCAATCTTTTCAATTCAGCTTGGCTCTTAAGTCGATCAAACTTCAGATATTTTCATGCCTTGGCTCCACTGCATCATATCGCCTGAAGGTCCGCTCCAGCAACTCCAACCCAGACATGTTGCAACTATGCTACCCCAGCGAGACTCCAGTCACACCACAAAAATACCAGATCGTACAGGCGATTCCACTCAACTCTGACAGAGAAGCCGCAGGCCACTGTTTGCAGTGATCATTTCCCAGAAAGCGTGTGAATAATGACGTATTTAGTTGCTTCCAGTGGATGGGAAGATGTTAGAGTTAATTTTTTTAAGATCTTGTTTCAGGGAACTTGTAGGCATATGACAAATTACGCCAAAGTTAGCACTGTTTCCCTAAGGGAAAATCTGGCCTGACAAATCTGTTGGAATTCTTTGAAGAAATAACAAGCAGGATAGACAGAGGATAATCAGTATATGTTGTGTATTTGTATTTCCAGAAGTCCTTGGACAAGGTGCTGCACATGAGGCTCGTAAACAAGATATGAACCCGGAGTATTACAGGAAAGATACTAGCATGGATAGAGCATTGACTGATTTGCAGGAGGTGAAGAATGGGAATAAAGGGAGCCTTTTCTGGTTGGCTGCAGGAGACCAGTGGTATTCCACAAGGGTCTGTGCTGGGACTGTTCCTTTTTACATTGGATGTCAACAATTTGGGTGATGAAATTGATGGCTTTTTGGCCAAGTCTGTGGACAATATGGAGAAGGGTGGAGAGGCAGATAGTGTTGAGGAAGCAGAGAGGCTGCAGAAGGACTTAGACAGATTAGGAGAATGGGCAAAGAAGCTGCAAATAGAATGCTGTGTTGGGAAGTGTATGGCCATGCACTTCCATGAAAGGAATAAAAGCATAGACCACTTTTTAGACTTGGTGAAAATTGAAAAATTCAAGGTTCAAAGGTGTTTGGGAGTCCTCAAACACCTTTGCAGGATTCCCTTAAGGTTACCTTGCAGGTTGAATTGGTGGTAAGGAAGGCAAATGCAACAATTGCATTCATCTTAAGAGGAGTAGAATATACAGTAAAAGCAAGGATGTAATACTGAGGCTGTATGAGGTACAGGTGAGGCCTCACTTGGAGTATTGTGAGCAGTTATGGGCCCCTTATTTATGAATGGATGTGCTGACAGTGGAAAGGGTGCAAATGAAGTTCACGATAATTATTCCAGGAAGGAGAGGGTTATCACATGAGCAGTGATTGAAGGCTCTGGGCCTGTACTGACTGGAACTTAGAAGAATGAGGAGATATCTCAGTGAAAACTATCGAATGTTGAAAGGCCTAGATAGAGTGGATGTGAAGAGGATGTTTCCTTTGGTGGGGGGATCCTAGAACCAGAGGGCACAACCCCAAAATAGAGTGGCATCCACTTAGAATAGAGATAAAGAGAAATTGATTAAAAACATTAAGGTTGAGTCCCCACTCAGAATCAGTAACTCCATCCAAATGATGCACCCATTAGCCTTAGAAGAAAAGCTAAGGACCTAGGTTCAAAATGAAACCATCCCCTAGGCTCAGCACAGGTTGATTATGAGTTATTGACCAGCTTCAGACACAGATATCATTTGACTTACTGATGTGCATCTTCCTGGCCTGTTCTCCCATCACAACCATCACCAAACTGTGGGCTAGCCAACCAGCACAATCCCAGTACAGTCACATGAAGATTAAATTCCCATATTAGCAGCCAGAGATCTTGACCAATGGCCCAGAGACACAAGTTCAAAATTCAAAACCTACTTAAGCAACTGAAGAAATTAAATTCAATTACTTAAACAAATCTGGAACTGAAGGATGGAAAATGAGATGGAACTAAAACCAAGAGAGAAAAAAATTCACTGAAACCAATTCACAATCTGAAAGAATGAGTCTCCACATAAGTAACCTTTTACCTGCTGTAAGAAGTTGTTAATTGAGAATCAATAATAATTTGAGTATTTTTTGGATAGGTAGGAATTTGAATTCTTATTTTTTGAACATTTTGTGTTAGAAAATCAATAGGGCAATCAAGATGCAAATAAAGCAACTTCAAAAATTAGACGGTGATGCAAAGGGCTGAACTGGGTCTTTTGAAAACTAGTAGAGGAGTACAACAAATTGGTCAGAAAGTAGGATGAAGTAGGAATAGACTGCTCAATCCTTCATGCATATTCCACTATTCAACAAGACTGCAGCTGATCATCAATCTCAGTGATACTTCCCTTATAGTTATAGACCTTGATAACTTTTACATTCAAAAATCTCTTGTAAATATTGTAGTGATCAACAAATCATGTGTTACCTTTTCTTCCCATAATAATGAGTAATTTGCACAAAATAATAATGTTGTGCATTTTCACACTAAAAATATAACCCATTTTTCATTGTTTGGTGTTGTTTCCCTTCTCTGCAGTAGGTGACACTATTCCTCATACGCCTTCAGTTTCTGATTTACTATGAAAGGACCGGATGAATTAAATTTGTGACCTCAGTGTAATTGGACATATCTCTCTAAAGATTTGTGTAAATCTTCAGTATTCACAGAATACATTATATTTAGACATGTTTCTACTCCATGAGCTTTACTGTGGATAATGCACGTCAGCTCTGGCAAAGATTTGCCGGCCAATACTTCCTACAAGGCGAAAACTACCAGTATTAATGGATGCGATCTTCACTCCTAGATGAGCACAATGCCTTTTAGAAACTTGCCTACCGCCACAATAGGTCTACAGAGGATGCAATCTCACTGGTTCTCCACACTGCCATTGATCACCTGGATAACAGTAATACTATCAGGCTGCTGTTTATTGATTACAGCTCAGCATTCAACACCATGATACACTCAGTACTATTCAACAATATCCAAAACCTGGGCCTCTGTACCTCCCTCTGAAATCAGATCTTTGACTTCCTGATCAGGAAATCAGGGTCAGTGTGTTTTGGAAATAATGTCTCTTCTTCACTGACAATCAACACTGGCACATTTCAGAGATGTGTGCTTACTCACTCTTTCTACACCCATGACTGTGTTGGCAGGCACAGCTCAAACACCATCTATAAATCTGTTGGCAGAATTGCAGATGGTGACAAGGAGGCATCCAGGAGCAAGATAGATCAGCTGGTTAGTGGTGTTGTAACATTAACCTTGCATTCAACATCAGTAAGGCCAAGGAATTGATTCATCAAGTCCTCATGAAGGAAACAGCAGTAGAAAGAGTGAGCAGTTTTAACTTCCTGGGTGTTAACATCTCTGAAGATCTATCCTGTGTCCAACAATTAATGCAATTATGAAAAAGGCAGACCAGCAGCTATATTTCATTCTGAGTTTGAGAAGATTTGGTATGTCTAACAAAGACTAGTAACTTTCTACAGTGTGAAGAGCATTCTAACTGGCTGCATCATTGCCTGGTATGGAGGAAGCACTGCACAGCTTTAGACAAAGCTGTAGAGGACGGCAAACAGCCTGCTCCTTCATGGGCACTAGCCTCCCCAGCATCAACGTATATAGTATTCATACACACATATGTTGGTACGAGCAAGAGAACATCTGCAGATGCTGGAAATCCAAGCAACACACTCAAATTGCTGTAGGAACCCAGCAGGCCAGGAAGGATTTATGAAAAAGGGTACTGTTGACATTTCAGGCCGAGACCCTTCAGCAGGACGAGAGAAAAAAAGGTGAGGAGTAAATTTAAAAGGTGGCAGAAGGGTGAGAGAAACACAAGGTGATAGGTGAAACCAGGAAGGGGAGGGATGAAGTAAAGAGCTGGGAAGATGATTGATGAAAGAGATACTGAGCTGGAGGAGGGGGAATCTGATAGAAGAGGACAGAAGGCCATAGAAGAAAGAAAAATGGGGAGGATCACCAGAGGGAGGCAATGGGCAGGCAAGCAGATAAGGTGAGAGAGAGAAGAGGGGATGGGGAATGGTGAAGGGGGGGAGTATTACCAGAAGTTTGAGAAGTCGATGTTCATACTGTTCATACCAGCAGGTTCGAGGCTACTCAGACGGAATGTAAAGTAGTGTTCCTCCAACCTGAGTGTGGTCTCATCGCAACAGTAGAGGGGCCCATGAATTGACATCAGAATGGGAATGGGAAGTGGAATTAAAATGGGTGGCCACAGGGAGATCCCACTTGTTCTGGCAGATGGAGCATAGGTGCTCGACGAAGCAATCTCCCAATCTACATCGGGTCTCACCTACATACAGGAGGCCACACCGGGAGCACCAAACACAGCATATGATCCCAACAGAATCACAGAAGGACTGTTTGGAGCCCTGAATGGTAGTGAGGGAGGAGGTATAGGGGCAAGTGTAGCACTTGTTCCACTTGCAAGGATAAGTGCCAGGAGGGAGATTGGGGGGAGGGACGAATGGACAAGGAAGTCACATAGGGAGTGATCCCTGCTGAAAGCAGAAAATGGAGGTAGGGTGGGGAAGAGTGAAAGATGTGCTTGGAGGTGTGATCCCAGTGGAGGTGGCAGAAGTTGTGGAGAATTAAGTGCTGGATGAGGAGGCAGGTGGGGTGATAGCTGAAAACAAGAGAAACCCTATCCCTGGTAGGGTGGCAAGAGGATGGGGTGGAGCAGATGTATGTAAAATGAAAGAGGGCAGTTGAGGGCAGTGTTGATGGTGGAGAAAGAGAAGCCTCTTTCTTTGAAAAAGAAGGGCATCTCCTTTGTTCTGGAAGGTAAAGCCTCCTCCAAAGATCAGATGTGGAAGAGAAATAGGAATTGAGAGAAGGCGATGATATTTTTACAAGTAACAGGGTGGGAAGAGGAATAGTACAGGTAGCTGTGACGGTCCATGGGTTTATAACAGACAGCAGTAGATCAGCTGTCTCCAGAGATAGAGACAGAGAGGTTGAGAAAGGGAAGGGAGGTGTCAGAAATGGTCCAGGAAAATTTGAGGGCAGTGTGGAAGTTGGAGGCAACATTGATGAAGTCGACGACCTCTCTCTCTCTCTCACTTTGCATTTTATTATCTTATTTACAACAATATTTGGTTTTTAGTGCTGTATGTATTGGTGCATCATGGTCCAGAGGAATGTAGTTTTTTTTGGTTTTATATGAGAGATAGAGATAGAGAGATAGATAGATAGAGAGAGAGAGAGATAGAGAGATGAATACATATTGCATTGTACTATACCACAAAACAACACATTCACCACATATGTCAGTGATACTAAACCTGATTCTGATTTGAAAGACGATCTCAATTGATTTAAAATCAATAGACGTGGAAACTTACTACTTGTTAAACCAGATAAAGGGGCATAAGAATTAATCTTGTGTAAAACTGGAGGTCACCGATGGTTAGAAATGTACTGTTTTAAACTAGCCTGCCCATTATGAAAAGCACCCAATGGCAACCACATCTGCATAGGGAGAATACTCAGTGGAAGAACGCAAATTTGAGTTATCTCCCTCACCAGTTCAACGAGAGGTCTTGTCTAACTAAAGGGCAGCTGAAGCTGGAGCTAAGAACAGCAATCTTATTTTCAAATCATTATCTTCAAACATTACCATAAGAGAGCAGGACCAAAAGAGAGAGAGAGAGGGAGAGAGTAGGAGGAAGAGAGAGAGAGAGTGATCTGTCCTCTCTCTCAGAGAGCCTGTCCTGCACCCATCATATAAGTGCAATTGTAAAGAAAGCACAACAGAACTTTCTACTTCCTTAGAAGTCGATGAAGATTCAGCATGACCTCAAAAGCCTTGGTAAACTTCTATAGATGTGTGGTGGAAAATGTATTGACTGGCTGCATCACAGCCTGATATGGGAACACCAATGCCTTTGAGCAGAAAACCCTACAAAAGGTAATGGATTCAGCCCTGCGCGTCACAGGTAAAGCCCTCCCAAACATTGAAGAAACGTTGTGGTAGAAAAGCAGTATCCATCATCAAAGATCCTCTCTACCAGGCCATGCTCTTTTCTCACTGCTGCCATCAGGTAGAAGAAGCAAGTGCCTCAGGACTCACACCACCAGGCTCAAGAACAGTTACTGCCCCTGAACCATTACGCTCTTGAACAAAAGGGGACAAATACACATTCTATTTCAAGTGATCGCACAACCAATGTTCTCACTTTAAGGACTCTTTACCTTGTTATTCCAAGTTCTCGTTATTTATTTCTATTTATTTATATTTGCATTTGCGTAGTTTGTTGTCTTCTATACTCTTGTTCTTTCATTGATCCTATTTACAGTTACTGTTCTATAGATTTTATGAGTATGCCCGCAGGAAAAAGAATCTTAGGGTTGTATGTGGAGGCATGTATGTACTCTGATAATAAATTTTACTTTGAACTTTGAAGATTGTCCACTATGAAGGATGCAGTGAACCATCTTTCTCAAAGTATGAGTCAACACATATGATTAATATATTTTATGTAACTGTGTTTGATGTCCCTTAATATTTTAATCAGTTGCTTTAAAAATCCTGCACAGAGTGGATCTGACATCTCATTTTTGTTGTGCAGAAATTGTCCTACAAGGGTTGCAGAATATAGCAAACTTCCCTTTGCCAAATTGATCATGTTGACCATGTACTATCCATCTGCATGATTGCTTGCTGTAATGAGTTAGGCAGTTATTTTTCTTTTTCTGACTGTTATCTTTTCAGTAAAGTATTTACCTGCAAAACAATGCAGAAACATTTTGATTCTTGCAATGACAATTTCTATGTTTCCAGCAGGTAGTACGATGTTTAAAACATGTGAAATGTTGATGTCAATGAGAGTACAAAAATGAAAAAATGAAACAACATCTTAAAATAGATACGCAATTCAGTGGCAATGGCAGTAAATTGACGCTGAAATAACGACTGACAAGCAACCAATGTGCAAATGATAAACTGTGTAAATAGAAAAAAACATCTGACGCACAGTCTGACAAATAGATCAATGTGTGTGTGTGTGTGTGGGGGGGGGGGTAAGAGGGTTAGATTGATCTCTAAGTAGGTTAAAACATTTGCTGCTACCAGCCCATTTTCATCCAGAACTCTTAATGCAAACTTTTGATCATCAAGGACTAGTCGAGGCCAGTAAGTGAGAAAAAAAATATATTTGCAAATGCTCTTTTAGAGAGTGAAAAATTATGCTTGGAAGATACAGATGAATTAATGAAATTGAAATACTGTAAGTAAACTTAATTTTTGTTTTTTTTCCAATTAAAATAAAGGATTTTTATTAGAACTAGAACACACATGCATATAACTAGGTTTATTTTGCTGAACTGCAGTTATAATTGCAAAGTTAAAGACTCACTTAGACCTTGACTATGGAAATTTAACAATCCTTGAGATTGTCAATGTGCTTTACAGTAAGTCTTTACAGTAATTAATTTCATGCTAATTTGAGTGGTTTCCCTTTATCTGTTTGAGAAAACTGCAAATAATACAATCTATTTAAAAATACCAAAACCTGGACAGCGGTTCCTACATTAAACAATATAACAACTCTAAAGCAGGTGTGAAATCTTTGGGAGTGATGACAGAGGATTCTTTGATTCTGCTGTATTCACAACCATAAAAATCACACATTATGTGAGTGATGAGAACAGTATCAGGTTTTAAAATCCTTGCTGGCATTGAAGAAAGGTGACCTGCTCAAAAATGGATTCAGCTAAGTTATAGATTATCTAATTTTGGAAGGTTTGGTTCATTGCTTGGCAGTTACCATCAGTTACCATGAGCAAAAATGGTATTAAGTTTTGAACTCTATTTGCAATTTTTGTTTAATTATTTACACATAAGAGGGATGAACTCAATAAAAAAATGACATCTAACACTTTCCAGAGCAACAGAAAATAAATCCTGTACTTGAAATCCAATACTGGAAAATGAGTCCTTTCTTGTCCTCAAGAGTGTGAACTTAAATATGATAAGTACACTCAGAAACTTTATGATGCGGTTATAAACAACTATCAGATTGATTGTTTATATTCACTGAAAGCAACTTTTTCAGGCAAGGCTCAATAAGTCTGAGTCAAAGCAGCTGGGGATTTCAAGAGTTACAAATTACAATCCTCTAGAATTTACTTCACTGGAAATTATCATGGCATATAAATATTTACAAGAATAATTTCTACTGAATGAATAGAATTAGAACAATCTTGTTACCAAAATTACACATGCTCTTTGTTCTGAAATTCTTCATGGACCCTTGATTAAAACTGAACAAGTTCCCCACTACCAATTAATTGACCATAATAGGATGTGCCGACTTTGATAGGCAGGGAGAAAAAAGTTTCAAGACAACTTCTGACTCAATTTCTTTTCATTACTAATGGTGAATTAATGTGTTTAACAAATGGAAAATGTTAGTGCTGCTCTGTAATGTTGGCTCAATACAGATTAGATTCAGCGTGGGAGCACTTTGCTACATTTAAACACCTTAACCCTTTAGTCAGAAAAATCTTTTAAATAGACATCTGCCACTAAGAAACATTCAGTAACAAGCTGGCCTGGAAGAACCATTAAAGTACAATCTGGAAAAGGTCTATGACACAGCATTGAGATTCCGTGTCTAACACCCTAATCATAAGAATATAAGAATTAGGAGCAAGAGTAGGCCATTTGGCCCATCGAGCCCACTTCATCATTCAATAAAGTCATGGCTGACCTAGACATGAAATCAGCCCTGAAATCTCCTGCTATGCAAGAATCGATCTATACTTTATATACTTTTAATGAGATATTCTCTACTGCTTTCCTGGGCAGAGAACTCCAAATTCGCAACGCTCTGGGAAAAGCATTTCCTTCTCATCTCAGTCTTAAATCTACTGCTCTGAATCTTGTATGCCCCCTAGTTCTTGTCTCTTCTACTAGTGGAAACAACTTACCCGCTGCTATGTTATCTATCCTTTTCATAATTTTGTCAATTTATTTAAGATATCCTCTCACTCTTTGTGGACTTCAAGCAGGGGAAGTTGGAAGGACACACTAAAGAAGTTTCTGGGCCTCAGTGTCTCAGGGCCCAACATATTGACATAATCACAAAAACGCATGCTAGCGCTCTACTTTGTTAGGAGCTGGGGGGGATTTGTTATGTCCATAAAGCCATAAGATATAGGAGCATAATTAGACTGTTCAGCCCATTGAATCCGCTTCACTATTCCACCATGGCTGATTCAACTCCTTTCAATCCACTGGCATGTCTCTTCCCCATAACCTCTGATGCCCTTACTAATCAGGAACCTATCAACCTCTGCTTTAAGTATACTCATATTGCCTCCGCAGCTGTGTGCAGCTATGCAATCCACAGATTCATTCACTAGGTAAAAACGTGTCCCCTCACCTCTATTCAAAAGGGATATCCTCCTATTCTGAGATTGTGCCCCCTGGTCCTAGATTCCCCCACAATAGCAAATATTCTCTCCATGTCCACCCTGTCTAGGCCTTACAATATTCAATAGGATTCAATGAGACCCCACATCATTCTTCTAAACTCCAGCAAGTACAGGCCCAGAGCCATCAAATGCTCCTCCTATGTTAACCATTTCATTCCTAGAATAATTCTTGCGAACCTCTTCTCCATTTCTTTGTCTCCAATTACTACTTCTCCAATGTTATTTTCCGGTAGTGATATCCACTCTCACTTCACTTTTACTCTTTATATATTTGAAAAAAAAGGTATCTTCTTCTATATTATAGGCTAGATTAATTTTAGATATCCTTGTTTTCTCAGTACTGCTTTTTTTAATTGCTTTCTTTTTGTTTTGAAAAGCTTCCAATCCTCTAGCTTCCTTCTGATTATTACTCTATTATATGCCCTCTATTTTGCTTTTATGCTGTCATTGACTTCCCTTTCAGATATGGCTGCATCATTCTGCCTTTAGAATACTTCTTCTTCTTTGCAATGTATCTATCCTGCACCTTCCGAATTGCTCCTAGAAACTCCAGCTATTGCTGCTCTGCCATCATCCCTGCTGGTGTCCCCTTCCAATCAACTCTGGCCAGTTCTGCTCTCGTGCCTCTGTAATTCCCTCTGCTCCATTGGAATAGTGATATATTTGATTTCACCTGTCATACTGCAGGGTGAATCCTATCATATTATGATCACTGCCTCCTAAGGGTTCATTTTCCTTAAGCTCTCTAATCAAACCTGATTCATTGCACAATACCCAATCCAGAATTGTCTTATCCCTAGTGCACTGAACCACAAGCTTCTCTAAAAATCCATCGTGTAGACATTTTATAAATTCCTTCTCTTGGGATCCATCACCAAATTGATTTTCCAAACCTACCTGTATATTGATATCCCCTGTGATTATTGGAACATTGGCCTTTTTATATGACTTATTTATCTCCCTTTGTAAGTTGTACCCCACATCCTGACTACTGTTTGGAGGCCTGTATATAACTCCCATGAGGGCTCTTTTACCCTTGAAGGTTCTTAACTCTAACCACAAGGATTCTACATCTTCCAATCCTATGTCAACTCTTTTTAAGGATTTGATTTCATTTTTTACCAATAGAGCCACTCCACCTGCCTACCTGTGACTCCTTTCATCCTTGGATATTATGTTCCCACTTCTTCTTTCAGCCACCGTGATATCACACTCAAATTCTAAATGCACTACAAGATCATCCAACTTTCAAATATAGCGCCTTCAATCCTGTATTCATCACCCTATTACATTGTGGCTCCATGCTACTGGAAGTTAAATTCTTATCCCTTTCTAAACCTTTTATCTTTTTATTTATTCAGAAGACTTTTGTAATCTCTTCTGCACTCGCCTTCCCTTTTACTTAATCCTCATTTTTCCCATCTGTTAAACTGTTAAACCCAATATTTAGTTTAAAGACACAAACCAACCTGTCTCCCTGAGTGCAATTTTGCTGTATCACCTGCCTATCATTCATTACAGTCTCATTACACATTGTATCTACTTACATACCAGTGCCCAATCTTTTGCCCTATCACTCCAGTTTACATCCCCCTGCAAAATCAGTTTAAATCCTTCCTAACAGCTCTGGCAAACTTGCCCACAAGGATATTTGTCCCCCTCAACTGCAGGTGTGATCATTCTATTTTTTTCTGAATTCCAGGGAGTATCCTTCCAGGCAACTCGATCTTTCCTCAAAGACTATCCCCTTCAACTTTGGGAGCAAACTGGTGAATCTCCTCTACATTTTCTCTAAAGCTAGTGTCTCTTTCCTCAAGTACGGAGACCAAAACTGCATGCCGTACTTCAGGTGCAGCCTCACCAGCACCCTGCACAGTTGCAAGATAATGTCCCTGGTCTTAAATTCAATCCCTCTAGCAATGAAGGCCAACATTATATATGTCTTCTTCATAACCTGTTACACCTACAAACCACCTTTTATTATTCACACACAAGCACTCCCATGTGCCTCTGCACAAGAGCATACTTCACTATTTAAATAATAACCTAATCTTTAATTTTTTCCTTCCAAAGCAGATGAACATGCATTTGGCAACATTGTACTCGATCTACTGGACCCTTGTCCATTCACTTAATCTGTCTATATTACTCTGCAGACTCTCTGCATCCTATACGCAATTTGCTTTTCCAGCAAACTCAGAAATGCTACACTCGGTCCCCTCTTCCAAATTGTTAAAATACAGTATATCGTGGAGAGATGCAAGCATAGCATTAACACCTACAGCCACTTCTGCATTACTCGGTATTACTTACCCCTTTTCATCTTATAACAACTTAAGTTCACTTTAGCAGAAACAATTTCTATAACTATAAAAATATTTCCCATCTGTTTGTATATGTTGTGCTGGTTTAACTTCATTATCTACGGTAATGTCCCTTTATTAATTGCATGCATAATTGTTCTTCATTTTTGTTTAAAGTTTTCCAAATCTTCCAGATTCTCGCTACTGTTGGTGACTTTTTATGGTGTTAGTGATCATTCCTCCCTTCCATCACATGCAATTATTGGACTGCATGACATCATTAATGTTTTTACAAAGGCAAAGACTTCTATGGTATAGAAGGAAAAGAGCAATAGGTGCACTGAAAAATCCCTACCTGAAAGCTCCAATTCAAGTCCTGCATCATCCTAAATTGGAAATGTATCCCCACTCCTTCATTGCCACTTGGTCAAAATTTTGGAACTCCCTATCCCATTGGATTGAGGGAAGATTTCCACAGAAGTCAAAGGCTCTGCCCCACCACCTCAGAGCAAATATCAACGGACATTGAATGCTGACAATGCTGAAGGACCTTCTAGCAGATGTCTGACAATTTTAGTTAAACTTTCTCATTAAGATTTCCATAAAGAGCTTGTCATTGACTTCAAAAACTGGGGCAGTGCACACATTCCTGTCAAGACAAGCTTTTCACTGAATCTTGGCACATGCGATAATAGTAAACCAATACCAATACCAGGATGAGATGGGATTGCTTTGGCATTTTTGTTTCCTACGGAAACTATTTACAACTTCAAAAACAAACTTAAACACAGTCGTGTTAGCAATCTACAAACGTATAATACCGGAATGCAAATTAATTTTATGATTTAATTGTAAGGTTTATTCAGTTAGTTATGTCAGTACTTATTAACCAGTATCTCTAAGTTAATTGGGAATTTTCTCTAACTACTGCCCTCTGCATAAGGTGTTTAAGAATTTTGAATCAAGTGTGTGAGTGAATGTCTAGAATAGAAAGTAACTTAAATATTGGAAGGGAAACATTCTCTTCCACCTATATTTTTGCCCTTTTATGTAGCAGTTGTTTATAAAGTGCCACTGAAGAACTTTTTGTATTGGCAAGATCCTTGCAACTATGGGTGTGGTTTCTGCAATGGGATTGTACAGGAGTATTATGCCAGAGAAACAAATATGTAACTTGCAGATGTTATAAAATTTATATCTGCAGTAATAAAGGAAGAAAGTTGTGGACTGCAGAAATAGATTGATCAAATGAGTAGAAAGGTACCAGATAAAACTGAGCTGGAAGAAGGAAGAAATGATGCTTTTAGAAGTGCTAAGTAATGTTGGAATACGAAGAAGTGCATTAGAGAAGAAGAGTGTAGAAATGCACATTTACAGTTCTCCAAAAGTAGTAGGAATGATGAATTAATAATGGAGAGAGACAAAATATTTTCCTTTTTTAGCTGAAGCATAGAATTCAAGAGCAGGGAGGCCATGCTCAGACTGCATTAAACAGCATGGCTAAACAACTGCTTTCACTGCGATCACAAAATTACAAGATGGGTGTAATAGCAAGTTGATTAGTATAGAGAGGATTCACATGGATTTTGTGAACATGGAGAATATTTCTTCACTGGAAAGGTTAGCATAGATATGTTTGAAACAGTGGAGACTGAGGGGTGATATATTCAAGCAATATATAACTGCAAAGTCATGATGTGCTGGAACTCAAAAAAGGGATCTATTTCTCTCAGCATGTAAATCAATAACTAGATAGCATACATTTTTGCAACTGATTGGATTAGAGAGATTGTACGATTTTTATTTCCACCAGAATCTAGTAGGGTTTTCCAGTTCTCTGCCTGAAAGCATGGTGGAGACAGAAACCCTCATCATTTTCTGCTTAGATGAGCATTTTATTATTCTTTCATTCCCAATGATAACACAATATCACAGTGCATCCTGCAGAGAGAACCATGCTGAGTTATGCACCAACCCATGGTTCCACTGAAATAATTGCCAATAGGCCAGTTGGTCCATTGATTGTTTAAGTTTCTTAAACACTCAATGGAATTGCATTCATCTGGATAAGTGCAAAGTAGTCCATCCCTCTCCTGACCTATTCTTAGCAGGTGGGGGAGATGAGTTGGTAGTAAGGATATTAACTAGTTCAAATAGCAGTTGAAGGAAGGCTGAACAACTGAATCGTGACGTGATGGTTCAGGGAGGCTATTTGGTTGTGTTGGCTGGGTGTTTGGAGGGGTGTCGAGAAGAGCAACATGGTTGTAGTTAGAGACAGTATAGTCAGGGAAATAGACACAATTCTTTTTTGCAAGGACCCAGTGTCCCAAAGGGTGTGTTGCCTGCCTCATGCCTAGTGCCAGGATATCTCATTTAACCCGCCGAGAAATTTGGAGTGAGAGGGGTAAGATTCAGTTGTCATTGTCCATTTTGGTTCCAATGACATAGGAAGAACAAGGAAAGAAGTTCTATTGAATTGACCTTATTTCTTATATCCTTCACCTTGAAAATCTTTATGTTATGTCTCCATCTAATTGTGCAATGTGCAATCATAGAAATTTATAATAATTTATAATAAATAGAACAGTCAATGTAATATAGAGTACAATCAAATCAGCATGAGTTTATCAGTCTGATGGCCTGGTGGAAGAAACTGTCCCGGAGTCTGTTGGTCCTGGCTTTTATGCTGCGGTACCGTTTCCCGGATGGTGGCAGCTGGAATAGATTGTGGTTAGGGTGACTCGGGTGCCCAATGATTTTACGGGCCCTTTTTACACACCTGTCCTTGTAAATATCCTGAAACATGGGAAGTTCACAACTACAGATGTGCTGGGCCATCTGCAGCACTCTCTGTAGTCTTGCGATTGAGGGAAGTACAGTACCCATACCAGGCAGAGATGCAGCCAGTCAGGATGCTCTCAATTGTGCCCCTGTAGAAAGTTTTTAGGATTTTGGAGCCCATACCAAACTTTCTCAACCGTCTGAGGTGAAAGAGGTGCTTTTGTTCCTTTTTCACCACACAGCTGGTGTGTGGTCCTCAGTAATGTGGATGCTGAGGAATTTAAAACTGTTTACCCTCTCAATTCCAGATCCATTGATGTCAATAGGGATTAGCCCGTTTCCATTCCTCCTGTAATCCACAACCAACTCCTTTGTTTTTGCGAATTTGAGGGAGATGTTGTTTTCTTGACACCACTGTGTCAGAGAGATAACTTCTTCCCTGTAGGCCACCTCCCTATTGTTTGAGATAAGGCCAATCAAAGTAGTCTCATTGGCAAATTTAATTAGCAGATTAGAGCTGTGGGTGGCAACACGGTCATGGGTATACAGGGAGTAAAGGAGGGGGTTCAGTACGTAGCCCTGAGGTGCTCCTGTATTGAGAGTCAGCGGGTTGGAGGTGAGGGAGCCTTCTCTTATGACCTGCTTGCAATCTGATGAAATTAGAGCAGCTAGTGACTACAGAACTATAAAGGTAATAGTCTCTGGATTGTTACCTGAGTCACATGCAAATGGAACGGGATCAATGAGTTCAGAGTGTTAAATAAATGCATGATTCAAAGTTAAATACATGGTTGTGGGAGAAGTGGGTTTGAATTTGTAGGAAATTAGCATATGTATTGGGGAAAGAGGGAACTGTTCCAATTGGACTGGTTCCACATGAACCAGGCAGGGGCAAGGGTGCTGGCGAAAAGCATAACTAGGTCTGTGAATGGGGCTTAAACTAAATAGTAGGAGGATAGCTTCAATGCCTTTGAAAGGTTTGGATAAGCTAAAAGGAAATGAGAGTGCAGGAGAGGTTGTCAAAGTCTCCAGAATAAAGACAAAAAGTTTACAAGGAGATAAAAACTTAACTTCAGGTAACATGGGTGATGAATACAGGACTGAAGGTATTATATTTGATGCATGCAGCAGACAAAGTAAGGTAGATGATCTCATTGTGCAGTTGGCAGATATGACATTTGTAGACATCAGAGAGTCATGGTTAATTAAAGATCAGAGCTGGGATCTTAACATCTAAGAATACACATCGTATTGAAAGGATGGGGAAGTGGGCAAAGGGGTGGGGTGCCTTTGTTGGTAAAATAAATTAAATCAAATTCTGAAAAAGAAGTATCATAGGATGGGAAGATGCAGAATCCTTGTGTTACAGTTGAGAAACTGCACTGGTAAAACAAACTCTGAAACCCTGAAACCCTGTTGGGTCTCATATACAGACTATGGGATACAAGTTACAATGTGAGGCAGAAAAGGCATGCATAAGGAACAATGTTACAATGGGGGATTTCAATATGCAGGAAGATTGAGAAAATCAGGTTGGTGCTAGATCCCAAGAAAAAGGATTTGTGGAATGCTTATAAGATGTCTTTTTGCAGCTTTTTGTGGTCAAGGGAAAAGCAATTCTGGATTGGCTGTTGTGTAATGAAACAGATTTGGTTAGGGAGCTTCAGATAGAGGAATCCTTAGAAGACAGTGTTCCTAATATGATAGCATTCACATTGCAATTTTAGAGTGTGAAACTAAAGTCATTTGTATCGAGATTACAGTTGAGTAAAGGTAATTACAGAGGCGTGAAAGGGGAGCTGGCTCAAATTGATTGGAAAGGGTACTAGCAAAGATGATGGCAGGACAGTAATGGCTGGAATTTCTAGGAGCAATCTGAAAGATGCAGAATCAGTTCATCCCAAAGAAGTAGCAGCATTCTAAAGAGAGAATGAAACTACAGCTGGCAAGGGAAGTCAGAAATAGCATCAAAGCAAAACATAGGAAGTACAAGATAGCAAAAATTAGTGGGAAGCTATCAGATTGGGAAGCTTTTAAAAAGCAAAAGAAGGTAACTAAAAAAGCAATAAGGAGACATACGATGAAACATGAAAATAAGATAGTCAATAGTATACATAAAATAGGATACGAAAAGTATTTTTTTCCAGATAAGCAAAGAGTAAAAGAGACACAACAGTGGATATGGGACCACTGAAAAATGATGCTGGAGAGGCAGCAATGGGAACAAAGAAATAGCAGATGAACTGAATAAGTATTTTGTGTCATTCTTCACAGTGGAAGGCATTAGCAGTATGCCAGTGTCAGAGGACAGAAGTGTGTGTAGTTGCTTTTACCAAAGAGAAGGTGCTTGGGAAGCTGAAAGATCTGAAGTCACCAAGAGCAGATAGGTGACACCTTAAGGTTCTGAAAATGATAGGTGTGGGGATTGAATAGATTCTGGAATGGTTCCAGAGCACTGTAATATCATAATTGTCAGTCCACGCCTTAGGAAGTGCGGGAGACAAAAGACAGGGGACAGTAGGACAGTTAGCCTGACTTCAGAGGTTAGCAAGTTGCTAGAATCCTTTATGAAGGATGAAGTTTTAGGGTACTTGGCTAAAGTTGACATTGTTTCCTGAAAGGCAAGATCTTGCCAGACAAAGCTGTTGGAATTCTTTGAGGAAATCAAAGTCAGAATAGACAAGAGGAAGTCAATTGATGTTGTCTACTTGGATTTTCAGAAGGTCTTTGACAAGGAGCCCCACATGAGGCTGCTAAACAAGATAAGGGCCCCGCTGTTACAGGAGAGATACTCGCATGGACAAAAGATTGGCTGATTGGCAGAGGGAAAGTGTAGATATTAAACGGGCCTTCTCTGCTGGTCACTTATGTTGCTCTATGGGAGTTGATGTTGGGTCCGATTCTTTTCATGGTTCATATTAACAATCTGGATGATGAAACAGGAGGTTTTGTTCCCAAGTTATGGAAAATAGAGGGGTAGGTAGTCCTGAGGAAGCAGAAGTACTTGGACAGATTAGAAGAATAGGGAAGGGCATGGTCATGCATTTTTGTGAAAGGAATAAAAGCGTAGGCCATTTTCTAAGTGGGGAACAAATTCAAAAATCAGAGGTGCAAAGGGACTATGGAGTCTTAGGCAGGATTCAACTTGCAGATTGAGTTGGTAGGCAGAAAGCAAATACAATGTTAATGTTAATTTGAAGATGAGTAGAATATAAAAGCAAGGATGTAATTCTGGGGCTTTATAAAGCATTGGTCAGACCACATTTGCAGTATTGTGAGTAGTTTTGGGCTCCATATCGAAGACAGAATGTACAGGCATAATAGAGAGTCCAGAGGTGATATATGGGAATGATCTCAGGAATGAACGGGTTATATATGATGAGTGCTTGATGGCTCTGGGTCTGTACTTACTGGCATTAGAAGAATGAATTGTGGATCTCATTGAAACCTACTGAATATGGAAAGACCTATATACAGTAGATATGGAGAGAATGATGCTGATAGTGGGAAATTCTTGGACTAGAGGGCATAACCACAGAATACAAGGAATCCCCTTTAGATGAGACAGAATTTCTTTAGCCAGAGGGTGGTGAATCTGTGGAATTCATTGTCACAGACGGCTATGGAGGCCAATCATTAAGGGTGGGCTGATAGTTTTTTGTTTAATAAGGACGTCGAGGGTTATGGGGAGAAGGCAGGAGAGGGAAAATACATCAGCTATTATCAAATAACAGATCAGACTAATCAGGCTTCTGTGTCTTATGGAATAGATAGCCTTATTCCTCCTATAGTAGTAATGCTATTTATGTAACTATTACTGAGGGGTAGTAAGTACTGTGATTCTCCCTTTTATGATAAATAATAAGATTGTAAAGATTTTTATTTAATCACAATAAGCTACATGTGAAGTCACCAATACCACTAATCTTCATTGTAAATAGATTATTTATTTAAAATATTCCACATCTAGTACTTTACTAATAGTAAATGAGGAATAATTTAGGTATTAGCTAATGTAATGGCAAGGAGATTTAGTTTGGTAGAACTACACAATTGAATTAAAGCTTTAAATTGCTCACAAAACACTGCTGGGTTCATACATTGCACAAGAATGGAAATCTCACTTAAATATTTTATAGGGTATTAGTGAGACATATTGGAGATTTGTGGACAACTTTGGCCAACTTATATAAGAAAGATGTACTTAAATTCACTTTCAGGGATTATGTGTTTTACACAGACTGGAACTGCAACTTTCATTTTTTTAAGTTTAGTAAAAAGAGAGGAGACTTCTTCTTAAATTCTTAACAGGCATGACAGGCTAAATACAGAGAAGATGATTCCCTGAGCTGAGAAGTTTAACCAAGAGGACACAACCTGAGAGTAAGCAATAAGAAATTTAGAATTACCATGAGCACAAATTTCTTCACTTAAAAATTAGTGAAGCTATGAAAATAAGAGAATTAAAGGTTATGGGGATGGTGCTGGAAAATGATGCCATGGCAGATAGGCCTTAAACCACTAACTGTTAGCACAGGCTCTGACGTGTTCTTTTTGCCATACGCAATATAATTCAGAGCATTCAATATAGGTTTTAATCAGAAGTTCTATATATCTGGTTCACAAATCTAATAAAGCACAAAGGGTGATATCAGTCCTTATAACATCAGCAGAAGAAATATTGGGGAAAATGTTCACTCAACAATAGCACATAAGAATAGCAGAGGCAAATCCTGATCCATATTGTTTAATGGGGCTATCAATGGCTTTCAGATGCGTTGAGGATTCATTTGGGGACAAACTTGTTAGATTCCATCATAGAACTTCAAAGCTGCAGAAACTTAGGGAGTTGAAACAAAAGATGGTTGATGCCGAAAATCTGAAACTACAGCAGAAAATGCTTGAAACATGCAGCAGATCAGGCAGCATTTGTGGAGAGACAAATCAAGCCAATGTTTTGGGTTCATGATCTTTCATCAGACAATTTGGAACTGCCCCGAACGCTGCAGTAAATCTGCAATCTGGTTACAGTTCTTGTTGCCGTCACTCTGTTACTGATCATCTTAGCACAAATTGTGAAAATCAGAATAAAACAGATCACATAGCAAGCATTTTAAACAGCCACTCAACACCAAGAGCAAACCATAATCTAAAGCACTCAATTGCTCACAAATTAACCCATGCTCATCCAATATTTATTTTTGCTTGTCTTACTATTCATGCAATGCTCTCTGAGGAATTTGAAGTCAGGATGGTGGATAGCTGTTTCCTTGAGTAGAAGAAGCTTCAGCTAGCGGTGAAAGATTAGCTTAGCTTTACTGTGCACCATTTTTTCATTAGCCCTTCTCTACCACCAAATGCAAGGACATTACAGAGAGGCAGTCGTCGGAGTTTTAATGCTATACATGGCTACTGTTTTGGACTAATAGATATATTTCAGGATCATTGGCCAGCAGCTAGGGGAGATAAATACAAACAATTAAGTGTAAAAAAATCATTAATTAAAAAGATACATTGATCTCCTTAATGGAAACTATGGATCTGAGAGACTGAGGTTAAAACCGATTCTCTGATGTTCTCAGGGAAGAAACTCTATTATCCTTATTTGGACTGGACTATATGCAACTCCAGACCCACCACAGCAATCAATGGTGGACAATAAAAGCTGACATGACTAGCCGTGTCCACATCCCATTTATGAATAAAGAGATGTCAGCTGGTCTAGAGATCTAAAGGTGGTCAGATTGCAGGGGTGCTGTGTGGCTCCTGACTACATTTCCCTGAGATTCAGGAGCTCTGCCATCAGATACTACTCAGTAGTTTGTCAGTTATTATTACTATAGAACTGGCTGAAACATGTGATTCAGTAACGGCATCTCACACAGTCCAGCCACGGCCTCAGAGTCTTTGTCTATTAACTGTCTTATCATAGTTCGTATTTTATACTTTCAATGATAGAAAATGAGGACTTTTGGCTCACCTGGTCTATTTCAGCTCCTTGGGGAGAGATCCCATTAGTCCATCCCCCGTATCCTAATGTTACTGTGCTTATCCTCTCTCAAACACCTTTTGATCACTTTTGCCATCAGCCTAGACTACGGGGTGACTTAGCCACTGCCACATCATTGGGACATGGGAGAAATTTGCAACACCTGACAGAAGCTCATAAAGTGATAGATGTGCAAACTATGCAACCATAGCACATGAGTTCAAAGTCAAGAGAGACTGCAGATGCTGGAAATCCAGAGCAACACGTACAAGATGCTGGAGGAACTCAACACATCAGACAGCATCCATGGGAAAAAATAATTGAAGGTTCTGGCCAAAGTCAAAGTAAATTTATAATGTATAGGCATGTATATGTCACCATATATATCTTGAGAGTCATTTTCTTGAAGACATTTAAGGAAAATAAAGAAATACAATTGCACTTATGAAAACTATACATAAACAATGTCTGACAAATAACCAATGTGCAAAAGACAAATTGTGCAATTAAAACATAAATAAATAATGCAGAGAACATGAGTTGTAGAGTCCCTGAAAGTGATTCCGTATGTTGTGGGATCAGTTCGGAGTTGAGGTACTTCAAGTTATCCAGGACCCTGATGGATGTAGGGTAATAACTGTTCCTGTACCTCCTGCCTGGTGGTAGTGCCGAGAAGAGTGTACGGCTGGATGAAGAAGGTGGATGATGCACTCCTTGTACATGTGCTCAATTGTGGGGAGGGCTTTTCCTGTGACGGACTGGGCTGTATCCACCACTTTCTGACAATTGTTCCATCAGGTTGAAAACTGGGGCTACGAGCCAGCCGCAGTAACTGTTGTGCTACCATGCTAGATGACCTTCAGGAGTAGAAGTAGTGTGCAACCTCATATTGATGAGAGCTGCAGGGAATGGGTAAACCTTGCTCAGTTTATTACAGGCTCTTCACTTCTTCCAGCTAATTCATCTTCAAGATTCAGTTCATCAGAATGGCTAATCATATCAAGGACGCCTGCTTTCCTAGCCTTTTCTTTTCACTCTTGTAAGTCCTACAGAAATCCTAGATGACCAGATGCAGAAGCAGCTTCTTCCACACTCTTGAACCTTAATTCCACCTCGTCCGTTATTGTCCCTTAAACATTTCTTTTTGCACTACTACCGTTTGCTGCGTAAGCTTTGTGTATGCAAGAGAAGTTGCTTAAGAGTCCCAGCATCTACAGAATCTTGTGTCTTCTTTGTACCTTGATGTGTATAACAATAAATGAGAAAGTAAATTGGTATAGTAACTACTCTTTCCCACAGGTCCGGCTGCTGTTATCTCGTGTCTGGTGGCTCGCTTGTGATGATCCTGTGACTAAATGACTAAAATCAACAAGGATCTGCTGGTGGATGTGACAGAAAGGTCTAGTAATATCTTGCGTGTAGGAAATAAGAAAGCCATCAAGCCATTGTTGTAACAAGAGGAAGGAGAAGTTGAAAGGATCTCATTTAAACTATCTGTATGGAAAAGATTGCATCTTGAAGGGGCATTGAAAGTTAATGACTGGGAGACCGTTTCGCTGAACACCTATGCTCTGTCTTTCAGAGAAAGCAGGATCTCCCAGTGGCCAAACATTTTAATTCCACGTCCTATTCCCATTCTGATATGTCAATCCATGGCCTCCTCTACTGTCAGGATGAAGCCACACTCAGGTTAGAGGAACAACACCTTATATTCTGACTGGATAGCCTCCAACCTGATGGCATGAACGTTGATTTCTCTAACTTCCATTAATGCCCTTCTTCCCCTTCTTACACCATCCCTTATTTATTTATTTATTTATTTGTTATTTTTTTCCCTTTTTTTTCTGTCTCTCTGTCCCTCTCACAATAACTCCTTGCCTGCTCTGCATCTTCCTCTGGTGCTCTCCTCCCCCCTTCTTTGTCCTCAGGCCTCCTGTCCCATGATCCTTGCCCTTCTCCAACTCTGGATCCCTTTTGCCAATCAACTTTCCAGCTCTTAGCTTCACCCCTCCCCTTCCTGTCTTCTATCATTTCGGATCTCCCCCTCCCACTTTCAAATCTCTTACTATCTCTTCTTTCAGTTAGTCCTGATGAAGGGTCTCGGCCCTAAACGTCGACTGTACTTCTTCCTATAGATGCTGCCTGGCCTGCTGTGTTCCATCAGCATTTTGTGTGTATTGCTTGAAAGTTAATGGATCAGGATTTGGACAGAAAAACAGCAGAACCACTGACACTCAAAGAATCAAACCAACAATTAGTCATCAATTCCTCTTTTAGTTGATTGTGCTACTTTGGGGCAATAGTTCTCCCTCTAGTCTGATGCTGCAGTCTGCAGATACAGGGAACCTTACTGTGGAGGAGAGAGAAAGACTAATGATGTGTACATTGAACAGATGTGATATGTCTGCTGTGGTTGAATAGTCAGGTATAGGGTGTGCAATGGGCTTGAGGGTGCTGAACATGTGAGATCTCTCTGTTGTCCACATTTTTGATAGGGATCTGAAGGCGAATTTCAGTGAAATGGAATTTTCACTCCTGTGACTATGCTACATTTATTGTGTCAGAGCCCAAGTTACTCAATAACCCCAGAGTTCTGTCTCCTGACATGAATTAAACAACAATCCTAAGAGTTTTAATAGAACAAAGGAACCGATTTAGAACTAAGCAAACAGCCACCAGATTTGTCAAAGAGCACTGCATGAGACAGAACCAAAACCTAATCAATATTATTGAAGCAATATTCATGAAGAATATAGAAAGAAGAGAAAGATTTTGTGGGAAATGGTAGACAGGGATAAATGGGAGAAGATTAATTGACTTCTCGAGTCTATTCCCTGATTCAATTGGATTATCATTTTTCTTTTACCAGCAATAACCCAATATCACTTAATCTCTATTGATCTCAATCTTAAATATACTCATTGATTGAGCCTTTACAACCTTATTGGGCAGGGAATGATACTGTTTCCTCTAAGTGAAGAAACGCCTTCTTTTGACAGTCCGGAATAGCTGACTCTTCACTTTCAGACAACTAACCCTGATTCTAGGCAATCCAGTTAGAGAAACATCATCCCTATATTTTCCCTCTTATGTCACTTAAGAATTTCTTACTCTTCCTGGAGATCACCTCTTACTCTTCAAAAGAGCGTAACCCTGTTCTTTCCTCATATGACAAACCCGGCATCCCAGGAAACTATTCAGTAAACTTTTGCTGTGCTTCCTAAATCATGAGCATTTCCTTCCTTAGATAGGAAGAATAGACCCATAATATAATTCTAGGTGCAATATTAGTGACCTATGTATGAATAGTGCAATTTCTCCCTAATGTTAAATGCAAATTCTCTTTCATGAAAGGCCAATATAGTCTTTGCCTTTGTATTTGCTTGCAGCACCTACCTTAGCTTTCAGTAACTTGTGTTCAAGGACGTCTAGGTACCCCCCAGCCCCAAACACCAACACTTACATCATTTAAAAAGGTACTCTACTTTTCCAATTTTTCTACCAGTTTGATACTTGCCTCCCCTTTAACTAGTGTCGTAATGATGCAGATCAGCACAGATCAGTTTCATTCAGTGCAAGACACTCCAGAAATTCTCACCTTCCCGCACATTAAAGTATCAAACAGATTGCCTGGCACATGCCTTTGTAGGGTCATGTAAAATTACTCCAGGACAATGCAGCCCTGGCAGTTTACACAGGCCCGCTTTAGCTTGTCTTCACCAGCAAGAGCTTTTACATGATAATCTATATTTTGACAGAGAGATTATATTATTATAATAATTGTTAGCCTTACACTACTGTAAACATTTCAGATTAATCCCTTGAAATATGAAAAATCTTATCCCACATAACCCTTCAGTTCAGAATGTTAGAGGAATGATACATTAAACTTTTCCATTCAAGGTTTCTGAATCTGGCTGACAGTGTGCTGACAGTGTTGCCAAGGGAACACATTACAATATGATTTGGATAAGTAATATCACATATTTCCTTCACTGCTGGAAAGCTCGTCTGCAATATTTGCTGCAGACACACAAAGAAAGATAGCTGGCAATGTTGCAGATAACTTTATCTTTGAAGTATTGCCTGAGCTCAGGTGAATACTATGAAATGGAGCTGATTGCTTTATATTAAACCAGATGCTAAGGTTTGTTGCAAAAAGCCATGTTAAGCTTTACTATCAGCTAAATACTAAAGCAGAATCCTGCATTCTTCTACAAAAGTGAACTACAACCCGTTTCAACTGCATGTAAATATAATTCCCCCATTTACAAAGTTCTGTCTCCTGATATGGATCAAACAATTATCCTAAAAGTTTTAACAGAACAAAGAAATAGATTTGGAACAAAACAAGCAGCCAACAGATCTGGCAAGAAATACTGCATGAGACAGAAAGGTGGAAACAGAACTAAGACCTAGTCAATAGCTATCGTGCAATATTCATTATATAGCAAGAACATAAATGCTTTACTAAAGTGGTTGCATGACTGGATCTGAAGAAAGTTATAGCATTGATGAAAGTTATATTTAATGAAGTATTTTCCTGATTGCATAGTTATGCCTAGTATGTGTACAAAAACTACAAAACCTGAATATTTTAATTTCAATCTCTGGTTTACTTTGCTGAGTGATTAGGCAATCTACATTAATCTAGTGCTTTTGCTATAGGATTAGCTCTCCAAAGGCACTTACAGGAACATTAACGTATTTTTTTGTTTATGCACAATCTCAAAGTGGCATTATTGAACGTAATAAAAATCTAATCAGAGGGTGGTTTTAAGGAGCAACTTAAAGTAAAGAGAGGCAGAAAGATTAATAACTCAAAACATCAAACCTACATCCTCCAGACTGCAGTTTCTGACCATTACCTAGTCAATGTTAAGCAACTTTTTGAATAGAGGGTGGAAAGAGGATTAGCTTTGCTACTCAGTGGCCAGAGTCCAGTCATGAAGGAATTCATGGCAAAAGCAAAAGTAACAGCCTTTATATTTGACATTAGTTACAACATTCAGATGGAAGCAGCAAAGAGTAAACATTTGTAACCGTGGGAAATAAACTCATATAAAAGGAACAGATACATAACATGCAGTCTGTTGAATATATTAACTAGTTTTGATTAGAAACAATGCATCTTAAAGACTTAAACAAGCTTTCATAATATTGCCTTGACACACAGCACCACTTTCCATAAAGACATCAGAACAAGGCAGATCCAGAATAACACTCACCCACTTCTGCTAATGTCAGTGGCGCTCGTAACATAACAAGGAGGAAAAAGTATCCTACATGAACAAAGCCCTTCATGTCTAAATATTAGACAGAGGACTTGTCATGTGAATCAACCAGAAATCAATAATAATCTGCTTGGTGTTCTTCTCTATTCAGCACCAGTTCTCGTACAAGCAGCAACCTCACTTCTGCTTGTCTAGCTTTAAATAGGAAAAGTTTGGCAACACATTTGTGCCTGCCTTCTTTGAAATCTGATGCTCTGATGGGCCTCTCGCTTTCCGTTCTGAATGTGATTTCTATTAGCTTAACAGATTATAGACATACTGTTATTTTTTTTAAATCATGATTAATTGAAACATCTTCTGAATTGGTTTACTTGCAATGTTCCAACCAAACAGTCTAGAGAAGATAATCGCAACCATTTTTTTAGGATTAAAAAATGGTTTAAACTACTTATCAGAACTGATGGTGACAAGACTTAAAAGGGAGGAAAAGCAGCCTGAATTTAGCAGAGAAATACTGACTTTTGCATGCCTACCAAGTTCTGGATAACCACACATATAACCAGTAGATGCTATCAACCCTGACTGTGGGTGGGGACGAGCTCACAAAACTTTGAAAAATATTTGATATCTCACAAGACCATGTGAGCTTAACAACTATTAAAACCAATTAATTCAAATGTTAAGATAATTAAAATGTTCAAATACAGGGAAACTAAAACGCTTGAAATATTTCTGGAAATCTTTAAACAATTGCAAAGACTAAATTCATTAAATAAAAATTAAAATATGTATTATTTCATTCTGCCTAGCCACTTCTTTGCATTTGTGAAAATTGGAGATGACACTGAGTTTAAATGCTGGGGCATTATTGCAATTGTTCATGTGAATGAATACAGTGTTTGCCAACCTATTCTATGATACAAATGACACAACTTGAAATTGCAATAATGCCCCAGCATTTAAACTCAGTGTCATCTCCAATTTTCACAAATGCAAAGAAGTGGCTAGGCAGAATGAAATAATACATATTTTAATTTTTATTTAATGAATTTAGTCTTTGCAATTGTTTAAAGATTTCCAGAAATATTTCAAGCGTTTTAGTTTCCCTGTATTTGAACATTTTAATTATCTTAACATTTGAATTAATTGGTTTTAATAGTTGTTAAGCTCACATGGTCTTGTGAGATATCAAATATTTTTCAAAGTTTTGTGAGCTCGTCCCCACCCACAGTCAGGGTTGATAGCATCTACTGCCCAGAAGAGTCCCTCTCGATTGGAGATAATAACAGTTTTGGGCAGAAATCTGACATTAACAAGCATGGACTTTTCACTCCTACTAAAATCTTAAAGTCATACCCTGAAGCCCCACGTTTCATTTTTTTTTCATTTACTGGGACATCTCATGGGTCTACTTCCAATCCACTGCCGAGACTACTTAAGTGTTATGGACACTGGTAAAAAAGAGAGAATTCTTTGGAATCAATGGCTTGATTTCTCTCTGCTTTGCTTTGCTGAACAGAAGCTAGTGAAGGAACAACATAGACCAGTATCACCAGGAACCCTAATTTGTCTCTTTTCTATCCTTTTCACCCACAAGAATTGATATTTGTATGACACTTTAAACATGATAAAGTCACCAAGATCCACCAGAGGACTATTACAAAACAAAACGTAATGCTGAATTGCTGTTACAACAGGTGGCCAAATGTTTGGCTCTGGGTAGCGTTTTATGAAGGAAGAGGTTTAGAGTGAAAAAAATGTCAGAAGTTGATGCCTTCATTAGTGCGGCAATAGACATCAAAAACATGGTGATGAAGAGGCGCTCAAGGCTCTATGTCTGAAGGGGTTTGACTGCCATGGATGGTCTGCTCAGTGTATCATGGGGACATGGCTCCATTAAACAGCCATAAGAAGATCAATTGAGGAGACCAGGAGGGGGCTCTCTATGAATAGTTTGACCAACTGTAATCCCAGTACACATAACCTAATTCATCATTTACATATACAATATGTCTAAACTGTGTCTTGGACATTACATCACCCTCTTTGCCAAAATTCAGAAAAGAAAGCCAACACAAAATAAATACTCTGATTCAAATATAAATCAAAATATGTCTTAATGCACAGAAATATCCATTAATCACCCCTATGTATTTACTTAAAAAGCCTGTCCTTTTTAGTTTCCTGGAATTATATTGCAGGGCTATCTCAGTGATTGGCGAAACCCAGCTGACTGAAGGATAATTCTGAAACGGCTATCTCAACATGTTTGACGGAGGTCTGACTTGTCATTCTAGCTTACATATGTTGCACAGCTACAGTTTGAGCTGAAGAGGAAACCAAGAACCATCGGCAGACTTTGCATGATTGGTAGATCCATGAGAGTACTCATGGTTGTTACTTGCTACTTTCGTGCAGAAATTGATAGTCCTTAAGCAAAGCCCTGTGCGAAATTGATAATGGACTCCTGTGTGCTCCTTGACATTTCTCACAGGTTTACCAGGCTTGATCTGCACCAACTGTTTTATTCTAATGATCTGCTTAGCCTTCTTCTAAAACCTGCCTCATCAAAGTCCTTAACCAAGTCCTCCACAGCAATACTCAAGTAATCTTGATTTGGAAAAATGACATCTGTATTTCCATTGTCACCTTTCCTAACTATAGGCTTCCCCTGATCAGTACCTCACCAACTTTACTCCCACTCTTGTCTTAAATGGACAAACTATGCTAGTATCTGAGCTGGTGTGTGCATGGAAGTCAAAGACAGAACATGCCTATCATTATTTTCTTGATCTTCCATTTTACCTGCTAGATTGCAACTCCTGTGCATCAAAAAGAAGAAATGGGCAAGGGTTAAGATGAGAGGTGATGTGAGGTGTGCTCAGTAGTTTAAATTTTCTGTCATTTTGATATTCAACAATGTATTTTTTCTTGCATTATATTATAAACCAGAAGAAATTGTGTGGCCACAGACAAATAGGATGAAGAACGTGACTAAGCAGAAGCAGAACTATATCTTCCATTGTTTCAACCCTACCCCTGCCATGGCCTTAGTTATTCCAAGATAGCAAGGATTGTCTCCATTGCTAACAGTGTTTACAGACTGGGTGATGCAGTTATGAAACTTGCATCCATGCTACCAGATTCACTGTGGGGTTAGCCTAAGAACTATGAGTCTTGATTAAGGAAGTTTGTTGGTGGTGACTGATAGCGGCTCTTGGTACAGCGAATGCAATGCGGCATTTGAGGATCTGTTCACTGCCCGTGATTTTCACTGGCCATAATGTCAGTTAATTTTTGCCTTCATCACCACAACCACTTTTAAGGCTATCCAATTAAGAGCCATAGATTTTCATGCTAGTTATTATGGGAACCATGAAAGAGGTTAAAAAGTAATATATAACATTCTTATAACAAAGAAACGGAGATACAATCTGGTGATGGTTCACAGCAATCAAGCTTATACTTGGAAAGCTTTCCTTCAATTTAAAACAAATTGTTCCATGCAAAAGGCATTCTAACACTCCAAATTTTATTTCTCTTTTTCACTACAGTAACTTACTTACTTACTTACTGCCTGTTACACCACTGGTGTTTAGGGCAGCAGTGAATGTCCTCCATCTCAGATGGGGCTGAGAGCTTCCTTCACCACGACAGTAGCTTCCTCTCAGTTTTCACTACTGTCAGTTATGCAAGTCCCAGCTGGAGACTCAGGAATACTGTCGCACATTCTTCACAGCTGTTTCTATAACAATTTTGTTTTGTCAGTCAGGCCTGTTAACCCTGAGCTGGACGCCTGAACCCAGAGAAGTGGTGGACCTCTCTTAGATTGTCCTCTACCCTTTGACCAGTTTGGCATGGGTGACCAAGAACCAAAGCATAAAGCCCTGACTCCAGTCAACATAGCTCTCCGGGTCACCAAAGCACGGTGAGCCCCCAAATCCAATGACAAGTTTGTGGTCCTCTTGGAGGTTACTGCGATAAGGAATCATTTTTATTCCCAAGTTCTTAGAAATTCTGGAGATCTATTGATTATAAATCCTGTTTCTGGCTCATCAACTCTGCAGAATCTGATCTATGATCCTCCAAGCTTCATGCTTGCAAGAAATGCTCCAGCCACAGGTTTAACTAGACTGTTTAGTCCTTCAGGAAACAATAAAATACTTTATTGAAAATCTTGTTCTAAAATGAAAAGATGAAAATTGTTAGTTTACAAGTATTTGAATCTATTATGGTTTTATTGAGTATTCCTGAAATAAAACGAATCTCAGCATTGTATATACATGTACTTTGATAATAAGTTTACTTTGAACTTTGTTATTTACATTTGTCATTTCAAGTTGATAGCTAACACTTGGGTATTAAATAACTTTGCCTGATGACTCTAGACCAGTAGTCCCCAACCACTGGGCCACGGACCGGTACCGGACCACAAAGCACGTGCTACCAGGCCGTGAAGAAACGATATGATTTGGCGATATGAGTCAGCTGCACCTTTCCTCATTCCCTGTCATGCCAACTGTTGAACTTGAACGCACACAAGGTCATTATGCACGCGTCATCCATGTCTGCATGGGAAGAAGATGAACTTCTCGAGCTTGTAAATGACGGCGGGCTGAAAAGTATGTTTGACATATTATCTCTGCCGGCATTCTGGATCAGAGTCAAGGCTAAATATCCTGAGATAGCCATGAAAGCACTGGAAACATTGCTTCCATTTCCAACATATCTCTGCGAAGCAGGCTTTTCTGCAATGAATGCAACAAAAACTAAATTGCGGAATAGACTGGACATAAGGAACCCCGTTTGAGTATTGCTGTCTCCCATCACTCCTCGATGGGACAGTCTTGTTGCAGGGAAACAAGCCCAGGGCTCCCACTGATTCAGCACTATTGGTGTGTTGCAATGATTTTATATGTTCATACGAGGAAAAGATATGCTGTGTTTAATATCCAAACGTTACTTAAAATGTTATGATGATGTTGACTTATAAGTGACTTATAATTGACTTTCACTATATTCATGTGAGGAAAATATGCGCTGTGCTTAATATTAAATTCACATTATTTAGTATTAGCCACTTATAAGTGACTTATAGTTGACTTATCACCTATATACCAGTCGTGATTAACACTCTCCACCCCGCCCCCCGCCCGGTGTCTTCTTGTGGCAACCATTTCAGCCCTGGGAAAAAACCTCTGACTATCCACACGATCAATGCCTCTCATCATCTTATACACTGTAGGAAGGAATGTTGATTTATGGCTGCCGAGGTGAAGTACTGAAATGATGGACTTAGATGGATTTGGTCACATCCACACTTCGAGAAACACTTCTGTTATCCATCTTTAATTTATTAAGATCTTTGCTCATGAAATTAGTTTCTAAACTTTCCTCAAAAAACATAATCAGCAGATGCCGGAATCTGAGCAACACACACAAAATGCTGGAGGAACTCAGCAGACCAGGCAGCATCTATTAAAGAGTACAGTTTACATTTCAGTCCTGCCAGAGGGTTTTGGTCCAAAACATTGACTGTACTCTTTTAGAAGATGCTGCCTGATCTGTTGATTTCTACCGGCATGTTGGATAAATTTGGGCAAGAGCTCTCCTCTATGTACAGATGTTATTTTGGCTCCTGGAAATTGACTTTTGATCAGCCTGGCTGCTGGAGTTGTTGCTGGGCAGACATTGACTCCACAGGCAAGTCTTGGGGAGCGGAATATAACATATATCATCTGCTTATAAGGAATCACACTAGCAACATCACAGTCCCTTGCTACTCTCAGTTACAGCTGACAGTTCTCTCCTTAAAAACTCTGAATGCTTTAGAATAATCAAAGCATTCTCATCCTTGGCCTCTAAACCAAAAAAAAAGGCGATCTAATAACTTATTTCCTTTTCCATATCTTGCTAATTAATATTTCCCAGCAGAATCTGGCAAGAAATCTACTGCATATTGAAAAAGATAAAAATCTGATCCAACAACCCACATCTTAGTTCGTCCACTTCTGCTGTGCATTTTCTTATTTCTTATTTATTATTATTATTTCTTATTTCAGTACAGCACAGTACAGGCCCTTTGGCCCACAATGTTGTGCCGACCCTTAAACCCTCCTCCCATATAACCCCCCACCTTAAATTCCTCCGTATACCTGTCTAGTAGTCTCTTAAATTTCACTAGTATATCTGCCTCCACCACTGACTCAGGTAGTGCATTCCACACACCAACCACTCTCTGAGTAAAAAAAACTTCCTCTAATATCCCCCTTGAACTTCCCACTCCTTACCTTAAAGCCATGTCCTCTTGGATTGAGCAGTGGTGCCCTGGGGAAGAGGCACTGGCTGCCCACTCTATCTATTTCTCTTAATATCTTGTATACCTCTTTCATGCCTCCTCTCAACCTCCTTCTCTCCAAAGAGTAAAGCCCTAGCTCCCTTAATCTCTGATCATAATGCATACTCTCTAAACCAGGCAGCGTCCTGGTAAATTTCCTCTGTACCCTTTCCAATGCTTCCACATCCTTCCTATAGTGAGGCGACCAGAACTAGACACAATACTCCAAGTGTGGCCTAACCAGAGTTTTATAGAGCTGCATCATTACCTTCCAACTCTTTAACTCTGTCCCTTGACTTATG
Source organism: Mobula birostris (assembly GCF_030028105.1). Taxonomy (NCBI): domain Eukaryota; kingdom Metazoa; phylum Chordata; class Chondrichthyes; order Myliobatiformes; family Myliobatidae; genus Mobula; species Mobula birostris. Next base: position 157,558,261 of record NC_092375.1, read on the forward strand.
AAAGGTAACACCCCATAATCTTTCTTAATTACCCTTTCTACTTGTGAGACAACTTTCAGGGATCTGTGGACATGTACCCCCAGATCCCTCTGCACCTCCACACTACCAAGTATCCTACCATTTACTTAGTACTCTGTCATGGAGTTTGCCACTTCTCAGCCCACTTCCGCATCCTATCAATGTCTCTCTGCAATCTTCAACAATCCTCTACACTATCCACAACACCACCAATCTTTGTGTCATCTGCAAACTTGCCAACCCATCCTTCTACCCCACATCTAGGTCCTTAATAAAAGTCACGAAAAGTAAAGGTCGCAAAAAACATGTGACAGGAAGGAAAATGTCTTCATTTTTCATAAACCTTTGTGGACTGTAGGGTTGTTACCCCACTCCCATACATAAGATTGAAGACTAACATATTGAAAAGTGAAAACAGTTCTTTCATCAGACTCTGGATAAACTAAAATACGTTGGGTCTCTGATCCAAAAGTGATCTGTTAATTACTTTCTTCTATTTACTTAATATTTTACTCTTCTCTTGATGTTCAGACTATTACTGCAAAACTCTAATCTCATTTTAAATTCAGGCTATCATCCTTAAGCTGTGTTACTTGTTAATCATGTTATTTTTCCCCAGTAACTGTCATGGTCCGGATCGGGGTCCCTTTAAATTTACCTTGTTTATGTTACAATCCGGACTGTTGATTCCCGGTTTTCCCGTGTCCCTTGGCTTTGGTGATTAGAGGCAATTAATGCTCGGCTGAACCAGTAGTTTATAGTCTCCGGCTTTCAGCCATTCGGCGCAGAAACGTCTGTAAAGTCATCAAAGGTACGGTGTGCAGATGTCATCTGGCCGGAGCAAGCCTAGTCTCTGCCGAAGCGAGTGCCAGTAATTTGCCCTTCCACACCGGAGCAATCCTGTCCAGTTACCTCGCCGAAGCGAGCCTGCAAAATTTCCTCATCAAGGTAGGTCCGTCAGTTAACCCGCTGGAGAGAATCAGGAGCCGCTGTCTACTGTTCCCCGGCCGAGTCTAGAGCTCGCCACTACCCGGAGCTTCCAAGTACCATGTCCTGGCTCCGGTGGCATCCCAGTACCACATCCAAGTCCTGGCTCCGGCAGCATCCAAGTACCACGTCCAAGTCCAAGTCCTGGCCCTGGCGGCATCCGAGTACCAAGTCAAGTCCTGCCTCTGGCAGCATCCGAGTCCCTAGTCGAGTCCCTAGTCAAGTCCTGTCCCTGGCGGTCTGTGATTCCTGGCTGAATACATTCTCTGCCCCTCTCGCCTCTAGCCCTCGTCTGTAGCCCTCGCCTGCACCTCGGTCTAGTTCTATCACTGGAGCTAGATAGGAACTGTGTTGTTCTTTGGTGTTTGTCTTGTCTTGGCCTCGCCTCCATGGGGTAAGTCAGGCCGTCTTGCCATTGCCCCGCGGGGGTCATGAGTCTCGGCCCTATGTCCTGTACCCAAGGAGGGGTCCGAGCTCTCTGTTCTGTGTGCGAGTCCCGGCCCTATGTCCTGTACCCAAGGAGGGGTCCGAGCTCGCTGTTCTGTGTGTGAGTCCCGGCCCTATGTCCTCTTCCCAAGGAGGGGTCCCGGCTTTGTGTTCTATGTATGTGCCCATGGTTACATGTACCTGCTTTCCTAAGACCGAGGCTCTGTGTTCCCATGTTCGTCCTCTCCCTAGCCCATGTCATGTCCTTGCCTGGTTCTGGGGTCCCAGCCAGAGGCAAGACCCAGGTACTGGGTCCTTGCCCAGCCTCTGGCTCGGAGTCCATACCCTAGCCTTTTCATGTGTCCTCTAGTTCTGGGATCCAATTCCGAGTCCTAGCCCAGACTCCTAGTCACTGCCTAGTAGTAGTCTTGAGTCCTTGTCCAGTTCACTACTCCTGCTCCTGTCTAGCTCTCCTGGTATCGAACAATAAGCTAAATCTAAGTAACCTCACAAGATGTGTCTTGCATTTGGGTCCACCCTTGCCCCTAATGCACCCCCCCCCCAGTGTGACAGTAACTCAAAACAATGAATCTGTTCATCTCCTGCTAGCTCCTGCAATCAAAGTATTTTCAAAATCCCCAAAATTCCCTGAAACCTAATTGTTATTGATGTATATCGTTGTATTTGGTCATACTCATTCCAGTCTCCTTGCTTTAGTGGACATCAGCCATTTTTAATTTTAAAATGTTAAACAAGGATACAAGAATATTTAAATGTATTGACAGAAATCTTTATTCTTTCAAAACCCAAGCTACATGCATTGCTATTTGTGCTTAAAAACATATAAGCCAAAATAACAAAGCTAAAGAAAAGTTAACAAACTAGTTGAAAGCTCCAGTGTACAGTGACTTAAGTTCCAAAAATAAGTAAACATGTACACATTCACCCTTTCACCCAGTGTTCGGCAGGATGTTTGCCTGATTATTTTTAAATTACTTAAACAAGAAACTGTCAATTTCTATTACTAAATGGCAAATGACCAGAAAATCAATTAAATCTGTGAAGAGATATCACTGCAATCATGGAAAAACAATCTTAAAATTCTAGTTTGGAATTGAAAGTAATTGTATAAACTAACTAAGATGGTAACCATAGTCATGGAATCAACAATATAATATGATTTTCTAAGCTCCAACTCTTTACCCTTTCCGCACTTATAAACATGAGGAACTCTGCAGATGCGGGAAATCAACACACGTGAAATGCTGGAGGAACTCAGCACAATAGGCAGCTTCCATGGAAATGAATACACAGTCGAAGTTTCAGGCTGAGACCCTCCTTCAGAACTGGAAAGGAAGGGGGAAGATGGCAAAATAAAATGTTGGGGGGTGGTGAAGGAGGATAGCTGGAAGGTGATAGGTGAAGCCAGGTGGGTAGGAAAGATAAAGGGCTAGAGAGGAAGGAATTTGAGAGGAGTGGAAATTGGATCATGGGAGAAAGGGAAGGAGGAAGGGACCCAGGGGGAGGTGATAGACAGTGAGAAGAGGTAGCTAGCCAAAGTGGGGAGTAGAAGGGGGGGGGGAAGAAATGGAATTTTTTTACTGGAAGGAAAGATCAATATTCATGCCATCAGGATAGAGACTACTCAAACTAAATACAAGTTGTTACTCCTCCCAGCACATGTGGAGGCCTTAGACCAACATGTTGGAACAAGAATTGCAATAGGAGTTGGATTAAGATGTTTGGCCACGAGAAAGTTCCGCTTTTGGCAGATGGAGTAGAGGTGCTCAGTGAAGCGTATATGTGCCGGGAGGGAGATAAGTGGGGAGGGGCAAATGGACAAGGGAATGGATGTGGACACATTACCCACCTCAGCTTCCACCATCTCCAAAGGGAGCCTACCACCAAACATATCTTTACCTTCCCACCTCTCCACTTTCTGCAGGGATCAGTCCCTCCATGATTCCCTTGTCCATTTGCCCTTCACCACTAATTTCCCTCCTGGCACTTATCCCTGTAAGTGGCTAAAATACTACCCCTACCCATTCACGTCTGCCTCCACATCCATTCAGGGCCCCAAACAGTCCTTCCTGGTGAGGTAAACCTTCACCTATGAATCTACTGGGGCTGTCTATTGTATTGGTACTCCCAATACAGCCTCCACTACAGCAGGGAGACCCGTTGTACATTGGGGACCCCTTCATCAAGCACCTCTGCTCTATCCGCCAAAAGCGGAACTTCCTAGTGGTCAAAAATTTAATTCCTGTTCACATTCCTGTTCGACGTGTCGGTCCATAGCCACTTCTTGTGCCAAGATCAGGCCACCATCAGGGAAGAGGAGCAACACGTTATATTCTGTCTAGGTAGCCTCCAACACAAGGGCATTATTGATTTCTCCTTCCAGTAAAAAAAATCACTCCCCCTCCACTTTTCTTCTATTCCCATATCTGGCCTCTTAGCTCTTATCTCCTGTATATCACCTCCCCTTGTCTCCCCTCCTCATTCCCTTTCTTCCACGGTCCACTCTCTTCTCCCATCAGACTCCTTCCTCTCCAGACCTCTACTTATCCTACCCACCTGGCTTTACCTATCACTATCCTCTTTTCCCTTCGCCCTCCCCCCGCCCCAACTTTTAATTCTGGTGTCTTCCCCCTTCCTTTCCGGTCCTGAAGAAGGGTCTCAGCCCAAAACCTCGACTACTTATTCATTTCCAATAGATGCTGTCTTTCCAAACTTGGAGATTTTTAAAACAATGCCAATGCTCTTTTATCTTGGAACTATGGCAGTGTTCTGGCTCTGATAAAAAGAAACAGCTACATTGTGCCAACAAACATAGACTGATGCGTCAATCTAGAAAACATAAAATGGGCTGCATTGGACAAGCTTTTGTGCTATTATCATTTTACTAAGCAACTGTTCCTTTTTAACTCAGAACTGGGCACAGATGTATTCCAGTTATTAGCCCACACAAGTCCCACAGAAAGTTATCTCCATGGAGAGGGTTCTTGGAACTGGTGGGAGTTCAAATAGAAAAAAATGCATTTTTATTAAGCAAAATTGTAAATTAAGTACTAAAATCTCCTTTTTATCAAGAGAAATGTAAATATAATTATAAAAACAGCATGGTTATATACAGCACAAAGTCCATAAGCCCATTTAAATCTTGCAGACAACAACAACTCTGAAAGAATGGCTTGTTAAGTGTTGCATGCTTGCCTTGTTCATTTGGTCTAAATGAAATAGTGAATGATAATATGTCATTTTTGGTTCAAAATCTGAAACATAATTAAGTTGGAGAAGTTTGAACCTAAGTCCACTTAGAAATTGTTTCCAGTAGCATATATACAAAAAGGGGAATCATTAAACAAATCCAAAGGGTTTCTACGGTTATATTAATAGCAAAAGGATAGTGAGGGATAAAATTGGTCCATTAGAGAATCAAAATTGATGGCTATGTGCAGAGCCAAAAGAGATGGGGGAGATTTTGAACAATTTATTTTCTTCGGTATTCACTAAGGAGAAGGATATTGAATTGTGTAAGGTAAAGAAGGATAGTTATAGAAAGTATGATAATTAAAGAAGAGGAAGAACTGGCGCTTTTAAGGAATATAAAAGTGGATAAGTCTCCCGGTCCGGACAGAATATTCCCTAGGACCTTGAGGGAAGTTAGCGTGGAAATAGCAGGGGCTCTGACAGAAATATTTCAAAAGTCATTAGAAATGAGGATGGTGCCGGAGGATTGGCGCATTGCTCATGTCTCCATTTCCTGAGGAGATTGAGGTCCTTTAACATCTGTCGGATGATGCTGAGGATGTTCTACGAGTCTGTGGTGGCCAGTGCAATCATGTTTGCTGTTGTTTGCTGGGGCAGCAGGCTGAGGGTAGCAGACACCAACAGAATCAACAAACTCATTCGTAAGGCCAGTGATGTTGTGGGGATGGAACTGGACTCTCTGACGGTGGTGTCTGAAAAGAGGATGCTGTCCAAGTTGCATGACATCTTGGACAATGTCTCCCATCCACTACATAATGGACTGGTTGGGCACAGGAGTACATTCAGCCAGAGACTCATTCCACCGAGATGCAACACAGAACGTCATAGGAAGTCATTCTTGCCTGTGGCCATCAAACTTTACGACTCCTCCCTTGGAAGGTCAGACACCCTGAGCCAATAGGCTGGTCCTGGACTTATTTCCTGGCATAATTTACAAATCACTATTTAATTATTTATGGTTTTACTACTATTTAATTATTTATGGTGCAACTGTAACGAAAACCAATTTCCCTCAGTATCAATAAAGTATGACTATGACTATGGTATTCCATTGTTTAAAAAGGGTTCTAAGAGTAAACCTAGCAATTATCGGCCTGTGATTTCGACGTCAGTGGTAGGTAAATTGATGGAAAGCATTCTTAGAGATGGTATATATAATTATCTGGATAGACAGGGTCTGATTAGGAACAGTCAACATGGATTTGTGCGTGGAAGGTCATGTTTGACAAATCTGACTGAATTTTTTGATGAGATTACTAGGAAAGTTGACGAGGATAAAGTGGTGGATGTTGTCTATGTGGACTTCCGTAAGGCCTTTGACAAGGTTCCAAACGGAAGGCTAGTTAGGAAGGTTTGATCGTTAGGCATTAATATCGAAGCAGTAAAATGGATTCAGCAGTGGCTGGATAGGAGATGCCAGAGAGTAGTGGTGGATAACTGTGTGTCAGATTGGAGGACGGTGTCTAGTGGTGTGCCTCAGGGATCTGTACTGGGTTCAATGTTGTTTCTCATATATATTAATAATCTGGATGATGGGGTTGTAAATTGGATTTGTCATGGTCCGGTCCATGAAGTCCGTATTCTGTTTCATGGTCCAGTTTATAGCTCCTTATTCCAGGGTTTCTGGATTTCCCCCGTTTCTGTTCTAGGTACATGATTCTTGTTTTGGAGCTGAGACGTAAATACCTCTGCAAACCAGGGATTCCCTGCTGGACTGTTCTGTTCCCCTCCTTGTCTTTCCCCCCTCGCCTGACTCTCTGTCTGCTCACCTAGCCTGGATACCCCGCCTGTATACCCCACCTGTATCGCTGAAGTTTTCCACTGGAGCAAGACTGGAGCCTGGTTAGGTCAAGATAAGGAACTGTCTTTCATTGTGTGGAATTGTCTCTCTGTGTTCACGCCTTCGCTAGGTAGGTCCAGCCGTTTGCCGCTACCTAGTGATGAGAACTGTCTCTGTGTCCTTGCCTTCGCTAGGTGGGTCTGGCCATTTGCTGCACCTTGAGTTGGGATCCGTCTTTTCATGTTCAGTGTTCTGTGTACAAGTCCCAGCCCTATGTCCTGTTCCAAAGGAGGAGTCCCGGCCCTATGTCCTGTTCTCAAGGAGGGGTCCCAGCTCTGTATTCTGTGCTCCTGTCTCTCCTAGTCCTAAGGCTCCGTGCTCCTTAAGACCCTCGTCCCGTCCGTGCCTTGTCCAGTCCTATCTGAGTTCTGTCCATGTGCCTTTACCTGTCCTGGTGTCTCGCCCTACCCAGGAGTTCCTCACCCTAGCCATGTCCAATCCTATAGCCTTGTCTTGGCCTCACCTAGTTCTGGAGTCCGAGCTTGAGTCAAGTCCCAGGTTTTGGGTCCTTGCCCAGATTCTGGCTTGGAATCCATACCCAAGCCGCGAAGTACCCTAGACCCAAGACCCCAGCCTGCAGCCTCGAGTCCCCAAGTGTGTCTCCAAGCCTCAAGCCCTGCAGTTATGTCATGTCCTTGCCTGGTTCTGGGGCCCGAGCCCGAGGCAAGACCCAGGTTCTGGGTCCTTGTCCAGTATCTGGCTCGGGGTTCAAGCCCAGGCTCCTAGTTCATAGTTCCTTGTCTGGTTTCCCTGTTCCTTGTCCATGTCCTAGCCCAGGTCCTGCATCCTTGTCCTGTTCTTTGTACTTCAGTGTCTGTGTCTTGTATTTGGGTCCATTCCCAATGCCCCCATTGTGACAGGATTAGTAAGTATGCAGATGATACTAAGATAGGTGGAGTTGTAGATAACGTAGGTTTTCAAAGCTTGCAGAGAGATTTAGACCACTTAGAAGAGTGGGCTGAAAGATGGCAGATGGAGTTTAATGCTGATAACTGTGAGGTGCTGCATTTTGGTAACACTAATCAAAATAGGACATACATGGTAAATGGTAGGACATTGAAGAATGCAGTAGAACAAAGGGATCTAGGAATAATGGTGCATAGTTCCCTGAAGGTGGAATCTAATGTGGATAGGGTAGTGACGTAAGCTTTTGGTATGCTGGCCTTTATAAATCAGAGCATTGAGTATAGGAGTTGGGATGTAATGTTGAAATTGTATAAGGCATTGGTAAGGCCAAATTTGGAGTATTTTGTACAATTCTGGTCACCGAATTATAGGAAAGATGTCAATAAAATTGAGAGAATACAGAAGATATTTACTAAAATGTTGCCTGGGTTTCATCTCCTAAGTTACAGAGAAAGGTTGAACAAGTTACATCTTTATTCTTTGGAGCGTAGAAGGTTGAGGGGGACTTGATAGAGGTATTTAAAATTATGAGGGGGATAGATAGAGTTGACGTGGACAGGTGTTTTCCACTGAGCGTGGGGGAGATTCAAACAAGAGGACATGAGTTGAGAGTTAAAGGGCAAAAGTTTAGGGGTAACATGAGGGGGAACTTCTTTACTCAGAGAGTGGTAGCTGTGTGGAACGAGCTTCCAGCAGAAGTGGTTGAGGCAGGTTCGATGTTGTCATTTAAAGTTTGATAGGATAGATATATGGACAGAAAGGAATGGAGCGTTATATGCTGAGTGCAAGTCAGTGGGACTAGGTGAGAGTAAGAGTTCGCCACAGACTAGAAGGGCCGAGATGGCCTGTTTCCGTATTGTAATTGTTGTATGGTTATATGGTTAAACTTACGACTGGATCATCAGATAGACTCAGACACCCATCGACCAAAGAGATAAGAAAACACTGAAAACAAAAAGCATCTTTATTTGAATGAGAAGTTTTTCATTCACAGGTGTTTCAGGTTTTCCTCTTTAAAGGACTGATTGCTTGCTCAGTCACCATAGCAGCAAGCAGAGGACAGGACAACTGCTCAGTGTTTAAAGTAGTAATGCAAAGGCCAAAAAGAAGATTGTATTACAAATTTCCCAAACTTTTGTGGCCAGAGGAGGCACACTAATGATCAGTTGATGAGTCAGAGAAATGCAGAAGAGAGATATTTTCCTTCATTAATGCTGAGAAGTTTCTTAACTCTGCAGCAAATGAGAATTAAGTTCTAATACAAACATTATATCCTATGAGGATCTCGATCTAGGTGGGGAAATGTATGAGCACACTGACCCAAAGGTTTTTCTACATTATAATTGGTAACCACATTTCCACACCCCAGTACTTCTTTGGAAGTGGATAACTAATATTAAAGTGATTCTGCCTTTGGTACATACACAAGTTGTGTCATGGAGTTTGGAGCCAAAATTAGCCAAGAATAAAGTTTACCACTGGACAATTGGGATTGATAAATCTATTGAGGAATTGGATTGGATTGAATTGACTTTATTCCTTACATCCTTCACATACACGAGGAGTAAAAAAAATATACATTAATCTCCATCTAAATGTGCAATGTGCAATCATAGTAATTTATAATAATTTATAATAAATAGAACAATCAATGTAATATAGAGTACACTCAAATTAGCGTGAGTTCATCGGTCTGATGGCCTGTGGAAGTAGCTGTCCTGGAGCATGTTGGTCCTGGCTCTTATGCTGCGGTAGCACTTCCCGGATGGTAGCAGCTGGAATAGGTTGTGGTTGGGGTGACTTGGTTCCCTAATGATCCTACGGGCCCTTTTTACACAACAGTCCTTGTAAATGTCCTGAATCATGGGAAATTCACAACTACAGATGCGCTGGGCTGTCCGCACCACTCTCTGCAGAGTCCTGCGATTAAGGGAGGTACAGTTCCCATACCAGGCAGTGATGCAGCCAGTCAGGATGCTCTCAATTGTGCCCCTGTAGAAAGTTCTTAGGATTTAAGGGCCCGTACTAATCTTCCTCAACCGTCTGAGGTGAAAGAGGTGCTGTTGTGCCTTTTTCACCACACAGCTGGTGTGTACAGACCACGTGATACATAGCTGTTGATTTAAGAGTGTCTTTCTTTCCAAATGCAAGGCAATGGAAAACCTCCATAGGATTACCATCAATCTGTCTGGAAAGATTGTGTATAAATGCCCTAGGTGCAACTGAGGAGTTGATAGTGACCTCCCATTTCGAACCCCTGAGTACTTCTGCTATAAGTAAACCCAAAAGCTTGTCAAGGAATATGACCACCAACAAGAAATGGCAATTTGATGGTGCACAACCTGAAGTGGAACCTGTGGGTGGTGTCAGTGTATCCATGTGCCTTCTGTTCTTGTCCTCCTGCAGGATGGCAAATCTATGGCACAGGTACCCAAGGTAGCATGTGTAAAGGTTATGTTTGTACCTGGCATGCTGTGCTGCTCCTTGATTCTTCAAACCCCACCCCAGGTACAGAATGATCATCCTTACTGCCAAATGAAGCAGTGAATAATTTTTTTACAACCCAAGATCAGTGAGATATTTTCACACAAAACATCTCGCGACCAGAGAACACTGCCTCAGAATAGAGGGATGTCCTTTTAGAACAGAGATAAGGAGAAATCTCTTTAGCCAGGGAGTGGCGAATCTGTGGAATTCTTCACATATATTTAAAGCAGAGGTTGCTAGATTCTTGATTGGTTAGGTCATGAAGGGATACAGGGAGAAGGCAGGAGATTGGGGCTGAGAGGAAAAATTGGATTAGCCATGACGAAATAGCAGAGCAGACTCGATAGGCCAAATGGCCTAATTCTGCACCTGTATCTTATGGTCTAATGGTCTCACACCAGCTTGGCACCAGCTAGATGATTATGAGAACACGTGACGTTGGATGGTACATTTTGAAATCCTCACAGACCTGGTGTACATATCAGTATTTGGATAGTAAATGGTTGGGCCAGTTAGCATTAGCTTCACTCTACTTATATTTTTTTTCTTCTGTCATTTGTGAGTAAATGTTGGATATTCAGTGACAATAACGGTAAATACTGTATGCTCAAAGAAAAGTTAATATCAAAATATGTATATTTTACCATATATTACCTTAACAGTCCATTTCTTGCAGGCACTGACAGGGAAAAAAGAAATACAATAGAATTTACGAGAAATGACACTCAGTCAACTGTGCAAATGAAAACAGACTTATTTGTTCCAGGGCACTGGAGTTTCCAGGCTGTGATGCAATCAATTAAGATACTCTCCACTATGCATCTATAAGAGTTTGTCAAAGGTTTAGCTGACATGCTGAATCTAGTCATACTACTTAGGAAGTTGAGACGTTGCTGTGTCTGCTTTGTGATGATATGATGAAAGGTTGGTGATGAAACGTATCGACTCCTGCCTGAGAAATGACTTAGATCCACTCCTTTTTGCCTACCAGAGCAGCAAGGCCACAACAGATGCCATCTCACTGGCTCTTCACTCAACCCTGGAACATCTGGACAGCAAAGCTCTTTACCAACTACAGCTCAGCATTCAATGCTATCATCCAATGCTATCATCCCTTCAAATCTTCTCAATAAGTTCCAAGACCTTGTCCTCAATACCTCCTTCTGTAATTGGATGCTCGACTTCCTCACTTGCAAACCCCAATCAGTTAAGATTGGCAATGTCATCTCCTCCACAATCTGTGTGCTTATCCCTCTGCTCTACTCGCTTTACACTTTTGACAGTGTGGCTAAGCACAGCTCCAATGCAATGTTTAAGTTTGCTGATGACACTATTATCGTAGGTCGAATCAAAGGCGGTGACAAATCAGCACATGGGAAGAAGATTGAAAATCTGGCTGAATGATGCCACAACAACAATCTCTTTATATCAAAAAGGACCAAGGAGTTGACTATTGACTTTAGATGGAGGAAAGCAGAGGTCCATGAGACAGTCCTCATTGGAGAGTAAGAGGTGGAGAGGGTCAACAACTGTGAATTCCTTCGTGTTATTATTTCAGAGGAACCCGTCCTGAGCTGAGCACATCGGTGCATATATAAAGTAAGCACATCATTTCCTCTGCTTCCTCAGGAGTCTGTGGGGATTTGGCATGAATCTAATACTTTGACAAATTTCTATAGATGTATAGTGGAGAGGCTGCATCACAGTCTGTTATGGAAACACCAATGCCCTACATGGAAAATCCTATAAAAGTAGTGGTTACAGCACTACCCGTCTCAGGTAAAGCTCTCCCCACCGCTGAGCATACCTACAAACGTACATGAAACACAGTCACAGGAAAGAGTATCCATTATCAGGGATCCCACCACCTAGGACATGCTTTCTTCTCACTGCTGCCGTCAGGAAGAAGGTACAGGAGTTTATGGACGCACACCACTAGTTCAGGAACAGTACTATCCCTCAATCATCCCTCTTAAGACACTATGAGTCTGTGGTGGCCAGTGCTATCATGTTTGCTGTTGTGTGCTGGGGCAGCAGGCTGAGGGTAGCAGACACCAACAGAATCAACAAACTCATCCGTAAGGCCAGTGATGTTGTGGGGATGGAACTGGACTCTCTCACGGTGGTGTCTGAAAAGAGGATGCTGTCTAAGTTGCATGCCATCTTGGACAATGTTTCTCATCCACTACATAATGTACTGGGTGGGCACAGGAGTATATTCAGCCAGAGACTTATTCCACCGAGATGCAGCACAGAGCGTCATAGGAAGTCATTCCTGCCTGTGGCCATCAAACTTTACAACTCCTCCCTTGGAGGGTCAGACACCCTGATCCAATAGGCTGGTCCTGGACTTATTTCATAATTTACTGGCATAATTTACATACTATTATTTAACTATTTATCGTTCTATTACTATTTATTATTTATGGTGCAATTGTAACAGAAACCAATTTCCCCCAGGATCAATAAAGTATGACTATGACTTAAACCAAAGGGGATAACGTCACTCAATTTCACTTGCCCCGTCATTGAAATTTTTCCACAACCCGTGGATTCACTTTCAAGGACTCTTCATCTCATGTTCTCGATACTTATTGCTTATTTATTTTGTTATTATTATTTATTTATTTGTACATTGATTAAATGCCCAAGTTTGCACGGCCTTTCATTGATTCTGTTATGGTTATATTCTGTAGATTTCTTGAGTATGCCCACAAGAAAATATATATCAGCTTTGTATATGGTGACATATATGTACTCTGATAATAAAATTAGTTTAAACTTTGAACATGTGTGATATAGTTTTTAACTCCAAAACATGTGTTTCTGGTTTCTGCTCAATGTTCCCTCTAATTTGTAATGACCAGTATGCACAGACATCTTGTGCTCTGCAACTTTTTGCCCAGTGACAAAAACATGTGCACACTGAATAATTTCTTCAACAAAAACTGTATAAAGAAGCCAGTTCTAAAATCTGCAAACATATCATCACAAACTCCATATTATCAACACTGTCTGCATCAGAAACCGGAAAATGAAATGTGGCAATGTATGATCATGAAATGTACTTAACATGCCAATGAGGTAGAAGGTGACAACCTTATGTGCACAGCTTAAATTCCTTTGTGCACTAGGAGCAAAAAATTTGTGTACGTGGACACCTTAGAGGGAACGTTGTTTCTGGCTACTCCTTTTTTTGTTGCTATTGCGAGCGATTTTGACGGGGATAGCCTGGAGATAATGAGCATTGAGCTGAACTGAATGTGTCTGGATTCGTTCGATTTTGTGTTTTGGATTCTATGCTTTTTGCTGTTTTTTTAGGTTGTCGTTTTGCACAATTTGTTTTTTTTTGTGAGTAGGGTGGTGCTTTGATGTTTTACTTTGAACGAGTTCCATGCCTTTCTTTGTTTCATGGCTGTCTGTGGGGAAGGCAAATCTCAGAGCTGTATACTGCATACATACTTTGATAATAGATGTACTTTAATTTTTTTAATTTTTAAAACCAATCAAAAGGAAAACAAAGAAGCCGGGAATGCAAGTCCCGATTTTTACATAGTGACGTTGTATGCAATTCACATGCTTTTTCATTTAACCCATAGTGAAGTACTTAAAGAAACAGGATTGCTTATCAAACAATATATTTATATGATTACTCAAATATTATTGAAATAGTAAGTACCCCAATGTGTTGGTCCCAGGACAGGTTGTTTGATATGTTACCACCAAAGAATTTAAAATATGCTGTTTAGTGAGCCCATGAAGACTTATTTTTACAAATACTTTTTTTGACTTGTTCATAGTGACAGATACACTAGCAAAGAAACTGAAACATTCAAATGATAGGAGAAGCAGTGGAGATTTTCAGGAGTGGTGGAGTGAATGATTTGGCAAGATTAAAAAAGGTGATTTAGCATTATGCATCTTATATTTTGAAACGGGTGTGCAGGACTTCATCCTTTAAGCAGCATTATGAAACTATTCATAAAAGTTTTTGTGATATAAGTGAGCGAGGAAAAATAAAGCAAACATCTCTCAAGATATCAGCAACATAAAATGCAGTCCAATACAGTGGGCCATTGGTTTACTGGAGCAGCTGCTAATTTGGAACAGATCTTAAAGAACAAAAGCTAATTGAGAAAATATCCAGGATGACCTTCAATTATTTGAGACACTATGCCAGTTAATTGAGACAGAAGACTGTTGGTGAACAGTTTCTAACTAGCATCAGTTGTGGGAACTTATGTGAGTGTAAGACACCACACCATGCATAGAGCAAGAGGTCTTTAAATAGCAGCATGCACATTTTGTGTTCATAAAGCAGTGATTTTTGTAACTGATATCTGGTGAGAAATAAGCAGTAGGACATTTCAGAACTGTTTTGCTCACTACTGAATTCAAGCGTAGAGATATCAGAAATGGCCAGGAGTGAAAATAAAAGGATTTCACTACTTCAACAAGTTAGAAACTATGAAAAATTTGAAGGTATCAACAATCATCCTGAATATTCAAATGGAAATGAAGAATTGGAGGATGCAATCATCGAAAGCATTGCATGAAGGCAGTCCATTATCTGCAATAGATGTCTGCGCTGATTTTGTTCATTTACAATGAATCAGAAGAACATGGCAGCATACACTGGATGAATTCTTCCATCGATGCTGTTAGGGACTAATAGAGTTTTATAGAACTGTGGTAGTATTGGTAATATTCTATTTTGTTCTGTATTTTATTTAGATAAACGCTTTGTTACTCAGTTAAGCAGTACTTGGTCTTTTTTATACCTTTTTAACTATTTCCATGACACTTCAGCTAATTGGGACAGCTACTTAATTGGACCAATATCGATTAGTCCTGATGTGTCCCAATAAAGCGAAATCTACTTACTTTGATGATATTTATTTCAGGCAGTTAGTTAGTTTTGAGGTTTCAAAGATTATTGTCCAATGTGGAAAACCACTCAGTGATGGGGAATATGCTAAGGGATCACGTTCAGAGTGTGCTTCTTTCCTTCTTGACGTTTTTCCAGATAAAGAAAAAAAATACTCAATGCATTAAAGATTTGCCAGTGAGCAGAAACACAGTAACGGACAACAGTAACACAGTGGTAAAAGTATTGTCTGGTTGAGAAGTTAATCTTTCCAAAATAGTTTCTGTGACAACTGACGGTGCACACAGCATTTTTGGTAAAGAGGAAGGTTTTATCAATTTTGCAAAGCATGTTGGATTTCACTGATTCACTTTCATTATATTATATATGAGGAGGCTTTGTGTGCAAAAGCTGGCCTTAAGGAACTTGAAGAAGTGATGTAAATTGTAACCAAGGTAAATCATTTTATTTCTGGGTGTGATTTTTTTTAAAAAAAGGCAATTTAGAATTTTCTGACCAAAGTGAGTTTGGTGTACAGGACTACTAACATACAATAATGTTCATTGGTTTATTAGAGGTTCTGTCCTGAAATGATTGGTCAAGTGCTTGGATAAAATTTATTTGATTCTGATTTTGGTGAGTATTTTCAGAGACATATAGAGTGACGAACTTGGTCAAGTCTAATTATCGGAGTAAACTTACAGATGAAACTAGTTCCATATACATTGCCCCCAGAACAACCAAATGCAAGCTGGATATAAAATGCAGCAACAAAAGTCTCACTGACAGTAAAATGTGTTTATTTTCCTTTCTCTGAACTTTAACAAATATATACCAATGCTTATAATTTCGTGCTCCCATTTCTTTTATTATATATGAAGTACAATAATATTAAAGAAATTGTTATTTTTCACTAGTGTTTTTAAAAAACTATATTAATAATTTTAACAGGTTTCTAAAATTACTTATTTCAATCTATCTCTATTTTATTTTTATTAATTATAAAACAATAAAAACACATAAATAAGCAACAGGCCATCCGCTTTCCTTTAAAAAAAATCCATAATTATTATTGCTAATTCATTAATCAATGATAGTCTCTGCTCAGAATTACCTTGGGCATGTTCCATGTGTCAAAAGAGAACTTTTTGAAAAGATTAGTGCCAATTTGGGCACAAAAGGGTTCGCCACCCCTATCAGAGAGCATTTTGTAAATAGTATCCACCATAGCCGCTGTGTGCTAGTGGTGGAAGGAATGGCTATTCAATATTATTGTTGGGTGACCTCCTGGCTGGCTACTTTACCTCATGTTGAGCTTCTCAAAAATTGTTAAACTGAACCATTTGAGGCAAGTGAAGAATACTTGAGATCATCACTGCATAACTGGCAAAAAGGGATATAAATATTAGAAGGTATGAAGGGTGGGGGCGGTGAGTTACAGAAATAAGACATATCGTCCATTTTTGAGCCTTGATCTGAGAAAGAGTCAATACTGAGCAATAGCAACAGCAGGTTTACCTATAGAAAGGGTGGCTCTTTATGTTGTGAGCCAAACATGAAAATTATTCAACTAAGTGTTATCCTCATCAAAGACCTGAACATAGTTTTCTTGTTACCAAACATGCTGTGCTTAAGTAACACCATCAGAATTATTTTCTAGCTAAGATATTTGTCCCTTGAATACAAATGATAGAATTCATTTCTTTGACTTCTAATTTTTCTTGAAACAGAAGTGATTCACCTTGCCCTTCCATTCAGAATCAATACAGTTTTTTGTTAGTCACGTATTCGTGCTAAACTATCGTGTTGCACTGGATTTTTTTTGCGTGTACAATAGATCCAAAATGGCACCTTCTTTGTAGTGAGAGTTCCAAGGAGAGCCACTGGCACCTCAGGGAGAAGCATCAGGAGCAGGGCACCCATGCATCAGTCCTTCTACCATGCCAGTGGAGTTAGCGTTAAGTAAATGAATAACTTTGGTTGGGTCTAAATTGATGGTTCTTTCAAATGGAATTTCATACTTGGATTGATAAAGGTATGTGCAAATGTGAAGTCTGCAGTTGTTTTGAACCTACAGGGCCTAACAGTTATTATTAGGAATGGAATATTGGGCTGCATCATGCTGGATACTGTTCACTCACATGTTTCCCCAGCAGGCCCAAACAACCTTTGGATTGCATCAATGGATTGTAAGTGAGGTCATCTTCTGCTGGATTTCTGATAGAGGTATTTAAATTTGAATTAAACAGATACAAATAATTTAAAAAATATGAATACACTCTTAATAAGATAAAATTGTTACAGTTTATTAAAAGAATTAAAATATTACAAACAAACATAAAATGGCACAAGCACATTCTTACACTTAACTCATTACCTCAAAAATGGAAAATCACCAATCCTTCCCAAGCCTTCCCTGGCATGCCTGAGGCACAGATATTGAACAATGTCTCACCCTTCTTTGCTATTAGGCGGAGCGCTGAGTCTGGCAGTGGTCAAAGCCGGTCCTCAGTGATTCAAAAGATAGCTGTATTGCTCTTTTTAACAAATTTTAACACCACAGCTGGGTGTTTTATTGGGCAAAATAGTGGCCAACGGAATTTAATCCGGAGATGTGTGAATCAAAGCACCTGTTTAGTTGTAGCTACACCAGACAATATACAAAAAATGGCACAATATAGAGTAGTGTGAAGGCACAGAGAGGTCATTGGGAGCAATCGTCCAAAGATCTTTAATGGTAGCTAGAAAGATTTATAAAATGGTTAAAAACAGCAAACAGTGTTTTCCTTTTTCAGCTAAAGCTAGGAATCAAAGAATAAATTGACTTTGATGGAGTATACAATGTTATTTAGGATATACTGTAGCTTAGAACATAAGACCATAGGAAAAAGGAGCAGAATTATGCTATTTGGCCCATCAAGTCTACTCCGCTGTTTCATCACAGCTGATCCAGTTTTCCTCAAAGCCCCAATCTCCTGCCTTCTCCCCATATTCCTTCATGCCCTGACCAACCTCCACAGCTGCCTGTGGCAAAGAATTCCACAGGTTAACCATAGGAAATATCCGCTCCACATCCACTATATCAAGGTCTTTCACCATTCAATTGGTTTCAATTAGGTTAACCTCATTCTTCAGAATTCTAGTGAATACAGGTCCAGAGGGTGTACAATATGTTGTGGTTTGGATCACATATTACTAGGAATGCTGTGATTGCACAGGATAGGGTGTAGAGGTTTATGAGACATTACCATGGCTTATGAATTGCAGCTAAATTTAATTTTTTGTGGAACAGAAGTGACTGAGAGAAAACTATTTGAGATCCATTAAACTATGAGGGGCCTAGACAGAGTAAATAGAAAAGCCCTATTTACATCAGCTAAAAGATAAAAAAAAACAAGAAAAAAGTTGAAGGTCATCAGAAGAAGAACTGGAGAAGAGATGAGGAAAAATTTCTTAAGCCAAAGGTTCAAATATTTGAATAGTTTGAGATCTGGAACTCATTGCATGAAGGAGTGTTGTAGGCAGAAGCATTCATCACACTTAAAAAGTATTGCTTGGATATCATTGTGACAGACTAAAACTGACCCACATGGAAGCCGTAACTGGGAAATATAAAGTCTTTATTCACACAGAAGCTTCCAGGAGAAAGATTATCCAGGAGGATCCAAAGAATCTCACTCCCTTGACACAAAGTTTTATAATTCTTCAACACGAAGATAACAGTGAGCGATTAACTAAGTTTCAATTACTATAATGGCCTAACTAACTTTAGTTTTTGGAATGTAGTCAGTATATTTACAGAATTACATATTTATCTATTATGGAGTTATTGAGTATGCCTGCAAAAGAAAATGAATTTCAGGGTTATTCGTGTACTTTAGTATTAAATTTACTTGGAACTTTGAATAATGGTAGCACATACCAATTAGCAGAACCCTTTTGAATAGTTAATTCAAACCCCTTTTGAAAACATTAAAACCACCCACGTGCACAAAAGAAACATGGCAACATAAACCCACAACACAGAAAAACAAAACAAATCATGCAAACAGCAAGAGTATCAAACCCCAAACCCACCCCCGCACATAAAAAAACTAACAAATTGTGCCATACAGCAAGAAGAATGGCTACATGATCATCAACACCCCCACCCAAAAAAATCATGCAATTGACAAGAAGAACATCAAACCTGGTTCCGGTGACATCATCGTTCAGAATGGCAGCTTAAATCAAGAGCTCCTCCAGAAAAACGCATATTTTGCCCCGTTAATCCAAAAAAGCACCACTGCGGAGCCTATGGAAGAGAGAGGTACAGAGCGCAGCTCTCCTACACGTGCGCGTGGCAGCGAAGCTGATGATGGGCCTTGTGCAGACGAAGTGGCAAATATGATGAGGTTTCTGGAAGTACAAAATGATATAAAGCAGCACTCAATGATATAAAGTCAGAGCTCGCCAATGTCAACCAGAAAATAGTAGTGACAGAGACTCGAATTGAGAAGGTGGAAGATTGCATGCAATATGTGGAATAGTAAGACGATAAAAATATTAAATCAACAGGAAAGTAACTTGCTTGACCAGAAGAAAAGATCACAACAGAAAAATATCAGGATTTATAATGTTCCCCCAGGAGCGGAGGGATTGTCGATGATGGACTTTGTAGACATGCTGCTGCGGGAAGCGCTGGAGATCCCCCAGACTATGGAGATTGAAATTGAGAGGGCATGTCGTTTGCTCATCCAGTAGCCTCCTGGAGACAAACAAAGTAAACCACGCTCAATTGTACTTAAATTCCTTCTATTCAAGAGCAAGGTGGAGTTTCTACGAAGGGCCTGGGATAAGAAGAGGGATTTTTGGAACGGGAAGTTAATATACTTTGATCATGATTACCCCCCAGCGGTCCTACAGAAACGGAAGGAATATTCTGAAGCAAAACGAATATTAAAGCAAGAAAAGATTAAATTCCAAACCCTGTACACTGATAAACTGAGGGTATTTTACCAAGAATGGAAGCGACTGTAACAGACAGTGGAGGAGGCGACTACAGACATGAGCAACAAAGGACTGTCCATTAGCGTGGTCAAACCAAGGGAAACTCTGGCTGAGCGGTTGTCCCGAGCTGCTTGGGAAATAGTAAGAGAACCTAGAAAGCAGGGGACGGGAGCAGGAAGAGAGAAGGATATTAGGAAGAGACTGTCAGTTCTCTGAGGGCAGCCCTCACCTCCTCCAGAAGAGCCATAAGGTTTGGCTAACTTTAAAAGTGCTGATAAACTAAATGGAATCAAAAATAGATGGTGATATACCTATCTCGAGAAATACGTGTTATAATGTGGATCTTATATTACTCCATTTTTTAAAATTCATTTATTCATTCCTTTTCCCCCACCTAAGTGAGAATATATACATGGGAGGAATACACAGGGAAATCATTTCTGTGTAATGGACATAGTTTTTTTTTTACTTACTTTTATAGGTACTGTAACAGGGGCCCTCAACTCACAGGTAGGAGGGGCTATCCCCCACGGCTAGACTTTTCTTCTAGCCCAACTCAGGGTCATCTAGAGACCCCAGCCTTGAAATCACATCTTCGTTACCTTTTTTTTAATTATTCGCATTTCTTGTCTCTTATTTTTTCAGGGATAGATCGATAAAGTTATATTCTGCAAATTTTAGTGATATACTAACAGATAAATACACATGGCTAAGGACAAAGAAAATTCATTTCTTTTAATGTCAATGGGCTGTTGAATCCAGTCAAGCACAGTAAAATTCTATCAAAAATGAAAAAAGAACAACCCCATGTAGTATATTGACAGAAAACTCACTTGAGTGATAATGAGCATGGAAAATTAAAGAGAATGGGCTTCACTAATTTGTTTTTCTCCTCGTATAAATCAGGACATAGAAGAGGAGTTGCTATTCTAATCTCAAGCAAGGTAGATTTTGTAAAAAGTATTTGAAATAGGAGATAAGGAGTGCAGATATATTCTGGTAAGGGGGAATATAGATGGAAATCCAGTTACTTTATTGAATATATATGCACCCCCAGGAAGTGATATTAGTTTCTTCCAGAAAATTACTAATATTATGGTAACAGAAATAGAAGGTCTCTTGATATGATTATGAAGACACACAGTCCTCTTTTATTGTCATTTAGTAATGCATGCATTAAGAAATGATACAATATTTCCTCCGGTGTGATATCACAAAACACAGGACAGACCAAGACTGAAAAAAACTAACAAAACCACGTAATTATAACATATAGTTACAACAGTGCAACAATACCATAACTTGATGAAGAAGTCAATGAGCACAGTAAAAGTTCAAAGTCTTTCAAATGTCCCACATCTCACGTAGACGGGAGAAGGAAGAAAAACTCTCCCTGCCATACCCGACCATGGACCGACTCTGAGTTACCCGAAAACTTCGAGCTCTGATCAGCTGTCCGACACCGTCGGAATAGAGTGCCATCTCTATTCGAACGATTCGACCTCCATCTCAGTCGCTATTGGCAGGTAAAGCCGGGGATTTTGAGGCCTTCCCTCTGAAAGATTTCCGACCGCGCAGTAACAACAGCAGCGAACGAGTGTTTTAGAATTTTTTCCAGATGTTCCTCTGTACTTTCATGTCCATCTCCATCAAATCAGAATATGTGGGGGAGACTTAAGTTTACAATTACAATGGGAGGAGAAGATGGCGGCGCAACACTGAGCGTGCAGCCTCTCCAGTGATGAATATCTGTTACATGTCAAGTAGGATGCTGTGCACAATTCTGATTTGATGGAGGCAGACGTGAGAGCACGGAGGAACATCTGCTGAAACTTCTGAAATGCCTGTTTCGGTGCTGTCGCTACTGTGTGATCTGAAATCTCTGGAGGTGAAGGCTCCGAATCCTTGGCTTTGCCTGTTGGCTGGCGGCCGGGGTCGGGGTCGAAGTGCTCGGCGGAGATGGTGCTCAGTGCTCAGTTTCGGAGGGCTGGTCGGAGGCTCGAAGTTTTCGGACGGACTCAGAGTCGGACTGTAGTCGGGTGCTTCCAGGATGCTGCATCGGCAAGTTTGCGGCGCTGGAAGCTCATGGCAGGGAGAGTTTCTCGCTTCTACCGTCTGCGTGAGATGTTGGGGCTATCGGGACTTTGAGACGTTTTTTTAACCATGCCCATGGTCTGCTCTTATCAAATTACAGTATTGCTTTGCACTGTTGTGTAACTATAGGTTATAATTATGTGGTTTTTGTCAGTTTTAGTCTTGGTCCGTCTTGTGTTTCTGTGATATCATACTGGAGGAACATTGTATCATTTTTTTAATGCATGCATTTGTAAATGACAATAAACAAGGACTAAGTGTCCTCATAATCTAACCAAAGTTAGACTCTTCCAATAGAACAACTTATGAAACAAAGTCCTTACATAAGAAAGTTAACACTCTTTTTGATGATGTTGGTCTAATTGCTATATGGAGGGACCTTTCCCCCAACAGAAGAAATTACACTCATTATTCTGCCCGCCATTACATATATACAAGAATAGACTATTTCATAACATTTGGAAAAGACAGAGACAAAATAATCACCTGTGGAATTGGGACAATAGATGTAAGTGACCATGCACCTATATATTTATCTGTTGATATTGACCTACAACCAAAGAATACTATTTGGAAACTAAATTCAAGTCTACTCAATGATCCCTATTTTAAGGAACAAATTGAAAAGGAAATTGGTCTTTACTTAGAATTCAATGATAATGGAGAGGTTTCAACTCCCATTCTATGGAATACTCTGAACAGAAAATTACAGCGGTATCTTCATATAAGGAAAAAAAAGGAATAAAACATTAGAGGAATTACAAAATAAGCTGAAGGAACTAGGAAAAAAACACAAATTGAGTTTGGCCCACGATATATTAGAGGAAATTTTAAAAATTAGGAATGAAATTAATAGTTTGGCTACACAAGAAATCAGAAAAATTTTAATGTTTCTGAAACAGAGACACTATGAAAGTGGATCTAAGTCTGTGAAAATACTGGCATGGAAACTGAAAAAAAAGGTAGCAGAAAATACAATTCATAGAATAAGGGATCCAAGAACAAAAGTGATAAAAAAAATAAGCTAAGTGAAATTCAAGAAGCTTTTGAAAAGTTTTACGAAACTCTATATCCAAAATTCCAGGGGGAACCATAACCCAAATTGACACCTTCCTGATTTATTTAGAGTTACCCACTTTAAGCAAAGAACAAAATAGAACGATGACTGCTGACATAACTGAAGCTGAACTAAAAACTGCAATTAGTAGGCTTAAATTAAGCAAGTCACCAGGATCAGATGGATATACGGCAGAGTGGTACAAAGAGTTTAGAAGTGAGTTCATTCTTATTTTACTCCCCACACTGAACTGGACCCTAAGAAAGGCACAAATGCCACCCAGCTGGAAGGAAGCGATAATCTCAGCTATACCGAAAGAAGGCAAGGATAAAATGGAATGTGGGTCATTTAGACCAATATCTGTTCTTAATGTGGATTATAGAATATTTACTTCCATCATGGCCAAATGATTAGAAGTGTTTCTACCCACACTGATACATAATGATCAGACAGGTTTTATACAACAACGCCAAGCACAAGACAATATACGAAGGACACTTCACGTTATGGATCATATTAGAAAAAATGAAATTGAAGCAATAGTGATAAGCGTGGATGCTGAAAAGGCATTTGATTTGGTTAATTGGAATTTTGTTTACAGAGTTTTACATAGATTTGGACTACATGACACAATTATTAAAACTATACAGGCACTATACGACAATCCTAATGCCAGGATTAAAATAAATGGATATTTATCTAATAGCTTTACCCTAGAAAGGGGCATGAGACAGGGTTGTGTATGGTCACCACTACTCTTTACATTATATCTGGAACCATTAGCTCAATACATCAGACAAAATGAAGATATCAGGGGAATTACTATTAAAGGGACAGAGCTTAAATTGGCCTGTTACGCGGATGACGTTTTGATCTATCTGAAATACATCTTTCAATCCTTTGAACAATATGGCCAATTATCAGGATACAAGATCAACACAGATAAAACCCAACTACTTTCATATAACTATAGCCCACCAAGAAAAATTGAAAGTAGATATCCTTGGGCATGGCAAACAGAGTCCGTCAGATATTTGGGCATCATTATGCCAAAAGATTTGGCAAAATTACCAGAATGCAATTATCAGCCTATGTATAAAAAATTAAGGAAGATATAACAAGATGGAAGCTAATTCCTTCTCTTGGTCTCAGTTCAAGGATTGAATCTGTTAAAATGAATATACTGCCCAGACTACTATATTTCTTTCAGACCCTACCAATAGAGATTAACCAAAATCAATTCAATGAATGGAACAAGATGCTATCAAGATATATATGGCAGTGTAAAAGGCCTAGGGTTTGTCTCAAAACTTTGCAATTAGCCAAGGAAAAGGTGGGATGGGGCCTACCTTCTCTTGGAGATCATTATTTTTCCGCACAGTTGAGAGCCGTGATATGCTGGTGTAACCCATCATATGGCGCTCAATGGAAAAACATTGAGGAGAGGATACTTTCCATCCCCATACAGGCAATTTTGGCTGATAACAACCTACAAAGTTACACATATAATATTGCCAACCCATGGGTGAAATGGACTCAAAATATGAAAAACTATTATAAAAGAACATAAACTAGATTTGCAATTCTTAAATGGTGTGCATATAACTTGGATTTTACGCCGAATAAACTGGATGCTAGATTTAAGGACTGGACAGCTAAAGGAGTAACAGCTATTTGCAATATAATGAAAGAAGGAACACTGTTCAGTTTCGAAATGCTCAAAGAGATTAGAAAAACAAGACTTTTACCAGTATTTAAAGATGCGACAGTATGTTAATAGGATGGTTAAAAATTTAACCAAGGCAAGTACATGTCTGATAGAGTTACTTAGAAAAGCATATAATTCAGACAACGGTAGTAGAATAATTTCAAGCGTTTATAAGGGTTTGTCAAATCTTAAAACACATTCGACTTCATACATTGAAACAAAATGGGAGAAGGAAGGAGGGATAATAATATCTGAGGAAGACTGGAGAATAATATGGAGGTATCAGTGAAAGTGTACCAGTTCACAGAAATGGAGGGAGTTCGGGTGGAAAAACTTGATAAGGTATTTTATTACACCCTCTCAGAAATCCCATTATAATAGTAACCTCCTTGTTTGCTGGAGAAATTGTGGAAATCAAAATGCAAACTATTATCTATTTTCTGGGAATGCCCTGTTATCAAAGACTATTGGAGAGGGATACATAATGCCTTACAAGACATCTTTAAATGTGAAATAGCCTTAGAGAGTAAGACCATATATTTTGGGTATAACCCTCAAGAATGGTTGAAAAGAGATAAATATTTAATGAATGTACTGCTGGTGGCTGGTAAAAGGACCCTTACCAGGAAATGGTTATCTCAGGAGAGCCCAACTTTAAATGTATGGATGGAAATTACAATGGACATTTACAAAATGGAGAAGATAACAGCATCTGTTAATCATAAGTTGGAACAATTTTATTCATACTGGAAAAAATGATTTAACTACATAAAACCTCATAGGCCTGATTTTATTCTCACAAGTCAATGAATATGTTGTAAAAAAAAATCACTCCCTACTCTGTACATGGTTTTCTTCTTTCGATTGCTCTTTCTTTCCTCTCCTTTCTATAAGTGTATACCTCAGATAAGTATTATGTGGAGATTTGTGACAAATATGATATATATGTATAGTATCTGAAATACATCTTATGGAAATGTTTGTTTGATGACGAAATTCAATAAAATATAAACTACAAAAAAAAAAGGATATCAACTCTATGCATTCCTGTGCAGAAAACCAAATGGTGCAAAGGGCAAGAACATCAAAACCAAACTCCAAATGCTCTGCACAAAAAAAACTAACCAATCGCGTCAAACAGCAACAAGAAAAATAATCAATGTGAAATAATTCCAATGAAGTTCTCAGAAGTAATTTTCTACTCCATTTCTTCAACTAAGTCAAGCAGGAAACAAACATATTTTCAGAACGGACATTGTAAAATTGTATATTCTAATTAAGTATTTACTGTCTTCTACAACATTTGCCAGTGCAGCTTCAACATTTTTTATTGAGTAGATAAACCAAGGTTCTATTCAGTCTTCTGAATGGGTGAATGTTACTTTTGAATAATTAGAGTATTGTTCTGTGACCTTTCCTTTCTTTCTTTTTCAATCTTTTTATTAATTTCATAGAATGAAAACATAACGTAGCAATAATACAAATAGTAGGAGATACATTGTTCCACTTAAAATGAGTAATTGTAAGACCAAATAGTATAAATTGACAAAACTCCCAATCGTGTAGAATAACAATGAATAATATAAAGCAAAAAAAAACTGAAGAAAAATCATGAAAAAGAAAAAAAAATAGGAAAAAAAACCCATCCCCCAAAAAAACTAAACTAAACAGAATTAGTCAGCTAAACTAAAAGACTTGGGCAATTCTAACAACTTAAAAATGGGAAAGAAGAAAACCTTGGTGTCAACAACTCCATTCCTCTTAACCAACAGTACAGAGAAATAAAATAAGTTTGGAAATGGTCAAATTACATCAAATGAAAATGCTGAATGAATGACCTCCAAGTTTTTTTAAATTTAATAGAAGGGTCATAAACCGCACTTCTAATTTTTTCCAAATTCAAACACACCATAGTTTGTGAAAACCAGTGAAATACAGTAGGAGGGTTAATCTCTTTCCAATTCAGCAAAATGGATCTTCTAGCTATTAAAGTAAGAAATGCAATCATCCTACATGCTGAAGAGGTTAAATAATTTGAATCTATCATTGGTAATCCAAAGATAGCAGTAATTGGATGAGGTTGTAAGTCTATATTCAAAACCGTTGAAATGTCAAAAATATCTTTCCAATATTTTTCCAACAAAGTACATGACCAAAACATGTGAGTTAAAGAAGCTATCTCGAAATGACATCTGTCACATATTGGATCAATATAAGAATAACAACGAGATAGTTTATTCGTCTTTTTCGTGGTACTAGGCAAGGATGTCCTCTTAGTCCTTTACTATTCAATATCGCCCTTGAACCTTTAGCAATTGCTATCCGCGACTCACCTAATATTTTTGATATTACCCGAGGAAACGAAATACATAAATTATCACTATATGCAGATGATTTGTTGTTATACATCTCTAATCCGGAGAAGTCAATTCCTGCTATTCTAGGTTTGTTGGCTGAATTTAGTAATTTTTCTGGTTACAAATTGAATTTTAATAAGAGTAAATTATTCCCTCTAAATAAGCAGGTACCTATTTATGGATGTTTACCATTTAAATTGGTTACTGATTCATTTACATATTTAGGGATAACAATTACAAAAAAGTATAAAGACTTATTTAAAGCTAATTTTTTACCTTTAATTGATCAGATTAAACTTTTGTTTACTAAATGGTCACCAATCTCTTTGTTTTTGATTGGATGGATTAATGCTATCAAGATGATCATTTTGCCCAAATTTCTATATGTATTTCAATTGATACCAATTTTTATCCCAAAATGATAACGTAGACTCAAAAATTTCCTCATATATATGGCAGAACAAAAATCCTGTGACCTTTCCAATACACACCATTCAACCAACAATATTAAACCAGATTAATCTGGTCAGTTATCACAGAACACATTCAAAATGCTGGTGAAACACAACAGGTCAGGCAGCATCTATGGAGAGGAATAAACAGGCAACCTTTCAGGCTAAGACTCTTCATCAGGACTGGAAATGAAGGGGGAAGAAGCCAGGATAAGAAACAAGAGAAAATGTGCAGATGCTGGAAATCTAAGCAACATGCACAAAATGCTGGAGGAACTCAGCAAGCCAGACAGCATCCATGGAAACCTTTCTGGCCGAGGCCCTTCATCAGGACAAGAATCCAGGATAATACGTTTTTTTGGGGGGGGAGGGAGTGAACAAGATAAAAAGTGAAGCCAGGTGGGTGGGGGAGGGGCTGAGTATGAAGCTGGGAGTTGATGTGAAAGAGGCAAAGGGCTAGAGAAGAAAGAATCTGATAGCAGGAAAGGTGGATTATGGGAGAAAGGGAAAGGGGGATGCTAGAGGAGACAGGCAAGTGAGGAGAAGAGGAAGGAGGCCCGAGTGGGGATAAAGAAGAAGAAGGAAGAGGAAGGGGAAATCAAATTACCAGAAGTTAGAGACATTGAAGTTCATACAATCAGGTGGAGGCTACCTAGACAAAATCTGAGGTTTTCCTCCTCCAGCTCAAGTGTGGCCACATCGTGTCATGTTGGAAAGGGAATGGGGATAGGAATTGAAATGGTTGGCCACCGAGAAATTCCACTTTTTAGGTATGGAGCTGAGTTGCTCGTCACAGAGGTCCTCCCAGCCCATGTCGAGTCTCACCAGTGTAGAGGAGACCCCAGTGAGAGCATTGGATACAGTATACGGCCCCAACAGATTCTCATGTGAAGTGTTGCCTCACCTGGAAAGACTGTTTGAGGCCCTGAATGGAGGTGAATGGGCAAGTGTGGCACTTCTGCTGCTTGCAGGGGTAAGTGCCAGAAGGTTGATTAGTGGGGAAGGACAAAAGGAATCACAAAAGGAGTGAACTCAGTGAAAGGCAGAGGGCTGGGGAGGGGTAAAAATGTGTTTGCTAGTAAGGCCTCACAGAAGATGGTGTTTAATGCAAAGGCTCATGGGGTGGTAGGTGAGTGCAAGAGGTACACTATCCCTGTTAAGGTGGCAGGAAGATAGGGTGAACCAAGATGTCCAGGGAACTATCAATGGTGGAAGGGAATCCCTGTTCTTTGAAGAAAGAGGACATCTTTGATGTCCTGAAAAAGAACGTCTCATCCTGGAAAGAGACGTAGCAGAGATGGAGGAATTGAGAAAAGGGATTAGTTATCATACAACTAGTGCTAAAATTGCCTATTATTAGATTAGATTTAGATTAGATTAGATTCAACTTTATTGTCATTGTGCCAATGAAAGCCAATGAAGTGCAATTAGCATCTGACCAGAAGTGCAAAAGAATAATATTATTTACAAAATAACTGCGAATAAAATGTAAGTGCTACAAATATGAAAGTACTGAGACAGTCTAATATGGGTGCAATACTGCTTAGTGCTGTGATGTGAGGTTCAGCAGGATCACAGCCTCAGGGAAGAAGCTCTTCCTGAGCCTGCTGGTGTGGGAGCGGAGGCTGCTGTAGCGCCTTCCAGATGAGAGGGGAGTAAAAAGTTCATGGTTAGGGTGAGATGCATCCTTGATAATTCTATATTGCAATTGTCCTATACTGCATCTTAAAGATAGAATTGATTGATTGTCTACCACTTAGGGATGCCAAGGATTGCAAGTTGTAAGATGTATATTTACAAATACAGTGGCCTGCAAAAGTTTGGGTACCCCTGGTAAAAATTTTTGTTACTATGAATAGTTAAGTGAGTAGAAGATGAACTGATCTCCAAAAGTCATAAAGTTAAAGATGAAACATTCTTTTCAACATTTTAAGCAAGATTAGTGTATTATTTTTGCTTTGTACAATTTTAGAGTGAAAAAAAGGAAAGGAGCACCATGCAAAAGTTTGAGCGCCCCAAGAGATTTGAGCTCTCAGATAACTTTTACCAAAGGCTCAGACCTTAAATAGCTTGTTAGGGCTATGGCTTGTTCACAGTCATCATTAGGAAAGACCAGGTGATGCAAATTTCAAAGCTTTATAAATACCCTGACTCCTCATACCTTGTCCCAACAATCAGCAGCCATGAGCTCCTCTAAGCAGCTGCCTAGCACTCTGAAAATTAAAATAAATAATGTCCACAAAGCAGGAGAAGGCTATAAGAAGATAGCAAAGCGTTTTCAGGTAGCCATTGCCTCAGTTCATAATGTAATTAAGAAATGGCAGTT
This sequence comes from Mobula birostris, assembly GCF_030028105.1. Taxonomy (NCBI): domain Eukaryota; kingdom Metazoa; phylum Chordata; class Chondrichthyes; order Myliobatiformes; family Myliobatidae; genus Mobula; species Mobula birostris. The sequence goes on from NC_092375.1 coordinate 157,588,048, forward strand.
AACAGGAATGGTGGTCAAGTTTAAGTCTGGAAGCAAACAGCACACCGTCTGTAAAAAATCTGAAGATGAAAAGAGGATGGCTGCTACAACAGGATAATGATCCTAAACACACCTCAAAATCCACAATGGACTACCTCAAGAAGCACAAGCTGAAGGTTTTGCCATGGCCCTCACAGTCCCCTGACCTAAATATCATCGGAAATCTGTGAATAGACCTCAAAAGAGCAGTACATGCAAGGCAGACCAAGAATCTTACAGAACTAGAAGCCTTTTGCAAGGAAGAATGGGCAAAAATCCCCCAAACAAGAATTGAAAGACTCTTAGCTGGCTACAGAAAGTGTTTACAAGCTGTGATACTTGCCAAAGGGGGTGTTACTAAGTACTGACCATGCAGGGTGCCCAAACTTTTTCTTCAGGCCCTTTTCCTTTTTTGTTATTTTGAAACTGTAAAAGATGGAAATAAAAAAGTAATAGAAACATAGAAACATAGAAAATAGGTGCAGGAGTAGGCCTGCTTAAAATATTAAAGAAATGTGTCATCTTTAACTTTCTGCCTTTTGGAAATCAGGTCATCTTTTACTCGCTTAGCTATTCACAGTAACCTCTTTTGACCATGGGTGCCCAAACTTTTGCACCCCACTGTAAGTGATCATGGATAAAGATATATCTGGTCCTAGGGTTGAGGTTCTAAACTGGAAGAAGGCCAAATATGAAGAAATAAGAAAGGATCTAAAAAACGTGGATTGGGACAGGTTGTTCTCTGGCAAGGATGTGATCGGTGAGTGGGAAGCCTTCAAAGGAGAAATTTTGAGAGCACAGGGCTTGTATGTTCCTGTCAGGATTAAAGACAAAGTGAATAGGAATAAGGAACCTTGGTTCTCAAGGGATGTTGCAACTCTGATAAAGACGAAGAGAGAGTTGTATAACATGTATAGGAAACAGGGAGTAAATAAGGTGCTTGAGGAGTATAAAAAGTGCAAGAAAATACTTAAGAAGGAAATCAGGAGGGCTAAAAGAAGACATGAGGTTGCCTTGGCAGTCAAAGTGAAGGATAATCCAAAGAGCTTTTACAGGTATATTAAGAGTAAAAGGATTGTAAGGGATAAAATTGGTCCTCTTGAAGATCAGAGTGGCTGGCTATGTGTGGAACGAAAAGAAATGGGGCAGATCTTAAATGGGTTTTTTGCATCTGTATTTACTAAGGAAACTGGCATGAAGTCTATGGAATTAAGGGAAACAAGTAGTGTGATCATGGAAACTGTACAGATTGAAAAGGAGGAAGTGCTTGCTATCTTGAGGTAAATTAAAGTGGATAAATCCCCAGGACCTGACAGGGTATTCCCTCGGACCTTGAAGGAGACTAGTGTTGAAATTGTAGGGGCCCTGGCAGATATATTTAAAATGTTGATGTCTATGGCACCTCATGTTGTTCCGTTGTTTAAAAAAGGATTGAGAAGGAAATTATAGGCCGGTAAGTTTGACGTTGGTAGTGGTTAAAGTATTGGAGGGAGTACTAAGAGACAGAATCTACAAGCATTTGGATAGACAGGGACTTATTAGGGAGAGTCAACATGGCTTTGTGCGTGGTAGGTCATGTTTGACCAATCTATTGGAGTTTTTCGAGGAGGTTACCAGGAAAGTGGATGAAGGGAAGGCAATGGATGTTGTCTACATGGACTTCAGTAAGGCCTTTGACAAGGTCCCACATAGGAGGTTAGTTAGGAAAATTCAGTCAGTAGGTATACATGGAGAAGTGGTATATTGGATTAGACATTGACTCAATGGAAGAAGTCAAAGAGTGGTAGTAGAGGATTGCTTTTCAGAGTGGAGGCCTGTGACTAATGGTGTGCCACAGGGATCAGTGCTGGGTCCATTGTTCTTTGTCATCTATATCAATGATCTGGATGATAATGTGGTAAATTGGATTAGCAAATTTGCTGATGATACAAAGATTGGAGGTGTAGTAGACAGTGAGGAAGGTTTTCAAAGCTTGCAGAGGGATTTGGACTAGCTGGAAAAATGAGCTGAAAAATGGCAGATGGAGCTTAATACAGACAAGTGTGAGGTATTGCACTTTGGATGGACAAACCAAGGTAGAACATACAGGGTAAATGGTAAGGCACTGAGGAGTGCAGTAGAACAGAGGGATCTGGGAATACAGATACAAAATTCCCTAAAAGTGGCATCACAGGTAGATAGGGTCGTAAAGAGAGCTTTTGGTACATTGGCCTTTATTAATCAAAGTATTGAGTATAAGAGCTGGAATGTTATGATGAGGTTGTATAAGGCATTGGTGAGGCCAAATCTGGAGTATTGTGTTCAGTTTTGGTCACCAAATTACAAGAAGGATATAAATAAGGTTGAAAGAGTGCAGAGAAGGTTTACAAGGATGTTGCCGGGACTTGAGAAACTCAGTTACAGAGAAAAGTTAGGATATTCCCTGGAGTTAGGTTAGGATATTCCCTGGAGCGTAGAAGAATGGGGGAGAATTGATAGAGGAATATAAAATTATGATGGGTATAGATAGAGTGAATGCAAGCAGGCTTTTTCCACTGAGGCAAGGGGAGAAAAAAACCAGAGGACATGGGTTAAGGGTGAAGGGGAAAAAGTTTAAAGGGAACATAGGGGGGACTTCTATGAGAGTGGTGGGAGTGTGGAATGAGCTGCCAGACGAGGTGGTAAATGTGGGTTCTTTTATAACATTTAAGAATAAATTGGACAGATACATGGATGGGAGGTGTATTGAGAGATATGGTCTGTGTGCAGGTCAGTGGGACTAGGCACAAAATGGTTCAGCACAGCCAAGAATGGCCAAAAGACCGTGTTTCTGTGCTGTAGTTTTTCTATGATTTCTATGGTTTCTAAGTGTAAGCAAGATGGGTGTTTATTAGTCATGATGAGTAATCTCGAGTTAATTCTCTAAAAGCGTTTGCAGAGATAGGCCAAAATTTTTAGACCATGAGTTCAGCAGACGTCAAGGCTTTAAGATATCTTTGGATTGTATAACACTGGTTAGATTTTACACAGCTGCAGGAATAAAAGCATTTTTAGCTAGCAGTTCATAAACATTTACAAGGAATGCTGCCACAAGGAAGAAGCATCCATCACCATCCAGGTCATACACTTTCCTCAATACTGCTGTTGGGCAGGAGGTACCAAAGTCTTAGGTCACACATCAACAGATTCAACAATAGTTATAACCCTTCAACCATCAGGTTCCTGAGCCTTGTATTGATGATCTTACCATTAGTCTGAACAGATTCTATGATCGGGGTGAGAATGGCGTGGGTGTAGACACACACAGCCCTGAGACACAAGGCAAGGTCATTTGATTCCAGCCAATCAACTGGTTTATTGATCATAAAAGAATGTCTTTCTGATGCTTCCTGCTCTTTCTCCTCTCCCTGCCCCCTTCTCACTCCCAGTCCACAATAGAGACCCATATCAGAATCAGGTTTATCATTGCTCACAATTGTCATAAAACTTGTTTTAGTTTTTTGCAACAGCAGTACAGTGCATTACATAAAATTACTACAGTACTGTACGGAAGTCTGAGGCACCCAAGGTAAATATATAATAAGCAACACACACAAAATGCTGGAGGAACTCAGCAGGCCAGGCAGCATCTATGGAAAAAAATACAGTCAAACTTTTAGGCCAAGACCCTTCAGGAGGACTGGAGAAAAAAAGATGAGGAGTAGATTGGGGGGAGGGGAGAGAAACACAAGGTGATAGCTGAAACCGGGAGGTAGGGAGGCATGAAGTAAAGAGCTGTTAGTTGATTAGTGGAAGAGATACAGGGCTGGAGAAGGGGAAGTCTGATAGGAGAGGACAGAAGGCCATGGAAGAAAGAAAAAGGGGGAAGGAGCACCAGAGAGTGGTGCTGGGCAGGCAAGGAGATAAGGTGAGAGAGCGAAAAGGGGATGGGGAATGGTTCATGCCATCAGGTTGGAGGCTACCCAGATGAAATATAAGGCATTGTTCCTCCAACCTGAGTGTGAACGTGTCAGAACATAATTTGAGTATAGGACAAGAGAGTTCACAGTTTAGTTGAAATGAAAGACTTCAGTCTCACAAAGCTGATGGGGATCCCATACATGACGTTGAATGATGTACATATTCAGTCGGATATCCCTTGTACCTGTAGAAATCAAACTGGTTGGTTTATCTCTCTCCTTGTTTCGTCAGTCCCTTGGAAAGGAGATTATCCAAGTAGTCCATCTTGCTTATACAATGTTAGAACATATCATGGTAAAATTTACCAGATACTTTCTGGTAAATTCAAGTATGTGGGTGTTGCCAGAGAAGTCTTGAACATGTGTAAAAAAATGCAAATGCTGGATATCAGAAACAAAAAAAAAAGAGATAATGCTGGAAACTTCAGCAGGACAGGCAGCATCTGTGAAATGACAAACACTCTTATTTTCTGGACTGTGACCCTTTGCAGAGTAGAAAATAAAGATTTGCAAGCAGGTTTTCAGTAGAAAAGAGGAGAGGGTAGTACAAAAGATGTCTCTGCTGGGATGTCAGTTTAGTTTAATGAGAGGTAGTGATTAGCACAATAAGCTAATAAGGTTTGTGTAGTGAATTGTTAATGTTAGGGTGATGGGAATTATTTGGTAAGACAGACTGTGAGTGCAGGACAAAAATAAAACAGAAAATGGAAAATACTGGAAAACCTAATCTGGTCAGGCAGCATCTGTGGAAAAGTAAACAGTTGAAGTTTAATTTGAGGGACCCTTCATGAAGTGTGAGAAAGGGAAAGGGTTAGTCTGATTACCAGCAAAACATGTGTAGAGTAAAGGAATTGCTTTAATCTGCAGATGGGATAAGGCACTATGAGAGACTGTAAATGCTGAAATCTGAAACAAAAACCAAGCAGCTGGAGGGACTTGCAGCAGAACTAACCAGTTCTGATACAGGGTCCAGAAGACTGCTCTAGGATTTCTACTAATTTAACCATATCTTCTGCTTGACGGGGAGTGAAATTTAACTTCAATAATAAAATTGGCTCATAGAAAACTTGAGCTACTATTCCTATTAAGTAAATAGAACAGCAAAAAAGATCAGTTGTTTACTGTAAGATTGATTTGATCTATAGATAAAAAGGGCCAATTTCATGCCATACCATATGCTCCACATCACAAAAAAAAATGCCTTTATCTTCTAAATACTTGTTATGGTGAAAGCCAAAGAATACAATATTAATCAACAAACTGCAGATGCTGAAAATAAATGTAAATAATTTTGGAAATACTCAGCAGGTCAGAAAGAGAAACAAGTTAATATTTAAGGCCAAAGACCCTTCATCAGAAATGAGAAAGCTATTTAGTCAGAGAACGAGGGAGGGCAATGGATGAAACAAAAGGTAATATCTGTACTAGTGCAAAATGATGATTCCACTAAATAGACAGTTCCTTTATCACTGTAATATAGTCTGGCCTACTGGCCAGAATATATAAATGAATGAAAAGGAACAGAGGAATGGCAGGTTAAATTGGCCAGTTCTAACACGCCCCTGATAGGGTCACATGGTAGCATAATGGTTAGCGTAACACTTTACAGCAGCAGCAATCAGAAAATCGGGGTTCAATTCCTGCCACTAACCATTTTTAAAGAGTTTGCTTGTTCTCCCTGTGACTGTGTGGTTTTCATCCGGGTGCTCTGGTTTCCTCACACATTTCCCAAAAGATCATATGGGTTAAGAGTAGTAAGTTGTGGGCATGCTAATTTGAGGCCAGAAGCACGGCAACACTTGCAAGCTGCCCCAGAACATCTTCGGGCTGTGTTGGTCACTGATGCAATTGACACATTTCACTATATGTTTGATGTATATGTGACAAATAAAGCTAATTTTATCCTTACACACAAAAGGAAAGATTATGTTATCTGAAGTTGGAGACATGCGAAGATACTGAATTCTGGTGGGTGAACAAATGTGGTGTTGTTCCTTGATCTTATGATTGCCTTTATAACAGTGCAGGGAGTCACAAGTAGGTCAGAGTAGGAGTGGGATAGTAAAGTAAAATGGTAGGCAATTAGACACTCAGGATCAGGACACAAGAAGCTGCTGATGCTGGTCAAGTAATATGCACAATGCTGGAGGAGCTCAGCAAGTCAAGCAGCATCAATGGAGGAAAGGAGGACAATTGACATTTCAAGGTCAGACACTTCATCTGGTCCTGTTTTACCATGCGTCCTCCATACTTCAATTTCCTTTCCCTGCCACACAGCAACAACTCCTTATTGCTGCGGTTAGAAGGGACATTTTCCCATCAAGTCTGTTTCAGCTAATTCAGACAAAAAGATTAAGGATTTTTCGAAGGTTCCTTTCCCCTGCAGCTACTTATTACTTGCTTAATAGTTTTTTGTACAAATTAAGCCTAATTTTAACATAACATTTAGAATATTTTTGTGGCAGCACATTTTTAGTTATGTTATTATAGGAACACTGAAAACATGCCAAATATTTGACAGCTGGAAACTGCAGTTAATCTGGTAATTCAACTGTAAATTTACATTGTGGAATAAACAGAAAAGGCTAGGAATTTATTTGTCATTAACTATCTTATCCTGAAGTATAAAGTTGAGGAAAACTCAGATGAATAAAAGCTCATTGGGTGGCTTTTCTTGATTCTTCTCTTTCTAAACGGATAGCATTTTCTCCTCTAAGTCAGAAGCAAATGAACTCAAGTCCCATTCTGTACATTTGAACACAATTTTGACTAGTAAACTTGTCTTGCATTTCTGGAGCTGCTTTTCTCTTTCTGAGTGCACTGTTGAATCAAGGCTTCTTCTGCCCTCTTGGCAAACAGACATTTAGAGCTGTGCACTTAAATCTAGATTCTCGCATTGACATCTAGGGAATTTAAATTGAATTACTTAAAACAAAAATCTATTGCAAGAATCAGTAACTAGGAAATTCAGATTGCCCTAAAAGAATATGCAACTCACCATTGTCCTAGAGGACAGAAGATGTAACTCTTTTGACCTGTGTATGAATTATTTCTGCCATCCCACTCGAAGTACATTTTGCAATTAGTTTCCATGGTTGCAAAGTTCCTTTGCACCCTAGCCACCCATGCATCCCCTGCCTGTCCATTTCAAATGCATGGTGCATCCATTTGCTTTTCCATTAGCTTACCCTTGACTGCTGCCTCTCACTATTAATACTACCCTTATCTTCTCATTTTAAACTTAACACTTATGAAAACTGATCTACAGAAAACATACTATAATGCCTCTTGCACTAAAATGACAGATGGAAGTAAAGCTAGAGAATGATCTAAAAAGGTAGAGTAAAATCAAATAGGGTAATGTCAAATAGAAAATGCTTCTGGATCATAGACCATATATACTGCAAGGCACATACTGACGTCTATGTAACAGAGTAATTTTTTATTTGCCACAGCTAATAAGAAAAACAAGCTTTGCATTTTGGAAGAGACTTTTAAACAATAGATTCTTCTCTGATCCTTCACATGTTTTCTAAAATCTAATTTTGTCAAAAGTAATTAGTCTTAAGACATAGTCTGGCGAACTACTAAGCTACAAGATGAAGTGCAACTGCACAGAACAACCAACATTATTCTGCATAGATTGTATAAAGATATTTCAAAATCACACCTGGAGACACTGTTATAGACATATGAAGAAATCTTTAAATACACTCAAACTGGCATTATTTAGCGGAAGTATGAAAACTGATCTACAGAAAACATACTATAATGCCTCTTGCACTAAATTGACAGATGGAAGTAAAGCTAGAGAATGATCTAAAAAGGTAGAGTAAAATCAAATAGGGTAATGTCAAATAGAAAATGCTTCTGGATCATAGACCATATATACTGCAAGGCACATACTGACGTCTATGTAACAGAGTAATTTTTTATTTGCCACAGCTAATAAGAAAAAGAAGCTTTGCATTTTGGAAGAGACTTTTAAACAATAGATTCTTCTCTGATCCTTCACATGTTTTCTAAAATCTGGCACACAGAACTGAATAAAATCTGCTAGCCAATGTGCTTTTGTAGAACTAAGTTTTGAATTAAAAGTTCAAAGGTCAAAGTAAATGTATTATCAAAGTAATATATGTCACCACATACAACACTGAGATTCATTTTCTTGCAGGCATGCTCAGCAGTCCAAGAACCACAAAAGAATCAAAGAAAGATTGTACTCAACAGGATTGCAAACAATCTATGTGCAAAAGACAACAAACCGCAAGTTGAAAAAACCCTACAAATAATAAATAATTAAGCAATACATATTGAGAACATGAGATGAAGAACCCTTGAAAGTGAGTCCATAGTTTGTTGGAACAGTTCAGTGAAGGGACAAGTGAAGCTGAGCGACATTATCCCCACTGGCTCAAGACAATGATGGTTAAGGGGTAATAACTGTTCCTGAACCTGATGTTGTGAGTCCTGAGGTTCTTCCCGATAGCAGCAGTGAGAGGAGACCATACCTGTAGAAGCCCTTAGGATTCTCCTTCACCTTGTCTGCTAGAGGCACCTTGTGTCTTATTTAAGTCTTTCTGATTCCTTTCTTGATTCATCTTCTTGCATTTCTTATACTCTCAAGTACCTCTTTTGTTCCTATCTGCCTATGCATGTTGTGCACCTCTTTTTTTTTCCTTAAGCAATGCCTTGATAGTTCTTAAAGCTAATGTTTCTTAAACTTATTCTCCTTGCCTTTTATTCAGATAACCACATACAAGCTTTGTACTCTCAAAATTTCACTTTTAATGGTCTCCCACTTACCAAGTACACCCTTGCCAGAAAGCAGCCTTTCTGAATCTACACTTCTCAAATCCTTTCAAATGTTGCCAAAATTGGCCTTTCTCCAATTTAGATTCTGAACCCGAGGACCAGACCTTTTCCATGATTACCATGAAGCTAATGTCATTATGATCACTAGACGAACAGTGTTCCTGTACACAAACTTCAGTCACCAGCCCTAATAGGAGATCAAGGATCGCACAGTCTCTCATTGAGACTGCTATATGCTGAATAAGGGAACTTTCCTGAGTATATTTGACATGCTCTATTCCACCTAGTCCTTTTATATTATGGGAGTCCCAGTCAATATGTTGTCTCGTACAACAGTCTGTGATCTCTCTACAAATTTGTTCTGCTAAATCCCATGGACTATTGGGTGGTCTATAATATTGTCCCAGTAACATGGTCACACCTTTCTTACTCCTCATTTCCACCTAAAAAGACTCACTAGACAAGTTCTCAGTCTGTCCTGGCTGGGCACTGCCATGACATATTCACTGATGAGTAAAACCACCCTCCTCCTTTAATCCCGCCTGCTCTATCACATCAGAAACAACGGAACCCCGGGATATTGAGCTGCCAGACTTGCCCCTCCTGCAATACAATCTCACTAATGGCTACAATATCATAATTCCACATGTTGATGCATACCATGAATTCATCTGCCTTTCCTACAATACTTTGTGCATTGAAATATATGCAGCTCAGAACATTAGTCCAACCATGCTCACCGTTTTGACTTCTGACTTTGACACCTGTCTCCACAATCACTCCACTATCTGTTCTGGCACTCTGGTTCCCATCCCCCTACCTCTCTAATTTAAATCAAACCACCCTTCCCCCCACAACCCCCAGCCCCATGCAGAACTAGCAATCTTTCCCACTAGGATATTAATCCTCCTCCAGTTTAGATACAAACTGTCTCTCCTGTACAGGCCCCACCTTCCAGTGTTCCAATCCAAATGCCTTTTAAATGTCGTTAACATACCTGTCTCAATCACTTCCCTGGCAACTTATTTCATATGTGTAACACCCACTAAGTGAAGAAGTTGCTCCTCTGGTCCTGTTTGAATCTTTCCCCTCTCACCATAAAACTAAAGCCTCTAGTTTTTGACTCCCTTTTCCCAGAAAAAAGACTGTGCATTCACCTAATCATGATTACATAAACCTCTATAAGGTCACCATCATACATTCCAAGGAATAAACTCCTGTCCCACCTCTTCCTTCAACCCAAGCCCTTAAGCCTTGGCAACATTTGTGTAAATCCTCTTTATACTCTTTCTAAATTAGTGATGTCTTTCCGATGACCAGATGACCAAAATTGTTCATAATACTCCATGTGTAGCCTCATCAATGTTTTGTGCAACTACGATATAATCTCCTAACTCCTGTACTCAGTGCTATGACTGCTAAAAGCCAAAAGTCTTCTTCAGTGCCGGTCTACTGTGATGCCACTTACAGGGAACTAGTATCCTAGGTCTCCTGAACCTAGAACATTCTCCAGAGTTCTACAGATCCCTGTGGAAGTCCTATTCTGTCCTGGCTTTCCAAAATCCAACATCTTGCACTTATCTGAAATGAATGCCATATGCCATTCCTTAGCCATCTTATCTAGATCCTCCAGTAATTTTTGATAAACTTCTTTACCATTTATGATTTCAGTTAACTTTGTGTCATCAGCAAATTTAGCAGACCAATCATATGCTTTACATTCTTATCCAAATCATTTATCAGTCATAACTTGTTGTATGCAAGCCAATTATCACATGATTTTTATGATTTTCTGTTAAAATGTCTTTTCTGCCAGGAAACATAAACTGTTGGGAGGCACGGTAGTGTATCAGTTAGCACAATGCTTTTACATTGCCAGCAACTTGCATTCAATTCCCATATTGCCTGTAAGGAGTTTGTTCATTCTTGCCGTAATTGTATGGGTTTCTTCTGAACACTCTGGTTTCCTTCAGCATTCCATAGGACCATAAGGTACGGAGCAGAGTTAGTCTATTTGGCCCATCCATCGAACCTGCTCTGCTTTTTCATCATAGCTGATCCAATGTTCCTCTCAGCACCAATTTCCTCCCTTCTCCCATATCCCTTCGTGCCCTGACTAATCAAGAATCTATCAACCTCTGCCTTACATGTACATAAAGACTTGGCCTCCATAGATGCCTGTGGAAAAGAATTCCAAGGATTCAACTGTCTCTAGCAAAATAAATTCCTCTTCATCTCCATTCTAAAAGGACGCCTCTCTATTCTGAGGCATGATCTCTGGTCTTAGACTCCTCCACCATAGGAAACATCCTCTTCACATCCAGTCTATTAAGGCCTTCCACCATTCAATAGGTTTCAATTAGGTCACCCCTCATTCTTTGGAATTCAAGTGAATACAGGCCCAAAGACAATCAAGTACTCTTCATATGAAAAGCATTTAATTCCAGAATCATTTTTGCGAACCTCCTTTAAATCCTCTCCAGTTGCAGCACATCTTTTCTAAGATAAGGGGCACAAAACTGTTCTTCTACCAAAGTGCATGACCGTACACTTCCTGACACTGTATTCCATCTGCCACTTCTTTGCCCATTCTCCTAATCTGTCTAAGTCCTTCTGTGGTGTCTCTACTTCCTCAAAGCTACCTGCCCTCCACCTACCTTCATATTGTCTGCAAAAAAGCCAAAAATTCCATATCAGTCCCAACACAGACTTCTGTGGAACACTGATAGTCACCAGTCACCAACCAAAAAATATTCCCTTTATTCCCACTCTTTGCCTCCTGCCAATCAGCCTCATGTGTGGTCCCTTATCAAAGACCTTCTGAAAATCCTAATACACATCAATTGATTCTCCTTTGTCTGTCTTGCTTGTTATTTCTTCAAAGAATTCCAACAGATTTGTCAGGCAATATTCTCTCTTGAGGAAACCATGCTGACCACAGCCTATTTTATCATGTGCCTCCAAGTACCCTGAGACCTCACCCTTAATAATCGACTCCAACATCTTTCCAATGACTGATGTCAGACTACTTGGCCTACAGTTTCCTTTCTTCTGCCTCTCTTCCTTCTTGAAGAGTGGAATGACATTTACAATTTTCCAGTCCTCTGGAACCATTCTAGAATCTAGTGATTCTTGAAAGATCACTGCTAATACCTCCATGATCTCTTCAGCCACCTCTTTCAGAACCCTGTGGTGTACACCATCTGGTCCAGATGGTTTATCTACCTTCAGACTTTTCATTTACCCAATAACCTTCTCCCTAGTAATGGTATCTTCACACACTTCATGAGCCCTGACACCTGGAACCTTCACCATAGTGCTAGTGTCTTCTACAGTGAAGAGTGATGTAAAGTACCATTTAATTCGTCCCCCATTACTACCTTTCCAGCGTTATTTTCCAGCAGGTCGATATCCACTGTTGCCTCTCATTTACACTTAAGTATCTCAAGAAACTTTTGGTATCCTCACCAATATTATTAGCTAGCTTACTTTCGTATTCCATCTTTATCTTCTTTATTCCAGATAAGTATGGGTTAGTAGGTGTGATGGGAGTCCTGGGCAAGGATGGCTTGGACCCAAGTGCTGGAGTATCCACGTATCAAGTCAAATCCATCGGTCAATCAGAACCCCTATAAGTCCTCAGCTGGCTCTCCTAAGGTGAAGGCATCCTTCAGTTCATCTCAGAGTCTGTGGTGGTACAGCATGGTCAAGGCCTCCCCGTTCCAGCCACTCTCTTGGGCCAAGGACCAAAATTCAATCGATTCTTGGCATTTATGTGATTCAGTCCTCTATACTCAATGCAGGGATGCAAGCTCCCATCTCTCTTCTGCACGAAGAAGAAGCCAGCACTGGCTGGAGAGGTGGAGGGCTGAATTAATTCCATGGCAAGAGAAACCTTTACGTGCTCCTCCATGGCATTTCTCTGCGAGCCTGACAGAGCATATTATCGACCCAGTGGAGGACAAGTACCAGGCAGTAGATCTACAGCACAGTCAGTGCAGTGGAAGAGTCGAGGCCTTTCCCTTACTGAAGACCTTTTCTAAAGCCTTGTAGACAGAAGGGATTTCTACCGGCTTGGGTGCTGTAATTACCCCCAAACCTTCCTCCAAGGATGAATCTTGAGACTCCATCGGTAGCAGATGTGATTTGGCAGACCCTAGAGTCTGCCCCATAGGTCTTTAAGAGTCCTTAGTGAAAACAGAGGCCAAATCGCATCAAGATCCTCATCCATCTCCTCAGACATCGGTGGTGAGGTACGACAAATGGACCTTATGCTTCTGGGACTTGGCTCCAAGGATCTCCATTTTGGAGCCTTCCACCTAGGCGGGACCTTGCAACTGAAGCCCTTTGTCTTACCTGCTAGAGTTGTTACACACTGCTTTGGCATCCCCTTGGTTTGCTCCTGAACCAGAGATCTAGCTCCAGCGCACCTCTGACTGGACAGGGTCAGGACTCACATGGGCCTATTGGATGGAGTTAACTTGTCTTCCCTTGAAGGCAGGACTGAGTTTCCTGGAGGCTCCAGGTTACCCTGAAAATGAGTCTGCCTCTCATTGACTGCTGGAGTCGGGACAGTCTGGGGATCGGAAACAAACCTTCTTACAGCAACTGGACCATACAATGATCCTCCCTTCTTTCCAGTTTATGGAAGTTCATGCCAGGACAGCCAAGGGTGCAGGAGGATCAAGGGTATGTGACGAGACTCTGTGATATAGAAGTTAATGTCTTCCACATGATTCTCTATCCGCAAGACCAATGTCTGCTGCTGAATCTGCCTGGAATCAAGCGGACAGCCATCTGGGACAGTTGTGGGCATGCGCTGACTCAACTCCTACAGTGGTGTGCTCAGCCAGCGTCCGGTAGCCAAGTCCAGGAAATTTCCAGCTGCCCCGGAGTCTTAAAAGGCATTCACACCTCATCGGCTCATAGGCCAGGAGATCTCCACCCTCAGCGTGACACCAAAATCCGTGAGGTTAGGGGTAGTGGCTGCTACCGTCACAGTCTCCCAACTCCAAACAGTCTGAACAGTTCTCGCAACAGCTGCAACTTTGGCCATTCAGCCTGCATGTGACCTATTTCCCCGCAGTAATGGCAGCAACTAATCTGACACCGGAACTTCTCTTTGCAGGAGACTCTTATGCAGCAGATTCACATAGGCTCGACTGGATCCTGAGCAGCAGACGGGCTGGTCATGGTCTGAGATCGGTGGGGGGTGGAAAAACAACGAGATGTGTCTGGGCTCAGGCTAGCCCTCTTTGACCTCTTGGTGTTGTTCCATTTAAGCTCTGCCAGGTGATTATCAAGACAAATCCATCGGTCGATCAGAACTGCTATAAGTCCTCAGCTGGCCCTCCCAAGACGAGGGCATCCTTCAGTTCGTTTCGGAGTCTGTGGTGGTATACTGTGGTCAAGGCCTCCCCGTTCCAGCCACTCCCTTGGGCCAAGGTCCGAAATTCAATCGCTGCTGACTGTCTGCCCTGTCAAATCTTCATCAGGCAATCCGAGGCTCGGCTGGCTCCAGCGGAGTGACAGAGCACCTTCCTCATGGCAGCCCTGAATTCTTCCAAATCCTAGCAAATCTTTGATCTACAGTTCCAATGCACGGTAGCCCAGGGCAGGGCTCTTCCAGTCAGAAGAGAGCTATTGAAGGACACCTTTCCATGCACCGAAGGGAACCGAGACGGCTGGAGTTCAAATATTAATGAGCATTGGATGAGGTAAATGCACCAAGAACCCTGGTCACCATTGAATCTCCCTGGGATTGAAAGATGGACTGGCTCCACAGAGTGACCAACAACCTCACCCGAGCGACTTTGGCTTTCTCCTTGCGATAGGTGGCACATGGCAAGCTGGAGGTCATGTATCTCCAGGCTCTGACTTGAAATTTTCTCTCTGTGGCTGGCCACAGCTGACTAAAGGCTCCAACACCATGCTGGGTCCATGTTGACTCAATCATACTGTGCCGAGGATGAAGAGTCCTTGATGAGGATGGCCTGGACCCAAGTGCTGGAGTATCTGAGGCTAGGATCAAGAAACAGTTTCAAACTAGGTTGAGAATCGGAGCACCATACAAACACTAGACAAATTCACAAGTAGGCTTATGATTGAGCACCAAACTTCTGTTCCAGTGGTCCATAAATGCTCAATCCTTGGCGCCAAAAACACGACTGCCAATTAGTGGAACTGTGCTAAATATATAAAGGGACCACACCAGCTATCCATACTCCCGGGAGTTAGAGCATCTGAACCTCGAAACTGATGCAGATGAGCACGTGTTGAAACAGTAGGTTAGATGGTCATATGGGTGTAATTGGACCTCGTGAGCTTGTTGGACTGGAAGGGCCTGATATGGTTCCATATATGTCTCTCTATGTTTATAAAAGATGTGTATTCATCTGGATAGGAGAATTATAAATCTTTCTTTTTCTGGAATCGAAACTGTTCAGTGTAAAAATTTGGGTGTTTTTGAATGGTATTAATCTTA
Organism: Mobula birostris; assembly: GCF_030028105.1. Classification (NCBI taxonomy): domain Eukaryota; kingdom Metazoa; phylum Chordata; class Chondrichthyes; order Myliobatiformes; family Myliobatidae; genus Mobula; species Mobula birostris. The sequence goes on from NC_092375.1 coordinate 157,603,303, forward strand.
ATTTACAAGTTCTGATCTGGATTTAACAGCCCAAAACATCCAGTTGGTTTTTCTTTTCTCCAGATCCTGTCTGACCTGTTGTGTTCCTCCAGCATTTTGTGTGTGTGGTTCTGGATTTCCAACATCTGCAGATTCTCTTGTGTTCACGGATTTAACACAACTGTTGTAGCGTGAGGTTCTGACTGTTCAACTGGTAAACAAAGCATCACTCATGTGCAGTGCAGTATTTCAACAAACTGGAGTCAGAACATGTCCATGGGTATTCTGACTCAGTATTAACTTGATAAATTATGAACAGATTATAGTAATTATAGTCAGTCCTGTCCTGCAAGTCTGTTACGATATTAGAATAGGAAAAGCTGGTTGATCGATCAAGCCTGCTCTCCATTCTGGATTCTTGGGTGATTCAGGACCCCATGACCCTCTACTCCTGGGGGGGTGAGGGGACAAGTTGTAAAAAAAATAGACATTGAGGATATGTAAGAAATGTTAACAGGAACATGATTAGATGGTACTTATCAATGTTATGTTAACTGATAGATCGCTCTCCTTTCATGCTCTTTGTCTCCAATCTGCAAGATTGTCATTAATATCGGTCATAGCAGATTTTTTAAACCAGATTCTAAGCTTCAAACCAGTCAATTTATGTTCGAAGTGCAACAATAACATGAAAATAAATCAAACAGATAACTCAAAACTTTTTGAACTAGTTGTTGGGGTCCATTGCCAGATATGCTTGTTTGATATTTCTACTTGAACTTAGACCCAAGGCTCTGTTTCACACTTGGACTTCAAACGAAACTGTAGAGTGGAGCAAGCCGTTGGTCATAAACCTCCTCTAGAAGATTTTGTGAGAGGGATAAACCTGATCATTCGTTTTGTCATCTCTCAGATCTGTAAAGGTTCTCAATACTTCTGAAACAGTCACAAACAATTAAGAAATTAACAATTTAAAATATAATAATAAAATTTGAAAAGTAGCTCCACCGAAACAATAAAACACATTGGAATAATTAGTAGTAACACCGGAAACAAAGATTTTGCTTCCTGAATACTTCTGGGTGCATCTTTTAGAGTTTGGGCTGCTGATCATGAAAATCACCATGAAATTTCCCTCTCACACACCATTTTTTGAAGCAAGCATACAATCAGAGGAAACTCGTTTTGCCTGATTTTCACCTTTCTTCCTCACCCCTACATAAATCAATCCAAAAGAATGGTTTTCAGATTGCTTACCAAACATAACCTGAGAGTATATTCCCAAAATAAATTTTTAAAGGGCATGGGAACCAAACTGAAGTGACGGAGGAAAGGGAGGTTGGCTCACAAATAGAGAAAGTTTGGAGCCAGTGCGAAAGGAAGAACAGGCAGAGGATAGAGAAGGGATGCACTCAGTCCGATGGTTTGAGATGTGTCTATTTTAATGCGAGGAGCATCACGAATAAAGCGAATGAGCTTAGAGCGTGGATCAGCACTTGGAGCAATGATGTTGTGGCCATTACAGAGATTTGGATGGTGCAGGGGCAGAAATGGCTACTTCAAGTTCCAGGCTTTAGATGTTTGGGAAAGGACAGGGAGGGAGGCAAAAGAGGTGGTGGCGTGGCGCTGTTGATCAGAGATAGTGTCACGGCTGCAGAAAAGGAGGAAGTCATGGAAGGGTTGTCTACGGAGTCTCTGTGGGTGGAGGTTAGGAACAGGAAGGAGTCAACAACTCTACTGGGTGTTTTTTTATAAACTACCCAATAGTAACAGGGACATCAAGGAGCAGATAGGGAGGCAGATTCTGGAAAGGAGTAATAATAACAGGGTTGTTGTGGTGGGAGATTTTAATTTCCCAAATATTGATTGGCATCTTCCTTGAGTGAGGGATTTAGATGGGATAGAGTTTGTTAGGTGTGTTCAGGAAGGTTTCTTGACACAATATGTAGATAAGCCTACAAGAGTAGAGCCTGTACTTGACTGTTATTGGGAAATGAACCTGGTCAGGTGTCAGGTCTCTCAGTAGGAGAGCATTTTGGAGATAGTGATCACAATTCTATCTCCTTTACCATAGCATTGGAGAGGGATAGGAACAGACAAGTTAGGGAAACTTTTAATTGGAGTAAGTGGAACTATGAGACTATCAGGCAGGAACTTGGAAGCATAAATTGGAAACAGATGTTCTCAGGGAAATGTACCGAAGAAATGTGGCAACCCTGTGATTAAGCATTCTTTACAAATTTGGCTCCAGTTCCGCAATTTTTTTGATCTTAAAAAATTTAAACTATGTAGTTTAATTTATCAAAATTACTTTTTTAAGCCTTCTTTGAGTGAGCTAATATTTTTACTTTGGTAAATAAAGGTATTAATTCTTTTCTGGATTTATTTAAAGAAGATAATTAGTTGATAAATATTCGCTTGCATACTCACCCTTTTTACAATACCTTCAAGTTAGACATTTCTTACAAAAATATTTAAGTCATTTTCCTTACATATTGGATGCTGACCTGTTAAATACCATTATGAGTATGAACCCTTCGATGAAGGGTTCTATTGGAAGAATTTATAATTTACTATTACAATGGGATAAGCGTCCTTTATTTAAGATTAAACAAAATTGGGGAAAGGAACTCAATTTGACTTTTATGATGGAGGATTGGACGTGGATTCTGATGCTGGTTAACTCTTCTTCAATCTGTGCTTGTCATTCACTGAATCAATTTAAAATTATACATAGTTACTATTTGAGGAAGGAGAGACTGCCTAAAACATTTCCTAATTTTGACAGTTATTGTGATAGATGTAAAACTGAGACAGCTACACTGACACACATGTTTTGGTTTTGTTCTATAGTGGAACAGTTCTGGAAGTCAGTTTTTTCGACAATTTCTAAAGCACTTAAAATTAATTTACAACCTAACAAATTAACTGTGTTTTTTGGAATAATTCATTGAAATATCCGTGGTATCTCTGTGTCTGACCAACATGTTATTGCATTTGTTACATTGATAGCTAGGAGGGCCATTTTGTTGAAGTGGTTGGATACATCAGCTCCTACTTTGTCACCATGGTTCTCTCAATTGATGCTATGTCTTAATTTGGAGAAAATTACAAGTCGAACCATTGAGCCTATATTTGATTTTGAGAAAAGATGGGGTTCATTTGCTTGTTATTTTCATTTGAGTTAATTGATAGATTTCCTCTACGATCTAATTGTAAATTTTTGGTCCTTTTTTTTTCTTGCTGGCGGTTTGATGCTTATTTTTAGAAGCTTTTGTATGACGCATGGCTCCAGGGTTGAACACCTAATGGGGGTATTTTTTCCCACTTTTTCTTGCTTAGTAGGCTTTTTTTATTATCACCAAAAATGTTTCAATCTTTAAAATAATGTTTTTTTTTTCTTAAGACATTGTAAGTATTGCTTACTTCAATGTACTCGTGTTAAGTTTGGATAATAATAATAATAATAATAATAATAATAATAAAAAAAAGATTTGAAAAGAAAGAAATGTGGCAAATATTCAGGGGATATTTGCGAGGGGTACTGAGTAGGTATGTTCCAATGAGACATGGAAAGGATGGTAGGGTACAAGATCCATGGTTTACAAAGGCTGTTGTAAATCTAGTCAAGAAGAAAAGAAGAGCTTACGTAAGGTTCAAAAAACTAGGTAATGATATGAATCTAGAAGACTATAAGGCTAGCAGGAAGGAGTTTAAGAATGGAATTGGGAGAGCCAAAAGGGGCCATGAGAAGGTCTTAGTGGACAGGATTAATGAAAACAAACCCCAAGGCATTCTACAAGCATGTGAAGAGCAAGAGGATAAGACATGAGAGAATAGGACCAATCAAGTGTGACAGTGCAAAAGTGTGTATGGAACTAGAGGAAATAGCGGGGGTACTTAATGAATACTTTGCTTCAGTATTCACTATGGAAAAGGACCTAGGCGATTGTAGGGATGACTTGCAGTGGACTGAAAAGCTTGAGAACGTAGGCATTAAGAAAGAGGATGTGCTGGAGCTTTTTGGAAAGCATCAAGTTGGATAAGTCACCCGGACCAGACAGGATGTATCCCAGTCTACTGTAGAAAGCAAGGGAGGAGATTGCTGAACCTCTGGCAATGATCTTTGCATGATCAATGAGGACGGGAGAGGTTCTGGAGAATTGGAGGGTTGCAGATGTTGTTCCCTTATTCAAGAAAGTGAGTAGGGATAGCTCAGGAAATTATAGGCCAATGAGTCTTACTTCAGTGGTTGGTAAGTTAATGGAGAAGATCCTCAGAGGCAGGATTTATGAACATTTGGCGATGTATAATATGATTAGGAATGGTCAGCATGGCTTTGTCAAAGGCAGGTCGTGCCTTATTTGCCTGATTAAATTTTTTGAGGATGTGACTAAGCACATTGATGAAGGTAGAGATGTAGATGTAGTGTATTAGAATTTTAGCAAGGCATTTGATAAGGTACCCCATGCAAGGTTTATTCAGAAAGTAAGGAGGCATGGGATCCAAGGGGGCATTGCTTTGTGGATCCAGAACTGGTTTGCCCACTGAAGCCAAAGAGTGGTTGTAGACAGGTCATATTCTGCATGGAGGCCAGTGACCAGTGGTGTGACTCAGGGATCTGTTCTGGGACCCCTACTCTTTGTGATTTTTATAATTGACCTGGATGAGGAAGTGGAGGGATGGGTTAGTAAATTTGCTGATGACACAAAGGTTGGGTGTGTTGTGGGTAGTGTGGAGGGCTGTCAGAGATTACAACGGGACATTGATAGGATGCAAAACTGGCTGAGAAGTGGCAGATGGAGTTTAACCCAGATAAGTGTGAGGTGGTTCATTTTAGTAGGTCAAATATGATGGCAGAATATAGTATTAATGATAAGACTATTGGCAGTGTGGATCAGAGGGATCTTGGGGTCCGAGTCCATAGGACACCCAAAGCTGATGCGTAGGTTGACTCTGTGGTTAAGAAGGCCTTCATCAATCATGAGATTGAGTTTAAGAGCTGAGATGTAATGGTGCAGCTATATAGAACCTGGTCAGACCCCACTTGGAGTACTGTGCTCAATTCTGGTCGCCTCACTATAGGAAGGATGTGGAAAACATAGAAAGGGGGCAGAGGAGATTTACAAGGATGTTGCCTGGATTGGGAAGCATGCCTTATGAGAATAGGTTGAGTGAACTTGGCCTTTTCTCCTTGGAGTGACGGAGGATGAGAGGTGACTTGATAGAGGTGTACAAGACAATGAGAGGCATTGATCATGTGGATAGTCAGAGGCTTTTCCCCAGGGTTGAAGTGGTTAGCACGAGAGGGCATAGTTTTAAGGTGTTTGGAAGTAGGTACAGAGGAGATGTCAGGGGTAAGTTTTTTATGCAGAGCGTGGTGAGTGTGGGCACGTCGCCAAGTGGTTAAGGCATTGGACTAGTGACCTGAACGTCATGAATTCGAGCCACAGCCAAGGCAACGTGTTGCGTCCTTGAGCAAGGCACTTAACCACACATTGCTCTGTGACGACACTGGTGCCAAGCTCTATGGGTCCTATGGAGCACGGGCGACTGCAGGTCTTCCATACAACCTTGCCCAGGCTTGCGCCCTGGAGAGTGAAGACTTTCCAGGCGCAGATCCATGGTCTCGCAAGACTAACGGATGCCTTTACTGGTGAGTGTCTGGAATGGGCCGCCAGCGGCAGTGGTGGAGGCGGACACGATAGGGTCTTTGGAGAGACTCCTGGATAGGTACATGGAGCTTAGAAGAATTGAGGGCTCTGGGTAAAGCCTCAGTAGTTCTAAAGTAGGGACACAACAGCGCCTCTTTCACTTCAGATAGGTGAAGAAGTTTGGTATGGGCCCCCAAGTCCTAAGAACTTTCTATAGGGGAACAATTGAGAGCATCCTCCCGGTGTGGGAACTGTACTTCCCTCATCGCAGGACTCTGCAGAGAGCGGTGCAGGCATCCCAGAGCATCTGTAAGCATAAAATACTCTGCAGATGCTGGGGTCAAAGCAACACTCACAACATGCTGGAGGAACTCAGCAGGTTGGGCAGCATCCGAGAAACGATCAGTCAATGTTTCGGCCTGAACCCTTCGTCAGGACTGAAGAAGGAAGGGGCAGAGGGCCTACAAAGAAGGTGGGGGGAGGGTGGGAAGGAGAAGGCTGGTAGGTGCCAGGTAAAAAAAACCAGTACGGGGAAAGATAAAGGGGTGGGGGAGGGGAAGCAGGGAGGTGATAGACAGGAATGGTAAAGAAGGAATAGGGGAAAGCACAATGGGTAGTGGAAGGAGGCAGAACCATGAGGGAGGTGATAGGCAGCTGGAGGAGGGGGCAGAGTGAAACTGGGATGGGAAAGGGAGGAGGAGGGTATTACCAGAAGTTGGAGAATTCAATGATCATACCAAGGGGCTGGAGAATACCCAGACGGTATATGAGGTGTTGCTCCTCCAACCTGAGTTTAGCCTCATCATGGCAGTAGAGGAGGCCATGTATGGACATATCTGAATGGGAATGTGAAACAGACTTGAAATGGGTGGCAACCGGGAGATCCTGTCTGTTGTGGCGGACGGAGCGGAGGTGCTCGACGAAGCGGTCCCCCAATCTGCGTCGGGTTTCACTGATGTACAGGAAGCCACACCGGGAGCACCGGATGCAATAGATGCCCCCAACAGACTCACAAGTGAAGAGTTGCCTCACTTGGAAGGACTGTTTAGGGCCCTGAATGGTGGCAAGAGAGGAGGTGTAGGGACAGGTGTAGCACTTGCACTTACAGGGATAAGTGCCGGGTGGCAGATCCATGGGGAGGGACGTGTGGATCTGGGAGTCGCGGAGGGAACGGTCCCTGTGGAATGCGAAGAGGGGTGGAGAGGGAAAGGTGTGCTTAGTTGTGGGGTCCTGTTGAAGGTGGCGGAAGTTGCAGAGGATAATGTGCTGGATCCGGAGGCAAGTGGGGTGGGGTAGTAGGAGTCTGGTAGGATCATAGATAGATAGATAGATAGACACACTTTATTGATCCCAAGGGAAATTAGGTTTCGTTACAGTTGCACCAACCAAGAATAGAGTATAAATATAGCAATATAAAACCATAAGCTGAATTTGGGACTTTTGAGAAAAAAAAGGGACATCAAAAATGAATTCCAAATAACAGTGAAGAACAAATTCGAGGCTCTACAAAACATCACTATAATAGAACAGCAATGGGAAAGCCTCAGAGACAGCATAACACAAGCAGCACAAGAAGTGATTCCCAAACAACTGAGAAAAGCTAAAAAGAAATGGATGACAGAAGAAATTCTGAATCTTATGGAACAAAGAAGAAAATGTAAGGAAAATGAAAAAGCCTACGTATCCTTGCATGCACAAATAACAACCAAGTGCAAGGAAGCAAAAGAAAAGTGGCTTAAGGACAAATGTGAGTTAATAGAACAATTGCAGAAGACCAACAACAGCAAACGTATGCACGATGAGATCAAAGAGGTCACAAATCGGAAGAAAAGCAGGGCAACAACAGGATGTATAAAAGTGTCTTGGTCTGTCCTGTGTTTTGTGATATCACACTGGAGGAAATATTGTATCATTTCTTATTGCATGCATTACTAAATGACAATAAAAGAGGACTGCGTGTCTTCATAATCTAAAAAGACGGCTCTACAATTATGGAAGAAGGAAAAATAATGTAAAGATAGTCAGAATACATCAAAGACCTATACGACGACAAAGACCAAGAGGTCAACTTTGATGTTGGCAACAACAACGAGGGCCCAGCAATACTGAAAGAAGAAGTGGAACATGCTATGAAGAAAATGGGAAAGGGGAAATCATCAGGACCAGATGACATTCCGGTTGAACTGTATGAAGTGCTGGAAGATTTTGGTGTAGAGAAATTATCAATCTTATTGAATAGGATATACAACATTAGGTGCAACAGAATGTGGACAACACAGATCAATTAGTTTAATGAGCCACCTCACAAAAAGTCTATTTAGAATCATCATGCTCAGAATCAGAAACAAAATTAAACCAGAGATCAGTGAAGAACAGTGCGGCTTTGTCAAAAGCAAGGGAACATCAAACGCCACTTATATCCTCAGGAATATTATCGAAAGGTCAATAGAAGTACAACAAGACCTATACTTCTGTTTCATTGACTACACAAAAGCCTTTGACACAGTGAAACACCAAGTCATCATGAAAATGCTTAACGATATTAATATCGACAGAAAAGATCAAAGAATAATCAGGAATCTCTACTGGCAACAAAGTGCAGCCATACGGATAGACAACGAGATTGGTGAATATCAGCCAATAAAATGAGGGATCAGACAGAGTTGTGTTCTATCACCAGACCTGTTCTCCCTGTACAGTGAAAACATCATGAGAACCATACAAGACCTACCTGGAATAAGTATAGGAGGATACAATGTCAACAACCTCTGCTATGCGGATGATAGAGTACTGATAGCAAACAGTAAAGTAAATTTACAGAAACTAGTATCTACCATCAACACAGAGAGCGAAACACTTGGCCTAACCTTAAACAAAAAGAAAACTGAAGTAATGGTAATATCAAAGAAACCTGATATCCCGAACTGTAGGATCGTATCAGGAAATGAAATCCTGAAACAAGTTCACAACTTTAAGTACCTTGGATCATGGATAACACCTTTATACTTTATACGTTATACTTTATTGTCACCAAACAACTGATACTAGAACATACAATCATCACAGCGATATGTGATTCCGCACTTCCCACTCCCTGGGTTACAAATCGCTAGTAAATATAAAAATTTAAATTATAAATCATAAATAGAAAATAGAAAAATGGAAAGTAAGGTAGTGCAAAAAAACCGAGAGGCTGGTCCGGATATTTGGAGGGTACAGCCCAGATCCGGGTCAGGATCCATTCAGCAGTCTTATCACACTTGGAAAGAAGCTGTTCCTAAATCTGGCCATACGAGTCTTCAAGCTCCTGAGCCTTTTCCCAGAGGGAAGAGGGATGAAAAGTGTGTTGGCTGGGTGGGTCATGTCCTTGATTATCCTGGCAGCAATGCCCCGACAGCGTGCGGTGTAAAGTGAGTCCAAAAATGGAAGATTGGTTTGTGTGATGTGCTGCACTGTGTTCACGATCTTCTGCAGCTTCTTGCACTCTTGGACAGGACAACTTCCATACCAGGTTATGATGCACCCTAGAAGAATGCTTTCTACGGTGCATCTATAAAAATTAGTGAGGGTTTGAGGAGACAGGCCAAATTTCTTTAGTTTTCTCAGGAAGTAAAGGCGCTGGTGGGCCTTCTTGGCAGTGAACTCTGCTTGGTTGGACCAAGTCAGGTCATTTGTGATATTGACCCCGAGGAACTTAAAGCTTTTGACCTGTTCCACTTGCGCACCACCGATGTAAATGGGGTCGTGCAGTCCGTTACTCCTTCTGAAGTCAACAACCAATTCCTTCATTTTGCTTACGTTGAGGGATAGGTTATTGTCTTCGCACCATGCCACCAGGTTCTTAATTTCCTCTCTGTACTCAAACTCATCATTACCCAAGATATGGCCAACAATTGTTGTGTCATCAGCAAACTTATATATTGAGTTCAATGGAAACTTGGCTACACAATCATGGGTGTACAGTGAGTACAGCAGAGGGCTGAGTACACAGCCTTGTGGGGCACCGGTGCTCAGAGTGATTGTAGAGGAGAGCTTGTCCCCTATTTTTACAGCCTGGGTCCTGTCTGTGAGGAAGTTGAAGATCCAGCTGCAGATCTGAGACCTAAGGCCCATGTTCCGGAGCTTAGGAATCAGTTTATTTGGAATAATGGTATTAAAGGCAGAGCTGTCGTCAATGAAAAGGAGCCTTACATATGCGTCTTTATTCTCCAAGTGTTCTAAGGAGGAATGTAGGGCCAGAGAGATGGCATCTGCCGTTGACCCGTTGCTCTGGTAGGTGAATTGATGGCAATTGCAAAACAGACGTAAAAGCAAGAATAGCAATGGCCAGAACAGCATTTACAGAAAAGAGAAACATCCCAACGAACTAGAAAATAGCAATTGACATCCGCCTTGGAACTCTCAGCTGCTACATTCTTCCTATATTGATGTATGGCTGCGAGTCATGGACCATCAGAGATGCAATGGAAAAAGAATCAATGCAGCAGAGATGTGGTTCCTCAGAAGAATGCTATGCATATCATATACGGACAGGATAACCAACAAAGAAGTTCAACAGAGAACAAAAACGAAACATACATTACTTAAAAAAAAATCAGAAAACAGCAATCAAAATTCTTTGGACACATCATGCGAAGAGAGACATTAGAACATTTAGTTACAACTAGAAAGCTGGAAGGAAACAGAAGCAGCGGCAAACAGAGAATGAAAATGATAGATGGAATAACATCATGGTTAGAAACAGGGGAGGCAACGACTACAATTCGGAGGGTCAGGAACCATGATGGATGGAAAGGCAAGATCGCCTATGCCAAACATCAAGGCACCTGAAGAGAGAGAATGTAAATATCTTTACTCCTCATGTATATGAAGGATGTAAGAAATAAAGTCAATTCAATTCAATTCAATTTATCGTGCACCGCAGTGGAAACCAAAGATGAATATTTCTACCCCCAGCAAATGTATGGACTTTGATCTTTGATTCCTGTTCTTCCAGCATTAAAGAGGTATTTTAATGAATCACTTATTCCAAATATGGACTGGAAATGGACAGTCCAGGTAAACACTGGAAATGTCTAGAATGATAGTCATAGTTCAATTGAAACCAATGCTTTGCCCATATGAATGTCACTTACATTGGGTAAGGAGGTTGTTTTAAAATGCACTGAACAGAAAATGTGCTATACTGCTGACAACTGGGGAGATCACACAGAGTGGTGTGTTTGTCTTAAAAACACTGAGAAAATAATAACTATTAACTGGAAGAACAATGAGGAAATCTTGTGTGGTCACAAATTTGAATTTCGTTGGAAGTATTTCAATCATTAATTTGCTCATCATGTATTGAAGATCTATCATATAATGAATACAATGAATTTATTTGAAAATCTGTTTGTATTATGAGATTCAATGGCCCATGCCATTCCACATAAGTGATAACCACAAAGCAAAACATGATGAAATAAATTAGCAAATGAGATGGTATCTGAAAAAAATGCAATAATACTCTGGGCAGAAAGATTTTAATGTTCAGAAAAAAAGGAAGGGTTTCTCCTGCTCAATGTATTTTATTGCAATCCTTTATGTCTTGTAAATGATAGAAAGAACTTGGAGATGAAGATGGTGACTCGCTCACTGTAGAATGTTATTATAAAGTAGTAAAGGAAAAACAAAGAATATAGAACAGTACCACAGAGGAACAGGTCCTTCAGCTAACAATGCCTGTGCTGACCATGATGCCAATTCAAACTATTCTGATCTATGTGCCTGTTATCCCTGTTAATGTACCTGTCTAAAATGCCTCTTAAATGTTGTTATTGTATTTGCATTTATCATATATCTTAAAGAGAACATTTTCTGTCTGTCTTGGAGACCAATTTTCTAATTTTGGTTTTGCTCAGGGAAACTGTCCTGGTCCGTACTCTTCTCCTTTTTGCATGCTCACCTTAGGAAACTCCATTAGAGAGCATGAACTTGATTTTCACAGTTAGGCCGATGACACATACTTCTATATCTCAGTTGAGCCTGACAATGATACACTGTAACCCAAACTTCTCTGACTTCCGGTATGTCTGCAATAAACAAACAGATGAGCAAAAATTCCTAAAGCTAAATGAAGATAAAACTGAAATATAAACAAGAAAATATCTATAGATGTTGGAAATCTGAGCAACACACACAAAATGCTGGAGAAATGCAGCAGGCCAGGCAGCATCTATGGAAAAAATTACAGTCGATGTTTCAGGCTGAAACTAAAATATTTTTGGTTGGTCAAAAGAGCTAAAGGTCTTGATAAACTTGGGAACTTGGCTCCACTTGTAAAATCAGAAGTATCAAGCCTGGATGTTATCCTTGAATCAGATTTGAATTTTAAATCCCGCTTAAGGAAAGTGACCAGAGCAGCATTTGTACACTTAAGAAAGATTGCAAAGGTACGTCCACTTCAGCCACATCATGATGCTGAAAAACTAATTCATGGCTTTATATCGAATAGACCAGATTATTGCAATTCACTTTTTCCTGGCCTTCCAATGCAATCTGTTAACAAACGTCAGCTCATTCAGAACACTGCTGCTAAATTTTAACTAAAACCAGGATGAGGCAGCCTATCACTCTCATCATATCTACTCTCCACTGGCTTGCTGAATCTTTTAAAAATGATTTTAAACTCCTATTGCTTGCTTGGTGTGTCAGAAACAACCAAGTGTTCAACAATACTTGGTATAAAAAACATCCACGAAGATTGTGTACTTGGATTAGCCCTGGAGATAGAACAAGGAATCAAATAGATTTCATTACCATCAATGATCGCTTTAGAAATAATATCACAAATTTTAAAGCCTACCCAGGAGCAGACTGTGGTTCAGATCACCATCCAGTAAAAGCTACCATCAAAACAAAATTAAAGTAACTGAAATGTGGAAAAAAGAGAAAGAAGTATATGTTGGGAGAACTTAAAAATGATAGCATACTTAAGCAACAATTCAAGACAGCTATAGAAGAACACCTCAACGAAAACGTAACAACACCTATTTGGGACAGATTTACATATGATATACAGCAATCAGCAGAGCAGATAATCCCAGTACAAGAAATCCAACACACCAACAAGGGGTGGGTAACCCAAGAAATTCTAGATCTGATGGAACAAAGAAAGTTAGTGAGGAATAATGAAGTGCAACAGAGAGCTAGACAGATCGGCCAGACAATGACATTGCAAAGGAAGAATGACTGAATCAAAAATGCAATGAAGTAGAAGGCCATATTAACAACAGCAAAGAAATGCTCAAGAAAATTAAGGAGATTACTGGAATTAAGCAAACCTCCTCTACAGGATGCATAAGATCAGCAGACGGATCCATACTAACAGATCCAAATAAAGTATGTGAGAGGTGGATTCAGTATATAGAGCAGCTGTTTGAGGATAATAGAGAGGAACCCCAGATATTAAACACCCTAATTCTGGCCCACCTATTACCAATCAAGAAATAACTAAAGCAATGAAAAGCATGAAACATGGTAAAGCCACTGGACCTGAAGAAATTTCAGTGGAAGTGATACAAGCCCTAGAAGATCTAGGCATAGATATTCTTTTTGAACTGTTCAACGGGTCCCTTTCAGAATGGCAGGCGGTGACCAGTGGGGTACCGCAGGGTTCAGTACTGGGACCGCAGCTGTTTACAATATATATTAATGATTTAGATGAGGGAATTAAAAGTAACATTAGCAAATTTGCCGATGACACAAAGCTGGGTGGCAGTGTGAAATGTGAGGAGGATGTTATGAGAATGCAGGATGACTTGGACAGGCTGGGTGAGTGGGCAGATGCATGGCAGATGCAGTTTAATGTGGATAAATGAGAGGTTATCCACTTTGGTGGTAAGAACAGGAAGACAGATTATTATCTAAATGGAGTCAAATTAGGAAAAGAGGAAGCACAACGAGATCTAGGTGTTCTTGTACATCAGTCACTGAAAGCAAGCATGCAAGTACAGCAGGCAGTGAAGAAAGCTAATGGCATGCTGGCCTTCATAACAAGGGGAATTGAGTATAAGAGCAAAGAGGTCCTTCTGCAGCTGTACAGGGCCCTGGTGAGATCACACCTGGAGTACTGTGTGCAGTTTTGGTCTCCAAATTTGAGAAAGGACATTCTTGCTATTGAGGGAGTGCAGCATAGGTTCATAAGGTTAATTCCCGAGATGGCAGGACTGTCATATGTCGAAAGGTTCGAGCAACTGGGCTTGTACACTCCGGAATTTAGAAGGCTGAGGGGGGATCTTATTGAAACATATAAGATTATTAAAGGATTGGACATGCTGCAGGCAGGAAGCATGTTCCCGCTGATGGGTCAGTCCAGAACCAGAGGCCACAGTTTAAGAATTAGGGGTAGGCCATTTAGAACGGAGTTGAGAAAAAACTTTTTCACCCAGAGAGTGGTGGATATATGGAATGCTCTGCCCCAGAAGGCTGTGGAGGCCAAGTCTCTGGATGCTTTCAAAAAAGAGATGGATAGAGCTTTTAAAGATAGTGGAATCAAAGGTTATGGGGATAAGGCAGGAACTGGATACTGATAGTGGATGATCAGCCATGATCACAGTGAATGGCGGTGCTGGCTCGAAGGGCCAAATGGCCTACTCCTGCACCTATTGTCTATTGTCTATTAATGGCACACAGTATATGAATCTGGTGTATTGCCTGACGATCTCTTGAAATCAGTGTTTATAACTCTACCAAAAATTCCTGGAACTATTGACTGCAAAAATTATAGAACAATTAGTCTTATCAGTCACATAATAAAGATTTTGGTGAGACTTGTTCTGAGTCGAATAAATAACAAGTTGAATCCTGAAACTTCTAAACTACAATATAGGTTTATTGAGGATAGAGGAACTAGGAACGCAACTTTCATACTACGAATGCTTTCAGAAAGGGCAATTGAATATCAAAATGATGCCTTTTTATGTTTTATTGATTTCACTAAAGCATTCAACAAAGTGCAACATGAAAAATTATTTCAAATTCTCGCTAAGCTAAACCTTGATGGAAGAGACCAACAACTGCTTCAAAATTTATATTGGAACCAAATGACGGCGGTAAAAATTGATGATCATATAAGCAGTTGGACTAAAATTCAAAGAGGAGTTAGACAGGGATGTTGTGCCTCACCGGAATTGTTTAATATCTATCGTGAAATGATTCACAGAGAAATATAAGACTTTGATGGGATAAAAATTGGAAGTGTTAACATCAACAATATAAGATATGCAGACGATACCACCCTAATAGCAAGTGCTGCAGAAGACCTACAAATCCTCCTAGACAAAGTAGTACAAACAAGTGCAGATTTTGGTCTAACTGTCAACTGTAAAAAAAACGAATGTATGGTAATATCAAAACAACAGGGTACTCCCAACTGCCAATTGTACATTGGTAACCAAGAGATTGAACAAGAGACCAGCTTTAATTACCTTGGTAGTTTTATATCACAAGATGCTAGAAGTAAAGTAGCAATAAAAAGAAGAATTGCCATTGCCAAAACCAACTTCCAAAAAATGAAACCCATTTTTACCAACAGACACATTTCTATGACAACAAGGCTTAGGCTACTAAAATGTTACATCTGGTCAATCTTGCTGTAAGCTTCTGAAACATGGACTATAACACCAGAACTCCAAAGAAACTTAGAAGCAACAGAAATGTGGTTTCTTAGAAGAATGCTGAAAATATCATATAGAGATAGGGTAACTAATGAGACAGTACTCCAACATGCCCATACAGTACAAAAAGATCTTTAATGAGAACATTAAATAAGAGGAAACTTAAATTCCTCAGCTATGTCATCAGAAAGGGAGAAATAGAATGTCTTACATTACAAGGCCGTATGCCTGGGAAATGCAGAAGAGGAAGGCACAGAAGAAAATGTATGGCCACTGTGAAAGAACTAACAGATCTAAGTGTACGAGATATCATTGACGCTGCGAGGGATCGTTCGATGTGGAGAGCCATGATCGCCCAAGCGTGTAACGCACAAGGCACATGAAGAAGAGAAGAATTGCTTGCTTGTAAAGATTTCAATGGTCTGGACCGTAGTGTATCACAGAATCCTTTTCATTTTAAAATCCTGCTCGAGCTCAGGTCTTCTTCCATTCATCTCTTAAATTTCAACGATCTCCCTCAAAAGCTGATAGCATCTATAGGTGATAGGTCAAATTTCTGAACTACGCTCCAAAACTGTGCAACTCAATATCTAAAATTGTAAGATTACAGACTCAGTTGACACTTTTAAAAGGCAACTCAAAACCTATTTCTTTAACCTTGCTTTGACTAATATCTTTTTGTCTTTTTTCATGTTTGCACTTTATCCCATTGTAAAGCACTTTGAACTACATTGTTTATATGAAAAGTACTCTATAATTAATTTATTAGTATTATTGTAAAAATATAAAAACATTTTTTTCTCAGCTCAAGCTGGTAAACTCTGAGGTACGGACATAGATCATTTCTCAATTTATAGGAACTTTCAGATTATTCTAGTGGTGTTTAGTATTGTGGCTTTCTGAAAATTTACATAGATATTGCTGTGAGGTCCTACTGTTTAATGCTATTGTATAGTGACTTTGGAATATTATTATTATTAGCCACTTCTGTGGAATTGTGTTCCGGCTACTCTCTGTTTAAGAAAAAATCTTGCCTCATAAACTTCAATTAAACTTACTCTGTTTCACCTTAAACATATTCCTCTATTATTTGACATTCTTGCTCTGGGAAAAAGATTCTGACTATTTACGCTATTGATGCCGCTCATAATTTTATATATTTTGATCAGATAACCTGGAGTTTCCAATCCTCCAAAAGAAACAACCCAATTGTGTTCAATTTCTCCTTTCAGCTACTACTCACTAATCCAAGCAAGATCATGGTGAATCTCTTCCACACCATCTCCAAAGCTTCCATATCTTTCTTGTAATGTGTGGACCAGAACTGCCTACAATGTTCTAAACGTTGCTTAACTAAAACTTTATACTGCTGCAACAGGACTTCCATATGTTATACTGAATTGCCTGGCCAATAAAGGGAAGTTTGCTATGCACCTTTTTCACTGCTTTATCTACTAGTGTTGTCTCTTTGTGTCATCTGCAAACTTATTCATCAGCCCAACCACATATATGTCCAAATCATATGCCTTACATGCAACAGAGGTCCTATCACTGAACCTTGCAGAACACCACATGTCACTGACCTCTTTTAGGATAACCCCCCTCCTGTCATTTATCAAGGAATTCCAGCAACACACACGAGAAGCTCAAAGTACTCAGCAAGCCAGGCAGCATCACAGAGGGAAATAAACAGATGACATTTCCCTCATGGATGCTGCCTGAATTGCAGAGTTTCTCCAGCATTTTGTCCGTGGAGCTTAAAGTTTCCAACATCTGCAGAATCTCTTGTGCTAAAGGCCATCCAAGAATATATTATAAACAACATCATAATAGATCATTCATAAAATTTGGAACATGATTTTCAATTAGCAGGCTCATGTAGTTTGAGCATAAATAAACATGTTTCAATTTCTTTAAACAACAAATATAGAATTTATCAACATACTGGATATCACACAAGCTCAAAATTACTGTGTACAAAAGAAATTCTAGGGTGTCACAGTACACTCTGCAGCTCATGATTGGATTGCTATAACTTTATTCTGGGAAGGTAACATTAGCACAATTGACTATACAGAAATTGTCCTCTGCCAGAAAATATGACTCATGCTTTCACTCCTGTCATTCCAACAATATCCTTGCTGTTGCCCTCAGTCAACTAGCTCTGCTTGGTGTTGTCCATGTTAAGATTGTGCCTCCTGAAGTCAGTCTATCTTGGTGCAGTTGCTCTAAGTTGTCATTCTTGTGGTCTTCTCACATTGTTAGGCAGCCTTTCACCAGCCTTGCTAGAGCGGTGGGAAAATATTACATAGGACCACACGTATCAGCCATTAATGGACAATTGAGCATATCTAATTTAATTTGCAGGATTTTATTTTCCACTTTGGACTTGACTTAGCAGTTGGTAGTGGATTTGATGTTTGTGTTATTTCAATTACAGCAAAGTGGCAGGGAAGGTGAAAAGTGAATGATTGATTATCAACAAGAAGTTGGGTTTGAGTTTATTAGTAAACAGTTAACGATTATCTATCCACATTGAACATGGTCAGAAAAGACTCATGCCACTCACCTGAGTTGCAGCCTTTCTCTTTTCTACTCGTTTTGTTTTGTACTGCTGCTTCATAATTACGTATAGCTGGCACAGATCCACTATTATTGTATCATTCAGTCACAGTTGCTGAAACCCATTTCGTCCAATTGCACCTTTTGGTTTGTGGAGTGAATAGGGCCCAGGCCACCACAGAGCACAGCTACACGGTGTGCTGTCACACTACGTCAGCGTCCATCATCAAGGAGACCCAACACCCGGGCCATGCTCTCTTCTCGCTGCTGCTGCTATCAGGAACGTACAGGCATCTCAGGACTCACGGGACCAGGTTCAGGAAAAGTTATTATCCCTCAGCCATCAGGCCCTTGAACCAGAGGGGATAACTTCACTAAGCCCACAACCTATGGACTCACTTTTAAGGACTATTCATCTCGTGTTCTCCATACTTATTGCCTATTTATCTATCCTTCTTTTGTATTGTCACATTACCGGCAACAGTGAATATAGAATTGAGTAAGGTTTTATAAAAACAATCAAATATTTATTAAACTCTGCTCAATATAAATAAAAACGAAAATCTCAACTGGAAGTAAACTGCTATGCGGCCATTTAACAAACCGCCACTCAGTACTAGTTCTTAAAGCGGTAAATGCGAAAACAGTTCTTAAAGTGGTGAATCCAAACACAGTTCTTAGAATGGTAAATTTGAAAGTCCAAGAGATTTATACAATCAATTAGCAGAGACTTTCCTGAAGTAAAGAATTCCTCAAAGACACGACTTCACTGCCAATCCCAGCCAGATCCTGCCTTGTCCGCAGGATTCACGGCGACGGAAATAAAATGGTTTAAAGGCACTGACCTTTCCCTCTGGATACTAGATACTGCACAGCCTTTTCTGCTGCTTTTAGCAGAGGCTATCTCATGCACATCACTCTTTCTTGAACGAATTCAATAATAGTCGATCCTTTCAACCGTTCGAACGACTCCTTCAGGTTCCCGTCTTCACTCTCCAATATTACTGAAAAGGTACATCAACAAATCTGGCAGCTATTGGTTTAGTTGCCAGCCCAACACTTCTGTACCTTACATTAGAAAGTAAAACTCCATTTTAAAACTATACTGCGTCATGAAATTAATAAGTAGCATAGCAGAGTATTTGACTGATGATTTAACTGAAAACTAACTGCGTCTCCAGGGGTTTACACTTAAAAACCTGGTGAAAACAGGTCATCACGTGACCTCACATCAGTGGGAAAATTACATCATGTGACCTCCACAAGACCATTACATCATCCTCATAAGACAGTCACAAGAGATCCATGAGATACGTAACACCGCCCTCCAAAAAAAATTTGGTCTTTTAGGAGCAAAATTTTAACAATTAACTATTTACAGAAAATACATAATGTGTAAAATTTACAACACACAGTATACACAGTATCATCATACAGCCTTTTACAAACTAATATACAGTAGGGGTGTCACAAAGGTTAAAACATCACTCCATAAAAAAATTTACATTGTACATTTAACATCTAGATAGACAATCAGTGATCACATTATCTTTACCTTTAACATGAGTGATCAAAATATTATACTCCTGTAACAGCAAACTCCAATTTAATAATCTTCTATTTTTGTTTTTCATCTTACTCAAAAACACTAACGAATTATGATCAGTGTAAACTATGAGTGGTTTCTGACTAGTACCAACAAACATTTCAAAATGTTGTAAAGCCAAAACAAGAGATAATAATTCCTTTCCTATTTTTGAATAATTTCTTTGATGGGTATTAAATTTCTTAGAAAAGTAAGCTACCAGACGATCAACTTCATCACCCTCATCCCTTTGAAGTAACACTGCTCCTGCAGCTTCATCACTAGCATCTACAGCTAAGGAAAATTGTTTTTGAAAACAGGTTGACTGCATATTATAGTTTTCAATTTATCAAAGGCCTCTTGACAAGGATCTGTCCAAACAAACTTTTCATTTTTCTTCAAGAGATTAGTTAATGGAAGGTCAATGTTCGCAAATTTCTTACAAAATTTTTGGTAATATCCTACCATACCCAAGAATCTTCTGAAAGCTTTCTTACCAGTTGGAGTGGGTACTTCTAAAATTGTCTGAACTTTTGCCTGAGCAGGAGCTAATTTTCCTTGACCCACAACATAACCAAGGTAGGTTACCGTGGCATGACCAAATTCACTTTTAGCTAAGTTAAAAGTTAAGTTAGCTTTTGAAAGTCTCTCAAATAGTTTCTCCACCGCAGTAATATATGCTTTCCAAGTATTATTTCCTGTAACTAACTCACTAATAAAGGCAACACACATAAAAGTTGCTGGTGAACGCAGCAGGCCAGGCAGCATCTCTAGGAAGAGGTGCAGTCGATGTTTCAGGCCGAGACCCTTCGTCAGGACTAACTGAAGGAAGAGTGAGTAAGGGATTTGAAAGTTGGAGGGGGAGGGGGAGATCCAAAATGATAGGAGAAGACAGGAGGGGGAGGGATGGAGCCAAGAGCTGGACAGGTGATAGGCAAAGGGAATATGAGTGGATCATGGGACAGGAGGTCCGGGAAGAAAGACAAGGGTGGGGGGGGAACCCAGAGGATGGGCAAGGGGTATATTCAGAGGGACAGAGGGAGAAAAAGGAGAGTGAGAGAAAGAATGTGTGTATGAAAATAAGTAACAGATGGGGTACGAGAGGGAGGTGGGGCATTAGTGGAAGTTAGAGAAGTCGATGTTCATGCCATCAGGTTGGAAGCTACCCAGACGGAATATAAGGTGTTGTTCCTCCAACCTGAGTGTGGCTTCATCTTTACAGTAGAGGAGGCCGTGCATAGACATGTCGGAATGGGAATGGGATGTGGAATTAAAATGTGTGGCCATCCTCTAGGTCCCCCCACCCCTGTCTTTCTTCCCAGACCTCCTGTCCCATGATCCTCTTGTATCCCTTTTGCCTATCACCTGTCCAGCTCTTGGCTCCATCCCTCCCCCTCCTGTCTTCTCCTATCATTTTGGATCTCCCCCTCCCCCTCCAACTTTCAAATCCCTTACTCACTCTTCCTTCAGTTAGTCCTGACGAAGGGTCTCGGCCTGAAACGTCGACTGCACCTCTTCCTAGAGATGCTACCTGGTCTGCTGCGTTCACCAGCAACCTTTATGTGTGTTGCTTGAATTTCCAGCATCTGCAGAATTCCTGTTGTTTGCGTCATCAATAAAGGCATCTGTATCTTTTAACCCATGAATCACACTATTAATCATCCTCTGGAAAGTACCTGGTGCATTCTTCATCCCAAATGGAAGAACATTATATTCATATAACCCGGATGGAGTTACAAAAACAGAAATCTCTCTCCCTCTATCCGTCAATGGGACACACCAATAACCTTTTAACAAATCAACCTTTGTAAGGAACTTAGCTTGCTCAACTTTATCCACACAATCATCTACCCTAGGAATTGGATATGCATCAGTTTTTGTCATAGCATTCACCTTCCTGTAATCTGTACAAAACCTAATACTTGTTGTTTGCGTTTTTAAAAAAACCTAATACTATTGTCTGGCTTAGGCACCATAACACACGGTGAACTCGAATTCGAATTAGGAGGTCTAGTAATATTATTCTCTAACATATACTTAATTTCTTGTTCAGCAAGTTCACATTTTTCCTTGTTCATCCGATATGGATGTCGTTTTATAGATTTTGCATCTCCAACATCTACATCATGTGAAGCTACGGTAGTTCTTCTAGAAACATCTGGAAATAAATCCCTATATTTAAAAATTAATTGTTTCATATGCTCTCTCTATTCTGGCTGTAAATGAGCTCATTTCTCATCAATATTTTCCAGAATTGTTGAATTTGGTAACCTGGCAGAAATAACGTTGGATTTAAAATGAGTTTCAGATGAATCTTCCGTTAAGTTTTTAGAAAGATCAGACTCATTATTGATCATAACAGTCATAGTAGCAGCCTCTCTCTCATAATACGGTTTTATCATATTTATATGACACAGCTGAGTTGGCTTTCTTCGATCTGAAGTTTTTATCACGTAATCCACATCATTTACTTTAGATTTAATCTCATAAGGACCATGAAATTTAGCTCGTAATGGGTTCATTTGCACCGGGAAAAGAACTAACACTTTATCTCCAGGCTTAAATGACCTCATCCTAGCCTCCTGATCATACCAAATTTTCATTTTCTCCTGAGCCAGTTTTAAATTTTCCTTAGCCAAGCTACAAGCTTTATGTAATCTTTCTTTGAATTTCAAAACATAATCCAGCAAATCAGTGTGTACCTCTTTATTAACCCACTGTTCTTTCAACAAGGCCAAAGGTCCTCGAACTCTATGCCCAAACACAAGTTCAAAAGGACTAAAACCTGATGCTTCCTGTACTGCCTCTCATACTGCAAAAAGTAGTAAATGTACGCCTTCATCTCAGTCTTTTTCATTTTCCACATAATACATCCTAATCATAGTTTTGAGGGTAGAATGGAATCTCTCCAAGGCTCCTTGCGATTCTGGATGATATGCAGATGAGGTAGTCTGTTTTGCTCCCTGCTATCTGCTATAAACTATCTGCTGAAACAATCCAGACATAAAATTACTACCTTGATCAGATTGTATTTCCTTAGGCAACCCAAAATAAGTAAAGAATTTTATAGGAGCCTTTGTCACGGTTTTGGCTGTTATATTCCTAAGAGGAATTGCTTCTGGAAACCTAGACGCTGTATACATAATCATCAGCAAATATCGATGTCCAGTTTTAGTTTTTTGCAATGTGCCTACACAATCTATATTAATTTTGGAAAACGGCTCACCAAATACTGGAATCGGTTGCAGTGGGGCCACTGAAGTAACTTGATTAGGTTTACCCACAATTTGTCAAGTATGACATGTCCTGCAAAATGTCGCTGCATCTTTTCTTAAACTAGGCCAGTAAAAATGTTTAATAACCTTGTTCATAGCTTTCTTTACACCTAAATGGCCACCCGAGGGCATACTATGAACCATAGTTCAAATCTCATTTCGATAAACTTTAGGAACTACTACCTGATGATTAACTTCCCATTCCTCACTTGCAGGAACTGTAAGTGATCTCCACTTTCTCATTAATACTCCCTTTTCAAAATAATATCCTACGGCCACCTTCTCAATTTCACTATCTGGAAGAGCTTGTTCCTTTAATTTAACTATCTCAGGATCTCTACCCTGCTCTGCTATCATCTCCTTCCAAGATAAAGACAAATTTTCATTGTCAGAATTACTACCAAATTCCTGATCAAATAATGAAGGTAAGGAAGTTTCTGACACATCCTCAAAATTCACAACCCGAGTTGAACATTCATGGGTAATAACCTCACCCTGTACATCAGTCTTTTTAGTCATAGCTCGGGTTACAACAATCTGTGTTAGAATCCCTCTCAGAATTAGGCTTTATTGTCAAATGCACTTCAGGAAAAACTAGTTCACCTGCTAAGTCATTCCCTAACAAAAGAGAAACATCATTCACAGGTAAACTGGGTTGTAGTCCTACTTTAACAAGCCCTGTAACCAACCCTGACCTTAAATTTACTCTATGTACATGTACTGACATAAGGGCACTCCCTCCTCCTCTTATATAGTTTACCTTACCAATGTCAGACTCATCACTAAACTTTAGAACACTGTCTAACATTAGTGATTGAGAAGCTCCAGTATCTCTAAGTATTTTTATTGGTACAGGATTGGATTCCTCTTTCAAGGATATAAATCCTTTGGTTATAAAATGTTCATATCCCCTCTTAACTTGGTCGGACTCTGACAAAACTTCATTGGTATTTATTGAACTCTGTGGATTTACAGGTGGTTCCATATGCTGCACACAAGCATCTGGGACTGCTTCCTTCTCTTTCTTTTTCAATCGAAAACAGTTAGATATTACATGTCCAGGTTTCTTACAATAATTACAAATAAGACCAAAGTGTCTTTCCTTCGCATGTCTCCCTTCATCCTTAGCTTTCTCACTAACTTCAGATTTAATTTCTGGTTTACCTTGACTCTCTGTGCTATTTTTCCTTTTAAAAGTCCTACCTGGAGAAAGTTTACTCTTATGAATTAAAGCATACTCATCAGCTAATTTAGCAGACTCCTGCAACGTAGCAGTGTCCCTTTCATTTAAGTACGTTCTCACTTCAACAAAAATGCTTCTTTTAAATTCCTCCAGTAAAATCAACTCTTTTAATTTATTATACTCCCCATTCACATTTTTAGGGGAAACTCATCTCTCAAAACACACAGATTTCCCATAGGCAAATTCCACGTAAGTTTTTCCCACAGATTTCTTCAAATTTCTGAATCTTTCTCTATACGCTTCTGTAAACCAGTTCATACACTTTCAATATATCCTGTTTCACAATATCATAATCCAATGCTTGCTCAGCATTTAAAGCTGTATAAACTTGTTGTGCCTTGCCTTTAATTACACTTAGTAACATCACTGGCCATCGCTCTTTTGGCCACTAAACTCAGTGCAACAATTTCGAAATGCTGTAAGTATTTGTCCACTTCTGCTTCACTAAATGGAGGAGCCAAAATAACCTCACGACTAGCAATAAACTGTTTCTTAGAACCAGAAGCCTGATTCTTAGATTTCAATTTCTCCAACTGTAGCTCAAACTCCCTCCTTTTATCTGCTTCTCTTTCTTCAAATTCCCTCTGGTTATTTGCAGCTTCTAACCGACATCATTCCAAGTCAGCTTCTAATTGTTTCTGTTTTAAGTCAGCTTCTACTCTAGGCTTTTCTAACGCTACCTGTTCCAGGTGCAACTGGATCGCTGCTTTACTTACAGGGAACCTATCTAACTCTGTTTCATCAAAAACACCCAAATGTATATAATGTTCCGCGATTTTTCTCTGAATTACGGGCTTTGTTGTAACCTTCGTAATTCCTTTAAGGTCCAATCTTCTAGCAATTTCAGATACATCACCCTTATTCACCTTCACTAAAAACTCCAGGTTTGGCGATTCCATAAATTCGTCAATAGTCATTGCTGCTGAATACCACTCACACACCAATCGAACAAAAGAATTGAGTGTTTCCCTTTTCCAAATCAGGTTGATATTTAAACTAGCAAATAAGCTCAAAAATCGGAACAGATCCCGACGTGCCCCCAAATTATGTCACGGGACTGGCAACAATGAATATAGAATTGAGTCAGGTTTTATTAAAACAATCAAATATTTATTAAACTCTGCTCAATATTAAAAAAAACAAACGAAAATCTCAGCCGGAAGTAAACTGCTATACGGCCATTTAACAAACTGCCACTCAGTACTAGTTCTTAAAGCAGTAAATGCGAAAACAGTTCTTAAAGTGGTAAATTCAAACACAGTTCTTAGAATGGTAAATTTGAAAGTCCAAGGGATTTATACAGTCAATTAGGAGAGACTTTCCTGAAGTAAAGAATTTCTCATAGACATGACGTCACTGCCAATCCCAGCCAGATCTTGTCTTGTCCGCAGGATTCACAGCGACGGAAATAAAACGGTTTAAAGGCACTGACCTTTCCCTCTGGATACTAGTTACTGCACAGACTTTCCTGCTGCTTTTAGCAGAGGTTATCTCAAGCACATCACTCTTTCTTGAACAAATTCAATAATGGTCGATCCTTTCAACAGTCGAACGACTCCTTCAGGTTCCCTTCTTCACTCTCCAATATTACTGAAAAGGTACATCAACAAATCTGGCAGCTATTGGTTACACTGACAGCCCAACACTTCTGTACCTTACAATAGAAACTAAAACTCCGTTTTAAAACTATACTACGTCATGAGATTAATAAGCAGCATAGCGGAGTATTTGACTGACGATCTAACTGAAAACTAACTGCATCACCAGGAGTCTACACTTAAAAACCTGGTGAGAACAGGTCATCACGTGACCTCATATCGGTGGCAAAATTACATCGTGACCTCCACAAGACCATTACATCATCCTCATAAGACAGTCACAAGATATCCATGAGGTACGTAACAGTATTTGCACAGTTAGTTGTCTTTTGCACATTGGTTGTTTGTCCGTCCTTTCGGTTGTGGCCTTTTATTGATTCTATTGTATTTCCTGGACTTACTGTGTAAGCCTGCAAGAAAATGAATCTCAGAGTTGTATATGATGACATATATGTACTTTGATAATAAATTTACTTTGGACTTTGAACATCAGTACTTGAGAAGCTACTATGTAATCTTTACAACAGTAATTTTTCTTCTCCTCATCCCTCTTCAGTCATAAGCAATCACTGAGTTAGGTCATGTCGCCCTGCAAGCTCCTCCAGGTAACATCGACCTGTCCTTGAATAACAGCATTTCCCTCCCTAATCTCATGTCCTTCTCCTTGGTGAATACAGATGTAAGTACTCATTAGGAACCTCACCCATTTCCTTTGGCTCTATTCCTTTCTTTGTTCTTGAGTCTACATACCTCTTCTTGCTTCTGATGTACATGTACAATGCCTAGGTGTGCTCCTTGAATAAAATGACTTGCGATTCCCTTAATCTGTTTTTCTTCCCCCCATTGGTAAACTTACTCTGAATTTTAAAAACCAGTATTCAATAATGAAACTTCTTTGCATGTGGGTTGGAGTATATATTCCTTCAGGGTCAAATAAATTTCATACCAAGGCCAAATGCATCCCCCAAAGGCAATTAAACATGTCAGGAACAACTACAATGGAACTGAAGCAACTTTGCACAATTTTTGTGGGCTGTTTGATTGATTCTGGTTCCAATGCGTTCTGCTGGTGTGGTAGCAAGGAATACAATGAGTTTCACCAATCTCATCAGATGCAGGGGAAGGTGAACAGCATCCAGGGAAACAAGAATTAACTAAGAGGATGGTAAGGGCTGGAGAGAAACAAGAGGGAGAAGCAATATCATTACTTAAAGATTAAATAATAGCTTCCCAAGTTTGTATGCCGGGATTGCTTTACAGGTCACCACTCCAGAGTTAATGGATTTTGTGTTTTCTGGACTTGATCACAGATGTGCAAAATCTTGGTTTGGTTACTTAAGTGAAGATAAACTTTGTTGGTCCAGCAAGCAGCTGTAACAAAGTGGGATGGGAACTATTTGGCTGAATTAAAATATTAGACAAGATTTTTCTTCGAATAATAATGTTCTTTCCAGTGACTCCATGGCCAAATTGAGGCAGATTCCAATATGACACCAGTAACTAGACGTGATTCTTGTACTGCTTTTTAGAAAATCTCCATTTGCATTAAGAATAATGTTTGAAATATATAGACACTGTCATGACTGTGATCATTGTCACTGGAAAGATGATGAAGCTGGTGATATAAAAGTTCTTATTCAGCACAACAAGCAGACATCATTTTGAAGACACTCTCAGTGGAGGCTCACAAACGTAATGGTACATCACATTCTTTTTGCCTTAAGATCTAAGGGAACAGTTCAATACAATTTCAATAGTTACAATGACATTATTTACTTCAATACTTTGGTTTCAAAGTTCAAAGTACACTTCTTATCAAATTATGTATATTGTAAGTACACTGAAATGCCTTTCGGAGAAACTAATTAACACAAATATTCTAAAACCTTTTGACAATATGGAGCTAGACACCTAAAATTAATGTTGTCAGTGTGGTAACTTCTACTTTGAAAAGGCACACTCGACAACTTCATGCCAAAGAAACAACTTTATCTCGAACGTTAAAACCGTTATGTATATACAGAGGCTTCCACAACCCTTACGGCATGACGACATGGCAGGAACACTATATACAGAGCACACCAGAAGTAAAGAAAATTGAAGTAAACCACCCCTCCCATTATCCTAATTATTATTAACTTACTTTTTATAATGCTCACATTACAACACTTCTCCCCCTTTAAAATCCAACATTCCCCAAATGTAAAAAACTAGGAAATAAGAACAGTGGTGTTATTAACTTGTGTACCCCTGAAAACTTATACTAGTATCTTAGCAACAGTTTACCAATACAAAACATCTGGAAAACGTTACAGATTCAGCTTTCAATCTAACAACAACAAAAAAAACTGTCCCGTCAAAGATTCAGTCTGTCAGGAGGTTTATGAGCACACTGTGATCTGCGCACTACCCCCAGTGACCCAGCAGGCACCACTGGTGATGGAGTTTTGGGTGGGTCTGGTTTTGGGGGCATGAGAGGGGTCTGTGTGTCTGCATGAGAATGTCCATCCTCCTCAGGGGACTCCGACCCCTCTGCCAGCCTCTCGCCCTCTGGCAAAGTCACTGGTGGACACGATTCCGCAGTAGTCTGTCTCACTTTTGCCTTCATGTCCGAGCGCAGCAGTTCCAATCTTGACTTGGGCCTATGCCCCATCAGCAACTCTGCTGGAGTGCGGGCAGTCGTAGTCTGTGGTGTGAGGAGGTATTTAAACAGGAAATGTGAAAGCCGAATGCTAAGAGAGTCCCCTGTCATCCGCTTCAGGCCTTCCTTCACTGTCTGAGCAGCCTGCTCAGCCAACCATTGGAGGCTGGGTGGAAAGGGGCCGTCCGAATGTGATGAATGCCATTCTGCTGCATGAACTCACTGAACAGCTCACTGGTGAACGTTGGGCCATTATCCGTGACCAGAGTGTCAGGCAACCCGTAGACTGCAAACACTTGCCTGAGTTTGTCCGTGGTTGAGGGGGCTGTGATGTTGCTCATGATGTGAGCTTCGATCCATTTAGAATGCACAAGAAACATCTGCCCCATAAAAGGGCCAGCAAAGTCCAAATATAGCCTAGACCAGGGGTGGTCTGGCCACTCCCATAGGTGCAAAGGAGCTGGTGGTGGCATATTCAGATTAGTCTGACATTGCGTACATGATCCTGATCCATTCTTGGCCACCAAACATAGGATCTTGCAAGGCTTTTCATTCGAGACACCCCTGGATGAGTCTCATGAATTTCCTTCACAATCTGTGAATGGCCAGGGTGAGGCACAATGACCCTCGCCCCCCCCAGAAAATGCAGCCATCCTTCAGACTCAGTTCTGTCTTGTGTTTGGCATAAGGACTCAGTTCCTCTTCCTTCCACGACTCTGGGCCAACCTTGTAAAAGAAAAGTCTTGACTTGGGACAAGACTGGGTCCCTGTCTGTACACTGCTTAATCTGGGTCGCCTTTACAGGTGTCTCTGACAGCCTCTCCAGTAAAACACAGTCTCTGGAGGCACATACGTAGCAACACTGGTCTCAGGTAAAGGTAGTCGACTCAGTGCATTAGCATTTGCATTAACCTCCACCACTCTGTACACTATAGTATACTGGTAGGCTGACAATGAAAGAGCCCAACGCTGTATCCTGGCTGAGGCTAGCGGTGGGATGCATCTAGTCTCACTGAACAGGCTCATCAGCAGTTTATGGGCAGTATAAATTGTAAATATGCGTCCATAAAAGCACTGATGAAAGTGTTTGACCGCAAAAACAATGGCCAAACCTTCTTTGTCTAGCTGTGAATATCCCTTCTCAGCAGCTGTACATGAAGCAAAACCAACAGGATTCTCTGAATGGTCCTCCATTACATGTGAGAGAACTGCCCCGACTCCATAGGGCGAGGAATTGTATGCGAGGGTGATCTCCTTGTCTGGGTCATAGTGAACAAGCAGCTTCGCTGAATGGAGGAGTTCTTTCACTTCCTTGAAAGCTTTCTCCTGCTCTTCACCCCACTGCCACTTAGTGTCAATGTGAAGCAGCTTATACAGTGCAGTCAAAACCCGTGAGAGGTCAGGAAGAAACTTGCCATAATAATTCACCATGCCCAAAAATGATCTGAGTTCCGTGACGGTCTTAGGGCTTGGGGCCCGCTTAATAGATCTCAATTTGTGCTCCACAGGGCAAAACCCCTCAGCTGTGATCTTGTGTCCCAGGTAAGTCACACTTGATGCCAGAAACACACATTTTCCGCAATTCAACTGCAGCCCTCCATCTGAGAGCCTCTTTACAGCCCGTTCTAAATCAGCCAGATGCTCCACCTCTGTAGCCCCCATGATCAAAATATCATTAAGGTACACTGCTACGTGCAGAATCCCCTGCAGCAAAGTGTCCATTGTCCTTTGGAAAATGGCAGGGCTGGATGCCACTCCAAACACCAGGCGATTGTACTTGAATAATCCCTTGTGCGTATTAATTGTGACATACTCCTTTGAATCCTCATCGAGCAGCAGCTGTTGGTGGGCATGGCTCATGTCCAGTTTTGTGAACAGCTTACCCCCGACAGGGTCGCAAACAGGTCATCCACCCATGACAATGGATACTCCTCCAGCCTAGAGACCTGATTCACCGTAAATTTATAATCCCCACATACCCTCACTGTTTTGTCTGCCTTCAAAATTGGAACAATGGGAGCCGCCCACCTTGAAAACTGGACGGGCTCAATAATGCCCAGCCTCTGTAAACGTTCCAGCTCCTCCTCGACTTTGCCTTTCATGGCATAGGGCACCGACCTGGGCTTAAAAAAAACGAGGTGTAGCCACAGGGTCGACATGGAGTTTCACTGTCACGCCCTTCAGTGTCCCCAGCTCGTCCCTGAAAACGTCACTGTACCGCTGCAGAATGTCCTCCATCATGTGCGCATACTTAATTTCATGCCAGTTTAGCCGGATTTTGCGAAGCCAATCGCGACCCAAAAGACCGGGCCCCCTGCCCTTAGCTATCACCAGCCTGGCTTCAGCCTTCTGACCCCCGGCTGAAATGTCCCCATATAACACCCCTAAATGAGGTATGGGTTGCCCCATATAGGTCCTAAGTTTGAGCTTTGTCAGTCTAATGGGAGACAGGTTGGACCCCATGTCCTCCTGTAGGTCTCCTCACTAGTGACTGATATAGTAGGCCCTGAATCAATCTCAAACTTAATGTCCTTTCCCCTGACGGTGACTGTGGCATAAGTGGTTCCTCATCTGTTTCCACTTCAAACATGTTGTACGCACACTCTGCCTCTTCATCTGCTTCTTTTAGATGGTGTGTGGCTGCCTGAGCCTGTTGAGCTTTCCCCTGCCCAGGCTTAATCTTACCCTTCGAACTTCTGCACTTTTTAGCTAAATATCCCTTTTTGCTACAAGCATGGCAGACAGTGTCTTTGAATTTGCAATCATTTGTATAGTGCGTCCCTCCACACAGGAAACATTCCACCCGCTTTGCCTGTTTACCAGTCTCCCTCCTGACTTGGTGCATTGTCGCCGTTTGCAAACCCCCCATGTCCTTTCTGGATATCCTTGACATTATTAGCAGCCATCTCCATGCCTTGGGCAATCTCTAAGGCTTTCTTGAAAGTCAGCGGTGGGGTTTCCCCTAACAGGCGGCATTGTATGCCGTCATTATTAATGCCGCATACCAATCTATCATGGAGCATATCTTCCAACACCGCTCCAAAATCACAATGCTCCAACAGCTGCCGAAGCTCGGCCACGAAATTGGCCGCAGACTGACCTGGCTTCCTGAAACGGCTGTGAAACTTACACCATTGGACTATCGCAGAAGGTTTCGGATTGTAGTGGTTCCCCATGAACTTGACCAGTTCGTCACGTGGAATGTCCCCCGGTTTCCGCGGTGTGGCTAAATTCCTTATTAGCTTGTAAGTCTTTGCCCAACACACACTCAGGAGAATACAGCGCTTCTTAGCCTCCTCAGTAATTCCATTAGCACAGAAAAAGTGTCCCAACCTTTTCTCATACTCCGGCCAGTCCTCTGTTACCTCCACAAAATCACTGATAGTCCCAAACATAGCCATCTGAACGTGAGGCCCCCTATCAGCGCTGCTGCTCCTGTTCGAAACGTGCCGACACGTCGACAAAGCCGGTTCACCTCATCGCCAAAAATATGTGGTAACTTCTACTTTGAAAAGGCATACTTGACAACTTCATGCCTAAAGAAACAACTTTATCTCGAACGTCAAAACCGTTATGTATATACAGAAGCTTTCACAACCCATATAGCATGGCAGGAACACTATATACAAAGCATACCGGAAGTAAAAAGAACAGAAGTAAACCGCCCCCCCTACCCCTGCCAACTATCCTAATTAGTATTAACTTACTTTTAATAATTATCACATTACAACAATCAAGACTGTTTCTGAGTACACAAATATGATAAGTACACAAAAAATATTGATTGCCTACACCAGTGACCATTTTTGACATGCTAATTGACAACATCCGTCTGGTCTGTCAGCTTGCACTGAAGTCACAGTGGTGCAAGTAACTTAGCCATGTTGCCTTGGATGCAAGTCAATTAACACAAATTGTTTCAACCTTTGGCTATTGCATATGCTGTCTCTTAGTCTGTGGAGCAGCTTTTAACTTCAATTTACTGCTTTCAATTTACAAAAACAGCTGAAGGCTAATTGCAAGCTTCCTGAACTTACTGGCATTTACTGTAAGAAATGAACCCTAGTTCCTGTTTAAATTAATATCTGCTATATTCACGTAACTCCAGAATATTCTGTAACAAACATCTCAGGCAGAATGAATTATCTCGGAGCTTTGATGCAAATGTAACATTTTTTCCTAGCAATGGTAATATAAACAGAAAGCAAAAGCAGACACTGATGCAAGATCTAATAGATAAACAATGGACAGAATGATGAAATCTAATCATAATCAACATCTGAATGTTTAAGTCTCTGAATATCTGTTCATATTGAATCCACTTATAGATTACTAATTGATATTTCGGAAATTCTGCACTAGGTGATTGATTTTGTTAATAAGACCAACAGGTCATATAGACAATGGGCTATTTTCTACAGAATCCAAGTTAAAATGAGAATTTTGCTGCATCTAGGGTGCAAATTCAGTTCTTTTCACCATTGCCTATTTTCTCAGTATACACACAACCATTTCTCCACACACCTTGAGATCTTTGTTTTCCATGCATTTACCACATATAAACTCTGCTTCTTATCTTGACAGCAGATTGAACCTTATTTTCAATCTGTTGTCAAGAAACAGAAAACACGCTCATCTTCACCCCAACATAAATTTGGGTCGTTGTGCGAAGTAAAAGAATCACTGTCCCAAAAGCAAACCCAAGGTAAATAGTATTTATTGATCAATGTTTTGCTTGTGGGGGGGGGGCGGGGGGGTGGATGTTCTGATTAATTGGTGCTCTCCCTGACTGTACAGAGCATGACATTTTTCAGATGAGATAAAGCATTTCTACCAATGTACAGAGATTCAATTACCTCGTAATCTGAAGGAACAGAGATGTATCTGGTTCTCTTGTACCTTGAGGACCCTTATCTTTGTCAGTGTCCAATCATAAGAAAGCTCTCCTTCGAATCAATTGTTGCTTTAATGGTTCAATGATTCCATTTAATATCAGAGAATGTATACAATATACAACCTGAAGTTCTTACTCCCCGCAGACATCCTCAACACAGAAGAAAAACCTCAAAGATTCAATGACAGAAAAAACTTAAGAACCCCAAAGCCCCTTGTCCCGTGCCACACACAAGCAACAGCAAAGCAGCATTAACACTCTCCCCAACTTATTCTACCATCAGCACTCCCCCCACCCACCATGTAAGCAACATCAAAGTCCTGAAGAGACACCACAGTCTACAGTCCATCAAAAACTGCTCATCCTAACAGTTCAACATGTCTCAGGCTCTCTCTCACTAACATGGGAGAGAGAGATATCACCCCTTCCACAATGAGAGGGGAACACTCAGTGTTTAATATTAACCACATCCCTCCCGAGATCATTTATATTCAACATTCCTGTCATCAGTGGCCACATTTTTCTGGCAACCGCCTATGATCAACAGAACAGACATTCCTTCCTATCGTCATCATCAGGTGCATGCCCAGTTTGAGCTTTGACTGCCATGGCCCACAGACTCCTGTTTCAGGTCAAGTGGATCAATTCATTGGTATTCATTTCCAGCTCTCTGGCTGCTGTCTCCATCATCATTTGTCTTTGTCTTCCTCATGCTTTCTTCCCTTCAATCATTCCCATAATTACCGTGCATTCTAACTCCTCTTTCCTAATCACATGTCCAATGATGTTACATTGCCTTTTCATGATCTCATACATTATCTCTCTCTTTGCGTTTGCTCTGTTCATGACATCCTTGTTAGATATTTGTTTCATCCATGCTATTCTTTGCATCCTCCTCAAAAACCACATCTCTGCTGCTTCAATTCGTTTCCTCATGTTATTAGATAGTGTCCAACATTCTGAGCTATATAACGTAACTGAAAAAACGTAGCACTTCAGTACTCTGAGGCAGGATGTCATGCCTAGTTTAGTATCGGTCAGTATACTCTTCATCCTCATAACGGTGTCTTTTGCCATCCCTATTCTTCTTTTGATGTTCATGTCGCACCTGCCATCTGGTGTCACCCAGCTTCCTAAGTAGCAAAAGTTCTGTACTTGTTTTATGTTTTCCCCATTTATTCTCAGCCTACAGATAGGATTCTCCTTCTTTTTGGATATCACCATACATTCTGTCTTTTTGCAGTTGATAGATGGACCCATTTTTGCACTTTCTTCAACAACTATATCAATTAAGTTTTGTAGTTCTTCCTCTGTACTTGTAATTAACACAGTGTCATCTGCATATCTGAAATTATTGATGTTTTCACCACCAACTTTGATTCCCAAGATGTCTCTTATTTTTTTGTAATATTGTTTCACTGTACATATTAAATAAATCAGGGAAGAAAAGGTACCCTTGTCTAAAGCCTCTCTTGATTTTCATAAACTGACTCACTTCTCCATCTATTCTTACAGCGGCACTTTGTTCCCAGTACAGATTTCTGATTAGGCAGAGGTCTTTCAAATCTAGATCTAGAGTTTTCTGTAATATTTCAAATAACTTATTGTGCTTCACTTTATCAAATGCTTTTGTGTAGTCAATAAAACAAACAAATCTTTTTGCACTTGAATAGCTCGTTCTGATAGTATCCTTAACATCAATATTGTGTTTCTTGTACCTTTGTCTTTCACAAAACCACATTGTTCTTTACCCATTTCAGCTTGCATCTTACTTTTAGCTCTTGTCATCAAAATTCTTAGAAGTAAATTGGTAATATGACTCATCAAACTTATGGTCCTATGTAATTCACATTCTATTGCTCTAGGTTTCTTAGGAAGAGTGATTAATACTGATTTTTTTTCATCTCATCTGGTATTATTCCAGTCTCATAAATATCATTGATTAAATCAGTAAGTTTTTCAATTCCATAATCTTCAGGGGTGAAATTTGTTCTATTACTAATTCATCAGGACCTGGTCCCTTTCCTTTCTTC
This sequence comes from Mobula birostris, assembly GCF_030028105.1. NCBI lineage: Eukaryota > Metazoa > Chordata > Chondrichthyes > Myliobatiformes > Myliobatidae > Mobula > Mobula birostris. Next base: position 157,638,423 of record NC_092375.1, read on the forward strand.
ATCTTATTTATTGCATTACGATCTTCAGATTTTAAAATACTTGGACCTTCAACGTTTTCTTAATTTCTGGTTTTTCGCCTCAATCGTCTTTAAACAGTTCCTGAATATACTCAGTCCACCTGTTCATAATCTCATCTTTTTCCATGATAATGGTACTATTCTTTGCTTTCAAACAACTACCTGAAGAACAGAGGAACTTTTTACCAGTGATATTCTTGATTTGTTGATGTAACCTTTTTGGATCAGTAATAGGGATTCTTTCTATTTGCTCACATTCCTGGTTTAACCATTCTTCTTTGGCTTTTTGACATAAGCTTTTAACTTTTTATCTAAAAATTTATATTCCATAGGACTTGCTTTCTTCTGTCTCCTTTCTTCCATTAGATTTTTGATTTAATCTGCCATCCATTTATTCTTTGTGCTTTTTTCATTTTTAGGAATCACTGACTTTGCTGATTCTACCAAGACATCCTTTAAAGAGTTCAATTTCATTTCTACATGATTGCTATCATCTTCAACAGATTCTATTTCTAGACTTTGAAATCTATTCCTTACTTCAATTGTAAATTTTTGTCTTAAGTTTTCTTCTTTAATTAATTTCAAGTCGTCAAGGGATTGTTCAGGTTTTTGCTTCTTTAGTTTTTAAAGTTTTACTGTTACATGACATACTATTGGATTATGGTCACTATTACAGACTGCACCTGGATATGTTTTGCATTGAGTCACTGAGTTTCTAAATCTTTGGTTTATAGTAATAAAGTCAATTTGATTTCTGGTGTTATCACCTGGACTTTTCCAGGTCCACAAGCATCTTGGATGGTTTTTAAAGTAGATATTCATAATGACCTGATTATTTATCTTGCACCATTCTACCCATTTCTCACCTCTTTCATTTCTTTCCCCTAGTCCAAATTTTCCTGTGGTATTTCCATCAGCACCTTGTCCTACTTTAGCATTTGGATCTCCCATGACAATAACAATATCTTGAGATTTGCATCCATTCTTTGCTTGTTCAAGCTCTTCATAGAATTCATCTATATTCTCATTTGTTCCATCTGTTGTTGGTGCATATAACTGTATAATTGTTAAATCAAATGGTTGTCCTCTGAATCTAACAAGGAGCACTCCTTCTGATATTGCCCAATGTCCTAAAACACTTTTTGCCATGTTTTCATCCATAAGAATTCCTACTCCATTAGTATGGGATGTTCCACAAGAATAATTTAGTGTTTTATTTCTATTCTGACATGTTCTAGCACCTATCCAATGAACTTCGCTAATTCCTATGATGTTAATCTTTAGTCTTGCCATTTCATTTATCAAATTGTCCAATCTTCCTGCTTGATATGGGGTTCTTACATTCCAAGTGGCAATAATTTTCTTTTGTGTTACTTGAATTTTATGAGCAGTAGCTTGATGACGGTCGGGGATCCCCTGCTGACCAGAATCAACCCTACCGAGCGAAGCATCTTCAGAATTGTCTTGAAGATCCTCTTGACGCTGTTGTTGTGTGATACGTTTTGTGAGTTTGACCATGGTTTTCTTAGCAAGTAGACTTTAGGAAACTTAGTATCTAGAAACGGTGGTTCGCTATTGCCTACTGTTGGGCAAACTAAAGAAATCGCCATTTCTCTTCCCAAATGTTCATCCGCCTGTACTATAGCTGTTGACATTTGAGGTCCTAGCTCATCCGCCTTTTCCGTCATAAGTTCAGTTACTGAACCTGCCGGATCTGCTGTTGGCCTTTGCTCATATCCTGAGCAGAAACTCTTGCAGGTGCTACCATTTCAGGTCAGAGCAGCCCTGGGAGCAATGAATGACTAAGGGGTACCTCCACTTTCCCCAAAGCTCTGAAAGTCCCCAATCAGAGCCTCATCACTGGTTGCAGTTTAAAGTCATACCCAGAACAATCCCTTCCGATAGTGATTAATTATTTTGTGAATAGGCTTGCAGAACCTTTTATCTCTGTTCCATACTGCCTTTTTCTATTGCCCACCTATCAGGAAGCAAACAATCAATTACATCTCCTTACATATCTCTATATGTATTGTCCTACTTGACAAATCCTGATGTTTCCCAGACTCTGCTTGCAATGAGGTTGTTGTAACAACTGCTTTAATTCTGTGATCTCTTTAGATGATTCCACAAAGTGAGGTTATCTGAACAAGGATATTATCATTGACTGTTCAGCTACATAGGACTGGCTTAATTTTTGGTGAGGCAAACAACCATTCATACATTCTACGTTATTTAAATATATAAAGGGTAAAAGAGGGTTCAGAGTAGATATAGGACCAATACAAAATGATGCTGGAGATATTGTAATGAGAGATGCAGAGATGGCAGAGGAACTGAATGTGTATTTTACATCAAACTTCACAGTGGAAGACATCTACATTATACTAGATATTCAAGAGTGTCAGGGAAGTTAAGTAAGTACAGTGAAAATTACAACTGAGAAGGTGCTCAGGAAGCTCAATGGTCTGAGGGTGGATAAATCTCCTAGACCTGATGAACTGCACTCTCAGGTTCTAAAGGAAGTAGCTGGAGAGGTTGCAGGGGCATTAGCAATGATCTTTCAAGAATCCATAGATTCTGGCATTGTACCGGATGACTGGAAAATTGCAAATGTTACTCCGCTATTTAAGAAGGGTGGGAGGCAACAGAAAAGAAACTATAGACCTGTTAGCCTGACATCAGTAGTTGGGAACTTGCTGGAATGGATTGTTCGGGATGAGATTATTGATAAACCTGGAGGCACATGACAAGATAGGCCAAAGCCAGCATGGTTTTCTGAAAGGAAAATCCTGCCTGACTAACCTACTGCAATTTTTTGAGGAAATTACAAGCAGGGTAGACAAAGGAGATGCAGCAGATGTGGTGTACTTGGATTTTCAGGCCTTTGACAAGGTGCCACAGATGAGACTGCTTAGCAAGATAAGAGAATTACAGGGATGTTACAAGCATGGGTGGAGCATTGGCTGATTGGCACAGAACCAAGTGGGAATAAAGGGATCCTATTCTGGCTGGCTGCTGGTTACCAGTGGAGTTCCACATAGGTCAGTGTTGGGACCGCTGCTTTTTACGATGTATGTCAATGATTTGGACTATGGGTTAATGGATTTCTAGCTAAGTTTGCCGAAGGTACAAAGGTAGGTGTAGAGCGAGTAGTGTTGCAGAAACAGAGAGTCTGCAGAGACACTTAGATAGTTTAGGGGAATGGGCAAAGAAGTCGCAGATGTAATATAATGTTGGGAAGTGTCCGGTCATGCATTTTGGTGGAAAAAATAAACAGGCAAACTATTATTTAGATGGGGAGGGAATTCAAAATGCAGAGATGTGAAGGGACTTGGGAGTCCTTGTGCAGGATACCCTAAAGGTTAATCTCCAGGTTGAGTCGGTGGTGAAGAAGGTGAATGCAATGTTGGCATTCATTTCTAGAGGTATAGAATATTGGAGCAGGGATGTGATGTTGAGACTCTATAAGGCACTCATGAGACCACACTTGGAGTATTGTGTGCAGTTTTGGGCTCCTTATTTTAGAAACGATATACTGACATTGGAGAGAGTTCAGAAAAGATTCACAAGAATAATTCCAGGAATGGAAGGGTTACTATATGAGGAACGTCTGGCAGCTCTTGGGTTGTATTCTCTGGAGTTCAGGAGAATGAAAGGGGATCTCGTAGAAACATTTCAAATGTTAAAAGGCCTGAACAGATTAGATATTGCAAAGTTATTTTCCATGGTAGGGGAATCTAGGACAAGAGGGCACAACTTCAGGACTGAAGGATGTCCTCTTAGAACTGAGCTGTGGAGAAATTACTTTAGTCGGAGGGTGGTAAATCTGTGGAATTTGTTACCATGAGTGGCTGTGGAGGCCAAGTCAATGGGTGTAATTAAGGCAGAGATAGATAGGTTCTTGATTAGCCAGAGCATCAAAGGGTATGGGAAGAAGGCAGGGGAGTGAGGATGACTGGAAGAATTGGATCAGTCCATGATTGAATGGTGGAGCAGACTCAATGGACCGAATGGTTTACTTCTGCTCCTATATCTTATTGTCTTATTATGATAAAAGTTTAACCCAACAAACCACTTCCCTGTCAGATGTCCCATTTTGACAAGTTTTTTGCTGAAAGTAATTGAGAAGTAAGTTCGCCACAATCCTGAAACTGCTGAAACAGCATAAGAGTGATTTACATTCTCAGGTGCTTAAATAGGTGATTCCAAATATTCTGCACAACAATCAGAGAAGGAAACCCACCTTTAAAGGCACACTATACATTGCAATCACACAACAACTATGCGTAATTTGGCTGCAGTGGAGAAACAGGATGCAGTCAAGAGGGAGCGAGGGGCGAGACACATATTCAGTCAAAGATACATGCAAGCTCTGGTCAGCAAGATATATGTGGTATCAGGATCCTGTGCATCAAGACCAAACTTCCTCTTCGGAGGTGCGCACATTAGACATTTGGAGTGAGAATCCCCATTCAAAGGAACAATTCTGGTAGAAGTTACAGTATTTTTCAAAATGTTTACATTACTCTGTTTATATGAGCCAAGAGGATATCTGTGCAGAAAATGTGTATTGTCCAGAGATGTTAGTTTTTCAAATGAGGTGTCTTAATTATGAAATAGCAACAGAGCGTCAAGGTAGATCAAAACATCGAGGCAAGTGCAGAAGATGAGTGAGTGTTCAGTGTCATCTACCAACCTCTCGGTCACTGCTTCCGGACGATGGTACCAGAGTTCTAGATCTGTGATGAATGGATCAGACTGTAGTTCACTTGCACTCTTTCAGTTTTATGTTTTTATATTCTGTGCTTCTCACCGTTCTTTCTTGTTGTCATTTGTGCAATTTTTTTGCATATGGGGGGAGCGGGGGTAAATGTTCTGGTTGCTGTTTGCATGTTTTTCTTTGAACGACTTCCTTGTTTTCTTTGTTTTGTGGATGTCTGGAGAAGACGAATCTCAGAGTTATATACTGCATACATACTTTAATAATAAATGTACCTTGAACCTTGGACATTATAGCAAGCCAGTATAGTAACTGGAAAGGGGATTCAATTACTGGTGCACTCTAGTCAGTGTAGTGTGCCTGTACATTAACTTGGGAAATGCTCTGGGAAATGTCATCCGATGAAAACATTGAGCAAGGTTAACTCAATTCAGATGAGACAGTCTGTGCTTCCTGGGAATCTGATATCTACTGTGTGAAAACTTTTCATTTGACCATAATGGCTGCACACTGGTGAAGAACAAGCCTTTCTAGTTCATGGTCCCTATGACCCGATGCGAATGCAGTCAGTGGCAGCTTGCACCCAATGAAGTCCAGATAAGCTGAAAAATCCTGATGCATAAGATGCCATTTGATCTTAACTTATGTTTCTTTGTGAACCGCACCCCCCCACCTGCAGTTCCCCTGGTTTCCTTGGCTGCATAAGTCTAGGGAATTCACACTCTGGTCCCACCTAACCTGTAAAATTAAGACGGCTCTCCCACTCCAAACCCCAGTTTGTGTGGATGCTGTGTAATTTGCTACCCTGTTAGAACTCAGTGCCAAGAAATAACACAGCACACTGCATATGATTAAAGGAATTTTATTTTATGAATCTTGACTTAACTAAAGAGTTAGTAAAGAAAAGGAAGAAAAAAACAAAAAAAGACCCACTATAAGTAAAAAATCAAATGTGCCCAAGTTGGAGCTCAACTCTTCCCAAAAGTAATATCCACCGATCCTCAGTCGACCTCAGCGCCTTGCTCCATCGAATCATGGTCCCCAACTGGGTCATATCCTTTGAGCGTTTTCTCTCCAGTGTCTCCTCTTTTCATCTCCTGCCAAACATAGGACCCCAGCTCACACCGGTGTCAGGGCCACAATATAAAAACCCGCCCCCCTGATTGGATGGCTCACATTCCAAAACACCCGTTATCTCTAACCATAATCCAAACGCTGCTTCCACAGAAAGACGACTACATTAGCAGCGAAACCTTTCCCAGGGTGTTACATTTGTGTATCCAGTGCTTGGTATTCTCCTTGAGAGGGCGGTGAACAGAAATTTGGTGACACCTATAGAAAGAAATTCAAAGCGAATGTAACTTGAGCTTAACAGAGAGTATATTACAGACCCAATAGGCTGGATGAAGGACTTTCCAGTGAATGTCACATAGCTTAGAAAACCTTAGCACAAGAAATCATTGTTTAGGGGGATTTGAGTAAGATGTAATGGATCCAACAGATGTTGCTTGTGAAGTGCATTTCTGCAGCAAGAAAGATTGACAACAGTCTTGATGAGAAAATACAGTCTTGCTTGACCCCAGCTGTGTAATGTAATTGTATGTGCAAAGACATTACTCACCCTGTAGTCAAATTGAAATAAACAAATGTATATGCTTGAGTAGTTGTATCCATTGGTTAATGATTCGTCACATTTCTGCCATAAAATGTGGTCAGAACAAGAACCAACACATCTGTACTGATGAGATCTGTGGTAAACTTGTCAATGAGGATTATGGCTTTAGTATCATAGCAAGTGGGAGATTATAATACATTTTGGGGACAGCCAAATATAAAAAGAATCATCTATAATCTCTATATTTACATCCTACAGCAGTTACATCTCATTCAGAGCTTCAGCGGATTTGTTTTGTTGACTAAAACACTCATACACTTCTACAAATATGCTGTGGAGAGCATTATGATTGCCTGTATCACCATCTGTTATGGGAAGAGGGTGATCTACTGCTCAAGATCTAAGCAAGCTGCAGAAACTTGTCAAATTAGTCAGCTCCATCAGGAGTACAAGTACAGAACAAAGTATCCAGCTTTCGTGAAGAATCAGTTCATAAAAAGAGATGTTGAAGATACTGGACCCTTTTAGCAAAACTATTCTAATCTATAGCTGTAGTTTCTCTGAAAAATATGGTCTTAAACCTTCAGAAACCTTCTTAAACCTTCAGCAATTCTTCAAAACTGCCACGATGTTTGTAACGTCAATGCAAAAGGTATAGAAGGGGAAAGGTAGATATGGCTCATTATTGACCAAGATAGATTGCTAGATTAAAAACAGAACATGGTTAAATACTCGAAGGTTAGACAGCTACTGTGGAGAGGGAAATAGTACTAATATGGAATTAGTAATAATAAGAAAAAGAATTAGTACCAGAGGATTGCAGAAAGGCAAATGTTCCTTCACTTGAGAAAAGTAATATAGATAATCCTGGGAACACACACAAAATGCTGGTGGAACGCAGCAGGCCAGACAACATCCATAGGAAGAAGCACAATCGACGTTTCGGGCCGAGACCCTTCGTCAGGACTAACTGGAAGAAGAAATAGTAAGAGATTTGAAAGTGGGAGGGGGTGGGGGAGATATGAAATGATAAGAGAAGATAGGAGGGGGAGGGATCGAGCTAAGAGCTGGAAAGTTGATTGGCAAAAGGAATACAAGGCTGGAGAAGGGAGAGGATCATGGGATGGGAGGCCTAAGGAGAAAGAAACGGAGAGGGAAGCACCAGAGGAAGATGGAGAGCAGGTAAGGAGTTATTGTGAGAGGGACAGAGAGAGAAAAAAATGGGGGAGGGAATAAATAAATAATTTTAAATAAATAAGTGTGTGGATAAATAAATAAATAAATAGCTAAGGGATGGGGTAAAAATGGGTGGGGAGCATTAACGGAAGTTAGAGAAGTCAATGCTCATGCCATCAGTTTGGAGGCTACCCAGACAGAATATAAGGTGTTGTTCCTCCAACCTGAGTGTGGCTTCATCCTGACAGTAGAGGAGGCCATGGATAGACATATCAGAATGGGAATGGGATGTGGAATTAAAATGTGTGGCCACTGGGAGATCCTGCTTTCTCTGGCTGACCGAGCTTAGGTGTTCAGTGAAACGGTCTCCGAAACAATCCTGGGAGTTGTAGACCAGTGAGTCTCCGTGGTGGGCAAACTAATGGAGTAGATCTTAGGGAGAGCATCTATGAGCATTAGGAGAAGCACAATCTTATAAGTGATAGTCTTCATGGCTTTGTGAGGAGCAAGTCATGCCTCAGGAGCCTGATTGATTTTTTTTCAAGGAAGAGACAAAACAAATTGATGAAGGTGGACCAGTATGTGGTGAATATTGAGTCCTGTCGCTGTGGTATTTGACAAAGTGCCTTATGGAAGGCTCATCCAGAAGGTCATAGGGCATGGGATCAATGGAAACTTGGCAGCACAGGTTTAACATTGGCTTGCTAACAGAAAGCCAGAAGACAGTAGTAAATGGAGTGTATTCTGCCTGGAGGTTGGTGACTAGTGGTGTTCCACAGTGACTATTTTGGGACCCCTATTCTTTGCGATTTTTATAAATGACTTGGATGAGGAAATGGAGGTGTGGGTTAGTAAGTTTGCAGATGACATGAAGGTTGGAGATGTTGTGGATTGTGTAGAAGGATATAATGGGATACAGTATAGATATGATGCAGAGCTGGGCTGAGAAGCAGCAGAATGGAGTTTAATCCAGAGAAGTGTGAAGTGATACATTTTGGAAGGTCAAACTTAAAGGTTAATGGCAGGATTCTTAGCAGTGTGCAGGAACAGAAGGATCTTGTAAATTGGTTGGGTGGTTAACTAGGATGCCGTCTGGAGGAAAGGTTGTGTGAGCTATGGCTTTGCTCTTTGGAGTGAAGGAGGATGCAGTCTGCCTTTGGTACTTGCTGATTATATTTCCAGCCTCTGCAGTTCTTTGCTTTTAGATTACAGAACTTCTTATCATTATCAAGTTGATGAAATTATTTAGAAGTTATAAATAACACAATAAAATCCACTTTTCTTATTAATGAAGTGCAAAAAGTGCAGTTCAGTGAGCAATTGATGTTTAACAACTCTATCCAGTCTCAAGAATACAGTCCTTCACACATTCAATATCACAGCCAACTTCCCAATATTAAACAACTTACCCACAGCAAAACAAGTATCTTAGAAAATAATTTCCTCTCTCCTTAACTGGTCAGGCAAATCCAAAACAACAGTACAGAGTTATTCACAAACCTTGCTTTGCACACACTCCAGAATGAGTTGAAGCACTTTTATTGGATTGATATCCCACAACCTCTCCATTCTACCTTTCAGAAGTAAACCAAAAATTCACACGCAGTGACATACACAGATAGCAAGATCCACTATAGATTAGGAATGTATAGTGTGGAAGACGTGCAGCCATTTTCATCCCATTCACAGCTAGGAAAATATCATCTTATTGGTCATTGCAACTGCAATAATATCTTTCTTTTATGGAAACTTATATGGCGTATAGCTCTGGGTTTGTGCTCCAAATGTTTTTTTTTACATTTTTTTTGTTAGGGTTTTTTTTTTTGTTTTGTTTTAGTTAGTAGGGGTTCTTTTTCCTTCTTTCTTTTTTCCAAAAAAATAGCTTTAACATTTTGTTTTTTCTTATTACTATCGATATATTGTTTAACTTGGTTGATAGTTTAACTCTTATTGTACATATTGATATGTTGACTTGATTACTTCAATGTATTTTTTTTGTTGTTGATTTTCAATAATAATTAATAAAAAGATTTAAGAGAGAGAGAGAGAGAGAGAACGAGAGACCTGTAATAACGTTCAAAGAATCACCTAAAACTTCACCAACGAGAAAATCTGCAGATGTTGGAAATCTGAGCAACAACCACAAAATGCTGGAGGAATTCAGCAGGTCAGGCAGCATCGATGGAAAAAAGTCAATGTTTTGGGCTGAAACCCTTTGGCAGGACTGGAGAAAAAAAGCTGAGGAGTAGATTTAAAAGGTGGAGGGAGGGGAGAGAGAAACACCAGGTGATAGGTGAAACTTGGAGGGGGAGGGATGAAATAAAGAGCTGGGAAACTGGTGAAAGAGACAGAAGGCCTTGGAAGAATGTAAAGGGGGTGGGGGAGGAGCACCAGAGGGAGGTGATGGGAAATGGTGAAGGTGTGGGTGGGGAGGGAGGCATTGCCAGAAGTTTTAGAAATCGATGTTCATGCCATCAGGTTGGAGGCTACTCATACGGAATATAAGATGTTGTTACTCAAACATAAATGTGGCCTCATCACAACAGTGGAGGAGGCCATGGATGGACATATTGGAATAGGAATAGGAAGGGGAATTAAAATGGGTGGCCACTGGGTGATCCTGCTTGTTCTGGTGGATGGAGCATGGATGCTCAGCAAGCAGTCTCCCAATCCATATCGATCTCACTGATATACAGGAGGCCACGTCAGGAGCACTGAACACAGTAGATGACCCCAACAGACTTACAGGTGAACTGTCATCTCACCTGGACGGACTGTTTAGGTCCCTGAATGGTAGTGAGGGAGGAGGTGTAGGGTCAGGTGTAGCATTTTTTCCACTTGCAAGGATAAGTGTCAGGAGGCAGATCACTGGGGAGGGATGAATGGTTAAGGGAGTCATATAGGGAGCAATCGCTGCAGAAAGCCACAACTGGGGTGAAGGGAAGATGTGCTTGGTGGTGGGATCTGGTTGGAGGTGGCGGAAGTTTCCTAGAATTATGTGCTGGACGCAGAGGCTGGTGGGGTGGTAGGTGAGAACAAGAGGAACCCCGTCCCTGCTGGTGGGAGGATGGAATAAGATCAGACGTTCGTGAAATGGAAGAGATGCAGCACTGATGGTGGAAGAAGGGAACCCCCTTTCTTTGAGAAAGGAAGACATCTTCGGTCTAGAATGAAAAGCCTCATCCTGAGAGCAGATGTGGCGGAGACAGAGGAGTTGAGAGAAGGCGATGGCATTTTTACAAGTAGCAGGATGGGACAAGGTATAGTCCAAGTAGCTGTGAAAGTCCATGGGTTTGTAATAGACGCCGGTGGATAAGCTATCTCTGGAGATCAAGACAGTGAGACTGAGAAAGGGAAGGGAGGTGTCGGAAATGGACCTGGTGAACTTGAGGGCAGGGTGGAAGCTGGAGGCAAAATAGATATTTTTCCATAGATGCTGCCTGGCCTGCTGAGTTCCTCCAGCATTTTGTGTGTGTTACCTAAAACCTCACAGCGCCCTTCCATACTGAGCAACACAAGATGCCATGAAATTGCCCTTTTCTACACTATCAAATCTACCAAATTCTTTGCAGTTTTAAGTTCCTGAGTGTCAGTGTCTCTGAAGATCTATCCTGGGCCCAACATATTGATGCAATTACAAGAAAGGCACGACAGCAGCTACATTTCATTAGGAATTTGAGGAGATGTAGTATGTCACCAAAGACTCTAGCAAATTTCAACAGATATTCCCTGGAAAGTATTCTAACTGGTTGCAAACAACAGGAATTCTGCAGATGCTGGAAATTCAAGCAACACACATCAAAGTTGCTGCCTGGCCTGCTGCGTTCACTAACTGGTTGCATCATTGTCTGGCGTGGAGGGGCCAGTAAAGGACCAGTATAAGCTGCAGAAAAGTGCAAGCTCAACCAGCTCCATCATCCAGGCACTGAGGACACCTTCAAAAGGTGATGCCTCACAAAGATGGCATCCATCATCCAGGGCATGCCCTCTTCTAATTGCTACCATCAAGAGCATACATCCATTTACATGTAAGTAGCACTTCCCTCCATTGTGTGCTTTGAGAGGTTGGTGATGAAACATATTAACTCCTGCCTGAGGAGCAACGTGGATCCTCTCCAATTTGCCTGCCTTTAGAACAGGACAACAGCAGATGCCATTTCATTGGCTCTTTACTTAATCCTGGATCATCTGGACAGCAAAAATGCAAACATCAGGATACTATTAATTGACTATAGCTCAATATTCAATACTATCATCCCATCAAAACCAACCAGTAAGTTTCAAATCTTCCATTTTAATACCTCCTTGTTCAACTGGACCCTTGATTTCTTCACTTGCAGACTCCAGTCGGCTTGGATTAGTAAAACTATCTTCTCTATAATCTCCCTCAGAACAGGTGGCCCACAAGGCCATGTGCTTAGCACCATGTTCCATTCACATTACAATTATGACTGTGAGGCTAAGCATAGCTGCAATGTCATAGTTAACAAGGTGTCACCTAACACCTTGTGTTTCTCTCTCTCCTCCCCTCACCTTTTAAATCTACTCATCTTTTTTTCTCCAGTCCTGCTGAAGGTTCTTATTCCAAAATGTTGACTGTACTCTTTTCCATAGTTGTTGCCCGGCCTGCTGAGTTCTTCCAGAATTTCGTGTGTGTTGCAGTGTCATGTTTAAGTTTGCCATAAGTCCTCACCAAGGAATCAGAGGTGGAGAGGGTAAGCAATTTTTAACTCCTCAGTGTTATCATTTCAGAGGATCTGCCCTGGACCTAGCATGTAAGTGCCATTATAAAGAAATTTAGAAGTGTGTGAAGATTTAGCCTGTCAACTAAATCTTCAACCAACATCTATAGATGTGGCAGAGAGTATATTGACTGGTTGCATCATGGCCTGATATGGAAACACCAATCCCCTTGTACAGAAAAGCTGACAAAAAGTAGAGGATACAGCCCAGTCCATCACAGGAAAGCCCTCTCCACCATTGAACACATCTACCCAGAGCACTTTTGCAGGAAAGCAGCATCCATCATCAAGGAACCCGCCATCCAGGACATGCTCTCTTCTCACTGCTGCCATCAGGCAGAAGCTTCAGGACGTACACCACCAGGTTCAGGAACAGTTATTACCCCTCAACCATTAGGGTCTTGAACCTGTAGGGATAACTTCACTCACCCCATCATTGAACTGTTCCCACTGAACTGGACACTTTCAAGGAATCTTCATCCCATGTTCTTGATATCATTAGTTATTTATTTACTATTATTATTATTATTTTGCTTTTGCATTTCCACAATTTATTGTTGTTTTGTAATCATTAATCATTGATTCTATTGCGTTTCTTGTATTTACTGTAATTACCAGCAGGAAATGGAATCTCAGGGTTTTGTATGGTGACATATGTACTTCGATAGTAAATTTACTTTGAACCTTTGAACTTTGAAGGAGGAACTACAGGACCATGAAGACACACTCAGCATTTTAGGATCAGCTTCTTCCCTTCCGCCATCAGATTTCTCAATGGACAATGAAACCATGTACACTACTTCACTCCTTTTCCCTCTCTACAGCGAATAAAGGTAAATAAATCCCCCGGGCCTGACATGATATTTCCTTGGACCTTCAGAGAGACTAGTGTAGAAATTGCAGGGGCCCTGGCAGAAATATTTAAAAGGTCCTTAGCCACAGGTATGATGCCGGAGGATTGGAGGGTAGCTCATGCTGTTCTGTTGTTTAAAAAAGGCTCCAAAAGTAAACCAGGTAAATACAGGCTGGTGAGCCTGACATCAGTAGTAGGTAAATCATTGGAAAGTATTCTGAGAGATCGGATATACAAGTATTTGGACAGCCAAGGGCTGATTAAGGATAGTCAGCATGGCTTTGTGCGAGGTAGATCGTATTTAACCTATCTTGAAGAGTTTTTTGAAGAGATTACGAAGAAAGTAGACGAAGGAAAGGCTATGGATGTTGTTTACATGGACTTTAGTAAGGCCCTTGACAAGGTCCCACGTGGGAGGTTAGTTCAGAAGGTTCAGACACTAGGTATCCATGGAGAGGTTGTAAACTGGATTCAAAACTGGCTGTGTGGGAGAAGACAGAGAGTGGTAGTGGATGATTGCTTATCAGACTGGAGGCCTGTGACTAGTGGTGTGCCTCAAGGATCTGTGCTGGGACCATTGTTGTTTGTTGTCTATATCAATGATCTAGATAATAATGTTGTGAATTGGATCAGCAAGTTTGCTGATGACACTAAGATTGGAGGCATTGTGGACAGCGAGGAAGGCTTTCAAAGCTTGCAAGGGGATCTGGACCTACTGGAAAAATGGGCCAGAAAATGGCAGATGGAATTTAATGCAGGCAAGTGTGAGGTGTTGCATTTTGGAAGGACAAATCAAGGTAGGACATACACAGTGAATGGTAGGGCACTGAGAAGTGCAGAGGAACAAAGAGATCTGGGAGTTCAGATACATAATTCCGTGAAAGTGGCGTCACAGGTAGACAGGGTTGTAAAGAAGGCTTTTGGCATCCTGGCATTCATAAATCAAGTATTGAGTATAGGAGTTGGGATGTTATGGGGAAGTTGTATAAGACATTGGTGAGGCCAAATTTGGAGTATTGTGTATAGTTCTGGTCACCTAACTATAAGAAGGATATCAGTAAGATTGAAAAAGTGCAAAGATTTACTAGGATGTTGCTGGGTCTTCCGGAGTTGAGCTACAGGGAAAGATTGAACAGGTTAAGACTTTATTCCTTGGAGCGTAGAAGAATGAGGGGAGATTTGATAGAGGTTTACAAGATTATGAGGGGTATAGACAGAGTAGATGTGAATAGGCTCTTTCCACTTAGATTAGGAGAGGTAAATACGAGAGGACATGGCTTTAGGGTGAAAGGGGAAAGGTTTAGGGGGAACATTAGGGGGAACTTCTTCACTCAGAGAATAGTGGGAATGTGGAACGAGCTGCCATCTGACATGGTAAATGTGGGCTCACTCTTAAGTTTTAAGAATAAATTGGATAGGTACATGGATGGGGGAGGTCTAGAGGGTTATGGACTGGATGCAGGTCAATGGAACTAGTGGAATAATGTTTCGGCACAGACTAGAAGGGCCAAATGGCCTGTTTTCTGTGCTGTAGTGTTCTATGGTTCTTTTTGCACTACTATATACTCTGCAAATACTTCCTCATCTAGTCTCTGCTACCAATACCCACTACCAAGGTGGTGATATTTCCAGCAAAGTATTTAAAGACAGCTTATTTTATTTTAATGACACATGTAACTTTAGACTCATAGTTCCTATTTAAAGCTCACAGAGGATTTCTAATTTTTAAAAGATTTCTGAATTCTAAAAGATTTATAAACTACAAAGGATTTCCAAACACAGGTACAATTCTTATAAACTAAAAGAACATAACGAATTGCAGACAAATGTGTCCTCTATCACAGAAACTGAAGGTTGAGGAATGAATTTTGGCTCTTCTTTCTGTCATTCTCTGTCATTCTGAACAAGTGCCAGTGTTTCCTAACGTTTATACTGTTTTGCTACTAGTTAACATTATTTGCATGTGATGTTTTAGATACCTTTGCTGGGACAAAGTAATTCACACAGATGGTCTCAAAGCTTCAGGGATCCCAAATGTGCAAAAATAAAATCGTGAGGGCTGACTCTCTGAGTACACAAATATCCTAACCATAGTTCCCTCTAAGCTGTGCGCATGTGTGCGTGCACACACATTTTTCAACCAGCGCACAAAGGAAATTAATGTGCGCACAAAAGGTTAGTTACCTAAAATAATGTAGTAGTTAATAATTATGTTTATTGAAAATAATATTTTAGTTAACTGTTTCTGTTAACTAGTTAGACGGTTTTTCAAATACCACAATGCACGTCACTAATTTACGTCACCTCACCTATCCTGTTCCGGTTTGTACAGCTGCATCACGGCGACAGCCATGGTTGGCAGACAGTGTTCCTATCATAAAGTTTACAAAGATCTGTTTCAAATCCTATAGATAGCTTACTAAGTTTTTATTGGGAAAAATATTGATTCACTACGTCAAGTTCAAAAGAAGTGAAGGGCGTGAAGTGCAAAAGAACTGCAGATTTGTTTAAAGTTGAATGGCTTAACAAAATAGTAGAAACTGTTACACCGAAAGCTCATGAGGTCATGAACGTTCAGCTATGAGAAATATTTATGTATCATTCAGAAACTGGAGTTATCTGTTTGTATTGTTGTGATGCGAAAGTTGCTGGAGAATTTGCTAGTGGAAAGAAGTGGGATGATATTTGGAAACGACTTTTTGAAGCATCACTTGACAAGTAAATCACATTTGGACGGTATACAAAAGCGCAGGCAACAGAACCCATCATTACCCGTTACAGGAGTGCTATGCATGTTATGGTTGAGTGCAGATGAGCAAGAGCAAAAACGATCAAACTCAGAGGAGATCAAAGTTGAGGTACAAGAATGGTCATCTTTTGATTTCTCCACAATTGCAGATTGTGACTTCATATTTGGTGATGAACAAGTTAATGCCTTATGTCTAAAATATCACCATTTTCTAGCTGAAACTATTGTAATAGTTAGACAGTTTAATGATTTCAAATTTTCTGTGCAAGAAAAAATTAAATCCAAACCAATTTCAAACTTTTCTCAAATGGTGGCATTTGTACTTCAAAATGAACAGTTTTGCGACCTTGCACAGTTGATGGACATTGGGGGAACCTTTCTTGCGTCTAGTGCGGACTGTGAGCGAGGTTTTAGCCTAATGAATCAACTCAAAAACAAGCTGAGAAACCGTTTAGGTGAATGTCATTTAGATATGTTAATGTGAATCTAAAGCTATCAATGCAATGGAAGTTCTATTAATCGAGATAGAGTTTACAAAGAATGGGTAAATGCCAAAAACAGGACAGAGAAAAAATAACTGAGTGACTTAAATATGATAAAAATTAAATATCTCCAACCTGATGGCATCAACATCGATTTCTCTAACTTCCGTTAATGCACCCCCTCCCCTTCGTACCACATCCCTTATTTATTTATTTATTATTATCACTATTATGATTTTTTTTCTTTCCCCTTTTTTTCCTCTCTTTTTTCTCCCTCTGTCCCTCTCACTATAACTTCTTGCCCATCCTCTGGGTATCCCCCCACTTTCTTTCTCCCTAGGCCTCCCATCCCATGATCCTCTCCCTTCTCCAGCCTCATATCCCTTTTGCCAATCAACTTTCCAGGTCTTAGCTTCATCCCCTCCCCCTCCTGTCTTCTCCTATCATTTCAGATCTCTCCTCCCCCCCCACTTTCAAATCTCTTACTATCTCTTCTTTCAGTTAGTCCTGACGAAGGGTCTCAGCCCGAAATGTCGACTGTACCTCTCCCTATAGATGCTGCCTGGCCTGCTGTGTTCACCAGCATTTTTTGTGTGTGTGACTTAAATATGTATATAATTTTGTTGTTATTCTGTGCAGTTTTATGTCAAGTATTTTGTAAACCTACGTAAACTGTCCCATGTGTGCATTCAGTGCGCACATACTTTCGTCACAGGAATAAAATTTGCACAACGTAAGATTTTTGCACACACTGACTACTAAAAATTAAAATAGTGATCCCAACTATTGATTGATCATACCTGTGACCATGTTTGATGTAATATGTGATAACATTAGTCCGGTCTACAAACTTCCTTGAACTAAATAACTTAGCCAAAGTTTAAAGGAAGCAAGAGGAACTGAACTCTAGCGAGCACAATGCCAAACTATTGGAATTCTGAACAATCTGATATTAGATTACTGGAGTGCTTCTACCCCTTGGCATCCTACTATTTCAGTATACATTTAGTCTCTTCTACTGTGAAGGCTGATATAAAATGTGTGTTTAATATCTTTGCCAGTTACTTACTCTCCATTTAAACCCTTCTCTCAGCTTATAAGAAACCAAAGTTACTTGAACAATTCTCTTCTTCAGTATCTTTAGAAGCCAAGGATGGATCACTTTTTCCATGGAATATTAAAAAAAATATTCTATTGCTATTCAGCTGCATGTAAATCTCTTGTGATTAAAAGCAGTGTGCTTACTTGGCAATACACAATTCATTCCTCTTGGCAGAGTTAATGGCACTAAGCTTTATATTCTATTTTCAACACTAAGCTTTGTATTCTGCTGTAGTCTCCACTAATACTTGCTTTAGTTGGCTAGATTTGTTTTTGTTTTTTTGTTGAAGAGATAAGAGCACATGTATCAATTTAGTAGCATTCCCTGAACAATTGGTGAAAGCAGCTTTCGGAATTAATCTCTGACAGGTTTCTGCAGTACAGATTTATTAAAATTTACCTATTGAATGCCTGCTTTCCTTTCAAGGAAAAGAAAACTGAAGAGCAATGATTTGTCAGTGTATGGCAAAGGAAAATTTCATGAGCTAGATTCTCTAGTTCAAACGTACTTTCTGGAAATTAATTATCAGTGTGTTTCACACTACTCTCCTCAGACAGCTCAAATTAATTACAGCAGTTTGTTGATTGCTTGCTCACTTTGTGGAGCTTCTCAAGTTAACATTGTTAAAGTGATAGATCTGGCATTTGAGTTGTGTTAATAACTCCTTTGTGCTTTATGCATTCATTAAATATTCAGGTTACCAGAACCAAAACACTTTACATCCTCATAATTATCTCTTCAAAGATATGTTCATATAGTGTTTGATGTATTTATGTATATATATGATCTCAGGATGTCCCAGGTGCTTTCCAGACAATGAGCATTTTTTTAAGTTTCACGACTGCCACCAGGAGTTAAGGTGCAGGAGCCTCAGGGCTCACACCAGCAGGTTCAGGAACAATTACAACCCCAAAGGGGGTGATTTCACTCAGTTTCACTTGCCCCCTCATTGAAATATTCCCACAACCAATGGACTCACTTTCAAAGATTCTTCATTTCATGTTCTCGATATTTATTACTTTTTAACTTATTACTATTGTTTTATTCTTTTTGTATTTGCACAGTTTTTTGTCCTCTGCACACTGGCTGAATGCCAAATTGGTGCGGTCTTTCATTGATTCTGTTATAGTTAGTATTCTTTAGACTTACTGAGTATGCCTGCAAGAAAATGAATCTCAGCATTGTATATACTTTGATAACAAATTTACCTCGAACTTTTAATTTTGAGCTATTGAGGCTAAGAACATGCTTATTGATCAGTTTTGAGGGGATGATGCTATTGAATGTTGTAATTGATAAAGAGCATCCTGATCTATGCATCTTTGCAGTTCAGATGTTTCACGGTTAAGCGAAGAGCCAATGTGAAGGCAATTGCTGTGGACCTCTTGCTCCGGAGGGCAAATTAGAGTGGATCCTAGTCACTTCTCAGGCAGGAGTTGATGTTTTATCACATGTAATGCATGGATCTATTTCTTTTAGAGCAAATAACATCTCCCACCAACACTAAATATTGACCTGTTGTCTGTGCATGCCCTGTTGGCCATGTATGCATCTCTCTCGCTCTCTCTCTCTTGCTGCAATGAGAATACACCAGCTAAAGCCATCTCCTGTGTGCACGCTTTTATTAAATTGACACATTGTTGTGCTCAGACATAACAAACTGGCGACGAGTATGAACTTCACCAACAGTTACAGGATGAAACAGCAAGAGAAGACCATCATAGATGCTAAAAAAACCTGTGAGTACAGTACATAGTAACTGTGAAAGACGCTCTAAATTTAAAGTGAAAGTAATGTGGCAGTGGTTTCAGTCAGGAAAGTTAATGAATTTGATAGTGCTAATGAAAGCTGGGAGTCGTACATTGAGAGGGTTGAACTGCATTGTAGTGAGAGCAATGTGGAGGAGCAAAAGAAAGCCCCTACATTTCTTAGCTTAATGGGCCCAAGAACATAGAGTCTGTTACGTAACCTAGTAACCCCTGAAAAGCCAGCAAGCAAGACGTACAATGACATTGTTACAATTCTACAAAATTTCTTGAGCCCTAAACTGCTGGTAATAGCTGAGAGATTTAGATTTTACAAAAGGAACCAGTCAAAAGATGAAAGCATTTCTGAATACATTGCAGAACCACACAAACTTTCCCACTATTGTGACTTCAGAGATGGACTTTCTGACGCATTGAGGGACAGGATTGTATGCAGCATGCATAGCCAAAGCACTCAAAAGGGGCTACTGTCTGAAAGAGACCTAATCTTATGATGGGCTTTGTCCATTGCAATATTGTTAGAGACTGCAGCAAAGGATGCAGCAGAACTACAGAAAAGGAGGTCAAATTGTAAAATGCACAAAATATCCCTGAATGGTGCAAAAAGCCATAAGACCATAAGACATAGGAGCAGAATTAGGCCATTCAGCCTATCGAGTCTGCTCTGCCATTCTATCATGACTGATCCTGAATCCCACTCAAACCCATACACCTGCTTTCTCACCATATCCTTTGATGCCCTGACCGATCAGGAAATGATCAACTTCCACCTTAAATATACTTGCGGACTTGGCCTCCACTGCAGTCCACAGATTTACTACTCCCTGGCTAAAAAAAAATCCTCCTTACCTCTGTTCTAAAGGGTTGCCCCCAATTCTGAGGCTCTGCCTTCTACTTCTGGATACCCCCACCATAGGAAACATCCTCTCCACATCCACCCTATCTAGTCCTTTCAACATTCGGTAAATTTCAATGAAATCCCCACACATTCTTCTAAATTCCAGTGAGTTCAGGCCCAAAGCTGCCAAATGCTCTTCATATGTTAACTGCTTCATTCTCGGAATCATCCTCATGAACCTCCTCCGGCCTCTCTCTAATTACAACACTTTTTGAGATATGGGGCCTAAAACTGTTGACAATACTCTAAGCGCAGCCTGACTAGTGTCTTATAAAGGCTCAGCATTATCTCCTTGCTTTTATATTCTATTCCCCTTGAAATAAATGCCAACATTGCATTTTCCTTCTTTACCACAGACTCAACCTGTAAATTAACCTTCTGGGAGTCTTGCACGAGGACTCCTAAGTCCCTCTGCACCTCTAATGTTTGAAACTCCTCCGCATTTAGTTAGTAATCCGCACTAATGTTCCTTTTACAAGGATACATTTCCCAAAAATGTATTCCATGTGCCATTTTTTGCCCAATGTTCCAATTTTTTAAAGTCATGGTACAATCACATTGCTTCCTCAACACTACCTACCCCTCCACCTATCTTTGTATCATCTGCAAAAGCCAAAGATGTTATCAATGTGGCAAATCCTTCCATGACGCAAATGATTGTTGGTTCAAAGAAAAAGTCTGTAGAGAGTGTCACATAGAGGGAAGGTGCAACAGAGACAAAAAACACAACCGAGTGAAAAGTCTCAAACACAAAACTAAGCAAATGCATAAAGTTCCCAAATGTAAAACAGAATCAGACAGCATAGAGTCTGCTAAAGACGAACTGTCTTGCCTACAGCTGCATAGTACTACTGAAGCAGATCGCAATATAATAACTATCACCATAGATGTGTCTAGTGTAAAACTGAAAATGGAGCTGGATACAGGGTCAGTGTTGTCTATAAAGCCAGAGGCTGACTACAACAGACTCTTTTCTGAGTTACTATTAGAGAAGACCCCAGTAATGCTAAAGACTTAAACAGGTGAAAAAGTGTCTCCCAAAGGCAAACTGAAAGTGAATGTGACATATGGAGGCCAAACACAACAATTAGAGCTTTGTTTATTGAGAAGTGGAGGGCCAGCACTTTTCAGGTGTGAATGGTTAAGAAAAATCCAAGTAGACTGGCATTCAATCAAAGCTGTCAGTGTGACATCAACAGGCAATGGCAGCCCAAATGGTAGCATTAACCGGAGGCGGGCACAGCTGTTTAATGATAATGAGGTGTTTGAGAAGGGGATTAGTAAACTCAAAGGCATGAAGGCCTGAATTGAACTGGATGAAGCAGCAATACCAAGATTCTATAAAGTGTGTGCAGTGCCTACACACTGCATCCTAAAATGGATGCTGAACTGCAGAGCTTGAAGGTATCTGGCATCCTCTCCGAGGTTGAGTGGAGCTATTGGGCTGCTCCATTTTCCCAGTGATCAAGAAAGGGAAGTCTGGAGCCATGCACATATGTGGGGATTTCAAGCTGAGCATCAACCCAGAGCTGCATACTGTGCAGTATCCCCTGCCACGAATAGAAGAGATTTTTGTTTCTTTGGCAGGCTGGGAGAGGTTTCCAAAGATTTGCTTGTCACATGCCTATCTGCAAATGGTGATTGAAGCTTCAAGCAGAAAGTTTCTCACAATCAACACTCACAAAAGATTGTTCCAGTATAATCGTCTCTTCTTTAGGGTCGCATCAGCTATTTGGCAAACAACAATGGACCGAGTGCTCCAAGCTATCCAAGGAACACAATGTTACCTTGATGACATCATCGTGGCTGGCAAAAATGATGAAGATTAGCCTTGATAAAGTGCTTACCAGGCTGAGTGAGTATGGTCTGCAGGCAAAGAGAAAAAAATGTGAGTTTTTCAACATCTCATATTGTGCACATATCATTGACAAGCATGTCTTACACAAGTCACAAGAGAAGATTGAAGCAGTGCTGCAGGCACCCAAACTGGAGAATGTGTCACAATTCAGGTCATACTTGGGCCTTGTAAACTACTACCACTAGTTTCTCCCAAACATTGCTACAGTGCTGCATCCATTGAACACACTGTTACAGACAGCAGCAAAGTGGGAATGGTCAGAACAATGTAAAAAAGCATTCAAGGAAACAAAGAGACAAATAACAGCAGATGACTAGCGCACCCATTATGACCCATCCCTGCTCATCAGACTGGCGTGTGATGCATTCCCTTATGGCATTGGAGCCATTTTGTCAGGCATTATGAAAGGTGGATCTGAACGCCTGACTGTGTTTGCTTCAAGATCACAGACGAGCACAGAACACAACTATGCGCAGATCGATGGAGAGGCCCTTAGTTTAGTATGGGGAATAAAGAAGCTCCACCACTTCCCCTATGGACAAAGGTTTACGCTAATGACAGATCACCAGCCTCTTGTGTCCATTTTCAATCCCAGCAAGGGAATTTCAGCGATGACTGCTACCTCGTTACAACGTTGGGCACTTTTCCTAGGTGCCCACTCTTATGATGTAGAGTTCCGGTGTACCAAACAACACAGCAATGCTGATGGCTTGTCACATCTTCCACTACTGGCAAATGAAGAAAAGTCTTCATACTGTGATCCAGCAGAAGTGTTCCACGCTGCATCGGTGGACCAGTTGCCGGTAACAAATTCCGAAATACAAAGGGAAACAAGGAATGACCCAACATTGTCAAAAGTCTATGAAATCACCATGCAAGGGTTGCTAGCTCATGGTAACTCTATGTTTCCAGACAAGGTGCTCATTCAAAGTTGCTGGAGGTTACACCAATGAAGTCAACCACCTCAGCAAAGTCTGTTTCTGCTCTGAGGACTATCTTTGACAGAAACGGCTTACCAGAACAAATTGTGAGTGACAATGGATCACAATACATGTCATGAAGAAAAATGGCATCAGGTGTTTCAAGTCAGCTCTTCACCACCCAGCAATGATTAGGTTAGCTGAAAGGTTTATACAAACCTCCAATAAGTCCATTAAAACGATAGACAAGGAGGACGTTTCTCTACAACACAAGGTGGACAACTTCGTTTTTGTGCATTGGAATTTTGTTCATGCAACAACAGATCAAACTCCTGCAATACTGTTCATGAGCAGGAATCTGAGATCTTGAGTAGACCTCCTGAAACCAGACCTCCAGAGGGAAGTACAGAATAAACAGTTCAGCCAGTTGCGAAGTGAAGCAGTAAGGAGATTCAAGATTGGGCAGGAAGTCCTAGTGTGTGATTACCGAGAAGACAAGTGGACACCTGGTAGGATAGCTACAAGAACTGGACCACAGATGTACACAGTGTATGTTGGAGATCAGACATGGAGATGTCATGTGGACGAGACACTGGATGCTCAACAAAAGGACACACCCGAGTCGACTGCATCCAACAAGATGGACGCATGCTGTTGTCGGACATACCTGTCAGTGATGATGTCACTAACAGCAACATGACACCAGAAACCAAGAGCGTTGTCTGAGACAAGACACCTATTAAACCTGATGTCACTCCCCCGGTCCAAAAGTGCTATCCTGAAAGAAACAGAGCACCAACCAAAAGTCTGAATCTTTAGAATTGTGAAGTTAGTTATGGAAACAACAGGAATTCTGTAGATGCTGGAAATTCAAGCAACACACGTCAAAGTTGCTGGTGAATGCAGCAGGCCAGGCAGCATCTGTAGGAAGAGGTACAGTCAACGTTTCAGGCCGAGACCCTTCGTCAGGACTAACTGAAGGAAGAGTTAGTAAGAGATTTGAAAGTGGGAGGGGGAGGAGGAGATCCAAAATGATAGGAGAAGACAGGAGGGGGAGGGATGGAGCCAAGAGCTGGACAGGTGATTGGCAAAGGGGATATGAGAGGATCATGGGACAGGAGGCCTGGGGAGAAAGACAGAGGGGGGGTTAACCCAGAGGATGGGCAAGGGGTATAGTCAGAGGGACAGAGGGGGAAAAAGGAGAGTCAGAGAAAGAATGTGCAGACTGGGAGACCGCTTTGCTGAACACCTACGCTCTGTCCGCCAGAGAAAGCAGGACCTCCCAGTGGCCACACATTTTAATTCCACATCCCATTCTGACATGCCTATCCACGGCCTCCTCTACTGTAAAGATGAAGCCACACTCGGGTTGGAAGAACAACACCTTATATTCCGTCTGGGTAGTCTCCAACCTGATGGCATGAACATTGACTTCTCTAACTTCCGCTAATGCCCCACCTCCCCCTCGTACCCCATCCGTTATTTATTTACATACACACATTCTTTCTCTCTCTCTCCTTTTTCTCCCTCTGTCTCTCTCACCATACCCCTTGCCCATCCTCTGGGCTTTCCCCCTCCCCCTTTTCTTTCTCCCTAGGCCTCCTGTCCCATGATCCTCTCATATCCCCTTTGCCAATCACCTGTCCAGCTCTTGGCTCCATCCCTCCCGCTTCTGTCTTCTCCTATCATTTTGGATCTCCCACTCCCTCCCACTTTCAAATCTCTTACTAACTCTTCCTTCAGTTAGTCCTGACGAAGGGTCTCGGCCTGAAATGTCGACTGTACCTCTTCCTAGAGATGCTGCCTGGCCTGCTGCGTTCACCAGCAACTTTGAAGTTAGTTATGGACTATTTTTATGAAAACATGTTTATTTGGAATACGAGTTTACAAAAGGGAAATTGAATATTTTGTACATATACAGTTTTTTATGTTGCATTAATCTTTAAGGGGAGGAAGTGTAATGTATGGATCTTTTTCTTTCAGAGCAATGCCCCCCCCACCTCCTAACACCATGTATTGATCTGTTGTCTACACATGTGCATTGTTTTCTCTCTCTCTCTCGCTGCAATGTGAATACATCAATTAAAGTCATCTCCCATGTGTGTTCTTTTATTTAATTGATGTCATTGTGCACAGACACAACATCACCAACCTCTCAAAACACCTCATCACAATGGAAGTATGTGCTGCTGGACGACAGTCATCGAGGCAGTTCAACATGTTCTTCTTAAGCACTGATATAGGGGAAGCCTGTTTGAAGCAGGTAGGTAAGTCAGACTGCCGAAGTGAGAGGTTAAAGATCTCATTAAAGAGCTGATTATCACAGGTCTCTAGTACTTGGCCAGATACCTCAACTGGGCCGGATGCTTTTCATGGGTTTACCCTCCTGAAGGCTGTTCACACATCGGTCTCAGAGACTGAACTCACAGGATCACCAGGGGAGGGGCTGTGGGAGTTTGTGACGGTTCCTCCACATGCTTTGACTGTCAAAGTAAGCACAGAAGACATTGAGCTCATCTGGAAGCAAAGCCCTGTTGTCGTTTATGTCACTTGATTCAACTTTACAAGAGGTAACAGCATTCAAACCCTACCACAATTGTCCAGTAGTCGTCATTGATTCAAGTGTAATGCCTTGGTAAAGGTTTCGCTGCTAATGCTGTAGGGTATTTCATGTAATGGTCTTCCTGCAGAAACAATGGTTGGGTTATTGTTAGAGATAATGGGTGCTTCAGAATGTGACCATCCGATCAGGAGAGAAGGTTGAGGGAGCGGGGTTGTTTGTGCCTGACACCGGTCTGAGTTTTTGTCCTTGTTTGGCAGGAGATGAAGAGTGAAGACACTGGATAGAACTGGTCGTAGAATTCAATTTGGTGGGGACCATGATTTGACGGAACAAGTTGTGGACAAGTTGATGGAACAAGTTACATTTGGACACATCTCTTTAGCGGGGCAGCAGTATGGTCGCATTGTTTATTCCAGGAACCAGCTGATTGCGCTTATGCCGGCCGGTTTAGCGAACAGAGCGGCGGACACCCCAGCTGAAATTTGGAGGAAAACACATAGGATGCACAGGGGGATCAAAAAGGCAAGGAAAGAGGACCGGGTCGAGACAACGGAGACTTATGGAGAAGAGGAGTTCACTGGGTAATAAAATGGACGAGTTGATGGCTCTAGCCAGGAGTCAGAAAACATTTCGAGAGTGCAGTGTTATGTGTTTCACTGGAACGGGGCTGCATGTGGACATACCCGACCAAAACTTTTCCATGGAGGGCTTCCAGACCGTTCGGGTTGACCGGAAGTACACTGAGAGCAGTAAGCATAAAGGAGTTGTGGGCTTGCTGTTCTGGTTAACAACGGATGGTGCAATCCTGGTCATATTACGATCGAGGAATGTGTTTGTAGCCCGGATATTGAACTTTTTGCTGTTAGACTCCGGCCATATTCCACCGAGATACAACACTGGGCGTCACGGGAGGTTGTTCCTGCCTGTGGCCATCGAACTTTGCAGCTCCTCCCGTGGAGGGTCAGACACCCTGAGCCAATAGGCTGGTCCTGGACTTATTTCCAGCTGGCGTAGTTTGCATTTTGTTGTTTGATTGTTTGTGGTTTTTGTATTGCTATATTTATGCTCTCTTCTTGGTTGGTGCAGCTGTAACGAAACCCGATTTCCCTCGGGATCAATAAAGTATGTCTATGGAAGTCTACGGATGATCAGTGAGTATGACTCCTGAGAGACTTCAGCTGCAGCCTGTGCACATTTGACTATTTAATTATAGTGCGTCCTTTTTTAGTTTTTTTTTCTTTCTTTTCTTTACCAACTCTTTAGTTAATATTCATAAATATACCTCCTTTAATTAAATGTAGTGTGCATTCTGTTATTTCTTGGCAATGAGCTGTATCAGGGCAGCAAATCACATAGCATTCACACGAACTGGGGCTTGGGTGGGAAAGACATCCCAATCTCATAGGTTTGGTGGGAATAGAGGGAGTATATCCTAAATATACAAGGCCAGAAAATGGTGGGTTTCATTGCAAAACATTTCCTGAGACCCCCGGAAAGAAGGGGTGCATTGTGGGGGTATCGTCATGGATTGAGTTCGTTGGATGGAGTGTGATTGCCCTGAGCATTGATCAAGTGGGTTGTGTGTTTAAGCCTGAGTTAAACTATTGTCCGGTAAAGTGATTAAGATACATGGGTATGGATGCCACAGGGATTGAGTGGTGGTGCGAATCATTGGGATTACCTGTAGCTAATGCTTGTGTATTGAGTGGAGTGGATATTCGTAGCCCAGATGAATTGTTGCTTGGGAGTTTAATTACCATTAAAGCATTAGAACAGTTACGATCATGGAGCAGAGGTTTGACAAAATGGTGGGTAAAGATTTCATTTTAGTTCAGACCAGCGCTGATTTAACAGCAGTGGATCTGCCCAGTACACAGGAGAGGGGAGACCATGGACTGCATATTCTTTCCAAGAAGAATGGAGTGCAGGTGAGGGTTCCTAATCGCAAGCTGAGTTTCTCATAGCTGGGGGCGTAGACTTTAAAGACAAGATGCTCTCGTTTCTGCAGAGCAAGGGGAAGGAGTGGTCAGATGTGGAAGGTCTAATGAGTCCTCCAGCGAGGGGTGGGAATTCTGAGTTGGTACTGGCCCTTAAATCCCTGGCAAGTAACTAGCAAAGTGCACCAATGGAGAGTCCCAGATATCGCAGGCTGAGGATTTTCTTGGGGGCAAAGCCCAGCCCCGAGGGGGAGGAGAAGTATAACTGCACCGGTCCAATGAAATAATGCCCACGCAACATATAGATGTCCTTGAATATTTATTTTATTTCCCTCTCTCTCTTTATTCAGTAGATACCATGAAAACTACAAGAAAATAAAGGACATAAAGTTTGAAACATACATCTCTCTGTCTTTTAAAGTCTCTCAAGCTAGTGTCCACCAATAAACAGGCCCAAACACGTTAGCACATCAGAAGTGTGCTGAAATCAAACAAATCACTAAAATGTATCACACTGTTCATATAAAGACACCTCAACAACATTATACAAAACAAATTAAGAAAAACAATTACCGTGTGCGCCTTTTGGACCACATGCAGAATGAGGTTATTTTAGGGCCATGTGTCTTTCTCTGCTTCCATGTTGGTTCTGACCCATAATGCCACAGTCATGCTTTTATCAAACTCTGGTCATGTGACCTGTTAACTCTGGTCATGTGACCCATTACACTCTGCATTAAATAAACCTTACATAAAATATTTTAAGGTGATAAATTAATCATGAATTTATGACAAAAACATATAAAATAAACATTTCAATGAAACATGTTCCTGAAACAGTTACACTCCCACCAAATTACTATGCTTTATGATAACCTTTATACAAATATTTGAATAAATCTAGCAATTTCCAGAACCAAATAATTGGTATTTGTACCAAACTCTAAGGTCAAGACGGATACTTTAAACTCTCCACACAGGTATGTTTAGAAATTAGTTCCATTGGAACACATTTTAGTTGTTCTTTACAAGGACAACTAATTTATGAATAAGACGTTCAAGAATAGATGGATTAATGAGTTGTTGACCCTCTTTTCCTAGCTCTTTATTTCCTAATTGTATTGTGGCTCTTCGCATCAATCCATCTTCATCTTCACAAACATCAAGCACTCTTCCAAGTCTCCATTCACTACGAGGAATCCTTTCCTCTTTTACGATGACAATATCTCCAATCTTCACATTTCGTCTTGAAGAGTGCCAGCGCTGTCTGAAGGTGATGTTTGCTAGATATTCCTTCTTCCATCTGCTCCAGAATTGCTCTGTCAGATATTGCACTCTGTACCACCTTTTCCTGGCATACAGATCTTCTGCCATAAATTTTCCTGGTGGAGGCAGCGGGACAGATGTTTTCATGGTAAGTAAATAGTTTGATGTAAGTGGCTGTAGACCTTTGGGATCATTGATGCTGTCAGTGGTGAGTGGGTGCTGTTTATAGTTGACATGGCCTCATAGAAAAAGGTTCTCGAAGAAGCATCATCTAATCTTCCAGTGCTCTGTAAGAGGACTGAGCTTAGGACACTCCTAACTGTCCTAATCTGTCGTTCCCAAACACCTCCCATGTGACTGGCATCAGGTACATTCATGGTGAAGTCATATAGTTTTTCGGCCAGGTAAGCCGTCAGTCTGTCTTTGTCCACTTCCTTTCAGGCTTTTGTCAGTTCATTTTTCGCTCCAACAAAGCTTCTCCCTTGATCCAATCTGATTTGTCTTACAGCTCCACGGATAGCTATAAAACGTGGTAAAGCATTTATGAAGACATCAATTGTTATATCTTCCAACATTTCTATGTGAATTGCCCTCGAGGACAGACCGGTGAATATGAGACTGTATCTCTTGTACTCTTTACGACCTTGCTTAGTGTGAAATGGTCCAAAACAATCTGTCCCACAGTATGAGAATGGTCGCGAGAGATCAACACGGTTAGCAGGAAGGTCCGCTATCTTTTGCATTTCTGTTGGCCTGCGAGCTTTCCTGCACGTAACAAATTGTTTGATGTAGTTCGCCACAGCTTTGCTGCCACCAACAACTCAGTAACCATTTCCTCTCAGTTTGTTAAGGGTTTGTCCTCTGCCTTGATGCTGAGTTTTTCCACGGCAGTAATCTAGGATCAGATGTGTGACCACACCATCTCTTGGTAGGATTACTGGATTCTTCAAGTCGAGAGGTAAAGAAGCTTTCTTTAATCACCTTCCCACCCTGAGAGCACCATCTTGCAATACTGGGTCAAGTTGGAACAGTGGATGTCCATGTGGCAGTTTGTCATGACTCAGTATTCGCATTTCCTCTTTGAAGGCATCCCTTTGTGCCAATTTTACAAGCTCAAGACTGGCCTTTCTTCTGTCTTCGACATTTACGGGTTTTGCTGCTTTGGTTCTCTTTGCTAGTTGCTGGATCCGGGCAACCACAGTCAATGCTGTGTGCCATTTTGAGAACCGTTTAAGTCTCTCCAAAAAATTGTCCTCTTTTACCACCTTTGTTTCCTGGGCTTCTCTTTCTTTGATCAAATGACGCTTCTCTTCTCTGAAGCAATCTAATTCATTGACAAGTGAATTATTCTGCATATGAAGTGTCTTTAGTGCTTCAGTTAATTGATCAATCTTGTCGACATTTTTTAGTAATTCTGCCTCCAGGTACTCCCTCTCATTCTTGACTTTGTCTGACATTTCCTGGACATTTTCAAGTTCTTCTTGGAGGAGAGATTTGTCATCCTCTAAAATTTTGACTTTTTGATTCAAGTTTATAGTCTCTTGCTGGCAAGCTTTTGTTTCCTGCTCAAGCTGTGTAATTATTTCACCTTTTTAATGAGTCTCCACTCTGAGACAAAACTCTAACTGTTGAAGCTTCTCAGGCAGTGAGTGTTTTACTTGCCCCAAGTTGTAAACCTCTCCTTTCTCGACTGTAAGCGTGTTCGCCAGGGATTGCACTTCCGAAGACTGTGGCTCATTGACCTGGGACTTGTGGTCAACTTGTGATATGCTCTTTCTCCCAGGGTTTCCATCTCTGAAGTCTGATTTAAGGGCTCTAATGACAGTGGCTGGTGTCAATGGTGGAAATTCCTTGACAGATACATAATGGCACAGACCTGTCACTTCTGTTGGCTTTGCGACCCGTGGTGAGCTGCCAACAATGCTCCAACCCAGGTCAGTGTTGATGGCATATGGCTCATTGTCACCTCCTGTAATGACTTGTCGTGGTGCCAACACTCGTGCATAGTTGCAGCCTATCAGGAGTCCGACCTCGCAAACCATCTGCTCTGGTATTTCTTGTGCTACTCCATTCAGATGTTTCCACCTTTTAGCCATTTCAGGGGTAGGAATGTGGGAACGTTCGAGTGGGATGAAATCTCTGATATAGGCAGGTGGCAAATTCATAAAACTTTGCGAGGAAAACCCTCTAACTCTAAGCCCACTAACTCTTCAACTCTGAACAATGGAATCTTTTCTCATCATAGTGGTAAACCTTAACTTGACTGGTTCTAATCCTGCCCCCCTCTTCTCACATACCTCTTGGTCTACAAAAGTGTTGCTACTCTATGTATCAAATAGGGCATACACTAAGGTCTCTATTTTAGAGGTGGTGATTGAAGAAATCCATACAGGCAATATCATGGATGTACTCCCACCATCGCCTCTGTCTATGCAGCAAGAAAGGGAAGATGTGTTTTCTTCCACTTGCATAACATGAGAAAATGTGTGTGTTGCAGCAGAAGGACGATCTTCATGAAGGGGTGTTGGATGATGTTTCTTACGTATGCCACAAGTAGCTTTGCTCTTACAATCCTTTGAATTATGTCCTTTCCTAAGACAGCCAAAGCACAGGTTATTGTCCAATATGAATCTTCTCTTGTCCTCCACAGTCTTATTGGTGAGCTTCTGGCATTTGTGGATGGAGTGGCTTTCTTCACAGCACACGCATGTGACTGGGTTTGAAGATGAAAACGAAACGTTTACCTTCCTGGATCCGTCTGAATCCTTTGAGCTGTTCTCCATGGCCCTGTACGTTTCCATCACTGTGCTTGATTTGTCCGACGCTTTCACATTTGTAACGAACGCGTTAGCCTTTGTGCACTTCATATCTCTAGATGGCTTTTCTTCAATAGGCTTCAAGGCATGAAAGAATGTTACAGGATTGCATGCGATTTCTGCTTCTTGAGCTACAAAATCAGCAAGCCCCTTGAAATCAGGGAATTTCCCCGTTTGTCGCAACTGCTTTGTGACATGCCGATTCCAGCCAGAGGTCACTCAATCAGGGAGTGTTTGGAGTACCTTTTGATTCTCTTCACAGTCATTTAACACCTCAAGCCCTTTGATATGTGACATGGCATTGCTACAGGCTGTCAGAAAATCTCTGTATTGTCTCAGTTTAACTGACTCCCTTGAGCCAATCTTTGGCCAGTTATTCAGTTTTTCTCTAAATGCGCGCTGGATTACAAAGGGGTGGCCATACCGAGCATTCAAAGCCTCCCATGCCTGGTCGTCAGCTTCATCACCCTTTCTGTAGAAGCTTCCTTCCAATACAGATCGTGCCTCACCACTGATGTATTTCTGTAAGTAGAACAACCTGTCAGCTGGATTTGTGCATCGCGGTCCTATCGATGGCTTAAAACTTGTGCTCCACTCTAAGAACCTAAGTGGGTCCCCTGAGAAGATTGAGGGCTCGGGTGTAGGGAGTCTGGTGACAACCATCGTGTCATGTAGGGCTTGTACTAATGATCCTTCATTGTT
This sequence comes from Mobula birostris, assembly GCF_030028105.1. Lineage (NCBI taxonomy): Eukaryota > Metazoa > Chordata > Chondrichthyes > Myliobatiformes > Myliobatidae > Mobula > Mobula birostris. The sequence continues at coordinate 157,670,606 of NC_092375.1, forward strand.
AGTACTGTTTGTTTGTTCATTATTATAGTTCTTACATGTTTGCCCCCCCCTTTCATTTCTTTATAAGGTATTGGAAGACAATTAGCCAGCTAACTGCTTGCTGTTCTACTTTCCTGCAAGGCCTCACCTGAGTCAGCTTCAGAGTAGGCCTTCAGCTTTGCCGCTATTACTTGAAGATCTCTCTAACTTTCCAGTCTTTTAAGTTCTTGCCTTTGTACACCGATAGCCTCCTCCATCTCCATTTCGGCCTGCTTTGCAGCAAACTGTGCAGCACACTCTGCTCTTTTTGCTGTGATGCTTTGCTGTTCTGATAAACAGCTTGAGTGGTGGCTATGAACAGTGGATTTGGAGATTGTAGTCCCAAATATCAACTGGGCATACTCTTTGTCAAGCACCATACGAAGCCTTGCTTCTTCTGCCTTAGCATCAAACTCCTCTTGCCCCACTTCTCTTATACGTATGTTCATTAGCCCCATTAAATCTGCTGTTACTGCTGTGCAGGAATCCATCTTTCTTCTAATCTCAGTAGAAGGTGCTGTTTGGGATCGTATATTTTCATACACATCTTTCACTTGTGTCTCCAGCCCTTCAACAGCATCCATCATGTCACGTAAGTCTCAGTCAGAGCACTCATCCTTAAGTTTGGTACGTGTAGCTCTACGTTGGTCTTTCCAGCTTTCATATAGCTTGATGAATTCACTCTCCCTCTGAGAAGCCTCTTGTTGCTTAAGCTCCAGCATTTTTGGGGTCAACTTCCTTTCCCGTGAAGATTTCCTAGGTCCTACTCTCTTTAAAGTAGCATTAAACATGTTTTAAAAAAAGAAACACTGTATCTATCACAAAGTTATTGCTGAGTATGCATATAACCTTTTGCAACTATGTAATTGTCAGTGCAATTCAAGTTCAAATATTTGGCAACTGTTTAGACAAAAAAACCTCCAAATACTCTTTTGATTATGCGTTTGAACTCTCAGATCAAGAACACCATTAGAACATTCATAACAATGCCACTAGTAAAGCAGGAACAACAATTAGACTATAATGATAAATCAGTTACTTTTCTCATCAATAAACCAGTATTTTAACAAGTATTTCTCAAATTTTACGTATGTCCATAAGGTAGTAAAGGTAGCACAGTCAATCCTGACACCATCTGCAGAGCCGCACTTTCCTGCCTGAAGACAGACACTGCAATCTGAAGCCCGTAGAGATGATATTTGCAAAGTTATAGCCTACTCTGGTAAACGTTGCTCTCTCTTGGTGAAATCACGGTATTCTCAACCCGACGGTGTCAGGAGCCACACTCCCGTTTTCTCTCGTGAATCGACAAGCCCTTTCTGCAACGACTTCTCCGGCCACCCGCTGCTCCAGCGATCGTGCTTCCTCCTCTCTTCTTCCCGGACACGCGGCGCTCCTTACTTTGAACTCTCGGCCTTGTTGGCTGCATATTTTCACTGTAACTGCACCGGTCCAATGAAATAATGCCCACGCAAAAAATAGATGTCCTTGAGGATTTATTTTATTTCTCGCTCTCTCTTTCTTCAGTAGACACCATGAAAACTACAAGAAAATAAAGGACATAAAGTTTGAAACATGCATCTCTCTGTCTTTTAAAGTCTCCCAAGCTAGCGTCTGCTGATAAACAGGCCCAAACACGTTAGTACATCAGAACTGTGCTGAAATCAAATAAGTCACTAAAATGTATCACACTGTTCATATAAAGACGCCTCAACAACATTATATACTGCATCGATGGAAACCTGGAAAGATGCACTATTTACTGAGGAAGCATGGAAAAAGAACTGGGCTTCTGGTCAGATTGAAGCTGAGGGGCTTCAGGGACCCTATGCCCACCATCCTACTAGCTAATGTGCAAGCCATAGAGAACAAGGTGGATGATCTTAAAGGGAGACTCACCTACTGCAGGGAGATGCAGAACTGCTGTGTTTTCTGTTTCACCAAGACATGGCTCTCCCCTGCCATCCCCGACTGTGCCATCCGACCGGAGGGATTTTCGATCCATCAGATGGACCGCACGGCACCTTCAGGCAAGACGAGGGGAGGTGGTGTCTGCCTACTGACCTACACTGCATGGTGCTCGGACACAGTGGCACTGACAAGCTCCTGCAGCCTGGACCTGGAACACCTGTCAGTGAAGTGTCATCCCTACTGTCTGCCATGGGAATTCACCTCGGTCATACTCACAGTGGTCTACATTCCCCCCCAGGCGGAGGTGGAGTGTGCTCTGAACATACTGTATGCCACCATCAGTGAACTTGAGACCAAGTATCTGGAGGCTTTGCTCATTACAGCCGGGGACTTTAACCAGGCCAACCACAGAAAGGCACTGCCAAAGTTATACCAACATGTCTCCTGCCCCACTAGAGGCCTGAATATACTTGACCACTGCTACACAGCAGTCAAGGATGCCTACTGTTCTGTCCCATGACTTCACTTCGGAAAATTGGACCATCAGGCCGTACTCCTCCTCCCGGCTTACAAACAGAAACTGAAGCAGGAGGTCACGGTGTCAAATGTAGTGTCGCGTTGGATGGAGGAAATGGATGAGGTCCTCCGTGACTGCTTTGACTTGGTAGACTGGTTAGTATTCAAGGACTTGGCAGCTAACCTCGATGAGCATGCCTCAACTGTCACAGACTTTATTTGGAAATGCATAGAGGACTGTGTATTTCGCAAGACAATCCGGGTATTCCCTAACCAGAAACCTTGGATGAATTATGAGGTCAAGTCCCTTTTAAAGGCTAGATCTGCGGCTTTTAGGTCCGGGGATACCAGTCGCTACATGGAATCCAGGCATGAACTCCGGAAAGCTATTAAAGGCGCCAAGAGGCAATATCGAGCCATGTTGGAAGCCCAGGCTAACCAGATGGATGCCAGCAGACTATGGCAGGGTCTAAATGAGATCACTGGGCACAAAGAAAAGGCTGGGAATATCAATAACTGTGGCGCTTCGCTTCCTGATGAACTTAACATATTCTACGCAAGATTCGAACAGAAGAGGAACATTCCGCTCCCTCCGGATGAACTGGACCTGGTGGCATCGAGATTCATCATCACCGAGGAGGACGTTAGAAGGGCCTTGCTGAAGATAAATCCAAGGAAGGCGATGGGCCCAGATGACGTGATGGGTTCTCCAGGACAGTGAAAGCGAGCTAGCTGGAGTGTTTGCTGACATCTTTAGCTGCTCCTTGCTCCAGTCTAAGATCCCCTCATGTTTTAAGAAGGCAACGATAATCCCAGTGCCGAAGAAGAGCAAGATGGCATGGCTGAATGACTATCAACCTGTGGCTCTGACATCAATTGCTATGAAGTGCTTCGAGAGATTGGTTATGGCACACATCAACCACAGCCTACCGGTCAACCTCGACACTTTGCAATTCGCCTACCGGAGTAACAGGTCAACAGCAGATGCCATCTCTCTGGCCCTACGTTCCTCCTTAGAACACCTGGAGAATAAAGATGCATACGTAAGGCTCCTTTTCATTGACTACAGCTCTGCCTTTAATACCATCATTCCAAATAAACTGATTCTTAAGCTCCGGAACCTGGGCCTTAGCACTCAGGTCTGCAGCTGGATCTTCAACTTCCTCACAGACAGGACCCAGGCTGTCAAAATAGGGGACAAGCTCTCCTCTACAATCACTCTGAGCACCGGCTCCCCACAAGGCTGTGTACTCAGCCGCCTGCTGTACTCACTGTACACCCATGATTGTGTAGCCAAGTTTCCACTGAACTCAATATATAAATTTGCTGATGACACCACAATTGTAGGCTGTATCTTGGGTAATGATGAGTTTGAGTACAGAGGAGAAATTTAGAACCTGGTGGCATGGTCCGAAGACAATAACCTATCCCTCAACATGAGCAAAACGAAGGAATTGGTTGTTGACTTCAGAAGGAGTAGCGGACCACATGACCCAAATTAAATCGGTAGTGTGCAAGTGGAACAGGTCAAAAGCTTTAAGTTCCTCGGGTTCAATATCACAAATGACCTGACTTGGTCCAACCAAGCAGAGTCCACTGCCAAGAAGGCCCACCAGCACCTTTACTTCCTGAGAAAACTGAAGAGATTTGGCCTGTCCCCTAAAACCCTCACTAATTTTTATAGATACACTGTAGAAAGCATTCTTCTAGGGTGCATCACAGCCTGGTATGGAAGTTGTCCTGTCCAAGAGTGGAAGAAGCTGCAGAAGATCGTGAACATGGTGCAGCACATCACACAAACCAATCTTCCGTCCGTGGACTCACTTTACACCGCACGATGTCGGAGCAGTGCTGCCAGGATAATCAAGGACATGACCCACCCAGCCAACACACTTTTCATTCCTCTTCCCTCCGGGAGAAGGCTCAGGAGCTTGAAGACTCGTACAGCCAGATTTGGGAACAGCTTCTTTCCAACTGTGATGAGACTGCTGAACGGATCCTGACCCAGATCTGGGCCATACCCTCCAAATACCTGGACCTGCCTCTCGGTTTTTTTGCACTACCTTACTTCCCATTTTTCTATTTTCTATTTATGATTTATAATTTAAATTTTTAATATTTACTATCGATTTGTAATCCAGGGAGCGGGAAGCGCAGAATCAAATATCGCTGTGATGATTGTATGCTCTAGTATCAATTGTGTGGTGACAATAAAGTATAAAGTATATAAAACAAATTAAGAAAAACAATCACCGTGTGCGCCTCTTGGACCACATGCTGAATGAGGTTGTTTTAGGGCCATGTGTCTTTCTCTGCTTCCATGTTGGTTCTGACCCATAATGCCACAGTCATGCTTTTATCAAACTCTGGTCATGTGACCCGTTACACTCTGCATTAAATAAACCTTACATAAGATATTTTAAGGTGATAAATTAATCATGAATTAATGACAAAACCACATAAAATAAACATTTCAATGAAACATATTTCTGACACAGTTACAAGTATGAGAGTTGGGCCAGCAGACCTCCCAGATGCTGGATAAGTGACAGTGCTCTGATACTGTGAAAAGTCAGCGACTGGTAGGGAGTATGAAAGGTCTGGCTGCTGAGGTAACAAGAGCCTTAATGACCCTTTGGCATAACCGTGGGCCACATGCAAGCACTAGAAAATGTTTTGGCGTGACTGGAAGTCCAATGGAGCATATGACGGTGTTTAGGAACATACTTCAGGAGAAGGAGAAGAAACTTTCCACTTGCAGTTTTCAGCTAGAGAGACAGCTGAGCTGCTTGTGGCACTGAAGGGCCATCTAAATGGCTGAGGTGAATCAGATAAGGATGGAAGAAGTGGCGAAAGGTGTACAGTCATAGGACATGATTACTTTCGGCCTCCAATTGTCTCATATGACGCACCACCTCCCTCAATTGTTGAGCCGATCAGAGAATTAAGCGAGGGGGAGAATGCAATGGAGGAGCAGGAGGCCCCTGTCAGCAGAGTGCAGTGCTTGATAGCGGCCCCCATTGCTAAAGTGACCCCTGATATCCCAGAACTGGTAGTGTTAAAAGAGATTGTGGCAGATCTGAGAACTGAGGTGTCCCGGTTGTTACCAGAGGGTGCAGCCACCAAACAAGACAAAGCTGATAGGGAGCAGCGGTTATTTAAAAAGGGAGCTTTATGAGCATTTGTCCATTGTATGTGGCCTATCAGCGGCTATAACCAGAGCACCAGTCGTGAGATAGATAGCAGTGAAGGTTCAGGCATAAAAGGGAGACACTGCCTAGCATAGCGGCATTCAACAGAGTGACCTGAGGCAGAGTGGTAGGGCTTTGGCTTATTCGGGCTTCGGTGATATCGGGTCAAGGCGAGATAAATTACCTGTGAGGAATAGAAACAGGACGTATGTCTGTGAGGCCAGTGTTCTGTACTGGGTGTCAGATGTGAGAAGTCCGGGAGACTCCCATCTCCCGGATGGCCACATCTGCACTAGGTGCATCGAGCTACAGCTCATTAGGAACCAGGTTAGGAAATTGGAGATGCAGCTCGATGACCTTCGTTTGGTCAGGGAAAGTGAGGAGGTGATAGAGAGGAACTGTAGGCAAGTAATCACACCGGGGCCTCGAGAGACAGATAAGAGGGTAGCAATCAGGAGAGGGAAAGGGAAGAGTCAGATACAAGAGAGTATCCCTGTGGTTATCCTTCTTAACAATAAGTACTCCTGTTTGAGTACTGTTGGGGGGATGGCCTACCTGGGGGAAGCAACAGTGGCTACGCTTCTGGCAGAGTCTGGCCCTGTGACTCAGAAGGGTAGGGAGAGGAAGAAGGCATCAGCAAAAGGGGATTCTATAGTTACGGGGTCAGACAGGTGACTCTGTGGATGCAGGAAAGAAACCCGGATGGTAGTTTGCCTCCCAGATGCCAGGGTCCGGGACGTTTCTGATTGTGTACGTGATATCCTGAAGTGAGAAGGTGAACAGCCAGAGGTCGTGGTGCATATTGGTACCAACGATATAGGCAGGAAAAGGGATGAGGTCCTGAAAACAGACTACAGGGAGTTAGGAAGGAAGCTGAGAAGCAGGACCATAAAGATAGTCATCTCGAGATTACTGTCTGTGCCACGTGACAGTGAGTATAGGAATAGAGTGAAGTGGAGGATAAATGCGTGGCTGAGGGATTGGAGCAGGGGGTAGGGATTCAGATTTTTGGATCAATGGGACCTCTTTTGGGGAAGGAGTGACCTGTACAAAAAGGACAGTTTGCACTTGAATCCGAGGGGTCCAATATCTGGCAGAGAGGTTTGCTAAGGTTTTTGGGGAAAGTTCAAACTAAAATTGCTGGGGGGGGGGGGCATGGTGGGGGAACCGAACTGAAGAGACGGAGGAAAAGGTCGTTAACTCACAAACAGAAAAAGCTTGGAGACAGTGCGAGAGGGAGGATAGACAGGTGATAGAGAAGGGATACGCTCAGACCGATGGTTCGAGATGTGTCTATTTTAACGCAAGAAGCATCATGAACAAAGCGAATGAACTTAGAGCCTGGATCAGTACTTGGAGCTATGATGTTGTGACCATTACAGAAACTTGGATGGCTCAGGGGCAGGAATGGTTACTTAGAGTGCCAGGTTTCAGATGTTTCAGAAAGGACAGGGGGGGAGGCAAAAGAGGTGGGGGCGTGGCACTGTTGATCTGATATAGAGTCATGGCTGCGGAAAAGGAGGAAATCATGGAGGGATTGTCTGTTGAATCTCTGTGGGTAGAAGTTAGGAACAGGAAGGGGTCAATAACTCTACTGGGTGTTTTTTATAGACCACCCAATTGTAACAGAGACATCTAGGGGAAGATAGGGAGACAGATTCTGGAAAGGTATAATAATAACAGGGATGTCGTGGTGAGAGATTTTAATTTCCCAAATATTGATTGGCATCTCCCTAGAGCAAGGGGTTTAGATGGGGTGGAGTTTGTTAGATGTGTTCAGGAAGGTTTCCTGATGCAATATGTAGATAAGCCTACAAGACGAGAGGCATGATCTGGTATTGGGAAATGAGAATGGTCAGATGACAGGTCTCTCACTGGGAGAGCATTTTGGAGATAGTGATTACAATTCTATCTCCTTTACCATAGCATTGGAGAAAGATAGAAACAGACAAGTTAGGAAAGTGTTTAATAGGAGTAAGGGGAAATACGAAGCTATCAGGCAGGAACTTGGAAGCATAAATTGGGATCAGGTGTTCTTAGGGAAATGCACGGCAGAAATGTGGCAAACATTCAGGGGATATTTGCTTGCTGTTCTGCATAGGTACATTCCATTGAGACAGGGAAAGGATCGTAGGGTACAGGAACCATGGCGTACAAAGGCTGTTGAAAATCTAGTCAAGAAGAAAAGAAAAGGTTCAAATAACTAGGTAATGATAGAGGTTGAGAAGGTTATAAGGTGAGTAGGAAGGAGCTTAAAAATGAAATTAGGAGAGCCAGAAGGGGCCATGAGAAGCCCTTGGTGAGCAGGATTAAAGAAAACCCCAAGGCATTCTACAAGTATGTGAAGAGCAAGCGAATAAGACATGAGAGAATAAGACCAATCAAGTGTGACAGTCGAAAAGTGTGAATGGAACTGGAGGAGAAAGCAGAGGTACTTAATGAATACCTTGCTTCAGTATTCACTATGGAAAAGGATCTTGGTGATCGTAGGGATGACTTACAGTGGATTAAAAAGCTTGAGCATATAGACATTAAGAAAGAGGACGTGTTGGAGCTTTTGGAAAGCATCAAGTTGGATAAGTCGCCGGGACCAGAATAGATGCATCCCAGGCTACTGTGGGAGACAAGGGAGGAGATTGCTGAGCCTCTGGCAATGATCTTTGCATCATCAATGAGGACAGGAGAGGTTCCAGTGGACTGGAGGGTTGCAGATGTTGTTCCTTATTCAAGAAAGGGATAGAGATAGTCCCGGAAATTATAGACCAATGAGTCTTACTTCAGTGGTTGGTAAGTTGATGGAAAAGATCCTGAGAGGCAGGATCTATGAACATTTGGAGAGTTATAATATGATTAGGAATAGTCAGAATGGCTTTGTCAAGGCAGGCCATGCCTTACGAGCCTGATTGAATTTTTTGAGGATGTGATAAACACATTGATGAAGGTAAAGCAGTAGATGTAGTGTATATGGATTTCATCAAGGCATTTGATAAGGTACCCCATGCAAGGCTTATTGAGAAAATAAGGAAGCATGGGATCCATGGGGACTTTGCTTGGGGATCCAGAATTGGCTTGCCCACAGAATACAAAGGGTGGTTATAGAAGGGTCATATTCTCCATGGAGGTCAGTGACCAGTGGTGTGTCTCAGGGATCTGTTCTGGGACCCCTTCTCTTTGTGATTTTTATAAGTGACCTGGACGAGGAAGTAGAGGGATGGGTTAGTAAATTTGCTGATGACACAAAGGCTGAGGGGTGTTGTGGATAGTGTGAAATGCTGTCAGAGGTTACAGCGGGACATCAATAGGATGCAAAACTGGGCTGAGAAGTGGCAGATGGAGTTCAACCCAGATAAGTGTGAGGTGGTTTATTTTAGTAGGTCAAATATGATGGCAGAATATAGCATTAATGGCAAGACTCTTGGCAGCGTGGAGGATCAGAGGGATCTTGGGGTCCAAGTCCACAGGACACGCAAAGCTGCTGCACAGGTTGACTCCGTGGTTAAGAAGGCAAATGGTGTATTCATCAATCATAGGATTGAGATTAAGAGCCGAGAGGTAATGTTACAGCTATATAGGACCCTGGTCAGACCCCACTTGGAGTACTTTGATCAGTTCTGGTCACCTCACTACAGGAAGAATGCAGAGACTATAGAAAGGGTGCAGAGGAGATTTACAAGGATGTTACCTGGATTGGGGAGCATACCTTATGAGACTAGGTTGAGTGAACTCGGCCTTTTCTCCTTGGAGCGGCGGAGGATGAGGGGTGACCTGATAGAGGTGTATAAGATGATGAGAGACATTGATTGTGTGGATAGTCAGAGGCTTTTTCCCAGGGCTAGCATGAAAGGGCACAGTTTTAAGGGCTTGGAAGTAGGTACAGAGATGTCAGGGGCAAGTTTTTTATGCAGAGAATGGTAAGTGTGTGGAGTGGGCTGCTGTGACAATGGTGGAGGTGGATACAATAGGGTCTTTTAAGGGACTCCTGGATAGGAGCTTAGAAAAATAGAGGGCAATGGGTAACCTTAGGTAATTTCTAAAGAAAGTACATGTTTGGCACAGCAGTGTGGGCCAAAGGGCCTGTATTGTGCTGCAGGTTTTCTATGTTTCTATCAAGGAACACACAAAAGTAAGAAACCCTATTCCTGAAGGCTTACTGGGGCCTAGCTCCGGTGTATCGCTATGGATCGAGGATATTTATGCCAGAGCCATACTTGACACCAGCTCTCAAGTTACTCTACTGTACTGTTTATTTTACCATTGACGAATTTACCATTGACGCCATACAGTGCACTAGACATCTGGGTCTTAGTACTGATGACTACCTGTATGATGGTTACTTGTCATTGAAGCTGGAGTTTTTGGAGGCAGATGTTGGAGTAGCTGAGGTCCTCGATACGTTAGTGTTAGTTTGCCGGACCCGGTGGAGAAGTACAAAGCTTCAATTTTTGTGGGAACAAATACTCCTTTTGTGAGGAGGCTCATGGGAGCCTGCAAGGAGAAAGTTGGAGAGAGCCTTCTGAAAATATTGTCCATTCAGCCAGCGTTTCAAGCTACTTTTGAGGAAGTGTGTGGCCGCACTGGGCTGGATGATGAGCATAAGTGAGGTACTGTGTGGTACACCCAGTCCAAACCGGTCACGTTACAACCTGGGGAAGTAGCTGGAGTGACAGGAAATCCCAAAATTCCCCTAAGGCCTGAGGCTGAGGCCCTTCTGGTGGATGCTCTTGAAGACCACGAAGAGGAGTCACGCTTACCAGCTGGGGTACTGGCTAGGCCCGAACTGCAGAAGCCCTTGGTTGTACAGGTGAATGGAGTGACAGTGATTGTCAGGGACACCTCGAAGTGGGAGGTCAGTTTGAGGTGTGGAATGCCAATGGCGAACCTTTTTCCGGTGAATGTAATGTCTAGTGATCCTGTGAGACAACCAGGGGAGAAACCCTCTCCAAAAAAGAGAAAGTTAATAGCTGAGTCATTCAACTTTGGGGACTCCCGGGTACATGGAGATTGGAAAAGGAGATTGACAGAGAAGAGATTGAAGCTGGAAGATGTCTTTTCTACTGACGAGTTTGATGTGGGTTGTTCCAAGAGCACTCGCCACACTATCCAAGTGACAGAGGACACCCCGTTCAGAGAAAGGTTGCAGCGACAGGCACCCACCAAGGTGGAGAACAATTGGCAGGATCTGCGAAAGCTGAAGGAAGCTGGGATCATCATTGATTCCAGAAGCCCCTATGCATCCCCCATAGTAGTGGCAAGGAAGAAGAATAGGAAGATACAAAACTGTGTTGACTATCCGACTCTGAACCAATGCACAGTCCCCGACTAGTATACAGCCCCAAGAATCGAGGACATGCTGGCCTGTTTGAATGGTGCGAAGTGGTTCAGTACGCTGGACCTGAGAGTGGATATTATCAGATAGCCATGACTGATGCTGACAAGGAGAAGACAACATTCATATTTCCACTACCAATTTGAAAGGATGCCCCAGGGCTTATCAGGAGCCCTGGCTACTTTCCAGCATGTCATGAAGAAAACTGTGAGGGATATAAAATTGCTTGAGGTGTTGATGTACCTTGATGATCTCATAGTGTTCGAGTCTACCTTGGAAGATCATGAGGTGAGGCTACTGAAGGTGTTAGGCCACCTGAAAGCTGAAGGGTTAAAACTGTCCCTGGACGAGTACCAGTTCTGCAAGACATCTGTCTAATACGTTGGGCACATAGTTACACGGGTCGGAGTAGCTATGGATTTGTCAAAGATAGAGGCAGTGCCGTGCGCTCATTCCTTGAGTTCTGTGGGAACTATCGGAGGTTCATGAAGGACTATTCTATAGTAAGTCACCATTTGAATCAGCCTCTATGCGGTTACCCTCCCATGGGGACAAAAGGGAGGAGGATGAAAGGAGAGGATGACAAAGACGATCTCAGAGCCTTTTGGAGCAAGGGGGGGATGCCAAATGTGAAGAGGCCTTTCAGTTGCTGAAGGAGATGCTGACGAAAGCACTTGTGTTGGCTTTTGCAGACACCTGATTGCCGTATGTACTGCATACATTGCCAGGAGAGGGGGCTTAGGGGGTGTCCTGTATCAGGCTCAGGTTTGAAGCCTGTCGCGTTTGCCAACTGGAGTCTGTCGCGTTTGTCAGCTGGAGTTTGGAGCTGAGCGAAACTACCCCACTCACAAATTTCTGGAATTGAAATGGGCTGTGGTGGACAAGTTAAGTTGTTATCTATATGATGCCAAGTTCGAGGTGAGGACAGCCAACAACCTATTAACTTACATCCCGACCTCAGTGAAAATGGATGCCATAGGCCATCAGTGGCTGGAAGCGCTGGCTGCCTATGATTTCAGCCAGAAGTATCGGCCGAGGAGTCAGAACATTGATGCAGATGCATTGTCCCAATGTGTACACGAACAGGGATGAAGAATAGGAGAGCGTTCATGCCCTGGAGTCAAAGCCACGTGCTAGTTTTCCGTCACGGGGAAGTCAGAAGCAAGGCAATCGCAGGATCGAGTGGTAGATCATTTGGGAGCTTCTGGCTGTGCCATTCCACAAGCTAATTGCAACCTGAACACTCCGAATATAAAGCAGTTGCCTGAGTTGAGTCCAGGGGAAGTAGCCACAACTCAGTGAGATGAAGCTTGCATAGGTACCGTTTGGTCAGCAGTTGCAGAAGGGGAAATGGCCCAAGCAGACAAGATGAAACACCCTGCTGTATCTCTACTACTGAGAGAATGATCCTGATTCTGAATGGCCCAGACTGGAGTTGAGGAACCTGATTCTATACTTCTACACCTCCAGACAGGCCTCTGCAGCCCCAGTTAGTTCTGCCTGAGAAGTATCAGGGGATTGTATTGAAGTCACTTCATGATGATTCTGGCCATTTGGGGGTTGACAAGACCTATGGATTGCTCAGAGATTGGTTCTACCGGCCCCCAATAAAGCTGGAGGTTGAAGAGTACTGTAACTCGTGCATTTGATGTATACGGAGGAAGACGCTGCCTACGAGGACCACACTGTTATCCCATTTGCAGAGTGCAGGGCCATTTGATCTGCTGTGTATGGATTTCCTATCAATAGAGCCTGATTACAGTAACATGGAAAATATCTTGGTTCTTATGGATCACTACACCAGATATACGCAAGCCGTCCCTACAAAGGATCAGAGGGTGTCCACCGTGTTATACAAAAAGTATTTCATTCATTATGGCCTCCCCAGATAGATGCATAGTGATCGGGGAAGGGATTTCAACAGTAGGCTCATACATGAGCATGCTTGGAGTTGAGAAGTCAAGGACTACACCGTATCACTTGCAGGGTGATCCCCAGCCCGAGAGGTTCAACGGGACATTGCTAGACATGCTCAGAACCTTGAAGATCAGTAAGGGAGAACAAGCAAAGTCAGCACATTGGGCATCTGGTCCACTGCTACAACTGTACACAGAACGAAGCTACTGGGTATTCACCATATTATCTGATGTTTGGGCATGAACATTTGATGTTTGGGCCCATTGACCTCTGTTTTAAGACTGGCGGGGAAGATTCGCCACTGAAGAATTATCTGAAGTATGTGTCTGATATAAGGTGGGAACAGCAAAGGGCTTATGAACTGGCCAAAGTCTCTGCTACCAAGCAAAATCAAGGAAGTAAGAGGAGATATGATCAAAAAGTTAAGTTCTCCCAACTGAAGTCTGGAGACAGAGTTCTCATAAAGAATTTGGGGCTATCTGGGAAGCCCAAGCTGGCTGACTACATCCTATGTAGTGGAAAGTCAGATACCAAATGTATCAGTTTCCCAGGTGAAACCAGAGGATGGGAATGGACCTGTCAAGATCCTCCATTGGAACCATCTTCTGCCTCAAGGACAAGAGGTATGTGTTGACCCAGAGCCTGACCTGGACCTGACACCTAATAAGTAGACTCTGCGGTGATATGGAAGAACAAGAGAACAAGCCATGGAAAGGTCTGGGCAGGACCCAACCACTGAATGTGATACAGACAAAGACAATGAAGAAATGGTGGTGTGGATTATGCTACCCTTTGTAAACTGCCCAATAGTTGACGAAGAGATTCCCAACCCTCCACATGCTGATGTGGGTGAAATGGGAAGAACTAGCAGTGGGCAGCAGGTTAGCGGATGGACAATGATGGGAGACTGGGCTCTAAAGTAACTGGCATAAAGCCGAGCTCAGCCAAGTGAAAAGGGGACCTGAGTTGCTGGGAGACACGAGTAATGGACAGGGAGAGGCCTCTCCATGTAGGCAGGAAGTGGCTGAAACTGAAGAAGTAGATGATGGGATAAGGAGGTCTCAGAGAGTTCGGAAACCCCTAGACAGGTTGGCCTATGTCGCACTGGGGGAGCAGAATGTTGTGCCTAGCCCCTTAGTGAAATATGTCACTATCATTTACACATGGATTGGAGGTCCTGACATTACGAAATTAGTTTGAAAATTTGTGCTATTCATGAAGGGGTAATAAATTATCTCAAAGTCTTGAGGACATGGCTATTTTTGGTGGGTGTAGAGTGTAGCACCCTGGTAAAGGTATCACTGCTAACGTTGTAGGATATTTCATGTCATGGTCTTTCTGCAGAAGCAGTGTTTGGGTTATTGTTAGAGATAATGGATGCTTCGGAATGTGAGCCATCCGATCAGGAGAGGAGGCTGGGGGAGTGGTGTTTCTTTGTGCTTGACACCAGTGTGAGTTGTTGTCTTTGTTTGGCAGGAGATGAAGAGAGAAGACACTGGAGAGAACTGGTCATAGGATTTGATCCAATGGGGACCGTGATTCGATGGAGCAAGGTGCAGGAGTCGAGTGAAGATTGGTGAATATGACTTCTGGGAGACTTGAGCGGTAACCTGTTCACATTTGACTGTTTAACTACAATGGGCCCTTTTGTTTTTTTCTTTCTTTTCTTTACTAACTCTTTAGTTAGGCTAATATTCATAAATATACTTCCCTTAATTCAATGCAATATGCGGTTTGTTATTTCTAAGCAACAAGCTGTAACAGGGCAGCAAGTCACACAGCATTCACACAAACTGGGCTTGGGTGGGAGAGACATCCCAATCTCACAGATTTGACAGGGCTGAAGGGAGTATACCCTAGATGTGCAAGGCCGGAGAACAGTGGGTTTCTCGGCACCGGGTAGGGAGATTGCCAGCAAGGGCTAACAAGGCATTTACTGAGACACCTGGGAAGAAAGGGGTGCACAAGTTTAGTCCAGAATTGCCACTTTGCCCATGAGATGGCTTCCTGTAAATCATACCTGGACCTGTTGTAACTTTCTTGGTCACCAGACCTGAATGCCTCTGATCTGGCCCTCAGCAGATTGCAGCTCTCATAGTTCATCTAGGGTTTCTTGTTGGGGAAGATTCTGAATGATTTTGTGGAGATGCACTTGTGTACAACAGTTTTAATCTGTGATGCAATCAAAATGACTGAATAGCTAATCACATTAAAACATTTTCTTAGATAAAAAAGGAAACAAAATGCTTAACAATTAATATTTCTTTAAAATAATGTAGATTAGAAATTAATGACATTTAATTGAAGAAGAAACCAAAATGTCATAAACTTCAAAGAGTACATACATTTTTAAATAGTCAGTATAGAAATTACAATGTATAATCATAAATTAGTTTTATAGAACAAAATGCCAGTTAACCAAAGAATAATGGATTTAAAAACTCACTTAAGATTTTTGTAATTTAACATAAGATTTCCAGAACTTTTTTTCTTCCAAATTATTCTTCCAATTATTTGTAAATAGTTAAATTCATATCTGTTAAAGTAATTTTTAAATGGTGCTGAAAGTTATTCTTTCACTACCCTGTAAAAAATTGCTTTCTAGTTACCAATATGCTGTAAGGAATGGTATTTGTGTTATTTATCTGACATTCATGCTATGTGGCCCGAACAACACAGCCATCCTTATCAGAGCATCTATAATTGGCATGCTACCATTTTATAAATATCAGTGGTATGAATCATCAAACCTGCACACATGGGGCAAGGCAGAGTCATCTGCGTGCCCACTGTGCTCCAAGCGAGGAACCCTGGAGCACATCCTCAGCGGCTGTGCAAGGACACTTGGTGAGGGACGGTACAGGTGGAGGTATGATCAGGTCCTGAAGACCATCGCTGAAGCTGTCAGTGCAGGAGTTGAGTGGGCGAAGTGGTTCCGACCCTCCAAGCAGACCATTGCCTTTGTCAGAGCTGGGGAGCAGCCAATACCTGCCAAAAGAACATCTGCAGGCATTCTGACCTCTGCAAGGGACTGGCAGCTGTTAGTGGACCTCGAAGGGCAGCTGAAGTTCCCCAACCATATCGCAGCCACCACCCTGCGACCAGACATTGTCCTAGTGTCTGAGTCTACTAAGCAAGTGATGCTGCTGGAGCTGACAGTCCCATGGGAAGATAGCTTGGAGGAGGCCTTTGAAAGGAAGCTCTCCAAGTACGCAGGACTGGTCAGCAACTGTCAGCAGGCTGGATGGAGAGCGAGGTGTCTCCCAGTGGGGGTTGGTTGTAGGGGATTCATAGCCCGTTCTTTAGTTAGAGCCTTCAGCATTTTGGGCATCGAGGGAGAGAGGAAGAGGAGAGCCATCCGCAGTACCACGGATACGGCAGAGAGGGCTTCAAGATGGCTGTGGCTCAAAAGAGGGGAGCCATGGAGTCATAAGTAGCCAGCCATCTGGACACAAGCCGGCGTCTGATCAGCCCCGGCTGGGTCACCTGGAGGAGGTTGTATGATGTTGAAAGACCCGAAACACCCGATGATTCCAGGAACATCACTGAAGATGTGTCCAGAAGCATCAATAGATGTATGTACACAGTTATCAGATCATGCTCAGAAGTTAAAGCCCAAACATAAGCAGACCCTGCAGTCTCGATGAAGCACTTCGGCCGAAATGTCGACCGTTTATTTCCTTCCATTGATGCCAATTGACTTGCTGAATTCCTCTATCATTTTATTTGATGTCGCTCAAGATTTCCAGTATCTACACAGAACTCTTTGTGTTTTTGGTCTGCAGGAATCAAGGGTTGGTTTATTACTGTGGTGGAGTGGTGGAATGGAAAAGGTAAATCAAAGCATTTTACCCCAAATTAGTCATTAATAATGAAGTTTAATGACAGCTGGCACCATCGGGACATGAGTTCCTTTTGAAGACTCCAAGGACTGAACAGTAATAATAGGCTAATAATATATTGACTGGTCATCTTTGATATTTCGCTGTTTCTTTGTTCAGGCAGTGAAGTAAAATAGGGATATCTTCCTCCTCCCCAGATATAGGGCTTCTCAAGGCATAGAATCAGTGAATAACAGAAATTTTCAACATGCCTGTGTCATGGTCCGGTCCGTGAAGTCTGCATTCCGGTTCACGGTCCGGTCTGTGGACTCAGGACTCCGGGTCTTCCAGCTGTCCCTTGTTTGAGTTAATCATAGGCACCTGATTCCCATATTTAGGCTTGCAATATAAGTAGCCTTGGGATTGAGTGTGGGTGGTTGGGTGATGCTGGGTTAGGAGTGGTTGGACTGGAAGCTGGCTGTGTTTTGTTTGATGTGTGAGTGTGTTTTGGAACCTGTTGAGGGAAAGAGAGTGGGGAAGGAATGAAAATTGCTGGGAGGGGGTCATGTGGGTCTGGTAGTGGTGGATAAGATAAGAGGTGGGGTTGAGGGAAAGAAAGTGGAGAAGGAGAGGGATAGAGACTTGGGACCAGAGGTAGGCAGCTGGGGAGAGGTGGATTATTGTGAAGGGAGAAATAAAGGGAATGAGGAGGTAGTGAGGGGTTGGATGAATAAAAACCAAGACAAAGGGAATAAAAGAATAAGAAATGATAGTGGAGAAAGCTCTGAAAGTGAGGAAGATGAACAAGCTCAGAGAGGAGGTGTTGTCATAATTAGGTTTAATGAGAAGGCTCAGGGACATATGAAGAAAATTAACCTGTTTGTGCTAACAACAACTCTGACAAATAAGGTAGGGGAAATAGTATTTGCAAAAGTCCTTAATGATGGCAACTTATTGGTAAGATGTGTGAATGAGGAACAACTTGAGAAAGCACTCAAGCTAAAAGAGATAGGAAAATGCAAGGTGGAATACACTGGGAGGGTGGGAGCACAAAACAGTGGTTGTAAGGGAGTGATCACGGGGATACCAATGAGTATAAATATGGAGGAGTTAAAGAGGAATATCAAAGGAGGGAAAGTAATGAATGTTCAAAGACTGAAAACAACAAAGGAGGGAGTGAAAAAGGAAAGTGAAACAGTATTGATTGAATTTGAAGAAGAAAGAGTGCCAAGGAAGGTGTTCCTGGGTTTCATGAGTTACCCAGTAAAGGTGTATGTGCCAAAGCCACTGAGGTGCTATAATTGTCAAAGGTTTGGACACGTGGCTAAAAACTGTGAAAGGCAGAGGAGATGTGCTAGATGTGGGGGTGATCATGAATATGGAAAGTGCGGAACAGGAGTTCAACCAAAATGCTGCAATTGTGGAGGAGCTCATAATGTTGCATATAGTGGGTGTGCGGTTGTGAGACGGGAGGCTAAAATTCAAGAAATAAGAGTGAAAAGAAAGATCACTTATGCAGAAGCTGTAAGAATGTCAAGAGAACAGAAGAATGTTCCTAATGAACAGGGAGCAATAGGGATATGAGAGATGCAACAAAGAACAAATGACAGGATTTATGTAGACAAAAAGGCTCTAGTAACATTCATTGCAGGAGTGATTAATAGTACTGCTGAGGTAAAATCAAAAAGTGACAAAATTCAGCTGGTGGTAAAAGCAGCAGTAAACCATTTAGGGTTAGTAGGACTGACATGGGAGGAAGTGAGGGAGAACCTCAGTAAGCAGTCAAGCCAGGAAGTGTCATGTGTTGGTTAATACTAATTATGGTGATTCTTTTACAATGGAATGCAAGGAGCTTACTGGCCAATAGCCAGGAATTCAAGCAATTTATTAAAGAAATGGTTGTAAAACTGGATGTAGTGTGTATTCAGGAAACTTGGTTGAAACCAACTTTAGACTTTGTGGTATATGGGTATATAATAAGGAAAGATAGAAATCTAGGGGGAGGAGGGGGTTGTGCTATGTTAATCAAGCAAGGTATACCATATAGGGTACTGGAAAAAGGAGATGATCAGGAATACATAGTGGTGGAAGTGTGGGAGAGAGGGGAGGGAGCGGTTATAATTAACTACTACAATCCATGTAAAAGGTTGGATTTGGACAGCCTATTAAAGATACAAGGACAAAACAGACATAAAGTAGTGTGGTGTGCAGATTTCAATGCTCATAGCACAATATGGGGGGAATCAGATTACAGATCCAAATGGAAAGGTAATTGAAGATTTGATGGAAGAAAGGGATTTGGTGTGTATGAATGATGGTAGCGGCACAAGGATAGATATAACAACAGGAACTGAGTCAGTGTTAGATATTACGTTAGTGTCTAATACCTTGGCTGGCATTAGTAACTGGGGAGTTTGGACTGCTTCAACAGAAGGCAGTGATCGCTACCCAGTTTTGTGTTCAGTGGGTGAAAGATTTGAAGTAAAACCAGGTGGCGGAACCCCAAAGTGGGTGTTTGAAAAAGCTGATTGGGGTAAGTTCCAGAAGTTGAGTGAAGAAGGGTTGACAAAGATTGATATTTCTGGAAATGTAGATGAATTAAACAGTCAGGTGACTTCAGCAATTATCATGGCAGCAGAAGGATCTATACCTAGGAGTAAAAATAGGATGAATAGAAAACTGGTACCATGGTGGACAGAGGAATGTTGTCAGGCTGTAAAAAATAGAAATAGAGCATTCAGGCTAGTTAAAAGAACCCATAATATGCAGCATTTGGTTCAATATAAGAAAGCACAGGCAGTGGTGAGGAGAACTATACGTCACGCTAAAAGGGCAAGTTGGAGGAGTTTTTGTGACAAGATAGGAAGAACAACACCTGTGGGAGAGATATGGGGAATGATTAAGAGGATGGGAGGAGATAGAAGGGAATGAGAATATCCAGTAATGATATCTGAGGAGGAAACTGCAGTCTCCAGTAGGGATAAGGCTGAGGTCATGGCCAAGTCATTTGTACTGATACACAGTTCAGAAAATTTGTCTGAAGAAGGGAGGAGAAGAAGAAGGGAAAGAATAATGAGCCAACACCCAGGTGTGTTAAGCAGGAGGGAAGGAACAGATGATATAATTGATGATCAATTTACATTAGCAGAAATGGTGAGAGCAATAAAGAGATCGAGACCAACCTCCCCAGGGAAAGATCTGATATGCTCTGTGATGCTAAAAAATCTAGGAGAAGGAGTGCTCTTGAAGTTGCTGCATTTTTTATAACAGAGTGTGGGAGGAGGGAAGATTACCAAGTGCATGGAAAGAAGCAGTAGTAATTCCAATAAGGAAGCCTGGCAAGGATCTGTCAAATCCCACTAGCTACAGACCAATTGCATTAACATCAAGTATATGTAAGATAATGGAAAGGATGATAACAGAGAGGTTATCATATGAGCTTGAGAAAAGGGGAATGCTGGCAAGTTATCAGAGTGGTTTTAGAAAGGGAAGGAATTCCATGGACTCAGTGATTATGTTAGAGACTGAAATAAGGAAGGCCCAGGCAAATAGAGAGTCAGTAGTGGCAGTGTTCTTTGACATTGAAAAAG
Source organism: Mobula birostris (assembly GCF_030028105.1). Lineage (NCBI taxonomy): Eukaryota > Metazoa > Chordata > Chondrichthyes > Myliobatiformes > Myliobatidae > Mobula > Mobula birostris. Next base: position 157,690,896 of record NC_092375.1, read on the forward strand.
CCTATGATATGATGTGGAAGGAAGGATTATTAATTAAACTGCACAAGATGGGGGTTAGTGGGAGAGTTTTTAATTGGATTAAAGATTTTTTGTTTGGTAGAAAAATTCAAGTTCGGATTGGATCAGAATTATCAAAACAGTACAGAGTGGAAAATGGCACACCTCAAGGTAGTTACTTTACTTTTGGCCCATTACTTTTCATGATTATGATCAATGATGTCTTCACAAAGGTACCAGTGGATATAGGTAGGTCACTGTTTGCGGATGATGGGGCCTTGTGGAAAAGAGGCAGGAACATGGACCATATAATCAGGAAACTACAAGAAGCAATTGATGAAGTGGTGGAGTGGGGTTATGATTGGGGATGTAGATTTTCAGTAGACAAAACTCAATCTGTATTTTTTTTTTACCAGGAAAAGGGTTGAGGTAGGGAAGAAGTTAAGGATGTATGGGGTTGAATTAGAAAGGGTTGCATCATTTAAATTTCTGGGAGTTATATTTGATTCACGATTAACATGGGCAGACCATATCAGGAAAGTTGAGGAGAAATGTAAAAAAGTAATAAATGTGATGAGATGTTTGACTGATAGGGAATGGGGAGCAAGTTGTTCAGCTTTGAAGAGAATGTATGTGGCTTTAGTAAGATCTGTATTGGATTATGGAAATATAGTATATGGATCAGCAGCTAGGTCTCTTATAAGGAAACTGGATGTGATTCAGGCTCAGGCCTTGAGAGTGTGCAGTGGGGCTTTTAAAACGTCACCAGTGTCAGCCCTACAGGTAGAAATGGGAATAATGCCTTTGGAACTAAGAAGGATGCAACTGATGGCGAACTACTGGGCTAACTTGCAGGGGCACAATGATTCTCCCCCTACTAAAGGAGTGTTGCAGGAGTGCTGGGAAAATGGGAGGTTTCAGAGGGATACCTTTAGTCGGGTAGGGAATGATATCGCGAAAGAAGGTGGAGTATTTGATCTAAGGATAAGTCCTTCAGTAGTTTATCCGGTTGTAGCTCCATGGAAGCTTGTATGGCCTGACATAGACTGGCATTTGTTAGAGGTAAAAAGGAAAGAAAGATATAAAACTGATTTGGTAAATGCATTTAACTGTCATGTGATGGAAAAGTATAGTGATTATACTCACATTTATTCGGATGGTGCGAAGGAACCTGCAACAGAAGTGACAGGGTTTGGGGTGGTCATACCAGCAAAAGAAATTGGAATCAGCAGAAGAACATCTAATAAGTTAGGAGTGTTTACAGTGGAGATGCTGGTGGTGTTGGTTGCGTTGCAATGGGTGCAGAAAGCCAGACAAGTCAAAGCATTGATATGTTCAGATTCATCCTCTGTTCTAGCAAGTTTAAGGTCTTTTCACACTAACAGTCGGCAAGATGTACTTTATGAAGTCCTTCAGTTAGTTACAAGGATTGCAAATCAGGGAGGTCAGGTAAAATTTCTATGGGTTCCAGCACATGTAGGGGTGAAGGGGAATGAGAGGGTGGATGAGTTGGCAAAGAGGGCGTTAAAGAAAGAAAATGTGGAAATGCACATTAGTATCAGTAAAGCAGAGGTTAAGTGTGTAATCTGGGAAAAAGTCAACCGAATGTGGCAAGAAAGATGGGACAGGGAGGGGAAAGGGAGGCATTTATATCAAATACAAAAGAGTGTTGCAGTTACTAGGCTAGGTAATGGAAACAGAAGAGAGGAAATTGTGTGGACTAGGTTAAGGCTGGGGCATTGTGCATTAAACAAAACATTGAAAATGATAGGGAAACACCAGACAGGATTGTGTGAGGAATGTCAGGAAGAGGAGTCAGTAGAACATGTAGTTCTAAGTTGCAGGAAGTATGGGATACAGAGAGAGATGATGAGAAATAAATTAAGGGAGTTGGGGATGCAGGAATTCACATTAAAAGGGTTGCTGGGCATGGGTGAGAGAGCACAAGTCCGGGTATTTTTAGCATTTTTAAGGGGTACAGGGGTTTTTTTTATAGAATATGACGAATAAACAGGAATAGGATACTAGGATGGTCAAAGATGGGAGGGTGGTGTGTGTGTGTGTGTGTGTGTGTGTAGGGATTTAGAATGTATGTCTAGTGCACATTCTGGAGCAGAGGGTGGCGGTAATGCACCATTAAGCTGGATGCCAACCGCCGTAAAACAAGATACAGACAGTGTGGGTGGTTGGTTTGTCTTGTCAGTCCCTCTTGGAGCAACTGGCTGATGAAACCATTTGTGATCTCTAGGCCTGGTTGGAGGACCACTGCTTCATGGAGCCTTGTTGCCACTTGTAGGATTAGTCTTTGTGGTATGGATTTGGCTGTTTCCCAGGCCAGCTGAGTGGCTGCCAGCTACTCTGAACTAGGCAGGGATCTGGCTGTTTCTGTAGCCAGCTGAGGCTGCTGGCTGAACTGAGACTTGGAGCTACCTTGGAGCAGAGATGGAACTGTTTGTTGTTCTTTAGTGTTTGTCTCTTCTTGTCCTTGCCTCTGGGGTAAGTCAGGCTGTCTTGCTGCTGCCCTGCAGGGGGATATGTCTTGTCTTTGCCTCTGTTGGGTAAGTCTGGCTGTGATGCTGTTACCCAACAGATGGACCTGTCCCACCTTGGTGTGGAGAAGTTGAAGCCTGGCTTGTCTTAGGATATGTCCCGGCTCTGTCTGTTCTGTCCTGTCTAATGTTAGTGTGGTGTTAAAGATGAGTCCTGGCTTGTTGAAGGATAAGTCCCAGCTCCACGTTGATGTTCAGTTCCCAGTCTGTATCTCAGCTCAGTCTCTGAGTTATCAGCCTCCGCATTTCAAGACAAAGATCCTGCAACCAAGCTCCAAGACCCCAAGCCTCGAGGATCCCAAGCCTCGAGGATCCCAAGCCAAGCTCAAGACCAAAGACCTCAAGCCATGTCATGTCCTTGCTTGGTTCTGGGGTCTGAGCCCGAGGCAAGACCCAGGTTCTGGATCCTTGTCCAGTCTCGGGCTCGGAGTCCAAGCCTTGTCTCCTCATCCATGGTTCCTAATCCTGGTCCCGCTTTCCCTTGCCCAAGTCTGCACTCTTGACCCTGCTCCTTGCCTGAATCCTGTCATGTCCTTACTCTAGTCAAGTCCTTTTCCTTGTACTTCAGTGTCTGTGACTTGCATTTGGGTCTGTTCCCAGCACCCCTTGTGACAGCCAGACAAAATGAAATAGAACCATTAAGGTTATTCCCATGACCTAGGTCTTGGTCAGCAGCCCACAAACATTTTAATTGTGACAGTGGTCTCTTTTTTCCCCCCATTAATTTATCAGCTGGTGACATAAATCTTGTTGCTGGTTTTAGTTTGTAGGAGTTGATGACATTTGAGCCTTGCTACAGCTGTCGAGCATCCTACTATGATTCAAACAGAGAAAGAGAAAATCTACAGATGCTGGAAATCCAACACACACACACACACACACACACACACACACACACACACACACACACACACACACACACACACACACACACACACACACACACACACACACACACACACACACACACACACAATGCTGGAGGAATTCAGCAGGCCAGGAAGAACGTATGGGGGAGAAAAGTACAGTTGATATTTTGGGTTGAGACCCTTCAGAAGGACTGGATGGAAAAAGATGAGTGGATTTAGAAGGTGAGGGAGGGGAGAGAGGCATGAGGTGGTAGGTGAAACCTAAGGGGGAGGGATAAAAGAGCTAAGAAGTTGATTGGTGAAAGAGATACAGGGATGGAGAAAAGGGAAGCTACTAGGAGAAGACAGAAGACAATGAAAGAAAGAAAAAGGGGAGGAGATGGGCAGGAAAGGAGATAAGGTGACAGAGGGAAAAGGTGATGGGGAATAGTGAAGGGGGAGCATGATGGGAAGTTGAAGAAATTGAGTGCATGTCATCAGGTTGGAGGCTACCCAGTCAGAATATAAGGTGTTCCTCCAACCTGAGTGTGGCCTCCTTGCAAGTAGAGGAGGCTATGGATTGACATATTGGAATGGAAATGTGAAGTAGAATTAAAATGGGTGGCCACTGGGAGATCCCACTTCTTCTGTCCGGTGCTCCCAATGTGTCCCTACCCTCCAATTTAACTGGTTCATTTCCGACACCTCCCTCCGCTTTCTCAATCTCACTGTCTCTATCTATGGAGACAGCTTATCTACTGATGTCTATTATAAACCCTTGGGGTCTCACAGCTACCTAGACTATACCTCTTCCCACCCTGTTACTTGTAAAAACGCCATACCCTTCTCTCAATTCCTCCATCTCCAACACATCTGCTCTCAGGATGAGGCTTTCCATTTCAGAATTAAGGAGAGGTCCTCCTTTTTCAAAGAAAGGGGCTTCCTTCCTCCACGATTGACACTGCCCTCAACTGCATCTCTTCCATTTCACACAATTCTGCTCTCACCCCATCCTCCCACCACCCTACTAGGGACAGGGTTCCTCTTGTCCTGACCTACCACCCCACCAACCTCTGCATCCAGTACATAACTTCCTGGAATTTCCGCAATCTACAATGGGATGCCACCATCAAGCATAGCTTTCCCTCACCCCGCTTCTTTCTGCTTTCTGCAGGGATTACTCCCTCTGTGACTCCCTTGTCCATTATTCCCTCCCCACTGATCTCCTTCCTGGCACTTTTCCTTGCAAGTGGAACAAGTGTCATACACCACCTCCCTCACTACCATTCAGGGCCCCAAACAGTCCTTCCAGGTGAGGCAACACTTCACCTGTGAATCTGTTGGGGTCGTATATTATGTTTAGTGCTCCCAGTGTGGCCTCCTGTATATTGAATTGAATTGACTTTATTTATTACATCCTTCACACACGAGAAGTAAAAATCTCTATGTTCCGTCTCTGTCTAGCTGTGCAATGTACAATCATAGTAATTTATAATAAATAGAACAGTCAATGTAGCATAGACACACACTCAAATCAGTGCAAGTCAATCAGTCTGATGGCCTGGTGGAAGAAGCTCTCCCAGAGCCTGTTGGTCCTGGTTTTTATGCTGCAGTACCGTTTCCCAGATGGTAGCAGCTGGAATAGATTGTGGTTGGGGTGACTTGGGTCCCCAATGATCCTTCAGGCTCTTTTTACACACCTGTCTTTGTAGATGTCCTGAATCATGGAAAGTTCACAACTACAGATGCGCTGGGCTGTCCGCACCAGAATCCTGCGATTAAGGGAGGTACAGTTCCCATACCAGGCAGTGATACAGCCAGTCAGGATGCTCTCAATTGTGCCCCTGTAGAAAGTTCTTAGGACTTGGGAGCCCATACTAAACTTCCTCAACTATCTGAGGTGAAAGAGGCGCTGTTGTGCCTTTTTCACCACACAGCTGGTGTGTACAGACCATGTGAAATCCTCGGTGATGTGGATGCAGAGGAACTTGAAGCTGTTTATCCTCTCAACTCCAGATCCATTGACGTCAATAGGGGTTAGCCTGTCTCCATTCCTCCTGTAGTCCATAACCAGCTCCTTTTTTTGTGTAACCTTGAGGGAGAGGTTGTTTTCTTGACCCCATTGTGTCAGAAAGATGACTTCTTCCCTATAGGTCACTTCATTATTGTTTGAGATTTGGCCAATCAATGTAGTGTTGTCGGCAAATTTAATTAGCAGATTAGAGCTGTGGGTGGTGACACAGTCATGGGTATACAGGGAGTAAAGTACACAGCCCTGAGGAGCTCCTGTGTTGAGAGTCAGAGTGGTGGAGATGAGGGAGCCCACTCTTACAAACTGCTGGTGATCTGACAGGAATTCCAGGATGCAGCTGCACAAGGCAGAGTCAAGGCCAAGATCTCTGAGCTTCTTGTTGAGCATGGAGCGAAGTATGGTGTTGAATGCTGAACTGTAGTCCAAGAACAGCATTCTCACATAAGCATCCATCTCCTACAGATGTGTAGAGCGGTGGCTATTGCGTCACCTGTCAATCGGTTGTGTCGGTTGGTGAACTGTAGGGGTCCAGTGTGGGTGGTAGCATGCTGCAGATGTAGTCCTTGACCAGCCTCTCAAAGCATTTGCTCATTATTGAGGTGAGTGCGACAGGACACCAGCCATTGGTACAGGGACAATGGCAGATGATTTATATCGATGAGACCCAACATAATTTGGGAGACCATTTTACCTACCATCTATGCTCCATCCACCAGAAGAAGTAGGATCTCGCATTAACCACCCATTTTAATTCCGCTTCCTATGCACATTCCACTATGTCAGTCCATGGCCTCCTTTACTGTAGCAAGGAGGCCACACTCAACTTGGAGGAGCAACACTTTATATTCCATCTGGGTAGCCTCCAACTTGACGGCATGAACATCAGTTTCTCGAACTTCCTGTAATCCCCCCTCCTTCACCAGTCCCCATTCCCTTTTCCCATTTTCACTTTTTCTCCTTGCCTGCCCATTGCCTCCCTCTGGTGCTTCTCTCCCCCTTTTCTTTCTTCCAAGGCCTCCTGTCTTCTCCTACCAGATTCCCCTTCTCCAGCTCTGTATCTCTTTCATCAGTCAACTTTCCAGCTCTTTACTTAATACCTCCCCCTCCCAGTTTCACCTGTTACCTTGTGTTTCTCTCTCCCTCTCCTCCCACCTTTTAAATTTACTCATCTTTTTCTCTTCGGTCCTGCTGAAGGGTCTCGGCCCAAAATGTCGACTGTACTTTTTTACATAGATTCTGCCTGACCTGCTGAGTTCCTCCAGCATTTTGTGTGTTGTTTCTGTGATCTAAAGTTGATCTAGAATTGCTACTTAGCATGTGAGAAGTCATACCTGGACCTCTTTCTTTTGTCACCAGATGTGAACACTACTGATCTAGCCACAGATTGTGAATATCTTGGTTCATCCAGCACTTCTGGTTGGGGAAGACTGAATGATTTTGTGTTGACACGCTCACCTGACTCTTGCTTGCTGTTTCTTGTTTGCTAATCATGGCATTCGGTACATTGGCTTAACATCTGCCTTTGGTGGTATGTGTACTGTCCATCTGGATCTTGGCAGAGATCTCTCTTGGTAGGAAGAATGGTCGGCACTTAAGGATTAGATTTTCCAGGTTGGGAGAACAAGAGAGTGACAGACCAATATGTCCAATCACCACAAAGAGCTTATCATGAAACACATTCCCCCACTTCATGTCTTCTTTGGAAATGGACTTGGGAGTCCACGTGCAGGATTAGCTAAATGTTATCGTGTAGGTTGATCAGATGATAAGGAAAGCAAATAAAACATTAGCATTCATTTCGAGAGGACTAGAATATAAAATCTAGGGTGCTATAAAGGCATTGATCATGTGTTTGAGCATTTTTGGGTCCCTTGTATAAGAAAAGATGTGCTGGCATAGGAGAATGTGATTGAGGCCATGGGATTGATCCCAGGAATGGAAGGGTTAATGTACGCGAGGTGTCTGAGCCTGTACTCGCTGGAGCTTAGAAGAATGAGGGTGGGGGTTGGTAATCTTATTGAAATCTATTGAATATTGGCGAGAGGATGTTTCCTATAGTGGGGAGTCTATTATAGAACAGATGAGAAGGAATTTCTTTCACCAGAGGGTGAAGAATCTGTGGGATTTATTGCCACAGAAGGCTGTGGAGACTTTGTGTGTATTTAAAGCAGAGCAGAGCTTTTTGATTAAAAAAGGGCTTCAAAGTTTATGGTGAGAAGGCAGGAAAATGGGGGGGGGGGGGGGGGTAATAAAACAGCCATAACTGAATGGTAGAGCAGAGTAGATGGATTAAATTCTTTCTGAATCTAATGTCTGTGAGAAGAAAAATTTCATTATTTCTCCTAACAGAGAATTTGCATAAATCATGATTAGCACATCAACATATTGAGTAATCAGGGAATGACCTCCTCATACCATGTTATGATTTGGCTGAAGCCTTTTTCTTAAAACAAAAGAGACAGAAGTTTTCTCCTAATATGATGAATTCCTTTAAAATTTATCCTAAATTCCTTGTTGGCAGCCCTTTTAGAATCCGATTTGGATGTACTGAAAATAATCAGTTTTGCCGTTCATACGCCATCTTTTGTGTTACTAACTAGCGTGTATTGACTCTACACAGCCATTTTAATTAACTGGAAAATGGGCTTTTGTATTTTCAACCTACACTGACCAAAGGATTATATCTGCTTTGAGTGCTTTAAGAGAAACCGTTACAAGTTTATCTTCAAATTCCAGAGAAAATGCAGCACATTTTCTTCAAATAACTTCTAAATTGTTCTGTTAAATCCATCCATTTGTGACTTCAGTAACAAGCGTTGTTTACACCCTAGGCAATCAACCCATTATGGCTTGATAAGTAATGAAAATCCATCCTTACTGATTTCACAAGTCATTTCCAAAGAAGTTGGAATAGGAATGAACTCATGGCATTTACACCAACAAGTAAACAAAACCTAATTTTTCTCGACTTGCATTTCTTTACGCATGAACAGATGATGTAATTTTGTGTTATGCAAAAGCACAATATGGACCATTGTCTTGGAATGCAATCCTAATTGCCCATACAGGGTTCAGTAATTTTACCAGCTGCCAATGCTTATACAAACTTACTGATCTGTTACTTGGCTCATGTAGGTAAATTACCAAATTGCACAATTGTGGAATACTTCCAGAATTTAAACTACAGAGAATAGAGTGATCATGTAGATTTGGGGAAAAAGATTTAACAAAATAAAATTGTTGTCAAATTATTGCTAGGTTCTAAGTACACCATCTGTTCTTCAGTAAAGATGAAAATAAAGATTAGTTTTCTTTGTCACATGTACAGTGAAATGTGATTTTTTGCATCAACAGCCAACACAGTCCAAGGATGTGCTGGGCGTATCCCATAGGTTTTGTCATTCTTCCGGCACCAACACAGCATGCCACAGTTTGTAAACTGTACATCTTTGGAATATGGGAGGAAAGTTGAACACCTGAACGAAACGGATATCTTCATGGGGAGAATGTACAAACTCCCCACAGACAGTGGTGAGATTTGAACCCCAGTTGTTGATGTGGTAAAACATTTTGCTAGCCAAGGCTCCACAGTAAAACTGTTTGTAAGTAGTTATCCAGTAGCAAGTTGGAACATGTGCCTCTGCTGGTGTGGCGGAATGTAAAGACATCTGAAGACCTGAATTAAAGGTATCTCTTACATCAATCATGATGATAAATTAAACCTGAACTTTTCTCTTCTGTGACTGATGTTATATCAACCACTGTGCATACAATATTTGGGATATGCCTCATATCCCAATATTTGGGATATGCCAACATTTTAAAAACTGTTCTGTCTCATACACCACCAGCTGTCAAAACTGTAATATTGTTAAGATTCAGATAATTACAATCTAAAATTTGGGAAAATTAATAATCAGCCCATTAAACTAAAAATCTTAAAAACTGGGAAAATATTTAAGATATTCTAAGTTTTAATAACATTGAAGTATATTATGTAAGCTCTGTTAGTTATAAATATAAGGTTGCTACTCACCTTTCTCCCCCTCAGCCATCCATCTCCACTGCAGCAATGGAGTCACTGATCCTGCATACTGACTAGCCAGTCAAAGATTTGGGAGCCATGTTTCCAAATTTGACAGAATCTTAGGAAGATTACAGAACAGAAAAAGGAGCATTCAGCCCATCAACTGCATCCTCAATCTATGTCGAGCTCATTCAGTCTGCCTGGCTTCTCCCCATAAAACTGAAAATTATTTCTTTTTACATACTTGTCCAGTTCCATTTTTGACTATAGTTGAATCTGTTTTGGCTTTGTGTATTCCAGATTCTAACTGCACACTATGAAAACAGAATTCCACCTGTTGATTTTGTATCTTATGCCAGGCAAAGCGGTGATTTGCAGAATGTTCGGATCATCTGGTCAGACCTATTCAAAACCGCTTCCCATGCTCTTCAGGGAAGAAGAGGGGTCAAACATATTGTGAATGCTGTGCATTTTTGAGCTTGAATGTGCGGCATTAGTGGCACTCCTACCATAGCTCACCAGGCAGATAAACAAATGGAATGGATGAAACACAAGTTCTTGACTTGACTAATTGCATTCCACTGGCAGTGTAAATATGAGTGGGATATAAATATTGTGTCAGACTTGATCCTATCAGGTTGCTGATAGGTTAGGTTATAACAATCCCTATGTTAAGTAAGTGAGCAAGCAACGCACATCAAAGTTGCTGGTGAACACAGCAGGCCAGGCAGCATCTCTAGGAAGAGGTACAGTCCATGTAAGTGAGCAACCTTTGCTTTATTCAGGAGTAAACATCCATTTATCTCGTAGTGATAGAATGAGCTTTAGTAGAGCTAACCTCCAGTCATATTGGACTTCATTTTGTTACCCTTATTGCTCAATAAGATTATTATCTCTAATACAGTGAAGTATCAAAGTACATTAAAATAACAAGCCAATAACTTAATGGAACTACAGATTTTATCTAGTGAGAGTGAAGGGGACGGGGAGAGGGATATGTTTGTGTAGGGCATGAATATGCCAAAAGGTTCATTGCAATTCAGTGCACCATTTTCAAGACTTTTGTTCTTTCATTAGTAAAGAGAAACAGCATTGAAAATATAAAACGTTGCTTAAAAGGACTTCTGTACTTAAAAATCAAAATTAAAAAGAGAATTGTTAATGAAAGCAGGCCATACAGTCCAGAGAGAAGCAGTTTATAAAGTGAGATCATATCAGTAGTTAACATACTAATAAAAGCAGGCATTTGAGCACAATACAGGCTGAACTGTTAGTGCATGTCCTTATATTATAATAGGACATTCAGATGAATGATTACAATTGTTTGTAATTGTTTTCAATTTGCATAGATTTTAGTTATTAATTTTAAAAGCCATCACTCTGAATGTAACAGATAGTTGGAATAAAGCATGAACTTATATCAGGTGAGACAATAATTACATAATTATGGATAAAACCAATAGAAAAGAAAGAAAGCCAAAGTCAAAATAAATCTATTATCGAAGTGCTTATACATATATTGTACTATATACTACCTTGAAATTAATTTCCCAACAGACATTTATGAAAAAATAAAAAAAATACAATATAATTCATGGAAGCTGTACATAAACAAAGACTGACAAACACTGCAGATGTGGAAAATAGAAATGGAAAATATACACTGGGTAAGGAAGTTTGTGCAGAGGCAGCTCTATTATCTCTCTGTGGATGATAACTGATGCATTGTCTTTTTTCCCGATACATATTAGGGATTTCACATTCTTAATATTTTAACTTATTTTTCCTGTGCTACCCTGTCTGGAGCACGCAAGTTTATTCTGGATTTTCAGGAAACATGAATAAATTAGAGTGGCAATTTTGGAAATTAAAAATAAACTGCAGCACTGCTAAGTGAACAACCTATTGATTGGTGCAAGTAACATGGGCAAAATAGAGGCTCAAAGTAAATAAGGTACAGGATCCTGAAGACATACACTCAATGTTTTAAGTACAGCTTCTTCCTTACCACCATCTGATTGCTCTATTTTTGCTCTACTTACTTTGCTTAATTTTGTATATATTTCTTATTGCAATTCATAGTTTTTATTATGTATTGCAATGTACTGCTGCTTCAAAACATATGCCAGTTGTATTAAATGATTATGATTCTGATTTATTATCAAAATACGCATATATCACCATATACTACCATGAGTTTATTTTTTTTGTGAGCATTCACAATAGGTACAAAGAAGCACAATAGAATGAATGAAAAAAATCACACCAACAAAGACAGACAAACAACCAATGCGCAAAAAAGGACAAACTACACAGATACATTATACAAAGATAGAGTTAAATGCAGAGCTGTAGTCAATGAAGAGCGTCCTAGTGTGTGCACCTTCACTGTGTTCCAGGTTAGAAGAAGAAGAAAGCCCTTAACTCCAAGTGGAGTCATCAGGATGCTGTCATGACGGCGTTTTTTTTAGCAGGCTTTCTTATTTTTACGAGGCCAAGTTGCTAGCTCGACGCTCAACCCAGCACGGATGGAAAGCATGCAAGGGAGCTGGCTGGATTCAAACTCGGAACTTCGCTCCAAAGTCCGGTGCTAACGCCACTATTCCACCAGCCGGCAGGTTCCAGATTAGGGCAAAGCTAAAATAGAGATTTGTACCTTAAGTATTTTGTGAAAAGTTTCTATAAAGCCTTTTCATCAGCATTTAATCTAAGAATAGATACTTGAAGAAACTGGACAACAATGAATTAAAGGTATATAATACAAATAAAAGCAGGGAAGAACAATATAGAACTGTATGAATGAATGGAACTCTGCAACATAACACCAGCCAAGGTCATCAAGAATAGAGTACATTAGATATGTTCGCTGATTATACATTAGCATGTGATTGGTTGATGAGGAGATAATAGATCCTTGTACCTATAAACAGACATATGAGGGAATTTAACCAATTTTTCTAACTTCCTTTTTTTAAAATTAATCATTAGATATTAACAAAGGCAAAAAAAATACCTCAGCAACTTTACATGCAGTTAGTTCCATTTTTATTTTATTTGTGTCTCAAATCTTAAAGGCATCAGGAGAATTTGAGGTGAATCTAACTATGCAGAACCATCATTTTTGATTTCAGTACCGTGTATGAAGGGAGACTAGAGCCTGGAAACATCTGATGCCTCTGGTAAGTCTTATTTGATGGACTCTTGAAACTAAGTGTAATTGACCTTGTTTAAACAGGGTTGAGCTATAAACTTGTTGATATTTACCTGAAAGGTCTCTGTGCTAAATGGCCACTGTCACCTTTACAACCCACTTTTACAATCAAAGGTAGAAGTTTTTATTTTCTCTCTAATGAAAAAGCAATAATGTCATTACGTGTACAGGGTACTTTGAAAGCAAAGTTTTCATTGTACTATTTTTCACAACAGAATGAGTCCATAAACTTTACCATTCCTCCTCCCATATATACAACAAGGCCATTTGATATAGACAGGAGACTTGCTTGATTTAAAACTTGTAGCCAGACTTCAAGTGGGAAAATAGCATAGGGATTAATTCACTGGGAAAGTATCCACAGATCTGAACAACTGGCCAAGAATTCAAATCCAAACACAATTGTTGAGAAATTTGAATTCAAATAGCTAATTCTAACCCTAATCATAAACTACACTGGATGGCATTTGTAACACAAGAGATTCTGTAGCTACTGGAAATCTAGAGTAACACACACAAAATGCTGGAGGAAATCAGCAGGTCAGGCAGCATTTATGGAAATTAATAAACAGTCAACATTTTGGGCTAAGACCCTTCGTCAGGACTGGAAAGAAACCCTTACCATACAGCCCTCATTGCTGGGGGAGAAGCTCCATTCAATGCAGGATGGCACTTCCATTGTATCTTGGATAATGGACTACTTGACTGGCAGACCACAGTTTGTGCAGCTTCGGAGCTAAGTGTCAGACATGGCTATAAGCTGCACTGGGGCCCCACAGGAGAATGTATTGGCTCCCTTCCTGTTTACCCTGTATACCCTGCACTTTAGATCGGATTTTAGATACAACGCTGAGTCATGTCATCTGAAGAAATTCTCTGATTACTCAACAATAGTTGGGTGTATAAAGGGAGGATGGGAGGATGAATACAAGGCTAAAGTAGAGGACTTTGTCAAATGGTGCAAGCTGGATCATCTGCAGCTCAACATTAGTAAGACAAAGGAGATGATGATGGACTTTAGGAAGACTAAGCCTGCATTGCTCTTTGTTAATACAAGTACCTGGGGGTGGATCTGGATGAGAAACTTGTGTGGAGGACCAACACAGAGGCTGGGTACAAGAAGGGCCAGAGTCGCCACTACTTCCTGAGGAGACTGATGTCCTTTAGAATATGTAGGATTCTCCTTCAAATGTTCTACCATTCTGTTGTCATCAGTATAATCTTCTATGCAGTGGTGTGCTGAGGCAATGACATCAACATGGGTGATGCGAAAGGCTCAATAAACTGATCAGAAAAGCTAGCTCTGTTATAGGAGTCAAACTGGACACACTGGAGGCTGTGGCAGAACAAAGGACCCTAAGAATAATCCTGGCAATTCTGGATAATGTTTCTCAGCCTCTGCATGCCACCTTGGCTGAACAGAGGAGAACTTTTAGTAATAGACTAAGAAAACTGCGCTGCTCTAAAGAGTGCTATATGAGGTCATTCTTACCCTCGCCCATTAGGCTCCATAATGAATCAACCTATAGCCGGGGAAGTGACTACCCTCTCCTGTTAGACTGTTTGAGGAAACTTATATTTTATTCTTTCTTACTTCTCTTCTAATATTTGTGTATTTGTATATCTGTGCACTTGTAATGCTACTGTGACACTGTAGTTTCCTTTGAGATCAATAAACTACCTATATCCATCTCTATGGATTGGGAGACCGTTTTGTCAAGCCTGATGTAGATTGGAGGACCATTTTGTCAAGCACCTTAACTCCATTCGGAAAAAGTAGGATTTACCGGTGGCCCATCATTTTAAATCTAAACCCCATTCCCATTCTGACATGTCAGACCATGGCCTGCCCTACTGCATGATGAGGCCATTCTCCCCTTTCCCTCTTCTTCAATTCCCCACTATGGGCCACATTTACATTTACTTACATTTTCTCTTCTCCTCTCCTCGCCTTACCTGCCTATCACCTCACTCTAGATCCCCTCTTCCTTTCCTTTCTCCCATGGTCCACTTTCCTTTCTCCTCTCCTATCAGATTGTTCCTTCTCCTGTCCTTTATCTTTCCCACCTATCACCTCCCACCTTCTTACTTCATTCCCCCCCCACACACACATGGCTCCATCTATTACCTTCTACCTTGTACACCTTCTTCTCCTCCCACTCTCTTGTTCTGGCTCCTTTCCCCTTCCTTTCCAGCCCTGATGAAGGGCTTCAGTCCAAAATGTTGACTGTTTATTCATTTCCCATTTACCCTTGCAGTTCCTAAAATTTACCCACAATGATTCTACATCTTCTGATTCTGTCACCTCTCTCTAAGGATTTGGTTTTATATATTGTACCACCTGAGCCATACCACTCCCACTGCCTACCTGCCTGTCCTTTCGATAAATATGTATCCTTGGATGTTAACTATAATCTTCTTTTAGCCATAACTCAGTGATGCTCGGAATGTCATACCTGCGAATCTCTACCTGAGCTACAAGGTCACCTACCTTGTTCTGTATACTGTGTGGATTCAAATATAACATCTTCAGTCCTATATTATTCGTCATTTTTGATTCAGTCCTTCAGTTCTGCATCATTCATCACTTTGATTTTGACCCTCTGTTACACTGCAGCTCATCCCATTGACAGCAAAAGGACACGGAGAAAAAGAATGTGTGTATATAAATAAATAAAGAACGGATGGGGTACTTTAGATTTGATTATAAGGACACGCAGTCCTTTTTTATTGTCATTTAGTAATGCATGCATTAAGAAATGATACAATATTCCTCCGATGTGATATCACAGAAACACAGGACAGACCAAGACTGAAAAATTAATAAAAAACCACATAATTATAACATATAGTTACAACAGTGCAACAATACCATAACTTAATGAAGAACAGGCCATGGCACAGTAAAAAAGTTCAAAGTCTCTCGAAAGTCCCACATGTCACGCAGACGGGAGAAAGAAGAAAACTCTCCCTGCCATGCCCGACCACAGTCCGACTCTGAGTCGTCCGAAAACTTTGAGCTCTGATCAGCCCTCCGACACCAAGTACCGAGCACCATCTCTGTCCAAACACTTCGACCTCAGCCTCGGTCGCCAGCAGCAGGCAAAGCTGGGGATTTTGGGGCCTTCCCACCGGAGATTCTCAATCGCACAGTAGCAGCTGCAGCGAACCGGGCATTTCAGAAATTTCTCCAGATGTTCCTCTGTGCTTCTCATGTCTGTCTCCATCAAATCAGAATTGTCCACCGCCCCTATTTAACGGATACGATATCATTTCACCGGAGAGCTGTGCGCACTGCTGCCACGCTGCCATCTTCTCCTCCCGCCTCTATTACGAGGCGTAATAGAGGGGGAGGTGGGGCATTAGCGGAAGTTTGAGAAGTCAATGTTCATGCCATCAGGTTGGAGGCTACCCAGACGAAATATAAGGTGTTGTTCCTCCAACCTGCATGTGGCTTCATCTTTACAGTAGAGGAGGCCATGGATAGACATATCAGAATGGGAATGGGACGTGGAATTAAAATGTGTGGCCACTGGGAGATCCTGCTTTCTCTGGCGGACAGAGTGTAGTTGTTCAGTAAAACAATCTCCCAGTCTGCGTCGGGTCTCACCAATATATAGAAGGTCACATCGGGAGCACTGGACGCAGTATATCACCCCAGCTGACTCACAGGTGACTTCTCAAACTTCCGCTATTGCCCCACCTCCCCCTCGTACCCCATCTGTTCTTTATTTATATACACACATTCTTTTTCTCTGTCTCCTTTTTTCTCCCTCTGTCCCCCTCACTATACCCCTTGCCCATCCTCTGGGGTTTTTCCCCCCTCCCCCTTTTCTTTCTCCCTAGGCCTCCTGTCCCATGATCCTCTTGTATCCCTTTTGCCAATCAACTGTCCAGTTCTTGGCTCCATCCCTCCCCCTCCTGTCTTCTCCTATCATTTCAGATCTCCCCTCCCCCTCCCACTTTCAAATTTCTTACTAGCTCTTCTTTCAGTTAGTCCTGACGAAGGGTCTCAGCCCAAAACGTCGGCTGTACCTCTTTCTAGAGATGCTGCCTGGCCTGCTGCGCTCACCAGCAACTTTTATGTGTGTTGCTTGAAATTCCAGCATCTGCAGATTTCCTCGTGTGTGAGTGAGGTAGTATTCGTGGGTTCAATGTTCATTCAGAAATTGAATGGCAGAGGGGAAGTAGCTGTTCCAGAATCATTGAGTGTGCACTTCCAGGCTTCTGTACCTCGTTCCTGATGGTAGCAATGAGAACAAGATATGACCTGGGTGATAGGGGTCCATAATGATGAATGAAGCCTTTCTGAGGCATCGACCTGGATACAATGAAGGCTAGTGCCCATGATGGAGCTCTCTGCAGCTTATTACGATCCAGTGCAGTAGCACACTCATAACAGACAGTGATTCAGTGAATTAAAATGCTCTCCATGGTACATCTGTAGAAATGTGCAAGTTCTTCCTGACAGTGTAACTACACACTGCCTCTGTTTCTATACCAACTGCCCCATGCTTAGCCCTATCACTCAGTTTCCCAATTCCCTGCAAAACCAGTATAAACACTCTTCAACAGTTCTAGCAAATCTGCCTGCAAGGAAATTGGTCCCCATTGGGTTCAGGTGTAACCAGTTCCTTCTTTACCTTCCCAGAAGAGATCCCAATAATCCAGAAATCTGAAATCCTGACCCTGCACCAGTTGATCAGCCACTCACTCACCTACCAAATCATCTATTCTTACCCTCAATGGTGTGTGGCAATGGCAGCAATCCAGAGATTACTTTCCTGGAGGTCCTGTTTTTCATCCTTCTATTTAACAACCAAAATTTGTTCTTCAGGCCCTCCTCCCTTTTCCTCCCTTTGTCATTGGTGTCAATATGTACCAAGAATACTGGCTGCTCATCCTCCCCGTTTAGAAAGCTGTGGATCTGATCCGAGACATACCAGACCCTGGCACCTGGGAGGCAACATACTATCCAGGTGTCTCTATCACGTCTACAGAACCTCGTGTCTACTTCACTAACTATGGGATCCCTTATCATTACTGCAGTCCTCTTCTCACCCCTTTCTCTTCTGAGACACAGACCCAGATTCAGTGCCAGGGACCTGAAAGCTGTGGCTTCCCCTGGTTGGTTGTCCCCCTCCCAACAGTATCCAAAGTTGATAGATATTATTTAGGGTAATGGCCACAGGGGTACTTTGCACTGTCTATCTATTTTCTTTCTCTCTTCTGATAGTCACCCAGGTACCTGCTTCCTGCAAATTAGGTGTGTCCACCTCCCTGTAGCTCCTATCTATCACCTCCTCAGTTTCCCATATGAGCCGAAGGTCATCAAGCTGTAGCTCCAGTTCCATTATCTGAGGAGATGTAGTTCGGTGCACCTGCTGCAGATGTGGTTTCCAGGAGGCTGGAGGTCTCCCAGAATTCACCACATCCCACACAAAGAACGTAACACAGCTGCTGGAGTCATTCTCACTGCATTAACTAGGTCCTAACAGAGGAAAACTGAAGAAGAAGAAACTTACCAGATATTTACTTCACCCAAGCCTGTTCTTGCTGAAGCCTCCCCACTTCAACACTGGTCCACTCACCCAATGGCCGTTCTGCTTTCCCCTTATCTTTATTTGCCCTTGCTAGTGAATTGCAATTTGATTTGGCCACCAGAAATCGCCAAAAGCCTGCGAATGCTCCTTTTTGAAATCTCATTCACGGACCTGTGAGTAGCCTCCTCTCTCATTCCCGACTCGACTGGACCACTGGAATAATATTCTAGCACAGATCAAAAGACTTCAATTCCCATTCTCCTACTCTCAAGGGAAGAAAAAAAAATAATTGTGGGAGCTAAATTTGTTTCACATTTGCCGTCCACATGTCTCCATGGTCATGCTCTCCCAGAGGAGAAGGAACCACATGCAAATGCTGTAAGGTCTCTATCTCTCTGTTTTCTCACAATGCAACAACGGCTGAGGAAAAAAATAGAATTGATATTTAAAACTATATTCTGTTTTATAACAACAGGTTTGCCCATTTTCTCGTACTCTTCCTCTTCTTTAAGCAAATTATGAACATCCTGAACAAGCACACATGTGATTCATCAAGACTGTGCTAATTTTCACTGGAGTCATGAAGTTACTCATCTTGATACAACTCATTTTTAACAATTTCAAAAGTATACACGGAGCAAAGTGATGTGAGTAAGTCAGTAAAGTGATGTTTTATCACTGCACCATGCCTGCAGTGATTCCATATCCTTTGATTCACATTTGTATCTAAAACCCTATTGATCTCCTTCTTGAATATACATCAACCTCTCAGCTTCCATATTGGTTAAAGAATGAAGCTGGCCTTCCTGCATTTTAGACATTCAACTTTTGACTTCTTCTAATCTTTTTCCATGATTAATCTAAAGCTCATAATTATTGCTTCTGAAGTTCTCTTCCACTGATATGTGGTCCATCTCACTTCCCTGGTCTGCTGTAAGCTTTCAACTTTGGCAGTAAGCACCCTATCCTGAGTTACAAAAGATCTGAACTTGGTTTTTGCTGCCTATAAAAAGAGCGGGACGATGCAGTCACTTTAGGGAGCAAACATTTAAGACAAAAATAACCTCATCTGCAGACCTTAAAATAGTTTTTGAAAGGTGAGTCCTGTAGTAATATTAATGTAACAAACATATTCCTGAAATTCAACTATAAATGGTCATTTATCTTCCCCTGAACTGTCCCCACAGTTAAAATGTGCTCATGATGCTGGTTGTAAGCAACAATAACTTTATCACACTCCTGACTTGAACTGAAGAGAACATAGAACAGTATAGCTCAGGGACAGGTCATTTGGCCCAGAATGTCATGCTGAACCAGCTAAAACACAAGTCAAAAACACTCAAACAGTATTCTCTCCTATCTACACCATGTCCATATCCCTCCATCTTCCTTACATCCATGTGCCTATCCAAATGTCTCTTAAAAGTCTCTAACGTATTTGCCATACCAGGCAGTGCATTCGAGGCATCCATGACTCACTAAGTAAAGCACTAAGCAGCTCTATAAAACTCTGGTTAGGCCACACTTGGAGTACTGTGTCAGTGTGTGCCAGTGAGAGTGAATGTGAGTGTCCAGTACTGTGTCCAGTTCTGGTGGCCTCACTATAGGAAGGATGTGGAAGCATTGGAAAGGGTACAGAGGAGATTTACCAGGATGCTGCCTGGTTTAGAGAGTATGCATTATGATCAGAGATTAAGGGAGCCAGGGTTTTACTCTTTGGAGAGAAGACATGATAGAGGTATACAAGATATTAAGATGAATAGATAGAGTGGATAGCCAGTGCCTCTTCCCCAGGGTACCACTGCTCAATAGAAGAGGACATGGCTTTAAGATAAGGTGTGGGAAGTTCAAGGGGGATATTAGAGGAAGGTGTTTTACTCAGAGAGTGGTTGGTGCGTGGAATGGACTGCCTGAGTCAGTGGTGGAGGCAGATACACTAGTGAAATTTAAGAGACTACTAGACAGGTATATGGAGGAATTTAAGGTGGGGGGTTATATGGGAGGCAGGGTTTGAGGGTTGGCACAACATTGTGGGCCGAAGGGCCTGTACTGTGCTGTACTATTCTATGTTCTATGTTCTACATTAAAAATCTTACCCCTCACATCCCCCTTGATCCTACTGCCTCATAACTCAATGCATGACCTGTGGTACTTGAAATTTCTATCCTGGGAAAGAGATACTCTCTGTCCACTCTATCTATGCCTTTCATAAACTTGTAAACCTCTGTCAGATCACCCGTCAACCTCCGGTGCTCCAGAGAAAACAACCCAAGTTTATCCAGCCTCTTGTGATAGCACGAGTCCTCTAAACCAGGCAGCATCCTGGTAAATCTTTTCTGCACCCTCTCCAAATCCTGAACATCCTTCCTGTAATGGGGCAACCAGAAATGTATGCAATACTCCAGATGTGGCCTAACCAGAGTTTTATAATGTGGCAACATAACCTCCTGATTTTTGAACAATGTCTTGACCATAAAAGCAAGCATTCCATAAGCCTTCTTAACTACCTTATTGACCTGTGTAGCCACTTTCAATGAGCTATGAACTTGGACCCCAACATCTCTCTGCTCAGCAACACTGTTCAGGACCTTGTATTTGTCCTACCAAGGTGCAACACCCCACAATCATTTCAGTTAAACTCCATCTGCCATTTCTCAGCCCATACCCACAGCTGATCTATATTGTGCTGTAGTTTTTTCCAGTCTTCTACACCACCCACAACTCCACCAACCTTGGTATCATCTGCAAATTTTTCCTCTGTGTTTGGGTGGGACTACAACCAGAAGTCATGGAGTAAGGGTAAAAGGTGAAAAGTCTAAGGGGAACATGAGGGGAAACCTCTTCACTCAGAGGGTCTTGAGAGTGTGGAATGACCCGCCAGCACAAGTGGTGCATGCGTGCTTGATTTCAAGGTTTAAGAGAAGTTTGTTTAGGTACATGAATAGTAGGAGTATGGCGGGCTATAGTCTCAGTGCAGGTTGATGGGAGTAGACAGTTTAAACATTTTCAGCATGGACTAGATGGGCCAAAGGGCCTGTTCCTGTGCTGTGCTTCTCTATGACTCTATAACTCTAAATTTATTAACCCATGCATCTATATTTTCATGCAGGTTATTTATATACATCACAAGCAACAGAGGTTCCAGCACCGACCCCTGTAGAACTCCGCTTATTACAGACCTGCAGCTCGAATAAGTCTTTTCAGCCACTACCCTTTATCTTCTATGGGCAAGCCAGTTCTGAATCCAAACAGCCAACTCACCATGGATCCCATGCATCTTAATCTTCTCCCATGAGGGACACCTTACTAAAATCCATGTAGGCAACATCCACTGCCCTACCCCTCATCAATCCCTCTCGTCGCCTCGTCAAAAAAAATCAATCAAGTTGGTGAGGCACGACCTAACACAAAGTCATGCCTGCTCTTCCTAACTGGGCCACATGTTGCAGTGTGACCAATCTCTTCCCTGCAGCAAACTCCTAAAACTGCATTTAATTTGTCAGCTGCTTTTATCATGGGTATTTTAATCATGGTTTGTATATAGATACACATTGAATTTTGTTTAATAATTAGGTGTTGGAAGAGAGCATTAGAAGTAGCTTTCCCAGATAACTGCAAAATATACTAACGTCTGTAGAGACAACTAAAAGTGTTTGTTTTTATTTATGGGATATCAACATTGTTGACATGGCTACATTTTTTTCCAAATCATTGAGAAAGGAATAGAGAAATACTTTCATCCTTATAATCAAGGATGATTGAGGATTACTTTATAAATCTTATGGTAAAGGGAGTCGCCCAGTAGTGATTTATAGAAAGGAGTATTTCCCAGCAGGAAGGAAAATTTCTTGTAAACTTGTAAAACCCTGCCCTTGTAAACTGCAATATTAAAGGCTGCAACATTAGGAGGAACAACTGAAAAATCTCAGCAAGTTACTACAGTGCATTTCCAGACAGTACAATCTACGGCCATTGTGGTCAACATGTAGGCGAGCTAGGGATGGTGATAAGTTCAGCTATTTACTATCGCTGACAGATATTGCCAGATTTATTGCTTTCTGGCAGCAGTACTGTGCAATACATTACAAAATCACTATTGGTTACAATAAGAAATACAAACATATCTAATTAGTGCAAAATGAGAACAAAACGGTGAGGTAGCATTCATGGCTGTTTGGAAATCTGATGACAGAGGGGAAGAAGCTGTTCCTAGAACATTGAATTGTGTCTTCAGGCTCCTGTACCTCCTCCCTGATGCTAGTTATGAGAAGATAGCTGGTGAGGGTCCTTAATGATGGACGCTGCCTGCCTGAGGCACTGCCTTTTGAAAATGTTCTTGACGGTTTGGAGGCTGGTGCCCATGATGGAGCTGTCTGAGACTATAATCCTCTGCAGCTTTTACGACCCAATGCATGGAGCCTCTAGAGCAGGCGGTGATGCAACCAGTCAGTATGCTCTGCATGGGACGTCAGTGGAAATTCGCTCGGGTCTTTAGTGACATACCGATCTTCTAAAACTCCTCATGAAGCAAAGTCGCCAGGATGCCTTCTTTTTGGCTGTATCAGTATGTTGGGCCCAGGACAGACCCACTGATATATTGATGCCAAAGAACTTGAAGATGCTTATACTTTCCACAGCTGACCCCTCAATGAGGAATCAGAATCAGATTTATTATGACTGACAAGCATCGTGAAAATTTGTTGCTTTGCGGCTGCGGTACAGTACAATACATAAAAAAAAGTTACAATAAGAAATATATAAGGGGTGCAAAAAGAAGGTGAAGTAGTGAGGTAGATTCATAGATCCTTCCCCTTCCTGATGACAGAAGGGAAGAAGCTGTTCCTAAAACGTTGAGTGTGTTTCTTTAGACTCTTGTAACTCCTCCCTGATCAGTGAGAAGAGGGCAGGTCCTGGGTGATGGGGTCCTTAATCATGGGTGCTACTTTTTTGAAAAATTGCCTTTTGAAGATTTTCTGGATGGTGAGTGTTGAGTTCTGTTCATCTGGACTATGTAAATATTTATTAGGCATGCGCACGTGTTGTGCATGTGTGTGCCGGAGGAAAAATGGGGAATTGTGGGATGAGAAGGTGGCAGGCCTCAAATATTGAACTGAGGCTTTGAAGGTAAAGCCAATTAAACAAAAGAAAAACATGTCTTCATTGTTTTGGCGTTAACAGTGGTGGCAGAGGATGGTTTCCAAATATAGGATCCTGCCAGCATTTGATGAGAACAAGCCTTATGAAAATTGGAAAAATGAAATCGGAAAATGGACTCATGTTACAGAACTGGAGAAGAGCATGCAAGCCTTGGCTGTTGTGTTGTCACTTTCAGGAGGAAGAGTGGGAGAGAACTTACATTTGCATTTATGAAATCAGCACTAAAGAGGATTTTTGGAGAAAAGGCTGCTAAGACAACAGTCAGAATTAGTTTGAGTCAGGAAATGACATACTTCACTGAGCAGAAACAAGAGCATATCAAGTATAGATCCCAGAGGGATCAGACAAGAGTATCATTACTGGCACAGATCAAGTAAACAATTATGGTAGGAGATTGAAACGTCCAGTATGTCAAAGTATTTACCACTGTGCAAGAAACTGTTTGCACAGAACAGAACAGAACAAGTTAGGCTAACTGAAGTAAACAACAAATCCTAAGATGTAGAAGAGTGTCATATCACATTATTTGCGAAGGAATCACTTACTAACACAGAGATATCAGAGGCAGAGATTTTGATGATAGAATCTCTAGGATCTGCTGTTACTGATACAGTACAATGCAATCACTCTGAGCACCGGTGCCCCACAAGGCTGTGTACTCAGCCCCCTGCTGTACTCACTGTACAACCATGATTGTGTAGCCAAGTTTCCATCAAACTCAATATATAAGTTTGCTGATGACACAACAATTGTAGGCCGTATCTCGGGTAATGATGAGTTTGAGTACAGAGAGCAAATTAAGAACCTGGTGGCATGGTGCAAAGACAATAACCTATCCCTCAACGTCAGCAAGACGGAGGAATTGGTTATTGACTTCAGGAGTAGCGGACCACACGACCCAATTTACATCGGTGGTGCACAAGTGGAACAGGTCAAAAGCTTTAAGTTCCTCGGGGTCAATATCACAAATGACCTGACTTGGTCAAACCAAGCAGAGTTCACTGCCAAGAAGGCCCACCAGCACCTTTACTTCCTGAGAAAACTAAAGAAATTTGGCCTGTCCCCTAAAACCCTCACTAATTTTTATAGATGCACCGTAGAAAGCATCCTTCTAGGGTGCATCAAAACCTCATATGGAAGTTGTCCTGTCCAAGACCAAAAGAAGCTGCAGAAGATCGTGAACAGGGTGCAGCACATCACACAAACTAATCTTCCGTCCATGGACTCACTTTACATTGCATGCTGTCAGAGCAGTGCTGCCAGGATAATCAAGGACACGACCCACCCAGCCAACACACTTTTCGTCCCTCTTTCCTCTGGGAGAAGGCTCAGGAGCTTGAAGACTCGTACAGCCGGATTTGGGAACAGCTTCTTTCCAACTGTGATAAGACTGCTGAACAGATCCTGACCCGGATCTGGGCCGTACCCTCCAAATATCTGGACCTGCCTCTCGGTTTTTTTGCACTACCTTACTTTCCATTTTTCTATTTTCTACTTATGATTTATAATTTAAAATTTTAATATTTACTAATTTTTACTATTTTTAATATTTAATATTTGTAATCCAGAGAGTGGGAAGTGCAGAATCAAGTATCGCTGTGATGATTGTATGTTCTAGTACCAATTGTTTGGTGACAATAAAGTATAAGTGTAAGCATGCACATGCACAGTGCATGGAGAAAAATGGCTTGAAAGCTACATAAGTGAACTATGTCAGAATGAAGTGCAGAAACTGGTGAACACAGATAAACCTAGTAACAAAACATTCAAATTTGGAGATGGAAAGATTGCACGTTTCACCATAAGAGTGAAACTTCCCACAAAAATAGGGCAGACAAAATGTTACATTGAAACAGAGGTGGTACAGTGAACATTCCATTTCTCTTGAGTAAATCTTCCCTAAAGAAAGCAAGAGCAGTACTGGATAGGGAGAAAGACCAAGAAACAATGTTTCAAAAAAGCTCGCCAGCTCTGGACAT
This sequence comes from Mobula birostris, assembly GCF_030028105.1. NCBI lineage: Eukaryota > Metazoa > Chordata > Chondrichthyes > Myliobatiformes > Myliobatidae > Mobula > Mobula birostris. The sequence goes on from NC_092375.1 coordinate 157,716,239, forward strand.
CACTGTGTGAACACTCTAGATAAAGACATTACTGAGGACCAATGTGAGAATGAAGTACTAACTGTCACACAAACTATGACCATAGATGAGAAATGCAAACTGTTGCTCAAACTTCACAAACAGTTTGGACACACTTCAATTGATAGACTTCAGAAGCTGCTCAGGAGTTCAGGAAACAAAGATGTAGATAACTGTTCCATTCTAAAGCAGATAAATGACAGCTGTGAAACGTGCCAAAAGTTTGGAAAGCTCAAACCCTAGCCTGCAGTTGGTCTGACGCTAGCATCTGAATACAATGGAACAGAAGCTGTAGACCTACATGAACTGGAGTAAGGAGTGTGGTATCTCCATATCATTGATGAGTTTGCACGTTTCAGAGCTGGTAGCATTGTAAATACAAACAGACCTTCAGTATAGTAAAAAAACTTCATCCATTCCTGGATAAGTGTGCATGGCCCACCTCAGAAACCAATCGATGATAATGGTGGTGAATTTTTTTTTATGATTTAAATTTTATTGAATTCTTTTACAAATTTTTTCCCCGAACCCTTAAGTCAGTGTTGAATTTATGTAAATCATAGCTTACAAAACATAAAATTATCCATAAAATTAAAAAAACAAACTTGGCAGAAATAAATATCAATATAATAACCATGTGTGTCTATTCAGACCTCTAATAACATACAAGACTGCCATTCAGCAATATGCTTCACCACACATTCACCACATTTCCCTCCCAGGAAACTTAAATATTTGCCCCATTTTTGTGTAATGATGTCCAATCTATCAAACTGTTTGTAAGACATGTGTTCAAAAGCTGCCACTGTGGCTATTTCTATGGCCCACTCCTAAAATGATGGTCCCCCCAAGTTCCTTCAACCTCTACGTATAATTTGTCTTCCTACCATTATACTTGTCTGGATCCAATTTTTAGAGTGTTTATCCACAAGTAACCCAAATGTGTCTCCCAAGATAAAATGTCTAGGGCAGAAAGGGAGTTAAATACCCGAAAGTTCACCAATATACTTATGTACCATAATCCAAAATTCTGGAATTCTGGGACGGGACCAGAGCGCATGTACCAAGTCCCCTTTATCTGCCTCACAGTGCCAGCACTCAGGGGTGTAATCTATGTCACCTTGCTGGAGGTCAATAAAAACAGTGTAGAATCTTAAACTGAATAAGACACACCCTCAGGTCTCTTGACATTGTTTTGACATTTTTGCAAATTTTGTCCCACTCTTTTGTCTCAGAAGTCTTTTTCCCATGCTCTTTTAAGACCCAACAGAAATTTGTCCCCAGAGATTTGTGTTAAAGCTGAATAATAAATGGTGGTGAATTTAATAATGATGACTTCAGAGATATCGTAGGGAACTGTACCATTGAAGCAAAGACAGCAGCAGTATACAGTCCTTGGAGTAATGGACTTCTGGAGTGACATAATCAAAGGCTTCCTGAAATAATGCTGAAGGTAAGGAAAAGCAATGTCTGTGATTGGAACACAGCCCTGGAAGAATACCATGCACAATTTACATGGCTATAGCCCGTATGAATTGGTGTTCAGCCAGAATCCAAACCTTCCTTCTGTACTAGCTGACAGACCTGCTGCTCTAGAGGGCACTACAAGGAGCGAGTGGGTTGGAAGCATATTTCAGCATCATATGCATCAAGGAAGTCTTTCACTGAAGCAGAGTGTTCAGAGAGAATTCAACGAGCACTGAGAGAATAGCTCCATCCTGCAGCTGAGAAGTATGAGATAGAGGACAAGGTGTATTACAAATGAGCAGACTGTACAGAATGGAAAGGTTCTGGAGTTGTCATTGGTCAGGATGGAGTTGTGATATTTGTGAGATATGGGGGTACATATGTGAGAGTGCATCAGTTCAAACTCTGTTAAACACAAACTGAAGACCATCAGAACTCCATGGAGAATGACACAAAAAATAAAAAGCACTTACCTGATAGTGTCACAAAGCACAGGCAGGGATGAGGAGAGTGCAGCTAAGGACCCAACAGAGTTATCTGACAGTGGCACAGACAGTGCGAAAGAGAGTGCAGCTGGGGACTAAACAGACTTGGCTGAACAGAAATTAACAGAAGTGCAAAGACAAAATGGAAGTTTTAGTCTTAAAATAGGACAAACTGTGAGATTTGTAGACCAAGACACTGGTATCTCATACAAAGCTGAAGTTTTAGGATGAGTAGGTAAAGCTACTGGGAGAAACAAAAGTTGGTACAACTTGAATTCCCTAGAATCAGTCATGGTCACTGGCACTGCAGATTCAGTTGACATGTCATGTGTAGACAGACTTCATATTGAATTGAGTATAGGTCAGGCTGGACCATCTGAGAAATGTCAAGATGAAGGTGTCCTAGTAACTAAAGAGGTGTTGTTTGAATCTGCAAAACAAGATGAAATCTGAAGTTGGAGAAATAATGGAGTGTTTGAGGAAGCCAGAGGCATTGACCAAAATACAGTGTCTACAAGAAAGGCATGCACCCTTGAAAGAAACCCAGACAGAAATTATACCAAAAGCACACCTGGTGGCTAGAGGTTTTAAGGAACTGAACATAGAACTCCGAAAAGCCTCACCAACATATGCATCAGAGTCTCCCTGTCTATTTCTCACAGCAATCTGTCCAAAGCATTGGCAACCTCATTGTATGGACATAAAATCTGCATTCTTAAAGGGAATGGAGCTGTCATATGACATTTACATTAAATCCCTGCCTGAAGCCAGAGCGAAGAAACATTGGTAGCTCAAAAAGTGTGTGTATGGTCAAAAAGATGAATCACTCTATTGGTATAAAATGGTCAAGGAAATAATTTTGAAAACAGGTGGAAAAATGTCACAAGTGGATCCAGCTGTTTTTCTTTTACTGGCAAGATTCAGGATATCACGCGATTGGAGTACTTGTCTGTCATGTAGATGACTTCATATGAGAAGGCTCAGGAAACTTTGTCACAACAGTTACCCCTCAGCTAACGTCAACGTTTCAGGTTTGATGCAAGGAACATGGCTGAGTCTACTATTTAAGAATAGACATCATTGCTGTTGACAAAATAGTACAACTGCACCAAGAAAGCTACATCAGGAATTGTCAGGCAATGCAAATGGAATCCTCACGTGCCACACAACGGGATGCACCCCTCAGTGAAGCTGAAGCTGAACAACTTAGGTCAAAGATAGGTCAGATTCTATGGGTGGCAAGACAGAGCAGACCTGACATTAGGTTTGATGCCTGCAACTTGGCATTCAGCACAAAAAATACCGCAGTACAAACTTTACATGAGGCAAACAAGAGAGTGCGCAAAATTCTATCTGAAAAAGTAGTCTTGAAGTTTCAAAAGCTTGGAAAAGAGATCGCACTGAGGCTTGTTGTCTTCAGTGATGTCTCACTTGGAAATCTTCCTGATGGAGGTGCTCAAGGGTGACATCTTATTGTACTGATGGGAGAAGACGGAAGATTTTCATCTCTCTCGGCAATCAAAAAGGATCTGAAGAGTTGTACAGAGTACACTGGCAAGTGAAATCCTTGGAGTGTCTGAAGGAATTGACAATGCTGTTTTTCTGAACTTTTCCATGATGACCCAAAGAAGAACAGTCTACAAATAAATACCTTGTGTCACAGATGAATGTTGATGCCATGAGATCTGCTAAGTCAGTTACAGAGAAGAGACTTTGTCTGGAAATGAGCTACATCAAAGAACTTGTCCAACCACAGAAAATTCATCTTGTGCTGTGGTCAACTACAACGGAACAACAAGCTGACTGTCTCACAATGGAGGGAGCTCCAGCTCTTGTGCTGTTAAAGGCACTTAGTGAAGACATTTGGTACCTTAAGAATTGTATTACCATCAAGGGTTAGAACTAATTCTCATTAAATGCTTTTTATTTTTTTTGATATATACATAAAAAAAGGGATGGGAAATTGCTGAGTCCTGCTCATCTGAACTATGTAAGTATTGAGTAGGCATGTGCACGTTTCCTGTTATAAATGTGCGTGCTGGAGGAAAAATAGGGAATTGTGGGTTGAAAAGTTGGGGGCCCTCAGGTATTGAACTGAGACTTTGAAAGTAAAGTTGTTTAAACAAAACAAAACCGTGTCTTTGTTGTTTGGGCGTTAACAGTGGGCTGGCTGAATTTTCAACCCATTGAAATTTTTTTCCAGTCCTTGCATTGGCCCCTCCATTTCAGACGGCTATGCAACCAGTTAAAATGCTCTCCACAGTACAGTCGTAGACATTTGTTAGAGTCTTTGGTGACATACCAGATCTCCTCAGACTCATAATGAGATATAGTTGCTGGTATGCCCTCTTCATAATTGCATCAATATGTTGGGCTAGGATACAGTGGTGCTTGGAAGTTTGTGAACCCTGTAGAATTTTCTCCATTTCTGCACAACTATGACCTAAAATGTTATCAGATCTTCACATAAGGACTAAAACTGGAAAAGGAGAGCCCAAATAAATAAATAACACAAAAAAACATTATACTTGTTCATTTATTTATTGAGAAAAATGATCCAACATTACATGTATTTGTTGGAAAAGGTATGCGATCTTTTCCTTCAGTAACTAGTGTGAACACCTTGCACAGCAATAATTCAGACAAACATTTCCAGTAACTGTTGATCAGTCCTGCACATTGACTTGGAGGAATTTTAAGCTGTTCCTCCTTACAAAACTGCTTCAACTCTGGGATATTGGAGGGCTTCCTTGTATGAACTGTTTGGTGCAGGTCTTTCCACAACATTTCTATAGGATTAAGTTCAGGGCTTTGAGCCGGCCATTCCAAAAACAAGGATTTTCTTCTTTCTAAACCATTCTGTTGCTGATTTACTCTTGTCTTTCAGACCACTGTCTTGTTGCATTATCCAACTTCTATTAAGCTTCAATTGACACACTGCTACCCTGATATTCTCCTGTAAAATAACTTGATACAATTTTGAATTCATTGTTCCCCCAACAATTGCAGGCTGTCCAGGCCCTGAGGCAGCAAAGCAGCCCCAAACCATGATGCTGCTTCCACCATGCTTCACAGTTGGGACGTTGGTGTGCAGTGCCCTTTTTCCTCCAAACATGGCAATGTGTATTTCTGCCAGAAAGTTCAACTTCTGTCTCATCTGTCCACAGAACATTGCCCAGAAGCATTGTAGAACATCCGGATGGTCTTCTGCCAACTTGAGACATGCAACAGTGCTTTTTTTGTACAGCAGTTGTTTCCTCCATGTTGTCCTTCCATGAACACCATTCTTGTTCAATGTTTTTCTTATAGTGGACACATGAACAGAGACTTTAGCAAGTTCTAGAGATTTCTACAAGACCTTTGCTGTTACACTTGGGATCTTTTTCACCTCCTTCGGCATTGCAGGTTGTGCTTTTGGCATGATCTGTGCAGGATGTCCACTCCTCGGGACAGTAGCAACAGAGTTGAGTTTCCTCCATTTGTAGACATTTTCCCTTACTGTGGACTGATGAACATTCAGGTCTTTAGAAATGCTTTTTTAAGCATTTCTAGCTTCGTGCATCTCTACTATTCTTCTTCTGAGGTCCTCTGAAAGTTGTTCTGATTGAGGCACGTTGCACATAAACAGATCTTTCTTGAGGAGAGCAGGTTCTGTCTGTAACCTGACTTTCTGCAGCTTTCTTATATGACAGGGCACCTCTACAATCCAGCCTGATGCAGTAGGTGATCTATTACTTATTGCAATGTGTTGTGTTTCTCACTTGAAGAATATTGCAATGTTAAAGGAATGCTGTAGACACTGAATATTACACTTGAATTCATTCTTAGCCTCCATTGTCATGCTGCTGTTTGAAAAGTGGACAATATCTTCTCAGCAGCAAGATCTGAAAAGCATATTTGGTAATAGGTGCAGTTACTTCTTGTAGTAAGGTAACCTCACCTAGTGATTGGTGCCAAGGAGTGGTCTGCAGAATTTCACCACTCTCAGCCATCTCCAAGCCTCTTCAACCTTTGAAAAACTATTGAAATTAGGTATCTGTTGAAATTTTCCAAGAGGGATACTTCTCCTATTTTCCACTACTTTAATTTCATCTATATGCATTTCTCCAGCACTGGATTGGGTATATATTATGAACAATTCTATAAATATTTGAACACATAAAGATCGATGTGACCTGCTAATTAATATTACATTCAGGGAAAGTGTTATATATATCAACTGTTGCTTATTCTAAGATCATCTTTAAAGGCAAGGTGGAGAGTTGTACAACTGTTGGTACATTTTAAAGATCAGTTTGGACACTTTCGTACTCAGTATACAGTTTCAGTGTATTGCCATCTCTCAAAATTTGGAAAGCAGCTAATTTTAATTACAATTTTATTTACAATTACAATTTTATTTCAATTACACTAGTATTAATACAGATTTGAATACGTAGTAATGGGCTCCAAGTTTTTCAAACCTTGATCTTAATATACTTTTACTAGTTATCCCCTAGGTTGAAATCTCACATTTAAGGGGTGTGCTGCTACAGATTATCTAACCATATGATAGAATATCCCTGGTATCTTTCAACAGTTTTCATGATATTTTCTGCAAATTCTGCAAATATTTCAAGATATGTCATTTTAATTTTTCATGGTGACCTGGAAAAACATTTGACTACAGAGACCATATGAAATTCACAATGATTATGAATGGATACACTAATGGCAACTTCAGTTTTGCTTTAGTATTGTCTGAATTGGATAATTTTAGGTTGGATAGCCTACTAAAGGGAAAAATGAAGTTTCCTTCCAATAACCAGAAAAAAATTGAACATGGAAAATCACCGGAAATTTTAATCATCCTTCCTTAGCACAATCAGTACTTGTCTGTTTGTAACAATTTACAAGAAACATAATCTGGTTTGCTGTACTTGTATTTTAAACTAAGTAATTGAATATTGTCTTAAATTACATGTGTAATTGTTATGGAACATATGATCTTTGTACTCAGGTTCCTTCTTTCAACTTCATTGAAGGCCTACAACCTAAAGGTTCGTTTTTATCCTAAGCTTAACAATTCTTCTACCTGTCAACTTTGTAACTTTGTAATCGTTTGTGGTTTTGTAGCCTTTACCTCAGTACCTCTGTTATTTTATTGTGTGCACATTCATAACTACCGGGCTGTTACTACCCTGCTGAACTCCAACCAAACGCTTTCCAAATAACAGGTGCGAGCTATCTATTCATTATGCAGACATGCTAACAAATTGCTAATTGTGTTTGCTACCAGTTATTTAACACCCTTGGTACTGTAACCATCTATTATCTCAGTCCATTTTTTTCATAGATCGTGGAGTCATTCAGCTGAAGAAAAGGTCTCACAGTTCATCAAGTCTGGCTAGTGCACTTGAATGTATCCTATTTTATATTTTCCACATTCCTATCCCGCACCTGCACATTAGGCTAATATACAGCGGTTAATTAACCTACCAACCAGCACACCAGAAGGCCATATGATTAGGCTATGATTAGGCATGATTAGGCTATTCAGCTCATCGAGTCTGTCCCACCAACCCATTGTGGCTGATTTATTATCTCTCTCAACCCCATTCTCTGGCCTTCTCACCATAACCTTTTAAGCCCTGACCAATTAACAACCTATCAACCTCCACTTTAAAAATATCCAATGACTTGGCCACCACAGCCATCTGTGAAAATGAATTCTACAGATTCACTAACCTCTGGCTAAAGAAATTCCTCCTCATCTCTGTTCAAAATGGATTTCCCTTCGTACTAAGTCTGTGCCCTCCGGTCTTTGTCTCCCCCACTTTAGGAAACATCCTCTTCACATCCATTCTATCTCAGCCTTTCAATATTCAACAGGTTTATTGAACCCCTCTCATTCTCCTAAACTCCAACGAGTACAGGCACAGAGCCATCAAATGCTCCATATATGGTAACCCTTTTATTTATGTAATCATTCTCATCAACCTCCTCTGGACCCTCTCCAATGCCAGTACATCTTTTCTTGGATAAGGGGCCCACAACTACTCACAATACTCCAAGTGCAGTCTGACTAATACCTTACAAAACTTCAGTATCACATCCATGCTTTTATATTTTAGTCCTCTCAAAATGAATGCTAACATTCCATTTGCCACTGACTCATCCTGCAATGCAAGTTAACCTTTAGGGAATTCTGCACAAGAACTCCTGAGTCACTTTGCACTACAAATTTTTGAAATTCCTTCTCGTTTAAAATATCCGTCTACACCTTTATTCCTTCTATCAAAGTACACGACCAAACACTTCCCTACACTATATTTCATCTGCCACTTCTTTGTCCATTCTCCTAACCTAAGTTGTTCTGCAGAATCACGGCTTTGTATCATCCAAAAAACTTGGCCACAAATCCATCAAGTCCTCCATTCAAATCATTGACGCATAATGTGGAAAGAATTGGTCCCAACACCGACCCCTGTGTCACCCACAGCCAACCAGAAAAGGTTTCTTTTATTCATGTTCTTTGTCTCCTGCCACTCAGCCAATCTTCTATCCATGCCAGTATATTTCCTGTAATACCCTGGGCTCCTATTTTGTTAGGCAGCCTCACCTGCGATACCTTATCAAGGGCCTTCTGAAAATCCAAGTAAACAGCAACCACTGACTTTCCTTTGTCTATACTGCCTGTTATTTCCTCAAAGAATTCCATTAGAATTATCAGGCAAAATTTCTCCATAAGGAAATCATGCTGACTTTGGCCTATTTGATTATGTGCTTCTAAAACCTCATTGTCACAATGGCAGGGGCATTGGGAGCAAGGGTGGACCCAAATGCAAGACACTAGTGAGGTTACTTAGATTTAGTTTATTGTCCGATACCAAGGGAGAAAAGCAGAAGCAGGAATAGCGAACAGGATAAGGACTCAGGACTACGACTAGGCTGGGACCAATGGTCTGGACTTGGACTAGGAATCGGCTCCCAGAACTAGAGGAGACATGAAGAGGCTGGGGTATGGACTCCGAGCCCGAGATTGGGCAAGGACCTAGTACCTGGATCTTGCCTCGGGCTCAGACCCCAGAACCAGGCATGGACATGACATGGGCTAGGGAGAGGAGGAACATGGAAAACAGAGCCTCGGTCTTGGCAGAGCAGGTACATGGAACCATGGACACATACACAGAACACAGAGTCGGGACCCCTCCTTGGAAACAGGACATAGGGTCGGGACTCATAAACCTCCGTGGGGCAATGGCAAGATGGCCTGACTTACCCCACAGAGGCGAGAACAAGACAAGACAGAACATGACCCCCCCCCCCACGGGGCAACGGCAAGATAGCCAGACTTACCCCCACGGAGGTGAGGACCAGACAAGACAAGACCAACACGAATGAACACCAGACAGTACCTATCTAGCTCCAGCGATGGAACTAGACAGAAGTGCAGGCGGGGGCTGCAGACGAGGGCTAGAAGCGAGGGGGCAGAGAAGGGATTCAGACAAGGGGGTAGGACAGGAGTCACAGACTGCCAGGGCCAGGACTTGACTCAGAACTGGGAAGCCGCCAGGGACAGGACTTGACTTGGTGCTTGAATGCCGTCAGCGCCAGGACTTGACTTTGTGCTTGAATGCCGCCAGGGACAGGACTTGACTTGGTGCTTGAATGCCGCCAGGACCAGGACTTGACTTGGTGCTTGAATGCTGCCAGGACGAGGACTTGACTTGGTGCTTGAATGGCTCCGGAGCCAAGACTTGACTTGGAACTTGAATGCGGCCGGAGCCAGGACTTGACTTGGAGCCTCCGGGTAGTGGCGAGCCCGGGAATAGTAGACAGCAGCTCCCGATTCTCTCCGGCGGGTTAACTGATAGACCCACCTTGATGAGGAAGCTTTGCAGGCTCGCTTCGACGAGGTAACTGGACAGGGTTGCTCCAGTGAGGAAGGATGAATTACCGGCATTCGCTTCGGCAGAGACTAGGCTTGCTCTGGCCAGATGACATCGGCACACCGTACCTTTGATGACTTTCCAGATGCTCCTGCGCCGAACGGCTGAAAGCCGGAGACTATAAACTACTTGTTCAGCCAAGCGTTAATTGCCTCTAATCACCAAAGCCGAGGAACATGGGAAAACAGGGAATCAATGGTCCGGATTGTAACATAAACAAGGTAAATTTAAAGGGACCCCGATCCAGACCATGACACTCATCCTTCATAAAGGACTCTGACATCTTCCCAACCACTGAAGTCAGGCTAATGGCCTATAATTTCCATTCTTCTGCCTCCTTCCCTTCATAAAGAGTGTATTGACATTTTTAATTTTCCAGTTCTCCAGATCCATTCCAGAATCTAGTGATTCTTGAAAGATCATTACCAATGCCTCCACAATCTCTTCAGCCACTTCTTTCAGAATAATGGGATCTAGTCCATTTGGTCCGGGTCAAGTATATACCTTCATACCTTTCATCATAGAGCCATAGCAAAGTACAGCATAAAAGCAGGCCCTTCAACCCATCTAGTCCATGTCAAACCACTTAGACTGCCTACTCCCATCGACCTGCACAGGGGCCATAGCCCTCCATACCCCTACCATCCATATACCTATCCAAACTTCTCTTAAATGTAGAAATTGAGTTTGCATGCACTACTTGGACTGGCAGCTCATTCCACACTCCCATGATTCTCTGAGTGAAGAAGATTCTCCCTTAAAATTTTCACCTTTCATCTTTAACCAATTTCCTCAATGTCACCCGACCTCAATGGAACAATCCTGCTTGCATTTACCCTATCTATGCCCTTTATAATTTTGTATACCTCTATCAAAAGTCCTCTCAATCTTCAATGTTCCAAGGAATAAAGTTCTAATCTATTCAATCTTTCCATATAACTCAGGTCCTCCAGACCCGACAACATTGTAAATTTTCTCTGTACTTTTTCAATCTTATTTACATCTTTCCTGTACATAGGTGACCAAAACTGCACACAATACTCCAGATTAGGTCTCACCAACATATTATACAACTTCAACATAACACCACATCTGCTGCAATAATTTATGAAGGCCAATATGCCAAAAGCTATGTTTATGACCCTATCAAACTGTGACGCGACTTTCAATGAATTATGGACCTGTATTCCCAGATCCCTTTGTTCAACTGCACTCCTCAGTGTCCGTCTCTATCTCCTACACCGACTCTGAATTCATCTTGAACATGTCTTGAATTCGTTCTGACTTTGCAATGCACCCACACACCTAGACCCTCGAGTCAGCCTCACCTTTGCTCACCTTTTTATTGTTTGTGGTGATCATTTACCACAATTTTCCACAGAAAAAGTGTTACTAATAAACTACTTAGTTGTATGTCTTTCTTTATGAACTGCCAATTAGCTGTAGCCCATCTTCAGTGGCACCATCTTAAACTGGAGTAAAGCAAGGAAGACGCAAATTAATATTTCAAAATTGTTCCATTTTGGGAGCTTTCATCAATCCACAAAGTCAATTCAAACAGTTTTGTTCTTTTAATAATACACATGAGTTTGCACCACCCTTTCATGTCCTAAAGACTTAACAAAATATTTTCCACAAACAATTACCTCTCCTCTATTTACTGAAATTAATTAAATAATCTGGAGCACCCAATTTCTCTAAAGAATCAGTCCTGTCATTTACCTCAGTACAAACTCATGCTGAAGCCTATCCAGTGTACTAATACAATCAAAACACATCTGGGAAACAAATTCTCTTGAACATACAAAGTACAAAGTGATTTTGTTTTATCAGAGTACATATACGCCACCATATATTATACAACCCTGAAATCATTTTTTTTCTGCAGGCAATCACAGTAAGTACAAGAAACTCAATGACCTCACCTAACAAGATGGACAACAACCACTGTACAAAAACCCAACAAATTGTGTAAGTATAGAAAGAAAGAGAAGAAAATAAATAATAATTCATAAATAAACAATAAATAATGAGAATATGAGATGAAGAGTCCTTGAAAGTGAGTCCATTTCAGTGATGGGCGTGAAGTTATCCTCTTTGATTCAAGAGCTTAATGGTTGAGGGGTAATAACTGTTCCCGAACCTGGTGGTGTAGGTCCTGAGGCTCCAGTACTTTCTTCCTGATGCCAGCAGTGAGAAGAGAACGTGGCCTAGATGGTGGGGGTCCTTGGTGATGGATACTGCTTTCCCACAACAGCACTCTGTGTAGATGTGCTGTGCTCAATGGTGGTAGGGCATTACCTGTGATGGAATGGGTCATATCCATTACTTCTTGTAGGCTTTTCCATACAAGAGCATTGGTGTTTCCATACCAGGCCATGGTGCAACCAGTCAATATACTCTCAACTACACTTCTACAGAAGTTTGTCAAAGTTTTAATTGACATGTCAAATCTTCGTAAACATCTAAGAAAGTAAAGGCGCTGCCATGCTTTCTTCATAATGGCTCTTACATGCTGGGGCCTAGGTCAGACCTTCTGAAATGATAACACTGAGGGATTTACCAATGCTGACCCTCTCCATCTCTGATCCCCCTATGAGGACTAACTAAAAGACCTCTGGTTTTCTCCTCCTAAAATCAATAATTGTCTCCTTGGTCTTGCTGACATTAAATGAGAAGTTGTTGTTGGGGCACCACTCAGCCATATCAATGTGCTGATTTTGTCTCCACCTTTGATTTGGCCAACGTCAATGGTGCCCGAGGCAAAATAAATACGGCATCGGAGTTGTGCTAAGCCTCATAGCCAGAAGTATAAAGTGAATATATGTTCATTAAATATTTCCAAGATTATTGATGTCAGAATACTAAATCTACATATGAGCAGTGATGAGGATGCAGAGAGGCTTCAAAGGGATGTGGGCAAGTTAAGTGAATGGGCAACAATTGGGAGGTAATGTGGAAAAATTGTAAGGTTAATCTAATTAGGCAAAAAGACCTGAATGCTGTGTATTGTGAAAGGAGATTGAGAAATGCTGATGTTTAAGGTAGCCAGAGTATTCTTTTACACAGGTGTTACGTGTCCACAGTTTTGTTTTCCTGGAAGTCCATAGTTTTGTTTACTGTGGGTGTCATGTGTCCCCAGTTTCGTTTAACTTCGAGTCTACAGTTTCATTTCTGTGAGCGTTACCTTATGACGTATACTGACAGTATAAAAGAAATGTGGGGTCAAAGTGTTGAGAAGGAGTCGAAGGAAAGAGAGAGAGAGTGAAGACTGCACTTCGAGTTATCCAGGAAGAACTCACGATCGAGAAGGGTAAAGTCTAATGCTTACCCAAACCCAAAGGATTGGGTTAATCAGCGGCACAGTGCTTTGTGGAGATATGTCTGTGCTTCGTATGATCCATGGGCGTGGATTTCGTGATAGTCACTTTGTGAAATCACTCTTCGTGGACTTCGGAACAGTATTCCTCGGCTGGGATCTTCGGTAACCGTTTTTTCGTTCGCTAGCCATGGAATCTTTGGAATTCTTCGTTATCACCTCGTCGCTTCACTGTGAATCCACAAGTCTCTCCGCTCAGCTATTTCGTAAAGAAGGCTGAGGGGGGGCTTTGTAGAGGTATTTAAAATTATGAGGGGGATAGATAGAGTTGACGTGGATAGGCTTTTTCCATTAAGAGTGGGGGAGATTCAGACAGGAGGACATGAGTTGAGAGTTAGAGGGCAAAAGTTTAGGGGTAACATGAGGGGGAACTTCTTTACTCAGAGAGTGGTAGCTATGTGGAATGAGCTTCCAGCAGAAGTGGTTGAGGCATGTTCCATGTTGTCATTTAAAGTTAAATTGGATAGCTATCTGGACAGGAAAGGAATGGAGGGTTATGGGCTGAGTGCAGGTCGGTGGGACTAGGTGAGAGTAAGCGGTTGGCATGGACTAGAAGGGCCGAGATGGCCTGTTTCCGTGCTGTAATTGTTTTATGGTTATATGGTTTGCAATAGTTTGTGTTAGAAGATCACATCATCCACAAAATTGGCTGAGATGCCAAAAATGAATAACTTAGAATTGAGCTTCTACTGATGGCTTCAGTGTTGTATCATATCCAAAACAGTTAGGAAAGCAATATGTACTCCATTTGGTCCTAAAGTGCACATGAAGGTGAGAGTGCCATTGCCCTGCATTCAGTATAATACCAGTTCAGCATGCACTAGAAGGTATGTAATTGTTATATGGTTATATGGTTATTGGTTATAATGATATAAAAACATATTTAGATGAAAAGGATGCCGCCGCTTTACAAGAATCTGCTAAATTAGCAGATGAGTTTGCCTTAACCCACAAGTTTAAGTTTACCCCGAGTAAGACCTTCCAAAAGGGTAGCATGGATAGCCAGGGTAAACCAGAAATCAAATCTGGGTTTAGTGACAAAGGTACGGATGAAGGGAAACAAATAAAGGATAAGTCCTCTGGTCCTACTTGTCTCTAGTGTAGGAAACCCAGTCATGTTAAGGCTAACTGTTTCCTACTGAAAAAGAAGAAGGAAAAGGAGGCAGTTCCAGATGCCTGTGTTCAAATGTTGAAACTCCTGTGAACCCACGGGGTTCTGAACATTCTGATGAAGCTCTATCAAAGGCTAAAACGTCTGGTCAGGTTAGAAAAGAATTCCTTCATTTTACATCAGATGGGTTTGTTTCAGTGAATGAAGAGTCACCCCCTGTGCCAATGAAAATTCTTTGAGATACTGCAGCTTCTCAGTCACTTATGTTAGACAGTGTTCTAAAGTTTGGTGAAGGGACTGCCATTGGTGAGGTAAATCTTATTCAAGGTATTGGGTGCAACGTTGTTCCTGTACCTCTGCACAAGGTAATTTTGAAGTCAGAGTTAGTTTCAGGACTTGTTAAAATATGACTATGTCCCAGTTTACTGGTGGAAGGCATTTCTTTGTTGTTAGGGAATGACCTAGCAAGTGGTAAAGTTGTTCCTGCAGTGCAGTTGACAACTAAGCCAGTCAATGATGATTCAAAGATAGACCCCAACATTTATCCCTTGTGTGCAGTAACTCCAGCTAGGCCAAGAAACTTGCCAATGCAGATGGTCCTGTGCAGCATGATTCGGCTACTCATGATAGCCCAAATAGGGAATCAGATTTTGATGACTTTTCAGGGACTTTTCTGCCTTCATTGTTTCACTAGGATCCAGGTATTAAATCTGATAATAAAGATTTATCTCTGTCTAGGAAGGAGTTTATAGCAGAACAGAGCAGAGACCCTGAGATTGAAGCTTTAAGAGAAAAAGCTCTCTCAGGTGAGGAGACTGATAAAGTGCCCATAGGGTTTATTTCAAAGATGGAGTGTTAATGAGGAAGTGGAGACCACCTGATATTCCTGCAGGTGAGGAATGGGCAATTGTTCACCAGGTTGTAGTTCCTAAAGCCTATAGGAATGAGATTTGAACTTTGGCCCATAGTAAACCCTAGGTGTGAAGAAAACTCAACGAAGTTTTAAAACAATTCTTCTGGTCTAGTTTGAGGAAAGATGTCGCAACATTTTGCAGGACTTGTCATACTTGTCAGGTTGCGGGTAAACCTAATCAGGTCACCCCAGTGGCCCCACCGCAGCCTATTCCTGCATTTGGTGAAGTCTTTTCTAAAGTTATTGTGGATTGTGTTGGCCCATTGCCAAAGACTAAATCTGGTCATCAGTATTTGCTAACTATTATATGTACAACATCTAGATTTCCAGAGGCAATACCTCTTAGAAATATAAAAGCCAGAACTGTGTTGAAGGCTCTTGTAAAGTTTTTACTTTATTTAGTTTGCCTAAACAAATTCAGTCTGATCAAGGGAATAATTTTATGTCAGTATTATTCCAGCAGGTAGATTACAAAATGGGAGCCAAACAGATTAAGTCATCTGCATATCATCCAGAATCTCAAGGGGCCTTAGAGAGATTCCATTCTACTCTAAAAACCATGATTAGGACATTCTGTGTTGAAAATGAGAAGGATTGGGATGAGGGAGTTCAGTTGATTTTATTTGCAGTAAGGGAGTCAGTACAAGAGTCCCTAGGTTTTAGTCCCTTTGAACTTGTGTTTTGTCACCAGGTCCAAGGACCTTTGGCATTGTTAAAGAAACAATGGGTTGTGATGAAAAACCAAGTTATCAGAAGATTGATGCTGATGAGAGAGATAAGAGAGACAAAAGGGAGAAGCGTTCAAAATGTTAATGAGAGACGAGAGAGATTAACGAAAAGGGACACAGTTCCGAGTATTGACAGACCGGTTGCTTTGAACCTGAACTGTTTGAAGTTTGATGGATAGGCGATACCCCAGCAGGGGGATAAAAGGAACAGGTTCGCTAAGGAAAGACAGACACCACGAGATCACGAGATAATGAGACCCTGGAAGTGCGATGTGCCCCCACAAGTTGGTGAGAGTTTAGAGGTCTGGTCGCGGGACCGACCATAGACGCACAGGGTGAAAAGGTACGATCGGCGGGAAACTGGTGTGTATGTCCGCCCTTGCCTGGGTACCGGGTTCACCGCGGAAGAGCGATCGTATCCGGAACAGAGGGGTCACAGTCGGTGACCTCCAAAGACATTAACTGCGAGGAACATCAGAGGTCTGTCTGAATCCAATTTGCATATTTGCTCTCTCTCTCTCTCTCTCTCTCTCTCTCTCTCTCCCCCCCCCGCCCCCCAACAGTACAACAGCGATTGCTGCGAACTGGACTCTGCGTCACTTGAGACTGATCATTTTACCCCTAGACTGTGATAGAGCTTGATTGATTCCTATTATCCTAGTTCTGTGTGCATGTGTGTTTTACCATTGCTAACCTGTTGCATTTATATCCTTACGATTAGAGTAGTGTGTTACTTATTTCTTTAATAAAACTTTCTCAGTTCCAGTAATCCAGACTCCAACTAAATGGTCCATTTCTGCTGGTTTGGCAACCCAGTTACGGGGTACATAACAGGGTTAACAATGACCTGTATGTTAATTTGCTAGATTACGTTTTGAAGTTCAAGGACAAATTGCAAAGGGCTTGTAACCCAGCAAAGGAAAATTTAAAATCAGCCCAGGAAAGAATGAAAACTTAGTATGATAAACAAGCCAGAATGAGGTCATTCAAGTCAGGAGATAAAGTGCTTGTTATGTTTCCTGTACAAACAAACCCTCTACAAGCTAAGTTTCTTACAAAAATTGACCTGTTAAAAGGATATTGGTGTGTTCCTTTAACGGATAGAGGTAGAGAAATTTCTGCCTTTGTGACGCCTTCTGGGTTGTATGAATACAATGTTCTGCCATTTGGAACGAAAAATGCTCCGGGAATATTCCAGAGAATGATTAATTCTGTAATTCAGGGGTTAGAACACACAGGTTCCTATATTGATGATTTAGTTACGGGGCCACAGGGAGAATGTACAATATCCTTACAGTCATCAGCAGAATTGAACCGGGCCACTGGCAGTGTGATAGCATTATTCTAACTGCTATGTTACCGTACTGCCCACTTTTATGTTGGTCTTAATTCTAAAATGATTAAGTATTAACATTAAGAATCTTGATTACAATTATAATGAGTCTTGGTAAGTCTATATTGGAGAGATGTACATTTTTGGCCTATGTACCTAAGTAAAGGATATACTTGCTGATGGTAGAGTAGACTGAGGAGGCTAGCTCGCTAATTAGGTAATTTCCATTTCTTCAAGAATCCAATTGAATAACTGTGAAGGCTCAATCATTAACTGTAACAAAACATTGACAGATATATTTCTGGATATCAGCAGAATCAAAGGATATAGATTTTGTAGCCTGGAGAAATGTACAAGCTCAGGACAACAAATACTTTTTCGGGTTTTAATTCCTTTATCTGTTTTAGATGGTTTTAGTGCCGGAAGAGGGTCTCAAAATAAAACGAATG
The DNA here is from genome assembly GCF_030028105.1 of Mobula birostris. NCBI lineage: Eukaryota > Metazoa > Chordata > Chondrichthyes > Myliobatiformes > Myliobatidae > Mobula > Mobula birostris. The sequence goes on from NC_092375.1 coordinate 157,734,053, forward strand.
AATTTACAACCAGTTCCTTCCATTACAATCTCAGTTTACCTTTCGATCCACACGCTTGTGTAACGACAAATTGCGTATGCAGTATAAAAATATATAAAGCAAACTGCACAAAACTAATACAGAACTAATACGGTAGTAGTAATTAGACCATAAGACCATAAGACAAAGGAGCAGAAGTAGGCCATTCGGCCCATCGTGTCTGCTCCGCCATTTTATCATGAGCTGATCCATTCTCCTATTTAGTCCCACTCCCTCGTCTACTCACCATAACCTTTGATGCCCTGGCTACTCAGATACCTATCAATCTCTGCCTTAAATACACCCAATGACTTGGCCTCCACTGCTGCCCGTGGCAACAAATTCCATAGATTCACCACCCTCTGACTAAAAAAATTTCTTCGCATCTCTGTTCTGAATGGGTGCCCTTCAATCCTTAAGTCATGCTCTCTCGTACTAGACTCCCCCATCATGGGAAACAACTTTGCCACATCCACTCTGTCCATGCCTCTCAACATTCGAAATGTTTCTATGAGGTCTCCCCTCATTCTTCTAAACTCCAAGGAATACAGTCCAAGAGTGGACAAACGTTCCTCATATATTAACCCTCTCATTCCCAGAATCATTCTAGTGAATTTTCTCTGTACCCTCTCCAACGTCAGCACAGCCTTTCTTAAATAAGGAGACCAAAACTGCCCACAGTACTCCAAGTGAGGTCTCACCAGTGCCTTATAGAGCCTCAACATCACATCCCTGCTCCTATACTCTATTCCTCTAGAAATGAATGCCAACATTGCATTCGCCTTCTTCACCACCGACTCAACCTGGAGGATAACTTTAAAGGTATCCTGTACGAGGACTTCCAAGTCCCGTTCCATCTCAGAACTTTGAATTCTTTCCCCATTTAAATAATAGTCTGCCCGTTTATTCTGAAGGAACACAATACAAACAACATTAAAATCCCACCAACCCTGTACCTTATAAATAGTAGTGAAAATGTAAGTGAATACATCTCATCTAAGACGTCTACTCCCTTTTAGTACACGCGTGCTTAACTTCCTAACAGAGACTAAACATTCACAATCAGTCCTGATACAATAAAGTTAGACAAAAGGTACACTTTGGCGCAACTTTTACAAGATATTGCCTGGTAGTTAAACTACAGGAAGACTGACCTACTTAGCTGGTAAGGAACTTTGCACAAGCCACGCTGTCCAGCGCTGATGCCTTCACTCGTGAAAATCTAAAGCATTCACATGTAAAACATGTCAAATTACCAATATTCTCGATTTGCCAACAAGCATAAACAAATTCACATGGATATTGTCAATTAACACTCACCTCTCCTCACCATGCCCAGTCTCTGGGAGGAACGTAATCCCAAAGCCCCACCAGCTTCTTCTGCAGAAAACAAAAATGGTCTCCCCACTATCCCGCGTGCGCGTAATGACATCATCTACACTTAAAGGCACAGACAACTATTCTAGCATTATTCGAATGGATGCCTAAGTACACTTTTAACGATAATGAATAAGATCGTTACATAGAAAAATGGTGTTGAGGTAGAACTGCCACATTGAATGAAGTAGGCTCATGGGGAAGAGTGCTCTGGTCCTGTTTTTATTTGTTATAAAATGTTTTTTTACAGACAACTCATTATTATTGAAGACCTGTTTCAGGCATGAAACTCTACATTACAGACATGCATACTGAATGAAATGAAAAATTCCATGAATGAAGCAACAACTAAATGCAAGTTAAAAAAAGGTGTGTCAAGCACAACAGCTCTTTGGATAAATAGTAGCACCTTTTCACCTCAGATGATTGAAGAAGTTTGGGTTGGGCCCCCAAATCCTAAGAACTTTATACAGGGGCACAATTGAGAGCATCCTGACTGGCTGCATCACTGCCTGGTATGGGAACTGTAATTCCCTCAATTGCAGGCCTCTGCAGAGAGTGGTGCGGACTGCCCAGCGCATCTGTAAACTTACTATTCAGGACATTTACAGAGACAGGTGTATAAAAAGGGCCCAAAGGATCATTGGGGACCCGAGTCACCCCAACAACAAACCATTCCAGCTGCTGCCATCTGGGAAACTGTACCGCAGCATAAAAGCCAGGACCAACAAGCTCTGGGACAGCTTCTTCCAATAAGCCATCAGACTGATTAATTCATACTGATACAATTGTATGCAACCCTCAGGTTTGGCCCACATGCTTTTGTCTCAGGGAAGACAGCCTCTGGCCCAGCCAAACTGAGAAGTCAAGTCAAGTCAAGTCAAGTTTATTCTCATTTCGACCTTAAGCTGCTGGTACAGTACACAGTGAAAACGAAACAACGTTCCTCCAGGATCCTGGTGCTACATGAAACAACACAAAACTACACTAGACTATGTGAGACAGCACGAGGCTACACTAGACTACAGACCTGCACAGGACTACATAAAATGCACAAAACAGTGCAGAGCATTACAATAATTAATAAACAAGACAACAGGCACAGCAGAGGACAAATTACAATATAATAATAAATGATGTAGATGTCAGTCTAGACTGAGTATTCAGAGAAATCTCTTTGTATGGATGTTGTGTGATGTGTTTCCCGGTTACAAATCTGAACCGCATAATATCAGACAGTACACCATATGCAATTAAACGACTGTACTTTATAAATCTTAATCTAACTACAAGGCTAGTAAAGAAAATAAAAAGAAGAAGGTCCCATTTTAATAAAGCAGTCTAAAGTGCACATTGGAGCTCACGGGATTGTCCATTTGTCCCCCATCAACCTCCTCTGAGCATTGCTGACCGTCGGACCCTCGCTCCAAGTTCACTCTGTCCATCGGTACACCAACTATTTCCATTCTCATCTTCTCTCTTCATCTCTCACTGACAAAAGACCCCGAAATCCCTGCTCCCAGACCTACAAGAAAGAACAACATGCCTCTCATTGGATAGCATCCATTCCAAAGCCCCTGTTATCTCTCGTCATAACCCTAACATTGCTGCTATAGAGAAACCATTATGTTAGCAGTGGAACATTACAGAGAAGCCATTACATTAGCAGTGAAACCTTACAGCATGCTACACTCTCCCTCACCAAATTTGGTCCTGTCGTCATGACGTTGAGATTATTAGCTAACCCCTCCTGCAAAACACAAAGTCCAATCCAGGTGCAAAAGGCAGTGACATAGCTCCCCACAATGGTAGGGGGTCGCACTCTGTTCCTCCGGTGCTACGTACGCCAGCCTATCTGGTGGTCTCCTAGTTCTCTGAGACCTCCGTACTGCCTCATCTAACTCTTTATGTTCAGACACTACAGGGGAGATTTCTGGTCTACGTGGCGAGGCCTCCCCTGACCTACCACTCGTGCCCACCTGCAACTCGGACCCCACTGTCCCATGGCCAAGCCCCACTTCATCCCTTGCAGAGTCCCGCTGTAACCCAGGCCGACCCCCCCACTTCACCTGACTCAGCGGAAGATGGGCTGGAAGCTTCTTCCTCAATCCATGGGGAGTTAGCAAAAGGCAGCATATACCACACATCCAGGTCCTCATTCTCCGAATCAGTAACCCTCTCAGGGGTGGGGGCTGGCCTAACCTCTCCTGCTGTGGGCTCTGCAGCCACCCCGCATTTCCGCAGAGTCCTCTTACTAGGTGTCGGCTCCAGGTCGGTCTCTGGGTCTACCTACTCCTCTTGCCCTGGGGCAGCAGGTGGTTCAGATGGAGAATTTTGACAGGCCCATTTTCATCCTCTGGTTTCACCCAAAAAACTGGTAGGTTTGGCATTTGACTCTCCACCACATAGGGCTTAGCCACCCAGCGGTCCGCCAACTTATGTTTCCCAGGCAGCCCCAAATTCCTTATGAGGACCCGGTATCCCGGCAGGAGATAGGAGAACCTCACCTTTTGATTATACTTCCTCGTATTTCCTTGATTATGCTTGGCAGCCGCGACCCCAGCTAATTCATAAGCCCTTTTCAGCTCTCTTCTCTTGTCAGACACGTACTTCAGATAAGTCTTCGGTGGTAAATCACCCTCATCAGTCCCAAAACAAAGGTTGATGGGCAACCTCGCCTCGCACCCAAACATCAGATAATATGGCGAGTACCCAGTAGCTTCATTTCGAGTAAAGTTCTAATTGAACCAGATGTCCAATATGTTGACTCCACCTGCTCTTCTTGCTGATCTCCAGGGTCCTGAGCATGCCTAGCAAGGTCTGATTAAACCTCTCGGGCCGGGGATCAACCTGCCAGTCATAGGGCGTGGTCTTCAACTTTTTGACCCCAAGCATGCCCAGTAACTCATGGATGAGTCTGCTCTCGAAATCCCATCCCTGATCACTATGTATCTACCTGGGAAAGCCATAATAAATGAAATATCTCTCCCATAACACTTTGGTCACCGGCAACGCCCTCTGGTCCTTGCAGTATTCTTGTAATATTCTTCGACCTCTGACTTCATCCAGGGCCAGTAAGACCGGTCTCTGAGCAATTCACAGGTCTTCTCCACCTCCAAAAGTCCAGAATCATCATGAAGTGACTTCAACGCAATCCTTCGATGCTTCTTGGGCAGAACCTGCTGGCAACGCCGAGGTCAGTCTGGGGGCGACGTAACCCTGTACAAGATCTGGTTCCGCAATTCCAGCCAAGGCCATTCTCTCAGTAACGGAGGCACCGACGCATGTTTTGTCTTCTCAGCCTGAGCCATGTCTCCCTTTTTGATGGCTGACCAAATGGTACCGATTCCCGGATCATCTCACTGAGCAGCTGCCACTTCCCCAGAACTCAATTCAGGCAGCTGATTTGTCTTCAGAGCAGTCAGGTTACAGTAATCTTGGGGGATGACGTCATCAGAAGCTCCCAATCGATCCACTGCTCGAAATTGATGCATGGCCTTTACCCCCAGGGCAGGAACGCTCTCCCACTCCTCGTCCCTGTCCAGTCCCTCATACACCCGTTGGGACAAAGCATCATCATCAACGTTCCAGCTCCCGGCTAGTACTTCAGGCTGAAATCATAGGCAGACAACACCGCCAACCACCAATGGCCTGTTGCATCCAGTTTCACCAACGTCAGTTCGTAATTTAGGGGGTTGTTGTCTGTCCTCACCCCAAACTTGGCCCCATAGAGGTAGTCACCCAGCTTATCCACCACTGCCCATTTCAACACCAAAAATTCCAACTTGTGCGTGGGATAGTTTTTCTCGAAGGGTGACAGACTCTGGCTGACAAGCGCAACGGGTCTCAACCCAGTGGCCTGATTCCCCCCAACCCCTCTCGGCAGGCATCTGTGTGCAGTATATACAGCAATCGGGGGTCCGCAAAAGCCAGCACCAGTGTCTGGGTCAGCAGCTCCTTCAATGACTGAAAGACCTCTTCATGTTTTACATCCCACCTCGTTCCAAAGGGTTCCAATGGGTTAAGATACTCTCCACCCTCCTGTCCTTTTGTCCCCCTCCCTTTCTTCACCAAGGAAGGGTAACCACGCAGAGCGCTCACAGTCTGGGGTCTTGGCTAAGTGGTAACTGCCTCTATCTTAGCTGAATCTGTAGCTACTCCATCTCCTAAGACTATGTGCCCAACATAGCTAACAGACGTTTGGCAGAACTGGCACTTGTCCAGGAAAATTTTTAACCCATCAGCTTTCAGGCGACCGAGCACCTTCAGTAGCCTCGCTTCATGTTCCTTCAAGGTGGATCCAAACACTATGAGGTCATCCAGATACACCAATACCTCAAGCAAGTTCATATCCCCCACCATCTTCTCCATGACCTGCTGGAAGGTTGCAGGGGCTCCTGATATGCCCTGGGACATCCTTTCAACTGGAAGAATTCCAGGGGACATATAAATGCCATCTTCTCTTTGTCGGCCTCACTCTTGGAGATCTGGTAATATCCACTCTTCAAGTCTAGCACACTGAACCACTTCACACCACTCAGACAGTCCAGTGAGTCTTCAATCCTCGGGACCGTATAGTGGTCAGGGATGGTGTGCCTGTTCAGAGTCCCTCGTCTAAAGTTGGTATTCGGCCCAATGCAGCCATGCACTTCCTCAAAAGCAGCTCAAAACACTGAGTGTACAGACAATGTTCCCAGAAAGCTCTTGCCAGCCTTCTCCTTGCAGACCCCAATGAGCCTCCTCACAAGAGAGGTAATGGTCCCCCCCAGAATTGAAACGCCATCCTTCTCAACAGGGTCTGGACAAACCAGCACCAATGTATGGCCTCAGACACTCCCACATCGGCCTCCGAAAGCTCCAGCCTCACTGACAAATAACCGTCGTATGGATAATCACTGGCACCTAGCCCCCAGATCTCCAGTGCCCTGAATGGTGTCAATGGTAAATGCTTCAGATACTGGTTGTAAAACAATGACAGTACAACATGACCTGTGACCAGGTGACGAGTATGGCTTCAGCATAAATAACCGCTATCCGTAGGGGTACATTGGAGCATGGTCCCATTAGCCTACAGGAATAGGGTCTTTCGCTTTCGGGAGTTCCTTGGTATAGTACTGGGGAAGTGTTCCCCCAGAGACACCAGTTCCCACACTGGGTGTCCTCTAAATTTTCCCGACGACTCTCTCTGCCTAGGTACCTGGGGGCTCACTCTCCTTCTCGCGTGACACTGGCTGCTAGCAGCCCTCTGCATTGTTCGTCCCCTTAGGGGATCCGTCCCCCCTATCAGCTCCATCATATGGGGGGGGGGGGTCACACGCACTGATAACAGCCAAGACATTTCAGTTCTCAACTCTGCCACAACCTCCTCTACCACTCCACCCCTGACTAGTGTCTTAAAAAAACTTCAGCATTATCTCCTTGCTTTTATATACTATTTCTCTTGAAATAAATGTCAACAATGCATTTGCCTTCTATAGACTCAATCTGTGAATTAACCTTCTGGGAGTCTTGCATGAGGTTTCCTAAGTCCCTCTGCAGCTCTGATGTTTGGATTTTCTCCCCATTTAGATAATAGTCTGCACTATTGTTCTTTTTACCAAAATGCATTATCATACATTGGCCAACACTGTATTCTATCTGCCACTTTTTGTCCATTCTTCCACTGCTGCAATCACACTGCTTCCTCAGCATTATCTACCCCCCCCCGACATATCTTCGTATCATCTGCAAACTTTGCCACAAAGCCAGCAATTCCATTATCTAAATCATTGTCAAACAATTTCAAAAGTAGTGATCCCAATACTGACACTTAAGGAGAACCACTAGTCACCAGCAGCCAACCAGAAAAGGCCCCCTTTATTCCCACTCATTGCCTCCTGTCTGTCAGCCAGTATCTTTCCTGTAACACCATAGGATTTTGTCTTCTTAAGCAGCCTCATATGAGGCACCTTATCAGATGCTTTCTGAAAATCCAAGTAAATGCCATCCACTGTCTCTCCTTTGTCCACACTGCTGGTTACTTCCTCGATTTGTCAGCCAAGATTTCCCTTTACAGAAACCATGCTGACTTTGGCTTATTTTATCATTAGTCTCTAAGTACCCCAAAAACTCAACCTTAATAATATACTCAAACACTTTCCCAACTACTGATAGTAGGCTAACTGGCCTATAACTTTCTTTTTTTTGCCTTCCTCTCTTCTTAAAGAGTGGGTGACATTTGCAATCTTCCACTCCTCCAGAACCATGCCAGAATCAACTGTTTCTTGAAAGATCATGACTAATGCATCAGTCATCTCTTCCGCAACCTCTCTCAGGACTCTGGGATGCAGTCTGTCTGGTCCAGGTGACTTTGGACCTTTCAGTTTGCCTAGCACTTTTTCCTTTGTATTAGCAATGGCATTCACTCCTGCTCCCTGACATTCACGGGCCTCTGTCACACTGCTAGTGTCTTCCACAGTGAAGACTGATGCAAAGTACTCATTCATTTCATCTGCCGTTTCTTTGTCCCCCATTACTATCTCACCAACATCATTTTCCAGTCATCCAACATTAACTCCTTCCTCTGTTTTACTCTTTATATAACTGAAAAATATTTTAGTATCCTGCTTTATATTATTGGCTAGTTTGCCCTCATACTTCACCTTTTCCGTTTTTGTAGCTGTTTTAGTGGCCTTTTGCTGGATTTTAAGGGCTTCCCAATCATCCAACTTCCCAACACTTTTGTGACCTGAGATCCCTTTCCTTGGTTTTTATGCAGAACTTGACTTTCCTTGTCAGCCATGATTGCCTACCCCTGCCATTTCAGAACTTCTTCTTATAGGACCATAACACCATAAGACCTAGGAGCAGAATTAGGCTATTTGGCCCATTGACCTGCTCTGCCATTCAATCATGGCTGATCCTTTTTTTTTCTCCTTCTCAACCCCATTTCCCAGCCTTCTCCCCATAACCTTCGATGCCATATCCAATCAAGAATCTATCAATCTCTGCCCTAAATACACCCAACGACCTGGCCTCCACAGCTGCACATGGCAACAAATTCCACAAATTCACCACCTCTGGCTAAAGAAATTTCTCCGCATCTCTGTTTTGAATGGACGTCCCGCTATCCTGAGGCTGTGCCCTCTTGTCCTAGACTATCCTACCATGGAAAACATCCTGTCCACATCTACACTGTCTATGACTTAAACATTCAAAATGTTTTGATGAGATTCCCCCTCATCCTTCTAAATTCCAGTGAGTACAGATCCAGAACCATCAAAATTCCTTGTATGATAAACTTTTCTTTTCTGGAATCATCCTTGTAAACCTCTTCTGGACCCCCTCCAATGCCAGCATACCTCTTCTAAGATGAGGAGCCCAAAACTGTACACAATACTCAAGGTGAGGCCTCTGCCTTATAAAGCCTCAGCATCACATCCCTGATCTTGTATTCTAGACCTCTTAAAACTGAATGCTAACATTGCATTTGCCTTCCTCACCACCGACTCAACCTGCAATTTAATCTTTAGCGTGTTCTGCACAAGGACTCCCAAGTCCCTTTGCATCTCAGATTTTTGGATTTTCTCCCCGTTTAGAAAATAGTTAGCACATTTCTTTCTTTTTTTTTGGCGTGTGCCTGTGTGCGAGCCAGTTTGTGCATGTGTGTCTGCTTGTGTGTGCGTGCGTCCGTGATGATGCCTTTTTCATGGCTTTTTACAAGGCACGGAGCGAGAGAGAGAGAAAGAGACTATGTGGCGCGCCACTCCTCACGCAGACATTTTCGTAGTATATTTCCCTTCATTTTACAAGGTCGAGTTGTGATCTCAACACTCAACCCGGTATGGATAAGAAGCGTACTCGGGAGTGGACTCGCTGGTTTCGAACCCAAGAACCTCCGCTCCTGGGTCCGGTGCCGATTTATTTGTAGTACCATGGGCTCTTAACTGGGTAAGCAACCTCATGCGTAGCACCTTGTCAAAGGCCTTCTGAAAGTCCAAATATACAACATCCACTGCATGCCCCTTATCCATCCTACTTGTAATCTCCTCAAAGAGTTCCAACAGGTTCGTCAGGCAGGATTTTCCCTTAAAGAAATTATGCTGACTTTGTCCTATCTTGTCTTGCTTCACCAAGTACTTCATCATGTTGTCCTTAACATTTGACTCTAACATTTTCCCAACCACTGAGGTCAGGCTAACTGGTCTAAAATCTCCTTTCTGCTGCCTTTTTCCTTTCTTAAAGAGTGGAGTGACATCTGCAATTTTCCAGTCCTCTGGCACCATGCCAGGGTCCAATGATTTTTAAATAATCATTTCTAATGCTACCGCAATCTCTAACGCTACCTCTTTCAGAACCCTGGGGTGCAGTTCATCTGGTTTGGGTGACTTACAGTATGTACCTTCAGCTTTTTGAGCACCTTCTCTCTTGTAATAGTATCTGCACCCACTTCTCTTATCTTCCACAGTGAAGATTGCTACAAAATACTCAATAAGTTAATTTGCTATCTCCTTGTCCCCTGTCATTATTCCTCCTGCCTCAGTTTCTCATAGTCCTCTATCCACTCTTATCTCTCTTTGATTTTTTTACATACTTGAAAAAGCTTTTACTATCCACTTTGATATTATTTGCTAGTTTGCTTTCATATTTCATGTTTTCCCTTCTAATGATTATTTTAGTTGCTCTCTGTAGATTTTTAAAAACTTCCCAATCCTCTATCTTCCCACTAATTTTTGCTTTGTTGTATGTCTTCTCTTTTGTTTTTACATAAGCTTTGACTTCCTTTGTCAGCCACGGTTGTACTATTTTGCCATTTGAGTATTTCTTCATTTTTGGAATCCACATATCCTGCCTTCCTCATTTTCCCCAATTACGCATTCCATTGCTGCTCTGCTGACATCCCTGCCTGTAGCTCCTTCCAATTTACTTTTTTCAGTGGGAAAAATCTATCCTGTGCCTTGTGAACTAATCCCAGAAACTTCAGCTATCTCTGCTCTGCCCTCATCTCCACTACCGTTCTTCCCCAATCCACCTGGGCAAACCCCTCTCTCATGCCTCTGGAATTCCCATTATCCCACTGTGATACTGATACATGTGACTTTATGCTTTTCCCTCTCAGATTGCAGTATGAATTGAATCATATTATGATCACTGCATCCTAAGGGTTCCTTTACGTTAAGCTTGCTAATAAGACCTGGGTTATTGCACAACACCCATCTAAGATAGCCTTTCCCCTAGTAGGCTCAAGCACAAGCTGCTCTAAAAAGTTTTGTAGGCATTCTACCATTCTCTCTTTTGTGATCCGACACCAAACTGATTTTCCCAATCCCCTTGCATTTTGAAGTCCCCCATTACAATTGTGACAGTACCTTTATTACAAACCTTTTCCAGCTCCCTTTGCAATTTAGACCCCACATCTTGGCTACTATTTGGAAGCCTATATATGATTCCCATGATGGTTTAGTTAACCGTAGCAATTACTTAACTCCACCCACAAAGATCCAATATTCCCTGTCCAGATGTCACCTCTATCAAAAGATGTAATTCAGTCTTTTTCCAACAGAGCCACACCACCCCCTATGCCTTCCTGCCTGTCCTTTCAATATAAAGTATATTCTTTGATGTTAAACTTCCAACTATGGCCTTCTTTCAGCCTCAACTCAGTGATGCCCAGAATGTCATACTGACCAATCTCTAAGTGCCCCATGAGTTTGTCCACCTTATTCTGAATGTTATGCGCATTTAAATACAGCACCTTCAGTCCTGCATTCTTGGTCCTTTTGAATTTTGCCTCTGTGGTACAATTAAACTCTTTGATCTGTCTGCATTATTGGCTTGTCCTTCCTTACATTGATGTTACACCCATCATTTACTTGTAAACCTGCTGGTTCATCCTCAGTTCCGTCATCCTGGATCCCATCCCCCTGCCATCTTAGTTTAAACCACTTCCAACAACTCTAGTAAACCTGATACAAAAAATATAGATCCCCCTTGGATTGCATCCATCAGCCTGTAGAAGTTGTGCTGAGAAAGTTGTCAATTTTTAATGTGAGAGTTAAAAATCAGCAATTTCACAAATAAGTACATAAATAAATATACTTCAAGTTGATTACCTCTACAGAAAGTAGGGTCATACAGTATTGCATACTCAGTACTACTGTAGGGTCACCTACTTGTCTTTGCATCACTGATGCAAATTTTATTATTTTTCACAGTAGGTGTCAGATTATGTTCTCATTTGATCAATGACTCACTTCCTAGTTGAGTTTAGCTTGAAGAACAAATATCTGCCAAGCAGTGATAGTTTATAATATAATGCTAAGCGATTTACTCTGGGTAATTTCCTCAAGCAACTCTCTGTGCACATGCAGAGGGAGCTTAAGGACTTCTTCTGATGTTCAGCAGTAACTTTGGTAGCGAGCCAGAAGATACACAAAAAGTTAAATAGAATCGGAATCATTCAGCATAGAAATAGGCCAGTGATCACCCATCCATATTAATCCCATTTTCATCACTTGTCCCGTAATCTTCAATGCCTACGAAATGTACCCGCTGCTCTCTTAAATTATCTCAGCATCTCTGCTTCCACCACTCTCACTGGCAATGCATTGCAGGTACTGTACTCCTCTCCCTCTTTCCCATTTATTCCTCTTTACCCTAAATCTATAGTATTATCTCTAGATTGATCCATCTCCGATGTGGACAAGATTTTCTTGCAGTCTGTATCCCTAATAATTTTATATACCTCAATAAAGTCCCTTCTTAACCTAATCTGCTCAAAGGAAAATGGACCTAATCTCCTCATAACTGAAATGCTCTATCCTCAGTACATGAGGCAATAATAACCAGTTAAGTCTGGCATGACACTGCCTGGATTTGAGAACTTGTTTTATGAGAATAAGCTGAACGAGTTAGGGCTTTTCTGTTTTGAGCAAAAGAGGATAAGAGATAATTTGATAGAGGTGGACAAGATGATGAGGGGTGGATCAAGTGGACAACAAGAGACTTATTCCCAGAGTGGAAATGGCTAATACGAGGGGCATTATTTTAAAGTAATTGGAGGAAAGTATAGGGGGATGTCAGGGGGATGATTTTTTACACAGGCAGTGAAGGGTGTGTGGAATATGCTGTCAGGGATGGTGGTAGAGGCAGGTAAATTAGGGACATTTAAGAGACTCTTAGATAGGCACATGGATGATAGAAAAATGGAGGACTATTTTGGAGGGAAGTGTTAGATTGATCTCAGAACAGGTTAAAAAGTTGGCATGATATTGTGGGCCAAAGGGCCTATACCATGCTGTAATGTTCCATGTCATATGTTCATCCTGGTGATCTTGCCTGCACGTGCTATCACATACTTCCTTTGGTATGGTGAACAGAACTTCATACATTTCTCCAGCTGATGTTTAACCAATGTTTTATAAAGTGGAAGTATAATCTTCCGCCTTCTGCATTCAATGCCCTGATTAGCGAAGATCAATATCCCAATCTACTTTCTTAATCATATTAAATATTAAAGAAAGATTAGCTTTATTTGGCACATAAGACATAGAAGCAGAATTAGGTCATTTGGCCCATTGTGTCTGCTCCGTCATTTAATCATGGCTGATCCTTTCTTTCCTCCTCCTCAATCACATTTCCTGACCTTCTTCCCATAACCTTTACTGCCATGTCCAATCAAGAACCTATCAATCACTGCCTTAAATACATCCAATGACCTGGCCTCCATAGTTGCATGTGGCAACAAATTCCACACATTCACTACACACTGGCTGAAGAAATTTCTCCGCAGCTCTGTTTTGAATGGACGCCTCTCTATCCCTAGGCTGTGCCCCCTTGTCATAAACTCTCCCACTATGGGAAACATCCTTTTCACATCTACTCTGTTTAGGACTTTCAACCTTCGAAGGGTTTCAGTGAGATCTCCCCTCACCCTTCTGAATTCCAGCGAGTACAGACCCAGAGCCATCAAACGTTCCTCGTATGATAACCCTTTCATTCCTGGCATCATCCTTGTGAACCTCCCCTGGACCCTCTCCAGTGCCGGCACATCTTTTCTAAGATGAGAAGCCCAAAACTGTTCACAATAATCAAGTTGAGGCCTCACCAATGCCTTATAAAGCCTTGGAATCACATCCCTGCTCTTGTATTCTAGGTCTCTTGAAATGAATGCTAACATTACATTTGCCTTCCTCACCAATGACTCAACCTGCAAGTTAACCTTTCGGGTGTTCTGCACAAGGACTCCCAAGTCCCTCTGCTTTTCAGATTTTTGGATTTTCTCCCCGTTTAGAAAATAGTCTGTTGTTGTTGTTGTTCGTCCTTCGTAGTTGAAGATGACCATGGCTTCAAAGTCAAATGGGAGATTGGTGGCTGTGGGTCCGGAGGTGACTGATGAGGGCAATCCGGGCCCTGAAGGCTCGCCCACACGTGGGACACAAGTGGGTGGGTGCTGTCATGGCAGTGGATGCTGCTTGGGCCTTGCGCACAGCACGCTTTCGTTGCGCCTCGATGATGCGCCTGACTTCAGCTGTACGGGCCCCTGTGGTGATCTTGCTGCGCCAAGCTGGACAGTCGAGAGCAAGCATCTCCCATGTGTTGATGTTGACACCCAGGCCTTTGAGGGATGCTTTGAGGCAGTCTTTATAACGTTTCTTCTGCCCCCTGACTGAGCGCTTGCCCTGACACAGTTCTCCATACAGCAGCTGCTTAGGCAATCGGCTGTCTGGCATTCTGACCACATGTCCAGCCCACCTGGCTTGGGCTTTCAGCAGGAGGGTAGACGCTGCAGAGCCCAGCTCGTTCCAGGATTTCCGTGTCGGGGACTTTGTCCTGCCACCTGATGTGGGGGAGTCTGTGGAGACAGCTCAGGTGAAAGTAGTTGAGCTGTTTGGTGTGTCTGCTGTAGACAGTCCAGGCCTCGCTGGCGTAAAGGAGGGTGGTAAGGACCACTGCACAGTAGACCTTCAGCTTGGTGGTAAGGCTGAGTCCTCTCCGCTCCCAGACGTTCTCACGGAGTCTCCCAAAGGCGGCGCTGGCTTTGGCAATCCTGTTGTTGACCTCGGCGTCTATGTTCACTGCGCGAGAGACTACGCTGCCCAGGTGGGTGAAGTTGTCGACTGTCTGGAGGTTCTGGCCCTTCACCGTGATGCGCGGCTCCTGGTATGGCTTTCCTGGGGCAGGCTGGTACATAACTTCGGTCTTTTTGGTGCTGATAGTGAGACCGAAGTTGTCACAGGCTTGTCAGAAGCAGTCCATTTCACGCTGCATCTCCCGCTCTGTGCTGGTGTTGAGTGTGCAGTCATCAGCAAACAAGAAGTCTCTGATGACAGTCTCTCGCACCTTTGTAACTGCCTGCAGGCGCCTAAGGTTGAACAGCCTGCCGTCAGTCCTGTATCTGACGTGGATTCCTTCTTCGTAGTTACGGAAGGCACCTGTCGGCATGGCAGAGAATACCATATTGAACAGAGTCGGGGCAAGAACGCAGCCTTGTTTGACGCCATTTGTCACTGGGAAGGCCTCCGACTCGTCGCCGTCATCCAGAACTTTCACCATCATACCGTCGTGGAACTGCCAGACGATTGTGATGAACTTGCTGGGGCAGCCGAACTTCTCCATGATCTTCCACAAGCCTTCTCTGCTGACCGTATCGAAAGCCTTGGTTAGATCGACAAAGGTCATGAAGAGGTCGCTGTGTTGCTCCTGGCATTTTTCCTGGAGTTGGCGCGCAGCAAAAATCATGTCCGCGGTCCCACATTCAGCACGGAAGCTGCACTGGCTTTCTGGGAGCAGACCTTGCTCAAGATGTTGGAGAAGGCGGTTGAGCAGGACGCGGGCCAGAATCTTCCCTGCAATGTACAAGAGGGAGATGCCTTGGTGGTTGTCGCAAGACTGGCAGTTGCCTTTCCTCTTGTAGATGTGGACTATGCTGGCATCTTTCAGCTGTTGCGGGACCTGTCCCTTTTTCCACATGGACTGGAAGAGAACAGTCAGCTTTTGCATCATGACAGGGCCTCCTGCTTTGTATACCTCAGCAGGGATTGCATCGGGTCCTGGCGCTTTGCCACAGGAGAGTTGCTTCACTGCCTTCCTGACTTCATCTACTGTGGGGAGGGTGTCGAGGTTCTTGTTGATCTCTACCTGGGGCAGGTGGGCAATGGCCTCGTCGTTGATGTCGGCAGGGCGGTTAAGGACGTTGTTAAAGTGCTCAGCCCACCGATCCAGAATCTGCTTCTTCTCTGTCAGCAGCTGCGTCTCATCTGCGTTGAGGAGAGGTGAGGAGCGGGAGGATTGGGGTCCGTATACAGCCTTAAGCACATTGTAGAAGCGCTTTATGTCGTGGCTGTCTGCATAGCCCTGGATTTCATCGGCCTTCTTGCTGAACCAGCTGTCTTGCATCTCGCGAAGTTTTTTCTACACCTTTCTTCTTGCGTTGATAAAGGCATCTTTCTTGGCCAGTGACGTGGGGTCGTTCTGATGCGCTCTGTAATGTTGATGTTTCTCCGTTAATAATGCCTGTATTTCTTCATCATTCTCATCGAACCAGTCTTGGTTTCTTCGGGTTGCTGGTCCGAGATATTCGATGGCGGTAGTATAGACAGCGTCTCTGAAGGCCGTCCACTGTTCCTCAACGCTGGTCCTGTCTTCCTGTGGTGTGTCTGGCAGTCTGCCTTCAAGGTCATCGACGAATTCTTCTGCAACCCTGCTGCGTTTCAGCTTGGAGACATTCAACCCCTTTGCAGTCTTCTGCCCTTGGGGTCTTCTCATGGGCAGAATGCGAAGCCTGAACTTGGACACAATGAGGCGGTGGTCGGTCCAGCAGTCGGCACCACACATAGCTCTCGTCACTCTGACATCCATCCTGTCCCTCTTCCTGGTGATGATGTAGTCAATCAGATGCCAGTGCTTCGAGCGTGGGTGCATCCATGACGTCTTCTTACGGGTGGGTAGGCGGAACAGGGTGTTGGTGACGACAAGGTCGTGTTGTGGCACATGTCTTGAGGAGCAGAAGGCCGTTGTTGTTACACTTGCCAGTGTCGTGTCTTCCAATGATCCCTTCCCAGGTTTGGTAGTCTGTCCCTACTCTGGCATTGAAGTCCCCGAGAACGATGAGCTTCTCTGACTGTGGGATTGCTGAGATGAGGGCGTCGAGTTCTTCATAGAACTTGTCTTTAATGTCATCTGGGTTGGTCATGGTGGGAGCGTAGGCACTGATCAGCGTAGCACTCTGCTTGTTTGCAAGTGGGAGCTGAAGTGTCATCAGGCGGTCGTTGATGCTCTCTGGGTGCTTGGTGAGTTTACGGGCGAGGTTAGAATTGATGGCAAATCCCACGCCTGCTTCTCATCGTTCAGCGCTGCTGCGACTGCTCCAGAAGAACGTGTATCCACCACTACGTTCTGTCAGCTGGCCCTTGTCTGCTAGGTGCGTTTCGCTGAGAGCGGCTATGTCCACGTCGTAGCGAGCTAGCTCTTTTGCAACCAGTGCAGTTCTTCTCTCTGGTCTGTCTGCCTTGATGTTATCTCGCAGAGTTCTCACGTTCCATGTGCCAAGGTTGAGCACCATCACTTTCTTCTTCACTGTTGTAGGTCGACTGCTATGAAGAATCCCCACCAGCCGCGGTAAGCTGGCCAGGGTGAAGTGAAGCAGACTATGTTTGAGGCACCTTTTCCAGTCCCTTCCTCCATGGAGGTGAGCAGAGCAATCCTAAAGAGGGCTGCTCAGACACCCAGGGGGCTGCCGAACTCAACTGCTGCTTCGGTCCAGTAGAGAGCGACCCTATGCCCTGGGCCGCCTGTGTGCAGGTTTGTGACTACAGCTTCCAGTGTATCCGTACCTGCTGCTTCGCCACTTCCCCCATCGCCACAGGACTTTAGGCTGCGCGTTGGGTGTGAAGTCATGACTTGCACTTGACTTGGATTAAAGTGAGGGAGAGTTGCGCAGGTCGTCAGCCTCACTCTCTCGTCCCGGCCTATCTGGACCCAGTGGCAAGACATAGTCGAGACGGCTGGAGATAGGTCAGGATGCAGTGGATGGCCAGCAGTGTTCTGTGTGTCTCACTGTGCCCTCTTAGCGCTCCACCACGCATTGCTGAGAATCGCCTTTCTGCCCGTTGAACCAGTGATGGTTTCTTCCGTGCAGTCCGCCGAATCCAGGCTTCACACGCTAGATAGACAAGCCCTGAGTGTTGTGGGTCTACGGCAGTTCTTGCGGCGTGCTCGCAAGCCTCCCTACCCATTGTTGGGCATCCTCATCCGCCTTTGCAGTCGTTGGGAGATGTCTCCTCTTCCGCCTGCTCCGCCGTTGGGATGATCACCTTGGTTACTGGCCTATGGAAGTGGGCTCGCAGCTTGCCGCTGTGCTGGCCGTACCAGGCGGCGGGGGCGGGCAGTGATGGTCGCGACAAGTGGCAGACCAGCTCCAGGCCTTGGGCCTCGCCCCCTCCACCCACCGCCGCCTCGCACTGGCCACAGGCCGCCGACAGTGTGGTGGCGGCAGGCGGCCCGGGGCCGGGCCCCGGCCTTGGCCTCACCAAGAGGCAGCATCTCGCCTCCCCACACCGCTGCATCTCTTAATCTGTCTAAGTCATCTCCCCACATCTCTTAATCTGTCTAAGTCCTTCTGCATCCTACCTGTTTCCTCAACACTACTTGCCCCTCCACCAATCTTCATATCATCTACAAACTTGGCAACAAAGCCGTCTATTTTATCATCTAAATTATTTATATACAGCATAAAAAGAAGTGGTCCCAACACCGACCCCTGAAGAATAGCATTAGTCATTGGCAGCCACCCAGAGAAGGATTCTTTTTTTCCCACTCACTGCCTCCTACCAATCAGCCAATGCTCTAACCATCTTAATAACTTTCATGTAATACCACGGGCTCCTAACATGGTAAGCAGCTTCATTTGTGGCACCCTGTCAAAGGCCTTCTGAAAATCGGAAAATACTGCATCCCCTTTATCTATCTACTTGCAATCTCCTCAAAGAATTCCAATAGGTTTGGCATGCAGGATTTTCCCTTAAGGAAATCATGCTGACTTTGTCCTATCTTGTCCTGCATCTCCAAGTACACCATCGCCTTGTCCTGAACATTTGACTCTAACATCTTCCCAACCACTGAGGTCAGGCTAACTGGTCTATAATTTCCTTTCTGCGGCCTTCCTCCTTTCTTAAAGAGTGGAGTGACATTTGCAGTTTTCCAGTCCTCTGACAGAGTTTGCCAGAGTCCAATGATTTTTGAAAGATCATTGCAAATGCCGCCACGATCTCTAACAAGGGTTCTCTGTCAGAACCCTAGGGTGCAGTTCATCTGGTCCAGGTGACTTATGCACTTTTAGGTCTTTCAGTGTTTTGAGCACCATCGCCCTTGTAATAGTAACGGCACCCACTTCTCCTCCCTCACACACTACAATGCTTGGCACACTGCTAGTGTCTTCCACAGTGAAGACTGATGCAAAATACTCATTTAGTTCATCTGCAATCTCCTTGTCCCCCGTTGTTATTTCTCCTATTTCATTTTCTAGCGGTCCTATATCCACTCTCAACTCTCTTTTATTTTTTACATACTTTACAAAGCTTTCACTATCCACTTTGATATTATTTGCTAGCTTGCTTTCATAGTTCATTTTTTCCCTTCTAATGATTTTTTTAGTTGCTCTCTGTAAGTTTTTAAAAATTTCCCAATTCTCTACCTTCCCACTAATTTTTGCTTTGTTGTATGCCCTGCCTTTTGTTTTTACATTAGCTTTGACATTTAGCATGTACACCAAAATATGGAAACATGGAGTGAAATCAGTCATTTGTTTCAATAACCGATAGTCCAAATAAATGCCTCTGGTGCCAAAATAGCATACTTACAACTGATTAATTCTAACCCGTACATCTTTGGACTGTGAGAGGAAACCGGAGCACCTGGAGGAAACCCACGTGGTCACAGGGAGAACATACAAATACATTACAGACAACAGCAGTAATTAACCCTGATCTTTGCACTGTATAAGTGTTACACTAACCACTACGCTGTTGTGCTGCCCAATTATCTAACTGCACTGCCGACTTGAAAGATCTTGGGCATATGTAAAATTAACATAATTCATATTAAGTTAGTTGGCTCTGATGCACTAAAGAATCTGAAAGTAATTTATCCTTTTCCCAAGATAAAAATTATTTGGGAAGCTAAACTTGCTTGACATTTGCAGTGCACATGTGCCATCTTCCATGGTCAAGGTCTCCCAGAGGAGAAGGAGCCACGTGCAAAATCTTCAAGGTTTCTGTCTCTCTATTTTCTCACAATGCAACAAGGAGGGCTGAGAAAAAAAAATAGAACTGATGTTTGGAACTATACTGTTCCATAACTGGTTCACACATTTCCTTATTTTAAAGAATATCATAGGCACCATGACATGGCTTCTAATTGCTTCGTCAGACTGTGCTGGATTCTGGGAAGCAACCGCATTAGTCTCGTTGTCTTGAAAATTATTCTGCTCATGTACCAGACCAATTTCCTTTTAAAGGTATTGATCAATACTGTTCCCATCACCCCATAAGCAGTGAATTCCAGACGGCAAATACTCATAGCACTAAGGAAAAGGTTTTATTCAGATTTCCCCCACATCTTTTGCTGAATATTTTAAGTCCTTGTCTTTTTGGTTCTTGACCAAACTGCAGATAGAAATGGCTTGCCTCTATTTACCCTAACTAAGCAAATCATGATCATGTACTCTTCTACCAAATTACTTCTCTCCTTTCATTGCTGAAAGGAGAACAATCTCGGCTTCTCCACCTTGCTGGTGAAATCCTTCTCATCCTTGGATTCACTCTAGTAAATCTTCCCTCCAGGACCTACATGCACATCCTTGACAAAGTGACTAGGAAGGGACTCAGTACTCTACCACTGGAGTAACTAGTGTTTCAACACAACTTCCCTTTACATCTTTGATGCACTATCAACTACTCCAAAAGACTGGAAGTAGAGTAAATACTGAAAGGCTTTTATTAGCAGTAAAATGTGACCTCGACCATGCTGTGTATCTGCCCTGGACTGAGAGGAGGAGCAGTGGCACAACTGAATTTATTCAGGGTCTGTGGGAGGAGCCACAGGAGCAGTCAGCAGAGGGGCGTGTCCAGACAGGTAACCCAGTTACAACATATATATATATGGTTCACCACATTCACCCCTCCTTTTTTAAAAAAGCGTCCCGCGGGGTGAAGTGACTGACAATATTTAAAACTAGTATATTTACAGGTCAAGTCTATCAGGCGGTCGAGTCCATTGCTGTGATCTCTGTAGCACCGGTGGTAATTGCATCAGCGACAGTGGTTGTGCTGGCTCCGGCCTGACTTGAGGTGTCAGCACGATAGCCGTCGGTAATCCCTCATGCGTGTGCGTCGCGCCTGGTATGGGAGTGTCGTGTGGTGTCTATGTACGGTTTGGAGTGCGCGGTGTCCCGTGGGTATATTTATATTGGTGGGTACAGGGTTAATAGTCACCACGGAGTGTTCAGGATAGGGGCCCGGTGCTCCTGCAGGCGCCAGGTCACGGATGGAGACAGTGTCCTCCCGCCCATCAGGTAAAACCACATATGCATACTGGGGGTTCGCATGAAGTAAGTGAACCCTCTCGACCATCGGGAAGTATTTATTGCTCCTCGCATGTTTCCAGAGCAGCACTGGCCCCGGGGACGTCAGCCAAGTTGGTAGGGTGGTCCCAGTGGTCGACTTTCAGGGAAAAGAAAAGAGCCGCTCGTGGGGGGTGGCATTGGCCGCCGTGCATAACAGGGAGCAGATGGAGTGGAGTGCCTCGGGAAGGACCTCCTGCCAGCGGGAGACTGGCAGTCCCTTTGACCTGAGGGCTAAGAGTGTGGCCTTCCACACCGTGGCATTCTCCTTCTCCACCTGTCCATTCCCCCGGGGATTATAGCTCGTGGTCCTACTAGTTGCAATTCCCCAGCAGGTATTGGTGCAGTTCGTCACTCTTGAGGACCCTCTGTCACTGTGGGTATAGCATGGGTATCCGAACAGAGTGAAGAGCTTGCGCAGGGCTTTTATAACTGATGTGGTAGTGGTGTTGGGGCAGGGGATGGCGAAGGGGAACCGTGAGTACTTGTCGATAACGTTAAGAAAGTACACATTGCGGTCGGTGGAGGGAAGGGGGCCCTTAAAGTCGACACTCACTCACTCAAAGGGGCGGGTGGCCTTGATGAGTGGTGCCTTTTCGGGTTGGTAGAAGTGCGGTTTGCACTCTGCGCAGATTTGGCAGTCCCTGGTCATCGTCCTGATCTCCTCAAGGGAGTAAGGCAGGTTCCGGGCTTTCACGAAGTGGAAAAGCCGGGTGACCCCCAGGTGGCAAAGATCTGCATGTAGGGTGTATAGCCGGTCAATCTGCGCGCTGGCGCACGATCCCCGGGATAGGGCATCGGAGGACTCATTGAGCTTCCCAGGCCGGTACATGATGTCATAGTTGTAGGTGGAGAGTTTGATTCTCCACCTCAGAATTTTATCATTTTTGATTTTGCCCCGCTGTTAGTGACTAAACATGAATGCGACTGAGCGCTGGTCAGTCAGCAGGGTGAACTTTTTGACTGCGAGATAGTGCCTCCAGTGCCTAATAGCTTCCACTATGGCCTGGGCCTCTTTCTCCACCGCGGAGTGCCGAATTTCAGGGCCTTGAAGGGTATGGGAGAAGAACGCCACCAGTCTTCCCGCCTGGTTGAGGGTAGCAGCCAGTGCAAAGTCGGAGGCGTCACTCTCTACTTTGAAGGGAATGGCCTCATCCACCGCATGCATTGCTGCTTTGGTAATGTCCCCTTTTATGCGACTGAAGGCCGCGTGGGCCTCGGCTGAGGGGGGAATGTGGTGGACTTGACCGGGAGCAGGCCTTGTCTGTGTAGTTAGAGACCCATTGGGCATAATACGAAAAGAAGCCCAGTCACCTTTTGAGGGCTTTGAGGGTGTTGGGAAGAGGGAGTTCCAACAGGGGGCACATGTGGTCGGGGTCAGGGCCAATGACTCCATTCTCCATGACACACCCAAGGATAGCAAGTCGGGTGGTCCCGAACACACACTTGTCCTTGTTATAGGTGAGATTGAAAGCTTTGGCCGCTTGGAAAAATTTTTGGAGGTTGTTGTCGTGATCCTGCCAGTCGTACCTGCAGATGGTGATGTTATCCAGATATGGGAACGTGGCCTTCAGTTGGCACTGGTCCACCATCTGCTCCATTGCCCTCTGGAAGACAGATACACCATTCGTGACACCGAAGGGGACGCGCAAGAAGTGATAAAGCCTGCCGTCTGCCTCGAAGGCGATGTAAGGGCGGTCCTCCCGGCGGATGGGGAGCTGATGGTAAGCGGATTTTAGATCTATGGTCGAGTACACCTTGTACTGTGCTATCTGATTGATCATATCCGTGATGCAGGGTAGAGGGTACGCGTCGAGCTGCATGAACCTATTGATGGTCTGGCTATAGTCCACAACCATCCTATTCTTCTCCCCGTTCCGAACAACGACCACCTGCGCCCTCCAAGGACTTGTGCTTGCCTCAATGACCCCCTCCCTGAGCAGCCGCTGCACCTCCGACTTAATGAAAGCTCTGTCCCCTACGCTGTACTTCCTGCTTTTAGTTGCCACAGGTTTACAGTCGGGGGTCAGGTTGGCGAACAGCGGTGGGGGAGGGATCCTGAGGGTGGAGAGGCCGCAAGTGGTGTCGGTAGTGTGGCTGTTGGCATGGTGTTGGGTGGGATGCGCGGGTGTGTGTGTGTGGTCAGTAGCGGGGTATGTGACGTATTCCTACAAAACTGAGGATTTCCGACAGTGATCGGTGGGAGGGGCCCGTCATACTCCATTGTCACGCTTTTCAGGTGGCTCTGGAAGTCGAGCCCCAATAGCACAGGGGCTCACAGTTGAGGCATAACCAGTAACGTAAAGTCTCGATATTCTGTGCCCTGCACCACTAGCGTCGCTACACAACCCCCCCGGATTTCTGTTATATGCGACCCGGAGGCCATGGCGACCCTCTGACTTACCGGCCATATCGCGAGTCCGCAATGCCGCACCGTGTCCGGGTGGATAAAACTCTCTGTGCTGCCCGTGTCAAACAGGCAGCTTGACCTGCGCCCCTCCACCAGGATGTCCATCATTGACCTTGTGAGCTGGTGGGGAGTGCTTTGGTCGAGGGTCACGGAGGCCAGAGTTGAGTCGCTGTCTTGGTCTGGCGCGGTGGGGTGCCCCGTGAGCACCCGTGGGTTGTAGGCAGTGCGAGGTGGCGCCAACCAAGATTGCCACCCCCATGTTTCGCACGTGGTGGCGGCGTGCAAGCAATATGGCAACCCCCATGCCTCGCATGCAGCACTGCTCAATCCTGCTCACGGTTTGGACTTACAGGCCTTGGCGAAGTGGCCCTTCTTTCCACAGCTGAAGCAGGTAGCTTCTTGGGCTGGGCAGCGTTTCCGCGGGTGCTTCTCGAGTCTGCAGAAGTAGCCCTTTGCGAACTCGCGACTGGCAGCAGCCATGGTCAGGGTTGCGGGGTCTGCGGCGTCCACGAGGCCCTCGGGAGATCGCGTGTCTGGAGAGCGTCAGGGCTGTGCAGAGCGGCCTCCAGCATATCGGCCAGCTCAATCGCCGAACGTAAGGTAAGATCGGCGTGTTCCAGCAGCTGCTGGCGCACACACACTGACCCGGTCCCCGTGATGAAGGTGTCTCTTAGTAGGAGCTCCGCATGCTGTTCAGCCGTCAGTTCTCGGCAGTCACATGTCCGCACAAGTGTCTGTAGGGCCCAGACAAACTCAGCGCTCGACTCCCCGGGCCACTGTAGCTGCGTTGCTAAGCAATGTCGCGCATAGACGGTGTTTACCGGCTGCAGGTATTGTCTTTTGAGGGTGCTCATCACGCCATCGTAGCTCGGCTGGTCTCTGATCATCGAGTAGACCCGTGGACTGACCCTGCAGAGCAGAACTCTGCACTTCGCGGTGGACTCAGTCACTTCAATCTCCTCCAGGTATGATTCGAAGCAGGCCAGCCAGAGTTCGAAAGCGTTTCCGGCTTCAAGTGTTTGCAGGTCGAGGTCTTACTTGTCGGGTCTCAGGACATGTTCCATGCTTTAGAATTACAGCTAATAAAATTGATGCACTATCAATTACTCCAAAAGACTGGAAGTAGAGTAAATACTGAAAGGCTTTTATTAGCAGTAAAATGTGACCTCGACCATGCTGAGTATCCGCCCCTGGACTGAGGGAGGAGCAATGGCGCAATCGCCTTTATTCAGGGGTCTGTGGGAGGAGCCACAGGGGCAGTCAACAGAGGGGCGTGTCCAGACAGGTAACCCAGTTACAACATATATATATATATAGTTTATCACAATCTTCTACATAGGAAATCCAAGATCCCTTGTGTTTTGAATCTAGTTTATTGGAGATTTTACCCTCCACCTTTACCCAAATCACTATTTTACATATAAAGCAGCAGTCCAAGCTTAGACTCCTGGAGACTGCTACTAACCACTCTCCTGGTTCAAAAACAGCCAATGGTCATTTTTGTGGTTGTAGGGCCACTTGCAGACTGGAGCAACTTATTCCAATCAACTTGCATTGGAGTTCTGACATTATTCATGCATATTCTTTAATTTTAAATTGCACATAAGAAGGTGACCTGTGTGGGCACGTGGCCAAGTGGTTAAGGCATTGGACTAGCGATCTGAAGGTCATGAGCTCGAGTCCTAGCCGAGGCAACGTGTTGTGTCCTTGAGCAAGGCACTTAATCACACATTGCTCTGCGACGACACTGGTGCCAAGCTGTATCGGCCCTTGCCCTTTCCTTGGACAACATCAGTGTCCTGGAGAGGGGAGACTTGCAGCATAGGCAGTTGCCGATCTTCCACACAACCTTGCCCAGGCCTATGCCCTGGAGAGTGAAGACTTTCCAGGTGCAGATCCATGGTCTCACAAGACTAACGGATGCCTTTAAAGAAAGTGACCACAGCATCATTTCTACACTTAAGAAATATTGTAAAGGTACTGTGCATCCGTTTCTGTTATGTAATGATCCTTAAAAAATAATTTTTGCCTTTATATCGCATAGACTAGATTACTGCAATGCACTTTTTACTGGCCTTCCAATATAATTATGGTAATTATTGACCAGTGAGCCTTACGTCTGTGGTGGGAAAGAAGTTGGAAAAGATTCTTAGAGGAGTGATCTATGGGCATTTAGAGAATCATGGTCTGATCAGGGACAGTCAACATGGCTTTGTGAAGGGCAGATCGTGTCTAACAAGCCTGATAGAGTCCTTTGAGGAGGTGACCAGGCATATAGATGAGGGTAGTGCAGTGGATGTGATCTATATGGATTTTAGTAAGGCATTTGACAAGGTTCCACATGGTAGGCTTATTCAGGAAGTCAGAAGGCATGGGATCCAGGGAAGTTTGGCCAGGTGGATTCAGAATTGGCTTGCCTGCAGAAAGCAGAGGGTCGTGGTGTAGGAAGTACATTCAGATTGGAGGATTGTGACTAGTGGTGTCCCACAAGGATCGGTTCTAGGACCTCTACTTTTCATGATTCTTATTAACAACCTAGATGTTGGGGTAGAAGAGTGGGTTGGCAAGTTTGCAGATGGCACAAAGGTTGGTGGTGTTGTAGATAGTGTAGAGGATTGTCGAAGATTACAGAGAGACATTGATAGGATGCAGAAGTGGGCTGAGAAGTGGCAGATGGAGTTCAACCCGGAGAAGTGTGAGGTGGTACATATTGGAAGGACAAACTCCAAGGCAGAGTACAAAGTAAGTGGCAGGAAACTTGGTAGTGTGGAGGAGCAGAGGGATCTGGGAGTACATATTCACAGATCCCTGAAAGTTGCCTCACAGGTAGATAGGGTAGTTAAGAAAGCTTATGGGGTGATAGCTTTCTTAAGTCAAGGGATAGAGTTTAAGAGTCGCGAGGTAATGTTGCAGCTCTATGAAACTCTGGTTAGGCCACACTTGGAGTACTGTGTCCAGTTCTGGTCGCTTCACTATAGGAAGGATGTGGAAGCATTGGAAAGGGTACAGAGGAGATTTACCAGGATGCTGACTGGTTTAGAGAGTGTGGATTATGATCAGAGATTAAGGGAGCTAGGGCTTTACTCTTTGGAGAGAAGGAGGATGACAGGAGACATGATAGAGGTATACAAGATATTAAGAGGAATAGATAGAGTGATCAGCCAGCGCCTCTTCCCCAGGGCACCACTGCTCAATACAAGGGGACATGGCTTTAAGGTAAGGGGTAGGAGGTTCAAGGGGGATATTAGAGGAGGGTTTTTTACTCAGAGAGTGGTTGGTGCGTGGAATGCACTGCCTGAGTCAGTGTGGAGGCAGATACACTAGTCAAATTTAAGAGACTACTAGACAGGTATATGGAGGAATCTAAGGTGGGGGGGTTATATGGAAGGCAGGGTTTGAGGTTCAGCACAACAATGTGGGCTGAAGGGCCTGTACTGGGCTGTACTATTCTCTGAGCAATTGACAAACTTCAGCTCATTCAAAATGCCGCTGTTAGTGTTTTAATTAAAATCCAGGATAGGGGAGCATATCACACCCATCTTAGCTACTGTGCATTAGCTTCCTGTACCTTAGAATTGATTTTAAATTGTTCTTACTTGGTTGTAAAGCTCTGAATAGTCTGGGACCAGGGTACTTCACAGAATAGTAATGTTGTTCTATAATCTCCTGCTTGAGCTCTCAGATCTTCTTTCACTGGTCTTTTACATTTAAACAATTTACCTCTAAAGAAAATTGGCAGGTCAACTTTTTTGAACTGCGCTCCTAAACTGTGGCACTCAGTGTCAAAGACTATAAGGGATGCAAACTCAGCTGACAATATTAAACACCAACTGAAAACCTATATATTTAACCTTACTTATAAAGAACATTGTTTTGTCTTTTATTTTCATGTTTGCAATTTATCCCATTGTACTTTGAACTTCATCGATGGTGTGAAAAGTGCTCTGTAAATAAGTTATCATTATTATTAATAAAAACATCTTCTACATTTTCCAAGGAGTTAGGGCTTTAAAAGCAAAGGTATGTGACTAAGCCATTCTTTAAAGCCAAGCTGATTCAAAACACCTCTACAGTGTTCCTGTATTCACCCCATATACTCTTTGATTCCCATTTTGTATCTAAAAATCTATTGATCTTGTTCTTGAATGTACATCAACTACTGAGCTTCCATTTGCCTCTTGGATGAGAGGATAAAGATGGCCTTCCTGCATTTTAGACATGCTATTTTGGAATTCTTATCCTTCTCCATAATTAATCCAAAGCTCACGACCACTGCTGCCACTAAGTTAACAAATTTCTTGACCCGATTCTAATTCTGATTTACGGCTCTCCAAGTGTCCTCCCTCTGACAAGTGGTCCCTCTAACTTCTGGTCTGCTGTAATTTGTCGGTTTTAGTGATACGCATCCTACACTGAGACACAGAAGATCTGAGCTTGATCTCTGCCCCCTATTATATAGCCAGACTGCACACATGCTTTAGAGGGAAAACATTTTGGGCAAGCTTACACATTCCCAGACATCAAGATAGTTAAGTGAAGGGAGGTTATACTGAATAGTAATTTAGGGAACATCGTCCTGAAATTAGATTGACAATAGTCTTTGCCTGAGCTGTCTACATGGTTGAAATATGATTCCTGCTGCTAGATGGGTCATCCAACAGCTTGTCAGATGATAGGATGACCTTGAATTCCAGGAAATAAGCCACATGTTGCAGTATGGCCAATCCCTTTCCTGCAGCAAACTCCTAAAACAGCATTTAATTTGTCCACTGCTTTACCAACGGGTAGTTTATGTGTTTTTCTTATAGATAACATTGAATTTTGGTTTATAATTAGTTGTTGTGCTGGAAAGATAAAGCATAAAACAGTACAACATAGGAACAAGCCTTTGTCCTACAATGTTACGCCAAACTAGTAATGCAATGCCCAGCTAATCTACTCGCTTCTGCGTAAACAATGTCTGGATGCTCTTATTTCCTCCACATTCATGTACCTACCCCAGAACCTCTTGAATACCTCCACCACCACCACTCTGTAAAAAAGAAACTTGCCCTGCACTTCTCCTTTGAACAGAACCCCTCTCACTTTAAATGCATGTCCCGTGGGTATCAGTTATTTCAACCCTGGGAAACAGATACCCCTTGTCCACTCTATCTATTCCTCTCATAATCTTATAAACTTCTATCTGGTCTCTCCTCAGCCTCCACCATTGCAGAGAAAACAACACAAGTTTATCCACCCTTCCCTTATTGCACATTCTCTTTAATCCAGGCAGCATCCTGACCATGGCTACCGTCAGTGTGAAGAGGAAGTTTATCCAGGGCCATACCAATTTGCCTTTCCACTCCAAGTGTGTGACACCTTCAACGCCCCTAGAGTGCAGGCGCAACACATTAGGACTGGAACAGGAAACTCGGTATGGCCCTGGATAGACTTGCTCTTCACATTGAAGACAGTCACAGTCAGATCCACCAGTGTTGTCTGACCGCAGCCTCCTTTTGAACATCCTGTCTCCTACAGGAGGACCTAAAGGCAGAAAAAGAGGTGAAGAAGTTGAATATTATGTGCTGACCCCAGAAAACATCAAGGAACTAAAGACAGGTTACACAGGTTGTGGAACTGTGAAACACCTCTTTGGCTCTCCAATTCAATGGTGCAAAGCAACCGAAGAAGGCATCAAAGTTCATCCTCAAGGGTGTACAGAAAGCATGGCAAAGACAAACGGAATTGCACGAACCCTAGCCAGAAACAGCAACTTCATTTATGGCAGTCGAGGGAGGTAGATGTGAGACAGGAATACTGAGAGGTGACGAGCCAGCTAGGTGTGCTCTTTGCCTCTGAATCCTTCAAGATCATCTTCAGAGTCCAGATCTACATTGTGGAACAGGATGGGATGTGCTCAACCTATTTCTTCTGTTGGGTTCACAGTAGGAGCTGTGATCTACAGCTTTAGAAAGATGGATCAGCAGCATCTTCACAGAGACACATCGAGGATCTGCAGATCCCTTTATGCTGGTATGTATAACAGAAAGACCACAGACTCAGCCATTCAAAATTTCATGCCCCCTATCATGGAGATGCTGGATGATAGTAAGCAAGAGTGCGGATCAGCCACTATCCCTGCAGGAGCTGACTGTCTCCATCCCTTCCCTCGACATGAAAATAAATCCCAGAAGGGATTAATTGTATTTGGCTCTATGGGACTGGATGGGCATGGACTTGTTGGAAGTGCAGGATGTTAAACTCCACAAGCGATAGCATCATCACCCTTATCAACAAGCAGACGGGGGAAAGGAGGGACATCGGAAACTGGAGACATATTTCACTGTTGAACATGGATTGTAAGATTCTATCCAAAGCCTTCACCAACGAGGTCACGTCTGCTCTAACAGCCTTGTGCTACCCAGGATCACGCTTGCTTATATTCAGGACAGAGGGGTGAATGCCTGTCTGATCACTTTGGACCAGGAGGAGGTTTCCTGCAGAATATCACACATGTACAATACATGATGGACATGCTTTGGGAGAGGGATTCAGAAATTGGGTCCAACTGCTCTAACACAGATATCCGTATGCCTCGTATAATCCTTTGCTGAATCTAATAGGAAGGATGGAAACATAAGGTGGGTGACATTGATATTTTTTATACATCACAAATAAAGACTATTTTAGAAATGTTTTTAAAAAGCTAACGTTTACCAATTTAGGTAATTTCCGCAGGCAACTTTTGTATATATTGTAAAGTGTATGGTCATGCACTTTGGTGGAAGAAATAAATGGGCAGACTATTATTTAGATGGGGAGAGAATTCAAAATGCAGAGATGCAAAGAGACTTGAGAGTCCTTGTGCAAGATACGCTAGAGGTTAACCTGCAGGTTGAGTTGGTTGTGAAGAAGGCGAATGCAATGTTGGCATTCATTTCTAGAGGTATAGAATATAAGAGCCGGGATGTGAATTTGAAACTCTATAAGGCATTCATGAGACCATACTTGGAGTATTGTGAGTGGTTTAGGACTCCTTATTTTAGAAAGGATATACTGACACTGGAGAGGAGTCAGATAATACTCACGAGAATGATTCCAGGAATGAGAGGGCCACTGCATGAGAAACATCTGGCAGCTGTGGGGATGAACTCTCTGGAGTTCAGGAGAATGAGGGAGGATCTCATAGAAACATTCCAAATGTTAAAAAGCCTAGAAACATAGAGAACCTATAGCACAATACAGGCCCTTTGGCTCACAAAGCTGTGCTGAACATGTCCTTACCTTAGAACTACCTGGGCTTACCCATAGCCCTCTATTTTTCTATTTTCTTTTATTTATTTTATTTTATTTTTCTCAGCTCCAAAGCCTGAACGGATTAGATATGGCAACGTTATTTCCCATGGTAGGGGATTCTAGGACAAGAGGGTATGACTTCAGGATTGAAGGACTGAGATGCAGAGAAATTACTTTAGTCAGAGGGTGGTAAATCTGTGGAATTTGTTGCCATGAGCAGCTGTGGAGGCCAAGTCATTGGGTGTATTTAAGGCAGAGACAGATAGGTTCTTGATTAGCCAGGGCATGGGGTGAAAGCAGGGGAGTGGGGATGACTGCAAGAATTGGATCAGCCCATAATTGAATGGTGAAGCAGACTTGGTGGGCCAAATTGCCTACTTTTGCTCCTACATCTTATGGTCTTGTATACAGTAGAGGCTTAAGGATTTCTCCAGATTTTGTGCATTAAGTTTGGTAACAGGTCAGTAAGTCCATAAAGAGTTAAATAGAACCAGTCACTCAGCATGGTAACAGATCATTCATCCCATGCCGATGCCGACCAGTGATCACCCATCTGTGTTAATCCCATCTTCTAGCACTTGACCCGTAACCTTCCATGCTTAGATGACTCTAGTGCTCCTCTGGACACCTTTTAAATATTGTCAGTGAATCTGCTTCCGCTGTTGTCCCCAGCAGCAACTTTCCAAACAATTATTAATCCTGACCCTCAGAACATTTTCCAATAACATCCTTGATGTTAGGCTTATAGATCTGAAACTACCTAGCTTTTTCCTACTGCCCTTCTGGAAAAGACCAACAACATTTTCCACCATCTATTCATCTGGTATCTCACTTTTGGCAAGTGAAGTTTGAAAATTCTCATCCAGACCCACGGCAATCTAATGCTTCTTATAAGCAGCCTCAGATAAATTTCATCCTGACCTGGAGATTTACCTACTTTTCAGCCTGCTAAAGCTTTCAGCATCTCCCCTAATGATGGGAATTGAGATAAACCAAGCAATTTCCTCATACCTTGTCCGACATTACAAACACTAGATTGTGTGTAAGCATTTATGATGTTAGCAATTCAGATATTTCTTTTTTTTATTTAAAAAGAGTTCATTTAATATCACAATCATCCCAGAGATCAAAATTCCTGCTCTCCTCTCCGTGGCATCTTTCAGATTGATAGAGCTGAGTATCTAGCATTGGTCAGATTGTTACATTGAAACACAGGGCCAGATCAAACAGCCTGTCATTTACTTCTGATAGCCACAAAAACCAAGTAAATTTGATCCCTCAGTGCTGTAGCCATTCCCTAAGGTACGAAGCACTTCTAAATTTACTTAAAACACATTAAATTAAGAAAAAGTACAGCTGATAGCTGAGTACTGCATATATCTGAGAGAAGTATCTCATATAGCAGAGGGAAAAACACATACTTCACCCAGCTCAGGACAGTAGTGCATGGGTACAATGCTGCGTCAAGTTGCTAAAGTCAGGCCTCTTTAGGGCACCTTCCAGTCCTTGGCCCCAGACTAATGATGCTGACAAGTGGTTGGTTTGTAAGGTGATGCGTTCATTCTGCCCCTAAGGGAGGGCCTTTGTATTAATGTAGATCTTTGTAGTGCTTAATGCTATCCTAAAAGCTCATTCTCCATTTGAAGTGGAAATAGGTCAGAGATTCCTGGGAGTCAGTGGGAATCTTGCACACGTTCTTGAAATTTGCTCCTCTGTCCATCTGGCTCAGAATAGA
Source organism: Mobula birostris (assembly GCF_030028105.1). Lineage (NCBI taxonomy): Eukaryota > Metazoa > Chordata > Chondrichthyes > Myliobatiformes > Myliobatidae > Mobula > Mobula birostris. The sequence continues at coordinate 157,766,468 of NC_092375.1, forward strand.
GCATGTTTCAGGAGTCAGGTATGAGGCATGCAAATGATGTGGCCTTCCTAGCAGAGGCAACTGACAATGAGAGCCTCAGTGCGAGTGCTGTTGGAGCGAGAGAGGACATTGAGGCTAGTTCTCATATCCTTCCAGTCAATTTGGTAGGTTTTATGGACATAGAGTTACTGACATTTTTTACCATTGCCTTGAGATGCTTGCTCAAGATAGTGCAGGTTCCTTAAGTAATCTTTTCCCCATTAACCACCGATAAGATGGTGGCGCACTTGGATGCAGCAGCTTCTATGGGGTCAAACCAAGGTGTTATTGTCTTTTTTAATTTTTTCTTATAATTGCAAGATCCTGCTGCACATTAAGAACTCAAAGTACTGCAGGTTTACCTCATCAGTGAGTTGTTTGTTGGTGGAGAAACTGGACTTAGTACGGACTGTGCTGCTGCCTGCGACAGAGTGGTGTCGGTTGTGACACCAAGCAAAGCTATCGGACGATTGATGCTAATGAGAAAGATAAGAAAGACAATGGAGAAACATTCAAAATGCTAATAAGAGAGAAGAGAGAGATTAACGGGAAAGAAACACAATTCAGAATATTGACAGACCAGTTGCTTTGAACCTGAACTGTTTGAAGTTTGATGGACAGGTGATACCCCAGCAGGGGGATAAAAAGAGCAGGTTTGCTAAGGCACGCAACACACAAGACCACGAGACCCTGGAAAGAGCAGTGTACCCCCACAAGTGGTGGGAGTTTGGAGGTCCGGTTCGCGGGAACCGACCAGAGGCTCACAGGGTGTAAAGGTACGATTGGTGGGAACCTGGGTTGTGTGTCCACCCTTGCCTGGGTGCCGGGTTCACCACAGAAGAATGATCGTATCCGGAACGGAGGGGTCATAGTCGGTGACCACAGAGGGGATTAGAAGACATAAAAGGGTCTGCCCGAAACCAACTGCGATGACATCAAAGGTCTGCCTGAACCAAATTGCATCTCTCTCTCTCTCCAACGGTACAACAGCGATTACTTCGAACTGCACTAAACTGAACTCTGCTTCACTTAAGACTGATCATTTTAGCCCTAGACTGCGATAGAGCTTGGTTGATTCCTATTATCCTATTTCTGTGTATATGTATTATTATTGCTAACCTGTTACATTGATGTCTGTACGATTAGAGTACTGTATTACTTATGTCTTTAATAAAACTTTATTAGTTCCTAGTAATCACAGACTCCAACGAGCGTTCCATTTCTGCTGGTTTGGCAACCCAGTTACGGGGTACGTAACACGGTGCATAAAGGAGGTGTGCAGCCTGACAGTGTGTGATCATCTTAGCTGCTTTTCTTATGATTGCAGGACCCTGTTGGACATTGGCAATGTGGGAAGTTGCAGGTCCAACTCATTGGTTTAGTAGTGAATACCCAGGGGGAGGCCTCAGTCAGGTGTTCCATCAGACTGCCAGAGTCAGTGCTGCTCTCCAGTGTTTACTCAGCAGAAGACAAGCTATATTGTATTCGACTGGGGACTGCTGCAACATTCAAGGATTTGGACTGGATTTTACTGTTATCTCACATGTACCTTGTGGTGTGTATGATTGTTGGTACTGTTTTTTTGCACCTTGGTCCCAGAGTAACACTGTTTCATTTGGATGTATTCATACATGGTTGAACAACACTTACATTGAAAGATAATTAAGCTTGAACTTGAACTAAAGACTGTGTTAGTGTACCAAATTCCTCACTGGTGTCTGCTTGTGGCACAGGGTGACTAGGTTCAGTTGTGTAGCCAGAGCCAGATGTTGGTAAGGTGCCAGGCTTGCAGAGGACTGGAACGGGGCTCCAAATGCTGCTGGGTGAGGTGAAGAAAGCATTGGGCAAAAGCTCTGCTGAAAAGTACTGGAAGGCATTAACATCCATGGATTCTCACTGGACAAGAGTAAATGTTGCTAGTAATCGACAGTTTAACAGTGCATTCATATGACATGACATTCTGATTCAAATTCCACACTGCAGAACCAACATCGCCAAATCTATATTTTTAAAATATTTCTCTGTAATATCTTTACACTCAGAACTACAATATTTGGCTAACTGTATGCAATGTAACTAAACTCATTTTTGCATTTACTTTCATCAATTTCACAAATCAGATTAGAAAAATAATACATACATGACATTTGCATTCAAGAACATTTGGCAAGGAATCAAAAGATTGAGTTAGTCAATTTAAGTTGTTTGTTATCTGAAGTTTATTGGAAAATGAAGGAGACATTATAACAGGCATTACAAAGATACACTGTACTATAGATACGCCGCATTGATGCTCTTGTTATCACACTCAATTCCCTTTTGTACCGTTTCTTCAAAATTCCTTGCAGATCATTGGTATGTGTGGTTTTTGTCATCTGATCTGCCATAACCGATCTCCACAGAGTATTTTGTCTTACACCTCACTCTTTCTAATCCGGCTCTGCTTTGAAAATTGTAAGCCCTCCAGTTCTGAATTAGAATTGTTGACCCAAAATGTTCACTGGTTTCTTTTGCCATAGCTAATGCATCACTGCCTGAATTCTTCCAGCATTTCTGTTTTTGTTACTGTACTGTAGGTTTTGTCTGCCTCCATCTTCCAAAATGACGAGAGATACAACAATATGCATCCATTAGAAAAATTAACATTTTTTGGGTTCAGCACAATGTTTATGTATATTTAATATTACCAGATACTGGCGTAACACTGAAATAGTTATGAATCTAAATTATAATTTGTTGGAGATTTTTACAAAATCAAAAGTGGATTAATTCGCTAGCAGTTAATCCAATTGATGCTTAAGCTGTTACAATATCTATATGCTGAAAAATTGCGAAGTTTTAGAACAAGAAAGGAGCAAATTCATATGCATTTATATTTTACATATGTAAAATTGCCTATTTTTGGTTAAAATCTGTGTCTACACAGATATGTGAGAGATGCACTTACATTTTTAAAAAAATTATAACAAGTCACTGATAATGTAAACAGTAATACATTATGCTATCTTCACAATATAAACAGCATAGGAAAATATTGACAAATATATGGATCTTGCTGATAAGTAGGCTTTGAAGCATTTAGACATTCAATGTGACTAACCAAGAAAAAAATAGCTTGTGATACAGATACAGGTAGGATTAGGAAGACTCCATACATTTGCATATTGCAAACAAGAAAGATGGTTATATGAAATACTGGCAAAGCTTACAGTTACGTTTATTATCATTCATAAAAATACAATTCTCTAAAGGGAATGCCAGATTTAGTTGATCCATCCTCATTGTACATCTCTTCATTTTTGTATAATACTGAAGAATCAGACTTTCTACACTTAAGGATAATGTACCTTAGATCTACAATTTAAATATAACAAACACCTGGGAGGATAATAAACAACCATAATTATATGTAGAGATCAAACCAATTATTGCTTGTGCTTAATTGATCTGTGGCAGGATTTTTTTTTAAATACCAGAACGTCGAAAGGATTTGCTGTGAAAGGCTAAATGATTAATGCTTGGGGCTAAAACTGAGTTGGTAAAACTTGGAGGACAATGCAGATATGTTGGAAAGCGAGGGAATGAGTTTTCTGTATACCCAGAAATTAGTCATAGCCAGCGACATAATTGGCTTGGTTTTGCACGGGCCAGCATAGAACAGTGAACATATGACCCATTATATCTTTAGATCTAGATTTTGCATATATATGCATATATTACGTACATGCTGTTGGTTGTTGATTCTGAGGGATCTGTTTGAGGTTTGACAATGAAGTCAAAATAACTATGGAAGAATTTAAACTCATTCCAAATGTGGGCAAAACTATGACAAGGGTAACTTGTTATGCAACCGCAGTTTTTTTTTTAAAGTTAGAGCAAAGAAGAAATCAAAATCTCTGGAAACATCATTTACGTTGATCTAAACTACAGTAATGTAAAATGTCCAAAACTGTAGGGATACCAGTTTCAAAGAAGCAAATGAGTAGGCTGATACGGGGATACTGATTTGAATAGAAAAGAATTTTCAAAGTAAACTAGAGAAGTTGTATAAAGAATGGCTATTAATTAGTAAAAGCGCAGATGTAACAGATCATATATTTATATGAGAGATAACTTATTTGAAGTGGCCTTGGGTTATGGCAGTGGACATAAAAGATCTGTTAGAAGCAACAGATGCATATACACAAGAATGAGTAGAATGGTCAGATGGATTTCTGTATCTTTAAGTGCTTTGTCTAAGTTAAAACTGCCTCTAAAAGAGTGAATCCAACTTAATTAATTAATTAATTGAGATCTTCGAGCCACACCGCCCAGCAATCTCCCAATTTAATCCTGACTTAATCATAGTTGGTTAGGTGGACAAAGAATTTACATCTATATAATAGCAATATACCCAAACAACATCTAATTACAATGACCAATTAACCTACCAAGTGGTGCATCTTTGGGAGGAAACCGGAGCACCCAGAGGACACCAATGCCGTCACTTGCAGACCTGGCTAATACTAAGTAGTTGAATTTATGTGCTGATGATCTACTTTCTTGCCAAAAGTTCTAATAATAACCTAATTCAGAGCTGAATCAGAGTCACTGGTGAAATAGGACCTTGTGCTTTCCACAAACAGAACAGGAGTCTACGCAACGCCTTGTAGCTTTCCTGCTCAGAGAAAATAGCAAGAAAATGTCCCTACCAATACCTTCTATTGCTCAATCACCTGGTCTCACCTTCCAACCAGCTACCACTTCCTACAGATTTTAAGCCAGGGACCAATGAGGTCTGTGTGAGTGAGGCTTAGAAGTTAAAAGTGTTCAGGCCTTATTTATGCTGTCTGCTTTTCCATGCATCCATGATCGATGACCAGGATTAAAATAAAGGTTTTAGCTTCACAAACAAAATATCACAAAGGGCAAATAATCAGTCTGGTAAGACATTCAAACAAGAAAAATAAATCTTATAAACACTAGTAAAGTTGGTTAGATGGATAAAGAATTTACATCTATACACATTCCTTCATCCGAAATTCTGAAATCCAAAAAGCTCCAAAAACCAAAGTTTTTTTCGCCAACAGCTGACGTCACTCAGGAGTGAAGTGGCAGCACTAGCAGAGGCCGCCAGACGTCAGTTGTGGCTCAGCGCTCGTACTGGTTACACGTGTATTTGCTGTTCGCTGCTATTTTGTGTTCACTGTTGACTTTGTGCTTAATTTCACTGTGAAAATGTCAAAAAGAGCTGCAGATACCCCTATGGGTAACACTGAGAAAAAGAGAAGGAAGCATCTGTCATTATCAACCACGCAGACAGGGGAGTTATTGCAGAAGCTTGATCGTGGTGTCTCCGTGCGGCATCTGACTGAAGAATATAGTGTTGGAACTACCGCTGTATATGATTTAAATAAACATAAAGACAAGTTACTGATGTTTTATGGTGACAGTGACATTCTACATTTATCCCAATGTCATTTACCATGTGTTTGATTCGGTTCGTTTGAAGCTGTATATTTTTATGTATTATTGAATGTTTTGTTGGAAATAAATTTTTTTCTTGTCATTATTCTGTAAACAATACAGTATAACAACTACTTACATAGCATTTACATTGTATTAGGTATTATAAGTAATCTAGAGATAATTTAAAGTATACAAGAGGTTGTGCATAGGTTTGGTGTGCCACTGGGTCCTAAAGTCCACCACACTGAGAGAGGTTAAATAAGGGACTTGAGCATATGTGTTTTTTGGTATCATTGGGGGGGGGGGGGTCTGAAATCCATAAAATTCTGAATTCCGAAAAATGTAACTGGCCCCAAGGATTTCGGATAAGGAATTGTGGACCTGTAACAGCAATATACCCAAACAACATCTAATTTGAATATTTAGAATAGAATTTAGTCTTAGCAGTAAAATTTAGACAGCATATAATCCAGTTATTACATCTTCCTCCTAGGTGAAATAATGAAGTAATTACAAAGAAGTTTCTTTGTATCAAATTACTTGTACTATTTTTAACACACTACTGAAAAATAAACATATAAAAATACACTCTTCTAAGACTGGGTAAACATAATAGTACAAAGGGAATATACAAGGTTTTTACAATGTGCAGGTTATTCTTCCCAATAAAAAATGAGTCTTGTGGTACTCTTAGGCATCCATCCCTCTCATTGCTGCAAGAAATATATTTGAAGTTTAAGCATGTTAGTTATCATTAAATGCAGTTTAAAAAATAAAGTGAAATCCTTATGTAAAAACAATAGATGAAACAAATTAAGTTCATCTACTCATTGAAAAAAACCCTTTGCAATCAGGATCCTCAAGGTTCACTGGTGTTTCTAATTTTAATCTTTTTGTTAAAGAGTGGAATTAAAAGCAGAGAGGCAGCTGCATAGAACACATTGTGTGTTAACATTAATTGTCAGCAACATTCCTGTGCTATTTTTCCACAACTTAAAAGAGAAAGAACATAAGAGGAATTAAATTCTAATCTGCATATGGAAGGATTTATCGAACAGTATGGAAAACAAAATGCATTTTGGCACTTCACTGGCACTCTGTGTCTTCAATCCAAATGTGCAAATATTTAGTTCCTTCATGTCAGCATCTGCTGTCCAGAGGATCAAGAGAGAACACAGTGCCTTCTAGAGTTAGTCCCATTTTGAACCCCTCCTAGAAAGTGGAAAAGAAGAGGTTAAAATTACAGCAATTATAGCTGTGCTTTTAACAGCCTGTTAGATTCAAAATCAAGAACTCAATTTTGTACAATGATTCGAAGTTTAAATTTGAAATCTACCTTATCAATACAATAAGCTGTGGACTATTCAACTTCAAGCAACAGTATAATGATTGTAAGATGATAACAATTTAAACTAAATGTCATTAGCAAAAAAAAAGAAACTACTCACATATTTAGAACATCAATTATTTTAGCCACAAGTACAGCAGACTTTTACACATAATAAATGTAATAATATAATTCAAGTGAAAAGTTAGCATCTTGAAACCTTGGGCCAAATTATATTGGTCCTATTTCACACCTCACATTCATTACTTGCAGAGAGCCCACAATTCAAAAAGTTGAAAGTAGATTTATTATCAATGTATATATATGTCACCATATACAACCTTGGGATTCAATTTCTTGTGGGTACAGTATATTCAAATCCATAATAGAATGAACACCATAATAGAATCAATGAAAGACCACATCAAATTAGGCATTTAAAACATTGTGCAAAAAAAATAAACTGTGCAAATACAAAAAGAAAGAAATAATCATTTCTTATGCACTTAATGGCAGTGTGGCTCCCAACATCTAACCATTACAACTGTTGTGCAGCCCACAGTGGCAGGACTAGGCTGCAGGTTGCAGAATCCAAGGTACATATGAACTGTCTTAATTCCAGATTTAGAGGCAGGTGAAAACATTTTAATGGAAATTAATTAAAAGTTGAATATTAACATAAGAGATTCAGGGAATGATGCAATGCTAGTGAAGGTCAGTAATGTTGTTCAAATGAAAGGATACTTCAGTTATGTGAATTCAACTGGCCCCTTGTTCATTATGGAATCAGCTCTAGCTGTGGAGTAGAGCAAATGCACTACCATTCAACTTCGCAAGGGCAGTATGGAAGCAGAAAGCCCAGAATGTGCTGACATGTATACTATGAATATAATATGCAAAATGGCCACCTTAAAATGAATTTTATTTATGGCTTGTAGGAAATGTGAAACTTCTGGATTTATATAAAGTATAACCAGGGTCTATGTGTCAGAATCTGTTAAATATGAAAACATGAAAACTAGCTCCTCATTTATATATGTTTCTGAACATGAACATGAGTAAATTGCTTGTTTCTTTTGTTATGGGTGGCCAAATTCCAAGAATCATTGTGATTTTTATAACTTGGTTTGTTTTGTTATCTTACTTCAAGACTCTCAAAATCCTACATCAATATTTTTTAAAAATATGAATTAACTACCCTTCTTTTCCCTTTTTACAATTGTTTAAAATCAAATTTGATCATTTTAACTGAGATACAAGAGATGGAAAATGCCAGAATCTGGTGCAACAAGCTGGAGAAACTCAGCAGGTTGAGCAGCATCTGTGGGGTGAAAGGAACCGTCGATACTTTGGGTCAGATTCTTGCATCAGAACTGAGAGTGGAAAGGGGCGATAGGCATCTACCGACCCAGACACCCCCTTCAGGGATGAGGCGAAGATGTACATACATTTACTTCTCTTCTGCATTCAGTGCTCCTGGTGTGGCCACCCTTATGCTAACAATACCAAGCACAGATTAGGTGACCAGTTTGTAGAACATGTGCTCTGCAATGGCCTCAGCCTCCAGCTGCAGGCCTTTTTCAATTCCCCCTCCCATTCCCACATCCATCCCCTGTCCATCCTCAGCCTCCAGCTGCAGGCCTTTTTCAATTCCCCTTCCCATCCCCTGTCCATCCTCAGCCTCCAGCTGCAGGCCTTTCTCAATCCCCCTCCCATTCCCACATCCATCCCCTGTCCATCCTCAGCCTCCAGCTGCAGGCCTTTCTCAATTCCCCTCCCATTCCCACATCCATCCCCTGTCCATCCTCAGCCTCCAGCTGCAGGCCTTTCTCAATCCCCCTCCCATTCCCACATCCATCCCCTGTCCATCCTCAGCCTCCAGCTGCAGGCCTTTTTCAATTCCCCCTCCCATTCCCACATCCATACTCAGCCTCCAGCTGCAGGCCTTTTTCAATTCCCCCTCCCATTCCCACATCCATCCCCTGTCCATCCTCAGCCTCCAGCTGCAGGCCTTTTTCAATTCCCCCTCCCATTCCCACATCCATCCCCTGTCCATCCTCAGCCTCCAGCTGCAGGCCTTTTTCAATTCCCCCTCCCATTCCCACATCCATCCCCTGTCCATCCTCAGCCTCCAGCTGCAGGCCTTTTTCAATTCCCCCTCCCATTCCCACATCCATCCCCTGTCCATCCTCAGCCTCCAGCTGCAGGCCTTTTTCAATTCCCCCTCCCATTCCCACATCCATCCCCTGTCCATCCTCAGCCTCCAGCTGCAGGCCTTTTTCAATTCCCCCTCCCATTCCCACATCCATCCCCTGTCCATCCTCAGCCTCCAGCTGCAGGCCTTTTTCAATTCCCCCTCCCATTCCCACATCCATCCCCTGTCCATCCTCAGCCTCCAGCTGCAGGCCTTTTTCAATTCCCCCTCCCATTCCCACATCCATCCTCAGCCTCCAGCTGCAGGCCTTTTTCAATTCCCCCTCCCATTCCCACATCCAACCCCTGTCCATCCTCAGCCTCCAGCTGCAGGCCTTTTTCAATTCCCCCTCCCATTCCCACATCCATCCTCAGCCTCCAGCTGCAGGCCTTTTTCAATTCCCCCTCCCATTCCCACATCCATCCCCTGTCCATCCTCAGCCTCCAGCTGCAGGCCTTTTTCAATTCCCCCTCCCATTCCCACATCCATCCCCTGTCCATCCTCAGCCTCCAGCTGCAGGCCTTTTTCAATTCCCCCTCCCATTCCCACATCCATCCCCTGTCCATCCTCAGCCTCCAGCTGCAGGCCTTTTTCAATTCCCCCTCCCATTCCCACATCCATCCTCAGCCTCCAGCTGCAGGCCTTTTTCAATTCCCCCTCCCATTCCCACATCCATCCTCTGTCCATCCTCAGCCTCCAGCTGCAGGCCTTTTTCAATTCCCCCTCCCATTCCCACATCTATCCTCAGCCTCCAGCTGCAGGCCTTTTTCAATTCCCCCTCCCATTCCCACATCCATCCTCTGTCCATCCTCAGCCTCCAGCTGCAGGCCTTTTTCAATTCCCCCTCCCATTCCCACATCCATCCTCAGCCTTCTCCACTGCCAAGGTGAGACCCAACACAAACCAGAGGAACACCTCAATTTGCACTTGGGTAGTATACAATGCAAAGATATAAACATCGAATTTTCCAATTTCATGTAACCTTCAGCCCCAGTGCCCCCAGCTTCTGGCTCTCTCTCCTCTCTCCTTCTGCCCCTTCTCCAGTCCCCTTACTTTTGTCACCTTTCCGACAGTCCTCTCCAGCTCCATGCCCACTTTTTTTTGTCCCCTTGCTAGTTCCAGCCACCCACTACCCATGCATTTCATCCACCAGCTCACCTCCTCCCCTCCCTCACCTGGTCCTGGTACCATCTACATTTCACCTTTCCCAATAATAGTTCCCATTATGAACTTTCTTACTTATCAGGTTCCAGCACTGATTGCCTTTGCTCATCAAGCTCCAGCAGCTGTCTCCACTTTCATCCTCCCCCCACCACTTCCGAGTTCCATGTTCCTCTTGTTTTTGCTTGTGTCCCTCTATCATACTCCTGTCTCTATCTCCCAAATCCACCCCTCCCCTTCCAAGCCTAGTAGCCTAGTTCTATCTGAGCATCACCCAACCCCACCCCTGTCCCTCAGTTCATCAAATGCTTCTGTTTCACCATTCTCCTCTCTGCTCCTTACTGGCTATCTTAACTCTCCAATCAGTTCTGATGCAGGGGTTTGATCCAAAATGTGGAGAGTTCCTTTCTCCTTAGAGATGCTGCTTTTCCTGTTGAGTTCCTTCAGCTGATGGTCTGTGGACCATTATAATTGATTCTGTTCACAATGAGGAACAAGATACACAAGGGATGATACTTCTGCAAGATTTCATTATTAAAAACATCAATAAATTGTGAACGCAGACTGCCCTCGACTCCCACATCAATTTCTTCAGCAGTTGAACGGGGCATGACTGCGCAAGCGCGTGCAAGTCAGACCGTGAGGCAGCAGGAGTGTTTAAAAGCGAGAAGATTAACAGAGCGGGCGATGTTGTAGTGGGTGACGGAGTAGAGGCAGACAGAGTAGAAAGCCTTCGGCTCCTGAGAGCAGAGGCTGAGGAAGAGTTTAACTCCAAGTGAGGTAAGGCTGGGTAAGTTCCTTTAATAAATCTAATTACCTTAAGAGTAGGTAATGGAGGCACCAGTTAGGGCAGTTGAGTGCTCCGTTTGCAGTATGTGGGAAGTCAGGGCGAGCACAATCGTCCCTGATGACTACACCTGTAAAAGGTGCATCTAGCTGACGAACTGAGTTACGGAACTGGAGCTGGAGCTGGATGAACTTCAGATCGTTCCGGAGGCAGAGGCAGAAATAAACAGGAGTTACAGGGAGACAGTCACCCCTCAGAGTCAGGAGATAGGTAGCTGGATGACTGTCAGGAGAGGAAAGGGGAGTAGACAGAATGAGCAGAGCACCCCTGCGACCTTTCCCACCAATAATAAGTACATTGCTTTGGATACCGTTGGTGGGGATGACCTACCAGGGACAAGTTGCAGTGGTTGTGTCTCTGGCACCAAGACGGGACCCTCAGCTCAGAAGGGAAGGAGGGAAAAGAGGAGAGCAGTAGTGATAGGGGATTCGATAGTAAGAGGGACAGATAAGAGGTTCTGTGGAAGAGATTGAGAATCCCGTAAGGTCTGTTGCCTCTCTGGTGCCAAGATCTGCAATATCTCAGATCGAGTTCTCAGTAATCTCAAGAGGGAGGGTGAGCAGCTGGATGTCGTGGTCCATGTAGGGACAAATGACGTGGGTAGGAAGAGTGAGGAGGCCCTGAAAGGTGAGTTTAGGGAGTTATGCTCCAAGTTAAAGGATAGGACCTTCAGGATAGCAACCTCAGGACTGCTACCAGTGCCATGTGCAGGCGGGTTTAGAAATAGTAAGATAGCGCAGATCAACACGTGGCTGAAGACATGGTGCAGGAGAGAGGGCTTCAGATTTATAGATAATTGGGCAGTTTTCCAGGGAAGGCGGGACCTGTTCCGGCGGGACGGTTTACACTTGAACTAGAGGGGAACAAATATTCTTGCAGATAGGTTTGCTAGAGAGGCTGCAGTGGATTTAAACTAGATACAAGTAGGGAGGGGAACCAGTGTAGGAACAGGTGTAGGGGAGAAGGAAGAAAAAGAAAATAGTAAAGTTGTTTGCACCATTAGTGATAAACAGAGAGTTAGGGGTGGAAAATTTCTTAAATGCATTTATTTTAATGCTAGGAGCATTATAAGAAAGGTGGATGAGCTTAAAACATGGATTGATAGCTGGAAGTATGATGTGGTAGCTATTAGTGAAACATGGTTACAAGAGGGGTGTGATTGGCAACTAAATTTCCTGGATTTCATTGCTTCAGGTGTGATAGAATCGGAGGGACAAGAGGGGGAGGTGTTGCATTGCTTGTCAGAGGAAATATTACAGCGGTGCTCTGGCAGGATAGATTAGAGGGCTCGTCTAGGGAGGCTATTTGGGTGGAATTGAGGAATGGGAAAGGTGTAGTAACACTTATAGGGGTGTATTATAGACCACCAAATGGTGGGCAAGAATTGGAGGAGCAAATTTGTAAGGAGATAGCAGATATTTGTAGTAAGTACAAGATTTTGATTTTCCAAACATAGACTGGGAGGCCCATACTGTAAAAGGGCTGGATGGTTTGGAGTTTGTAAAATGTGTGCAGGATAGTTTTTTGCAGCAATACATAGAGATACCAACTAGAGAAGGGGCAGTGTTGGATCTCCTGTTAGGGAATGAGATAGGTCAGGTGACAGAGGTATGTGTTGGGGAGCACTTTGGGTCCAGTGATCACAATGCCATTAGTTTCAATATAATTATGGAGAAGGATAGGTCTGGACCCAGGGTTGAGATTTTTGATTGGAGAAAGGCTAACTTTAAGGAGATGCGAAAGGATTTAGAAGGATTGGATTAGGACAATTTCTTTTAGGGGAAGGATATAATAGAGAAATAGAGGTCATTTAAAGGTGAACTTTTGAGGGTTCCTGTTAGGTTGAAAGGAAAGGTTAAAAGTTTGAGAGAGCAATGGTTTTAAGGGATATTGGAAACTTGGTTTGGAAAAAGAGAGATATCTACAATAAATATAGGCAGCATGGAGTAAATGAGGTGCTCAAGGAATATAAAGAATGTAAAAAGAATCTTAAGAAAGAAATTAGAAAAGCTAAAAGAAGATATGAGGTTGCTTAGGTAAGTAAGGTGAAAATAAGTTCAAAGGGTTTCTACAGTTATATTAATAGCAAAAGGATAGTGAGGGATAAAATTGGTCGTTGGAGAATCAGAGAGGACAGCTATGTTTGGAGCCAAAGGAGGTGGGGGAGATTCTGAACAATTTCTTTTCTTCGGTATTCACTAAGGAGAGGGATATTGAATTGTGTAAGGTAAGGGAAACAGGTAGGGAAGTTATGGAAACTATGATGATTAAAGAAGAGTAAGTACTGGCGCTGTTAAGGAATATAAGAGTGGATAAGTCTCCGGGTCCTGACAGGATATTCCCTAGGACCTTGAGTGAAGTTAGTGTGGAAATATTTCAAATGTCATTAGAAACAGGGATGGTGCCGGAAGATTGGCGCATTACTCATGTTGCTTATATTGTTTAAAAAGGGTTCTAAGAGTAAACCTAGCAATTATCGGTCTGTGAGTTTGACGTCAGTGGTGGGTAAATTGATGGAAAGTATTCTTAGAGATGGTATATATAATTATCTGATAATCAGGGTCTGATTAGGAACAGTCAACGTGGATTTGTGCGTGGAAGGTCATGTTCGACAAATCTTATTGAATTTTTTGAAGAGGTTACTAGGAAAGTTGACGAGGGTAAAGTGGTGGATGTTGCCTATATGGACTTAGAACATAGAACATAGAATAGTACAGCACAGTACAGGCCCTTCGGCCCACAATGTTGTGCCGACCCTCAAACCCTGCCTCCCATATAAGCCCCCGCCTTAAATTCCTCCATATACCTGTCTAGTAGTCTCTTAAACTTCATTAGTGTATCTGCCTCCACCACTGACTCAGGCAGTGCATTCCACGCACCAACCACTCTCTGAGTAAAAAACCTTCCTCTAATATCGCCCTTGAACTTCCCACTCCTTACCTTAAAGCCATGTCCTCTTGTATTGAGCAGTGGTACCCTGGGGAAGAGGCGCTGGCTATCCACTCTATCTATTCCTCTTATTATCTTGTACACCTCTATCATGTCTCCTCTCATCCTCCTTATCTCCAAAGAATAAAGCCCTAGCTCCCTTAATCTCTGATCATAATGCATACTTTCTAAACCAGGCAGCATCCTGGTAAATCTCCTCTGTACCCTTTCCAATGCTTCCACATCCTTCCTATAGTGAGGTGACCAGAACTGGACACAGTACTCCAAGAGTGGCCTAACCAGAGTGTTATAGAGCGGCATCATTACATCGCAACTCTTAAACTCTATCCCTCGACACCCCATAAGCTTTCTTAACTACCCTATCCACCTGTGAGGCAACTTTCAGGGATCTGTGGACATGTACCCTGAGATCCCTCTGCTCCTCCACACTACCAAGTATCCTGCCATTTACTTTGTACTCTGCCTTGGAGTTTGTCCTTCCAAAGTGTACCACCTCACACTTCTCCAGGTTGAACTCCATCTGCCACTTCTCAGCCCACTTCTGCATCCTATCGATGTCTCTCTGCAATCTTTGACAATCCTCTACACTATCTAGAACACCACCAACCTTTGTGTCGTCTGCAAACTTGCCAACCCACCCTTCTACCCCCACATCCAGGTCGTTAATAAAAATCATGAAAAGTAGAGGTCCCAGAACCGATCCTTGTGGGACACCACTAGTCACAATCCTCCAATCTGAATGTACTCCCTCCACCACGACCCTCTGCCTTCTGCAGGCAAGCCAATTCTGAATCCACCAGGCCAAACTTCCCTGGATCCCATGCCTTCTAACTTTCTGAATAAGCCTACCATGTGGAACCTTGTCAAATGCCTTACTAAAATCCATATAGATCACATCCACTGCACTACACTCATCTATATGCCTGGTCACCTCCTCAAAGAACTCTATCAGGCTTGTTAGACACAATCTGCCCTTCACAAAGCCATGCTGACTGTCCCTGATCAGACCATGATTCTCTAAATGTCTACAGATCCTATCTCTAAGAATCTTTTCCAACAGCCTTCCCACCACAGACGTAAGGCTCAGTGGTCTATAATTACCCAGACTACCCCACTACCTTTTTTGAACAAGGGGACAACATTCGCCTCCCTCCAATCCTCCGGTACCATTCCCGTGGACAACGAGGATATAAAGATCCTAGCCAGAGGCTCAGCAAACTTTTCTCTCACCTCGTGGAGCAGCCTGGGGAATATTCCCTCAGGTCCCGGGGACTTATCTGTCTTAATGTATTTTAACAACTCCAACACCTCCTCTCCCTTAATATCAACATGCTCCAAAACATCAACCTCACTCATATTGTCCTCACCATCATCAAGTTCCCTCTCATTGGTGAATACTGAAGAGAAGTATTCATTGAGGACCTCGCTCACTTCCACAGCCTCCAGGCACATCTTCCCACCTTTATCTCTAATCGGTCCTACCTTCACTCCTGTCATCCTTTTTTTCTTCACATAATTGAAGAATGCCTTGGGGTTTTCCTTTACCCTACTCGCCAAGGCCTTCTCATGCCCCCTTCTTGCTCTTCTCAGCCCCTTCTTAAGCTCCTTTCTTGCTTCCCTATATTCCTCAATAGACCCATCTGATCCTTGCTTCCTAAACCTCATGTATGCTGCCTTCTTCCACCTGACTAGATTTTCCACCTCACTTGTCACCCATGGTTCCTTCACCCTACCATTCTTTATCTTCCTCACCGGGACAAATGTATCCCTTACATCCCGCAAGAGATCTCTGAACGTCGACCACATGTCCATAGTACACTTCCCGCAAAAACTTCATCCCAATTCACACCCGCAAGTTCTAGCCTTATAGCCTCATAATTCGCCTTTCCCCAATTAAAAATTTTCCTGTCCTCTCTGATTCTATCCTTTTCCATGATAATGCTAAAGGCCAGGGAGTGGTGGTCACTGTCCCCCAGATGCTCATCCACTGAGAGATCTGTGACCTGACCCGTTTCATTAACTAGTACTAGATCTAGTATGGCATTCCCCCTGGTCGGCCTGTCCACATACTGTGACAGGAATCCATCCTGGACACACTTAACAAACTCTGCCCCATCTAAACCATTGGAACTAATCAGGTGCCAATCAATATTAGGGAAGTTAAAGTCACCCATGATAACAACCTTGTTATTTTTGCACCTTTCCAAAATCTGCCTCCCAATCTGCTCCTCTGTATCTCTGCTGCTACCAGGGGGCCTATAGAATACCCCCAAGTAAAGTAACTGCTCCCTTCCTGTTCATGACTTCCACCCATATTGACTCAAAAGAGGATCCTGCTACATTACCCACCTTTTCTGTAGCTGTAATAGTATCCCTGACCAGTAATGCCACCCCTCCTCCCCTTTTTCCACCCTCTCTATCCCTTTTAAAGCACTGAAATCCAGGAATATTGAGAATCCATTCCTGCCCTGGTGCCAGCCAAGTCTCTGTAATGGCCACTACATCATAATTCCATGTATGTATCCAAGCTCTCAGTTCATCACCTTTGTTCCTGATGCTTCTTGCATTGAGGTACACATATTTCAGCTCTTCTACCTTACTGTCTTTACACCGTTTATTCTGCTTCTCTTTCCTCAAAGCCTCTCTGTATGTTAGATCTGGCTTTACTCCATGCACTTCTTTCACTGGTCTATCGCTCGGGGTCCCGTCCCCCTCGCAAATTAGTTTAAACCCTCCCGAACCATGCTAGCAAACCTACCTGCAAGGATATTGCTCCCCCTTGAGTTCAGGTGCAACACATCCAATCTGTACAGGTCCCACCTTCCTCATAAGAGATCCCAATGATGTAAAAATCTAAAACCCTGCTCCCTGCACCAACTCCTCAGCCACGCATTCAACTGCCATCTCCTCCAATTCTTACCATCACTGTCACGTAACACTGGCAGCTATCCTGAGAACGTCACCCTTGAGGTCCTGTTCCTCAGCCTTCTGCCTAGTTCCCGAAACTCACACTTCAGGACCTCATCCCTATGTCGTTGGTCCCAACATGTATCACGACTTCTGGTTGCTTTCCCTCTTGTACCAGGATGTCGTGCACCCGGTCAGAGACATCCTGGACCCTGGCACCCGGGAGGCAACAAACCATGCGGGTGTCCTTCTCACGTCCATAAAATCTCCTGTCTGCTCCCCTGACTATAGAGTCTCCAATGACGACAGCTCTCCTCTTCTCCGTCCCACCCTTCTGCACCACAGGGTCAGACTCGGTGCCGGAGGCCCTGCCACCGTGGCTCACACCTGGTCGGTCGTCCCCGCCAACAGTATCCAGGACGGTAAACTTATTATTCAGGGGAATGGCTACAGGGGTGCTCTGCACCACCTGTCTGCTCACTTTCACTTTCCCCCCTCTGACTGTCACCCAACGACCTGCTTCCGACAGCCTAGGTGTGACTACCTCCCTGTAGCTCTCATCTATGACTGCCTCATTCTCCCTTATAAGTCGAAGGTCATCCAGCTGCTGCTCCAGATTCCTTACACGGTCTTCCAGCTCGCCCAGCCATATGCACTTCTGGCATATGTGACTCTGTGGGAGAGCGGAGTTCCCCCAAGACCGCCACATCTCACATGAGAGGCACATCACCGTCTCAGGAGACATTGTAAAAACTAAATGCGAGCTAGCTTGTCCTCCACCTCTTCTCGAAGCCTCAGAGCTCCACTCCTTCACTGGCCCACTCAAGCTCTAGCCGCTTTCCACTGGCCGCTTGGCTTGAGCTATCCCTCTATTTAACTGTTTGAGCTTTTCAAAATGTTTGGTCACCTGACCTCGACTGCCCAATCAGCTGCTTTCTGCTGAGTCTGAGCTATTCAAATCTTGATTGTCTAATCAACGGCTTTCTGCTGATCTATTCAAATCTTGATTGACTTGATTGCACAGACCAACTACCAAAACTGCCAGAATCTCTCGAGTCAAAGCCTCAAAGCTCCACTCCTTCACTGGCCCACTCAGTAAGGCCTTTGAAAAAGGTTCCACATGGAAGGTTAGTTAGGAAGGTTCAATTGTTAGATATTAATATTGAAGTAGTAAAATGGATTCAGCAGTGGCTGGATAGGAGACTCCAGAGAGTAGTGGTGGATAACTGTTTGTCAGATTGGAGGCTGGTGACTAGTGGTGTGCCTCAGGGATCTGTACTGGGTCCAGTGTTGTTTGTCGTATACATTAATGATCTGGATGATGGAGTGGTAAATTGGATGAATAAGTATGCAGATGATACAAAGATAGGTGGAGTTGTGGATAATGAAGTAGGTTTTCAAAGCTCACAGAGAGATTTAGGCCAGTTAGAAGAGTGGGCTGAAAGATGGCAGATGGTGTTTAATGCTGATAAATGTGAGGTGCTACATTTTGGTAGGACTAATCAAAATAGGACATACATGGTAAAGAGTAGGGCATTGAAGAATGCAGTAGAACAGAGGGATCTAGGAATAATGGTGCATAGTTTCCTGAAGGTGGAATCTCATGTGAATAGGGTGATGAAGAAAGCTTTTGGTATGTTGGCCTTTATAAATCAGAGCATTGAGTATAGGAGTTGGGATGTAATGTTGAAATTGTATAAGGCATTGGTAAGGCCAAATTTGGAGTATTGTGTACAGTTCTGGTCACCGAATTATAGGAAGGATGTCAACAAAATAGAGAGAGTACAGAGAAGATTTACTAGAATGTTACCTGGGTTTCATCACCTAAGTTGCAGAGAAAGGTTGAACAAGTTTTTTTTATTCTTTGGAGCATAGAAGATTGATGGGGGACTTGATAGTGGTATTTAAAATTATGAGGGGGATAGATAGAGTTGACGTGGATAGGCTTTGTCCATTGAGAGTAGGGGAGATTCAAACAAGAGGACATGAGTTGAGAGTTAAAGGGCAAAAGTTTAGGGGTACCATGAGGGGGAACTTCTTTACTCAGAGAGTGGTAGCTGTGTGGAACGAGCTTCCAGCAGAAGTGGTTGAGGCAGGTTCGATATTGTCATTTAAAGTTAAATTGGATAGCTATATGGACAGGAAAGGAATAGAGGGTTATGGGCTGAGTGCAGGTCAGTGAGAGTAAGAGTTTAGCTCAGACTAGAAGGGCCGAGGTGGCCTGTTTCCGTACTGTAATTGTTATATGGTTTGCAATAATTTGTGTTGGAAGATCACATCATCCACAAAATTGGCTGAGATGCCAAAAATTAGTAACTTAGAATTGAGCTTCTACTTCAGTTTTGTATCATATCCAAAACAATTAGGAAAGCCATATGTACTCCATTTGGTCCTAAAGTGCACATGAATATGAGAATGCGATTGCCCTGCATTCAATATAAATGCCAGAGTCAAACAAGGGATCAGAATTTTAAGTGGTATAGAATACGAAACGTTGAAGTGCACAGAGATCTGGGGATCCTAATGTATGAAGCAGAAAGGGTCGACATCCAGGTACAGTAACTACAGACTATCCCTGGATTACAGACAACCAAACTATCAACAGCTCTACAAATGAACAAGCTTCTACCGTTTAATTAAATTGAAAAGCCGCATATACATTATGTTCATATCGATTTGTTCCTACTAACAGCAGAACTAGTTTCCTAGCTTTCTGAACTTTCAGTGGCTGTCATTTCTTGTCAGAGTTATGTGCAATTGATGCCATTGTAATTCTGTAGCTTGTGTATTTTCAGACTAACTGGCAGCAAACACAGGTTACCTGGGGATGGTCTGTGATCAGACAGGCTGAAGAGAAGTTGAGCTTTGCTGCACCTTCACAGGGCACTAGTGAGACCCTCCTAGAATACAGCTTTGCCTCCCTATTCACGGAAGGAAGTACTTACATTGGAAGCAATAAAAGGAAGCTCATGAGGTTGAATTTTGTTCGGAAGGGTCGATGTATAAGGAGAGGTTGGGCCTAAGCTAACTGGATTTTAGATGAATAAGAGGAACTGCAAGGTAAACAGGAGATGTGTCAAGATGTTTCTCTAGCAATGCAAGACATAAAAATTGACAATATTATTGCACCCTGGTGGCAGGTTGTATGATTAGCTATTTAGCCGAGATGTGGTTGGTGGAGGAGGTGGCAGGACTCCCCAACAAATAAGCACTGTGAAATGAGACAAACAAGAAGTGACCTGGAACTCCACGAGACCAGAAACCATCACTGGGAAGTTTCACTCAGGTGAAGAGAAAAGGATAATGCAGCAGAGCCAGCTGAATAGGTGTTCTCGGTGAAGTTCACACTAACATTACCCATGGCACTGTAGGGAATGGACTGGTTAAAATGCTTCAAGAGTTCGTCTTTGATTGGAGGAAAAGAGTCCCCAGTTAGCTTCGTGCTCCACGATGTCCTGGAACACTGAATGTTCTTGCAGAGGAATGTGATACACGTGAACGTAAGAAAGAGAAGGAGCAGACTATTCAGTCCACAGTGCCTGTTCTGCCATTCAATATGGCACTGTCTAATCTTTAACCTCAGCACTGTCTTTCTACATTAACCCTCATATCACTTCATATCTAAAACTCCATCAGTTTTTCTTGAGTACTTCATTCCTTAAGGTTGTCGTAGTCCTGGGGGAAGGAGGGGTGGTGGGGATAAGCTCCCACTACCTATTAAATGCTCCCAGTGATGTGCATCTCGAATAGCCTCAAACAACCATGTCCAGTTCTTGGCCTTCATGTGTGGCTTTACTACTAAGCCTGATGGGACTGTTTCTAATGATAGGAGAAGGGACAAAGGTGGGTTACTGGCACTTTCGAACCTGCTGCTTTGGGTAGATGGGGCTCATTAGCAGTGGCTGACAGCTCATCTAGGAGAAGGAAAGCTCTGATCTCAAACCGCCGCTGCCTTGTGGCTATACCCACTCATGGAGAATGCTTTGGGAATAAACACCAAGGAAAAATCAGGAGCTGGAGTCCCTAAAGCAGTCCTGTGTTGAGTTCATTGCTGACTGGCAACTCCTTTAATGCCACTGGTGCTAAATGGTATTATTCTCTTGCATTCCTTTGGATTTATCAGCTGCATGGAGAGTGGGGGCCTGTCGCATGGGCAAGAGATTGCTCTCCATTTCGTACTGTCCTGGCTGAAAGTAGACAGTTAGGATACAACATCCATGCTTGACACTGACTAATGGAGTCCTCGTATGTTCTTGAGTGTACTTACCAAACCACATAGGCAGAGAATTCCAATTAGTACTACCCTCAGTGAGAAAATTTCTTTTCATCTCTGTCTTCAACAGCCAAGCTCTTTTTTGGAGAACTCGTCTCCTAACTCCAGACACCCCAGCAATCTCCACATCTACCTTGTCAAATCTCTTAAGAATTTATTAAATTGAGATCACATCTCATAAACTTAAGAGCAAAGCCAATGCCCAGTCTATGTCACTATGGCAGTGAATTTTCCTGTCACCCCTTCAGTCGTGAGAATGCCATTATTTAGATTAAAAAAGGCTAGACCTGCTGCATATATGTACCACATTCCGCATGTGGTCTTATGATACCCTTTTGCAATTGGAGCAATCTGCAATGTCGCAGAGCAATGTGTGGTTAAGTGCCTTGCTCAAGGACACAACATATTGCCTCAGTCGAGGCTCGAACTAGTGACCTTCAGATCACGAGACCGACGCCTTAACCACTTGGCCATGCGCAAACACTTATTACTTATAGAGTCATAGAAAAGTAAGACACCAAAACCATCCCCTCGGCCCATCTAGTCTGTGAGGAACCATTTAAAATGCCTACTCCAATCGATCTGCACTGGTACTATAACCCTTCATTCCCCTACCAGCCATACACCTATTCAAACTTCTCTTAAACATTGAAATTGAGCTCGCATGCACCACCTGACCTGGCAGCTCGTTCCACACTCACACAGCCCTCTGAGTAAAGAAGTTTCTCCTCATGTTCTCCTTAAACTTTTCACCTTTCACCCTTAACCCATGACCTCTAGTTGTAGTCCCACCCATCCTCAGTGGGAAAAGCTTGCTTGTATTTAACCTATCTATACCCTCATCATTTTGTATATCAAATTTCCCCTCAATCTTCTATGTTCCATGGAATAAAGTCCTCACCTATTCTATCTTTCCTTATAGCTCGGGTCCTCCAGTCCCAGCAATATCCCTGTAAATTATCTTTGTACTTCTTGAACCTTATTTACATTGTTCCTTTAGGTAGATGACCAAAACTGTACACAATACTCCTAATTAGGCCTCACCAACATCTGAAACAACTTCATGATAACCTCCCATCTCCTGTACTCAATACTTTGATTTAAAGGCCTATGTGCCAAAAACTTTCTTTATGACCCTATTTGCCTGTGACATCACTTTCAATGAATCATGTTCTTGATGAAACAAAAAGTTCAAAATATATCACTACAAAAAACATCCATCTAATCTTGTGTGTTAACAGGCAGGAACAATTTAACGTGTTTGATTCTACTCAATCTGTTGAAAAGTTTGGGAGGAACAATCAGCAATACCACCCAGTGAAAGAGGATTATTAGTGCAAATAATAATATATCAGAATACATACTGTATGCTTCAATAAAAAATTAATTATTGCCCAAAATATGTTACTGGTGAATTTTGCAAGGTTAAAATGAAATATATTCCTACAGAGAAAATTATTAACATGTTGAAAATAATTCCAGGACAACTGAATAACAGGAGAAATGGCGGGATGTTATAATGTGTTGTTTTTCTAATAAAGAGAACTGATGCAGACTTTGCCACTTTGTTCTGTAGAGGGGATTTTTCCTTGTCATACAAATAATCAAGAACACAAGTAAACATGTAAAAACTTACATCTAACTTAGATATAAATAATCAATAAATCAAACTGCAATATACCAACCATCGCTGACGCTGCTAGGCACATATGGAAAGCAGAAGAAAAGAATAAATAAAATTACAATATAATACAGCACTATCAACCATTTTACATTTCATGATTAAATATTTGTTTTTGAAGAAGTGTCAATTTCAACTTAACACAAAAATTATTATTGTCAGTTTGTAAAGAAGGTATTAGCTACAGAAGAGTACTTTTGACACATTTGGCTTCTGAATCAGTATAAATACGCATAACTTCAAATTTATGTTTGACATCAGTACCTCTTAAATTTGATATTACATGTTCCATTGTTACTTGGCAATGTAATATCCAATAATTTACATGTAAAGACACCCACAAACACTGTGCCTCTGAGCAATTTGCAGCTTGTGACCCCCGTCCTAACCGCATAAAAGAAATATTCATTGAAAACTAAAGTATTTCAAAACTATTTAAACATGTTTCCAAACCATGAATATATTGAATTGTAGTAAATAAACATACAGTTATAGATGTATGGCTGGAGGAACAGCAGAGATTGAAATAACTTTCTAAAAGTTCACAACAGATTAGAAACAGAGGCATTGCTTGGAAAAATGAGCTTTCATTGTAAGGGCAGAATTCGTTTCAAAGGAAGGAACTTGAAGCAAAGATTATAACTTTTAAAAAATTATTACTTAAATGCTCTTACAAAGAAACAGAAAATTATCTTAATTGTAGCATTGCTAATCTTCAAAATTATTTACTATAATCTATTTTGATTCTAGCAAATAATGTTATACAGTATTCTAGCCACAAAAGTTTCACCTGCACGGTAAGCTTTTCACATGTCCTACTTGTATTAAAAAGTATATTTGTGATTACATTTTCTCCCATGCATGGCATTGCACACAAAACAGTTTGGCTGGCACAATTGTAGAGAGAGTATGCCTATAAAGTTTCCCTCCTAATACCCAATTATCTACTTAGTTTAATGGTTCTGTCATGAATCAAACACAAGGACTAATTCCGATGTCTATCACATCTCATTTAAACTCAGAAGCAGAGAACAACGGATTTTCAAAGTCAGGTGACATCAATTTTCACTCTCAGTCATTTGCTGTGTGAGTTCTGAATGGAAGTTCAAAAGTAGATGGGGAAATCACATAATTTAACTGTCAAAAAATAATGTGGCCTGGGAAGGCATTTGTTATGTAATTGGTCATTTGGAGAGATCTGAAAGTTCAGTGATAAACTGGAATGGATGACGGACTTATCGGAATTGAAATAGCTGGATGTGACAATGAGTTCAACAAGCCGATAATCTAAAAGTCACAGTTTTATCACAACATTTTATAAAATATATAAAATACTGAAAATTGCTGATCGATGCAGCCAACAGAGTACCTTACAATTAAATTCAAATTTTAGGGAATTGTTAATATGCACTTTGTTGAAATGCTAAATTTCATCAGTAAAAGGGAGGAAGTAGGTACTAGCAGCAACAAGCTGCAGCAAGGCAGCACATGAAGAGCAAAAAGGGGAGCTCATCTGAACAAGCAAATACAAGTTTCTTGAAGAAGCAGGGCTCATTGAAATTCCAGCACATTCATCTGCACCCCCACCACCATCAGCCCTCCTTTCTCCACCATGCAAACTGCATGAGTTATGTTTCATTTTTCAATGTTTTATAAAAGAGCATGAACAGAAATACATTAATGAAAGAGCAGGAATCATTAATCAACATTTTCATTGCTTGTTGCTCTGAGAAACAATGTTTGAAAAGCTACATGGAAGTTTCTAAGCTTCATAGCATAATTCAATGGTATTTACAGCGTTTGAGGAAGAGTCATTATCCCAGATAATTTCAGCGTTGTCACTAGAATTTCAGTATCTTTCATGCTGATGGGCTAAACTTTATACCATGTAAGCACAGCATGGAATTTGAGAACAAAATGCCATTGAAAGTTAAGAGTCATGTTCAATGCAGGATTCTGCTGAATTTTTCCCCAATTTGGGACAAGTTGCTGAGCAAATATCATCAGCTTTCACAAGAACTATTAAACAAAATCTTTTGAGGTAGCATGGTGTGAATTTAGGCTGGTTAGCATATGGAAAAATTAGGATGAAAAGAGTCATTTCCAGATTGAGGAGCCAAGACCAATGGGGTGTCATGGATGAAGACATCAAGTGCAAGATATTCAAGTCTGCAGATGTTAGAAAGTTAGGTGGCAGTGGGACTGTGAGAAAGATGCAGAGGGACTTCAAGGGATACAGATGGATTAAGTGAAAGGGCAAAAGGAGACAAAAGATATATGGAAAAATGTAAGGTCATTTATTTTGGATGAGAAAATAAAAAGGTAGGTTTTGTGTCAAATAGTGAAAGACTGAAAGGCACTGGTGTTGAAAAGGATTTGGTAGAGTTCACACACAAATCACACTAATATGCAGACTAGGTAAGCAATTAAGAATTCATGACCTTCAAATTATTTAATGCCTTGATGATATGTATGATAGTGTGTACAGGTCAAGTCCTTCCACCCAAGGAAAGACATATTTATGTCTGAGAACATAGTGAAGGTTCAGCATATTAATTCTTAGGATGACAGATTTGTTGCATGCTTAGACATAAAGCAGACTATGTCTGTCATTTTGAGTTTAGAAGAATAATAGAAAATCTTTCTTTTCAAATCTTTTATTATTATCCAAAATTAACACGAGTACATCGAAGTAAGCAACACTTACAATGTCTCAAGAAAAAAATATTACTTTAAAGATTGAAAAAAATTTTGGTGATTAAAAAAACCCCTACTAAGCAAGAAAAGGTGGGGGGGAAAAAACCCATTAGGTGTTCAACTCCGGAGCCATGCGTCATACAAAAAGCTTCTGAAGATAATCTTATTTAAAAAGTACCACACTCTCTGAGCTTCACAGGATATGTGAAGTCGATTTTTCCCTTGACTACTGTGGCTAGATCCATTGATCCCAGCCTCAAAATAAGATGGATGACTGTTCAGGACAGAAATTAAGTAATATTCTGTCAGGCAGAGAATGCAGATTCATTGGAATTCACTACTTGTGATCCCTGATGCCAAGTATAAAATAAACATTTATATTGGACTTTTCAAAACAAAAAGTGCATGGCTATAAATCTTTGAAGTATTAATGAAACTGAGGGATATAAAGTTAATGCTGGAAAGTGGCACTGTGGTAAAAGAACAAACATGATACCATTGTATTAAAATATGCAGTGGTTCTAATGCTTATGAAGAAAGGGAAAAGGAAGTTAGGTGAGGTACTCCAACAGTGCTCTTGGGCACTTTCATAATCAGATTTAGGACTATACTCTCATGATATGCTGACATTTGGTTGTAGTCATGAATGGTAATATGATTTAGTTGAATGGATAGAGATATCAAAAGGACTCCTTCAAAGGCACTTTGGATGAGAAAAAGGAATATAAAACATAATAAGCTTTTCCATTATTTTTGGGGGGGGGAACCCTAGAAGAAATCAAATATTCTTTTATGATTTGTTAATTATAAATATGAATTTAAAAGTTATAGCCATGCACTTGTTGTTTTGAAAAGTCCAATATAAATGTTTATTTTAACGGAAAGTGGGCCTCACCGTAATAAAGTATATTTTGATTGTAGAAACTGAAACAACTCAAAATGCAATTAGATGGCTCATTTTATTTTAAAAAAATCCAGAGATTCCGTGAATCTCTGGACTTTTGTACAAGGACTTTTTGGAGCGATTTTTAATGGGAATGTACAAATCACAGAACTGCAGGATCACAAGCAAAAACTGAATGCTACTTCATGTGTTACTGCAACATGGGAAATGTAGATCTCAAAGAACAAACTTCCTAATGGTGGCAACTATACAATCCAAATGGGGTGGTTCAGGGCAGATTTGCCTTAGAATTGGGAAGGTGATATAACCAGCTATCTCCAATGGCAACTAATGCAAATCCAATTAATTTTAAAATCTTAGACGGGTAGTTTGTGTCTTTACTGTACAGAATGGACTAATATATGGTTAAGTAACAGACCAGATGAGTATTGGAACAGGTTCAGGAGGTCAGTTTGTATAACCCTGTCCCTGAATTGTTTCTTAGTTCTATAAATTGCTTTAGGATCTTTGCTTTACCAGAAGCTTCAAACCAGTCAAGATCTGAAATGGTTGCTTTCCCACTCATGTTCCTAGACAATTAAAGATATTGAGACATTGGGATAATTAAACCATGATGGTCAAGTTCTCCTTTGATGTTCCATCCTTTCACTGGAAAACTATGTAGGAACAAAATTCTAACATGTTTTGGAGCATGAAAACATTTCCAGGGAGAGAGTGGGACCACTCAAGGATAATTAGATTATGAGGACACGCAGTCCTCTTTTATTGTCATTCAGTAATGCATGCATTAAGAAATGATACAATATAAAGGGGTAACATTTGCTTGGATGCAGAAAATCTGAGTTAGGTACTTAATTAGTACTTTGCTTCAGTATTTACCAAAGAAAAGGAAGTAGAGGACCAGGAGATCAGTGCTGAGTATAAGATAGTTAAGGCATTTAGAGATCAAGGAGGAGTAAGTGTTGGGCCTCCTAATGTGTATTAAGGTGGATAAGTCCCCAGGGCCTGACGGTAGAAGGAGGTTATTGAAGGAGGCAAAAGACAAGATTGCTGGGCCCTTGCCCAATATCTTCGTATCCTATCTAGCCACAGGTGAGGTCCTGGAGGACTAGCGAGTGGCTAATGTTGTACGTCTATTTAAGAAGGGATCAAGGGAAAACCTTGAGAACTATAGAACGGTGAGTCTTATGTCAGTTGTAGGGAAGTTGCCAGAGAAAATTTTTAGAGATAGGTTATATGAACATTTGGAAACCCATAACCTGATTAGGGAGAGCCAGCGTGGGTTTGTATGTAGAAGGTTGTGCCTTACAAACTTGATTGAGTTTTTTGACAAGGTGACAAGAGAGATTGATGAGGGTAGGGCAATAATTGTTATCTACATGGATTTTAGTAAGGCATTTGACAATGGGAGGCTAATCCAGAAGATTAAGAAGCATGGGATCTGTGGTGAATTGGCTAATTGGATTCAGGACCAGCTTGTACGTAGAAGACAGAGGATAGTGGATAAAGGAATTTATTTGGGTGGAAGGCCTGTAATTAGTGGAGTTTTGCAGGGATCCGTGCTGGGATCTCTGCTGTTTATGATGTATATAAATGACATGGATGAAAATGTAGATGGGTGGGTTAGTAAATTTGTGGATGATACCAAGATTGATGGAAGTGTGGATATTGTAAAAGATTGGCAGAGACAATATAGATCAATTGCAGATATAGGCTGAAAAATGGTAGTTAGAGATTAATCCAGATAAATGTGAGCTGTTGCGCTTTGGTAGGGCAAATGCAAGGAGACAGTACACTGTTAAAGGCAAGGTCCTTCACAGTCTGGCTGAGCAGAGAGATCATGGGATCCAAGTTAGAGGCTATATGGGTCAATGAGGTGGTTAAGAAAGCTTATAAAATGCTTGCTTTTATCAGTTGAGGCACTGAATTCAAAAGTCAGGAGGTTATGTTGCATCTTAATAAAACTGGTTAGGCCATATCTGGAGTATTCCAATTACAAACAAAAGAAAATCTGCAGATGCTGGAAATCTGCCCAACACACACAAAATTCTCCCCCACCTTCTTGTTCTAACTCCTCCTCTTTTATCTCCAGTCCCAATGAAGGGTTTCGGCCCAAAGCTTCAACTGTACTCTTTTCCCTAGATCATGCCTGTCTTGCTGAGTTCTTCCAGCATTTTGTGTGTGCTGCTCTGGAGTATTGTGTACAGTTCTGGTCACCTCACTATAGGAAGGATGTCGAGGCTTTGGAGAGGGTGCAGAAGAGGTTTACCAGGATGCTGCCTGGTTTAGAGGGCATGTGCTATCACGAGAGGATGGATAAAGTTTGGTTGTTTTCTTCGGAGTGTCGAAGGCTGTGGGGAGATCTGATAGAGGTTAACAAAATTATGAGAGGCAAGGATAGAGTGAACAGAGAGTATCTGTTTTCCAGGGTTGAAATGTTCAATACCATGCATTGAAGGTGAGAGGCGGTAGGGGGATGTGAGAGGTAAATTTTTTTTAGACAGAGAGTCATGGATGCATGGAATGCGCTGCCTGGTATGGTGATACAGACAAATACATTACAGGCTTTTAAGAGACGCTGCACATAGATGCAAAGAAGATGATGGGATATGGACACGGTGTAGGCAGGAGAGATTAGTGTTTGAGTGTTTTTGCTTTGCCTTTTAGCTGCTTTGGCACAAATTTGTGAGCTGAATGTCCTCTCCCTGTGCTATACTCTTCTATGTTCTATGAAAACCATTCCCAGTTCCAGATTTGCACCCAAATCCATGTCAATGCTGGAATGTCATATAGCAAATTTAAATATATTGTACCTCAATTAATGACACTGCTGCAGTGGGCACAAGTGAAAAACTGCCAGATGATTTCCCCAAGGTCTGATTTCTGTGTGTTGAGTGAGCAATTGCTCAATTTTTTTTCTGTGATATTTTGCCACCCAAGTGAATTTCTAGCCAAATGTACTTAAGATGACTTTGCATGAAAATGAGTATTAAAAGCAATATTATAATCTTATTTCCATCTTTATTGTAATTATCTTTATACACTGGGGGTAGAACTATAACTTAGGCCAACAATAAGCGAGTTACTTTTCTCATGCTGCAGTTATTAGTCACTAAGCTATGGATCAGAAAACAACTCTGAGCTTTATATACTTTTTGTTTAAATCTATTTCCAAACTATAGAAAACAGAGGGCTCTGAAAACAACAGAGTACTCATTAAATTTATTAGAGCTGACACTGAAAAGAACACAAGAAGAAAGTGGCTTTTAAAAATGTATCCTGCATAGCCACAAGAACATCTCTTTAGTCAGGTCTAACTCTGCATCCCAAAACTTTAAAATAAGGTTCTGCACCCCAAAATATGTTCTACAATTTGTGATCAGACACACTTGCTAGAAATTCAGAACATAATTTCACTCCTCCTTCTTACCCCCACCGCACCCTTCATATTTTATACTTTAACCTAGCAGTTTCATTTTGCTTTTAATATCCAGCCTGCACTTTTTCAAGCGTGCTGCTCATTGTACTGTGGTGATTCCTCGTTAAATAAATGATATCTGAATTGTTGATTTCTGAAAACTTTTCAAGTATTTATGATTTTGTAATCAGTAGCACCTCACATTTTAACACAGTACAGTGAACAATTTACTTAAAAGTTTTGCCTCCAAATTGAATTTCAGCTTGCAATATCATTGAGAATATGACTAAGAAAAAGCTGCAAATTATTCACCTGCATTTCATCCAGTTTGGACTGAATATCTGGTGGAAAGTCCCCCCCGGCTGATATAAAAGGATCAAATGGCTCAGCACCAAAAATATCTCTTTCTGCAAAGGGTAATGAAGAATGTTTTAGTCTTTGCAAAATCACAAATTGTAATGACCATAAACATAACAATTGCATACTTAAATTACTGCCAACCTTCAAACTGTAATTATCTTGAGATTATTTGCCAATATTAGACCATAAGACACAGGAGCAGAACTATGCGATTTTGGCTTATCAAGTGTGCTTTTCCATTCAATCATGGCTGATTATCTCTCTCAACCTCATTCTCCTGCCTCCTCTCCATAATCTTTGATGCCCTAAATAATCAAGAACCTATTAACTTCTGAATAAAATCTATTTATGTGCAAGCTGCACAAATAAATAACTATTCAAGCATACTTTGGCCAAGCAATGAAAAATAATATTAAACATTCAACTTCAGTAAAACGGAAAGAAACTTAATGATTTTAATACATGAAAACCTAAACAATTTGCACTCAGTGATCACTTTATTAGGTACAGCAATGGAACCGTATGGTCTGCTGCTGCAGCTTTCCCACTTCAAGGTTTAAAGTGGCGAGCATTCAGAGATGCTCTTCTGCACACTACTATTGTAACGCATGGTTAGTTGAGTGACTGTTGCTTTCTTATCAGCTTGAACCAGTCTGGCCATTCTCTTCTAATCCTTCCCATTAACAAGGCATTTTTGGCCACCAATCTGCCGCTCACTCTATGTTTCTTTCCCCCACACCATTCCCTGTAAAATCTAGAGACTGTTGTGTGTGAAAATCCCAGGAGATCAGCAGTTTCTGAGGTACTCAAACCACCCCAAAAAGCACCAACAATCGTTCCATAATCAAAATCACTTTGATCACATCTATTCCCCATTTTGATGTTTGGTATGACCAAGAACTGAACCTCTTGACCACCATTGCATGTCTTAATGCAACTGGTTGATGCAAAATGATTGGCTGATTAGATATTTGCATAACGAGCAGGTACATAGGTGTACCTAATAAATGGTCATGGACTGTATGTTTCAAAGCACAATCTAAAGTATATTTGGCAAGAAACGTGTTCAGCATTGAAAACGCACATACTAACAGTAAAGTAATATAGTATTTAAAATAATTTAAAATGACAAATATCAGAAAGTAGTAAAGCAGCATTTTCACAACTTACTGGTCTCAGAAGATCGAACTGGTAAAGGAGGAGGTTCTGTACCATTACTGGATGGCATTGGTAAAAGAGGCGATGCCGGTGAAAATGGAACCATATCAAATAAGTCTGTACTTGGAGACTGAGGAACCATGACCTTCTAAAATACAAAATAAGCCAGAAATTAGTACAATTATGAGCACTGTAGATTATTTTATCATATAAAGATACAAATAATGTTCAATATTTTAACATTCAAATGAAGCATGCAGTAAGCCTTTGCTAGCAGCACTATGACAACACTCCAATAGAAACTCAAAGTATCTTCTGCAAGGATGAAATAAATATGCACAGAATGAAGTAAAATGCACTGAAGTAATGTGTGGATTCAGAAGTTAAAAGGTACAGGAACTTCCACAAGATTATTTTCAATCTTTCCCTCAGGAATAGTCTGAAGAGATCTAAAAAAGCTCATATTTGTGATCATGAATCCAATTTACACTTATTTTTTTCTAATGTAAAATGAACTCATTACTTTTTGTTCCCTGAAGTAGTGAATCAGTAAGGTTATGGTTAAATAAGGGTGCCAAGACAGAGGGAAGTGCAGAAAATACCGAAAGGCTTAACCAGCTACAGTGAGCTACCTGAATGACAACATGGATCCAAGGAACTGAATTTCTTTTCTTATGAAGAAAATTTAAAAAAAAAATTGAAGGTGGGAATCATTTACAAGCAACTGTTTATAAATAATATTGAAAACCTTAATGGTTTCCCTGAAATAATTCTTAACATGAGAAAAGCTGGGAAAACTTGGGGGAAAAGTAAACCTTTGCGAAATGGTGACTGCACTCAGTATAGTTTGAAAATTACTATAATGTTAGGAAAGATATATTTAATTATATAATTTTGATTTTATATACCTCTAGAACAAGTTCCCCTTTTAGAGAACCTGCAATGTAGACCACACTCAAGCTTTAAGAGGGTGTTGTCTAGGATGCATGGAAACCCTGTTTCAACTCTTACAGGGTGTGTTTAAATGTCAAAAATGTACTTGAACAGAAATTAAGAATACACAAACAACACATACAAAATGCTGGTGGAACGCAGCAGGTCAGACAGCATCCATAGGAAAAAGCACAGTCGACATTTCAGGCCGAAACCCTTTGAGACCCTCGGCCCGAAGCGTCGACTGTGCTTCTTTCTATGGATGCTGCCTCGCCTGCTGCGTTCCACCAGCATTTTTTGCGTGTTGCTTGAATTTCCAACATCTGGAGATTTCCTCGTGTCTGCGTCTTTAAAAATACACAAAGTTTTCTTTTAAAAACTAATCAAGGATTTATCTTCAAATTACTTACTCTTCACCTCTCTGCTTGATATTGTGATTCAGGTATCAAATAGTTCAGAACATTAATACAGTTACTTATTAAGCAGGTAGAAAATTGCCTTTCCTGTCCACTTCGTCCCACATGTCCTGTTTTGCAGTCATTCAATATTTCCTCTCATTTTTTAAAAAATCTACAATTTTACAAGCATGTAGATAGATCTATTTAATTATTTTCATTAAATGACTTGTGGCAGAAAATTATGACCTGATATTCACAAGAAAGCATGTTTAAGATATTTTGACTTCAGCTCTGAACAATATGAATGTCTAACTAAGCTACATATATGTATGTCTTTAAAATAAAATTATTTCGCTAACTGGAAAAACGTTACAAATACAAGTTCTTCATGATAGGTAAAATAATTTAAAGGAAACACCATCTTGTCTCACATTATTTCATGAACTATGTAACTGAAGTTTAGAACAACTATAAAGTAAAATAAAAGCTGATTAACAGTAAGTAAGAAAAATAAAACATGTTAATATATTTGTGTACCTAAATCTTACATTGTGAACACATCTGTAAACACTTGCATAAATTGATGGTCCTTGTTGGGTTACTTAAAGTGAACGATAAAAGACCCAAAACTTGGAGTCAATTGTCATTCATCGAAACTCAGCACTGATATAGATTTCCACTAATGAACCTTTGCAGATTCCCTGCTTAGTGCTTTCCTACTGCAAAAGGACAAGAGCTCGTTATTTTTTGTGCTTAATGCATTTACATCATTGGGTCAAAGTAAGCTCTAAAAACAAAATAACCTAAAGAAATCTGATTATCACAAGACTTGGTTCTGGCCTTTGCAAGTTAACAATAAGTTCACTGGCATTCATAAACTTTCAAAAACATGAATTTCAAACTAAAGAACTAAAGTATTTCAATACTTCCTTACAGGTACTATACATATTTTAAAATATTCATGAAAACTTGATGAAATGAAACCTAAATTATATTCAGTTTTATCCCAAACTGCTTTTTAGACTCTCACTGTCTACATTGGCCTAACTTAGTGCAGGTTCAGAAGGCAAATTACCCTGTGGAATACCTCACAGCTGCAAATTTACTAGCAGAGCTTACCCGTCAAGTTTGTGACATTCTGTTCGCTAATTAATGTTGAAGCAGTACAGGATTCCCAATATTTTCCAACAGCTTCTGGGAACTTATGCTACAGGTCAAGATAAGTTGTGTAAGTACTGTCTGCGGACACTATTCAGTTGGGACATTTGACAATTCTCATGGGTGTTTTAAGATAAAATGAAGCTTATTTTACTGGGACTTAAAACTGATGCTAGCTGTTTGGAGTTTTGTGTCTTGCACTCAAGCCAGTGTGTGGGAGTTTGACCACAAAAAGTAGAGCATGCTTGAACACGTTTGTCATGCAATTGAATGCAAGAATAAAGGCACTACTCGAAATGATTACACCATCGTTCTTCAAAAATTTTGAATGTTGCTCACAAAATACAATTTTGCAAACACTTAATTATAATACCGGCTTTGTATTTGGTTTATCTAAAAAAAACCTTTAAATCATCTAGTTACAGGCAGCAATAAATGGAAGATTGCAATTTAGCACTGTATTTTAAGATTAGACATTTAACCTCTGTGCATTGATGGGTGAACAGGAACGGAAATGGATTTTCCTATACCGAATGTCTAAATTATTCAGTATATTTGTAAGTACATGCACTTACAATGCAATGTCAAAATAAAGCCACAGTACACTCAAAGTAATTAAATAGTTAGAAACCATAAAATAAATCAGTACATTAAAAGTTCTGCATATTTTTCCATGCCATAATACATTTCAAAGGACATGCAAAGCCATTTTTAATGTGTTACTTATTTTGACTAGCAGAAAACATGCTTGTTAAAGTTACATGAGGTCGAAGAATACTCAGTTCATTGGCTGCTTGTTGTGAGCTGCTTTTGGGTGAAGGTGGTGTTAACAGTCCCTCTGTTAAGCTGGAGCCAGAAGGGCTTGTTGGACTAAGTGTAAAAGAGACTATTTCAGGAAATAACATTTTTTCCATGCTATGGGACCAGAACAAGGCTGATGGGCTTTGACACAACTGCAGCTGCTTTCTGGAACTGATGTGCAACAGCTAAGAAGAAAATGACAGAAAAAGAGGGAAAGATTTATTATAAGATAGTAAAACTTTCTTTCTTGTAAATTTTTCATTCTCTATTAGTTTTGTGCTCCAATTAAACATGCATTAATGTAACTCAGTGTATAACTTTAACTGCTTCAATGAGAAATATGTAATATTTCTGCAATATGTACCCTTGATCCATAAATTTGCATTCATTCTTTAATGCAGATTATGCAAATGATGGATGTAAACAATAGTGGAGTTAACTGCTATCACATTTCAGATGGAAAATTTAAGATCTGGTAAATTCAAGGGTTTACTCCTTCTTAATATAATCTTCGGAAAGAATAGGATTGTATATACATTTAGATTTATCATTAACTGTACTAATAAACCAGCCATACAAGATTGTAATGTAGTAAAACGATATACGAGGGGTGATTGATAGGTTCTTGGCCAAAGGTAGGAGTCAATTTTAGAAAACCTGGCACATCTATTTTTCAACATTGTCCTCTCCTACATTTACACACTTAGTCCAGTGGACATGGAGCATACGGATCCTTTCTTTGTAGAAGTCGGCATCTTGGACCTCCAGAAAGTGGTCCACAGCAGGGGTGATTGATAAGTTTGCGGCCTAAGGTAGAAGGAGATGAGTTATTAACTTCAAACTTTCTGCATAATCACTCAAAGAGTGATGTAACGAGAGCTGTATAACTCATCTCCTTCAGGTGGATGTTGTATACTTGGATTGCCAGAAGGGACCGCATAGGAGTTTCATCCATAAGATAAGGGCGGATGAAATTGGGGGTAATGTATTGGAGAACTGATTAACCAGGAGTTGGAATAAACCAGATTAGGAATAAATAGGTGCTTCTCTGATTGGCAGGCAGTGGAGAGCAGAGTGTTACAGGGTCAGTGCTGTACCCGCAACTGTACTATACATTAACAATCTGGAAAAGGGGACCAACTGTAGCATATCTAAGTTTACAGATGGCAGTAAATTGGGGGCAGAGGCCACAGAGAGTCTGCAGGGAGGTATAAACAGATTAAATGAGTGGGCGAGGGTTTGGCAGATGGAGTACAATATGAATCAAACACTTACGCAGGAAAAACTGAATCAGATTATTATGTAAATGGTGAAAAACTAGAGTATGCTGATGTGCAGAGAGACTTAGGAGAGCTTGTGCATGAATCACAAAAAAACTTCAAGAAGACAAATGGAATGTTGGCCTTCATTACTAGGAAGATTGAATTTAAGAACTGGAAGTTTATGCCACGAATATAGAGGGTGCAGCTGATGCCACAGCTAGAGGACTATGGGTAGTTCTTGCCTTATAAATTGGGGAAAGATATACAGGCTTTGGAGATGGTGCAGAGAAGGTTCACCAGGCTGATTCCGGAGATGATGAGGGTAATATAAATAGCTACCTGTGACTATACTCATTGGAATTCACAAGACTGTGGGAGTATCTTATAAAAACATAAAATTATGAATGGAATTGATAAGCTAGGGGCAAGAAAGTTGTTCCCACTGATAAGTGAGACTAAAACTAGGAGACAAAGTTCAAGATTTGGGGAATAGATTTACGAGAGAGATGAACAGAACCAGTTCTCCCCCAGAGAGCAGTGAATCTGTGGAATTCTCTGACCAGTAGAGGCTACCTCAATAAATATATTAAAGCAGTGAGACAGATTTTTGCAGAGCAGGAGATTTGAGGGTTATGGGAAAAAGGCAGGTAGGTGGAGCTGAGTTCAAGGCCAGAATAGCCACGATCTTATTGAATTGTGGAGTGAGCTTGAAAGGTCACTGAACCTATTCTTTCTCCTATTTATTATATTCTTCATGGTTTTTAAATATTTTAATCAGCTAAATATTTCATAGTCTCCTATCTGCTCCTGCCGAATTTCCCAACCTGTTCCCACAGATTTTCATAGGAACATAGAAAATCTATGGCACAATACAGGTCCTTCGGCCCACAAAGTTGTGCCGAACATGTCCTTACATTAGAAATTACTAGGCTTACCTATAGTCCTCTATTTTTCTAAGCTCCATGTACCTATCTAAGAGCTTCTTAAAAGACCCTATCGTATCTGCTTCCACCACCGTTGCCGGCAGCCCATTCCACGCGCTCACCACTCACTGCATAAAAAAATTACCCCTGACATCTCCTCTGTACCTACTCCCCAGCACCTTAAACCTGTGTCCTCTTGTGGCAACCATTTCAGCCCTGGGAAAAAGCCTCTGACTATTCACACGATCAATGCCTCTCATCATCTTATACACCTCTATCAGGTCACCTCTCATCCTCCGTCGCCCCAAGGAGAAAAGGCCAAGTTCACTCAACCTGTTTTCATAAGGCATGCTTCCCAATCTAGGCAACATCCTTGTAAATTTCCTCTGCACCTCCTCATAAGTAATAAATATTTTCTGGCAATACTGGAAGGGAATATCTCCCCCAATAATTTCATTGAGTCCTCTACTGTCTCTGTCCTTAAAAATTAATTGTGCAAATTTAATACAAAGTAGGACAAAACAGAATAGCAATGAAGTGGCAATAACAGACTCCACACTTCATGAGGTAACAAGCCATAATCATATAAAGGATTTTTGTACTGTCTTGAGCAATTTGATTTCCAATAGTTTTATAAAAAATTACCTGTTGAGAATCAAGTTTGCTAAATTTACTCAATTTCATTTTAAATGCCTTTCCTCCATTAATCTTGCACATCAATAATTCAAATCGATTTGAAGTTAAACTTTTAGCCACCGTCAATCCTTAAATTTAAAACATAACTACTTTTCCCCAGTTCTTTCCTCTTATCCATGTCTTGACTGTGTTTTAGGAAATGAAGGTGAAAAAGAAACAAGAAAAAAATACAACGATTGTTTCTCCGTGTTCAAATAGGGCATTTTAATGAAAGCCTCTAGTGAAATGTTAAGGAGTGTGAGGTGAGAAATACAAGGCTTGCAAAGTATGGTCTGCTTAATGATAACTATTTTACTTTAAAGAGTGATTTTATGAGATTGAGGCTTAAAGATATGTACAACGGTTCTTTAGTTCAGCTACGAATCGGGCATTCATTTTCCTCTCTCAGTAAATTGGATAGATATATGGACAGGAAAGGAATGGAGGGTTATGGAATGAGTGCAGGTCCAATTTTTCTTTAAATGATAATATCGAATCTGCCTCTACCACTTCTACTGGAAGTTTGTTCAACACTTACTTCAAGCTCCCCTGATAATTGACTTATCACTATATTCTTGGGAGGAAAATATGCGCTGTTTGTTTAATATTAAATTCATTAGATAAACCCATTTAGAAATGAAATTGAGTGTATTAGCCACTTATCACCTATATTCCAGTTGTGATTAACACCGACCCCCTAACAGAATCGCCAATAACTATTGCTAGAGAGAAAAATCGGCACGTACATGTACACGCATGCGCACTGGTGCACGCGCAAGGCTTCATGGTCATTGTAGTCTTTCACGGGGTAAACACAATGTATCTGACTGCTATTCTTGTCCGTTGGCAACCCTACCGCCACCCCCCCCCACCACCCCGGTCGGCCAGTCCGCAAGAATATTGTCAATAATAAACTGGTCCGCAGTGCAAGAAAGGTTGGGGACACCCTGAATTGGAATACAAAAGTATGGCAAGGGAGTGTATTACAGGGCTAACATTTCTGATAAAAACCTTTGATGTGATTGTTGATTTCCTTTTGCCAATTGATTTAATTGCAAAAAAAAGGTCTGTAGCATAAAGAAAATCTTTCTTATTTGACAGTTAGATGAACATCCTTCTAAAAGTTCAAAAGGAACATAGTTTTCTTCTTTCGATTGTTCTTTCTTTCCTTTCCTTTCTATAAGTGTATACCTCAGATATATTATGTGGAGATTTGTGACAAATATGATTATATGATATATATGTACAGTATCTGAAATACATCTTATGAAAATGTTTGATGATGAAATTCAATAAAAAAATAAACTACAAAAAAAACAAAAGGGACTGCATTAAGACAATTTGAGGGCACACCTGATTTGAATCCACAAATAATTGACAGGAAGTTTGCAATGGAATCATCAACCCTATTTATTCATTTGGTCCTACTGAGTAGCTCACAGGTAAAATCACAAGATCCTTCAGTTAAACAATTTTCCTGTAAAGTATCCAAATTATAACTATAATTAATATTGCATTTCTTAGAAATTGTCTTTCTTGACCAAAGTCAAATCAACTTAGAAGAGACTGGGTTCAATCGGGGGAATCTCTTCCTTGCTTGCCAGACACATTGTCACACTCTCCATTAACCTATGGGGAAACATAGTACTAACTAAACGAAAACAAAACATGAGAAGAAACTGACAAATGTTGGAAACAGGTTTACAGCCTGTACTCCTGTTTCAAGTACAGGAGGTAATCGTCACTTAAGTTTATGTTATGCCCAACATGCCACTACTCACCACAGAAAAATCCTGAAGAATTTTTACTCTTGATTAGCAACTGCTAGCAACTCTGAATAGTTACTAAATCTGAGAAGTTGACTTAAAATAATAAGAGGGCATACCTTGTTTGTACTCCCATTTCATGAATGTATTATTACATAACTTTCCACAAATCAAGTTGAACTCTTCAGTCCATTTTCCCATTGTGCTAATTTATTGATTGCCTTCTTCATATTTAACATCCACACCACCACAATATTCTTGCTTAGCTATTCACACATCCTCAATTGATGCAATTCTAATGAACTTAAACATTTTTCATGCCCTGACTTACACAAATCATCATACACCAGGTTAGTTTAATTCTCATGAACAGTAGCTTCAAAAATCTGATATAACAACAGACAAAGTGATCTGCCTTAATAAGACCAAAGTCCAAAATATTTCATCTGCACAAGTGTCAACTCTAGCTGTGAAATCATAATCCAAAACTAAAACTCCATCTGATTTTACATTATCAGGCCCTTTTATGTTTTAAAGCATTAAATAATATGATGTTATTCTCAGTGCCTATTATTGGTTATGCTATTACAAATATTAACTGTGCAAAATGAATACTTCTTGGAAGATATTTCAACACACACAAAATGCTGGAGAAACTCATCAGGCTGAGCAGCAGCTGTGGAAAAATGTATAGTCAACATTTTGGGCGGCGACCCTTCGGTCTCTTTTTTTAAACAACATATGCTATCTCTAAGTATTTTAAATACCTGTACAATAAGGACATTGATTTCAACAATTTCTAACAGCCAACTAAATTAGTTTAGGGTTTAAACTGATTTGCAAGGGGGATGGAACTCGGAGCGATTGAGCAGTGGAAGAAGTACATGGAGTAAAGCCAGATCTAACATATAAAGAGGACTTGAGGAAAGAGGAACAAAATAAAGGATTTAAAGGTAGTAAGGTAGAAGGGCTAAAGTTCATGTACTTCAAATGCAAGAAGCATCAGGATCAAAGGTGATTATCTCAAGAGGTTGGATACATGCATGGGATTATGATGTAGTGGCCATTACAGAGACTTGGCTGGCACCAGGGCAGGAATGGATTCTCAATATTCCTGGATTCCTAGAATGGATTCTCAGTATTCCTGGATTTCAGTACTTTAAAAGGGATGGGGGGAAAAGGGGAGGAGGGGTGGCATTACTGGTCAGGGATACTATTACAGCTACAGAAAGCGTGGGTAATGTAGCAGGATCCTCTTTTGAGTCAGTATGGGTGGAAGTCAGGAACAGGAAGGGAGCAGTTACTCTATTGGGAGTATTCTATAGGCCCCCTGGTAGCAACAGAGATACCAAGGAGCAGATTGGGAAGCAGATTTTGGAAAGCTGCAAAAATAACAGGGTTGTTATCATGGGTGACTTTAACTTCCCTAATATTGATTGGCACCTGATTAGTTCCAATGGTTTAGACGGGGCAGAATTTGGTAAGTGTGTCCAGGACAGATTTCTGTCACAGTATGTTGAAAGACCAACTAGCGGGAATGCCATAGTAGATCTAGTATTAGGTAACGAACCGGGTCAGGTCACAGATCTCTCAGTGGGTGAGCATCTGGGGGACAGTGACCACTGCTCCCCGGCCTTTAGCATTATCATGGAAAAGGGCAGAATCAGAGAGGACAGGAAAATTTTTAATTAGGAAACGGCAAATTATAAGGCTACAAGGCTAGAACTTGCGGGTGTGAACTGGGATGATATTTTTGCAGGGAAATGTACTATGGACATGTGGTCGATGTTTAGGGATCTCTTGCAGGATGTTAGGGATAAATTTGTCCCAGTGAGGAAGATAAAGAATGATAGGGTGAAGGAACCATGGGTGACAAGTGAGGTGGAAGATCTAGTCAGGTGGAAGAAGGCAGCATACATGAGGTTTAGGAAGCAAAGATCAGATGGGTCTATTGAGGAATATAAGGTAGCAAGAAAGGAGCTTAAGAAGGGGCTGAGGAGAGCAAGAAGGGGGCATGAGAATGCCTTGGCCAGTACAGTAAAGGAAAACCCCAAGGCATTCTTCAATTATGTGAAGAAAAAAAGGATGACAGGAGTGAAGGTAGGACTGATTAGAGATAAAGGTGGGAAGATGTGCCTGGAAGCTGTGGAAGTGAGTGAAGCCCTCAATAAATACTTCTCTTTGGTATTCACCAAAGAGAGGGAACTTGATGACGGTAAAGACAATATGAGTGAGGTTGATGTTCTGGAGCATGTTGATATTAAGGGAGAGGAGGTGTTGGAGTTATTAAAATATAATAGCACGGATAAATCCCCAGGGCCTGACGGAATATTCTCCAGGCTGCTCCACGAGGCGAGGGAAGAGATTGTTGAGCCTCTGGCTAGGATCTTTATGTCCTCGTTGTCCACGGGAATGGTACCGGAGGATTGGAGGGAGGCAAATGTTGCCCCTTGTTCAAAAAAGGTAATAAGGATAGTCCGGGTAATTATAGACCAGTGAGCCTTATGTCTGTGGTGGGAAAGCTGTTGGAAAAGATTCCTAGAAATAGGATCTATCGGCATTTAGAGAAACATAGTCTGATCAGGGACAGTCAGCATGGCTTTGAGAAGGGCAGATCGTGTCTAACAAGCCTGATAGAGTTCTTTTAGCAGGTGACCAGGCATATAGATGAGGATAGTGCAGTGGATGTGATCTACATGGATTTTAGTAAGGCATTTGACAAGGTTCCACATGGTAGGCTTATTCAGAAAGTCAGAAGGCATGGGATCCAGGGAAGTTTGGCCAGGTGGATTCAGAATTGGCTTGCCTGCAGAAAGCAAAGGGTCGTGGTGGAGGGAGTACATTCAGATTGGAGGGTTGTGACTAGTGGTGTCCCACAAGGATCGTTCTGGGACCTCTACTTTTTGTGATTTTTATTAACGACCTGGATGTGGGGGTAGAAGGGTGGGTTGGCAAGTTTGCAGACGACATAAAGGTTGGTGGTGTTGTGGATAGTGTAGAGGATTGTCGAAGATTGCAGAGACATTGATAGGATGCAGAAGTGGGCTGAGAAGTGGCAGATGGAGTTCAACCTGGAGAAGTGTGAGGTGGTACACTTTGGAAGGACAAACTCCAAGGCAGAGTACAAAGTAAATGGCAGGATACTTGGTAGTG
Source organism: Mobula birostris (assembly GCF_030028105.1). NCBI lineage: Eukaryota > Metazoa > Chordata > Chondrichthyes > Myliobatiformes > Myliobatidae > Mobula > Mobula birostris. Next base: position 157,808,879 of record NC_092375.1, read on the forward strand.
TGGAGGAGCAGAGGGATCTGGAGGTACATGTCCAGAGGTCCCTGAAAGTTGCCTACAGGTAGATAGGGTAGTTAAGAAAGCATATGGGGTGTTAGCCTTCATAAGTCGAGGGATAGAGTTTAAGAGTCGTGATGTAATAATGCAGCTCTATAAAACTCTGGTTAGGCCACACTTGAAGTACTGTGTCTCGTTCTGGTCGCCTCACTGTAGGAAGGATGTGGAAGCATTGGAAAGGGTATAGAGGAGATTTACCAGGATGCTGTCTGGTTTAGAGAGTATGCACTATGATCAGAGATTAAGGGAGCTAGGGCTTTACTCTTTGGAGAGAAGGAGGATGACAGGAGACATGATAGAGGTGTACAAGATATTAAGGGGAATAGATAGAGTGGATAGCTAGCGCCTCTTCCTCAGGGCACCACTGCTCAATACAAGAGGACATGGCTTTAAGGTAAGGGGTGGGATGTTCAAGGGGGATATTAGAGGAAGGTTTTTTACTCAGAGTGGCTGGTGCATGGAATGCACTGCCTGAGTCAGTGATGGAGGTAGATACACTAGTGAAATTTAAGAGACTACTAGACAGGTATATGGAGGAATTTAAGGTGGGGCGTTATATGGGAGGCAGGGTTTAAGGGTCGGCATTGTGGGCTGAAGGGCCTGTACTGTGCTGTACTATTCTATGTTCTATGTTCACTCATTGAAGTCTGGATCAGAATTATGTGCAGTTTTAATCTCCTTACTCAAAAGAGATTAAAGAAGACCCTAGATACTGTTAGGTGGAGCAAAACGTAACCTTTTCTTGGAAATCAACAGGTCAAGATAACCGGTGCACCAACCATGTGTTGGAGAGCTCCAAGAGAGGAGGCAGCACACGGGTCTGGGAGCGAAGTTTAAAAGGGGAAAGCTTCGCGGGAACTCAGCTATAACTGGAGCACCAATCATGAGTTGGAGAGCTGGGAAGGTTCAGGCCTGAACCTAGTGGAGCAGTAATCGACGGAGTGGTCTGAGGCAGAGTGGTAGGGCCTTGTCTCATTCTGGCTTCAGCGAGGTAAGTGGGTAGGTGGGCTTCACTTTTTCCCTTGCATTTTCTTTTGGAGGAATAGAGAGCATGTCTGTAGGGTTAGTACTTTGCTCTGGGTGTCAGGTGTGCGAATCCTGGGAATCTTCCAGATGGCCACATATGTGCCAGGCGCACCGAGATGCAGCTTCTGAGAGACCGTGTTAGGGATCTGGAGCTACGGCTTGATGACCTATGGCTTATTAGGGAAAGGGAGCAGGAGCTACCAGGAGTTAGTCACCCTGGGGCTGCGGGTGTTAGACAAGTGGGTGACTATCGGGAAGGGATAGGAAGAGCTCAGACAGTAGAGAGCACCCCTGTGACCATCCCCCTCAGTAATTGTTATCTCGTTTTGGATGCTGTTGAGGGGGGTGACCTGACAAGAGGACGACCATGGCAATCGGGCCTCTGGCACTGAGTTTGGTTTCCTTGGTGCAGAAGGGAGAGAAGATGATGAGGAATGTGGTAGTCATAGGGGATTCCATAATGAGGGGAACAGACAGGAGGTTCTGCCAGCCTGACAGAGATACCCGCATGGTGTGATTCCTCCCAGGTGCCAGGGTACGGGGTGGCTCAGATTGGGTAGAGAGAATTCTGAAGGGAGAGGGTGAACAGCCAGAAGTCTTGGTACACATTGGTACCAATGACATAGGTAGAAAAAGGGAGGAGGTCCTGATGAGAGAATTTAGGGAGTTGGATAGGAAGCTGAAAAGCAGGACTTCCTGGGTAGTAATCTCAGGATTGCTGTTTGTGCCATGTGCTAACGAGTGCAAGAAAAGCATGATCAAGCATATTAATGCATGTCTAAGAGACTGGTGTAGGAAGCAGGGCTTCAGGTTCCTGGATCATTGGGGCCTCTTCTGGGGGAGGTAGGACCTGTACAAAAAGGACGGGTTACACCTGAACCCAAAGGGGTCCAATATCCTAGCAGGCAGGTTTAATAGAGCTGTTCGGAAGGGTTTGGCAGGGGGGTGGGAACCGGAGTGATAGGGCTGAGGAAGGGGAAAAACAGAAATAATTCAAAGATAGCGTGCAACAGAGATGATAGAAAGGACAGGTAGAAGATGAGGCTTAATCACAGCCAGTGGGATGAGTTACAGGGCAATAGAGGCGTGGTGCAGTTAAAACAGAAAGCAACAAATACTGGACTGGAAATATTATATTTGAATGCACGCAGCATAAGAAATAAAATGGATGACCTTGAAATTCAGCTACAGATTGGCAAGTATGACGTTGGGGCCAACTCTGAAACTTGGCTAAAGGATGGCTGCCGTGGGGAGCTGAACATCCAAAGATATTCGGTGTACCGGAAAGACAGATTAGTAGGCAGAGGGGCTGGTGTGGCCCTGTGTATAAGAAATAATATTAAATCATTAGAAAGAGATGACATAGGATTGGAAGGTGTAGAGTCGCTATGGGTTGAGTTAAGAAATTGGAAGGGTAAAAGAACCCTAATGGCAGTTGTATACAGGCCTCCAAACAGCAGCTGGGATGTGGATTACGAATTACAGCAGGAGATAGAGAAGGCATGTTAGAAGGGAAATTTTGTGATAATCGTTGGGGATTTTAACATGAAAGTGGATTGGGAAAACCAGTCCAGTACTGGACCTCCAGAGAGAGAATTTGTAGAACGTCTAAGGGATGGCTTTTTAGAACAGCTTGTTGTTGAGCCCACCAGGGGATTGGCTGTGCTGGAGTGGGTGTCGTGCAATGATCTGGAGGTGATAAGAGAGCTTAAGGTTAGGAACCCTTAGGGAACAGTGATTACAATATGTTCGAGTTCACTTTGAAATTTGAGAAGGAAAAATTAAATTGCAATGTGTCAGTATTTCAGTGGAATAAAAGAAATTACAATGGCATGAGAGGGGAACTGGCCAAGGTTGACTGGAAAGAGACTCTAGCAGGAAGGACAGCAGAGCAGCAATGGCTGGAGTTTCTGCAAAAAATGAGAGAAGTGCAAGATAGATATATTCCAAATAAGAAGAAATTTTCGAATAGAAGGAGGATACTACCATGGCTGACAATTGAAGTCAGAGTCAAAGTAAAAGCAAAAAAGAGAGCATACGAGGAAGCCAAGGCCAGTGGGAAGACAGAGGATTGAGAAACTTATAAAAACTTACAGAAAGAAACTAAGAAGGTCATTAGGAAGGAAAAGATGAATTATGAAAGGAAGCTGGTGACTAATATCAAAGAAGATACTAAAAGCTTTTTTAAGTACTATAAAGGGTAAAAGAGAGTTGATGGTAGATTACAGAACCAATAGAAAATGACGCTGGAGATATTGTAAGGAGACACGCAGAGATGGCAGAGGAACTGAATGCGTATTTTGCATCACCCCTCACAGTGGAAGACATCTGCAGTATACCGGACATTCAAGAGTGTCAGGGAAGTGAGGCTTATGCAGTGAAAATTACGACTGAAAAGGAGCTCAGGAAGCTTAATGGTCTGAGGGGTGGATAAATCCCTGGACCTGATGGAATGCACCCTCGAGTTCTGAAGGAAGTAGCTGGAGAGATTGCGGAGGCATAGAAACATAGAAAATAGGTGCAGGAGTAGGCCATTCAGCCCTTCGAGCCTGCACCACCATTTATTATGATCATGGCTGATCATCCAACTCAGAACCCTGCACCAGCCTTCCCTCCATACCCCCTGACCCCCGTAGCCACATGGGCCATATCTAACTCCCTCTTAAATATAGCCAATGAACCGGCCTCAACTGTTTCCTGTGGCAGACAATTCCACAGATTCACCACTCTCTGTGTGAAGAAGTTTTTCCTAATCTCAGTCCTAAAAGGATTCCCCTTTATCCTCAAACTGTGACCCGGAGGCATTAACAATGATCTTTCAAGAATCGATAGATTCTGGCATTGTACCAGATGACTGCAAAACTGCAAATGTTACTCTGCTATTTAAGAAGGGTGAGAGGCAGCAGAAAGGAAACTATAGACATGTTAGTCTGATATCAGTGGTTGGGAAGTTGTTGGAATCGATTGTTAGAGATGAGATTACGGAGTACCTGGAGGCACATGACAAGATAGGCCAAAGCCAGCATGATTTTCTGAAAGGAAAATCCTGCCTGACTAACCTACTGCAATTTTTTGTGGAAATTACAAGCAGCGTAAACAAAGGAGATGAAGTAGATGGGGTGTACTTGGATTTTAGTCATACTTTATTGATCCCAAGGGAAATTGGTTTTCGTTACAGTTGCACCATAAATAATTAAATAGTAACATGTAAATTATGCCAGGAAATAAGTCCAGGACCAGCCTATTGGCTCAGGATGTCTGACCCTCCAAGGGAGGAGTTGTAAAGTTTGATGGCCACAGGCAGGAATGACTTCCTATGACACTCTGTGCTGCATCTCGGTGGAATGAGTCTCTGGCTGAATGTACTCCTGTGCCCACGCAGTACATTATGTAGTGGATGGGAGACATTGTCCAAGATGGCATGCAACTTGGACAGCATCCTCTTTTCAGACACCACTGTCAAGAGAGTCCAGTTCCATCCCACAACATCACCTGCCTTACAAATGAGTTTGTTGATTCTGTTGGTGTCTGCTACCCTCAGCCTGCTGCCCCAGCACACAACAGCAAACATGATCGCACTGGCCACCACAGTCTCGTAGAACATCCTCAGCATCGTCCAGCAGATGTTAAAGGACCTCAGTCTCCTCAGGAAATAGAGAGGGCTCTGACCCTTCTTGTAGACAGACTCAGTGTTCTTTGACCAGTCCAGTTTATTGTCAATTCGTATCCCCAGGTATTTGTAATCCTCCACCATGTCCACACTGACCCCCTGGATGGAAACAGGGGTCACCGGTACCTTAGCTCTTCTCAGGTCTACCACCAGCTCCTTAGTCTTTTTCATATTAAGCTGCAGATAATTCTGCTCACACCATGTGACAAAGTTTCCTACCGTAGCCCTGTACTCAGCCTCATCTCCCTTGCTGATGCATCCAACTATGGCAGCGTCATCAGAAAGCTTCTGAAGATGGCAAGACTCTGTGCAGTAGTTGAAGTCCGAGGTGTAAATGGTGAAGAGGAAGGGAGACAAGACAGTCCCCTGTGGAGCCCCAGTGCTGCTGATAACTCTGTCGGACACACAGTGTTGCAAGCACACGTACTGTGGTCTGCCAGCCAGGTAACAAAGAATCCATGACACCAGGAAAGCATCCACCTGCATTGCTGACAGCTTCTCCCCCAGCAGAGCAGGGCGGATGGTGTTGAACGCACTGGAGAAGTCAAAAAACATGACCCTCACAGTGCTCGCTGGTTTGTCCAGGTGGGCGTAGACACGGCTCAGCAGGTAGACGATGGCATCCTCAACTCCTAGTCAGGGCTGGTAGGCGAACTGGAGGGGATCTAAGTGTGGCCCGACCATAGGCCGGAGCAGCTCCAGAACAAGTCTCTCCAGGGTCTTCATGATGTGGGAGATCAATGCCACCGGTCTGTAGTCATTGAGGCCAATGGGGCGCGGCGTCTTCGGCACAGGGACGAGGCAGGACGTCTTCCACAGTACAGGAACCCTCCAGAGCCTCAGGCTCAGGTTGAAGACATGGCGAAGTACTCCACATAGCTGAGGGGCACAGGCTTTGAGCACCCTGGTACTGACACCATCTGGTCTTGCAGCCTTGCTTGGGTTGAGACGTTTCAGCTGTCTTCTCACCTGTTCAGCTGTGAAGCCCACCATGGTGGTTTCGTGTGGGGAAGGGGTATAGTCATGAGAGCAGGGTGGGGGACTGTGAGGAGGGGTAGGAAGGGAGAGTGGAATATGTGTTGGTTGGGGGCCGACAACAGATGACTCATGTGGGGGATGGGCAGGGGCCACAATGTCAAATCTGTTAAAGAGCAGGTTAAGTTCTTTGGCCCTGTCCCCACTGCCTTCAGCTCTTCTGTTGCTAGTTTGCCGGAACCCAGTGATGGTCCTCATCCCACTCCAGACCACTCTCATTTTGTTCTGCTGGAGTTTCCACTCAAGCTTCCTCCTGTACTTGTCTTTAGCCTCCATGATCCTGGCTTTCAGGTCCGTCTGTATTGCCCTCAGCTCCTCCCTATTTCCATCTCTAAACATCCTCTTTTTAGCGTTCAGGATGTCTTTAATGTCCTTTGTCACCCATGGCTTGTTATTTAACTGTTCCGACAAGGACAGTTCTTGTCGGAACATTGCAGTCCACACAGAAGTTAATGTAATCAGTGATGCATTCTGTGAGCCCATCAATATCCTCTCCATGTGGCTCACAGAGTGCCTGCCAGTCTGTCACCTCAAAACAACCCTGGAGCGCCTCATAAGCCTCCTCCGACCATTTCCTCACTGTCCTCAAGGTTGCAGGTTACTCTTCATCAGAGGCACGTAGCAGGGTTTGAGATGCACCAGGTTGTGATCTGACCTTCCCAGTGGGGGGAGGGGAGAGGAGCTGTATGCATCCTTAATGTTAGTACACATCAAATCCAGAGTCCTCTCCCCTCTGGTTGTACAGCTCACATACTGCGTGAAGTTGGGCAGTGTTCTAGCCATGGTAACATGGTTGAAGTCACCCGAGATGGTAATGAGGGCACTCTGGTGCTGCGTTTGTAATCTGGCTATGACGGTGTAAATGATGTTACACGCCGATGTCGGGTTGGCAGAGGGAGGGATGTACACAACAACCACAATTGCATGTGAGATTTCCCTTGGCAAATAATATGGCCGAAGTCCAACAGCAAAAAGTTCAATATCCGGGCTACAAACACGTTCCTTGATTGTAATATGACCAGGATTGCACCATCTGTTGTTTAGCAGAACAGCAAGCCCCCTTCCTTTACGCTTACCACTCTCAGTGCAAGTCCAGTCAGCCCGAACGGTCTGGAAGCCTCTATGGAAACATTTTGATCGGGTATGTCCTCGTGCAGCCACGTTTCAGTAAAACACAAACACTGCTCTCCTGAAATGTTCTCTGACTCCTGACAAGTGCCATCAACTCGTCCATTTTACTACCCAGCGTTGCCCATAATGAGAGAGGGGAGACATGGCTTATAACTTCTCGTCTCCATAAGCCTCGGCCCAGCCCTCTTCCCTCGCCTTTTTGATCCCCCTCTGCATCCTTTGTGTGTTTTCCTCCAGATTTCAGCCGGGGTGTCCGCCACTCTGTTCGCTAAACCGGCCGGCATAAGCGCAATCAGCTGGTCCCTGGAATAAACAATGCGACCATACTGCTGCCCCGTTAATGAGACGTGTCCGAGTGTAACTATTTCCAGCGCTTAAAACTCTTTCCACCAGCATGTTAGAGAGGGTGCAGCTTCAACGTGTCACCGTGAAAAAAAAAATACAACAAATAACTTAAGTTAATAAAGTTTAAAAAGTAAGAAAACTAGACGGAGCGACTGTAACAGGCTGCATGCATGACCGGCGCATGCGCATTTTTCAGAAGGCCTTTGACAAGGTGCCGCACATGAGGCTGCATAGCAGGATAAGGTCCCATGGAATTACAGGGGAATCGCTAGCATGGGTGGAGCATTGGCTGATTGGCAGAAAAAAGAGTGAGAATAAACGGATCCTATTCTGGCTGGCTGCCGGTTACCAGTGGAGTTCCACAGGGGTTGGTGTTGGGACCGCTGCTTTTTATGACATATGTCAATGAGTTGGACTATGGGATTAATAGATTTATGGTTAAATTTGCCGAAGATACAAAGATAGGTGGAGGAGCGGGTAGTGTTGAGGAAACAGAGAGGCTGCAGAGACACTTAGATAGTTTAGGGGAATGGGCAAAGAAGTGGCAAATGAAATACAATTTTGAGAAGTGTATGGTCATCCACTTTGGTGGAAGAAATAAACGGGCAGACTATTACTTAGATGGGGAGAGAATCCAAAATGCAGAGATGCAAACGGATTTGGGAGTCCTTGTGCAGGATACCCTAAAGGTTAACCTCCAGGTTGAGTCAATGGTGAAGAAGGCAAATGCAATGTTGGCATTCATTTCTGGAGGTATAGAATGTAAGAGCAGGGATGTGATGTTGATGTTCTTTCAGCACTCGTGAGACCACACTTGGAATATTGTGTGCAGTCCTGGGCTCCTTATTTTAGAAAGGATATACTGACATTCGAGAGGGTTCAGAGAAGATTCACAAGAATGATTCCAGGAATGAAAGGGTTACCATACGAGGAACGTCTGGCAGCTCTGGGCTGTATTCCCTGGAGTTCAGGAGAACGGGGGGCGAGGGGAAAGGGGGGGAAGGGAGAATCTCTCAGAAACATTCCGAATGTTAAAAGGCCTGAACAGAATAGATATGGCAAAGTTATTTCCCATGTTAGTGGAGTCCAGGACAAGGAGGACATCCATTTAGAAAGGAGATGTGGAGAAATTACTTTAGTGGTAAACCTGTGGAATTTGTTGCCAGAAGCAGCTGTGGAGGCCAAGTCATTAGGTGCATTTAAGGCAGAGATAGATAGGTTCTTGATTAGCCAGGGCATCAAAGGGTATGGGGAGAAGGCAGGGGAGTGGGGATGATTGGAAGAATTGGATTAGCCCATGACTGAATGGCGGAGCAGACTCAATGGGCCGAATGGCCTACCTCTGCTCCTACATCTTGTGGTCTTATAGGTCAGGCAACACTTATGGAGGGAAAAGGACAGTTGACACTTTGAGACAAAGCCCTGTATCAGGACCTGAAACAACAACTATACCTCTACCTCTGCATATGCTGTCTGAGTTCTGCCAGCAGGCTTTTTTCTTCTGAAGATGGCCTCAGAACTTGCTCAGTGCTGATCCACATAATGAAAGGTGGAATTAATGGGCTGTTCCAGAAGAACAGTACTAGAAGAAGATAAGTTTATAGCTAGTGGAATCTAGAAGAACAAGAGATGATCTTGTTGAGACACAAGATTTTTAAAGGTTTTGCAGCGTAGATGCAAAGAGGGTCAAGAATTTGAACCAGGGCTCAATTTCAGTATAAGGCATCAATCATTTCAGAACGAGAAGGTGACATTTTCTGCTGCAGGAAGTTTAAAGATTCTCTATCAGTGAGCATATTCAAACCTGAAAGCAATAGATTGTTATTATGAAAACCAGAGTTTCCATAATGGGGATTACTCTGGAAGTAAGTTTAAGGTACAAGATTCAACTGAGTAGCAGAGGAATTTTGAGATGACTGGTATAACCCACTATATTTAGCAAAAACAATTTTTGAAATCGATTCTCATCATAATTTTCAGCATATGCTGGAGAGGTTTCTAATTTAAATAAGTTTTGTAATTGGATTCTGCATGCATTTGCAACTGGAAAACACTCCAGAACGGACTGCTCCTTGGAGAAAATTATGGCTTGAAAATCCAGTGACTTATCCTTGCCCATCTCAGTTATCCCAATGGAAACAAACAGTCAATGTTTCAAGCTGAGAACCTTCGTCAGGACTGGAGTTCCTCCAGCGTGTTGTGTGTGTTGCTTTGACCCCAGCATCTGCAGAATATTTTGTGTTCAGTTATCCCAGTGTCGTTCTTAGTCATTAAAGAGGGGGAATGGCTGTAGCAATAATCTTCATATTGAAAGTCAAAAGCAATTCAGCACTTGAAGAATTGTATGGTATTTTAATGTGATAAGTGAACATTATTAATGGGCTGAAAGACCCATTTCTGTGCTATACAACTCGACAAGTTTGGTTGAGAAAAAGTAGTATCTAACTTTACAGCTTAGGCAAAAGATGGAGGACAAGGAAGATACAGATGAACAAAGGCCAAACCTTTAATCTACTCATACTGAGTGATCTTTGCATCCACTTGCGCACAAGATTACAAATGTGAATAGTGACAGAATGAGCAGGAAGTGGAAATTTTGGCAGAATTGTTTCACTTAGGACACACTAACAATTCCACAATTATCCAAATATGTTGTTTCAGGAACAGTCTCTTTCACTGCGCAATATGGTATTCACTCTTTCACTGTGTGCCAGCTTTACTACTAAGCTACTTCCTATATTTATTTCTAGTTTCTTTTTTTGTCTCTATGTCCATATGTTTGAACCAATGTTATGATAAAGTAATTAATTAAACCCACTGGAATACAAACATTTTAGATGACTTGACCCTTTTGTGGCAATTATTAATTTCTGAAAGTTTTGGAATTTCCCTTAATCTTTCCTACTAGATCCATCTCACACCCTCCTTTTGCTCTTTTGCTTTCCCTCTTAATCGTATCCCTAACCCATTTATAGCTATCAAGGGATTTACTTGAGTCCAATCTCCTAAACCCAATTTATGCTTGCTGTCCAGAGCCTCAGAGTCTCATAAGCCAGGGTTTCCCAGGTTTGCCTGTTATCCTAAATGGAAAATGCTGCCCTGGACTCCTAATGTCACACTCTTAAAAGTTTCCCACTTGCTTTTCATCTTCTCTCCCTTCAAACAGGCTCACCCAATCCACTCTGCCAGATGCAGCCTAATTTGCACAAACTTGAGCAGGGCTAATTTTAGGATCTGAACATGCAGACCCGTCCTATCTTTTACATCACTACCTTAAAACTAAGAGAATTATTGTCTCTAGAGCCAAAGTACTCCGAGTGTCACTTCAGTTTCTTGCCTTGCCTCGTTTCCTAAGAAAAGGTCCAGTATTGCATCCTCCTGAGTAGGTCCTCTGGACATTAACTCACGTACCCCGTGACAGGGATAAAGAACCGGAAAACACTTTGGAGTCTCGTATTGCTATAAACTACTAATATTTATTAGTAACTAGGCAATACAGTAATATAAATGTAAATAAATCAAACAGGTTAGCAATGATTATATATAAAAGTAAGTGTGGAATATATATGTATGAAAAAACCAAGCTTCTTTAAGTCTAGGGGTAAAAAGATACAGTCTTACGATGTTGAGTAAAGTTCAGTTCATGGTATTTAGTTGAGTAGTGACGGGGGTGGGGGAGAGAGTTAGAGTTAGAGTTAGAGTTAGAGTTAGAGTCGAGCCTTCAGGTGAGCTGATGCCGTCGATCTTTTCGTCGTCCTCCGAAATCTTTACAAGTCACCGACTGTGACTTTAACCAGGGGGACCGGCCTTCTGTGGTGGAGCTATCACCCAGGCGACGGTGGACACATAGACAACTCCCCACCAGTCAACCCCTTCTTCACCGTTGGAATAGCAATTTGGATCGATCCTCCAAAAACCACTTTCTCTGCGGGCACAACAGTGCTCCTTCAGTGTCCAGATCATGTGTCCTGAGGTCTGTATCATCTGACGTTCCATTTATTTCACCAGGCTGAGCATCACCTGTCATTCAAAGAGTCCCCCCTTTCTTTGTCTGCAAAGGAATGCAAGCAGGCAACCTGTCCTTGAAGAAGTATCAACGACCAGCCTTTGGTCACCATAGCAATCTTCGAGCTGCTCGGTGCTGTCTCCAACTCCAAGCTCAGTAAAAATCCAAAGTTACTTCCAATGCCTTAAAGTGACAGTCCACTGTTAATCTTCGTCTCTCTCTCTCTTTTCCAAAAGCAACATATCGGTGGTAAATAACTCTGTCTCTCTCTCCTTTCCAAACAAACCATCAATGATGAATGTCTCTCTCTGTCTCTCTTCAAACAGTTAATAGGGGCACTCCTGGATCCCCTCACACTCCCCTTCCTCAAGGAAAAAAAAATTGTCGAAGACGATTTTTTTTTAAAATGTCCATCACAGAGTTTTAAACAATACAGGGAAAAACATCAGATGACAAAGCAAAAATGTGTCCAGTTTTGAACTTAACATCGGGATAAGCAATCAGCTATGATGTTATCAGTACCTTTCGCATGTTTGATTTTTAAGTCACCTTCCTGCAATACTAGACTCCAATTTAACAACCTTCTATTCTTATCCTTCATCTTAGTTAGAAGCATCAACGGATTATAACCCATTCAAACCACAAGTGGTCTCTGAGCAACAGAAAGGTTTTGGGGTCTCTGATCATAGACCTCAAAATGTTGTAAAGCCAGAATAAGTGCTAGCAATTCCTTTTCAACAGTTGAATAACTTTTCTAGTGTACTTTAAATTTCTTTGAGAAATAAGCTACTGGATATTCAATGTCATCCACTCCCTTCTGTAACAGTACTGCCCCAGGAGCTTCGTCACTAACACAAGTTGTTATAGAAAATGGCTTTGGAAAGTCAGGTGCTTTGAGCACAGGATGATAACACAGGATGGTTTCCAGACGTTCAAATGCCTCCTGGCAAAGGTCATTCCACTCAAATCTTTCACTCTTCCCCAGGAGTTTTGTTAGGGGGAGAGCAATGTCAGCAAAGTTCTTACAGAATTTATGATAATACCCAACCATCCCTAAAACCCTTCTTAAAGCTTTCCTGTCGGTCAGAACAGGAACTTCAGCAATTGCTTGAACCTTGGCCTGTACAGATGCCAGCTAGCCTTGGCCCACCACGTAACCCAGATATGTGACTGTGGCATGGCCAAATTCACTCTTAGCGAGGTTCACAGTAAGATTGGCCTTAGACAGTCTATCAAACCGTTTCTCTACAACTGCAATATGTTCTTCCCACGTGTCACTCCAGACCACTAAATCATTGATATGAACTCCTGTGCTTTCTAACCCTCCAATCACAGAATTGATCATTCTTTGAAATGTTTCTAGTGCATTCTTCATCCCGAAGTGTAAAACATTGTATTCATACAGTCTAGACGGTGTCACAAATGTTGATATCTCTTTAACCCTCTCTGTTAAAGGAACACCCCGGTATCCTTTTAACAAGTCAGTCTTAATAAGGTATTTAGCCTTCCCCACTCTATCAATACAGTCATCCATTCTCTTTCTTTGTTCTTTCTTGTTTCTAATTCCTGGTTCAACCCTCTTACTTTCCTCAAAGCTCACTCTGTGAAGATACCATTCCATAGCCTGGGCTCAATTCATGATGACGTCATTCACTGCACCTGTGCCCCATTTCAAAACACCAATTAGTCCTTTTACTTGTTTTTTCGGCTTTGGGTCCAACTGGTGGACCTTATCAGTAATATTTTTCAAAACAATGGAATTCTGACATCTTGGTGCGTCTAGATTCAGTGGGCAAACATGCCTTTCCATTCCGTTATTAGATTTCACGACTCCATTTTGTACTTCAACGAGTCTCCCAGCTGCCATTCCAGTAAACAAGAGTCTTATTTTGACTCGACCATCTTGTAAACTTTCCTTGGCAAAGTCACAGAGCTTACTAAATCCCTTCCAAAGTTCTCTGAGTCGGGTCAAAGGTCCTTTTGGACTGTAACTGAGCACAGGTTCCAACAAATCACCCTTCACTGCCTTCTGAATCGAATCTCCAACACTAAATAAGAAGAGGGGAACCCCTTCGTTCCCATTTTCCTCATTTCTCACACAATGATGTTCACCTAAAGGCACACTGTAAGCCATGTTTAAAATTTCAGCCTTGTAACCTTTCAAAACCACCACGTGACTTGCAGGCACTGTGGCTCGTCTCCACTTCTTCATCAACGCCCCATCTTTAAGGTAATATCCTACTGACTCTCTTTGAACCTCCTCTCCTGTGAGAGCCACCTCCCTTAAAGCCACCATTCCAGAATCTCACTTCTGTTCCTCGATACATTCCTTTCTCAACAAAGACAAACCTTTCTTATACACCTTACCCTTATCAGCTGTACTACCCTCTAAGTCCTGCTGAAATCTGGAAGGGAGAAAATTTTGTGACACACCATAATAATTTAAACCTCTGGTCTTGTTATTGCAGGTCTCAATAGCGACTTTGCTCATCAGCTGAACTGCTGAAACACTCTTATCTTGGAGAGCTGTCAACATGCCTCCATTGTTTATTAAACTCAGTACCATCATCAGGCTGATGAGAATATGAAAGAGACCAAATAAACTACTCATCTCATTACAACCTATACTTCGACTTGTATCCGTGGCAACTTCCACTCCAAAACCACAACAATTCTTCTGAACAACAGCATGACCTTGCAGGTGTTTACTTCCAAATATCCACACAAAATCCAACAAACTAGCGCATCCTGCCTCAGCAGGCCTTTGTCCTGCAAGCAGGGTCAAAGGTCACACAACCAATCCAACCTTTTCCATCACTTTATCCAAAAGTCCAGGAATAGCACCATTACTTCCAGCAACATTGACCTCACCAGGTTCCACTTCATGACCAACTTTTAAAACACGGTCAGATACAAATGACTGAGAATTCTCACTTTCTACTGGTACCAAGGTTAACCCCTTATTTACTGAACCAAGATCATCTGACACAAAAGGACTGCATTCCCTTTCAACCAAGTCAGACACCTCAGGCTTCAACTGAGCCTCAACATAAGGTTCAGAATCCTGTGAACTCACAGGTACTTCAACAACCTGAACACATTCAATCGGAACAACTGGGCTGTCATCACTTGTCCCAGTTTCAAATTCAAGGTCATCTCGAACCTCCCAGCTATTCTCTGGCAAACTCCTTTCTGGAGTAAACTCAACCTCATGGGTTAAAACTTCTTCGCCTGCTTTCTCAACAGATCCCTGCAGGGTAGGGGCATCCTCTGCCACTGGATATGCCCTTACCTCATCAGGAACACAACTTTAAAATTCATCACACAAAACTAGCCCTTCTGAGCTGTAAAAATCATCAGGGTCTGACTCGAAACCGCTTTGCTGCAACCTCTCCCTTTTAAACTGTCTCTGCCTTTCTGCCACGTGACCTTCATGTTGCCATTTCTCCCTTTCAAGCTGTCTCTGTCTTTCTGCCTCTTCTCTGTGCCTTGCTGCTTCTCTAATCTCTCTCTCGAGCTGTTTTAATTTCAGTTCATGCTCCCTGTATACTATTTCCAACAGAAGCTGAAGCTCATCCTCAGTAGGTTCACCTTCCACGAACAACTCTAACGCCTCCTCATCAAATGTTCCCTTATCTATATAATATTCAACTATTTTCCTTTGAATTTCTACCTTACTCACACCCTTCTTTACCTCAATTCTCAACTCTTTAGCAATGTCCCGCAACTCATACTTTTTAGCAAACTTCAAAGTCCCCAGGTCTGGTGATTTCAGAAAGTCTCTAACACCCATTTCTGTTGTTTTTCCACACAACCAAATCAACAGTCCAAATTCAAAAGGGATTTTCCCCAAATCAATTCAAACCAGACTCCCGACCAATTTGTTCACATCGCGGACGCAGGACCCAATTTATGTCACGTACCCCGTGACAGGGATAAAAAACCAGCAGAGATGGAAAACACTTTGGAGTCTTGTATTGCTATAAGCCACTAATATTTATTAGTAACTATGCAATACAGTAATGTAAATAAATCAAACAGGTTAGCAATGATTATATATAAAAGTGTGGAATATATATATGTATGAAAAAACCAAGCTTCTTTACGTCTAGGGGTAAAAAGATACAGTCTTATGATGTTGAGTAAAGTTCAGTTCATGGTATTTAGTTGAGGGGGGGGAAGAAGAGAGAGGAGGGAGAGGAGAGAGAGAGGAGAGAGAGAGAGGAGAGAGAGAGAGGAGAGAGAGAGAGGAGAGAGAGAGAGGAGAGAGAGAGAGGAGAGAGAGAGAGGAGAGAGAGAGAGGAGAGAGAGAGAGGAGAGAGAGAGAGGAGAGAGAGAGAGGAGAGAGAGAGAGGAGAGAGAGAGAGAGAGAGAGAGAGGAGAGAGAGAGAGGAGAGGAGAGAGAGAGAGGAGAGAGAGAGAGGAGAGAGAGAGAGGAGAGAGAGAGAGGAGAGAGAGAGAGGAGAGAGAGAGAGAGAGAGAGAGAGAGAGAGAGAGAGAGAGAGAGAGAGAGAGAGAGAGAGAGAGAGAGAGAGAGAGAGAGAGAGAGAGAGAGAGAGAGAGAGAGAGAGAGAGAGAGAGAGAGAGAGAGATGAGTCGAGTCTTCAGGTGAGCTGATGCCATCGATCTTCTCGTCATCCTCCGAAATCCTTTACAAGTCACCGACTGTGACTTTAACCAGGGGGACCGGTCTTCTGTGGTGGAGCTATCACCCAGGCGACGGTGGACACATAGACAAATCCCCACCAGTCAACCCCTTCTTCACCGTTGGAATAGCAATTTGGATTGATCCGCCTGATCGATCCTCCAAAAACCACTTTCTCTGCGGGCACAACAATGCTCCTTCAGTGTCCAGATCATGTGTCCTGAGGTCTGTATCATCTGACCTCCCATTTACTTCACCAGGCTGAGCATCACCTGTCATTCAAAGAGTCCCCCCTTTCTTTGTCTGCAAAGGAATGCAAGCAGGAACCTGTCCTTGAAGAAATATCAACGACCAGCCTTTGGTCACCATAGCAACCTTCGAGCTGCTCGGTGCTGTCTCCAACTCCAAACTCAGTAAAAATCCAAAGTTACTTCCAATGCCTTAAAGTGACAGTCCACTGTTAATCTTCGTCTCTCTCTCTCTCTCTTTTCCAAAAGCAACATATTGGTGGTAAATAACTCTGCCTCTCTCTCCTTTCCAAACAAACCATCAATGATGAATGTCTCTCTCTGTCTCTCTTCAAACAGTTAATAGGGGCACTCCTGGATCCCCTCACAGTGTGGAGGAGACAGCTGCTTTCCAAGTTCCCACAAAGGACAAAGCCAGATAGTCAAAATCTGAAAACTTGGAATATGGGAGTGCACCTATTAAATTAGATTAGGGTTAAATTGGGGTTGTCAGGGGTTGCTGGGGCAGAATGACTCGAAGGGCTGGAAAGGCCTACTCCACACTGTATTGCTAAATAAAAATAAATGAAATAAAATGGACTTGGGTGGCTGGAGGTGCTGACTAACCATCACCTTCTCAAGGGCAATCAAAAACTGAACTTGACGTTTTGCCTAAATAATAAAAAAGTTACCTAATTGAAATGGTAATGTGATGCTATGTGCAATACGGAAAATTATTTCAGAACTATTTTTAAAAAATATCGAGCTGTACAGTTTGTATAAATCATACTTAAAGTCAATTTGTTACAGAATAATTTGCAATGCAAGGTCTCAAATGAATAATTCAGAAGTGATTTTAAGTGATAGGCTAATTATTTAATTCACTGAACTTTGAAAATACAATCTATTCTGCTGTCATGCATTGTGAATGTTCTTCACAGTTTCCGTATTATTCCTGATTTCTAATCATAACTAATTAGGAACAGCACTATGTTTAAACAAATGAAACCAGCCGAATGAAGTTGACATATCAGGTTCAGAGAATATTTTATGAAGTGTGTGTTTCTGTACTGTAAGTGATCTGTCCACGTAGCTGCTCTGCTTTTCTAGGTAATTGCACAGAGAATGAAGGCGATATTAAATAAAGCATCTCGGTGCAATGTTACATGCAGTGCTGCGTTATCTCACCAACTGGCTTTGGCACTTTTCACCCTGTTCTTCTAAAGTCTGGAAGTGATTAGTTGGGGGGGGGGGGGGGGGAGTCCAGACTGCAGCTTGTTTAACATCAGATCATTCTACAATAAAGCACACTATTTGAGATTTCTTCACAGCATTCATCTTTAATCCAGTGAATGAATTACAATGAGGATGAACAAGGTTTTTATTGCTTGGTAACCAGCATCAGTGATGTAGTTGTCATCTTACGAGGCACCAACATCCCATCCAAAATCTGTACTAACAGTGAAACTCTGGAAAAACGTGGATTGCTTTTGCCATTGCAACTTAACTTCAAGCCTCAGACAATCAGAATCAGGTTTAATATCACTGGCGTATGTTGTGAAAATTGTCTTTCCAGCAATAGTTCAATGCAATAATGAAAAAAAAACCAAGAATTACAGTTAGTATAAACACATATTAAATAGTTAAATTAAATCAGTGCAAAAATAAAAATTAAAAATAGTGAGGTAGTGTTCATGGGTTCAGTGTCCATTCAGAATTTGGATGGCAGAGGGGCAGAAGCTGTTGTTGAATCATTGAGAGTATGCCTTCAACCTTCTGTGCCTCCTTCCTGATGGTAGCAATGAGAACAAGGCATGGCCTGGGTGGTGCTGGGGGTCCTTAATGATGGATGTCTCCTTGGTGATGCCTCACTCCTTGAAGATGTCTTCAATACAATGGAGGCCAGTGCCGATGATGGAGCTGACTAAATTTACAGCTTATTTCAATCCTGTGCAGTAGTACCTGCTCCCGCCACAATACCAAACGGAGACACAGCCAGTTACAATGTTCTCCATGGTACACCTGTAGAAATTTGTGACGTATCAAATCTCCTAATGAAACTCAGCATCTGTCGTGCCTTCTTTGTAGCTGCATCGATATGCTGGGCCCAGGATAGATCTTCAGAGATATTGACTCACAGGAACTTGAAATTGCTCACCTTTCCACTGCTGATCCCTATATGATGGCCCCTCAATCAAGCCTGAAAACAAAGTACACTTCAGCCTCTGTTGATTGTTGCCTGCAGAAACAAATTATGCACTGGTCTCTTTTCCCACACCATTAGTTTATCTGGCCAAGTCTCCTTTCTTCTGTTTAAGGAACTTGAGGTCCTTCAAGGAACATAATGATTAGAGATTGTCAAAACATAAAATGCTGGAAATGTTCAGCAGGTCAAGCATCACAGCAAACTTCTTAAACTTAAAAAAAGGTGATGGAACAGGATTAGAGCAAGTACTGAAACTGGAGAAAGGAAAATGGAGAGGGAAACAAAAAAAAAGTGTTAGCAGGATGGAAAGTAAGAATGACTTAATGACAAAAAGAATGGGATTATAAGGCAAGCTAAGTAGGTAGTGGAAGTAATAAGATAGATCTTTGGAGATGTATATAGCAGTAATATAACATAATTGTTGTTGCACAAGGTAGATGCAATGGTTATGATCTGCAAATGCTTAACTTACTTTTGAGCACAGGAACATACATTCAGCCCCGAAACTCTGCTCACGTTAATGAGTGACGCAACTAGAGATTTTGATCAATTTAACTGAGAATTTGTATTTGAGATTCACATGCTTCTTTTTTCACAGTAGAATCCAAAGAAAAAACAGGGGAAATTAATTGTAAAGCATGAAAGACTGAAAATTCAAATACTGAAATGTCAGCAGTTCAAAATTACTCTTCCCCCCCTTGCTCAGTACTTAGCTGAACCACTTCTATTACAGCTGGTAGTCTTTTTGGATAAGTCCCTGTTAGCTTTGCACAATGCAATGAAGCAAGATTTGCCCATTCCTCCTCAGAAAATTGCTCAAGCCGTGCCAGGTTAGTTAAGAAGCGGTGGTGGGCAGCAATCTTGAGGTCTTGTCAAAGATGTTGGATCAGGTTAAGGTTAGCACTTAGACTGGGATAATCCAGCACATCAATTTTCTTCATTTAAAGTCACTCTGTGGTTGCTCTGGCAGTGTGCTTTGGGTCGCTGTACTGCTAAAAGACAAACTTCCTCTTCAGTTTAAGCTTTCTGGCAGAAGCCAGCAGTTTTTTATCCAGGATCTCTTTGTACTTAGTAGCATTTAGCTTACCATCATTTGTGACCAGATTTCTAGTCCCCTGCAGCTGAAAAGCATCCCCACAGTATGATGCTACCTCCACCATACTTTACAGTAGGGATGGTGTTGCCTAGCTGATGCGCAGTATTAGATTTGTGCTCCACGTACCACCTTGTGTTGGGGCCAGAAAGTTCCACATTTTTACAGTATCTTTTAAGAGATGCTTTGCAAAGTCTTTACGGGCAAGGATTTGCTTTTTTTTTAAGCCATGACTTCTTCCTTGCCACTCTTCAACAAATATAATTTTTGTGCAAGGCCTTAGAGATTGTGGAGCCATGAACCTCATCTCCAGTTGCATCCACTGACTCCTGCCGCTCACTCAGACGGACTGTTGGTGTCACAGTAGCCTCTGTTACAAATGCCATTCTTCTCCAGTGACTAAGTTTAGAAGGACAGCCTGAGCTAGGCAGTGTGGCTCTTGTTTCATATTCTTTCACTCAGCTCTGAGGTATGTTCGGTGCCTTTCCCCATATTTAAGCTTCGCTATTATCATTTCCCTGACTGGTCTTGAATACTCCTTTGTCTTCATTTTGGCGTGGTCTGTTGAAAATTTACCACATTGTTGGACCTTACAGAGAGAGGGGTATTTATCCTTATAAATTCAGTGAAAACAGGCGATCCTCCTATTTTCTACATCAACAAAATTGGGCGAGTTGGTAAAGTAATACAGTATATTACACCTGAGGAAAGTTAGCACAGTAATTACAAAGGGGATGAATACTTTTTCAGCCTCACAATTTTTGTAAACTGTTGACAATTTTTGGAATTTTTCTTTTGATTGACATGATGCAATGCTTTGTAGATTAGTTCAAAAATCCTACTTGTACAGATTTTAAATTTAGAAAATGAGATAGGAAAATGTGAAAATAGTTGTGGGGGGGCTGAATACTTTCTGTAGGCACTGTATAAGGCATCTAAATCAAAGATGAGATTTATTGAATGGGCAGAAGCTTGCATTTATGTGGGGGGAGAATTAAAATAATTTGAAGAGAAAATAATGGTTATGTTTATATATTGATTGAAAAATGTGCAGCTGAATGAAGATTAAGGCTTCCTTATATCCAGCTTTTATTTCTTATCCAATTACCAAAGTCTTTTGCGTCTTGCTGGTCATACCATATACCTCTGCCTTCCATCTATGAAAATAACTTCAATGCTGCTGAAAATACAGACTTTTGTCGCTCACTAGCACCACTGGGTGGTATTCACTAATATAACACCAGCTGAAATATCCACTTACATGAATTATACTTTATTGTCGCTAAACAATTGATACTAGAATGTACAATCATCACAGCAATATTTGATTTGGTGCTTCCCACTCCCTGGATTACAAATATTAAATATTAAAAATTAGTAAATATTAAAATTTTAAATTATAAATCATAAATAGAAAATAGAAAAATGGGAAGTAAGGTAGTGCAAAAGAACCGATAGGCAGGTCCGGATATTTGGAGGGTACGGCCAAGATCCGGGTCAGGATCCGTTCAGCAGTCTTATCACAGTTGGAAAGAAGCTGTTCCCAAATCTGGCCATACGAGTCTTCAAGCTTCTGAGCCTTCTCCCAGAGGGAAGAGGGCCAAAAAGGGAAATTACCCCTTCCAGATTCCCCCTGAACTCACGACCTGCCCTTGATTTTGTATTCACCCACACCTTCAGTTTCCCATCCTCTTCCCTTTATTCGAATCTCCACTGTCCTCTCCTATCAGATCCTGTCTTCTTCACCTGTTCGCCTGTTCTTCCCTTCTCCTATCATCTCCCAGCTTCTAATATTATTCCAGCTTTCTACATCCTCAGCTATTTTTCCTTCTCCTTTACCTATCACCCATCACCCACCAGCCCATGCTCATCCCCTTCTCCCTCCACCCTCTTTGGCCGGAAACATCTACTGTTTATTTCCCTCCATAAATACAGCCTGATCTGCTGAGTTTCTCTAGTATTTTTGTGTGCTGCTCTATGTGAATGTGCGATAACTAATGCCAATCATTTTGTTATGGTGAATGAAGATATTATTCCTTTGCTTTTCAACTTATTTCCTTTGTGTTCTATTGCATCCTTCACTACAAGTCATAAAGATCTATACCTGATCTCTCCCTATGTACTCACCCAAGAACATAACTTTGATCCCCAAGGTGCCACATATCCATGACACAACACAATGTACCAGCAAGTATCAGCAATGAATTATTTAAATTAATCAGAGAACCAGCAATGATATAGTTCATTTAATTTTCCAAGGTAGGTATCGAAAGGACAGGCAGGAAGGCACAGGCGGTGGTGGTGGTTCTATTGGTAAGAGATGGAATTAGATCTTTAGAAAGAGGTGACACTGGGTCAGAGGATGCTGAATCTTTGTGGGTGGAGTTAAGAAACTGTAAGGGTAAAAAGACCATTATGGGAATCACATGTAGACCTCCTAATAGTCGCCAAGATGTGGGTTTGAGATTACAAGGGGAGCTGGAAAAGGCATGTAATAAGGGTAATGTCACAGTTGTAATGGGGTACTGTAATGGGACACCGCAAGGGGATTGGGAAAATCAGGTTGGTGTTGGATTGTTGTTCATCGACGATGACGAATAACCCAGATCCTATTAGGGAGATTAACATAAAGTAACCACCAGCAGGCAGTGATCATAATACGATTGAATTCATACTGCAATTTGAGGGGGATAAGCATCAGTATCACAATGGAATAAAGGGAATTCCAAAAGCATGAGAGAGGAGCTTGCCCAGATGGATTGGAGGAGGATACTGGCAGGGAGGCTGGCAGAGCAGAGATGACTGAAGTTTCTGGGAATATTTCACAAGGCGCAGAATAAATATGTCTTATAGAGCAAGAAATTCTCAAATGGCAGGGATAGGCTGACAAGGGAAGTTAAGGATTGCATAAAAGCCAAGGAAAGAACATGTAACGTAGCAAAAGTGAGTGGGAAGTTGGATAATTGGGAAACTTTTAAAATGCAACAAAAGGCAACTAAAAAAAACTACCAGGGAGAAGATGAAATATGAGGGCAAATTAGCCTATAATATAAAGCAGGATACCAAAAGTTTTTTGTAGTTACATAAAGAGTAAAACAGAGGTGAGAGTTGATATTGTAGCACTGGAAAATGATGCTGGTGAGGTAGTAATGGGGGACAAAGAAATGGTAGATGAACTTAATGGGTACTTTGTATCTGTCTTCACTGTGGAAGACACGAGTAGCGTCCCAGAGGTCCGTTAGTGTCAGGGTGCAGGAGTAAATGCAATTGCTATTACAAAGTGAAAAGTGCTCAGCAAACTCAAAGGTCTTAAGGTGGATAAGTCACCTGGAACAGATGGATAACATCCCAAAGTCCCGAGAGAGGTTGCTGAAGAGACAACTGATACATTGGTCATGATCTTACAAGGATCACTTGATTTTGGCATGGTCCCAGAGGATTGGAAAATTGCAAATGTCACTTCACTCTTTAAGAAGGGAGTAAGGCTAAAGAAAGTAAATTATAGGTCAGTTAACCTAAGCTCAGTGGTTGGGGAAGTATTGGAGTCTATTATTAAGGATGAGTTTTCAGGGTGCTTGGAGACCAATGATAAAATAAGTCAAAGTCAGCATGGTTTATGTAAAGGGAAATCTTGCCTGACAGATCTGTTAGAGTTCTTTGAGGAAGTAACAAGCAGGGTGGACAAAGGAGAGGCAGTGAATGTCATTTACTTGTATTTTCAGAAGGCATTTGATAAGATGCCACACATGAGGTTGCTTAACAAGATAAAATTCTATGGTGATACAGGAAAGCTACTGGCATGGATAGAGGAATGGCTGACAGGCAGGAAGCAGCGAGTGAGAATGAAGGGGTCCTTATTTGGTTGGCTGCCAGTGACTAGTGGTGCTCTTCAGGGTTCAGTGTTGGGACCGCTACTTTTCACATTGTTTGTCAACGATTCAGATAATGGAATTGATGGCTTTGTGGCAAAGTTTGCGGATGATACAAAGATAAGTGGAGAGGTAGGTAGTGCTAAGAAACCAACGTGACACATTGGAAGAATGGGCAAAAAAACTGACAGATGGAATACGGTGTTGGGAAATGTATGATAATGCATTTTGGTTTTAAAAAAAAAGGAATAGTGCAGACTATTATCTAAATGAGGAGAAAATTCAAATATCAGATGGCAGAGGGATTTGGGAGCCCTTGTGCAAGACTCCCAGAAGGTTAATTTACAGGTTGTATCTGTGGCAAAGAAGCCAAATGAAATGTTGGCATTTATTTCAAGGGGAATAGAATATAAAAACAAGGAGATAATGCTGAGGCTCTATAAGACACTAATCAGGCTGCACTTGGTGTACTGTCAACAGTTTTGGGCCCTATATCTCAGAAAGGATGTGTTATCATTGGAGAGAGTCTAGAAGAGGTTCATGAGGATGATTCCGAGAATGAAGGGGTTAACATATGAGGAGTGTTTGACAGATTTGGTCCTGTATTCAATGGAATTTAGAAGAATGCATGGGGATCTCATTGAAACCTACCGAATGTTGAAAGGAATAGATAAAGTGGATGTGGAGAGGCTGTTTCCTCTGGTGGGGCTATCCAGAACTAGATGTACAGCCTCAAAATTGAGGAGCAACCTTTTCAAACAGAGGTAATGAGGAATGTTTTTTTTCAGCCAGAATGTGGAATGCTCTGCCACAGACTCTCTATTTAAAGTGGAAGTTGATAGTTTTCTGATTGGTCAGGGCATCAAGGGATATGGTGACAAGGCAGGAGTATGGGGTTGAGTAGGATTTGGGATCAGCCATGATGGAATGGCAGAGCAGACTGGAAGGGCAGAATAGCCCAATTCTGCTCCCATGTCTTATGGTCTCTGAATCTTTGTCAGTGAAAAATGGAGGTATTAGAGCAGGAGAACTTGGTCAAACAGAGACGTAACTAAGCTCAACTTTAAAAAACAAAGAAATTGGTAAAGAAACAATTCCAGAATTTATGTGCCAAGACAGTTGAAGGCATAGCTGGCCAAAGAACAGGAATACAGTTTGGGGGATGAACTAAGGAGGCTGAAATTAAGGGAATGGAATTTGCAGAGCGAATACAAGGAAGGACAAAAATATGGAGGAATTTGAAATCAAGAATGTTAACATCTGGATATTCTTAACAAGAAATTCGTGAAGGTCAGTGTGCACAGAACTGATTAGCAGTGTCACTGCTGGGACCGCTTCTTTTTACGTCGTTTATCAATGTTTTACATGATGGGATGGATGGCTTTGTTGCCATGGTTGCAGATGATATGAAGATTGGTGGAGGGGTAGGTAGTGTTGAGTAAACAAGTATACTGCAGAAGGACTTTGACAGATTAGGAAAATGGACAAGAAAGTTGCAAATGAAATACAATGTTGGAAAATGTATAGTCATGCACTTTGGTAGAAGAAATAAATGTGCAGACTGTTCTCTAAATGGTGAGAAAATCCAAAAATCTGAAAAGCAAAGAGACTTGGAGTTCTCATGCCAAACAATTTACAGATTAACTTGCAGGATGAGTCAGTGGTGAGGAAGGCAAATGCAATATTAGCACTGATTTCAAGAGATTCTAAATACAAGAGCAGGAATGTGATGCTGAGGCTTTATAAGGCACCAGTGAGGACTCACCTGAGTATTGTGAACAGTTCTGCGCTCCTCATCTAAGAAAAGATGTGCTGTCATTGGAGAGGGTTTAGGGGAGGTTCACAAGGATGATTCCGGGAATGAAAGGGTTATCATGTGAGGAACGTTTGATGGCTCTGGGTCTATACTCGTTGGAATTTAGAAGGATGAGGGGAGATCTCACTGAAACCTTTCAAATGTTGAAAGGCCTGCACAGTGTAGATGAGGAAAGGATGTTTCCTATGGTGGGGAATTCTAGGACAAGACGGCACAGCCTCAGGATAGAGGGGCCTCCATTTAAAACAGAGATGCAGAGAAATTTCTTTAGCCCAGAGGGTGATGAATTTGTGGAATTTATTACCACAGGCAGCTATGGAGGCCAGGTCGATTGGTGTATTTAAGGCAGAGTTTGATAGGTTCTTGATTGGACATGGCATCAAAGGTTATGGGGAGAAGGCCGGGGAGAGGGGCTGAGGAGGGGCGAGAAAGGATCAGTCATGATTAAATGGCAGAAAAGACTTGATGGGCCAGATGGCCTAATTCTTCTCCTATGTCTTAAGTTAGGAAAAGGAAAGTGAATTAACAAGGGTTTACTGCTGAGAACATGTGTAAAACTTCTAGGTTATAGTACAAAACTTCATTTTATTTTTCTCTCTTTTTTCAGTTCTTTATATCCAAAAATATATTTTCAATTTACTGTATCCGGTTGTGAAAAAATGCAATGACCTGCAATTCTGATTCCCCATCCTATCATGCCCCCCCCCAACAACTGATGCAGCCTAACTTGCTGAATATATTGTGTTCTTCCTGTTCTTATTTCAGGCTTATAATATCGAAACCATTTTCCTGTTAGTGATTTTATGTCAAAGTTAGAGGACAGCAGGGGATCAAAAAGTAAAACCCATTTACAACAAGCTCAAAAAGCTAATCAGTAAGTTAATTTTTAGTTATCTATGGGACGAAGAGAACGATTGCTTCTTTCCACCAGAATACACGAGAGAATCAAAATATTAAAACAATAATGAATGTTTCTTAATTGGCACCTATACAGGTTAACAACAAAAAGTAGTTGTTACTTTAAGATTTTAACTAAGGAGAAAGAACATTTCTATCTGATTTTTCTAACCATTTTGTCTCCTTTAATATGTTCTTTCAATTCCAACTGAAATGCGGAGCACATAATCAGTGGAAGGGCTTTCCTGGTGAAGTTGAAGTCCTCACAGCTTTTACCATCATGAGATGTGCATAAATACACAACCCATTGCTTCCCACCATTAAATCCTAATTCCTGCTATCATTGAAATGGGTTTTAAACTATTTCAGTGCTTGTAAACATGTTTACTAATGTCTTCCCTGCACTTGATATGCATTTGGTTCCCTATTTTTGCAGTGTAATTGGAAATGCAGCCTGCCTTCAGCACACATTGTGAACTTGGTCAGGAGTAAGGAAAACGAGGCTGGGCGCTGGTCAATCTGAGAGTGTTGCATTTTGGGGAGTATCAGGAATGTGTCAGCAGGGAAGTTCTCTCTTCTACTCTAACACCCTACAGCAAGAACTAATGAGTAGCAACTATTTTCGAATTTATTAAACCGACAAAGTAAAACTAACTGAAATGCTCAAATGATTGTTAGAAGGCTGTAGTGACACCTTGTGGCAGTAAATGATATAAATTGCAACATCATCACCCCAATCTGAAAAAAATAATTATGGCTAAAGTGCCAATACAGTGGATCCCAGTCAATTGGGCTAATCGTTAATGGGGGCAGATGCTTATTTGGGACAACTCTCAAAGAACCAAATTTGAAGCAAGAGAAGAGTCAGGGTTTCCTTCCTTTAGTTGGGACACAATGCCACTTAATTGGGACAGTCATATGTACCTATGTGGCCTTTAGACACTACACCATGCTTAAAGCAAACAGTTTTTAAATAGTGTCCATTGCATGTGTTTTGTTCAAAAAAGCAGTGAATGTTGACACTGATAATTGGCAAGCAATAAGCACTAAGAAAATTTGGAACTATTCTGCTTACTAGGGTTTCAAGCATTCAGGCTTGGAGATGCAAGAAATCTACAGTTGTGAAAATAAAATGATTTCACTACTTCAACAGGTTAGGAATTACGAAGAACATGAAGGTATCAAAAATCATCTTGAATGTTACAATGAAAATTAAAATTTGGACGGTGCAACAGTTTCTAACTAGTGTCAGTTGTGTGCACGGGTGTGGCCATTTGACACTACACCAGGCTTAGCATCAGTTGTGTATGCTTATGTTATGTGATTGACTTGAGCCGACTGACGTTGAATTAGAAAGCAGTGATTTTTGTTACTACTTCATACAGGAAGACAATGAAGAAGTCCATTATCTGCATTAGGTGACCGCATTGATTTTGTTCATTTACAATCAAAAGAACACAGCAGCGTACACTGCATGAATTCCTCTGTTGATAACTATCAGGAACTAATATACATTTTATCGTACCGTAGTAATTTTGTTTGCCTTCTAATTTGTTCAGTATTTTATTTAAATACATAATTTGTTACTCAGTTAAGTGGTAGTTTGTTTTTAAAATATTTCCACAAAGCCTCCGTTAATTGGGGCATCTGCTTAATTGGGCCAGAATATACAGGTCCCAAAGTATCCCCATTGAACAGATTTCACTGCATTACCAATGTTACTTTGTAAGCCAGACAGCAACTTGGGTTTCTTTCTGCATTGAAATATGGTAAAGTAACATGATCTTGCATGCTGTGCTCTAATGCTCAACTCAACATGAAGTTTAGAAAAGGTACCAGGAACGCAGGATAACTAGTTCAGAACATACAAAATAGAAGCAGATAGAGGCCTTCATACCTATTTTGCAATTCAATATGACTATGGTACATCTTTTACCTCAAACTACTTTCCTGAACTAATCTTTTGTGCCCTGATTCTCATCGGGCAGGGTATCGATAGTTGGGCAAGATTGGATCGCTCTGGGCGCCAAGCCGATTTGGAAAGGTTGAGAATGGCAAAATCCAGGTGTTCTAGGCTTGGAACAATTTGCTGCGGTGGGGCCCGGATCCTAATGTGAAGTACGATCCATTGTTCCGGTGGTTTAAACGTAAGCCCAGATAGAGTGGGGGCTCCTCTCTCTGTGACACTAAGGCTGTGAAGCTGCCCCGGCTGCTGTGCTTCGTGTCTGCGAACTTTGCGCTGATTTGCCCCACTGATATGGTGAACTGAATACTGAGGCTTTGGGCCTGCTCTGAGCTGCTCTGGGGATTTGGATCTAAGGACTCCATTTGGTTCGGAAAGCTGTTGCTGTTGTTGCTCATTTCCATTGTTTGCATGATTTGTTCTGATTTTTTCCTCTTTCTCTGTGCTTATTGGGGGTTGGACTTTTTTTTAAAAAGGGTTCTTTTGGGTTCTTTGCTTTGCAACGGCCTGTAAGCAAATAAATCTCAAGGCTGTATAATTTATACATTCTTTGATAATGTACTTTGAATCCTTAATGAACTCAGTGACTTAATCTCAACAGCCATCTTGCAGGAAGAATTTCACAAAAGCCATACTCGTAGGGTGAAGAAATGCTTTTTATCATTGTCCTAAATGGACACGTCCTACTTACAGAGAACCTAGCCGGGGGAAATATCACCCCTGCATCAGTACTGATATCGAACTGAATTGAATTGACTTTATTACTTACATCCTTCACATACATGAGGAGTAAACATCTTTACGTTACGTCTCCATCTAAATGTGCAATGTGCAATTTATAGTAATTTGTAATAAATAGTAAGCATAACATGACAGTCAATGTAACACAGAAATACAATTGTATCAGCGTGAATTAATCAGTCTGATGGCCTGCTGGAAGAAGCTGTGTGGGAGCCTGTTGATCCTGGCTTTTCTGCTGTGGTACCATTTCCTGGATGGTAGCAGCTGGAACAATTTGTGGTTGGGAGCAGCAATTAATGCTGCTAGGCTTACATTAACTAGAACTTAGAAGAGTTTACAAAATTCTGAAAGGATAGACAGGCTAGTTGAGGAGAGGATACTTCCCCTGGCCGTTATGACTGTAAACATGTGTTTACCATCTTAATTCACAGGCCAAGAGATTCAGGACTGAGGAGAAATTACTTTGCTGAGAATAGCGTATCTCTGGATCTTGTTACCACAAAGACTGTAGAAGCCAAGTCACTGAATCTATTTAGAGAGGGCATAGAGGGGTATGGGGAGAGATAGGGAATACTAAATGGTGGAGCAGGCTCAAAGTACCACACAATCAATAGAATATACTGAGATTGTTGCATTTTGTTGAATATACTCCCAAGTCTGTGTTACCTTTTCCATTAGACAAACTCACTGTTCCAGGGATCATTCTGGTGATATTTTGCTGCACATCCTCAATCACAAATATATATAACTCAGTGGCCACTTTATTTGGTATATCTGTACACTTGCTCGTTAATGCAAATATCTATTAGCCAATCATGTAGCAGCAACTCAATACATAAAAGCATGTAGACATGGTCAAGAGGTTCAGATTTTCTTCAAACCAAATATCAGAAGGGGGGAGAAATGCGACTTTGATTGTGGAACTATTGGTGCCAGACGGGGTGTTCTGAGCACCTCAAACTGATCTGCTAGAGTTTACAGAGAATGGCGCAAAAAAGAGGGAAAAAAAAATCATCGAGCAGTAGTTCTGTGGGTGACAAAATATTGTTAATGAGACAGGCCAAACTGGTTCACACTGACAGGAAGACAACAGTAACTCAAATAACCATACAATAGTAGTGTGCAGAAGAGCATCTCTGAACGCACAACACATGAAGTGGATGGGCTATAACAGTAGAAAACCATGAACATACATTCAATAACTATTTTATTACGTGGCCATTAACTGTACTTCCTGCAGTAGGTAGACCAGATTAGGACTCCATATTCCAGATTAGTTTGCAACGTGATCTCTGCATATTTGGAGATGTCTGTAGTGTTGTACTCGTCACTTACACGAAATGCCAAAGTTCCATTTCCCAACCTAATTGCTAGCTGAACTTGCATATCAACTTTCAAACAGTAATTTAGCACTGAAAGAGGCCTTTTAGCTTAACTAATACATGCTGGCAAAGCTGCCAGTCTGAACTGGTCCCATATGCATGCATTTGGCCCCAGTCCCCCTAAACTTTTACTAACCATGTAGGTGATTAAACACCTTTTAAAATTGTAATTATACCCACCTCTGCAGCTTTATCTGGCAGCTCTTCGAATATACTCACTATCCTTTGTGTGAAAATGTTGCCTCTCAATTCCCTTACAAATTTTTCCCAACCTTAAACCTTAAATTTGTGAAACATTATCTTCCATGCACAAAGCCATATTGATTATCCTTAATCTGCCCTTGTATTTCCAAAAGCAGATATATCCCGATTCCCCTACAATAACTTTCCTCTACAGATGTTAGCTCACCAGCTTATGGTTCCCTGTCCTTTCCAGCAAACCTTTTCAATAAAGGCGCGTTAGCCATCTTCCAGTACATCCTATCTGGTTAAAGATGATGCATCACAGAATCATTTTCATTTTATAATCCTGCTCGAGCTCTCCGGCCTTCGTCCACCGGTCTCATAAATATAAGCAATCTCCCTCAAAAGAAAATTGGCAGTTCAGTTTTTTTTTTAAAACTACAGTCCTAAATTGTAAAGGATGCAAACTCAGTTCACACTTTTAAAAACTAGCTCAAAACTTATTCATTCAATCACGCCTTCAACTAACATGATTTTGTCTTTTATTGTTTTATGTTTGCACTTTGTCCCATTGTAGAGCAGTCTGAAGTACATTGTTTACACAAGAAGTGCTCTATAAAGAAGTTATTATTATCAATATTTCTGCCAAGAACCCTGCAGTTTCCTGGGGCAGTGTCTGTGAAGGGAAATGGACAGTCAATGAGATTCTTCATATGATTTTAAGCACTCCAAGTGAAAGGGCTGACCATGACACACTGATGTACTTCATCAGTCCTCAGGGACTTAACCAACTTCATGCACTTTAAACTGCCAGCACCTCTAAGACATCACTATTCTTTCCCCTTAATGCCTATTAGCTTCTTGATCTTCTTCACACTGAATACATGAAAGAGATATTCATATTCACGACCTTGTCTGTCTTCTCTGACTCCATACGTAGATGATTACATTGATCCTTAAGGGGATTTATTCCCGCCCTTGTCACTTTTATCTCCTAATACACATGAAGAATCTCTTTAGATTCTTCTTTACCTCATGTCCTCTGTTTTCCCTCCTTCTTTTGAGTACTCCTAGATATCCGATACAACTTGAAACCTGCTGCCTATACCTATCTATGCCTTCTTTTTCCTGACCAGCACCTCACTATTCTTTGTTAACCAGGGCTTCCTATTCCGGTCAAAATTACCCTTCATTCTAGCAGAATCAAGCAGTCTCTGAACTCTCATCCAACTTTTAAAAGCCTCCCAGTTCCCAACATTGTTTTACCTGCCAACAATATCTCCTAATTCAGCATAGGCAGAAGAGATGAGCTTAGATAGCTATTTGATTACTTTGTTTCGGCACAGCATTGTATACCAAGATCCTGTTCCTGTGCTGTACAAGTCAATCTTCTAGTTGCGTAGCCTGTCTATATTCTACTGAAGCCTCTCTGCTTCCACCACACAGCAATTAGATTTGTATCATCAGATAAATCCCTTACCCAAAACATTGCTATAGATCAGAGAGGGCCCTGTACCAATCACAGCAGCTCTTCACTTCTCACAACCTCCCATTGTGAAAACAGTCTATTGGTTCATGGACTCTAGCTCCAGATATTAATCAATCCTCAATCCATGCCAGCATATTAGCACCAAAACATTGCATTCTACATTTTTCCTCCTAATAATCTCTTATGAAAGGCTTTCTGAAAGTCCAAATAATTAGCTGATTGCTCTCATCTGGTCTGCTACTTACAACTGAAAAATTCCAGTGGATTTATGAAACACAGATCCTCTTTCATAAATCATGTTGACTGACTAATTTCATTCTTTTTTTTTTAAGTGCCCCGTTACATTTTAACAATAGATTCTAGCATTTCCCCTACTATTGCTTCAGGCTAACAAATCTACAGTACATTGTCCTGCTTTCTTTTTCCTTCTTTCGCCAGGGAGTGGAGTTACATTACCTTTCTATTTGTGGGATTCATTCTAGAAATAATGGATTCTTAGTAGATGGCAATCAGTGTATTCACCATTCCCTTTACCACAGGTCAAAGACTGTCAATTTATCAACTTTTGGAGGGTTTTATCTTTCCAATGCTTACTATTTATTAATGGCAATTTCTCTGAGCTTCTCACTTGCACTAAATCTATACCTCTTCACTACTTCAGAGGGGTTTTCTGTGTCATCCAGCTGTAGCAAACATAAAACATTCTCTGAAATGAATTTTCCCATCCTCATTTTTTTTAATGTTTTGGCAGCATTATAAAACATTTCCTATTACCCATTATTTATGAAAGGAACTCATCTGCAGATTCTGTTCCAGGACTCAGGAGGCAGATGTGCTTTTCTCATATAGTTTGAAGTTTTAAGAGACTTCCTAAAATCTTTCCAAGGCTTAATACATCTGCCAAATGTCCTGCTAAATTAAAGGCGCTTTTTGAGGAAAGCATTTGGAAGTGATCAAACAAGTTTTGTTTCTGTAATGAAGAAAACCCACAGATTTGAACAAGCATTTTCTACATCGCTTCCTGATGTCAAACAGCACTCATCATGTTCATAATTTATTCATGTTCATATTTTTCAGTAATTTCAAGTTCCTAACAGAAGTAAAACGCAAAATTAATTTTTAATTATCCATTGGCAGCAAAGATCCTAATTTATAAACTAACACATATTTCCTGTTGTAGATTTAATATTTCAGTAATATCTGAGTAATATTATAAATACATTGTTTGACTAAGCATTCTATGTTGTTTAAATAATTCATTACAAGTTATATGTAAAAGTACATGAATGGCATACATCACTACGCCACCTAGAGCACACCTCCCTAAAAATAAAACAAAGTAAGACATGTATCTCCTGTCTCCATTTTTTTTTCTTTTGATTAATTTCTGGAAGTACAAAACATAACTGTAGTGATGAGGAAGTTTTAAATGAATCAGAGACTACCTGTCAAAGTGTGGTGAGAATTTTCAGTTAAAAAAGCACAGTGAGAAATGGTTGAGTTAAAAAAAAAAGCACAGCACATGCTTCCTCGGGAAGAGGCAGAGATGGGCAAGTATGAAAAAAGGCAGAAGACGTATGAATTTACGGGCTCATAAAAAGTGAGTACTGGGTGATCATAATCATTAATTTTTAAACAAGAGCAGAAATGGCTGGCTACATCAGAAAGACAGACTCGTTCAATTGTACTCGAGAGATCTGGAATATGTACATATATTGAGAAGTGAGTTGCCAGTTTTGCTCCATATAATAGGTGGAAAAGCATTCAGTTTGCTTAGAAGTTTGACTGCTCCAACCAAACCAGCCAGAGTGAATTTTGCTGATATCATGAATATTTGGAACCAAAACCATTAGTGATTGAAGAACACTTTAGCTTTCATAAGTAGAATCAAAATGAAGGGGAGCTCATTTCAGCTTATATGGCTGATTGAAGAAATTGTCTAAGTATTGTCAGTTCAGTGATGGGTTTAATGATGCACTGAGAGATCATTTAGCTTATCTTATAAGAAAGCATTCAGAAACTGTTCCGAACTGAAGCACAACTCACATTTAAAAGAGCAGTTGAAATCACTATCAATGGAAACAGCAGACAGAGACAAAATTGAGTTGCAGTCAGGAATGAAAGTCAATGTGAACAAAGCTGCAACAACTAAACAGAAACCGGCCTGATCGAACAAATAATGTTACTGTTGTGGCAGGGGCTCATATATACCAGATCAATGCAGGTTTGAAGACAAAACTTGTAGAAAATGCCATAGCAGTATTCAAGGATGACATTGGAGAGCTCAAACCTATCAAGGGTAAAATAGTGTTAAATGAAAATGCCACACCCAAGTTTTGCAAGGTCTGTCCGGTTCCTTAGGCTATCCATAATAGAGCAGTCAGTGAGCTAGATTGCATGGAGGCTGAAGGACTGAAAGACTTAGCCGAGGTCTACCTACAGATGGAGATGGAGGAAGAGTCCAAAGTGCTTCACACCATAAACGTTGACAAAGGGCTTTATTGCAATAAAAGAAGAAATGTCTGCACCTACACTCTGGCAGAAAGCTATGGACCAGGTGCAGAAAGACTGCCCAGGCACTCAGTGTTACCCAGTAAGGGTAACAAAGAACATCTCCAAAATTCAAGGCAGCATTAAAAATGTTAGAAGATTATGAGCACAAAGCATGATGCAACATGTAAATTCTTTAAACCAAGCATCAATTACAGCGGTCACACCATCAACACACAAGCAGACATACGTGTGCTGATAAAAAACAGTGGTGGATGCCCCAAGGCCAATAGATATGCTTTGGTTCTTTTTAGGATTTGTCAATTACTGTAACAGATTCCTGACAAACTTGGCTACTATGGTTCACCCTTAGAACTCATTACGACAATTTGGGAAGAAATAGCATTGGACAAAGCAATGAGAAGTGGCTTTCCAGAAGACAAAGGAAATGGTGACATCAGACACTATACTCAAACATTATGATCTACATTGTCCAGTGAAGCTTGCCTGTAATGCCTCATCTTATGCTATAGTTGTACTCATACCATGTTATAAGCGATGGTAGTGAACACCCCATGGTCTTTGCATCACATTCCCTTACTGTTACTGAGAAAAATTATGGAGAGATTGACAGAGAGGCCTTGAGTCTGAATTGGGGAGGGAAAAGTTTCATCCAGTACTTGTATGGGAGAGTATTTACTCTCATTACTTGCATTAACCACTGGTGTCCATTTTCTATCCGCAGAAGGGTGTTCCACAAACAGCAGCAGCATGAATACAAAGGTGGGCTCTGTTTCTTCGATTACGCAAGTACAAGATTGAATTCAAGTGGATGACTAATCATGAAAATGCTGATGGATTTTCCCATTTACCACTGGAAAAGAAGGTACTTCAAAAATTTACATTAGAGGACACTCCTCTTGATGTATTCTGTCTAATGTAAATTGAAAGCCTCCCTATTATGGCAGAAATGATCCAAAGGGAAACCAGAAAAAAACCCCACAGGCTCAGGTAAACACGGCAACTCAAAGTGGCTGGAATGTGCAGCAGAAACTCCAGCTCTCCTGTTTTTACGTGTGTCAGGATGAAACTGCCATTGACGGGTGTTGCCTTATGTGACGATTGAGAGTCGTATCACCCAAAGTGAGAGCTAAAGAATTGGAGGAGCTACATGTGTGGTTAAAATGAAAGCATTGGCTCCAAGCTTTGCTTAGTTGCCTGGGACAGATGAGCGGATCGAGCAGCTTGCTAGGCACTGCTCAGGATGCAAACACGTCCAGAAGAAAGGTATTCAGCACAGTCAGGCTCACTTCCTGCAGTCCCAGAGTCAACCCCTAAAAGGAGGCTCCAGAACCTTAATTGTTTCAGAGTCATAAGTCTCACCTACCAAGCAGAATAACCTCCTTTGGTCAAGAAATGTTATCCCACAAGAATTCTTACTCTCGATTTCTTACAGAGAGGAGTGTTGTGTATTTAATATTTCAACAGGAATTGAGTAACATTGTAAATATATTGTTTGATTAAGCATTCTATGTTGTTTAAATAATTCATTACGGGTTATATGTGAAGCATATATAATGTCCTCGTTAAGATTTCCACTGCTATACTGTGACGTATTTTATTTTAATAGTTTTCTGCAGAAGCAGTTTGTCCTGCCGTTAAGAGTCTTTTGGTTGAAGACGTTTTGACCAATCAGCAGGTAAACATGTCATGTTAGTCCAGGCTACCAGTGGCGTAACTGAAGTCCCGCCGCCTGATAGGATAGGGGCACCTGAAGAGGTGGGGCCATGGTCAGTTCATATCTCCGGTGGAGGGGAGAATGTAGCTGAGCATGAAGACTTTAAAGACAAGTTGCTCTCATTTCAGTAAAACGAGGCAAAAGAGTTGTCTGATGTGAAAGATCTAATGGGTCCTTCAGCCTTTGATTTAAATTCTGAGCTGGTTTCGGTTAATACATCACTAGTTGATAAGTGCCAAAGAGTACCTGTGGAAAGCCAAAGTTATTGTAGGCTGGGAGTGTTCTCTGGATTCAAGCCTAAACCCGATGGAGAAGAAGAACATGAGATTGGGCTGAGCAAACACCTCAGTTAGTGGATGAATGCCAGTGAAAACACAAAGACAGATAGAGTGTTTAATGTGTCCGGCAGCTAAAATACTGAGGTTCCGAAAGGCAGAAAACTCATTAGCCATATCAGCTAATTACATGCAAGCTCTGGAAGGTGCTTTTGGCAATACTGGAAGTTCAGCTGATCTTTTGAAGAAGTTCAGGTACACATTCCAGGAGAGAGGAGAGAAGTTGTCTGCCTACCTTTTCAGGCTGGAGAAACTGTTGCATTGTTTGTGCAACAAAGGGAGCATTCAACTGTCTGACAGAAACTGCTTGAGGACGGACCAAGTTGAGAAGGGCGTGCTGACACATGACATGAATGCTTTACATATTCAAATTATCCGCAAGATGCATCCTCCTTCATCTTTTACCAAGTTACTCACAGAATTTAGAGAGGAGGAAAATGTGACTGAGAAGCCGAATATTTTCAAAAGCCGAGTACCGTCATCAGTGATGGCCTCGGCTGCTAAAGTGACCCCTGATGCCACAGAGACGCAACTTTTGAGGAATGAGGTGAAAGGCTTCGCGCTGACCTGACTCGATGGATGTCTGTGAAAGTTTCAGCTAAACGTGACACGTCAGTTAAGAAATCCGACTCACCTGTAGGACTTACAATGCAGATGAAGCTGCTCTAAAGGGTCTTTTGACTAGAGAGGTGACCAGTATTTTGTCACATCTGTGGAGAAGATGGACATTTCAAGTGAGATTGAGAGGGACAGGAAAGGCAAGTCAGTGGTTAATCAAACAAAGAAGAAAAGGACAAAACTATGGAGGGACCCAGTAAAGGAAGGGGCTGGCATCTTGGAGAGAACACGTTCTAATCGGTGTATCAAGGAAATACTAAAGTGCAAAACCTGGAGGTTTAGTGGAACCAGGCTCTGATGTAACCATATGGATTTAAGAAGTTTATGCTAGAGCCATACTTGACAGAGGTTCTCAAGTTACTTTGCTTTATAGATCTTTTTACAATTTGTAATTGATGCATTTACCATTGACACCACTCAGTTCCCTTGAGATTTCAGGGCTTAGTACTGATCAGTACCCATACGAAGATTACTTGTCACTGAGACTGGAGTTTTAGGAAACAGATGATGGAGTAAATGAAACTATTGACACACTAGTGTCAGCCTGCCTGGATCCGGCTGAAAAAGGTGAAGCTTCCGTTGTTGTGGGAACAAATACTTCCATTGTGAGAAAGCTCATGGGAGCATGCAAGAAGAGAAATGGAGAGAATTTTATGAAAACCGTATCCATCAACCTGGTGTTCAGAGCTGCTTTTGAGAAGGTGCAAGTTACTCCTAAGCAAAATGGTGAGCATAAATGAGGAACTGTACAGTACAACTCATTTTAAACCTGTCCTGTTACATCTTGAAGGAGTAGAGCGACAGAGAACACCCCTTTTCAAGAGAAGCCTCGCCAGTTAGCACTAGTAGAGGTTTGGCAGCACTTGCTTAAACTGAAGAAAGCAGGGTTCAGTAATGGAACATGGGGACCTTAGCCACCAGAAGGTATGAGTGATAAACAGGAGGAGGCATCCTATGGACAGGAAAGGTCACAGGAGTGGCTGAAGCTATAGCTTAAGATGAGATAAGGAGACCTCAGAGAGTCAGGAAACCCCTAGCTAGGCTGGTAGAGGGTTCAGCTGAGAAACAGATTGTTATATCAGTTCCCATGGTGAGATATGTTACTTCCATTGGCAAATGGATTGAGGGTTCTGATATCATGACATTCATTTGATGACTGTGTTATTAATAATGGTTTAATAAGTTCCAAAGTCATGAAGACATGACAATCTTTTGGCAGGCAGTGAATGTAATGCCCTGGTTAAGATTTCTACTGCTATGCTGTGAGGTATTTTATATTAGCAGTTTTCTGAAAAGCAGTGTGTCCTGCTGGTAAGAGTATTTTGGCTTCAACTGAAGTTAAGGAACCATGTTGTCCAGCTTATGAACGTTGTGTCAGCCAATTGTAACTTTCTGCCCTGTGGAAGATTCAGGAGAGCTGGGTGAGAACACATTTATGAAGGGCAGTAGTCAGGTTTGGGGTCTTTTGGCTGGAACTGCAGAGCGGGGCACAAGGGAAGATGCTGCAGAATACCATTGGAAGGAGAGTACCCATTGCAAGAAGTGCTTTGTGCAGATGAGGGACACCAAGGAAGGGCCAATACTCCTGAGGTAGCCAGTTCATTTGAGATGGTTCTGAGGGAAGTTCAGAATATGGTGGGTACTTTCACACAGATGGTGGATTCAGCGAGTAAGTAGTGATAGATCCCTAACTACTCCAGAAATGAGCTCCGATGGTTAAGTGCATATTGGACCAATTTAACAGTAAAGAGGCCTTTTTATTTTTCTTTTCTTATTCTGTAACTGTTACAATTTTATGCTGGTGTACGATCTGTCACATGGCTGTTAGCAGAGTTAGTTAACAAGCCAAGTCTGTATATGAGCTCGAGAGAGAGAGTTGCATCTGTAAATGGCATTTGTCATTATGCCACATCATAAGTGTGCACCTCCCTAAAAGTAAAGAACAAAACTAGAGTGTGCATTTATTCCCATCTGCCCAGGTTTTTCTTTTGATTAATTTCCAGAGTTACAAGCATATCATTTCTTTCCAAAGGGAAACAGAAATAAGGTTTAGAAATGCTCACCACTGAAGAATTGGTACCAAACAGATCTATCTCAAGACAAGGTCATTTCTGGATCATAGTCAAAATAAAAAAGACAGACAACAAAATGCTACCCAAATGAAACAAAATAAATCTTGGCCACCAACTTATCCCCAAACAAAAATTATTTGAACATATTCTCTATTCATGTATCTCTTTCTGGTTTATTGCGCTTTTGCATGCAGAAACTGATCACTACTTTATCTTTTTAATAAAGTGACCATGTTTCAGAAGTACTTGATAGTCTGCAAAATAGATTGGCATGTCCTGAAATTAAGTACTGTATAAAATCACAGCATTTTCTTTAGATGTTCCAGATTGAATTTTCTTTTTCATCTTTGCATAGCCTGCTGATTTTATTTTGGGATTCTGCAGTTTTCTTCTGTGTTAGACCTTTTCAGTGAACTATGTAAAAGACTCTCAAGATTCCCTTGAACATCTGTATTGTTCAATCCCGCACTGTTTAAAATACAATATTCAGCAAGAGAGTGCTCTGTATTTAATATTTAAGTAATATTTAAGTAATCTTGAATATATATTGATAGATTAAGCACTCACGTTCAGTTAAATAATTCATTACGAGTTATAGGTATGGATACATGAATTTCACACGTCATCAAGATACCATGTGACATGTGCGCACCTTACTTGAAGTAAACACGAAGTTAGACCTGCATTTCGGACTCCCGTGTTCTCCTTTGAATTGATGTCACAAAATGAAATGAACCCAAGATGGCCATCGACTGTTAAAGTGCAACGAGACATTTAAAATTTTAAAAATTGCAGTGAGGAATGGTCAAATTTAAAAAACAACAGCCCAGCATGTGCAGTGCCTGTCGATTTAAAACAAATGAGCAGTGCAGCACACATTCTTTGGAAGGGAAGGCACGATCAAGTTTTTAAAAAGGGCAGTAAACGGAGGAATTTATGGGTTCATAAAGAGCGAAAACCGGGTGATAATGATCATAAAAAAGTAGAAATGGCTGGCTATATCATTAAAATTGACACATTTGATTACACAAAAGATAACCGTAACATGTATACTGAGCTAATTCAGCAATATTTTGAAGCAAATGAAATAACCAATGAAAAACAAGTACCAATTTTGCTAAGTGCATTGGGTTTAAAGGCATACAGTTTGATCCAAAGTTTAACTGCTCCAACCAAACTATCAGAAATGAGCTTTGCTGATATTGTCAGCAAGTGTGTAAAGGGACATTTAGAACCAAATCCATTATGGATTGTAGAATACATTAGGTTTCGTAAGTGGAATCAAAAAGAAGTGGAGTCCACTTCAGAGTACATGGCTGAATTGAGGAAGTTGTCTTAGCGTTGTCAGTTTGGTGAGAGGCTTAATAACGCATTGAGAGATTGTTTGGTTTGTGGAATCTTACAAGAAAGCGTTCAATAACGGCTCCTAACTGAAGCACAACTCACATTTGAAACAACAGTCAAAACCACTGTATCAATGGAAACAGCAGAGACATAACTGAGTTGCAGTCAGCAATGAAAGTGAGTGTGAACAAAATTGCAGCACCTAAGTAGAAACTGGCCTGGCCAGACAAATTTTGTTACCGTTGTAGCAGGGTATCACATACACCAATACAGATTTAATGTTGGAACTTGCAGTAAATGCAACAAAGTAGATAATTTTGTTGGGCAGACAGAAATAAATGGACTACACAGAGAAGGGAAAAAGATAAAAAGTCAAGCTGCAGGGTAAAAAAAAAATCTACATGCTGTTGATGAAAATCTGATAGTGATGACAGTGACACAGGACTGTGTAGCCTAGAGATTTGCAGTGCTTACACCAGAATTGAATGACATCTCAAAGATAATAAACTGAAGCCTGCAGTTATCCAACTATGAACTTATACTGTGAGATAACCTGTGAGAATGACATCCATAAGAGTGAAATAAAACAACCAACAAATCACATTGGGCTTGTATATGGTAAAATCAGGAGGACCAGCATTGTGAGGATGTGATTGGCTGAGACAACTACAATTTGATTGGAGGTCCATCACAATTTGCATGCCTCATCCCCTGCAATGAAGCCATCTGAAAGTGAATTAAGAAATGTACTGAATGATGCTTCAACTGTCTCTATGCGATACATCTTGAACTGTTCCTCAATAGAGGGCAAACAGGTGTTGGTGCCAAACTTCATACCCCTGGCTGGACAACATACTGGACCAAGGAAGGACCATTCTGCTCAGAGAA
Organism: Mobula birostris; assembly: GCF_030028105.1. Taxonomy (NCBI): domain Eukaryota; kingdom Metazoa; phylum Chordata; class Chondrichthyes; order Myliobatiformes; family Myliobatidae; genus Mobula; species Mobula birostris. The sequence goes on from NC_092375.1 coordinate 157,850,142, forward strand.
AATGTGAAAGTGATGAAGGCAGTGGTCCGACTAGAGCAGTTTTTCTACACAATATACCTGTACCTGAAAAAGCATCTGATATGCTAACCAGGCAGTTATTATTGAAATGTGGCTTGGCTTTAATGTGGAAGAGACCTTAAGGAACTTCAGTAAAGATGCAAGCATTCGGCTTTTGTGAGTATAAAGAACCAGAATCTACTCTGTATGTATTAAGGTTATTGCTTGAACTTCAAGTGGGAGACAAAAAGCTGCTTGTAAAAGTAGATGCAAAGATCATAGCCCAGCTGGATGAATGGAAGGTCAAAATAAAAAAAAGTCAATGTAGATTAAAAAAAGCAGAAGATTCGTCAGTTGTTGTGGTGGATGAGGAGATCAAGAGGAGAGATAAGATGGTAAAGAGAACAATAGAAGGATTAATAATACAATACTCCAGTGACTAAATACACCTTCCCAAGATCAAGATGCACAAACTAGAGTCAAAAGGAAAGAGAAGAAAGGTGTCCATAGCTGTCAGAACCACTTCTTGCAGTCTCAGAGTCAACTCCTGCAACCACCAGAGAGAAGGCCCAGAACCTGGGATTGTTACACAACCACAAGTCTCATCTGCCAAGCAAAGTTATCCCCTTTGTCAGGAAAAAGATGTTATCCCACAAAAGTAAGAAATCCTCCAGAGCAATTAAACCTTTAGGTATGAATAAGCTAATTTAAAATTTACTATGATGTTGATATCTGTATATAGTGGTTGTATTATATAGTATACTTTGTATGTAGTTGATGCATTCTCTCTTGGGTTGGCGTTCATAGCTAAGCAGAGAGGAAGGTTGTGTATTTCATATTCTAATAATATTTGAGTAATCTTGGATGTATATTAGTTGATTAAGCTTTCTTGTTCATTTAAATATTTCATTATATATTATATGTATAGATATGTAAATTGCATACATCACACTACATGATACATGCACGCCTCGCTTTAAGTAAAGACTAAGTTGCACTTCGAATTCCTGTGTCTTCCTTTGAATTAATTTAATGTTTTGATGTTACAAACATAATGAAGTGGGCCCACCAATGCTCCATATAATTAAGACTTGGCCCCATGCAATGTCGAATAACAGCCCCTTAACAATCCTAATTATTTGCAGAGATATGCTAGTGAATCATGATTTATGGTACATAGATCCCTCTATTTCAGGATTTTGCAGGCTTTGAAGAAATAGTTCATATGCTTAATATCTTTCCTACTAAAACAGAATATATACCATATCGTGTTTGCGTATACACCATATCTGCCAGATCTTTATCCATCTCAGCTTAACCTACCTCTATACCCTTCATGGACTTCACAATTTACTTTCTTGCAATCCGTGCGTTATCAACAAATTTACTAATCATGACATGGATGAAGGTATCAAAAGAAATGATAAAACACTGAGATATCAGCATTCCAACAAGAAAACATCCCATTAATGCTGTTCTCCATTTTCAGTGTGCCAGCTAATCTCTTTTCCTTGCCAAAGCATAATAAGGTTGAATTATTCCACAAGTACTGAATCCACACCATATCAAATGCCTTAAGTTTAGTACATCTACGGATTCCATTTTATCCATGACAAGCCATTTCTATGGTGACTGCCTCATCACCATACAAAGTGATATTAAATTCTTACAAATAATATACAGTTCTTGATGCGTACACTTTCATATTTGGCCTCAATGTGGTGGGCTTTTTACTGAAATTATTTGGTGGCAGACACTAATTCAGGAGAATAAAATATTCCTTCATGTTCTGATTGATCCTTAATGGGGAAAATCTCCCATACAAGGATATTAAAATTTTAAAATTTGGTCCGCATCAGAAAGATTGTTTCCAGTGTTCCCTAATGAGATGTTTGTTGGTTTTATTTGCTTGTACTTGTAGTAGACATTATAATGTACAAGCATCATTGTTTCTGCCTGGAACAACCAGCAGTTTTCGAATGACTAACCGTAATGATTTTTTGTCCGGGAAAAATAAAAACTCTTTGAAAATACCAAAGTTTTTAGGATGAAGAAGTGTACAATTAATACTCATATTCTTCTCAAAGTGAAAAGAAAATCATTAAATGGTTCTTTCAGCATAATGAGCAGTCCTGGTTATAAAGCTATAAAGCTCCATATCACAAAACAATCTACATTTAAACTCATTTTGAGTATTGCCATTTCACATACACAGAGGCAGCTAAAACAGCTATAATACTCAGGAAACATGGAGTCCCCACTCTTGGATGTACTCCACTTTCCCTGACTATAATTTTGCATTTACATCTGTGTTGGCATTTATAACATCATGTAAAAGTTACAAAGAGCTGCAAATGTAATATTTCACGCAGCAATTATGCCGAGAAATATAACTCCCATATCAGGCCATTTTTTATTCAGGACAAACTTACAGATGAAAGAGACATAATAGGGTGGGGAAGGGAAGGCATAAAAATGATTATTAATAAGGTTGGAGGCAGAAGAGAAAAAAGGAACAATGGAAGGAATGATGGTTCAAGACGAATTATGAGATAAACAAAGGAGATCTCATGCTAATTGGAAAACAAATGGGATAGATGAAAAAATAGATCTGGCATTACAAAAGGCAAAGTATCAAAAACCAACAACAGTTTTGTTGATAGAGATATAGATTTAAAACTAAAGTACATCCAACTTTGTAGAAGGTTGTAGTGTGGTGCATTTGGTTGCTGCATTATTAGATAAACATAATATTATTAGAGGGCATGCCAAATGTATTTGCAAGGTATTATCAGAACTGTTGGAAGGACTCTTCAGGAAAGAATGTGCAAACCAGATGAAGGTGACTTTTTCCCCATGAAAAGATACTGTAACTAACGGTTTAAATAGACACAGAGACCATGCTTCTACATTTGGTAAAGGATAAATGTAGAGGTTATCAATATAAGACAGTCAACAAGCTGATTTAGTGGAAAGCAATGCTGTAACCGAAAGCTGGTAAAATGGAGAATTTCCCTCACTGAGATTCAATGAGGTAAGAAGTGTACATGCTTTTAAAGGGAAGCCGGATAGGCAGATAAGTGAATGAAGAATAAAGGGCTATGTTGATAGGTATATTGCAGGAAATAGTGAGTGGTGGTGGTTGTTCATGTGAATTGAAAACACGCACGGATCAATTGAGCTGAAAGGCTGATTTTTGTAAAAAGATGCAGAAGCATCTAAATTAACCCTGTTAGGTAAACTCACTTTCAAACTGGCTTACTGACATTAAGTAATGAGTTAATTTAATAATAGTAAAATGCTCCTGAAATAAACTTCATCAAAATACCAAAGATACAATAGGGTCTTTTAAGAGACTCCTAGACAGGTACATGGAGCTTAGTAAAATAGAGGGCTATGGGTAACCCTAGGTAATTTCTAAAGTAAGTACATGTTCAGCACAGCATTGTAGGCCAAAGGGCCTGTATTGCGCTGTAAGTTTTCTATGTTCCTATGTTAAAATATTACCACTGTATAAATACAGATCCACTATTTTAATAACTTAGCTTCAACATAATCTTAAGAAAAAAGGAGTACGGTTTTTGGAAAACATTTACTAAGGGTAAATACACGGGAAATAATCTTTATTTATTAGAATACTTTTATTCTGTCTTGTAATGCCCAAATATTAAAACAAATAATTACAGATTAAATGAAAATATGTATGTCACATGTTATGTACTTACTGGCGATGATGGACCTTGAGTGACATTTACTTTAATTTCCAGTTCCTGAACTTTCTTTTTCAATTCAATATTCTCCGTTTCCAGTTCTTGAATCTGTAAAAGCAATTTTATTTGTAAAACTGCATGTTTACTTTCACAGAAGTTCAAAGTAAATTCAACCTTGCCTCTGCGCGTAAAATAGACTTTAGATTTCTATCTTTGGCATAAAGATTAAAATAAATCATGAAATGTATGATTATTACAATGGTTGGTGTTTTATTAAGTGAAGTGCGAAAGATACTGCAGCAATTTTTCCTGTTAAGTCTGAGGAGGCAATATTCCTTAGATACTGTACATTTAGATACTAGTAGTAGTTCATGCACATACAGAAATTGCTACTGAGCAACTTAGTTAAAGTTGCAGAAACTCACTTCACACCAACCTCATTCGCACCATACATTCCAACAAAGAGAACCTAATTAGTAGTATATCCATATATCGATCATTGAAAATGCGCAGTAATATTGAAGGGGTAAACTTGCATCCCACTTCCTTCAAACCCAAGTAACAGCTATAATTCTGCAATTAGGTCATTGAGTGACAACAATCAAGTACAGCTGCAAGTGATACATCTCATAAAATTTGAATGGTTCTGTCACAATCAATGTAAGATGTCAACTTACTTTATTGGACTGTTAAGCAAGGGTTCAGAAGATCAGATGTTTCCCAAGCAATTCAGCCCCAGTGAGAAACATTACAATGGCCATGGTTGAGATGTTGGGTTTAGGTTCAAGACCAATTTCAGATTTGGAAACATAATTTGCATTTAATTACTCTCAGAACTACAGTTGCTTCTGGCATAAATTGTCTGAGTTCCACAAAAGCCAAAAGTAGCCTGAACTGAATCCTAGTGCTGAACACCACTGCAGATACTTTTAAGTTGTATCAAAGTGGGCCTCATGTTAGGAGTGAAAGCCTTTAGCAGTGAGGACCATAGTACATACAGGGCAAGTAAACATGCACAGTCATCAAGGGAGTGGCCTCAGAGAGGCATATTCTGCATGCAATGGATGATTGCAATATCTCTGCCTGCCAAGAGCCTCCATTCTGCATCAGACATGTAGGATTCAGAGCAGAAATCACAAACTTTGTTGAGTGTATGCTACCGAACAAGATTGTAGCAGATTTTGCCTCAAGTTGTTGCAGTCTTAGGAGTGAAATCATGCTAGCTGCTCTTTTCTGACTATCAAAGATTGATGACCTACAGTTCAAGTTTGTTCAAAGTGTTGGCAAATTTTTGTAGGTGTATACATGAAAAAGAGTATTCATTAACATTTTTGTTTCCTGTATTTTTAATTATAAGCACCCACAAAGAAAATGGTATTTCCAACAAAATTTGCATTATATAATTGTATGCTAAACTTTCATGAATACCTTTGTGCTGATTACACAAGAGAGCTTGAGGGAATATATTGCTTTAAAGGCTTATTATAAAAATAGGACCACCTATAGCTAAAATAAACTCTAAATACAATTGACGCTAAACAGTATTTTGATCTTTATTTGTGCACAATAAATCCTACATATACATAATCACAAATATGTTGAAATTATTGCCCCATGGAGAACTACCAGACTGAGAGAAAAGCCAGACCAGAAGTGCATACTATTAAAGTTGTACAAGAGAAGAATGGAGAGGCAGAGTATCTTTATTTCTGTAGTTTGGCATGTGCCAATGGTCTATCACAGGAATAATAATTGATTCACTTTTGTCTATATTGCATATTTCTATCATACTGGATGTACTCTCATGACAACGGCAAGACCCCAGCATTTAAACAACAGTCTTAAGACATTCCGTGCTATTTCCTATGATATTTAAGGCTTCACAAGTCTCACGGCAAGTTTGGTATTTTCAATTCGTTTCTACTGTTATTAGTAATCAGAATAATTACACAGTATTTGCAAATACTGGGTGCTTATGGGGCACTTCTACTCTGGTAAGATTAACATCTGATGTTAATAATTTTGGGCAGATTTACACTTGTGTATAAAATCTGTCCCAATGTATCCCCCACCTTGGAGAGAAAATTGAAAAGTTTAGGAACACCAGAAGCCTAAAGAATACCTGGGAACTATATGCAGTATAATGATTCTCAGGATGAAAACCATTCTCAGGAAAGAAACCAACATGGATATTTGGGTTACAGATTGACTCTGATGGGAGGTTCAATTTGAACATCAAACATCCTCTAACTTTCCAAGCAAAATAACAGGAAGATTTATCCATATGTAAACCATGGAGAAAGTGAGTACATACATTTGACTTCCATTTATAACTAACAGAAATTATGATCATAACCCTTGGCTTATGAACTACTAAGAGATACAACTTATTTGACTTGATGCATTTTTATCAAATTTGATTCTGAATTTTGGTAAAAATGTTATATGTGCATGGTTATATCATTCGCATCATGTTACTTGTGTTGACATATGCATTACAAATTCCTACTAAAGTTTCACATGTCCAAAGGATCATGGAAATGACCAAATTCACAATTAATACTCATTAAATCAATGGTTTAGGCCAGTACATCCATTTTAAACTCACTCGTTTCTGTAAGCTGGCAATCTGTTTTCTTGTCTCAACATCTTTTCCTCCAGTTTCCAGAAACTTCTTGTAGGCCAGGTCAAACGCCTGGCCAATAGTCAGTGTTATCTCTTCAGCCTGAAACAGATCGAAAATATTCTCATTTCTGTCCAAGGTTTTGAGATTGCTGTTGAAACAGAACTTCAGAAATATGCTCTGAGATCATAAAAGGTAATATATAAATAAATGTCCTTATTTATCTGAATTTTAAAACATCTGGTCAGTGTATAACTAATTTTATTCAATGTGTATCATCTAACCACATACCAGAGTCACACAACTTGGAAATTTAATGGGTACAAAACCAAGTACCATATCCCTGACTTTCTCTCTACCTACATAAACAGGACTGTAACTCCTGATATTTAGTTTGAATTCAGTATTTCCTTCTCTGGAAATGATTTGGTCAGGACTGAAATAAATTCTGAATGTTTGACTTTACCAATAATTACTATTTCAAGAAAGCCTAAAATGTTTAACACAGATTCAATAGATCTAACCATTACTACTACTACTACATCGACTCAGGCCTAGGGGGCCGGCGTCGGGCACGATGACGGACTCTCCACTTCTCCCTCTCCCTCATCAGTGTGTTCAGTTCATCTACATTAGCCGTGCCGCTGTCTTCTAGCAGCGTGTTGACCATAGTCTTGGGAGGGTGCTCAGGGTTCATCCTCCCGTGCTTGGGCTCCCATATGATGACTAGGCTGGCAGGTAGCTCGGGGTGGCGTAGACAGTGCCCCGCTAGTCGCAATCTTCTTGCCTCGATTTTAGCGGACAGCATCGGTAGGTTGTTATAGAACTCAATGTTTGTCATGTGCTGTTGCCAACTCACATCAAGAGCCATCCAGGGCATTCGTGTATAGCAACCATCCAGAGACTTTCGCATCGTCTTGGTGAATGTCCGTGTCTCTCATCTATACATGAGAATGGACTCTATGACTGCTATGAAAATCCTCTTTTTAAGCCCTCTGGTCAGGTTCGACTTCCAGATTTCATTCATGTCGTTCATAGCCCTCCACACCAGTGCCTTCCGTATCTTTATGTCCTTTTCCGAACTCATCATTCTTGACCCAAAGTACTTGTAGTCAAAGACTTTGTTAATGATATCATTCTCTACGGTCTTGAGAGTACCTTTGTCACAGTTAAGCACCATGTACTCTGTCCTTTTAGTGTTTAGGTGAAGTCCAACTTTATTGCATTCTATTTCCACTTTTGTCAGTCGCTGCTGTGCTTCCTCAATCTGGTCAGAGAGCAGGACTATGTCATCTGCAAGATCGAGATCTGTGAGCGTAACTGGTCTGACCCTTTCGGTTCGCCCTGGTTTTATGGTAAACCAAGCTTGTCATGATCTTTGGTAGCTTGACGCAGAGCGTAATCAAGGACGATTATAAAGATGTAGGGTGCCAGAGTGTCTCCTTGCAGCACACCAGCTAGGAGCTCGAACACTGCTGTTTCTCCGTCTGGTGATACAGCTTTCGCCATGGTTTTGGTACAGCTGGACTCTATTGCTCTCAGTAGATGGTCTGGCACTCCGTAAGCTTTCAGGATCTTCAGCATTTTACCTCAGTGGATGGAGTCAAAAGCTTTGTGAAAATCCATGTAAGTAAGCACGGCTGGTCGGTTGGTCGGCTGTTCTGGACTTCCTTGATGATTCTACGGAGAGCAAGTATTTGCATTACTGTTGTGCGCTTCTGCCGAAAACCATTCTGATTGAATCTTAGCTTAGGGTCAATGGCAGTGCGAATCCTGTTCAAGATCATCCGATTGTATAGCTTTGCTAAGATGCAGGTCAAGCTGATACCGCGGTAGTTATCTGTCTTTGTGAGGGATCCAGACTTGGGGACTGGGATAATGTTTGAGAGTGACCACTGTTCTGGTTTGTCGCCTTTTATCAGTGCCGTATTACATATGTCCAGCAAGATGTTGTCCAGTCGCAGTTCTTCAGGACATCTGGCAGTATCCCATCTGGTCCAGCGCTCCTGCCCTGTTTGAGTGCATATTTGGCCTTCTTCAGTTGTTCAATGGTGAGTGGGCCGTCATCGATGTCGACTTGCATTAATACCGTGGGTATGTCCTGTTTGTCTTCTGTGATCATTGGAGGGCTTCCCAGCAGGTTCTTACAGTGGGTAAACCATGTCAGGACACAGTCCTCTGCTGTTTTACCACTTATTTGACCTAATGGGGACCTCTTTCGTCTACTGATCTCATTGTCCAGGCGCCATGCTTCTCCATGCTGCATGTCTTCATTAACAGCTTCTACCTCTCTAATCCTCTCAGCTAGTTCCTCTTCTTTCAGTCGGTCGTAGGTGGTAAAGAGATTCTTCTTTGCTGTCTTGTACTTGACTCTTAGCTCTTCTGTTTCGCTCCTTCTAAGTTCGGCATGACAAGCATTGACCACACTTCTTGCTGAGACGACGTCAGGATGTTTCGAGATCCGACTCTTCTTGACTCGCTTCACAGTAGGCAAACTCTTTGTTGCATCTGTGTGTGCGTCTATGAGCCGTTGACAGCGGTCGGTGGCAGTATCTTCCTCCCCCCTTTCCAGTGGGCTGAAGCAATTTCTCACCTCCACTGTGCACTGAGCTTGAAGAACAGGTTGTGAAGAGAATGCCTTTCAGTCTATCTTCTCCTTGAGACCTGTGGCTTTGGGTTGCCGCAGGCTCAGCCTCAGCCTCGCTTGCATTGCCACTACTCTGTGATCAGAACTAACCAGTAGTCTTTTCAAAATGCATTCTTTTGTTTTCCTTGAACAAAAAAGGTCAAACCAAATAATAGGGTGTAATATTAGGTACAACACAGAAACATATTTTGTATCCTTCCTCCTCTGAGAACACCAACTGATCTAGAAGGGACTGTGCCAATGAAAAATTTACAATATAGTCACGATATATTATCCTTTCAGAATGTTCCCTAATTTAGTTTTATGGAATGAAACAATGAAGTAATGCCAGATTGCTCAGGCAAAATTGTAATAGTTTCATGCCCATACTTACATCAAAAGATGCAACTGCTTTGACTTGTTAGCTGACACAGTTGAATAACTCTGCCACCTGGTTCAAAGGAACAAGTAGCATGTTTGCAATTCAGAAGTGGCACAGCTAATGAAAGCAGTTGACAGCCTTATCGCTGGGGTCTCTTTCTCCACTATTTTCCAAGCAGCTGTACACTGCATTCCCTGGAGGCCACACCGACCATTATTTAATACAACACCCTGACGGCATCAATCAGGTCACCTAATGCCGTGCTGCACTCTCTCTCTGCTGGCCCAAGTTTTAGCTTCAACCATCAAGTTCATTGCATCTGACACTTGATTTGAGCAACAATTCTGACACCTAAGCAAAATTTATAGACGCTCAAGAAAAAAAGGCAATTTTTATTGATTAACTTTCATCTGCATGGGGGAAAATAGATTAAGCTCACAATGCACCTAATGCAGAAGTCCTGACACATTGCATTAAGGCAAATGTGGTCATGGTATATTTTAAAGGGTGCTATGGCAAAAAAAAATCTCAGCTAAATTCAGTTTGGATGGTCTCAGATACATTTTCAGAGATGGGGCTATTTCTTATTGTAGCATGTAAAGGATCTTGAAGGAGAAACTGTGTTACAAATCAACCTCTACCTACTGATTATTCCAATATACAGACAATCCTAATTCACATCTATGAATTGAACTAAGCCCAACTGAACAAATGGGCCTAAGATATTGATGTAATGAGGAAGGTATGCTAGCAGCTCCATGTTTTTTAGGGATTTAAGAAAATTTAGTATTACACCAAACGTTCTTACAAATTGCTTTACAAGTGGAGCTCCATCACAGACCCAACATCACTACACCCCCAACCCAAGGATGGCACAGTAGTGTAGTGGCTAGCACAGTGGTTTATAGTTCCAGCGACGTGGGTTCAATTCCCACAGCTGCCTGTAAGGAGTCTGTGTGTTCTTCCTTTGACCGCGTGTGTTTCCTCTGGGTGCTCTGGTTTCCTCCCACAATCCAAAGACGTACTGGTTGGTAGGTTAATAGGTTACTGTAAATTGTCCCGTGATTAGGCTATGTTAAATCAGGGGTTACTGGGAGGCATGGCAAGAAGAGCCAGGAGGGCCTATTCCATGCTACATGCCAGTAAATTAAATAAATAAATATGTCAACTATACCTTGAAGGGGCAGTTCCTCAAGTAGGTGGCATTCATTATTAAGGCCATTCATCATCTGGCATATGCCCTCTTCTCATTACTACCATCAAAGATGAGGTAGAGCAACTTGAAGTCTGATACTTCACACAGCTTCTTCCCCTCCAATATCTAATTTCTGAATGATTCATGAACCCATGAACATCATTTTTAAACTGCACTATTTATTATAGACTTCTATGTCTTTGCAATGCACTTTTGGCACGAAAGAACAAATTTTACATCATATGTTAGCAATACCTGATTCTGAAATTATTTACATTATGTTTCCCACAGAATTTCTTCAATAGCATAGCCTAACATCTCATTTGTAGACTTACACACTTTTCACTGTCAAACACGTAGCACAAGTGTTTATTTGACTCAGCATCCTTGCAAATAAAAGTAAATATCTTCTTGTCAGTTTTGTCATCTGCGCAGAAAGATATTCGGTGCAATTGACAATTATGCAGAATTTCCTGCAAGGCAAACAAAGTTAAGTATTTTCATTATTCATAATTGTAATCAGGTGAAAAGTAATCAAGTCACAGAAGATTTCTGTGCAGTACTTACTAAACAGTTGAGCGTTACTGATCTCTTAAGGAGTGACCATTTACAATTAAGAAAACTTAATTAATTAATATGACTAATTTATTCTAATATGACTTACTTTAAGCTACAAAGATGATAGCAATATCTTCCTGCATAATCTTCGACCAATCTCTGTCTCAGTTTCCCCAATAAAGAACTCTATGATAAATTACTAATGATAATAAACTTTTGGAATAGAGTGATAGTTTTCTTAATGCTACATTTTACTTAGAAATTTAGAAAATTCTAGAAAATTTTCATCAACTGAAAGTCATCTAATTAGGAAAATCAACATGCAAATTTTCATCCCTGCCACTTGCTGCAACGTATTATCCCTCTTGTGACAAACGACCAAATTATCAGAAGATTGATGCTGATGAGAGAGATAAGAGAGACAATGGGGAAACATTCAGAAATGTTAATGGGAGATGAGAGAGATTAACGAAAAGAGACACAGTTTCGAGTATTGTCAGACCGGTTGCTTTGAACCTGAACTGTTTGAAGTTTGACGGACAGGCGACACCCCAGCAGGGGGATAAAAGGAACAGGTTCGCTAAGGCAAGAGACACACCACGACACACCACGAGATCACGAGGTAACGAGACCCTGGAAGTGCGGAGTGCCCCCACCACAAGTTGGTGGGAGTTTTTGGAGGTCTGTTCGCGGGACCGACTATAGACGCACAGGGTGAGAAGGTACGATCGGCGGGAACCTGGTGTGTGTGTCCGCCCTTGCCTTGGTGCTGGGTTCACCGCAGACGAACGATTGTATCCGGAACGGAGGGGTCACAGTCGGTGACCTCAGAAGACATTACAAAGGGCTCACCCGAAAGCTAACTGCGAGGAATATCAAAAGTCTGTTTGAATCCGATTTGAATATCATCATTCGCTCTCTCTCTCTCTCCCCCCCAACGGCACAACAGCGATTACTGTGAACTGTAGTCAGCTGAACTGAACTCTGCGTCACTTGAGACTGATCATTTACCCCTAGACTGCGATAGAGCTTGATTGATTCCTATTATCCTAGTTCTGTGTACATGCATGTTTTATCATTGCTAACCTGTTGCATTTATATCTTTACTATTAGAGTACTGCGTTATTTATTTCTTTAATAAAAACTTTCTTAGTTCCAGTAATCCAGACTCCAACTAAGTGTCCATTTCTGCTGGTTTGGCAACCCAGTTACGGGGTAAGTAACATAAGTGGGGTTCTCGTCCGCGATTTTGAACGCTAAATTTGGGACTGGGTAAATTGATTGGGTTAAAATTCCCGAAAGAAAGAAAAGGAAAACAGCAGACATGGAGATTGAGGAATTTCTAAAGGCGCCGACCTTGGAGGCATTAGAGGACGCCAGGAAATCAGAATTGGCAGCTGTGGCCAAACGGTTGAATCTTTTTAAGGGGAAGTCGACAATGAGGAGAGCGGAGATGCACAGAGCTATCATAGAGCATTATGTGTCTAAAGGTGTGTTTCCCCAAGGGGAGCTGGAGGTGATAACTATTGGAAAACCTGGTGGAGACGCAGTGCAGATGCAGATTGAAAAATTGAGACTCGAGCACGAGTTCCGGGTAAGGCAGCTAGAACACGAAGAGAAACAGTTGGAGCGAGAAGAGAGGCAGTTGGAGAAACAGAGGGAAAGGGAATTTGAGCTGGAGAAGTTAAAGATGACGGCAGTGCAGGGGCCCATGCCGAACCAAGGTGGAGGGTTCAGGGCGACCCAGAAGGTTAGGCTGGTTCCCCCATTTGACGAGACCGATGTTGATCGGTACTTTCTCCATTTTGAAAAATTTGCTACAAGTCAGGACTGGCCAAGGAATAAGTGGGCTGTTTTGCTTCAGAGTGTACTTAAAGGAAAAGCCCAACAAGCTTACTCGGCCTTGTCCGCAGAAGATGCCCAGAGGTATGAGGTGGTGAAAGAGGCCATCCTCAGGATTTATGAGTTGGTGCCGGAGGCATACTGGCAGAGGTTCCGGAATGCGAGGAAGCCATAGGGCCACACGTATTTAGAGTTTGCCTGTGAGATGCAAACATATTGTGAGCGTTGGTGCACCTTGAAAGGGGTCAATGGGGATTATGACAGACTGCTACAGCTAATCCTGATTCAGCAGTTTAAAGGTTGTGTCCCTGAAGGTATGAGACCCTACCTAGATGAGAAAGAGGCAGACACTTTAGCCGCAACTGCTAAGTTAGCGGATGAGTACGCATTGACACATAAAACGAAGTTTACCCCGAGTAAAGGCTACCAGAAGGGTAGTCAAGAGGGCGGGGAGAGTCCGCCAGAAAAGTCTGAAAGTAAGCCGGGGACTAGTGAGAAGGATAAGGTAGACTGGGAGCAATTTGGTAGGAAGTCTCCTGGGATCGTATGCTATAATTGTGGGAAAGCCAGACACTTTGCGTCCAGGTGCTTTGCCCCAAAGAAGGAGACGGGGAAAGGAAAAACGGCGGTTCCGCCTGGCTGTATTGAGCTGGTAAACAAACCGCTGGGGGAGAAGAGGTCTGATAAAGTTCAGGAAGGGCGCGTGAGGTTTATCTCGGCCGGATTGGTGTCAGTGAAGGAGGGGTTAAACCCAGTTCCAGTACGGATCTGGAGAGACACAGGAGCTTGTCAGTCACTAATCTTAAGGAGTGTTTTAGACTTTAGTTCAGAGACCGAGACTGGGGAGGTCAGGGTCATAATAGGCATTGGGAAAGGGACTGAAGCAGTATCTTTGCACCAGATACACCTAAAAAGCGACTTGGTCTCTGGACCGGTCATGATCGGGGTGAGGCCCAAACTACCAGTGAAAGATGTGGAGGTCTTACTCGGTAATGACCTCGCCTGCGGAGAGGTGTACCCAGCAGTAAGATTGACAAGCCAACCTGCCAGGATTGAGGCCCCGCCCATGGACTCACAGGTTTATCCCGTTTGCGCAGTGACTCGGCGGATGTCTAGAAAGGCTGCCGAAGTAAATATAGATTTGGCTGAGACGTTTTTACCAGCCTTGTATCAGAAGGGGTTAGAAAGTGAGGAGCAGCGTAGTGAAATGGAAATTAAGGTAGATTTATCATTAGCAAGGAAGGAATTTGTACAGGCACAGGAGCGAGACGAGGAGCTGATGGTTTTGATGGAGACAGCTCTCTCCGAAGCAGAATTAAAAAGGGAGCCAGTGGGCTATTGTGTGGAGGAGGGAGTACTAAGGAAGAAATGGAGACCAAGTACCGTGCCCGCAGATGAGGAATGGGGGGTGGTGCCAAAAATTTATGGGGATGAGATTCTTAACCTGGCCCACAAGATACCCCTTGGTGGACATTTTGGGGGGAGGAAAACAGTCGACGGAATCATGAAAGAGTTTTACTGGCAGCACAGGAGGAAGGATGCTATTGACTATTGTAGACGTGAGCCGACACAGCCTATTGATATGCTAACAGCTTGCCACGATAGGCGAACCGACCTAGTCGGTGTTATCACGAAAATTAATGAGGCTAGTGTGCCACCTGATAAGGGCAAAACCCATTTTGAAAAGATAAGTATGGTGCCGACCAGATGGGAGAACTCTATTGTTTTGGCCAGCTTTGCTGATAAGGTCTCTCCTTTAATCCCCGAACAAAGCAACCCGCTAAGAGAGCTAATTCAACGGCACGCACACGTTTGTCCGGATTTCCCGAGGTGATGCAAAGAGCCGGGACATGGTGTTGTTGTCACATCAGGTCAGCCTAGTGACCAACACCCCTATAGGATGATTAATTCAGTGACAAAAGGGCTAAAGAACACACAGCGTATATTGGCGATGTAGTGGTCTGGAGTGACACGTGGGAGGAGCACAGTGTGGCACTGTTTAAACAGCTGTTTGAAGCCAGCCTGACAGTGAACCTCGCAAAAAGTGAATTTGGCCACGCGAAGGTCACTTTTATAGGATTTGTGGTAGGACAGGGGCAGCTGGCTCCGATGCAAGCTAAGGTGCGGCTATCTCTGAAGTCCCCACCCCGACAGACAAGAGAGCCCTGAGAAGGTTCTTGGAGATGGTGGGGTACTATCGGAAGTTTTGCAAAAAAAAAACTTTGCGGATATTACCCACCCTCTTACTAAGCCCTTGCCAAAGAATGCTAAGTTGGTGTGGGATGACCCTTGCTATCTGTGTCCAGGACGGAAACCACTGAGAAGTTACACTGATCACAACCCATTAGTGTTTTTGGCCACTATGAGGTTTGCTAAGTTGGAGCCTGGTCTTAGAGGATTATTAAAATAACACATATAAAAGGAACGGAAAATGGGATTGCTGACTGTCTGTCAAGGTGTTGACAACTTAAAGTTCTCTGTATTAGCCAAATAGCTGATGAACATGTATATTTGTGTGTATCTAATAGTGTATTCATGCCTGTAATTTTTACCCCGGTAAAAATCCTTTGAAGGATAGGGGTGTGACAAACGGCCAAGTTATCAGAAGATCGATGCCGATGAGCGAGATAAGAGAGACAATGGGGAAACATTCAGAAATGTTAATGGAAGACGACAGAGATTAACGAAAAGAGACACAGTTCCGAGTATTGTCAGACCGGTTGCTTTGAACCTGAACTGTTTGAAGTTTGACCGACAGGCGACACCCCAGCAGGGGGATAAAAGGAACAGGTCACTAAGGCAAGAGACACACCATGACACCACGAGGTAACGAGACCCTGGAAGTGCGGTGTGCCCCCCAACAAGTTGGTAGGAGTTTTTGGAGGTCTGGTCGCGAGACCGACCATAGACGCACAGGGTGAGAAGGTACGATCGGCGGGAACCTGGTGTGTGTGTCCGCCCTTGCTTTGGTGCCGGGTTCACCGCAGAAGAATGATCGTATCTGGAACGGAGGGGTCACAGTCGTGACCTCAGAAGACATTACAAAGGGCTCGCCCGAAAGCTAACTGCGAGGAATATCAACGGTCTGTTTGAATCCGATTTGAATATCATCATTCGTTCGCTCTCTCTCTCTCTCTCTCCCCCCAACGGCACAACAGCGATTACTGCGAACTGTATTCAGCTGAACTGAACTCTGCGTCACTTGAGACTGATCATTTACCCCTAGACTGCAACAGAGCTTGACTGATTCCTATTATCTTAGTTCTGTGTACATGCGTGTTTTATCATTGTTAACCTGTTGCATTTATATCCTTACTATTAGAGTACTGTGTTATTTATTTCTTTAATAAAAACTTTCTTAGTTCCAGTAATTCAGACTCCAACTAAGTTGTCCATTTCTGCTGGTTTGGCAACCCAGTTACGGGGTACGTAACACTCTCAAGAAACCAGTCTCATATGCCTACAATTTCTCTTCCACTTGCTTGGGAAAATGTCATTTTATGATTTTTTTTTTTGTTTATCAGGACATAATACTTTGATGTACTCTTGTATCCCTCCTAGCCACAGGTGAGGTGCCAGTGAACTGGAATATAACCAATCTTGTTCCTTTGTTTAACAGGAAAACAGGGACGTACCAGGAATTTTATAAGTTGGTGAGCCTTGCACCAAAGGTAGGGAAATTATTGGAGAAGCTTATTAGGGGAAAGGAATCATTTGCATGTGGAAAAGCATGAACTTATTATGTATAGTTAGCACAGCTGTTCCGGTAACTTCACGTAAGATGGTGCCGTATTCGATCACAGTGGCTACTATTGGGTCAACCAAAGATGTATAATCATCCTTTTTAAACTTATCTTTTACAATCGCAAGATCCTGCTGCACATTGGAAAAGTAAAGTACTGCAGGTGTGCCCGATCAGTGAGTTGCTCATTGACAGAGAAACTGGAGGAGCTGGACTTGGTGCGGACTGTGCTGCTGCCTGCACCAGAGGCGATGGGGGAGTCGGTGTGCGTAGGTGCTGTGCTGCCTGACAGTGAGTCATTGTCCTAGTCGCTTTTCTTGTGATTGCAAGACCCTGTTGTACATTATCAATGTGGAATGCTGCAAGTCCGATTCACTGATTAATTGGCTGAGAGGTGAGTTTCGTGGCTTGGTCATAGCGAGGACTACACCTCACGCCATGATGTTGCCTGTTTACAGCCATCCAGGAGAGAGGCGTTACAGTCAGTAGGCTCCAATGGAGGCAGTATAGCATGGTATACAAGCTGGAGCCGGTGCTGCCCCTGGCGTTCGCTCGGCAGAAGACAAGTCGTATTGTGTTCGATGCAGATTTTTGCAACATTCATCGACTCAGGGTCTTGGACTCTATATTTTTGTGTGACTGTATTTTACTGACACCTTACATGTGCTTGCTATTTTATATGTGCTTTGTGCTGTGTGTGACTGTTGGTATTGTGTCGTGTGCCTTGGCCCTGGAGTAACGCTGTCTCATTTGGCTGCATTCATGAGAATTCATGCATAGTTGAATGTCAACAAAATTTGAACTTCTCAGAAATTTCATTGAGGTTTTTGTAGAAGAAGAAGTTTAAGAAGGTAGGGCAGTGGATGTTGTCTACATTGATGTTAAGGGCTTTGATTAGAGATAGAGATCTTGGGGTCATCTCCATAACTTCCTGAAAGTGACAACACAATTGGATATGATGGCTAAGACAGCAAAGGGCATTTCTGCCTTCATCAGCTGGGAACTTGAATATAAAAGTTAGCACGTTATGTGTAGCCGTGTAGACCACATTTGGAATATTGTGTGTAGATTTTGTTACCACATTATGAGGAGGATGTAACGGCTTTGGAGAGGGTGCAGAAGAGATTCACCTGAATGTTGCCTAGAATTTCAGGATGTATATTGTATACATTTCTCTGACATTAAGTGTACCTATTGAAGTGTTTTGGCCAGAAGGTAAGATTGAATGAACTTAGATTTTTTTCTCTCTGGAGATTTGAAAACGAATGAGAAATCCGACAGAAATAAAGAAAATTATGAGCAGCACAGGCTGTTTTCAATGTTGCTATTGTATCTGCTGCTAGCACCTTCCCTAGCAACATATTTCAGACATCTAACACTTTGTATGAAAACTACCTTCCTCATTTCAAATTAAACCTGTACTCGGTAGAATTTGACATTTCTACCCTGGGGAAAACACCTTGAGTAACTTCCCTGCTATGCCTCTCCACATTTTGCATACTTTAATCAGCTAATGTGGAGAGTGGCAGTGAGGCAGGAAAGAGGAGATAGTTTTATTGGTAAAGATGGGTAGGACAGGCAGCAGTTATTTGGTGAAGAGGGAATATGCATCAGGACAAGCCAAAACAAGATATCAGTGCAAAAAAAAACAATGAGAAACAAGTCTACAGTTGTGCAAGAGATGGTCTATAATGTTCCATTGCTGATATAGAACTAGGGTTGCACAGTTTGTTTTAAGAACATGATGGCTGTAGGAAAGTAGCTGTTCCTGAATCTGTTTGTGTGGGATTTCAGGCTACCATCCCCCAGTCCTATGTTAGCTGTGTGAAGAGGGCATCGATGGTGGAGATCTTGGTAGGTACTACCTTCGAGGGGGAGTGTGGTGATGGACTGTGAGATGTTGTGGAAGCAGGGTGGGGATAACCGGTGAGATAGATTTTTTCTTAACAAATTCACCAGGGAGGAATTAAAGAAAAGAAAATAATACGACTCTGGAGTGAGTGATGGGAGCAATTACTAAGAATATTAAGTGAAGAATCGACTTGGAAGAAGATGGATTCCTTAGCCGAGCAATAATTCAGTTAAGTTCAGGTCCATTATTTAAAGCTAATGGAAGCAATTAACTTTTGGTTAATGCAGGTTAAAGTGTGCATGGCCTAAGAGAGTATAAGTTTGACCCAAATAAGGCCGAAATGAGGGTTCTGTGCCATCTAAGATTACCTTGAATTCCCCCCCTCCCCCCGAGGTAATCACAAATATCCTACTTTAATGTCTTTATAAACAATTTCCAACATTTTCCTTACAACATATATTATGCTAACTAGCCTGTCATTTCCTATTTCCTGACTCACTTTTAGAAATTATATTTGCTCATTTCCAATCTAATGGAAACTTTTGAAAATGCGCAATGGTTATGGTGATCATTGTGGTATATAAATCATGCTTATCTATCCAATAGCTATTTTCTTAAAAAGTAAGATCAAGCATGAATACATCTTGCTTGCTTACAATAATTCATGTCTTTTAGTTCTGATTTTTTTCAGAAGTAAGGTGCAGATTCTGATGAAAAATGTTTATATGCTATGAAATACAGGGTTGATCCTCCAGAAAATTATTTAAATAATTATTAATTGCTAAGAATGACAGAATTACTTACTTTTGTTTTGGAGTCTAAAATTTTGACACCATAGATGGAGATTTGTAGTTCAACTTTTGGAGTCTTCTGACCTTCTGACTTTTTTATATGTCTTGCAAACTAAAAATAAAATAAGACAATTTCCAGGTTTTGTTTTTCTGCACTAATAGATGAGAAAAGAATTTATATCAAAATGAAAATATAAAAATATTCCTAATTATATCCTGGAATAGAAACTGTATTAAATAAGAGCGCATTAAATCTGCAAAATATTGAATTTTTGTTTCTAAAAACTTCAAATGGCTCCAAAAAAATTAACATAATTTAATGCAACATTTAATGAACAGCTCTTAAAGTCCGTCAAACAAAGCTTAAATGCAAAATGGCTTCAAAACTTGCTTAATTATATCTTCTGTTCCGACTTCAAACTGCTTTATATCAGTAATTTCCACATAAAACAAGAGTTCTGTTGTTCTATCCAAAGTCTGAATGTTTCAACCCTCACGTCCTAAGTACATTATAGATACAATTTGGACTTGGCCATTCTTGCAGTATCCTTTCAATAGTATAGTAGAACAGAATCCATCACATACTACAAGAAAGGACAATCTTCATGAACTCTAAAACAGAGGCATTTGTTTTTGTCAAATCTCTGACTCCATCCAATTATAACTGCATTTAGCACAATTAAACTTGGCACTTCCTTCTCTTTTTCTTGAAATCAAGGGCACCATTAATGGTGACCAAAGTGCCCTAAGCAAGCTGAGCATTTCAAAAATGACTGGATACTTTACAGAGAAATTCCTTTGTTAAAAAGAATGCAGCTATTGAAATAGCAATTTATCATAATCAGCACATTCATTAACCATATGAAAAAATACATAAAACGTGTATTGTAGCTAAAAACAAAAATACTATACTCACATGTTTTTCTAGTCACTTTCACCATCTTATTTTGTTGCTCTATACACTCTATCTTTGGATTGAAAGTAAGGAAGCCATGTACAATGAACTTATGTTGCAAACCAGTGATAAGGATGAAAGGTCAAAAAAGGCCTTGGAAACTTCTAAAGTGTGAGGAAAATGATCACTGGGACATTCTGGAAATCCGTGATCACTTGCTTCGACTATTTGACGTCCAGCAAGTTGCATTCTGGAGTAATAATATACAACATAATCAAAAATGTAAAATAACTAGCAACATAAATAAAGCAACACACACGAAGTGCTGGAGGAACTCAGCAGGTCAGGCAGCATCTATGGAAATGAATAAACAGACGATGTTTCAGGCCGAGACCCTTCGTCAGGACTAGAAAGAAAGAAGGAAGATGCCAGACTGAATAATAATCCTCAAATAGAAACTTTGGCACTGCAAAGAACAAGAACAGGACAATCCCAAGCGAGTTCCATTTGAGGGCTAGGGATATACAGTATGACTGGATGCTTGGAAATGTTTTGCTTTTCAATACATCAATGGTGAGAATATCTTTCCACAAATGGTGCAATACTTGAATGCACAAAAACCAGTATCTTAACTAAAGTGAGTTGCGATGAATGCACAGTAACAGCAATCAGGGAAAGCCAAAGATATTTTTGATGAAGTAGCAGAAAAGTCACAAGATCATTTTAATCTCAAACCATCAAAATTTGCCAAGATTTACCAAGATGATAGTTGAAAAGAGATGTCAAGCAATAAGTTGTTATTGTTGAAGAACCTCATGGCACAATAATCTCAGGACCTCTCACATTATGTATCATGAGATATGTTTATTTGTGGCTTAATAAGCAAGAATATTCAAATTATAAAGTCTCATATTTGGGCTTGCTTTTCCAAAAGAGCAACATGGTTGGAGATGACATCAATGAATGTTAGAGAATTTTGCTAATGGAAGGGTATACATATGAATGGACTTTATGATCTCAGAGCAATAACAGGAAGAATTCCAAAGCAGGATAGGAATATGTCACGGATGTAACACACAGATACATACTGCCTATGCAATCAAGATAATGAACTAATATATCCACAAACACCAAATGATTTTCAACTTTTTCCAGAAGTGCTTAGACAGCTACAAAAACATGATATAAAGCTCAGAAGAAATTGATAAAGCTACGGAGCATGGGAGTATTACAGAACTTTCATCCTTAAGTATGGCATAGTCTTCTTGTATCAAGTATACTGAGAAGACAAATATTCAGACACTTTCACATTGAATAATTTGTTTTCATGAGTGCAGATAATTGCCTTGATTAAACGGTGTGATTACAGAAAATCTGAACAGCTGATAGCTGATATAAGTGCACTAATCATCAAGGTTGCAAAGACATACACATATAACATTGAAATTAATTTTAAAAAACACAATTATCGTGAGAAATTGATTGATAATTTCTTAGCACTTGGAGGCAGGCACTCAAAATGGACTGAGATGAAGGATTTTTGGTCCTATGCTACAATAAAGTTTACACTGAAGAACTGAATCCCGTGTTCATGCGTCACAGATCTACTTTCAGATAACAGTTCATTTAATGTCGATTTGTACATTGCATGAAACAAGATAATATTAAGCACATGGTCATTTGACCATATTGTCCATCAGCAAATGGCAGGTTTTTCAAAGCACCTCTGAAGGAACAATTATTGCAAGGATACTGAATTTGAACAATAAGACATATAAAAATTCTACTAAACTACAGAATGAAACATTCCATAAAAAGTTATAATCCTGCTGTAGAAGACTAATCTAATAAGAGCTCAGTTCAGTTAAATCTGGAGAGGGGTAACTAAGAGTAACAGAATTATGAGTCAAACTATAAATCAGCAGCATAAGAATTCAAGTGGGAATGCTAACAATTCAAAATGGGACGATGTGTGATTATTGAAGCGTGCTGCAGAAAGAAATCATAAACTTATTCCAGAGGAGAATGTCGAAGAAACAAAACAAAATGCAATAAACTAATTTTTAAAATACACCTTCATCAAGTCAACAAAGGGATACAACATCAATGATATGGGTTCCTTTGAAAAGATGAAAGTCAACTCAAGGAACCTGTAACAGGGTCAACTTCCAAATAATAAAAAAATGTCTTCTTTTCAAAAATGGAAAAGCAGTGTTATATAAATCTGGGATTATAAAGGTCTGATGCATGTGCCCACTAACACTGTATTTAGTAACACTGAATATCTTCTGGCAGCTCTTCATGTGCCTCCATGTCTTCATATTGCTCAGGTTTAAAAGCACACACATTAATGTGAAGCAATATAGATCCTGCTGAAATACATAATAAGCATAAACTCCTCCTTGTCCAATCACATTAATTAACTGGCTTTGTATCTACGACAGGTATAGCTGGTGCCTTGGGAATAGTTAGTTCGCTAATAATAAAATATACACAATCTTGATCGATAAGCTATGGAACTTGGGCCTCTACACCTCCCTCTGCAATTGGATCCTCAACTTCCTAACTGGCAGACCACAGTCTGTGCTGTTTGGTATTAATAACTCCTCCTCACCGATGATCAACACTGGCGCACCTCAGGGATGTGTGCTTGGCGCACCTCAGGGATGTGTGCTTAGCCCACTGCTCTACTCTCTCTATACCCATAGCTGTGTGGCTAGGCAAAGCTCAAATGCCATCTATAAACTTGACGATGATACAACCGTTGTTGGCAGGATCTCAGATGGAGATGAGAGGGCGTGCAGCAGCGACATGTACCAGCTACTTGAGTGGAGGCACAGCAACAACCTTGCATTCAACTCTGTAAGACCAAGGAGCTGATTGTGGAATTCAGAAAGGGTAGGACGAGGGATCACAAACCAATCCTCATAGAGGGATCAGAAGTGGAGAGAGTGAGCAATTTCAAGTTCCTGGGTGTCAAGATCTCTGAGGATCTAACCTGTTTCTAACATATCGATGCAGCTACAAAGAAGGCATGACAGCAGCTGTATTTCACTAGGATTTTGAGGAGATTCGGTTTGTCATCTAAGACACTTGAAACCTTCTACAGATGTACCGTGGAGAGCTTTCTGATAGGCTGCATCACTGTCTGGTATGGGGGTGTAGGAGTGTGGAGTGGAACAACTGTACATGATTGAGAGAACCTACACAAAGTTGTAAAATTATCAGCTCCATCTTGGGTATTAGCCTCCATAGTACCCAAGATATCTTCAAGGAGAGGTGTCTCATTAAGGACCTCCAACACCCAGGATATGCCCTCATCTTATTGTTACCATCAGGTAGGAAGTACAGAAGCAGAAATGCACACACTCAGCGATTCTCGAACAGCTTCTTCCCCTTGCCATCCGATTCCTAAATGGACATTAAACCCATGAAACCACCTCACTTTTATTATTTCTGTCTTTGCACTATTTTTAATTTAATTACTTAAAATGCACATATAACTTACTGTAATTGATTTAGTTATTTTTTCCCGTATTATCATGTATTCCAGTGTACTGCTGCCACTAAGTTATCAAATTTCACGACATATGCCAGTGATATTAAATCTGATTTTGAACTTTCTAAAACATGCACAAGTTTCTGTGTTCTCATTTCTACGTGACAAGCTACATAGAATATATTCACACATATTCAAATCATACAGCTTACAAAAAAAAGAAACGATATGCTGACAGTACTGGCTCCTGGACCAACGTAGATAACTTCAATTACCTCAACTCTGAACTGAATCCACAACCTATGTATTCACTTTCAGAGACTCCTTAACTCCTGTTCACAATATCATTTATTACTAATTTTTTGTTATTTACACAGTTTGTCTTTTACAGATTGGTTGCTTGTCCATCTTTTTTTGTTTGTGGTTTACCATTGATTCTATTGTTACTTTGTTTTTACTGTGAATGCCCACAAGAAAAATGAACCTCATGGTAGTATATAGTGGCAGACATCAAAGTTGGATAATAAATTTACTTTGAATTTAAACTACTATTTTACTAAAATATATATTAAAACACAAATCAGAAAGACTATAACAGCAAAATAAAAACCCCATGTACCACTTTAATCTGACAAAAGGTTTTCCAATATAGCTTAGGATACCTGTAAACAATTTGTTGTATTTTTAATTACCGCATTACATTTCCGTGGCATATTAGTTGGTTAATACATCAGTTGTCCTGTAGATCTGAATAATAGCAGAATTATCTAGCTCAGAATTTCACCAGGACTTCAGAGACAAAGGAAAGATACAACAGCCTTTCATTAAGAGTATTACTCTTGGTGCTTTAGTTAAGAGAGGGAATATTGATTTGCTTAAAAAGAGGTCATTTATCTCCTAATTCAATCCCAGCTACTATTGTTTTCTGCTGAGTGATTTATTCAAAGATTCAAAGTACATGTATTATCAAAGAATGTATAAATTACACACCTTGAAATCTGTTTGCTTACAGGCAGCCACAAAGCAAGAAGCCTGGATAACCCAATTTAAAAATAAAGAAAGAACAAAAACCAATGTGCAGAGAGAGAAAAAACACACAAATCATGCAGACAATAGAAGCAAGCCAACAGGATCCTGAACCAGACTGAGTCCCAGATTCCCTCCCAGAGCAGCCAGAGTAGACCCAAGCTTCAATCTCAGCTCATCAAGCCACCCACTCTATCTCCAGCAGTGATATAAACTCTGTGATTCCGGCTCGCAAATATTGCACCGCGCTGTGCCCTAGCATGGCTCATCCCTTAAACCAGCCTCCCCTCCTCATTGTCTGCATCGATAATTCACCACAATTTACTTCAGAAAAGAACTGGATTGAACTGACTTTATTTCTCACATCCTTCACATACATGAGGAGCAAAAATCTTTACATTAGATTTTCGTCTAAATGTGCAACATGCAATTATAGTAATGTAAAATAAATAGAAGAGTCAACGTAACATAGAAATACACTCAAATCAGCGTGAGGTAATCAGTCTGATGGCCTGATGGAAGAAACTGTCCCGGAGCCTGTTGCTCCTGGCCTTTATGCTGCAGTACTGTTTCCCAGATGGTAGCAGCTGGAATAGATTGTAGTTAGGGTAAAAGATATTACAAATAATGTTTTAAGTGGAATCTCTTGCCTTTTGATCTAACAGTAAGCTGTTGCCATCTTAAACATGATTTGGCTCCATCAGCACTTAAAACTATTAAATTCAGGGTGTTTTGCTAACAATGATTTTGCAATTCTTGTGTAGATATGAAGTAATTTAGCTGGTCAACTAACAGCCAAGATTTCACACAGCTCAACAAAATAACTTTCTGCTTGTTTTTTTTTTTCCAGTGTCCAATTTTGGCAGCAAAGTCAATGAGTACTAATCACGCAGCAAAGAGGCAAATCCATCGGTGTTTGAATAGTTAAACCCTTACATTTGCCCATACTCAGAGGCAGAGCTAAAAGTAATCAACAACGCCTTCACTGAAGCAAATGAGACAGTGGTCTTGCACCATACTTCAGCAAGACAAAGGCCCTCTACCAACCTGCCATCTCAGTAGAGACAAACATCAATGATGAAATTTATCACCACCTTTGAAATGTCAGCCCAGCCTTTGGTCAAGTGAGGAGAGGGATCTGAAGATAAAAGCCTTGCGCAGAACTGACGGTTTATTAAGCAGCAGTGATGCCCATTTCTCTAAATGTTTTGGTGAACTGGACAACCTATGGGAGTTATCTAAAATGCACTTGAAAAATACCTCCAATCCTGTTTCTGTAAATCTCTCAATTCACTGGATTGATAAGCAAACTCAGTCTTCCCTTCCATGCCAACGTCACCAATATATAGATCCGAATCATGCTGAGTTGGGCAGATGATCACATTACAGATATTAGATGAGAATATTGTAACTGATACCTTGTTCTGAACTCTGTCTTAGGAAAAGACCAGCAGTGGAGAGAGGAAAAGATTCATGAATATGCCTCAGTGTCTCTTTGAAGAAATACAACATTCTGTTTAGGTGATGGAGGGAGTAAACCATTGACCAGTCAAACGGGATCTCTTACCCTGTCAGTGAAAGTCTGCAGTTCATGTATTGGCTTCATTAGTCGCCTCAGCACCCAGAAAAATGGAGTGGAAGTCATCCTTGATCTCAAGGGATTGCTTAAGTCAACATAGGTGGGAATTGATGTAGTGGCTTTCACTAAGTCTATGAAGCTGCATCCCACAGACCTCTATATGAGCTGAATTACAGACAATAGGCTGGAACAAAGAAATAATAATTCCACGAGTCTCCTAACATTGAGGACTTCATGTACATATGATGAGTGTCATGTCACCCCAGGACCTCCTGAAAGAGAGCTGAAATTATATAATTTCTAAACATGAATAGCAATACTGAGTGTCGTACAGTTTGGCAGAATGTACAGACTTCACTCAACAGAGCAGACTATATATTTTTACTCCTCACTGTCAGTCACAAATTTCTTTGTCATGTTTCCAGTGCTTAATACTAAATAACGAAGCAGAAGTGAGTGAGTTTTGAGTCCATTAGAAACAACACATTCTCGTCACAAAAATATTCAGCCACTGCTAATTTCGTTCCCTGCCACTGAACAAATTTGAGATTGAACATGCCGGTCTGCCTTGGATCACATAGGTGTTTATATTTTTGACTAGCCTGCCATGTTAAAAGCCCTGCTATATCCACGTACATCATATCAACAAGCTACACCTGTCACTCTCCTTCTTAGCTCCTCATAAAATTACTCCAGTCCTGGACAAATTCACAGTGACTGCCCTT
Organism: Mobula birostris; assembly: GCF_030028105.1. Lineage (NCBI taxonomy): Eukaryota > Metazoa > Chordata > Chondrichthyes > Myliobatiformes > Myliobatidae > Mobula > Mobula birostris. The sequence continues at coordinate 157,877,184 of NC_092375.1, forward strand.
GATCAAACTTTGCCTTTTTAAATGAATGCTTTCCTTTAAGTATAAGATTAATCAAATAAATGTGTTTCTGTTTTATCTGAGAATGGGCATGTGTGAGTAATTCTTTGCTCCGTAACAGAGGGCAACCAATCCCTCTAAGCTAATTATTTCAGTAAGTCAAACAACCTTTTGCCCTATTGATGGCCAACATGCTTCATATTAGTTTAACATCAATGTGGGTTCTAAGTAAACCTAAGAGTTAAATAATCCAAAACCCCCATATGGGCTGGTCTTACAAGATCAACACTCAAACAAAACACAAATGTTGTGAGATTTCCTTCACAGTTGTAACTTTCAGCACTTACGGTGACATACTGAGCTCAGTGCACTTGCATACATCACAGCACCAAATTTATGGTTTTAGACGCCCTTCTGAAGTACGACAGGAGTTTCTGCTTCTGCTGCCTTTCATGTAGCAAATTCCAGATACTGACCGCCCTCCACTTTTCCTCATCTTCTCTCTATCCTTCTCTATTTCTGAACCTTCTGCTAAAGGAAATGGCCATTTTTTAATTTATTCTTTTTAATCCCCATGTAATGTCTATACCATAATTATTTTATTCTTCAGCCTCTTCTCATCCAGTCTTTCCTCACAGCTACAATCTTCTAGTACTTACTACTTTTGAAAATGCTCTCTGCACCTTCTCTGGAATACTCTTTCATTATTGTCATTTGCTGTTTGGTTGTGCATGCATACTACATGTAGTCCAATTAGCTCAACCATAGTTTCCTTTCTCTTATATTAAATGTCTCAGCTAATAAAGGAAACCATCACTTTAGGCTTTCCTAATGACCTTATTTATCTGTATACCCCAAGGTACCATTGTTCTTCCACTCTATTTAATATATTTTCATTTATTATATATTCTGTTGTATTGTTACTCAACAAATGCATTACCTCACAATTCCCTAGAATCTATTCCACTTGCCATTTACCCGCTGCAGAGATCAGACCATCTATAACTTCCTGAATCATTCCCCTTCAACGTTAACCACAACACCAATTTTTGTGTCACCTCAAACTCAAAGTTTAATGATTAAAATACATCAAAAAATTCAACGTTGCAACTAAGGAACCATATGAGTGTGTACAAGCAAAAAACTTTCCAATCACAAAAACAACCAGCAACCACTGCGCATTATTTCCAGCCACTGAACAATGAGGACACAAGAGACTGTACAAGTTGGAACTTGGTGTAAAAACCAAACTGCTGAAGAAACTCAGCAGGTCAGGCAGCATCTGTGGATGGAAATATCCATATGAAGAATCTCAACCCAAAATGTGGACCACCAATTTCCCTTTACAGATGCTGGCTGGCCCGCTACATTTCTCCAGCAGGTTGCTGCTATTCTTGGTTTGGACTGTTTGAGCTTGTCAGTCTCAGATTCCATTAAGCTTTTACGTTTTTTTGTTCAGCTTGTCATTTGGATCCATATTAATGGTTTTGCAAATGTTTACATAGATCACATCACATGTATGGACTTCATCAACCATTCCCTTAACAAAACTATGCTGTTGCTAACACCCACAAATTGCTGGAGGAACTCAGTAGGTCAGACAGGCAGCATCTATGGAAAGGAGAACCGTCAACGTCTTGGGCTGAGTCACTTCAGCATGAATGGAGAAGAAGAGGTGAGGAGTAGATTTAAAAGGTGGGGTGAGGGGGAGGGAGAAACACAAAGTGATAGGTGAAACTGGGATGGGGAGGCGTGAAGTAAAGAGCTGGGAAGTTGATTGGTGAAAGAGATACAGGGCTGGAGAAGGGGGAAATCAAATAGGAGAGGTCAGAAGGCCATGGAAGAAAGAAAAGGGGGAGCAGCAGCAGAGGGAGGTGATGGACAGGTAAGGAGATTAAGATGAAAGAGGTAAAAGGGGGAAAAGGGGATGGGGAATGGTGAAGGGGGGGGAGGAGTTGGAAGTTTGAGAAATTGATGTTCATGCCATCAGATTGGAGGCTACCCAGACAGAATATAAGGTGCTGTTCCTCCAACCTGAGTGTGGCCCCATTACAATAGTAGAGGAGGCTATGGACTGACATATCAGATTGGGAATGGGAGGTGGATTTAAAATGAGAGATCCCGCTTCTTCTGGCAGATGGAGCATAGATGCTCGGCGATGCGGTCTCCCAATCTACGTCTGGTCTCACCGATGAACAGGAGGCCACACCGGGAGCACCAAACATAGTATATGACCCCAACAGTCTCTCAGCTGAAGCGTTGCCTCACCTGGAAGGACTGTTTGTGTCCTGAATGGTAGTGAGGGAGGAGGTGAAGGGGCAGATGTAGCACCTGTTCTGCTTGCAAGGATAAGTATTAGGAGGGAGATCAGTGGGGATGAATGGACATGGGAGTTCCTGCGGAAAGCAGAAAGAGGTGGGGTGAGGGAAAGATGTGCTTGGTGGTGGTATCCCATTGGAGATGGTAGAAGTTCTGGAGAATTATTTGCCGGACGTGGAGGGGTAGGTGAGGAGAAGAGGAGCCCTATCCCTGGTAGGGTGGTGGGTGGATGGGGTGAGAGCAGACATGCATGAAATACTGCGTGAGACTTGCCCAGATTTTATTAGTCAGCTTAAGGTAAAGGAACCCTTAGGAGGCAGTGATTGAATTCATACTGCAACTTTGAGAAGGAGAAGCATAAATCAGATGTATCAGTACTGCAATGGAATAAAGGGAATTGGAGGCATGAGAGAGGAGCACGCCCAGTTCGATTAGAGGGGGATACTGGAAAGGATGATGGCAGAATAGGGGTGGCTGAAGTTTCTGGAAATCGTTCACAAGGTGCAGGATAGATATGTCCCACTGAAGTAGTTCTCAAACTGCAGGTCTAGGTAATCGTAGCTGACAAAGGAATTTAAGGACTACATAAAAGCCAAGGAAAGGGCACATAAGGTAGCAAAAGTGTGTGGGAAGTTGAATGATTGGGAAGCTTTTAAAATCAAACAAGATGCAACTAAAAAAGCTATTAAGGGAGAAAATGAAATATGAGGGCAAACTAGAGCATAACATAAAGCAAAATACCAGAAGTTTTTTCAGTTATATGAAGAATAAAAGAAAGACGAGAGTTGATTTTGGACCATTGGAAAATAATGCTGGTGAGGTAGTAATGGGGGACAAAGAAATGGCAGAGGAATTTAGTAAGTACTTTACGTCAGCCTTTACTATGGAAGACACAAGCTGTATGCCAGAATTCTGTGAGTGTCAGGGAGCAGGAATGAGTGCCATTACTATTACAAAGGAGAAAGTGCTAGGCAAACTCAAAGGTCTGAAGGTGGATAAGTCACCTTGACCACATAGACTACATCCCAGAGTCCTGAAAGAGGTTGCTGAAGAGAAACCAGATGCACTGGTCATGATCTTTTAAGATTCAATTGATTCTAGCATGGTCCTAGAGGATCGGAAAATTATAAATGTCACTCCCCTCTTTAAGAAGGGAGGAAGACAAAAGAGAGGAACTTATAAGCCAGTTACCCTAACCTCAGTGGTTGGAAAAGTGTTGGAGTCCATTATTAAGGCTGAGGTTTTGGGGTACATGGAGACAAATGATAAAATAAGACAGAGTCAACATGGTTTTTGTAAAGGGAAATCTTACCTAACAAATCTGTTAGAGTTCTTCAAGGAAGTAACAAGCAGGGTGGACAAAGGAGAGGCAGTGAATGTCATTTACTAAGATTTTCAGAACGCAGTTGATAAGGTGCCTCACATGAAACTGCGTAATGAGATAAAATCCTCTGGTGTTACAGGAAATATATAGGCCTGGATAGAGGAATGGCTGACAGGCAGGAGACAGTGAATGAGAATAAAGGGGGACTTTCCTGGTTGGCTGCCAATGACTGGTGGTGTTCCTCAGGGGTCAGTATTTTGACCACTACTTTTCATAATGTTTGTCAATGACTTAGATAGTGGAATTAATGGCTTGTGACAAATTTTGTTAATGATACAAAAATAGGAGGAGGGGTAGGTAGTGCTGAGGAAGCAATGTGATTGCAGCGGGACTTAAGACAAATATGGAAGAATGGCCATAAAAGTTGAAGATGGGATACAGTGCTAGGAAATGTATGATAATGCATTTTGGTAAAAAAGAACAATAGTGCAAACTATTATCTAAATGGGGAGAAGGTTCAAACATCAGAAGGGCAAAGGGACTTAGGAGTCCTTGTGTAGGACTTCCAGAGGGTTAATTTACAGGTCCTCTATGTCAAAGAAGGCAAATGGAATGTTGGCATTTATTTGAAGGGAAGCAGAATATAAAAGCAAGGAGACAATGCTGAAGCTTTCTATGACACTAGTCAGGTCACACTTAGACAGTATTGTCAACACTTTTGGGCCCCATATCTCAGAAAGGATGTGTTGTCATTGGAGAAAGTCCAGAGGAAATTCACGAGAACTATTCTGGAAATGAAGAGGTTAACATATGAGGAGCGTTTGGCAGCTTTGAGCCTGTCCTCACTGGAACTTAGAAGAATGCGTGGGAATCTCATTGAAACATACTCAGTGTCGAAAGGAATCGATAAGATAGATGTGGAGAGGATGGTTCCTCTGTTGGATGAAATGGCAGAGTAGATTCGATGGGTTGAATGGCCTAATTCTGCTCCTATGTCTTATGATCTTATGACTAAACTTTTTCTTTTTCATACGAAGGCAGATATGGTCCCATGTAGTTGATCCCATTAAGCTACCTGCAACCTAAATTAAACTATTTAATCTGTGATTATTTAATAGTTTTTAAGGTAATTTCTTCAACTAATTCTCAAATACAGCATGACCACATAAGTGATAGCCTCAATGAACAGTGAAAACAATATAGTATTAATTTTATTTTTGCAGGATTTAACATTATTATTAAGTGGTGCTCTGACCTGTCAGTAATTCACTCCTTACACTAACTGAAATGAGAACAAGACATTTAATAATATTTAGGAGAAAAACAGGCAACTGTTGCCAGTGAGAAGTGGCAATACGTTAGATTGCATTGGAAATCCAAAAAAAATTTAGAACTTCGATTCTTCTCTTCTTGATTCTGGAATGCATATATTAAATAAAGTTCCTAATAAAAATAATCCTCAAGTTAACTGAGAATTTACTGCACAAAATTAGTTGATGATAATTCTGGAAGGTCAGATTTGAAGTTAGATTACAGGTTTAGCAGCAGGATTCATGACCGTGGAGGAACAGAGGGATCTTGGGTTCCATGTCCACAGATGTGCTGGCCTTCATTAGTAAGGGTTACACCACTCTTGCCGCATTTTGTACTTAGCTCTAGGCATCTCATTATAAGAAGGATGCGGAAGCCTTGGAGTGGGTGGAAAGCAGGTTTACCAGGATGCTGCCTGGACCAGGGAGCATCTCTTATGAGGACAGGTTGAGCAAGCTTGAGCTTTTCTCTTTGAAGCAAAGAAGGATGAGTGGTGACTTACTAGAGGTGTAAAAGATAAGAGGAAGAGGGTAGATAGCCAGAGATGTTTACCCAGGTGGAAACGGCTACACAAAGGAGCACAATTTTAAGGTGGTTGAGTATAGGAGGATACCAGAGGTGTTTTTTTAAACACAGAGCGTTGGGTGCATGAAACTCCCTGCCAGGAGTGGTGGTAGAGGCGGATATGTTTGCGGCAATGAAGAAAATCTTAGATAGGCACAGGGATAATAGAAAAATATGTAGGAGGGAGGGGTTAGATTAATGTTAGTGTAGGTTAAATGGTTGGTACAACATCGTGGGCCAAAGGGCCTGTACTGTGTTGTAATGCTCTATATTCCATGTTTTCTGATACAGGAGATCTCCACCCCCCCCCCCCCCAAACTCTCATGTGGCCATTTAAGTTTCCACTTTCCATCTCTCATCTGATAATATCTCACACATTTTATTTCATGAGCTTTCAGAAGGAGAGCACCTTTTTGACAGTGACATGCTGAGTTTCAAGGGTTTTCCTTTTTTTTTTATCTCTCTGGGTTGATCTATAGTTCATGTTCTCATCATAAACCAGCTGCCAAACAACCACCAAATACTTCATGTCTGACAATCGAGAAAATGCAGGTGATATAAATGATGAACAGACTATTATAAACATTTCAGTACCTATCAATAACATGCAAAAGCCTCATGACAAACATTATTCAATGAAAATAATATATTTTATGTCCTTTTTATTAACTCCTAGCAATTATTTGGTCATTTTATAATTTCTACAATGCACCATCATTCCATACTATGTGAGTGAAAGATAAAATATTACCTTAAAAACACAATTTCTTAAGAATAAGTTTGTAAATTCTGTCACTTTGGGCTGTCATGAAACACAGACAGCCTTGATGGGTAATGAAGTTTCACAGAGGCACAATGAAAACCATAACTCTATCCAATGACACATCGATCTAATGAGCAATGAGCTGAATCTTACAACTTTGAGTGCATTATATGTAACTGGTGGCCCCAGGTCTCCTTAGGCACATGTGCAGGGAGGAGTACATCCTTACTGGCTACAGCACACTGATCTCTAGTAGCACAAGCTGAGAGATGGAAGGAAGGGCTTCCTACAAACTCAGGACACCCAACCCCTTCAAACTTTGACAGTTAAAGGTCTGCCTCCAGCTTTGACAGCTATAAAACAATGGGGGAATTTTATTAGCTTTTGAACATCTTTGACATTCAGGGATCTCTCAAGACCATACTGAATTTCAACTATTTTTCATTTTTATTTGAAACCACCTAAAGCCTATAAATAATTAAAATGTTAATTTAAACAGAGTCTCCCTTTGACTAATGTCTGCCACCCAATAACTCCCATTGAAATCAATGGGATATTTATCTCAGTCTAATGTGATGGAGGACACTGGATGGAACTCACTAGCCTAAACACTGAGAAATCAGAACAAGGTGGAGTTCCTCACTTGGCTTCATAATAACCAGCACAAGTGTGTTCTGACGGCAAACTATAAAACCTGCAGATTTGGGAAATATGAAAGAAAAACAAAAGAAAATTCTTTAAACACTCAATAGGTTAGAAAGCATCCATGGAAAGTGAAACAAAGCTGACATTTCTGCTTCTGAAAAAGGGTGCTTGACCCGAATTGTTAACTATTTATTTTCCAGAGATGCTACCTGACCTAGTGAGTGTGCTCAGCATTTTCTGCTTTTACCTCAGCGCACTGGTGTAAGGAATAATCTGCTGCTGTTGCCATTAAAATTAGGACTACTGCATTAATCAGGAAACTCTGGCTAGGCTGCATCTGAAGTCTTGTATTCAGTGTTGATTGCCCTATTATAGAAGAGATGTGGAGGCCACAGAGGGAGTGCAGAAAAGGTGCTGCAAGAATCAGAAGGCAGGTATCATAAGGAAATGCCGGACAAACTAGAGTTGTTTTCTCTGGAGTGGTGGAAGCTGAAGGGAGACTCGACAGAAGTCTATAATATTATGAGAGGTGTAATTTTAAGGTGCTTGGAAGTAGGTACAAGGGGGATGTCAGAGGTAAGTTTTTCACACAGAGAGGGGTGGGTGCATGGAATGAACTGCAAGCAAAGGTGGTAGAGACAGATACAGTAGAGACTTTTAGATAGGTACATAGAGCTCAGAGAAATAGAGGGCTATGTGGTAGGGAAATTCTTGGCAGCTGCTAGAGTAGGTTACATAGTTGGCACAACATTGTGGGCTGAAGGGCCTGTAATGTGCTGTAGATTTCTATGTTTCTATGTAAATGGAGGGAGGAGAAGATGGTGGCGCGACGCAGCACGCGCGGCCTCTCCAGTGAACGATATCGTATTTGTAAGTAGGATGCAGTGCACAATTCTGATTTGATGGAGACAGGTGTGAGAAGCACAGAGGAACATCTGCAGAAACGTCTGAAATGCCCGGTTTGCTGCCGCTGCTACTGTGCGATCCAGAATCTCCGGAGGGGAAGGCCCCAAATCCTCGGCTTTGCCTGTTGCTGGCGGCCGGGGTTGGGGTCAAAGCGCTTGGCAGAGATGGTGCTCGGTGCTCAGTGTCGGAGGGCTGGTCAGAGGCTCGAAGTTTTCAGACGGACTCAGAGTCGGACTGTGGTTGGGTGCTTCCAGGATGCTGCATCGGCAAGTTTGCGGCGCTGAAAGCTTATGGCAGGGAGAGTTTTCTTCCTTCTTCCGTCTGCGTGAGATGATGGGACTTTCGAGAGACGTTGAGACTTTTTTTTTACCATGCCCATGGTCTGTTCTTTACCAAATTACGGTATTGCTTGCACTGTTTTAACTATATAATTATGTGTTTTTTGTCAGTTTTTCAGTCTTGGTCTGTCTTGTGTTTCTGTGATATCACACTGGAGGAACATTGTGTCATTTCTTAATGCATGCATTACTAAATGACAATAAAAGAGGACTGCATGTCCTCATAATCTAAAATCTAAATGGAGTGGACAGCCAGTATCACTCTTTCAAGATCAAAATGACTAGAGGGCATATATTTAAAGTAAGGAGGGGAAAGTTCAAAGGAGATATGTGGGGCAAGGTTTACAAAGTAGAGAGTGGTCAGTACCTGGAATACATTGCCAGGAATGGTGGCAGAATTTATTAGAGTTATGTAAGTGGCTCTTAGATAAGCACATGAATATGCCAGAGACCGGAGGATTATGGGCCATGTGCAGGTAGAAGGGATTAAGTGACATTTGTTGAATTATTCCAGTACAACATCACAGGCCAAAGGGACTGTTCTTGTGCTATAAGAGTTCTATGTTCTATTTGACAGGGAAAAATTAAACCTTTGAAAACAGTCAATGTCAGTATATTAAGTCCAGTTTGGGGATTCAGGATTTCTCTCTAAACTTTTGTGCTTCTGACCTATATCCTTGCAAATTACTGGATTCACTTTATGACCTTCAGATCCCTACAAAAGAGAAGAAAAACAAATACATCTTTGAGGAATAAATGCATTTATTCATTTGGATGAAGGAGATGAGACTTTGGTGTATGAAGTGAAAGTTAATGAACAGATAAATTGTGTGAAAATTGTTGCTTCACTAATTAATTGCAATCAAAGCCTAACACCATATTTCTTCCCGAAAAATTGCATAAATTAAGCACCTTAACGCATTCGAACTCCGACAGTTAAGAAGCTATTTTTCTGATTGATTTTAAATGCACACACATCCAGTAACCAGTTAGGGGCATCAGTGGGCCAAGGAAGAGGTTAACTTTAGCCTCAGTGAGAAATATATCAGGCAAGATTTACAGGAGTAGTAAATCAAGTTAACTTGTACCTTGAGTTTGCGAACAGCATCCTTTGCACTTTCAGTACCCTTTGGTTGTTCGACTTCAGCATTGCCAAGAAACTGAAAGAGATCATTGTAATTATTTTAAAAAAAGACCATTTTTATGCATGTAAACATAACATTGACCTTTGAATCATTAGGTAACATTTATTTAATTCTCATCTGGTATGATACAGGTAATCATTCTCTACCACATTTACTGTATTAAAATAACTAATATAGAAAAACAACAATTTTCAGCAAAGATTTTTTTAAATTACAGATTTTGAATGCCTGAATTATGGACAGAACATACATGTGAGTGAGTGTTTCAGAGGCCAGAGGAATGTGTTTACCGGCTGCTGTGGGCATTTGCCGCTGGGAGGAAACCCACAATTTCCATGTGCCTTCTCTGTGAGCTGCGACAATTGGAGGCTGGGTCAAACTGGGCAGATCTTATGGAATCAGTGAGCCCTCTGCATACTTGCTCCCTCTGCTGCAACAGCTGTTTCTGTCATTCTCTCCCACACATTGTTTTTCTCCATTCCTGACTAGTGGGTGGCTTGGTTTTCAAACACTTTCAAGATGAATAACCCGAGGACTGTCTGTACCCTTTTTTGAAGATGTAATGCAAACACACAAAACAGAGCACCTCACTAGTCCAAAAATATTGTAACTGCTTCCTCGGCCCATGTATTTAATCACCTCGTCTACTGACTGCTCTATTCTCCTTCCCGATGGTAACAATGAGAAGAGGGCATGCCCTGGGTGATGGGGATCCTTAATGATGGATGCTGCCTTCCTGAGGTAGTGCTCCTTGAAGATGCCTTGGATACTATGGAGGCTAGTACCCATGATGGAGCTGACTAATTTTACAAGTCACTATGCTCTTCATGGTGCATCTATAGATGTTTGAGTGTTTTAGGTGACGTAAACCAATAGCCACTGTCTTCTTTATAGTGCATAGATATGTCAGGACTAGATTAGGTCCACAGAGATAATGACACCCAGGAACTTGAAATTGCTCACGCTCTCCACTTCTGATCCCTCTATGTGGATTGATGTGTGTTCCCTTGTCTTGCCCTCTCTCTGAAGTCTACAATCAACTCTTTGGTCTTACTGATGTTGACAGCAAGGTTGTTGCAACAAAACTACTCAACTAGCTGGCATATCTTGCTCTTGTACACCCTCCCATCGCCATCTGTAATTCTGCCAACAATTACTGTATTATCAGCAAATTTATAGATGGCATTTGAGCTACGTCTAGCCACACAAACATGGGTGTAGAGACAGTACTGCAGTGGGCTAAGCACACACCCACGTGGTGCACCACTGTTGATCGTCAGAGAGGTGGAGATGTTATTACCAATCTGCAGAGATTCTAGTCCTCTGGGTAGGAAGTCGAGGATCCAGTCACAGAGGTAGGAACAGAGCCTAGGTCCTGTAGCTCTTTGATCAGGACTATAGGAGGCCGCATCAGGCGGAAGGTTGATCCCCACGGAAGGGCACAACTCGGCAAATGAAGGCCCCATGGAAGGACTGAGTTCAAGCTGCTGGCTCTCCTTGATGCTGACGTGTGACTATTATCAGTGTGCACTGTAGTTTATATTGGTCTCCTTCAGTTTGTCTGTGTTTTTGTTCTTGTTGCTGATTGGCTAGTGGATGAAATGTTACTTTTTTTTAAGTGAGGGAGGGAGTTGGGTGTTTGATGTTATTGTCACTGTTCTTTTGTGTGGGAGGAGCTTGGGGTGTGGCGTTTGTAGTTTTAGCTGCCATGTCCAGGTGGGCGATCTGTTAATTTTTTGGGTGGGGGAGAGAATGGGGGGGGTTTAGTTTGACAGTTTTGTTTATTTTTCTTCTCGTGCTGGGGAGGGGCCTCAAAAGCTTTCATCATTTTTCTGTGTTTTATGACTATCTGCAGAAGACAAATCTCAGAGTTGTACTCTGTGTAATACTTCGATAATAAAATGAGCCTTTGTAGGAATGATAGTGTTAATCACTGAGCTACAGTCAATAAACAGCATCCTAACACAGGTACTTGGATTGTCCAGGTGATCCAAAGGCCGCATGGAGAGCCGTTGAGATCGCATCCGCCGTAGACCTATTGTGGTGGTGGGCAAATTGCAGTGGGTCCAGGACCTTGCTGAGGCAGAAGATGATTCTACCCATGACCACCTCTCAAAGCATTTCATCACTGTTGCAGTACGTGCTACTGGACGATAGTCCTTAAGGCAGTTCATACTGCTCTTCTTGGACATTGGGAACAAACAGTTCTCAGAAGTCCACAGACGAATGTACTGCAGGGCAGCCCCAAAGGGAGGCACCAACCCCCAGTTGAGCATGGATGCCATGCCACACCACCTCCAATGTCTCTCCTCTTGGACTGCTGCATAGGCAAGACCACGGTCTAAGACATACTCCTAGCTACAACCGAGGCCATGCAGCTCGTTGGTCTCGCCAATAAACCACTGAACCAGAGTTGCAGTATTTTACATTACCAATGTCCAACAGAGTCTTGCAAATGCAAGAAAAATGTCCAAGAAAATCACTCGTTATTAGTCTGCACACTTCCTCTGTGCAACGACTCCAACGCCTTTCTGTAGCAGGCAACACAATCTGCACCAGATCAAACTCTTCTAGCTCCTCTGCCAACGTGCATCTGGCTGATGGGGTAGACCAGCAGTACTTGAAGTTCTTAATTTCCAGCATTATCTCATGGTTGTAAGAAAGACATTTTAAAAAGACTATTGGTTGGTCTCGGAGAGGTAGCTGTGTCCCAGCACGCTGCCTCTTACTGGAAAGGGCAGTGGACAACATGGCAGACAAGCTTGCTGACCATTGAGGCCACTAAGGGAAGGGCAAGAGCATAAATTGTAAAGTATTTCGGGCTAGTGGCAGTTCCAGCTACGTGGTCAAGTCCATTCTGGACCAAAACATAAGAACTGTGGTGCATTTTTGATCAGTTGCAAGACTCCACATCAGTACAACATCCAATCCAGAAAATAAAGGTGTTCCAAGTGGCTTATCTGGAATTATATAAAAAAAAAGCTCTACTCTTTCCAAGTTCATAAATATCTAAAAAACTTATCTTAGGCACATTTGCGCAAAGTTTCTGAAGAGAATGTGCTTGGTAAATGATCCATTCTTGTCAGTCCAGTAATGGAACAAGGGAGCTTTGGGTGACACAACAAGGCCAGTAGAAGACTCCAGTGCCCACTCTAGTAGCTCTGGAACATACGGGAATGAAAAATCCTGACCGATCATTTCTGTGGCACGACATCCTGCTCCTGCAAATAAGGAGCTCAGAAACATCACTGCTGTATGCAGTGCCTTGTGCATTTACATTTTACGCTGTTTATCTTTCCCCAGCTTGGGTATTTATTTAGAATGAAACAGAATCGATGCCAGCAACATCTGCTTGCACAGAAAGAAAAATGGGATACTAGCATTTAAACAAAAGCAATAATCCTGTCTAACTTTTCGCCTCTAAATTCACAAGGAAGTATAATGGAATTTAGTTTTCAAAAAATGTTTTAAAAAATGGTTGTTTTAGGATTAAAATGTAATTGATTCATATTATTTTAGTGATTAAATATAAGCAATCAAATTCATTCCTCTTTAGACAAACTTAGGTAAGCATGAAAAATCAGATCATGAGTAGAAAAAAAAAGGTTTACATGAATTTATAATGACGAGAAAAAGTGCTGGAGCAAATAAACAAATACTTTGGTTTTGTCTTCATGGAAGAATACACAAGTAACTGCAGAAAACGTATGAATCAAGATGCTAAGACAAAGGAGGAATAAAAGAAAATTCTTCATGTTTAAACAGTAGTGCTAGTGGTACTCAGCAGGCCAGGCAGCATCTACATGAAGAGGTAGAGTCGGTGTTTCAGGCCGAGACCCTTCGTCGAGTCCTGACGAAGGGTCCCGGCCCGAAACGTCAACTGTACCTCTTCCTATAGATGCAGCCTGGCCTGCTGCATTCATCAGCAATTTTTATGTGTTGCTTGAAATTCCAGCATCTGCAGACTTTCTCGTGCTAGTAGTATTAATGGGATTAAAATTGATAAATCCACAGAACCAAATAAACAGCATCTCTAAAACAGAAAACCAAGGGAACAGTGGATACAACACACAAAAAATTCTGGACTCAGCAGCCAGGCAGCATCTATGGAAAAGAGTAAACAGTCAACATTTCAGGTTGGGACCCTTCATCAGGACCAATGAAGGGTCTCGGCCTGAAATGTCGACTGTTTACGCTTTTCCATAAATCCTGCCTGGTCTGCTGAGTTCTCCCAGAATTTTGTCACGTGTTGCTTGCATTTCCAACATCTGCAGAATTTCTCTTCTTTGTGAAACAGTGGATGCATTGGTTGACACCTTCTGAAGTTCAATAGATTATGGAATTGTTCCGACAGACTGAAGATTGCCAAAAGGAACGCCACTACGTAGTGAAAGGAGAAAGAAAGGGAACAGTTTCAAACATTTTGTTAGCTTATTGTCAGTGCAATGAAAACTCTAGAGTTTATTATGCAGGTTATGATAACAGGACTCTTAGAAAATATCAACAGAGTTTAAATAAGTCAACATGGATTTGTGAAAGGATAATCACATAGACATGGGAAATCTGGATCTTCAGAAAGCCTTGACAGAAGATTCATGTAAGAAGTTAGTATGCAAAGTTAAAGTTGAGTTTATTGACATATGCACACGTTGTCAGACTGTCATATGCACATGTATACAAAGGTGCAATGAAAATCCTATTTGCAGCAACTTTACAGGCACACAGCACCGTTAAGAACCATTCACAAGAACAAAATAAAATTAATCATAAATTATGCAGGATTTCTACAGAAAAGAACACAGGATAGATTCATGAATGTTATATTGATACATATTGAAAATTGATTGATGGACGGAAACAGGCTCGGGATTAGATTGATCTTCTGGATGGTAGCAGGTGTACTCCAGAATCAGTATTGAGCCTCAGCTTTTCACAACATATACGAATAACTTGGATGATGGAATGTGATGTGATGATGTGATATTTAGAAACATAGAAAACTTACAGCATGAATACACGCCCTTCGGCCCACAAAGCTGTGCCAAACATGTCCTTACCTTTGAAATTACCTAGGATTACCCATAGCCCTCTACTTTTCTGAGCTCCACGTACCTGTCCAGGAGTTTCTTAAAAGACCCTATCATATCTGCCTCCGCCACTGTTGCCGGCAGCCCATTCCACTCACTTACCACTCTCTGCGTAAAAAACTTACCCCTGACATCTCCTCTGTACCTACTTCCAAGCACCTTAAAAATGTGCCCTCTCGTGTTAGCCATTTCAGCCCTGGGAAAAAGCCTCTGACTAACCACATGACCAATGCCTCTCATCATCTTATACACCTCTATCTGGTCCCCTCTCATCCTCTGTCATTCCAAGGAAAATAGGATGAGTTCACTCAACCTATTCTCATAAATATGTTCCCCAATCCAGGCAACACTCTTGTAAGTCTCCTCTGCACCCTTACTATGGTTTCCACATCCTTCCTGTAGTGAGGTGACCAGAACTGAGCACAGTACTCCAAGTGTGGTCTGACCGGGGTCCTATACAGCTGCAACATTACCTCTCAGCTCTTAAACTCAATCCTACGATTGATGAAGGCCAATGCACCGTATACTGTCTTAACCACAGAGTCAACCTGTGCAGCAGCTTTGAGTGTCCTATGGACTCAGACCCCAAGATCCCTCTGATCCTCCACACTGCCAAGAGTCTTACCATTAATACTATATTCTGCCATCATATTTGACCTACCAAAATGAACCACCTCACACTTAACTGGATTGAACGCCATCTGTTACTTCTCAGCCTAGTTTTGTATCCTATCAATGACCCACTGTAACCTCTGACAGTCCTCCACACTATCCACAACACACCCAACCTTTGTGTCATCAGCAAATTTACTAATCCATCCCTCCACTTCTTCATCCAGGTCACTTATAAAAATCACAAAGAGTAAGGGTCCCAGAACAGATTTCTGAGGCACACCGCTGGTTACCGACCTCCATGCAGAATATGACCTGTCTACAACCACTCTAAGCCTTCTGTGGGCAAGCCAGTTCTGGATCCACAAAGCAATGTCCCCTTGGATCCCATGCCTTACATTCTCAATAAGCCTTGCATGGCGTACCTTATCAAAAGCCTTGCTGAAATCCATATACACTACATCTATGGTTCTACCTTCATCAATGTGTTTAGTCACATACTCAAAAAATTCAATCAGGCTCGTAAGGCACGATCTGCCTTTGACAAAGCCACGCTGACTATTCCTAATCATATTATGCCTCTCCAAATGTTCATAAATCCAGCCACTGAAGTAAGACTCACTGGTATATAATTTCCTGGGCTATCTCTACCCGCTTTCTTGAATAACAGAACAACATCCACAACCCTCCAATCCTCTGGAACCTCTCCTGTCCCCATCAATGATGCAAGGATCATCACCAAAGGTTCAGCAATCTCCTCCCTCGCTTCCCATGGTAGCCTGCGGCACATCTTGTCTGGTCCCAGTGACTTATCCAACTTGATGCTTTCCAAAAGCTCCAGCACATCTTAATATCTACATACTCTAGCTTTTCAGTCCGCTGTAAATCATCCCAACAATCGCCAACATCCTTTTCCATAGTGAATACTGAAACAAAGTACTCATTAAGTACCTCTGCTATCTCCTCCAGTTCCATTCACACTTCTCCACTGTCACACTTGATTGGTCCTACATTTTCAATGACAATTTCTACATTTATCAATGACAACTTAGACATGGGTGAAATTGAGAGTTGGAGGGAGAGTGCAAATGAGCTTCAAGGTAACTGAGATATGGTGAGGAAGTGAATAAATGCAGCAAAATGAATGGATTGTGAAGTTACTTCACCCTGAGAGGAAGAACAGAAAGAATGGTGACTAATTGGGAAATGCCGATTGACAGAGGAACCTGGTTGTCCTTGTACACAAGTCACTGAAAGGGAGTGTGCAGGTGCAAAAAGCAATGAAGACAACAAATAGTATATTAGCTTTTATTAAGTACAAGAGTATGGATATCTTACTACAATTATATAACACCTAAGTGAGACCACACCTGGAGTAGCATGTATTGTTCTGGCCTTCAAATCTAAGATACACTTGTGCAGCAGATGCTACTAGACCAACTCCAAGGATGGTAGGACTGTGATACAAGGAGAGACCATAAGACGATAAGACATAGGAGCGGAATTAAGCCATTCAGCCCATCAAGTCTGCTCTGCCATTCCATCATGGTTGATCCCAGATCCCACTTGACCCCATACACCTGCTTTCTTGCCATATCCTTTGATGCCCTAACCAATCAGGAAACTATCAACTTCCACTTTAAATATACCCATGGACTTGGCCTCCACTGCAGTCTGCGGCAGAGCATTACATAGATTCACCACTCTCTGGCTAAAAGAATTCCTCTTTACCTCTGTTCTAATAAGTCACCCCTCAATTTTGAGGCTGTGCCCTCTGGTTCTGGATACTCCAATCATAGGAAGCATCCTCTCCATATCCTCCTTATCTACTCCTTTCAGCATTCGGTAGGATCCCCATGCATTCTTCTAAATTCCATTGAGTACAGGCTCGAAGCTACCAAATGCTCTTCAAACATTAACCCTTCACTCCTGGAATCATCCTCGTGAACCTCCTCCAGACTCCTTCCAATGTCAACAGATCCTTTCTGCGATATGGGGCCCAAATCTGTTGACAATACTCCAAATGAAGCCTGACTAGTGACTTACAAAGCCTCAGCATTATCTTCTTGATTTTATATTCTACTGCCTTTGAAATAAGTGTCAACATTGCATTTGCCTTCTTTACCACAGGTTCAACCTGTAAATTAACCTTCTGGGAGTCTTGCAGAGGGCTAAGTCCCCTTGCACTTGAGTAGAGGTTAGATCTACTCAGCCTGTATTTACAAGGTTTTAGAAGAAAGACAGCGGCTCTCACTGAAACTCAAAATTCTGAATGGGCTTGTCAGGCTGGCTGCATACAGATGATGTTCTGAGCAATAATATCCAGAAAAAGTAGTCACAATGCCTAGAAATGAGAGGAAGAAGAGGTAGTGAAACTATTCTATCTTCCATGGCAGAAAATGGACAGATTTTTCGACAGGAAAGAAAACAAAGTGTATGGGGAGAACACTGAAAGATGGTTTCACAATAAAGGAGCAGCCATGATAAACAGACTCATCTTCCCATTTTTCCACATTGCTATGTTTCTGCAATAAAACTGCAAAATACCTCACATTTTGCCAGACTTCAATAATTCCCTTAAGGAGTGCAGAACGGTCAGTACCTAAATCCAACTTTCCTGCAATACAATTCAATGAAATGTCAGTAGAATGACCAATCTAACATGATGGTCCATGGCATCCTCTGCTGCCTCATATCCCATCTGGGTAGCCTCCAACCTGACAGCAAGAACATCGATTTCTCTGATTTCCCGTCATTTCTCACCCCCCCCCACCTATTCTGACTCCCCTCATACCCCTTCTCTTCTCCTCACATACCTCCCTCCAGTGCCCCTCCTCCTTTTTCTCTCTTGGTCCACTCTCCTCCCTGATCAGATTCTTTCTTTTTCAGCTCTTTATCTTTTCTACCTACAACCTCCCAACATATTACTTCATCCACCCTCCCCCACCCACTCACCTTCCCCCTCACCTGGCTTCACCTACCACCTTGGATTTGCACGCCTTCCCTTCCCCCACCACCTTATTCTGGCTTCCTCCCTCCTTCTATCTAGTCTTGATGAAGGGTCTAGGCCCGAAATATTGACTGTTTATTCCATTCCATAGAAGCCACCTGATGAGCTGAGTTCCTCCAGTATTTTGTGTGCATTAATCTGGATTTCCAGCATCTTTAGAGTCACTTCTGTTTAAGATTCACTGCAGTAACCTACATTTTCACAGAGAGTTTCAAACATGACCTACTTTCAATACTTTCATGCTACTCAGGAAGGAATATTGCACACATATATAATGCAAACTCCAATACAGAAGATTGTACACCATTAACTCACACTGAGCATGTGGTCACCAACACATTAAAAGCATAACCATTCAGTTAACATCCCATCAAAAGTGAAAGCATTATCAAATTTCTAAATAACTGAATTATCAATGACACCTTGAAGAACTTCAAGCAACACACACAAAATGCTGGAGGAACTCAGCAGGCTAGGCAGCATCTATGGAAAAAAGTAAACAGTCGACGTTTTGGGCCGAAACCCTTCAGCAGGATTGAGAGTTGGTCGGATTTCCAGCACCTGCAGATTTTCTCTTGTTTACAAATACAGATCGCAAATCAAAGCAATGGCAAGTAATTTATTTATTTTGCTTTTTCCAAGCTTAGATCTTTGTTCATGCATCAAGATTTATTTTGACTGATTAGTGATCATTAGACTGCTTTGGATAACCAGTAGTTAATAAATAATTCAGTCATTTTTAACCACACATTTCCAATGAATCTTGCCTAATCATAAACATAATTTTAAAATCTGACAGTACAGGACTCCATAAGGCTTAATTTGCAAGGTGAGTTGGTGATAAGGAAGGCAAAAACGATGTTAGCATTTATTTTGAGAGGACTGGAATATAAAAGCAAGAATGTAACTGTAACCGGGTGACCATAGAATATCATTTTTTATTGTTAAAGTGCACTTATGTATTCATCTTGATAATGCTAAAATAGCAACCTGTGCCTTTAAGAGAAAACGGTGATGTCATTTTGTATGAGTGGAGTAGAACAAAGAGTTGCCATGTTCTAGAAAGGATAACGTTCGAATGCTTTTCCCAGGTTTGGTGATGAAAGGTAAAATAATATTTGATAATATCCATGTAATTTTGTTTATACTTGTTTGCAAATCTAGAATACCAATAATTTGATGTGTTTCACGTGTTTAGATTTTCACCAGTAAATTGATCAGCGCTGGATAGCGTGATTACGAGGTTCCTTAATCAGCCTACTAGGTTAGTCTTTTTAGTAATTCAACTGCAAGGCAATCTACCGTAAAAGTTTATTTGGCTTTCTTCACTGTTTCATAACCGAATGTGAATGTAACATAGTAATGTGAATGTATTAATCTCTGTTCACGCAATGTGAGCGAGGAGAACTCATTTCGAGGTCTAGCCTATATGTGTTTGGAAGTTAAGCACGTGTGTGCCAAATGTGAGTATATCTCTTTGCTGAGATGAGATGTATCTATTCATATTTTTGATGTTATGTATACGGTACAAGCTTTCTTCACCACCATATCCACATGAGATTCCACCATATCCACATGAGATTCCACCTTCAGGGAACTGTGCACCATTATTCCTAGATCTCTCTGTTCTACTGCATTCTTCAATGCCCTACCATTTACCGTGTATGTCCTATTTTGATTCGTCCTACCAAAATGTAGCACCTCACTTCTATCAGCATTAAACTCCATCTGCCATCTTTCAGCCCACTCTTCTAACTGGCATAAATCTCTCTGCAAGCTTTGAACACCTGCTTCATTATCCACAACACCACCTAACTTAGTATCATCTGCATACATACTAATCCAATTTACCACCCTATCATCCAGATCATTAATATATATGACAAACAACATTGGACCCAGTACAGATCCCTGAGGCACACCAGAAGTCACCGGCCTCCAACCTGGCAAACAGTTATCCACCACTACTCTCTGGTATCTCCCAACCAGCCATTGTTGAATCTATTTTACTACTTCAATATTAACACCTAACAGTTGAACCTTCCTAACTACCCTTTCGTGTGGAACCTTGTCAAAGGCCTTACTGAAGTCCATATAGACAACATCCACTGCTTTACCCTCGTCAACTTTCCTAGTAACCTCTTCAAAAAATTCAGTAAGATTTGTCAAACGAAACCTTCCACGCACAAATCTATGTTGACTGTTCCAAATCAGACCCTCCCTATCCAGATAATTATATATACCATCTCTAAGAATACTTTCCATTAATTTACCCACCACTGACGTCAAACTTACAGGCTGATAATTGCTAGGTTTACTCTTAGAAGCCTTTTTAAACAATAGAACGACATGAGCAATACGCCAATCCTCCAGCACCATCCTCATTTCTAATGACATTTGAAATATTTCTGTCAGAGCCCCTGCTATTCCTACACTAACTTCCCTCAAGATCCTAGGGAATATCCTTTCAGGACCCAGAGACCTATCTGCTTTTATATTCCTTAAAAGCGCCAGTACTTCCTCTTCTTTAATCATCATAGTTTCTATATCTTCCCTATTTGTTTCCCTTACCTTACACAATTCTATATCCTTCTCCTTCGTGAATACCGAAGAAAAGAAATTGTTCAAAATCCCCATCTTTTTTGGCTACACACATAGCTGTCCACCCTGATTCTCTAAGGGACCAATTTTATCCCTCATTATCCTTTTGCTATTAATACAACTGTAGAAACCCTTTGGATTTATTTTCACCTTACTTGCCAAAGTAACCTCGTATCTTCTTTTAGCTTTTCTAATTTCTTAAGATTTTTTTTACATTCCTTATATTCCTCAAGCACCTCATTTACTCCATGCTGCCTATATTTATTGTAGATATCTCTTTTTTACCAAACCAAGTTTCCAATATCCCTTGAAAACCATGGCTCTCTCAAACTTTTAGCCTTTCCTTTCAACCTAACAGGAACATAAAGATTCTGTACCCTCAAAATTTCACCTTTAAATGACCTCCATTTCTCTATTACACCCTTCCCATAAAACAAATTATCCCAATCCACTCCTTCTAAATCCTTTCGCATCTCCTCAAAGTTAGCCTTTCTCCAATCAAAAATCTCAACCCTGGGTCGAGACCTATCCTTCTCCATAATTATATTGAAACTAATGGCATTGTGATCACTGGACTCGAAGTGCTCCCCAACACATACCTCTGTCACCTGACCTATCTCATTCCCTAACAGGAGATCTAACACTGCCCTCCTCTAGTTGGTACCTCTAGGTATTGCTGCAAAAAAATATCCTGCACATATTTTACAAACTCCAAACCATCCAGCCCTTTTACAGTATAGGCTTCCCAGTCTATGTGTGAAAATTAAGATCTCCCACAATCACAACCCTGTGCTTACTACAAATATCTGCTATCTCCTTACAAATTTGCTCCCCTAATTCTTGCTCCCCATTAGGTGGTCTATAATACACCCCTATAAGTGTTACTACACCTTTCCCATTCCACAATTCCACCCAAATAGCCTCCCTAGACGAGCCCTCTAATCTATCCTGCCAGGGCACTGCTGTAATATTTTCTCTGACAAGCAATGCAAAAACTCCCCCTCTTGTCCCTCTGATTCTATCACACCTGAAGCAATGAAATCCAGGAATATTTAGTTGCCAATCACATCCCTCCTGCAACCATGTTTTACTAATAGCTACAACATCATACTTCCAGGTGTCAATCCATGCTCTAAGCTCATCCACCTTTCTTACAATGCTCCTAGCATTAAAATAAATACATTTAAGATATTTTCCACCTCTTACTCTCTGTTGATCAGTGACGGTACAAATAACTTTACTATCTTCTTTTTCTTCCTTCTCTCCTACATCTGTTCCTACACTCTGGTTCTCCTCCCCCCTTATAATGGCGAGAGCTGTTTTTTAAAAAAATTCATGTTGTTATTTTTATTTTGATATCCCTTTCTGCAATAAAAGATCTAAAACAAATAAAGAGATTTAAGACCCGAAAAAGTATTTGTTCTCCCATGTGTGTATTATTTTCCAGGCTACATAATGCTGAGGCTTTATAAGGGATTGGTCAGACCTCACTTGGTGTATTGTGAGGCAGTGTTGGACCTCTTAACCAAGAAAAGATGTGCTGGTATTGGAGAGGGTCCTGAGGAGATTCACAAGAATAAGACCAGAAATAAAAGGGTTAACATATGAGGAGCTTTTGAAAGCTCTGGTCCTATATTCCATGGAGTTTAAAATAATGAGGGGAAATCTCTTTCAAACCTATCACATATTGAAAGGCGCACATAGAGTGGATGTGGAGAGGCTATTTCAAAATCAGATTCAAGTTCAATATCACTGGCACACATCATGAATTTTGCTGGTTTCCAGCAGCAGTACATTATAAGACTTAATAAAATATAAATTACAATAAGAAATATATATATATTTGAAGGGATATACATGGGATCACTGCCCATTCAGAAATCTGATGGCAGAGGAGATGCTGTTCTTGAAAGGTTGAGTGTGTGTGTTCAGGCTTCTGTATCTCCTTTTTGATGGTAGCAATGAGAAGAGTGCGTGTCCTGGGTGATGGGGGTCCTAAATGAATGATGCCGCCTTTTTGAGGCATCGTCATTTGAAGGTGTCCTCAATGCTGGGGAGACTGGCATCCATGATAGAGCTGGCTGAGTTTGCAACTATCTGCAGCTTTCTTTCCAATCCTCTGCAGTGACCCCTTCAATAATGCAACCAGTTAGAATGCTCTCCACAGCAAATTTGGAGAGTCTTTGATGACATGCCAAGTCTCCCCATATTTCTAATGAAATACAGGCACTGCTATGGATTCTTTCTAATTGCATTAACACATTGGGCCCAGAATAGATCTTCACAGATGCTGACACCCAGGAACTTTAAACTGCTGACCCCTTCGACTGCTGTTCCCTCGACTTTCCCATCCTGAAATCCACAATTAATCCCTTGGTTTTATTGATGTTGAGTGCAAGGTTGGTGCTGTGACACCATTCAACCAGCTGATTTATCTCACTCCCGCATGCTTTCTCGTCACCACCTGAAATTTTGTCAATAGTTGCAACATGGACAAATGTATCGACGGTGTTTGAGCTGTGCCAACTCACACAGCCGTAGGTTAGAGAGAGTAGTGCAGTTGTCTAAGCGTGCATTTTTAAGCTGCTCCAAAGTTAATTGTCAGTGAGGATATGTCATTTCCAATCCTCACTAACTGCTCACCTGATGAGGAAGTCAAGGATCCATTTGCAGAGGGAGGTACAGAGACCCAGTGTTCCTATGTTGGGGGAATCTAGAAGTAAACGGCACAGCCTCAGAACAGAAGAATGTCCCTCAAGAACAGATGAAGGGGATCTTTTTTAGCCAGACGGTGGTGTATCTGTGGAATTCATTGCCACAGATGGCTGTGGAGGCCAAAATTATTGGGTATATTTAAAGAGGAGGTTGATAAATATTAGTAAGGGTGACAACCTTCATGATGAGAAGGAAGGAGAATGGTGTTAAGCGGGATAATAAATCAACCATGATGGAATGGCAGAGCAGACTCAATGGGCTGAATGGCCTACTTCTGCTCCTATGTCTCATGGTCTGATGGTCAAACTCACAGTTTTTAAACCAGTTATATTATTTGGTGAATCCTATCTTCCAATATTATATTTGGTCGCATTTTGCCAATGTTTCTTTTTACATTTCATCCATAAAAATACAGCTATTTCTAAGCTATGCAAACAATTCACATGGAGTTATAAAGTACAGTTTCAGACTAATAAGTAAAACAAAAATAATTCTGAACAAAAATATTTGCATAGGCAAAGTGTCTCTAAAACTTGAGGCTCCGCTACAGCATAATAGTCATCATAAACAATGTTTTTCTTTGAAATATTAGCCAATAAATTTTCTTGAAATAAGTGAACCAGCAGTCAATTGAGGCAACACTTATACAAAAGACTGATATATCTGTGAGCCAATCATTTAGAAAAGATTACCATGGTATATGTCTAACATTTAATACTTAAAAATAAATGGATTAGAGGATCTTAATACTTTAGTTTAAAAGAGGAAACACAACTTGATGAGTTTGTTTAGAACGCTGACCAATTTTTCCAAGGGTAAGATTTCAGCAATAACTGTCATCCAACCACTAATTAGAATCTATTTCTAGTACGTATAATTGAAACAGCTTATAACAAAACAAAGAATAAAGCTTATAGTTATGCTGGATGAATGACAAAAATGTCCTTCCCCCAACTTTGGCTCTGATATATTGTTCATAAATAGCTTTAGCTGCAAGTAAATCGGAACCAGTAAAGATCTGAAACCCTCCCAAACTCTCCCACCACATTTTGAAGTGACCTCCAATAGGAAGTACCTAACAAACATGTTGCTAGCCAGTTAAAAATGCTTTGAAGCACAAAGGTACAAAGAAACTAAAGAAATGAGGTAATGAAATTAAATTCCAAAATGAAAAAAGGATGGAAAAGAGCAAGACTTAAGAAGCAACTAAATCTTTTAGTTTGTCAAGGCAGAATCCCACGGGGCTCCAATGAATGGACTTCTGTTAAAATACCTAAAAGTTGGCACAACAACAGGAGACGGAAAGCTATGAAGCCTCCAGCGGCTGGCTTGCCAGATGGAAAAAGATGTAGTCTTAACTACATAAAAATGTTTGGAAGGAAAGTTATCTGAAAACAAAAACTGTGAATATGTAAACTAGGATAAGTTCAGTCAAATGATTCAAGGCAGTATAAATCAGAGAAATATAACTGTGATAACTACTTGCTATTCTGTACATAAAATAAATAAATAAATAAATAAATAAATTTAAACAAGATGCCGCCAGTAACTGGCGACTCTGCGCATGCTCTCCCGAGCAAACTGCCCTCTACACCATCCTATACCCAAGAAACCCTTCTAAACTTTCAATCTGCTACATCTAGCAAGATAAACAACACCCTAGCAAAGCTACTGACCCAGCTGGAGACCACCGTGCCAGAATTGCTTCCTGAACTCCGGATCGCACCTGGACCGGACCAGCAAGGCCTGGTCCGAGGCCCACCACGTTCCCGGACACCCGCAGTCTGCTACCATGCCGGAGTGCTTGGAGACACAGCCCATTCTGACCAGCACCTCCCCGGAGCAGACGACCACACAGAAGTGATGTTGGAGACATCAAGGTGCCCCAGACACTTCCGTGGAGCAACCATCGTAAAGCCCCGTTGGTGGACATCCACAGCTGCCGGAAGTGAGGCCTCCGCCGTCGACCTCGGAAATCGAGCCCAAGGCTCGGCTGGAGCAGAGGCCTCTGCAACCGTGACTCAGCTTACGGACTTGTTTCAGCCAGCAGTGCGGCCCTCTGGGATTAAGTGTCGGCTTCGGGACCCAACAAAATCAACAGCCCGGGCCCCCGGCAGCTGGAAGTGACAGCGGAGCCTCCCCCGTCACTCAGTCTGACCCGGAGCGCCCGATGACGCGACCCGCCAATTGATCCCTGCGGGACACGTCCACCAACCTCAAACAGCTGACAACAACACACTGCATCAATGGAAACCTGGAAAGATGCACTATTTACTGAGGAAGTGTGGGAAAAGAGCTGGGCTGCTGGTCAAATTGAAGCTGAGGGGCTTCAGGGTCCCTATGCTCACTATCCTACTAGCTAATGTGCAAGCCATAGAGAACAAGGTGGATGATCTTAAAGGGAGACTCACCTACTGCAGGGAGATGCAGAACTGCTGTGTATACTGTTTCGCCGAGACCTGGCTCTCCCCTGCCACCTCCGACTGTGCCAACTGACCGGAGGGATTTTTGATCCGTCCGATGGACCACACGGCATCTTCGGGCAAGACAAGGGGAGGTGGTGTATGCCTACTGATCTACACTGCATGGTGCTCGGACACAGTGGCACTGACAAGCTCCTGCAGCCCGGACCTGGAACACCTGTCGGTGAAGTGTCGTCCCTACTATCTGCCATGGGAATTCATCTCGGTCATACTGACAGTGGTCTACGTTCCCCCCGCAGGCGGAGGTGCAGTGTGCTCTGAACATACTGTATGCCAACATCAGTGAACTTGAGACCAGGTATCCGGAGGCTTTGCTCATTACATCCGGGGACTTTAACCAGGCCAACCTCAGAAAGGCACTGCCAAAGTTATACCAACATGTCCCCTGCCCCACTAGAGGTCCAAATATAGTTGACCACTGCTACACAGCAGTCAAGGATGCCTACTGTTCCGTCCCACGACCTCACTTTGGAAAATCGGACCATAAGGCCGTACTCCTCCTCCCGGGCTTACAAACAGAAACTGAAGTGGGAGGTCACGGTGTCAAAAGTGGAGTCGCATTGGATGGAGGAAATGGATGAGGTCATCCGTGACTGCTCTGTATCGGTGGACTGGTTAGTATTCAAGGACTCGGCAGCTAACCTCGATGAGTATGCCTCAGCTGTCACGGACTTTATTTGGAAATGCACGGAGGACTGTGTGTCTCGCAAGACTATCCGAGTATTCCCTAACCAGAAACCTTGGATGAATTATGAGGTCAAGCCCCTTTTAAAGGCTAGAGCTGCAGCTTTTAGGTCCGGGGATACCAGTCGCTACACGGAATCCAGGCCTGAACTCCGGAAAGCCATTAAGGGCGCCAAGAGGCAATATCGAGCAAAGTTGGAAGCCAAGGCTGACCAGTGGGATGCCACTAGACTATGGCAGGGTCTAAATGAGATCATTGGGCGCAAAGAAAAGGCTGGGAATATCAACAACTGTGGCGCTTCTCCTCCTGACGAATTTAACATATTCTACGCAGATTCCAACAGAAGAGGAGCGTCTTGCTCCCTCCAGATGAACTGGACCTGGTGGGATCGAGATTCATCGTCACTGAGGAGGACATTAGAAGGGGCTTCCTGAAGGTAAATCCAAGGAAGGCGACGGGCCCAGATGGCATCCCGGGACGGGTTCTCCGGGCCTGTGCAAGCGAGCTAGCTGGAGTGTTTGCTGACATCTTCAACTGCTCCTTGCTTCAGTCTAAGGTCCCCTCATGTTTAAAGAAGGCAACGATAACCCCAGTGCCGAAGAAGAGCAAGGTGGCATGCCTGAATGGCTATCGACCTGTGGTTCTGACATCAATTGCTATGGAGTGCTTCAAGCGATTGGTTATGGCACACATCAACCACAGCCTACCGGTCAACCTCGACGCTTTGCAATTCGCCTACCAGAGCAACAGGTCAACGGCAGATGCCATTTCTCTGGCCCTACATTCCTCCTTAGAACACCTGGAGAATAAAGACACATATGTAAGGCTCCTTTTCATTGACTACAGCTCTGCCTTTAATACCATCATTCCAAATAAACTGATTCTTAAGCTCCGGAACCTGGGCCTTAGCACTCAGGTCTGCAGCTGGATCTTCAACTTCCTCACAGACAGGACCCAGGCTGTAAAAATAGGGGACAAGTTCTCCTCTACAATCACTCTGAGCACCGGTGCCCCACAAGGCTGTGTACTCAGCCCCCTGCTGTACTCACTGTACAACCATGATTGTGTAGCCAAGTTTCCATCAAACTCAATATATAAGTTTGCTGATGACACAACAATCGTAGACCGTATCTCGGGCAATGATGAGTTTGAGTACAGAGAGGAAATTAAGAACCTGGTGGCGTGGTGCGAAGACAATAACCTATCCCTCAACGTCAGAAAGACGAAGGAATTGGTTGTTGACTTCCGAAGGAGTAGCAGACCGCATGACCCAATTTACATCGGTGGTGGTCAAAAGCTTTAAGTTCCTCGGGGTCAATATCACAAATGACCTGACTTGGTCCAAGCAAGCAGAGTCTACTGCCAAGAAGGCCCACCAGCGCCTTTACTTCCTGAGAAAACTAAAGAAATTTGGCCTGTCCCCTAAAACCCTCACTAATTTTTATAGATGCACCGTAGAAAGCATTCTTCTAGGGAGCACCACAACCTGGTATGGAAGTTGTCCTGTCCAAGACCGGAAGAAGCTGCAGAAGATCGTGAACACGGCACAGCACATCACACAAACCAATCTTCTGTCCTTGGACTCACTTTACACCGCACGCTGTCGGAGCAGTGCTGCCAGGATAATCAAGGACACGACCCACCCAGCCAATACACTTTTCGTCCCTCTTTCCTCCGGGAGAAGGCTCAGGAGCTTGAAGACTCATACAGCCAGATTTGGGAACAGCTTCTTTCCAACTGTGATAAGACTGCTGAATGGATCTTGACCCGGATCTGGCTGTACCCTCCAAATATCCCGACCTGCCTCTCGGTTTTTTTGTACTACCTTTCTTTCCATTTTTTTGTTTTCTATTTATGATTTATTATTTAAATTTTTAATATTTACTATTGATTTGTAATCCAGGGAGCGGGAAGCACAGAATCAAATATCGCTGTGATGATTGGACGTTCTAGTATCAATTGTTTGGCAACAATAAAGTATAAAAAAAAACAGCCAGAAATAACAGATAAAAATCCCAAAAATCTAATTAATAATAATAAATCCCACAAGATACATATGGAAACTTAGTTTGATAAAACATTATTCCTAAAATCTTAGCCAGAATTCCATTTCCTTCAGAACTGATCTAAAAAATGGCTATATTTTTTCCTCTTGTTGATGAACTAAAAAAACAAAAAAAAGCTGGAAATACCCAGAAGTTCATGCAATTAATTTCTGTGCTTCTAACGATGCAGGCCGTCCGACCTGCAGAGTATTTCTGGCTTTACTGTTTTCATTCTCAGATTAGAAGTACAGGGAGAACGTTAATCCTTTTCTAACTATTGACTGGCTTTCTACATTTAGTTTTCCTCTTTCATTCAATGGTTGAAGAAATTGTTCTATTATCTTGCAAAACTAAAGGCCGTACTTCTTGAAAAATCAACTATGCTTCCAAAACTTGATAAAAGATAAACTTATTTTGTCAGACGGCTACACAAATTTAACAGTGAAATAAAAGATGGCATTCATAAACTAATTTCCATATAGTACCATTTTGCAAAGGGAATATTAATTTTATTCAATGTATGACTCAGTTTAGACTTCCACATAATTGAATTACATCATCATTACAAGAATATGAATGAAAATTTAAGTTCACGCCAGAGAATAGCTTAATCACAATGATAAAATGATGCAGTTCTATTGATCATTTCACTCTAAATAAACATGGAGCTGAGACTACCACAAAGATAGACAGAATTTGGTATAATGAATTGTTTCCTAAGTGGTTGTTATTTTGCAGCAACGCCAAAGACAAACCAAGACACTAAAACTAATCTCTCAGTTAATACTACATTAGTAATTTTAATTAAGCAGATTGTTTATGTTTTGAGAGTTAGACTCAGTGCAATCCAAGACAATTAGGACTGTAAACACCTGTAAGTGTAACGATGTGAGATGAAGTAAATAAAATCCCCGGTTCAGAGGAGGAGGAAAATATATGACTGGGGTTGAGGTTGGTGTTGTCACAATTGGGGTGGGAGGTGGAGAGAGAACAAGTGGTAAAAAGGAGGTTGGAAAGACAATGTTTCCTTAAAGTTCTTGAATTACATACTCGTCGTACACTTGCTTGATGTATCAATGCCAAGTTATCACCTCATGACTAAAATTTCTGAGGCAAAACATGCTATTGCATTATTTTTGAGCATGCTAAAATGGGAAAAAGAGTAAGTTAGTTGGTTCTGTTCTGCCGTCTGATATGACTACAGCTAATCATCCAGATCAAAACCATATTCTGTCTCACCCTCATACTCCGTGTTGTCCTGTGCCTGGAAAGCTATCCACCTCTTTTTAAATGTATTCAGAAACTTGGGCACCACCACTTTCCATAGTAGAAGTTTTCCAATGGTCACCACTCTTTAAATGAAGAAATTTATCATCTCAGTGCAAAATGCTTTGTCCTATATTAGATGTGATTCCAGATACAAGAGCCCTCAGCCAGGGGAAATGTGCTCCCTGTATCCAGTATCTCGAGCACCATCAGAACTCTGTTCTGTTAGTTTCTTAAATTTCAGTCATTACAGGCAGTATCAACCAACCTTTCCTCCTGTGATGGATTCTCCATCCCAGCTGTGTGACTGGCGAGCCTTCCCTACACACTCTCTACAGCAAGGATACCTTTTAAGTAAAGGGAACTTACTAAATGTGGGTTCACCATGGTACTGCATAAACATAGCAAGGAATCCTTGTTCCCGTATCAAAAACCTCTTGTATTGAAGGCTATGAGTCCATTCTACTTCATTGCTTTCTGCTCTGCATATTTACTTTTGTGATGGGAATAGGTTTGCTGACCGTGAAGTTTGAAACTCAAATGAAGATCCTAGGCCCCATCTGATATAGATTGCAAAGGGTACCTTCACCAAAGGGAGATCATACTCTAGCCACGGCTAGATCACTTCCCTGTTTATCCTCCACAGTGGGCTCAGCTGACAATACCCACTATTTGAGCAGTGGTTTCCCACTCCCTACCAAGGAGTAGAAACACACAGCTAACAAAGTAGTTTAAACGCAATTCATTTATTTTTAGTGATTGACATTTAAATTTAGATCATCATCATCATCGGGTGCCATGCCCAGTTTGAGCTTTGACTGCAATGGCCCACACACTCCTGTTTCGGGTCAAGTGGATCAATTCATTGGTATTCTTTTCCAATTCTCTGGCTGCTGTCTCCATCATCATTTGTCTTTGTCTTCCTCTTGCTTTCTTCCCTTCAATCTTTCCCATAATTACCGTGCATTCTAACTCCACTTTCCTAATCACACGTCCGATGAAGTTACGTTGCCTTTTCATGATCTCGTACATTACTTCTCTTTTTGTGTTTGCTCTGTTCATGATATCCTCGTTAGATATTCATTTCGTCCATGATATTATTTGCATCCTCCTCAAAAATCACATTGTAGTGCTGATGAAGGGTCTCGGTCCGAAACGTCGACTGTATCTCTTCCTAGAGGTGCTGACCTGCTGCATTCACCAGCAACTTTTATGTGTGTTGCTTGAAATTCCAGCATCTGCAGATTTCCTCGTGTTTGCGTTTCTGCTGCTTCAATTCGTTTCCTCATGTCCAGCATTCTGAGCCATATAACATCACTGGATAAACGTAACATTTCAGTACTCTGAGGCGGGTTTTCATGCCTAGTTTAGTATTGGTCAGTATACTCTTCATTCTCATAAAGGTGTCTTTTGCCATCCCTATTCTTCTTTTGATTTGCAAGGTGCACTTGTCATCTGACGTCACCCAGCTTCCAAAGTAGTAAAAGTTCTTTACTTGTTTTATGTCTTCCCCATTCATTCTCAGCCTGCAGATAGGGTTCTCCTTCTTTTTGGATATCACCATACATTCTGTCTTTTTGCAATTGATAGATAGACCCATTTTTGCACTTTCTTCAACAATTATATCAATTAAGATTTGTAGTTCTTCCTCTGTACTTGCAATTAACACAGTGTCATCTGCATATCTGAAATTATTGATGTTTTCACCACCAACTTTGATTCCCAAGATGTCTCTTATTTTTTTGTAATATCGTTTCACTTTACACATTAAATAAATCAGGGAGAAAACACAACCTTGTCTAACGCCTCTCTTGATTTTCGTAAACTGACTCACATCATTTGTAAACTGACTCCATCTATTCTTACAGTGGCAATTTGTTCCCAGTACAGATTTCTGATTAGGCGGAGGTCTTTCGAATCTAGATCTAGAGTTTTCTATAATACTTCAAATAACTTATTGTGCTTCACTTTATCAAATGCTTTTGTGTAGTTGATAAAACAAACAAACAAATCTTTTTACACTTGAATAACTTGTTCTGATAGTATCCTTAACATCAATATTGCATTTCTTGTACTTTTGTCTTTCACAAAACCACATTGTTCTTTGCCTATTTCAGCTTGTATCTTACTTTTAGCTCTTGTCATCAAAATTCTTAGAAGTATCTTGGTGATATGACTCATTAAACTTATGGTC
Source organism: Mobula birostris (assembly GCF_030028105.1). Lineage (NCBI taxonomy): Eukaryota > Metazoa > Chordata > Chondrichthyes > Myliobatiformes > Myliobatidae > Mobula > Mobula birostris. The sequence goes on from NC_092375.1 coordinate 157,909,194, forward strand.
CTATGTAATTCACATTCTATTGCTCCAGCTTTCTTAGGAAGAGTGATAAATACTGATTTTTTCATCTCTTCTGGTACTATTCCAGTCTCATAAATGTCATTGATTAAATCAGTAAGTTTTTCAATTCCATAATCTTCAAGAGCAATAATTTGCTCTATTACTAATTCATCAAGACCTGCTGCCTTTCATTTCTTCATCTTATTTATTGCATTACGAACTTCAAATTTTAAAATACTAGGACCTTCAATGTTTTTCTTAATTTCTGGTTTTTCGCCTTGATCGTCTTCAAACAATTCCTGAATATACTCAGCCCATCTGTTCATAATCTCATCTTTTTTCATGATGATGGTACCGTCCTTTGCTTTCAAACATCCACCTGAAGAACAGAGGAGCTTTTTACCAGTGATATTCTTGATTTGTTGATGTAACCTTTTTGGATCAGTAATAGGGATTGTTTCTATTCACTCACATTCCTGGTTTAACCATTCTTCTTTGGATAATTTAAATTTAGCCAAGGTTCTTAAAATACATTTAAAACTCAGAGTTTTTCTACCTAATAAAAGATTCTCAAATTACAAATGATTTCTAAAACACAAGGATTTCCAAATCACAGGTACAATTCCTATAAGCTAAAACAAAAACAGACCGATAATTTGCAGGTGAACAATTCATCCATTACAGAAATTGAAAGCAGAAAAATGAATTCTAGTTAACATTGTATTTCTGCAATTCTTCTTACCATTCCTAACAAGCATGACTTCTCTCTTACATTTATACTGGTTTTTTGCTACTTGGTTGACCACACAGATTTTTTTTTTCTGGATACCTTTTCACACAGATGGTCTAAAAGCTTCTGGTGACAAATAACTCATACATTCAAAATTAATGTTGTGAAGACTGATTTGTCAGTATGCAAATCTGCTAACTATTGAAAGATCAGCAGTTTGATGTGCCAAATGATAGTATCAATCTAGTCTGCAAACTTAGCCAGTCTTGTCCAGATTGATACAGGCTATCTGTCTTACACTCATTTCATGAACAGACAGCCCTGTGCCATGGGCCAGCAGTCTGTGTTTGATAGACAGTACAGTTTGTTTGCAAAGCTCTCTTTTGAACATCAGACTGATTACTACTTGCCATTTATGTTAAGAACTGAAGACTGGCTCCTGCTTAAGACAAGAAGCTGAACAAACAATATTGGTTGGAAGTTTAACTTACGTAATAACAACTCTTTGATCTCTTGAAGTGTCAGCTTCAATATTAGAAAGCTGAGCTTGGCTAAAAGCACCCTCCTGGCCATGAACAATGAAAAACCATCGCACTTTCAATGACTAGGTATAGACCAACATTTTCTAATCTCATCAATTAAATAAAATTATCTTTCTTATTTCTCTTATCAAAGCACCAATTTCAAATTTATCCACATGATACTACATGTGCCATGATTTGGCCACTGTTGCAACTTCTCTTAAGCACCTTGAAGCCTTTTTATATCCTCCTCACAATTTGCAATCTTATCTAGTTTTGTGTTTTTGGTGAATTTAGGAATATGATGTTTGGTTCCATCATTCAAACCATTGATAAGTATATCTTACTGTGGCTCAGGCATTGATCACTGGGATACTCAACTAATCACTATCTGTCATCCAGAAAAAGACTCATTTATACCTAATCTGTTTCCTATACACCAATTCATTTTAAATTCAATCTCATGTGCTTTATTATTTCACAATAGCCTCTCATGAGGGTCTTTTTCAAAACCTAAATATCCACAGACAACACATCCATTATTTCTCATTTATCAATTCTACCAAATACTTTCTCAAGTAACTTCTTCTGAAAGAACTCAGCACAACTTCCCTTTTGAAAATTAATGTTAACTTTATATAATCATTCTATATATAAAAGTCTGTTAGATTCCAGGAAATCCCATGCTACTGGTGTTAGACAAACGACTCTGCTGTTTCCTGTTTTCGCCCTCACTCTTTTTAAAATTGTGGGGTTATGTTTGCCACCATTAAATGTGTAGAAGCCATTCCATAAACAAAAATTGAGGGAAGATAATAACTATTGCCTGCGCTATTTTCACAGGTACCCCTTTTAGCATTCTAGGATATAAATAATCTATTGCTTTCAATTCCATCAATTCTGCAGAACGCTTTTTTTTAAACTTCTTCGTTTTCATCAAAAATGGTTCCTTTGCATTTCTGGGAAGTTATTTGAATCCTTTACCCTGAAGACAAATCCAAAATATTTGCTTAGTATCTCTATGGTTTCTTTTACTCTCAGTATAATTTTTCCTCCTGGCTGAAAGGAGTCCACATTTGTCTTCAATAACTTTCTATTTCTTTCCACTTAACTGTAGAAGATTTTACAAGAACTTCTGTGCACCCTGCAAGCTGATTCTCATAGACTATTTTTGCTCATTTCTAGGTACTCTTTATGGTGAAGTCAATACTGCAATAATTCTCAGGCTTGCTAGGGAGCAGTATCTGAAATGGAGTCTCAATATACTTTATCATTATAACTTCATCTCCACAACAACAAATGCAGGCTTTGGATTTGGATTATGTGTGTGAATGCTTCTCAGAAACATCTCCTTTTTTCACCCAGTACTTTAGTTTTGACCCAACTTAAGCATAGGTGCTGCCTAGATTTTTTATTCATTAATTTGTAAATACCGTAAGACCATAAAGCATAGGAGCAGAATTAGGCTATTCTGCTCTGCCATTCTATCATGGCTGATCCTGGATCCTCCTCAACCCCATACACCTCCCTTCTCGCCATATCCTTTGATACCCTGAACGAACAGGAAACAGTCAACTTCCATCTTAAATATACCCACCGATTTGGCCTCCACCACAGTCTGTGACAGAGCATTCCACAAATTCACCACTCTCTGGCTAAAAAAAATTCCTCCTTACTTCTGTTCTAAAGGGTCACTCTTCAATTTTGAGGCTGTGCCCTCTATTTCTGAATACTCTCCACATTCACCATATCTAGTCCTTTCAATATTCAGTAGGTTTCAATGAGATCTCCACACATTCTCCTAAATTCCAGTGAGTACAGGCAACATGCTCCTCATATGTTAACATCTTCACTTCTGGAATTATCCTTTCTGAGATAAGGAGACCAAACTGTTGTCAATACTCTAAGTGCAATCTGACAAGAGTCTTACAAAGCTTCAGCATTATCTCCTTGCTTTTATATTCTATTCCCCTTGAAATAAATGCCAATATTGCATTTGCCTTCTTTATCACAGATGCAACCTATAAATTAACCTTCTGGGAATCTTGCATGAGGATTTCTAAGTCCCTTTGCACCTCTGATGTTTGAACCTTCTCCCCATTTAGATAACAGTCCACACTATTGTTCCTTTTACCAAAATACACTATCGTACGTTTCCCAACACTGTATTCCATCCGCCACTTTTATGCCAATTCTTCCAACTTGACTAAGTCCTGCTGGAATTGCATTGCTTCCTCAGCACTACTTACCCCTCCACCTATCTTTGCATCATCCACAAACTTTGCCACAAAGCCATCAATTCCATAATCTAAATCATTGACAATGTGAAAAGCAGTGGTCTGAGTTCTGACCCCTGCAGAACACCACTAGTCACCAGCGGCCAACCAGAAAAGGCCCCTTTTCTTCCCACTTGCTGCCTCCTGCCTGTCAGCCAATCCAAGATGATCTTCTTTTCTACTTCCACCTCAAGTATGGATCAATACACAGAAACTAAGGACAGAACAAGCTTCAAATAAGAATGACAGACAAGAAGGAGAAGAAATAAAAATCTATTTTTGTACTGTACTTTTTCATGGCCTCAGAACACCATAACTAATAAATTATAATTTTTCATGCTGTCTTCTGAGCAAATGTGGCAGCTAAATGTATAGGGCAAGGTCCAAGATCAGTGAATGATAAAAGTACCACTTAATCTCAGTAAGACATGGTTATAAAATAAAGACCAACACTATAATGATGTTTTTACCTCCATCCAATCAGAAGCAACACTGTGGCTCACTTTGAAATTATAGCATTAAGATGTCTACAAAAACAACCGAGAAAACTTGTACCTGGAATAATTCCAACTAATGGGCAACAATTGATTGGATGGAACTTGCAGAACGCATGCCCTGCATGTGCTCATTACTGTGGTAAACTCCAATCCCATACTCATCCAATGGAAATCCCTTAATACTAAAAAGATATTACCAGACAAACATGGCTCTGTCCCCACTGGTGAATTTCTATACTGAAGTAAGCCTTGAACAGTTAAATCCTAATACAGAGTCCAGTTTGATCCACAACATGAAAATGCAGAAATATAAATATAGGTAGTTAGCACATACCCCTGGCTTAATGGCTTTCAAAACTTTCTAAGAACTATGCAAGAGTTTGTCTTTGACATAAAGAAACTATCAAAATCTTCTGACATTAGTCAAATACTCATTATTGTGCAGCTAAAACAAACATTAAGTACTTACGTACAATTACAAAAGTAATTACCTCTAAGTAACTAAAACATTTAAAGAATAGTATCTAACTGTTAAGGTGTCATCATGTGAGCAGTTGCTCTATTTTATCCACCACAGGACGTTCAAGCAGACTTAACCTCCACTAAGAAATTCGATTTATCACTGGAGCAAATTAAAGACCATTTATGTATGGAATTATGGGTAATTCCAAATAAAGCCTGGTAAATTCTTCCCCAGTTCAATCACAGAGCAAAAGAAACCAGTAGACTGTATTTATTACATGACATTTAAAAAAAAATTTTCCATGCCTCTATCAAGATCGTCAGATAAAGTAATATTTAATAGCATAATTGCAAACAAATATTTCTATTGCTATATACTAGACTGCCTGAATATTAAAGTTGCTCAAATCCAACTCTTTATGTATATTTATGATAGAGGCCGATAAATTCTTGATTGGTCAGGGCATGAAGGGGTACGGGGAGAAGGCAGGAGATTGCAGCTGAGAGGAAAAATGGATCAGCCATGATGAAATGCAGAATCTACGGCCCAAATGGCCTAAAATTCTAGTCCATCCTAAACCCGTATGGTTTTATACTAAAGTTCTCAACTGTCTCCAGAGCCACAAGACTGTCAAGTCCTATGAGTCTTTTGAAATTCCAAGAGTCAATTTCAAGTCATCTGAATCCTTAAAGAATTTTTGTACAATGTCTGATGATTCCCAGATGTCAAAATAATGGCAGAAGGTTAGCCATCTATGAAGCATTTCAATGCAGATCACAACCCTGTAATTTAGCTGCAATGAAGAATACATAATGTAATAATATGAGGTCCCAACTTACAGCTGTTCCACCCATCCAGACAGTTGCGTGTGGTCATGTTGTCAGACAAATTTCTAAATTGCAGGGGAAGGATCATTAAAATATTTCAATCAAGGAGTCTATACTATAAAGGCACGTCATTTATGTTTGCATCCACAGCCAGAAGGAATAGTGCAGAAACTACAAACCAAACTGAAGTCAGAGCAGATGAATGGGAGGACCACATTTTGCAACACTTCATAGTTTAATTAGACTTCCTTGCACTTTGCTGAGGTCCTCGGCACTCCCACCAACTTCAGGATGTTAGGACTTTAACTTGATGACATAAATATGCCACACACATCAACAACATAAAGAAAGTATAATGTTACATGGAAGGCCAATCGGATCTTTCATCCAAAGATGATATAATAAATCAGAATTGGTTCATTGCTGTCACACGTACTGGTCAGAGAGATCAATTCATTAGACAGTGCACTCAGTCAGCATGAAATAAAACAATAACAGAAGGCAAAATAAAGTGTCACAGCTGCACAGAAAGTGCAGTGCAGGTGAACAATAAGGTGCAAAATCACGACGAGATACATTGAGAACATATAATCAGCAAGGGAATTGTTCAAGTCTTATAATGGCAGTACGGAGCCTGGCGGCACTTGCTTTCAGCTTTTTGTATCTCCCCAGTGCGAGAGGAGAGAACGGAAAGTCTGAGGTGGGTGAGAGCTTTCATTAGGCTAAAGACACACACACACAGTGCTGAAGGAACTTAGCGGGTTAGGCTACTGTTTATTCCCTTCCATAGATGCTGCCTAACCTGCTGAGTTCTTCTAGCATACTAGATATTTTGCTCAAGATTTCCAGCATCTGCAGGATCATTTGAGTCTTTGATGATGCTGGCTGTTTTACTGAGATAGGCAGATTCCATGTAGGGAAGTTTGGTCTTCAAAAAATGCTGAGATGCACCCAAAACTGCAGCTTCTTGTGGTCATGGGCGGAGCAGTTGCCATACAAAGCCATGAAGCATTTAGATACGCAAACACAAGGAATTCTGCAGATGCTGGAAATTCAAGCAACACACATCAAAGTTGCTGGTGAACGCAACAGGCCAGGGAGCATCTCTAGGAAGAGGTACAGTTGATGTTTCGGGCCGAGACCCTTCGTCGGGACTAACTGAAGGAAGAGCTAGTAAGAGATTTGAAAGTGGGAGGGGGAGGGGGAGATCCAAAATGATAGGAGAAGACAGGAGGGGGAGGGATGGAGCCAAGAGCTGGACAGGTGATTGGCAAAGGGGATATGAGAGGATCATGGGACAGGAGGCCCAAGGAGAAGGAAAAGGGGGGGGGGGAACCCAGAAGATGAGCAAGGGGGAGGGAGAGGGAGAGGGAGAGGGAGAATATGTGTGTATATAAATAAATAACGGATGGGGCACAAGGGCAAGGTGGGGCATTAGTGGAAGTTAGAGAAATCAATGTTCATGGTATCAGGTTGGAGGCTACCCAGACGGAATATAAGGTGTTGTTCCTCCAACCTGAGTGTGGCTTCATCTTTACAGTAGAGGAGGCTGTGGATAGACATATCAGAATGGGTATGGGATGTGGAATTAAAATGTGTGGCCACTGGGAGATCCTGCTTTCTCTGGCGGACAGAGCGTAGGTGTTCAGCAAAACGATCTCCCAGTCTGCGTCGGGTCTTGCCAATATATAGAAGGCCACATCAGGAGCACTGGATGCAGTATATCACCCCAGCCAACTCACAGTTGAAGCATCGCCTCACTTGGAAGGACTGTCTGGGGCCCTGAATGGTGGTGAGGGAGGAAGTGTAAGGGCATGTGTAGCACTTGTTCCGCTTACAAGGATAAGTGCTAGGAGGGAGATCAGTGGGGAGGGATTGGGGGTACAAATGGACAAGAGAGTTGCGTAGGGAGTGATCCCTGCGGAAAGCGGGGGGGGGGGGTGGGAGGGAAAGATGTGCTTAGTGGTGGGATCCCGTTGGAGGTGGCGGAAGTTACAGAGAATAATATGTTGGACCCGGAGGCTGGTGGGGTGGTAGGTGAGGACCAGGGGAACCCTATTCTTAGTGGAGTGGCGGGAGGATGGAGTGAGAGCAGATGTGCGTGAAATGGGGGAGATGCGTTTGAGAGCAGAGTTGATGGTGGAGGAAGGGAAGCCCCTTTCTTTAAAAAAGGAAGACCTCTCCCTCGTCCTGGAATGAAAAGCCTCATCCTGAGAGCAGATGCGGCGGAGACGGAGGAATTGCGAGAAGGGGATGGCAAGAGGAAGAGGAATAGTCCAGGTAGCTGTGAGAGTCAGTAGGCTTATAGTAGACATCAGTAGATAAGCTGTCTCCAGAGACAGAGAAAGAAAGATCTAGAAAGGGGAGGGAGGTGCATTTAGATAGGAGCTTTCTCTGATGCATTGCTAAAAAACTGATGAGGGTTGGCTGAACATGTCAAATTTCTTTAGCCTGAGGAAGTAGTGGTACTGGCGAGTATTCTTGGCGTATGTTTACATGGTTGGACCAGGATAACCCCCTCGACCTCAGCAGCATTGATGCCTGTGCACTGCCCCTTTCCTGAAGTCGATGACCAGCTCTTTTGTTTTCTGATATTGAGGAAAAGGTTGTTGTCATGACACCATGTTACAAAGCTCTGGTTTAAGAAAATGTTTTTGAACACCAGCTGTGCCTAAATTCATTATAACATTTCACTTCTAAAGTACTGCATTGGCTGTGTAGTGCTTTGTGATTTCTGTGAATTGTGAGAGATGTTAGAACAGCAGCAACCCTTACATGTTATTCTTCTGTATACATTGTAGGAGTAATTGACAGAGGTTGTAAGTGTTCAGAAAGGTACCAAAACAAAAAGTCAGTATTTCTCATCTTAAATGAGTAATACTCTATAAAGCTTTCTAGATTTACAGGGAATGAAGATCAGGCTTCAATAAGCTTTTAGGTCTTGGAGATTCTCGTTCGAGTCTAATTTGGAATATGTTATGGAATTTTTTTAATGACATGCATAGACAAATCTTGAGGTAGTCTGGAAAGTTTCCTTGATGTGACCTGCGGTAGAATAAGAGGACTGGGTGGAAAATCAACCCACATCCTCTACCCCCCAAAAAAGAGCTACATTCTGACATAACTGCATTCATCTTGGATATGGATTCATCTTATTTGCTGGAAAAAGTTGCTGGATTTCAATGAAGACCCCAATCAGAATTTTAACGCCAGGGCATTTCAAAAAGGAAGAAATAGAAGCTGTGCATTGTGTTAGAAGACAAAATGTATGGAATCGAGATTTGGTGAATTGGCCATTGTTCTGCCAAATGCCAGGGCACTATACAGCACCAAAGTGGCTATTAAGTGAAGGAGAAATCAGCAACAGGTTAGTGAAGGGGCCCAATAATAACAAAAGGAAATTACAAGTATCAAAACAGAACAGAGTGAAGCATTATTTTGACAATCTAAATTAAAAGAAAGTGAAATCAAGGAAAAAGTCAGTCAAAGTTCTGATAAAATAAGGTGAAAGGAACAAGTTTGTTCTTTCCTACACATAAGGAAAAGAAAAATACTCCACTGCAGCACAGACCGTATCAATATTCAGAATATTTAAAATACCTTTCCGATTATAAGTTCTGCAAGCGTTATTCATCACATCATATTGCTACAAGTCACAGCTTCTACACTTAGCTTATTTACCTTCAAGTTTTTACAGCAATAAAGTGTGCAATCAAAGACTGCAGAAATGGATACAAGAATCAAGAATTCGCTACTCAGGAATACCATAGTTAAATATAAGTTTAAAAACTCAATGGTAAGAACTTGTGTTACATAGTGAACTGCGACATCCATTATGCAATACAATATCAAACCTATCTGCTCTGCAATTAAACTTTCTGGTCTTCTATGCAGCTGATCTACTAATGAACTGAAGCACCAGGGAAAGATGGTGTGTAGCCTATGCACATACATCATTTTTGCAGTTTTAATCCACATAATTCCTAACTCACAGATGGCAGTAGTCATTCATGCATAAAGAAGCAGATCTCTGCGACATGCAAGACAATCTTCATCATTATTTTACCATGTCCCAGGCCATGACTTCCAAATTTGGAAGCTCTCTCAGGTGAGTCTTCCTTCAATTAAGTCCTTTCCCATTTGGGAAACTCTTCTGTTGGTAATCTAACCATCCCACTATTTTACCAATCAAAGTATCACCAACCCGCTAAAATCTGGAGATGCTGGAAATCCAAGGTAAAACGCAAAAAAATGCTGGAGGAACTCAGGAGGTCAAGCAGCATCTATGGAAATGAATGAACAGATGATGTTTCGGGCCAAGACCCTTCATCATGACTAGAAAAAAATGTTGAGAAGCCAGAGCAAGAAGGTGGGGAGAGGGGAGGAAGAAGCACAAGGTGGCAAGTAATTACGTGAAACTGGGAGGGGGAGGGGGTAAAGAGCTGAAAAGCTGATTGGTGAAAGATATAAAGGGCTGGAGGGGGAGCAGCAGAGGCAGGTAAGGAGATAGGAGAGGGAGGGAAACAGAAATGGGGAACAGTGAAGGGTGGGGGGGAGCAATCATCTGAAATATCAACATCCCAATCTAATCATGAGCCTGAGTTTGAATGCCTTCAACCAGACTGCAATCCTGCTCCAAACTCTGAAACCACTGATTCCCTTCTCCCAAAACCCCCATTCTTCTCCCAGTAATTACACGGCTTTCCCTCACAATGTCCAGCTCGTCGTCCTAAGCTTCCAGTAACACACAACCCAATGTTTAGCTTGTGTGCTCAGCAAAGGAAATGTTTCAGCTCAGTTTAATGCTGCAAGATGGATCAAAAGTCTATAGCACAAAGACCTTTGTGATATATAATTTTATAGCAGTGGCTCTCAAAATAGAAACCACTTTGCAAAGCACCTGCTTGAACCCTCTAAGACAAATAAATTCTTAAGCATCTATTCCATTGTAACCCTATATCTTAATTTAATGTATTTGCAATAGTACCAGTATGATTTTTCTAGCTTTACAGGCCATCTGTCAACCTTGTATGGAAAATAAAGTACAAGAGAGCTTGAAAATCCAGTAAGGGTTTGAGATGAAACAAGGTAATTTCTTGCAATTCTCTGACGGTCAACAGGGAGACAAGATATTTAATAAGAAGCTTATCCTTGGTCAGTAACATCAAACACTATCTGCATACTGACTTCAATGAAATACACAGGAATGATAACAACTAGTGGCCAGTATCCCACATATCTGTTAAAGATGTGTATTAGATTTGAATCTACAGTACATCTTAGTTAAATATGCCAGATCACCGAGCTATCCAACTGCATCATGGTTTCTAAAGATACACTAAATAATGGTATACTCCCTTGTAAACTCAATTATGACACTCTGTTGATTATTTAAGTTTGGTATTTAAAATGAATTAACAATTATACAATAAAAATTAATAAAGCATGCAAGTACAATGTAGCAAATCTAATAATGTAGGTGCACTAATTAGCATAACATGATGTGATTTAACTAAAATCAAATTAAATACAAAAATAAGCTTAAACTGACTTCCATTACATTAACGAAGTTAAATTTGCCAAATATTTTAGAAACTTTTTCTTCTTAAATGATTAACTCTTTTTTTAAATTGATCATTATAGTTCATCACATACCTTTACGTTGTAGGGTATAAAATGTTTTGTTAGAGCTTCTGGTGAATGCATCCATGTCTTATCTGAAACAACAATAAATGAAACAGCAATGTAGGCAATAAGATACATATAAGCCACGGATATTTTCAATAATTTAAAAAGTTTCTTGCATGCCTTGGTAGTTATGTTGAGCATAATTTATATTTAGTTTGGTTTATAGTATGATTATCTGATTCAGCGTTACAAATTACTGAATAAAGCATGTATGTAGAATGAGCATAGATTGACCTATTAACTACCCAAAAGAGGATCTCGGCCTGAAACGTCGGCTGTTTATTCGTTTCAATAGATGCTGTCGGACCTGCTGAGTTTGTCAAGCACTTTGTGCATGTTGCTCAAAAACATATCAGTAACCCACTTTTAACCATTGGCTGGCCATTATGATTCTGAATGGCTGAGGCTTGAAGCTGATGAAATACTACTTATGTAAAATAAGTTTTGCACAATGCTGTCAAATTAAGAATATGAATACCTGACTTATAATTACTGTAATTACTATTAGTCAAAAGGGAAGATGTGTAAATCTACACTACTTTTGCTGGGTATTCAGCAGCCTATCTGAAGTAAATACTTATTGGATAAAATTTGAGGAAATTGTCAACATTCTACAATGCCAAGTGAACATTTGAATGCAAGTTCAGGGGGATAGATACTTAAAGAAAATATAACCTTTTCAATTACATTAACTTTCTTGAAGCAACCAGTTGAGAACAACTTGGGGTATTTTTCATTTCAATGAAATTTACAGAGCCATTAACTGTGATGTGATATATTTCCGTAGAACAAAACTTTTTGAGGTGGAGAAGCACAGAGATATGGGATGCACATTCACTGATCATCGAAAGCTACAACCTAAATTCATATCATGCAAACAATATAAATGAAGCATTGCATTAAGTTCTGCAGTAATTTCGTGAAGGGTTCCTTAAGACTGTTATAGCCAGGAGTGGTAGTAGGGATAAGCTCCCACTACCTAATAAATGCTCCCAAGAGCATGCGTCTCAAATAGCCATTGACAACCAGTCCAGCTTCTGGCCTTCGCACGTGGCTCAGCTACTAAGCCCAGCGGAACCGTTTCTACTGACAAGAGAAAGGGAAAAGGCGGGTTACTGGCCCCTTAAGTCCAGTAGCTTCTGGGAGATGAAACTCACCAGCCATAGTTGGCAGCTCATCTAGGAGAAGAAAAACTCTGATGTCAAACCTCTGCCTCTTTGCGCTATATACACTCGTTGGGAAAGTTTTGGGAGGAAACCCTGAGGAAAAATCTAGAGCTGGAGTCCCTGAGGCAGTCTTATGTTGAGTTCAGCTTTGACTGGCAACCCCTGCTATGCTGCTGGTACCAAACTGCATTGCTCTCAGCCATTCCTTTGAATTTTTTAGCTTTGTGGAGGGGGGGGCTGCTACATGGGCAACAGCTTGCTCTCCCTATCTTACTGCCCTGGTTTGTGCAACACATAGACAGCTAGGACACAACATCTATGGTCTACCCCAACCGACAGAAGGCCTCAAAATCATGAAAATGTATGCAGAACCATAGTTTGTTCATGCTTGCAAATGCTGCAGATAGTTGCAGTCTCTATATTACAAAATGCTATTGAAGCAATCAGGGAAGATGAATAGCACTGACAAGAAGGCAGAAAGAAGTGCTTATAACAAAATGAGTAGGTTAGCAAATTGTTTCTAGATGCCCAAGAAGGTATTTAATTTCAGATCACTTAATCTTATTGAATTGAGCTTTATTTTAGATTTTAAAGTAATCTACCTAAATTTTCTTCATTATCATAGACCAAAAGTAAGAAAACATGTTATATTTGACAGCCATTGTGTGACTAGCTTAAATAATTTCAATGACAAGCAGAAGTTAAGTTTCTTTTTGCCTAATTTGGATGCAACAAAGTCTTCCTTGCCAAATTATCAATGCTACATCACTAGTAGGACCATGGATTACTTTTAACCTGAGCCTCTAATCTTAGATATGGATCTTTTAAATATAATTTGTAGCTGAGTGCCATTTTTGCTGTTTTGCTAAATGAAGATATCCTCACTGTTCTGTAGCAAAATCAGAATGAATTCTCAAAAATACTCAGCTACAATTTCACTATGCACTTCAGACAGATTGATGCCCACAGTGTATAATCACGAGGAAGATTCACTCTTAACATGAGATCAATTTAAACATTACAAAAGGGTAGCATGATATGTAACACAGATGAAAATGTAATAGACCGGCACTGGAGGAATATCTGCAATGATATTGAAAAGCTGTCATAATGAATCGCGTGGCCCATTATATTAACAGTTCCAGGCCAACAGAAGAAATGAAAATCTAAATTTACAAGAAGCTAATTCCAAAGGGAGCAACACAGCAAATGGCACACGGTGATAGTTGGTACATTTTATATCATTTTCATCAATGGCTTTGCTGAACTTAATGTTGTCTCTCAATTGCTATACAAAGTTCCAGAATTCTAACTTTTCCAAAGGAGGTGAAAAGACTGAAGTGTTCCATGTTAAGAAAGTTAGGCATTTATTGCACAAATATGCATGAGCAATAATACATGCATTTGCACTGTGCAAGTATATTAAAAATGTTTCCCACACAAACTGGTACCTGTGGTGAAAAAAACTATTTTCATATCATTGCATGGAGTATATTAGCAATTTATTTTTAGTAACATTGATTTGACATCGTCTCAATGAATAAAAAGCAATTGTCACAGAACCAACCATTTCAGCTTTACTCTATTGACAACTGACACTGGGCTGTAATAATGAAAAACTACAAGGGTAAATAGAACAAAAGAATCAAAAAAGGAATAGTGAGATATATTAATCAACATCAAAGTGCAGCACAACTCCAATAACAAGGCACCTTGGAGACTTTGTTGGATCAGACATGCAAATTTTCTTAAGTATTGGATATTACTCCCTCTAATATCCCAACCTTTAACTCGAATTTTTAAGTTACTAGCGATATAATAAATTTACCAGTGAATTTTGGTGAGTCAAGAATGGAGCATGGGAAGCAGAGTCCTGATCAGTCAAAAGGGAATGTGGGAAGTGGCCTATTAAGTTGAAAGGAAGGCCCAGTGTGTTTAAGTGAGCACAGGAAGCAGCATTTATCAGGCAGACACCGAGTTAATCAGGATTTCCAAACAAATGGAAAGCCAGTTATGAGATTTTTATTGTAAATGGTTGTCTTTTGTAGGATGGTCATTGTCTGAGACATTTATGTTGTATATATTTCTTAACGTAATTCAGTCCATGTCTGAATATTATCAAGATATTGCTGTATGCCATCATACTGTGCCTTCCTTGCTGAGGAACTGAAAATAGAATTGAACATTGCACAATCAGCAAACATTCCTACTTTACAACTTATGATAGAAGGCAATTCACTGAAAATGTAACTGAAAGTAATAGAATGTTTAAGAACTCCTGCATTAATGTCTTGGGGATGGGATAATTGACCTCCCAACAACTGTAACCATTTTCCTTTGTGCAAAAAATTTGCTCTTACTATTAAATGGTTTTCCCTTTGTTGTCTATTGACTTCTATTAACCAGGGCACCTTAATGTCATAATTAATTGCTGCCTTAACTTCCAGGACAGTCATTGTTATCTCATCGATGGCACTTAACTCTTTAAGCCATGTTTAGACTAAAGGTCCGATGATTAAACAGGTAATAATGCTCCTTCAACACATACAGTTGAAGTCAGAAGTTTACATACACCTTAGCCAAATATATTTAAACTCAGTTTTTCACAATTCCTGACATTTAATTCTGGAAAACATTCCCTGTCTTAGGTCAGTTAGGATCACTACTTTATTTTAGGAATGTGAAATGTCAGAATAATAGTAGAGAGAATGATTTATTTCAGCTTTTATTTCTTTCATCACATTCCCAGTGGGTTAGAAGTTTACATACACTTTGTTAGTATTTGGTAGCATTGCCTTTAAGTTGTTTAGCTTGGGTCAAACGTTTTGGGTAGCCTTCCACAAGCTTCTTACAATAAGTTGCTGTAATTTTGTTCCATTCCTCCAGATAGAACTGGTGTAGCTGAGTCAGGTTTGTAGGCCTCTTTGTTCGCACATGCTTTTTCAGTTCTGCCCACAAATTTTTTTTTTTTTTTCCACACATATAACCTTTTCCATTTTTTTATATGTATAAAACTACAATTATTTATACATTCTTAAGTACACATTGAGATGATATAAAAGGAAAATAAATATTTAAATAGATAATTATGTACTGTGGTAAATCTAACCTATTAGGCTAAGTAATAAAATTATTTGTTAAGAAAAATGGTAATAATAGTTTCCACACAACCCTTCTAGACCATTTCCACTGGTCCAAAATGTTGTATACAAGCCTATATACCAACCATTGTAGGTGTTTATATCCTAATTTGTTCATGCTTGCTCCTACCCGCAGACATAATTATCCAATCCC
Source organism: Mobula birostris (assembly GCF_030028105.1). Lineage (NCBI taxonomy): Eukaryota > Metazoa > Chordata > Chondrichthyes > Myliobatiformes > Myliobatidae > Mobula > Mobula birostris. The sequence continues at coordinate 157,924,653 of NC_092375.1, forward strand.
TATGTACTTATTTACTTAATTTTTTCATTTTTTTTATCCCTTTCCCAAATCTTTCCCTTTACTTGTGTTAATTCTCTATTTTCCAAAAAAAAACAAAAAAAAAACCAAACATTTAGACTAGGGGTGCTTACGTTAGCAATATTACTGTGTTGATGAGAAGAGTAATATAAATCATTAGGAGAGTCATCTAAAGTCTGCTCGCATTGGGGTTATATATTCAATCCATTTATTCCAGATTTGATAAAATTTTTCTTTTTGAGTTCTCAGGGAGTAAGTCAACTTTTCCATTTTAAATATTTCCAAGATAATTTCGTACCAATCTTCTAATGTAGGTGGTATTGGATTTAGCCATTTTCTAGTGATTGAGCCCACAAATTTTCTATCGGATTGAGTCAGGGCTTTGTGATGGCCACTCCAATACCTTGACTTTGTTGTCCTTAAGCAATTTTGCCACAACTTTGGAGAATGCTTGGGGTCATTATCCATTTGGAAGACTCATTTGTGACCGAGCTTCAACTTCTGGCTGATGTCTCGATATGTTGCTTCAATATAACCACATAACTTTCCTTCCTCATGATGCCATCTATTATGTGAAGTGCATCAGTCCCTCCTGCAGCAAAGCAGCCCCACAACAAGATGCTGCTACCCCCATGCTTCACGGTTGGGATGGTGTTCTTTGGCTTGCAAGCCTCACCCTTTTTCCTCCAAACATAACGATGGTGATTATAGTCATAGTCATACTTTACTGATCCCGGGGGAAATTGGTTTTTATTACAGTTGCACCATAAATAATAAATAGTAATAGAACTATAAATAGTTAAATAGTAATATGTAAATTATGCCAGTAAATTATTAAGTAAGTCCAGGACCAGCCTATCGGCTCAGGGTGTCTGACCTTCCAAGGGAGGAGTTGTAAAGTTTGATGGCCACAGGCAGGAATGACTTCCTATGATGCTCTGTGCTGCATCTCAGAGGAATGAGTCTCTGGCTGAGTGTATTCCTTTCCCCACCCAGTACATTATGTAGTGGATGGGAGACATTGACCAAGACGGCATGCAACTTACACAGCATTCTCTTTTCAGACACCACCATGAGAGAGTCCAGTTTCATCCCCACAACATCACTGGCCTTACAGATGAGTTTGTTGATTCCGTTTGTGTCTGCTACCCTCAGCCTGCTGCCCCAGCACACAACAGCAAACATGATAGCACTGGCCACCACAGACTCGTAGAATGTCCTCAGCATCGTCCGGCATTATAGACATAGACATAGACATACTTGATTGATCCCGAGGGAAATTGGGTTTCGTTACAGCTGCACCAACCAAGAACAGAGCATAAGTACAGCAATACAAAAACCACAAACAATCAAACAACAATATGCAAACTATGCCAGACAAAAATAAGTCCAGGACCAGCATATTGGCACAGGGTGCCTGACCCTCTATGGGAGGAGCTGCAAAGTTCGATGGCCACAGGCAGGAACAACCTCCCATGACGCCCAGTATTGCATCTTGGTGGAATATGGCCAGAGTCCAACAGCAAAAAGTTCAATATCCGGGCTACAGACATGTTCCTCGATCGTAATATGACCAGGATTGCACCATCCATTGTTAACCAGAACAGCAAGCCCCGCTGTTTATGGTCAAAGAGTTCAATTTTTGTTTCATAAAGCTAAATGACATTTCTCCAAAAAGTAAGATCTTTGTCCTCATGTGCACTTGCAAACCATAGTCTGGCTTTTTTATGGCAGTTTTGGAGCAGTGGCTTCTTCCTTGCTGAGCAGCCTTTCAGGTTATGTCGATATAGGACTCATTTTACTGTGGATATAGATACTTGTCCACCTGTTTCCTCCAGCATCTTCACAAGGTCCTTTGCTGTTGTTCTGGGATTGATTTGCACTTTTCGCGCCAAAGTACTTTCATCTCTAGGAGACAGAATGTATCTGCATCCTGAGCAGTATGACGGCTGCATGGTCCCATGGTGTTTATACTTGCGTATTATTGTTTGTACAGATGAACGTGGTACCTTCAGGCAGTTGGAAATTGCTCCCAAGGATGAACCAGACTTGTGGAGGTCCACAAATTTTTTTTCTGAGGTCTTGGCTGATTTCTTTTGATTTTGTTTGTAAACTTCTGACCCACTGGAATTGTGATACAGTCAATTAAAAGTGAAATAATCTGTCTGTAAACAATTGTTGGAAAAACTACAAAGTAGATGTCCTCAACGTCTTGCCAAAGCTATAGTTTGCTAATATGAAATCTGTGGAGTGGTTAATGAGTTTTAATGACTTCAACCTAAGTATATGTAAACTTCTGACTTTAACGGTACCTTAAAAAAATATATATTCTCAAAATACTTGCTTTTGGAAGCACTGAGATTTATAGCTTCTAACCTTTTAGATCACAGTGCTTGACAAATATTTATTGCATTTGCTTCTACCAAAATGAAAAAAAAATTGCCTTTCTCAATTTAAAAAAAAATGCAAAAGACACAATTATATAACGAGCCAGGATTTGATTATTCAGTTCCATGGAGCAAATGAAGGTGTAACAGAACAAAATACATTTGTAAAACATTTGTGCAGGAGATTAGCTAACCAGGCAAATAAAATGTTCCTATTGGCAGCATATGAACTTTTCAGATATAATTTCTAAGTTGAAGAACTTCACGACTTGGATGTTCTCAGTCATTACTCATTTAGATAATATATTATAAACATTGTGCTTATAATGTAAATACAGCAGAAACTTGTTCTACAGACACATAAAAGCACTAAACCTTTTTTTGGCGGCTTGAATAATAATAAAAATATTCCAAACTAACAAGGAAGTTCATTGGCTGAACAGTAAACACCAGTTCATAGTTTTCCTGTAGTAGCCAACATTTTGAAGTCAAATTTGCAAGGGTAACTTGTTTGAAAGAATGGTACAAAGATTATATGTGTTGTCACAAATTTTGTATTATTCACATGTGTATTGCCCATACATAATTAATAATTCAGGTTTGTTTAAAATATCAATTACATCGGTAAATTGTGAAAAAATAGCGCATTTTACTTTTTTAAAAAACTTCCAACACTTGTTAATGGTGAAGAAATGATTCAGGTTTCCAACTTTAATATTTATAAAACATGACCCAAGTTCAGTGCATTCATTGTTAGGGAATAAATAGAACAGCTATAAATAACTTAGACCAGATTCCTGAAAGCAGAAAGCAAACAATAGGTAAAGCAAATGTAACTAATAAGTATAGACAAAAGACTTCTAAACCATCTTAAAGGTAATAACTTTATTTCGGTTTAAAACATGCAAGCTGTAACTCAGGATTATCTTTGCCACCATAATCAGATTTGAATGGAAGCCTGAAATCCTTCTGAATGATGTGGCAATGAGAACTGAAACTTCATACATATATGGGGCAGCAAGAAACATAGCAGTAGGATAACACATATTCATGAGTCTAAAACCATCACAGAAAATGTCCAGTTAAACGATCCAAGCTGTGAAAATAGAGTACATGCAAGGTGAAATTCCCAGAGATAAATTTACTTCAACTACTCTAAGATGGGCCGGCTGGTGGCGTATGGCATCAGCACCGGACTTCGGAGTGAAGGCTCCTGAGTTCAAATCCAGCTGGCTCCCTTGCACGCTTTCCATCTGTGCTGGGTTGAGCGTCGAGCTAGCAACTCGGCCTTGTAAAAATAAGAAAGCCTGCTAAAAAGACGCCGTCCTGACAGCGTCTCGATGACTCCACTTGGAGTTAAGGGCTTTCTTCTTCTTCTTCTCCAAAATGGAATGAATGAATTCCATGATAAATCTGGCTATATAATTTCCAAAAAAAAAAATCAGGACATTTTTGCAAGAAAATAATAGAGAACAATAAACTGGTATTGATTATTTATCTTGCTGCACCAGGAAATACCAGCTAGGTTTGCAACGAGAGAAAGAAAACTCATATTTATTCATTATATTTTCAGTCATTGACAACTTTAGAGCATACTGAAGGAATTAACAAGCAGTTTTCTTGAGAATATACGTAATTCAGTTTTTCCTTCATTTAATCAACTCCATCGTTTATGAAAAATGATATTTCTGAAGTTTTCCCACTTTCAACATTATATTGATGCCTGGTCTATGCCATTAACATATGTGGAGCTCTCCCTCTCCCCCCGCCACCAGGAAGTAACGTCTGCAGTCCTTCACAATCAACAGATAATCTGCAGACGCTGGAAATCGAAGCAACGCACACAAAATGCTGGAGGAACTCAGCAGGCCAGGCAGCATCTGTGGAAAAAAGTACAGTTGACGATCCAGGCCAAGACCCGTCAGCAGGGCTGAAGAAAAAAAATGAGGAGTAGAGTTAAAATGTGAGGGAAGGGGAGGGAGAAACACAAGGTGATAGGTGAAACCTGGAGGGGGAGGAGTGAGGTAAAGAGCTGGGAACTTGATTGGTGAAAGAGATACAGGGCTGGAGAAGGAGGAATCTGATAGGACAGGACAGAAGGCCATGGATGAAAGGGAAGGGGAAAGGGGGAAGAGCATCAGAGGGAGGTGATGAGCAGGTAAGGAGATAAGATGAGAGAGGGAAATGGGAATGGGAAATGGAGGGGAGGGTGGGGCATTACTGGAAGTTCGAGAAATCGATGTTCATGCCATCAGATTGGAGGCTACCCAGAAGAAATATAAGGTGTTGTTCCTCCAACCTGAGTGTGGCCTCATTGCAACAGTAGATGAGGCCACGGATTGATATTTCGGAATGGGAATGGGAAATGGAACTAAAATAGGTGGCTGCAGGGAGATCCCACTTTTTCTGGTGGACAGAGCGTAGGTGCTTGGCGAAGTGGTATCCCAATTTACGTCAGTCTCACCGATGTACAGGAGGCCACATTGGGAGCACTGGACACATATATAGCCCCAGAAGACTCACAGGTGAAGTGTCACCTCACCTGGAAGAACTGTTTCAGGCCCTGAGTGCTAGTGAGGGAGAAGGTGTAGGGGCAGGTGTAGCATTTGTCCTACTTGCAAGGATAAGTGCCAGAAGGGAGATGAATGGGGAGGGATGAGTGGACAAGGAAGTCGCGTGGGAGCGATGTCGGCAGAAATCAGAAGGGGTGAGGGAAGGAAAAACGTGTTTGGCGGTGGGATCCCATTGGAGATGGTGGAAGTTAAGGAGAATTATTTGCAGTCCCCCAATTGTTTTCAACCACTCCAATATCCAATTTGAAACCAGTCTCTAATTCTCACTCATTTTTCCCTCCGCTTCATATATATTTTATATAGATTGAAAACATTATTTTTAAATTTTGAGAGCTACCAGCGTATTAAATACATCTTTTTAATCCATTTTTGAATATCAATTATTACTTTTTTTCTTTACTGTAGCAGGGCAGCATCCCTTCCATTGAAGAGATATGAAACACTCATTTGCTACCTCCATCTTTACAACATGATGTCCTTTTTAGTCACTAATCATTTCCCACACTTCATTTTGTTACTCTCTTTAACATACATTCTTATCAATTCGCTTCCATTTTATGTTATTCAATAGTTTATTCTTAAACCCTCTTCCCTCCTCTCAGTTCCTTTCTCGTTTTCCCCCTTCACTTATGCCTATGGGTTTCATGGGAGATCCTGCGAGGCCTTTGCAGGGCAGTCACGGAGAGGATGTTTCTTTTTTAATCAGAGAAAATGGAGCCACACACCACTGCTTAAGAATAAGAGGTTGCCCATTTAAAACGGAAATGAGGTGCATTTTGTTTACTCTCAGAGACTCACGTGCCATTTCAATTCCCTTCAGCAAAAGGGCAGTGGAAATAGAGCCTAGAATGTTTACATCTGAACTAAATAGATAACAGATAAGCACAAGATGTGGGGGAAAAATTTACCATCGCTGAACAGGTATGTGGAGATGAGGTTACAATCAGATCAGCTCTGATCCTGTTAAATGATACAGTATCACAGACACGAGGAAATCTGCAGATGCTGGAAATACAAGCAACTTTGTTGTGTGTGTTGCTTAAATGATAAGAGTATGTTTGCTTCCTATTTCCAATTCCTATGTAACAGAAAAGAGCTGACAAAATAGGAAAGCTAGGAGGCTATTCAGCCTCCTGAGTCTTTTATTTGCCATTCAATAAGATCATAGCTGATCCTGAACATCATTTACCTCCTCCTCCCCTATATCCCTTAATTCCTGTATGTCCAGAACTTTAATCAGTCCGAGCATTGAATGGTTGGGCTTCTCAGGGTTACAGAATTCTGAAGGTTCTCCACAATATGAAGATGTTTTAAAAATTTCATGTCTAAGCAGCCTCCCCCTTATTTAGAGACTGGTTTCAAACTGTTTCAACACGTTCTCTCTGGTTCCTGAATACCACCTTCTACTGGGGCATTTTAACCGCTGGACAAGTATTTTCTTTCGATTTCTCAAGGACAATGTTCTTACATGGTATCATATATCCCTTCTATTCTGTTTCTATCTTGTCTGGAAACTAGACTCTGCCTTCGGACTTTCTATATTTACTTAACCAAGCTCAGTAAAACTTGAGTAATGGCACCACATATTCCATCTTGGCACACCACAGTTTTCATGAGTCAACAATCAAGATCAACCATTCCAGATGAAAATTATAGCCTCTGTATCTCATACTGCCAACATTTTTATTTTCCCCTCTGCTAGAAATGTGAAACAGTCATTCATCTCCTTCCATTTGCATCTCCTCCAGATTCACTTTTACTATTCACAGTTCTAATGCAATTGCCCCGTCATCTCCATTGTCCTATATCATTCGTCTCCTGTCCTCCACCCCATCATAGACCTTAGCAATTTTTTTTTTTACCCATTTCCCCGTCTGTACTTTAGTACATTTACCTCCATATTGTCTGTGTTCCAATGACAGCTTAACTCTCGCCATAGATGCTGCCCGAGTTGCCGAGCATTTCTACCACTCTGCATGAAGATTTTGAACATGTTTTTTTCCCTCATGGGACTGAAAAGTTTAACACACACCAGCTCCTTTTAATACTGGGCTGTATATAAATCTGTGTAAGATATCTCAATGCAGTATGATCTTTTCTCTGCTGCACACACTAAACATGCACTCTAGCACGCTGGAGGAAACAAAAGCACGGACTGGCGGAATTGCTCTTTAGCAAGAATCAACATGTACAGTGTTTCTGATCTCAGCTTCATTAAAATGAAGTTTAGGAAGAGGAGAAGAATCATCCCTGTGCCCCATCTCACAGACTTTAATTCTAATAATCTAAATAGAATAATGGCAAAATCCCAAAGACATCAGGTGAAAAATGGAAAGAGAAATTTTGCTTGCCTAACTCCAATACAAAAATAACTATGACATCTTCGTAATGCAATGGAATTAACTGTACAACACCAATTTGGTTATGCAGGTATCTTACTTTGTATAGTATTGGTGAATTTTGGTGCCCATCGTTCTGCAGTCTGAAATCTCACAGGTACATATCTGCTTCAACATCATTCAGTCAGGTACCTAGTCTGAACCTGAGCACTTCACCAGGGCTTCTGTAACAATGAATCACACATGGCTCGATATGGAAGACAAGCCATGAGCTGCACTTGAGTACGCCAGGGTTCAGTGACAAGATTCAAGGATGGTGAGGGCAGACAAAACTGAGGTCTGGCAGTGGCTGTTCCACATTACGCAGAATGCCTGGATCCTACGCTTTTCCAGTTGACAGTGGAAGCTGAAACCTCCCCCTTTCCATGCCCGTTTTTGTAATTGCTGGACAGATAGTACAGTCTTATTTAAAGAAAAATGTCAGCCCTGAGTCCTCATCTAAATGCTGTGGCTTCACTGGCAGCTCCACTCTGTCAAATTTTAGTCCTCATAAGCATCCTCTTCATAGAAACTCTTTTATATGCAAGTTACCATGAAATTTCTTCACACAAGTATTGACTTTAGATAAAAGGTTGAAGATTCAAGTACATTTACTCTCAAGGAATGTATAAATTATACAAGCTTGAGAGTCACTTGCTCATAGGTAGCCACAAAACAAGAAACCCAAAAGTACCCAATTTAAAGGAAAAAAGAACAAAAAAAGACCAACATTTGAATGCAAGAGAAGGAAAAAAAATACAACTCATGCAAATAATTGAAGTGAACAACAGCATTCCAATCCAAAATCGAATCCTCAGATCTGAACCGCTGAGCAGCCCGGAGCAGGCCCAGAACCTCACTTATCAGTTCATATTATTGAGCATGGAGCACAGCAGCCAGGGCAGCCTTCATAGTCTCAGAAACCATGGAGATGACCGCTGTGGAGACAAGCAAAATTAGCCCTTGTCCCGACTGACAGTCTTTGCAGTCTATCTGGGTCAGCATTTAAATTGACCCATTGACAGAAAAACAAAAGGCACTGCACACTGGAGAGAGGAGTGAACATTGCAGAGAGAGAGAGAGACAGAGAGAGAGAGAGAGAGAGAGAGAGAGAGAGAGAGAGAGATCGCAAAATTGACTCTTGTCTCCGATCTGGGCCAGTTTTTAAGCCGTCTAAACAACACATTGTACCTCGCATTAAGACCCTGGTACTGTGAACCCCAGCCCTAGAGCATGCCACTCAGCGACTTGCTCTCTGCCCAGACTTTGCTGCCCAGCGACTCGCTCTGGACCCAGATTTTGTTGCCCAGTCTGAAGCTGCTCTCAAGCTCTTCAAATCAGATTGGCGCCCAGAGTGATCCAGCCTCACACCCAGGCCAGTTGTGCGGGCATCGGAACTCCATCTGCAACCATTCATCCCCCAGATTCACCTCACCATTGCTCGCCCCTTCACTGTTTGTTGTGATAATTTAACACAATTTACCTAGAAAAAGGCATTTTTGTGAGGCTTTTAGTCAGATTTCTTAGTATTCTGATTATCAGGAAGCTATCACGCACGTGCGGTAGCGCCATCTTAAACTGAAAACAGATGCAGAAGCTCCAACCTACTCTCTCTCCACTCCTACACCAAACCCACTATCCCATGAGCTAAACAGGTGACTCTACACCTTACTCCCCCGATAGCAAACACATATTTTCTTAGAAGGTGAGACTGAAACTGTATACAAGATTCCAGATGCAGCCTCATGAGATCATAGACAATTGAGGTAAATCTTCCATACTCCATTAGTCAAAATCTCCCACTTACTTGTTGCTGCTCCTGATTTGATCACAAGACCATAAGACAAAGGAGCAGAAGTAGGCCATTCGGCCCATTGAGTCTGCTCCGCCATTTTATCATGAGCTGATCCATTCTCCTATTTAGTCCCACTCCCCTGCCTTCTCACCATAACCTTTGATGCCCTGGCTACTCAGATACCTATCAATCTCTGTCTTAAATACACCCAATGATTTAGCCTCCACTGTTGCCCGTGGCAACAAATTCCATAGAACCATAACCATCTTCCTTTGTGGTAGGTGTGATTCCAACCAGCAGAGGTCTTTCCCCAATTCCTCTTGTCTTGAAATTAACTGAAGTCCTTGATGCCCTATTCCATCCAGTGCTCCCTTGATATCAACGGCAGGTTTTCTTACTTCACCTCTGGAGTTCAGTTTGCACCAAGACTGTAATGTGGTCAGGAGCCGAGTGACCTTGGAAACTCAAAATCAGCTTTGTGAGAGGGTTGTTGGTAAGCAAGTGGCTATGATAGTTGATTATCTTTTCCATCACCTTGCTGTTGATTGGGAGTAGGGCAAAGGGGCAGTAATTGGCCAGGTTAGATTTGTCTGCTTCTTGGTAGATATAGGTCATATATAACATTCAAGTTCAGTTTATTGTCATTCAACCGTACACATGCATACCGTCAAACGAAACAACATTCCTCCAGACCAAGATGCACAACACAGTACATATAACTCACATACACAACACAAAGCAATATTACCAGACATAAATTAACAAACAATAAGGTGCATTTACAACACAAGTTTAGAGGTTAACAGTATAATACTACTGATGCTTCAAACTTGATGAGACCTGAGTGGTTGCGGGGGTTCAGTAGCCTTACAGCCTGGGGGAAGAAGCTGATTCCCATCCTAACAGTGCTTGGCCGAATGCTACGGTACCTCCTGCCTGGTGGTAGGTGGATCAATGAAATTGTTGGATGGTTGGGATTATGGAGAATGCTAAGGGCACTGTGTCCTGATAACTATCTCTAATGGGTGGAAGAGAGACTCCAATGATACTCTCAGCAGTCCTCACAATCTTTTGTAGGGACTCATGGTCAGATGCCTTGCAATTCCCGTAGCAGATGCTCAGCTGCTGTGCTCTCTTGACCAAAGAGGTGATGTTGAGGAACCAGTTGAGATTGTCCGTTATGTGCACTCCCGGAAACTTGGTGCTCCCAACATTCCCCGCAGAGGAGGTATTTATGTGCAGCAAGAAGTGGCCGGTCAGCATCTCCCTGAAGTCCACAAACATCTCTCAGGTCTCGTGCATATTGGGACTCATATTATTGTGCCACTCTACCCCGTCTCCGTACAACATCTCATCAGCGTTGATGAGGTCAACCACTGTTGTGTCATCAGTGTACTCCGGTTCGAACCGGATCTGGCAGTGCAATCACACGCCAGCAGCGGGCTGAGCTCACAGCCCGAGGGAGCACAGGTGCTCAACCTGACGCAGCTGGAGATGTTTCGGACTGTCTGCGTCAAGAAGTCTAGGATCCAGTTACAGAGAGAGCTGTTGAGACCCAACAAAGACAGTTTACCCACCAGCAGACTGATTTGAGTGAAAAGCAAACTGGAAAGGATCAAATGTAGCAGGAAGATGGGATTTAATGCAATCCATAACCAACCACGCAAAGCACATCATTAGTGTTGAGGTCAGAGCCATTGGACAGTATTCACTGAGGTAGGTTACTGTCACACTCTTGGACACCAGGTTGATAGCGGCTGCCTTAAACCATGAAGGGACAGTGGACTGTACCAGAGACATGTTGAAGGTGTCTGTTAGAACCTCTTAACTGGGCTGCACAGTCCATCTGCACCCAACCCATGTATGTCATCAGGGTTGACCCAGGCCGTCAGCTGCTGTCAGAGAGACCCTGCTCCTTGGGGGGAGATCTTTCTCACCAGCACCTTCACTTGATAACTAAACTTACTGCACAAACCAAGGCCTGACAATAACTATGTTATTTCTTGGTTTCACAAGACATTTTCTAGAAGCTATCTCATATACATTTTATGATTTTGACTTCCATGTTCTTATGGTAAACTTGATTTGTCTAGTCCATATGCAGCTGGAAATCTCCCACAAATACTGTATTCCTCATTGTACAAGTACATCCAATCTCCTGAGTTATGCCCCACTTAATATTACAACAATTTGGTGGCAAACCTTGGAACATGCATTCTTGCAGTGGCCCTGGGAGTAATCTTTTCCCATCTAAGCATTATTTCTGGCCCATGTGCATGAAAAATCTTTTCTCTACTCATAATTTCTGTGCTGTGCAAGAATCCAGTCTCTGCTGGTTTCCACTTTAACAGCGAAGACCTAAAGTTTAGACTGACTTGCTGCGAACGGATATAGATACTTCACACTATTTTTAAACCTCTCATATGAGAGACATTACAAGCTTCAGTTACAAGGATTACTTAGCGCTGACAAGTACTTGAGTAATAGAAGTACAGGTTCACAATCCCTTATACGAAATCCTTGGGGCCAGCTGCATTTCGGAATTCAGAATTTTTTGGATTTCAGACTCCCCCTGCCATACCAAAAACATGTATGCTCAAGTCCCTTATTTAACCTGTCTCAGTGCGGTGGACTTTAGGACCCGGCAGCACACCAAACCTATGCATATCCTCTCGTATACCTTAAATCATCTCTAGATTACTTATAATACCTAATACAATGTAAATGCTATGTAAATAGTTATACTGTATTGTTTAGGGAATAATGAGAAGAAAAATTTTTATTTCCAACAAAAACATTCAATAAAACATAAAAATATACAGCTTCAAACACATGGTAAATGACTTATTGGAATAAATGTAGAATGTCACTGTCACCATCACTATAAAACTTCAGTAACTTGTCTTTCTGCTTATTTAAATCATATACAGTGGTAATTCCGACACTATTTTCTTCAGTAAGATGCCACACAGATACATCACGATCAAGCTTCTGCAATAACTCCACTTTCTGCGTTATTGATAATGATAAATGCTTCCTTCTCTTTTTCTCATTGTTACCCATAGGGGTATCTGCAGCTCTTTTTGACATTTTCACAGTGAAGTTAAACACAAGGTCAACAGCGAACAAAAAATATCAGCGAACAGCAATGCACGTGTAACTAGTACGAGCGCTGAGCCACAACTGATGTCTGGCGGCCTCTGCTAGTGCTGCCACGTCATACCTGAGCGATGCCAGCTGTTCTTGAAAAAATCTTCGGTTCTCAGAGCATTTTTGGACTTCAGAATTTTGATAAAGGAATGTGCACCTGTATTACTTACTTAGCCAGAATTACACCTTGATATTATACAATTGTAAGAGGTTTCTTCTTTTATGTTACTGCGTAGGCTAATCAAAATGGCTTCTTTGTTATGTTAACTGCTGAGAAAGTTCTCTTGCTAGCAGCTTGTTATATTATTGATAAGAGAGAAAAACGAACCAATTGGGATAGATGTTAATCTTTCTTGTGTGTCTGTAAGCTATTGTGATGCACGGGTTTTTGAGCAGAAGGCGCAATGAGGAGAGAGAGAGTGGACGCGATGCTGTAAGCTGGCCAACAGGACGGACCCCGAGTCGGAGTCCGAGGTCCAGGGTCTTGGATGAGGAGAGGAGACGAAGACAGACTCGTGTGGAGCATCTGGTCGACCACCGTGGTTGGTCCCAGGTGGCGGGTCGAGGTGGTCAAAGGGGATTGAATGGTGAGAAGAGGATCGTTACTAGAGCTCCAACTGTTTGTGCACGAAGAGGTTAAACTTTGATAAGCTTGGTGCCTTTTACTTTCCTTTTATATTTTATATCTATTAATTATATAGTTCCAGTAATATCTATAAATTGTCAACACAAAATACTCTGCAGATGCTGGGGTCAAAGCAACACTCACAACACACTGGAGGAACTCAGCAGGTCGGACAGCATCCATGGAAAAGATTGGTCGACGTTTTGGGCCGGAACCCTTCGTCAGGATCTATAAATTGTCATCATTTAATGGTATATGGTGTATTGTCTGTTATTTGGCGGGGTGGGGTACATCACACAGCATCCATACACACTTAATCACCCAGTTTGACGGGACCGAAGGCTGCTCCCCCTAGACGACAGCGAGTTGAGCGACTGAGGCTTATCAGGGGAGCTATACAACGTTGCATAATTTAAACTCCAGTTGTAAGAAATGTTCCCTCTAAGATGTGCATGGTACACACATCATTTGCTACTAGGAACTTAAAACTGCACACAAAAGGTTGTCACCCTCTATTCATTGGCGTGTTAAGTATATTCCACTATCGTACACAATAACATTCCTATTTCTGGTTTGTGGTGCAGACAATGTTGACAACATGGAGTCTGTGCTGATTTGTCTGCAGATGTTAGAACTGGCTTATTTATACTATTTTTATTGAAGAAATTATTCAGTGCACACATGTTGTCACTGGGCAAAAAAATTGCACAACACAATATTCTTGTGCTGGTCACTACAAATTTGATGGATGCAAGTCATTTTGCAACATGCATCAATTTAGAAGGTAGCCACAATGAGTCATACTAACAGAGATCCCTTGTGCTTTGCTTTTCTTGTAGACATTATCCAGTCCTCTCAAATTTCTAGGTTATGATTTTCAAAGGAGACTAAAAGGCTATTTTAGTTTATTTGGGTGGAAACTTTTTCCAAATTTATTTTTTCAGTATCAGCAAGTTCCCCGCAGCAATCCATCTGGAAATGTTATAAAAACAAATCAGGACTGATCGTTATACCCTAACTCATTCCTTTTACACATTTAAATGGACACGTTTTGTTGGCTGTAGTTACCACCCATTTGGGCAGTTATAAAGTAAGCACAATGAATGAGTGCTTTTAAGCTTTGCAAAGAAACAACATTCTTTTGGTTTGGCTACAATAATGTTTGCCGGTCAGCTCTGTTCAGAAAATTTCTGAAAGTGTATGAAATGTATGGAAACATTTTTGTTCATTTAGGTATTGCGCCAATACTGCGTGCAGTTTAGTTCCCATGTTGCCAACATTGCTTTATTTAAAACTAGACAACGGGGTGACCCATTGGGGCACTTTTTGAGATGAGGACAGTCCAGTCTGATGTGACCCGAATGAACATTAAATTTTCCTGAATGCTATTGCTATCACTTTGCTTTGGAAACTGAAGTAGAAAACCTCAGTTTATTAAAGAAGAATGACGCATAGCAAAGCAAATATAGCTGCTCCTCATTTATCGAAGGACACTTTTGATGGCATTATTTCTGGTTTATCTGCCACCCTTGTGCCTCTGGTTGTCATTCTGGAGACATGCGGCCCTTTCATTCCCCCATCTCTTCATCTCTTCTGTTGTTTGTTGTTTGTCTCTGACCCTGGAGACATGCATGCCTCTCCTCCTCTGTCTCTTCTTCTCTTATCTTTTTTTGTCCTGACTCTTTGATCCTAGAGTCCTGCAGCCCTGGCCTCATCCGATTCTTGTTCTCTCCCTCTCCTTGCCACTTCCCGACGACATTTGGCGTCATCTCTTGACCATAATGTCCCCCTTCCCTGTCCACATGGCATAATTAGGCTGACCATTTTTTTTTACCCTAATGCTGGATAGAAGATACGAAGCAGTAACACCAAAGGTTGCTGATTATTCTTGATGATGTGGTTGGCGCTCTCCTAAATGGACGTGATATAGTGACTGCTGTCTTTTGACTGCAGCAAAGGGTTTTTAAGGGTGTCTTTAAGTATGTCATTACAATAAGATTTAATTATCTCTTATTGATGGATGGCAGTCAGATCGGTCCCAATCTTGCACATGCTGATGGTGATTAGCAGAATGTGACCCCTCGAAATAAAGCTGCCCTGCCTTTTTGCTCCGGTAAGTGATGCTGCTGAGACTGGCCGTGCGCATGCATCGGGCTGTCGTGTCCCGATTTCCATGATGGCAGATCGGATCTCGGGTTAAAAGGGAGCCTGCTAATTTTGGCGAATGAGCAATTTTATATGAATATATAACCCTGAACTTTGCCTGCATTCTGTAAGTTAGCACATTTTAATTCGATTTAGCCAAAAAAAAGTGTCACTGTAATGCACCATTTGCGCTAATTGGAGGTCACAAACAGACGGACAGAGCATGAGAGTTTTAGTAGTATACAGATGAGGGGCAGGATGCGGACGGGGCTTGGTCTCCTTATTTTGCGTTGCATTTGAGCTGTTCTTGAATATTCCACTAGCAGTATCAATTCAGGTAAGTTTCAAAGTGTTTTTGAAGTCAACAGCAAAAGTCCCTTGCATGCTGTCTGTTGACCCTAGTAAAATACTTCCTTGGATTAAGACAGTTTAGGGCTGGCTCGGAGCAAAGACAAGATGACACTAAACAGCGACTCCTCTGCTTGCATCTTCGGAAACAGCTCTACTTCTATCTTTGACATCTCTTTTTCTCCCTTTTCAAGGTTCTTTGGAAGACACTGATCTGGAGTTACATTCTGACTTCGGGCATTTGCGGGAATGGGACCCGCTCTCAAGGCCTCATGACCGACCGCTTTTTCATGGAAACACAGAAAACCTACAGCACAATACAGGCTCTTCGGCCCACAAAGCTGTGTCGAACATGTCCCGACCTTAGAACTACCTAGGCTTTACCCATAGCCCTCTATTTTTCTAAGCTCCATGTAGCCATCCAGGAGTCTCTTAAAAGACCCTATCGTTTCCGCCTCCACCGCCGCCGCCAGCAGCCCATTCCAGACACTCACCACTCTCTGCGTAAAAAACTTACCCCTGACATCTCCTCTGTACCTACTTCCAAGCACCCTAAAACTGTGCCCTCTTGTGTTAGCCATTTCAGCCCTGGGGAAAAGCCTCTGACTATCCACATGATCAATGCCTCTCATCATCTTACACACCTCTATCAGGTCACCTCTCATCCTCCGTCACTCCAAGGAGAAATGGCTGAGTTCACTCAACCTATTCTCATAAGGCATGCTCCCCAATCCAGGCAACATCCTTGTAAATCTCCTCTGCATCCTTTCTATGGTTTCCACATCCTTCCTATAGTGAGGCGACAAGAACTGAGCACAGTACTCCAAGTGGGATCTGACCAGGGTCCTATATAGCTGTAATATTACCTCTCGACTCTTAATCTCAATCCCACGGTTGATGAAGGCCAATGCACCGTATGCCGCCTTAACCACAGAGTCAACCTGTGCAGCAGCTTTAAGTGTTCTATGGACTCGGACCCCAAGATCCCTCTGATCCTCCACATTGCCAAGACTCTTACCATTTACTACAATATTCTGCCATCATATTTGACCTACCAAAATGAACCACCTCATACTTATTTGGGTTGAACTCCATCAGCCACTTCGCAGCCCAGTTTTGCATCCTATCAATGTCCCGTTGTAACCTCTGACAGGCTTCCACTCTATCCACAACACACCCAACCTTTGTGTCATCAGCAAATTTACTAACCCATCCCTCCACTTCCTCATCCAGCTCATTTATAAAAATCACAATGAGAAGGGGTCCCAGAACAGATCCCTGAGGCACACCACTGGTCACCAGCCTTCATGCAGAATATGACCATCTACAGCCACTCTTTGCCATCTATGGGCAAGCCAGTTCTGGATCCACAAAGTAATGTCCCCTTGGATCAGATGCCTCCTTACTTTCTCAATAAGCCTTGCATGGGATACCTTGTCAAATGCCTTGCTGAAATCCATATACACTACATCTACTGCTCTTCCTTCATCAATGTGTTTAGTCACATCTTCAAAAAATTCAATCAGGCTCGCAAGGCACGACCTGCCTTTGACAAAGCCATGCTGACTATTCCTAATCATATGCCTCTCGAAATGTTCATAAATCCTGCCTCTCAGGATCTTCTCCATCTACTTACTAACCATTGAAGTAAGATTCACTGGCCTATAATTTCCTGGGCTATCCCTACTCCCTTTCTTGAATAGGGGAATAACATCCGCAACCCTCCAATCCTCTGGAACTTCTTCCATCCTCATTGATGATACAAAGATCACTGCCAGAGGTTCAGTAATCTCCTCCCTCACTTCCCACAGTAGCCTGGGGTACATCCCATCCGATCCTGGTGACTTATCCAACTTAATACTTTCCAAAAGATCCAGTACATCCTCTTCCATAATATCTACATGCTCAAACTTTTCAGTCCGCTGCAAGTCATCCCTACAATCACCAAGATCCTTTTCCGTAGTGAATACTGAAGCAAAGTAATCATTAAGTACTCCCACTATTTCCTCCAGTTCCATACACACTTTTCCACTGTCACACTTGATTCTCTCACCTCTTATCCTCTTGCCCTTCACTTACTTGTAGAAACTCTTGGGGTTTTCCTTAATCCTGTCCGCCAATGCCTTCTCCTGGCCCCTTCTGGCTCTCCTAATTTTATTCTTAAACTCCTTCCTACCAGCCTTATTATCTTCTAGATTCCTATCATGACCTAGTTTTTTTGAACCTTTTGTAAGTTCTTCTTTTCTTCTTGACTAGTTTTTCAACAGCTTTTGTACACCACGATTTTGTATCCTACCATCTTTTCCATGTCTCATTGGAACGTACCTACTCAGAACCCCACACAAACATCTCCTGAACATTTGCCACATTTCTTCCGTACGTTTCCTTGAGAACATCTGTTTCCAGTTTATGCTTCCAAGTTCCTGCCTGATAGCTTCATATTTCCCCTTACTCCAATTAAACGTTTCCCTAACTTGCCTGTTCCTATCCCTCTCCAATGTTATGGTAAAGGAGATAGAATTGTGATCACTATCTCCAAAATGCTCTCCCACTGAGAGATCTGACACCTGACCAGGTTCATCTCCCAATACCAGATCAAGTACAGTCTCTCCTCTTGCACGGTTATCTACATATTGTGTCAAGAAACCTTCCTGAACACACCTAACAAACTCTATCCCATCTAAACCTCTCACTCTAGGGAGATGCCAAATAATATTTGGGAAATTAAAATCTCCCACCACAACAACCCTGTTATTATTACTCCTTTCCAGAATCTGTCTCCCTATCTGCTCCTCAAGGTCCTTGTTACTATTGGGTGGTCTATAAAAAAAAACCCAGTAGAGTTATTGACCCCTTCCTATTCCTAACCTCCATCCACAGAGACTCCGTAGACAACCCCTCCATGACTTCCTCCTTTTCTGCAGTCGTGACACTATCTCTGATCAATAGTGCCACACCCCCACCTCCTTTGCCTCCCTCCCTGTCCTTTCTGAAACATCTAAAGCCTGGCACTTGAAGCAGTCATTCCTGCCCCTGCACCAAGTCTCTGTCATGGACACAACATCATAGCTCCAAGTGCTGATCCACGCTCTAAGCTCACCCGCTTTATTCATAATACTCCTCGCATTAAAATAGACACATCGCAAACCATCGGTCTGAGCGTGCTCCTTCTCTATCACCTGCCTATCCTCCCTTTCGCACTGTCTCCAAGCTTTCTCTATTTGTGAGCCAACCTCCTTTTCCCTCCTCACTTCAGATCAGTTCCCACCCCCCAGCAATTCTAGTTTAAACTCTCCCAATAGCTTTTCATATCCTAATGACACGGCCTGGAAGACCAGCGTGCCTTCAGGATGCCGGATTTTAGTGGCTCTGGAGACTGGCTGATTGAAGGCCAGTGCCCTTGACTAAGGCATCATGCGAGAACACAGAACATCGGGAGCAGCAGGTTAGCAATCATGGGCTGTGTGTCCAGAGACCTGAGGCCGACACTGTGGGCGCAGAGCTCAGGAAAACACAAAAGACTTTTAACATCTAAATCAGCGAGTTGTTTGTTATATCTCCCCTGTCACTGTAAAACAGGGACATCTTTTTTTCCATTATACATATATATATGTGTGTATGTGTATGTGTATGTGTGTGTGTGTGTGTGTGTGTGTGTGTGTGTGTATGTGTATGTGTGTGTGTGTGTGTGTGTGTGTGTGTGTGTGTATGTGTGTGTGTGTGTGTGTGTGTGTGTGTATGTGTATGTGTGTGTGTGAGAGAGAGAGAGAGAGAGAGAGAGAGAGAACGAACGAACCTGTGGTATGTCGAATTACTGGGTGAACGAGTAGTCTTTGGGGTACAGCAAGTCTGTGTCTTTATTGATGCTTTGCTGCATGCTTGAGTGCTCAGTGGTGGTGTGGGGGGGGGGAACGCCGATGCTTTTTTGCTGTGGGGGAGATCGTTGCCTTGCTGCTGCTTGTATGTGGGAGGGGGAGTGGGGGGGGGCTTTGGGGGTTCTAACATTTAATTGTCATTCATTCTTTGGGGCACTCCTCTGTTGTTGTGGATATTTGCGAAGAAAAAGAATTTCAGCATGTATATTGTACACATTTCTCTGACATTATATGTACCTATTGAACCGATTGAATTCAGCCTTTAACGTGGAATCCTGGATTGGAAAATTATATTGGAAATGAGGTGTTCAGAGGGAAAAATAAAACAACCATAGGGAGTAACCAATATTTGTACACATCAAGCAATTAACTCATTTAAATATGGGCCACCACTGCTATCAACCCAACTGTCCAACCACAAACAAGAGAAAATCTGCAGATGCTGGAAATCTGAGCAACACACACAAAATGCTGGAGGAACTCAGCAGGCCAGGCAGCATCTATGGAAAAAAGTACACTTCAAGTTTTGGGCCAAAACCTTTCAGCAGGACTGGAGAAAAAATGCTGAGTAGCAGATTTAAAAGGTGGAGGAAGGGAAAGAGAACCACCAGGTGATAGGTGAAACCTGGAGGGGGAGGGGATGAAGTAAAGAGCTAGGAAGCTGATTGGTGAAAGAGACAGAAGGCCATGGAAGAAAGAAAAAGATGTAAGGAGCACCAGAGAGAGGCGATGGGTGGGTAAGGACATGAGGTGAGAGAGGGAAAAGGGGATGGAAAATGGAGAAGGGTGGGGTGGTTTAGGGGGGCATTACGGAAAGTTTGAGAAATCGATGTTCATGCCATCAGGTTGGAGGCTACCCAAATGGAAGACAAGGTGTTGTTTCTCCAATCTGAGTGTGGCCTCATTACGACAGTGGAAGAGGCCATGATGGACATATCAGAATGGGAATGGGAAGCGGAATTAAAATGGGTGGCCACTGGGAGATCCTGCTTGTTCTGGTGGACAGAGCGCAGATACTCAGCGAAGTGGTCTTCCAATCTACGTCGGGTCTCACTGATGTACAGGACGCCACTCTGGGAACACCGAACACAGTAAATCAACCCAAGTGTCGCCTCACCTGGAAGGATTGTTTAGGGCCCTGGATGGTAGTGAGGGAGGTGGTGTGGGGGCAGGTCTAGCATTTGGCAAATGACCCCAATAACAAGTACTGTACTTCTTTCCACAGATGCTGCCTGGCCTGCTGAGTTTCTCCAGCATTTTCTGTGTGTTGCTGCAAATGCTTAACTTCCACTTCCAGTCACAAAGCTTGTGGATGGGCCTGACCAGCTCTCAAAGGCTCATAGGTGGAGCCAGAGATTACGCTCTCGGCAAAGGATTCCTCCAGCAGTTTCTGGATCTACCAGCCAAGGAAATTGCTCAGACAAGTTAAGTTTGTGTTTATATTTTCAAGTCATAGGAAAGACAATAGCATACTTTGCTTACAAGAGAAAATCTGCATATGCTGGAAATCCAGGCGAAATCCCTTTTTACTGGGCATCTCTGGAAATGTGGCTCGCTAGCCCCTCGTCAACAGCTACTGGACCTCGTACCGAGAAACTCACCTTCCTCAGGCTTTGTACGTCTAGGGTGTATGTGACTTAGGTCCCGCCAACCTTGGGGTGTCTTGGGGGTGTGTTCAAGTCGGGTTAAACTCAACTCAATATGTCTTTTACAGTCAGGGTTGGCAACTTTCTCACTCCCAAATAAGGGACAAAAGTAGCAGTCAAATACAGGACACTTTACCCCAGGAAAGACTACCATGACCATGAAACCTTGCGCGGGCACCTGTGTGCACATGCGTGACGTGCGCATGTGCATACGTACCGATTTTTTTCCCACGAGTCGGTTTTGCCTTCATCTTCTCAACTATACTGTACATAGATTATTTCAACTTTATATAGGCTGTGTATTTATCATATCATTCCTGCTTTTACTATACGTTAGTGTTATTTATGTTCGGTTTTATGTTTTATTTGGAATGATTTGTTAGGTTATTTTTTGGGTCTGGGAACGCTCAAAATTTTTTCCCATATAAATTAATGGTAATTGCTTCTTCGCTTCACACCATTTCAGCACGAAAGGTTTCATAGGAACGCTCTACCTTAGCGGGGGGAATACAGGACAAACCAATTTAGCCCGGGATGTCCCGGCAAATACGGGACAGTTGGCAACCCTATGTTCAAGTTCAGCAGTGTGTGAGAGGGAATGAGGAAAGGTGCAGCTGACTCATATCGTTTTCTCACAGCCCGGCAGCACATGCTTTGCGGCCCGGTACCAGTCCGCGGCCCGGTGGTTGGGGACCGCTGACTTAAGCAACCAGTTATTAAAAGAAATAAAGAAAAAAAAACATAAAGAGCCCATCATACTTAAACAGTCACACATGCACAGTGGAGCTCAAATCTTCCTGAGGCCGCGTGTCTTTGATGTACACACTGCACCTTCCGAATGTCGCTCAAAATTCATCTCAGGCAAACAGGTTCTCCCACAGGACTTTTGATCCTTCCTCCTTGAAGCCATTCATCTGCACAAATCACTCTGTGCAACAGGGATGGCATCCTCAGCCTGTCTGTTCCCAGCTCCTGCTAACAAAGACCTTGACCCACACCAGTGTCCCTCATAAATGTCTCGGCCCTGTGTTCTTTAGAACCTTCTCCCAATTCCACCACCTGACAGCACATTCCGAAGCTGAACACAAAGACCCTTATCTCAGCTCAAACCCAACAGGCTGAAAGCAGAACAGACTATTCTTGCAGAACTGAAATGAAATGCCTACAGCACAACAGTAAAAAAAACTTAACCAGGGTGTTACACAAGCTACACACAAAATGCTGGAAGAACTCAGCAGGCCAGGTAGCATCTATGGAAAAGAGTGAACAGTCAACGTTTCCGGACGAACCTTCATCGATATAGTTTGCTTACTCAGGTCCTTCTCACTCAATTGCCCATTGAATTAAGGGAAGTCCTATTCAAAGCAGTGTTTTAGCAATTCAACATGGACCATTCAAATAATTAATGCAAATATAATGGAATTAATGGGGATAAATTAATACATGTTGCATCAAATTAAACCCCAAAAGCAGATGCGATTCATAATCAGTGGGGTAGTCTGTAAATTACTAGACCTATATTATTAAAGGCATGAGGATAATTTTTTCCATTTAGCTACAGAAAGTTTAGTTAATAAAAGATTAAGTGGTGCTTGTTAACTGGTTTAGTTAATAAAAGATTAACTGGTGCTTGTTATGCTATATTTAACTCCAAAACATACAGTAAGGGTGAAAAAAAACAGGGGTCTGGAAAAATACATCTATTTTATTTTTACTTAAGTGAGATATGCACATATGATATATGACATGGTGGTGTAATGATGTATGCCATTCACGTACTTTTTCATATAACCTATAGTGAATTATGTAAAGAAGAATGCTTAATCACATGATATATTTACAATTTTACTCAAATATTACTGAAATATTAAAATCACAACAATGCCAACAATAAAAATATCTAGTTGAAAACAGCACATTTTCATAATTTTCAAGGATAAGCTACAAAAGTAAATCAAGACTGAATTCAGGGGAAAATGTATTTACTGGAAAATGTCAGTCAATGAGGAAATTGGTTTGTTCATTTAAGCAAAAGAAAAAAGTATTACGCAATAAATGCAGCAAAAGCAACAGCTGAAGAACTGCAGCAACTTTTCATGAGACAAATTGATAAATGAAGAATTACAACAAAAACGATTGGATCGTGGTTGGTATGGCAGTGTAAATTGGTTTGACATTACTAATGAAAAAAAATCACATGAACATTTATCAATGATACAATTCAAAACAAAATCAATACAGAGATTAATGAAAGCATAGATTCTGGGCGAATGAAAATGACATCAATTCATATGGTTTTGAAAGAAGGCTAAAACGTGGATAAGTAGATCATTCCTCTTTTATCACATTATGTGACATTCAACAGTTGGCCTCTACTATCAATCAATTTGTATATGGAATTTGTTCTGAATGGTGAGAAATGTATCAAAAACAACATATTGTACATTCATATGTTTTGTCTACTGCAAGATATTAACTTTAATTCCAGTCCTTTCCACCAATCTTATCATGTACAATTCTTCCAATAGCTAATACATGCAGAGGTGCTGGAAAGTTTGTGAATCCTGTAGAAATTTCTCTATTTCTGCATTAATATGACATAAAATATGAACAGATATTCACACAAGTCCTCAAAGTAAATAAAGAGAACCCAATTAAATAAATAACACGAAAATATTATACTTGTTCATTTATTTATTGAGCAAAATGATCCAATATTACATGTGTTTGTGAACCTCTGGGCTAATGCCTTCCACAAAAGCTATTCGGAGTCAGGAGTTCCATTCAATGAGATGAGATTGGAGGTGTGGGTTGCACAGGTGCCCTGCCCTCTAAAAAAGACACACAAAGTCAGGTTACTGACAGAGCCTGCTCTTCTCAAGAAAGATCTGTTTATGTGCACTATGCTTCAATTAAAACAACTTTCAGAGGACCTTAGAAGAGTTGTAGAGATTCATTAAGCTGAAAAAGGCTACAAAGGCTTTTCTAAAGACCTGAGTGTTCATCCGTCCACAGAAAGAAGAGTTGTCTACAAAAGGAGAAAACTCAGTACTGTTGCTACTTTCCCTTGGACACCCTGCAAAGATCACACCAAGAGTATAACGCGCAATGCTATGCTGAAGGAAGTGAAAGAGAACCCATGGGTAACAGCAAAAGACCTGCAGAATTATCTAGAACTTGCTAAAGTGTCTGTTCATGTGTCCACTATAAGAAAAACACTGAACAAAAATGGTGTTCATGGAAGGACACAATTGAGGAAACGACGGCTCTCCAAAAAAACATTACTGCACAACTCAAGCTTCCAAAAAATCACCTGGATGTTCTAAATGCTCCTGGAACAATATTCTGTGGACAGATGAGACAGAAGTTGAGCTTTCTGGCAGAAATACACATTGCTATGTTTGGAGGAAAAAGGGCACTGCACACCAACGTCCCAACTGTGAAGCATGGTGGAAGCAGCATCATGGTTTGGGGCTACTTTGCTGCCTCAGGGCCTGGACAGCTTGCATTGGTTGAGGGAAACAATGAATTCAAAACTGTATCCCTGTGTCTAGTCCATGTCCTAGCCCAAGTCTGCGTTCTTGTCCCTGCTCCTTTTCTGTATCCTGTCACGTCCCTACTCTAGTCAGGTCCTGTTCCTTGTACTTCAGTGTCTGTGTCTCGCATTTGGGTCCGTTCCCAGCGCCCCAATTGTGACATTAATTGGGTTCTGTTTATCTAGTTAAAGGACTTGCGTGAAATTCTGATCACATTTTAGGTCATGTTTATGCAGAAATAGAGAAAATTCTACAGAGTGCACAAACTTTCTAGCGCCTCTGCATGAGCACACAGGTTTTACAGTGGCCAATTTAAGTAAAAATATAGTTGACTAGCATGATCATTTAAAACACTACTAAATAAAAACACTCAAATTTAATCTGCCAAGTACTTTTCTGTTTCTTTACTGTATACATTTGACTATATTAACATTAATACACACAGAAAGCGCATTTAGTTTCAGGTTTGATTCAGAAGACAGCATGCTACACGTTGTCCTTATGTTTTAAAAGGAAAATAAAACAATTTCTATATAGGCTTCCTATGTCAGTAAGCTTTCCATTTAAAGGATTGCTATGACATCTTCTCGAGTGAAAATCCTTTCTACTCTAATTACCTGTACAAAATGTTTAAATCAGTCTACCTTAAACCATCAACAGGCAAATTATTTTAGATACAGACCAGGGATATTTCTTTGTCAACTGGTGACTTTCATTAAGATATAATTAAATCATCTGCATAAACTGTAGTTTGTCAATATTCATACTGATCCTGAGATCAAGTGAAACTATCAAAGGTGGCACTGGTGAACCACGGCGACATTCTGCGGGCTACATACAATACTTCTAAAAACCTCGTTTGAATTACTCTCACTGCAATCTGCAGCACGTAATTTACCTTTAAGTAACGTACTTTTGAATCGACAATAAACTACAGATTTCATGATCTTCTGAAGAACTCATTGGATTTAACTCTCAAGCAAGCAGGTACAGCACCTTTAAGTGGACGAAGGTTTATCGCCATAGCTGGAAGCAAAGCGGGCGGGAGGGACTTCAAACCAGGGGGATGAAGACCCTTCCACCCACATTTGTGAGCAAATGTGCAGCCGTTGGAGAACAAAACTGAGGACCTGAGGACAAGATTGCTGAATCAAAGGGAATGAGAAATTGTTGTGTTCTGTGTTTTACTGAGATGTGACTTACTCAGAGTACGCCGCATACAAAAAGACTTCTTGATACACAGGCTAGACCAAACTGCTGATTCAGAAAAGGCAAAAGGTGGAGGCGTGTGCATTTCATGATAAGTATTCTGTGGTGCTCCAATGAGGCAGTTTTCTTGTACTCTTGTTCCCCCCGATCTTGAACACTTAACAATCAAAGGTCGACTGTTCTCTTTACCAAGACAGTTCTCCACCGTGATCCTGAAGGCAGTTCACATACCATCATCGGCCGACTATAATCAGGTGCTTGCGATACTGCATGGTGATGTCACCAAACAAGAAACTGTCCACCCTGACACATTTTATATCAGTTGGGGATTTCAATCAGCAGGTCTGAAGAAATGCCTGCCCACTACCATCAGCATATAATCTATAGCACTGGACATCCCAACACACTAGACCACTGCTACACTAGGAAAAGGAATGTCTACATTCCATTCCCAGGCAGCATTATTTGGGAAATCTGATCACTTGGCTGTCTCTCTCAGACAAAGACCAAAAAGCAAAGCCCCAGACAGATATTAGGAGAAGGAGGAGCTGGCTGTGGGAGGCAGAGGAGTGACTATAGGATTGATTTGTGCCAGAGGACAGGGCTGTGTTCAAGGACTTGTCTGTGAATCCGAATGAATGCACCAAAATTGTCACAGGCTTCATAAAAGAAAGCTGTAGACAAAAGAGTCCCCACGAAATCATGCAGATTAAGAGACTCCTGGATAGGTACATGGAGCTTAGAAAAATAGAGGGCTACGGGTAAGCCTAGGTAAGGACATGTTCGGCACAGCTTTGTGGGCCGAAAAGCCTGTATTGTGCTGTAGGTTTTCCATGTTTCTATGTTGTTTAGCTGTTTCTGATTTGATACCCTATTTTATCCAATATTGTTATTTTTATCATTTTTTCTTTTTCTATTTGCACAGTTTGTGGTCTATTGCACACTGGTTGATGTCATCTTTCATTGAGTCTATTATGGTTACCAGATTTATTGAGTATGCCTGCAAGAAAATCAATTTCAGGGTTGCATTTGATGACATATATGTACTTGTTTAATAAATTTACTTTCAACTTTTTGATACAGCAATGTTTCAATGGCATTTTACAACCTACTGGAAGTGTAAGTTCTCAGAAGTCTACAAATAATACAGAGACAATGTTCTTAGAACCTGTGATTACATGGAAAGTGATTCGGCACTGCAATGTGGAGAGACTGATGCGTTATATCTCAGCAATGCTGTGATTGGAGACAGAATGTCTGGCAATTTCTCAGCATTAGAAGGTACTCCATATTTCAGCGGAAGGCAACACAATAGAAATGGGAAAATGTCTACAATCCAAACCCTTTGGGCGGGCAGAAATGCTACGATCTCTGGTAAGACCCATGGAGGAGGTCAGTATGGCTACATCAATAAGAACGTGTGTGAATGCCTTGATAGTAAAGGCCCACTGCCTACTGCAGATAACTTTTTTAATGGTGAAGTGCAAGTCTTCAATCTATCTATCTATCCCCAGCCATCACACATAGCTCTGGGCAAGATTCTTCATTTTGACTGTACCCAGCTGTCCTTCATGCAGATTTCTAGCATTCTGGTATGCAGTTTAGAGGGAATCACAACACGAGATCCACACTTTGACATACATACATTTAGTCTCATCTCACTGAGAACTCTGGAAACACAAGATTATCCTGAGCTGGCCATCATTGCGTGATGACGTCATGGACCTTCGACAATGGCAGGTCATTCCTTGTTTCTCATTGTATTTCAGAATTGTTACCGGCAACTGATCCACCAATGCTGTTTGAAACACTTCTACTGGGTCAGAGTATGAAGACCTTTCCTCTTCAGATGCCAACAGTAGAAGACGTGACAAGCCATCAGTGTTACTGTGTTGTTTGGTACCCTTCAGTTCCATGTCATCAGAGTGGGATCCTAGGAAAAGTGCCCAATGTTGCATTCGTGTGGCAGACAGCACTGGGATTCCCTTTCTGAGATTAAAAATGGACACAAAGGACTGGTGGTGTGTCACTAGAGTAAACTTCTGTCTGTAGAGCTCGTAGTGGAACTCGTTTACTCTGAACATACTAGACTAACGGCCTCTCGGTCGATCTGTGCGTAGTTGTGTTCTGTACTCGTCAGTGACCTTGAAGCAAACACAATCAAATGTTCAGATCCATCTTTCATAATGTGTGACAAATGGCACCAATGCCAAAAGGGGATGTATCACATGCCAGTCTGGTGAGCAGGGATGGGTCATAATGGGGGAGCAGTTCATCTGATGTTGTTAGTCTCTTTGTTCCCTTGAATGCTTTTTCACATCTTTCTAACCATCCACACTTTGCTCCTGTCTGCAACAGTGTGTTTAATGGATGTAGCACTGTAGCAATGTCTGGGAAAAACCGGTGGTAGTAGTTTACAAGGCCCAAGTATGACCTGAGGAGTGACACATTTTTTTGGTTTGGGTGTCTGCAGCACTGCTTCAGTCTTGTCTTGTGACTTATGTAAGCCATGCTTGTCAATGGCACGTCCACAATATGAGATTTCATTCTTGAAAAACTCAGATTTCTCTCTCTTTGCATGCAGACCATACTCACTCAGCCCTGTAAGCACCTTACCAAGGTTCTGGAGGTAATCTTCATCATTCTTGCCCATAGCGGTGATATCATCAAGGTAACATCGTGTTTCTGGAATATCTTGGAGCACTTGGTCCATTGCTCTTTGCCACTGATGCAACTCCAAAGACAAGATGATTATACTGGAACAGTCCCTTGTGAGCCTTAATTGAGAGGAACTTCCTGTTTGACTCAATCTCCATTTGCAGAATGTGCAGATAAGCTTGCAACGAGTTAATCTTTGAAAACCTCCCCCAGCTTGCCAAAGATGCAAAAATGTCTTCCATTCGTGGCAGGGGATACTGCACAGTGTACAGCACCAGCTTGATATTCACCTTGAAATCCCTGCATACGCAAATAGCTCGGGCCTTCCCTTTCTTGATCACCGGAACAATGGGTGTGGCCCAATTGCTCTACTCAGCCCTGGGAAGAATGCCAGGTGCCTCCAAGCTCTGAAGTTTAGCATCCACTTTCAGATATAGAGTGTAAGACACTGGACAGCCTTTATGGAATCTTGGTGTTGCTGTTTCATCCAGTTCAATTCTGGCTTTCATGCCTTTGAGTTTACAATCCCCTTTCTCAAATACCTTCTCATTAGCATTAAGCAGCTGTGCTAGTCTCTGGTTAGCGCTACCATTTGGACTGCCGTTGCCTGTTGATGTCACACTGACAGCTTTGATTGAATGCCAGTCTCATCTGGAATTTTCTCAACCATTCGCGCCCGAGAGGTGTTGGCCCTCCACTTTTCATTTTTTACACCTGCATAAGTCTTTAGCATCACTGAGGTCTTCTCTAATGCTATCTTAGAAAACAGCTTGTTGTAGTCAGCCTCTGGAATTCTGGACAAAGCTGTCCCTGTATACAATTCAATTTTCAGTTTTACAGCAGACACATTTATTGTGATCCAAATGATCTTGTGATCTACTTCAGTAATGCTATGCAGTTCTAAACATGACACTTTTTCAGACTCTGTGTTTTCTGATTCAGTTTCACATTTAGTCACTTTATGCATCTATTTAGTTTTGTGTTTGAAACTTCTCATTCTGTGTATTTTTTCTTCTTTGGTTGTGCTTTTTGTCTGACTTGCACAGTCTCTCTATTCATGACCTTGTCTGTGACACTTCCTGTAAACTTTTTCTGTGAAGCAACAGTCATTTTGCATCATGGGAGGATTTGCTGGATAAATGGGATCTTTGGCTTTTTTGCACCATTCAGCGACTTTTTGTGCTTTTCAACCTAAACACTATTCTGCAATTCTGCCACATCCTTTGCTGCAGTCTCCAATGATGTTGCAATTGTCAATGCCTGTTCTAAGGTTAGGTCTCTTTCTGGCAGTAGCACTTTCTGAGTGCTTTGACTATACACGCCACATACAAGTCTGTCCCTTAATGCATCAGAAAGTCTATCTTTAAAGTCACAGTATTGGGAAAGTTTGTGCAGTTCTGCAATGTATTTAGTAATGCTTTCATTCTTTGACTGGTTCCTTTTGTAAAATCTAGATCTCTCTGCTATTACCAGCAGTCTATGGTTCAAGTAATTTTGAAAAATTGTAACAATTTTGTCGAAGGTATTGCTTGCTGGCTTTTCAGGGGTTACTAAGTTGCGTAAAAGCCTGTATGTTTTAACACCTATTACACTAAGAAGCATGGCGGCTTTCTTTTCTTCATCCACGGTGTTTGCATTAGAATAGAAACATAGAAAATAGGTGCAGGAATAGGCCATCGGCCCTTCAAGCCTGCACTGCCATTCAGTATGATCATGGCTGATCATCCAAATCAGAACCCTGTACCTGCTTTCTCTCCATACCCCCTGATCCCTTTAGCCACAAGGGCCATATCTAACTCCCTCTTAAATATAGCCAATGAACTGGCCTCAACTGTTTCCTGTGGCAGAGAATTCCACAGATTCACCACTCTCTGTATGAAAAGGTTTTTCCTCATAGAGCCATAGAACCATAGAAACTACAGCACAGAAACAGGGCTTTTGGCCCTTCTTGGCTGTGCCGAACCATTTTCTGCCTCGTCCCACTGACCTGCACACGGACCATATCCTTCCATACACCTCCCATCCATGTATCTGTCCAATTTATTCTTAAATATCAAAAAAGAACCCGCATTTACCACCTCGTCTGGCAGCTCATTCCATACTCCCACCACTCTCTGTGTGAAGCCCCCCCCCATGTTCCCTTTAAACTTTTCCCCCCTCACCCTTAACCCATGTCCTCTGTTTTTTTTTCCCCTTGCCTCATCTCGGTCCTAAAAGGTTTCCCCTTTATCTTTAAACTGTGACTCGTTCTGGACTTCCCCAACATCAGGAACAATCTTCCTGCATCTAGCCTGTCCAATCCCTTTAGAATTTTATACGTTTCAATAAGATCCACCCTCAATCTTCTAAACTCCAGCGAGTATACGTCTAGTCGATCCAGTCCTTCATCATATGAAAGTCCTGCCATCCCAGGAATCAATCTGGTGAACCTTCTTTGTACTCCCTCTATGGCAAGAATGTCTTTCCTCAGATTAGGGGACCAAAACTGCACACAATACTCCAGCAACACACATCAAAGTTGCTGGTGAACGCAGCAGGCCAGGCAGCATCTCTAGGAAGAGGTACAGTCGACATTTCGGGCAGAGACCCTTCGTCAGGATTTTACACAATACTCCATGTGTGGTCTCACCAAGGCCTTGTACAACTGCAGTAGTACCTCCCTGCTCCTGTACTCGAATCCTCTTGCTACGAACACCAGCATACCATTCGCCTTTTTCACCACCCGCTGTACCTGCATGCCCACTTTCAATGACTGGTGTATAATGACACCCAGGTCTCGTTGCACCTCCTCTTTTCCTAATCGGCCACCATTCAGATAATATCTGATTTCCTGTTTTTGCCACCAAAGTGGATAACTTCACATTTATCCACATTAAATTGCATCTGCCATGAATTTGCCCACTCACTTAAGCTATCCAAGTCACCCTGCATCCTCTTCACAGCTAACACTGCCGCCCAGCTTCGTTTCATCCGCAAACTTGGAGATGCTGCATTTAATTCCCTCATCCAAGTCATTAATATATATTGTAAACAACTGGGGTCCCAGCACTGAGCCTTGCAGTACCCCACTAGTCACTGCCTGCCATTCTGAAAAGGTCCCGTTTATTCCCACTCTTTGCTTCCTGTCTGCCAACCAATTCTCTATCCACATCAATACCATACCCACAATACCATGTGCTTTAAGTTTGTACACTAACCTCCTGTGTGGGACCTTGTCAAAAGCTTCTTGAAAATCCAAATACACGACATCCACTGGTTCTCCCCTATCCACTCTACTAGTTACATCCTCAAAAAATTCTATGAGATTCCTCAGACATGATTTTCCTTTCACAAATCCATGCTGACTTTGTCCGATGAATTCACCGCTTTCAGGCTTACCGGTCTTTAATTCCCCGGTTTCTCTCTCCCTCCTTTTTTAAAAAGTGGGGTTACATTAGCCACCCTCCAATCCTCAGAAACTAGTCCAGAAGCTAAAGAGTTTTGAAAAATTATCACTAATGCATCCACTGTTTCTTGGGCTACTTCCTTAAGCACTCTGGGATGCAGACCATCTGGCCCTGGGGATTCATCTGTCTTTAATCCCTTCAATTTACTTAACACCAATACAGTTCAACCCTCTCCATATACGATTCCCAGTTCTCATTAGCACTATTAAATTTGTGAACTTTCCCGACTAAGGCCATGGACACATTATTTTCACTTTAACTTTGCTACCTGTGCATCTTTCACTGTGCAGTTAGGATCCGTGAACACCTTCTCGACACTGTTTACAACCAAACGGCAGTAGAAGAAGAATGGGAAGGCAGAGTGGGTAATTTCAGACAAATTACAGCTAAGCTGGGTCCAAGATGGCCACTCTAAGCTCTTAAACAGGCAAACACTTCTCTCCAGTGCAATTCTGTCTCATGCACTCATCCTTCATGCCTTCAGAGGCTTGGCTCCTTCATACTGTGGCCTTTCCTCTTGTCAGCTGCATGTATACTGTTACCTTAAAATACTTTTATTATTTCATGAATGGTACATT
Organism: Mobula birostris; assembly: GCF_030028105.1. Lineage (NCBI taxonomy): Eukaryota > Metazoa > Chordata > Chondrichthyes > Myliobatiformes > Myliobatidae > Mobula > Mobula birostris. The sequence goes on from NC_092375.1 coordinate 157,957,020, forward strand.
ACCACTTTATGAAGTCTTTGGTGAACCACAACTTTCCAAAGATTTGACTCAGTTACGTCTCCAAATTTTTTACAGAACAATTCCTTCCAAGAATCTCTTTCTCTGTCATGTGAGAATCAATAGAAACTTTCACTTTTATTCCTGAATGCAAAAAGACAGGCAGGGTATAATGTTGTGTAAAATAAACATCATATTAACACCAAATTACTGACTGACCTGTAGTAAAAATGAAAATTCAATCCCAAGTTTAAAAATAATGGAAAAAAGGGAAAAGTTGATCACCTGATTTGCTATTTTGCACTGTGCAAAAATATTTTTTTAAAATAATGAGGTAACCACAATTATAGTGAGATTGTCTTTAAAATCAATAGATTGCCTAAAAATAGCACAGCTGTTAACATGAATACTTAAGAATTGTCTGAATGGAATTAGCAATATTTATAAAAAGCAGATAAAAGGAGAGTCATACTTTTACTTCAGACAATCCATCTGATGCAATGAGAGGTTGCATCCTTAAAATCAAAAGCGCTAAATCCTGTGGTGCATGATTTACCTGTCATCAAATAAGCATAATATTTAACGATTTTGCTTTTCTCAGACCTCATCATACAACTAACAGAAGTGACTTGGGAGTTAAATGATTCATCATATTTAATGGTCAGTTTTCCTGATAGGGCACTTGGGGACAGCCATTTCGAATGACACCACTTAACTCCTCTTTAGCAACTTTGATGTCAATAGTCACTTTTTTGAAAATATCACATCAGTATGAAAATGTTTTCAGAAACAGGCCTCTATTTTGTTCAAAGTATTTTTAAAAGAAGCATTACAAATCACAGATCCTCCAAAAATGAACAGAACATCATTTTAAGATCTGGCTGGAGGGTGCTGACTGTGCTGTTCAGCACCAATTCCAGCACACAGACTGGAGTGCGTTTGCTGCCCATACCACCACAGAGTCTCAGATTAACATTGGCTTGTATACCAACTCTGTCCTTGAGCACATCAACAAGTGTGTAGATAGTGACATCACAAAAACAAATAAAAGTTTTCCCCAATCAGAAACCATGGACAAACAGAGAGGTTCACCTCCTGCTCAAAGCCAGAGATTCAGCCTTCAGGTCTAGAGACTGGGAGGCTTACAGCTCAGCCAGGACCAACCTGAGGAGGGGAATCTCTCAGGCTAAACACATATATAAACAGAGAATCGAAGAGTATTTCAACTCTTTGGACCTCCAGTGCGTGTGGCATGGCATACAGGTTATTACAGACTTCAAACCACCTAGTAATATGCCCCCTTCCAGCTCTGCATTCCTCCCTGATGAGCTCAATTACTTCTACGCTCGCTTTGACCGAGGGAATAAGGAGGTCACCCTCAAAGCGGATCTCCCACCTGGTGAACTGTCTCTCTCATTTTCCACCTCTGATGTTTGCGCCAGCCTGAGCAGGGTGAATATACGGAAGGCAGCTGGTCAGGATGGAATACCTGGCCGTGTGCTCAGAGTCCTTGCAGGGCAGTTGGCCAGGCTCTTCATGGACACTTTCAATCTGTCCCTGGCACAGGCAGTTGTCCCCACAAGCTTCAAGATCGCAACCATCGTGCCAGTGCCGAAGAAATCCTGTCTGCCCACTACCCTGGACCCCCATCAATTTGCCTATCGCACCAACAGTTCTACAAGAGGACGCCATCTCCACGGCACCTCACTCTGCCCTGACCCACCCGGACAGGTCCAGTTCTTACCTCAGAATGCTGTTCATTGACTTTAGTTCGGCATTCAATGCTATGATCCCCTCCAAGCTGATCACCAAACTTCGCCAGCTTGGTATCAGCTCATCCCTCTGCAATTGGACTTTGGACTTTTTGACTAACAGACCCCAATCTGTTAAGTTAGACAACCTCTCCTCCTCCATTCTCACCCTGAACACCGGCGTGTCTCAAGGCTGTGTGCTGAGCCCTCTTCTGTACTCCCTTTTCACCTATAACTGTGTTCCTGTACATGGTTCTAACTCCATAATCAAGTTTGCAGATGACACCACAGTGGTTGGCCTGATCAGAGGGGATGATGAGACGGCCTACAGGGATGAGGTCCAGCACCTGGCCGCGTGTTGTGCATATAACAACCTGGCCCTCAGCACCCAGAAGACCAAGGAGATTATTGTGGACTTCAGGAATGCTAGGAGCCACACTCATGTCCCCATCTACATCAACGGAGCTGTAGTGGAGCGTGTATCAAGCTTCAAATTCCTTGGTGTCCACATTTCCGATGATCTCACCTGGTCCCTGAACTCCTCCATCCTGATCAAAAAGGAACAACAGCGCCTTTATATCCTGCGGAGCATGAAGAAAGCTCACCTCTGTCCCAGTATACTGACGGACTTTTACCGCTGTACCATTGAGAGCATACTCACCAACTGCATCTCAGTGTGGTAAGGCAATTGTCCCATACCGGACCGCAAAGCACTCCAGCTGGTGAAAACTGCCCAGTGGATTATCGGCACCCAATTGCCCACCATTGGGAGCATCTATCATAAACGCTGCCTGGGCAGGGCGAAAAGCATTATCAAGAATGCATCTCACCCTAACCATGAACTTTTTACTCTCCTCCCATCCAGTAGGCGCTACAGAAGCCTCCGCTCCCGCACCAGCAGGCTCAGGAAGAGCTTCTTCCCTGAGGCTGTGACCCTGCTGAACCTCACATCACAGCGCTAAGAAGTACTGCACCCATATTGGACTGTCTCAGTACTTATATATTTGTATACTGTAGCACTTACTTTTTATTCGCAGTTATTTTGTAAATAATACTATTCTTTTGCACTTCTGGTCAGGTGCTAATTGCACTTCATTGGCTTTGTATCTGTACTCCGCACAATGACAATAAAGTTGAATCTAATCTAATTGATCTAATGATCAAACCGCATTCACTCATAACAGGCACCACGATAGTGTTGCAGCTAGTGAGACGCTATTACAGCTCAGGGAGTTTGGAGTTCAATTCCAATGTCACCTGTAAGGAGTCTGTATGTCCTTCCCATAAAATGCATGGGTTTTCTCCCATAGTCAAAGATGTACTGGTTAGTAGGTTAATTGGTTATTGTAAATTATCCCGTGATTAGGCTAGGGTAAATTTAGAGGTTAAAGGGGGGCACGGCTCAGAGGACCAGAAATACCTATTCCACACTGTATCTCAATAATAAATAAGTAACATTCAACTTGCCTGCCTTTGGGAAAACTGTCTAGCAAAGTCCAACCTTCTAAGCTGGGCTAAGGACTCAAAATTAGAAATTTGAAGCTCATTATTTAAAATAAAACAATTGAATAAGGAACTCTAATCATACGTTTTTGTTAAATAATTTTGGCATTTGAACTTCCACTGAGAAAAAAAAACATCAAGTTTATTTCCCATTTTAAAAAAAATATTCAATTTATTGTACTTCTTGATTTTGAGGTTTTCATCGATATTTCTAAATCTCTTGTAATTTTCTAATAATTAGCTCATGTTCCTTTAAAATTTATTTTAGTAACAATTAATTCCAATGCTCCTACTTTAATCAAGCTCCCTTGTGACATAGAAACATAGAAAATAGGTGCAGGAGTAGGCCATTCAGCCCTTCGAGCCTGCACCACCATTCAGTATGATCATGGCTGATCATCCAACTCAGAACCCTGTACCTGCCTTCTCTCCATACCCCCTGATCCCTTTAGCCACAAGGGCCATATCTAACTCCCTCTTAAATATAGCCAATGACCTGGCCTCAACTGTTTCCTGTGGCAGAGAATTCCACAGATTCACCACTCTCTGTGTGAAGAAGTTTTTCCTCATCTCGGTCCTAAAAGGCTTCCCCTTTGTCCTTAAACTGTGACCCCTCGTTCTGGACCTCCCCAACATCGGGAACAATCTTCCTGCATCTAGCCTGTCCAATCCCCTTAGGACTTTACACGTTTCAATAAGATCCCCCCTCAATCTTCTAAATTCCAATGAGTATAAGCCTAGCCGATCCAGCCTTTCATCATATGAAAGTCCTGCCATCCCAGGAATCAATCTGGTGAACCTTCTTTGTACTTCCTCTATGGCAAGGATGTCGTTTCTCAGATTAGGGGACCAAAACTGCACAAAACAATTTGTTTTTTTTGCCAGATAAGTCAAGGGCAATGACTAAATAGTTAAAAGGACAAGTGAGGAATGCACAAGTTAAACTAATCATTAATAATTAGAAAGAATTTAGGCTCAATTAGGAGATTCTATCAAAACTTTAATGAAATCAGATTGGATTGGTTCTACTGGACATCTACACCTCACTGACCCAAAGTTGATGGTCACAAGCAGCACTGTTTGTCAGTTTGAGGGGATAAGCTATTGCACATCAACACATGTGAAAGCTGACAAGACTTCCTACTTATTGATTATGGATAGTTATGTGATGGTGAGGCCATGTGACCTATCCTCACATGTGCTATTAATATATAATACTTGGTCCTTCCAGGTGATTGACAGTAACGATTGGACAGGTTTAAGGTAAAAAAGGAAATAAACTTTATGTTTTTTTCTCAGTGGAAGTTCAAATGCCAAAATTATTTAACAAAAACATATGATTAGAGTTCCTTATTCGATTGTTTTATTTTAAATAGTGACCTTCAAAGTTTTCATGGTGACCAGAAGAGCGAGCTTCTCTATGCAAAGGGTGGTGGATATATAGCATGAAGTGCCATTAGACCTGGTACAGATATGTAAAATTACAATGTTTAAAAGCATTTTAAGAGATATATGGGTAGGAGAGGTTTAGAGGGACATGAGCCAAACACAGGGAAGTGAAATCAGCATACTAAATGTACAATATGAGGTGGGTCAAAAGGCCTGTGTCCATGTTGCATAACTCTATATAACCTATGCAATGTTTTTCAGTTATTTCTTTGTTTTGTTGGTGTGTACATGAGGTGGTGTGTTGGCACATGGTCAAGTGGTTAAGGCGTCGGTCTAGTGATCTGAAGGTCACTAGTTCTAGCCTCATCTGAGGCAGCGTGTTGTGTCCTTAAGCAAGGCACTTAACCACACATTGATCTGCGACAACACCTGTGCCAAGCTGTATCGGCCCTAGTGCCCTTCCCTTGGACATCATCGGTGGCATAGAGAGGGGAGACCGGTCTTCCATACAACCTTGCCCGGGCCTGCAGCCTGGAAACCTTCCAAAGCGCAAATCCATGATCTCATGAGACTAACGGATACCTATAAATATGAGGTGGTGGCATGGGGGTTTTGGGGTGGAGGATGGGGTGTGGTGGACACGGAGAAGGGGAGGGCCTCCTCAACAGTCTTTATACAGTCTCTGCAAACTGGCCCACTACCTGCAGAGAAAGTGCAAGTATCAGCTGTTGTAGCCCATATTTACTAGGTCACTGTACAGAAGATCAGACGAGGTTATTCACAAAATACACTGAACAACAAAGGTTTTGCTTCCTGAGTATTCTTGAGTGTATTTTATGGATTTTGGGCTACTGATCATGAAAATTGCTATGAAATTGCCCTATCACACACCACTTCTTTGATAGTGTCTATACTTGTTATTTCAATTCATAAATCAAGTCAATTAAAATGTTGTCCGCAATGTCAGTTGAAAAGTTTTCTATCTTGTCCAGAAATACCTGGACATGCTTTGGCAGAGTGGATGCTGCACAGCAGGACAGGTTTTAGAAAACCTATAAAAGTATCACGCATGCACTGTTCTATGCATTGAGTTTACATGTATATTGGTTTGTGTTCACGTTGATATACTTGCCCTATGCATATAGTATTTGTAACAACACTTTCTATTGTGGTGAGTATATGCTTAAATCTAAAATTCAGAGCATGATTCATCTTATTAAAGGAAGCCTATGAGCTCGACTTTGAGTGTAAAATTGGTGACCAAGACAAAGCCTGGGCTCCTCACATTTGTTGCGTAACATGCACTGTCGATTTTAAGAGTTTGGCTCAGAGGTACTCAGAAGTCAATGCCATTTGCTGTCCCGATATGGCGGGCAGCTAGGGCATGTGACACACTGCTACTTCTCTCTTTACAGCGTGTTTAGTTTCTCTGCTAAAAACAAGAAATCAATTGAATACCCCAATCTCTCTTCAGCCACAAGCCTTGTGTCACATGACAATAGTCTTCCAGTACTGAAGCCACTAGGTACATGGAGTCTAAAGAAAGCAGATAACACTGATACCGATACAGATTCTTAACCCTTTATGTCTAGTGAGCCTCATCTGATAACTCAATCTGAGTTAACTGACCTGGTCGGAGACTTGAGTTAGTCAAAAGCAAAAGCAGAATATCTGGGTTCGAGACTGCAAGGACGGAATCTGCTTTCGCCAAGCACAAAAACTTCCATCATGGATTTTGATAATTGAGACAGAATAACTGATGCCAAGATTTAAGAAAAGCATTGTTGGTCCACAAACCCAGCAGGTCATCAATGACAGGCAATTCGAAGAACTTGCAGTGGGATCCGAGAAAATAGCACAGCAGGATATTGCTGAAAATTTTCTTGGCAACTACAGAGCACCAGACTACGTGCAGCTGGTTGACAACATGCTTCAAGCACACAAAACCATTAAGTGCAACATGTCACTAAGGATTTATTTTATGTACTTCCATTTGGAATGCTTCCCTGCAAATCTTGGCGCTGTCAGTGACGACCATGGTGAAAGGTTTCACCAGGACATTGTGGTCATTGAGAAATGGTATCAAGACAACTGGAACCCATCAATGTCCTAATTACTGTTGGACATTTAAATGAGAAGCCTCAGACAGAGTACAAATGAAAATCATCAACAGAGCATTTTTAGCTTAGTTAAACTATTGCAAAACATCAGCACCGTTATGCAATTAAATGCATTACATTCAATACAAATTGATTTCTTGTTTCTCCAAATTCCTACATGATACAAGTAGTCTGAAGTTATATTTGTGTTCAGCTTCAAGCAGTCTATCATAACCAAAAAAAAATTATGAGGAAGCAACACTTTTGAAAAAATGTGGTGTCCGGTGATATTGGCTTTTGAAATAGAAAAGCAAGCAAGACAATTTCAACTCTGTAGACAATTCCCCTCAGGGAACCAATCTAATGACTGCTGCAGCAGGATGATGAAAGAGTTGAACTGAGACTAGATAGGAACAGCTCAACTTTCTAGACAATGTCACATGCATGACTGTCTCACACTCCACTGTGTAGTGACTCGAGATCATATAGAGTCAGAGAAGCACAGCACAGAAATAGGCTCTTTTGCCCATCCAGTCCATGCTGAAACCATTTAAACTGTCTACCCCCATCGACCTGAAGGACCATAACCCTCCATATCTCTACCATCCATGTACCTGTCCACACTTCTGTTAAACATTGAAATTGAGCTCGCATACACCACTTGTGCTGGCAGCTCATTCCACACTCTCACGACCCTCTGAGTGAAGTTGCTTCCCCTCAAGTTCCCCTTAAACTTTTCACCTTTAACTCATGACCTCTGGTTGAAGTCCCACCCAACCTCAGTGGAAAAAGCCTGCTTGCATTTACCCTATCTATATCTTTCATAATTTTGTATACATCTATCAAATCTCTTCTCAATCTTCCATGCTCTAATGAATACAATCCTAACCTACTCAATCTCAACATTTGATTTGCTGCTAAGAGACCATAGTTTCATTGGATCTTTAAAATGTATCCGGTTTTTTGGCACCACCTTACTTTCCATTTTTCTATTTTTTATTTATGATTTATAATTTAAATTTTTAATATTTACTATCGATTTGTAATCCAGGGAGTGGGAAGCGCAGAACCAAATATCGCTATGATAATTGTACGTCCTAGTATCAATTGTTTGGTGACAATAAAGTATAAAGTATCCAACCACTTAATTCTTAAATATCATCTTTTGATGAGTAATTACTTACTACATAACTAGATATACATTTTGCAAACATAGCAAGAAGCTACAATTAGCAATTGATACAAACAGCCATGTTAATCAATTTTGGTGATATGGATTTTTGCCAGGGTACCAGAACAAAGAACCACCTGATCCTTTTATATAGAAGGTACAGGAAGAATGGGGCTAAGTTTAATACTTCACACTAAAAACTGTGTTAGAAGTGTACGACAGCCCTTTTCATATGCTAAGGTGCCAAATGAAATTGCGTATGCAAGCTCTAGGAAGAAGTCTGATGAAACAACAGAAGATGCCAAAGCAACACATGCAAGGGGGAAGAAAACTATTACTTTGGCATGGAACTTGAGTACTTGATTTGAGAGCATCAACATAAGTAGCAATAACCATTGACATTATTTACACTTTTCATGTTGCTTCTCAACTTTATTAAGGTGAGCATTATTTTCTAAAAATAAATTCTTTTAAAATAGTTATTTACTACTTTTCCCCCAAATACCATGTTTTAGGGACAACGAGGTCCTTATTAAAATATTGGATTGATATTCACAAAAATATTTGTAATATCAATAAACAAATACATTATTTTTCCTGTCAATTTGATACAAAAGAAGAAAGACATCCACTCACCTTTTTTTCTATTGAAAGCACGGTTCATGTTGATAAGAGTTCAGTGAAACACCTGTACTGCTGAAATAGGTTTATCTGGAAATAACAAAACATCATAAAAATTATTGAGTGATCTTTTTCCATCCCATAACAAACCAATAACAATAAATTAGCAGAGCTGCAATCTAGTGATTTCCAGTATCAAATCCTCCAAAAGTTAGTTATAAATGTTCATATCAGAGATATACACCTACAAGAATCTCTCTCTAAATAAGTTCAAGATATCACTGGCATCAATGGTTCTTAAACTGTTGAGCTACCAAAGTGTACAAACAACCTATCTCAAATTATAAAGCTAATAATCTAACACTACAACACGGAGAAGTTGAGAATTATTTCAAACTGCAAGAAAACTGTGAATTAAGGTTATGATAGAATAATTAACATTTTGCTTGCTTTTGATAAAATTTTTAAGAAGTTTTTAAGTTTTTAATCAAGTCAATGATTCTGCACTGAGCGGAAGTAAAGTATGACATTTCATTAGCATAAAATAATTGTCTATCAGAAAATATGCAAGATAAATGTCTGGACTTCAAAGTGAATGCTTAAGTACTCTTCTCAAAATCAAGAACATTTGAATTGCTAACAAAAAAGTTTTAATGTAAGACAATGATGAAGCGAAATAGAAGTTCACTTAACAAAGCAACACAACCTAATGTTTCTACTCCTATGATCATCATATGCCAATTTAAACCAAGCTCAATATCAGAATGATACAACAAAAAAGGCAGGGATGTTAGAAACAGATGAACCAAGTAATGAAGAGATTGTCGGACAGATGGAGCCAGGTGGGGGAAGACAGGTGGAAGACAGAAACAGAGGTCAGAACGTGCAACCAGGTAAGGGAGGGATGATGGGCAGGTGAAACAAGATAAGGCAGGGGATATATTTGATTTATTAGCTGGTAATAAATCTAGACAATTGGATTGAAAGTAATTAATCTAGCTCACCTTTCTCCATGCTGCCCCCTTCCCCACACCCGGTTCCATCTACCTATCTTCTACACACAATTCCTCCAGATTTCTTCTTCCTTGGTCTACTTTTCCTATCGCCTCTTCCATCTGATTCCAGAAAGAGACTGAACACCAGTGGAGGAGAAAAACTGGTTACGTTGGAAACACAGAAATAGACATAGTGAAGCCATACGTATTCCCTTTGCACCTTTGATACTCTCTTCCACAAATATAGCAAATCAAGCCCTTTCCAATATTTAGGGAACTTACCACCCAACCATCTGGGCTCACTTACCAGATGTCGATGCACCTCAAGTATCTGAATCTCTATCCAAATGCTAGCAAAATGTATTTCCTACTGCTAAATTTACACCTGATTCTTCTAGACCCATCAGCACTCCTCAAAACCCAAACTCTCTTTCCTCAGTTGCAATTATTTTTGCACTGCTGCTGAATCGCTAGGCCTCATTTCATTATCATCGGATAGCAAACCTATTTAGAGTATCTCATATTGTCTTATTACTCCGGATACTGACAAATCAGTGCTTCCAGTTCAACTTATACAATGGAATTTATCTAAATAACTGCAAGACTCCAACTACTAATGTGATGTTATTTGGCAACATTTCTTTTTACCAACCACATGCAATCTGTAGTTTCATGAGAAAAATGGATAAGTCTGGGTTATCTCTGTAATTGGCAAGATAAGGATTTTAACGCAATTACATAATGGTTTAAGACATGTAAATACTATAATAAGGTCACATAAAATAGCATTGTTATAACCTTGGGTCATCTTTCTCTTTCTCCCTTTGCTGCTTAATAACATTGGCAGTTCAAATCTAAAGTAAGGTAAGAGTACTATTACTGTTATCTCTAGATTATAACCAGGATTCCTTGTACACATGAAAAAAGACGCTTCCATATTCTGCAACTTACGACCTGGATAAATTGATAGTAACAGATCAAGGGAATATTCTCCCAACTACATAGGAGCTAAGTTTTCATTGATAGAAGCAGAGTAAAGTACAGAAACTAAGAATATCTGTATTAAGAAGTCATCAGCAAGAATGGTATACTGCACCAGATCTGTTATTTATCATCTACCATGCTTTTTTTTTAATAAATTAATGTTTTCCAACCTCATGAGCATGGATTCTTTGCTTACATAGAAACGCAAAATGGGAAACTAACTAGTTAAGACTGCTCATAATTTTGGTTAAAATAGATTATTCAATAAAGGCTGTTGTTGCTAACTATTTTTGGAATTTTGGTGTCAAAATGGTTGTTGTGATGTGTCTAGTGTGGTAGTGTAGTGAGTAGTGTTTGTCGCTTTCACGTTCAGCTTCCATCACTGGCTAGCAGTCTTGCGAAAAGGAGAGCTGAGTGTGTAAGTCTCTCCCTGCCAGTACATAGCCTCTCCAACAGCAAGTCTCACGTAGTGCCTGCTTGTTGGCAACAGATGGAAACTGAACTCCTTTCAGACTCAGGTTGAACTACAGAGGACAGGGTGGAGGTCTGACCCCTGCACATGTAGCACTCAGGCCCACTGGCGTGTGGACATTCCCTGATGCTCATGAAACAGATCCCCAGCAATGGGTAAATAGCCCCATTCCTTGCGGACAGCTTCGGGAGAGACGAAGGCTACGGTAGTAAACCCAGACAGTCAATCCAGAGTGGAGCCCCTAAGGGGGTTGGACGTCATTGAACATTCTTTTAGCAGCTCCTGCAGCGAAGCCGGTGCCAAACCTATTGCTTCATAAGCTTTCCTTTGGACTACACTGGTGAGGCTGAGAGGGGGATCTGGATGACTGGGCATCTCAGGATACCATACGTTCTGCCCAGGCTTGTGATGATCGTCATCATCCATTCTCCTTCGAGACAGACGGATGCCAACCATACTGACTTAGAGGCTAGATGCAGAAACTATGAGATGAAATATCTGTATAGATTTCACAATCTTTTCAGCAACGTAAGTGGTCTATAATACTTTTAATATACGTTAATGATGGGGACAAGGGTACATGGAAAATAACTTCAATGTTTGGTAATAAAAAAAAACTCAAATGTAACCCACAGTGAGAAGAGTAGCAATGAGTTTGTGGGGGAAACCCCAGTTTTACGTTCCTGAATACCTTCCAGAACAAAGTAAAACAGTACAAGAAAATGCAATGCCTTCTTGAAAACACAATAATCTCAGGACTTGGAGTTTGTGCAGAAATCTTTAAGATGCTGTCAGTTATATGGGAATATTTGCACGAAAATTGAATCAGAATCAGGTTTATTATCAGTGGCATGTGACGTGAAATTTGTTAACTCAGCAGCAATAGTTCAATGCAATACATAATATAGCAGAGAAAGAGAAAAAAAATAAAACATAATAATAAATAAACAAGTAAATCAATTACATATATTGAATAGATCTTTAAAAATGTGCAAAAACAGAAATACTGTATATTTAAAAAAGTGAGGTAGTGTCCAAAGCTTCAAAGTCCATTTAGGAATGCAAACACGAGGAAATCTGCAGATGCTGGAATTTCAAGCAACACACACAAAATGCTGGTGAACACACCAGGCCAGGCAGCATCTCTAGGAAGAGGTACAGTCAACGTTTCGGGCCGAGACCCTTCGTCAGGACTAACTGAAAGAAGAATTAGTAAGAGATTTGAAAGTGGAAGGGGGAGGGGGAGATCCAAAATGATAGGAGAAGACAGGAGGGGGAGGGATGGAGCCAAGAGCTGGACAGGTGATTGGCAAAGGGGATATGAGAGGATCATGGGACAGGAGGCCCAGGGAGAAAGAAAAGGGGGAGGCGGGAAGCCCAGAGGATGGGCAAGAGATATAGTGAGAGGGACAGAGGGAGAAAAAGGAGAGAGAGAAAAAGAATGTGTGTATATAAATAAATAAATAACGGATGAGGTACGAGGGGGAGGTGGGGCATTAGCGGAAATTTGAGAAGTCAATGCTCATTCCATCAGGTTGAAGGCTACCCAGATGGAATATAAGGTGTTGTTCCTCCAACCTGAGTGTGGCTTCATCTTTACAGTAGAGCAGGCCGTGGATAGACATATCAGAATGGGAATGGGACATGGAATTAAAATGTGTGGCCACTGGGAGATCCTGCTTTCTCTGGTGAACTTCAGAGAAAGTCTATTTAGGAATCGGATGGCAGAGGGAAAGAAGCTGTTCCTGAATCGCTGGGTGTGTGCCTTCAGGCTTCTGTATCTCCTACCTGATGGTAACAGTGAGAAAAGGGCATGCCCTGGGTGCTGGAGGTCTTTAATAATGGACGCTGCCTTTCTGAGACACTGCTTCCTAAAGATGCCCTGGGAACTTTGTAGGCTAGTGCCCAAGATGGAGCTGACTAGATTTACAACCCTCTGCAGCTTCTTTCGGTCCTGTGCAGTAGCCCCTCCATACCAGACAGTGATGCAGCCTGTCAGAATGCTCTCCATGGTACAACTATAGAAGTTTTTTTGAGTTGTAACTGTCAAAAGGAAACAGGATAAATTCTTAAAGGCAAAAATATTTCAGGACTCAAAAAAGCTAAATTAATAACTACATAATTCTGTATCCCCAAGTTATAGAGGGAAACTAGGAGAAGATGAGTGAAAATCTTCCTCCAAATAGTTGCAAACTACCTTAAGTGTAGCCCCCCCCGGCCACCCTCAGGGTTGCTCGGCTTGCTATAGTCTAGGGAAACAGCCTCGGCCCCGCCAAACTGGGTAATTTGTTTGTGTGGATGCTGTGTGAGGTAACCCACCCCGCCCAAATAACAGACAATACAGCAGATGCAATTAAATGATATACAGTTTATAGATATTACTGGAACTATATATTTAAAAGAGAATAAAATATAAAAGGAAAATAAAAGGCGCCACACTTATCGAAGTTCAATCTCTTCGTGCACAAAAACGTTGGAGCTCAAGGACCTTCTTCTTCACTCTGTGACCCCTCGGACCACCTCGACCGGCCACCTGGGACCAACAACGGTAGTCGACCAGACGCTCCCCAGAAATCCGTCTCCTTGCCGAACGTCCCGCTCGGGGTCCAACCCCGTTAGCAAAATCACAGCACCTCGTCCATCCTCTGTCTCGCTCTCCCGCCTTCTGCCCCCAAATCCCCCTCGCAAACAGTATCTTCAAATACACCAAAACCATAACAACTATGCCAATTGGTTAATAACGTATTTCTTATCACCCTCTAAACCACAACAAGCTGCTAGCGCAAACTTTCTCAGCGTTTAAGACAACAAAGCCGCATTCCCCAGATTAACATAACAAAGATGCCATTTTAATTAGCCTCCGCAGTAACATAAAAATCGAAACCCCCTTACACTCTCCCCCCACCAAATAAAGTCATGTCCTCATGACTTCTAAATAACTCGCCACCCAGTCCTACAGACACACAACACACACATACACAGATACACATAGTGACAGTGCTCCCCAAACAGTGGACCTTACTCCCGTCCCACAGGCGCTAAATAGGCCAACCTATCTGGGAGCTTCTTAACCCTCTGAGACCTCCGTACCCCCTCACCTAAACCCAAAAGGCTCAGACACTACTAGGGATACCTCGGGCCTGCTTGCCAACTCCTCTCTCACTCAGGCCACCACTACAGCTCGGAGCCCCCTGTCCCGTGTCCGGGGCCCCTCCCCTCCTCCTTCCCAATCCTGCCGCAACTCAGACTGCCCACAGCTAGCCCTCCCCACTACACGTGACTCAGTGGGAGAAGGGCCAAAGGTCTCTTCCTCAATCACGGGGAAGTTAGCGAAAGGCAGCATGTTCCACATGTGCAGCACATCATCCTTCAAATCCGTATCCTTCCTCATTCCCTCGATCAATAGCTGCTGGTTAAGTTTCTCCAAACTGAAACATTTAGTCGGGGCTACCCCTTCAGCCTCCTACAGTCAAGACGTCAGCTTCTTCGGGGACTCCTTCAACTCTCGCCACAGCCTTAGCAGTTCTGACTCAGGGATCCCGGCCATCTCAATCTGGGACGCAGTTACCCCACCAGCTTCTTCCTCCCTGACCTGAAAAGCAGCAGTTAAAGGCTGTTCAGCCTCCGGTTGTTTCTTCCTGAGGGCGTCCTCCAGGTCAACGTTCAGTTTTTCCACTTCATTTAAACTCGCGATAGTCATCTTCAGGTTCCTTTCAAGCGTCCGCCTCCCCTTTCCGAGATCTGTCCTCCATTTCTTTACCTCCTTGGGAGTGTAGTCAAACTTCCCTCCCTGGGCTCTCGGTTTTCTGTTGACCTTAGTCAGAACACTTCCATGATCTTCCCCAACTTGCAAGTCTTCCAATCTGTTCTGAATCGACGTCTTGAGTTTCTGCTGATCCCTTCGAAGGCGGGTCATTGTTTCTTCTCGCTGGATTAATTCGTCAGTATATGACCGCAGTGCGGTGCAAATCCCTTCGCTTCCCTGTGTCTCATTCAGCTTGACGACCTGGGTTTCCATCCCCCGGTCCACCACCATCTGTCCCAGCACCAGGAAGTTCAACTGGTATGTCGGGTCATTTTCCTCACATTGCACCAAACTCCTCCGGCCAAAAACTCCTCCACATTTGACACTTCGCTTCGGTCACCCGGGCTCAGCCACTCGCCTCGCCTCATAGTCCCCCCAGGCGAATCCAAGCTCTAGGCAGTCATCCACATACGTCAAAACTCCACACACCTTCACTTCCCCCATGGTCTTCCTCATGCCCCGCGGGAAGGATGCAGGGGCTCCGGATACGCCCTTGGGCATCTTTTCGGATCGGAAGAATCCTAGGGAACTAGTAACGGCCATCTTCAGCTCAACAGCCGCACTCCTCAGGATCTGGCAACGTCCACCCCTCAGATGCAGCACATTAAACCACATCACATCATCCCCACACACGCTGCCTTCATCTTCCACGCCACCAGGGTCCAGTTGCCGCGACCTCTCTCTCACTGAGGTGTCTTCAGCGGTCAACTCCCCTCCCTCGTGGTAGTTCGGAGCATCTACTAAGAGAGTCTTACCCTCAGCTACTTTCCCCAAGCCGTACCACCACTGGGTCTCGTTTAAATTCGGTACTGGCTCAAGGCTGCTACACACATCCTCAGAAGCAACTCGACACGCTGGGTGCCCAGAAAATGCCTCCATGAACTCCAGGGTCATTAACCTATCATCGTCTTCTGGATAACTACTGCCAGTACCCAAAATCTCCGGTGCCCTTGCGGTTGTCAAGGATAAATGCTTCAGACACCTGTTGTAAAACGAACTGTACAACAACTTGATCTGTGCCCCGGGGTCGAGGATAGCTTTAGCATTGCTTCCCTCTATTCATAACGACACCCTGGGGCGTGGTCCCTCTAAGCCTTCAGGAATAGGGTCTTTTCTTTGCGGAAGTTCATTGGTACATTGCTGGGAATGTGCTTCCCCAGAGACCCCGAGCCGTTCCCCCACTGGCCCTCCACTAAGTTTCCCGACACCTCTCTGATCAGCTGAACAACTGAACCCCTGAAATGATCCCCCTGGCACTGCAAGCAATTTAGCCGCCCTCCTCGCCAGAGAAGACACACTGAAAACTTTCCCCCCTTTTTCAAATAACTGACAGCTGTCACTACGGTGTAAGTGAACCTGACAGCTCTAACACCATCACCGGCCCGCCTACTCAAACTTTCAACCAATCCCTGTCGCTCTCCCTCAGCCGAGCACTGCCACTCATCTAACAACTGAGAGATCCGCTCCGCCCAC
The DNA here is from genome assembly GCF_030028105.1 of Mobula birostris. Lineage (NCBI taxonomy): Eukaryota > Metazoa > Chordata > Chondrichthyes > Myliobatiformes > Myliobatidae > Mobula > Mobula birostris. The sequence continues at coordinate 157,973,280 of NC_092375.1, forward strand.
GTCTCACACGCCTCCGCCCCTCCTGGGGTGGACACTATCCCAAGTGCCAGGCGGAGCCTGCCAGAGCTAGAACATTTATTCGCAGACTCTACCTCCAAATCAGACCACTCTTTCCTCTCTCTCCCAACCGCATGGACAGCCCCGAGTGCCACCTCTAACTTGTCAATGCTAGTCTGAACTCGAACAAAGACCTCACCCACCACGCATACAGCAATAACCAGCAAATAACCCACAGAGACACACATTACAGATTTAAACAGGGCACGCACACAGCATACCAACAAACTCAAGCATCCCAGACAAAGCCCCCACAACGTAGCCCCCCCGGCCACCCTCAGGGTCACTCGGCTCGCTGTAGTCTAGGGAAACAGCCTCGGCCCCGCCAAACTGGGTAATTAGTTTGTGTGGATGCTGTGTGAGGTACCCCACCCCGCCCAAATAACAGACAATACACCAGATGCAATTAAATGATATACAGTTTATAGATATTACTGGAACTATATATTTAAAAGAGAATAAAATATAAAAGGAAAATAAAAGGCGCCACACATCAAAGTTCAATCTCTTCGTGCACAAAAACGTTGGAGCTCAAGGACCTTCTTCTTCACCCTGCGACCCCTCGGACCACCTCGACCGGCCGCCTGGGACCAACAACGGTGGTCGACCAGACGCTCCCCACGAATCCGTCTCCTTGCTGAATGTCCCGCTTGGGGTCCGACCCCGTTAGCGGACTCACAGCACCTCGTCCATCCTCTGTCTCGCTCTCCCGCCTTCTGCCCCCAAAACCCCCTTGAAAACAGTATCTTCAAATACACCAAAGCCATAACAACTATCCCAATTGGTTAATAACGTATTTCTTATCACCCTCTAAACCACAACAAGCTGCTAGCGCAAACTTTCTCAGCGTTTAAGACCACAAAGCCGCATTCCCCGGATTAACATAACAAAGACGCCATTTTAATTAGCCTCCGCAGTAACATAAAAATCGAAACCCCCTTACATAAGAATAACATATTTATGTTTTCATTATGGATGAGCAAAAGTACTACATAACGCATTTCAGCATCTTCCCATTGAGTTTCCAAATAAGTAAATCTAATGAAGCAGATTTGTGTTTTATGCACAGATCTGGCAGTGTGTTATTTACAGAAAAGAAATATCAAGTTTGTGGGCATTTTGTATGATCTCCAGTGTGGAATACAAATGCAACTCTCAGCTGATGGTTCAGATTTGGTGCATGAACTAATGCAAATCGTGTATAAATGCACACATTTCAGGAGAAAATAGTTTCAGGTTATGTATGAAAATCACTTTTGTGAATAAAGTTGTGCACAACAGATTATTCAACATTTTATGATCTTAAATGAAAAACTATTTGTATTTAAGAGCTTACAAGCTATCAACCAGAGTGAGCACATTGTTTGATGCATTGCCCCTGCTGCTAGTGTAGGAAATCTTGCAGCCAATATGCACACACAAGTTTCCACAGTCAGCATGCTGGTAACAGTAATAATTTCAGTGATACTATTCAAGAGGTAAATATTGACAAGGAACTGGGAGAACTAACTTGCTCTTGGTCAAGATTTTTTTTAAGTTTCTGCACAAGGAAGGAAGGTTGAAGATCTCATTGGAAAGAGAGGACCACTGACACGAGTAGCGCTTCCTAATCTGGAGTGTTGATCTAGATCAGCCTTTCTCAACCATTTTGCCCTGGAAGAACCCTTGAAATAAGGAAACCCCTGTGTAAAATTATGATATGTACAGCTCATGGTACGTTAGCATGATTAGTAACTTGTAGATATAATAATCCAAAAATAATTGTCAATGCTCTCTTGAGTAGAGAATGAATTTTTAGCAAACCTTTCTTGAAAAATAAACAGGTAGTTAAGCTTAGCATACCTTTCTTGAAATTAATCTCTTTCTTTCCTTTTCATAAATTTTTAAAACTCATAAGGCAAACATAATAAATTTCTATTAAATAACTGGCTTAAGGCAAAATGGAATTTATTTTTTCCTAAAGATAGGCTCAGCAGAATTAATTTAAATAAAGATTGTAAACTGATTTTAATTAGTTATTTACATGAAAATTTATTGACAATGTTGAATAGTAAAGTTACTAAAAACCATAAACCAAAGTAATACAAATAAAAATATAGCTTAAGACACAATTTTATACAAGACATTGAAAAAACATTTTCTTACTAAGTGACATGATCAGGCTCAAATATAGGCCTAGCATGTGAAACTCGTGCTTGTTTTTTGCTGCACAAATATTCAATTCTGGGTCGAACTTTAGATAAGCACACATGGATTTCACCTTCAACCGTAATGACCCAATTTCTGTCCTTACTCTTGATGCTTGTTAAACAAGAAAAAACTTGTTCACACATGTAAGAAGTTGAAAACTGCAGCAAAATGTTCATTTTCTTCCCGGGAATTGCAGGATACTGTTCAATAACAGAAATCCAGAACGTGTCCTGGGGCAGGTCAATAAATCTCATCTTGAGTGCATGATCAGACTACAGCTCACAAAGTTCTTCCTTTTCTCTCATAGTCAAGTTCTCAGGCTGAGCAGAAGATTCAGCAAAAAGAGTCCCTCACCCAGTCATACACTTGTGTTGAAAGGGAGGAAAAATACTGTTCAATTTTGTTCTGCAGTTCTTCCAGGTGGTTTTTAATAAGACTTGAGACTTTTTGGTATCTTTCCTCACTCTCAAGCCTGAGCAGCAGTGGAAACATTTCAAGATCTCCTTTTGCAAAGTGATTTTTCCAAAGATTCACTTTCCTTTTAAATCCAAGAATCCTGTCACTTCATGTCAAAATATTTTCTCCCGGGCCTTGCAGAGTCTTGTTCAACTGGTTCATTTGATGAAAAATGTCTGCTAGGTAGGCTGGTTTCTGCAGCCAGTCTTCATCTTCAAAGCACTCAGTAAAACCAGGCCTTACTATTTTTGTAAGGGGAAGCTGGGCAAGGTAATTCAGGAGGGAGAGGCTGGCATCACAGCCCAAGTTCAGCGAGTCCAATCAATGCTCAGAAAAAGAACTCATGCTCCTCATTAGCCTATTGTCCTCCCCTCCATTTAATACAGCACCCATCAATTATCAACAACCTCCCTTATCTTACCTTAAAACTGAGAATGCACTCAACCAAATAAACGCGGTCCTACTGCACACTGCCATGATGGGCAGAGAGACCTCAAATAAGATTGCTTACGGGGCTGCTCATTCCCTGCCCCCCACTACGAGCACTAGCATCGTGCGTCACGCAAAGTAAAAAAAAAATGTTTTTTTAAAAATCACGATCTCTCGCGGAACTTCGAGTGACTTCTCGCAGAACCTTGGGGTTCCTCAGAACCTCAGTTGAGAAACCCTGGTCTAGATACTGTATTCAAATCTCTGGAAACAGATACAATCTGAAGCTGTCTGAGTCTGAGAAGAAAGCTACCATTGAGCAGCATCGAACTGGTCTTCTCCAACTAAATGGCATCATATAATGACAATACACATGGAAAGGTTTTCGTTTTGAGTACATTTTTTGTGCAACACAGGATAAAATGAAATCTTTACTTCCATAAAGATCTTAAAATACAAATTATTTTGTATCAAAAATGAACTAAACCTCACCTGAAAGACCAGATATAAAATCTACTGAACATTTTAAAGCCTTCCTAAATGTTCAAGAACTGTGAACCGTATACCTTCAGAGCAGCCACCACAGATTCATTGTAAGTAACAAACTTGACAAAGTATTGTGGATTATAAGATTATTTTTTCTTTCCAGACCCAAAACTATCCTATTAATATAGTTTCTCAACCTTCTCTGCTTCTTATTTTACCTCATTATACCAGAGTTCAATAGGGAGGCAAACGAGAAGCTGGAAAGCAATGCAGAAGTCAGAGATATCAAGTAGTCTGACAGTAGTCCGTGAGCCAGTACCATCTGAGGGGAATAATGCACATAGTGATTTTTGGCAAGGTATACATCTCTAGAGTTAGAAAATATGTGATATCATTGCACCAGTGGTAGCTTTATGTGTGCTATCATGCATTTTATAACACTACCCTAAAATAAGCATTTCTGAAAAGTGGCCAATATAAAGTACAACATATATACTCAACCTAGTGGTATTTTGTCATCGGTGAGACCTCAACATTGAAATTTGTCACAATGATAGCTCAGTTCAAGCACTCTTCATGCTATGTTGTTATAAAATTCTACATTGAAAACTATGTCATTGGTGGCATTCGCAGTACAGTGCCCAATTTCAGTAGAGTGAATCATTTCATTTTTAGAAAAATATTTGTCTGTTGTTTATTTTGGAAAAGTCAATAAAAACCCTAGGACACACATAATCACATGGATTTGTAGAGAATTTATTCAGGAATTCAAATAAGTAATCACTTTTTGTATATATTCCATATAAACATTAGTACAGCAGAAAATATTACCCCACCCCAAAAAAGGTAAAAAAGAAACTCATTTGGAGAGATTTCTGGAGTATTATCAATGTCATGATACTTTCCATATTGTTGTATTAAATCAAAACAATCTTAAGCTTTTGTCATAGTATGTAGAATACCAGTACAATAATTCAAATGTGGGGTTCCACACGGCCATAACCTAGGCCCCATTTGGTTGTAAAATGAATCTATTTAATCAAAGACTGCTTTCCATACTTTCTGAGGTAGATGTCTGGTTCTCACAGTCTGCTAGCCTACACCTGTCAGTACACCTGAGGCCATTTGCAACACACATACATCTTGGGAGTGAACATTTTTTTGGACAGTTACAGGCCAGTAGATCCAGGATGGCATCGGGTGCTGGCTGGCCTTCCATCCAGTGCACCACCAACTGTTCAGCTTCCTCTTCTCTCTCCATCTTCCATCCTCTGCCAACAGGGCTTGGCACTTGTGGGTCCTTCTCCAAACATCTTCTCCGTATACCAGCCTGGTAGTTGGCTCGCTGTGCATGTTTTGTTAAGCAGTCCTTGCATGGTGGGAGCTGATGACTTTCGATTTCACCTTTTTTGGCACAGAAAAGGTGATACCTGAGCTCATTGACCTCGTTGGTCGATGCTTTTGGGGCATACAGGAGACATGTAAATGCTTCCAGTTTGTCCATCAGTTCTGGGGAGAGGTCCCATTCCTGACCCAACTCTAAAAATGTGTCCTGAGTTTCCCTGTTGCTGGTCAGAAGTTTTAGGTCACTCGTCTTCCCTTTGCCTGCAAAAGCGCTTACAGTGTCACATCCTGTATGTGCGTGCAACCCGATGAGAACCCTACAAACCTCTATGCCAACAGTGGCAGCAACCTTCCTGATGTCTACAAGCCTTGTACGGGTTCTAGTGCCACACTTCTGGAACAATGGGGCCTCAATCTTGTCACAAAATGCTAAAGACATGATAAAGACATCCACGTCTTCTGAGCAGCTCACTACAGATTGGTATCCCTCTCTTGTGGCATGGGCAGCATGAAGTAGGCAGCCATCTGCTTCTTCTTGTTGACACTGAAGAACTGACACCTCCTCACTGTCTTGAGATGTGATTCTGTAACATTTGTCATTCACAGTTGCATACAGAATCTTCTCCTGTAGCTTTGCTCTGTACTCTGCCTTCCTCCATTCATGGACTATGAAGCTAATGAGACTATTTTTGTTACCTCCACTGCCTCACCATTTCTGTGCCTATGATACCTTGCAACTCATGACCAGTCTCTGCACCCCATAGAGATCTTTCGCTATTCTTGATAGAGTTCTTCTTGTATGTGTCGAACACAACATCTATTCTGCGAACACGAGGAAATCCGCAGAAACTGGAAATTCAAGCAACACACACAAAATGCTGGTGGAACGCAGCAGGCCAGGCAGCATCTATAGGAAGAGGTACAGGCGACGTTTCGGGCCGAGACCCTTCATCTATTCTGCTATTCTGCCTGCCTTCCCTCAGAGCCATACCCAGAATTGTTGTGGCAACATCTCTGAAAGTAACTCGATCACCTTTCACTCTTTGGACCAAGTTCATTCCATCAACCATTGTAGCAGAGTTTCCTGGGAGTTGCTCTACATTTTTCTGCAAGGTTGTGGCTAAAGTAGCTTTATTTGACTTTCTCAGCAGTCCTTCTGGTGGACAGGGCACAGGGCAATGGTCCAAGGGGATGAGAAAGAATATCCTCCATACGTAGACTGCGCCCTTGTGCCATCACTATGATGTATCCAAACAAAGACCTGTCTGCTTTCAAGATGATCGCCCTCCCATTTGATTTCACTTCTCTCTTCCTACTGTGACGAGAATACACATAGATTAAGATGTTAGCTGGCCTGTGCTGGCACCAGTGGGATCAGCAGTTGGTCTGCCACCTGTCTTCAGGAGAAGGAGAGATAAGGAAAACAATGGAGCAGCATCTGGAGATGTTAATGAAGGGACGGGAGAGTTTAACGGAAGGAGAGCTGTCAAGATCAGCTCCCCCTTTGAACCCTGAACTGTTTGAAGTGATGGACAGGCGATACCCCAGCAGGGGAATAAAAAGGGACAGGTTCGCTAAGGCGACACACATGACACCCCGAGGTAACGAGACCCTGGAAGCGGTGCGTCTTCCACAAGTCGGTGGGAAGTTTTGGAAGGCTGGTCGCGGGACCAGGCCATAGACGCACAGTGTGGAAAGGCACGATCAGGGGGAACCTGGTGTGTGTCCGCCCTTGCCTGGGTGCCAGATTCACCGCAGAGAAACGATCGTATCTGGAAACGGAGAGGTCATGGTCGGTGACCTCAGAAGACATCACATAGGGCTCGCCCGAAAGCTGACTGCGAAGAATATCGAAGGTCTGTGTGGAAGCCCTTTGAATATTCATTCGTTTTGCTCTCTCTCTCCTTCCCCCCACTGTCCATCTCCCACGGCAGTGATTACTGCGAACTGAACTGAATTCAATTGAACTGAAATTTGCGTCACTTTGAAACTGGTCATTTACCCCTAGACAACGATAGAGCTTGATTAATCCTGTTATCTTAATTCTGTGTACATGTGTGTTTATCATTGCTGAACTGTTGCATTTATTCTCCTTTTGATTAGAGTACTGTGTTGCTTGTTTCTTTAATAAAACTTTCTCAGTTCTAGTAGTCCAGACTCCAACTGAGTGATCCATTTCTGCTGCTTTGGCAACCCAGTTACGGGGTACGTAACATTACACATATATCACTGAATGTTTTCAGCTTGTTGGTTTTCATTGGGTCATGGAATTTCTTTGCTAGTGGGTCTTTCTCTAGTCTCTCATCCTTGAAGGTTGCATAGCATTGCTCACCAATCTCATATGCCTTCATCAGGTCGGAGGCAATGTCCTTGGGGGCTGCCTTTGCCACAGAGATGCTAATGAGGTCCCGCTTCTCTGCAAATGGGTTGACCCAATCATGTGTGAGGCTAACCACTGCTGAAACTGCTTCCTCATCTTTCTGGATTCTTGGCCACTGTAGCTCCGCATGACAAAGTTCTGATTTGTTGCCTTGCACCATCTCCCTTAACTTTCCCAGGAATGCACTGCGGTGCTCAGCTGTTATGTGGTAATGCTTGATAGCTCCAGCTGGAGGTGATGTGCCTCCAGGAGTCTGTGTGTCTTTGTTCACTGTGGCTTCAATAGCCTGGTCCACAGGGATCTGCCCAAAGGGGTTGTTACTTGACAGCTGCACTGAGAATTGGCCGGTCTTGAAGGCCTCATACACAGAAGGATACTTCTCTGGGAGGTTCATCATCCCCCTAGATGGTACTGGTGGCCCAAATTTGGGGTCCTGGCTCACGGACTACAGGGAAGAAGGATAAATTCAGGGCTTGGGCCTGGGAACTCAGCTACATGGATTTGGGATATTACAGCCATTATGGAAATCTAGCTATGGGAGAGAGATAAGTGCTTTAGGCAGATTAGAGGTGGAGGAAAGTGGGGAGATGGAACTGCATTTCTGATGAAGGGAAATGTCACAGCAATAGAGATGAAATTACTAAAAGATCATCAATAAGATTTTATGGATGGAGCTGAAAAATAGGAAGAGGGTGAGCACATTGTTGGAATTGTACTATTGGCCCCTAAATAGCCAATGGAAATTACAGAACAAATAACAGGGCTGTGAAAATAATAGCGTTGTCACAATAGGAGATTTTAACTTACCTAACATAGATGTAGATTGTCATATTGTTGAGGGTTCAAATAGCGTAGAATTTCTTAAGTACATTTGGGACACTTCCTTGGGCAATATATAGAGCTTACTAAGAAGAAGGCAAAGCTTGACTTACTATTGGGAATCGGGCAGCACAAGTGACTGCGGTGACAGTGGGGGAGACTTCGGTACCTACTGTTCTAATAATTATTAGAAAGGGACAGAACTAGTCCATATTTCAAGTTCGAATTGAGCAAGGCAATCTTTTACAATAATCATACAGCAGCTTGCCAAGGTTCATCAGAATAGATTGCTTTTATGAGCAAAGGAACTACAGTCAGCTTTTAAAGGTGAGATTGTGAGAGCTCAAGTTGTTCATGTTTCTGTTAGAGTGAAGGGCAGACTAGCAGGAGTAGGGAACCCTGGATGATGAGGGAACTTAAGGCCCTGACCAGGATAAAGGAGGTTGCATGAGTCAGCTGGGATGAAGCTAATCCCTGGAGAATTACGGGTGCAGAACTGTACACAAGAAGGAAACTAGGAGGGCAAAAAGGGACATGACATAACTTTGGCAAAGATGATTCAGAGGGACAAGATATACCCACATCTGGAGAGTCAAGTGTTGATTAGGAATAATCAGCTGACTTTGGATAGATGTTCATGTCTTGAGAACTTGTCTGAGTCTTCTGATAAGATGACCAAGAAAATTAATGAGGGCAGGGCAATAGAGGTGGCTTACATGCACTTCAGTAAGGCCTTTGTTAAGGTTCCATGTGGTTGGGGTTTAAACTGCAGGGAGGGCTTAAATGGATACACAAGTGCCTTGATAGCAGAAACAGAGAGTGACGGTAGAAGGCTGTTTCTCGGAGTGGAGGCTGGTGACTAGTGGTGAACCTCAGGGATGTGTGGTGGGCCCACTGTTATTTGGCATTTACATCAACTAGTTAATGCAGTTGACAAACAACAATGGGCCTAGCTCAGACCCCTGAGGATCTGGATAAGAACGTACAAGGCATGGTTAGTATGTTTGCAGATGGCAATAAAGTAGGTGGGACAGTGGACAATGAAGATTATGAGACCATAAGACAATAAGACATAGAAGCAGGACTAAGCCATTTGGCCCAGCAAGTCCGCTCCTCCATTTCACCATAGCTGATCATTTTTCCTCCAGGCCTCAATCTCCTGCCTTCTTACCGTATCCCTTCATGCCCTGACCAATCAAGAATCTATCAACCTCCGCCTTAAATATACATACAGACTTCGACTCCATAGCTGCCTGTGGCAATGAACTCCTCTTCATCTCATTCTAAAAGGATGTCCTCCTTTTATCATCAAACAATTACTGGGCACCATAATCAGCTGAATGTGGGCCACGCAATGGCAAATGGAGTTTAGTTTGGAAAGGTACAAGGAGTTGCAATTTAAAAAGTCAAGCCCGGGTAGTACTTCCACCGTGAATGACAGGGCCGTGGGGAGTGTTTAGAAAAGAGGGAACTTGGAGTAAAAGTATATGGTTTCTTAAAAGTGGAGTGACAGGTAGATAGGGAGAAGGTATTTGACATGCTGGCCATCATAAGTCTGGGCACTGAATATAACAATTGTGAATTCATGGTGCAGCTGTATAGGATGATGGTGAGACCGCACTTGGAGTTAGTGTTCTGTTTTGGCCACCTTGTTGTAGGAAAGATGTTATTAAACTGGAAAGATGGCAAGAAAAAAGATTTACAAAGATGCTTAAAAGGACTCTCCTACCCCCACTGATGACTCCTTTTCCCATCTTCAACCCTCCTCCTATTCATGGACACACCACTCTGGTCTTCTGCCAGCTCTGGATCTCTTTATTGCTAACTGTCGACGGGACATCAACTGTCTCGACTTCACCACACCTTGTTCCCATTCCAACCTCACTCCTTCCAAACACTCTGCTATCCACTCCCTCCACATTAATCATAACCTTACTATTAAACCCGCCAATAAGGGGGGGTGCTGTTATAGTCTGGCATATTGACCTCTACCTTGCCAAGGCACAGCGACAACTCGCAGATACCTCCTCTTATTTACCCCTCGATCATGACCCCAGTAAGGAGCACCAGGCCATTGTCTCCCACATTATCACCAGCTTTATCCGCTCAGGGGATCTCCCATCCACTGCTACCAACCTCATAGTTTCCACACCTCACACTTCCTGTTTCTACCTCCTACCCAAGATCCACAAACCTGCCTGTCCTGGCAGACCTATTGTCTCAACTTGCTCCTGCCCCACTAAACTCATTTCTGCATACCTCGACACTGTTTTATCCCCCCCTTGTTCTATCCCTTCCTACCTATGCTCGTGACACTTCTCATGCTTTGAAATTTTTCGATGATTTTAAGTTCCCTGGCCCCCACCGCTTTATTTTCACCATGGATGTCCAGTCCCTGATGCTGCCTGGCCTGCTGCGTTCACCAGCAACTTTTATGTGTGTTGCTTGAAATTCCAGCATCTGCGGATTTCCCCAAGTTTGCATTCACAAAGATGCTGCCTGGATTGAGGGACTGAGTTACAGGGAGGTCTGGACAGGCTAGGAGATTATTACAGGAGACTGAGAGGTGTACCATGAGGAGCATAAATAAGATGAATGCACTCAGTTATTTTCCCAGGGGTTGTGGCATCAAGAACTAGAGGGTATAGGTTTAAAGATGGGGGATTTCAGAGGAACCTTAATGGAATCATTTCCCCTTCACATAAAGGTGGTGTCCATATGTAATCAGCTGCAAGAGGAACCAGTTGAAGCAGGTTCAATAACAACTTTTAAAAGACAGTTTGATAAGTACCTGGATTGGAATGGTTTAAAAGGTTACGGACCAAATGCTTGCAAACTGGACAAGCTTGGATGGGGCATCACAATCAGCATGGACCAGTAGTGCTGAAGGACCTGTTTCCATGTTGAACGGCTCTGCCTCTAACTCTAATTTATAGAGTAACTGATCAACTGTGTTTGTACCATTGCAGATGGCCAGAAGTAACATGAACTCTTCACAAGATGTGTATTTCCAGACTCATAACATCATAGATACAGCTGGAATGTTATAATAAAGCCCACAATCGGAAACGATGAACAGGAAACAACTCTGATCCAAAATAATCCTTTAGTTTACTTATAAACTGATGGACAATCCTGCTACGTCACATGCAATCACCCCCACCCCCTCAATCCCTGTAAACAAAGATACAAGAAAATATCAAAGTCTCATAATAGTTTTGTAAGTTTCTTTGACATTCTCTGTTCATTCCAACAGTGCTTTCGATGAATCTCAAAATCTTTGTTTCTTTTATTTGCATAGCACATTACACAAAGCAGAGCTGACTGCCGTCTACTTACAGCAACAAGAACCAAGCATCAATCTAGTGCTTTGAATCTGCATCCAGTAGGCTTGCAAGCATGTCCGTTAATCACAACTACGTTTTGCACCAGTTGTTTACTAATGGCACCTTAAATTAGAAGACTGTGTACCATCGTATTTGCTTAGAAATATACTGAGGATAGAACTGAAACAACTTACTAGTCTTGGAAAAAGCCAGGAATTTTGAAGAGGAAGTTCTAGTTCAGCTTAATGACTTGCAGCTGCATGGCAGATGTTGATATGAATTGTGGGACCTAAAACCACATCATGGATGTTTAAACATTCTTTCTAAATTCCTCAAACTTCAAGTTCTCTTGTATTTTTTGCTGATGTTCATATATACTTTAAACTAAATATTTCACTTGAAAAATATTCTGCAGTAAAGGTATACTTTTCATGGTACATGTACAAAAACAAGAGACTTTGGGGAAAAAACATTATAATCAACAAAATCATTTATGACATAAGAAACAATTTACATTATGCATAATCTCACGGGATTAAAAATATAAATTATACAACTTTAGGGATGTTACGGCAGAATTTATTTGGAAATTCTCCTGACACTTTCCAGTAACTCAAGTCACCAGTCCTCCAGGCAATTAATTTTGCTAAAATCTAAGCAGGTCATATTTAAAGTTATTGATATGATTTTAAATAGTGAGATATCTCCTGTTAGTGAAGGTCAGCAATTAAGGTGTATCAATTTTAACTAACAAACATAAGACCATAAGACACAGGAGCAGAATTATGCTATTCGGCCCATTCCATTGTGGCTGAGTGATTATCCCTCTTAACCCTATTCTCTTGCCTCCTCCCCAGATTCACCACCTCTGGCTAAAGAAACTCCTCTAATTTCTGTTTCAAATGGACATCCTTATATTCTGAGGCTGTGCCCTCTGGTCCTAGACTGCCCCACCATAGCAAATATCCTCTCCACATCCACTCTATCTAAGCCTTTCAACATCTGATAGGTTTCAATGAGATCCAACCCTCATTCTACTAAATTCCAGCAAGGCCCTGAGCCATCAATCACTCCTCATACATTAACCCTTTCAATCCTGGAATCATTCCTCCTCTGAATCCTCTCCAATGCCTAGAGGTAGGGCGAAGTTCACAGATGCTAGTGAGTACTGTGAGGATACATCATGTGAAGTCAATGGATCAGGTCATGGGAGATGAAATATACCGCAGAAAGATGAGATGATTGTTGGAAAAAATAGAAAGGCAAAACATGTATTTTAAAGTGCTGAGACATTGCAAGTTGTTGGTGCTCATGAGGGATCCCAAAATATGAACAATTTTACTTGTGGAAGTTAGCAGTTGATCTTATATCAATTTCAATTTGGAGAAGAATTCTAAACATATGCACACCTGAAAGCTCTTGTTCTCCTATCTTGACCATCACCCATTGTCCTTAGCTTCTCAACTAATGAAAATCAAGTTGAGAAGCCCTGGACAAAATCTTAACTTTTTCCCAGCTCCCATCTCTCTGCATCTCTTAATATCTTGCAGGATTCAAATTATTTTTCTAAAGTCCTACAAATAGATACATTGCGTTTTAAATCTCTCCTTAAACATCAATATACAATAATTTCCCCATCCAATTTCCCTCGGGATCAATAAAGTATGACTATGACTATAAGACAATCAAGTGGATTATGACAACATGACGTAACAGACTTAAGCAATGTCACAGAGCATAGATCCAGACCCTATAATCCACCATGTCTATGCTGGCCAACAAGCATCCATCTATTCTGATAGTATTTACCACTACCTGGCCGGTAGCCTACTATGCCTTGGTGAATACTGAACTATTTACTCGGGTTTTAAATGTATGCAGGCTACAGCAGAATATTGAATTTTTCTTTACTGGATGTCAGAAACAGAATCTGACATGTCATTAAATTTCAAACACAAGGAAATCTGCAGATGCTGGAATTTCAAGCAACACACATAAAAGTTGCTGGTGAACTCAGCAGGCCAGGCAGAATCTATAGGAAGAGGTACAGTCGACGTTTCAGGCCGAGACCCTGTATCATTAAATTTATTGTTTTGCAACAGCAGTATAGAGCATGGATAATTTCTTTTAGATTATGAGGACACACAGTCCTCTTTTATCGTCATTTAGTAATGCATGCATTAAGAAATGATGCAATGTTCCTCCAGAATGATATCACAGAAACACAAGACAAACAAGACTGAAAAACTGACAAAAACCACATAATTATAACATACAGTTACAACAGTGCAAAGCAATACCATGATTTGATAAGAAGACCATGGACACAGTAAAAAAAAAAGTCTCAAAGTCTCTCGAAAGTCCCATCATCTCACGCAGACAGAGAAGGAAGAAAAACTCTCCCTGCCATGAGCTTCCAGCGCCGCAAACTTGCTGATGCAGCACCCTGGAAGCACCCAACCACAGTCGACTCTTCATCATAAACTAACTAATGCAAAAAGAGGGCAAAAATAGTAAGGTAGATTTCCTGGGTTCATAGACCATTCAGAAATATGACGGCAGGAAGGAAGGAAGCTGTTCCTAAAATGTTGAGTGTGTGCCCTCAGACCCCTTTACCCTCTCCCTGAATGGTGCGGGACCTTAAAGGTGAATGCCACCTTCTTGAATCATTGCTTTTTAAAGATACCTTCAGTGGTGGGGTGGGTTATGCCCAGGATGGAGCTGGCCAACTTTACAACCCTCTGCAGTGATGTTATACTGTATATTGACCCCTTCATACCAGTCAGTGATGCACCAGTTAGAATATTTTCCATGGTATATCTCTAGAAATTTGCAAGTCTTTGGTGACATACCAAATCTCCTCAATCTCCTAATGAATTATTGCTGCTGGTATGCCTCTTTGTAATTTCATCAATATGTTGAGCCCAGAACAGATCTTCAGAGATGCTGACCCTCAGGAACCTGAAACTGCTCAGCCTTTCCACTGCTGATCCGTTGGTGAACACTGGTGTGTGTTCCCTCGACTTCCAATTCCTGAAGTCCACAATCAGTTCCTATGAATTACTGATGCTGAATGCAAAGTTGTTCAAGTTTAATTGTCAATCAACTATACATGAATACCCACGCATACAGCCGAATGAGACAGAGTTACTCTGGAGCCAAGGTGAAAAACACTGTACCAACAGTCACACACAGCACGAGGCACATGCAGCAAGCACATACAAGATATCAATAAAATACAGACATAAAAAATATATAGTCCAAGACCCTGAGTCCATGAATGTCGCAGGAGCCTGCAGTCAAACACAATACAGCTGATCTGCTGCCAAGCAAACACTAGGGGGCAGCACCAACTCTAGCTTGAATAGCATGCCACACTGCCTCTGGTGGACTGCATGGACTCCATTGTCTCTATCTTGGACAGCTGTAAACAGGTGACAATGTGGCTTGAAACCTTGTCGTCACTACGACCAAGGCCACGCAACTTCCCTGCTGTCCGCCAATAAATCAGTGAATCTGACTTGCAGCATACCACATTAACAATGTTCAACAGGGCCTTGCATTCACAAGAAAAGCGACTACAGTGATCACCCACTGCTAGACTGCATTCGCACACCAACGCCTCTGACTCCCCTCTGATGCAGGCAGCAGCACCATCTGCACCAGGTCCACCTCCTTCAGTAGCAACTTGCTAATGTGGTAGACCTGAGGTACTTTAAGTTCATAATGTCCAGCTGGGTCGTGACCATTAAAAAAAAACGTTTTAAAGGAACAATAACATCTTTGGTTAACTCCATAGAAGCCGCTGCATTTGAACACGCCGGCAGCTTACGATACCCAGCTGATCTATCTGACTCCTGTATACCTCCTCATCACCATCTGAGATTCTGCTGACAACCACTCTGCCATTGTGAATTTATAGATGGCATTTGTGCTGTGCCCCACCACATAAAGAGTAGGGCAGTGAGCAAAGCAAGCATCCTGGAGATGTGCTGGTGTTGATTGTCAGAGAGGAGAAAGTCAAGGTTTCAGTTACAGAGGGAGGTAGAGGTCCAGGTTTTGAATCTTGTTGATTAGTACTGGGTGGATAATGGCATTGAACACTGAGCTGTAATTAATAAACAACAGCCTGACAAAGGATGTTTTCACAACAATCATCAGATTTGCTATACAAATACAGGTGGCCCCCGTTTTCTCAACGTTCGCTTTACAACACCCCGCTGTTATGAAAGACCTACATTAGTTAACCTGTCTTCGCTAACAGGAAGTGTTTTCACTGTTACGGAAAAAGGCAGCGTGTGAAAAAAGGCAGCATGTGCCCAAACAGCCAAGCTCCTCCCCCAGAACTACATTCTAGCCGCCATTGTTTAAACACGTGCTTTATCCCAATTTATTTGTGCATCCGTTAGCAAGATGAATTCTAAGGTATCGGAAAAGCCTAAAAGAGTTCGTAAGGGTGTTACATTTCGTGTAAAACTAGAAATAATTAAGCGTTTCAATCATGGTGAACAAAGTAAGGACATTGTCCGCACGTTGTACTTGCCTGCGTCCACCATTCGCACTATTTATATGTAGAGAAAAAGAATTTTGAAAGCTGCCGATGTTACAGCTGGTTCTGCTCATAGCAAAGTGGTCTCTCTTAGTCGGCATCCAATAATGGATAAAATGGAAAGTCTATTGCTTGAGTGGATTGATGGGTGTACAAAGCATGGTGTTCAGTTAAGTTTTCTTATACTTAAGGAGAAATCAGTCAGTCTTTTTAATAAGCTGAAACAGAAAGCACTGGACGATGGTGATGAAAGTGTTGCGAAAGTGGAATTTAAAGGTAGTCATGGGTGGTTTGATCGGTTTCTGAGGCAATGGCAGCTTCATAGTTTAATGTTTACCGGAGAGAATGCTTCGGCTGATACTGAAGTTGCCGAAAAGTTCCCAGCAGAACTGAAGAAAATAATTACAGAAGGTGGTTATTCGTATAAGCAAGTGTTTAAATGTGACTGCAATTTATTGGAGTCTTCCTGATTCCAGTAAGTGAAACTACACTGTACATACATTATTTCTACTTAATATAGTTTGTGTATTTTTATGTGTTATTTGGTATGATTTGGCAGCTTCACAGCTTAAAGGTTACTGGAGAGGGTGTTTCTGCTGAGAGCGCTTCCATCGAGAGTGCTGCCGTGAGATTTTCACTGCGCTAGACAGTGCTACAGAAAAGTATTTCTACTTTATATAGGCTGTGCATTTATCATATCATTCCTGCTTTTACGATATGTTACTGTTATTTTAGGTTTTGTGTGTTATTTGGCATGATTTTGTAGGTTATTTTTTGGGTCTGGGAACGCTCACAAATTTTTCCCATATTAATAAATGGTAATTGCTTATTCATTTTATGACATTCCGGCTTATGAACCATTTCATAGGAACACTCTACCTTCGGATAGCGGGAGAAACCTGTAAATTTAAATATTTAAGTGGAATACCACCTGATTTCAGCCCAGGTTTTAGATTAAACAATTACAATACTGAACCAATAAATAAATTTTTCAACATTTTATACAAGAATGGAAAAAAATTAATAATTTCATTGTTACTATAAAATTAAAACACAGGTTATGAAAAGTATCACCTTAAAATTGATTAATAATTAAAATTGTTTTGATAAAAAGTGATAAACATTATTTCAGAGGTTGTTTAATAAGTTGCAAATGAAAGAATGATAAGTTGCTGCTTCTGTTAAAACTGATTAAATGTCATCAATGCATTCGAAGATTTCACATGTAATAATGTTAAGTAACAAAAGTTGAAGATCATTATTCAATAGCAGTTTTATTGGAAAGAATAGCCATAAAACCCACCATCGGTGAATAATGAAAGCATTGTATTAATTGGAAAGCTTATTTTAAACTGCATAGTGGACTCCAGTTAATTGGAACACATCAGGACCAGTACATTTTGGCCTAATTAAGCAATTGCCCAAATTAGTCAAAGTTTCATTAAAATAGTTAAAATGGTATCAAAAAGACAAACAGCTGTTTAACTGAATAACAACTTATGTATTTTAATGAAACACAGAACAAATTAGAACATTATCAATACTACTACAGCACTATAAAACTGTATATTAATTCCTAACAGTTATCGAAGGAAGAATTCATCCAGTGTAAGCTACCATGTATAGGGTGTCTAGAGAAGAGTAGCCACTCTGATGAACAGGTTTATCACATCCATTCTGGGGCAGTTCACTCACCTTTGGTCCCCACCGGACACTCAGCTCTCATCTGTGGTTCCAAGTAGCCACACCCTGGTCCACTGCTTCGACAGGCAAGCTAAACTTGGTGAGGGTAGCCGCAGGCCTCAAACCCCAGTGAAATAAGGACATGTCTGTCCTAGCATGTGAAGTCAGCTCTGGCAGACTGGGCAGAAGAAATCAACACTGAGATCGAACAGTCAAGAAGGTGGTTTTGCAACTCTTTGTGGAGAGCCAAAGGCACAGAGGAAGTCATGGTTATCCAAAGCAAAGAGTGACCCCAGATTGCGATGACTAATCCACTGGACTCGGACTTCCAAGGTTCAGAGGGTGCAACTGCCCCAGTACCACAGCTTTTCCACTTTAAAAACTCTCACAAACATGGCACTGTCATTAGTGGACACAATGGACAACCAACACACTGCCATGTTCTTTTGATTGAATGTAAACGAACCAAATTAGCACAGATAATGGACTGCCTTCATGATTGCTTTCCATGATTGCATCCTCCAAATCTTCATTTTCATTGTAACATTAAAGATGAATGTCAATACCTTCAAATTTGTCACAGGTCCTAATTTGCTGAAGTAATGAAATGATTTCATTTTCACTCCCAGCTGCTTCTGGTATCTCCAAGCCTGAAACCTTTAAACTGTCGTGAGCAAAACAATTCTAATTTGTCTTACTGCTTATTTCTCACCAAGTATCAGTGAGAAAAATTGCTGCTTTACAATACAATTTGTTTAATTGTCACTCAACCATACATGAATGCTCATGAACATAGCCAAACAAGAAAGCATTACTCCGGGGCAAAGATGCAAAGCATAGTACCAACAGTCACACACAACATGTACAAGAAAGCAAGCACATATTGGTATCACAGCCACATAATAAGAGTCCAAACTTGAGCCAATAATCTCCTCCTTTTCTTTCTTCCATTGCCTCTGTTCTCTCCAATCAGATTTTCCAGCCCTGTACCTCTTTCACCAGTCAACTTCCCAGCTCCCTCTCCATCCCACCCCCAGATTCACCTATCATCTTGTGCTTCTTACTCTGACTCATCTTTTTTTTTTTTTTTTACCAGTACTGATGAAGGGTCTTGGCCCAAAACATCAACTGCCCTTTTTTCCATTGATGCTGCCTGGCCTGCTGAGTTTCTCCTACATTTTGTAGGTGTTGCTTGGATTTCCAGCACTCTGCAGATTTTCTCTTGTTTGACAGTAACATAGAGCTTGCCTTCTGCCAAGTGAACCCTGACGGGTAGGCAGGACCAACTCCAGCCTCGATGTCGTGCCACGCCACACCCAGTGGAGTGCACTGGCTCCACCTCTAAACCCAAGCGGACGCTACTGACCCTATTTTAAAACTGTTCGCTCTAAGCACAGTTTAGTGTCTTAACGGCCACATATGAACGTGCGCTAGTTATAAACTTCAGTAACAGTTTCCTCCCCCAATTAAGCAGCACAGTGCCCATTTATTTTCTCGAATAGTTTTTGTTCTTTGAGAGCTGTCCCAAATAAGTGGCTGCCTTTATTAACTGATGGTCCAATTAACCGGAATCCACTGTATTCTCAGACCAGCCACACATATCAGTTTATAATATGCAGTCTGGTTTCATAAAAACTTCAACTATAAGATTGGACCATTTAAAAGTTGCAATTTTCTCTAACTAATCCAATGGAGATTAATCATTTGAGCATTGTGGTGCACACCATTAAATATGGACTTTAACTTAAGATTTTGAATTGCACCATTTGAATTACTGCAAAGGTTACCAATAGACTTAAGAAAAAAGACTCTTGACATGATGACTCATACCTAATAACATGGTATCTGATGGCACACAGATTCTTCAAACACAAAAGGTAGAGAAATTGGTGATACAATTTTATTAAGATACACGAAAACAAATAGTTCAAATCACAACAACTGAACAAACTAATCCATTCCTTTACTTTACTTTGAGAGGGGTGAGGCTTGTACATTAAGCTATCTGTAAGTTTCAAGTAAAAGTTTTGGGTTGGCTTTGGCTGCTCCTTGCTGAGTTTCATTTTTTTATGTAATGAACTCAAAACAACAATGAACATGTCAGTGATTTTGATGGATTTCTAATCTGAAATGATTAAGGTGGTGAGCACCAACTTTAAAAGAATAGCAAAAATACAATGCGGCTGCACAATAGTTTGATTATTGGACCCATAGAAATTTGTCAAAGTTTTAACTGTCATGCCAGATCTCCTAAGGAAGTAGAGGCACTGCTGTGCCTTCTTCGCAATTGCACTTGTGTGGTTGGTCCAGGATGCATCTTCTGGAATAGTGACACCCAGGAATTTAAAATTGCTAAAGCCTCTCCATCTCTGATACTCCAGTGAGGACTGGCTTATGGACCTCTGGTTTCCCGCTCCTGATGTCTACAATCAGTTTCTTGGTCTTGCCGACATTGAGTGAGAGGTCATTTTTATGATACCACTCAGATAAATTTCCAATATCCCTCCTGTCTGCTGATTCATCACCACTTTTGATTTGGCCCACAACGGTGGTGGTGTCATTGAACTTGAATACGGCATTGGAGCTGTGCTTAGTCACACATAGGTGTAGAGCGAGTAGAGCAGGAGGTAAGCACATAGACCATGGTGCACCTGTGCTAATAAAGATCATGGTGGAGATGTTGTTGCCAACCCGAACTGGCTGCCATCTACAATTGAGGAAATCCAGGATTCAATTGCACAAGAAGGTATTGAGGACAAGGCTTATTGATCAGCTTTGAGAGAATGATGACATAGAAGGCGCTGACCCTATGAAGTTTTTTGCAAACATTCTGAAACAGCTTTTCCCTGCTTTATTCACTTCTGAGCTGACTTCGAAGCCATTGTCATCAGCAGCGAGACCCAGATCGGTCATACTAAGCTTTCCTGAATTTCGTGTTAAGGACCTTTTAATTCGCCGTACCCTTCGACAAGGAATGATTGATTTACAAAATTACACTTGTGGAAGACTATTCGCCTGAAGTTATGGCTGATCGTATGAAGTATAAAGAAGTTATGTCGGAATTTTACAATAAAGGATATAAACCATCCCTTCAGTTCCCTGCCTGTCTGAGTATTGTTTTGAAGAACGAATTGCGAAAAAGAATAAAGTCGGTTGAAGAAGCAAAAGATTTTCTGAAGGATGAAGTCTAAAACTATTATATTTCCTACATGATCAATTTTTTTCTTCTGTTAATATGAATTTGAAATAAGGTTTCATTAAGCTTACGTTTTGGCTGTTCATATATTGTCTTTTGTTTTATTTTGATACTTTATTTTATCCCTTTTTGAGGCTTTATTTTAATACAGCTTTCTTTGCATTTGTTTAAACTGATCCTTTCATATTTTCGAATACTGAGTTATTTTTCTTTTTATGTTGTGCCTTGGTAGGGACATAATGACCTTGTAGGACAGGAGTTTTTCCTGTCAACAGGATTTTTTGGGGAGGGAACTTAGTTCTTAGCTCGCTGACTGTCTATTGGTCAGCTTTCTCACTTTGGGTGGGGGAGGGGTAGGGCCTATTTTTCTCTGAGAGCTGTGTTGGGTTGAATATATGATTGTTTGTTTGAATACCTTACCTTACGGTTTGCTTTCTAGTTTTAATAACTTATGGCCAGATCTTTTAATTACATGTTGATTGGTATTTAAAATGGTTCGAAATATTAACTTATTTAGTTTGAATGTGAAAGGGCTGAATCACCCCATCAAAAGGAATAAAAGGAATAAAATAAAATAAAAAATAAAAAGCACCCATTATTTTCTTACAGGAAACACACATATGCAGCTGTGATAGCTTACATTTTTTTCCTCGGTGGAAGGATATACAATTCCATTCTTCATTTAATGCAAAATCACGTGGAGTTTCCATTTTTGTAGATAATACAGTTTCCTTTGTTCAGCATAAAGTTGTTTCGGACCATTAACTTCCTTTAATGCCCCACCTCCCCTTCGTACCCTATCCCTTATTTATTTATTTATTATTAATTTTTTCTTCCTCTCTCTCCTTTTTCTCCCTCTGTACCTCTCACTATACTCCTTGCCAATCCTCTGGGCTTCCCCCCTCCCCCTTTCTTTCTCCCTAGGCCTCCCGTCCCATGATCCTCTCATATCCCTTCTGCCAATCAACTGTCCAGCTCTTGGCTCCATCCCTCCCCATCCTGTCTTCTCCTATCATTTCGGATCTCCCCCTCCCCCTCCCACTTTCAAATCTCTTACTATCTCTTCTTTCAGTGAGACCTGATGAAGGGTCTCGGCCCGAAATGTTGACTGTACCTCTTCCTATAGATGCTGCCTGGCCTGCTGCGTTCACCAGCAATTTTTATGTGTGTTGTTTCAAACTTTTCTGCACTTTTCAGTGTCAGTTTTAAGCCCAATCCTTTGACTGCCATGTTTGGTATTGTTGAGGATAGTGCTACAAAATTGAAGTCATCTAATTTGCTGGTATTGGCCTTTATGTCTCTTATCGCCAGGAGGACGATCTTGCTCAAGTGAAAAGCGGCCGCCCCGCCCATTCATGTTCAATGGCTATCTGACATTATGCTGTGCCTTGATCTACAGAAGATTCGTTGTTCGATTTCTGATTCTAAACATGATTTTCTAATGTTATGGGGACCCTTTCTGAATTATTTTCACAATCTTTGAACTATTATTAAAGTATGGATCTGAGCCATTATTATTATAATATCATATGGTAAGGTATTTTTTTTTCTTCTTTTTTTTCCACCAACCAGCTCATTTTGGTAGTGGGGGTAGATTTTTTTTAATAAAATACAATTATTTTATTCTATTTCATTTCATAATTCAATCTCTTTTTATACATGATTGATTTGGAATATGGGATACTGTGATCATATTACTGTGATTTAGATGTGATGTAATTTGGATTATTTACTTGTATCCTTATGAATTTTGTATTTGTATTCATCTAATTTATATATCATCAATAAAAATATTGAAAAAGAAAGAGAATGATGGTATTGAATGCTGAGCTGTAGGTCAATGGAATATCCTGATATATGCATCTTTGCTGTCTGGATGTTGCAGGATCCAGTGAAGAGCCAGTGAGTTGGCACTTTACCTAATCTACAAGGATTTGTTCTCATAGGATTGAAATATTACACCACATGCCCACCACAGCTCTCTGGGACGTTATAGGCAATTTCCAAATCTATCCAAATTTGGAGCAACCTTGCAGCTGGTTACATGTTCCAATCCAGTCATTAAATGCTTTCATAATACACTCAAATTACCACTTTTGTCACGTAGTTGATATTTGATGTTAGGTTTTCCAACCTTGTTAAAATACTAGTGCGGGGAAGCATGTGTGTTTTCAGAGCTGGACTTCCGAAGTTAAGCTTTCTCATCAGAACTGCCAGGCAACCACACCCTGCACAAGCCTTCTTCAAAGCTAAGTTTTCATCGCATTACAGCATGGAGCACTGAAAAAGTCTGTGACCCACCTGAGGCGTCAAGCTCTGTGCTGGAGCTTCAGAAGCATGAAGCATAGGACCGTGGCACTTCACAGGGCTGCTCCTTTTCAAGATCTTCTGAGCGAGAAAACAAATCTGGGAAGGATGATAGGCAAGAATTAGTCTAGCAATAGTTTCAGACATCAAGCTTCACTACAGACCTCGACTTTGTCAAAATAGATAAACGCACAATTATAATCAAAGACCTAGAAACAGAATACTTGCATAAAAGCCTGCAATGCAAACAGCTCTTCTTAGGACCACCAATATTAAGGTCTTGTTACTGCTGCTAAATGCTCTAAGGGATTCAGGACATTGACCATTCTTCTCTCCATACAAGTTTATAATTCTCTCAGTTGTGCTGTGAACCAATTTTCCCTCGTGGAACTGGTACAGAATCTGAAGGTACACTAAATGAGGAAGTGCCCAACTATGGAATAGTTGTTGAGCATATGCGAACGGTAGAAGATGCAGTTTTGAAGCAGAGAAGGTTCTGTTAAATGAAAGCACGCTATTGATGTGAAAAGACGAGGAGCATTTACAGTCTTGTTCGCTGGAAGCAAACGTTTGATACATCAGCAGCAGTTAATTATCTCAGTGGTTTGCTCTAAGTCCAATGCATCTTAATTGTAGTGCATGTCCTTCTATTAGCAAGAAAAAGCACATGCCTCTATGCTCTCACTTCTGCAACATTAATATCTAGGAAACCTTTAGAAAATCTCTTTTTTCTGCTTCATTCTACATTTTGTAGGGAGAGCCTTCTGTTAATGTAGTATTCTAATATTACAAAAATATGCAATTTTTAAATGAGTACATCCTTGTTTTAAAATAAATCACAGGTGGTTTGTCAAAAATGTACTCTGGATGTGGTAAGATTAGGAGGGAAATATGTAAGACAAATTTAATAAAGATTTGCAAGAGCGAATACCCCAGTCCTGGCATTACAGTTATTTCTGTTATGCATGCACTTTCCTCAACCAAACAATATTGTGATTTCTTGTCTTTAAAATAATCATTTTGTTCTGAATCTAAAAGGCAAGTCATCCATTTGTGAAGTGGATATATTCATACTTATCAATCAACTAAACAGGACATGGGTAATCTAAGCTATATTAAGGATATAGCTCAGACCTCCCTGAGAGGCAGAATAGATGCGGTACAGAAACCTTTTTGGAAAATACACCACTCTACGAAATTAGAGGTTGCTATGCCTACAAAGAGTTGAAAAAAAGAAACTGCCTTTCATTACCAAAACTACGTACAGTTGGCTAGACAAATGCATAAACTTATTCACACAAGTAACATGGTCATTTTATATTAATGAAAAACACTTAAAATATTGATAAGGAAGTTAAGTAACTAAGTTAAACCCTGTGCTAAGTATTGACTTCACTCCTGCACTGAGTGAATTATGCACCACTTGACCCTGTCGTCAAATTATTCTGCAATCTGAAGTGACAGCTTCTTTTAAACATTAAGAGTAAATAGTTTCACACTGTCAAAGCTGAAATTGCTTTATTTTGGCATATAAAAAATAAAATGAAGGCACAGTCTTGTCTTTCAGAAAGTTTATTTTCTGTAGGTCTGCAAATGCAGCAGTAAGGAGAACCCCAAAATGGCATTTGCAATGATCAAAATGGTGAAACAAGATAAGCACCCAAAAGCATCAATATTAAAGCTCAAATTTCAAAGTAAATTTTATTATCAAACTACATTTATGTCACCACATACAACCCTAAGATTCATTTTCTTGTAGACATACTCAATAAGTCCATAGAATAATAATCATAACAGAATCAAAGACCGCCCATCGAGAGCATTCAACCAGAATGCAGGAGGGAACAAACTGAGCAAATAGAAAAAAAATTAATAATAATAAATAAATAACTATCGAGAACATAAGCTGAAGAGTGCTTGAAAGTGAATCCATTGGCTGTGGGAATATTTCAATGATTGGGCAAGTGAAGTTATCCTCTTTGGTTGAAGAGCTTGATGGTGGAGGGGTATAGCTGTTCCTGAACCTGGTGGTGTGAGTCCTGAGGCTCTTGTACCTTCCTCCTGCTGGCAGCAACAAGAAAAGTGCATGTTCTGGATGGTGGGGTTCCTGATGATTGCTTTCTTGCAACACCATTTCATTGAGATGTACTCAAAGGTTGGAAGGGTTTTACCCTTGATGGACTGGACCGTATCTACTCATTTTTGTAGGGTTTTCCTTTAAAGAGCACTGGTGTTTCCATAGCAGGCTGTAATGCAGCCAGTCAATATACTCTCCACTACACACGTATAGAAGTTTGTCAAAGTTTTAGATGTCACCGCAAACTTGGGCAGGTGTGCTAGAGCTACTGGGAGGAGGGGGTGCTTAAACTAATTTGGCAGGGGGATAGGAACTGGATTACAACAAGATACTTGGTGTAGTGAGGCTATGAGAAAGAACAAGCAGTTGTGATAGGGCAAAATTGCAGGGAGATGCATTGAAATGTGACATGGGGCAAAATTGAAATGGTGATGAATACAGAACTGAAGATATTATATTTGAATGTGTGCAGTATACAGAATAAGGAAGATAATGTTGCAGCACAATTAGAGATTGGCAGGTATGACATTGTGGGCATCACAAAGCCAAGGCTAAAAGATCAAAATTCGGAGCAAAGCAACCAAGAATACACAATGTATCGCAAGAACAGACAGGTAGGCAGAGGGGGTCGGGTGGCTGTTGTTAAAAAATGAAATCAATTCCTTAGAAAGAGGTGACATAGGATCAGAAGATGTAGAATCCTTGTGAGTAGAGTACGAGACTGCAAGGGTAAAAAGACCCTGATGGGAGATGTATACAGGCCTCCAAATAGTTGCGAGGATGTGGGATACAGTTACAACATGAGATACAAAGGAGATGTAAAATGGGCAATTTCACGATAGTAATGGGAGATTTCAATATGGAGGAAGATTGGGAAAATCGGCTTCGTGCTGGACCCCAAGAGAGGTAATTTGTAGAACGTCTATGAAATAGTCATTTAGAGCAGCTTGTGGTTGAGCCCACCAGAGAAAAAACAGTTTTGGATTCATCATTTTGTAATGAACCAAATTCGATTAGGGAGATGAAGGTAAAGGAACCCGTAGGAAGCAGTGATCCTAATATGAAAGAAATCATCCTGCAGGTCAAAAAGGAAAAGATAAAGTTAGATGTATCAGTATTACCGTGGAATAAAGGGAATTACAGAGGCATAAGAGTGGAATTAGCCAAAGTTAATTGAAAGGGGACACTGGCAAGGATGACAGCAGAACAACAATAGCTGGAGTTACTGTGGGTAACTGGAATGCACAGGATACATACATCCCAACAATGACGAAGTATTCTTTGGGAGGACGAGGCAACCGTGGCTGACAAGGGAAATCAAACACAGCATGAGAGAAAGAGTGGGAAGTTAGGGGGTTGGGAAGCTTTTAATAAGAAGGCAACTAAAAAGCCTAAAGGAGAGAAGAAATGAAACTTGAAGGTAAGCTAGCCAATAATATAAAATAGGATAGCAAAAGTTTTTCACATGTATAAAGAGTAAAATAAAGAGTGGATATCGGACTGCTGGAAATGACACTGGAGAGGAGTAATGGGGGACAATGAGATGGGGTAGGAAATGTATAAGTTTCTGCATCAATCTTCACTATGCAAGATAGGCAGTATGCCAGAAATTCAAGAGTGTCAGGGGCAGAAGTGTGTATTGTTGCTATTACTAAGGAGAAGGTCCTTGGGAAGAAGAAAGGCCTGAAGGTAGATAAATCACCTGGACCAGATGGACTACAACCCCAAGATCCTGAAGAGATTGTGCGGCATTAGTAATGATATTTCAAGAATCACTAGAATCTGGAATGGTTTCGGAGGACTGGAAAATTGCAAATGTCACTCCACTCTTCAAAAAAGGAGGGAGGCTGAAGAAAGGAAATTATAGGCCAGTGAGCCTTACTTCAGCGGTTGGGGAGATGTTGGAATTCATTATTAAGGATGAAGTTTTGGGGTACTTGGAGGCACATGATAAAATAGGTCAAAGTCAGTATGGTTTCCAAAAGAGGAAATCTTCCCTGACAAATCTGTTAAAATTCTTTGAGGAAATAACAATTAAGGTAGACAAAGGAGAGTCATTGGATAGTGTTTATTTGGATTTTCATAATGACTTTGACAGGTGCCGAACATGGGGCTGCTCAACAAGACAGGAGCCCATGGAATTACAGCAAAGATACAAGCATGGATAGAAGATTGGCTAACTGTTAGGAGGCAAAGAGTGGGAATAAAGGGGGCCTTTTCTGGTTGGCTGCCAAGGACTAGAGGTATTTTGCAGTGATCGATGCTATGACCACTTCTTTTCACATTTTTATGTGAATGATGGAATTGATCGCTATGTGGCCAGCTTTGTAGACACTACGAAGATGGAGGGCCAAGTAGTGCTGAGGAAGCAGGGAGCTTGCAGAAGGATTTGGACAGATAAGGAGAATGGGCAAAAAGTGACCAATGGAATATGCATAGGGATGTGTATGGTCACGCACTTTGATAGCAAAGGCTATTTTCTAAACCGGGAGAAAATTGAAAAATCAGAGGTGCAAAGAAACTTGGGAGTCCTCGTGCAGGATTCCCTAAAAGTTAACTTGCAGGTTGAGTCAGTGGTATGGAAGGTAAATGTTAGCATTCACTTCAAGCATACAAGAGCAAAGATGTAATGCTGAGGCTCTATAGGCATTTATCACACTTGGAGTATTGAGAGCAATTCTGGGCCACTTATCTAAGAAAGGATATACTGGCATTAGAGAGGGTCCAGAAAGTGGTCCAGAACGGGTTCATGAGAAAGATTCTGGCAATGAAAGGGTTAACGTATGAGGAGCACTTGATGGTTCTGGGTCTGTATTCAGTGAAGTTTAAAAGAATGGGGGGGCTATTTCATTGAAACCTATTGAATATTGGAAGAGTTGCATAGAGTGGATGTGGGGAGGATGTTTCCCATAGTGGGTGAATCTAGGACCAGAGGTCACAGACTCAGACTAGAGGGATGTCCTTTTAGAACAGAAATGAGGAGGAATTTCTTTAGCCAAAGGGTGTGAATCTCTGGAATTCATTGCCACAGGTAGCTCTGGAGGCCAAGTGTTGAGTACATTTACAGCACAGGGTGATAGGTTCTTGATTAGACAGGATATTAAAGGTTACAGGGAGAAGGTAGGAGGATGGGTTTAAGGGGAATAATAAATCAGCCATGATGGAATGGCAGAATAGACTCAATGAGACAAATGGCTAAATTCTAGTCCAATGTCTTACTGTTTAAAATCTAAAGTTCACCTCAATTACTTTATCATGAGCATTTCTGCAGGAGATCATCAAACTGTGGACTGTCATATAAATTGGTATCTGAAAACAAACCAAAATACTTAAGTTTGATTACTCCTTTCTCTCATTTTCTTGATTCCTTCTTGGAAAATCTGCCTCCATTAGAAGTTTGAGATGAGGCAGATGTTTCATGTTGTATGCAGTATCATTTCATGAAATCCTCAGATTCTGCAATCATTATGCAATTTACATTTTCTGATATGATTGTGTAAGGCATTTCATGAATATCGAATGTACAGGCAAACTATATTACATGGGGGTGGGGGTGAGTGGGTTCCATTCTGAGAAATGTTCTGCATTAAAATGTTCTGTAACATGAAACTGCATTGTATACCCATGCGCTAGGAAAGTTGTAAAAAAAAACTGATTTATTTTTTCCCTCAAATTCCGAGAGAAATTAATTCCAAATCTTAAACTTTTGGGGAACGATTTGTTTATTCTGTAAGGGCAAATTTGCTTTTCCAGAATAGTCACAATGCTTGTCAAATGCAGCTCTTGAAAATGTACTTTTTTCAATAGATGCTGCCTGGCATGCTGAGCTCCTCCAGCATTTTGAGTGTGTTGCTCAGATTTCCAGCATCTGCAGATTTTCTCTTGTCATTGAAATGGAAGTATTCATGAGAAAGATGGTCATCCTCTTGAATGAATAGCAATTATCAGCAGGAACATCTTCCCTAGGGGAGCAGAAGCTGACATATATATTTTCTTGACAACTGATATAAACCTGCACTATTACACTCAATGTCAGAGTCTATCTTAGGCACCATCTGGCTAATTCCCCTGCCTTATTAACTCCGGGTATAACCAGAGGGACATCCCAGCCTTGTCAATTCAGCACAGCCTATCCATCTCCAACTTCCAGGAATGGGGTACTAACTGTGATCCTCTCTGCTGGCCACTGCTTCATGATATATTCACAAACTTGAAATAGTAAAATAACTTTTGCGGTCTACTGTTTGGTTTGCAATTTACTCATAAACAGAGCATATAGATGATCTCTCATCAGAGCTGGGTCCTAAATTCAGCCATCTACAGTTGAGTAAGGCACTGAACAACAACAGTGCGTCTGAATCTCCATAGTACTTCCTTGTTTCATGTGCTCTCAAGGTCAAATTCCACCTTCGAACTCATGTGGATATTGAGGCAGTGATCTGTTCCTTGCATGTGTTAGCAGTCAAAAACTTTTTGGAATGCTCTTCTTACAATTAGGCATGCATTCCCAACTAAGTGAGTTCCTGTCTGTAAGACAAAACTGCAAACTAATCCTCTAGCCTAGCGCAAAATAAGTTTATTAACTGCTTCGAATCTTCATAAGTTTAATGGAGACATCATGCTTTAAGACTAGTAACCCGACACTGCTCATTCCGAATACCAAACAGGTTCAATTGCTTCTTCTTCAAAAAACCTGTCAGTTTCAGCCTCCAACATTGCTAATTTTGATTTCACTACTTAAGGGTTGAAGAACCGTGGTAAAGTGCCAGGATCAACACAAATTTTTACGTGGTTGCCTTTCAATATACCAAGCTTATCTTTGGGTTCATGCCATCTTAACTCCTCCTGCAATATTCTGCAATATTCTGCTCTCATTCATCTTTACATGATCAATGGACATTCCATCCAAGAGAACTCATTTCTTTCAGCCAGTCTCCACTAAGTAAGTTTGATCCTGAACCTGCAACCAGTAGTGGATCGGTATTCACCCATATTGATATTTCACAATCATGTAAGCAACTCCAATTGCTAGAATGCTTTCAACCTATAAACATATTCAGCTTCCTTTAATTCTCACTTAAATTTTATTTTCTTAAGTTCATGCTTGAAGCATGCCTACATTTCTAGTGTTATGATCTTTCAAACCTGTATTCAGGCAGGAAGTATTTCCTTCTGTAGTGGTTTAGAAACCATAGAAACTATAGAAACTACAGCACAGAAACAGGCCTTTTGGCCCTTCTTGGCTGTGCCGAACCATTTTCTGCCTAGTCCCACTGACCTGCACACGGACCATATCCCTCCATACACCTCCCATCCATGTATCTGTCCTATTTATTCTTAAATGTTACAAAAGAACCCGTATTTACCACCTCGTCTGGCAGATCATTCCATACTCCCACCACTCTCTGTGTGAAGAAGCCCCCCCTAATGTTCCCTTTAAACTTTTCCCCCCTCACCCTAAACCCATGTCCTCTGGTTTTTTTCTCCCCTTGCCTCAGTGGAAAAAGCCTGCTTGCATTCACTCTATCTATACCCATCATAATCTTATATACCTCTATCAAATCTCCCCTCAATCCTCTACGCTCCAGGGAATAAAGTCCTAACCTATTCAACCTTTCTCTGTAACTGAGTTTCTCAAGTCCCGGCAACATCCTTGTAAACCTTCTCTGCACTCTTTCACAGAAACATAGAAAATAGGTGCAGGAGTAGGCCATTCGGCCCTTCGAGCCTGCACCGCCATTTATTATGATCATGGCTGATCATCCAACTCAGAACACCGCCCCAGCCTTCCCTCCATACCCCCTGACCCCCGTAGCCACAAGGGCCATATCTAACTTTCAACCTTATTTATATCCTTCCTGTAATTTGGTGACCAAAACTGAACACAATACTCCAGATTCGGCCTCACCAATGCCTTATACAACCTTATCATAACATTCCAGCTCTTCTACTCAATACTTTGATTAATAAGGGCTAATGTACCAAAAGCTCTCTTTACGACCCTATCTACCTGTGACGCTACTTTTAGGGAATTTTGTATCTGTATTCCCAGATCCCTTTGTTCCACTGCACTCCTCAGTGTCTTACCATTAACCCTGTATGTTCTACCTTGGTTTGTCCTTCCAACGTGCAATACCTCACACTTGTCTGTATTAAACTCCATCTGCCATTTTTCAGCCCATTTTTCCAGCTGGTCCAAGTCCCTCTGCAGGCTCTGAAAACCTTCCTCACTGTCTACTACACCTCCAATCTTTGTATCATCAGCAAATTTGCTGATCCAATTTACCACATTATCATCCAGATCATTGATATAGATGATAAATAACAATGGACCCAGCACTGATCCCTGTGGCACACCACTAGTCACAGGCCTCCACTCGGAGAATCAATTCTCTACTACCACTCTTTGGCTTCTTCCATCGAGCCGATGTCTAATCCAATTTACCACCTCTCCATGTATACCTAGCGACTGAATTTTCCTAACTAACCTCCCATGCGGGACCTTGTCAAAGGCCTTACTGAAGTCCATGTAGACAATATCCACTGCCTTCCCTTCATCCACTTTCCTGGTAACCTCCTCAAAAAACTCCAATAGATTGGTCAAGCATGACCTACCGCGCACAAAGCCATGTTGACTCTCCCTAATAAGTCCCTGTCTATCCAAATGCTTGTAGATTCTGTCTCTTAATACTCCCTCCAATAACTTACCTACTACCGACGTTAAACTTACTGGCCTATGATTTCCCGGATTACTTTTCGATCCTTTTTTAAACAATGTAACAACATGAGCCACTCTCCAATCCTCTGGCACCTCACCTGTAGACAGCGACATTTTAAATATTTCTGCCAGGGCCCCTGCAATTTCAATACTAGTCTCCTTCAAGGTCCGAGGGAACACCCTGTCAGGTCCTGGGGATTTATCCACTTTAATTTTCCTCAAGACAGCAAAGACCTCCTCCTTTTCGATCTGTACAGTTTCCATGATCTTACTACTTGTTTCCCTTAATTCCATAGACTTCATGCCAGTTTCCTTAGTAAACACAGACGCAAAAAACCTATTTAAGATCTCCCCCATTTCCTTTGGTTCCGCACATAGCCGACCACTCTGATCTTCAAGAGGACCAATTTTATCCCTTACAATCCTTTTGCTCTTAATATACCTGTAAGAGCTCTTTTGATTATCCTTCACTTTGACTGCCAAGGCAACTTCATGTCTTCTTTTAGACCTCCTGATTTCTTTCTTAAGTATTTTCTTGCACTTCTTATACTCAAGCACCTGATTTACTCCCTGTTTCCTATACACGTCATACAACTCCCTCTTCTTCTTTATCAGCATTGCAATATCCCTTGAGAACTAAGGTTACTTATTCCTATTCACTTTGCCTTTAATCCTGACAGGAACATACAAATTCTGCACTCTCAAAATTTCTCCTTTGAAGGCTTCCCACCTACTGATCACATCCTTACCTGAGAACAACCTGTCCCAATCCACGCTTTTTAGATCCTTTCTCATTTCTTCAAATTTGGCCTTCTTCCAGTTAAGAACCTCAACCCTAGAACCAGATCTATCCTTGTCCATGATCAAGTTGAAACTAATGGTGTTATGATCACTGGAACCAAAGTGCTCCCCTACACAGACTTCTGTCACTTGTCCTAACTCGTTTCCTAACAGGAGACCCAATATTGCATCCCCTCTAGTTGGTCCCTCTATATATTGATTTAGAAAACTTTCTTGAACACATTTTACAAACTCTAAACCATCTAGACCCCTAACAGTATGGGAGTCCCCATCAATATATGGAAAATTAAAATCCCCTACCACCACAACTTTATGTTTCCTACAGTTACCTGCTATCTCTCTGCAGATTTGCTCTTCCAATTCTCATTGACTACTGGGTGGTCTGTAATACAATCCCACTAATGTGGCCATACCTTTCCTGTTTCTCAGCTCCACCCATAAGGACTCAGTAGACAAGCCCTCTAATCTGTCCTGCCTGAGCACTGCTGTAATATTTTCCCTAACAAGCAATGCTACTCCCCCACCTTTCATTCTCCCCCACATTTCATATTTGCTTGATAACATAATATTTTGGTGCTTGTATACTACACACATGATGACATAACAGTCTGCCACCCTTGCAAGTCCTGCATGGGTTTGCTTCTCCTAAGATTAGATTTAGCTCTAATAATTCATTCATTCTGTGCACTAAACTGTCCTTAACAAGTTTCTGAGAGTTCCACCATTTTAATAACTTTCTCAATGCAGTTACCTCTGTAACCACTGCTTTAGATTTTCTTAAGTCATCAAACTTAAATCCTTTGCAAGTCCTCACTTGACCCTAGAATAAGCCCACCAATTCCTTTTAAATGATAGTAGTTTCGTCTCTCTCAGCAAGTTTCTATTTTAATTATTCTGGCTCCATCCCAGAATAATCTGGTGACCTTTATCCTCATCTTGGCTTCAGACAAGGAATACAATAGTATCACAGTTCAAACTAAGTTCACTATGGAAGTACCTTGAGACTCATTTTCATGCAGGCATTTACAGGAAAATAAAAAAATACAATAATTTATGAAAAACTACACATAACAAAGACTGACTAACATACAATGTTTAACAGGAAGACAAATCATGCCAATAATAAATTTTTAAAAAGTAAATAAATAATACTGAGATCATGAGCTGTAAACTCCTTGAAAGTGAGTCTATAAGGTTGTGGAGTCAGTTCAGTGTTGAGGTGAGCGAAGTTATCCACACTGGTTCAGGGGCCTGATTGTTGTAGGTAGGGTCATAACCGTGCCTGAACTTGATGGTGAGAGACCCAAGGCTCCTGTATCTCTTGCCCGATGCAGTCGTGAGAAGAGAGTGTGGGCTAGATGATTAGGGTCCTTGGCAACAGACTCCGCTTTCTTGCGGCATCACTCCTCTTAAACGTGCTCAATGATCGGGAGGGCTTTGCTTGTGATGGATTGGGCTGCATCCATAACTTTTTGCAGACTTTTCCATTCCAGGTTTCCATACAGGCAGTGATACATCCAGTCCCCAAAGCAGCATTCCTCTGTATGTCTGAGTTTGAGTGTCAAAGGCTACGACTGCAGCATTTTCCTTAGTTTAAACCAGATGCTTGTGAAACTTTTTCCTGCTTCGCCTTGTTTTTCGTCTGTGAGCTTCACTTTCATCTCACTGACTTCAGGAACAATTTTCCTCATCACCAGTGCGTTAGATCATAAAAGTAGTGCAGGTTCATTGTATTTTATTGAAAAGTTTACTTTCTTCAAGCTTGCTAAAATACATGCCACTCCAACAAAACAGAGATATATTTAATTTGTCTTCTTATATAATTTTGACTATGTGGTACAAAGATTTTCCACGTAGCACGCACAGTAACAATCATTTGGTAAAACCTGAAATTCTCAGCAATTTGCATAAGTTAGTAACCTAGAATCAGAGATGAAAAAATGTTCTCAGACAGATCTCCTTGACGTCACGAATAGAAGAAGTGGCACATTTAATAAAAACAGCCCAAGATGAAACAAATCAGCCAAAGATTAAGTGGGTCAGTCTCAAATAAATTACATTTTGAGATATTGCAATGAGAATTTTTTTAAATTACAGCTTTTGCCTCAACAATCGAAGGGTGATACCAAGGTGTCAGAAATTCAAATAAATCTGTGTTCTCTGATTCAGCAAGTTCTCAAGTAAGTGCAATAAAAAAAACTGAAACAAAAAATTATAATTTCTTATTCTTTTCAAGACAGGAGAGGTTCCGGAGGATTGAAAGGTTGCAGATGTAGTTCCCTTATTAAAGGAAGGGAGTAGAGATAGCCCAGGAAATTATAGACCAGTGAGTCTTGCTTCAATGATTGGTAAGTTGATGGAGAAGATACTGAGAAGCAGGATTTATGAACATTTGGAGAGGTATAATATGATTAGGAATAGTCAGCATGGCTTTTTGAAAGGCAGGTTGAGCCATACGAGCCTGACTGAATTTTTTGAGGATGTGACTAAACACGTTGATGAAGGAAAAGCAGTAGATGTAGTGTATATGGATTTCAGCAAGGCATTTGATAAGGTACTCCATGCAAGGCTTATTCAGAAAGTAAGGAGGCATGGGATCCAAGGGGACATTGCTTTGTGGATCCAGAACTGGCTTACCCACAGAAGGCAAAGAGTGGTTGTAGAGGGGTCATATTCTGCATGGAGTTTGGTGACCAGTGGTGTGCCTCAGGGATCTGTTCTGGGACCCCTACTCTTTGTGATTTTTTATAATTGACCTGGATGAGGAAGTGGAGGGATGGGTCAGTAAATTTACTGATGACACAAAGGTTGGGGGTGTTGTGGATAGTGTGGAGGGCTGTCAGAGGCTACAGCGGGACATTGACAAGACGCAAAACTGGGCTGAGAAGTGGCAGATGGAGTTCAACACAGATAAGTGTGAGGTGGTTCATTTTGGTAGGTCAAATATGATGGCAGAATATAGTATTAATGGTAAGACTCTTGGCAGTGTGAAGGATCAGAGGGATCTTGGGGTCCGAGTCCATAGGACACTCAAACCTGTTACGCAGATTGACTCTGTGGTTAAGAAGGCATACAG
This sequence comes from Mobula birostris, assembly GCF_030028105.1. Taxonomy (NCBI): domain Eukaryota; kingdom Metazoa; phylum Chordata; class Chondrichthyes; order Myliobatiformes; family Myliobatidae; genus Mobula; species Mobula birostris. The sequence continues at coordinate 158,009,174 of NC_092375.1, forward strand.
TGTATTGGCCTTCATCAATCGTGGGTTTGACTTTAGGAGCCAAGAGGCAATGTTGCAGCTCTATAGAACCCCGGTCAGACCCCACTTACAGTACTGTGCTCAGTTCTGGTGACCTCACTACAGGAAGGATGTGAAACCATAGAAAGGGCGCAGAGGAGATTTACAAGGATGTTGCCTGGATTGAGAAGCATGCCTTATGAGAATAGGTTGAGTGAACTTAGCCTTTTCTCCTTGGAGCAACGGAGGATGAGAGGCGACCTGATAGAGGTGTATAAGACGATGAGAGGCATTGATCATGTGGATAGTCAGAGGCCTTTTCCCAGGGCTGAAGTGGCTAGCAAGAGAGGACACAATTTTAAAGTGTTTGGAAGCAGGTACAGAGGAGATGTCAGGGGTAAGTTTCTATATGCAGAGTGGTGAGTGCATGGAATGGGCTGCCAGCGACAGTGGTGGAGGTGGATATGATAGGGTCTTTTAAGAGATTTGTGGATAAGTACATGGAGCTTAGAAAAATAGAGGACTATGAGTAACCCTAGGAAATTTCTAAGGTAAGGACATGTTTGGCACAGCTTTGTGGGCCGAAGGGCCTGCATTGTGCTGTAGATTTTCTATGTTTCTAAGATATGTGAAATTAGGATCTAAACAATGCATGCAATTGCTTTATTCAATACTCAAAGCATTAGGAGGAGGAGGGAAGATAGCTTTGTCTACCTTCTCTACAGAAGATTGAAGACTAGAAATGCTTCCACAAACAAGAAAATCTGCAGATGCTGGAAATCTGAGCAGCACACACAAAGTGCTGGAGGAACTCAGCAGGCCAGGCAGCATCTATGGAAAAGAGTACAGTTGACATTTTGAGCCGAAACCCTTCGTCAGGACTGATGAAGGGCTTCAGCCAGAAACGGCGACTGTTTACTCTTTTCTATAGATGCTGCCTGGCCTGCTGAGGTCCTCTAGCATTTTGTGTACTACTACAAATGCTTCAACTGCTGACTACAGGATATTATAAAACAAAGAATTAGTCCTTCATCCATGCATCACAAAATTAGGTTGCTACAAAATAAAGCAGCCTATTTGCACACCAATACCAAAGCTCAGGTCAATACTCCCAACACACAGCAAGATACCGTGGCTACAGCATTAAAACTTTTAACACAGTACTTGGCAGCAATCAATCTTACATCAACATTTCTTTACAAGGATAGATTTGTCAGGAGTAAGCAATGCCAGCATTATCAATGCCCCAACATGAATTCATACCACCATGAACTGAACATTTGTCACTAAAACTTTGACAAAAACAGAGAAAATTTTTCCTGGTGAACGCAGCAGGCCAGGCAGCATCTATAGGAAGAGGTACAGTCGACGTTTCAGGCCGAGACCCTTCGTCAGGACTAACTGAAGGAAGAGTGAGTAAGGGATTTGAAAGTTGGAGGGGGAGGAGGAGATCCAAAATGATAGGAGAAGACAGGAGAGGGAGGGATGGAGTCAAGAGCTGGACAGGTGATTGGCAAAGGGGATATGAGAGGATCATGGGACAGGAGGTCCCGGAAGAAAGACCGGGGGGGGGGGGGGGGGAACCCAGAGGATGGGCAAGGGGTATATTCAGAGGGACAGAGGGAGAAAAAGGAGAGTGAGAGAAAGAATGTAAAATGAGTAACAGATGGGGTACGAGGGGGAGGTGGGGCATTAGCGGAAGTTAGAGAAGTCGATGTTCATGCCATCAGGTTGGAGGCTACCCAGACGGAATACAAGGTGTTGTTCCTCCAACCTGAGTGTGGCTTCATCTTTACAGTAGAGGAGGCCGTGGATAGACATGTCAGAATGGGAATGGGATGTGGAATTAAAATGTGTGGCCACTGGGAGATCCTGCTTTCTCTGGCAGACAGAGCGTAGGTGTTCAGCAAAGCAGTCTCCCAGTCTGCGTCGGGTCTCGCCAATATATAAAAGGCCACATCGGGAGCACCGGACGTAGTATATCACCCCAGCCAACTCACAGGTGAAGTGTCGCCTCACCTGGAAGGACTGTCTGGGGCCCTGAATGGTGGTAAGGTAGGAAGTGTAAGGGCATGTGTAGCACTTGTTCCGCTTACATGGATAAGTGCCAGGAGAGAGATCAGTGGGGAGGGATGGGGGGGACGAATGGACAAGGGAGTCGCGTAGGGTACGTAGCCTGCTGCGTTCACCAGCAACTTTGATGTGTGTTGCTTGAATTTCCAACATCTGCAGAATTCCTGTTGTTTGTGAAAATTTTTCCTGATTCATTCAGAGTAATGTCATCTCAAGAAGTGCACTAGTCAAACTGTCAACCCAGTCCTTCACAGGAAAAGCCTTCCCAACCATTCAGCATTTTTACAAGGAGCGCTGCCACAAGAAGCAGCATCCATCACTAAGGACTTTCACCATCGAGGCCATGCTCCCCTCTTGTGACTGTCATCAGGTAGGAGATACAGGCGCCTTAGTCCCACATCAACATTTTCAGCGCTAGCTATTAAGCCACAACCATCGACCTCCTGAACCATTGACGATAACTTCACTCACCTCAACGATGAACTGACTTCACAGCCCATGAACTCACTTTCATGGACTTTCTCAGTATTACTTATTTACTTAATTTTTTTATTCGTACAATTCATCTTCTTTTACGGATTCTTTGTCAGTCTTTGTTTCTGTATTTTTTAATGAATTCTATTGTATTTCATTACTTTTATGAAAAATGCCTGCAAGAAAATACATCTCGAAGTAGTACGTGGTGACATATACAAACTTTGATAATACGTTTACTTTGACAGGAGCCGCACTATTCTACTCTGAGAAGGCTTTTTTCATTGCCTTTGTACCTGCATTCTGTGAAAAACAGATACGAGTTTATCATCTGTCCAAGTTGAAACACAGAATTATGGGAAAGCTTTTATTATGGGCTGCAGTTTAATTTACAAACATAGAAAAAATAATTAAAACATCAGACTCTAACTGAAATTCCACTCTCAGACAACAGTGTCACAGCATTGTTCTTTTCTCAGAATTTGGCTTTGGTCACTCCAGAATCACAGAATATGCTCTCAGGACACAATGTCCTAAAAGTGATTTTCCTCAAAAGCTTAAAAGCCAAATAACTACCTCATATTCGAAGAGCTGAATATTGACATGTAATGATTTGTGCTCATTTTCCTGTATTACAAAGTATAAAAGTGAAAGCATGCCATGTAATTACCTATAATAAAACCTTTTAAACCTGTAAATGCTAGATTCAATGCAAACTACTTTTCAATCATTCTGAATAATGAGGCCAAACCTCACAAGCCATTACTTGGTGCTCATTGAATGTAATCTGAAAGATTCAATTCTGGAGTAAAGGAATTGCAATGTGTTTTCTATTTTAAAGAAAAGCTTACAATTACTTTTCCTTAACCAATGTATTGCCCCTACTTTGTGAAGATAGCAAATCATTGCCTGAACCAACCCTTGAAGACACTAGTAAGACCACTGATGCCACATAACTCAAAAGTAAATACGCACTTCAAGAAAATGTTCAGAAATGTTCAGTATTTTGTAGTTAATTCACATTCAATTTTTACAGCAAAAGAGGTTTACAAAACAACTATAAAACTGAACTATGGTTTGAAAAAATACTTGACAGGTACTTCAGTGCAAGATCATTTCAGATCAAACTGACAATGTCTCCTCAAACAAAAATTGAAATATTTTTCATGAGGATCTTGTCATTTAAATTTCACTTACCAAGTATTTTTTTAAAAAGTAACAAAACTGGTCATTCAGAAAATGAAGGTTATAAAGTTTTTTTTTCCCCTCAAACTGGTATTGATGCCAACAATCCAAACCCTTAAATGTTCAAGTTAGTCTGCCCTGATATTCTGCTCGGATACTGCCACAATTTCCAACTTGTACATGAATCACATGGCACTATACAGAAAATAATTTAATGTGTAAAAATTATGAAATGTTTCACCAAAAAGCAATAGTTGAAAGAAAATTACAAATATGAAATGGTTCTCCCCATGGAAGTGTGAATAGATTCAATTGAATTTATTAATATTTCATCTAAATCAGTTTCCAAAACACATCTGCATCAAGCCATCAAACTTAACATTTTGAAAGCATTTTGTTTTCTTTGGCATTATATTAGACAATGCATTCAGTTATGTATCTTTGATCATCCCAATCAGAGGTATTGTAAAATGTAAACACTATCAACAATGTTAGAATTTGAATTCTGTGACATAACTTAAAACATTAATACACACAAATATCACACATATTGGAAAAAAAACAGATTTGTTTTGAAACCGTACATGAGCTTGTGGTATGAAATGCTCAATTTATTCAATATTTTTGGATTTGGAAGCAATCATTATACAGACCTATTTGCAGGGGGGAAAGCACACCCAGCAACTCAGGAATATTCGATTTAACTATGTATATTGCTGATGCCAAAGCAGTAAATACAAGTAAGGATGGCCTTGCCTAGGAAAATCTAGGCTAATCATTGATGAAGAATAGAGTCTATAAACAGAATCTAACAAGAAGTTTCAAAAGATGTGTAAAATTGAACAGCAAAATGGGCCCAGATTTGGTAAAAGCAGCAAATTATGTAGAGTATGCAAACAGGATAAAAGAACTGAAAAAGAAATTAAGATGGCCAGATGAAAAAGTTGAAATTAGATGCAAACAATTGAATAGACCCATTAAAAGTTTAAAATCTTAAGGAAAAGCCCTGTACATGTACTGTACCAGTAAGACAGCTCAAATATATTTAGTAAAAGGCAAAATAGCCTAAGTTTATTTTTAGAAGCATCAATAACATTTATAAAAGATTATAAAATCCAACTTTAATGATCCTCAGCAAAATCAGCACAAAGTGTTACATTGAGATGTTTGCTGAACATTTGCACAGCTGTGTTATGGCAGGTTCTCCAATAATAATAATTCAATGTTTTTGGTTAAATTGATAGACTACCATTCAGTAGTAACATTGCCAAAATCAAATAGATGCAAAAAAATCTTCACAGCATGTCAGAAGTTAATTTTAAAGGAAAATAAACAAGATGCCAATCAATGCTAATTCAACAGAATATAATTTCATATTAAAAATAGAGAAGTTGAAAAAAAAACTAAATATGGAAACTAATAGCAGCACTATAAAGTAAAATTTCACATTTGTTGATTTGTGCACAGGTTAAAATGGTCATTCCCAACTATCTCACTGAGCTTAACCATACTTAAATTTGGGCAGTAATTTAATCATCCATCCACCCTCTATCATTCTGCTTCCAGGTTGAACAACACAGTGGAGAAAGCTTTGGAAATCAAATGCTCCACAGTTCAAAGTAAATTTATTATAATTTTTAGGTGCCTATCAGAATAATAAGTAAAGATAATAGGTTAATTGGTTTCAAGAGAAATTGAGGCCCTGGTTAGGGGGGAAAAGGTGCATAGCAGGCATGGGCAGGCAGGACCAAATGAGGTGCTTATGGAGTGCAAGACATGCAAGAGAACACTTATAAAAATCAGGAGGGCTTTAAGAAGGCATGTTGTTGCCCTAGCAGACAAGGTGAAAGAGAATCCAAAGTGATTCCACAGCTATGTTAAGAGTAAAACAATTGCAAGGGACAAAACTTTTCCTCTGGAACATCAGAATGGAAATCCATGGGTGGAGTCAAAAGAGATGGGGATGTCATAATGAATTTTTTGCATTTGTATTCACTCAGGAGATCAACTCAGTCTATAGAAGTGAGGCAAGGTGGCATTGACATCATGGATTCTAAAACAGCTTACTGATGAGGTGCTGAACTCTGCATAGATCATACCCAAAGAGAGATTGAACATACTTAATATCCTGCCTTTCAGCATTGTCTGCAGAGCTCATACCTCTAATCTGTATTTGTTCATTTAAATGGGACACATCCATCCTAGAGAGAGATAAGAGTTTTTCCCCCCACTCATAACCATATACTAAGATTAAATTAATTCAGACCAGTTAAATGTGTTGTTCTGATTTATTTTTGATTACAAATTTATTTCAAGTGTACTAAATGCCAGATGCATTCAATTAAACACAATTTGATCCAATGAGATAACTTAGAATTAATGTTTTAACTATTTTATATAGTCATGCCACTTGTATCAAACTAAGTGTTTTTTTAAAACTAGATTGAAACTGTTGGGGGTGGGGGTTGAAGGCATTTGGCAGCACAGCTGTCAAAAGGCCGATAATAAATGGTGGGACTTTAGATCAGGGGTCCCCAACCTTTTTTGCACTGCGGACCGGTTTCATATTGACAATATTCTTGCGGACCAGCCGACCGGTGGGTGGGGGTGGGGGGGGGGAGGGTAAGGTTGCCAACGGACAAGGGTAGCAGTCAAATACATTGGGTTTCCCCAGAGAAAGACTACGATGACCATGAAGCCTTGCGCGGGCATAAGTACGCATGCGTGAGTTGCGCATTCGTGTACATGCCTATTTTTTTTTCTACAAATCACTTTTGCCGATTCTGTTGGGGGGGGGGGTGTTAATCACAACCGGAATATAGGTGCTAAGTGGCTAATACACTCAATTTCGTTTCTAAAAGGGTTTATCTAACGAATTTAATACTAAACACACAGCGCATATTTTCCTGGCATGAATATAGCGATAAGTCAATTATCAGAGGAGGACAGGGGAGCTTGAAGTAACTGTTGAAAAAACTTCCAGTAGAAGTGGTAGAGGCAGGTTCGATATTATCACTTAAAGAAAAATTGGATAGGTATATGGACAGGAAAGGAATAGAGGGTTATGGGCTGAGTGCAGATCGGTGGGATTAGGTGAGAGTAGCGTTTGGCATGGACTAGAAGGGCAGAGATGGCCTGTTTCCGTGCTGTAATTGTTATGTGGTTATATAAGTCAATAGCATCATAACATTTTAAGTAACGTTTGGATATTAAACACACAGCACGTATTTTCCCTGTATGAACATATAAAATCATTGCAACACACCAATATCGCTGAATCAGTGGGAGCCCTGGGCTTGTTTCCCTGCAACTAGACGGTCCCATCCAGGGGTGATGGGAGACAGCGATACTCGAAGGGGGTTCCTTATGTCCAGTCTATTCCGCAATTTAGTTTTCGTTGCATTCATTGCAGAGATATGTTGGAAACGGAAGCAACGTTTTCAGTGCTTTCGTGGCTATCTCAGGATACTTAACCTTGACTTTGATCCAGAATGCCGGCGGAGATGTGTTAAACATACTCTTCAGCCCATCGTCATTTACAAGCTCGAGGAGTTGATCTCCTTCCCACGCTGACATGGATGATGCGCGGGTAATGACCTCGTGTGCGTTCAAGCTCAACAGTGGGTGACAAGGAATGAGGAAAGGTGCAGCTGACTCATATCTCCAAATCATATCGTTTCCTCACGGCCCGGTAGTGCTTGCTTTGCGGCCCGGCACCGGTCGGCGGCTCGGTGGTTGGAGACCGCTGCTTTAGATCTACTGACAAGGCCCGGGTGCCTCTCAGACATTACTAAATATGAAGGCTCATAAAAGATTAGTGCCATGTAACACAATGGTAGGGTGGGGTGAGATTGGAGCGGGGGAGGGGAACAGGTCATATTGGCCAGTGAACATGGCCAGCTCAACCATAATCTGGACCAAGATCCTTTTTTTTTTGCTAGACTTAATCAATAGTCTGGAAAAATATTGTTGGTTTTAATCATGTCATTTGCTCAAATGAAAGCTCATCAATTCCTGGTCCTTACTTCTACACACAAAGTTCCTACTTGTAAAACTCAATACACCTCGCTTACCCTCTTAATTTACTTTCCATTGTTTTCCCACTGCCAGTATAAACACCCTCATGTCAAATTCAGATCATTTTCTTCCACTTCATTTTCCACATGATCAATATGTGTTACCAAGCTGCTGTAATCTTTAAATTTCATCCTTCTTATGGCTATGAAAAATAATTTATAAAAGCAAATAATGGAAGGCCTATATGATACTACATGCAATCAAATCAATCTGGCCGAATTTGTTTGCTATGCCATGCTCCAAAACATCTATCAAATTCCATCTGTATCTGGCTGCTCTCCTCTGACTCTGTCTCATTTCACTTGCTACTCAGATGTCTCCAGCTACACAGATCCCCCTCATTTGACAAATTCAGTACTTTCCAGCTGTGACCTCAGCCTATACTCCTCAGAGCTGACATTGTCTAAAATCCTACTGTAAGGTGCACCGTGTGCTTGATTTACTGGTCTTCCAAAGTGGCATGTTGAGATGACTTCTTTCCTGAACATGAGTTTTGTAGTAACTTCTACTTTGAAAAAGGCACACTCAACAACTTCATGCCCAAAGAAACAACTTTATCTCGAACTTCAAAACCATTATGTATATACGGAGGCTTTCACAACCCGTACGACATGGCAGGTACACTATATACAGAGACCACTGGAAGTAAAAAGAATGCAAGTAAAACCCCCTATTATCCTAATTAGTATTAAATTACTTTTAATAATGCTCACACTACAACAAGTTTTATTCACAATCATTAAGAAAAGGCATTTGACACATTATTTGGAGATAATACCAACATTTTTCTAAATTCCACTGTGACACATGAGAAAGTGTACTTGCCAACATGTTGAGAAGTTCAGATTCAGAATGCTCATTTGAAATTCACAAAGTAGGTAGTATGCATTTTAATGACAACTAAAATTGATACACAGATGAACACAAAACAACTGAATGTTGCAATGATAGTAGCACAATCTGCAGTAGTGCAAAATGTACTCAAATGACAATGATGCAATAACCAAACGAGGTAAAGAGAATGTGGCAATTATATTTTTAAAGCTTACCAGTAAATTGTGCAACCTACCTATGAAAGGTGTGTGATTGCTTATGTTTCTGGGGTACTATAACTTACTTTCTGTTCCACAAGAAATAGCCCCTGACAAAACCATACTGAAGACATAATTACAATTTACAAATGTGTTATTTTAAGCATAACTTGACCAAGTACCATGGAGTGGGATGGAAATTACAAAAATAGAGTTATAATTTTTTATTGAGAATCCTATAATCATTAGAAATTCGGTTTAAAAGACTAGTTGCAGGTAGTGAAATCATTAGCAACCACTCTGCATCACGTCTGCTTTAGGTACTTTTGTTTTGAGCATTGCTTTACACAAGGTTTTAACTCAGGACAAAAGCAAAATCGTTACACGAACAAGAAATCTAAAATAAAAGCACCTTGGAAATATGCTTATATTTGTAAATATGCAAAAATTATCTCTCTCTCCCTCCCCCACTGGGCAACAATACGATGAAAAACTCACAGTTAATCTTACAGGTCAGTGCAAGTTTGGAAGTGATGCATGACTCTCTGCTCAGTGCAACTCAGTCAAGAAATTTCACACACTGGAGTTCAAATCCATTTGTACTCTCATAACTTGGAATATACTTCTCCAGCATTCATTGTTAATTTCAAGAGCATTTGCTATTCTCATGTATAGTATAAAGCCTAGTGAACACATGCCAATGGCATCCAGTAGAAATCGTTAACTACCTGCAAGACTGGCTCCATGTTTTACCACTTGCACTAATTCCTCTGTTCTTTTTGAAGATGTCACATTCCCATACAAAAATGAAATACTCACAACAACCATAAAATGTTACGTGATCATTTCTCCATATTACCAACAAATGCAATAGCAGGTTAACACACGAGTAAATTGTGCAAATCGGGCACAAAGATTCATGGCCCACTGACATAGTTAATTATTCACTTCTGATTTACCTATCATGTAATTTGCCACTTCTAATTTTCCATCACATGCTGAGCAATTTCCTGCTTCAAATCAAAAGTAACAATTAAATATAATCATTAAAAATGGGTCAATATGAAGATAGCTATAGCTTCAAACCAGAATCAAAGAACTGCACATCCCATTCCAATTAACAAAACTCTTCCCTCCTTCTCTAATCAACATGCAGTCAGAGACATTGGAGGTTTCAAAATTTTAAAGCTCCCTTATATCTTCTTAAATATTTGACATAGCACTGATTGAAATGTGAGACATTTACCGAAACAAGATCTGCTATCTTATAGTATTTATAACAATATGACAGAAACCCATTTTCAGTTCAGCACATAACATTTTCCTTGCCCTTCTTAATCAATGGGTTAGAGATTGCAGCATTTATAATTTCACTATCGTTGGAAATTCTCAAAACTGACAAGAGCACATTGGTTGATATAATTACATTTTATTGATTCAATTAACATCTATTTATATTATATTTGTTCCAATTTATTTTGAAACTATTTGTGAACTGAATTTTAGCCCAGAGGCAAGTTCTGTCAGGGAGAAACAGCTCCCAGAAAAAAAGGGTGTCTTAGAAGGACAGCTAAGTGAAACTGCACCCAAAGATGGATAGTCAAGGAACTGCAAAACAAACCATAGGCCAGGGCCTACTTAAATAAGGTCAGCAGGGCCTATAATATGGGGCTGGTGGGACATTGAGTGGTGTCAGTTGCAATTATGGTAGATTCACTGTCAATGAAAGGAAAGAGCACACTTGCAGAAGAGATTGAGGGGAGTGAATTTTGATTAAGGGAGAAGCAGAATGGAAGTTCCCATGGGAATCATGAGACTCTGTCAGTGGAGTAGTGCAATAAGACACATCATATTAAAGAGACAAATATCTGCGAGTTTATTGAGCCTAAAGGCATTCATTCACCTTATGGATGCAGAATTTCCCACCTGCTCTCAGTAACCAGGATTGACGAAGCCTAGTGACCATGAAAATGAAGGCAAGCAGCTTCATTATTCTATGCCATGACCAATATACTTCCTGTACCCACCTACACTATAGCCCACTGACATCTAAACTAGAAGTCAGTGCATTTGGTTCCCTCTCCAGATCCTTCAGAGTTAAATCAAATGCACCCCCAACTCCAATCTAAAAAGTTGTAGCTTTGAGATCTCCATACAGTTAAGTATAAGAATTGTACAGTAGTTTACAACTTCTCTTTGCAACACGTTGCTCAGACAAAAATTCAAAATCATAAAGTCATCTTGGAATTCAAAAGATCAGAAGTCAGAAGCGGCCCGAAACGTCGACTGTACTTCTTCCTATACAGGCTGCCTGGCCTGCTGCATTCCACAAGCATTTTGTGTGTGTTTTTCAGAAATTAATATATTTTTGACAGCCATGAGCAACTTACAAATTTGAGAACCCATTTTGTAAAAATGCATTTTCTTCTTACTTGTAATCAAGAAGTGCATCCAAAAGCGTAACTCATAACAATCTGTCTACCAACTTCAGTAATACACTTTCAAGACCAAACAAATCAATAAATAAACTATAGCACCTTGGCACTCACATTTTTAACCATCAAGTACTTCTAAGGAAAGAAACAATGTGCATTAACTCTATTTTATTCTGACGTTTGGAGGCAAATCTTGCAGCTAACTTGTAATTTAAGACACATAAACAGAAAATGCTAGAAATACAGCATGTCAGGCAGCAGTAAGAGAAATAGCTATTCCCCTCCCCCCACACCAAGGGGAAAAAAGGTATTCAAACCGAAATGTTAATTTTGTTTCTTCTCACAGATACCGACCTACTTGCTGACTGTTTCTAGCATTATCTGCTCTGAATTTCAAATTTCCAGCAGCTGCAGTTTATTTTCATTTTCTGTCGCTCTTCATGACTCTGCTATAAACAAGTGATCGGTTAAGAGTTTAATTTTGACATGTTGATGACAAAATTTGCCAAGAATATAGAACTTCCATCGATCAAAATAATGGGCTAAATGAAGCCAGGAATAGGTATCATGGCATTAGTCCACCTGGGAAGGAAACTGAGCAACTTATCCTCTTTAACCAGGAAACCCCACAGAACAGGCTTTGACAGTGCTTAAGAATGAAGATCCTACAATCGAGGCTGTGCATTACCATCAGGTAGCATATCTCTGAAACTCTGACAGCCTTTTACAGGAAGTAAAGCTAGAAATGGTCTCCTACTCTGTCAAAGCACACATTTATTTTCTTTTAAATGCAAAAATATCAGACACATTTAGGAAATGAAAAATTGCAATATATCAAAGCATACACAAATCAATAAAGTGAAATAAGTTAAGTAAAATTACTTCTCCATAAACTAGATTCAGCATTAAATTGAATTCAGCTACGAATCCTTTGTGAAGTCTGACTGATTATTGTAAAGGCATATTCCAAGTGTAAGGCTGGGGAACTCCACCAGCAAGACAGCAGAAGCCTAAGACTTACAGATATGGGAAGAAAATAATGGTGGAAATTCAAAAGTCAGGCCAGTTCAGCAGACCTTGTATGCCCCCGAAGAAACTTAAAACAGCACCTCAGAAAATAAAGAAAATAAGCGACACTGTTGCCAATCAAGATTAAAGCCCACATCCTGGAATGAAGGCTCAGTCCACAATTGTGTGACTTATATGGACCATTCTAAGTTCAACTCCATATGGATGTAAGTGCTATTCCCACCAGGTTTAGTTCATGAAAAGAGAGGTTTATAGGTTTTGGATTCCACAAGCACAACTAAATATTGAGCAAGACCAGCTACAAGTATTAGCTGCATTTTTCATAATTGTTACCATGATGTTGCTTTGGTCCAAATTAGCTCCACAGCAAATGATAAAAGTTAATGATAATGGTTTTATAGGAAAATAATTTCGGCTGACAAAATAAGAGTTCTGAATTTTTTTGGCCAGCTGTCAAATAAAGCATCCCGTTTCTTTCTCACAACCACACGTCTGCAGATGTTCTGCCTCCGACCATGTGACAATATACTTTGCACCACTTCAAAGCCCATGCTGTAACAACAAAGGAGGTTGCTGGCCGCAGTGAAGGCCAAGAAGGTTGTGCTGTGCCTGGCATGAGGCTAAAATAAATCTGCTGAAGACATTTTCAGCGATGCCAAAGAAATCATTAAACTATTACATTAAAATACAGCAGAAATAAGTCATTTAAGTTTCCTGCCATCCATCTTTATCTTAGTTTACCAGTTTCTCTCCTTCTGTCTCCTCAATGTGTCATTCCAGATTTCCCTCTTGTTACTTGCCTCCAGACCTTGCTGTAGCTTTCATATCTGCACCACTCTTTAAAGCTTTCCCAGAGTCCCATTTTTGATTTCCCAACAACTGCCATTAATTAATGGTTTTTTGGGTTTGTTTCTTCCACCACACATAGAATCATTGCATCAATTGGACCTTTGTTGACAAGAACATAGCTCTGTGAAATGTTTAAGCATAAGATTACATCAGTTAATTATCACATTATTACCTTTCCCCCTTTTACCACCACTTACCTCCTGAAGTGACCCTTAAAATTTTAATGGATTATTTCATTCTCTGAAAGAAATGCTGACAGTTTAATATTCTAAGTTCTAATAATATGACCATCTACCATAAAAGCTCATTGTTTCTTTTCATGCCGTGTTGCTCTTCAAGAATCTTAAAAGATTAACCTCCAATAAATCAGATACAAGGAAACTACATTTGAGATAAAAACATTACCAACTGGGGAAAAAACTCCAGTTAAAAACAATATACATCTTGACATAAAATAGATATTATCACAGCCAAGAGAAATAGCTATGATAACCATCAATGGGAGAACTTAAGAATTCACAGGCACAATTCCAGAATTGAGAGAGTAAGTAAGAAAGAACATGTAGCCATGCCTTTCTTTAGAGAAGTGAAGACTGAGTGGAGATCTGATTAAAAAAAAAATTTTAAAAAATGATTAAAAGTATTGATAGGATAGACGAGTGGATATTTCCATGCTGTCCCAAACTACTTGCTGTGCTATAAATGTTATATTATTATACGCAATAAGTCTATGGCCACTGACAACTGGTCCTTCTACATACAGAAGAGTATTTAAGCTTCCAAGATGCTTCGTCTCTAACTTATTAAAAGGAATGGGAATTTATCTAAACTTCTGAAGAAGACAGTCCTGTTAACTGCAAATGATTCAGCAAATATATTATTTACTCCATGTACATTAATCTGATTTGAAACACCTGGACGATCATTTTGAAATGCAACTAACCATTCTCAGCTCAGCTATCAGAGATTGTAAAGGATATCAGAGACAAAAACATTTATTATATTTAGCAGCATAGTTAATAATGTTATTGAATGGTAATACGGTGGTCTGAATTAAACAGCCCTTGATTCTAGATGAAATTCACAAATTTTGGAATATTTTAATTGAATTGAATTGGCCTTATTTCTTACATCCTTCACCTACATAAGGAGTTGGTTACGTCTCCATTTAAATGTGCAATGTGTAATCGTAGAACCATAGAACATTACAGCACAAAAACAGGCCTTTTGGCCTTTCTTGGCTGAGCTGAACCATTTTCCTGCCTGGTCCCACTGACCTGCACCTGACCTCCATACACCTCTCATCCATGTACCTGTCAAAGTTTTTTTTTAATGTTAAAAGTGAGCCTGCATTTACCACTTCATCTGGCAGTTCATTCCACACTCCCATCACTCTCTGCGTGAAGAAGCCCCCTCACCCCATGTTCCCTTTAAACTTTTCCCCCTTCACCCTTAATCCATGTCCTCTGTTTTTTTTTTCCTCCCCCAAGCCTCAGTGTAAAAAGCCTGCTTGCATTCACTCTATCTATACTCACCATTTTATATACCTCTATCAAATCTCCCCTCATTCTTCTACGCTCCAGGGAATAAAGTCCTAATCTATTCAACCTTTCTCTGTAACTCAGTTTCTCAACTCCCGGCAACATTCTTGTAAACCTTCTCTGCACTCTTTCAACCTTATTAATATCCTTCCTGTAGTTTGATGACCAAAACTGCACACAATACTCCAAATTCGGCCTCACCAGTGCCTTATACAACCTCACCATAACATTCTAACTCTTATACTCAATACTTTGATTTATAAAAGCCAATGTACCAAAAGCTCTCTTTACGACCCATCTACCTGTGACGCCAATTTATACTGTAATTTATAATAATTTATAAAAAAAATAGAGCAGTCAATGTAATATAGAGTACACTCAAGTCAGCATGAGTTCATCAGTCTGATGGCCTGGTGGAAGATAATATCCCGGAGCCTGTTGGTCCTGGCTTTTATGCTGCGGTACCGTTTCCCGGATGGTAGCAGATAGAACAGATTGTGGTTGGGATGACTTGGGTCCCCATTGATCCTATGTGCCCTTTTTACACACCTGTCCTTGTAAACGGCCTGAATCATGGGACGTTCACAACTACAAGTGCGTTGGGCTGTCCGCACCACTCTCTGCAGAGTCCTGCAATTGAGGGAGGTACAGTTCCCATACCAGGGAGTGATGCAGCCAGTCAGGATGCTCTCAACTGTGCCCCTGTAGAAGGTTCTTAGGATTTGGGGGCCCATACCAAACTTCCTCAACCGTCTGAGGTGAAAGAGGCGCTGTTCTGCCTTTATCACCACAAAGTTGGTGCGTAGACCACGAGGTCCTCGGTGATGTGGATGCCGAGGAATTTGAAGCTGTTTACCCTCTCAACCCCAGATCCATTGATGTCAACAGTGGTTAGCCAGTCTCCATTCTTCCTGTAATCCACAACCAGCTCCTTTGTTTGTGTGACATTGAGGGAAAATATAAGGAAAGACAAGTTTGCTACATAAATAGTAATGACAAAACTACTGGGTTGTTGTTTTAAGTCATTTATAAGATGCAATGAAGCTTACAAAGCCATCCATGAATGCCTCTTGAACTGAGCATTTCAGAAGGTATTTAAGGATCAAATACGTTGTTCCAGTCCAGTCCTCCCCAAGAAGAAAAAATAGCCCTGGAGTAGTTAGTGAGCTTGAAAACTGACAACCCACAAGACAATGACGTACATCCCAGAATTTTCAAATCATTTTCGAGATAGTGGCTGTTCTGATTATCGACCAATGGTTCTATAGATTCTGGCACTGTTTCTGTTCATTGAAAGGTTAGCAAATATGACCCGAGTAACTGAGAACAGGAAACTACAGACTTATTACCCTAATGTCAGTGGGAAGAGAAAAGTTTGAATTAACAAAGGAACGAATGAATGTTAAGGCAGAAATCCACAAGGAATGTAGGACTGAGCAGAGCCAAGATGGATTTAGAAAACGAAAGTCACGTTTAACTGATCTGCTGGAGTTCTTAGAGGATGTGATCAGTCCAAATGATAGAGAACCAGTGGACCAGTGTTTTTTTTTAATTTTAAGAAACTAATCAAAGGTTATTGTACTTACTTGTTATTGTTGGATGTAAAATACCCAAAGCATTGAGAGACAACAAAAAAAAATGCAAGTTCTTTCATGCGGGGGGGGGGGGGATTGCCATGTTAATGGGGGCACTGTGATGAAGTACAGAACCAGTGGACCAGTGGGGCTTTTTAGAACTTGGAGTCCTACACAGGAGATTAGTCAAGAAGTGTAGAACATATTCAAGCATTAATGAAATGCAAACAAATTATCGAAAAGAAAAAAAATCAACAATATCACACATCTTGGTTTATAAGTGATATTATTGGGGGTAGAGGAGGGCGGGGTGAAACTGGACTTGAAGTACACTAGGTCAGAAAGAGATTTGATATCATGTTCAAAGTCATTTCAAGTTTCGACAAAGCAAATAAGAAGAAATAACTAAGATCATCTTAGCAATAGTCATAGTCACTGGAGAGGTCCAGACGATTAGAATTTCATAAAAGAACTAGAAACAATAACAATAAACACAGTGGGTTGTTACAATCTGCAATGAACTGTGAAAGCAGATTTAATAACTATTTTCAAAAGATAATCAGATGAATTGCTTTTTAGGGAAACACAGGGGGAGAATCAATTTGATTGCCCTAGCAAAACAGCAGTCACACCTAAAATAGATGGGAGAAATTAATTTTGGCTGATATCCTTTAGTGATTTTGTATCTGTGAATTAATGTGTTCCACATCAACAAATATCTGATCATTTACCATTTTACTGAATCTGCAAATGAGAATTTTTAAGAAGCTCAAATATTCTACAGCCATTCCAAGTTAACTTTGTCCAATAGGCTGAATATTAGATGCGGCTCTGGAGAATCCCAGTTGCCTCCAAGATATGTGAAGTGATCTTTTACATTTACTAAAGCAGGCAGGTAGTTAATATTTCATGTGCATCACAGTACCTCCAACAGCACAGCAATCCTTGCATAAGGAAAGAACTTGCATTTTATTTTACTTTTTCCTTGATGCTTCAGGTATTTTACAGCCAACAATAAAAAATAATACAATAACCTTGTATTATTTTCTCAGGAAGATGTTTCCTCCCTGACAAAGTGCTTAATTTACTGTGTCAGACTACTTGACCTACCTAGCACAGCGGTCCCCAACCATCAGGCCGCGAACCGGTACCAGGCAGCAAAGCATATGCTACCGGGCTGAGAGGAAACGATATGAGTCAGCTGCACTTTTCCTCATTCCCTGTCACGGCACTGTTGAACTTGAACATAGGGTTGCCAACTGTCCCGTATCAGCCGGGACATCCCGTATATTGGGCCAAATTGGTTTGTCCCATAAGGGACCGCCCTTGTCCCGTATTTCCCCCGCTAAGGTACAGTGTTCCTATGAAACCTTTCGTGCCGAATTGCCGTAAAGCGAAGAAGCAATTACCATTAATTTATATGAGAAAATATTTGAGTGTTCCCAGACCCAAAAAATAACCTACCAAATAACACATAAAACCTAAAATAACTCTAGCATATAGTAAAAGCAGGAATTATATGATAAATACACAGCCTATATAAAGTAGAAATAATGTATGTACAGCGTAGTCGGGAAGATTAAGCCAAAACCGATTTGTGGAGAAAAAATCCGCACGTACGTGCATGCGCACACAGGTGCCCGCGCAAGGCTTCATGGTCATGGTAGTCTTTCTCGGGATAAACATAACTGTCCTGTCAACACACACAAAAAATGCTGGTGAACATAGCAGGCCAGGCAGCATCTATAGAAGAGGTACAAGACCCTTCGTCAGGATTTGACTGCTACTTTTGTCCCTTATTTGGGAGTGAGAAAGTTGGCAACCATAACTGTAAAAGACACGCTGAGGTGAGTTTAACCCTACTTGAATACCCCACCCCCTGGTCAGACGATCCACAAGGATATTATTAATATTAAACCGGTCCGCGGATTTTTATCAGAGTAAATGTTGTTATTTACCCACTTTTGAGCAGAGGGAGAAGCCTGCTGATTGCTGATAGGCCCTTTGAACTGTTTTGTGTATATTCAGTCCAAGCCGCACCAGCAATGTTGTGGCTCACTTTTACCTGTGGAATGACAGCTGGTCTCTGATCCAGGTGGTGCACAGGAAGCATTGCAATTTCCAGCTTGCCCTCACATTGAGGGATATGCAGAGTACAATTATATGGAGGCAAAGGCTAGTCTAAGTACTTTTTAATTTCATACGCACTCAGGTAATTGACATGAAAACCTTTGACAATGTTTCATATCGGATATCATATCCACCTCGCCACCATTCCAACATAAATGTCATGAATAATTTTACCAATCAGGGTGAACTTTCTACTCACTTCATACTTAGGACTGTGAGGCTTAGCACAGCTCTGCTGCCAAATTTAAATTTGCAGATAACATCACTGTCATTGGCCAAACCAAAGGTGGTGACAAATTAGCATATAGGAGGGAGATTGAAAATCAGGCTGAGTGGTGCCACAACCTTCTCACTCAATGTCAGCAAGGCCAAGGAACCAATTATTGACTTCAGGATAAAGAAATTGGAGGTCCAAGAGCCAATTTTCATCATGGGATCAGAGGTGAATAGGGTTAGCAACTTTAAGTTCCTCGCTGTTATTACTTCAGAGGATGTGTCCTGGGTCCAACACAAAAGTGACAATACAAAGAAAATACGGAAGTGCCTCTACTTCCTTAGAAGTTTGCAAAGATTTTACAGTCATCTCAAACTTTGACAAACTTCTATAAATGTGTGGTGGAGAATATATTATCACAGCCTGGTATGAAAACACCAATGCACTTGTATGGAAAAGCCTACAAAAAGTAGTGGATATGACCTAGTTCATTGGAGGTAAAGCCCTCCACATCATTGAGCACATCTACATGGAGCGCTGTCGCAGGAAAGCAGCATCCATTGGTAAGGACCCCCATCACTCAGGACATGATCTCTTCTCGCTGCTGCAATTGGGAAGGTGCTACAGGAGCATCAAGACTCACGCCACCAGGTTCAGTTATTGCCCGTCAGCCTTCAGGCTCTTGAACCAAAAGGGATAACTTCACTTATCCTATCATTGAACTGTTCCCACAACCAATGGACTCACTTTCAAGGCCTCTTCACTTCATGTTTTCAATATTTATTGCTTGCTTATTTATTTGGTGTTGCTTTTTTTCTCTTTTGTATTTGCATAACTTGTTGTCTTTAGCATATTAATGGTTTCAGAATCAGATTTATTATCACTAGAATGTGACGTGAAATTTGTTAACTTAGCAGCAGCAGTTCAATGCAAACCTAGCAGAGAGAGAAAAAAAATAAAATAAAACATAATAATAAACAAGTAAATCAGTTATGTATATTGAATAGATTTTTTAAAATGTGCAGAAACAGAAATACTGTATATACAGGAGGACACACTGGGAGCACTGGACACAAGATATGACCCCGACAGACTCACAGGTGAAGTGTCGCCTCACCTGGAAGAACTGTTTGGGGCCCTGAATGGTAGTGAGGGAGGAGGTGTAGGGGCAGGTGTAGCATTTGTTTCGCTTGCAAGGATAACTGCCAGGAGCACTCCCTCCTTTTCTTTCTCCCATGGCTGTCTGTCCTCTCCTATTAGATTCCCTCTTCTAAAAGGCAATTACCAGAATCAGGTTTATTATCACCGGCATGTGACATGAAATTTGCTAATTTAGCAGCAGTTCAATGCAATACATAATCTAGCAGAGAGAAAAAAATAAAAAAAATAAACAAGTAACTCAATTACGTATATTGAATAGATTGAAAATGTGCAAAAACAGAAATACTGTATATTTTAAAAGAAGTGAGGTAGTGTCCAAAGCTTCAATGTCCATTTAGGAATCGGATGGCAGAGGGGAAGAAGCTGTTCCTGAATCGCTGAGTGTGTGCCTTCAGGCTTCTGTATCTCCTACCTGATGTTAACAGTGAGAAAAGTGAGAAAAGAGCATGCCCTGGGTGCTGGAGGTTCTTAATAATGGACGCTGCCTTTCTGAGACACTGCTCCCTAAAGATGTCCTGGGTACTTTGTAGGCTAGTGCCCAAGATGGAGCTGACTTTACATCCTTCTGCAGCATCTTTCAGTCCTGTGCAGTAGCCCCTCCATACCAGACAGTGATGCAGCCTGTCAGAATGCTCTCCGCAGTACCACTGTAGAAGTTTTTGAGTGTATTTGTTGACATGCCAAATCTCTTCAAACTGCTAATAAAGTATAGCCGCTGTCTTGCCTTCTTTATGACTACATCGATATGTTGGAACCAGGTTAGATCCTCAGAGATCCTGACACCGAGGAACTTGAAGCTGCTCACTCTCTCCATTTCTGATCCCTCTATAAGGATTGATATGTGCTCCTTCATCTTACCCTTCCTGAAGTCCACAATCTGCTCTTTTGTCTTACTGACATTGAGTGCCAGGTTGTTGTTGCAGCACCACTCCACTAGTTGGTACATCTCACTCCTGTACGCCCTCTCGTCACCTCCTGAGGTTCTACCAACAATGGTTGTATTGTCAGCAAATTTGTAGATGGTGTTTGAGCTATGCCTAGTCACACAGTCATGTGTATACACAGACTAGAGCAGTGGGCTAAGCACACACTCCTAAGGTGCGCCAGTGTTGATCAGCAGCAAGGAGATTGTTATCTCCAATCCGCACAGACTGTGGTCTTCTGGTGTCCATCCTGTTGGAGGTGGTCTTTCATTGTTTCTACTATGTTTCTTCTATTTAATGTCCTGAAGGAAATGGATGTGCATGGTGACATATATGTACTTGGATAATAGATTTATGGTGAACTTTGAATCATATGTGTGCACAAAAACTGGCCATGTAGATCTTCAGCAGGTACTGGTGACGATGCAGCACAACATTTGAAAGACAAGCCAAATTCCAAACTCCAGTGAAATTTTTGCGACAGCACAGGAACTACATGAGCTGCAGTTACAAGCTTTCAGAAGGGTATCAGTGGGCAGCAGGGTGAACAATCATCTCAATTCTTTTCATTAGTTGTGAGTAATTTTATCCTGAAAATTTACCCAATTGCTTTATGACTTGATGTATAGGCCCCTTCTCATTGTTATTTATTGCTGTTTTTAAAACTTTACTAAGATGACAAAGAATGCAAATGCAGCATTAACCTGTACATCTAAAGATTTCAGAAACAGCTGAACACAGTGCATATTAAAGTAATTAGTGCTGAGGTTTTCAAACCGGAGAGGGAAGTGTCAAGGCACCATAAGGAATCTCTAAAATTTGAGTGGGCTATTTTTGATATTTATTCAGTGTTAATAATTGGAATGCTGGCAGGCAAGAGAAAAGAAAATCAGTGAATGCAGCAAGGAAATCTTGGGAACATCTGAATCTGTAAATAGTTCAGGGTTAAAGAGCCTACAAATTTTTTCCACCTTATGCTAGTGTTACATCAATATTCAAGCAAACAACAAAAGCTGGGAACAAAAGGCCATTTTGCCAAACATCTGTCCTTAAGGAAAATGCTGGAATCCATGAATAAGAAGTGGCAACAGAACACTTAGGACATTATCGCACAATGAAACCGATAAATATGGTTTTATGAAAAGGAAATAAGGTTTTAAAATTTACCAGTGCTCCAAAAATGCAAAAGGTAAAATGAGGAAACAACAGATGAGGCATTTTGAATTTCCAGATGCATTCAATAAGATGTAGCAGAGGCTACTTTACAAGATAAGGTCTCATAGTATCAAGGAACTATATTAGCACAAACAGAGGATTAATCAACTGAAAAGAGGCAGAAAACAGGGAAAGGATGAGTCATCTTCCGCCTAGCAAGCCTTAACCAGCAGGGTTTTACAGTGATCTGTGTTGGGGCCTCAGATGTTTAAAATCTGCTTGTGTTACTGATTTAGACATACAGACAGGACACATGGTATCAGATCTGCTTGTGAGACGAAGGAGGGAAATAAAGAAATGAAGAAAGTGGACTAGGTGGGATATATTGCAGAATACATACACTCTATATGGAGAAATGTGACATTTTTCATGGTACTGAACATTTTTAAAAATAGGTTTATTTGAAGATTGGATGTTGGTATTGGGAGAGATTTTAATACCTTTCTTAGAAGAAACGCGAGATTAGAATTCAGGTACAGCAAGAGGATATCAACCTTTATTGCTGCACGAATGGATTACTGCTCTAACCATATAGCATTTTGATTAAGATCCTATCTGGATTTCTTGTGTTGGGTTAGACCGTATAATTGTTACTTTCTTGTAGTTTTAACTTTCCTATGCCTGCTTGTATTTGCATAATTACTTACGCATATGCATTTGTCTAGTGTGTCCCCTAGTGGCTACAGTTCTTTGTATTATTCTGGAAGCTTCTTGGATATCACGTTATTTGGATAGGGGCTATCTGACTGGTTAAAAATTTGAATGGTTTCAGAAGAGCAGAGCACTTTGTCTTTCCATCTTTATTCGCCTTCCCCATCATTACCTTCTCTGTCGCTATTCTCCATTTCGATCCTTTTTAGCACCTCATAAAATGATTGTGAAGCAGCAAGTTTTATGTCTCACTCTTGCCTTCTGAAAGAACCTGAGGATCAGCAGAATCCAACAATTTGGCACAGTCAGCAGGATGGTGGCAAAGTTTTAAGGACTTGGCAGAATCCCAGATGCAGTGAAAACTTTAGTGCGCAAACTTAAAAGGAGGTAAAAGCTCCCTCCACGAATTCCAAATTGTCCAAGGAAAAAAAAGACCTAGTTCCACTTCAATACACCATATGGTGGAAGTTTGAACGAGACCTTCTGTTGGTTGGGTTGACCATGGATGTTGCATACTAGCGAGTCAGGACAGTTTGATCTCATACTGTTTTTGTAGTTCATCAGGTTTCATGTTTCTTCTGCATTCATTGAATGAATGAAAGACCACAATCAAAATCAGGTTCAATATCACTGGCTTGTGTCGAGAAATTTGCTAACTTTGTGGCAGCAGTACAATGCAACAGGTATTAATATACAAAAAAAAGTAGAAGTGTGTGTACAGTAGCCAGCCCATCTCCAGAGCAGACGATGATGCAGCTAGTCAGAGTGCTCACCACGGTACATCTGTACAAATCAACAAGCGTAATGTGACGAGAATACACATAGATTAAGATGTTAGCTGTCCTGTGCTGGCACCAGTGGGGTCAGCAGTTGGTCTGCCACCTGTCTTCAGGAGAAAGAGAGAGACGGAAAACAATGGAGCAGCATTGGAGATGTTAATGAAGGGACGGGAGAGTCTAACGGAAGGAGAGCTGTCAAGATCGGCTCCCCCTTTGAACCCTGAACTGTTTGAAGTGATGGACAGGCGATACCCCAGCAAGGGGATAAAAAGGGACAGGTTCGCTAAGGCAAGACACACACGACACCCCGAGGTAACGAGACCCTGGAAGCGGTGCGTCTCCCACAAGTCGGTGGGAAGTTTTGGAAGGCTGGTCGCGGGACCAAGCCATAGACGCACAGGGTGGAAAGGCACGATCAGCGGGAACCTGGTGTGTGTCCGCCCTTGCCTGGGTGCCAGGTTCACCGCAGAGAAATGATCGTATCTGGAAACGGAGGGGGTCACAGTCGGTGATCTCAGAAGACATCACAAAGGGCTCGCCCGAAAACTGACTGCGAAGAATATCGAAGGTCTGTGTGGAAGCCGTTTGAATATTCATTCGCTTTCGCTCTCTCTCTTCTCCCCCCCACCCCCGTCCACCGGCACGACGGTGATTACTGCGAACTG
Organism: Mobula birostris; assembly: GCF_030028105.1. NCBI lineage: Eukaryota > Metazoa > Chordata > Chondrichthyes > Myliobatiformes > Myliobatidae > Mobula > Mobula birostris. Next base: position 158,033,177 of record NC_092375.1, read on the forward strand.
AACTGAATTCAATTGAACTGAACTTTGCGTCACTTTGAAACTGGTCATTTACCCCTAGACGACGATAGAGCTCGATTAATCCTGTTATCCTAATTCTGTGTACATGTGTGTTTATCATTGCTGAACTGTTGCATTTATTATCCTTTTGATTAGAGTACTGTGTTGTTTGTTTCTTTTAATAAAACTTTCTTAGTTCTAGTAATCCAGACTCCAACTGAGTGATCCATTTCTGCTGGTTTGGCAACCCAGTTACGGGGTACGTAACAGTAATCAAATCAAACGCATTGCACCAAGGTTCTACCAGTGACACTTCTTGGGAAACACGTACTACAATCCTTTGAGACAGCGCCACCATCTGTACTCCGAGTAACTACACTACGTTTAAAGTTCAAAGTACATTTATTATCGAAGTATGTATCCAGAATACAACTTTTGAGATTCATCTTCCTGCATACAGCCATGAAACAAGAAGCACCATGGAACCCAATCAAAAAGATCTAACACCCAAAGCGCAAAAAAGTAACAGAATGTACAAACAGCAAAAAGAAAGCGAAGAACACATGGAATATCAAATTTCAAACCAAGGGTCCAGGAGTATTCAGCTTAGATCAGTGCCATGTCACGCTGCTAGCCGACTACAGACGTTTGAAGAAGTTTGGTATGGGCCCCCAAATCCTAAGAACTTTCTACAGGGGCACAATTGAGAGCATCCTGACTGGCTGCATCACTGCCCAGTATGTGAACTGTACTTCCCTCAATCGCAGGATTAGTGGTGCGGACAGTCCAGCACATCTGTAGATGTGAACTTCCCACTATTAAGGTCATTTACAAAGACAGGTGTGTAAAAAGGGCCCGTAGGATCATTGGGGACCCCGATTCACCCCAACCACAAACTGTTCCAGCTGCTACCATCCGGGAAACGGTACCGCAGCATAAAAGCCAGGACCAGCAGGCTCCACGACAGGTTCTTCCACCAGGTCATCAGACTGATTAATTCATGCTGAAACAATTGTATTTCTATATTATATTGACTGTCCTGTTATATATACTATTTATTATAAGTTGCTATAAATTGCACGTTGAGACAGAGATTTAAAGATTTTTACCCATGTATATGAAAGATGTAAGAAATAAAGTCAATTCAATTCAATCCAATTTCTCTGACTGCAGCTAGCAAGCGGGAGAGATGGACCAGTCAAAATCAGGCAGACTGTACCAAACGCCTGCCCACCCTCTACTCTCGACCTCATCAACTTCAAACTTACTCACTTCTCAATCCAAGAGAAGCAATGGAGCTGATCGTGGGATCACGCCCCGCCTCCAGGCCGCCCTCTCCACTTCCAATTTCACTGAACTCCCTCAGAGACAGCAAAGTGCCAGATCACTCAGTCAGCCCAAGAACACACCATCAAAATGTCAGTGCCAGGCTCCAATTGCAGGCAGCTTAACAGTACAATAATATTCAAAAGAAGAAGTAGTGAAAGAAATTGTTCCATGAACTATCTGTAGGATGTTGCTGTTGGTCGCAGGTGCCACCTTGCTAGTTTGATAGCCCACCGAGACAGTGCCACCATCTAAACTCCAAGGAATTACAACATGAATGACATGGATTCCACAGCGGCCTCTAGTGACTCAGGTGAGGATGACTATGATGAAACAAGATTGGCAGCTATGTCACAGTTTGCCCCAGTAAAAATCAAGGAAGTGAGAACTGAAGGTGGAATGTATGAAAGAAGACTGGCAGAAGATACCAGTTTACTAAACAACGTATTAACTACCTAACCCCTCAAGAGGCAGATCCATCAACCATTTTCAACGTTCTGAAGCCATCACACAAGTGATTTAGTTATTGATATGGTCAATGGATTCTGGTCCATTGATCACTGGTGTCTGAATATCAACCATATATGACAGTAATACCAGCAAGAAAGGTCAAAGAATTTAAAGTACCACCAAGAACATATGCAGTGGACCCAACAACTGAAATTGGATTGGATGAGGCTACCACAAGGGCTGCAAAACAGTCCCACTGTCCATCACATGGCTTTGAGGAAACATCTGAGGACTTACCAGCCATTGATTCAATTATCACACAGTATGTGTCTGATGTCCTCATTGCATCTGAAGTTGCACACGAGCATGAACGTAATATTTTATTTATTTGCTTGATTATCTATCCTCCAAGGATCACAAAGCAAATCTAGACAAGCCATAATTGCAACAAGTAGTAGTATTTTGCTTGGCATCAGTAAATAAGAAATCACTGAGGTTTGAGAAAAAGACATTCCAAGACAGAAAAACCACCTACAACAGTTCAGCAAATCCCAATCACTTCTGGATTTCTGTAGCTACAAAAGTGAACGGTTTGATTCATACGTCAACATTGCCTAAGCAGTCAATAATCTGCTGAGGGCTAGGAAGCTGTTGAAAACCACTGTCTTCTTTTAATAGTACTTTTTTTATAAGATTTGTACTTTTTAACAAACTCATATTTTTCACACTCACTGGCAGAAAGTGATATAGCAGATAAACTAACAGTTTATCACCTTTCTCATTTTTCATTGGCTAAGTATGAGCACATTACCCACGTGATGCAATTGTTTTAATTATGTAGCCTATTAACTAACTTAACACTAAGGAATTTTCTTCATCTTATCTATAAAAGTGATAGATTTTTCAGAAGTGCTATCTTTATTCCTTTGTTTCTCAGCTCTTTATTTAGTCTGCTTAGTATTGTTATGTTTGTTTGTATTCTAAAATAAACTGAAATGTTGGAATTAAGACTACTCACCATTTTTGACTCCCGGAAAAACTCTAAGAATCAGAAAATAAATGGGGATCCAATAAAGCACGCAGACGACTCTGTGACTCTTAATAAAGAACAACTAAAAGTGTTTCAAACTTCAACGGTGACATTGTGTGCTACACCTGCATTAGGAGTCCCTGACACAGGTAGACCATTTACCCTGTATGTCAATGAGAAATACATGATGGCAGTTTTAACTCAAGAACATGGAGACAGATAATATCCTGTTGGCTGTTACTCTGCCAAAGATCTGATGCTCTACACTCATGATTCCTCAACGGTAAAGATAGGAATTCGAATAGCAGGATGGGTCATTGTTTTGTTTCTGGAACTGAAGTACTGGTACCAGGGAGCATGACTCCTGGTACCTCTATGCAACAGGCAGAAATAAAAACTCTGACTGAAGCCTGTAAGGTGGCAGAAGTAAGAATGGTGAATCTCTCTACTAATTCCCAACATGCTTTTGGAGTTATTCATGACTTTTGAAACTTCTGGAAATTAAGGGTATTTCTTACAGCTATACGAATCCTAATCAAGAATGTCCAAATAGTGCAAGAACTTGTGAATGTCATACAATTGCCATCAGAAATTGCTGTACTAAAATGCAAACGCCCGCCGAAATGGATATAATAGAAAGTTGTGGAAATGTACTCACGGATGAAATTGTGATAAGGGCAACATGGGAAGAAACAGAAGAAATAGATAAAGCAACAAAAGAAGTAAGAAAAGTCAAAGAATTAGAAGTAGTACCAAAAACATATGCAGTAGGCCCAACAACTGAATTATGGAAACAAAGTTGGACTATCACAGTCAAGCCTACAAGATGTTCGATAGATGCAAGCTCATTGAACTAATCAGGAAAATCGGTTTTTGATGCAAATGGTGGGACATTTAACAGTGATGGAGCATGAAGATATGGCACTAGTCACAAACTCATAGCTCCAACTGTGTTGCTTCCTTATCTGGCACAGCAGATACACTCCCTAGGACACACTGGAGTGGAAAAGATGATCAACAGGTTCATACAGTGGTGGTAGAATCCAAAGTTCAGGGCACAAGCTCAACAAGTGTTTGGAGGATGCATGACAGACCAGAAAATGAACTCTGGAACAGCAGAGAAGCTACCACAATTAAGTGAGTCTGCCCCACCTGCTTCATTTTTACACTGACAGTGGGCCATATTACTTTGCCAAAGTGTCAAAGATACCCAGACTTACTGGTAATAGTGGACAAGTTTTCAAGATGGGTGGAAGCTATTCCAGCAAGGAAAGGCACAGCTACACAGACAGCAAAAACTTCTATCAAGGACCAGGTGAGCTTTGCCATATAACATCAACTTTGACCAAGAAGCACATTTCACTGGAAGTGTTTGTTAGGAATTATCTCAACTGATGAATATTTTCTTTTCGTTGTTCACATGACCCAGAGTCATCAGGACAAGTCAACCAAATGATTGGAATTATCAAACAATGACTAAATATGTATCATCATTGCAACCCTCAACAAGAAAAATAAATTGTCCAGTTTGTAACAGGGTATTGTATGTCACTACCGGGAACTTTTGATATTAAAGAGGCTGATATACACATTATGACAAACAACTTAGTCATAGTCATAATTTATTGATCCCGAGGGAAACTGGTCTTCGTTACACTTGCACCAACCAAGAATAGAATATAAATATAGCATTATAAAACATAAATAATTAAATAGTAATATATAAATTATGCCAGGAAATAAGTCCAGGACCAGCCTATTGGCTCAGGGTGTCTGACCCTCCAAGGGAGGAGTTGTAAAGTTTGATGGCCACAGGCAGAAATGACTTCCTATGATGCTCTGCGTTGCATCTCGGTGGAATGAGTCTCTGGCTGAATGTACTCCTGTGCCCACCCAGTACATTATGTAGTGGATGGGAGGCATTGTCCAAGATGGCATGTAACTTGGACAGCATCCTAACCATTGTGTGAAATTAACACAAGCTGTACAATCTTTTCTACTCAGGTTTCTGCCACTTGGAGTGATCCAACAGATGAGGACACACCCTGATTCCTGGTGAGTGAATCCTGACTAAGAAATCACAAAAGGAACCACGAGGAGCTCGATGGGATGGTCCTTATCAAGTGCTGTTAATTACTAACACAGCAGTGAAAGTAACAAAGTGGATACAAGTTAGCTACTGTAAGTGAGCTAAAGTGGCATCCAAAGAGGATAATTAGCACCCTTGTTAATACGCAAGTAACCTCTGACCCAGTGCCTATGCTACTGGGCAACAGTGAGCAAATCATTACCCAGCCCAAAGACTTCAAACAGAGTCGACAGCCACTGCACATTATGAAATTTACTCTAATATTTTATATACAGTAATTAGCTATGTATATTCAGTTGCTCTGTGTGTCAATGGTTACAATTCTTTGTATTATTCTACCTCCCGGACCATGTTGCCATCACAAATTCCACGGTCTTATCCTGCTAAGCTGGTTGCCAGATTGGGACCATGCCATCTTTTACCTCCCAACCTGTCTGAGGCTGTCTTTGCCATGACTGGGAAATCACTGAACTAGACAGGAGAATATCTCAATTTCATCAGATTAAGGGTGACGATCAGTTCCTCGACTCCACAGTGGCTATGGGTACCACAACCCCTACCGGAGGAAAGCTTGGCTCAACCATCCCCTGGACTGGGCCAAATTCCACCACTCCGTGTTCAGAGGTCACTCTAGCTGGGCCCTTCATTCAGCTGGGAGCCAGGCCCAATGCATCAGCCAGCTCAACTCCCTGCTTAGTGGGGCCTTGGACAGTTGTAGGGAAGCGTACACATCCACTCCTCCACCTACACGACAAGAAATCCAACTACAGATTAGATTCAATGTCCTGGATGAGCAAGAATTTTCCCTGCTGACCAGCTCGTCTCATCCTTCCTCACCCAGGGTATCCAGTTGTGGTCGCCTCACTATAGGAAGGATGTGGAAGCATTGGAAAGGGTACAGAGGAGATTTACCAGGATGCTGCCTATTTAGAGAGTATATATTATGATCAGAGATTAAGGGAGCTAGGGCTTTACTCTTTGGAGAGGAGGAGGATGAGAGGAGACATGATAGAGGTGTACAAGATATTACGAGGAATAGATAGAGTGGACAACCAGTGCCTCTTCCCCAGGGCACCACTGCTCAATACAAGAGGACATGGCTTTAAGGTAAGTGGTGGGAAGTTCAAGGGGGATATTAGAGGAAGGTTTTTTACTCAGAGAGTGGTTGGTGCATGGAATGCAGTGCCTGAGTCAGTGGTGGAGGCAGACACACTAGTGAATTTTAAGAGACTACTAGACAGGTATATGGAGGAATTTAAGGTGGGGGGTTATATGGGAGGCAGGGTTTAAGGGTCGGCACAACACTGTGAACTGAAGGGCCTGTACTGTGCTGTACTGTTCTATATTCTATGTACTATGTATTAGGGACTCCCATCAGGAGTGGCAATTCACTCACCAACAACAGCTGCATGCCACTCTGGACCGATAGTAGGTACCTCCCCACCTCCAATTCGTCTTAAACGGGGCAGCTTTTGGGTTATCTCCAAGGTCACAAAGCCACTGCAGATTCCAGTCTTCTCCCCTGCCTCCATCAGCACTGCATTATCAAGAACATCTAAGTGTGACTGTTTCTGTTTTCCCAGCACTAATCTCACTGATATATTGTACGAGCTCCCTTCCCTGCTAACTGGCTACCCCTCTAAAAATGACAGTTGTCTACCATGTTGTTGTTCAGCCACAATCTGAGCTGCTCAAACATGACTTTAACAGCCTCCTTGAATTTCTAAAAATCAGTGGCAAGGACGTTTTTATCTCTGGATCAGTTCCCATGCTGGGTCATGGCCTGGGTGTTTTATCAGGCTGCACTGTCTGCATGATTGGTTTCAGATGCAATGTAGAGCACTGAACTTTGGCTTTATTGACAATTTTAATCTATTTTGGAAAAGCGCCACATTTTTCAACGCTAACGGATTTCACCCAAACAGTCTGGGTTCATGGATGCTCTCTGCAAACATATTCCACTGCACTCTGGCACACACACATGGATGACTATTTACAGTCAATGATGTGTGATCCTTCTTTAACTAATTCCACCTCACCGTCCACCTGTTCTGTACCTGTTACCCATTCTATTCAGTCCATTGTCACCTAGATCGACCTGTCCTGTTAAAGGTGTTAACAGAAATAACGTTCTACTCTTAGACTCTACCTCCTCTTTTGCACCACTCTAGACTACTCTGTTTGAACTAGCTCTTTCAAGTAAGACTTTACCTTAAATTATTTTACTACCTCAGCAGACAATGATTTTATGTCCTTAACCGAGACCTGGTTAAACGGAGACCAGTTTCAGCATACCAAGGTCTAGTAGACAGGGTGGCAGGCTTGTCATTGTGCTCAAAAAGTATTTTAGATGCAACATTCTGACCGTCAACAATTTTTCAAGTTTTGAGGTACACATTTAAAATTTGTGGTACGGATCCTATTACCTGGTTATAATTTTTCACCCTCCTAAATCCAATGCCTGTTTTCTCTCAGAATTCTTATCCTCTACTATATTGAACTATGGCAAGATTGCCATTGCTGGTGATTTTAATATTCATGTTAATGATCTCCCAAATGTGAACTCCATGGCAGCTGAATTCAAGAGGTTACTGGACAGTCTAGATCTTACCCAGCACGTGACTAAGCCTACCCATCAACTTGCAAATATTAGTAATAACAAAAGGATTAAATATTATTAATGTCTCTGTAACCACCATCTCTGATCATTTTCGTGTACTTTTTCATAGCCTCCTGCATGGAACCAAGACCACATAAGAAATTACAGATAAAAAATGGTTTCTTGATGCTGCAAAGCAACTTAAATTCTCTGAGGGGGCTAGTATATCCGACCTGCATTATTGTGTATTGCAATGCTTTGCTGCCGTATAATAGAAAATCTCACAACACATGCCAGGATATTAAAGCTGATTCTGATTCCTATGTGACTTAAACTGCTCACTCAGTAAATGAATTGGTTGATTCTTTCGACAATAACTTGATAAATATATTAAACACAGTGGTCCATTTATGGCTAAAAAGAAATCACCTAATAAAACATTGCATGGTTAAACAATTCTGGCTGTGAACTTAAGAGATCATGCAGAGTACCTGAGAGAAATGGAGGAAAACCAAACTAGAAGTCCAAAGTAATAATTTCAAGGGAAAACTAACCTCCCCTCATGCTGCTAAACACTCTGCAAGAAACGCCCATTATTACAGAGAATAGTGGCGATTCAGGAATATTATCAACTATAAATTGACAGTTGAACCCTGCCCCAGCCTATAATGTCCTCTGTCAAGCATCTGCTACAAAATGTGAGGAATTTGCAATGTTTGTTTTATCAACAAAAAAATCAGGTAGAAGGTTCAGGTGCCTCAGGATGCGTATCACCAGGTTCAAGAAAAGGTACTACCCCACAACCATCAGGCACTTGAACAAAAGGGGATAACTACTCTCATTTGAGGACTGTCATCTTGTTATTTCATGCTCGTTATGTATTTATTATCTGTATTTGAACAGTTTGTTTACAGTTCCTGTTCTACAGGTTTGCTGAGTATGCCCACAGAAAAAGAATCTCAGGATTGTATGTGGTGACATGTACCTAACTCTGATATATAAAAAAATTCTTTGAGCTTTGAGTATAGCTGCAGGTACTGTTAATCTCAACAGCAAACCGCTGAAGAAGACAACAACCATGTCAAAATCTACAAGTATTTCAGTCAAGTACCTGCTACACAATGTGAGGCATTTACAAGACGGCACAGCAGTGAAGTGGTCAGCACAACAGAGACTTATGGAGAAGAGGAGTTCGGTGGGTAATAAAATGGATGGGATCACGGCACTAGCCAGGCGTCAGAGAACATTTCGGGAGTGCAGTGTGATGTGTTTCACTGGAACGGGGCTGCACGAGGACATACCCGATCAAAACTTCTCCATGGACGGCTTCCAGACCGTTTGGGCTGACCGGAAGTGCACTGAGAGCTGTAAGTGTAAAGGAGTTGGGTGCTCACTGTTCTGGTTAACAACAGATGGTGCAATCCGGGTCATATTACGATCGAGGAACGTGTTTGTAGACCGGATATTGAACTTTTTACTGTTGGATTTCAGCCACATTCCACCGAGATACAACACTGGGTGGCACAGGAGGTCGTTCCTGCTTGTGGCCATCGAACATGCAGCTCCTCTCATGGAGGGTCAGACACCCTGACCCAATAGACTGGTCCTGGACTTATTTTCCATCTGGCATAGTTTGCATTTTGTTGTTTGATTGTTTGTGGTTTTTGTATTGCTATATTTATGCTCTATTCTTGGTTGGTGCAGCTGTAACGAAACCAGATTTCCCTCGGGATTAATAAAGTATATCTATCTATCTATCTACAATGCTTTATAGTACTGGCAACCTGGGTTCAATTCCCACTGCTGCCCGTAATGAGCTTGTACGTTCTCCCTGTGACTAGACGTGTTTTCTCCAGGTGCTCCGTTTTCCTCCCACGTTCCAAAGACATATCGGTTGGCAGGTCAATTGGTCATTGTAAACTGTCCCATGATTAGGCTAGGATTAGTTTGGGGGATTGCTGGGTGGAGTGGATCAAAGGGCTGGAAGGGCCTACTTCAGGCTGTATGTCAATAAATAAAATAAATAAATTTTATCAAGAAAATTAATTCCATAAGGGAGAACATAGCTACAGGGCCAGGTAACATCAAGAGCTGTTTCTAGTAACTCTAAGATTAGAACAAAGAGTAAATCATCTACTTGCCATTTCAACCCATATGACCATGAAGACACAGGGACAGAATTAGGCCATTCAGCCCATCGAGCCTGCCCACATACCATCATGACTGATTTATTATCCCTCTCAACCCCATTCTCCTGCCTTCTCCCCATAACCTTTGTCACCCTGACTGCCCAAGAACTCATCAACCTTCATTTTAAATGTACGCAATGACTTGGCCTCCACAGTGGCTGTGTCAATGAAATCCACAGATTCGCCACTCTCTGGCTAAAGAAATTTCTTCTCATCTCTGTTCTAAATGGAATTTCCTCTACTCTGGTCCGAGATCCACTCACTATAGGAAACATCCTGTCCACATCCACCCTATCTAGACCTTTCAAAATTCAATTGGTTTCAATGAGATCCCCTCACTCTTCGAAATTCCAACAGTAAAGGCCCAGAACCATCAATCTCTCATGTGACGAGGCTTTCATTCCCAGAATCATTCTCGTGAACCTTCTCTGAACCCTCTCCAATATCAGCACATCCTTTCTTAAATAAGGGGTCCAAAACCACTCACAATGCTCCAAAATGAAGCCTCATCAGTGCCTTATAAAGACTCAGCATTACATCCCTTGCTTTTATATGCTAGTCCCCTCAAAATGAATACTAATGTTGCATTTGCCTTCCTCACCACAGATTCAACTGCAAATTAACCTTTAGGAAGTTGTGCACGAGGACTCCCAAGTCCCTTTGCACCTCAGATTTTTAAATTTTCTCCTTGTTTAGAAAATAGTCTTTGCTTTTATTCCTTCTACAAAAGTACATGACTATACACTTCCCAACTCCATTTCACAAGCCACTTCTTTGCCCATTTTCCTACTGTCTTTCTGCAGACTCCCTGCTTCCTATGTCAAACACTTACCCTGTTCCTTGCTTCCCCAACACTTACCTTTGTATTGTCCGTAACTTGGCCAGTACCCTGAAACCTCATCCTTAACAATCGACTCCATCTTCAAAACCACTGAGATCAGGCTAACTAACTGGCTTATAATTTCCCTTCTTCTGACTTCCTCCCTTCTTAAAGGGTGAAGTGACATTTGCAAATTTCTAGTCTTCCAGAAGCATTCCAGAATCTAGTATTCTGGTAGGATCATTACTAATACCTCCACGATATCTTCAGCTACTCTTTCAGAACTCTGGCATATTGTCCATCTGGTCCAGTTGACTTACCTACTGTCAGACCCTTCTTTCTTCCAAGCACCTTCTCCTTGTAATAGCAACTGCACTCGTTTCTGCCTCCTCACACTCTCAAACTTCCAGCATACTGCTAGTGTCTTCCATGGTGAAGACTGATGCAAAAATACTTATTTTCTCCCCCCCCTGCCCCCCCCCCCATTACTGCATCATTTTCTCATGGTCCAATATCTACTCTTGACTCTCTTTTACTCTTTATATATCTGAAAAAACCTTTGATATTGTTGGCTAGCTTACCTTCATATTTCTTCTTTCCCTCCTTATGTCTCCTGCTGGTTTTTAAACATTTCCCAATTCTCTAACTCCCCCCCCCTAATTTTTACAGAGTATGGTGAATTTATGAAACAAGCTGCCAAAGACGTGGTTGAGGCAGATATAATAATACCACTTAGGAAACACTTAAATTGATATATGGAGGGACAGGGCGGGCAGGGATATGTGACAAACACAGCAAATCCGAATTAGCTAAAAGGGCTCTCTGATAGATATGGACTCAATGGGCCAAAGAGTCTTACGATTCTTATTATTCTGGAAGCTTTGCAGGTATCAAATTACTTAAATAGGGGCTATCTGATTGGTTAACATCTACAAATTTGAATGCAAAGTCTGTTGTCTATGGAACAGTAAGAACAGAGCACCTTGGGACTCGTCATCTTTCTTCTTTTCTTTGTTCTCCTTCCCTGTTGTCACTTCCTCCGTCACAACTCTCCTTTTGTATCTTTTTCTCTAAGCATTTAATAAAATGATCGTGAAGCAACAGGTTTTATGCTTCATTCTTGAAATAACCTTAGACTGAAAACATCAGAATCCAACTCTTGCAATGTAGGTGAATAAGGGGGTGATCTTACAGAAAAATCTAAGTAATGCGGGGCATAGATAAGGTGCACAGTAACGGTCATTTCATCAGTGCAGGAGAGTTCAAAACTAGCAAGCAGAGGCTTAGGGTCAGAGGGGAAGGATTTAGAAAAGACCTGATGGACAACTTTTTCCATGCAGAGTATGCTGAGTTTATGAAACAAGCTGCCAAAGAAGTGGCTGAGACAGATACAATAATGTCCTTTAAGAAACATTTGGATTGGTAAATGGAGGGATGTGGGATAAACGCAGGAAACCCAGACCAGTGGGTACTCTGATAGACGTGGGCTCATTGGGCCAAAGGGTTTTTACCCATGTTGTACAGCTCTAAGACTCTATACAGCTTTGATTTCCCTATTTACATTAGGAGGCAATGTAGGAAATATTTACTAGATTGATTTCAGGTGTACAGGAGAAATTATGAAGTCAACTGCATTTACACATTAGCATTTAAAAGAACTTCTCCGTGGACTGTCACCTTGTCACGGTGGAGAAGCTTGTGTGGTCCTGAGATCCCCAGAGCGATGCCGTCTGGCGCTATGCTCCTGGTAGTGTCACCCATGGCGGTAAGGTCGAGGGTGAGGTCCCTGAAAAAGTACAATCCAACCAAGACCTCTACAATGGAACAGGCAGATGAAGTTACTTTGAACTCAATGACTGTGAAAGCGGATGAAAACTGCAACAAATCCATCAGATCCAATCGTTGTAGTTTCCATGCCATTGGAATCAGTTGGTTGATTTGTGAAGTATCGTGTGCTTCTTGGAGTGCAACATCAAGAACACATTAAACAAATACACGCACAGGCGTCTTCACTCTGTGGGCCACTTCTTCACAACGAAGACCATCATCCTCGACCTCGAGGGATAGCCACAACGACGACAATTTAAAAGAATGAGGTGAGGTCTTACTAAAACACAAAATACTGAACCGATTTGACAAAACAGGTGCAATGATGACATTTTGTTGTGAATCGACAGTTAGTGAACATAGTCTCAGAAGCATAAGGCTGCATGTGCAAGAACAAGATGGTAAGGAATCACTTCTTTCAAACAGGTGTGATGCTTCAGAATTCTCTACCTCGGAGAACAAAGGGAGGCTCCAACATTAATAATATTCAATAGATTTTAGATGAAAATAACCGAAGGATATAGGGATCATACAGAAAAGCAGAAACAAGGCCGAGATCCAATCAACTTATACAACAGCAGAGTTGACCCAAGAAAGCGTGTGACTTGCTCCTATTCCCCATCCTCTAAAACATCATACTGAAGGAAAATATGCTGATTCCCCACCAGTTGACAAGAAGGTGCTTGATTAGGTTGTCAAACATTACACCTGCATCCACTCTTTTCCCACAGCCACATTTTTCTCATGGGTTCTACTAGTCCATGAGTTCTGAAGATCCATTTGTCCTAGGCATCCCACAAGCAGTGACCAGGTTTTAGGCAGCAGGACCAATAGAATTTGTTGCCCCATCACCCAGAACGTACTGATGGCCTTTTGACAGCTTAGTGTTGGCAAAACACTTGTCAAAAACTTTCAAGGAAATTAAGATTTATTCAAAAGGATGTAAGTAATTTTAAAATGTTTACTTCAAAAGCTCTTTGAGTGCTTGAAGTTGAAAAGTTTTGTTGAAAAAAAATCACTTGTCTTTTCAGATAAAGGCAGCGGCACTGTTCGAAGGAATGGGAATCACGTAGACTAGCATCAACTCAAGATGCCTCTGCTCAGCCTCTGGGTTCATTGCCGAATCCAACAGCAACATAAGGAGGTCATGTGCACCAATACCCAGACTCCAGCTAATTTCTACTTTGCAACAAGTGAAGCAGCTGGGAATGAGCTAGTTGTTGGCCAATAGTTTTATATGGCAACCACCAGTTAACAATTAGCACGTTCTGACCCCAAGCAAAGCAGCTTCAAATTATTAAATCAGGCAATTATCTGAAATAAGGAACTTCTAACTTTAAATAATTTGTTTATTTTACCTTAAAGTACTGTATTGTAATGGTAAAGTGATTAGAATGAAAACAAAGAGACTTTAGAATTTGCATCAGAACCACTTCTTAAAATACATGTTCATGTCCTTGCTCGTGACAAATTATTTCACATGAGCAAATACTGCTTTCTGCTTCACAACTGTTTGCATGAATTGATATATACAACCACAAACCCCCTTGTTAACATCAGAGAAAGCTGCAAAATATTGTTTTGGACACAATGCAATCGAAGGGTTTTGTGTTGATATTACACGAGTCACGTACAACTTTCTCAGATTTGCTTTCACAAATAATTATTTTGGAAGAGTAGTTGAAATTTACTATAATTGTTTTCGAGATAATTGTAGCATGTGATAATTTTGCAGTTGAGATTAAAGTTTGCTCTCTGAATCCAGCCAATCTGGTATAAAACTTGTTTGCTGCATTTTATTCAATTTCAGTAACTTTGCATTCCATTTTATTGGCACCTTTCATTTCACATGTACCAGTATTTTAGGGTGCTCACCCTTAAGTTAATTTTGCTGAAATTAATATTAATATTGACTAAGCCTTTTTATACTTCATTTTACTGCACCCACCAATGGTTTATAAGCTCACTAACATCAAATCTAACCCCTGCTAACAAAACAAAATGCAATTTTTCTCCAAGTTATTCAATGCATACCATTGCATGGGGAATCCTTGTTAGGAACTGGTTTCTTTTATTGCAGCCTCCCTGCAACATTATTTATTGCTCCCAAAACTGCTAAAATAAACTATTAATTCCCCATGGTTTGCCACACAAAATCGTATCACAATTTCAGGTCCAACAGAATTAATGTCCCTTTTAAAATAACTGTAAAATTTAACTTGCCACTTGTGCCAATTTGCTAAATTATCCTTGCTTGAAAATTAGTATGCAATTAAAAAAACCACAGAGTACCACACAGCTCAACTCAGCAAGAGACTGCAGAGAGAAGACAATGAATAATGATCCTCCTGTGCCATGATCCTCTCGTATCTCCTTTTGCCTATCACCTGTCCAGCTCTTGGCTCCATCCCTCCCCCTCCTGTCTTCTCCTATCAGTTTGGATCTCCTCCTCCCCCTCAAACTTTCAAATCCCTTACTCACTCTTCCTTCAGTTAGTCCTGACGAAGGGTCTCGGCCTGAAACGTCGACTGCACCTCTTCCTACAGATGCTGCCTGGCCTGCTGCGTTCACCAGCAACTTTGATGTGTGTTGTTACAATGAATAATGATTTAAGTCACATAACCCAAGAAAAGAATACTAAGTTAGGGGGGAGAAAAAACAAACTGCATCTTGAAACTTATGGGAATGAATTCGCCATCAGCGATACAGGTGAAACAGATTCAGAGCACTGAATTCTGCATCATGAATGTTGCCCCATTCAATAAAATGCCAGCGAGATGTGGAAGTAATAGCGCAGATTTTTCTGACAAACACCAGCAGTATGAGGTGTCAGCATTGCCACATCTGAATGGAAATAACTCTGGAGCATCCATGCATGCTTAGGTAAACCAGAAGTCAGATTTATTTGTCAGTAGTGGGTGCCAACATTGGAATCCAGTTACAGACCTCAGTCACTCCTAGATTCCTCAAGTATCGAAACTCTTCCCCCAATCAGCACTGTGCAGGTACCTTCAGCAGAAACCTCAATGCAGTGAATTACAATGACTAAAGAGGCCATTAGGGACAGACCATAAATATCAGCCTTGCCAACAAGTTCCACATCACGACAAATATTAAACCTGGAAAAATCTTTACAAAATAAACTGTTGAAATAGAACTCTCAACTGAGAACTAATTTATTTGCCAAGTAGTTTTAATGCCACAGATCCATCATCTACATGACAATCCGTGGCAACATCATCCAGAAATTCAACTTTAATAATCAAAACCCATAATGCTGACGAACTGCTGAGATTTTCTGGCATTTTAAATTCAGCTTTCGTTATTACACATTGACATGTAGCTCAACGCATCAGCTCCTTGCAGCTTCTTTAAATTTGTGGCAATATCTTCCAGCACAAATAAAAAGTGCTGGAAGAATCTTTAAAATAAAGACAGAGTTATGCTGGTTCGGATTGGTGTTCTATATTAGAGACAAACTTTGAAAGTTGCCATTTTGCAAAAGCTGGGGAAAAATTCATTGAAACAGGTAATGTGATAAGAGAAAGTATAAGAAAAAAAACAATAAATTAGAACACCAGAAGTAACTGCGGTATTTTAAACATATTTAAGGTTAATAGAAAACAATTAGGTGACGTAGAAGCAAATGTGGTGCGGCAAAGAGAAAATAAAGCACTGAAGGAACATACCAAGTTCAGCTGAATTGAGGCAACCTAGAAAAAGCACATGGATAAAACAAACTCAGAGACAATTAAGAAAAGCTATTTACAAATATAAAATCGCAACTGAATCTACTGTAAACACGAGGAAATCTGCAGATGCTGGAAATTCAAGCAACACACATCAAAGTTGCTGGTGAACACAGCAGGCCAGGCAGCATCTCTAGGAAGAGGTACAGTCGACGTTTCAGGCCGAGACCCTTCGTCAGGGCTTACTGAAAGAAGAGTTAGTAAGAGAGTTGAAAGTGGGAGGGGGAGGGGGAGATCCGAAATGATAGGAGAAGACAGGAGGGGGAGGGATGGAGCCAAGAGCCGGACAGGTGATTGGCAAAAGGGATATGAGAGGATCATTGGACAGGAGGCCTAGAGAGAAAGAAAAAGGGGAGGGGGAAAAAGCCCAGAGGATGGGCAAGGGGTATAATGAGAGGGACAGAGGGAGAAAAAGGAGAGAGAGGAAAAGCATGTGTGTACATAAATCAATAACAGATGGGGTACGAGGGGGAGGTGGGGCATTAGAGGAAGTTTGAGAAATCAATGTTCATGCCATCAGGTTGGAGGCTACCCAGACGGAATATAAGGTGCTGTTCCTCCAACCAGAGTGTGGCTTCATCTTTACAGTAGAGGAGGCCATGGATAGACATATCAGAATGGGAATGGGATATGGAATTAAAATGTGTGGCCACTGGGGGATCCTGCTTTCTCTGGCGGACAGAGCGTAGGTGTTCAGCCAGACGATCTCCCAGTCTGCGTCGGGTCTCGCCAATATATAGAAGGCCACATCGGGAGCACCGGACACAGTATATCACCCCAGCCGACTCAAAGGTGAAGTGTAGCCTCACCTGGAAGGACTGTCTGGGGCCCTGAATGGTGGTAAGGAAGGAAGTGTAAGGGCATGTGTAGCACTTGTTCTGCTTACAAGGATAAGTGCCAAGAGGGAGATCAGTGGGGAGGGATTGGGGGGGACGAATGGACAAGAGAGTTGCGTAGGGAGTGATCCCTGTGGAAGGCAGAGAGGGGGGGGAGGGAAAGATGTGCTTAGTGGTGGGATCCCGTTAGAGGTGGCGGAAGTTACAGAGAATAATATGTTGGACCCGGAGGCTGGTGGTGTGGTAGGTGAGGACAAGGGATACTCTATTCCTAGTGGGGTGGTGGGAAGATGGAGTGAGAGCAGATGTGCGTGAAATGGGGGAGATGCATTTGAGAGCAGAGTTGATGGTGGTGGAAGGGAAGCCCTTTTCTTTAAAAAAAAGGACATCTCCCTCGTCCTGGAATGAAAAGCCTCATCCTGAGAGCAGATGCGGCGGAGACGGAGGAATTGCGAGAAGGGGATGGCATTTTTGCAAGTGACAGGGTGAGAAGAGGAAAAGTCCAGATAGCTGTGAGAGTCAGTAGGCTTATAGTACATATCAGTAGATAAGCTGTCTCCAGAGATAGAGACAGAAAGATCTAGAAAGGGGAGGGAGGTGTTGGAAATGGACCAGGTAAACTTGAGGGCAGGGTGAAAGTTGGAGGCAAAGTTAATGAAGTCAACGAGCTCAGCATGCGTGCAGGAAGCCGCACCAATGCAATCATCGATGTAGCGAAGGAAAAGAGGGGGACAGATACCAGAATAGGTTCGGAACATAGATTGTTCCACAAAGCCAACAAAAAGGCAGGCATAGCTAGGACCCATACGGGTGCCCATAGCTACACCTTTAGTTTGGAGGAATTGGGAGGAGCCAAAGGAGAAATTATTAAGAGTAAGGACTAATTCCGCTAGATGGAGCAGAGTGGTGGTAGAGGGAAACTGGTTAGGTCTGGAATCCAAAAAGAAGCAGAGAGCTTTGAGACCTTCCTGATGGGGGATGGAAGTATATAGGGACTGGACATCCATGGTGAAAATAAAGCGGCGGGGGCCAAGGAACTTAAAATCATCGAAAAGTTTCAGAGCGTGGGAAGTGTCACAAACAAGTGTCACTGGACCTACTGTGTCGCACCAACATTTATTCAGACACATCGAGAACTACATATGGCCTTGGTTCCTCACATGGACTGAGTTACAATCAATCAATACAAGCTGTTCCCCAAATCATAAGAGTGGATACATGGTGACAGGACTGAAGTCTGAAACTACTGAAACATCACTCAGACCAAAGACTTTGAGTGCTGGTGAGAAATGAAATACCACTACTGACAAAACTACAAAGTTTTGATGAAATAGCAGGTAAAACACGTGCTTCAAGCACACAAGACTCTAAAAAGGAAAAGGGGTAGGGGCTGGAATCATCTGTTTTTGATGGTTTATTTGATATATGTTAATTTATTTGAGATACTGTGCAGAATAGGCCCTCCCAGCGCTTAGAGCTACGCTGCCCAGCAATTCCCCAATTTAATCCCAGGCTAGTCATGAGACAATTTACAACTTGCAATGACAGCTTGCAATTTTCTGATATAGGGTGAATGCAGAGTGGCAAAAACAAATATAGGACAACTCTGAGAATCTGTTATTTGATGGAGTAGGAGATTCTGATGGCGAACAGCATCTGGCTTACATGCCTATTTCTCAGGGTCTCGAATTCCACTCTCCATTTTCAATTCCAGGGCCACAGATGACACAACCTCTTTCTCTCACAAGAACGTCGAGTCCCACACTCTCCATCAATCAAATGAGGCCCCAGACCCATTACCTATAGGTAACCCTAGGTAATTTCTAAGGTAAGGACATATTCAGCACAGCTTTGTGGGCCAAAGGGCCTGTATTGTGCTGTAGGTTTTCTATGTTTCTACGTTTCTATTTGTTAGCTCACCGGAAAAGTTATTATAATACTGTGTAATCCAAAAACATGAATTAATAAGGATGCTGGGATATTAATAGAAATAAAATCGAAAAATTTGTAAAGCCTGGCAGTCTTCCATTGAAGTCTCCAATTTGCCATATTAACAATTTTACTGGACAAGACTGTATACAGGTATTAATTATCAGCTCAAATAAAACCTGTAGGAAATCATAATGGGAAGCAGAGAGGAGGTAAATATGATGTACAGTTTGAGGTTACTTTGGAGAAGAGTTTAAAAGTTTTGTTATGTTTTAGACTTGGTTTAGTCTCATCAGATTAAACCAAGTCTGAAAGAAATTTGTTTCTTCCCACTAGCTAAGTATCAAAGAATTCCCTAGCACCTGTTGCAGAAATAATATACTTGGCACCAACTCACTCTGATTTATTCTTACTGCTCTTCATTCATACTGGTTAATGTATAAGCAAGTTTTTTTTTTAAAACACAGAGTGGTGGGTGCATGGAATGTGCTGCCAAGGGTGGTGGAGGAAACAGATAAGTTGGGGACATTTGTGAGATTTTAGATAGGCACATGGATAAAAGGAAAATGAAGGGCTATGTAGGAGGGATAAGTTAGATTGATCTTAGAGTAGGTTAAAGGTTGGCATAATATTGTGGGCTGAAGGGCCAGTACTGTACTGTACTATATTGTTCTATGTTCTATCTCAGACAACCCCAATAGGTGGACCATGGGCCAGGTCCGGACTGCGGGAACCAAATGTCCGGACCGCGCCAACCCATTGGCACTTACGTGAACGCACCTGTCATAACATGTAAATAAAGCACGTGCTGCCCTAATTTATTTTAACCTCATCCCACACCGTATACTTGACCTACGCCCCCCTAGAGCACACGACTTACTGCACGCTATGGTCCTCGACTAGACAGCGGCACACGCCAGCTACCCGCCTATCATCTAAGCTAATTGTTACCAGCAGTAAGTCACAGACCCTAAACCAAGAACAAAATGGCCTGCACGAAAAAGTGCAAAGTCGACCAGGAAAACTGTCAGTTCAAATCTGACTGGACTAATTAGTTTTGTTTTATTTTACTGGACCATGCCAATGCTAAATGACATACTTAATATGCATGCAGTCCGTAGCTGTCTGCAAATCAGAAAATCTAAAGCGGCACTTCAACACTGTGCATGCTGCCAGTTTTAATGCCAACTACCCTGCAAAATCAGATCAATGCAAACAAAAAACTACAAATATGATTTCATCATACAAGCACTCCTTTTCTACTATCTGTAAATCAACATCTACACAAGAGAGGGCAACAGCTGCATCATTGCATGTGTCATGGAATCTTGCCAAAGTTAAGAAGCCATTCGCTGCTGCCGAGTTGATTAAAACATGTGCAATTGATATGGCTGGTGAAGTTTTAAGTCATGATGAGAAAACCAAGAAAACGGTTGTGGAGTTATTAAAGACGGTGCCATTGTTGGCTAACACGGCAACAAGGTGAGTGAATCAATTTATTTTTGTCCATTTGTCAATCTTACTGTGGTATAATAATATTACAACAATAATACTCATAATACTTCAAATGCTACATAGCTTAATTAAAAAGAACAAATATATTAAATGAAAGAACGGAAACAGTGGAAAAGGCAGTACTACTAAACTGTGTGTGTGTGTGTGTGTGTGTGTGTGTGTGTGTGTGTGTGTGTGTATTTTAAGTTCCAGATGAGTTCTCAACGTAACAGATGACAGTTGTGATGGCTAGAGTCATAATTTAAATGGTTGGTTTTGGACTTATTTTGTTTCAAGAGTGCATTTTTTTTTCTTGTGTGACCCACAACACAGGCTTTGAGAATTCCAGGCCTAAATTACTACTACTACTACTACTAGCAGCAACAACAACATCTGCCATTAAAACAACTTACTGGCGCAATGAAAAAAAAAACCTGGACGTTTTTGGCCCCTGGCTTGGCATGCTTCACATAATTTGGCCCTTGTGGAAACTAATTGGGGAACCCTCACAACACGCTGGAGGAACTCAACAGGTCGGGCAGCATCCATGGAAACGATCAGTCTATGTTTCGGGCCAGAACCCTTCGTCAGGACTGAAGAGGGAAGGAGCAGAGGCCCTATGAAGAAGGTGGGGGGAGGGTAGGAAGGAGAAGGCTGGAACCCTGTTCTATCTAAAAAGAAAAAAAATACAGTGGGTGGTTGAAACCCTAGATTAAAAGGACAATGCTAAAAAGTTCAATGGTTCAACCAGATTTTAATTCTATAGCACTAACAAGAACAACTTTTGTTTGTATAGTACCTTTGTGATAGAAAACTATTCCAAAGTATTCTACAGGGTTTTAATAAAATTTAAGATCTATCAACAAGGTAGTATTGAAGTATATGATAAGAAATGTTTACGGAAAGATTGTATCAAAAGACAGATTTAAGGATGTAATTTTATGATTGAGGATATTGAAAATTGTTGGTCTGGCCAGAAGTAGTGGAACAATGCAGAGGTCAGAATTTGTGTAGTACAGACACTTCAAAAGATTAATACCCTTGAGGAAATTGCAAATGCCTAAGCGATCTAGACAAAATGCTGGAGAAACTCAGCAAGTCAGGCAGTATCTATGGAGGGGAATAAACAGTCAATGTTTTGGATCCCTTATCAGGACTGGAAAGGAGGGGGCCAGAAGCAAGAATAAGGTGGTGGGGAGAGGGGAAGGAGCACAAGCTGGCAGGTGATAGATGAGACCAGGTCTCCTCAGGAGGTAAAGCGATGAAGAATCTGGGAGGTGATAGGTAGAAGTGCTAAAAGGCTGAAGCAAGAATCTGATAGGAAAGGACAGTGGAGAAAGGAAAGCAGGAGGGTAACCAGAGGGAGCTGATGGACAGGTGAAAAGGTGGAGAGGGTAGGAATAGAAAAAAATAAGAGGAGGAGGAAAAAATTGCCAGAATTTGGAAAGTCGACATTCATGCCATCAGGGTGGAGGCTACTCAGGCAGAATGAGGTGCTGTTCCTCCAGCCCGAGTCTGGCCTCATCATGACAGTAGGAAAGGCCATGGACAGACATGAGAATAGGAAGTAGGAAGCTGTGGGAATAGGAAGTAGAATTGAAATGGATAGCCACTGGCAGATCATCTTGGGGCAGACAGAGCAAAGGTGCTCTTTAAAGCGGTTCCACCAATCTAATTTGGGTCTCACCGCAGTAGAGAAAGCTACATTGGGAGCAATGGATATAATAGATGATCCTGGGCAGACTTGCAGTAAAACAAAGAGCTACAACAGAAAAAGTACACACAAAGACTGACAAACAACCAATTTGCAAAAGAAGACAAACTGTCAAATACAAATAAATGAACAAATAAATAATACTGAGAACATGAGCTGTAGAGACCTTGGGAATGAGTCTATAGGTAGTGGAATCAGTTCATGCTTGTTCAGAAGCCTGATTGCAATAACTGTTTTTGAACCTAGTGCGGTGGGATCTATGGCTCTTATACCTCCTTCCCAATGATAGCAGTGAGAAGAGAACATTATTTGGATACACTTCTCACATGCCTCAACAAAAACACACAATTCTTAAGGGTAATTATATTTCAGATTAAAATGTGAAAAGATTGAGAATCCACTTCTTTGATATGTGCAGATACATAAAAATTAGGTAGGTACTCCTTGCCCAGCAAATCAGCATTCAAAGCAATCCCCAGATCCAACAAAACAAATGTTCCAAAATCAAGATACATATACTGAATATCAACATGGTTGAGGGACCAATTGTGACTTTCAAATGAGAAGTACTGCACTTGCATATCTACTTGATGGGGATGAAGATGCCTACAGAACTTCATGTAAAATGATTTCATATTTGCATGAAATATTTAGACCAATATTTGGCTACTTTTTTCTATTGTTTTTTGGAAAAGCACAAACCCTAATAAACCCATTTCCTATATCCTTGATCAAATACCTTCCATGGCAGGACATTTTCACAGTCTATATACTATTATACAATCAAAATTCATGGCAGTCAACACTACCACCATTTTTATAATCTCAAACCTAACCATCCATTGATCAACACATCACTGAATGTGCATCAGCTAACAGTTTACTCTTCAGATACACGGGGGAAATTATTCTCAACTTCAAATTTCTTTCCAAGCCAATTAACTATGATTGATTTGAATATTCACTTGAGACTCGTTACATCTTCCCATAGAACTTGACAAATAAAACCACTTGCATTAATGTAGCACTTAAATTAATCCAACATCCCTAGATACACAACAAACATATATCAAAAGAAGCTTGTTCGATTTTATGCGGGGCTCCAGGAAGTAACACCAGGACAAATGATCAAAGGGTTACTGAATGCCACAGGTTTTAAAGAAAATGTTAAAGGAAGGGAGATAGTGAATCTGAGAATGTACAGAAAAGAATTCCAAGGTAACAAGAGGCATGATCACCAATAAATGTGCTTTATTGATAATGTGGGGAGTGAAAAGGTCGAGAACACTGGAAGAGATTGCAAAAGAAAAAAGAATATCGTTGGACAGACCGCAAAGGAATGAACATTTCAAAACTGAGACATTACACAGAAGATAGCGTAGGTGCGTAGGCTAAGACAAGTAGGTGCATAAATTGGATCTGAAACAAAAGACAGGTAGAATATTCTCAATGAGCTCCAATGTCGATTGTCAAATAGAAGGACATCGTTGAAGGTAACCACATCCAGAAAGTAGCAGAAGCACCAATGAGAGATCCAGCACAAGGCAAGGGTACAAAAAGGGCAAAGTTGTGCATCATCACTGGGTTAGAACTAAGCGGTTACCATGATGAAATAGATAAGTGGACAAAAATCCAAGCACATGGTTAGAATAAGATAAATTATAAACAATATTAATTTGCAAAGAGCATAGCTAAGCAGCAGGCAAATGATTAGTAAATTATGGCAAGGTTACAATAATCTTAAAGCATTTTCTGAGAACATTTTCTTCCTTATTATCTCTTAACAACCATTTTCCTTCAACACTGTCAAGACCTCTTCAAATCACTTTCTCCACTATTTTAGAAGAACACAAGGGAGCAGCCAAACTGCAAATGTAGCAACATCTTGCCACTGCATTGAGAGTGTTTGGTGGCCACCTTGTAGGTTCTGATTCTTGTATGTAATAGAAACAGTAGAGACAGATCTACCTTCAGCTGTTCCAACATTTGCAGATCTCTGACTAAATATGGTTTCTTGGAATCATTCTGGTCATGGTACTGCAAGGCATTTCAACAGCCAGGATTACCAGGCTCCTGCACCCATGAGGAAAGCACCACCTACTTCCATAGATGTTCATGCATATGACCACAGAGAATGCTAGCAGAAAAAATGATGCAGCACTGTGTCATTTGTTGCAAAGTAACCTGATCTACAAAAGTTCAATGGAAACTTGCAGTGATATTGTCAAAAGTCTCCAGAAGCCATCTCCTTCCTCTCTCGAGGCATACAACAATAATAAGGTAATACTTATGGATAAGGATAATCAAACTCCTAGACATGCCATTTGTGATCACATCCAATTGGATGCTTAGTTATTCAGCTGCACTTCCCTGCAACTTTAGTTCAAAATCATTGGAGTCATAGAACACACAGGCCCTTTGGCCCACCACATTCATGACAACCTTTTTCTCATCAGTACTATTCAAATTTATCTGAATTTCGTCTGTAACTTTGTGAGGAAGGAATTTCAGACTGCTTTTATGATATACCCCTGTCAAACAGTACATTGACAACAGATGCCATTTACCATTCAGATACAGAGTTATTTATCACATGTCCATCAAAACACACAGTGAAGTGCGCCATTTGCGTTAACGACCAACACACACAAGGATGTGTTGGGGAGCTCTCGAATGCCACCACACATTCCAGCGCCAACCTAGCATGCCCACAATGTCAAAAAAAAAAAAAGAGGGGAATGTATAAGACTGCATATTAAGGTTTAGTTCTGGAAGAAACAGATGCAGGACTGCAGCATCTTGGCATGAAGCAAATTGGCAAATGAATAATTACATTATAACAATTGGAGCATGTATAGTATGGCAGACTTAAATTGGTTTGACATTAGTAATGGGAAAAATCATGTGAATATTGATCAGGAACACAATTCAAAACAGAATCTATAAAGATTAATGAACAGCAAACAATCCGAACTAAAGAAAATGACATCAATTCATAATGTTTTGAAAGAAGGATAAAAAAGTTGAAAAGTAAATGGTTCCTCATTTATCACATTATAAGTAAATAAATTTCTTGATATTCAACAGGGCAGCATGGCAGCGTAGTGGCTAGCACAACACTTTACAGTACCAGCAACCGGGGTTCAATTCCCACTGCCGCCTGTAAGGAGTTTGTATGTTCTCCCCGTGACTACAGTATATGGGTTTCGTCCCACTGTCCAAAGATATACTAGTTGGTAGGTTAATTGGTCATTGTAAACTTTACCATGGTTAGTCTAGGGTTAAATCAGAGGATTGTTGGAGGAGTGGCTTGAATGGGTAGAAGGGCCATCCGCACTGTACCTCGATAAGTAAATAAATAAAGTTGTTCTCTACTGGCAATCGGCTTGGGTATTCTTGTTCTGAACATTTAAGAAATGTAGACAAAACAATATACTTCCATGTTTTATCTACTGCAATAAAAGGTGGGGTACAATTTAGAACGGGAGATAGAAAAGGCATGCAGTAAGGGAAATGTTACAACAGTCATGGAGAATTTCAATATGCAGGTAGACAGGAAAAATCAGATTGGTGCTGCATCCCAAGAGAAGAAATTTGTAGAATGCCCACGAGATTTCTTTTTAAGAGCAGCTTCAGCCCACTAGGAAAAAAGTAATTCTGGATTGGCGTGCTGTGTAATGAACCAGATTTGATTACGAAGCTAGGTTTTTGGAAAAAAAAATGTTAGGAGGCAGCGATCATATAATTTGAGAGGAAGAAGCTAAAACTAAATGCATTGGCATTACAGTTGACTAATGGTAACTACAGAGGCATGAGAGGATCTGGCCAAAGTTGAGTGGAAGGAGACACTAGCAGGGATAATGGTAGAACAACAATATCTAGAGTTCCTGGGCGTAACTCAGAAGTCGCAGGATCAATTCATCCCAAAGAAGAAACATTCTTAATGGGTGATAAGGCAACCATGACTGACAAGGGAAGTCAAAGACAACGTAAAAGCAAAATCAAGGGCATATATTATGACAAAAATTAGTGGGAAACTAGGGGATTGGGAAGGTTATAAAAGCAAACAGAAGGCAACTGTAAAAGCAATAAGGAGAAAAGATTAAATATGAAAGTAAACTAGACAAAGGTAAACGATGACAACAGACTCTCCTATGTCTACCCTGCCTTGCTATTTCCTCAACAATTTCCAACAGATTTGTCAAGCAAGATTTTCCATTATGGAATCCATGCCAACTTTGGCCTATTAAAAGAGGATGCCAAAAGTTTTTTTTTTCCAGATATATAAAAAGTAAATAAGAGACAAGAGTGGACATAAGACTGCTGGAAAAATGATGCAGGAGAGGTGGTAAAGGGAAACAAAGAAATGGTGGATGTGCTCAATAAGTATTTTGCATTTGCCGTTACTGTGAAAGACACTAGCAGAATGGCAGAAATTGGAGAAAGTTGGGGGCAAGAGTGAGTATAGTCGCTGTTACTAGGGATGCTTGGCAAGCTGAAAGGTCTAAAGATAGATAAGTCAATGCACCAGATGGACTACACCCCAGGGTTCTGAAACAGGTAGCTGAAGAGATTAAGGCATTAGTAGTGATACTTCATGAATCACTAGTTTCTGAAATGGTTTCAGAAGACTAGAAAATTGTAAATGTCACTCCACTCTTTAAGAAGAGAGGGAAGCAAAAGACAGGAAATTATAGGCCAATTTGCATGACTTAAGCGGTTGGCAAGATGTTGAAGTCCATCATTAAGATGAGGTTTCAGGAAGTTGAAAGCACATGATAAAATAGGCTAAAGTCAGCACAGATTCCTTAAAGAGAAATCTTACCTCGCAAATCTGTTGGAATTCACTAAGGAAGTAACAGGCAGGATAGACAAAGGAGAGCCAGTTGATGTTAACGTGGACTTTCAGCAGGCAATTGACAAGGTGCCACCCATTAGACTGGTAAACAAGATAAGAATCCACGGCATTACAGGAAAGTTACTAGCATAGACCTTGGCTGACTGGCAGAAAGCAAAGAATGGGTATAAACAGAGCCCTTCTGAGTCAGCTGCCAATGACTAGTGTTGGGTCTCTGCTTTTTACATTATATGTTAATGATCTGGATGACATCATTGATGGCTTTGTGGATAAGTTTGCATACAATAGAAAGACAGGTGGAGGGGTATGAGGTGAGGAAGTAGGGAGTTTGCAGGGCATTGATAGATTAGGAGAATGGACAAAATAGTGGCAGATGAAATGCAATACAGGGGAATGTATGGTCGTGCACTTTGGTAGAAGGAATAAAGGTGAAGATTAGATTATCAGAACACTCAGTCCTCTTTTATTGTCATTTAGAAATGCATACATGCATTAAGAAATGAAACAATGTTTCTCTGGAGTGATATCACAGAAAACAGGACAAACCAAAGACTAACACTGCCAGAACCACATAATTATAACATATAGTTACAGCAGTGCAAAGCAATACCATAATTTCATAGTCCATCTGTCCGAAAACTTCGAGCTTCTGACCAGCCTCTCCGATGCAGCCTCCTGAGCGCCATCGACCTCGCCCCGGCCGCTGAAACATGCAAAGCCGAGGATTTCTGGGCCTTCTGCTCCAGAGATTCCGGTTACCACACAGTAGCAGTGGCAGCGAAGCAGGCATTTCAGAAGTTTTCCAGATGTTCCTCCGTACTCTCACGTCCATGTCCATCAACTCAGAATTGTGCACAGTCCCCTACTTGACAGATAACAGACATCACCACCGAAGTGGCCGCGCACACTGCTGTCGCACCGCCATCTTCTCCTCCTCCCTCGAAGAGTGTATACTATTTTCTAAACTGGGAGCAAATTTAAAAAATGGAGGTGTAAAGGGATCTGAGAACCATAATGCAAGATTCCCTAAAGGTTAACTTGTAGGTTGAGTCGGTATTAAGGAAGGCTAATGCAATGTTCACATTCATTTTGTGAAGACTGGAACATAAAAGCAATAATGTAATGCTGAGGCTTTATATGGAATTGGTGAGATCATATTTGGAGTATTGCAAGTAGTTTTCACTCTGGATCTAAGAAAAGGTGAGCTGGCATTGGAGGAGGTCCAGAGGAGGTTTACATGAATGATTCCGGGAATGAAAACATTAATATATGGAAAGCATTAGCTGGTTCTTGGGCTTGTACTTGCTGGAGTTTAGAAGATTGGAGTAAGGGTGGTGATCTCATTTAAACCTACCAAATGTTTAAAGACCTAGACAGAATGGAAATGCAGAGGATACTTCCAACAGAGGGAGAGTCTAGAACCAGAGGGCACAGCCTCAGAATAGGAAGACGTCCCTTTAGAATATAGATGAGGAGGAATTTTTTAGCCAGAAGGGGTTTAATCTTTGGAATTCATTGTTGCAGATGGCTGTAAGGCCAATTCATTGGGCAAATTTAAAGCAGAGGTTGATAGGTTCCTAATTAGTCTAAGGTTATGTGGAGAAGGCACGAGAATAGGGCAGAGGGGAAAATAAATTAGCTACAATTGAATGGTGCAGAGAACCTATGGGCTGAATGGCCTCATTCTGCTCCTTCGTCTTCTTATAGCTTTATGAAAGAATTTGAAGGGAAGGAAGCAGAGTTCAAGAACTGTCCAGAAACAACTGAATCCAGACATTTTCCAAATCCTAGTGTATGGTATATTATTTCACTTTACTATCACAACTGGATGAACTTGTAATAGTTTCCAGGATCAATGTTTGCAAATTCCCAGGATAAAACAACTGAAGCAGAGTTGTTTTAAAAAAATCTCCCATTTTCTCTTTCATTCTCTGTCAGCATACTATAATGCACACTCTTTAAAATATTCCCTCGGTCTTTTTAGAGAAAATATAGCTCCTTTATCGTATTAACAACGTAGTCCTAATTTCATCCAGTGAAACTACCACCATCTAAAAATTTAATCTAGATAACAACTTCTGGAGTTGGAACTCTGGAAATAATAGGAGTTAAAAAAAAAGTGATGTGTCAACAACTGGGCCCTTTAGCTCATCAAGTCCATGCTGACCATCAAGCACCCATATACACTAATCCCATTTATTCCCATGCACTCATCAATTCCCTCCAAATTTTACCACTACACTCCCCTACTTAGTGCCAATGCACATAACATCCCAAACACAGAAGGAAACCAGAGCATAGATAGGAAATCTATGTGGTCACAGGAAGTATGTCCACAGACAGAGGTCAAGGTTGCACCCATGCTCTGAAGGCATCATGTTAAAGCACTACCAACTATATCACTATGCAGCAAGTTGTTGGATCCAAGCTGCCCTTTTGCTCTCGAAGCTTAAAAAAAACAAACTGGCAGAATGTCTCAAAATACTTTTTGATATATACTTGTATTTGGAATGGAGAGAAACATAAGTGTTAATTGTGGGGGAACCCAGAGAGAGAACATCTTTGGAAATATTCAAACAGATCTGAAACTGCAAGGACAATTACTGTGATTGATCTTTAGCTGATAGTCCCAATGACAAATTAAATTTAGCAATTTTCCTAATTGACCTTAAAATGAGTTAGATGCTACCAGCAAAGTAAAAAAAAAGTTAGCATTTAGAAATAAATCAGGAAATGATGAAAACATATCTGTCAATTTGACCTGCAAAAGGAACAGATACTTCATAAAACTGAATCATGCGATTATCTTAATGAAATGATATTTAAAAAAGGTCAAGAAAGAATACTCTTACTGAAAATGTTAAATTTTGTGGGTGTCACATTTTTCTAGAATTATAGCACAGACTCGGAAATTTGCATTTATTTAAAAACTACGATTTGTGGGTATATATATGTTCATCTCAGAATTTGTTTTTATGTTTGAATCAACCAAAAAGAAAAAATGCCAGAATATATCCAAAAGAATAATGTCAAAGAAACAGTAAGTATGCACTTAAGAAAAATACCTAATATATCAACAATTAATGAGTGCTCAATATCAATCTACCAAAGTTTAAGCTAAAATCACCAGAATATAATCCAGTAATGTTAATTTTGTTGAAGAAAATGACCACCCAATTTTAAATGTTTAATTTTCACTCGGCTCATTTCTGAAAGAAATCTGGCCATCCAACATTTCCTCAATTTTTAAAGAAACAATTATTTTTTCTTACTACTACAGTTTGAATGGATTATTTTCTTGGCAAATTTTGTACTGCAGCAATCTATGCTTGTGATTAAGCAATGGTTCTATTTAGATTGTTATTAATATGCAAAGAAAATGTTCAGTTGACAATCCATCTGAAGAGAAACTGCATCAATGCGTGTGTTGAAATAATGAATTTTAACACAGTAACAGTTGTTTAATTTTTTATTTTATGCACATAATCACAAAAATGTATCCGTTTACTCAAAAACATCTATGTTATCTTGAGGATATTTAAAGATTGTGATTCCATTTATCCGTGTAAAGGTATGCTTTTTTACCTTCTACATATGCTTGACAAACGAGGGAAGGAGGTTCCAAGGGAAAGAGAGTACTAAGATACTGTTTTAAAAAATCAAACTTTTTTGCTTCAAATTCACCAAGATAAACTAAGAACTTATATCAATCATGTGTTTCAAACTCCTTCAAAACTTTAAGAGAACAAACGAGAATGTGCACTTATGAACTGCAAAGTCTCACCGCAATTATATTGCCATTGAGAAACATTCATAAATCCAGTCATTTACATTGTCAACTATTGTAACAAGGATTTGCTCTCCAGATGAAAATGTGACTTGTCGACATGTGAAGGACAGGTCTTAGTAATAAAAAAAAGTCAGGCACATCACATCACTGTCTAAAATACACATATAATCAGGTAGTTTTGCTTCCCCTCCAATAAAGTTCCTTAAAGGACTGGAGTTCCTTCATCACAACAAAATGACATGCGTCTTCTACAGAAGGCATCTTATTGACTGGTACTTAAAAGAAAGTGCCTAGAGAGCATAAATTTATATTCAAGCACAATGTATACATTTGACAGAAACAAAGGACATTTTAGCCAGTCAGCTGATATCTTGAGAATTTAAACATCGAATTAACTATGAGAAAAGGAACACCTGTTAATTTCTCATCGGTGAAGATTTTATTAATAAAATGTGTTCTCCGAAGCATTTACTCAGATTTTGCGTTCCTGTATACAGGAAAACATACTGTGATAACCAAAAGCTGTGCACAAAGTTAGCAGTAATATAATTGATTGATGTCTCCACCTGGAGATAGTTCTTGGTCCTTGGGTAGCAGAAAGTGAAGAGGTAAGAGTAGATACTCTAGTAGGAGAAGTCACAGACTGAGCCAGCTCCATCACGGGCAAAACCCACCCTATCATGGAAAACACTTTCAAAACCTGGTGCTTCACAGCAGCAGAATCCATCACTAATGACCCTCAGCATCTGTGACAAGCTGTCTTCTCATTATTGCCATCAGGAAGGTGGCAGGACACACATTCAACAATTCAGAAACCACTTTTTCCTCTTACTCATCATATAACTGAACTGTCCATGAACATTATCTCATTATAACTTTTTGTACACTATTTATAGTAATTTTATGTCCCTGCACTCTACTGCTGCTGCAACACTATCAAATAAGACAGTGAAAATAAACCTGATTCTGATGTAGACTAGGCGTAGGCTAGTCTGTCTGAAAGTGTAAGAGAGAAGGAATACAGAAAGTGTGTTCAGTAGTGACATCACACTGAAATGTGGTGAAAAATAGAGTTCGATTCTTTGGCGGAGGCTACCAGAATCGAAGATGGTGAGAACATCCCTGCTGACAGGCAAGGCAGAAGTATGGAAAATGGAACACATGGTTATATCTACAGGGGATGACTCAGCATCAAGGACCCTTATCATCTGGTCATTCCAACTTTACACACCTACCACTGGATAAAAGGTACAAAACCCTGAAGTCCCACATCAAGCTTAAGAGCAGTTACTTCTCTTCAACCAATCTGGCTTGTAAAACAACCGGGAAAAAAAAATAAATTTCACAGATAAACAACACAATGGCTACTTTGATCACTTTTCATTAAAATAAACTTTTTTAAAATTAGATTTTGTTCTTTCTTGTAAAAGCAGCATGCAACAGTGATTCCCAAACTTCTTAGTGTTACTGCCCAGTTGGCTCCCAGACCACTATTCTCTTTCCACCATTACATAAACATAAAATTATAATGAATTTAGATTTATGATGCATAGAAAAATAGCAACTGCATATTTAAAGCTGAGACAAATGATTGCAAAAATTATTCAAATACATTTAAAGCCAGAAATAAAATAATTTATTTAATTGCAGTAAAAAAACGATTTTCATCAACAATTTTGCAGGTACAGCAGGCAGTGAAGAAAGCTAATGGCATGTTGGTCTTCATAACAAGCGGAGTTGAGTATAAGAGCGAAGAGGTCCTTTTACAGTTGTACAGGGCCCTGGTGAGACCACACCTGGAGTATTGTGTACAGTTCTGGTCTCCAAATTTGAGGAAGGACATTCCTGCTATTGAGGGATTGCAGTGGAGGTTCACGAGGTTAATTCCTGGGATGGCGCAACTGTCATATGTTGAAAAATTGGAGCGACTGGGTTTGTATACACTGGAATTTCGAAGGATAAGAGGGGATCTTATTGAAACATATAAGATTATTAAGGGATTGGACATGCTAGAGGCAGGAAACATGTTCCCGATGTTGGGGGAGTCCAGAACCAGAGGCCACAATTTGAAAATAAGGGGTAGGTCATTTAGAACAGAGTTGAGGAAAAACTTTTTCACCCAGAGAGTTGTGGAACTGTGGAATGCTTTGCCTCAGAAAGCAGAGGAGGCCAATTCTCTGGATGCTTTCAAGAAAGAGTTAGATAGAGCTCTTCATGATAGTGGAGTCAAGGGATATGGGGAGAAGGCAGGCGCAGGGTATGGATTGTGGATGATCAGCCATGATCACAGTGAATGGCAGTGCTGGCTCAAAGGTCTGAATGGCCTACTCCTGCACCTATTGTCTATAATTTTAGAGTGTTCATCAGTAGTCCAACTATTCACTACTTCATTGCATTTTCACTTTTCAATGAGATGGATGGGCTTGGTGCATAACAAGCTGAATGACACTCAGGAGTTTTAGATCCCCACGCTCAGTAATTTGCTGCCTGTTTCATGCTTTGAAAGAAATTGGGCAACTCTTCTGAAACCATGCTCCACTAGATACAATTTTGGAAAGGCAATATATAGCATCTTGACTTTTTACCACAGTGCAGGGCAGCCAAAAGTCTTGATATGATTTTTTGAACCTTGGTTTCAGCTCAAAGTTATTTTGCAGCAAGTTCAGTTCTTCTTCCATCCTTCCTATTAATTCCTCAATACAAGTGGTGAGGAATAGATTTATTACCCAATCTGGAATTTAGATTGAGAGAAGATCCTGAAATCTCTCTGACACGTCGTTATGCAGGTGGGCACCGTATACTTGAGGATCATCATCTAGTATTCGTTCTTTCTCTTTCAATTCAGAGGGGCTCAGAAATTGGAAAAGGTCACGATGGCCAATGTTGCACTTAAATAGGATTAACCTGGACAGAAATGTGGAGACAAGCGATTTGACTTTGGTAAGATTCACATCATTTCTGTGCAACTGAAGATGAATTTCATTAAACTTGGTGAATAATTCTGACAAATAAACAACGTCATGCCTAATATTCTTGAGTTGATTACTGAATGAAGCATTTGAGTCTTCAGAGAATTTTATCAGTTTCAAAGAGAGCATAAAAGGATCTTAAGCAGTTTCCTTTTGAGACCTGACCTCTATGCAACAGCAAGTGTTCAAACTGTTCACTTCTCTCTGTACAAAGCTTTCAAAATAGTCAAGAATTGAGAGCATGGGACTGGCTTTTACTTAGCGCCGTGATGACAGTACTTAATGATTCATGCAGCAGATCACTTAGATTTTTTGCGACAAGACGCTTTCTGTGAATCATAAATATGTTAGGCTCAGCTTTTCTCAGGGAAGTAGTAACCCCACGGTGGCGTCCTGTCATTGATGTGTCCCATTTGTTGCACAAGGAAGAATGTTGGTGAGTGAAAAATTGCTCAACAACTCAAAATATTAACTACCCCTTCAAATCTGTTTCTAGTACCTTTGCAAATAATAACTCTTGAACCATAT
Source organism: Mobula birostris (assembly GCF_030028105.1). Lineage (NCBI taxonomy): Eukaryota > Metazoa > Chordata > Chondrichthyes > Myliobatiformes > Myliobatidae > Mobula > Mobula birostris. The sequence goes on from NC_092375.1 coordinate 158,067,371, forward strand.
TTTCATCTTTTATGAAGCAGACATAACCAAGAAGCAAACATTCCTTGCCTGGCAAAGTTGATTCATCCAACTGCAGAGCAAATTCTTTTGACCTAAGTACGTTGCACAATGTGTCTACCACATTCTCAGATGTTTTATCAATTTGTCTTTGAACAGAGATGTTGCTGAGCAGAATCATTAATTATTTGGTCTAGTGACTGATGCAAAACCATACTCAGAACCCCTTCAAATCATAAGGGGCTTTCCAGATTTACCAATGAGCGATGAAATGTGGTATGAAGCAGGCAAACCATCACTGCTTTGTTGTGAAATACTGATAAATATGTTCTGACATATTTTCCGTTTTCACAAAGTGACTGAAAATAAGCCAAGTTCTTGTTTGCTTTACCACAGTGTATTCTCTTCAATGTTCAAGCAGCATGGATGGCGGTTTCATTACCTCATTTGAAAAAACCTGTTCGCACAACAGACACATTGCCTGCATATTTCAGATACTCCACGTTAGACTTTCTATACTACTTGTTCGTTTGGTCTGCATTTTCGGTCATTATGGATTAACAACTATGGTCAATTGCCTGTTGTTTAAGTCCAACCTCCAGCCCTGTGATCAATAAAGTGGAGAGTTATAACATCATCATCGTTCAGGCAAAACATGACTCATTGCCTGAAGGCATATAAAGTGGGGCAGAGATATCTCGGTTCCATCGTGGGCTAGAGAAATGTGATCATGACCATTTGAAAGAGCAGATTCTGAACTTTACCCAAGTGGATGTCCTACACTAATTTACAGGAATCGTGCCACTGTGTGATTAGAGTATGGGAATTGTGCTAGCTAACACTACTACAGTAGTGGATGGCAATATTGTGCTGGCCTGGAAATAACATGATTTCATCAGTACAGATTTCTCATGATATGCCAAATACAGAAGTGTTGCAATGCTTTTCAACAATTATTATGCACCAAGCAAAATCTAAGAAAACAGTGGATTAGCAAGGAATGGGGTGATTACGTGATCATAATAAGCAAATATGAGGCACTGAGAATCAAGTGCTTATAGTAAGTATTTATTAACGAGCACCCCCTACTGCCCACTTTATCTTTATATTGCCCACTATGGAAACCACTGGTTCACAATTCATGTTTAATTTATGCTTTTCTTGTGAATGTTGCTTATACAATGCTATTGTGCTATGTGTCTGTGATGCTGCTACAAGCAATTTTTTCATTGCACCTGTGCATAATGCACTTGTGCCTATGACAACCTTGATTCTGACTTTAACTTTGAGATCTGCAGAAATTGAGAGAAACACTCAGCAGCTTTTGCCAGCTTCACTGAGAAAAGCCCTGTAAAGATGACGCTTCATCAGAAGTGACCAGAGGATCAGATGCTTTTCCTGTCTTATATTGGGCTTCACTGGAACGGAGTAGGAGTTGAAAGACAGGAAGTCAGAGTGGAAATAGCATGGAGAATCAGAGTGGCAGCCAACTGGGCAAAAACAGTGGCTGTACGGCTCGATCAGCTGCTGCCTCACAGCTACAACTGTTGAAGCCTTACCCTGACCTCTGGTGCTATTTGCGTAGAATTGGTCCTTACAGTGGCACTGGTTTCCTCTGGCTGTTTTGCTACTCTCCCATTTTACAAAGACATGTCGCTTTAGCAGGTTAATTAGCTTCTGTATACTGCCTATACTGAGTATGTGAGAAGAATTGGGGATGGAGGGGGGGTGAGTAGTGAGAGAAATAATTGATTAGAATGAGAGAATTTTAAAAAATAGAGAATAGTGAAGGCTTAGTGTAACACGACCAGATTCAAGGAAAGCTACATCCTTAAATCATTCATTCTGTTCTTGAACCGAAAAGAAAAGCCTTAATCACTATTGTTTAGTAATAATACGACCACTTTTATCTGTTTCACTAACATTGATATTTTTCATTGTTCAAATTGTTCTTCTTGGAAAAATTGTGTATAATTTGTTTTTCTTATAAATGCTACTTTTATGATCCTTGCATCAACATCACAGGCGCATAAGCAAGTTTACCAATGCACCCATACGTAAGAGTTACTGGTGCATATAAAAATAAACTCGACTTTTGACTTGTTTTGACATGCAAATGTCAACCTTAGCGGGCAGTAAAACATTCTGGAACCACTGGTGCGGAAGAGTGTTATTGTTGAGACTGAGTATAGAGCAGAGCTAGGAAAACAGGGAAGCATCCAGAACACACGAATTAAGAGGGTGAGCAGTAAAGAGCTACTAGATTCTATGAACCTGCTTCTATTTAATTAGATCTTGGCTGATTTCAGTGTGTCCTTAACTCCACACACAGCAACCTGACCCGAACGGTTACAAAGTATTTACACTTGCCTTAAAATCTTTCAAAGGCTCTTTCTTAGACAGTCCTAAACAGTCATCGTCCTTTGACAAAGAAGATCACTGTATTAAATGAATAACCTTTACTTATTAAAATAATGATCACCAAGTTCTAGATTTCAGCAAGAGGAAACATCATCTTCAGCTGGTCAAAAGCCCTCAAGATTTCATGCCTCATCAATCACTTGCCCTCTCTAGCTCTCTTCTTAACTCCAACAGATACAAGACTAACTTGTACAACTTATCTCCATAAGACAGTACCCTCTCTCCACATCCACCCCTGGTATTAGACTAGTAAATTATCTCTGAACTACTTCCAATGCCTACCTTCCTTCCTTACTTAGTAGACCAGTTGTACAACTGTAGACAACATGTGATCTTACCAGAGCCCAAGAACATACAAGAATGATCTCCATACTTTGGTCTTCAATTCCACTTTCATTCAATGATTCAGTTAACACTCCTAATTATTTTCTGCACCTGAACCCTCTATGTAATAGCAAGGGAGGAAACTTAATTAAGATACTGCGAAGATATGTGGGTAATGAATATTGATTGCTAATCCTTGTCCCAAGATCGAGATAATGAAGTCACGAAAGAGTCCAAAATGGATCACATAAAAGTGAGATAGAAGTGAGAATTGAAAGCTTCATCACCTCCATTGTCATGTTATGTGCAAGTGCAGAGAACAGAACCAATACAATCAATATAAATGAATGTTCTGTGTATGTTTCAAGTGAACAAGGCATTATTAGCAGTGAAGATGATATTGCTAAAAAAAAAATGTGCAAACCCTACCCCGCGGTAAATGTAAAAAGGGTGCCTATGTGACCCTCAATATAAAGGATCCCACCTTACCCCCATTGCTTGCTCTTGCCTTCAATTCTTAACAATCCTGCAGTACTTAGAACATTACCATTCCTGGCTATCAGCAACAAAGGAAGAAGGAAAATTGTACTTATTCAATTTCTAATAAATAACTGATTAACAGCAATCTTTTAACGTTTGGGTAATGATGTTCATGAGGCTTAAAGTCATTCAGAAACTTAAAATAAGTATTTTTCAACTTGGAGGGGAAAAATTAGATAATTGGAGGAGGGCTGAAAACAAATTGATAAAAGGCAGGGAAAAATGTATTGAAAACTGCTTTGGCTTATCATGAAGTAATCTACTTGAAATGGAGGGAAATGCTGAAATTTGCTTGCATTTGATTAACAATATTGATCACTGTTTTCCAGCTGACATAAAACTAATGGGATAAAAAAATCCCTTTATAAATTCACAGTGCAAAATTTTTAGCATATGTTGTAAGCAAGGGTAAGGCAACAAAATACATTCAAGATATGCTTCAAAAGGAACAGAAAAATACCAAATGTGATCAAAGATAAAGCCATAAAAATGGACCAAGGAATGAATGTGGAGGAGATTTCCTCTTGTGCACGAAAGGTTAACTAGTTGTTGAGATGGTCATGAATGGACAAATGAAATCATAAAGAGCAAATGGCTTTAAAAACTTGATCAATGCAGAGCCAGAATGCAGAACATCTCATGCAAACTTTTGTTTTATAAACAAGGATTTGGGAGATGGTTGATAAAGACTAAGAACAACAGCAGAGACTTAACAGATTAAAAGGTCTGCATTCAAAGTACTAATATTCGAGGTTTGATGAAACAGTAAGAAGGGGGGGAAGAAAAGCAGACCTGAACTGATGGACAGAATGACATTTAAAAAAAAAACACAGGTTCCTTGAATGATCAAACTAAAATGTTACAATAAGGCAGACAACCAAATAGTCTGTTCTATAAACTCTTTAGATGGATAGGGAAAGTACTAAAATAAATATATATTAAAAAACAATTAACATAGAACAGCACAGGAACAGGCCCGTCAGCCCGTGACATGGTACCAAACTAATCAAGCTAATGACATTTAATCCCAACTGTCAAGACTGCCCAACTCATCACCAGCACCAGCCTACTCACCATCAAGGACAAGAGCGAGCCTGTAACATCATGAAGGATCCCACTTACCCTACTCATGGTATGCTTGTCCCACTGCCACCACAGAGGAGGCAATGTAGCATCGATGCCAGGATCACCAGACCCAAAACCAGTTACTTTCCCCAAACTGTAAGAGTGATCAACACCTCCACCCACTAACCCACCCCTTCATACCCACCATCACTACTACATTATCATTCCTCGTGAGTCACCTTATGTGCAGACACTCCTGTGCCTAGCGTCACTTTATGGACATAAATCAATTTATATAAACTATTCTCTGTATTTATTTTGTAGGTTTTTACAAACAAAATGGCAGAGGTGTTTTATTTTCCAGAAAAGCTATCACAACTCATCTATTGAACACCAAGAACTGAACACAAAACTCGCAATTACCTCATCACATCACACCCGCCTCGTAAAGCAAACCCCAACCCAATGTCTGTGGCTGTGAATTCTGTACTTTTCCACGAATTACATTACCCTACAATACTCAGTGTTTTTTTTTAAGTATTGTGCTCTTTATCGTATTGTGCACTTTTTTGTGCTGCATCAGATCCGAAGTAACAATTATTTCATTCTCCTTTACACTTGTGGCGTGGAAATGACATTAAACAATCTTGAATCTTGATATGAACTCAGCAGATGAACCCCCACAGTAGTCCATTAAGAGTTTTTGCTTTGCACATGCTATTTTAGTATCCATATATTTTTAAAGAATGGTTTTGCGACAAGATTTAAAGGTGTCTGGTTTTTTTTTTAAGAAGTTTGTCAGTCACAGACTTTCTTTCATTGCCTCAGAGTCTCAGACATCCCACCCTGCAAAAACTCATTTCAGGGAGGTAGCACCATCAGTTTGCGGGAGACCACAGGAACTTCTGGGAGAAGTGGGATGTCTGCAACAGAGTAGCTCCTTAACAGCTAGCCAGCTAGTTTAAATAACGTTAGCTATGCTAATGAACGAATGACACCTGTTAAACTCACCTCAACATGCCTTTTACAGTTTTAACCCACCATAGGCAATAGAAAAGTCATTGCTGCAAACAGGCAGCGAGCAACACTGTCATCATTTTTGACCCCTATTAGGCAGGGGTACACTTTAGGGTAGTCTGGGGTGATGTACGTTTTATATTTTCTTTTTTTTGGAACACTCTGCCATGGCGCGCGCTCGTTCTCTCTCTCTCTCTCTCTCGTGGTCGCTCTCACGCTCGCTCTCTCTCTCTCTCTCTCTCTCGCTCACTCCCAAATTATCGATTTCCAGGATATTGTATATAACTTGCGGGCATCAGGGAGCCACTATTAATATGCGGGAGACTCCCGGAACTTCCGGGAGAGGTAGGATGTCTGGAGTCTAAATCCTGGAATTTCCCAACAAATGATACTGGAAAAATCTTAACTAGGAGGCCAATTCACCATCATATTTTCAAGGCCATCTTGAGCTTGACAGTTAATGTTGGTCTTATCATCAATGTAGATATCTCAAAAGAACAAATTTAATTAGCTATAATTCAGAGAATATTTTAAATGCCAAAGTAAATGTTTTGATTTAAAACAAAAACTACATAATCTTTAGCAAAAAGGCAGTATAATTTTCAAAGTCTATGTCAAAATTGTATAGAGTTGTGTAGAAAGCCAAAGATCAAAAATACTAATGAGGGGGATATAGGGAGCTGAATGTCACCCTTGTAGCAGAACAGAATACTCATTCACAAATATTTATCAGTTTATTCAAACAAAGCAGCAAATACAGTTGTTTGAAATCTTTTTTATCCGGTGAATAAAACAGAGTGCAAAAATATTTACTGAAGAAGCAATGTTGAAGAATGTGAATATCAGAAAGTGTTCTGGAAAGAACAGAAGATGATAAATGGTAAAATTTTTGGATCACTACTGGCTGACCAGAAATGAGAAAAACAAGGATTCTTCCAGGGACATTCAATAATCAACCATTAAGAACCAAGGGAAATCTATCAGAAAATGTAATGTGCCATTGCTGATGGAAGCTAAACACTACAGGAAAAGTGATGTACATTTATAACTTGTTCACAAGATATGTGGATCACATATTTTAAAAGTGATCATATTACTATTTCACTAAATAGATTTCCTTCGAGAGTTAAAAGATTGTTTGCTATATTACTGAAAAAATAAAATTAGCAAGATTATTCTGACACCCCTTTATAGTTTAGAGTCAAGTGAACCTGGAACATGCACTAATCTGATCAATAATTATTACAATCCTATATTCCTCATGTGAATCAATAATACAATTTTCTTGCAAGTTGATAAAACATTGACAAATAGCAAGCACTGCACAAGAAATTCAAGTTGAAACCTTACAGACCAAAGTGGCCTCCACATTGAAGATCTGTGAAGGCTCAAACATGCAATTCAACAAAGGCATCAACGTGACCACCAATGATTTTGCCACTCGTCTTTCACTGTAATTTAGGTCTTGCACCACTTCAAAAAGAAAACACATTTTACAATACCATTCAGAATCCCTGTCTCTTAACACTGCCGGAGTAAAAATATTAATTATTTATTTAGCAGGTCCCTAACTAGTTGTACAGGTCTTAGTATTCTTCTAAAGCTTCAACATCACAAGAAAATGATATTAGGAACTTTTTGATGTATTTGCAATACATAAAAGTCAGAATGCATGAGAAGGAAAGGAAAGCAATCTTTAAATATTCTAGCTACAGGGACAGTAGTGGCGCACAATTATTATCAGCCTGAACTGGAAAGAAATGGTGGGAGCAAGCAAAGAGTACAATTCCTCACAAACTTCTCTACCAGTGGATTACAAATCATTCCCAATGTCCACAATTCAGGAAGACTGACCCCCTTTCAGGTAGCATGAACCACACCGCAACTGACTGTAATATGGCTTGCTTCTGTGAGGTGGCCCATATCACATCCCAATGGATACCAAGTTTAGCAAAATGCACAAGAAATTCAATACTGTTTAAGTATCAAATTTTTGATTAATATTCTCTACGCAGAAATGTAGTAACTTCGCACACACAAAATTTCCAGACTCCATATCCTCATAAAATCTTATTGGAAGGCTTTTCAGAGGATCATCACCTTGTCGCATTGGAGAGACTTGTGAGCTCCTGAGATGCCAAGAGCGATGCCGTCTGAAGTTTAGCCATCTGGCGCTTAGCTCTTCATAGAAGCAACTATGGCGGTAAGGCCAAGGGAGAAGTTGCATAGAAAGAACGATCCAAGACCCCAAAGGTGGAGCTGGCAGAAGATGATCACACACCACAATGGCAGTGAAGGCAGAGGAAGGCTGCAACAGTGAAGGGTCCCCAGTCGTCTTGCATTCCACACCACTGGATCCTGACCTCGATCTGTCAAGGACCATGTGCTGACTGCCTGTGCACCAGCCTCCCCATGTTAAAGTCATGTACAGGCGTTCAAATCCACCCTAACATCTCAGTTATGTAGATCCCTGATCAGCCTCTAAGGCCACCCTAGGACCCACCAATACATAACCCCTTAGGAGAATGTCATACTTGACTCGAGTGATCATACTACCACTATTTGGAAGGAAAATTTCACCCTTCTACATTAATGAAGATAAACCAGAAATGCTGGAAACATTCAGGACTATCAGTGGAAAGTGTTTCAGGCTAGGTTCTAATGAAGGGCCTATATTCTGAAATCATTCCAACATCAACAGTTTTTTACTTTACACTGAGATGTGTTTCCATTTGTCAAGTAAATGAATCTGTAACTAATTTTCTGATGGCCCACACAAATTCAAAACTTAACTTTTGGTCCTGTAAAAACAAATCCATTTTAAAATTTTAATCATATTTTATGTCATTTAATATGGATTGTCTATGGATTCGGAACCAAACTTGAAAATTTAAAGAAAAAAATTCTCATTGGCAGTCTTACTGATGTCTAAATGGATACTGCACAAAAAAAAAGTTATTCCACAATTTATAAACTAATTGCACCCTCTTTCATTGCTCATCTTAGTTCAGCTATTAGACTGCTTTACAATGAAATACTTGTAATACAACAGCTAATTATATTGAATTATACAACTTTAACAATCATGACAAGTTTCCACCACAATGACTTCAAACAATGAGACATAGAAATTCATTCCTCATTGCAGGATCTATGCATTTCATATCAGAGTCAATGTGCTATATACTGTAGGTTTTCATAATTGAAATCTGGCACTATTATATTGCGTGTTCCGCACAACCGATGAGGGATCAATTTCTGGGTATTCATTATGACTATTAGACAGAGGAGCATCCATGGCCCATCGGGTCTGCTCTGCCATTTCATCATAGTTGTTCTAATTTTCCTCTCAACCCCAATCTCCTGCCTTCTCCCTGTATCATGTCCTGACCATTCAAGAATCTGTCAATCTATGCCTTAAATATACATAGGTAATTTATTTTAAGTCAATGAATTACTTTATGCAGAAATTAAAGAGTGTCAGAAACTGTTAAAGATTTTAACTGTTTTATCTGCCTACAATGAAGAAAGCTAACCTTAGATAGCATAGCTAGTTAAGAAAATAAACTGGAGCTAAAATCAGCCATTAATAATAATTAATATAGACATGTTGGGGTGTGAAAGGAACCAGCTTAAAAATATACCAGTCTAAGAAATTTCAACACTGTATTATGAATAGCTAGAAGGAAGGGCAGGAAACGAAGACAGAAAACATCTGTAAAAATCAAAAGGCAAACCGTCTCCAAGATGATCAGACATTTTGAGATGCAGATCTAGGCTGCATTGTCAGAAGCTGGTAGCAACAGCAAAGAAAAATGTTCAAGCTGAGCACCAGCCGCTTGGTTATCCATCTTCAGAATCCAGGATAAAGCAGATTAGAGGAAAGTCACATGTTAATTAAGTTTCTTCAGCCAGCATTTGACATTTGTTTTGGAAGATGAGGCAAGTCAAGTGAAAGTCAAGATTCATTTCCAATAAATGACCTTGGATGTAAGAAACTTATTTCGGTGAGACAGAACACAGATATATTATAATTGATTGCTTCCCAAAAACTTTATAGGGAAGAATGCGTCCCACCAGCTTGTGAGAAAGACCAACCAATCAGGAATACATTTCTTTAACTTTATTATGATAATGCACTATCGGCCCTTAAATAATTTATCTTTTTACTGAGCCAAGACAAATTATGCAGCTCATTTAATGTGCTATAAAAAATGGAAATTCTTTTTGAAATGCTACATATTTCAAACTTGAAAGCAATTGGTTAGAGAAAGGAATACCGCATTAGCTTGCAACAATGATATTTCAATCCATAACTCAACATATCCTGCCATGAAGATGTTTAGGTCTACCTTAATAACATCATTTTTGAAAGCCTCACCTAGATGTATGAGAAACAATCTTCTATTTTATTTTAAAGCCACCCACTCTTCAGCTGAAGCAAGGAAAATTCACAATCTCTCTCATTTTGGATAGATCAGTTGCCCATCATTTGATTATCAGCAGCTGTAATAAATTTAAGAAAACAATTCAGTAATCTACACATCATCAGTACAATACAGTGGGAAACATCTAACAAAACATCACAAAGTCTGTGGTTGCATTTAATATGTTACAAATTTCAGCTATTAAGCAAGCATTCTGTACTATAGTGTAAACAAATCTAGGTTTCCTTTTGCAGTAATGCAACACCAATAAATTTATTTTACAGAGGTCAGCATTTTTAAAGGGTATTTCAATACATGGTGTCTAAAATAGCTGTCATTTTCCCTCTTATTAGATTGCAAAAATTAAACAGCTGACTGAGCAGCAGCACCAATGAAAAGTTCCACACTTACAACTATATGCTGTTCAAATCTCCTGCTTTAAAATATTACAAACATCTCCAGTTCCACTCCTTTTCCCCATGGAACTGCTAGAAAAACACAGAAAAATATTGCCTCATGCATTTTTCGGCCTACTCCAATATTAATTTTTATTTATTATTACTTGGAAACATACGAACTATAAATTTATTTTGAAAAAAAATGATGAAAAGTGAGGAAAAGTGCTTATGTATTAGAAAACTATGTCTAGGTGTTGGATATTGTCACTGCCAGGCACTTGTGTGGAGTGAAGGCTACTTACCACCTATCAGCCCAGGTTGGGACATTGTCAAGGTCTTGCTGCATTTAGATGTGGAACAGTTCATTACAAAGAGTCACAAATGATGCTGAACATTGCACAGTGACAATCTGTACTTCTGGCCTTGTGAATGCAGAAAGCACATTGATGAATCAGCCAAGAAGGTTGGGCCAAGGACACCACCAAGAGAAACTCCTGCTGAGATTTCCTGTGGTAGATATATTTGATCCCCAACCACAATTATCTTTGTGTACAAGGTTGTGTTTCCACTAATTCTCACTGATTTTGGCTTTTCCAGGGCTATATTCAATCCAATGCTGCCTCGATGTCAAGAGCAGTTACTTTCACTTCACAAGATTTAGCATTTTTATCCATATGTGCATTACATTTCTGATATAATACCAAGCCTCCAAAGTCTGAGCAAATTGGTTATGTCACATGTTTTGCAATAAGCCATATGCCCCTAACTAGGAATACTTCAGGCTGTCTAGACCCCTCACTTTAACAATTGACTGATTTTTACAAAATCAACTATAAATTCTGCCTAATAAAAGGATCAGAAGGGTAATTTTTTTTTTCCCACACAAAGAGTAGTTGGTATCTAGGACATAGAAATCTACAGCACATTACAGGCCTTTCGGCCCACAATGTTGCACCGACCATGTAACCTACTCCATAACCTGCCTAGAATTACCCTACCACAGAGCCCTTTATATTTCTAAGCTCCATGTACCTATCTAAGAGTCTCTTAAAAGACTCCATTGTATCCGCCTCCATCACCAGCAGTGCATTCCACGCACCGACCACTGTATGTGTGAAGAACTTACCCTTGACATCCCCTATGTACTTACTGACATGCACCTTAAAACTCTGCCCCTTAGTGTTAGCCATTTCAGCCCTGGGAAAAAGCCTCTGGCTGTCCACACGATCAATGCCTCTCATCATCTTATACACCTCTATCAGGTCACCTCTCATTCTCAGTCACTCCAAGCAGAAAAGGCCAAGTTCACTCAACCTATTCTCATAAGGCACGCTCTCCAATCCAGGCAACATCCTTGTAAATCTCTTCTGCACTCTAGTGGAAGCAGGAACAGTAACAACATTTAAAAGTCATGTGGGCAGGTACTTGAATGAGCCAGGCATTGAAGTGTATAGCATTAATGCGGGCATGTGGGATTAATATAGATGGGCAGGAAGGTTTCAAGGATGCAACAGGCCAAAGGACCTCTTTCTATGCCGTACAACTCAAGGACCCTAAGGTAAGCTTAGGTCATGGCGCAGCTTACGACAGAAACTTAATTTATAAATCTCAATGCAAGCATTTGTGAGAAGCAATTGGATTGATTTAGTGCATCTACTGTTGCTCTCCCAGCTCACTCAAGTTTTACCATATCTGTTCGGTCTCACATTTGGGATTTTCCTTTCCGGTACATTGATATTTTAAGTTTAATGGCAGCCCTTGCAACATACAGAAAGAAAAAGCATATATCATCGCACATTTGACATTTTCACCAATCTTAATATTCTGAAAACTGGAATACCTTATAGGAGAGAGATCATTCCCAGGCAAGATTGAAAAATATTCAACAAAAAATAACTTAAAACTAGACTATACATCATTTCACACCATGTAGAGCTACCCAATTGGATAACATTCACATATTACAGTACCATCATTCTAATGGATCCCAAATAAAGAGGCAAAGCATATATCATCGACTCATGCAGCACAGAAACAGACCCCTGGCCCACCTCATTTATACCGTTCGCACATTTTTACACAGCAACATCTCAGAACCCAGCAGTTTTGTAGCGCTTATTTTAGTACGTTTGAAAGGTACAGTGAGATTAAAAATAAAAGCTTTTATATCTTGTGATAAGGTGAATGTACTTAAAGGGTGCAGCCTAATGAGTCAAATCAGGCTTTCCGCTGTTTTGAAGGTGTCAGAATTGGACAGCATAACCAAACAAAAACAAGTAAACATACAAGATAAGGGAATACAATCATTAAGCATTAAACTATCAAATCAAGCAAATTCAGGTACAAGAGTTAGTAAGGTAAATAAAATCATACATCAGGGAGAGTGACAATGCTGCTTTGTAGTCTATTGACTAAGTCTCTGAATATATTGAACAGCAACTTCTAACAGTTCAGAATTACAATTTTTGGAATATTGGAAGATACGTTTTCTTCATACTGCAGATGTTAACTACAGAGACCATTAAATAACTACTAACGTAATCCTTGATCCTGAGGGATTGTCCACTTCCACTCCAGATTTATGGGTTGAAGTAGCTAATAAGGCCAATGTGGGAACTATAGCTTCTTCCAGAGACGGGACAGGAGGCACCCAAGGGGCATGCAGATGAGTATCTGTAGTGGTGTATTTGGCACGTGAATTCAAAGGCCCTTAGTGCTATCCCAAATGCTTCTCCTTTTTGAAGAGTTACTGGCCAGAGTTTTCCAGGAGTCAGAGAGCATACTGAATATCTAAGGAGTCTTTGAGAACATTCTTGAATCGTTTCTTCCATTCATTACGAGAGAGAATTAATACTTTGACAAATATGCTCTTAATGTATACAATACACAAAGGATCTAAATTAATAATCAAACAAAGCATGATTGATTCTCCTCAATCAATATTAAAATAAGATTAGGTTGATTTTTACTTTGGAAATTTTGCGCTATAAAAGAAGACTTTTATAAGACTTATAAGACTTAACTCTTGAAGCCAGTTCAGAGGTGTGAAGTTCTCCAACTTTGTCTAAGACCAGCTTTAAAATTTGATCAACACACAGGGTTTCTCAACCAGGGTTCTATGGAACCCTAGGTAACGTGAAAGGTTGCTAGGGGTCCCACGAGAGATCGTGATAAAAAACATCAACTTTTGAACTTGGCGCAATACCCAGTATGGCAGTAGGGCTGCGTTTATCTGGTTGAGTCTGTTATCAGGTTTTGATGCAAGAGAGGGGAGGACAGCAGGCTGATCATTAGTGAGCGCTGTATTGCATGGAGGAGAGGATAGTAGGCTGATAATTAGGGAACACTGTATTGCACGGGGTGGGGGGATTACAGTAGGCTGTTTTCCAAGCAATGAATGGACTCGCCCAACTTGGTCTGTACCGTCAGCCTCCACCTCCTGAACTTATCTCCTCCCCGCCCCAAAACTTCCCCTTACGCGCCACCGAATGACCTTCGGGAGTGAACAAACTACCAAAGAAGTAGAAAATTGGAGGGAAACTTTCATTCTAAAGACAGTCCTATGAGGTGATTTTTGAAGAGGATATGTGAGATGGAAGAGGAGGATTCTAGACTTAGGCCTATGGAAGAGGAGGATTCTAGACTTAGGCCTATGGAAAATTCTAATCAGGTTAAGATAAAGAATTACAATCTTCTGAGTCATTTCATTGCACTATTGACACAAAAAAAATCTATCTTTTTTTACATAACTGTAGAAGTTTATTTACACAGCAAATGCACAAAGTACAAACATTAAGTATTTCCAAGACAGTGAATAAATTCAAATTAAAATATGATTGCTACTGTCTATAAAACAGTCAATTCCCTGGGGAGCCCACCGTTCATGAGAATCTCCCACTGTATCCATTGTGACTGCATGCACCCTCTCCAAGGACAACCAAGCACAAAAATATCCTTGGTAGAGGGGCAAGCAGTTGGCCCTGGCAGAGCCCTCAACTTTCCACTGCCTAGACCCATGAATGGCCATCTTGGCCAGGCCCGGGAGCAAGCTCACAAATAGATATTCCTGGTGACCTGCCCCCTTCTGTATACACGTAGCGCATGGCTAAAGTGCAACCAGAACCTGAGCAGCAGCACCTTCAGATACTCAAACAGGGGTTGCAACCTCTCACACTCCATACAAGAATGGTACACTGACTCCTCCCGGCCACAGAACTGACAGGTGGATGGATGTCAGTGAACCTGCTTAAAAACCTGTTGCATGCAACACTTTCATCAGATGGTGGTGCAGCTGAAACCATTCCACTTCCCTGATCCCCTCGACACCTACCATGATAGGATGGAGACAACTTCCCTTCTCAGCTACAGCATTGTACCCCACCGGTGCAGGAGCACCCTGTCTGGATGAGACCAGAACCCATACCCTCAACAGCTTTTGGTAAAAGTGAGGCAGTTCCCTCACTGGAAGTCCCCTCTGCTGGTAGCAGCAGAGATACAGAGGAGCAGATTGGGAGGCAGATTTTGGAAAGCTGCAAAAATAACAGTGTTGTTATCATGGGTGACTTTAACTTCCCTAATATTGATTGGCACTTGATTAGTTCCAAGAGTTTAGATGGGGCTGAGTTTATTAAGTGTGTCCAGGATGGATTCCTGTCACAGTATGAGGACAGGCCGACCAGGGAGAATGCCATATTAGATCTAGTACTTAGTAGTGAACTGGGTCAGGTCACAGATCTCTCAGTGGGTGAGCATCTGGGGGACAGTGACCACCGCTCCCTGGCCTTTAGCATTATCATGGAAAAGGATAGATTCAGAGAGGACAGGAAAATTTTTCAATGGGGAAAGGCAAATTATGAGGCTATAAGGCTAGAACTTGCGGGTGTGAATTGGGATGATGTTTTTGCAGGGAAATGTACTATGGACGTGTGGTCGATGTTTAGAGATCTCTTGCAGGATGTTAGGGATAAATTTGTCCCGGTGAGGAAGATAAAGAATGGTAGGGTGAAGGAACCATGGGTGACAAGTGAGGTGGAAAATCTAGTCATGTGGAAGAAGGCAGCATACATGAGGTTTAGGAAGCAAGGATCAGATGGGTCTATTGAGGAATATGGGGAAGCAAGAAAGGAGTTTAAGAAGGGGCTAAGAAGAGCAAGAAGGGGGCATGAGAAGGCCTTGGCGAGCAGGGTAAAGGAAAACCCCAAGGCATTCTTCAATTATGTGAAGAAAAAAAGGATGACAGGAGTGAAGGTAGGACCGACTAGAGATAAACGTGGGAAGATGTGCCTGGAGGCTGTGGAAGTGAGCGAGGTCCTCAATGAATACTTCTCTTCGGTATTCACCAATGAGAGGGAACTTGATGATGGTGAGGACAACATGAGTGAGGTTGATGTTCTGGAGCATGTTGATATTAAGGGAGAGGAGGTGTTGGAGTTTTTAAAATACATTAGGACGGATAAGTCACTGGGGCCTGACAGAATATTCCCCAGGCTGCTCCACGAGGCGAGAGAAGAGATTGCTGAGCCTCTGGCTAGGATCTTCATGTCCTCGTTGTCCACGGGAATGGTACCGGAGGATTGGAGGGAGGCAATTGCTGTCCCCTTGTTCAAAAAAGGTAGTAGGGATAGTCCAGATAATTATAGACCAGTGAGCCTTACGTCTGTGGTAGGAAAGCTGTTGGAAAAGATTCTTAGAGATAGGATCAATAGGCAATTAGAGAATCATGGTCTGATCAGGGACAGTCAGCATGGCTTTGTGAAGGGCAGATCGTGTCTAACAAGCCTGATAGAGTTCTTTGAGGAGGTGACCAGGCATATAGATGAGGGTAGTGCAGTGGATGTGATCTATATGGATTTTAGTAAGGCATTTGACAAGGTTCCACACGGTAGGCTTATCCAGAAAGTCAGAAGGCATCGGATCCAGAGAAGTTTGGCCAGGTGGATTCAGAATTGGCTTACCTGCAGAAGGCAGAGGGTCATGGTGGAGGGAGTACATTCAGATTGGAGGATTGAGACTAGTGGTGTCCCACTAGGATCTGTTCTGGGACCTCTACTTTTCGTGATTTTTATTAACGACCTGGATGTGGGGGTAGAAGGGTGGGTTGGCAAGTTTGCAGACGACACAAAGGTTGGTGGTGTTGTAGGTAGTGTAGAGGATTGTCAAAGATTGCAGAGAGACATTGATAGGATGCAGGAGTGGGCTGAGAAGTGGCAGGTGGAGTTCAACCCGGAGAAGTGTAAGGTGGTACACTTTGGAAGGACAAACTCCAAGGCAGAGTACAAAGTAAATGGCAGGATACTTGGTAGTGTGCAGGAGCAGAGGGATCTGGGGGTACATGTCCACAGATCCCTGAAAGTTGTCTCACTGGTAGATAGGGTAGTTAAGAAAGCTTATGCGGTGTTAGCTTTCATAAGTCGAGGGATAGAGTTTAAGAGTCGCGATGTAATGATGCAGCTCTATAAAACTCTGGTTAGGCCACACTTGGAGTACTGTGTCCAGTTCTGGTCACCTCACTATAGGAAGGATGTGGAAGCATTGGAAAGGGTACAGAGGAGATTTACCAGGATGCTGCCTGGTTTAGAAAGTATGCATTATGATCAGCGATTAAGAGAGCTAGGGCTTTACTCTTTGGAGAGAAGGAGGATGAGAGGAGACATGATAGAGGTGTACAAGATAATAAGAGGAATAGACAGAGTGGATAGCCAGCGCCTCTTCCCCAGGGCACCACTGCTCAATACAAGAGGACATGGCTTTAAGGTAAGGGGTGGGAAGTTCAAGGGGGATATTAGAGGAAGGTTTTTTACTCAGAGAGTGGTTGGTGCGTGGAATGCACTGCCTGAGTCAGTGGTGGAGGCAGATACACTAGTGAAGTTTAAGAGACTACTAGACAGGTATATGGAGGAACTTAAGGTGGGGGCTTATATGGGAGGCAGGGTTTGAGGGTCGGCACAACATTGTGGGCCGAAGGGCCTGTACTGTGCCGCACTATTGTATGTTCTACGTTCAAAGTGGCTTGGCCACTGGAAGCTGTGTGCCCTCCTGCAGGCAGTGTTCCTGCTGGAGAAAGTGTGTCACCAGTGCATGCCAATTCAGAGGGTGGTCACTATACAGGTATCTCTGCAGGACCCTGAGGCAGGGAGCCACCAGTTGGGTTTGCACACAAAACAATGACTACCGCCCTCCGCGATCAGAAGATTCAGGACCGTAGCAGACCACCAGCCTCTTCTGGGTCCTGGAGACAAAAGCAGTTGGTGGGACTAAACTGAAGCTACGTATCAATGGGTTTTACACGGACTGGTAATCCAAGTTGTTCTATTCCATTGTGCCTAGTCTATAGCAAACGACTTACAAATATATCAATGGCTCCAGCAAAATTGAAAAGACACTCAACTACAAATCACAGCCATACGATACAGGAAAGTGTTGATTATTGGAATCTCAAAACAAACAGATTAAAGATTTCAAAATGAAGTCAGTAAAAAAGTTCAGGAAGCAAGTTATTTGGTAGGTTTAAGACCAGTTCACTCTAGAATGTTTAAAGACTGTGTAATAGCCTGAACAAAAAGCATACCGATCTCCTGCTACATACAGAAATCCAGTGGCTTAGCAGAGGAAGAGTTCTCAACAGAGTGTTTGAGCTGAAAGGTGAATTGCAGGAGTACATTCAAGAAAACAGGCGGCCAGATTTTGCTGAGTGCTTTGAAGATGAAGAATGGCTGCAGAAACTAGCCTACTTAACAGTCATTTTTCATCATATGAAACAAGTCTCTGCAAGGCCCTGCAGAAAATGTTTTGACTTCAAGTGACAAGATTCTTGGATTAAAAGGAAACTGAATCTTCAGAAAAATCACGTTGCAAAAAAAAAATCTTGAAATGTTTCCACTGCTGCTTGGGCTTGAGTGTGAGGAAAGATATCAGAAAATCTCAAGTCTTATTGAAAACCACCTAGAACAACTGCAGAACAAAATTGAACAGTATTCTTCCACCCTTTCAACACAAGTGTATGACTGGGTGAGGGATCTTTTCTCTGAATCTTCTGCTCAGCCTGAGAACTTAGACTTTGAGAGAGGAGGAAGAACTTTGTGAGCTGCAGTTCGATCGTTCACTCAAGATGAGATTTACTGACCTGCCCCTGGACAAATGCTGGATTTCTGTGGAAGAAGAGTATCTTGACATTCATAAGAATACAATGAACATTTTGCTGTAGCTTTCAACTTCTTACATGTATGAGCAAGCTTCTTCTTGTTTAACAAGCATCAAGAGCAAGGGTAGAAATCATCTTATTTCAGTTGAAGATGAAATCTGTGTGTGCCTACCTCAAGTTCAACCCAGAAATGAGAAATTTATTGTTTGCCTTATGAGATTTAAAAATTTATGAAAGGGAAAGAAAGAGGTTAATTTCAAGAAAGATAAGCTATGTTCAACTATTTTTTTTTGCCCAAGGAAGGTTGGCTAAAAATTCATTCTCTACTCAAAACAGCATTGACAATTATTTTTGGATTATTATATCTACAACTTGCTGAACACATTAATGTACCATGAGCTGTAGATATAATAATTTTACGCAGGGGTTCGCTGAGACCTGAAGATTATTTACAGGGTTCCTCCAGGGCAAAAAGGTTGAGAAAGGCTGGTGTAGATGATTGCTACACCACTTTCAGTTAATACATAATATAGAAAATTTGAGTAATAGCTGAACCATCTGATTTCACTCTACTTGACTAACCTCACTGCCTCTGCAGTGACTCAAGAGGCCGGAATGAAGGCAACATCTTGAATCTCAAACTGAGCAGTGACAAGAACATTGTAATTCATGAGGTCAGTATATCTACTGGCATCCAGTCACTAAACTTCTGAATTAAGTGGTTGCAAGGATAAAAAAAAAATTATTTATCAGGGACCTCAAAATAATAAGGTTGTGAGGCCAGGTAGTAAAGTGGGTATTACCAAGATTAACATGATTTTATTTCTCTTCTCTTGAGTAAAAGTATGGCCAACACTTGCTCCTTTTTCTTATGTTTTCTTATGTTTGTGTACTGGGGAATGTAGATGCATGGACAGCAAAAGAAAGCTACTCTATTATTTTAGATTAAAAACAGCCTGCAACCATTTATCATAATGAACTGGGTTAATAAAGCAATGAAGTGCAACTTACATTCATAGTGATGTTGTCCAATTCCTGATGATTGCTGGCAGTAAGAGTTGGTGAAGAAAATAAGAGAGGAAAAAGGATAAGATTGTGACCTTAGCACAAAATGTTTGTTTCTACATGCCTTTTGTATTCCCATGTACAACACTGATTAAAATACAGGGCCCCCTGCGTTACAAAAGACCCAATTTATGGAAGTTCTCCCATAAGTGTTTGAAGAATTTTTGCAAGATAGGAAAGTTACAGAAATGCAAATTAATATTCATAATTATTGAATACATTATAGCTTCTATTGGTTTAATTATGGATAGTGTTAGGGGTGAAGATAGAAGATATTTGATTAGATGATGGACGTAAAGGAAGTAAATGCAGAGCAATATGATATAGGTAGCTATGTAGTCCGACAAATGGCTGCTACTAAACAATATGGGGCCGTTATATCCTGATAAGTTTCTAGTTCCCAATCCTATTTAAAAACGCAAACACGAGGAAATCTGCAGATGCTGGAATTTCAAGCAACACACACAAAAAATGCTGGTGAATGCAGCAGGCCAGGCAGCATCTATAGGAAGAGGTACAGTCGTTTCAGGCTGAGATCCTTTGTCAGGATGAACTGAAAGAAGAGATAGCAAGAGAATTGGAAGTGGGAGGGGGAGGGGGAGATCTGAAATGATAGGAGACAGGAGGGGGAGGGATGGAGCTAAGAGCTGGAAAGTTGATTGGCAAAAGGGATATGAGGCTGGAGAAGGGAAGAGGATCATGGGACGGGAGGCCTAAGGAGATAGAAAGGGGGAGGGGGGAAGCCCAGAGGATGGGCAAGGAGTATAATGAGGGGGACAGAGGGAGAAAAAGGAGAGAGAAAAAAAATTAATAATAAATAAATAACAGATGGGGAATGAAGGGGAGGTGGGGCATTAACGGAAGTTAGAGAAGTCAATGTTCATGCCATCAGGTTGGAGGCTACCCAGACGGAATAGAAGGTGTTGTTCCTGCAACCTGAGTGTGGCTTCATCTTGACAGTAGAGGAGGTCGTGGATAGACATATCAGAATGGGAATAGGACATGGAATTAAAACGTGTGGCCACTGGGAGATCCTGCTTTCTCTGGCGGACAGAACATAGGTGTTCAGCGAAACGATCCCCCAGTCTGCGTCGGGTCTCTCACCAATATATAGAAGGACGTATCGGGAGCACCAGACACAGTATATCACCCCAGCCAACTCGCACGTGAAGTGTCGCCTCACCTGGAAGGACTGTCTGGGGCCCTGAATGGTGGTGAGGGAGGAAGTGAAAGGGCATGTGTTGCACTTGTTCCACCTATAAGGATAAGTGCCGGGAGGGAGATCGGTGGGAAGGGATGGAGAAGGGATTCCCAATCCTATTTAATTCGCTTTCTGTGAAACATGGATTCATGGTTAAATCATTGACCTTGTGGAAATTGACTATGTTAACTTTTTAAAAACACTTTGAAGGACAGATGACTGACAGTAGCTACAACACCCATAAATATTTTAGATCCCTAAGTAGAGTACAACTTAAAGCATTGCTATAGAATTGAAATAACCAAAATCCTGCTGTCCACATCTCAATACACATCAAAGTTTATTGACCTGCACTGACTTGTGGAAATAAGAGAAAAATCTGCTTAGAGAGCTCTCAGGAAAAGAACCATTATGTAACCAAAGGACTGTGTGTACTACAGAAACTCATTAATTGCATGCAGTTAAATTATGGCAAATTTCTAGATTATGATATATTAACATCACTAAAACTAAATTTGTGAGTTATAATCTCCTTCCTTAAGTAGGAAGCTTTAAACATTTATATCAGTAGTACAACACACTCAAAATCAGCAAATGCAGGATATCCATTATTACTCTTCATTCATATGCTGTAGTAGCAATATTCTAGGCAGAATAATTTTAGTGGGATGATGGCAAGACTTCAAAAATAAAACAATAAATGAGAATGGTGAAGAGAAACAATGAATGAGAAACAATATATGTTACAGAATAATAATAATCTTGCAGTAATTTTCTTTCGAAATTATTTTCTGTGTACTCATTTTCTGCTTCGAAAGGTTATATCCAGTAGAAGAAGGTGACTAATGTCTTAGCATTAAAGCCAGTATTTTCAATTTCCAAAGCTGCTCTTCTTGCTTGGATATTGTAATCAACTGAACATTACCAAGGCACCAAGAAACTTAAAAACAGTTTCTCTTCAAACTTTAATAGCACTGAGTCTTCACGATGAAAATTGCTTTTAGATGTGTCATAATTTTGCAAATGCAGAAAATAATTACAGGCTAGAATGTAAAGGAATAATATTTAAAAGCCATTGATTCACTGTTACGTTTGAATGTTAAAAGCCTTCAAGTTAATGAAATCCCTTCAGACCTTAAACAATATTTCAGGGAAATTAAATCAGTAAATATTAGAAGCATTTAGGAGGTTAAGTAAACTCAAAACATGAATGTTATCATCAGATGTTGACTGACTTGCTGATTATTTCCCACATTTTAGATAACCAGTATTTGTATATTTTTTAAATATTTTCATTGCACATGATCAGTCTGACAAACACTATCAACCAAGAATATTGATTTTACTTCAATGATGCTGCCCGGCCTGTAGAATATTTGTAACATTGTCTAAGTACAAACAAGAATATTGGTGGAATATAATTTTCTAAACTTGTAAATAAGCTCTATTTAAAAAGTGTTAAATAAGAACTTTATTTTTTGTTGGTAGCGGATTGTCTTTTGGTATTTATCTGATTTTGTTCACCACGAATCGAAAATTGCAAAAAAAAAATCTCCATTCTTTTCACTGTCAAGTTGCTGTCTGGTGTTCAGAAGAAACAAATATTGCAACTTAATTCACAACAAATTCCAGAGAATGTTTTTTCTGCAAAGATACTTGGCTCTATTGTTTGCCATTAATGTATGGTATTAATCCATTTTAACCAAAACATTGATGAAACTGGGGAAATTATCACAGGAGCATTCTGAAATACTGCTAATCCAGCAAATCAATAAAGCAAATCGTTGAAGAAATTACCAAAGGATCAATAGATGATACCGTTAGCTTCAAGTTGTTACCTGGTAAATGACAACATTGACCACCAATTATGAATTTGTAGAATTTGTATTAAATACTGTCTATTTTAACAGTGCAGAGCATGTGCTTCCAGCCCAATCGGTCTATACTCATGTTTAAACTCCATACAAGCTCCCAGCAGTCCTAAGACAATCTTCCACAATGTGCTCATTATTCTATTTCTTTTATTCCATTTTATCTATTAAACTTTCTCTGAAAACCAATGAATCTACTCACTCTGGGAAAAAGTTGCTGGGTGTCGCAGAAGGGAAAGAGAGAGAAGAGAGGAGCGGTAGTGATAGGGGACTGAATAGTCAGGGGAGCAGACAGGAGATTTTGTGGATGTGAGCAGGACATACAAATGGTATGTTATCTCCCTTTGCCAGGGTCAGGCATGTCTCAGGTCGTGTCAACAGCATTTTGGAGGGGGAGGGGGAGCAGCCAGATGTCTTGGTACGTATTGGTACCAATGACATAGGAAGGAAAAGCAAAGAGGTCCTGAAAAGAGAATTGAGATAGCTAGGTAGAAAGCAGAGAAGGAAAGCTAGACAGTGCTGTGAGTAAGGCATCTGGCATCCTTGCCTGCTGCTGTATAAAACATTAGCTGGACCCCACTAAGAGGATCTGGAACAATTCTACACTGTAGAAAGGAAATGATTAAACTTGAGATAGTTCAGAAAAGATTCATATGGATGTTGCCTGGACGAGAAAGCATTATAAGGAGAGGTTGGACAAACTTAGTTTGATCTCCCTGGATCAAAGGGGGCTGAGGAATGACATAAAGAATTTTATAACATTATTACAGACATAGATAGGGTTGAGAGTCACAGTCTTTTACCCAGGATGGGAGATTGTAAACAGAGAGGGCACAGATTTATGACAAGAGGGGAAGGATTTAAAGGGATCCAAGGAGCAAGATTTTATACCCACACAGAGGATGATAGATATTTGGAATAACCTGCTGAAGCAGATAGTTGAGTAGATGGTAGAGGGCAGCACACTTACAACATTTTGAAAATACTTGGACCAGTATATGCATTGGAAAGGTTCAGAGAGGAATGGATCAAATGCAGGCAAATGGAATTAGCCTTGATAGGCAACTTAGTCAACACAGACAATTTGAGCCAGAAGACCCATTTCCGTGCTAGACCTCTCAATGAATATGTAAAGAGAGGAGGTCTAATGTTGTGAAGATTCAGAGAAAATGGCTATAAACAGATTTCCATATTGACTATATTTACTTTATCAGGTATTTTATAGAATCTACATCATTTGAGCTCCGTATCAAAGGTATCTAAAAATTACTGAGCTCCTTCGTAGGGTAGAGTCATACTGGATTAATTATGGAGGACCCAGAGCAAATGAATCAAAGAACAAGTTCAAAACCCCAGAGCAATTTGTGAATTTAAATCGCTAATTAAATTAAAAATACTTCAGGATTTTTATTTTTAAATCCTGTACCAGCATTAATGTCCACAGACATTCTGAAAAAGCCATATTGGCCACCAATATCCTTCTAACAAGTTCTCTCTTTCCTATTCTGGCAGATTCAAAACAACATGACTGATTCATTCACACTCTGAAAAGGCTGCCAACTGATGGCACAAAGTACAAAGTAAATTTATTATCAAAGTACATACATGTCACCATATGCTACGCTGAGATTCATTTTCTTTTAGGTGTGCACCGTAAAAGAAACACAATAGAATTTTTCAAAAACTTCATATAAAGACAGATAAACAACCTGCGTACAAAAGGCAATAGATTGTGCAAATACAAAAAAAAAGGGGGGGGGGGGATAAATAAATAAATAATGAGAACAGCAGTTGTGGAGTCAATGAAGGTGAGTACACAGATTGTGGAGTCAGCTCAGTGTTGGGGTGAGTGAAGTTATGCCCTCTGGTTAAGAAGCCCTATGGTTGAAGGGTAATAACTGTTCCTGAACCTGGTGGTGGGGGATCTAAGACTCCAGTATCTCCTTTCTGTTGGCAGCAATGAGAAGCGAGCATGGCCTGGATGGTGGATGGTGCATGGTGCTTGTAGATGTGCTCAGTGGTGGAGAGGACTTTACCTGTGATGGACTAGGCTGAATCCATTTCTCTCTGTAGGCTTTTCTATTCAAGGGCGTTGGTGTTTCCTTACCAGGCCGTGAAGCAACCGGTCAGGATACTCTCCACCGTTCATCCATAGAAGTTTGTCAATGCTTTTGATGACATGCCAAGTCTTCACAAACTTCTAATTAGAGGTGCTGCGGTGCCTTCTCTGTAATGGTACTTGTGTTCTGGACCCAGGACAAGGCCTCCTAAATGATAGCGCTGAGGAATTTGAAGTTACTAACCCTCTCCACCTCTGATTCCCTGACGACAACTTCCTCACAGACCTCTAGTTTCCT
The DNA here is from genome assembly GCF_030028105.1 of Mobula birostris. Lineage (NCBI taxonomy): Eukaryota > Metazoa > Chordata > Chondrichthyes > Myliobatiformes > Myliobatidae > Mobula > Mobula birostris. The sequence continues at coordinate 158,092,194 of NC_092375.1, forward strand.
CCTCCTGTAGTCGATAATGAGCTCTTTGGTTTTCCTGACATTGAGTGAGAGGGCAAGGATCTGTAATATCTGTTGGACTTCCCAGAGATCAAGAAAATCCTGTGTTCCTTCAGCTATTTTTAGACTTTTTTTTTTACATAGGAAGCTCATGATGATGAACCTCAAAACTACATTATTCAATCAATTCTTTCCTGTTAGATACTGTGTAATGAGAGCAGTACCAAGTAATGTGGTCAACTTAAAGCAAGCTGTTCTCAGAATGTAGGTGATATTACAAAGAATGTCAGAAGGAAAAGATTCAATACAACTACGAAAACAAACGGGAGTGTTCTCTCAGTTATTCTTGTCAATATTTAACCATCTTAAAGTACTTAAAAAATGAAAATTAGCTGGTTATTATCAGTATGTTATTTGGGAGAGCATGCTGTGTACAAGTTAGCCTCCATCTACCTCACATTATAACACTGCCCACCCTCCTGTGCCAATAAAATGCTTTAGGCCACGCTGAGACTGTGAAATCTACAATCTAAACAAGCATTTATTCCTTTCCAGTAAGGTGAATACAGACAAAAGATACTGTCTTGTCAGGCTTCTATCCTTGCCCAGCAATGCAAATACAACTGTTATGTCCATATGACATTGGTATTTGTGCTACTAAACTTAGATGCTACAACAATCCTCAAACTTCAAGGCTGTTTCTGCTTGCAGAGTTAGCTGGATTCAGTAAAAGCTATTAAAAGTGACTGATGTGGCCAAAATACTGATTTAAACAAAATTACTATGCAATTGCAATTCTAATTAGAATGACACTTAAAGCTGTTGCCATTGATTCAAATACTTGTCAGTGATAGTTAAGTTGCAATATTACAATTTCCTTTATGTCATCTTAATAGCTAGAGATCTTCAGGTGTATTACCTGCAAGGATAGAAACAAAAAACTTGGGTAAAAACATTGCAGATATTGGCAATTTGAAGTAAAGCAGAAGTTTCCTGAAATACTTAGCAGTTAAAGGCAGCAAGAGTGTGTGTTTTTATATTTTAGATTTTCAGTGTGTCAGTTTTTTCTGTTATCAGAAAAGTGTTGCAAATTAAAGATAGGGTTCTACAGATTCCCTATCAATTTTTATTTCTGAGGCCTCATTCCCTGTGTATCCTTACAAGGGCAAGTTTACATGTCTTGTCTTTTGCAAGAATCTCAGTTCTATTCATTTCCCATTGCTCTTTTACTACTAACACTGGCAGCAAGATCATCAGAGATTACAGATTATTGTTGCTGCCATGGAGAATTGTCTTTCTTGTGCACTTGCTTTTAAATGCAAAATGATTAACTAAAAGAGAATAAAATCTGAAAGTTAGACAGCATTTGATTGCGAGTGACAACCTTTGATATTTGTTGGATCACCGCTATTCAAAAACATCTTATCATTTGTGTGATCTACATTAAATCTCAGGAACGATTCCAAATGGGTGGCTGATCTGTTTGCTTGAGTGACAATGTTCTTTCTTTAAATTCTCACCTTCCCTTCAGAGATTTCAAAAAAGACTAATGGAGATAAAATCCGTAGTGAGGAACACTTCTAAAATTGCTTTGGCAATCTCAGGCTTCAAACAAATGTAAACACTTTTGCTTTAAAAGTACACCTCATCTGTGTTAAATGAAAATACAGGGCTTGGCTAAATTCTATCTTTCACATGGAAGAAAAGTCAATTTCTTTCACTGTCCATCAACCATGGTCAGTGAAAAACATTGGTATTTTGAAAGTACTGATACATTAAACCAAAAGAATCTCTTTGTGTGTCTTTCTCAATTTACTTGAATGTGTTATGATGTGTAATTCTAGAGTGAAAGGCAACCAAGGAGAAGGTGCATCTGGTATCACAAGCTTTCATTAGCTTGATTCCTAAACTGCTATATAATAATTAACAATTACAATTTTGGTTTGTAAGCCTTTGACTTGCACTAAGAAATCAGTAATAGCAAAACTTGTTTATTATTTAATCTGATGGCAATAGATTCCTATCCACGTTAGACATTCTTCAGAGTCTCCATATTCAAGTGTCTATTCAAATAAGATTAACCTTGGAAGTTTACAGCACATAATCTGAACTTTCAAGATGTATATCATTTACTAAAGCAAATGGTACTAGACTTAGAAGTAAACCAAGGAAATGCAACAGCAAGAGAAAATTAAATTTGATTTACTAAATGAGCGCTAATATTAATATGGGTGGGTGGCAGCTGGCATGTAGCAGGTGAAGAACAGTAAGGAACAGAACAGGCTGGAGTTAGGTAAACCAAATTCACAAACAACTAATGTTTAAAAAGTTTGTAGAGAGGCTATGAAGAAAACTAAAATTCATCAAGACATGAAGTATTATAGGACAGCAAAGCTGAAACGTGGAGACCAGAAGACAACTGACAAGCAGGGAACTGAAAGCATCATGGGCACTGACAATAGTTTGAACAATGAGGTGCTGTGGGAACATTGAAATTGGCAATGTTGCTGAAATGAAATTCATAGTATTTTGAATAAAACATTTTCACAAATAGAATGTCAACATTGCAAAAAAACTGAGTACTGCAGTGACGTTCTCCCTTCTCAGGATTGCAACCACTCCATCACATCTGAAGTGACAAAACCCTCGAACATTGAGATGCCAGTCTTGTCCCACACACAGGTCTCTATAATGACTACAATATCATAATCTCATTATTGAGCCAGGCTCCAAGTCCATTCTACTTACCCATAATACTCCTAGCATCAAAATGAACACATTTCAGCCCATCAGTCCCACCACGTTTACTAGCCAGCCCCTTCATGTCCTTCCATTCCTGACTTGTCATACAACCTTCCTTGTTCTCAACCCTGCCACCTGTTCCCTTGCCGCTTTGGCTCGCATTCCCCTGACACTATGGCTTAAATCGTCCAAAGAGGCTAGACTAGATGCGAGGATATTCATTCTGCTCCAGTTCAGACGCTAAACATTTTGTTTGTGCAGGTCCCACTTGCCTTGGAAGAGAGCCCAATGATCCATAAATCACAAGACCTCCCTCCTGCATCAGTTCCTTAGCATTTATTGAACTGCACTATGTATCAGTTTTTTCACCTCACCAACACAGGTATTAATCTTCAGCTTACAAGACTGGAGGCCCTGCTTTTTAACTTTCCATCTAGCTCCCCAAGATCTGCACTGTCTGATTACTTCTTCGGGTGATCAGTCGTCTGTCTATAGACCACACCTAAAGTGTGACCCACCCACTGAAAGAGAGTTACATCCACCTGCACCTCCAGTTCCTTGACTCAGTCTGTCAGGAGCAGCAACTAGGTGAAGATGTATTCATCAGGGGGACCACGCGGTTCCCTGACTTTGCACATCTTGGAGGAGCAGCATTCCATGGCCCACTACCATTTTGTATACACCAAGTCAAAGATTACAAACAGGAAAATAAAAACCTTACCTGCTACTTACAAGTGCCTCCTCACCAAAGCCTTAACTCCCACTCTTACAATGGCCACTTCTTTTACCCTAGCCTCCTTTTATGGGCTAAGTGTGCGACAACTCAGTCAACCAAAAACAACTTAAATAGCTGTTGGCTCTCCTTTCTGCTGATTCTTCCAAAACAAAATCTATTCTCCACCTCAAAACAATAGTTTACTATAACCGCACAGAAACTATGTGCCCACACTGAAAAACTTGATGGAAAAGCTACTGCTTAAATGGAAATGGTTTTCATCCAGCATTCCTATACTCTCACGTCTTACATTCTTCACCATCTTTGCTCAACCCTCAACTTGCCACTGCCAAGATCCTGCAACACTGGGAGATGAATTTCGGAAGATCTTTACTGTTCAAACAAAATGTGACCTTCTGGATACACAGCTATAGAGAGAGAGATGGCACTGAAATAGTCCCTTGGGCCGACACCAACTATCAACTACCCGCTTTACACTGACTTCTTTTATCCCATTTTTCACATCTAAAGCAATGAAACACAGGGACATTGAACTGCCATTTATTTAGAAATACATTGTGGAACAGGCCTTTCTGGCCCACCGAGCAGTGTCACCTGGCAACCCAACAGTTTAATGCTAGTCGAATCACAGGACAATTTACAATGACCAATGTAACCTACGAACCAGTACATCTCTGGCCTGTGGGAGGAAATCGGAGCACTTGGAGGATACCCATGTACACAGGAAGAACGTACAAACTTTCTGACAGGTCTCTGGAATTGAACTCGGAACTCCAACACCACAAGCTGAAATAGTGTTACGCTAACCACTATGCTACCGTGGTAACGTTCTTGTCTCTCACTCAACCAAGAGTGTAAGTAATCCTAATGTTCTACAACACTCCTCAGGGCTCTGCCATTCACTCAGAAAGCCCTACCTGGACTTGACTTTCCAAAAGGCAACACCTCATGCTTTTCTAATTGGAACTCCATTTGCAGTGCCTTGGCCCACTTACTCAGCTGATTCTGATCGCCCTGTAACTTTTGATAACCTTCTTCATTGCCCACTGTATAGAGTCATAGAAAAGTACAGCCCAGAAACAAGCCCATCAGCCCATCTAGTCCATGATGAACCATTTAAACTGCCTACTCCCTTCGACCTACAGCAGGACTACAGCCCTCCATACTCCTACTATCCACATAGCTACCCAAACTTCTCTTAAATGTTGAAATCGAGCTTGGATGCACCACTTGCACAGGCAGCTCATTCCACACTCTCACAACCCTCTGAGTGAAGTTATCTCTCACATTTTCCTTCAACTTTTCACCTTCACCCTGAACCCATGACCTCCAGTTGTAGTCCCACCCAACCTCAGTGGAAAAAGCCTACTTGCATTTACCCTACCTATAACACTCATAATTTTGTATTCCTCTGTAAAATCTCCCCTCAATCGTCCACATTGCAAGGACTAAAGTCCTAATCTATTCAATCTTTCCCCAAAACTCAGGGCCTCCTAATCCTGACAACATCCTTTGAAATTTTCCCTGTATTCTTTCAACCTTATTTACATCTTTCCTGTAGGTAGGTGACCAAAACTGCACACAGTACCCCAAATTAGCCTATCCAACATCTTTATACAACTTCAACACAACATCAATTCTCTTATTTTACAGCTTCAAAGGTTCATTTTCTTATCAAAGTAAGTATGCAGAATGCAACTTTGATATTTGTCTCTACTCCGGGTAGACAGAGAATACAGACAACCCCATACACATGAAAATAAAAAGAAACAAAAACCCGCAAATCTCAAGCACCCCCAACCCCTCCCACGCCCAAAACTTAACAGATCACCAAACCCCAGCCCGCCAATCCTCAACAATAAAGAATGGGTAAGAAAACGAAACAAAAAACAGAACTGAAAGAGGCCAATATGAACTACAGAAAGTCTGAACTGCAGTCCAACACATAAATCTCAGAATTTCGATAACATCTCCAAGAGAATCAGAACCCAGCAGCTCCTCCAATGGTAGAGACTCGAATCAGCAACCTCTCTGATGGCAGCAACTCTAATCAGCTGCCTGGCCTGCTAAGTTCCTCCAGCATTTTGTGTGTGTTACTATGTATCCACTATCCAGCTCTCTCTCGATTTGATGTGATCTAACCTTCCAGGGCAGCCTCCTACATTGAACCTTTACTTTGCTTTATTGTTGCCAAACAATTGATACTAGGGTGTACAATCATCACAGCAATATTTGATTCTGCGCTTTGCGCACCCTGGATTACAAATCGATAGTAAATAATAAAAATGTAAATTACTAATTATAAATAGAAAAGGGAATAGAACCTTATCAAAGGCTTTCCTTATAAACCATAGCAACACACAGAAAATGCTGGAGCAACTCAGCAGGCTAAGCGGCATCAAATGAGAAGAGTAAACAGTCCAAGTTGCTGAGTTCCTCCAGCTGTTCGTGTGTGTTGCTTTGGATTTCCAGCATCTGTGTTTGTGGCCATATAAACCACGTTTACCACCCTGCCATCATCAACTTTCTTAGTCACATCTTCAAAACACTCAACAACATTCAGAAGACATCACTGCCCATGCACTAAGCCATGCTGACTCTCCCTAATCAACCCTCGACTTTCAAAATGCACAAAAATCTTATTTCTCATTCTGCATATACAGGTGCCCCCGCTTTTCGAACGCTCGCTTTACGAAACCTCACTGTTATGAAAGACCTACATTAGTACCCTGTTTTCGCTTTCAGAAGATGTTTTCACTGTTACGAAGAAAGGCAGCGCGCACCCCAAGCAGCCGCTCTCCCCCGGATTCGGAACGGCATTGCTTAAACATGTTGAATTTAGCAGCCGTTAGCAAGATGAGTTCTAAGGTGTCGGAAAAGCCTGAAAGAGCTCGTAAGGGTGTTACACTTAGCGTAAAACTAGACGTAATTAAGCGCTTCGATCATGGTGAACGAAGTGAGTTTGGCTTGTGGAAGCTGACGAAGATGATGTTGAAGAGGTTTTGGCATCCCATGACCAAGAACTGATAGATGAAGAGCTGATGCAATTGGAAGAGGAAAGTGTAACAATTGAAACCACAAGCAGTAGTGAACTGAATGTGAAGCAACTGCATGAGATTTTCGCTGCAATGATAAAGTAAGACTTTAATTTTGAAAGGGTACGTAGGTTTAGGGGATATTTGCAGGATGGTTTGAATGCTTACAAACAAATGTATGATAGAAAAATGCGCAAGGCTCAGCAGTCAAGCAAGCCTTCCACATCAGCCACAGCAGACGACGAACCTCGACCTTCGACATCGAGGCAGGCAGTCATAGGAGAAGATGAGCTGCCTGCCCTGATCGACGATGAGATGACACCCCCGTGTCCCACCACCCCAACCCCAGGCCCTGGACAGATACTGTACTGATTCGTGGAGAATGCAGCAATAGCCGGGAGGCACACAGCACATCTTTAAGAAAAAAGCCGAAATAAGCATGCTAATTAATTATGTGCCAGGCAGCACCTAATTAATTAGGATGTTTATTTCGGCTTTTTTCTTAAAGATGTGCTGTGTGCCTCCTGGCTACCCCTGCGTGCTTCGCAGCAATGTATCAGTCGGCGACCTGGAGGGTGGGGGCCCCTGCACCACTCCAACCTGCGACGACTCAGTCTAACACATCATCATCAGTGTGCTCAATGTCTTCCCAATTCCGGTAAGTGATACTACACTGTACATACATTATTTCTACTTTATATAGGCTGTGTATTTTTACTTGTAGATTTTGGTAGATTTGGCAGCTTCATAGTTTAAAGGTTACTGGAGAGCGTGTTTATGCCAACAGTGCTTGCGTGAGATTTTCTGCTGAGAGCGCTTGCGTGAGATTTTCGCTACGGAGATCTGTGCAGGCAATCGTTGTAGAGAAGTATTTCTACTTTATATAGGCTGTGTATTTATCATATCATTCCTGCTTTTAGTATATGTTACTGTTATTTTAGGTTTTATGTGTTATTTGGCATGGTTATTTGTAGGTTATTTTTGGGTCTGCGAACGCTCACAAAATTTTTGCATATAAATAAATGGTAATTGCTTCTTTGCTTTATGACATTTCGGCTTACGAACCATTTCACAGGAATGCTCTACCTTCGGATGGCGGGGGAAAACTGTATCACATTTATCCAGGCATGCAATATAACCCTAATACTTCATTTTTAAGCTCATATATGGAAAGGCACGATTTTCCTACGCCTGGAATTAATACCTTTAGGTTTTATCTGAGAAGCCTATCTAAAAGATAGAGTTACCCCAAATTATCTCAACATTCTGCCCTCCATCAGCACAGTCTACATGAACCAATCATTCAGATTATTTTATGGGATCTTGCTTTACACAAAGCATTTCCAAAGTTTGCTGCCATTGTATCTCAGAGCAATTCCCTAAATGAGGCAATGTAAAGCATTCTAAAGTAAGAACACGGGAAAACCACAGCTATTATTCAATGATATTACTTTGTTGATTCTCATACCTTTTCTAACCAAAAGCAACTTCTAATTAGATCAAATGCTTACCACTTTCATGAAAGCACCGTGCATGGCATTATTTGTCACAGCTAAATTAATATTCTGTGGGATTTTCGGTACAACTTTTCAGAGTAACTTGAAACATTTAAATATGGCAATTTAGCTTACCTTACAAAACAAAACCTTAACTTATGTATCAGTAAACCAAGTAAAAAGACCTTTTGAAATCACAAGTGCTGAAAGTGCCATTTTGAACGCAGACAGCTGAGCATAGCAATGACTTCATGGTCCAAAAATCACAACCATTTAAAATAAAATTGCCATCCATCTGCAGAGTCAAGTCTTCATGATAATAGCATCTAGGAGCCCATAACTTAAAATGAGAGCTTCTTGATGTGCCATTGCTGGTCCTTGAAGCAATCTCATTCACCTGTTATTTCCTATAATCAATTCTCTTTTCATTCTCATTAGCAGCTCTCACTGATACCCCGCCACAACTCCCTCCCCCCAACAACTGATGCCTTGACCAGCTACCTAACATCACAAGCAATTTATAGTGGCCAATTAACCTAGCAACTCACATCACTGGAAAGCAGTAGCAAAGTAGATGATGCAAGGGAAAGCCATATGATCACAGGCAAAATGTGCAAAGTCAACACAAAGGACTAAAGATCAGAATTTAATCCAGATCACTGGAGCTGTAAGATAGTTGTAGTTCTATTAGCATAATTCTGCATAATATAAACTAGATGCCTCTAGTTTTAGTGATGGAATATTGTAACCCTGCCTGGAGAAACAGAGGAAAATACATTGCTTGACTTCTGGATGGTGCCTGGTCTAGCCATAAGCAAAAGGGCTTAAACATACATAGCCCCCACTAGCACAATTTTTTAAAATGCTGAAGTCCAGCCAAAATGCAGTCTTCTATTGAATTATATCTGATCACCACAATTATGCAAAAGTCACTGGGAGATATCTATGTTTCATTTTCCTGACCGTGATAAAAAGCAAATCCAGTTTTAGCAGTCCCTATCAGTTCATTCATTGCATTTGGATTCCTGCCTCAGGTGCTGATTAGATACAACTGCTTGAGTACCTCTGACTCAAGTCAGACCTAACAGTTAGCCGGCATGCAGTAGAACATTGAATGCATCCATTGGAAGTCTAACAATAAACACAAGGGATTCTGCAGATGCTGGAGCACACATAGAACGTTGGAGGAACCCAGCAAGTCAGGCAGTATCTATGGTGGAGAATAAACAGTCGACATTTCAGGCTAAGACCCTTCATCAAGACTAGAAGTATAGTAACTCTTCTAATTCCCTCAGTAGCTACTCTCACTTTTTTTTTGGAAAAGGTAGTGCTCATCATACTCTCTGGATTCTTGCTGAGTCATGTCATTTTACCTTCAAACTCCTCAAGTCTCCACTGTAGTCATCCTCCAACTTGGCAAAATTCTACCAACTGGGTGATGCCCACAACTGTTGTAATACGAGATGGCGCTACCCTTCCTGCAGCATTCCTCACATTTGAATATTCCAATTTCAACATTTTAGTTTTTTAAATCATACTCTTGGTACTCCAATAAATCCAAATAAATGTACACTCATATAATTTAAGCTAGTTGACAGAAACTGAATCACCTGAATAACATTTCCACAAAAGTTTCCAGAGCAAAAGTAAATCTACTTCAGCAGAAAAAATCCACAGTATGGTCTGTTTGATGAATAGTTTAGGATCTGTTTGTTTTCCATTAGTCCAGTTGAGCCAAGGTATTCTCATTTTTCAAAACTCTTCTACATTCGACTGAATTCCAGTGATATTTAACCTTCCTCAGTAACTGGGTTGTGAAAGCTTTGTGCACTGCAGCTTTCCCACCTTTATTCCAGATGCCGTGTTGAATTCTTACCAGCTTATCCAATTTAAGACATCTCCTTAACCCTCTTGCTTTAGTAGGAACCTTGAATTTCCTTTCCTCTTCTCCATCAGCTTATTTCAGTTACAATTTTAGGCTCCATCAATTTCACAGCTCTGGTTTAGCAATTTGTAAATTGTTTAACTAGGCTAGAAGTGAACCCATGCGCTGGCATATTAACAGGACAAGAAACCGAGGCACACACTTTGTGGGCTTTTACTTCCCAACTCTATTTGAAGAAGTTTCTCTGTTTTTACAGCATTCTACACTTTCTCATTTAACTGTAGATAATCATATGACAATACTGTGCAAGTGAATTCAGCCAAAAACTTTGCAAACTCATTTAAAGCAAATGCAAGGCATTCTTGGTCACAGCCTTGTCTGGAATACAAAATCTGGCAAACTGGGTCTTCTGTCTGTTGCTGAATAGTAATGTCTGTCTGCCAGTTGAATATGGGAATGTATCAAGACAGTCTATTTCCTGGAACTTGGCAAAATAATCCCTTGGCACCAGGTCATTTTTGGCCTTAATCCAGATGAAATACAATACCATCTATACACTAGATTTATCTAATTCAGCATGGTTGAGTCTGGCTCATTCTGTTATTCTGCCTCCACAGATCACTCCACAAACACATTTTTAAGAAAGAGGTCTTCCCCTTCCAAATTAATTCCTGGCCAGTATATAGTTGATGAGGTCTCCTTGAAGAGCTGTTCCCTTCCAGATGTGTGAAAACAATACCATTTATCACCATAATTTTGGTACCAATATTCTTACATCACTGAAAAGCTATCCCTCATGCAAGTGCTCAGCTCATCTTAAAGTCTAGATATGGAGAAAACACTGCCTTGGTTTCTTTCCTTTTTTTTCATTGCACCAACATGTTTTTACCCAATTAGTAAACTTGCTTTAGTTTTAACTGTTTTCTTGTGTGTTTTCCAACCATCTACCTGAATCCTTACCCTCTTCCTTCTAATACCATATTTTTTTTTTATATAAAGTGCTTTGGAACTTGGCTTCCTCTACCTGGCCTATTCTTGCTCGAATTTCTCTTCGCACAGATTCAATGGCATGCCTCGAACCAGATTACATTATGCTCTCATAAGTTTCATTCAAAATGTAAACAACTTGAATCTGTTCATCTATTGCAAGTCACAACTTACAAGATCTTTTTCCATCATCTCATTGATGGGCCCAATTATTCACTAGAGCCCTCTACTTTGGTGACCAATCAAATACAACAACATATTCTTCTTTATTTCCTTTTTATTAGCCAGTATCAACTCAAAAAAAAAGTTTTTCATTTGTTTCCATTCATCTCACAAGTTGCTTTCCCACAAATTACAGTTGCTTACCCAGCACAATAGGTCAACAGCGGATGACATTTCATCGGCTCTCCGCTCAGCTCTGGAACATCTGGACAGTGAAGGTGAATACATCAGGATGTTCTTCATTGCCTAGAGCTCAGCATTCAAAACCATCAACTCCTCAAAACTATCAATAATCTCCAAGATCTTGATCTCGATATCTCCTTGCCGATTATTGGCTACAGGAAGAAGAAATCTGGACTCCATGAGCCAGTGTTAATTAAGGGGTCAGTGGTGGAGAGGGTCCATAAGGCCATAAGATATAGGAGCGGAAATAGGCCATTCGGCCCATTGAGTCTGCTCCACCATTCAATCATGGGCTGATCCAATTCTTCCAGTCATCCTCACTCCCCTGCATTCCCCCCATACCCTTTGATGCTCTGGCTAATCAAGAACCTATCTATCTTTGCCTTAAATATATACCCAATGACCTAGCTTCCACAGCCGCTTGTAGCAACAAATTCCACAGATTTACCATCCTTTGAATAAAGTAATTTCTCCGCATCTCAGTTCTAAACGGACGTCCTTCAGTCCTGAAGTCGTACCCTCTTGTTCTGGACTCCCCTACCATGGGGAATAACTTGGCCATATCTAAACTGTTCAGGCCTTTTATCATTCGGAATGTTTCTATGAGATCCCCCCTTCATTCTCCTGAACTCCAGGGAATACAGCCCAAGAGCTGCCAGATGTTCCTCATACAGTAACCCTTTCATTCCTGGAATCATTTTTGTGAATCTTCTCTGACCCCTCTCCAATGTCAGTATATCCTTTCTAAAATAAGGAGCCCAAAACTGCCCACAATACTCCAAGTGTGGTCTCACGAGTGCCTTTTAGAGCCTCAACATCACATCCCTGCTCTTATATTCTAGAAATGAATGCCAACATTGCATTTGCCTTCTGCACAACTGACTCAACCTGGAGGTTCACCTTTAGTGTATCTTGCACAAGGACTCTCAAAGTCCCTTTGCATCTCTGCATTTTGTATTCTCTCCCCATCTAAATAACTTTGATTTCCTAGGTGTTATCTTATCAGAGGATCTGTCCTGGGACCAGCATGTAAGTGCCATTTCAAAGAAAGCACTTCTACTTTTTAGAAGTTGGCGCAGATCCAGCATGCTATCTAAAACATTGCAAACTTCTAAATATAGATGTGCAGTGGAGAGTATCTGACTGGTTATATCACCATCTGCTATAGAAACACCAGTGATTGAGAACAGGAAAATATAATTGGTGGTTCCCCAGGTCATGCTTGCCTTCTACCATCTGGAAGGAGAAATAGGAGCATTAGGTCCCAAACCAACAGGTTCAGAAACAGTTATTTCCCTTCATCCATTAAGCTCCTGAACCTGCAAGGCCAACTTCATTCACCACAACACTGAACATTGTGAACATGGAATACTGCAAGTCTGATTCACTGATTTATTGGTGGACGGCAGGGGCAGACAGAGGAGGAGCTGGGCAGCCTCCATTCTAGCGAGGGCTAGGCCTCAAGCTACAGTGTTACCTGTTTGTAGTTGACCAGGAGGGAAGTGGAGGTGCTGCGGCACAGCGTCTAAGATGAAATCTGTGCTGCCCCCAAGTGTTTGGTCAGAAGACAAGCTGTATTGTGTTCTACTGCAGACTGCTGCGACATGCATGGCCTGAGGGTACTGTATTATATTTTATTGTGTGACTATTTTACTGATACCTTGTATGTGCTATATGTGTCTTGTGTGGCTTGATACTGTGCTGCCAACCTTGGCCCCAGAGTAACGTTGTTTCATTTGGTTGTATGCATGGTTGAATGACAATTAAACTTGAACTAATCACTGAACACAACGCAAAGACTCTACAGCATGTTCTCAGTATTATTTATTTATTGGTATTTTGTTGCTCCTCTCTGCCCTTGTCATGCATTGGGCCGCAATCTTGCTGTTTCTTTAACAGTATTTAATGCTGTTACTTGTTTTTTTTTTAATTCCATTTGCAGCTTTGTCTTCTTTTTGCACATATTATGGTTATTACTCTGTTATGAATTTATTGAGTATGCCCATAAGAAAATGACATATTGAATGTATATTTTGATAAATTCACTTCGAACTTCTTCAGCATTATCTGCTCTATCTCCAATTTAGAAATCAGTGGCTTACTATATAATGTTAACTGAACCAAACTTGAAATACCTGGTCAGCTGGCTGTGTGTCCAGTGAATGGTCTGTGCAGCCACATCTCCTTCGTATGAAACATTCATTTGCCAACACTCAGTTATAACACAGAAATCCAAATTCCTGTCTCTGCAACATCATACAACAATCTGTGCATCATTTCTCAGCTGCTAAACCACATCTAAAAGTGATACAACATTCGAAAACTGGTTTCAGACAACATGATGTGCTATGCTGAATCCAGTATCTACTCTATAGGTTCCTGCATAGTAATATTATCAGACTATCACTAAACAGTTTACAAATCTGAGAAGTGTTTGTTCACCATTGTGGAAACATCCTGTTGAAATTTACATCAATTACATTCATTTATTACCAAAGCATGTATCCATATACAATTCCGAAATTTGTCTTCTCCACAGTCATGAAACCAAGAACATGAAAGTCATTCAGAGAGAAACATCAAGCCCACACCCCTGCACAAAAAGAATGGCATCCCTCAAAACTCCACTCCCCGCCAGACAAAATGGAAAAAGAACATTGACCTCCCCCACCAAAACAACCCCTCCCCCACACAAATAACCTACAGAACATGACAAAACATCATATATATTTTGTATGCTAACAAAATGGTGTAGACGTCACTACATCTCAAATAAAATGACTTTCGGAAAGCATGCATTTGTAGATTCAGATTTAAATTCGGATTAGAAACTTAAATTCAGCAATATTTAATTTCATGTTTCAATACACTTCATATTAGAGTATGTCTTTAAACATTTTCACTTGTGCTTTCAAATAGTCTTATTCCCCTCCCTGCCCCCACGCCAGTAAAAACAAATAGCTGTTTTTAAAATCCAATGGTCTCTTCATTGCTTATTTATAATACTAATCACACTAAGGGAAACTTAATCAAAGCACAAAAGATGGCAATCATTTATCCCATCATGCCTGGGTTGTCTTGAAACTAATTTCACTGCTTTGCATTCTCCATGCTCACATATCTTTTATCTGCAATTTGCGTCTCCTCTTAAAGAGGATGAAGGTTGTAAAGCTCATTGTTGGGGTGCTCCAATATGGCACAAGGAAGCAGTCTTGGTACTGACTTCAGACACCATTGAGTCTCATGGTAACAGGTCAAATGTAAGCAAGGAAAATTTATCTTGATCAAAATCTCCTATAGAACATGCAACAATACAACACAGTATGAGTCCTTTGGCCCATAATACTGTGCTGACCTATATATAATCCACCCTCATGTGTAGCTTTTCTGCATAACCCATAATCATCCATGTTTCTTACATCCAAGTGCCTAAGAATCCCTTAAAAGCTGCTATTGTATGGAGCTTCTACCACCATCCCCAACAGTGCACTCCAGGCATCCTCTACTCTATAAAAATAAATCTGCCTCTGACATTTGTGCTAAACTTCTCTCCAGTCGCCTTAAATAGGTGCCCTCGGGTATTGGCCAATGCTGCCTGCTATATATGCTTCTCAATCTTATACAGTATACCCCTATCAAGTTGCGTCTCTTTCTCCATCACTCCAAACAGAAAAGCCCAAGCTCACTCAACCTTTCTTCATAAGACATGCGGTCCCATCCAGGTTGCTTCCTGGCAAATCTTCTCTGAACCCTTCTGAAGCTTGCTCATCTTTCTTACAACGAGGTGACCAGAATTAAATACAAAAACCGAAGTGTGGTCTAACCAGAGTTTTATACATCTGCAACAATACCCCATAGCTGATCTATCTTCCCTCAGCCAATAAATCAGTTCTCCTTCATGTTGAACAATATGTGGGAGCAATGGCAGTAATCGTAGCAAGAGCACAGAAAGATTTCTACGTGCGAACTTAAACGCTGATCAGCAGTCATTGGTTTGCCACACTAATCATTGATCAAGTCCTGATGGGTATAACTGCCAGACTGGGTTTGTAGCAGATGACAAGTGACGTCAAGTTCAGTTGAATAACTATGAAAAATACCATGGCTACTAGAGCAAGTCACATGCTGTGCATCCTAAGGTGAGCAAATCACCTTCAGACCATCTCGATTTTCCACCATCTATAAGGGCCATGATAAGATATACTATTTGCCTGGCTAAATGCAGCACCAACAGTTTTTAAGGAACTTCACACTATTCAAAACGATCACAAGAGATTCTGTAGATGCTGGAAATCCAAAACAACACACACAGAAAGGTGGAGGAATGCAGCGAATCAGGCAACATCTAAGGAAATGAATTAAAAGCCAATGTATCGGGCTGAGACCCTCAAGGGGGCGGGAAAGGAAGGGGAAAGGTGCCAGAATAAGGGGGGGGGGCAAAGGAGAACAAGCCAGAAGGTGAAAGGTGAAGTCAGGTGGGTAGTAGAGGAGAGGAGTAAGCTGGGAGCGTCCAACTAGCTGGCTGGATTCGAACTCTGGACCATTCGCCTCAAAGTCTGGTGCTGATGCCACTACATCACTAGCTGGCTAAGCTGGTAGGTGATTAGAGGAAGTTAAAGGGCAGGAGAAGGAGGAATCTAGTAAGAGAGGAGTGTAGATCTTGAGAGAAGAGGAAGGAGGAGGGGGATCAAGTGGAAGAGGTAGGCAGGTGGGGAGAAGAGCTCAGAGGACAGAGTGAGGATTGAAGGAGGAAGAGGGAAGGGTAAAAAATTCCAGAAGTTGGAGAATTGATGTTCATGCTATCAGGTTGGAGGCTACCTAATCCATTGTCCTACCTACCTAGGTCCACGGCCTCCTCTTCTGCCATGATGAGGCCATTCTCAGGTTGAAGGAGAAATGCCTCAATTCCATCTAGGTAGCCTATTCCAAACCACATTATCTTTTCCCTGTAATAATTTCTGGATTCATACTCAAAGGTCTCTCTGTTCCATTCATAGTATGCGTCCTATCCTCATTACTTGCTCCAAAATGCATCTGGACTGGTCAATCTGCAATTTTTCAACTGTTTTACCAACACATTGTTATTACAATGTAGCCCAAGACTACTCTCCACAATATCCAAAGCTCTGTAAATGTTAATGCCATCTGTATACTTACTGATCATTCTCCTGCATCCACGTCCAAATAATTCATACATATTACAAACAGCAAAGGTTCCAGCAATGAACCTTGAGGAATACCAAAAGATATTGACATCCAATCACAAAAGCAACCATTGAATATCACACTGTCTCATACTGTCAAGACAAATTTGGATCCCATTTAGCAATTTGCCCTGGATTTTTGGGGCCTAACCTTTTGGACAAGTGGGATCCTGTAAAAGGCATTAATGCAGTACACCTAATCTACATCTGCTGCTCTTCCATCAATTCACTTAAATACCTCTTCAAAAAAATTGAATCCACTTGGTCAGGCAAGATCACCCCTTAACAAAACCATGTTGGCTGTCTCTAATTAGACCCTGTCAATCCATGTGGTTGTTAATCCTGTCCCCTCATAATTTTCTCCAATAATTTTCCTACTACTAATGCTAAGGTCACAGGTCTTATATCAACAGTTTTTTTTTTCCTACTGTCTAAATGAAAGGGGACCATATCTGTTTTCTTCCAGTCAACAAGAACCTTACTTGTAGTCAGCATGGATTTAAAAAGCTCAGATCAAGCCCCAGCAACCTGAGATAAGTCCCTTCATACCTGATGATTTACTGACCATTCCACCAAGGCATCAAGTACCTCCATTCATTCATGGAAATTTGCACTAGATCTTTGCCTTACTTTCACTAAATTCTCTACCTACACAGTTGTCAGTGAGTACTGATTAAAAGTATACTGGTTAATCAATTGTTCCCAACATAATTAGAGCACCTTCCATTAATCTTAATCCAGTCTGTCATTAATATTTTGTGACCCCCTTTTTGTCTTCCTTTTATTTTAGTACCTCCCTATCCTTTACATACCCTAGCCAGGCCCTCAGTTCCCTATGCATGCATACACTTCTTTTTCTCTCTTCAGCCTAGCTTCAATAACCTTCCACATCCAGGGTTTCCTGAACTTCTTACCTTTTGCTTTTGCAGCTACAGGAATATGTTGGCCATGAACTCTTGCTCTTCCTCCTTTCAATGTTTCCACTGTGAAGATATAAATTTGTCTGAAAGTAGAATCTCCCAGTCAAAACCTAAGCCAGATCCTATCTTATTTAGTGAAATTAACATTCTAGCCCCCCCCCACCAACTTAAGCCGTTAATATCGGAGCCACTCCATCTCTTTATGTAATCATTTTTAAATAAATGGAGTTTAGGTCACTTTCGAAAATACTCCTCCACTCACACATTTGTTGGTCTATGTTAAAAAAAAGTTCTCTTGAAAATAGTGAAAAATCTGCTCCAGGTTTTTTTTTTTTACTTCCAGTTAATATTCAGGAAATTAAATTCCCTGATGCTATAACCACTTTTTTTTAAATTTCATTTCCCTGATATCTGCCTCACTCTTACTGTGTTGGGGACTGGGAGGTCTGTAACACAACCCGAGCACAGTAACATCACGCATTACCCTTTTTAACTCTGATCTCCATTTGGCCTTGGTTAGGGAGAATTCTACAATATCTTCTCTCCATACTGAAGAACTGCATCTTTATATAAAAGTGGCATGCAAAAGTTTGGGCACCCGGTCAAAAATTCTGTTACTGTGAATAGCTAAGTAAAAGATTACCTGATTTCCAAAAGGCATAAAGTTAAAGATGACACATTTCTTTAATATTTTAAGCAAGATTACGTTTTTATTTCTATCTTTTACAGTTTCACCCTAAAATTGTACAAAACAGAAATAGTACACTAATCTTGCTTAAAATGTTGAAAAGAATGTTTCATCTTTAACTTTATGACTTTTGGAGATCAGTTCATCTTCTACTCACTTAACTATTCACAGTAACAGAAATTTTGACCAGGGTGCCCAAACTTTTGCATGCCACTGTATAAGGCAAGGTTCAGCAATCTATCCCAGTATTACTTGGGAGTATTTCAGGGCAAGTGATAGTTTCTCTATGGAATACAAACCCACTGCCCTTTCATTGAATTATAACATACACATCAGCATTCTCCTGCAGCTCACAAACAGTGAGCAAAATCTTTACGTAGTATCACCTATCATTGTGTTGACAAATGGGCTAATAATTTTTCTGCCTCTGCCTCTTGCTGCAATACATTCATGCTCAGTGATTCATCCTCTGCAGAATCAGGACCTTCAGTGCCAATAGTTGAACATGTCCTGTGAATGTTAGGATACTTTCATTTCAGTCTCTTGTTTTCAGCAGCTGTTTGGTCAAGCTTGATTTCAGGACTATTGGCAAAGAGAAAAGCATAAAGATAGCAATGCAGAGGCAGGAGGGAAAATATTAAAAAGTGCACTCAAAATTCTTCTAGACCTAAAGTGGAAGAGAATGTGGGTTGAGAGAAAGTGAACCAAGATATGTACAGCCTCGTTTTTATAGCCTCAGTTTGTTATTGGCCATGGATTCCACCATGTCCACTCCAGAAGCCTTAGCAGGGGCACAAATCTGTTCGGAAACTTCACCAGTGCTGGCACTGGTTACGCAAAATCTTGAAAGCTTGAAAAGCATGAGTGCATGCACAAGAGAGCATGCATACATACTGTGAATACCATGAAATCACAAGAATTAATTGAAAGAAGACCATTTAGTTATCGTATTCATGCCGTCCAAAGATGGAACTTTTGAAGATTACACCTTCTTCATCACATATTTTCTCATAAATGCAAGTTTCTTTAAAATTACTTTCCACCTCTGACATCATTGTTGTTCTTTTAAGTTATATATTCTGTGATTTTTCTTACATAAAATATGGTTTGCTTAAAGTAAAGCTTTGGCGACCATCCGTGAATAACCCATGCATTTCAGAGCACATTCTAATTTTACCTTCAATTAAAAGATGTAATAATAAAACTTTCCACTTTACCCACTTGTATAATTAATCCGCCCTATCTGGCTATTATTAAATTCAGCAGATATTATTGCCCAAGGGAACAAAACAATTCAAGCTTAGAGTATACCCATTTTTTGGATGTCCTTGACATACACTTGGCATTTTCATTTTAAACAGAGAAATGATCTCAATGTCAGGAACATACTTAGGTACTACAAATCACCTAAGCTGTGTAAACATCCCTCAATGACAATTTTATACAACTGAAGAGAACGTTCTCTTCAAACACAAACTAATGGTTTAAAAATGTCAGAGAACAAACATTAGCAATTTTCTTTGAAGACAGTATAGATAAAACAAAGATTGATAAGCAAACATGGAGTCGTAGAAATTCAAATCACAATGTCACATTCCCTCCATCACCAAACCTACCCCCCACCCCTCTCCTGGCTACATGATTGAAAATAAAAATTGGATGGAATGAAATACAATAATGAGTCATTCAATCTCTTCAAAACTTTTACCAGACATTCCCTGATGTCAATCTAACATGATTCCAGCATCCGCTAGATATCATTTCCTTTGCTTTACTCCTTTTGGAAAGTTGAGAGGGAATGTATTTGACATTGCCCTGAAATAATCTAACCCACCACTTTGTGATTTCTCTAAATCCCCTTTACTTACCTCCTGGGCATTTTACCACCAGCCAATAACATTTCCTGTTGTCCCCTAAGCAGATCCATCCTCTGATTAGGATCCCAATCTCCAACTCACATCTATCCAAGTGCACCACTAATTCTCCAGCAGAGTGTGGATTGTTGATATTTATTTCCAGTAATTTGCATCCAGAAGGAAAGACTGATGCATATCATGAGATAAAACAGCACAACTTGGGAACAGTAACAGTGTGCATAGGATAATATAACGTGGCAAGAAGATTAAGGATTTAAAACTCTTAGTTCTTAAGGTCAACAACTTCAGTACTATTTCGATTTCAAGAAAATATCTGAATTCACCCAGTTAGAATCAGTTATAAGTAACAGTTAAAATTAAATCGGACCTCTCAAAAATAGGGGGGGGGGGGGGGCGGGCAGAGAATGCTCTTCTGCTCTTCGCAAAGACTTCACCAAAATAAATGAAATCCTGGTTAGAATCGGTTTCCATTAACCTTGAAAAGCTGGTTTTCACTTAATAAAACTCTCACAGATTCTGACACTGTATTCCTCCAGTGTGCAAAAAACAACAAAAAACGTGAATAGAAGGAGGACACCAACTCGCCCTTTGTGCCTGCTCCACTATTCAATAAAGATTTTTATTTTTGAAAAGACATATCAGCAATCCAAAATCACTTCCCATCCTGTGTTTGATCCCACTGGATATCAAGTATAAATAGGACAGTGGCAGGCACAGAAGTCACAAGCTAGCCAAGCATAGTGTTCATTATCCTGTATTCTTATGTAAAGAGAGACTGTAGTGATTTAGCTAAGTGAGTTTGCTCATACACTGTATGCTCTGCTATTGTGAAATAAAGCAGCTTATGGACTAATGTCAAACCATCCTTCACCAAGTGCATCTTAAATTATAGCCTCACATAAGAGACAAGAACAGGTTGCCCATTTCACAAGAGACTGTAGCCCACTTCTGCAAATACCTTCTGCAAGGAGGTTCATGATAGTCTGACTTCTTCAAAAGAATATCCTTTAGACTTAAAAGAATCACAGTTACCACTAAAAGTCAGTATTGCACATTTAAATCTCTGAAGTCTAAACTCCTTTTGAAAATATTGAGATGAGAACTTCCTGGTAACACCAAAAGAATTGGATTTCCAAACATATACCCTGCAAGTTTCTAAAAGACTTTTGATAAACTGGAATATAAAAGACCTTACGGATTTAGGTAAGGGTGATTTTCAATTTAACCAACTTTCAAGAAACTGATAAAATGTCTCAATGTCACTGACTTATCCTGTTTTACTTCTGTATAATCTTAAGTGAACAAAGATTATTGGTAAGTGACCACAAATTATTTCAAGAATCAGTAACCTAAAGAATAATTATACTTCAAATATTGAGGAGCAACCACACATGTTTATGGGTGAGGGGGAAAGGGAGGACCATAAGATATTGAAGCAGAATTAGGCCATTTGGCCCATCGAGCCTGCTCCACCATTTAATTACAGCTGATTTATTTTTCCTCTCAACACCAAACAAAACGAGGACAAGAGAATATATAAAGTGAACCATAATGTTAACAAAGTGGTCAGTCAGACAATGGTTTAACACAAAGGAAATAAAAGGGGTTCAGTGGCTAGAGTTGCTTGGGGCGTTGTGATAGGAGAATGTGAGATCTTCAAAACAAAGAATCCATGTGGAAGATGGTGGATAGTAAGGACTCTCAGTAGCGGACAAGGCTCTTCTAACTACTATAGAGCAAGTTATTTCCATTACAGCCTGCTCCAATGCAACATCAAAATGTGTACTGCTTTCCATACAAAGTCACTGCTCTCACTCAGCTCACACTCATCATCACTGATTGGATGATATTTATTTGCAATGCACTGATATGTCTCCCTGCCTAGCAAATTTCTTCTTTAATTCAGATATCTAGATCTAGAATATGTAACCTTTTTTCAGTGATTTGTCAGTTCTTTCCAAATTTGCATAGCTAATTAGCCAATTCCCATAATATATTATCAAAGGAAGTTTCATTTGATAACAACTAAAAATTGAGGTGCATCCCAAGTGTAGCAGACAGGGGCAGCAGATCATTTCTGTAATTGGTTCTCTGCTGAAAATGTCATAAATAGTGACACAGAGTTGCAGAGTTTCCAAAATGACATGGGCAGGACTTGCGGTTTGTTTTAGTGCTCTATGATTCTACAAGCATTACACAGGGAATGACATGATCTCATACAGCTCATCACATGGGCATCATGTCCGCGCTGCAACTGCATATCCAGTCAAATTAGTCAAAATATCAAAAATGACCCTGAAAAAATATCATTCTCAATTGTCCAAAAGCTAAGAATTACACAATTCAATTTCTCAGCATAACTTCATTTATTCTCCAGCAAAAGCTTCAGACGACAACTTCAGCAAATGACATTTTTTCTTTCCCAAGGTCCTATTCCCTTAAAACAAAACCTGCTGTTATGGATTACTTTAATTTTTCAGTCGTTAAGAGAATTCATTTATGCACAAAATGCAATTCTAGATACTGTATTCTTCGCTTTCAAACCTTTGCTTTTTAAACTTCATATCATTGTCTTAATAAATGAAGCACTCAGCATTGAATACTAAGTAGTTGGACTGTAGCTGTCATTAAATTTAAATACACAACTTATTAAAAAAAAACAATATTCTTTAAGTGCAAACTAAAGCATTGGGCAAAGTCTCCTGTTCACTCAAACAGCGTTAATGATTCAATAAAACACTAATATGTAATTATACTAGCAGCAGTCATAGTATTCACAATGAAAGATAACAAAATAATTGTATTAATGACTTGGCTTCAGAAGTTTAAAACATTAAAGCTTAAATTCAGAATCCTTCAGGCTAGTTCCACCAACCTCTTTTTGGATAGATCACATTAGACAGCTACTGATGATGAGATCTAACTGAAAAGACAATTAAACTCAATAATGTAAGAGCTGTAAATAAAAACATTGAAAACTTAAGGCACAATACAGGACCTTCAGCCCAAAATGCTGTGCCAAACATGTACTTAATTTAAAAATTACCGAGGGTTACCCATAGCCTCTATTTTTCTAAGCACCATGTACCTATCCAGGAGTCTCTTAAAAGACCCTATCGTATCTGCCGCCACCACCGTTGTTGTCAGCCCATTCCACGCATTCACCACTCTCTGTGTAAAAAACTTGCCCCTTACATCTCTTCTGTACCTACTTCCAAGCACTTTAAAACTGTGCCCTCTCATGCTAGCCATTTCAACCCTGGGAAAAAAACTCTGACTATGCACACGATCAATGCCTCTCATCATCTTACACACCTCTATGAGGTCACCTCTCATCCTCCGTCTCTCAAAGGAGAAAAGGCTGAGTTCACTCAACCTATTCTCAACGCATGCTCCCCAAACCGGGCAACATCCCTGTAAACCTCCTCCACACCCTTTCTATAGTTTCCACATCCTTCTTATAGTGAGGTGACCAGAACTGAGCGCAGTACTCCAAGTGGGGTCTGACCAGGTTCCCATATAGCTGTAACATTACCTCTTGGCTCTTGAACTCAATCTCACAGTCGATGAAGGCCAATGCTCCATATGCCTTCTTAACAATAGAGTCAACCTGCACAGCAGCTTTGAGTGTCTAATGGACTCGGACTCCAAGATCCCTCTGATCCTCCACACTGCCAGCTGAAATGTCACACACTGAAGCTGCTGAGTTAACACCACTTTGGATAAAAGCAACTTCTGCCTCAAAACAGACCACTATTTGCTTAGAAGGTCATAGGCACCTTCAAAAATAAATCATAAGAGAACCTCTTCGAATTTGTGTCAGGGTATACCACGCATTATGGTTGGTCTATAGTGGTTTCACATAGTTGATCTGCACTGCTCACATTTTAATTAGCCATTCCACTGAAAACAAACTGGAAGCAAATATCTATAAAATATATACTAAATTGACAGTCCTGACGAAGGGTCTCGGCCTGAAACGTCCACTGCACCTCTTCCTAGAGATGTTGCCTGGCCTGCTGTGTTCACCAGCAACTTTTATGTGTGTTACTAAATTGACAGGTCATTTTCTGAAGTAATAGTGTAGCAATTATCTCCAAATACAAATCAAGGATTTAATTTAATCCAAAACGGTATTTCAGGAAAGCATCAGCCAATAATATACATACATATGTCACATCACTATTACCTCAGCATCTGTTTTCTTTTTGCACTATTTAGTTTATATATCCTTTACTGTGACTTATAGTAATGTATGTATTGCACTGTGCTGCTGCAAAACCACAAATTTCACCACATGTCAGTGATAATAAACCTGATTCTGATTATTTGTCAACTCCGGATTGAGCACTGAATGTTATTAATTTTGCCTGAATGAAACCTTATACTAATTCAGCGGTCTTAGAAAATACTTGTGCTATCTATACACATTACTACAAGTATCTTAATGCCACACAAGTCTGTGAGATTCTTCAGAATCTGAGTTGAAAAGAGAAAGCCATGCAAACTGGCGTACATGAGTTTCACAACAACAGCCTCGCACTTTATCTCAGCAAGACCAAGGAATTGATCATGGACTTCAGCAATGGGAAGCTAAGAGAACACACACCAGTCCTCTGAGGGGTCAGTGGAGGAAAGAATGAGCAGCTTTAGGTTCCTGGGCATCAACATGTCAGAGGATCTACCCTGGGCCCAACACACTGATGTGATCAGCAAGAAAGCATGCCGGTGGTTCTACCTTCATTAAGAGTTTGAAAATATTAGGAATGGTTTTCTATGGTTTCTATGAATGCCACCAACGACTCTTGCAAGTTTCTACAATGTACAGTGGAGAGAATGCGGGGTGTTTGCATCACAGCCTGGTACAGAGTTTCCAATTCTAAGAAGTGCAAGAAGCTGTAAACTGGCCCGGATCCATCTCAGGCACAACTCTCCTTGCCATTGAGGACCCCTGCAAGAGGGGGTGCCTCAAGAAGGTGGCACCGGTTGTTAAAGGACCTCAGCATCTGGTATATGCCCTCTTTTGTAGCTATATATCTACTCCCTTCGTATCATAAATACTTATAACAAAGCAAATTTTCATTCTCTGGCTATTCTGCCAGTGTTTGATCTTTGCTTCTACGATTCCATTTAATATCCCAGAATGTGTACAATATACAACCTGAAATTTCTACTCTTTGCAGACATCTTTAGAACCATCCTTGGTTAGTTAGTTAGAAATGGTCTACAGCAGCCTTTCTCAACCTTTTTGCCCTGGACAACACCTTGAAATAATTTTCAGGTCTCAGGGAATTTCTGCTTTAAAATTATTATATCTACAGCTCATGGTATGTTAGCATGATCAGTAAGTTGTAGATATAATAATCCAAAAATAATTGTCAATTGAGTAGAGAATGAATTTTTAGCCAACTTTTCTTGGGCAAAAAAATAGTTGAGCTTAGCTTACCTTTCTTGAAATTAACCTCTTTCTTTCCCTTTCATAAATTTTCAAATCTCGTAAGGCAAACATAATAAAGTTCTCAATTCTGGGTTGAACTTGAGATAAGCACACAGATTTCAACTTCTACTGAAATGAGACTATTTCTACCCTTGCTCTTGATGCTTGTTAAACAAGAAGAAGCTTGCTCACAGACGTAAGAAGTTGAAAATTGCACCGACATGTTCATTGCTTTCCCATGAATGCCAGGATCGGCTTCTTTCACAGAAATCCAGGATTTGTCCAGAGGCAGGCTCAGTAAATCTCATCTTGAGTGCGCGATCAGACTGTAGCTCACAAAGTTCTTCCTCCTCTCTCAAAGTCTTCTCAAGCTGAGCAGAAAATTCAGAGAAAAGGTCCCTCACCAAGTCATACACTTATGAGAACTCTTCCTCTGCTAAGCCACTGGATTTTTGTATGTAGCAGGAGATCGGTATGCTTTTTGTTCAGGCTATCACACAGTTTTTAAACATTCTAGAGTGAACTGGTCTTAAACCTACTGAATAACTTGCTTCCTGAATCTTTTTACTGACTTCATTTTCAAAATCTTTAATCTGTTTGTTTTGAGATTCCAATAATCAGCACTTTTACGTGTCATATGGCTGTGATTTGTAGTTTAGTGTCTTTTCAATTTTGCTGGAGCCATTGCTACATTTGTAAGCCGTTTGCCACAGACAAGGCACAATGGAATAGGATAAGTAAAACCCATTGCAGATGGAATTTCTTTAGTGTCAGTTGTTGCAGCAGTGCAGTGAAATGACTCAGGATTATAATTCTTCATTAACCTTGTCAGAATTGTCCGTAGACCTAGGTCTAGAATCCTCCTATTCCATCTCACACATCCTCTTCAATAATCCCCACATAGGACCGTCTTCAAATTGAAAGTTTCCCTCCGATTTTCTACTTCACTGGTAGTTTGTTCGCTCCCGTAAGTCATTTGGCAGCGCACTAGGGGAAGTTGGGGGAGGTAATTTGGGAGGGAGAGGCTGATATCACAGCCCAAGTTGGGTGAGTCCATTCAATACTGAGAAAACGCACTTCACAGTCCTCATCAGCCTACCGTCCTCCCCTCCGTGCAATACAGCACTCACTGATTATCAACAGCCTCCCCTACCTCATGTCGAAAACTGAGAATGGACTCAACCAAATAATCGCGGTCCTACTGCACACTGCCACAGTGGGGCTGCTCGGTCACTGTCCACCACTGCATTTTGGGCATTGCGAGTTGCGTGTATTTCAAAATACAATGTTTATTTTCTTAATTACGACCTCTCGCAGAACCCCTACCGACCTCTCATGGAACTGTAGGATTCTGCAGAACCCCGGCTGAGGAACCCTGGTCTGCAGTGTGTAGTATTTTGGGTATTGAATAACATCTGCTGAATTTGGGGAGGGGTCATGCTTGCATTCATTAATGATATGTTTCATATTTGCTATCTGCTGCAGTATCAGCGGGCACCTTGGAGCAACATATGAACTGCATTGCCTGTGGGTGTCAACGTAATAGTGATGCAAGCTAGCAATTCTATATCTGGCTTCCTTCAGGCGAAATCTAGTGATTTTTTTTTTTGCTAGTGGTTTGGCACTTGCTATTTACCATTGTTTCAATGGATTTGGGTCGCCAGTTCTGTGCTGGGGGCCATGGGCAAAACCCTATGCCGGGTTGATGGAGGACTTTCAATGCTCCTTGAAGGTCAATGGGTGCATTAAAGCAGTTTTCCCATTCACGAACACTTCATGATTTAGATCAGACAAGATCAGTTTCAACTGCTGTAGAAAGCACAAAGTCACACATGACCTGGCAAGTTGATGTCTATGCTATTGCTGTTTTCCTGTCTGGCTGCAGGCTGATTGGGCTTAGTGTCACACATGCGTATCTTGTCTTCCTGATTTCCTCTAAATTGTATGCATTTGTAAGTGGATGAACTGGTGACTGGGTGAGGAAATGGAATATTGTTATTTGATAGCTTGCATTTCGTGGCTGGAAACGTTGTGGTGCAGGGTGAGGTGAAAGTGTACATCACTCCTATACTACCAACAACTTGTAAATCCAATTAGGAACTGTGGTTCAAGGGAGGGTTGGTCATGAGGATAATAACCTCAGTGCTTTTTGAGTCTGCCTTTGACTCTGGACTGGCCACAAAATATTGTTTAGTATTAGTCAGGCAAACAGGCCATTCAGCCCACCAAGTCCACACCAACCATCAGGCAACCATCTTCATTAATCCAACCTTCCAGCGCACCACTTGTAGCCTTCAATGTATGGGCAATATGAATTCTCAACTAAACACTGCCATAAATAGTCTTAGTGACCCTATTTCAACCATTCTCTCGAGCAATGCCTTCCAAGTACTCACCACTCAAAGTCCCTCTTGGATTCCCTCTAAATCTCTAGCTCCTTACCCTCAGTCTATGCCCTGTAGTTTTATTCACCTTTTGAAAAGAGAAAACTATTCTTGCTGTCTAGCCTACTTATTATTTTATATAGCTATCTCCCCACTTTGTCCTCTCCAGAGAAAGAAGACTTGTCCTCTCCAGATTTCAACTCATAACTAAGACTTTTCATTTTGTGCTTTACCCTGCTGCAGAGGAGAACTCTGCTGAATTGTGCTATCACATTCTTCTCATAGTGTGGTTAACAGAGCTGCATGCAGTACTGCAGCTGAGGTCTGACCGATGATTATCAAGTTGATGCACAACTTCCCTGCTCTGTAATCAGTGCTTTGACTATTGACCAATATTCCATATGCCACTTTAATCAGTGTATCCACCTGAACAGCTATCTTCAAGAATCTTTAGACTTCACCTTATTCATAAGTGATCCATAGGACCTTACCATTCATGTGATTTTCCTTGTCACATTTGTATTCCCAAAATGATCGCTTCACATTTATCACGCTTAAACTCCATCTGCCTTTTCTCAGTGCATTTCACCCTAAAACTACTCTCCAGTTATCAACAACTCCATCAATCAATTTAATGATCATGCCACCTGCATCCACATCCAATTCATTTACTCATGCGATAAATAGTACGAAACCCAGTACCAATCCCTGTGGAGCACCGCCAGTCACAGGAATCCAATCACAAAGGCTCCCTTCTGGTATCTCCCTCCATCTCCTCTTGCCAAACCAGTTTTGGATGCAATTTGACAATGTACTCTATATCCCACGGGCTTGTTGGATAAGGGTGTAGAGTTGTTATTTTTCTTGTAGTCTAACTCTCCTGTGCTTGCTTATAATCTTTATATATACCTATATCCATTTAATTGTTCAGTAAATTTTTCAGTAATTGCAGGATATTTTTCCAGAAGCTTCAGTTTTTCTGCAACAGGTGCTGTACCACTTAAATCTGGCCATTTATTGGTTAATTTTTATCACTGAATTATGTTGTTTATCTCTAGTCTGAGAATGAGATGACCATGACTACATTTCCGTTTTTCCTCTTTTTTCCTTGTAATTAATAAAACGTAACCACCATGTGTTATGCCTCATTCTTGACTTCCAAAGAACCTCAGTATCAACATCCTAATCTTTCTGAAAATTATTCTAATGTTGGAGAGTGTCAGTGTCCTTGCTGAAGTCAATGTAAACCAGATTGTGAATAGCAATAGAAAAAGTATTAATTTGGGACAGTTCCTATAAGACATAAGAGCAGAATTGGGCCATTTGATCAAGGTTTTATTACTCCCCTTCGATGCCTTCCTCCCTCTTTGCCTGTCTGGTTTCTCTTTTCAGCCTTCTCTCATTGCATGGAGCAAAAACATGCAGGATAGTATAGTTTTTAATTATGGGTCAATTTCCTCTCAGAGAGAGTGTGAAGTGTTGTGTGGCCTGTGTGATGTAATTGAATGGTTTGCATTGCACGTGGACCATTACATAGTGCTCTTCAGCAGTGCTTTCCCCAGTAACATTCACTATCCTTCGCAAGGCTCAGATTTGACTCCAGGTCATTCAAATTTTCTTGTGGTGGTGGGGGGAATGATTTTTGTTTTTGCTGTGATTTAGATATGTGCACAATCTATTCTTCAAAACTCTTATTTTTGAAGCTGGATATTTTTCCTCTTGTAATATCTTCCAGTTAAATGATTAGCTCCCCCATAAGCTGCCTGATACTCTCGTTCAAAACTGTGACATTGTAAGTGGGATTCAGATTGTGCACTGTACTTTTAGCAGGATGAAATGGCTAGCCCATAATCATATCTCCATTGAATTGAGTCTCATATTTCAGTACTTATAAAGTTATCATCCCTCTGCTTTAATCCTCCCAGTTTGTCTTCCTAAACTTCCTACCATTGTCATGGTCTCATGGAACCTTTATTGTCAGGAATTTTCTCCGATCCTTCCATCTTCATCTTCCCCCATTCTTTATTAAAATCCTTTCTCTCTGGAGAAGCTTGTTTTTGTTTTGTTAGTACTCTGATTCAACAAGCTCCCTGCTGTACTCCCTTTATACCTATGACTGTGTGGCTATTTACAACTCCAATGCCGCATTTAAGTTTGTTGATGACACCACTGATGGTGACAAATCTGCATATAGGAGAGATTGAAAATTTGGTTGAATGGGGACACAACAACCTGTCACTCAACTATATTGACTTATAGGAGTTAAAAACCTGAAGCCCATGAGTCAGCCTCATTAGGGGATTGGAGCAGGGTAGGGTCAGTAATTTTAAATTCCTTGGTGTTACAATATTAGAGCATCTGTCCTGGGATTAGCATGTAAGTGCCATCATGAAGGCACAACAGCACCTCTACTTCCTTAGAAGCTTGAGTTGATTAAGCATGTCATTTAAAACTTTGACAAACTTATTTAGATGCACAGTGGTGAAGAGTATCTTGACTTGTTGTATAGAGGCCTGGTATGGAAACAGTATCGCCCAAGAATAGAATAAGCTAGAAAAAGTGCTGGATACAGCCCAGTCGATCACAGGCAAAGTCCTCCCTATCGTTGAGTACATTTACATAGAGCACTTCCACAAGAAAACAGCATCCATCATCAATCATCAGGAACATTTATTACCCTACAACCAGCAGGCTTCTGAACCAGTGTGGATAACTTCACTCATCCCACCGTTGAACTGACTCCATAGCCTGTAGACTCACTTTCAAGTACTGGACACTTCATGTGCTCAGTATTATTTACTGCGCTTACTGTTTTACTTGCATAATTTGCTTCTTTTGCACATTAGCTGTTTGTCAGTCTTTGTTTTTTCTTATAATTTTACATAAATTATATTGTATTTCTTTATTTTCTCATAAGCACCTGCAAGGTAGTATATGGTGACATATATGTACTTTGTACTTTGAGGTACAACACGAGGTAAAATCTTATTTCTAGATGCTGTGGCCCACCTGAACAAAGAACTGACTCATGGAAAGAACGTTGCAGGGTTGGAGGTAAGAGCGCTAGAGACAAAAAGAAATGACAATGGATAAAAGGCACTCCATTTCTAACTTTGCCTCTGCAACATCATAGGGATTTGTATAATACCACAAATTCCTTGACAAAAATGAAATTTTGGTTGTAAGTCAGTGTTGGAAATGTGATTCTTTTCAGTGAATTTTCTTATTACTGGATTTGCTTTCCCATTACATTGACACAGATAAGAGAAAACAAATTAAGTTCCTTTACAAAAAACTGAGCAACATGTCCTTAAAAATCTAATATTGATTATTAAAATGCCCGTAAAGTGTGCATGCAGCAATATCCAATTCAGGATCAAGTTTTTTTTATTCAATGAAAATTGTTGCTTTGAAGCAGCAGTGTAGTGCAAGACACAAAAAATTACTCTTAGTTATAAAACAAATAGTACAAATGACAAATAATCAGTATGTTCATGAACCATTCAAAAATCTGGTGGTGTCAGGGAAGAAGCTGGTCATAAAATGCTGAGTGTGGGTTTCAGGCTCCTGTGCCCCTCTTCCTGATTGTAGGAATATGAAGAGGGCATATACCAGATGCTGAGGTTCTTTAACAGCTGGTGCCACCTTCTTGAGGCACCCCCTCTTGCAGGGGTCCTCAATGGCAAGGAGAGTTGTGCCTGAGATGGATCCGGGCCAGTTTACAGCTTCTTGCACTTCTTAGAATTGGAAACTCTGTACCAGGCTGTGATGCAAACACCCCGCATGCTCTCCACTGTACATTGAGATTCAAAGAGATTCTCTTTCTATGATTTATTTTTGAAGGTGCCTGTGACCTTCTAAGCAAATAGTTGTCTGTTTTGAGGCAGAATTTGCTTTTATCCAAAGTGGTGTTAACATTTGTGTGACATTTCAGCTGGCAGTGTAAAGGATCAGAGGGATCTTGGGGTCCGAGTCCACTGGACACTCAAAGCTTCTGCACAGGTTGACTCCATGGTTAAGAAAGCAAATGGAGCATTGGCCTTCACCAATCGTGGGATTGAGTTCAAGAGCCGAGATATAATGTTACAGCTGTATAGGACCCTGGTTAGATCCCATTTAGAGTACTGCGTTCAGTTCTGGTGACCTCACTACAGGAAGGATGTGGAAACTATAGAAAGGGTGCAGAGGAGATTTACAAGGATGTTGCCTGGATTGGGGAACATGCCTTATGAGAATAGGTTGAGTGAACTTGTCCTTTTCTCCTTGGAGCAGGAAGGATGAGAGGTGACCTGATAGAGGTGTACAAGATGATGAGAGTTATTGATTGTATGGATAGTCAGAGGCTTTTTCCCAGGGCTGAAATGGCTAACACAAGAGGGCACAGTTTTAAAGGTGCTTGGAAGTAGGTACAGAGGAGATGTCAGGGGTAAGTTTTTTTTTTTACGCAGAAAGTGCTGAGTGCATGGAATGGGCTGCCGGCAACTGTAGTGGAGGTGGATACGATAGGGTCTTTTAAGAGACTCCTGGACAGGTACATAGAGCTTAGAAAAATAGAGGGCTATGGGTAACCCTGGTAATTTCTAAAATAAGTACATGTTCGGCACAGCATTGTGGACCAAAGGGTCTGTATTGTGCTGTAGGTTTTCTATATTTCTAAAAGGTAAAGAGAACAGGAAATTGAATTTGAGCTTTGGCACATGCACATCTAACACTTACTGAGGTGATACTGCCCGCTTCTGATGCGTATTTAGAGTAGAATGCACTAGCACACATCAATGTAATACTGAGTTTGATGCTCCGGATGTGTATATTGCTACTAACTTACAGTTCCAAAAACTTTTAGCAAATCTAACTTTACTCTATTTACAATTATTTCCAAAACAGCTATGCTTTGCTCTTGTCAAGGATGTCTTCGTTCAGAGAAAGTGGAAAATAGATTAAACAAGAATGAGGAGCAACTGGAAAAAGACAAAACAGAAAGCAAGCAGGGACAGTAAAAATATGAATAAACAAGTTCAAATCGGTTGACCACTCGATGAGATTAGGTTTGATAGATCAATAAATCATTTTTGTATCTTTAATGCAGGAAAAATGCTTCACAGGAGAATTATCTTTCATATAACACAGATATAACACTCAAATTATGATAAATCCAATTTTTTTTAAAGAATTCAGAGTTTTGTTATTCATAAACTGACTGTTATCATGTCACAGTACTTCAGCAACAAAAAAGACTGAAATGCTAGAAGGGATTTTGTTATCAATCTATAGATTAAAAACAATGTTTCATTTTTTGTTTTTAATCTATAGAGGGCATGCATTGAAAATGAGGGGTGTAGATTCAAGGAGGATATTAGAGCTAAGTTTATTTTAAACTCAGAGCTGTGGATGCCTGGAATGCACTGCTGGTATGGTGGTAGAGGCAAATACATTTGAGGCTTTTAAGAGATGTCTGGATAGGCAGATGGATGTAAGGAAGATGGAGGGAAATGGACATGGTGTAAGTAGGAGGGACTAGTGTTGTGGTGTTTTTGGATTTGCCTTTTCGCTGGTTCGGCACAAATAGCCTGTTCCTATGGTGCAACACACATAAGAGTTGCTGGTGAACGCAGCAGGCCAGGCAGCATCTCTAGGAAGCGGTGCAGTCAACGTTTCAGGCCGAAACCCTTCGTCAGGACTAACTGAAGACAAAGGGTCTCGGCCTGAAACGTCGACTGCACCTCTTCCTAGAGATGCTGCCTGGCCTGCTGCATTCACCAGCAACTTTTATGGGTGTTGCTTGAATTTCCAGCATCTGCAGAGTTCCTGTTGTTTGTGTTCCTATGGTGTACTCTTCTTTGTTCTAAGTTCTAAATTTTAAGGTATAATATTAAATCAATTTATTTGCAGCTGCCTATCACTTTATTGTTCAATTACTACACCCTTAGTTCAGTACAAGACGCCTTAACATCACCGTGGTCAGAAAATTCTTCACTTTCCTTTTTAGCCTTAAATGCAGTTGTAATCTTTAATTTATTTACAGCAGGGTCCAGTTCTGACAGAGTAATTAAACAAGTAACATGCATCACTGCCTTCAACTAGGGAAGACTAACAATGCTACTACAAAGTGGCAAAATGTAAATGGCTGTAGATAAAATAAGTTCCTTTTAGTAAGGAACTTTTTTTCCTTTCATTCTTCCCCTTTAATTTGTCACTTCACTCCAAGTTATTATGGTTCTGCCCTTTGAAAGTAAGTGTGTGTGTGTGTGTGTGTGCGCGCACGCGCGCACACACACACACACACCTTGACTCCTGGTGGAGTCGTTGGGGTGCCGTCATGACAAGCTTTTGATATGCTCATCCTATGGCGTGTCTTGGGTATCTGAAACCTGGCGGAACCCATCCCTCTGCAGGCATGGAGAGCGTGCAAGGGAGCCGGCCGGATTCAGACTCGGGACCTCTTGCCCCAAGGTCCAGCGCTGATGCCACTAGGCCACCAGCTGGCGCCTTTTGAAAGAGAATTGACTAATTTAGCTGATTAAATGTACCTAATAGAAACATAATGGACAAGCCACAAATTCCCAGTTTTCTCAGGGGGGAAAGGTGAGTTTAAAGTTCTTTGGGATAAGATTTTACAACAGGATATTCAGCATTTTGACATCATGAGTCAGAGACATTCAGCCCACCAGGTCCACACCATCTCGTGTGCACACATCCATGTTAATCCTACCTTCTAGCATTTGGCCTCAATACCTAGTACATGTCCAGACACATCTTAAACACTGCAAGCAACTCTCTCCAGCAGTGCATTCCGGGTGCTAGCTACTTCCTGGATATTAATAATTCCCCTAAAACTCATCTCTTACCCAACATCCATGCTGCATCACTGTCTGGTATGGGGGGAGGGGGGGGCTATTGCACAGGACCGAAAGAAGCTGCAGAGGACCGTAAATTCAGTCAGCTCCATCTTGGGTACTAGCCTACAAAGTACCCAGAACATCTTCAAGGAGCGGTGCCTCAGAAAGGCAGTGTACATTATTAAGAACCTCCAACACCCAGGGCATGCCCTTTTCTCACCGTTACCATCAGGTAGGAGGCACAGAAGCCTGAAGACACACACTCAGCGATTCAGGAACAGCTTCTTCCCTTCTGCCAACCAATTCCTAAATGGACATTGAACCTGTTAACACTAACAATTTTAACTTTTTTTTAACAATTATTTCTGTTTTTGCGTGATTTTCAATCTATTCAATATACATATACCGTAATTAATTTATTTATTTTTTTCTCTTCTAGATTATGTACTGCATTGAACTGCTACTGCTAAGTTAACAAATTTCACAACACATGCCGATGATAATAAACCTGATTCTGATTCATTTGTTTAATCCACCTCTGTTAAAGGGCAAATATTCCTGCAGTCTATCTTACCTATAAATCTCAGAACTTTATACACCCAATTCTTGTCCCTTTTTAACATCCTCACCTCCAGGGAAAAATTGAATGCACCTAAAAAACATAGGAAATAAGAGTAGGCCATCTGGTCCATCAAGTCTGTTCCGCTATTTAATAAGATCATGGCTGATTTGGCCATAGACTCAGCTCCAGCTACCTGTTTTTCTCGTTAACCTTTAATTCCCCTACTATGCAAAAAAAACTATGTGCCTTAAATATATGTGATGCTGTAGCCTCTACTACTCCCGGGGCAGAGAATTCCACAGAAGCAGCAGTTCCTTCTCATCCCCATCTTAAATATAATCCTCCAAATCTTGAGGCCTCATCCCCTCATTCTTCTCTCACCTACCAGCAGAAACAACTTTTCTGCCTCTGTCTTATACATCCAGCTAGCATAATCCCAGGCAAGTCAATCTCTTCACATAGGTTAACCTCAGCCTAACCTTTAGGTCAGATTCCCATATGGGATATTGACAAAGGCCAGAGAGAAGTCTAGGAAATCTACTGCATGGCCTTCATCGATACACTTTCAAGTCTCCTCCAAAATTTCAATCAGATTGGTCAGACAGGATTTGCACTTGACAAAGCCATACAAGTCTGTGCCTTACCAAGTAATCATTAATCCTTCGAGCAATTTCATCCCTTGTCTCCCATAACAGCCTAGGTAAATCTCATTTGGCCCTGGGGATTTATTACCTGTAAGCCTGAAATCACTCTTCTTTATTTATGGAGACTTGCTCTTAAATTTAACCATTCCCTTCACTGTGTTTTGAGATGTTCAAGTAATTTGCTCTTGAAAGATTCCCTTGACTAACTCCAGAATGTTTATTTAATTATTGCTGAATCTGCTCGATTTGTTGTAATTGCATTCACTTATTGCAATTTCCAAATAAATGTCAGTGCAACAAACACACCTGAAGATATAAATCAACACCAGAAAATACTCTTTAAGAACTATCTTCCCATACACATCTCACATCTCTCTTGACATTGCTATATGTGTCAAGGATAAGAAAGACAAAGCTTAATCCTGAAAAGTACAGTAATATGTGTTTTAGAACATAACCAGATATTTGTAAGTTTGGCTGAAATAACAATTTTGTCATGAGAGTTGTGATACTACTCATGATGACTTCCTTCTAATCACCTGATTAATTCTACATATTACTCATACTTATCACAACAAGACATTTTGAAATGGGTCTATTTCACTAACCAAAGACTGGCTTTATGATTAATACACACAAGCTTCCTTGGACTTTCCACTGAACTCTTTGCCCTATATTTCTCAACATATTTAACATGCAACAGGAATGTAGATATTTGATTGGCATCAAATGACTATTAATTTGTACAGTATAAACCAACACTAATGCACAAGTAACATCTCTTCCCCCCCCCCAAGGTTGCAAGCATAATATGATCCATTTCTATTACTTTGTTTTCTCCCCTCATGCATCTGTTTCATAGTGTTTGTTTACAGGCTCTACTTTAGATTGGAAGTCCATATCAGAAAAAACTCAGATTACAGAACAAACATAAATCACCAGTTTTAATCCCCTATTTAGTGTCAATCCAAAGATTAATAAATTGGTTCAATTTCTATTGAGTCTCTAACTATATTTCCTCGTTTTATGCAGTTTGAAGATAATTTTCCCTAGTTGTGCAAAATCCGACACATATTCATTCTCATTTCTGAAATATAAATAAACATTTGGAAAAGTTCAGAATTGGCTAAGCTATCAGAATTTTTGCTTAAATCTGCATTAAATGAGTGGGTCTGGAAAAATCTATGAACTTGACCATCCATTCACAAAATCAGATTAGCATTCAATTACTGAAGGCTGATCTGCCCAGAATCAAATCTTACAGTTGTAGAGTAGGCATACCCAGAAAATGTCAAGCATGTTGTGATTTATTCTATAATGCATGAGTAGCAATAATAGTCTTTTAAAGAATGTCAAGATGTCAATAAGATTCCTGTACTAACAACACACATAAATACCACATTGAAGCAATTGAACATAATAATTTATTCACTATTTTAGGGATATAAATTAGCTTTTATCTCACATATACATCAAGTTATACAAAGTTTGCAGCCCACAAGTGTTGCCATGCTTCCTGCACCAACATAGCATGCCACAACTAATTCGAACTGTATGTCTTTGGAATGCGGGAGGAACATAAAGCACCCAGAGGAAACTCAGAGTCACCTGAAGAACGTATAGTCTCCTTACAGGCAGCATTGGGAATTGAACCCTGATTTGTGATCGTTGGCGCTGTAAAGTGATGTGCTAGCTAGCCACTATGCTACTGTGCCACAACAAAGCCTACTTTGTGAACAAAAGGTAACAATCTATGCCCCTCAGGGGAGCATAACACAGGAAATTGTACAAAAAGCAAAGGATTAACATAATATTTTGAGCCATGCAATAAACAAACTGACTGCTATTTATGACACTGAATACCCCATCGGTGAAACAGATGTGTAATTGCTCAGTACTCCACAACAGCAAAATGACATCACTAACAGAATGAAAGCAATAGCATGATCAATATATGGCTAAGTCATGTACAATTTGGGCAATGTCCAATTACACCACATTCATCAATTTTTAATAAGAGTCTTGTTAGCCAAGGGTAACAATTAAAACAGTTTTAGATACGGAGAGTTTGAGGTGAAAAATGTTTGCAAGTATTCAGAGTATTTGCTTAATTGACGTCCTCTGATTGAGTGGTTTATTGAAAATGTGCTGAAAACCCAACGTAAAAAAGTAATTCCGGCAGCTAATATTTCCTCGCGCCAGTATAAAACATCACAGAAAATTCAGAGGTGATAAAGGATTACTAAATACACTGCACCCTACAGTAAACAAAATGACAGCTACTTGTGACACTCTTGCATAATCTATGACTGCACCAAGTGAAAAGTCACCATTAATCTGCAATAGATCATAATAACTGCCACAATACCGCAATACAAGGCTCAATGTTTTAACAGCACTTTGACAGGGCATGAAAGACTCAGTATAAATATTTTCTCGTTTCTCAAATTATATTCCACAAAATACAAACTTCACACCCAATCCAAGGTAGTAAACTTTAAAGTTTACATTCCACATTCAAG
Organism: Mobula birostris; assembly: GCF_030028105.1. NCBI lineage: Eukaryota > Metazoa > Chordata > Chondrichthyes > Myliobatiformes > Myliobatidae > Mobula > Mobula birostris. The sequence continues at coordinate 158,130,551 of NC_092375.1, forward strand.
AAAATGATAAAGGCTTTCTATGCCATTGCAATACAACCTAGCCCCTGTGCAATTTCAGTACTTTCCTAGTCAGGTGTTACTTCTGGAGGACCACTGCCAACAGGCAAAGAAAAATGTAAAGAATCCTCAGACAAAAAAAGACAAAGGATATTATTTTTAAAGATGTTCAGCTTTTTAACATTTTAAGGTTCTAAAGATTCATAGTTGAGAATACGATAATACCAATAAACAGCAGCAGTAGTTTTATCTCTGAAAATTTAAAAACTGTATTACTTCTTTCTATGAACTAGAACTGTTTTCAGAGCATTTAACTATCATTATAGTTTATAATATTTTCCATCAAACACATGGAATTACTCAGGGAATGCTGACTTAGCTTCCTATGGTGAGCAGCAGTGATATGCTGCCAACAGCTTTTGGATTTTATATTTAACTCTAAAATTTGTTTAAGAATACAGTATTCAGTCAGACATCCTCCAAAAGGGTCCATTACTATGCTGTGCAATTCTATGATTGTGTCATAATGAGCGGCACTGAGCTTCTTTAAAAATTCAGGATTTGTCCAAGTGAACTAAAATAAAAAGCAGAAAAGCCACACTTCAATGAATGTTCAGCCTTGGACCTTTTCTTAAAGGCTTACAAGTCTGTTTAAATTTTGGTCGCAATAATCCCAAGGACACTGAGAAGAACGGTATGGTTCACGGAGCTTCAAGATGGAAAGACAGAAAAATTTCTTAAAGCTTATAGCCAGAAACTGTTTATTATGCACTCTATATATTCGTATATAGCTGCTAAGTTGAATAAATATTTGGATGAACTGATGCCTGCACTTCAGAACAATTATGCTAAATGGGAGTAATAATGAGTTGATTCCAGGGGTCAGAGGAATTGAGTGCGGCCAGAACCTGAGACAAGGATGAAGTTCTATGCCAGAATATTTGGGATCTCTGGAGTCACCATTTCGCAGTGGCATTTTGGTAGAGTTCTGTCACACTGAGAAATAGAATACTTGAGTTAAGGAGAGGGACCTGTGGATCCAAATCCCAGCGGCATTAATAAAAAAGGATTGTGTTCTCAAGGAACATTGTCAGTGAATTTTTTTTGTTGTTTGCAGAATCCTTAGGGAAGAAGAGTTTAGTGCAGGAGAATAGAATCTGTCTGTCTTCATCCTGATTCCCATGCTTCCCATAAATTTACTTAAAATGAAAGTTAAAGCACAGGCTAGAAAGTACAGAACAGATTAATCCATCGATTCCTACAATCTCACTTGTACTTATATAGAAAATCCAACGTTCATTACCCTGATTGATAGTCACACACCTTTAATGGTGATATTTATAATGAGAAAAATAGATTTTATCTGATGAGGTCTTGGCTCAGTACATCGCAGCCATAGGAATTCAATAATTTTTGCATGAATTTCTTAAGTCTTTATCCTAGCTTCATTGCCAAAATGCAAATGAAAGATTTATTCCAGCAAAAATTTCTTGAAACTTATAGCCAGAAACTAAGTTTATTATGCACTTTATATATTCATATATAGCTGCTAACTTGAATAAAAAATACATTTGACCTTCAACTGCCTTGTGTCATACTTCATCTCAGCTCCACTGTCTCCACTGACCAAGCCCGACATGCATTTAGTTGCAGTTCCTTGTCTCAATGCTATCTATTGACTGAGCAATATTTTTGACCACAAGCCCATTTCCTTCAATCTCCACTATCTGGTACAACTGTGACAGCAATCGAACATAACTTATTCGGATCCTATTTATTCCTTCCCTACAAATTGCATGGGCAACTATCCAAGGCATGGCATCTGGTGTCACAAATTTCCTAACTCAATTAGAATTACTTTCTTCATTGTTGTTGAAAGCCCCATTGGGCCTCACTTACAGCATCAATTTTGCATTGGGTTCCACCAGAGAGGTCGAGACACATTTACTACAATGTCAGTCTCAGTAAAAAAAAAAAAAAAAAAAAAAAAAATTCCCATGTGCTCATGGCTAATGCTGCTTTCATCGACTGCTTAAAATTCTGAAAGAGCTTATGTACACCGACCTTTCAGGTTCCATTCTGTCCAATTGGAAATATGAGATTATTTCTCTCATTGCTCCAGCAACCCATTCTAATTTATTATAACAAAGGAAAAAGAAACACAAGTAGTCCATTCACCCCTTTTACCTGTGCTGCTCTTCAATAAGGTCAAGGTGAATCATTCATCACAACCCCACATTCTGACTCCCTAAATATCTAAAAAAAAACTATCAATAGAACATAGAATATAAAAAAAGTATAGCACAGAACTGAACCTGCAGAAGAACATACCTGTGCCCACTATGGTACCAGCCTAACTAATCCTATCTGCCTACTCAAGCTCCGTACACCTCTATTCACTGCTTAGTTCACTTACAGGTCTAAATGACAGCAGTTCAGTTTATTGTCATTCAACCATACACATATACCACCAAACCACACAACACATAAAGTAATATTACTACAAAATAAATTAACAAACTAGAAAGGGTATTTACAACACGTTAAAGAAATAAACAGTATAACACTACTGACAATTTGTATGTGATGATTCTTGGGTAGGGCCAAGAAGTTCAGTAAGCTTATGGCCTGGGAGCAGAAACTGTTTCACATCCTATCAGTTCTTGTCTTAATGCTATGGTACCTCCTGCATGATGACACAAGATTGTTGGATGGACGTGAGGGATCACTGATAATACAAAGAGCCCTGTGTACATAGAGTTCTGGATAATTACCTCTGAAAGGTGGAAGAGAGACCCCGATGATGCTCTCAGTAGTCCTCGCAATCCTTTGTAGGGAATTGCAGTCAAGTACACCCCCGATGGTGCTGCTGTAAAAATTGGTTAGAATGGTGAGGTGGAAGCCTTACTCACCTCAATTTCCTAAGTATTGAAGCTGCTGTGCCTTCATGACCAAAGAGGCAATGTTAAGGGACCAAGTGAGATCATGCATTATGTGCAATCAGAGAAATTTTGTGCTCCTAGCTCGCTCCACAATGTTGGAGCCATGTATGTGCAATAAGAAGTGGTCAGCCAGAACCTTCCTAAAGTCCACAATCAACTCTTTGGTCTTGTCCACATTGAGACTCAAGTTGTTGTGCTCGCACCATTCTACCAGCCGCACCACCTCCGCTCTGTACACAGTCTCATTGTGCTGAGGCCAACCACTACTGTGTCATCAGCAAAACCTGATGATTATTCTAGCAATGCAGTTTTACATCAGCAGCACGAACAACAGCAAGGAGCACTGGTGCTCAGTGTGATGGAACTAGAGAAGTTTCTGCCAAAATCAAGTCAAGTTCTTTGTCATTTAAGTATATAAATGCACACCGTCAAATGAGACAATGTTTCTCCAGACCAGGGTGTAAAGAACACACAACAGCTTTGGAAAGTAAGAATAAAATTTACAAATGAATTACAATAAAATGCACAAATTAAATATTGTCAGATATTGAACAAATTAACCAGTGACACTTTGAATGTGATGTGCCCAGGAATTCAGAAGCCTAATGGCCTGAAAGAAGAAACTGTTTCCCATCTTTACTGCACTTGTCTTAATGCATCGGAGTCTCCTGCCTGATGGTAGAAAGTCAAAGAGGATGCTGGATGGATGGGTCAGATCCTTGATAATACTAGGGCGCTGCATGCGCGGTGCTCCTGATAAATATCCCCGATGGATGGTAGGGAGACACCCTATGATCATCTCAGCCACTCTTCTCACAGTCCTTTGTAGAGACTTCTGGTCCAATGCTCTGCTGCTCCCATACCAGCTGGAGATGCAACTCATCAGGATGCTCACCGTGGTGCTTCATTCAGTCAGGTTTGGGGGTGGGGGGTCACACAGGAAAGCTTCGATTGCCTTAATCTTTTAGGGAATTGATGTGCCTTCTTATTCAGGGAGTTGATATTGAGGAACCAGGTGAGGTCATCGGTGATATCAACTCCCAGGAACTTGGTATACTTTACACTTTCTACCTAGAAGCCATGTATGCGCTGAGTGGGGATGGTTCATCAGTACCTTTCCAAAGTCCACAATCATTTCTTTGGTCTTCTCCATGCTCAGACTTAAGCTGCTGTTAGGTTACCTGGACTGACTGCGACCTTTCTGTCAAGAAGTCCAAGATCCAGTTACAGAGGAGTGTTCAGACCCATCGAGGGAAGTTTACCCATCAGCTTCTGAGGGCTGATTCTATTAAATGGGGAACTAAAGTAAATAAATAACATGCTGGCATACAAGGCACCATTTTACAGGCGGGACAGGACAGAGTGGAGTGTAAAGGGTATGGCATCATCAGTGGACTGATTTAAGCAATAAGCAACTGAAAGGGGTCTACTGCAGTGTAAAATGGGATTTATTGTCTTTTTGCAGACGTCCTGCATCCTCAACACTACTTCCCCTCCAGCAATCTTTGTATCATCTTCAAACTTGGCCACAAAGCCATCAATTCTGTCATCCAAGTCATTAACATATAATGTGGAAAGAAGAGATCCTAAAACTGACCCCTGTGGAACACCACAAATCACCAAAAGCAAATGAGAAAAGGCTCCCCTTGTTCCCACTCTTTGCCTCCTGCCACTCAGCCAATCTTCTATCCTTGCTAGTATCTTTCCTGTAATACCATGGGCTTTTACCTTGTTAAGCAACCTCAGTATCCGACGTAGGGGTGCGGGGCAACTTTGTATGCACTAGGGATGTTAGTACACCTAACCTGATTTCACCTCAGGTAGCAAAGTCAACATGCTGATAGAATGAAGGCAGAAGTGTTTTTAAGTGAGCATGGTTGAAGTCACCAGCAGCAATAAAGAAACCGGTTGGGGTGTATGCTTGGAGATTACTGATGGCATTGTAGAGCTTAAGCAGCAATTCTTCAGCTTTAGCACAGGGGGATGGGGGAGGGGTGGGATCTGATATAGACAGCCACAATCGCAATACCAGAAAACTGCCTTGGTAAATTACAATGGTCTGCACTTCACCATTCAGAACTCTATATAGAGCCAAACAGTGGGTCATGACTACCAAAGTGTTCACACATCCATTGTATATGCAACTAATAATTTTATCTCGGACACTTCTCTCCCCTTTCTCGATCTCTCGGTCTCCATTTCTGGACAGAGACTGTCCACTGGCATCTTCTACAAGCCCACTGACTCTCGTAACTACCTCGACTCTACCTCTTCCCACCCCGCCACATGCAAAAATGCCATTCCCTATTCCCAGTTCCTCCGTCTCCGCCGCTTCTGCTCCCAGGATGAGACTTTCCGTTCCAGGACATCTCAAATGTCCTCTTTCTTTAAGGATCATGGTTTCCCTTCTGCCATCATCAATGATGCCCTCACCCGCATTTCCTCCATTTCCCGCACTTCGGCCCTCACCTCATCGTCCCGCCACCACAACAGGGACAGAGTTCCCCTTGTCCTCACCTACCACCCCACCAGCCTCCGGATCCAGCACATTATCCTCCGCAACCTCCGCCACCTTCAACAGGACCCCACCACTAAGCACATCTTTCCTTCTCCACCCCTCTCCACTTTCCACAGGGATCGGTCCCCCTGCAACTCCCTGATCCACACGTCCCTCCCCAGGATCTCCCACCCGGCACTTATCCCTGTAAGCATAAGTGCTACACCTGTCCCTACACCTCCTCTCTTGCCACCATTCAGGGCCCCAAACAGTCTTTCCAGGTGAGGCAACACTTCACTTGAGTCTGTTGGGGTCATCTATTGCATCCGGTGCTCCTGGTGCAGCCTCCTCTACATCGGTGAAACCCGACATAGATTGGGGGACCGCTTTGTCAAGCACCTCCGCTCCGTCCACCACAACAGACAGGATCTCCCGGTAGCCACCCACTTCAACTCTGCTTCACATTCCCATTCGGATCTGTCCATACATGGCCTCCTCTACTGCCATGATGAGGCTAAACTCAGGTTGGAGGAGCAACACCTCATATACTGTCTGGGTAGTCTCCAGCCCCTTGGCATGAACATTGAATTCTCCAACCTCCGGTAATTCCCTCTCCCTCCCTTCCCCATCCCAGTTTCACTCTGCCCCCTCCCCCAGCTGCCTATCACCTCCCTTATGGTTCCGCCTCCTTCTACTATCCATTGTGTTTTCCCCTATTCCTTCTTCACCTTTCTGCCTATCCCCTCCCTGCTTCCCCTCCCCTACCCCTTTATCTTTCCCCTTAATGGTTTTTCACCTGAAACCTACCAGCCGTCTCCTTTCCACCCTCCCCCCACCCTCCTTATAGGGCCTCTGCCCCTTCCCTCTTCAGTCCTGACGAAGGGTTCTGGCTCGAAATGTTGACTGATCGTTTCCACGGACGCTGCCCGACCTGCTGAGTTCCTCCAGTATGTTATAAGTGTTGCTTTGACCCCAGCACCTGCAGAGATTTTGTGTTAATAATTTTAAAAAACTGCCTAGTAGATCTCTTTGAAACTTCACCACCCTCAGTTTAAACATATCCTATGTAATATTTGACATTATAAAAGCACTGCCTACCCTATCTATACCTCTCATAATTCTATATATTTCTATCAGTTCATTCCTGAGCCTCCCATACTCCAGGAAAAGCAATCCAAGTTTTCCCAACTTTTCCCTTACAGCTAACTCTACTGCTTTTTGGGGGCAATATTGTATGTTTTTTTTCTTGATCTGATGCATGTGATGCAGTTTTTCTGTTGGATGCTTTTCAGCTTGAAAAGAGGTTACTGGTGAAACAAAATATTAATTCCTTAAATATTTACATTTAAATGTTTAAATTCTTTAAATGTTTACTTGTTTACTGCCACATCTGTTAAAGCAATTTCCTCAATCGCAGCCAGCTCAGACCTCATACCTTCAGATTATTGTATTCAGATGAAAGAGCACATTTTTCAATAAAGTCAAAACTCCCTTCATTTTTTTTTAACATAACATGCAATTACACAGACCCTTTAAATTCACTGAACCTTCCTTATTACATAATGAGGTCTAAAACAGCTTTAACCCCTCACTGGTTTCTCAATATTTAACTAGAAAGTCTTTCCTTGCATGCTCCATGATTTAGTTCTCTACATTCGATTGGTTTCTACATTCAACGTGCCAATTAAAAATTCCTAGTTACATCACAATCTAAATTTCTTGATTAAATGCACCACATTACCACTATTACTCGTGAACCAATGCACAATTCCAACCATCTTCCATCTACTGTGTGCTGCAATGCTTGTTACATGCACGGTCTTGAACCCTCTCTCTGCAATAAAATCAACTCACTAACTATAAGCTGTGCTAGTCTGCAATTCTATTTTATCCTTTGCTGCAAAGTATTCCTTTCAGGAGTTAAACATTATAAACTTTAAAGGTTTTCTCTAATTCTAATATCCCCTTATATCTTACTCATTCTTTACTTTGACCTCGCTCTCCAAGTCCCTTAACCCATCACCATATTTTTGCTAATCCTTCCTACCTGCCTGCCACAGATCCACAACAATCTAGATTCACTGAGGTTTCAGCTTCATTCTCCTACATCTGCCTCATAACGAACTTAGAGTCTGACGTGCCTTTGAGCATGCTGCCCTCTGCTCTGCCCCTGGGTCTAATTATTTGGTCAAGTGTCTTTATCCCAGACCATGGACCCCATCTCCAGAATTCCAGATCAACTGAAATTCTTCTCCTTTTTATTTAAAAACCATTTTGATGAAGGATCATCAACTTGAAACCTTTCTTTGCAAGGCTGCCGTGTGACCTGCTTTTTTCCATCATTATTTATACAGTATGAGGAAACTTGCTGATACAAAGCTTGCTGCCAAACTGCAATCTTTGCTGGAGGCTTTATACTTCTAAATCTCCAATCAAAGCCCAACAAAGATAATATTTTCGGAAGTCTTTTTTTGCTGTCAAAGTAGTTTTACATTTGTGATATTTTACCTTGTACTCCTGAAATCCCTATTCAGTGATTTCTCAAAGTCACATTTAAATGAGAGATTAAGAGATATGCAAGACAAGCCATTATTTTTTTCACATCACATCATACTCTACACTTCATTCAATATTACCCCCTGTAATAGCACCAAACAAGAATAAGGAAAATGAATAGTCAGCTCCTAACTAAACCTCTCTCCATATCATGGATGTACCATCAATAATGTTCAAGCTGCCTAAATTTCCATCAGTGCACAAACATTATAGAACTGCATTTTATGATGTTATTGTCTCCACTGTCTAGCAAATATCTCCTGAAATACCCCGCTCTGTATGTTATTTAATGGTGATTAAATGCTAAGCTCTTCAGAAGTCAGCTACACATATTGCAGTAACAAGACTTCAAAATAAGCAGTGTTATTTAGAGAAACCTGCAAGAACTTATTTCACTTTCTGAAGGCATTACCTCTTATTCATGTAAAGTATTCCACATAATCATGACGTCCATTACTTCACAAGTAGGAACTCCTCGTATGCGCCAGTTAGCAGACGATTGAAAAGATAGAGAGCAGTCATGCCAGAACTCCTCATATAAAATTTTAAAAAAGTAATTTCTTGCACTGGAAAGCAATTAAGAATGCAAACATTGGCTAATTGTTAAAACATTGTTTTTAACTTAGCCTCCTCACACCAGATCATAACTACATCATTCCAAATATACCATGACTGAGATCAGATAAATACTGTATACACAACCCAGAAATCAAATGTCCTAACTTTCAAAAGTCATAAAATTACACTAAACTGAAACATCACAGAAAGAGGCTCCACACTGTGACTGCACCTGCTCTTTAGGGAGTTATCCAATGAGCATCACTATCCTACTATTTCCCAATTACCCTGCAATACTTTTTCTTCCAACTATTTAATCAATTCCCTTCTGAATTTTGCAATTGAATCTGCTACCAGCATCCTTTCAGGCAGAACTTTCCAGTGTTCAAAAGCTCCCTGTATAACGCAGTCTGCTCATGCTGTCTCTGGTTCTGTTGCAAATCAACTTAAATCTGTATTCTTCCATTCCCAGCTCTTCTCCGGCAGGAAACAGCTTCTCCTTATTCATTCTACCGGAGTGCTTCTGAACAGCAGTACCAATCATTTCTACTCCCAGGAGGGCAACCCCGTACTCTCCTGTACATTCATGATTGAAGTGACTCATTCTTGGTTCTGTTCTTAAATCCCTCAGATATCTTCATTGCCTTTATCTTCTTCCTGAAATGCAGAGCCCAGTGACTTGACTGATCCTGCATCATTTAATATTGGACCTTAATTTCCTTTAATGGTCTTTCATCTTTTTCTGTAACAGAATAAACTATTACATAACATTCTGGATTAACATTCACCACTTATCTCAGAAAGGACGTACTAACATTGTAGAGGGTCCAGTGGAGTTTCACAAGAATGATCTGAGGAATGAAAAGGGTTAACATCGGGGCCTGTACTCACTACTGTTTGAAAGAAGAGAGATCCCATTGAAACCTACTAAATATTGCAAGGACTAGAGAGTGAATGTGGAGAAGACGTTTCAACTGTTGGGAGAGTCTAGGATCAGAAGGCATAGACTCGGAATAGAAGGAAATTCCTTTATAACAGAGTGAAGATGAAATTGTTTAGCCAGATTCAAGTCGTTTGGGTATATTTAAAGCTGAGGTTGATAGGCTCTTGATAATAGCAAGTGCAAAGGTAACGAGGAGAATGTAGAAGATTAGGGTTGAGAGGAAAAATAAATCAGTCATGATTGAATAGTGTAGCAACTCAATGGGTCAAATGGCCTAACTCTGCTCCTTTGTAACATACCTACCCATTTCATAAATTTGTCTACAACCTCCCACAGTCCTTTATAAACAGCCTTATTCTTTGCTACTTTGAGTTCAATGTTGTCTTTAAACTTTGAAAAAATGCCTTGTGCATGAGTCTGGATGATGTCCCTATCGGCACGGACTAGGAGGGCCGAGATGGCCTGTTTCCCTGTTGTAATTGTTATAGGGTTATATGGTTAAATCAGGTTTGATGAAGGGTCTCACCCAAAATCCACCGTTTATTCAAATGCATAGATACTGCTTGACCTGCTGAGTTCTCCCAGCATTTTGTGTGTTACTCTGCTTTCTCTGCTCATAAATCTGCTTCATTACCCTCACCTTCACAAATGAAAACCCAAACTTGATCCATCTCTCCCTATAAATTTGCACTCAATACAGTTTCTTCACAGAATTTTTTTGAAAATCTTCCTTGTGAAATCTTCTACTACATTAAATAAGTGTTGGTTTTAAACTGCATGAGCAAACTGAGCACTGGCAACACCCCCCCCCACAACAAAGTACAATCAAAATAGGAATCCTTCAGACTTCCAAGATTCTTTGTACACTGCTTTGATGATCAGAAAATGATCCTGCATTTACTTCTCTGCTTGTTATATCAGGTTATCAGCCTTTCCTCCATTCAATCTCTTGCTTTCATCTATTTGCCGCTCATCACCACATTGCCCCTTGCCCAGTACTTCATTGCACCATAAAGCAAGTTGAACCAGTTCTTAATATTTACGAAACTCTATCAACCTGAAGCATCAATTCATAGTCAGAGTCATATAACACAGAAACAGGCCCCACTATGTCCATGCTTACTCTCAAAAACCATGATAATCCCATTTCCTAGCACCTGGTCCATAATATTCTAAGCCCTGGAAATTCACACATTTGGCCGCACTACTTAAAAGTTTAAACTTTAGTGCTTATTTGCCTCTGGCTCATCCTTTTCTCTACAGAAATTGCTTGACTTACAGATCAATTCCAGTATTTCAGAATCCAGCATCTGTAGACCTAAATAGCAGCTTCTTATATAAAAAATTACATCATCAATTAATATACACACACACAAATACATATATATAATATAGTAATTTCAAGACCAAGAGAACCTTACTGAGTAACATAACTAAAACTTGTTATCCATCATATAGCACTAGAGAAATCCCACGGTCTGCAAATTCTGTATTGACGACAAATGTTTATCCCAGATGTAGCTCCTCAGTTTGTATCAATAGTGAGAGATGATGGTTTCACTTTCAACATATCACCAACCATCATCCTCCAGTGTGTTACAATTTCAAATACAGAATATAGACTGACCAGCTAAAGAAAATCCTTCCTAAGGATATGGAGACACAAAAGAGAATACAAATGCTGGAATGATGCACTGTTCCACTAACCTGTATTTAGTCTCCATTTTACAGTAATGGTGGCCGTGGACAGACATGTCAATGTGGGAGTGGGAAGTGGCTGGTCACTGTGAGATCCTAGCTGGTATGGCAGATAGAGTGAAGGTACTTGATGAAGCAATCCTCCAACCTGCATTGGGTCTCCCTGATACAGAGGATACTGTATTGAAATCACCCAATATAATATATTACACGGACAGATTCACAGGTGAAGTGCAGCCTCACTTGGATGGAGCGTGTTTCGCCCTGAATGGTGGCAAAGGAGTGGGTGTAGGGCAGGTACAGGGATGAATGATTGGAGGGGGGGGAATAAACGAGGGAAAGATGTCACACAGAGAGTGCCCCTCTCCAAGGAAAGTGTGAGGGGGAGGGGAAGATGAGCTTGGCAGTGGAATCCCATTAGAGATGGCAGAAGTTGTGGAGAATGGTATGTTGGATACACTGGCCAATTGGATAGCAGGTAAGGACAAGGGATACCCCATACCTCATGCCAGAGAGAGTGGCAAATCAGGTGAGAGCAGCATCAATAGGCAAGTGGGGGGTGAGCCCCATTTTCTGGGGGAGAAAAAAGGACATTTTGGATGTCCTGGAGTGGAAAACATCAGAAGAACCAAAGCAGCTGAGGCAGAAGAACTAAGGGTCAGGATGGGGAGAAGTATACTGAAGGTAACTGTGGGAGTCAATGGAAGAGAGTGGTAGGATCTGTTATCCAGAAAGAAACTGAGAGTCCTGGGCAAGGGAACTGAAATTGGTGGGAAGTATACAAGGTGACACAGATGGAAATGGAAGGGACTCCTTGTGTCATATCAATAGATAGCCCTCTGTTAACTTCTCACTACTCTTGTCTTCAAATATGGCTTCCAAAACAAACACTGAAACAAAACAAAATGTACATCATAACAGCATGATTAAAATTTATATTCAGAGTAGTCTGTTATATCTTAATGCATTGATTATTGTTTTATCTTCAAAGTAAGTTTATTATCAAAGAACATATATATCACCATATACAACACTGAGATTTATTTTCTTCCGGGCATTCAGGATAAATACAAAAAACACAATAGCATCAATGAAAGACCACCCCCAAAAGAATGGACAAACGACCAATGTGCAAAAGGTAACAAACTGCAACAGCAAAAGCAATAAATGAATAAATAAATAAACAATAGATATCAAAAGCATGAGATGAAGATTCCTTGAAAGTATGTCCATAGGTCGTGGGAACAATTCAGTCAGATGGGGCAAGTGAAGTTATCCCCTCTGATTCAAGAGCCTAATGGTTGAGGGGTAATAGCTGTTCCTGAATGTGGTGATGTGGATCCTGAGGCTCCTGTACCTTCTTGCTGATGGCAGCAGTGACACGAAAGCATGGCCCGGCTGGTGGAAATCCTTTAATGATGGATGCTGCTTTACTACAATGTGTGCAATGGAGGAGAGGGCTTTGCGTACGATGGACTGGGCCACATCCACTACCTTTTGCAGGTATTTCTATTTTTTGGGCATTGGTACTTCCATACCAGGCCACAATGCAATCAGACAATATACTCTGCACCACACATCCACAGAGGCTGTCAAAATTTTAGATATCGTGCCAAATCTTCAAAAACTCCTAAGGACATAGAGGCACTGCCATGTTTTCTCCAAAATTGCACCTACATGCTGGACCCAGAACAGGTCCTCTGAAATAATAACAGAGAAGTTTAAAGTTTGTTACCTTCTCCACCTCTGATCCTCTGATGAGGACTGGCTCATGGACCTCTGGTTTCCCTCCCCTGAAGTCAATAATCAGCTCCTTGGTCAAAATGATATTGAGTAAGTGGTTGTTGTTATGGCACCACTCAGCCAGATTTTCAATCTCCCTCCTATACATTGATTCATCACCACCTGTGATTTGGCTTATGACAGTGGTGTTGTCAGCAAACCTGAATATGGCATTGGAGCTGTGCTTAGCCACCAAGTCTTGTGTGTAAAGTGAGTAGAGCTGAGAGCTAAGCACACAGCCTTGTGGTGCATCTGTGCTGATGAAAATCAAGGAAGAGATGTTGTTGTCAACGCAAATGGACTCGGGTCTGCAAGTGAGGAACTTAAAGATCCAATTGCATAAGGAGATATGGAGGCCATGGTCTTGGAGCTTTTGATTAGTTTTAAGGGGATGATGGTATTGAATGCTGACTTGTAGCCAATAAAGAGCATCCTGATGCATGTATCTTTGCATCCAGATGTTCCAAGGGTTGAGTAAAGAGGCAATAAGATGGCATGGACATGTTGTTACAGGAGGCAAATTGGAGCAGATCCCAGTCACTTCTCAGGGAGGAATTGATATGTTTCATCACCAACCTCTCAAAACACTTCATCAATGTGGATGTAAGTGTTATTGGATGATAGTCATTGAGGCATGTTACTGTATTCTTCTTAGGCACTGGTATAACTGAAGCCTGCTTAAAGCAGCTGGGTACCTGAGACTGCCAAACTGAGAGGTTAAAGATCTCAGTGAACACTCATGGCTTAAACCTGCCTCATTGGCTTGAGATTTGACCAAATTAATTTATCTTAACATTTAGAAAGACACATTCAAATCACATCTATGCATCATCAACTGAATTGCCCTTCAAATAATTAGAACATTAATAAGATGTTTCATTAGATTACTTTTGCTAATAAATTTTCAAAAGCCTCAACATTTTATGTCAGACAATTTAAAAGTAAGTTGTGCTTTCCTATAAGAAATGCCTTAGGAGATGAATAATACTGACAAGAGACACGACCTGTGATTATCCATAGATTATCCATGAGATCTTTATGTTTAAGTTTTCTGCTGCTGTCAATTTAATTTAAACGCATGATTTCTCAAGACGCAGAAAGTATTTTCTACAAGAATGCCAACACTGCATGAATGAAATGTTTGGTGATAATTTATTAAAATCATAGAAAAATCATTAATACAGGATTAACTAAATTACGAAATAAAACAATGGTTTCTGTGCTCCTGGGGAACCGAGATACACACATCAATTAGACATTTCTTAGAAACTGACAATATAGAAAGCTGTTCACTCACTGTCCGTATTGTTTCTGAAGTGCAGCAGTGCTTAGCTCTATATCCTGTTAGCAAACCTCCAAGTTCCTCAATTTCAAGTGCTTGTCCAACTCTTCTTGAAACTCTTCTATAACAAATTTTCACAACTTCCTCAGAAATTAACAGTCCAGACTAATAATTCACTGAAAAGTAACTTCTCATCTTCCTGAGAGGTGGATAGGTGGATAGGGTAGTTAGGAAAGCTTATGGGGTGTTAGCTTTCATAAGTCGAGGGATAGAGTTTAAGAGTCGCGATGTAATGATGCAGCTCTATTAAACACTGGTTAGGCCACACTTGGAGTACTGTGTCCAGTTCTGGTCGCCTCACTGTAGGAAGTATGTGGAAGCATTGGAAAGGGTACAGAGGAGATTTACCAGGATGCTGCCTGCTTTAGAGAGTATGCATTATGATCAGAGATTAAGGGAGCTAGGGCTTTACTCTTTGGAGAGGAGGAGGATGAGAGGAGACATGATAGAGGTGTACAAGATAGTAAGAGGAATAGATAGAGTGGATAGCCAGCACCTCTTCCCCAGGGCACCACTGCTCAATACAAGAGGACATGGCTTTAAGGTAAGGGGTGGGAAGTTCAAGGGGGATATTAGAGGAAGGTTTTTTCACTCAGAGAGTGGTTGGTGCATGGAATGCACTGCCTGAGTCAGTGGTGGAGGCAGATACACTAGTGAAGTTTAAGAGACTACTAGAAAGGTATATGAAGGAATTTAAGGTGGGGGCTTATATGGGAGGCAGGGTTTGAGGGTCGGCACAACATTGTGGGCTGAAGGGCCTGTACTGTGCTGTACTATTCTATGTTCTATATTCTATTCTATGATGATCTGAAAGTGGTGGCAAAAGCTGTGATCTCTGATTATTGACGCAATTATTCAGAGGGAATAATTTTTCCATCAAAAAACTCATTGCAAAGTTCTTAATATTTTTGATTCCAAAGAGTACCTTTTTTCTCTGCACCTTTCATAATACATTTTCCTTCTTTAAAAGCAACTTCGTGCGTTGGGAGATTCAGGTAGACTGCCATTTCTCACCTACCAAGCGAGCAGTCACCTCTCTGCTTCCATTTCAAATGGAATCGAACCAGCGCATTCAACGCTCCAGAGGCAAGTATCATCACACATCCACACTTTTGCAATTTCCTTGAGCAACCTAGGATGCACTCCATCTTAAAATGGATGGAAGTGTCATCGTGAAAGTAGCAGTCTCTTAACTGATCAAAAGTCGAGTGCTCTTAAACCAACAAAAAAAAAAGCTAACAACTGACCAGGGATACTCAGGAATGAAATGGAAATTGTAAATGTAAAGTAGTGACTCAGTCTAATGGAGGAAGAATTTTAAAAGCATCAGAATCATCAAAAAGAATTGCCTAATGGAAACACAAAACTTTACTCTAACTCTCCAGAAATTGTAATCTTCCTTCAGAAAGAAGAAAACTGCAGATGCTGGAAATCTGAAATAGAAAGTCCAAGAAATCCTTGCAGTATCTATGGAACAGAAATTAAGTTCCACCAAACCACTCTGTCCAACCACCACACCACAAATACCACATGACTTGCCAAGTATTTTGAGCACATTTTCTATTCAAATCTTCCATAATTTGAGCTCCTACAATTATCACTTTTTTCTTCTATAAATATATTGCTCTGGTTTCCCTTCAACCACATTCAGAATCAGAATCAGGTTTATTATCACCGACATGTATCGCAAAATTTGTTAACTTAGCAGCGGCAGTTCAATGCAATACATAATCTGGAAGATAGATAAATAAACTACAGTATATGCATACTGAATAGATTCAAAATCATGCAAAAACAGAAATAATATATTAAAAAAGTGAGGCAATGTTCACGGGTTCAATGTCCATTTAGGAATCGGATGGCAGAAAGGAAGAAGCTGTTCCTGAATCGCTGAGTGTGTGCCTTCAGGCTTCTGTGCCTCCTACCTGATGGTAACAATAAGAAAAGGGCATGTCCTGTGTGCTGGGGGTCCTTAATAATGGACGCTGCCTTTCTGCTCCTTGACGATGTCCTGGGTATTTTGTAGGCGAGTACCCAAGATGGAGCTGACTAAATTTACGACCCTCTGCAGCTTCTCTCGGTCCTGTGCAGTAGCCTCACCTCATAGCAGACAGTGATGTAGCCTGTCAGAATGCTCTCGATAGTACATCTATAGAAGCTTTTGAGTGCTTTTGTTGACATACCAAATCTCTCCAAACTCCTAATGAAGTATAGTCGCTGTCTTGCCTTCTTTATAGCTGCATCGATATGTGGTGACCAGGTTAGGTCCTCAGAGATCTTGAAACCCAGGAACTTGAAACTGCTCACTCTCTCCACTTCTGATTGAAGATGCTTCTTCATCTCAGATTCTCTACTAAGACCCACAACTGTACTCCACATGATTCACAGATTCCTGATCCCTTCCAAAGTTTACAAGTTGAGGAAAATTATTCTCCAAATAATATTGTGATTTCTTATAGGGAAGGGGTACTTCTACTCCCCATCAACTGTGTGGCTTGACACAATTCACACACCATCAATAGATTTGTCGATGACACCAGTGCTGTTGACAGAACCTCAGATGCCAATGAGACACAGAGGGATGAGATAGTTCAACTGCTTGAGCGATGTTGCAAAAATAACCCCTCACTCAACATTAGCAAGACAAAGGAACTGATTGCGGATTTCAGAAAGGGGAAGCTGGGAATGCAATCAGCCCACTGCTGTTCACTCTACTAAAGCAAGACTGTACAGCTGGATCCAGTTCAAACCAAATCATCAAATTCACTGATGACATGACAGCAGTTAGCCACATCAACAACAGTGATGAAACGGCGTACAGAGCGGAGTTAAGCCGGCTGATAGAATGGTGCATGTACAATAACTTGAGGTTCAATCTGGACAAGACCAAAGAGATAACTGTGGGCTTCAGGAAGGTGCAAGCTGACTAGTCCTCACTGCACATACACAGCTCCTCCACGGAGAGAGTTAGGAGCATCAGGAAGCTGGGAGGGCACATACTGTAATGGACGATCTCACCTGATCCCTCAACATCACCTCTTTGGTCAAGAAAGCACAGCAGCATCTCCACTTCCTGAGGAGAATGAGGCAAATGAGGCTTCTCCCCTCCCCCCCAATCAAACTAATTTTTACAGGAGCACCATCGAGAGTGCCCTGACCAGCTGCATCACTGTCTGGTATGGGAATTGCAAGGCATCTGACCACAAGTCCCTACAAAATTGAGAGGTCTGCTAAGAGGATCATTGGGGTCTCTCTTTCGCCCATCAGGGATATGCAGGAGCACTGATACATTGGGCCCTTAGCGTTGTCAATGATCTCTGCCATGCATCCAGCAATCTCTTTAACCCCCTATCAGGCAAGTAGAAGAACTGGCAGAATGGAAAACAGCAAACACGAGGAAATCTGCAGATGCTGGAAATTCAAGCAACACACATTAAAAATGCTGGTGAACGCAGCAGGCCAGGCAGCATCTATAGGAAGAGGTACAAGTTGATGTTTCGGGCCGAGACCCTTCGTCAGGACTAACTGAAAGAAGAGACAGTAAGAGATTTGAAAGTGGGAGGGGGAGGGGGAGATCCGAAATGACAGGAGAAGACAGGAGGGGGAGGGATGGAGCCAAGAGCTGGACAGGTGATTGGCAAAAGGGATACGAGGCTGGAGAAGGGAGAGGATCTTGGGACAGAAGGCCTAGGGAGAAAGAAAGGGAAGGGGAGCCCAGAGGATGGGCAAGGAGTTATTGTGTGAGGGACAGAGGAAATAGCTTCTTCACACCGGCCACAAGACTACTGAACTCCCTGCTACTACCCAGGTCTCATCATGTATGAACTACCAGAAGTGTAATACTGATTACTTTTTAAACTTGTATTGTAAATACACCTGATTATTTGTTACTTTATGTGTGGTAATATTACTTCGTGTGTTATGTGCCTGAGTTATATGAACTGTGTTGTGCACCTTGGTTTGGAGGAACATTGTTTTGTTTGACAGCATACATGAGCACGGTTGATTGACAGTCAGTTGTACTTGAACTTGAGAAAACACCCGAGTCCTCACTGAAGGGTCAGTGGTGCAGTGGGTGAGCAGCTTCAAGTTCCTGTGGGCCCACATCTTGGAGAACCTGTCCTGAGCCAACACATTGATGCAATCCCTTAGAAGTTTGCAAAGACCCAGCATGACATCTAAAACTTTGACAAACTTCGATAGGAATGTAGTAGATTGTTTAATGACCAGTTGCATCATAGTCTGGTATGAAAACACCAAAGCCCTTGAATGGAAACTCCTACAAAAAAAAAAGTGGATATGGCCCAGAACATCATGGGTAAAGCCCTTCCTATCACTGAGCACATCTACATGAAGCGCTGTCATGGGAAGGCAGCATCCATCATCCCCCACCACCCAAGGCCATGCTCTCTTCTCACTGCCTGCCATCAGGGAGGAGGAACAACAGCCTCAGGACCCAGGCAGCCAGGTTCAGGAACAGTTATTACCCCCTCAACCAGCAGGCTTTTGAACCAGGGGTGACAACTTCACTCACCCCATCACTGAACTGGTCCCTCAACCTATTTTCAAGGATCCTTCAACTCATGGTCTCTTTTCACTGCTTTATTCCCCCCTCTCCTTAGTTATTTGTGTCACTAAAGACTCTTTCAAATTTCCTTTAACCGTATAACCATATAACAATTACAGCACGGAAACAGGTCATCTCAGCCCTTCTAGTCCGTGCCGAACTCTTACTCTCACCTAGTCCCACCGACTTGCACTCAGCCCATAACCCTCCATTCCTTTCCTGTCCATATAGCTGTCCAATTTAACTTGAAACGACAACATCAAACCTGCCTCAACCACTTCTGCTGGAAGCTCGTTCCACACAGCTACCACTCTCTGAGTAAAGAAGTTCCCCCTCATGGTACCCCTAAACTTTTGCCCTTTAACTCTCAACTCACGTCCTCTTGTTTGAATCTCCCCCACTCTCAATGGAAAAAGCCTATCCACATCAACTCTATCCATTCCCCTCATAATTTTAAATACCTCTATCAAGTCCCCGCCTCAACCTTCTATATTTTTCAAGATTCAAAAAACTTTATTGTCATTCTAACCGTACATCAGCTCTGCAGGGCAGAATGAGGCAGCGTTCCTCAGGGGCAGTGCAATCATAACATAACAAACGCAACACTAAATAATAAACATAACAATAAATAGTAAAACACAACAGCCACATGTCAGTTAAATCAGTTATAAGTGTCCAGTGCAAGTTAAAAGTGTCCAAAGCAGAGTCAGATGTAGCAGCTATTTAGCAGTCTGACTGCCTGTGGGAGGAAGCTGTTTAGTAGCCTTGTGGTTTTAGTTTTGATGCTCCTGTAACGTTTGCCTGATGGCAGAAGAACAAACAGTTCATGGAGAGGGTGTGAGGGGTCTTTAATGATGTATCGTGTCTTCTGGAGGCATCGAATCTGAAAGAGGTCTTGGGCAGAAGGTAGGGAGACCCCAATAACCTTCTCTGCTCCCCTAACCACCCTCTGCAAGGCTTTTTTGTCAACAGCACTGCAGCTGGAGTACCAGGTTCTGATGCAAAAGGTCAGCACACTCTCAACCACGCCTCTGTAGAATGTAGTTAAGATGTTAGTGGGGAGTGATGCTTGTTTAAGCTTCCTCAGAAAGTGCAATCTCTGCTGAGCCCGTTTCACAATCCCAGTGGTGTTCCTGGACCAGGTGAGATTGTCCGAGATCTGCACCCCAAGGAACTTGATGTTTTCCACTCTCTCCACTGTGGAGCCACTGATGCTGAGGGGTGTGTGCTCAGGCTGAGACTGTCTGGAATCGACGATCATCTCCTTGGTTTTGGTGACATTAAGCATCAAGTTGTTATCCCTGCACCAGCCCTCTAGGTGTTTGACCTCCTCCCCGTACATAGTTTCATTATTTCTGCTGATGAGCCCCACCACTGTGGTATTGTCTGCAAATTTAATGATCAGGTTCTCCTTGAATCTGGCTGCACAGTCATGCGTTAGCAGCGTAAACAGCAATGGGCTAAGCACACAGCCTTGTGGGGATCCAGTGCTCAGCGTGATGGAGTCAGAGATGTTCCTGCCAACACAGACTGACTGTGGTCTCTCTGTCAAGAAATCCAGAATCCAGCGACACATGGCAGTGCTAAGGCCAAGCAGCGAGTTTCTCCACTAGTCTCTGCGGGATGATGGTATTGAACACTGAACTGAAATCAATGTACAGGATTCTGGCATAAGTGTCTTTGTTGTCCAAGTGAGAGAGAACTGTGTGCAGTGTGGTGGATATTGTATCCTCCGTAGAGCGATTTGGACGATAAGCAAAGTGCAGAGGATCCAGTGATGAGGGGAGGCTGGCTGTGATATGAGGCTTGACAAGCCATTCAAAACAATTCATCACCAAAGAATAAAGACTTAACTTGTTCAACCTTTCTTACGAGATGAAACCCAGATAACATTCTAGTAAATCTTCTCCGTACTCTATTTTGTTGACATCTTTCCTATAATTTGGTGACCAAAACTATTCACAATACTCCAAATTTGGCTTCACCAAATGTCTTGTACAATTTCAACATTACATCCCAACTCCTATACTCAATGCTCTGATTTATAAAGGCCGGCATACCAAAAGCTTTCTTCACTATCCTATCCACATGAGATTCCTGTATTCTTGTACGGTGGAGTGGATTCTGACTGGCTGCAGTACAAATACGAAGGGTGATTAATAAGTTTGGGGCCTGAGGTAGGAGTCAATTTTAGAAAACCTAGCACATTTATTTTTCAACATAGTCCCCTCCTACATGTACACACTTAGTCCAACGGTCATGAAGCATACAGATCCCTTCTTTGTAGAAGTGGTCCATAGCAGGGGTGATTGATAAGTTCGTGGCCTAAGGTAAACGGAGATGAGTTATTAACTTCAAACTTTCTGACGAGATGAGAGCATCTTTCTGGCTTCAAGATGAGAACGTCTTGGACCTCCAGGTGGTCCACAGCAGGGGTGATTAATAAGTTTGTGGTCTAAGGTAGAAGGAGATGAGTTATACAGCTCTCGTTACATGCACGTGCAGCTCAACTCTGAGTGAAAATGCAGAAAGTTTGAAGTTAGTAGTTCATTTCCTTTCACGAACTTATCAATCACTCCTGCTGTGGACGACTTCTGGAGGTCCACGACACCAACTTCTACAAAGAAGGGATCCGTATGCTCCACAACCGCTGGATTAAGTGTGTAAATGTAGGAAAAATAAATGTGCTAAGTTTTCTAAAATTGACTCCTTCTACCTTAGACCACAAACTTATCAATCACCCCTCGTATACAGCCTCTAATGCAAAGGATCACAAGAGGCAACACACTTCTTGCCATCAAGGACAATCTTTAAGAAGAAGTGCCTCAAGAAGGTGTATGGAGGGGGGGGGGGGAGAGAGAGAGAGAGGATCCATCATTAAAGTCCCTTGCCACCTGGAGCACGTCCTCTGCAGGTTACTACCATCAGTAAGATACAGGAATCTGAAGACACAATCAAAAGATTTAACAGTCCATATGCACCACCTTATTTATTGTCCACACTATTTATTTTTCTAACTTATAATTTTTTGCCTTTCACTGTACTGCTGCTGCAAAACAATTCACAACACGTCAATGAAAATAAACAGTGCTAACAAAGTGACTCTGAATCAAATACTGAGCCTTTTAATAAGTGTTAAGGGAATTGTTACTCAGTACATGCAACTCTACAAGATCGGATGTAACACTCATTTTAAAGAAGCTCTATAATTCATGATACAATGAAACAAATAGGCAGAATTCCAAGAGATGTTAACACCCAGGAACTGAAAACTGCTCACCCCTTCCATTGTTGATCTGTTGATGAAGATTAGTGCGTGTTCCCTCGACTGCTCCTTCCTGAAGGCCACAGTCAATTCCTGTGTTCCTCACAGTGAGGCAAGCTTGTTGCTGCGACACACCCGCCCAACGTGCGGATCTTGTACGTCTCTTCAGCACCACCTGAAATTCTGCCAAAAATAGTGGTGTCGTCGGCAAATTTATAAATAGCATTTGAACTGTGCCTAGTCACACAATAGTGGGTGTACAAAGAGTAGAGCAGTGGGCTAAGCGTGCATCTTGAGATCCGCCCATGTTGATTGTCAGCAAAGCGGAGATGTTATTTCCCATCCATATAGATGTGGTCTCCCAGCGAGCAAGTCAAGAATCCAGTTTTGGGAGGTACAGAGGCCCAGATTTTTGAGCTTGTTGATTAGAACTGTGTGTATAATGGTGCTGAATGCTGAACTATAGTCAATAAACAGCAGCTGACCTGGGTTCTCACTACTGTCCAGGTGATCCAAGACCAAGTGATCAGCTGGTGAGATTGCATACACTGTAGACCTTTATGACAATAGGCAAACAGCAACGAGTCCAAGTGCTTGTTTAGGTAGGAGTTGATTCTCAAAACACTTCATCACAGTAGATGTGAGTGCCCCTGGACGACAGTCATTGAAGCAGTTTAACCTGCTCTTCTTGACCAAAGTAGGTGATAATTCATCCAAGTTAACTTTATATATAATTAGTTTTAACAGGAGTTACAAACTGATACATCAATTCATGGGCAGGGAATCCAAAATACCCTGTAATTTACCAGAATTGGTGATGACGGTGAAAAGACAAACCCAATCGAAAACGTACTATTACCATTCACTTGTACACAGGAATTGGAAACAAGCCAAAATTTCTGACCAATTAATATAACTCAAATTACTTATGGACAATTCCAAAGGAATCAAAAAAATCTACAAAATTATTTCTTAAATTGCACGATCTGCGTTTCATGGAGTACTTGTTCTTCTGCATTTTCTTAAGCAATTAACATACATTGACAGAGGATATTTCTATATGTACAGTTGCTGTGCATTTATTTGCAGAGGAATTTGACAGAAATATTGAAGACTATACAGTATATTTTAACTGCAAACAACTGCCTACTTTGCCATAAGAAAAACAGTAAGTACTACAATATGGCCCAGCTAACAGCAGAATCTAAAGATGTATATTTGGACTAGCAGTCAAAATAATTAGGCCGCTGAGAAGCTCAAATTCAGAAGTACAACAATTCAAATGCATCACTAGTTCTCTTCTGCATTGTGGTTGAATACCCAAGATGGAGCAGTCTTTCATTGATTCTGTTGTGGTTATTATTCTACAGATTTCTTGAGTATGCCCACAAGAAAATTAATCCCAGGGTTGTACCTGGTGACACATGTACTTTAATAAATTTCCTGTGAAACTGAAACTTTTAATGTGATGTGCCAAGCAAATCCATACTAATCTTCCTCCAGAATAACATGGATTTTAAAAATTGTCATAAAGAGGTAAGTTATGTTCCTATTAATTGACTGAGCATTAATAATTTGCCACAATGCCACAGGCACAATGCACTGATGTTAATCCAAAGTCAAATAACCAATGAAACACATTCATTCTCCAGCAGAAGAAACAGTACTCAATTTAAGTTTTTGTTTTCCATATGGCTTTACAGATCAAGGAATAAAAATAATTCTCACTTTCAAAATAAATTTGGCATTTTTTTAAAACTTGCCTCATCCTTAGCAACATTACATTATTTATCATTATATTGAACTTGTCCTTTACTGTACCTATTGTCTTGTTTATTAATTATTGTACTGTCCTGCAGTGTTTTGTGCACTTTATGTAGTCCTGTGTAGGTCTGAAGTCTAATGTAGTTTTGTGTTGTTTCACGTAGTCTAGTGTAGTTTTGTGTTGTTTCAGGTGGTCTAGTGTAGTTTTGTGTTGTTTCATGTAGCACCATGGTCCTGGAGGAACATTGTTTCGTTTTTACTGTGGTTGAAATGACAATAAAAGTGACTTGACTTGAAGATACTACAGGACAAAAATTACCTGTAATTTACTGTTAGCTATGGTTCAAAATTCAGCACTTTTACTTCCCCTGTTGGACATTCGTAGGGCTCAGATCTGAGGATTTCTAAATTGCTTATTTAATGAGCTAGTACAGAAAAGAGGCAAGTGGTCTGGGCAACACCCTGGTTTTAGCTGATATTTGTGGAAAGTACCATCCATGGTAATTGGGAAAGATCATCTTTAACAAGAGCGCAAGACCCAGCTGCTGCCATTCAGGGCTCCACACAGTCCTTCCAGGTGAAGCAACACTTTACCTGCAAGTCTGACATCCACCAGCTACATCTACTCTATCTGGTGCTCCTGGTGTGGCCTTCTCTACATCAGTGAGACTTGACCTAGATTGGGGAGCCACTTCATAGAGCATTTGAATTTTGTCTGTCACAACAAGTGCCATTCCCCAGTGGCCAACCAATTTAATTCCAAATCCCATTCTAATATGTGATCCACGATCTCACCGACTGCTACA
This sequence comes from Mobula birostris, assembly GCF_030028105.1. Taxonomy (NCBI): domain Eukaryota; kingdom Metazoa; phylum Chordata; class Chondrichthyes; order Myliobatiformes; family Myliobatidae; genus Mobula; species Mobula birostris. The sequence continues at coordinate 158,155,268 of NC_092375.1, forward strand.
ATGAGGGCACTATCAGGTCGGGTGACCAACACTTTAAATTCAGACTGGGTACCCTCCAACCTGACAGTGTAAACATCAATTTCCCTAACTTCTGGTAATTTCTCCCCTTCTCTTTTTTCATTCCCCATTCTGACTTCCCTCTTACCCCTTTCTCCCTCACTGCCTGTCAGTTTCCTATGGTGCCCCTCTTCCTACTCTTATGGTCCACTGTCCTCTCTTACTTATCATATTCCTCCTTCAACCCTTTACCATCTGTTGTCCTAACTGATAATTAACTAGAATAACTGGGCCCAGCACATAGGCACTTTTATGACTCAAGCATTCTTTTTATTTTACTTGTACACAAGGAGATCAGCATTGCCGTCACGCACAGTGTTCTGAACAGAAAACTATTTTTATATAGAACTGGTGCATCAATTAAGATTTGTATGTGTTTGAATTCCTTACTTACAGGATCAATCGCCATTCACAATAGTGATATAAAGGTCAAATGAAGCCTCAAAGCTGACAACCAATGACGTGGAAGTTATTGACCCCTAGTCATGTGTGTATCACATCCTTCCAGTATTCCTATCTCATCTGTCTCCAACACCCCATATTGCATAAAGGGATGCTACATTTTAGGAAGACCTTTCTAGAAAAAAAACTCACGACAGAGAACTCATTTGTCTGGCTAGAGTACCGTCACAGTCACCTCTGCCCATCTCATCTGTAATAAGCAGAGGAGTCTCCAATGATCTCATTTCCAAGGTCTCACTTGCCTACAACTGCCCCAAGCTATCCTTGCCAGACATTGTCTTCAACCCTTGCCTTAATGCAACTTCAACACATCCTCTTTGTCCTGTAGAGGACAACATAAATCTTAACTGAATTTCAATAGCAGAGTCTCTGAAACTACGACAGTTCCAGAGGGATGATTGGCTGCTGATATCAGGGACGTCCAGTATGTCTAACACTCCTGGCTAATAATGGCACAAGTACTACCTCTGAGTCAACTAAGTTTACTGTTAGTCATGGTGAAGGGCCACATTGCAGGCAGCCAGCATTTCAGCAGTAATGTCATTGAAGCCCTGGCTCGTGTCATATCACATTAAGGCTGTGTTAGTAGCCAGTTTCTCTAGCAGTGCTAAGCCCATGTTAATGCTTTCATAAGTCAGTCTGGCAAGTTCCCAGAACAGGAATACTCAGTCTCCATAGTCCTTCGACGGCAGTCTCACATAGTGGAATGTAGAGAGAGTAGGCAGGTGGCACATCCATGGTACTACATTGGCCAGATAACAACAACCCCACTTTGGTTTCAACCAAAGATCCCATTTTAAGGAGGAGTACACCTGGCAGCCAGTGATAGACCTGACAGCCACGTACCCAGTATGCGTCATTAACGGGATTTGGAGAGTCACCAAGTAGTAAAGACATTGCATGTACTGTTACCCATGTCTGGTTCCATCCCGTCCTGTAATAGTTATAGTAAAATGTACCACCCCTAACTCCGTGAAGCAGCTTTAGAGCAGAGGGGGTTATGTAGTCATTGCAAGTAGGCTGATACTATCCTTCAAAACAGTTACCTTGGCAAGAATCATTCCTATGGGCAGTGCAGTCCTGTGCTCCCTTTACAGTTCTAGTCTCAAAGTAAAACATGAAATCAAGCTAACATCTAGGGGTATAAACACATTGGCAAGCTATCGTTTGAATATATGAATGCTCTATAGAGCTCACCCAACAACCAGACCAGTTAATATGGAATGCATATTCATAACAAAGGTGAAAAGTGCTAAGAGTATTAGTGTTGAGATATGTCTGCACTTAGGCAGAAAATAGATGCCCAGATTATCTCAGGCTCATATTACATGTTGATTACATAAAGTGACAAATAGAAAAGCTCAAGAGTTCAGTCCATCAGTCCTTATCAAGGTTCTCCTGGCCACCTGTTCCCTGGTCCAGTGACACAGCCGCCTTAACATGTGAGGCGTGTATCCATGTTGACTTTCCTTAAGACCTTTAGAGCAGTATGTGTGGTCAGCATTACTTGGAATGGACCTTCACAGCAGGGCTCCAGCCAGTTCTTTCATCAGTAAATTCTCGACTGTGCCCAATCTCCCGGCTAGTCACTGAGGCACTCTGCAACCAGCACAGTCTTCTTAGCTTTAAGCATCTGTTGATGGAAACTTTTAAGAGCTTATGTTACTGCTATACAATAATGCAGCACGATTCCACTCATAACATGGATGACCATCTGTTTAATTAAAAAGGGAGGGGTGACTGACAAGTGCATGGGACATCCCAAAACTACATATCTCATGTGGAGGTAGGCCTATTACACGGTATGGAGCACAGCACATTGTCACGAGGACCAATGAAAGTGCCTCTGGCCACTTTAGCTCGGATTCAGTGCTCAATTTAGCTAACCTGCATTTCAGGGCCCCATTCTGTCTTTCAGCTTCCCTGTATGATTGACAGTGGCAAGGGGAGGTGAAATACTGCCTCCACTACAAGGCTTTTGTCAATTCATAACTTTACCCATAAGGTGAGGACTCTTATCACTGGAGTTTTTTTTTCCCCAGGGATCCCAAACCTAGGAATAAATGCTCATACTAAAATTTCGCCACAGTGACAGCAGCATTTCTCTGAGTAGGATAAGCTTCTACCCATAGAAATGACAAACACAATAACAAGTTATAAACACAGCCCATACATTTAGGTAACTGCACAAGGTCCATTTGGAGCAGCACAAATGAATTTCGGGGGAGGGACCAGCAGCGGCAGATTACGTCTCTGGCAAATCATTCAGTTGCTGCTACATTTCTTGCTATGGTTGAGATTCTATCATCCTCAATGATACCAATCATCCCTTATAGTCCTGCACATAATGTGCTGTAGTCCATAAATTTGTTCAGCCACTGACACATAACGTTGTAATTGGAGTAGTTCAAAGAATTTGGGAAGTATTGGCAGCTTGATCACACTGGAGTTCTACATGGCCATAAAGATCTGCTATTGCTGCCTTAGCAGAGGAGTCAGGGTGTTTGCTCCCACTACTTACTTCTTCCTTCCCGCAAAGTTTATAACAGCAATTGCAGTAAGGAATTGAAAAAGCTGGAAAAGGTTCACAGTTAGTTCACCGTGTTTTATCAGAGTTCTGAAGATGTGAGAAACTGACAATTTCCTTAATTGTCTATTGTCGTCTGCTACTCCTGAGGCATAATGAAATGTTGATGTAATTATTTACACAGTGCAGGCTCCGTTAAGGCAAAAAGGTTCAGCTGCTTTAAGAGAACAGTCGGGAAGGTAGCTGTGCCTCCACAGCAGATATACATGAATACACCATATTTTCACTATGATTCACCACCAAATTTTCTTCCAGTATCAGAATGGAAGGAAAAGCCGTCAAGAAAAATTAAATGTGGCCTTGTATCAAGTGGCGTTTTACAATGGGCAGTTTTAAAATCATACAAGTTCTCAAGTACATCGGGGATCCCACTTTTTCTGGCAGACGGAGCGCGTGCTTCAAGTGGTCTCCCAATTTACGTTGGGTCTCACCGATATACAGGATGCCACACCAGGAGCACTGGATACAGTCGATGACCCTAACAGACTCACAGGTCAAATGCCACTTCACCTGGAAGAACTGTTTGGGGCCCTGAATGGTAGTCAGGGAGAAGGTGTAGGGGCAGGTGTAGCACTTATTCAGCTTGCAAGGATAAATACAAGAAGGGAGATCACTGCGGAGAGAGAAGCAAGATGTCCCGGTGGCCACTCACTTCCATTCCAACATGCCAGTCCATGGCCTCTACTGCTGCGATGAGGCCACACTCAGGTTGGAGGAGCAACACCTATATTCCTTCTGGGTGGCCTCCAACCTGGTAGCATGAACATCCATTTATCAAACTTCAGGTAACTACCCACCACCCACCTTTCACCATTTCCCATTCCCATCCCTTACTTTATCTCTTTACCCATCCATCACTTCCCTCTAGTGCTCCTCCCCTTCCCTTTCTTCCATTGTCTTCTACACTCTATCAAATTCCCCTTCTCCAGCCCTCTATCTCTCACCAATCAACGCCCCAGCTCTTTACTTTACCTTCCTCCAGTTTTTCCTATCACCTACCACTTTTACTTCTTCCTCAAGCCCCCTATCATCTTACTCTGACTTCTTTTTTCTTCCCCCAGTCCTGATGAAGGGTCTTGCCCTGAAACCTCAACTGTTTACTCTTTTCCATAGATGCTACCTGGCCTGCTAAGTTCCTCCAGCATTTTGTGTGTTGTTTGGATTTCCAACATCTGCAGATATTCTCCTGTTTGGGAAATTTATCAAGGTTGCCTTGGCCCGAGGGATGGCCATGAGTGGTATGGTTGTTTGCCGGCAGCCTCTCCACAAACATACCACTCACGGCCATCCCCATGCTTTATCCCTGTGTCCACTGCCTCTTTTCCACGTTTGCTAGATCAAAGAACTGCAAAACCCATACACTTAGAATAGTATTATCTAAACTACTCTGCTCAAAACAAAAATAATCAGTCACAAATGGTTAAAAGAGTCATGTGTATAAAGAAAACTGAAGTTTACAGTGAAATTTTAACAAACTAATCTGGTAATGATTGGCCAAAATTTGGTCACTGTCAATTAGGTTAAATAGAAAACAAAGTTACAAGTTAAAATAACATTGAAATTGTATAGGACAGTATTGCAATACTTTTAAAGCAATATACAATATTGACCAGAGGCTATAGTAGAGCAGCCAGGAAGTCTCACACAAACATTGCCCCCCACCTCCCTTAATAGTTTTAATCCCTTGATGTTGTACTTGCCATTGGCAATATTGCAAAACACACAATTTTATTTAACTGTTCTCATCTCACATAAGTAACAGTACTGTATATGTTTTCTTTAAGCTAAATTACAATTTATTACAACATTAAGATAGATGTCCTTGCTTTGAGTTAATTCAAAATACTTTTGAAAACATTTTCTACATAAATGTGCATTACTGTACAAATTCTACATATTGATTAACATCACTGGCATGAAAAAAAGCGGAGGACAAAAAACAACCAAGGGAAATATTTTCTTAGAGCTCCCACTAGATAATTTCAGCAAATATATAAATCAACATTTCACCCGTTTGCCTTAGTACCACTGGGAACTGCTACCTGTGGCAGGACACCAGCTGATGCCAGACTCACTGAGCACTGGAGAAGTGTTACTTGGCACGGGCCTTGTTGAAACCACGTCTGGGGAAGGCAGTGGTAAAGCATCTAGTTCATCCTCAAATTCTGGCCCTGATTGTTTCTTTTCAAATGCTGAAGTAGATATTTTCCAGCCTTTGCCTGTTGTATCTGTGCCTTTTCCTCCTTTAACTTTTATTCACCTTCTCTGCAGGATTCAACTAACCATTTTTGCATTTCGCGTCAATATTGAACAATAACATTTTTCTTTCCCAAACACATATGCATTCACTTAGTCCATTCCACACATACAATATAATTCTCAATGTACTTCCCTTTTCTTCAATCTATAGTTCATGCTTAATGCTTTCTGGTACAAACACGCACACTACCAGAGACCTTTAGAGGTCTGCAGCAGGGGACTTTCATGCTACCATTCACACGTATTCAATCAGGGCGCACTCACACACATTGCAGAATTCTTTTCAAGCAGAACACTTACTAAATTTTCCTGTGCTTTGTCCGGGGCACAACCCAGACCACGAAAACCTTTGTTTTTATCAATAACTTTCCTACGTCAGCTTGACTACTCCATACAGGAAGAAATTTGTGTTTCAGCAGCAGACCCAGTCCCTCGCTCAAATATCAGCAGCCTAGGATTTAGGGCCGATCAGCTACCAGGGCCGAATTCCTTGCTCCCATTAAATAAAGTCAACGATTAGACATTTTGGTGGAACCTCCAGTTAACTACTGTCACCCATAAAATAACTAAAATAACTGGGACCAGAACACACAAACTCTTACGACCAAGCATTCTCTTTATTTTACTTGTGCACGAGGAGATCAGCCTGGACCATGTCACCCTCACTGCTCTGCGGTCTGAACCAAAAACTGCTGTTTTTTTTTAAATATATACAAAATTGGCTCATCAGTTACAGATACTGACCAGCTGGTAAATTGTGCATGTGACCCTTCGTCAGGACTAACTGAAGGAAGAGCTAGTAAGAGATTTGAAAGTGACTTTCAAATCTCTTAGTAGCTCTTCCTTCAGTTAGTCCTGACGAAGGGTCTCAGCCCGAAACGTCGACTGTACCTCTTCCTAGAGATGCTGCCTGGCCTGCTGCGTTCACCGGCAACTTTGATGTGTGTTGCTTGAATTTCCAGCATCCGCAGAATTCCTCGTGTTCGCCAAGTAATCCTTGCCTTACTGCAACTTCTACCTTATCACTTCCTAGCTTCTCATTTAATCCCCCTCCCCCACCCACTCTCATCCTCACCTGGTTTCACCCATCACCTGCCAGCTTGCACTCCTCCCCCTCCACCTAACTTCCTATTTTGCCTTCTTCTCCCTTCCCTTTTAGTCCTGATGAAGGGTCTCAGCCCAAAATGTCATCAGTTTATTCCCCTCCATAGATGTTACTCGACTTGTGGAGATCCTCCATCATTTTGTGTGTTCAAGAGATGCAACTACCTCATTCTGATGATTAATGCCAAGACCCTCACCATGTATTTTCTTTAGGGATACTCAGAAGCTACAATGTAGAAAAAAAAAGAGGAAACTGACTGCAGATGTTCAAAACTGCAGATCATAAAGTAATTTCTGCTAGCCTTGGCAAAATCAAATTCAGTAAGTTTTCTACTCAACCTCTATTCATTAACTTCAGTATTTCCTAACCTGCTCTGTGTTAAATCTCTCTCATTGCAACTTATTAGAACATTATTTCCAATTTAAACAGGCCACAGGTCATTAAATCACACTCAAAGTATCAAAATATTCTCAATATAATTAATGCTTTCTCTATTAAATTTGAGAAAAAGTGCATTGGCACACCATCTACAACAGTGAAGGAGTGAAGGTTCACATGCAGGTCTAAATTTATAAACCAAAATATGATGTTGCTCTGAATATCAGAATTCTGTAGTGTGCATCTTCTCACTACAGGTATTTGGCACCTTGGGGCACATTACATTCGAACACAAGTCTGTAACATTTGGAAGTTTGGCAAAATATTTGCAGACGTTTCAGCTCCAATGAAGAGCCATCATCAGTGCACAGTCTCCTCAGAATGCCGGCTTATATACTCCTCCGGAGTCCAAATGGATACCGATTAAACATTGTGATCCAGTTAGCTGGTTCAAAATGCTGAACAGTTTAGCAGTAGAAGTTTCTGATTGGCTAGCTTCAAGAGAGGTCTGCTTCGCTGTTCAGAACCTGATTATTAGCGATTAATCGATTGTTGTTGTCATTGGTTCTCTTTTCTCTGCAAGGGTACAGGTACTGGATGTCCGTCAATGTGTTTGTTAATGGATCTTTCTGTAGGGAAATTCTCATTCTTTTCTTGCTCTTGCTTGAGACAAGACTCTAGCTGTCATCCTGTTGAAATGGTGTCCTCCTTCATCTTCACGAGCTGATACTAGCGAGAATAGGTTGTGTCTTCTGCTCACTAGTTCACACTCGTGTAGCCTGATCGATAGTTTTCTTCCTCTATGACCAGTATAGTACTTGTTGCAGCCACTACACTAGATTTTGTAGATAACATTTGCTCTATCAATCTGTAACATTTTCAGGAAGAGTGTAGGTGGTGAAAGCACCAAAGATAACAGGGGATCTATTAATAGGGTCATTATTAACACTGAGGAAAATCTAATTATAAATTTGCAAAAATATATATTAAAAAAGTACAGCATCTTGCCATTGGGACATTATCAGTTCATGATAATTGCTTGCTCATTAAAAAAAGAGCAACCCTCAGTGACATTCTTTGAGGTGGGGTAATATGCTAAATGCATATTAAATATGTGGACAAGTGTTGCTTTCATTCAAGCAAGTTGGGAATTACTGCTTTTGAAGACATGATATAAATGCAAGCTAATTATGGGTAGTTTCTGTCTGCTTTTCTTAGTATAACAATTGAGATGGAGACAGCATGGTAGCATTGCAGATGACACGGCCCTATTACAGCTTATGGCATTGGGGTTCAGAGTTCAATTCCAGCACAGCCTGTGAGAAACCTATACATCTTTCCCATGAGCATATTGGCATCCACCAAATGCCCCGGTGCAGTTTCCTTCCACAATCCAAAGACGTACTGGTTCACTGTAACGCCAATTAAATAAACTGTCAAAAAATTTACGTCTGTCTTAACAAGTTAAAAACAAAATACAACTTAAGATATGAAAAAAATCATTAGAAATGTGTCTTTCCTGCCACAGCAGTTTTAGATCGTTTGTAAAAAGTATGAATTTCTTGAGAAAAGTGTTTCTATTCAAACCAAAATAATAACACTATTTAGAAGTTTCTATGTCTCACAATACCACAGCAACCTATGCAAAAGTTTGCCATATACTGTATATTTCTAAATAAGCATGGATAATCACTAAATAATTGCTAATCACATTAAAATTGCATAGCATGGCTTCAATACGAATAGAAGCAATTCACTACCTGCCAGGTGTCTTAAAAACCACAAGACACAGGAGCTGAATTAGGCCATTCAGCCGATCAAGTCTGGCCACCATTCCACCTTGGCTGATTTATTATCCCTCTCAACCTCATAACCTTTTGACCCCCTTACTAATCAAGAACCTATCATCCTCCGCTTTAAGTACACCCAACAACTTGGCCTCCACAGCTGTCTGTAGCAATGAATTCCACAGATTCAACACACTCTGGCTAAATAAATTTCTCCTCATCCCTGTTCTAAAGAGCCATCTTCCTATTCTGAGCCTGTGTCCTCTGGTCCCAGACTCCCCCACTCAAAGTACAATATAAACTTAAATAGCCTTTACTGCAACTACACACCAGGCATCAATGCAGGAAGAAACTAAGTTAACGTTTTAGATGAGTGCTGATGAAAATGCATCCAACCATGAATGTTAATTCTGTTTTTTTCCCCTCTCTCTTCAACAATGTTTCCTGCCCTGTTGATAATTTCCAAAATTCCAGTCTGTATTTCAGATTTGCATTTGTTCTGTTTTTTATTTTAAAAAGGATGTGCTTTGGATGGTTCCAATAACTCAACATCTCTTCACAGTAAAAACTCAATGTATAATGCATACGCATCACTGAATCCTGTCACTGCTATCTGGGATCCTATCAAAAATAATTAGGGCAACAATGCTGACTTAATATTTACTTTCTACACATGGAAAAAAAACTATAGAATTTACTACAGCCTTGTGAATTAAGCAGAAACATCAATTTTCATACTCTAGCTCGATTTAAGACATACAGGCACAAATAATTCACAAGGATGAGCAGAGAAAATTGCTTTTGCTAATACAGACTGATAACTACTTCAGAAAGATTCTTGTCTAAAATAGTTTATTTTAGTTAATAGTAGTTCATCCTTTAATTGTACTGGCTGCCATTTAGCATTGTACAGGAAGGGGGTTTTAACCGAAGTATCCAAACAAAGTGCAGATTGACGAACTGGCATAATTGGGATCAAAAACAGAAGTTTATAAACAACTGGAACAAACAGCAGAGAGATTCCATAAACGTCTGCCCAGCCCATGTTTTCTCCCAGTTTCTGCCTCACTAGTTCAATTGTTTGCCCCCCTCCCATCATCATGGTTGTCTTCAGCTACCAAGTGAAGTCTACCTCTCAAACTCACTCACCTTGTTTCAATAAATTAATCATCCAGCACTCTATTCAATCAGTATAAAACAACACACACGTGACTTATTCAGAAAGGTTATCTGACCAGAGACTACATTTCATTGCTAGTTTCTGCAACAGGACTGTCAAAATCTGAGAAAATATTTGTTATTTAAAGGTGGACACAAGGTAGGAAGATAATTGAGGAAGACTTTCATTGTTCAATTTGGTTGCTTTAGGCAACATTAACTCAAGTAGTTACATAGTTCATGCTGCTCCCTTGCTAGCTTCAAATTTGTGATACAATTCAATATGTGGACTTGTGCAATTTTTTTACGTAACATCCAACAATATAGTAACAAAAACAATTGAAGTACGATAGCTTACTCCCAAAACATTCTAGCTACATATCTCGCCTAGTACTTTTATCTTGGAAAGGGTGGGAGAAGAGCATAGGTAATTACATAACTAGCATTTATGACTAGACTGCAGCAAATGTCACTACATTAACGGGGCGGGGGGGAGAGAAAAGAGGAGGAGGAGGAATACAACAGCAATCACGTGATCGTTTACCTTTTACGCCTCTTGTTGGTTTACCCACAACGGAAATAAAGCACCTTGTGAGCCTGCATTGACAGATTCTGAAAGCCCGCTTTACAGTTCCACTCAGATAAGCTACTCTATTGTAAATGAAGTACCAAATCTTCGCAGCAAATTTTCCAATTATCAATCTGGTTATAATGGAGGCAATTATCTTTTAATAGGTACAACACGATGATGAGTGTTTTAAAAGAATGAGGAAAGTTGAAAATAATCCTTAGCAGTTGACAAGTGCAAAGCAATGTATCGAGATTCCTTTTTTAAATTCTAACAGCTTTCCCACAGCTCTTTCTGATGTTGGCATATTTAACATCGTGAGGAATGCAAAACTCAATTGCTTGAAGTTAATGACTGGACGCTGCCATCGATGCTCAATTTCGTATCTCCAAGACATTTACAATACCTGGGCAACCACACACAAGTTACAAGAGCATTTCCAGAGTTCTGAAATCAACATGTAACACAACAAATGCAATAACGAAGGCTTAATTACAAGTGGTTGAACAATCAGAATCTGCTTATTTAAGCAGGAATGGGATTACCTTTATTGCGCCGTGCTTATTTGGGGCCGTCTTAAATAAATGTCAAGTTTGTTAAAAGGACATTATTGTTTTGCAAATAAAAACTCAATGTCGCATACACATAAACAAAGAAACATCGCTCGAAAAGTGTAACTGCAAAGGCGCTCTTAACTCATTTACCAGCAAGACCAGGCTGCCCTGAAGATTGTGGTGGTGAGGTGAGGGTTTGTGTGACAATGAGGGTTCTCTCCTGTGCGACGCGAGATTGGGCGACCCCTCGCTCTATCCGAGAAACTGCCGGGGATCGCTCATCCCTCCCGGGCTTGGCGCGGGCTCGTGAAACTCCTCTAATCGGCGCGTGCACGCAAAAAGGCGAAAAAAAACACACACCGCCACTAATAAATATACATTCAAATCGCGGTGCAACAACAACAGCTGAAGTGAATGAACTTCCAAAGTCTAAAAAGTTGAAAGGCCAGAATCTGGCAACTTTAGATGGCTGAGCCTGGAGCGAAGGTCAGCCTCTCAAGAAGTTTCCTTCAATGTTTAAACCCGCTTCTGTCGCTTCCCTGCTTCCAGAGCGGGAGGGGTGGCAGCACCACGGGACACAGACAAACTCCAGCCCTGACTGAACACATCGCAGGACTTGTTAACAGTCGGTCTCCCTCGACATAATTTTTCGCAACAAAAGCAGGCGCACACTCTCAGAATACATCCGTGTACGTTTTACAACGTTATTTACACCAGGAGTTAACTATTTCGAGAGGACGGGGTGGAAGAAGTTGCAAGAGATGCCTACTTTGCCTTAATCTTGCTTTCTTGGATGATCCGCTGTAATACCTTGTCTCTTCTTATTATTGATAGGTTCCTAAGCGTTTCGCCCCCTTGCTTCCCGCACCGGAATCAGAGCCGCTCGCAAGTTGAGTGACGTCGCTGGCAAGGGGAGGGAGACAGGCACTAGACTCCGATCCTGTGCGCCGGCTTTAAAAACTCGGCTGGAATTCGTTTAAAGGGAAACTGCCTGTGAAACTGCAATATCAGCCAGCACCACGCGTTTAATGTAAATATAGATAGTTTTAAGTTTGCTTCAGACCACGTCAATTGGTGTAGCTATGTGCGCTTCAGAACTCAGATTTTAAAAAAATTCGCAATTCCACTCAATACCCCGGCTGTCGTTCCCGCACACTCTACAGTGGTCTGGCTCGACCCACTCTCGGTAAACTTCAAGTCACCCAGAACTCGGTCACTTGTTCCCTGCCCCTCGCCAAATCTGGTTCGGCCGCCCCGACACAGGCTCATGGATTTCTCAAGAAAATTGGAGCAGCTAGCCGCTCGCTTCTGCTCCACCATGCGACGTTTCGGTACTGTACAGTCATAGTCATACTTTATTGATCCCGAGGGAAATTGATTTTCGTTACAGTTGCCCCAACCAAGAATAGAGTATAAATATATCAATATAAACCATAAATAATTAAATAGTAATATGTAAATTATGCCAGAAAATAAGTCCAGGACAAACCTCAGCTCTTCTCCGATGCCAGTATCTACCTCCTATTTAAATACCTCCAATGATTTAGCGTCCACAATGATCTTAACCCTCCCAATCCCATATAACCTTCTGAGATACTTGCATTCTTCTGATACTGACTTCTTCATCATTCCCAAATTAACTATTTGTGTTCTGCTGCAGAGCCCCGGGGTATGGCATTCCTTCCAATGCTTCACCGCCTTTTTCTTGTTACGTCCGACCAAGAAAGCCCCTTTTTAATTTTTTTTTTGTCATCTAATACCTTTTATGACATAGCATTAACTTTTGCTTGTACTAGGTCTGCCAAGTGTTTTGGATCAATTTGCTTTATATAAAGTGCACATTGCTCAACTTCAGCCAGCTCTTTGCCCTTGCACTTCCCTGCTTCTAAGTCTTATGCTTTAACAAATGTTTTACCATCCATCCTTTCTATCATTTCACTTTTGATTCCAGAAGAGTCCATTGTTCTCTCATTGTCACATTCTGCATGTTTTCCTCAAACCCTTCAGTCATTCCAATCTATTTCAAGAACCTTCTATAAATAACTTTTTGATTATGCTTTTCTTACCACCATTGACTATTCCATCGTGATCTGGGAAGTGCTTTGGATTTGTTACGCTAAAATATTGCTATGAACCTATCAGCCGTTTCCTGAAATCTGATGTAACACACACCCAATGCTGGAGGAGCTCCGGGTCAGACAGCATCTATGGAGAGGAGTGATTAGTCAATGCTTTGGCCAAGACTTCAACAGGACTGGAAAGGAAGGGAAAAGAAGTCAGAATAAGAAGGCTGGGGAGGGGAAGGAGTAAACATTAAAAAGTGATAGGCAAGGCCAGGTGGGTAGGGGAGGGTGGATGAAGTAAGAAGCTGGGAGGTGATAGGTGGATAATGCAAAGGGCAAAGAAGAAGGAATCTGACAGAGGAGAGTGGACCATGGGGGAAAGGTAAGGAGGAGGGCCACCAGGGGACAGTGATATGCAGGTGAGAAGAGAAGAGGTAAGAGGACAGGCAGAGTGGGGAATGGAAGAAAAGGGGGAAACATTACCAGATATTAAAGAAATAAATGTTCATGCCAGCAGGCCAGAGGCTACCCAGACAGAATATAAGGTAACACACATCAAAGTTGCTTGTGAACGCAGCAGGCCAGGCAGCATCTCTAGGAAGAGGTACAGTCGACGTTTCAGGCCGAGACCCTTCGTCAGGACTAACTGAAGGAAGAGTTAGTAAGAGATATAAAGTGTTGCTTCTCCATACTGAGACTGTGGCAGTGGAGGAGTCTATGGACCAACATGTCAGAATGGGAATGGGAATTGGAACTAAAACTGTAAGCCATCAGGAAATCCTTTTTGTTGGGAGCAGAGCGAAGGTGTTTGACATAGCAACTTTGCTCCATCTACAGCCTACTTTGTGTTTCACCGATGTAGAGGAGGCCACATTGGGAGCTCTGCACACAATAGATGAATGCTACTGACTTGCACGTGAAGTGTTGCCTCACTTAGGTGGAATGTTTGGGGCCCTGAACAGAAGTGAAGGAGGAGGTGAATAGACAGATATAGCACTTGTAGGGATAAATGGCAGGATGGAGATTAGTGGGGAGGGGTGAATGGACAATGGAATCATGGAGAGAGCAATCCCTGCAGAAAGTGGAGAGCTGAAAGATGTGTTTGGTGGTAGGATTCCATTGAAGATGGTGGAAGATGCAGAGAGTGATGTGCTGGAAACAGAGGCTCCTGGGGTGGTAGGTGAGGACAAGAGAAACGCAATCCCTGTTAAGGCCTTGGGAAGATTGGGTGAGAGTAGATGTCCGGGAAATGGAGGAGGCACAGGTGGGGAAGGGAAACACTGCTCTTTGATAAAGGAGGACATTTCTGATGTCCTGGTAAGGAAAGCCTTGTCCTGGGAACAAATTCAGCATAGACAAAGGAACTGAGAAAAGGGAATGGCACTTTTACAGGAGAAAGGGTGGGAAGAGGTAACGTCAAGGTAGCTGTGAGAGACAGTAGATATTGTCTCTCACAGATAAGATATTGGTAGACAGTTTGCCCCCAGAGATAAAGACAGCTAGATCAAGAAAGGGGAGAGAGGTCTCAGAAATGAACCAAGTGAATTTAAGGGCAGGGTGCAAGTTGGACACAAATTTGATGAAATCAACAAGCTCTGCATGGGTGCACGAAGCAGCAAGGATGGATTCATAAATGTAGTGCAGAAAGAGTCATGGAGCAATACCAGAGCAGGCTTGGAACATAGACCATTTCACGTGTCCAACAAAAAGGCAGGCATAGCTAGCGCCCTTACTAGTGCCCATGGCTACATCTTGGCCTTGGAGAAAGTGGATGGAGCCAAAAGAGAAATTGTTGAGTGTGAGGACCAATTTAGTTCAATGGAGGAGGGTGGTGGAGGAGGGGAATTGGTCAGGTCTGTTGTCAAGAAGGAAGAAGAGAGCTTTAAGGCCTTCTTGATAGGGGATAGAAGTTATTGGGACTGGACGTCCATGTTGAAAATGAGCCGATCAGGGCCAGGGAATTGAAAGTTGATGAGGAAATCAAGAGCATGTGAAGTATCACGGATGTAGGTGGGAAGCGAATGAACATTTCATTATGCCTCCACTGGTTTAAACTTGTACAAACAGAAGCATTAAGACGATATTTTAAATGGCCTGATGATATCACATATCACCCAGGAATGCTCATTTGTATTGTCATTAGGTCTATTACAGAAAATGCATTATTCTTGTGAAAAAATTTTCAAAATTTACTAAAAGGTTTACACACCACATAAACACAACAAATACTTACAAAGATGATTGTGAAAATGATAAAGTTAATCAGTAGAAGATATAGAGAAAATAAGGCATTTTGCCAGACAAGGGAAGTATTTGGCAGTATTCTTTGCCTATTTTTATGTATGAATAAACAATTTAAACAGGACTATCTATCTCCAATGACAGAAACAATCTGAAAAGAAAATAATAAGAAATTTCTTTACCCCTGCTCACTGGATACTGTGTAAAAATAATGTGATTTTTTCTCTCAGCATTATATCAGTCAAGCACTCGAAATAACAAATTCCAATTTATTTATTTTAAAGTTCCTTGTAAACTGATTTCCTTCAAAACTTAACCCCTCAAGCCGTATTATAGATTTCAAATGTCTGCTAGGTTCCTTTTTTGCATTGAAAAAATACAATATGTTTTTGATTATAATAAGATTGAGGTTGATTAATTATCTGTATGTACTTACTGTTTGTTTTCAGATATATCTGACTGTAAATGTTGGGTACATAGAGCAGTGAATCAAAAATTTTGAACTTTGAGATGGCAAACTGCATAATAAATGAAAATTGACTATTCCACTTATAGTATACAAGCCAGTGCCTTTGGCTTAACATTTGATAAAATAATCTTCAGCACGGAGACAAGACTGTAATATATTGACCCAAAGTTTACCATCCAAATCAGATGCTACAGCAGCTTCACATGACACAGCTAAACCTGATCATCTAAAATATTAACATCTTACTTGCTAAACTCTGCCATTAGCTTCCTGAAAACAAAACTGCCATTATTGAAATTGATAGAATATTGCTACGTTCCTGTAATTGCAGGTAGATATGAAAACACTTCAGTAAATTACTGATTTCATCCTTGGCCATGTAATAAGAACTTGGCAGTTTCTGTAGTAGTGAAAGGTAATTATACTAAGTATTGGATTGTGATTCATTGTATATATTTTAAAACATTTTACGGAGCTTTCCTTTTTATTTTACTCTTTCTTAATCCAATCTATTAATATTTCTACATTTCCCTTTAGAGTCCTGATTCAATATTAATCTATTCACTGTTAAGCTTAGTTTTCCAGCCTTACACAAATAATACAGCAGATGTTCAATTGGATTGATGAATAATTGTCCCAATGAAGGGCCTCAGCCTGAAACATTGATTCTTTGTTCATTTACAAAGGTGTTTTATGCCCTGCTAAGTTCCTCCAGCATTTTCTGCATGCAAACACTATAGGAATTCTGCTGATGCTGGAAATTCAAGAAACACGCATCAAAGTTGTTGGTGAACGCTGCAGGCCAGGCAGCATCTCCAGCAAGAGGTACAGTCGACGTCTCGGCCCGAAACATCGACTGTACCTCTTCCTAGAGATGCTACCTGGCCTGCTGCGTTCACCAGCAACTTTGAAGCATTTTCTACATGTTGTTTTGGATTTCTTGCATCTGCAGAATCTCTTGTGCTAATGAATGAAAGAAACTGGTCTTTGTCCTAATATATCAGGTTCAGATTCCCTGTTTACCCATGTAATTATCAGCAAATTATTTCAGTTTATCATGTAAAATCCATAAAGTATCTTAGCATCAAAAAGCTAAGTCTAACCAACAGTCTGACCTTTTACGTACAGTGCTGCAACAAATTAAAACCCGTCTTAATTACAGATTATGGTTGAATACACTCTGGTGAATCTGTGGAATTCATTGCCACAGGTGACTGTGGAGGCCAAGTCTTTACATATATTTAAGGCAGAGGTTGATAGATTCTTTATTAGTCAGGGCATGAAGGGATACGGGGAGATGGCCGGAGATTGGGGCTGAGAGGGAAAATGGATCAGCCATGATGAAATGATGGAGCAGACCTAATGGGCCAAATGGCCTAATTCTGTGCCTATATCTTATGGTCTTATGGTTATTTAATAATGCTAAGTTTGGTTTGTGTACATTTATTCATCAAGGAATTTTTTAAAATTATCATAGGTTTTTTGTCATGGTTACATTCCAGCCACATATTTCATTTTCAAAACTTCAAGAGTAATCACAATTGACCTTGAAGCTGTGTCCAAGATCTCTGATTATCATGTGGCTATGATGAGAATTCCACTCTCTGCAAATCCCTTCATTTTCCATGCACTACTTGGAAATGTTTTGGGAATTTTTTTCATTGTTGCCTGATTAAAAGCCTGTAGCTCCATATCCAGCAGTACTATAGGAATATTTTCACCACTTGGACTGCAAAGAAGACAAATCATTGTAAGCCTTTCAAGAGTAATAATGTAAAGACAATTAAACAGACCTTACTAGTGATGTCCACATACCAGAAACAAATTATGTACATCTCCCTCAGGCTTTCAACTGCCAGTATATCTAATAACACAAAGAAATACACAAAGTCCTCACGATATATTGCTTATCTAAACCTTCAGCAATCAGTTGGTTTGTGATTGATTATTTAAAACCAGTTAGACAAATGAGTAGAGCTGTGACAGGTCCCTGGAATCAATAAAGTAACTTGCAAAAATATCCTGGAAATTTCCAAGTATTTAAGATGTTATATAGAATTACATTGAATACACAGAACAGAAAGGGGCCATTTGCTCTAATTAGTCTTTGCTGGAACACTTTAGGTTCATCTTCCTAATATTCACTGTATAAATCTATTTCATTTTCTCTCACAGAGTTTCCATCTTTTTAATGGAATCACATAACTATTATAACACAGAAGAAAGCTATTAATTTCACCAAGTCTTTGTAAAGCCTTCCAGTCAGTTTTATTTTCCATTCTTTCCCATAATTTTGCATTTTTTTAACCTTCACTAATCACCCAGCTTCTTTTTGGAATAAGCGATAGAATCTACATCATCACACTGTCACTTCAAAGCTATTTGACTTATTTTTATTTTCTATTGAGATACAGTGCAAGGTAGACCCTTCCTACTCTGTTGAGCTGTACAACAGCTCCCGATTTAACCCTAGCCTAACCACGAGACAATTGCCAATGATCACTTAACCTACCAACCAGTACCTCATTGAAGTGTGCGAGGAAACCGGAGCACCCGGAGGAAACCCACAGGGTCACGTGGAGAACGTACAAACTCCTTACAGGCAACAGTAGGAATTGAACCTGGGTCATCTGTACTGTAAAGCATTGTGCTAACCACAATACTACCATGCCTCTCAATTTCTACAAGTCACTTAAAATCTGAGACCTCTGATTCCTAACCACTTTGCTAAGGGGAATCCTTTCATTGTATTTACTGCAATTAAGCTTGGCTTTCAAGGTTGCATTCAGCCTTCCTTCCTCCAGTGTGGCCAACCACAGAAACTTTTGTCTATCCTTATGGCTCAAATCCCTCATCTCCAGACATCTGTTCTGCACTCTCCTAGAGCTTTAACATCTTTCAGTGACCAGAAATAACACAATTAATACACAACAGTTGTGTCTTAATTACTAATTTATCATTTCATTTCTACTGTACTCTATGTCCTCGTTTACGAAGCCTGGCTGACCGAATCCTTTAATAACTTTTTCTCAGTCTGTTCCACACCCCCCACCCCCGCGAGGTATATACACATTTATGCTTGTCTAGTTTAATTCTGAAGATAACTAAGATACTTGCCTGAAATAGTTTCTATAGTAGTCAGCAAGCATTAGTCTCACAGAAGGGATTTTTAATTTCCCATTAGACATATTTGTAAATATTTTATAATTATGACAATTTTCTTGCATTCTCCCACAAGCAAAAATATTCAACGTGAATTTCAAGCAACACATACAAAAAATGCTGGTGAATGCAGCAGGCCAGGCAGCATCTACGGGAAGAGGTACAGTCAACGTTTCGGGCTGAGACCTTTCGTCAGGACTAACTGAAAGAAGAGATAGTAAATTTGAAAGTGGGAGGGGGAGGGGAGATCCAAAATGATAGGAGAAGACAAGAGGGGGAGGGATGGAGCTAAGAGCCAGAAAGTTGATTGGCAAAAGGGATACGAGGCTGCATCTCGACAGTAGAGGAGGCCATGGATAGACATATCAGAATGGGTATGGGATGTGGAATTAAAATGTGTGGCCCCGATGTGGCCTTCTAGATATTGGCGAGACCCCACGTAGGCTGGGAGATCATTTCGCTGAACACCTATGCTCTGTCCGCCATAGAAAGCAGGATCTCCCAGTGGCCACACATTTTAATTCCACGTCCCATTCCCATTCTGATATGCCTATCCACAGCCTCCTCTGTTGTCAAGATGAAGCCACATTCAGGTTAGAAGAACAACATCCTATATTCCATCTGGGTAGCCTCCAACCTGATGGCATGAACATTGACTTCTCTAACTTCCGTTAATGCCACACCTCCCCTTCGTACCCCATCCCTTATTTATTTATTTATTTATTCATTCATTCATTCTTTCCCCCTTTTTCTCTCTCTCTTTTTTCTCCCTCTGTCCTCACTATAACTCCTTGCCAGTCCTCTGGGTTTTCCCTGCTGCCCCTTTCTTTCTCCTTAGGCCTCCCATCCCATGATCCTCTCCCTTCTCCAGCCTCGTATCCCTTTTGTCAATCAACTTTTCAGCTCTTAGCTCCATCCCTCCCACTCCTGTCTCCTTCTATCATTTTGGATCTCCTCCCACCTCCCAAACTCCCACTTTCAAATCTCTTACTATCTCTTCTTTCAGTTAGTCCTGACGAAGGGTCTCGGCCCAAAACTTTGACTGTACCTCTTCCTATAGATGCTGCCTGGCCTGCTGCGTTCACCAGCATTTTTTAGTGTGTGTTGCTTGAATATCCAGCATCTGCAGATTTCCTCCTATTTGCAACATGAATTTCAGATTGTTTGCATTTGTCTTTGAGCTCTTTAAACCTGACAGGGGATGTCAAAAGTGCACACAAATGGCATATTAGTGAGAACTATTGATTGCATTGTGAATAGTGGTTGTATGCATACAGATAAGACAGATCATGCTGAGAACATACAGTGCTGATCTGATGCCACCCACTCCTGCCATTGTATGGATTGGAATTTCAGTCTCACAGTTGAATACACTTGAGCAACAAGGAAGGGAATCATTTCTTGTCATTGACTACTTATAAATGAGTTAATTTCCTTTGAATTTTTCACCATTTTACAAATATTCGATGATTTCTGAGCTCGTGCTCAGTTGCAACATTCTAGAAGGAGCGTATATCAAGTACATAGTGGCTCTCTTTCTGACTTTAAGAACCAGCTGTTGCCAGACCTTTACAGGGATTCCTTTAGTCGCACGTCATGAGTGTAAATATGGGCTGAAGGCATACAGAGACGAATGAGCTGCCGTAGTGGGAAGAGAGTAAGATCCTCAACTAGGGGTCATAATTTCCTGGGTGTCCAAAGAGCAACTGCACTAGCTCAGTGAGGATCACTATGCAAAATATCTGTTTGTTCATGAAGGCATCCTCAATTTTACACCTGTTGCAGATACCAACTGAAGTCCCAGAGAAGGCAAGGATCACGTTGTCAGTTGCTGCAAAGTAACCATGACAATAAGTGTTGGGCAGTTTGCTCTTTCCAGGCTGCTATCGAATCTAGTTCACTACTTTCTAAAGGTCTAGCTATATCTCTTTCTCTCTTACCAGAAGACAATACACGGTGAGAGCATGTGACTTTACCAATAACGTTTTCCTCATTATTATTCTGTTTGCCATCAAATAGGTACAAATTCCTTTACTATATGTCAAATGTGCTCTATCTGAGGAATGAAAGATATTCAATTCCCTTCATTACAGCTTGAGCATGGGTCGCAAATCATGTGGACCAATATTCCAGTATTCTTTCATTAGAAGAAATAAATAAATAAGGAGGAAATTACATAGCCCTTCAAGGTTATTTAGTAAGATTTGGTTGATGTGATTTTGGTCCTGGCCTCCATCTTCTTGCCTGAACCCAAGGCCCTTGATTCTCTTTTCATTCAAAACGATAAATGCAATAATATTGACTTTGAATGTATTCAATAACTCAATGACCACAGATCTCTGGCATGGAAATTTTAGATTCAGACCTCATGAATTGAATTTCTCTTTACCTCCATCATAAACAGATAATCCTTCTTTTTTCCTCCAACTATCTCCATATTTTTAGATAACTACACAAGGGGAATATCTAGTGACAGCTTGCAGTGTCAGCCTGCCACAGGAAGCCAACGGATAGCTTCTGGAAAACAAAGGACTTTGAGCTGATGTCATGCCTGATGAATATTGTTAGTCAGCCATGCATGTAATGAAAGCCTTTTTGCTACATGAATTGAATAGAGTAGATCACTGGCATACTGATTCAACCTATTGCCCTATTGGCACAGACTGGCTTGACCATACTTGGCATGGTGCCAACATTTATGCTAGTTTCCAGCATGCAAGGGACACATTTAATAACAGCAAAGTATGTGAAGAAAGGAAGAAAAGGAAAGGAAAGCTTCATGCAAATAAGGAATTTCATTGCACCCTGGTGTATATGGGAATAGACTAATCTGAATCCAAAACTTTCCAAGTAGTTTATTGCCTTAATATGCTTGTCAGCTCCACATTGATTCTTCTGTCCAGTGCCCATATTAGAGCTAATTTATAGTAGCCAATTGACCAACCAACCAGTTTTGGAAGGAAATGGAGCACCTGAGGGAAAACCACAGAGAGAATTCAAACTCCACAATTTGGAAGTTAGGATTGAACCCAGTTTGCTGAAACTATGAAGTAGCAGCACTAAATGCTTCACTGCGGTGCCTACCAACATTTCGAAATGAGCAAAGCAGAGCATCCCAAGGAAGCCCAAGCACATCCCACACTTGAGGTCAGAGCTAAACTCATGTTACGGGAGCCTATATCTCAAGCAGTCTGAGGTAATATTTAATCAAGCTGACTATGCACGACAACATTTTGAGCATCTGTTTGCAATGAGAGACTGCAATGGAAATTGAAATATTATCCGTTAGATGCAGAATTATGGTTGGATCCACAAGTTGAAATGGAGCTAACCATTGCTAGACTGAATGGACTTTGTTCTATGGACAATCTTCTGCCAACTCAGTGCCATTTACCTCCTTGCTCCTTAACATCCCCCGCAGAAACTTGAAACAAGATTCCCAACAGGCTGAAAATTTCATTCCCCTTTATGCTGTAGTTTATCTTTCTGAATTTATAATCTGTTCTTCAATGCAGATAAGATTTTGAACCATACCATCTTCACCCTCTGCTCAGGCTGCAGGATAATTGCATCTGATGTGGTAACTCACCATTTGCTGACACCACCTCTGCATCCTCCCTTAAATTAATAGTCATATGAATTATGTCAGTTTTGGAACTGAGTTGGTGTCTGCAATTGTGAAATCAGGTGATTAGGTTGCATAAGTTATCACTTGTATAGGTTACATTCCTTTAAATTCCAAAATGGGAAAGGAATAACACAAAATTTAAATACATGAAGAAAGTATCAGGTCCATAAATTCACTAACTACATTTTATATGTAAGAGTTTATGGCTTAAGAGGAAGACAGAATATGAAAAATAGACTTATATATGAAAATACTGTTAACTTCACATAATTAATTACACTCGCAAGCAATGGTCAGCTGACAACCAATCCCAAGTTGATTTTCTCTGATTGATCATTGTTCAAATTCAAGTTTAGTTATCATTCAACCATACATGAATATAGTCAAACAAAACAGTGTTCCTCCAGGGCCAAGGTGCACAACACATTACCAGCAGCGCACGGCACATGGATCGTAGAGTTATGATAGCAGAAAACATACAGTCACCCACAAAAAAGGATAGCCCAAGTCCCTGTGTGGCATGGCCTGTAGATTGATGGTATCCTGGCTCCGGGTCTCATCAGTAGATAGGTGAGCAAACATCACAAAAAGTGCAAAAAATGTCCAGCATTGTCTCCATGTTATGTAGGGCAAAACCAAGCCTGGCACTCTCTGTTAATTTGGTTTTGTGAGTGTAGTTATGCCATAACCATAAAAAAAATTCTTTATACCAGTTTTTTTCAGATCCTGTCACTGTCATAACTGAATAGCTAAAAGTATGTTTAGCTTGCTTTACATGGTTGTAAAGGCTGCAGCAATATTACCTACATGGACAGTACTCTGGTTCTGAATAAGTCCTGATTATTTACGATTGCAACTGGATTGAACTCCTTGAACTTCTTGCACAAATATGTACAAGATGTTGGGCTTAAATCCTTACATTGATCTCCTGACCTACCTTTACTCTTCACGCTGCCTCTGAACATCTCCAAGGATCTTCCTTACACTTCATGAAAATAGACAATCTTACCTACTCCCCATCCCCTCTAACAAACTTTTCAGTGTATATTTAAGACCCTGGAGGTATTTTCTCCAACATCGTTCTATTCTCTTAAGTTAACCAGGTCAGATTTATTTAAGGAATAACTGGCAGCACTTGTACCCATCACAGAGTACTTTTCCTTTAAGATGTGAATTCTGCCTTTTAACCATTCAGGCTAACATTAGTTAGAATAAACTCTGCAGTATTGGGTCCCTAGTATTACAGTTAGAACAATCTGAACAGTGCACAAATGATCAGGTAACTCAAAGCTGCAATGTTACCTGCTTTGCACTCAATATATGTGAGTTTACTCTGAATTTTAAAGATGTGAAAGGTACTGCAACATTTAAGCTGTTTCTTAGTTTGTTCTGAGTTTAATCTGTTACAGGGTCTGACTGAAACTTCACCTTCTTCCGCCTGTCCACCGTCCTCTCCCTCTTCCTTCTCATAACATTCGACTTACTCAGCAAGATTGCCAATACTCAGATCATAATGGTCTATCAGGTTTTGAGCATTTTTCCCTTTGCTATTCTGGAGCATTGCCATTTAGAGTTGCATAGAATTAGGAGAAAACTCTCTAATGGGAAATGTCAGGATTGTACAGCAGTGACCCTTCATTCTTACCGTAGGTGGGGTCTACCTTATGTTGTACATTTTAACTGGATGTTTCATCCTTCTGAAATGAACAACTAATCCCCAAGGACTTGTTTACCAATCCCTTTGAGGAGATGAAAGGTTAATCCGAGTAAATAGAATAACCTAGGGCTGTTCCTCAGATACAGTGCTCATTTCCTTTGAAGTGGACGTCAATAACTTTGAAGATGCCCTAGGTTTTTTTTTGAACACCAATTATATAATATTTCTATCTTGTGGGCAGATATCAAGCTGAATTGCAGTCCCAGAACTATTGAAAGAAGCATTATCAGGTCAGATAGGAGACCAAACTTCTAAAACCGAAGAAGTTACTTCTTAAATCAACAGTCTGCTAATTTTTTCCAAATCAGTTCAATAGCCCATGAGCACCATTTTAAGAGCCTAAAGGAGTTCAACAAATAATCTTGAACTGAAATGCTAATGATTTACCTTTTGGAAGTTGATGCTGTACTTTCCTGAACAATCCAGCTGTCCTTAATCATAGTTGTATATTTGCTTATCCTTGGGGAGAGACTGGTGGTTATGATTACGGTTAAATGGGTAGCGCTGGAATATGTGGCAATACATCCTTGGGTGTGTTGGTTGTTAACACAAATGACTCATCTCATTGTATGTTTTGTTGTACATGTGATAAATAAATCTGAATCTGGACTGTTTGTCCAGGGAACGGATTTCTCCAGATAATGATCCAAAAATACAAGCTTGCATTCCCTCACAGCAAGTGGATTATTGAAGATCAGTTAATGTAGTTTAAGTATATAATTTTAGTCAGTATCAATAACATCAATTAGAAATCTCAGATTTATCTGGTCTGTAAATACAGTTCTCTCTTTACTGTCTGCTAAAACACTAAGTAAGCCTTTCAGTTCAAGGGCAAATAGAAATACCATTACATTTTAACATTGTTGAAGATACTGCAACTTCTCAGAGAATTAATTAAAGAATCCAATGGCAAGACAGGCATTGAACAAACGCCTGGCGGTTGCAATTAGCCTTCATGTCTCACCACTTCAGCAAAAAAATTGATGCAAGGAAATCTTATAGAAAACAAGGTGGGAATATGCAAAAATTTCATCTGTGAAATTATGAAAATAAATTTTGTAGGATATTACAAATTACACTTTCGTGAATCCATGGAATCAGAGTAATGTCAATGGGCAAGAAATTCAATATTGCTGGAAAGTGGACATACTGAGGGATGAGAACATGTGATCTACAGTTCACATCCAGTTCATATGGAGTTGGTATTTCTCTTTCAAATCAGGCATGCAAC
Organism: Mobula birostris; assembly: GCF_030028105.1. Taxonomy (NCBI): domain Eukaryota; kingdom Metazoa; phylum Chordata; class Chondrichthyes; order Myliobatiformes; family Myliobatidae; genus Mobula; species Mobula birostris. The sequence goes on from NC_092375.1 coordinate 158,180,694, forward strand.
CTACTCTACCTAAGCTCATTAGCTGCCTGTCTGTTTGGTTCGAAGTAAAAATCAAGCTTTACTAACCCACATAAAAAATCATTGTCTTTTAAAGGTAACATGTATTTTAACCCTAGGCAGCAAGGAAATTTTCCAAGTAGAGAGATTACGGCTAACATTTCAGAAGGGGTAGCCAGGATCTCTGATACAGTTTTGGAAGCACAGGTCTATGCAGTAGTCTGAAAGGGAGAAATTCTGTTCTGCTTTCAGCAGGCGGAAATCATTCTGACCAATACACTCAAAACGCTAGAGGAACTCAGCAAGGCCGGTTGCATCTAAGGAGAGGAGTAAACAATTGACATTTCAAGCGAAGACCCTTGGTCAGGACGGGAAAGGAAGGGCATAGAATCCCGAAAAAGGAAGTGAGGGGAGTGTGAGGAGTATAAGCTAGCAGGTGATAGGGAAAGCCATCTGAGAGGGAAAGTGGGTGGGTGGGTGGGTGGGAAAAGAGGGACGCTCTGACCAGTATATCTGCTGTGGCTAGTGAGAACTTATTGAAGAGATTACTGATGCTAGCTTAGCTCCCAATAGAACACTATAGCATCAAAAGAAGTCTGGTAGCTTTGAGGAATGCAAGGTAAATAGTTCACCTCTCAGACTACCTACTCCTCCTTTCACACTGTAACAAACCACATAAAATAATCTTCTCTACCTTCCTGTTCTCTCACAATCAGCAGATCCTTTCTTTCTTCATTCTCAAATTGGTAATACAGAATCTAGAAATGCTTACAACTTTGCTGCCAGTTAAAGCCACATTAATCAGATGTGCTTGGAGTTTGAGAACATAACCTGATTGATATTTCATTGTGCAACTAAGAGATGGATATGGTGCCATATATTATATTAAACTAAGACCCTGTTTCTAGTTACTTAGGTGGATGCATACATTTTCAAGCTATTTTTCAGGTAATTTATCATCATTGAAGGTGACCAGAACTGAACACAATACTCTGAATTAGGCCTCACTAACATCTTATACAGCTTCAAGGTAACATCCCAACTCCTGTACTCAATACTTTGATTTATAAAGGCCAATGTGCCAAAAGCTCTCTTTACAACTGTATCTAATTGTGATGTTTCTTTCAAGGAATAATGGATCTGTATTCCCAGATCCCTCTATTCTACCACACTCCTCAGTGCCCTACCACGAACCCTGTAAGTTCTACACTGCTTTGTCCTCACCAAGTGTAACACCTCACAGTTGCTTGCATTATGTTCCATCTGTCATTTGTCAAAACCCTTGCTAAAGTCCATTTAGACAAAAATCACTGCCTTTGCTTCATCAACTTTCCTGGTTAACTTTCTTGAAAAACTCTATAAGATTGGTTAGACATGACCAACTATGCACAAAGCCATATATCCAAATGCCTATATATCCAATCCTTTAGAATACCTTCAATAACTTACCTACTACTAATGTCAGGCTCACTGGCCTATAATTTCCTGGTTTATTTTAGAGCCTTTCTTAAACAATAGAACAACATTAGCTATCTTCTAATCCTCCGGCAGAACACACATGGTTAAGGATATTTTAAATGACCCTGCTAGGGCCTCTGAAATTTCTGCACTAGCCTCCCAAAAGGTCTGAGGGAATACCTTGTCAGCCCCAGGGGATTTATCCACCCTCATTTTGCTCAAGACAGCAAAACCCTCCTACTCGGTAATCTGTACACAGTCCATGATGTCACTACAGTTTTGCCTCATTTCTATGGACTCTGCGTCCATCTCCTGAGTAAATACAGATGTAAAAAAAATCCATTTAAGTTCTTCCGCATCTCTTTCAGCTCCATGCATCATAGATGACCACTCTGATCTTCAAGAGGACCAATTTTTCCTTTGCTATTCTTTTGCTCTTAATCTGTAGATGTAATTGAGATTCTCCTTTACCTTGTCTGCTACAACAACCTAATACCTTCTTTTAGCCTTCATGATTTTCTTCTTGTGTTCCTTTGCATTTTTTATACTCCTCAGAGGGTCTCAGTGCCTCTCAAAAAACAAGGTTCCCTAAACCTGATATTCTTGCCCTTTATTCTGGTAGGAACATACAAACTCTGTACTCTCAAATTTCACTTTTGAAGGCCTTCCACTTACCAAGCACACGCTTGTTTGGAGACAACCTGTCCCAATCCACACCTACTTAATCTTTTCTAGTGCCATCAAAATTAGCCTATCTCCAATTTAGAATCTCAACTGAAGACAAGAACTATCCTTCTCCATAATTATATTAAAACTAGCAGCATTTTGATCCCTAGATGGAAAGTGTTTCCCTACACAAACTTTGGTTATTTGTCCTGTCTCATTCCTTAGAGGAGATTTTGTATCACACTATCTCTAATTGGGATCTCTATGTAGTGATTAAGGAATTAGTGATTGTGATTATAGTGATGACTTGCAGCAGACTGAAAAGCTTGAGCACGTAGATATTAAGAAAGAGGATGTGCTGGAGCTTTTGGAAAGCATCAAGTTGGATAAGTCGCTGGGACCGGATGAGATGTACACCAGGCTACCGTGGGAGGTGAGGAAGGGGATTGCTGAGCCTCTGGCAATGATCTTTGCATCATCAATGGGGACAAGAGAAGTTCCGGAGGATTGAAGGGTTGTGAATGTTGTTCCTTTATTCAAGAAAGGGAGTAGAGATAGCCCAGGAAATTATAGACCAGTGAGTCTTACCTCAGTGGTTGGTAAGTTGATGGAGAAGATCCTGAGAGGCAGGATTTATGAACATTTGAAGAGGTATAATATGATTAGGAATAGTCAGCATGGTCGTGCCTTAAGAGTCTGATTGGATTTTTTGAGGATGACACTAAACACATTGATGAAGGAAGAGCAGTAGATGTAGTGTATATGGATTTCAGTAAGGCATTTGATAAGGTACACCATGCAAGATTATTGAGAAAGTAAGGAGGCATGGGATCCAAGAGCAGGGCAAGCCTCCTTCTGTGGGCAAGCCAGTTCTGGATCCACAAAGCAAAGAGTGGTTGTAGACAGGTTATATTCTGCATGGAGGTCGGTCACTAGTGGAGTGCCTCAGGGACCTGTTCTGGGACCCTTTCTCTTCATGATTTTTATAAATGACCTGGATGAGGAAGTGGAGGGATGGGTTAGTAAGTTTGCTGATGACACAAAGGTTGGAGGTGTTGTGGATAGTGTGAAGGCTGTCAAAGGTTACAGTTGGACATTGATAGGATGCAAAACTGGGCTGAGAAGTGGCAGATGGAGTTCAACCAAGATAAGTGTGAAGTGGTGCATTTTGCTAGGTCAAATATGATGGCAGAATATAGTATTAATGGTAAGACTCTTGGCAGTGTGGAGGATCAGGGGGATCTTGGGGTCCGAGTCCATAGGATGCTCAAAGCAGCTGCGCATGTTGACTCTGTGGTTAAGGCATACGGTGTATTGGCCTTCATCAATCGTGGGATTGTTCTGGTTGCCTCACTACAGGAAGGATGTGGAAGCCATAGAAAAGGTGTAGAGGAGATTTACAAAGATGTTGCCTGGATTGGGGAGCATGCCTTATGAGAATAGGTTGACTGAACTCGGCCTTTTCTCCTTGGAGTGACGGAGGATGAGAGGTGACCTGATGGAGGTGTATAAGATGATGAGAGGCATTGATCATGTGGCTAGTCAGAGGCTTTTTCCCAGGGCTGAAATGGCTAACACGAAAGAGCACAGTTTTAAGATGCTGGGGAGTAGGTACAGAGGAGAAGTCAGGGGTAAGTTTTTTACTCAGAGAGTGGTGAGTGAGTGGAATGGGCTGCTGGCAACGGTGGTGGAGGCAGATACAATAGGGTCTTTTAAGAGACTTTTGGATAGGTACATGGAGCTTAAAAAAATAGAGGGCTATATGTAAGTCCAGTAATTTCTAAGGTAGGGACATGTTCGGCACAACTTTGTGGGCCAAAAGGCCTGTATTGTGCTGTAGGTTTTCTATGTTCTATGTTCTATTAAACTTCCCTGAATACATTTGACATCCAACCATTTTACAGCATGGGAGTCCCAGTTCAATATGTGGAAAGTTAAAATGACCTACTATTACAAACTTAATGTTTCTTCCAACAGTCTGCAATCCCTCTACAAATTTGCTCCTCTAAATTCTGTAGACTATTGGGTGGCCTATAATATAACCCTGTTAACAAGGTCATCCCTTTCTTATTCCCCAGTTCCATCCATATAGCCTCAGTAGTTGATAGGTTTGGTTAGGACTTTATTCCATAGAACGTAGGAGAATGAGGGGAGTTTTGATAGAGTTATATAAAATTATGAGGGGCATAGATAGGATAAATGCAAACGTGCCTTTTGCACTGATGTGTGACATGAGTTAAAGGTGAAAGGGGAAATGTTTAGGAGGAATATTAGGAGAAACTTCTTTCACTCAGAGGATGGTGAGATTGTGAAGCAAACTGCCTGCAGGATGGTCGATACAGGTTTGATTTCAACATTAAAGAGAAATTTGGATAGGAGGGGTATGGAGGGCTCTGGTGCAGGTGCAGGTCGATAGAATGAAGCAGAGTAATAGTTTGGCATGGACTAAAGAGGGCAAAGGCATGTTTCTGCACTGTAGTATTCTATGACTCTATGCTACACTCCCTCCAAGGACAATATGTCTTTCCATATATGTGTAGTCGAGACCTTAATGCCTTACTTATGATATGCTGTAATGTAAATTTTACACCTCATATTCTGGACTAAATAACGTTAAGTATTATATGTTTATTTTCTTCATTTATCTTAAATTCTTTATCAAGATGATGTACATTCATTGCATCTTTAGATATCAACTGTTTTTTAACTTTTTATCATGCAGCATATTTTATTTTCTGATTTATTCCTTTTGGTGTCCGTTTACTTGTACTGAAATCCATTTGTCACATATTTACTTACTTATTTAATTTAATTGAATATCTTTATAGTTTTCTGCAATGTTCATTTCATCTTGTTGAAAACAGCTTTTCTCAACCCTAGAATTTTGGGTGTCTTTTGGATTTCTTACATATTATGATTTCTATCAACCTCAGTATGCAATATACCTACATCAGTGCACATTATATCTATAATGGTTTGCCTGGTATTATTTCTAGGACTCATAAACTGTCCAGAACATATCAAAAAATGTTCCACCTTATGAATTAAGAATAAATGCATATTCCAATCTATGTAGAAGTTAAAATTCCTGATTAAAACTACTCAGCTACAACTATTCACAGGACTAATTTCTGTTTTAATACATTTTAACAATTTATAGTCACATCAATATTTCTATTCCCATTGTTTCCTATCTTAAATCTTACTTTGCTATTTCTTAAATCTTTTCATTAAGTTCTGACTGCCTGCTTACTCTCGTTAAAATTTTATCATAAATTACAATCTTTAGCACACCTCTTCTTCTAGTATTTTCTCTTTCCTCGTGAATTTATAAATTAATATGTTCAGTTTTCAGTTCGAACTCTTGGACCAATATCGTAACAATGTTTTCCATGTCCTACCCCCTAAATTGAATTTATACCTGCAATTCATTCAATTTGTTCCTTAATTTCCATGCTTTTTATCTAAAAAAAGATTAATGCATCTTAAACAGTTCTTCTGCTCAAAATATTGTTTATTAACTCATTAATTTTTACCCTCTCCTGTTTTACCTATTTTATATGCAACCATTCAATGGAAAGAGAAAGGTTTTCAGGATTTATTTCATAGAACTAATTGGAAAGTAATCATAATTAGGAACTTTAATATAGCTGCTTTGGGAAATTGCAGTCCGATCCATTTATCTAATGAAGCCCTTGTACTTCCATCATTCAAAGTTCAAAGCAAATTTATTATCAAAGTACATATGTATCATCATATAATACCCTGAGACTCATTTTCTTGTAGACATTCACAGGAGAACAAAGAAATACAACAGAATCAACGAAAAACTACATGCAAAGACTGACAAACAACCATCGTGCAAAAGAAGACAAAATGTGTAAATACAACAAAGATAGTAAATAAATAATACTGAGAACATGAGTTGTAGAGTTGTAGAGTCCTTGAAAGTGAGCCCATCAGTTCAGTGCTGAGTGAAGTTATCAATGCTGGTTCAAAAGCCTGATGGTTGAAAGGTAAAAACTGTTTGTGAACCTGATCATAGGGGATCTAAGGCTCCTGTGCTTCCTTCCTAATAGCAGCAGTGAGAAGAGAGCATGGCCTAGATGGTGAAAGCTGTGTTCTTGTGGCAGTGCTACTTGGAGATGTTCCCAATGGTGGGGAGGGATATTCCTGTCATATACTGGGCTTTATCCACTAATTTTGTAGGCTTTTCCATTTGTGGCATTGGTGTTTCCATGCTAGGCAATGATCCAGTCAGTCAGGATTCCATCCACAGTGCATCTATAGTAGTTTGTCAAGGTTTTAGATGACATATGTGTAAGCTTCTAAGAATATAAAGGCTCTGCCGTGGCTTTTTTCTGATGGCACAGCAGCCATTATGAAATCATTCAGTCAGTATGAAAACACTGCAAATATCAGTAATATCTTATTTTTTCTTCCATTCCCACTTAACAAATATCACAGAATATTTACATGGGTGCAAGCTTTTACTGGAGAATAAAGATTTGTTCTGTTATTGTTTACAGAGTCCTCCCTGCCGTAAATGAGGTTGGCAACAGCTTTATTTATCCTGGATGGACACACGTTTGTCCACTTCGCCAGTGGTCCCTAACCACCGGGCCGCAAAGCATGTGCTACTGGGCCGCGAGGAAACAATATGATTTGACGATATGAAACAATATGAGTCAGCTGCACCTCTCCTCATTCCCTGTCACGCACTGTTGAACTTGAACACCGCCCCCGCCCCCCCCACTGTCGGCCGGTCCGCAAGAATATTGTCAATACTAAACGTGGTGCAAAAAAGGTTGGGGACCCCTGCACTTTGCCATTTTAGTTCCTTCTTATCTCATCAGTCAGAATTCAATAACCTTAACAGCCTGCTTTTCCTGCACTGCGTACCCAGTTTTAATCACATAATATCCCAGCAAAACTGCTTAGCATTTGTCCACATCGATCACCACTTGAGGGCAAATCTGTCACATTGTCATGGCTGCAGCTTTCGGGCTAATACAATTGCTTGTACACAGTTTTGTGCAGCGCGTTTACCAATCTACTAACGCATTGCACAATATCCACTTTGGAGCATTACTTAACTCTATCCTCAAAGGAATCTGCCACTGAATGCTGGTAGGGTGCATTAACATGCAATTTCGAATGGAGAATAATTTTTAGCTTTACCCTGCCTTGTACTAAATGAAACATAATTTCTGACTATTATGCCACTTACTTGTTTCACTGATGCTTTAGAATTCTTATTTATGTTTCATCTTTTTCCTCTGAATGATCTTCTTCTCCTCACTCACCCAATACCTGTCTTTCTCAGTATCCAATTATCTGTCAACACAGCAAGGAAATAGGATTAGAGAGGAAAGTGCCAATAGCACAACTAGGATTAGCATCCTAAACACTAGTGGCCTTCACGCCTATCACCAGATTCCTGACACAGACGCTCTACTCTCAGCACACACTGTTCTGGGAAGAAGTTATTTGATGGGTGGAGGAAAAGATTAGAGGGTGTGCTCAATGCATCTGTGAAGAAGTGCGTTGTCTCTAGCCCATGACGAAGTGGAGAAGGAACATTCAGAGTGACTCTTCGCAACATGAGGCCATGCAATGGAAATATTAGAGGCCCAGTGTAAATGTCAGAAGCAGCAAGTCACTTGTCCACCTCCACAACCACTCCTGCCCTATCTAGGGTAGAATCTACAGTTCCCCAGTGGCGACATTTGCCAACTCAGAATCCACAAAACCGAAGCGGAAGCCTTAGAGTCATAGAGAAGTACAGCACAGAAACAGGTCCTTCGACACAACCAGCCCATGCCCAGCCATTTAAACCGCCTACTCTCATCGACTTACACTGGCATCATAGCCCTCCATGTCCTTACCATCTAGGCTCATGTCCAAGCTTCTCTTAAATGATAAAATTGAGCTTGCATGGACCACTTGTGCTGGCAGCTTGTTCCTCTGAGTGAAGAAGTTTCCCCTTATGTGCCCCTTAAACTTTTCACCTTTCACTCTTAACCCATGACCTCTGGTTGTAGTCCCAACAAACAGTGTAAAAAGCCTGCTTGCATTTACTCTATCTATACCCCTCATACTTTCATATACCTCTATCAAATCTCCTCTCAATCTTCTACGTTCCAAGGAATAATGTCCTAACTTATTCAATCTTTCCTTATAACTCAGGTCATCAAGTCCCAGCAATATCATTGAAAGAGTAAATGTTCTCTGTACTCCTTTAACCTTATGTACATCTTTCCTGTGGGTAGGTGACCAAAACTACACACAGTAGTCCAAATTAGGCCTCAGCAATGCTTTATACAACTTACACATAACATTACATCTCTTGTACTCAATACAGTACTTTGATTTACAACGATTAATGTGCCAAAGGCTTTCTTTGAGACCCTATCAACATGTGACACCACCTTCAATGAATAATGGACCTGTATTCCCAGATCCCTTTGTTCCACTGCACTCCTCAGTGCCTGACTATTCACTGTGTTACACCTTACCCTGGTTGGTCCTACCAAAGTGCAACACCTCACACTCAGTCCCGAGGAAAAAAAAGAGTGATTAATTTTAATTAGCCATATAGTGATAAAATAATATGTTTTATTATCATAGTTAATTATAATTTCTTCTTTGGATAAAAGTACTGCAAAATACATATGATAGAACTCATGTCAATCAGTTCTTCAGCTAGATTGTTTAACTATGTCAGATAGAATTCAAGACTATTAACTGCTACCTCAGTTCAAGACATTATGTATTTAGCTTAATTTAAAGTTGTGATACTATGCTATAATCAGCTGGAAAGTTGAAAACAGCTGTAGGGAAAAAGGTAGAAGCATATATCCTGCTATAGGTATTTCTATTTTGCTTAACTCATAGCACCTGTCAGAGCATGACAGTCACATCAATCAATTTAAATGCTTTGCCTAGTACATTAAGTTCCAACTCTTGTAATAAAACAGTATTTGGGAAACTGCTGCTTTTAATCTCTAATAGATGGTAATTAGTCTGTAGTAAATAACACAAATCACAGCCTTTGTACGGTTGTTTCCTATTTACAAAGAGGTGTGCCAGGAAATCTATTACAAGATCATACAATTAGTCTATTGCATTCTTTTGTAGAAATATAAATGTTTTAAAAAGGTCAATTTTAATTGTCTCCAATCGCTTGGTGAAACATCATTATTTTAATATAAATATATAAGGGAGTTTAAAATGAGAAAATACTAAGGGGTAGTTTAAATTCAATCATGTTACATGGTGTCTTTTGATATATGGTATTGAATGGACATATGGTATTGAATGGACACAGACTTGGTTGGCAATAGTCCATGGAACTCTACAAACCTAAGTGCTAAATACAAGGTGACACATAAATACAGAAATTAATCTTATACGTTTTATATATTCATTCAAGGATTTGGGTTTTGCAGGCTGAGCCAATGTTTAATTTGCTGGAGCTGTTGAATTTTGCATGAATCATTCAACTGAGCTTCTGTCATAAGAGGTATAACAGTGCAGTTTCAAAGCAGAGAATGGTGTCATTGTCAATATTTATTCCTCAACCAACATTACTGAATCAGATTATCTTGTTACCATGTCATTACAGTGTGAGAGATCTGGCCACACATGTATTGGTTGTCATTACGTTTCTTAATATATTGCAGAACTTTACTATTATGAGGGCAGATTCAAAACAGAATGAGCCACTAAGTGCTCTGGCATGCTTGAGTAAGAGAAGGTGCCTTCTTTTAATTTTTCAGCTGATGTCATAGCAGGGAATTTTGCATGTATCAGATACTAATAGTTTTTGATTCATCTCAAGTATGTCAAATGAGATTCTTTTTTTATTATATAATGTGCATAATTTTCCTGATCAGCTCACAGTATTGTTACCACAGAAGACACAGGACACAGAGATTGCAAAGCATCTTTACTGTTGAAACTCATACCTTCATCGACAAGAGATATGTGTTCATAAACATGTATGTTTATAAATAAACATGCAAAGTTATTTTCTGAGAACCGTGGGAGTTATTGAAAAACTTTAAACGAAAAAATAAATATTCTATGTCTGATCAAGCTAGCACATGATCTTGAACCAAACAGGAAACCTTAAACTAAACAACAGCAAAATCAACGATGGGAAAATAGAGAAAGAAAACCAAAAATAAATAAATAGTCTGTCTTTCATGATTAGTTTAGGCAGAATTTACGGTGAAAGTAAGATGCAACAGTAATTCATTAGCAAGTGGGATTGTATTAAATTACTTAAGGAGATAAATTTGATAGTTCTGGAAAACATCCACTTGGATCACATAAGTAGTTAACTTGGAGCCATTGAGCTAGTGCAAAGCACCCTTAAAATTAGTGCTTCCACCTCATTATCATGACTGAAACCATGCCTGCACCCCTTAAAGGAAAAGAGCTCATTGTTCACCATGTTGAATCGTTATCAAAACCCCTGGCCACGTGAGACCTCTGTTGGTCAGAGTTGACCATGGATATTGCGTCCTGACTGTCGAGATATGCAAGCCTGGGCAGTACGATATGGAGAGCAAACTGTTGCCCATGTAGCAAGTTCCCCCTCTCCACACATCTGATGAACCCAAGGAATGGCAGAGAGCGACACAGTTTGGTACCAGGAGGAGTTGCCAGACAACATTGAGCTCAGTGTAGGACTGCCTTAGGGACTCCAGCTCCGGATTTTTCCCTTGGGATTCCCCATGAGTGGATGTAGCTGAAAACACCCTGACAGTACATAGACAAATGAAGGGGTTTGATATTTAGATGCATCCCCCAGGACGAACCTCAAAGATATCCTGACCATCAGTGCAGCCACTGGGGTAACCTGCAATGGGAGAATTAGGGTAGAATTAAACTGAGAGAAGATGAGAAGCGAGGGAATGCATGAGTGATTAAATAACTTTTTTGTGTAATATGGCATGCATTGATTTATTAGTTTGGTTTGATTTATTTCCTTGGGGCATTGTAGTCTGTTGGCTGTTGACAAGGTCAGCAACAGAGGGAATATAAGAAATATCAGAAATGGGATTGGCTGATGCGGAACAAATTTGTTCATATTTACTGTCTCACAATTAAGTGACTTGTTAAGATAAGTCTGGACAAAAGGCTCTATTTAAATTATTTCCTGTCTTCCTCATTCTGCTCAAAAAATGCCAATGTTATAATCTATAGTATTCCGCAGGCTGCCACAGGTCTTGCTGCCTGCTCTGTTGAGCTTCTCTGCAGTGGTTTAGACAGCTTCACTATTCACCATTCAGTTCACCATGGTTTCTCCACATTGTCGGTCTGCAGATAGCCATTTAGGGTGGCATTTGGATGTTTGTTGTTTGGGTGATGTCAGATAACCACTGTCACACAATCATTACTCTCAGTTGGTTATGATGACTCAAATGCCTTTGGCACAAAAGGCTACAATGGAATAAAGACTTGAATTAGGATACCAATGTTGATTTGCATGTTCAGCTACTTCTATTTGCATTTTAGCTAAACACTGAGAGAATGGAATCCATTTTGGACATGGTAAATGCAGCATACTTAATGTGACATACTGGAGACAACGTTTCTCCATATCAATGCAAAGGCAGCCACTCTCACAAAATTACATGCAACACACATAAAAGTTGCTGATGAACGCAGCAGGCCAGGCAGCATCTCTAGGAAGAGGTACGGTCGACGTTTTGGGCCGAGACCCTTCGTCAGGACCCGAAGCGTCGACTGTACCTCTTCCTAGAGATACTGCCTGGCCTGCTGCATTCACCAGCAACATTTATGTGTGTTGCTTGAAATTCCAGCATTTGCAGATTTCCTCGTGTTTGTGTTTACGAAACTACATGTTTGTTATTTTCAAGAAAAGAAGGAATGAAATGTAACCAGCAACCATTTAAGTGGAAAGTACATTCATAGCAAGGTAAGTGCCAGGCAGAGACCCTCTCCAGCAAAAGAGGACACAACCATCCAACCTTGACATAGTGGCATTATCATTGTAGAGTCTGACATTGTCTATTAGCTGTGAATTACCTTTGGGCGGAAAATCAAGTAGACCAGCTACAACACAAATACGAGAAAATCAGCAGATGCTGGAAATCCAAAGCAACACACACAAAATGTTGGAGGAACTCAGCAGGCCAGGCAGCATCTACGGAAAAGAGTAAACAGCTGACATTTTGGGCCGAGAGCCTTCATCAGGTCCCGATGAAAGGTCTCAGACCAAAACGCCAACTGTTTTCCATAGATGCCGCCTGGCCTGCTGAGGTGGACTAACTATGTAGTGACACATCTACCACAGCAGATCAGAAGCTGGACATTCTGAAGCAAGTAGTCCACTCTGGCCACCCCAATGCACGAATCAGGAATAGGAAGGAGCAGATCCTCCCATTGCCTAGATCAGTGCAGTGCCAACAACTCTCAAGGAATTTAACATCCAGGACAAAGCATCTCACTTCAATGGCAGGCCATCAGTTGTATTAATTTGCATTCATTTGCTCCACATACACTGTACAATGGTTGCAATGCACAGTAAATCATCTGCAAATTGCAGTGCAATTCCTCATACAGTTTACTCTAATAGCACTTCCCAAACCCTCTATGCCTATCACCAAGAAGCACAAGTGAGGAGTTGCAGGGAGACATCAGCACCTTCAAGTGGCGCACAAGCTGGACTTGGAAATAAATCACTGATCCTTTATTATTATTGGGTCTACATTGTTGGTCTCACTAAGTAATTCTATGACAGATGGCATGCAGTAACTCTGACATGGACAAGATGAGTCCAAATGTCCCCTAGTCCATGAGCCAGGACCCCAAATTTGGGCCACCGGTACCATGTGGGGGAATAATTCTTATAGTGATTTTTGGCAAGGTATACACCCCTAGTACTAGAAAATATGGTGGCAGCTTTCTGTGAGGTGAATTGGGAGTTGCATCTCCATGCTACAAGAACCATGATCCCATGGTGCCTTGCCTGTGATAAGATGAATTATGCCAGGTATCTGTCCCCTTACTTTGCTCAGATGATAAACCTCCCAGAGAAGAATCCTTTTGTGTTTGAGGCCTTCAAGACAGGCCAATTCTCAGTGCAGCTGTCAAGTAACAACCCCTTTGGACAGATCCCTGTGGACCAGGCTCTTGAAGCCACAGTGAACAAAGACACACAGACTCTTGGAGACACGTCACAGTTCAGCCTGAATGCTGGAGCTACCAAGCGTTACTACATAACAGCTGAGCACCGCAGTGCATTCCTGGGACAGTTAAGGGAGATGGTGCAAGGCAACAAATCAGAGCTTTGTCTTGCGGAGCTACAGTGGCCAAGAATCCAGAAAGATGAGGAAGCAGTTTCAGCAGTGGTTAGCCTCATACGTGATTGGGTCAACCCATTTGCAGAGAAGCGGGACCTTTGTACTGTTGTTGAAGTTAATAACTTATCAGTTAACAACTCATCAGGGGTGACTGATAAGTTCGTGGCCCAAGGTAGAAGGAGATGAGTTATTAACTTCAAACTTTCTACATAATCACTCAAAGAGTTGAACTGCATGTGCACGTAATGAGAGCTGTATAACTCATCGCCTTCTACCTTAGGCCACGAACTTATCAATCACCCCTGCTGTGGACACTTTCTGGAGGTCCAAGATCTGTATGCTCCATGACCGCTGGACTAAGTGTGTAAGTGTAGGAGGGGACAATGTTGAAAAATAACTGTGCTAGCTTTCCTAAAAATGACTCCTTCTACTGTAGGCCACAAACTTATCAATAACCCCTGGTGTATACTATGACAAAAGCTTAAGATTGTTTTGATTTGATACAACAATATGGAAAATATCACGACATTGATAAAACTCCAGAAGTCTCTCCAAATGAGGTTTTTTACCTTTTGGGGGGTGGGGTAACATCTTCTGCTGTACTGATGTTAATATGGAATACATACAAAAAGTGATTACATATTTGAAGTAATAAAGCTACCACTGGTACTGCTATCACATAGTTTCTAACTCTAGAGATGCATACCTTGCCAAAAATCACAATGAGCACTATTCCCCTCAGATGGTACTGACCAACCCTACTGGCTCACGGACTATCCCTGGTCATGTATATTTTGTGATTTGATAATCAGGTATTACTTATTGCACTGAACTCTGCTGCAACTTATTCCCGCTGCTCCCAGAACATATTTTTTGCAGGACTCCTGCCTCTGGCAATATAGAGTCTGAAAACTTGCTGCTCACTTTTCTACTGCCACATATTCTGTAGTATTGGTAGTCTCCAACTTGATGTCAACATCATGATATCTCTAACTTCCAGTCACCTGTTTCCCTCCCCCCTTTGTTTTCCTTTATTCTTCTGGCTCCATTTCCCCTTCTCTTTTCCCTCACCTGCCCTCATGTCTTGTCCATCACCCATACCTTCCACTTTCTAGTTTCCCACCTCCTTCCCTTTACTCCATGCTCCACTATCCTCACCCGCCAGAACTTCTTCAGCCCTTGCCTCTTCCACCTGTCACCTCCCAGTTCCTCACATCATTCCCTTTCCCCTCCCCACCTCCCCATCTTTCTCCTTTAACCAGGATTCACCTATCACCCAACTCGTGCCCCATCCCTCACCCCCACCTTTCTGTCACCCCCACCCTCTCTCTTTCCAGTCCTGATGAAGGGCCTCAGCCTGAATTATTGACTGTTCCTTTCCCTCCATGGGTGCTGTCTGATCCGTTGAGTTCCTCCATCATTTTCTGTGTGCAACTTCATTCCAACTTCTGCAGTCTTTCTTGTGTGCTCGCTCTCTTGCACATTTGGTTCGAAAATCCAGTACTGTTTGCCCTTTCATAATTGCAGCCTCCCCTTTCATAATTGCAGTCAGCCTCAATGCTGAACAAAATATTCATGATATTATACTTACAGCAGCATGGGTGATGCAATCCCGATGCAAGCAGCATATACTTAATATCTTGCCTGCAGATCTTTGAATGAGCATAAGTTAATTAAACATGGATATTCCTGAACTTTAACCAAGTCCTCGCCTGTTATTTTTAGTTGCGTGATTATTTGTTAACCAGTTTCATTATTAGTACGAAGCTAAAATCAAGTGCGTACAATAGAAAACTGCATTATTTGATTGACTACACAGTTTTTCTTATTGATACCTTTCACTTTCCATCATGTGATGTAGTAATTGAGTTTGTGATATCTTAGAAGGGAACTGATTCACCTTTGATAGATGAGAATGATCTTACTTGATGGGGCTGTCAATTATTTGTCTACATGTTTGATGGAGAGAGTTAATTTTCTGGAAAGTCTGAGCATGGATAAATACAAAATGGTTGGTAGCTATACTACTGGCTATGACTAACAATATTGTGAAAAAGAGGGTAATATTATGAGAAGCAGAACAAATCAGGAATAAAGTCATTCTGTTATGGATAGTCAACATTTCTAGTAAGTGGCTTCTGTTTGCAATTTGACTGACGTTAGTTAATATTTGGTGAACTCTCTCTCTCTCTCACCCTCCCTCTTGCCCCTCTCTCCTTTCTCTCTCTGTCTCCCCCTCTCTCTCCCTCTCCTCTCCCCCTCTCCTTTCAGAATCAGAATCAGAATCAGAATCAGTTTTAATATCACCGGCATGTGACGTGAAATTTGTTAACTTAGCAGCAGCAGTTCAATGCAATACATAATCTAGCAGAGAGAGAGAAAAAAGAATAATAGTAATAAATAAAATAAAACATAATAATAGATAAACAAGTAAATCAACTACGTATATTGAATAGATTATTAAAAATGTGCAAAAACAGAAACACTGTATATTAAAAAAAGTGAAGTAGTATCCAAAGCTTCGAAGTCCATTTAGGAATCGGATGGCAGAGGGGAAGAAGCTGTTCCTGAATCGCTGAGTGTGTGCCTTCAGGCTTCTGTACCTCCTACCTGATGGTAACAGTGAGAAAAGGGCATGCTCTGAGTGCTGAAGGTCTTTAATAATGGACGCTGCCTTTCTGAGACACCGCACCCTAAAGATGTCCTGGGTACTTTGTAGGCTAGTCCGCAAGATGGAGCTGACTAGATTTACAACCTTCTGCATTTTCTTTTGGTCCTGTGCAGTAGCCCCTCCATACCAGACAGTGATGCAGCCTGTCAGAATGCTCTCCATGGTACAACTATAAAGTTTTTGACTGTATTTGTTGACATACTAATCCTCTTCAAACTCCTAATGAAGTATAGCTGCTGTCTTGCCTTCTTTATGACTGCATCAATATGTTGGGACCAGATTAGATCCTCAGAGATCTTGACACCCAGGAACTTGAAGCTGCTCACTCTCTCCCTGATGTTGAGTGCCAGGTTGTTGCTGTGGCACCATTCCACTAGTTGGCATATCTCACTCCTGTATACCCTCTCATCACCACCTGAGATTCTACCAACAATGGGTGTATCGGCAGCAAATTTGATGATGGCATTTAAGCTATGCCTAGCCACACAGTTAGGGGTATACAGAGAGTAGAGCAGTAGGCTAAGTACACACCCCGGAGGTGCGCCAGTGTTGATCTTCAGAGAAGAGGATATGTTATCACCAATCTGCACATACTGTGATCTTCCGGTTAGGAATTCGAGGATCCAATTATAGAGGGAGGTAAGAGGCCCAGGTTCTGCAACTTCTCAGTCAGGATTGTGGGAATGATGGTGTTAAATGCTGAGCTATAGTTGATGAACATCATCCTGACATACGTGTTTGTGTTGTCTAGGTGGTCTAAAGCTGTGAGAAGAGCCATGGAGACTGCATCTGCTGTTGACCTATTGTGACGATAGGCAAATTGCAATGGGTCCAGGTCCTTGCTGAGGCAGGAGTTCAGTCTAGTCATAACCAACCTCCCAAAACCCCCTCCTCCGCTCCTCTTCTCTCTCTCTCTCTCTCTCTCTCTCTCTCTTTCCCTGTTCCTCTCCCTCTCTTGGACCATGTAGAGAACATTGAAATTCCTAAATGTGCAGTACAGAAACTGCCCTTTGGCCCGGGGTATTTCTCAAACATGATGTTCAATTAAAAGGAAATCTCTTCTGCCAGTATGTGATTTGTACCTCTCTATTCCATTAAGTGTTATTGGTCTATCTAACACCTCCCTAAATGCCACTCTCATATCTTATTCCACCACTACCCCAACACCTCCTTTTTAGTGTAAAAACGTGCCCCCTCTAACCTCAAATGCATGTTCTCTATTACTTGATATTTCTACCCTGGGAGAAAGATTCCGACCATTTAACCTATCTAAAACGGTCATAATTTTATAAACTTCTGTCAGGAGGTCTCTGATGCTTCAGAGAACACAGCCCCAGGATAAATTCCACTAAAAGAACTTTAACTGGTTTGAATAACTTTGTTACTTGCAGGATCACCCTCTGTATAAAAGTACTGTTGCATTTCCTATATTACAACTGACTATATTTCAAAACAACACTCAATATATATTTAAAGATTCAAAATTTGATGAATCATAAATACTCTACCTAAGGACTTAACCTCCTTTCTGTACCGTCCGTTCCCAATTTTTCTGGAAATCTATTTTAAGCCCCACAAAGATAACACAAGTTCATGGCAATTACCCCTCTCAGTTCAGGTGAATTGTTCATTTGACACGACATTCCCTATTAATGAGTAATTGGAAAAACAACAAAAAAAAATCAATTTACAGGTATCTAAATGATATCTGAAAGTTTGACTATGCCTTAAGACTAAGCATAAGGGTGAAGGCTCAGCCTTCACTAAAAGCTGGTGAAGCAACTGCATGAATTGAATGTCCTTTAGTTTGAAGAGTTTGTACTTTTACATTTATACCAAAAAGATCAATTCACAAGAGTCAATTAAAGTCATTCCACTTAACTGGTATAGTGGCTTTTAAAATTAGAATATTAAAATACAAGTGCTTCAGTGTTTTTGCTGATTATTAACATCACATTAAAATACAAGGTCATTCAAATATTGTAGAATGCCTGCTGTTAAAGCTAATTTTGATGAACTCTGCTTCATTTTTACTTCCTCCTATAATGAAATTCTATCAACTAAAAGAAAATAATTTCCCTACTGTAACGTGTCAACATTGTTTTTAACTGCGAGCATCATTTTAAATGGCTGGA
Source organism: Mobula birostris (assembly GCF_030028105.1). Taxonomy (NCBI): domain Eukaryota; kingdom Metazoa; phylum Chordata; class Chondrichthyes; order Myliobatiformes; family Myliobatidae; genus Mobula; species Mobula birostris. Next base: position 158,198,960 of record NC_092375.1, read on the forward strand.
CGAGGCGGGTGGATGACGTCATTATTACAAGATGCGGACAGGTTTCTGGGACATTGGAGAGAGAAGGAACAGTGGACTGCGAGCTACCAGCACGAGAGCGAGCTGGGTGGAGATAGTTGAAAAGTTTGCTACAGCAGCAGATGAGTCTAATCCTTCTCCATGTCCAGAGGATTGTGATAATTAGTGACACACAGTGCATATTGGATACATGACTGTCACTTTACATGATCCATACTTGGATTTCTGGAGTATTCCTGTGGCGACCACTCTTTGTTAACCCATACATGGATTTGGGTGTGTTAGGTGATGACCACTTGTGTTAAGGAATATTCTGTGACTGTCATCTTGTGATATCCCTAAGTGGATTTTTGGAATGCTACTCCATGTCTGGAATCTGCTGTGACTGCTATCTTGTTTTCCCAGCATGGATCCTCTGGAATTTTCCATGATCGCCACCTCGTGTCATTTTAGTGTGCATTTACAAGTTTCTTTCCCTCACCTGTTTCCGTGGATTTCTGGAATCATCTGGATTGCCATTTCTGGGACTGTGTTAGAGTAAGATTTAAGAAGAACTGTTCCCAAGCCTGACACCATTTGTGAGCTACAAATGCGTAGCACTGTTAGATTTCATTTAAGGGAGTAATTTGTTTAATTGTCTGTATTTTGGGTAGATCCTGAAAATATAGTTGTTTAACATTAAAAACTGAGTCTGTGGTCTATTGCTGCTGGCACATAACACAAAATGGGGGCTCAGCTGGGATCTGAACAAATTGGGGCTTATTGATCAGTTGATTTGATTGATTACTTCCCTTTTGATTGACTTGTGTGTGGAAACCAGCAGCGATGGATATTAATAGATTCTTGGCATTGACAACCTCTGAAGTATTACAGAAAGCCAAAAAGACAGAGTTGTTGGTCATTGCTAGTAAGTTAAAACTTCTTACGGTAAAGCCGGCTATGAAAAAGGCAGAGATTCAGAGGAGAATAGTTGAGTACTATATAGCTAAGGAGGTGTTTGCAGCCGAGGTTTTAGAGCTGTTTCCTGAAAGTAAACCAGATGATCCTGAGCTCCAGTACAAACTGGAACAGCTAAGTTAGATAAACTTAGATTAGAAGCTGCGGAGAGAGGAAAACAAAGACAGCTAGAGGCTGAGGAAAAACAAAGACAGCTATCTTGTTTTCCCACCGTGGATCCTATGGAATTTTCTGTGATCTCCGCCTTCTGTTGTCTTAGTGTGGATTTACAAGTTTCTTTCCCCCACCTGTTTCCGTGGATTTCTGGGATCATCTGGATTTCCATTTCTGGGACTGTGTTTGAGTAAGATTTAAGAAGAATGGTTCCCAAATCTGACACCGTTTGTGAGCTACAAATGCGTAGCACTGTTAATTTTTGTTTAGGAGAGTAATTTGTTTAATTGTCTGTATTTTGGGTAGATCCTGGAAATATAGTCATTTAGCATTAAAAACTGAGTCTGTGGTCTATTGCTGCTGGCACATAACACTACTAAAATATTTCGTTCATGCATCATCACCATTAGTACCACACTGAAGCACTGATTTAAGGATTAATAGTTACAAGATGAATGTGTAACTACAAAGATACATTTTCAAAGGGATATTCAGATGACATTACAAATGATCAAATCGATTCAGGTCTGTCTTTATCTGTCCAAAGTGGGATTAAATCCTCAAACTCAAAGATTCATTTCCATATTACAAAGTCACATTTACTTTGAAGTGATTTTTTTTTTTGAAGTTGGAAATCTGAAATAAAGCAGAGAATGCTGAAAAGACTCAACAGGTCAGACAGCATCTGTGGGAAGGGAAGCTGAGTTAACATTTCAGGTAATCATTGACATATTTGTTTCAAGCATGATTTACATTATGGATTAAGATTGTTCTTGTTTTTGAGGATAAATTTCCTTTCATCTTGGTATTGGTAAAATGCATGATAGTTTATAGAAATCAGCGATATGATTCTTCAATAAATTAGTATAGGGTGCATTTCTTTCCCTCCATTGATTCAATGGCAAATAATTAAATTATTTGGTGTAGCATATACTAACATTTAGATCTGCAATAAATTCATATTTTGCATATGTGCACTTCAATATTTATGAGTACTTAAAGCCATCAAGTTTGAACAAGGGTGTGTGCAAGAGGGCATCGAGGGGACAGTTCCCATAGTAATTACTGATCATTATAATTTCATGCATGTGTGGTCATATCTGTAACATATGTATCCATTACTCTCCTCATTCATGAAAACACAAAGCTATAGGTGGAAGAGCATATTTGCAAGTCATGAATCAATGTCTTCATTGATACAGATGCATTTGGAAACATAATAAGTGAACAAACTTTCAATGAATATCTCTATCTTTTTTTAACTAGGTGCCACAAAATTTCCTTTCAACAATACTGTACATTTGACAATTCTTGGAATATCTGCATTTCAAATGAAATTCAGACCTAAACTACCGACAGAATCAGATTTAATATCACTGTCATATGTCATGAACCAGATCCCCAGCTGTGGGTAAGTAGCCCCACTGCCTTGTGGGCAGCCTCAGGAGAGACAAAGGCTACGAGAGTAAACCCTGACAGCAAATCCAGAGTGGAGCTCCTAAGACAGTTGGATGACACTGAACATCCTTCTGGCAGCTCCTGCAGCAAAGCTGGTGCCAAATGTATTGCTTCACTTTCCTTTGGACTACATTGATGGGGCCAAGAGGGGGATCTTGATGACTGGGCATCCCAGGATCTTCAATATCCTCCAGCCAGGCCTGTGACCTGGAGAGATCAGCTCGAGACAGACTGATGCCCTCATCATATCATGAAATTTGTTGTTTTACAGCAGCAGTACATTGCAATACATAATAATAACACTATAAATTTCAACAAGAAATATATATGAATAAAAGCTAAACAAGTATGTAGTGCAAAAAGAGAGCAGAATGGGGAGAAAAAAGTGAGGTAGTGTACGTGGGTTCATTGTCCATTCAGAAATCTGATACTAGAGGGGAAGAAACTGTTCCTAATACAATGAGTATACTGTATGTCTTCAGGCTCCTCTACCTCCTCCTTGGTAGTAACAATAATAAGAGGGCACGTTCTGGGAATGGGGGGTCCTTAGAATCAGGTTTAATATCACTGGCATATGTTGTGAAATTTTAACTTTGCATCAGCAAAACAATGTATTACATAATAAGTATAGAAAAAAAACTGAATTACAGTAGATATGTATATATATATATATATATGTATGTATGTATATTAAGTAGTTAAAATAAGTAGTGCAAAACCAGAAATTAAAAAAAAAGTAGTGTTCATGAGTTCATTGCCCATTTAGAAATCAGATAGCAGAGGCGAAGAAGCAGTTCCTGAATCTATGAGTGTGTACCCTCATGAATGATGTCATCTTTTTGAAGCATCAACTTTTGAAGATGTCCTCAATAGTGGGGAGGCTGGTGACCATGATGGATCTGGCTGAGTTTGCAACTTTCTGCAGCTTTTTCCAAACCTGTGCAGTGGCCCCTCCGTAGCAGACGGTGATGCAGCCATTTAGAATGCTCTCCGCAGTACATCTGCAGAAATTTGTGCAAGTGTTTGGTGACATACCAAGTCTCCTCAAACTCCTAATGAAATATAAATGCTGTCGAGCCTTCTTTGTAAATCCATCAATATGTTGGGCTCAGGATAGACCTTCAAAGATATTGACACCAAGGAACTTGAAACTGCTCACCATTTTTCACTTCTGATCCCTCGATGAGGACTGGTGTGTGGTCCTTCCACTTCCCCTTCCTGAAGTTTAAAATCAATTTTTTGATCTTACTGATATTTAGTGCAAAGTTGTTTTTATGACACTACTCAACCAACTGACGTCTCTCACTCCTGTATGCCTCCACATCATGAATTGAAATTCTGCCAGCAATAATTGTGTCAATGTGATACTCCGTGGAATTGTGATACTCTTCTGACTCTGGCACAATATCATCTCTTTTCTTTGTTATGTGAGCCTGAAACATTGCTCGAAAATAATAACAGTGATAAATCAAAAGCGCAATGATGCAAGATGTTGCTTAATCAGTGTTAATGACAGCAATTCAAACACAGGAATGGAAGCACATAAAAGAAATTGCTCCCTCTCATGACAACGCACACACTGAAAGTTTTGTACAGAGGTTATAATGATTCCAGATTGCACTTATCTCAGACTTAGAGTAAAGAACAGCACAGAAACAGGCCCTTCAGCCCATCTAGGCCACGCCAAAGCTTTTAAACCGCCTACTCTCATCGACCTGCACTGGGACTACAGCCCACCATATCCCTACCATCCATGTACCTATCCAAACTTCTCATAAACTTTTAAATCGAGCTCACATGCACCACTTGTGCTGGCAGCTTGTTCCACACTCTCACAACACTCTGAGTGAAGAGGTTTCTCCCCATGTTCCCCTAAACTTTTCACTTTTTACCCCTAACTCTGGTGTAGTCCCACCCAACCTCAGTGGAAAAAGCCTGCTTGTGTATACCTTATCTATACCCTTCATCATTTTGAATACCTCTATCAAATCTCTTCTCAATCTTCTACATTCCAAGGAATAAAGTCCTAATCTATTCAGTCTTTCCTTTTAACTCAGGTCCTCGAGTCCCAGCAATATCATTGAAAGAGTAAATTTTCTCTGTACTCTTTCAACATTATTTACATCTTTCCTGTAGGTAGGTGACCAAAACTGCACACAATACTTCAAATTGGGCCTCACCAATGTCCTATACAACTTTAACATAACATTCAATCTCCTGCACTTAATACTTTGACTTATGAAGGCTTTTGTGCCAAAAGCTTTCTTTATGACCCTATCAACCTGTGATGCCATTTTTAATGAATTATGGATCTGTATTCCCAGATCCCTTTGTTCTACCACACTCCTCAGTGCTTGACCATTCACTGTGTAAGACCTACATTTTTCCACATATTGCAGATCCTACTGAAAGCCATCATAACCTTTCTCGCTGTCCACTACATCCCCAATCTTGGTGTCAACCACAAATTTGTTAACCACATTATCATCCAAATCGTTGATATAGCTGACACATAACAAAGGATCCAGGACCAGTCTTTGCAGCACTCCACTAGTCACTGGTCTCCAGTCAGAAAAGCAACCATCTACTACCACACTCTGGCTTCTCCCAAAAGTCAATGTCTAATCTACTTTAGTACCTCATCCTGAACGCCAAGTGACTGAGTCTCCTTGACCATCCTCCCATGTGGGACTTTGTCAATGTCTTGCGAAAGTCCATGTAGACAACATTCACTGCCTTGCCTTCATCCACTTTTCCTGTTAAAAACTATAAGATTGGTTAGACATAACCTATAATGCACATAGCCATGCTGACTATCTTTATTCAGTCCATGCCTATTCAAATATTTATATAATCCAGGCCCTTAGACTACCTTCCAATATCGTGCCCACTACTGATGTCACGCTCACTGCCCTTAAATTTCCTTGTTTAATTTTAGGGCCTTCCTTAAACAACAGGACAACACTGGCTATCCCCAGATCCTACGGTACCTCACCTGAAGCTAAAGATGATTTAAATACCTCTTCTAGGGCCATGGCAATTTCTGCACTTGCTTTCCACAGTGTCTGAGAGAACATCTTGTCAGTCTCTGGGTATTTATCGACCCTGATTTGCCTTAGGGGAGGGAACACCTCCCACTCTGTCATCTGTACAGGGTCCATGAAGTTCAAATTCAAAGGTTCAAGATTCAATTACATTTATTATCAAAGAATGTATAAATTATACAACCTTTAGATTTGTTTGCTCAGATAGCCCCTAAGCAAGTGTGATAAACCATGTATATATGTTGTAACTGGGTTAACTGTCTGGACACGCCCCTCTGCTGCCTGCCTCTGTGGCTCCTCCCACAGGTCTGGTATAAAGGTGTTTCGCCTTGCCCCTCCCCTCAGTCCGGGGGCAGACACTCAGCCTGGAGGTCGTATTGTACAGCGAATAAAAGCCTTTCGGTATTTTACCTAACCTCAGTCTTTTGGAGTTATTGAAGGTACTTCAATTTTATTCGCTGTACATTTTAAAGCATGAAACATGCACTGAGACCCGACAAGTTAGACCTCGAACCGCAAACACCTGAAGCTGGAAACGCTTTCGAACTCTGGCTGGCTTGCTTCGAAGCGTACCTAGAGGAGATTAAAGCGACCGACCCCACAGCGAAGCGCAGAGTTCTACTCTCCAGGGTCAGTCCACGGGTCTATTCACTGATCAGAGACCAACCGAGCTACAATGGCGCGATGAGCGCCCTCAAAAGACAATACCTGCGACCATAAACGCCATCTATGCGCGGCACCGATTAGTGACTCGGCACCAGCGGCCTGGGGAATCGAGTGCTGAGTTTGTCCGGACACTACAGACGCTCGTATGGGCCTGCAATTGCCAGGAGCTGACGGCGACGCAGCATGCAGAGCTCTTAGTGAGGGATGCCTTCGTCACAGGGACCAGGTCAGTGTATGGGCACCTGCGGCTGTTGGAAAAAGCCAAACTTATCTTAAGTTTGGCGATCGAGCTGGCCGACATGCTGGAGGCCGCTCTGCGTAACTCCGAGGCTCTCCAGGCACGCGATCCCCCGATGGCCTCGTGGGTGCCGCAGACCCCGCAACATGAAGTGCTACTTCTGCGGACTGGAGAAAAGCCCCCGGAAACGCTGTGCGTCCCGACAAGCTACCTGATCAAGCTGCGGAAAGAAGGGCCACTTTGCGAAGGTCTGTAAGTCCAAACCGCGAGCGGGGTCGAGCAGCGCCATGTGCGAAACATGGGGGTCGCCACCTTGCCTGCCGCCATCTTCCCTGCATGCCGCCACCACGTGCGAGGCATGAGGTGGCCATCTTGGTCAGCGCCACCTCCCACCGCCTACAACCAACGGGTGCTCACAGGGCACCCCACCACGCCGGACCAAGACAGCGACCCAACCCTGGCTTCCGTGACCCTCGACCAAAGCACTCCCCACCAGCTCGCAAGGTCAATGATGGACATCCTGGTGGAGGGGCGCAGGTCAAGCTGCCAGTTTGACACAGGCAGCATGGAGAGTTTTATCCACCCGGACACGGTGCAGCATTGCGGACTCATGATATGGCTGGTAAGTCAGAGGGTCAATATGGCTTCTGGGTCGCATACAACGGACATCCGGGGGGGTTGTGTAGTGACACTAGTGGTGCAGGACACAGAATATCGAGACTTTACGTTACTGGTTATGCCTCAAATGTGTGCCCCTGTGTTATTGGGGCTCGACTTCCAGAGCCACCTAAAAAACGTGACAATCAGGTATGATGGGCCCCTCCCACCAATTACTGTTGTAAATCCCCAGTTTTGTAGGGGTACGTCACATACCCCGCTACTGACCACCCACACACACCAACCCGCACATCCCACCCAACAGCATGCCAAATGCCGCACTACGACACCACTTGTGGCCTCTCCACCCTCAGGATCCCTCCCCCACCGCTGTTCACCAACCTGACCCCCAACTGTAAACCTGTGGCAACTAAAAGCAGGAGGTACAGCGCGGGGGACAGAGCTTTCATTAAGTTGGAGGTGCAGCGGCTGCTCAGGGAGGGGGTCATTGAGGCAAGCACAAGTCCTTGGAGGGCGCAGGTGGTCGTTGTTCGGAACGGGGAGAAGAATAGGATGGTTGTGGACTATAGCCAGACCATCAATAGGTTCACGCAGCTCGACGCCTACCCTCTACCCCGCATCGCGGATATGGTCAATCAGATAGCACAGTACAAGGTGTATCGACCATAGACCTAAAATCCACTTACAATCAGCTCCCCATCCACCCAGAGGACCGCCCTTACACTGCTTTCGAGGCAGACGGCAGGCTTTATCAATTCCTGCGCGTCCCCTTCGGTGTCACGAATGGTGTATCTGTCTTCCAGAGGGCAATGGACCGGATGGTGGACCAGTGCCAACTGAAGGCCACGTTCCCATATCTGGATAACATCGCAATCTGCGGTCACGACCGGCAGGATCACGACGACAACCTCCAAAATTTTCTCCAAGCGGCCAAAGCTTTCAATCTCACCTATATCAAGGACAAGTGTGTGTTTGGGACCGGAGCCAGCACAACCACCGTCGCCGATGCAATCACCACCGATGCTACGTAGATCACAGCGACGGACTCAACCGCCTGATAGACTTGACCTGTAAATATACTTGTTTTAAATATTGACAGTCATTTCATCCCGCAGGAGTCTTTTTTAAAAAAAGGAGGGGTGAATGTGGTAAACCATGTATATATGCTGTAACTGGGTCAACTGTCTGGACACGCCCCTCTGCTGACTGCCTCTGTGGCTCCTCCCACAGAGTCCTGTATAAAGGTGTTTCGCCTTGCCGCTCCCCCTCAGTCTGGGGGCAGACACTCACTGTGGAGGTCGTATTGTACAGTGAATAAAAGCCTTTCGGTATTTTACCTAACCTCAGTCTTTTGGAGTTATTGAAGGTGCTTCAGCAAGAAACCTGAAAGAACCTAATTAAAGAAAAAAAAGAATAAAAAATAAAAATAAAAGACCAGCATCCAATATGCAAGAGAAAGGGAAAAATAACACCACAAAATCATGCAAACAATTGAATCGAACAACAATAATTCCAACCAAAGATTGAGTGCTCAGATCCAAACCCCAGAGCAGCCTGAAGTAGGCCCGAAGCCTTGCTTATCAGTTCTCATATTAGCGGGCATGGAGCACGACAGCTGGGGCAGTCTTCATAGCCTTAGTACCATAGAGACAGAAAGTGACCACTGCAGAAAAGGAACAAAATTGGCTCTTGCCCTGGATCCAGACACTTTGTCTTTTCAGACTATCTGGGCTGGTGTTTAAATTGACCAAATAGTGAACCAGTGAAAGGCTCCGGCACCCTGGAGAGAGGAGAGAACATAGTGGAAGGTGAGGGACATTGGCTCTCACCTCCGATCTGGGCCGGCATTTAAGTTGCCTGAACAATATATCATACCGCACACTGGAAGTTGGGAACCACTGCAGTGAAAGGCTCCGGGCCTAGACCACGCCAACCAGCGACTCACTCTGGGCTCAGATTTTGCTGCCCAGCCCGAAGCTGCTCTCAAGCTCTTCAAATCGGCTCGGCACCCTGAGCGATCCAACCTTGCACCTGGGCCAGTTGTATGGGTACTGGAACTCTATCTGCAACAATTCTGCAACACACCATCTTGGCTCATCCCCCAAACTCAGCCCTTCACTGTTTGGGGTGATAATTTAACACAATTTACCACAGAAAAGATATTTTAGTAATATTTTTAGTCGGATATCTTAACTCTTTGACTATCAGAAAGTTATTGCACACGTTCAGTGACACCATCCTAACCAGAATTTGACACTGCTTTCCCTCACTTCTATAGACTCTCTGTCTATCTCCTGAGTAAAAACTGATGCAAAACACTCTTTTAAGATCTCCTTCATCTGTTTTGGCTCCACACATGAATTACCATTCTGTTCTTGAAGACAACCAATTTTGTCCCTAGCAATCCTTTTGTTCTTAACATACCTGCAGAATCCCTTTGAATTTTTTCATCTTGTCTGCTCAGGCAACTTCATCTCTTCTTTTAGCCCTCCTGATTTCTTTCTTCAGTGTTCTCTTGCATTTCTTATACTTCATAAGCACCTCATTTTTTCCTACCTGGCCTGTATCTGCTATGCATCTCCTTTTTTTTTCTCTCTTAACCAAGGCCACATTATCTCTTGAAAACCAAGATCCCCCACACCTGTTATCTTTGCCTTTTATTCTGACAGGTGCATACAACATTTGTACTCTCAAAATTTCACTTTTAAAGGCCTCCCACTGCACCGAGTACAGCTTTGCCAAAAAACAGCCTGTATCAATCCACACCTGCCAGTTCTTTTTTGATACCATCAAAATTGGCCTTTCTGCAATTTAAAACCTCAACCCGCAGACCAGACCTATCTTTCTGCGTAATTACTTTGAAACTAATGGAATAGTGATAAGCATTCCCCTACACAAACTGCTGTCACACGCCCTGTCTCATTCCCTAATAGCAGATCAAGTATCTTGTTGGGACCTGTATGTACTGATTAAGGAAACTTTGCTGAACACATTTGATGGTATGGGAGCCCCACTCAGTATATGGAAAGTTAAAATCACCTGTACGATAACAAGCTGATGTTTCTTGTAACAGCCTGCGATCTCTCTACAAATTTGTTCCTCTAAATCCCACGGACCATTGGGTGGTCTGTAATATAGCTGCATTAACGTGGTATTACCTTTCTTAATTTTCAATTCCACCCATAATGCCTCACTAGATGAGTTCTCCAGTCTGTCCAGACAGAGGACTGCCGTGACGTTTTCCCTGACTTTTAATGCCACCCCTCCTCCTTTAGTCCCTCCCACTCTGTCATGTTTAAAACAATGGAACTCCAGAGTGTTAAGCTGCCAGTCCTGCCCCCTGCATCCAAATCTCACTAATGGCTACAATATCATAATTCCAGATGTTGATCCATGCTCTGAGCTCATCTGCCTTTCCTTATGATATTTCTTGCATTGAAATATTTGCTGCTCAGAACATTAGTCCCACCATGTTCAATCTTTAGGTTCCTGACTTTGTCTAAGGTGTTACCTACATCTGCCTTCACAGTCTCTCCACTAATGGTTCTGGCACTCTGGTTATCACCTCCCACAGCTCTAGTTTAACCCCACCATGTAGCACTAGCAAACTTTCCCACTAGGATACTAGTCGCCTTCTAGTTCAGGTGCAAGCGGTATTTTCTGTACAGCTTCCACCTTCCCTGGAAGAGAGCCCAATGATCCAATGATCCAAAAATCTAATGCCCTCCCTCCTACACAAACTCTTTAGCCATGTGTTAAACTGTATAATCTGATTATTTCTGGCCTCACTAGCATGTCACGTGGGTAGCAATCCTGAGATCACCAACACTGGAGGTCCTGCTCTTTAACTTAGCACCTAACTCCCTGAACTTCCTATGCAGAATCTTGTCACTCTTCCTACCTAAGTCATTGGTACCTACATGGACCACAACCTCTGGCTGTTCACCCTCCTTCTTAAGAATGCTGAGGACTCAACCTGAGATGTCCCAGACCCTGGCACCCAGGAAATAAAATGCCATCTTGGAATCTTGTTCTCATCCACAGAACTTCCTTTCTGTTTCCCTAACTAACAAATCCCTGTGTAAACACAGTTTACCTCATCTCCCCCACTTCCCTTCTGAGTCGCAGAATCAGACTCAGTGCCGGAGACCCGACTGCTGTAACTTTCCTCTTCAAGGTCATCACCCCCAACAGTATCCAAAGTGATATACCTGATGTTGAGGGGGATGGTCACAGGGGTACTCAGCACTGACTGCTTATCCACTTTCCCTTCCCTGACTGTCACTCAGTTTCCTGTGTCCTGCAGCTTCTGTGTAACTACCTCTCTATATGTCTTAACTATCACCCCTTCAACCTCCCAAATGATCTGGAGTTCATCCAGTTCCAGCTCCAACTCATTAACGCAGTGTTAGAAGCTGCAGTTAGATGCAGTTCTTACAGGTGTGGCCGTCAGGGACACTGAAGGTCTCTCTTACTTCCCATATCCTGCAAGGGGAACATTCTACTACCTGCCTGGCATCTCTGCTGTTATAACTGTGCAAATATAAAGAAGGACCAACAATAAACTGTGTGTGTTGGTGGGGGGGGGGCAAATTCTACCTACAGTATTCTTTCCTTCCTTTACTGAAGCCTCGAAGAGCTAAAGGCTCAAAAATCTCCACTCTAACGCTGATGACTCCAACAATGGCCGTGCTGCCTGCCCCTGCCTTACTTTATTTTTTCTTGTCAATCAATGCTGAAGGCTGATTGTCTGCTCCTCAAACTACCACAAGTTGCTACCTTTTCTATTCAATCAATGAACTTGAGAGAGCTACGTCTTCTCAGGCTTCTGATCTCCAATTTGCCACTGCTCAAAGCTCCAAATTGCAACGAGAAGCTTTCTTTCCTACTCAATCGGAGACCCCGAGTGAGTTGCATCTTCTTAAGCTTCCGATCTCCAATTTGCCGCTGCTCAAAGCTCCAAACTGCCATGAGTCACTACCTTTTCTACTCAATTGCCAAACTTCAGTGAGCTACATCTTCACAGGCCTCCAATCTCTGATTTACCACTGCTCAAAGTGTTACTATACTCATTGTCACCTCACGATCACTGAAAGAACACATGATAAATGTTGCTTGTGAAGCCTATAGAAAAATGGTGAAAACTTAACTACACTTAAAGGAAATGGTTCCCAGAAATAGTTCATTTGGCTAAACACAAAAATTCACAAATACTTGGCATGTAAATCGGCCATAATATTAAATACATAGCCATCAGAATTAACCCGAACAGCAGGTGTGAATTTACAGATCTACTCTTTTGTTATCATTCGGCTATGCTGTCAATCAGCCCGATGGATGTTGCTTTGCAGAAATTTCTCAGCTCTATATCTGTACATATGTGTTTGCACAATTTTGTGTTCCACAAACAATGAGATAATGGACTGATGGCGAGATGATGATGATAGGAAACTTACAAGCTGGTTACGTTTTGCTGAGTTATCAGGATCAAAGCAGAAATATTCAGATGACATAACAACTTATAGCCTCACATACTGAAATTACTAATCGCTATCCATCACACTACCATCATAAGAGAAAAGCCTTATGATAAAATGAAAAAAAGATGAAGAAAATCAGAACATATAGCATGAGTGAATGTAAAGTCATAGAGTCAGAATCATACAGCACAGAAGAGGCCCCATCCTGACCTTTATCACCTGTTTGTGCTAATCCCAATTAACTAATTTTGTGCCATATCCTTCTATACCTTGCATTTTGAATTATTTGTCTAAATTTCTTTTATATGTGGCAGTGTGTAACAGAACTGAATCAGAATCAGGCTGTTTGTCATTGACAAAGCTGTGAAATTTGTTGCTTTGTAGCAGCAGTAACAAATTACCATCATAAGTTCCAATAAAAATAAGCAACACAAAAGAAGAATAGCAAGATAATATTCATGAATCGTTCTGAACTCTGATGATAGAGGGAAGGAAGCTGATCCTAAATTGTTGAGTGTAGGCCTTCAGGCTCCTGCATCTCCTCCTGGTAGCTGTTGTGACTGTGAATGAAGACACTGGAGAGATGTGGCTGGTAGATATGAAGGTCTTCGTTCAGGACACACAGAAGCTGGCAGCCTTTGGAATCACTCGAGAGAGAGAGATGCTCCCTGACACAACATTACAGCATACTTTTAGGTGTTGAAGAACAAAAGTTAACCGAACAATTTCTATAAGAGAGAATCTGCAGATGCTGGAATGAACGGAACACACACAAGATGCTGGAGCAACTCAGCAGGCCAGACAGCATCTATGGAAAAGAGTAAATAGTCGACATTTTGGGCCGAGACCCTTCATCAGTGTGATTTCTATAGTTACAATGTCTTCATAATGCTTTTTCAAATTTACACTTAATTTATCAAATACCTGAATCTTCCCACCAACAAACCCAAAAACCCTTTCATTCCCTAGATCATTCTCTTAATCCTCCTCTGGAACCTCTTGAATGCCAGCATATCCTTCCTTTGATATAGGGCCCAAAACTGCTCACAATACTCCAAAGTGGTCTGACTAATGCATTCTAAGGCCTCAGCATTGCATCCTTGTTTTTTCATTCTCATCCTCTCAAAATAAATGCTATCATTGTGTTTGCTGACTTTACTACTGACAAAATCTGCAAGTTAACCTTCAGGGAATCCTACACTAGGACTCCCAGGTCCCATTACATCTCTGATTTCTGAATTCACTCTCTGTTTAGAAAATTGTCTTCGTGACACTGTAGCATAGTGGCTAGTGTAATGCTTTACAGTGCTGGAGATCAGGGTACCTCTCATGCAGTTGTTTGTATCTTGTCCCCATGACTGTGTAGGCTTCTTATGGGTGCTCTGGTTTCAAAGACGTACGAGGTAGTGAAGGTTAGTAGGTTGCGAATAATCTTCGTTGGTGCGAGAAGCGTAGTGACACTTGCAGGATGCTTCCAGCACGTCTTTGGACTGTGTTTGACCCAAATGATTCATTTCAATGTTCAGTGTATTTCAGTCTAGATGTGACAAAAGAGGCTATCTTTATTTTTGTTTCCTTCCGCCAAAGTGCCTGACCATATACTGTATCCCATCAACCACTTCTTTGCCCAGTTTCTTAATCTGGACAAGCCCTTCTTTCTGCCAACTTCCTCATTCTTCACCACTACCTGCCCCTCCTCTTTGAATCATCGGCAAACTTGGCCTCAAAGCCACCAGTTCCATAATTCATATCATTAACATATAATGTGAAAAGTAGTAGACCCAACACTGACCACTCTAATCACCAGAAGTCAACCAGTAAAGGCCCCCTTTATTCCCACTCTTTGCCTTCTTCCAGTCAGCCAATCTTCAATCAACGCTATCTTTTTAATATAACCATATAACAATTTCAGCACGGAAACAGGCCATCTCAGCCCTTCTAGTCCGTGCCGAACTCTTACTCTCACCTAGTCCCACCGACCTGTACTCAGCCCATAACCCTCCATTCCTTTCCTGTCCATATAGCTATCCAATTAACTTTAAATGACAACATCGAACCTGCCTCAACCACTTTTGCTGGAAGCTCGTTCCACACAGCTACCACTCTCTGAGTAAAGAAGTTCCCCCTCATGTTACCCCTAAACTTTTGCCCTTTAACTCTCAACTCATGTCCTCTTGATTGAATCTCCCCTACTCTCAATGGAAAAAGCCTATCCACGTCAACTCTATCTATCCCTCTCATAATTTTAAATACCTCTATCAAGTCCCCCCTCAACCTTCTACACTCCAAAGAATAAAGACCCAATTTGTTCAACCTTTCTTTGTAACTTAGGAGGTGAAACCCAGGTAACATTCTAGTAAACGTTCTCTGTACTCTCTCAATTTTGTTGACACCTTTCCTATAATTCAGTGACCAGAACTGTACACAATTCTCCAAATTTGGTCTTACCAATGCCTTGTACAATTTCAACATTACATCCGAACTCCTATACTCAATGCTCTGATTTATAAAGGCCAGCATACCAAAAGCTTTCTTCACCACCCTATCCACATGAGATTTCACCTTCAGGGAACTATGCTCCATTATTCCTAGATCCCTCTGTTCTACTGCATTCTTCAATACCCTACCATTTACCATGTATGTCCTATTTTGATTAGTCCTACCAAAATGTAGCACCTCACATTTATTAGCATTAAACTCCAACTGCCATCTTTCAGCCCACTCTTCTAACTGGCCTAAATCTCTCTGCAAGTTTTGAAAACCTACTTCATTATCCACAACTCCACCTATCTTAGTATCATCTGCATACTTACTAATCCAATTTACCACCCCATCATCCAGATCATTAATATATTCGTATATATTTTAAAGTATATATTTTAAAATATATATTTGTATATATTTTGTAGTACTAATGGCTCTTATCTTGTTTAGAAGCTATCTGTGACAGTTTATCAAAGGCCTTCTGAAAATCCAAGTAAACGATATTCACTGCCTCACATTTCTATATCCTGCCTGTTACTTCCTCAAAGAATTCCAACAAATTTGTCAGGCATGATTTCCCTTTAAGTAGGCCATGCTGACATCGGCCTATTTTACCATGTGCCTCCATGAACCCCAAAACCGCATCCTTAATAATGGTTTCTAACTTCGTACCAACCACTGAAGTCAGGCTAACTGGCCATTCTTGTCTCTTGCTGCACTCCCTTCTTAAAATGTGGAGTAACATTTGCAATTTTCAAGTCCTCTGGAGCCATTCAAGAATCTAGTGATTCCATCTAGTTCAGCTGACTTAATCTACCTTCAGACCTTACAGCTTCCGAAGCAACTTCTCCTTAGTAGTAGCAACTAGACTCACTTATGCCCCCTGACCTGTTCAAATTTCTAGTATGCTGCTAGTGTCTTCTACAGTGAAGACTGATACACAATACTTACTATGTTCCTCTGCCATTATTTGTTTCCCATTACCAGCAGAGCAGTATCATTTTTCAGCAGTCCAACGTTCACTCATGCCTTTATTCTTTATGTAAAAAATTGGCACCTTTGTTTATGTTATTGGCTAGCTTACCTTAATATTTCATCTTTTCTCTCCTTAATTACTTTTTAGTTGCCTTCTGTTTTTAAAACCTTCCCAATCCTTTAGTTTCCAGCTAAGTTTTGCAATATTATATGAACTCTCTCTTGCATTAATGCTGTCTGTGACTTCTCTTGTCAGCCGTGGTTGCCTCATCCATCTCTTCAAATGCTTTTTCTTCTTTATAGGGATGAACTGATCCCACATCATCAAAATTATTACCAGAAACTCCCGCCATTGCTGATCTACAGTCATCCCTGCTGGTGTACCTTCTAATCAATTTTAACCAGCTTTTCTGTCACACTTCAGTAGTTACCTTTGTTCAACTGTGATACTAGTACATCCACTTTCAGTTTCCTTCTCTCAAACTGCAGAGTCAATTCTATCATATTATGATCACTGCTTCATTAGGGTTCCTTTATTTTAAGCTCACTTACCAAATCTGCTTTGTTATGCAACATCAAACTGAGAATTACCTTTTCTCTGGTAGACTGGACAACAAGATGCTCTAAAAATCCATCTCATAGGCATTCCATAAATTCTTTCTCTTGGGATCCAACTCCAACCTAATTTTCCCCAATCTCTCTGCATATTGAAAATCCCTATGACTATCATGATTTTGCCACTTTCACATGCCTTTTCTATCACCTGTTGTTATTTGTACCGTATATCCCCTGGCTACTATTTGGAGGGTTGTGTATAACACCCACTTGGGTCTTTATACCCTTGCAGTTTCTTAATTCTACCCACAAGAATTCTACATCTTCTGATCCTATGCCACTTCTTTTTAAGCATATAATTTTGATTTTTTACCAACAAGCTACCCCATCCCTCTGCCCACTTGCCCGTCTTTTCAATAAAATGTGTATCCTTGGATGTTAAGCTCCCAACACTGATCTGTCAACCACAACTCTGTGATGCCCACGACATCATACCTGCCAGCTTTCGGCTGTGCTATTACCTCATCTACCTTATTTTGTATACTCCGGGTATTCAAAAACTACAGTCTATATTCTTTACCCTTATTTTCAATTTTGTTATCATGTTGCCTGACATTAAATTCGTATTGCTTTCTAAACATTCTGTCTCATTCTTTATTCTGGAAAATTCAGTAACCTCTGCTCTACTTTTCTTCCCTTTTACTTTATCTGTATTTTATCAAGTTGTTGAACCCAACACAGTACTATTTAGTTTAAAGCTCTATCCACAAATTTGACTTCTCAAACTTCCGGTCATTTCTACCCCTCCTACCTTCTCTTGTTATCCATTTTCCATTCTGGTTTCTTCTCACCTGCCTGTCATCTCTTTCTGGTTCCTCTCCTCCTTCAACTTCTTCCAAGGTCTATTGTCCTCTCCTGTTAGATTTTCTTCCTCTTCAGCCTTTACGTCTTTTAGCTATTACTTCTCAGCTCCTTACTTCATATCACCAACCCTCTGACCTTCCCTTTTCACCTCGTCTCATCTACCATCTGTCAGCTTGTACTCCTTCCCCTCCCCCATCTTCTTATTCCGGCTTCTGGCCCCTTTGTTTCCAGTCCTGACGAAGGGTCTCGGCCCAATATGTCAACTGTTTATTCTCCTCCATAGATGCTGCCTGACTTGCTGAGTTTCTCCAGCATTTTATGTGTGTTGCTCAAGATTTCCAGCACCTGTAGAATTTCTTGTTTCACCACCTATCGCGTATAGATAAAACAGCTTACATCAAATATCAGAGTGGGGTGACATGCAAATTTAACTCATTAAGCATAAAATCAAAACACATTTCAAAACAAATCATGCACAGAACGTACCTTTGGGAAAACTACAAAATTCTAAAAGGTGAATTTGAAATTCTAAAAGGTGAAACTACCATTCTGCAGGTTTGCTCACTTCCTTCTTATTCCCACTCCCTCCTTGCATGTAACAGAAATTTAAATTATTTTTACAAGCATATGTGACTAGCATTGAAAGTAATTAGCAAAACAAGTGCTGATCTGGAATTGTTTTTAAATCAATATTATATACACTAAGCCACTCATACTTTTCCTAAAGTGGTTTCTACATTCTTTCTCTTAGTCCTTTCTCTTACAGAGAGAAAAAAAAAGTATGATGTTTCAATTTACCAAGAAACTTTTTTAAAAAATTCTGTGTGGACTCTGTCTTCCAAAAGTGGAATCTAAATTTTGTCTTGATTAAAAACTTCTAAAACTATCTATTGCTTTTTCTACGGAATGGAGCTTACAGGGTGCCAAACACCAACAAAGGATTGCATTGCATACTGGAGCATTACAGCATTCCTGCAACTTCTAGAACTTTGCAGAGATTGCAATATTGAAAGGCAACTGACTGTCACAGTTCAAGGCAACAATGTCAAATTCACAACATTTTTGAGATGCTGGGACCTTCAAGTACTTCAATGATCTCAATAAAAAACTAAAAATTCAATCATGTTTTTGAGAAATACACTATTGTGAAATGGCACAGTAAATGAAAAAAAATCCTAAAAACATACCGAAGAAGTTCCACCAAATTATTAAAAAACAAAATAATTTCCTGCTACATTAAAGAGTGTGGTACATTGAATACTGAAGAACATGCTTCTGTTTTCTCTTGAAATAGCAGATGTTTACAATGCATTTTCAATATGCCACACATTCTGAAATTCATACATGACTTTTACATGTTTATTATTTTTCTTTCATAATATTCTTGCAGATACTGTTTCACAAGTTATTTAAATAATATGTTAGAATATCAGAATTAAAGCCAATTGATGAACTGATTCAATGATTTAAGATATACAGTACCTCCAGTAATTGCAATTAAACGTCAGAATTAAAGAAGACTATCAGCATTAGAGTTGTCAATTGTTCTTGGCAATATCGACATGGGATCAAGTACTCTATTGATGAATAAGTGAAGCTAAAGTTGTGTTAATTCTTGTGGTTAGATTACAATGAATGGCATCGTGTATTATTTGAAGCAGGCATTTAGTACCTTTTGAGAATTATGCTTTAAATGGACAATACCTTTTCAAATGAGCCAGCAGTTTGGATTTGGAAAGAAAATTTGCAGACATTTCCAGGATACAATTTAAGCCTATTGACTGGGGTGCAAGAGACTTGAGAGTAATTTGGTTGTTTCGCAACACAGACAAAATTCTGGAGGAACTCAGCAGTCCAGGCAGCTTCTACAGAGAGGAATAAAGAGCCAATATTTCAGGCCAAAGCCCTTTATCATGACTTATATGCTTATATTTTCCAGCTCTATTCATTTCTATTTGGTTATCAATTTGAGACCCAGTTGTTATTTTCATTGTCTGGCTAAGACTTCTTGTAGATGTATAGCAAAAGAACCTCATTTATAGCATTCGCTACACCATATTTAAAATGGTTTCTTCACCAACCACCAGCAACAGACCCACTCTCCTTTACTGCCAACCCTTCAGCCACACCCTTCTTTCCCTGGAGTCCTCTATTTCCTTTACATCACAATTCAGGATATTTTACAATAATGACTTCTCACATCAGTACCATTTCAAAATAGTTCAACTGAACACCAAATAAAGATGAATAAGTTTTGACTTATCCAAAGAAGTCACATTTTCGCTTACCACAAAAATTCAGATCAGCCAGAGATGTTTTAAAGATACATTGGAACTTATAATCTCTATTTATAGACAGAGAAACTTGTGTTCAAGAATGTGGCCAAAATGTCCTGCAGCTATCTATATGGTAATATAATTCTGGGCTCTATCAATAAGGCTATCTTCTTATCATTGTTTGATTTCTGTCAATCACATTCACCTTCAAATGCCCTTTTCTGTTTTTCTGAAGTACTAAGATTAGTAGATACAAGCTGAAAAAGTTTTATTTCACAAAGGAGTGAATATCTCTATGGCGATCTGTGCAGGTTTGATTTATTTCCTTTAATCTCTCTCACCTATGAGCAAGAGTTTGTGAGATCAAACTAGCAGTATCCGTATGTATTATCTCAGCAGATACAGTGTTATACTAAACAAAATGACATTGTACTGCTGAGGTGCCTCATTTTCAATGAGAATATTAAATCAGGGTCTTATGATGTTTTTCCATTTGAAGTGTAAAAAAACATCCTATTACACTACTTGACAATTAAGGAAATTTCCTGCATTATACTGGTCAATGATAATTTGTCATGCAACATTTTTAAAAACACAGATTAACTGGCAATTATAAAATATATTTGGATGATTATGCATATCAGTCATTACGCTTCTGTTTTTCTGCATTTCAAAATTATTTCACTGATGTGTAAAGCTTAGAAATGTCTTGGAAGTGTGCATTGCCTTCGATATATTTTTCACCTTACCATAAAAAATGAAGAAAGATAATAAATAAACTCCCTGGTCTCTCAACTCCTTTCATGAGATATTGACTGCTGCAGGCTATTTCACCCCTTTTTCATTAATTTTGCAGCGGGATGCAGAGGAGTGGAGGCTCTGGCACACAAACGTGGCCACAGTGCAAAAGACATGAATATTTCTTGTGCATCCAAGACAAGATGATGAATCGCTTAATATCCCCAATAAACCAAGATGAGGGATATGGATTAAACTGTAAATCTTTACTGAATCGACTTGAGATAGACTGAGTTGAGGCATTCTGCAAATTGACTTGACTGGCTATATTAATTATCATGAAATGGTAATGTAACATTAATATTCCTGAACTGAAAATAGAGAGGCTTGGGTAATAGATCAAGAGCTATGGGGTTAAATTCCACAATAGCGGGTGAAGAATTGGAATCCAATTAATTTAATAATCTGAGATGAATATATGCAATTTGATGACTTGCTACTTTATCATAAACATAATTATTCTGTTTCAATAACTTAAGGTTCACTGATTGTAACCCAAGTTTCTAGGCAGTGTAGTCATTGAGAATGTTCAATCACATTTATCAAGTCACCTTCCATAATGTCCATTAGCTTCAACATGGTGCCGCCAGCCAGATACATATTCTCTTCTCTGTTACATGTTCTGAAGGGACCATTCCCTCCATGATTCTCTGGCTCACTCTTTCACCCCTAACAACTACACTCTCTTTCTCATGACACAATCCTACATGACTGAAGGAGATTTAATAAATATACTTGTATTTATACCTTTCCCACCATCCCAAACAGCGTTGCGAAGTGAAGCAACAATTTTTCCAGTTGGGTGTTGTGCAGAGTGAACACAATGTGATCTCCTCAACATGAGACAAACTAAATATAGCTGAACGCAATGCAACGCAAGTTCACCATGTAGGCTTTAGTTACCCATCACTTTAATTCTCTAATTCACTCTTACTTTTCTACCATTTGCCTCACCTCATACACTGTTTGACAAAAGACCAATGAAAGCTGAAGGAAAAGCATCTCATCTTCTGCTGAGGCACATGATAGAACTAAGAACTCTGTATTAAATTTAGCAGTTTCAGATAACCAGCCATTCCAGTTTGTATCAGAATCACCCAGTTCTGATGAGAACCATCAGCTTCTAATGCTAATTAAGTTTTTATTCTTTCTTCATGGATGCCGCCTGACCTGTCAGGCTTTTCCAGCAAGCTTTGTCATATTTAGACTTCCAGCAATCTCGGTGTCATATATCTGAGAGTTGCAGCATATTTTTGCTTCTCTTTCTTTCCTCTTCTCTCATTCATATTTTTCCTCTATATAGCTTCTCTGGATGGATCAGCTGCAAGGAGTATGCCTTTACCCTATTCTCACTCACCCCATATAACCAGATCTCACTTCGTGCAAAAATGTAAGTAACAGAAAAAGTTGTCAGTCAGTTAAGACATAGTCAAGGAGGAATTTCATCTCAGAAGATTGTGAAACCCTGGAAATTATTTGAAAGTGAAATCATGGAGTCGTTCAAGGTGAAGTCAGACAGTTTTGTTCCATAGGGAGGTCTGGGATTATGAGGAAGAGGCAGACTAATGGAATTGAACCAAGAATCAATCAGCCATGATATTACTGAATAGTGGAGTAGCTATAATGAGTCATGTAGACTATGTTCTAATGCGATTTTCTTTCACGAAGGAAATCAGCCATGTTTTATCTGTTTTGACCA
Organism: Mobula birostris; assembly: GCF_030028105.1. Taxonomy (NCBI): domain Eukaryota; kingdom Metazoa; phylum Chordata; class Chondrichthyes; order Myliobatiformes; family Myliobatidae; genus Mobula; species Mobula birostris. The sequence goes on from NC_092375.1 coordinate 158,221,243, forward strand.
GTCTATGCTTCCAGATCCAAAGCAACTGCCATTGAAGTGGTTTATCAGAGCTGAAAAGCTGGAAGGAGAACTCTGAGTGAAGCCTGGCATCAGATTTGGCAGAATGACTAACTGAACCAAGTTAATCTTTCTCATTGACCTTTGGATTATGTACCGATGTTGATGGAACAGTCACATATACTAACCACACAAAGACTGAACAAGGTCATATTTGCAGAATCATACTACACCCACCTAACATTCTTATTTCCTCATTCGCATTTGCCAACAATGTTCTATCACTCTCTCTCTCAACAGGAGAACAGAGCAGGGGCGATCACATATAGCCTACAATTGGGAGGAAGTGCTCCTGGGAATCCTTCATATTGCCTCCAGACTTCAAGAAATCATAAAGCATCATATTAAATAGGGGCAAGTTGCTATTACTTTGCTGCCCTCCCTCAGCTAAGAAAAGAGCATTCCTCATATTTAATAACATATGGAAGTAATATTGATAATATTGAAACACAGATTCTGGCATAAAATTTACTGGAGCGCAGGTCAGTGGCTGCACCACATTACCTTTCTAGAGGAGTATACGGCGTCAGTGACTAGCTACATCAGCAAGTGCATTGTGACGTCACTGTGTCCAAGACCATCACTACACGCGCTAACCAGAAGCTATGGATGAGCGCGGAGGTGCGTGCGCTGCTGAGGACCCATGACTCCACCTTCAGAGCAGGCGACAAGGCAGCCCTAACAACAGCCAGGGCCAATCTGTCCCGGGCCATCAGAGAGGCAAAACGTACACACACCCAGCGAATCCACATCTACTTCCAGGACAGCGGTGACACGCGGCGCATGTGGAAGGGCATTCAGGACATCACCAACTACAAGACAACACCACCGGCCTGTGCTGGTGATGTCTCCCTCCCAGATGCATTGAATAACTTCTACAACACACATCAAAGTTGCTGGTGAACGCAGCAGGCCAAGCAGCATCTGTAGGAAGAGGTGCAGTCGACGTTTCAGGCCGAGACCCTTCGTCAGGACTAACTGAAGGAAGAGTGAGTAAGGGATTTGAAAGTTGGAGGGGGAGGGGGAGATCCAAAATGATAGGAGAAGACAGGAGGGGGAGGGATGGAGCCAAGAGCTGGACAAGTGATAGGCAAAAGGGGATATGAGATCATCATGGGACAGGAGGTCCGGGAAGAAAGACAAGGGGGGGGGGACCCAGAGGATGAGCAAGAGGTATATTCAGAGGGACAGAGGGAGAAAAAGGAGAGTGAGAGAAAGAATGTGTGCATAAAAATAAGTAACAGATGGGGTACGAGGGGGAGGTGGGGCCTTAGCGGAAGTTAGAGAAGTCGATGTTCATGCCATCAGGTTGGAGACTACCCAGACGCAATATAAGGTGTTGTTCCTCCAACCTGAGTGTGGCTTCATCCTTACAGTAGAGGAGGCAATGGATAGACATGTCAGAATGGGAATGGGATGTGGAATTAAAATGTGTGGCCACTGGGAGATCCTGCTTTCTCTGGCGGACAGAGCGTAGATGTTCAGCAAAGCGGTCTCCCAGTCTGCGTCGGGTCTCGCCAATATATAAAAGGCCACATCGGGAGCACCGGACGCAGTATATCACCCCAGTCGACTCACAGGTGAAGTGTTGCCTCACCTGGAAGGACTGTTTGGGGCCCTGAATGGTGGTAAGGGAAGAAGTGTAAGGGCGTGTGTAGCACTTGTTCCGCTTACACAGATAAGTGCCAGGAGGGAGATCAGTGGGGAGGGATTGGGGGGAACGAATGGACAAGGGAGTTGTGTAGGGACCGATCCCTGTGGAATGCGGGGGGGGGGAGGGAAAGATGTGCTTAGTGGTGGGATCCTGTTGGAGGTTGCGGAAGTTACGGAGAATAATATGTTGGACCTGGAGGCTGGTGGGGTGGTAGGTGAGGACCAGGGGAACCCTATTCCTAGTCGGGTGGCGGGAGGTTGGAGTGAGAGCAGATGTACGTGAAATGGGGGAGATGCGTTTAAGAGCAGAGTTGATAGTGGAGGAAGGGAAGCCCCTTTCTTTAAAAAAGGAAGACATCTCCCTCGTCCTAGAATGAAAAGCCTCATCCTGAGAGCAGATGCGGCGGAGACGGAGGAATTGCGAGAAGGGGATGGCGTTTTTGCAAGAGACAGGGTGAGAAGAAGAATAGTCCAGATAGCTGTGAGAGTCAGTAGGCTTATAGTAGACATCAGTGGATAAGCTGTCTCCAGAGACAGAGACAGAAAGATCTAGAAAGGGGAGGGAGGTGTCGGAAATGGACCAGGTAAACTTGAGGGCAGGGTGAAAGTTGGAGGCAAAGTTAATAAAGTCAACGAGTTCTGCATGCGTGCAGGAAGCAGCGCCAATGCAGTCGTCGATGTAGCGAAGGAAAAGTGGGGGACAGATACCAGAATAGGCACGGAACATAGATTGGCTTTAGAATAACTTCTACGCTTGTTTTGAGGTGGAGAATGACGTGGCGGCGAGGAAGACCACCCCTCCTCCAAACTACCAGGTGCTATGTCTTACCATGGCCAACGTGAGGAGAACCCTGTGCAGGGTCAACCCATGGAAGGCTGCTGGACCAGGCAATGTTCCTGGCAGAGTGCTTAGAGGATGTGCAGACCAGCTAGCTGAGATTCTCACTGACATCTTCCACATCTCCCTGAGCAGCGCCGTCGTTCCTATGCGCTTCAAGGCCGCCACCATTGTCTCTGTGCCAAAGTAGTTTTCAGTGTCCTGCCCCAACGACTACCATCCCGTTGCACTGAGATCCACCATCATGAAGTGTCTCAAGAGGCTCGTCATGAGGCACATCAAGACCCTGCTTACCTGGTCCCTCAACACCAGCTCCATAGCAAAAAAAGCCCAGCAGCGTCTCCGCTTTCTGTGAAGGCTGAGAAAAATCCATCTCCCACCCCCATCCTCACCACAGTCTACAGAGGTTGTATTGAGAGCATCCTGAGCAGCTGCATCACTGCCTGGTTCGGAAATTGCACCATTTCGAATCGCAAGACCCTGCAGTGGATAGTGAGGTCAGCTGAGAAGATCATTGGGGTCTCTCTTCCCGCCATTAGAGACATTTACACCACACGCTGCATCCATAAAGCAAACAGCATTATGAAGGACCCTATGCACTCCTCATACAAACCCTTCTCCCTCCTGCCATCTAGCAAAAGGCACCGAAGTATTTGGGCTCTCACGACCAGAATATGTAACAGTTTCTTCCCCAAAGTCATCAGACTCCTCAATACCCAGAGCCTGGACTGACACCAACCTACTGCCCTCTGCTGTGCCTATTGTCTTGTTTATTATTTATTGTAATACCTGCACTGTTTTGTGCACTTTATGCAGTCCTGGGTAGGTCTGTAGTCTAGTGTAGTTTTGTGTTGTTTTACGTAGTTCAGTGTAGTTTTTGTATTGTTTCATGTAGCACCATGGTCCTGAAAAACGTTGTCTCGTTTTTACTGTGTACTGTACTAGCAGTTATGGTCAAAATGACAATAAAAAGTGACTTGACTTGACCTTCCACACTAGTGCAGAGGCAAATGGTACAAGAGAACTTGAAGAAAAAATCATCTTCATAATATCTCATGGCCTAACATAATTCTCATCCATGATTAATGTAAATCCAAGGGTTCAAACTCAGTTTAAATTCACTGTGTAGAAACATGCATCAGAAATATCACACATAATAAAAATAAGTTGATTGCCTGTAAAAACAAAGGACTGTGTGTTAGCGTGTGTGTGTGTGTGCACGTGAGCGATAAACAGTAAGAAGAGCATAGAAACATAGAAAACCTACAGCACAATACATGCCCTTTGGCCCACAAAGCTGTGCCGAACATGTCCCAACCTTAGAACTACCAAGGCTTTACCTATAGTCCTCTATTTTTCTAAGCCCCATGTAGCCATCCAGGAATCTCTTAAAAGACCCTATCATTTCCACCTCCACCGCCGGCAGCCCATTCCATGTACTCACCACTCTCTGTGTAAAAAACTTATCCCTGACATCCCCTCTGTACATGATAAAGAGATTGATTTTAAGTACCCCCAAAAGATTATATGGCAACTACTGGCTAGAGGAAATCAAAAGAGAAAAATGAGGGAAATACTCTGTGGAAAGAGAAATAATGGAAATGTTTCAGGTGAAGATCCCTTGATCATTGAAGTGGGGAAGAGAGGAAAACGAATTAGTTTTAAATTGTGACACAGTGAGAGACAGACAGACAAAGAGATGGAGATACAGACAGAGAAACAGAGAGTGAAAGAGAGGGAGAGACAGACTGAGAAATGACTTAAATTCAATATTAAGACCAGAAGGTCGCAACATGCGTCAGCTCAATATCAAATTCCCATCAGATTTGCTGCACTTTTCTGGACTTGGTATTGATTTTCTGCGTAGATATCTTTTTCAAGTGTTTAACTATCTTCCTTGATTTTCAATGACATCACCATCACCAAATCCTTTGCAATAACATCCTTGATGTCTCCATTGTCCAGAAGATAGACACCAAAGTGCCCCAACTACAAATTCAGACCAAGAATGGGCTTCGCTTCCCATGGTGAGGGCCTTACCCGACATCACAAATTGATTCCACTCTTTACAACACACAATGATGGAATTCACTCCACTTGCCTAGTTCAGTGTAAGTTCATTTTGATTTAAAATGTAACTCTCAAATTAACACAAATCTTAAAATACCATGAAAAAAATCAAACATTCATAAACATCTCCGAGATATAAACAATGCAGCTTAGACGCAAGTCCTTTGGATTAACAACTTTGTGCAAACCACAGTGCCGACACAGCTAGCTCCAATTATTATTATTGTTACTTCTTTTCTTTCCTTTTTTTGCACAGTTTGTTGTCTTTTGCACATTGGTTATTTGTCCTCCTTGTTGGCGACGATCTTTCATTGATTTTGTTATATTTTTTGTATCTACTATGAATGTCCATAAGAAAATTATCTCAAGGTTATATATGGTAACATATAAGTACTTTGATAATAAATTTACTTTGAACTTTGATCTTTGAATTTTCTGTTTTTAGCACATATCCCTCTAAGCCCAGCCCCTCCATGTACCTTTCCAAATCCTTGGACTATAAGACTATAAGACATATGAGCCGAACTTGGCTCATCGGGTCTTTAACCTCATTCCATCATGGCTGATTTCTTATCCTTCTCAACTGCATTCCCCTGCCTTCACCCTGTAACCTTTGACACATTTACTAATCAGGAACATTTCAAACTGCTTTAAATATACCCAATAACTTGGCTTCCACAGCTGTCTATGGTAATGAAATCCACAGATTCACCACCCTCAGTATAAAGGAATTCCTCAGCAAATCTGTTTTGAATGTATGTCCTTCCATTCTGAGGCTGTGCCCTCTGGTCCTAGACTCCCTCACTATAGAAGACATCCTGTCCACATCCACTCTATCTAGGTCTTATAATATTTGAACTATTTCAAAGGGATTTCTCCACATTCTTCTAAACTCCAGCAAATACAGGCCCAGAGCCAATAAATGCTCCCCATGCATTAATCTTTTCATTCACAGAATAACTCTTGTGAACCGCCTTTGGCCCCTCTCCATTACCAACATATCTTTTCTTCGATAAAGGACTCAAAACTGCTCACAATACTTCAAGAGTGTCTGACCAATGCCTTATAAAGTATCAGCATTACATCCTTGCTTTTGTATTTAGGTCCTCTCGAAATAAATGCTAACTTTATATTTAACTTCCTTAACACTGACTCAACCTGCAAGTTAATCTGTAGGGAATCCTGCACAAGGACTCCCATGTCCCTTTGCACCTCTGTTTTTTTTAATATTTTCTTCCTGTCTAGAAAATAGTTGACACCTTTATTCTTTCTAACAGAGTGCATGACCATTCATGTCTGTGCACTATATTCCATCTGCTACTTTGTTGCCCATTCTCCTAATCTGTCTAAATTGTTCTGCAGACACCTTGCTTCCTCAACACTATCTGCCTCTCCACATATATTTGTATCGTCTGCAAATTTCTCCACAGACCATCAATTCCATTATCCAAATCATTGTTATATCACATGATAAGAAGAGGTCCTAACACCAACCCCTGTGGAACAACACTAGTCACCAGCAGCCAAGCAGAAAAGGCCCCCTTTATTTCCACTTTGCCTCCAGCCAGTCAGCAGATCATCCATCTATGCTAGTATCGTTCTTATAATATCATGGGCTCTTACCTTGTTACAAAGTAGCACTTTGTCAAAGGCCTTCTGAAGATCCAAGTAACCAACATCCACTGACTCTCCTTTGTGTATCCTGCTTGTTATTTCCTTAAGGAATTCAGGCAAGATTTCTCCTCAAGGAAACCATGCTGACTTTGGCCTATTTTATCTTGTACCTCCAAGTACCCTGAAACCTCATTGGTACTAATGGATTCAAAAGTCTTCCCAACAACTGAACACTAGCCAATTGGCCTATAATTTCCTTTCTTCTGCCTCCCTCCTTTCTTAAATAGTGGAATGACATTTGCAATTTTCCAGTTCTCTGGAACCATTCCAGAATCTAGTGATTCTTGAAAGATCATTACTAATCCCCCCACAATCTCTTCAGTGACCTCTTTCAGACCTCTGGGGTGTAATCCATCTGGTCCAGGTGATTTATTGACCTTCAGACATTTCAAAGCACCTTCTCCTTAATAATAGCAACTGCACTCACTAGCTATCTTGAATTCATGTTTTATCTTTTCTCTCCTTTTGACATTTTAGTTGCCTTCTATTGATTATTAAATCCTCCAACTTCACACTAAATTTTGCTATATTATATGCCCTCTCTTTCACTTTTATGCTGTCTTAGGTAGAACAAGTTAAAATAATAGCAGAATGCAAAAAAATCTGCAACAGCTACAGAGAAAGTGCAGTGCAGGTAAACAATAAGGTGCAAGATCATAAGGTAGATTTCGAGGTCAAGAGTCGAACTTATTGTACTGGGAAACCATTCAATAGTCTCTTAACAGCAGGGTAGAAGCTATTCTTTTGCCTTGGGATACATGTTTTCAGGCTGTTGTATCTGCTCAGTGGAAGAGGGGAGAAGATGGAATATCTGGGGTCAGTGGGGCCTTTGATTATGCTTTCTGCTTTTCTAAGGAGCATGTACTGAGAGTCCTTGATGTACAGAGCTGATTCCTCAATTCTATAGTGTTTTCTGTGGTGAGATGCAGCACTGTTGCCACACCAAGCTGTATCCATCCAGAAAGGATGATTCTATGGTGTATCAATAAAATTGTGAAGGGTCAATGGAGATATGCCAAATTAATTTAGGCTCCTGAGGAAGTACAGGCCTTGGTGAGTATGTTTAGTTATAGTGTCTCATGGTTGGACCATGGCAGATTTCTGTTCAATCTTCTCAACCATTTTGGAAAACAGGAGCATGTGCACCACTCACCTTCCTGAAGTCGATGACCAGGTCTTGTTTGATATAGAGGGAAAGGTTGTTGTCATGACACCATACCATTAAGTTCTCTACCTCTTTTCTGTACTTTGATTCTCATTATCTGAGACATGGCCCACTATGGTGGTACCAACTTTTAGCTGGAATTAGAGCTGAGTTTGCCCACACTGTCATGAGGGCACAAGGAATAAACTAGGGAGCAGAGGATGCAACCTTGCAGAGCACCAGTGTCTAGGATAATAATGGCAGAAGTGTTGCTGCCTATTGGTCCTATGGTACAGGAGCCTCAGGAACCAGACCATCAGGTTCAGGAACAGTTATTACCCCTCAACCATCAGGCTGTTGAACCAGTGAGGATAACTTCAGTCAACTTCACTTGCCCCATCACTGATCAGTTCCCACAACCTATGGATACACTTTCAAGGACCCTTTATTGCATGTTCTTGATATTTCTTACAAACTGTATTTATTATTATTATTTCTTTTCCTCCCTTATTTTTCTTTTTGTATTTGTACAGTTCGTTGTCTTTAGCACATCGATTGTTTGTCTGCCTGTTGGGCGCAGTCCTTCAATGATTCTATGGTGTTTCTTAGATCTACTGTGCATGCTCGCAAGATAATGAATCTCGGGTTGTATACAGTGACATATACAGTATGTGGAAAAAGAGGAAATTGCCTTTTAAACTCACAGGAGAGCATAGGCCATCAACTTTTTGCTGTTGATATTTCTGTAGCAGGCAATTTCTTTTTAACGAGGTCGAGTTGCTAGCTCGACTCTCAACCCAGCTCAGATGGAAAACGTGCCAGGGGAGCTGGCTGGGTTCAAACTCGGGAGCCTTTGCTCCAAAGTCTGGCGCTGATGCCACTACGCCACCAGCCGGCCTATATACAGTATGTATTTTGATAAAAAAATTAACTTTGGACTTGTGGACTATCTTTGCTAATTGCAGTCTATTAGTCAGGAAATCAAGAATCTAATTGCAGAGGGAATTGTTGACTCCCAAGATTTGCAGTTTGGTGATGTTTTGGAGTTGTGCTATAGAAAGTGGAGCTGTAATAAACCATACTCTAACATAGTTCCCCTCTCACCTTAAATCTATGCCCCAGACCCCTAGTCTCCCCTACCACTGGGGAAGAAGATTGTTTCCACCTACAGTATCTTATAGAAACATAGAGACATAGAAAATAGGTGCAGGAGTAGGCCATTCGGCCCTTCGAGCCTGCACCGCCATTTATTATGATCATGGCTGATCATCCAACTCAGAACACTGCCCCAGCCTTCCCTCCATACCCCCTGACCCCCGTAGCCACAAGGGCCATATCTAACTCCCTCTTAAATATAGTCAATGAACTGGCCTCAACTGTTTCCTGTGGCAGAGAATTCCACAGATTCACCACTCTCTGTGTGAAGAAGTTTTTCCTAATCTCGGTCCTAAAAGGCTTCCCCTCTATCCTCAAACTGTGACCCCTCGTTCTGGACTTCCCCAACATCGGGAACAATCTTCCTGCATCTAGCCTGTCCAATCCCTTTAGGATCTTATACGTTTCAATCAGATCCCCCCTCAATCTTCTAAATTCCAACGAGTACAAGCCCAGTTCATCCAGTCTTTCTTCATATGAAAGTCCTGCCATCCCAGGAATCAATCTGGTGAACCTTCTCTGTACTCCCTCTATGGCAAGGATGTCCTTCTTCAGATTAGGGGACCAAAACTGCACACAATACTCCAGGTGTGGTCTCAGCAAGGCCTTGTACAACTGCAGTAGTACCTCCCTGCTCCTGCACTCAAATCCTCTCGCTATAAATGCCAGCATACCATTCGCCTTTTTCACTGCCTGCTGTACCTGCATGCCCACTTTCAATGACTGGTGTATAATGACACCCAGGTCTCGTTGCACCTCCCCTTTTCCTAATCGGCCACCATTCGGATAATAATCTGTTTTCCTATTTTTGCCACCAAAGTGGATAACTTCACATTTATCCACATTAAATTGCATCTGCCATGAATTTGCCCACTCACCCAACCTATCCAAGTCACCCTGCATCCTCTTAGCATCCTCCTCACAGCTAACACTGCCACCCAGCTTCGTGTCATCTGCAAACATGGAGATGCTGCATTTAATTCCCTCATCCAAGTCATTAATATATATTGTAAACAACTGGGGTCCCAGCACTGAGCCTTGCGGTACCCCACTAGTCACCGCCTGCAATTCTGAAAAGGTCCCGTTTATTCCCACTCTTTGCTTCGTGTCTGCTAACCAACTGTCCACCCACACCAATACCTTACCCCCAATACCGTGTGCTTTAAGTTTGCACACTAATCTCCTGTGTGGGACCTTGTCAAAAGCCTTCTGAAAATCCAAATATACCACATCCACTGGTTCTCCCCTATCCACTCTACTAGTTACATCCTCAAAAAATTCTATGAGATTCGTCAGACATGATTTTCCTTTCACAAAACCATGCTGACTTTGTCCGATCATTTCACCGCTTTCCAAATGTGCTGTTATCACATCCTTGATAACTGACTCCAGCAGTTTCCCCACCACCGACGTTAGGCTAACCGGTCTATAATTCCCCGGTTTCTCTCTCCCTCCTTTTTTAAAAAGTGGAGTTACATTAGCCACCCTCCAATCCTCAGGAACTAGTCCAGAATCTAACGAGTTTTGAAAAATTATCACTAATGCATCCACTATTTCTTGGGCTACTTCCTTAAGCACCCTGGGATGCAGACCATCTGGCCCTGGGGATTTATCTGCCTTCAATCCCTTCAATTTACCTAACACCACTTCCCTACTAACATGTATTTCGCTCAGTTCCTCCATCTCACTGAACCCTCTGTCCCCTACTATTTCAGGAAGATTATTTATCTAAACTTCTCATAATTTTAAACATTTTCACACGTTCACCCCTCTTTTCCTTACGTTCCAAGAATAAAGACCGAGTCTAGCCAACGTCTTCCTATAGCTCATGTCGCCTAATCCTGGCAATATCTTCTTAAGTCTTTTCCACATTCTTTTTAGGTTAAGAACATCTTTTTTAGAACATCCCCAGGGCCAGATGGTCTGCATCCCAGAGTGCTTAAGGAAGTAGCCCAAGAAATAGGGGATGCATTAGTGATAATTTTTCAAAACTCTTTAGATTCTGGATTAGTTCCTGAGGATTGGAGGGTAGCTAATGTAACCCCGCTTTTTAAAAAAGGAGGGAGAGAGAAACCGGGGAATTATAGACCAGTTAGCCTAACATCGGTGGTGGGGAAAATGCTAGAGTCAGTTATCAAAGATGTGATAACAGCACATTTGGAAAGCAGTGAAACCATCAGACAAAGTCAGCATGGATTTGTGAAAGGAAAATCATGTCTGACGAATCTCATAGAATTTTTTGAGGATGTAACTAGTAGAGTGGATAGGGGAGAACCAGTGGATGTGGTATATTTGGATTTTCAAAAGGCTTTTGAGAAGGTCCCACACAGGAGATTAGTGTGCAAACTTAAAGCACACGGTATTGAGGGTATGGTATTGATTTGGATAGAGAATTGGTTGGCAGACAGGAAGCAAAAGGTGGGAATAAATGGAACCTTTTCAGAATGGCAGGCAGAGACTAGTGGGGTACCGCAAGGCTCAGTGCTGGGACCCCAGTTGTTTACAATATATATTAATGACTTGGATGAGGGAATTAAATGCAGCATCTCCAAGTTTGCGGATGACACGAAGTTGGGCGGCAGTGTTAGCTGTGAGGAGGATGCTAAGAGGATGGAGGGTGTCTTGGATAGGATAAGTGAGTGGGCAAATTCATGGCAGATGCAATTTAATGTGGATAAATGTGAGGTTATCCACTTTGGTGGCAAAAACAGGAAAACAGATTATTATCTGAATGGTGGCCGATTAGGAAAAGGGGAAGTGCAACGAGACCTGGATGTCATTATACACCAGTCATTGAAAGTGGGCATGCAGGTACAGCAGGCAGTGAAAAAGGCGAATGGTATGCTGGCATTCATAGCAAGAGGATTCGAATACAGGAGCAGGGAGGTACTACTGCAGTTGTACAAGGCCTTGGTGAGACTACACCTGGAGTATTGTGTGCAGCTTTGGTCCCCTAATCTGAGGAAAGACATTCTTGCCATAGAGGGAGTACAAAGAAGGTTCACCAGATTGATTCCTGGGATGGCAGGACTTTCATATGATGAAAGACTGGATTGACTAGGCTTATACTCCCTGGAATTTAGAAGATTGAGGGGGGATCTTATTGAAACGTATAAATTCTAAAGGGATTGGACAGGCTAGATGCAGGAAGATTGTTCCCGATATTGGGGAAGTCCAGAATGAGGGGTCACAGTTTAAGGATAAAGGGGAAGCCTTTTAGGACCAAGATGAGGAAAAACTTTTTCACACAGAGAGTGGTGAATCTGTGGAATTCTCTGTCACAGTAAACAGTTGAGGCCAGTTCATTGGCTATATTTAAGAGGGAGTTAGAAATGGCCCTTGTGGCTAAAGGGATCGGGGGTATGGAGAGAAGGCAGATACAGGGTTCTGAGTTGGATGATCAGCCATGATCATACTGAATGGCAGTGCAGGCTCGAAGGGCCGAATGGCCTACTCCTGCACCTATTTTCTATGTTTCTATGTTTCCATAAACAAGTGATGAAAACTATACAGTACTCCAAATGTAACCCCACCAGCGATTTTTTACAACAACAACATAATGTCCCAACTCCTATACACAGTGTCCTGACTGACGAAGGACAGCATGCGAAATGCCTTATTGTCTTTTTCACCACCCTGTCTACCTGTGATCCACTTTAAACAAACTTTCACTCATCTGTCTGTTCTACTACACGTCCTACTACCCTATCATTTGTAGGTATAGTTCCTACACTGGCTTGACTTTCCAAACTGCATCACTTCTCATTTAGCTGTACTGAAAACTTCATTGACCCACTTCTCTAACTTATCAAGATCTCTCTGCAATATGTGACAACCTTCTTCACTATCAACACCTAATTTCATGTCATCTACAAATTTACTGATCAAGGCTTGTGTATTTACATAAAATTCATTCATATATCATGGATATCATGGGTCCCAACATTGATCTTGCAGCTTACCACTAAGTGACCAGTGTCCATTCCGAGAAATAACACTTAACCACCACCCCTAGCTTCCAACCACTGAACAAATTTTGAATCTAGCTAACTCAGTGTCCTTGGATTCCATGGATCCTAACCTTCCAGCCCAGCCTACCAAGTAGGCCTTGCTAAAGTCCCTTTTGGTTAGCTCATGACTTGCCGTGCACAAAATCATGCTGACTCCTCCTAGTCAATCAACCTTTGCTGGATCTTGTATAATTCCCCCAAATTTAGTCATGTCCGGTTTAGGATCTTAACCTGACGACCTGCCCTATCCTTTTCAATTACTCTCTTAAGACTGCTAGAGCTATGGTCACCAGAGCCGAAGTGCCCCCTCACTTCAGTTACTTGCCAGGTCTTGTTCTCTTAGAGGAGGTCCAGATATGGACCTTATAGATTGACACAAGAAACTTTCCTGGGCATATTTCACAAATTCCACCCCATTCAACCCCTTAAAATTCTGGGTGTCCCAGTCAATACTGGGGAAATTAAAATCTCCTAGTAATACAACCCTATTATTTCTTCAGCAGTTTGATTGGGGCACGATTGCACAAGCACATGGACGTCAGCCAGTGAGAACAGCAATAAGAGTTTAAAAGGAGACACCTTATAGAGTGGGCGCCCAAAGAGTGGGCGATGGGTAGAGGGAGACAGACCAGGAAGACTTTGGGTCAATGGGGCTTCGGCGTTAATGGATTGAGGCAAAGTAAATTGCCTGGGTAGAATACGGACAGGAGGTATGTGTGTGAGGCCGGTTTTCTGTGCTCGGTGTCAGATGTGGGAGGTCCAGAAGATTCCCAGCCCATCGGACAGCCGCATCTGTGCCAGGTGTGTCGAGCTGCATCTCCTCAGGGACAGTGTTAGGGAACTGGAGATGCAGCTTGATGACCTTTGACTGGTCAGGGAGAGTGAGGAGGTGATAGAGAGGAGCTATAGGCAGGTAGTCACACCAGGGCCTGGGGAGACAGATGAGTGGGTAATAGTCAGGAAAGGGAAGGGCAAGAGTCAGAGGCTAGAGGGCACCCCTGTGGCTGAACTCTTAACAATAAGTACTCCTGTTTGAGTACTGTTGGGGAGATGACCTACCTGGGGGAAGCAACAGCGGCTGCGCCTCTGGCACAGAGTCTGGCCCTGCGACTCAGAAGGGTGGGGAAAGGAAGGGGATGGCAGTAGTGACAAGGGACTCTAAAGTTAGGGGGTCAGACAGGTGATCCTGTGGATGCAGGAAAGAAGCATGGATGGTAGTTTGCCACCCAGGTGCCAGGGTCTGGGATGTTCCAGATGGCGTTCACGATATTCTGAAGTGGGAAGGTGAACAGCCAGAGGCTGTGATACATATTGGTACCAACGACATAGACAGGAAAAAGGAGGAGGTCCTGAAAGCAGACTACAGGGAGTTAGGAAGGAAGTTGAGAATCAGGACCACAAAGGTAGTCATCTCATCACAGTAAGGGAATAGATTGAGGTGGAGGATGAATGCGTGGCTGAGGGATTGGAGCAGGGGGCAGGGATTCAGATTTCTGGATCATTGGGACCTCTTTTGGGGCAGGCGAGACCTGTACAAAAAGGACGAGTTGCACTTGAATCCCAGGGGGACCAATATCCTGGTGGGGAGGTTTGCTAAGGCTATTGGGGAGAGTTTAAACTGGAATTGCTGGGGGGTGGGAACCGAACTGAAGAGACGGAGGAAGAGGCGGTTGGCTCACAAATTGAGAAAGCTTGGAGACAGTGCGAGTTGGAGGATAGGCAGGTGATCGAGAAGGGACGCGCTCAGACCGATGGTTTGAGATGTGTCTATTTTAATGCAAAGAGTATTATGAACAAAGTGGATGAGCTCAGAGCCTGGATCAGTACTTGGTGCTATGATGTTGTGGCCATTACAGAGACTTGGATAGCTCAGGAGCAGGAATGGTTACTTCGAGTGCCAGGATTAGATGTTTGGGAAAGGACAGGGGGGGAGGCAAAAGAGGTGGGGGTGTGGCACTGTTGATCAGAGATAGTGTCATGGCCGTAGAAAACGAGGAAGACAGGGAAGGATTGTCTACTGAGTCTCAGTGGGTGGAAATTAGGAACAGGAAGGGGTCATTAACTCTACTGGGCATTTTTTATAGACTGCCCAATAGTAACAGGGACATCGAGGAGCAGATAGGGAGATGGATTCTGGAAAGGTGTAATAATAATAGGGTTGCCGTGGTGGGAGATTTTAATTTCCCAAATATTGATTGGCATGTCCCTAGAGTGATGGGTTTAGATGGGGTGGAGGTTGTTAGGTGTGTTCAGGAAGGTTTCCTGACAAAATATGTAGAGAAGCCTACAAGAGGAGAGGCTGTACTTGATCTGGTGTTGGGAAATGAACCTGGTCAGGTGTCAGATCTCTCAGTGGGAGAGCATTTTGGAGATAGTGATCACAATTCTATTTCTATTACCATAGCATTGGAGAAGGATAGGAATATTCACGTGTTTAAGATTCAAGATTCAAATACAAGATTCAAAAAACTTTATTGTCATTCTAACCATACCTCAACTCTTCAGGGCAGAATGAGACAGCGTTTCCCAGGAGCAGTGCAATCATAACATAACAAACGCAACACTAAATAATAAACATAACAATAAATAGTAAAACACAACAGCCACATGTCAGTAAAACTCAAGTTATAAGTGTCCAGTGCAAGTTAAAAGTGTCCAAAGCAGAGTCAGGTAGAGCAGCTATTTAGCAGTCTGACTGCCTGTGGGAGGAAGCTGTTTAGTAGCCTTGTGGTTTTAGTTTTGATGCTCCTGTAACGTTTGCCTGATGGTAGAAGAACAAACTTAATAGGAGTAAGGGGAAATATGAAGCTATCAGGCAGGAACTTGGAAGCATAAATTGGGAACAGATGTTCTTAGGGAAATGCACGGCAGAAATGTGGCAAACATTCAGGGGATATTTGCTTGCCATTCTGCATAGGTACGTTTCAATGAGACAGGGAAAGGAAGGCAGGGTACAGGAACCGTGGTGTACAAAGGCTCTTGTAAATCTAGTCAAGAAGAAAAGAAGGGCTTATGAAAAGTTCAAAAAGCTAGGTAATGATAGAGAGCTAGAAGATTATAAGGTTAGCAAGAAGGAGCTCAAGAAGGAAATTCGGAGAGCCAGAAGGGGCCATGAGAAGGCTTTGGCGGACAGGATTAAGGAAAGCCCCAAGGCATTCTACAAGTATGTGAAGAGCAAGAGGATAAGACATGAGAGAATAGGACCAATCAAGTGTGACAGTGGAAAAATGTGTATGGAACTGAAGGAGATAGCAGAGGTACTTAATGAATACTTCGCTTCAGTATTCACTACGGAAAAGGATCTTCAGACTGAAAAGCTTGAACATGTAGATATCAAGAAAGAGGATGTGCAGGAACTTTTGGAAAGCATCAAGTTGGATAGATCACCAGGACTGGACGAGATGTACCCTAGGACACTGTGGGAGGCGAGGGAGGAGATTGCTGAGCCTCTGGCGATGATCTTTGCATCATCAATGGCGACAGGAGAGGTTCTGGAAATTGGAGGGTTGCGGATGTTCCATGATTCAAGCAAGGGAGTAAAGATAGCCCAGGACATTATAGACCAGTGAGTCTTACTTCAGTGGTTGGTAAGTTGTCGGAGAAGATCCTGAGAGGCAGGATTTATGAACATTTGGAGAGGTATATTATGATTAGGAATAGTCAGCATGACTTTGTGAAAGGCAGGTCATACCTTACGAGCCTGATTAAATTTTTTGAGGATGTGACTAAACACATTGATGATAGTAGAGCAGTAGATGTAGTGTATATGGATTTCAGCAAGGCATGTAACAAGGTACCCCATGCAAGGCTTATTGAGAAAGTAAGGAGGCATGGGATCCAAAGGGACATTGCTTTGTGGATCCAGAACTGGCTTGCCCACGGAAGGCAAAGGGTGGTTGTAGACGGGTCATATTCTGCATGGATTCAGTCACCAGGGCCTCAGGGATCTGTTCGGGGCCCCTACTCTTTGTGAGTTTTATAAATGACCTGGATGAGGAAGTGGAGGGATGGGTTAGTCAGTTTGCTGATGACACAAAGGTTAGAGGTGTTGTGGATAGTGTGGAGGGCTGTCAGAAATTACAGCGGGACATTGATAGGATATAAAACTGGGCTGAGGTGGCAGATGGAGTTCAACCCAGATTAGTGTGAAGTGTTGCATTTTTGTAGGTCAAATATGATGGCAGAATATAGTATTAATGGTAAAACTCTTGGCAGTGTGGAGGATCAGAGGGATCTTGGGGTCTGAGTCCATAGGACACTCAAAGCAGCTGCGCAGGTTGAATCTGTGGTTAAGAAGGCGTACGGTGTATTGGCCTTCATCAATCGTGAAATTGAATTTAGGAGCCAAGAGGTAATGTTGCAGCTATATAGGACCCTCGTCAGACCCCACTTGGAGTACTGTGCTCAGTTCTGGTCACCTCACTACAGGAAGGATGTGGTAACTATAGAAAGAGTGCAGAGGAGATTTGCAAGGATGTTGCCTGGATTGGGGAGCATGCCTTATGAGAAGTAGTAGTAGACTTTTTCTCCTTGAAGCGATGGAGGATGAGAGGTGACCTGATAGAGGTGTATAAGATGATGAGAGGCATTGATTGTGTGGATAGTCAGAGGCTTTTTCCCAGGGCTGAAATGGTTGCCACAAGAGGACAAAGGTTTAAGGTGCTGGGGAGTAGGTATGGAGGAGATGTCGGGGAAAGTTTTTTACTCAGAGCGTGGTGAGTGTGTGGAATGGGCTGCCGGCAACGGTGGTGGAGGTAGATACGATAGGGTCTTTTAAGAGGCTTTTAGATAGGTACATGGAGCTTAGTAAAATAGAGGGCTATAGGTAAGCCTAGTAATTTCTAAGGTAGGGACATTCTTGGCACAACTCTGTGGGCCGAAAGGCCTGTATTGCGCTGTGGGTTTTCAATGTTTCTATGTTACCATGAGCATTTTCTCTATAGTCCTGCTCATCAAGTTCCTGCTAACCATTGGAATTCTGCCCATGTAGCCTCATGGGACAACCACTCAAGACTGTCAGCTGTAAATACTGCTCCCTTGTCGAAAATGGCTGCAACCCCTTCTCGCTTACCTGAAGCTCTGTCTAACCAGTAGTACCTGCATCCTGGAATATTGAGTTGTCAGTCCTGCCCCTGGCTCAGTCACGTTTCTGTTATAGCTTTAACATCCAGTTCTCAGAGCTAATCTTTGCTCTGAGGTCACCTACCTTACTTGCTAAACCTCAGGTGAAACCCAGGTTAATTAAACCCTAAAATGTAATGTTAGAAAGCTCTACCTGTGAAGGGATGAAAACGAGGTTTACTGAATTTTTCTTTAAAAGGAGAACTTGGGGAGATAAGTTAAGTAAGAATGAAGTGTGGCTGATGCAGGCATAGACAAGCAAGAGAAACTCAGCCAACTATTAGAAGCTAAAGATATAAACTGTTAAATGCGAAATTAGTAGTGAGTATCTCTACCCTACTTACTTGAAAATCTTAGGGTAAAATCTCTGGAGAAGAGGCGATATCAATAAAAGTTTTATTAAAGCTATGGCTGCAACAAGCAGCAGCTATAGCGAGACAAAATCGGCAGCGACAAATGTCCAAGGTCTCTCCCCTGAAACAGGGAATTAGTTCTGTTAAGTCATACCAAGGGATTTGGTCAGGTTTTTTTTTGTATAAGTTTTGTGAATCTACTTCCTGTGGATGATCCACCAATTCATTCAAAGAACCAAGAAACAAGATTGCGAGCCACCCAATATCGAAGAACCAGCGCGGGAGCAAAATTTTTTATAATGCAGAGAATTTAATACGGTTGGATCTATAGGTTTATTTTCATTTGAAGGATCTGTATTTGATTTTCTGTAAGGGAATTGATTATTTTTGCAAGGACTTTGATAAGTTACTGAATGAGATTTACTTTGTTTGAAAAGTGTGATCTTGGAGAATTTGTCGTGAATGGAGTTCAGCTGAATGAATAAATAAATAAATATATATGAGATTGAATTTGAATTGTAGTTATACTGACTTGAACTGAAACTGAAGTTAACCATAATACTTAAGAATTGGAATTCAATTATTTTTCTAACTAACTAAGGATAAATAAAAAGGCAAATGTTCGTCTGTAAACCTTTAAATAGGAAATAACATTAGATTTAATTAGTTACAGAAAATGGAGTAATAGGGGTTATTCTAATAAATCTCACAGATTCTAACTGAAAAGGAATTTTGTTTTCATTTGATATCTGAGATTTGGAACCTAAACAGAATGTTGGAATTTTGAATTGTTTTTTACTCATGTAAATATTTGGTAAAAATTGCTATTTTTTATAAACAAGCTTACCTCCAGATGTGCGTGTTTTCTATTCACTGCCTCCTTCTGATACCTAGAGCTTCTGATGGCCTACTAGCACCTAATATAGTACTATGTAATTTAATTTTCTCATAAAGTGTGCGGCAACCAGTTACACGAGATAAGACAAGCACTACACAGGTATTAAACAAGCATTGAAATCAATACAGTTTAATTGAGACTTTCTTTCCCTGACTTTCAACTTCAAGTTCAAGTGCAAGATGAAGTTCAAGTTTATTGTTATCTGACTCTTCTTATGTACAACCAAACCACGAACCATGGTGAATCCACACAACATATATCACACTTAGCACATAAACAAAATATTACACTGTAAATGAGTTAATAAAATGCAAATCAAAATGTATCTAGTAAAGTGCAGCACAGGTAAACAGTAAGCTGTAAACAGTTCAGTAAACAACTCGCTGTCCTAGTGACAAGATCTCAGTGCTGGCAGGGTGTTCATTAGTCTCTGCCTGAGGAAAGAAGCTGTTACGCGCTCTGGCAGTCCTAGTACAGGTACCTTTGTGCCTCCTTCCTGACCGTAGTGGGTCAAATAGTTTGTGGGATGGGTGTAAGAGATCCTCAACAATGCTTTGGGCCCTTCGTCTGTAATGAGATATCTCTCTCTTTCTCTGTGTCACATGCATGGACAGTGTAGAGGGACCCTGCTGATCTTATCAGCAGTTTTTACCGTCCACTGCAGGGTCTTGTGGACCGAGGCCTCACAGCCTCTCTACAACACCATGATGCAGCCAGACAGGATACTCTTGATTGTGCTACTTTAGAAAGTTGTTAGAATAGGGCAGGGAGCCTTGCATGCCTCAGTCTGTTCCGAAAGTGTAAACACTGCTGTGCCTCCTTGACTAGTGTGGAGGTGTGTGAGTCCAGGCTAGATCGTCCATTACGTGCACACCAAGGAACCTAGTGCTCTTCACTCTCTCCACGGCAGAACCATTGATGGGCAATGGAGCAACACACATCAAAGTTGCTGGTGAACGCAGCAGGCCAGGCAGCATCTCTAGGAAGAGGTACAGTCGACGTTTCAGGCAATGGGGAGTGGGTGACCTGTGCCTTCCCAGAGTCCACAATTTACACTTTACTGTGCCTATATCTATCCTGGTTTTATTTGCTCTCTTGATATTCCTGACTGGCTGAATGTCTTCTGTGCATGATTTCATGCAATTGGTAATGTGACATCAAGGAAAGCCCCCTCTCCTCCTGACGAACAGGCACCCTGTCAACTTGTGCAGCTGAGATGAGGAGGGCCCTAGCCAGAGTAAACCCATGCAAAGCTGAGGG
This sequence comes from Mobula birostris, assembly GCF_030028105.1. Taxonomy (NCBI): domain Eukaryota; kingdom Metazoa; phylum Chordata; class Chondrichthyes; order Myliobatiformes; family Myliobatidae; genus Mobula; species Mobula birostris. The sequence continues at coordinate 158,241,476 of NC_092375.1, forward strand.
GCTGGACAACATACTCGGTCGGGTGCTGAGGGATTGTGCAGCCCTGCTAACAGAGGCCTTAATGGACATTTTTAATATCTCTTTGCAATAGTCCACTGTGCCTGCCAGCTTCAAGGCAGCCACCATTATTCTGGTGCCAAAGAGAGTGATGGTAACTGCCCTAAACAACTACCGCCCAGTGTCACAGATGTCAACAAACATGAAGTGCTTTGACTGGCTGGTAATAGATCATATAAAATCCCACTTTCCTACATTTGAACCTTTCCAGTTTGCCTACTGCTCAAACTGGTCCAGTGATGATGCCATAGCCACAGTCCTGTCCCACCTGGAAAACGATGCCTCATAAGCCAGGTTCATCAACTTCCTCTCGATGTTTAACATTATCATCCTTCAAAGGCCAGTGTGTAAACCGTCCTTGTGGGAATCAACACCCCTCTCTGTGACTGGATTTTTGGACTTCTTGCCAGAAAGATGTCAGTCAGTTTGATTTAGCAGCAACATCTCAAGCTCCATCATGCTGAACACTGGTGCCCCCCAGGCCTTGTGCTCAGCTTGCTGCTGTTCACGCTGCTGACTCATGACTGCACTGCCTAATCCAGCTCAAACTGTGGTATCAAGTTCACTGATGATGCCACAGTGGTTGGCCTCATCAGCAACAATGTGTAGTCTGCATACAGGGAGAAGGTAGAGAGGCTTGTCAAATGCTGCGAGAACAATAACCTGACTCTCAACATGGACAAGGCAAAAGAGATGCTTGTGGTCTTCAGGAAGGCACGGGTAGGCCATTCTCCATCACACATCAATGGCTCTGTCGTAGAGAGAGTGAAGAACACAAAGTTCCTTGATGTGCACATAACAAATTATCTAACCAGGACCAACAACACCTCCTCAGTAGTCAAGAAGAGTCACTTTCTGAGAAGACTGAGGTGTGCAATGCTGTTCGCCCCCATTCTAACAACTTTCAACAGGAGCACCATCAGAGTGTCCTGTATGGCTGCATCATTGTGTGGTGTGGAAGCTGAAAGGCATCAGACCGCAAAACTCTACAGAGGATAGTAAGAACCACCGAGGGCATCACGGGGGCCTTCCTAACCCCTACTTCTGACACTTACTGAGAGGCTGTAGACAAAAGGCCCAAAATATTGTTGATGAACCCTACCACCCATTCCTCAATCTCTTTGACCCACTAAGATCAGGAAGGATATACAGGAGCATCAGGACTAGGCCTGTCATACTGGGAAACTGCTTCCCCCCCTCAGGTTGTAGGGTAATGAATCCCCGTCCACCACTGAAGTCTCTTCGCTAGGAAATTAGGACTGTGAGCAGTTTACTCTTTACTGTACTCCTATTTACTGTCTACTTGCACTGTTTTGTGTACAGTATACTGTTTACCTGTGCTGTGCGCTACATGCATTTTGAATTATATTTTGTTAACTTATTTGAAGTAATATTTTGCTTTATGTGCTATGTGTGATATTATGTGTTGTGGGTGCACCATGATCCAGAGGGACGTTGTTTCATTCGGTTGTATGTATGTAGTAAACTTGAACTTGGCTGCTGCTTTATCCCATGACTTGCTGCCACTCAGTATCCCAGCCCTGCCAAACTAGTTCACCCTCTCAAGTAGCACTAGCAAATTTCTCCATATGGAGATTGGACAACTCAGACAAAATGCTAGAGGAGCTCAACAAGTCAGGCAGCAACTATGGAGAGATATAAACAGTCGACATTGTGGGCCAAGACCCTTCATCGTTATATCTATTATCAAAGTACATACGTGTCACCATGTACTATTTGAGACACATTTTCCCGCAGGCATTTACAGGATAATAAATAAATACTACAGATTCTATACCGAAGCAAACAAAAAATGTGCAAAAGAAGACAAAATGTGCAAATAATAAATAAGTATGGAAATAATATTGAGAATATGAGTTGTAGAGTCATTGGAAGTATTGTGGAATCAGTTCAGTGTTGAGGTGAGTGAAGTTATCACACTAGTTCGGAAGCCTGACGTTTGTAGTGTAATAACTGTTCTTGAACGTGATGCTGTGTGATGCAAGGCTGCTGTGCCTCCTGACTGGTGGTGTCTGTGAAGGTTTTAAATGACGTGCCGAATCAATGCGAAATTCTAAGAAAGTTGCTGCTCCCACAACAGATCCTCTGGTATGATAATGCCAAGGAATTTAAAGTTACTGACTCTCTTCTGACTGTCCCTGCTGATGTTGAGTGAGAAGTTGTTATTGTGGCACCATTCAACCAGATTTTCTGTTTCCCTCCTATATGCCTATTTGTTATGTCCTTTGATACAGCCAACAATGGTGGTGTCATCAGAAAACTTAAATGCAGCATTGGAGTTGTACTTAGCCACACAATCATAGGTATTGAGTAGAGTAGGGGTACGAGCACATAGCCTTGTGCTGTTGGTAATTCTGGAAGAGATGTTGTTGCCAATCTGAAGTGACTGGGGTCTGGAAGTGAAGAAGTTCCAGATTCAGCTGCAGAAGGATGTACCGAGGCCGAGGGCTTTTGAGTTAGATTAGATTAGATTATGAGGACATGCAGTCCTCTTTTATTGTCATTTAGTAATGCATGCATTAAGAAATGATACAATGTTTTTCCAGAATGATATCACAGAAACACATGACAAACCAATTTAAAAACCGACAAAAACCACATAATTATAACATATAGTTACAACAGTGCAAAGCAATACCGTAATTTGATAAGAACAGACCATGGGCACGGTAAAGTCTCAAAGTCTCTCAAAAGTCTCATCATCTCACGCAGACGGTGAACATCCAGCGCTGCAAACTTGCCGATGCAGCATCCTGGAATCATGCGACCACAGTCCAACTCCGAGTCCGTCCGAAAACTCCGAGCCTCCGACCAGTTCTCCGACACCGAGCACCATCTCTGCCGAGCGCTTCGACCCCGGCCCTGGCAACAGGCAATAGGCAAAGCCGAGGATTTGGGGCCTTCCCCTCCGGAGATTCTCAATCACACAGTAGCAGCGACAGCAAAGTGGGTATTTCAGAAGTTTCTCCAAGTATTCCTCTGCGCTTTTCACGACTGTCTCCATCAAAACAGGATTGTGCACAGCCCCCTAGTTAACACATATCGATATCAATTCGAAATGGCCGCGCACTGCATTGTGCCACCATCTTCTCCTCCCTCCTTAGTGTTAGTGCATAGTTTCAAGGGGATGATAGTATTGAATCTTGAGCTGAAAGAAGCACCCTGACATATGCATCTTCATTTTTCAGACGTCCCAGAGCTGAGTGAAAGGCCAATAAAGTAGCATCTGTTGATTAACCTGTTGTGATAGTTGGCAAGTTGGAGTGGATCCAGGTCACTCATCTGGCAGAAGTTGATATGCTTCATGAACATTTCAAACATTTCATCACTGTGGATTTAAGGGCTACTGGACGGTAGTCATTGCGGCTGGTTGCTACATTCTTCTTGGGCACCGGTTTGATTGAAGTGGCTTGAAGCAGGTGGGTACCTCAGACTCACGAAGCAAGAGGCCTCACTGGAGCTATTCACTGGAATGGGAATTAGTCACTTGAACAATATGAGAATGAGAAGAGACCTTATAGAGGTATACAAAATTATGAGGGGTATACAGTAGAAGGGATGAATGCTTGCTGGCTTTTTCTTCTTAGGTTGGATGAGACCAGAACTAGATTTAGGGTGAACAATGAAGTATGTAAGGGGTATCTAAGGGCGAGCTTCTTCACTCGGAGGGTCGAGTAAGTGGGCAACAAACTGCTAGCAGAAATGGTAGATGTGAGTTCAATTCTAACATTTAAGAGAAGGTTTGATAGTTACATGGATAAGAGTGGCATGAAGGGCTATGGTCTAGGTGCTGCCAAAGTCTAGGCTGGCACAGACTTAGGTGGGCCAAAGGGTGTGTTTCTGTGCTGTAGTGCTCCGTGACTACGTCTGCTCGGCCTAAAAGAACATCCCCTTCAACTGTATCAGTTAATGAGAGGAATGGGCACAGGGGAACTCTACACTGACTGCCTTACTCCCTTACTTTTCCCAGTGGTCTTGATGGTCACCCATTTATCTGAAACCTGTACATTGGTTGTGACCACCTCAATAAAAGACTTATTTCTAAGGTTCTCAGCCTCTCATAGGGTACCAAGAATATCCAGCTCCAGTTCTTTGATATGTGACAACTTCTACGGCAACTGATTTGTTGCAACCATTGGTAGGTTACTCACAATAAATTAGCACGGTAAGCCCAACAGTAGGAAATGCTTCTGTGGAACATTGGTTTCATTAACGGAACAGGTTCCATTAATTTTGATGTGTTGCATTTTGTTGCACAAATCAACCCCCACCCCCCCAGAACTTAATTTTCAGAGCTAGGATTTTCACTGCATCTCAGTTTGTTTTTGCAGGGGGTGGTGGTAGGGGGAGGGGTGTTGATCTGGGCAACAAAATGCAACGCAACAAAATTAATGGGACATGTCAAGCAAAGTTCTACAGATGCACTTCCTACCTTTAAGCTTACCATGCTAAATTAACTCTCCACAATTATTGTGAGAAGCTTGATCCAAACAAATGTGATCATTTGAACAGAGAATGTTCTGTTCTTTGGAGCACAATGATAAAATATTGACTGTCTCAACACATACCTATAATTTTTTAGTAACCATCACATATAACTAATAAAATAAAGTTCTTTTTGATTATCAATAGTAATATTAATATTTCCAGGAATCAGTGTGGATGAACTTCTTGATTGCATCACCCAATAATATGATTTAATTTTTTTCTGGAATTCAATCATTAAAATAATTACTAATATATTTAAGAGCTTAGCTGTTCAGCAGTACTACTTTGAACACCAATTACATTTTATGCAGCCTTTGTGGTTTTGAATGCAATTTGATTCATTTGTTCGGAGAGAAGAATTATTTATGTTTCAGGTAATCAGTCTAATGAATTGAATGAGAACAGCCAATCATTTCTATTTAATTAAACGGATTATAAATGGGCATTCTCTACCATTGCCTCGTAATAAAAAGTTTGAACGAAATTGGTTCATTATAAGCTTTTGTTCCTATGATGAGCGTTTTGTTGTAGATTTACAGACAATTCATATTATAAATATTTATATAATTCGCCTTCTTATCACTTAAAATAGTGGTTTGTTAGTAGAAACTGGCAAACAACAAACTAGTATTTGAATAGACAGAAAAGATGTTGTGCTCCGGGTGTAACATTGGATGGGAGCCAGAAACTCATATAAAGGTTGTTCAGCTTTCTACATGCTCTCTCCTTCCAATGGTGGACTTCCGTCTCTTCCTTTTTGTTTCTGGAACTTCCTTTCTCCATCTCAGCGGATAGGCTGGTCACAAACATACATTATAGCCATACTGAATACAATGTCTATCTAAACTATCTTTCCTTCACACTGTCCCTTGAAAAGATTCTGCTGAATTCTCCAATTTCCTTCATCTTCGTCAGATTTGCTTTGATGATGAGACTTTCCACATAGATGCCACTTAGATGTTTTCCTTCCTCCCAATCTTTGGCTTCCCCTCTATTATAATTGACAGAGCCCTTGACCACATCTCATCTATTCCCTTGGACAGAAGGACGATGGTAATGTCATTATCCTCTACTTCTATCCCATTGTCCTCCAAATTCAATGGATCATAATTTCCTCTAGCTTAAACAAAATTCCACAGCAGATGCAACTTCATATCCCATCTTCAGAACGGATGTGGACGACAAATTACAGGAAATAGAAAAGGCATGTCAAAAGGGGAATGTTATGATAGTCATGGGAGATTTTAACATGCAAGTAGATTGAGAAAATAATGTTAGTAATGGATCTCAAGAGAGTGAATTTATTGAATGCCTATGAGATGGGTTTTTAGAGCAGTTGTCATTGAGCATATTAGGGGAGCAGCTATACTGGATTGGGTGTTATGTAATGAATGGAGGCGATTAGGGAACTTAAAGTAAAGAAACCCTTAGGAGACAGAGATCACAATATAATAGCATTGAATTTGAAAGTTGATAGGAAGAAAGTAAAGTCTGATGTAGCAGTATTTCAGTTTAGTCAAGGAAATTGCAGTGGTATGAGAGAGTTGTTGGCCAAAGTAAATTGGAAGGAGATGCTGGCAGGGATGACAGCAAAGAAGCAATGGCTTGAGTTTCTGGGGAAAATGAGGAAGGTACAGGATAGATGTATTTCAAAAACAAAGAAATACTCAAATGGCAATAATACAACCGTAGCTGACAAAGGAAGTCAAAGCTAATGTAAATTAAAAGAGATGGCACACAACAAAGTAAAAATTAGCAGGAAGATAGAGGACTGGGAAGCTTTTAAAAACCTACAGAAAACAACTAAAAGAATCATTAGGAGATGAAATATGAAAACAAGCTAGCAAGCAATACGAAGGTGGATAGAAAAAGCTTTTTCAAGTATAAAAAAATAGAAGAGAGATAAGAGTGGATAGAAGACAGCTGGAAAATGAGGCTGGAGAATAATAACAGGGACAGGGAGAAGGCAGATGAACTAAATGAGTATTTTGCATCAGTCTTCGCTGTGGAAGACACTAGCAGCGTGCTAGGTGTTGAAGGATGTGAGGGAAGAGAAGTGAGTACAGTTAGTATTACAAGGGAGAAGGTGCTCAAAAAGCTGAAAGACCTAAGGATACGTAAGTCACCCGGACCAGAAGGACTGACCCCGGGGTTCTGAATGAGGTAACAGTAGAGATAGTGGAGGCATTAGTAATGATCTTTCAAGTATCATTGGACTCTGACATGGTTCCAGAGGACTGGAAAATTGCAAATGTCACTCCACTCTTTAAGAAAGGAGAGAGGCAGCAGAAAGAAAACTATAGACAAGTTAGCCTGACTTCAGTGATTGAGAAGATGTTAGAGTCAATTGTTGAAGACGTGGTTATGGAGTACAGGTGACACAGGACAAGATAGGACAATGTCAGCATGGTTTCCTTAAAGGAATTCTTTGAGGAAATTACAAGTAGGATAGATAAACAGGATGCAGTGGATGTGTATATTGGATTTTCAGAAGGCCCTTGACAAGGTGTCACACATGAGGTTGCTTACCAAGTTAAGAGCCCATGGTATTACAGGAAAGCTACTGGCATGGTTAGAGCATTGGCTGATTGATAGGAGACAGCATGTGTGAGAAAAAAGATCCTTGACTGGACGGCTGCCAGAGATTAGTGGTGATATGCAGGGGTTGGTGTTAGGACCACTTCATTTTATGCTGTATATCAATGATTTAGATGATGGAATGGATGGCTTTGTCACCAAGTTTGCAGATGATACGAAGATTGGTGGAGGGACAGGCGGTGCTCAGGAAACAGGAAGGCTGTAGAAGGACTCAGATTGATTCGGAGAATAGGCAAAAAAGTGGCAAATGAAATACAATTTTGGAAAATACATGGTTATACACTTTGGTAGATGAAATAAATATGCAGATTATTTTCTAAACATGCAGAAAATCCAAAAACCTGAGTTGCAAAGTGACTTGGGAGTCCTGCTGCAGAACACCCTAAAGGTTAACTTGCAGGTTGAGTCAGTGGTGAGGAAGACAAATGAAATGTTAGCATTCATTTCAAGAGTTCCAGAATATAAAAGCAGGGATGTGATGCTGAGTCTTTATAAGGCACTGGTGAGGCCTCACCTTTGGTATTGTGAACAGTTTTGGGCCCTTCATCGTAGAAAAGGGTGTGCTGGCATTGGAGAGGGTCCAGAGGAGGCTGACAAGGATGATTCCAGGAATGAAAGGGTTATCATATGAGTAACATTTGATGGTTCCAGGCCTGTACTTGCTGAAATTTAGAAGGATGAGGGTATCTCACTGAAACCTTTCAAATGTTGAAATGCCTAGAAAGAGTAGATGTGGAAAGGATGTTTCCCATGGTGGGGAATTCTAGGACAAGGGGGCACAGCCTCAGGATGGGGGGGGGGGTGTCCATTTAAAACAGAGATGTGGAGAAATTTCTTTAACCAGAGGGTGGTGAATTTGTGGAATTTGTTACCACAGGCAGCTGTGGAGGCCAGGTCATTGGGTGTACTTAAGGTGGAGATTGATAGGTTTCTGATTGGTCACAGCATCAAAGGTTACGGGGAGAAGGCCAGGGAGTGGGACTGAGAATGGGAGAAAGGAATCAGCCATGATTGAATGGCAGAGTAATTTCGATGGGCCAAATGGGCTAATTCTACTCCTATGTCTTATGGTCTCATGCTCTTATAGCACTTACTAAAACATCTCACCTATTTCCTGTGGCAGTAAGTTCCAATACGTTCTGGGTAAAGACATTTCTCCTAAATTTTAAGAGTCAGCATTCAGGACGATAAAATCATGCACCATCAGCTGCAAATGAAACTGTCTGCAATAAGTAACTGATGAATAAATCCAATAACACTTTTCATACCTTGTGAGCTTTGGTAAACAGCTATCATGCAACAAGGTGTTTGAATGTTGCAGAAGCAGTTCCAAACAGTGCTCTGCACAGAGGTCAAAATCCATCTGTTTTGAATTGGAAGTAGAGTGAAGCTCCATTGGCACCCTTTGCATTACGGTTAATCTCACCGATCTAGTGGCTTGTTTCTCGCTTCCATTATAACCCATGCAGGAACCATTCAGCATACCGGATTGAAGCGTAAACTGCTGACTTCACAGTAGTCTTAGACTGCTGTGCTCTGATAGCTCGGCTTGCTACCAAGAATATTGTAGTTGTTGTGATTGTGAATAATTATGTGCAATATTGTTTGCAGGCTGACACAATAAACAACTGAACAGACCTCTATGAGACACCTCAGACTGCACAGAAGCTGCTCTTGGAAAGTGACAGTGGCACTGTTGTGACGGACTAACACTGTGCCACATGGCAGCAGTAACTGTGTCTTTATAAGTCTTTATTCACACAGCAAACCTTCAGAAGTGAGACTCCAAGAGATCTCACTCTCCTGACAGGAGGTCTCATACATTTTAAACACAAAGATATCAATAAACAACTAATTGCAATTTCATTGGATGTAATGGAGATATAGGCAGATAACTTTGCAGAGTTACATACTTACAATGGGGACAATCTCAACAAGCAGAACATCTGATTACTCAGTACTGGTGTCTGTTCTGAAATCTTCTGAGTGCAATCTCAAAATATTCCTCTTTCGTTACATTGTTGAAGGAGATGGCTCTATGCATATGTGACTAGGCTGAATATTAAGTGACAGAACAGACATAAGACTATAAGTTATAGCTGCAGAATTAGGCTATTTGGCCCATCTGCTGTGCCTGTTAATAACTCATCAGTTAATAACTCATCAGGGGTGATAGATAAGTTCGTCGCCTAAGGTAGAAGGAGATGAGTTATTAACTTCAAACTTTCTGCATAATCACTCAAAGCATTGACCTGCATGTGCATGTAACAAGAGCTATATAACTCATCTCCTTCTACCTTAGGCCACAAGCTTATCAATCACCCATCTGTGGACACTTTCTGGAGGTCCGAGATCCGTATGCTCCACGACTGCTGGACTAAGTGTGTAAATGTAGGAGGGGACTATGTTGAAAAACAAATGTGCTAGGTTTTCTAAAATTGACTCCTTCTACCTTAGGCCACGAACTTATCAATCACCCCCCCCCCCCCCGTACTCCTGCCTTCTCGCCATAAAATTTGATGCCCTGACCAATGAGGAAACTTTCACTTTTCGCTTTAAATATAGCCATGGTCTTGGCTTCCACAACTGTCTGTGGCAGAGTATTCGACAGATTTACTACTCTCTGGCTAAAAAACTCCTCCTTAACTCTGTTCTAAAAGGTCACACTTCAATTTTGACACTGTGCCCTCCAGTTCTGGATACACCCGTCCCAGGAAATGTCCTCTCCACATGCACTTTATCTGGTCCTTTCAACATTCGGTAGGTTTCAATGAGATCCTCATGCATTCTTCTAAATTCAAGTGAGTACAGGCTCAAAGCTGCCAAACGCTCCTTATATGTTAACCCCTTCATTCTTAGAATCATCCTCATGAACCTCCTCTGGACTCTTTCCAATGACAACACATCCTTTCTGAGATATTGGCCCAAAACTGTTGACAATTATCCAAGTGTAACCTGACTGGTGTCTTATAAAGCCTCAGCATTATCTCCTCATTTTTATGTTCTATTCTCCTTGAAATGAATTCTAATATTGCATTTGCCTTTTTTATCAGAGACTCAACCTGTAAATAAGCCTTCTGGGAATCTTGAACAAGGATTTCTAAGACTTTTTGCATCTCTGATGTTTGAATTTTCTCCCCATTCAGATAATAGTCTGCACTTTTGTTCCTTTTACCAAAATGCATTATCATACATTTTCCCAACGCTGTATTCCATCTGCCACTTTTTGGCCGATTCTTCCAATATGTCAAAGTCCTTCTGCATTGGCATCATTTCCTCATTATTACCTACCCCTCCACCTATCTTTGTATCAGCTGCAAACTTTGCTACAAAGCCATTGATTCCATTATTTAAATCATTGACCAACAATGTAAAAAGTAGTGGCCCCAGTACTGACCCCTGAGGAACACCACTAGTTACTGGCAGGCAACCAGAGAAGACCTTGCTTATTCCCACTCATTGCTTCCTGCCTGTCAGGCATTCTTCCATACCTGCCAGTAACATTCCTGTAATGCCATAGGAGTTTATCTTGTTCAGCAAGATAAAAGACTCCAACAATTTCCCAATCACTGAAGTTAGGCTAACTGACCTATAACTTCCTTTCTTTTGCCTTCCTCCCTTCTTAAAGAGTGGAGTGATAATTCCAATTTTCCATTCCATGCTAGAATTGAGTGATTCTTGAACGTTCATAACCAATGCATCTGCTATCTCTTCAACAGCCTCTTACAGGACTCTGGGATGTAGTCCATCTGGTCCAGGTGATTTGTCAACCTTAAGACCTTTCAGTTTGCCTAGGACTTTTTCCTTTGTAATAGCAATGGCACTCACTCTTGCTGCCTGACACTCATGGACCTCTAGCACACTGCTAGTGTTTTCCACAGTGAACGCAGATGCAAAGTACTTACTAAGTCCATCTGTCATTTCTTTGTCCCCATCACTAACTCACAAGCATCATTTTCCAGTGGTTCAATAGGAAGGTAGGTAAAGGGGGTGATGTGGCCCTGATGGTAAGTAACGATATCAAATCACTAGAGAGAAGGGACATAGGGTCAGAAGAGGTAGAATCCTTATAGGTCGAGTTAAGAAACGGTAATGGTAAAAAGACATTAATAGCAGCTATATACAGAACTCCAAACAGCAGCCGGGATGTGGACTACAAGTTACAGCTGGAAATAGAAAATGTGTGTCAGAAGGAAAATGTCAAGATAATTATTGGGGATTTTAATATGAAAGTGGATTGGGAAAGTCAGGAACGTACTGGATCTCAGGAGAGGGAGTTTATAGAATGCCTACAGGATGGCTTTTTGGAGCGGCTTGTCCATAAGCCCACCAGGGAATTGGCTGTTTTGGATTGGGTGCTGTGTAATGAACCTGAGGCAATTACGGAGCTGGAAGTAATGGAACCCTTGGAAGTAGTGATCATAATATGATTGAGTTCAGTTTCAAATTTGAAAAGGAGAAGCTGGTATCAGGTGTATCGATATTTCAGTGGAACAAAGGAAATTACAATGGTATGACGGAGGAACTGGCCCAAGTCGATTGGAAAAGTAAACTAGATGGAGGGATGGTAGAGCAGAATTGGATGAAATTTCTACAAGAAATAAGGAAAGTGCAGGAAAAATATATTCCAAGAAAAAGAAAATCATGAAAGGAAAAATGGCACAAATGTGGCTAACAAGAGAGGTTAAGGCTAAAATAAAAGCAAAAGAGAAGCAAAAATTAGTGGGAAAACTGAGAACTGGATGTCTTTTAAAAACTTACAGAAGGAAACTAAGAAAGTCATTAGGAAAAAGATGAATTATGAAAGGAAATTGGCAATTAACATAAAAAGGATACTAAGAGTTTTTAAAAAATATGTGAAGAGTAAAAGAGTGACACGGGTAGATATAGGACTGATTGAAAATGATGCTGGAGAAATTATAATGGGTAACAAAAAGATGGCAGAGGAATTAAATGAGTATTTTGCATCAGTCTTCACAGTGGAAGACATTAGCAACATACCTGATAGCCAGAGGTCTCAGGGAACAGAATTAGGTACAGTCAAGATTACTAGAGAGAAAGTGCTTGGGAAGCTAAATGGACTAAGAATAGATAAGTCCCCCGGACTGTATGAGGTACACCCACGGGTTCTGAAGGGGGTGGCTTTGGAGATTGTGGAGACATTGGAAATGATCTTCCAGGAATCAATAGACACTGGCATGGTTCCGGAGGACTGGAAGGTCGCAAATGTAGTTCCGCTGTTTAAGAAAGGAGGGAGGCAGCAAAAAGAAAATTACAGACCTATTAGTCCGACATCGGTAGTTGGAAAGTTATTGGAGTCGATCCTCAAGGATGAGGTTATGAAATACCTCGAGGTGCATGACAAGATAGGCCCAAGCCAGCATGGTTTCATGAAGGGAAGATCCTGCCTCACCAACCTATTGGAATTTTTTGAGGTAACCTCAAATAAGATTAACAAGGGAGAAGCTGTGGATGGTTGTGTATTTGGATTTTCAAAAGGCCTTCGATAAGGTGCCACATAAGAGACTGCTTAATACGTGTCATATCAGACATACAGCCATTCTTGTCTGGCATGTGGTGTCAGGATTAACCGGGTCACTCAACCCTTGTATTTTTTACGAGGCCGAGTGGCTAGCTCGACACTCAACCCGGCACGAATGGAAAGCGTGCTCGGGGGTGGCCCGACCTGGATTCGAACTTGGGAACCTTCGTTCCAGAGTCCGGCTCTGATCTCACTGCGCCACCAACCGGCCACTTAATAAGATGAGAGCCCATGGAATTACAGGAGAGATATTGGAATGGGTGGAGCATTGGTTGATAGGCAGAAAGCAAAGGGTGGGAATAAAGGGATCCTACTCTGATTGGTTGCCGGTTACTAGCGGTGTTCCGCAGGGGTCGGTGTTGGGGCCGGTTCCTTTTACAATGTACATTGATGATTTAAATTATGGATTAAATGGTTTTGTGGCTAAGCTTGCAGATGACACCAAGACAGGTGGAGGAGCAGGAAGTGTTGAAGAAACCGAAAGGTTGCAGAGAGACTTGGTCAGTTTAGGAGAGTGGGCAAAGAAATGGCAGATGAGATACAATGTTGAGAAATGTATGATTGTACATTTTGGAAGAAGAAATAATCAAGCAGATTATTATTTAGATGAGGAAAAAATTCAAAAATCGGAAGTGCAAAGGGACTTGGGGGTCCTCGTGCAGGATACCCGAAAGGTTAACCACCAAGTTAGATTGGCAGTAAGGAAAACGAATGCTATGTTGGCATTCATTTCAAGAGGAATAGTGTATAAGAGTAAGGTGGTGTTGATGAGGCTCTATGGGGCACTGGTGAGACCTCATTTGGAATACTGTGTGCAGTTTTGGGCCCCCTATCTTAGAAGGGATATACTGATTTTGGAGAGAGTTCAGAGAAGATTAACAAGGATGATTCCTGGAATGCAGGGGCTAACATATGAGGACCATTGGTCGGCTCTTGGACTGTATTCATCAGAGTATAGAAGAATGAGAGGGACTGTTATAGAAACATTTCAAATATTGAAAAGGTTGGACAGAGTAGATGTGGAAAGGCTGTTTCCCTTGGTGGGTGAGTCCAGGACAAAAGGCCACAGTCTTAGAATTAGAGGGTACCCATTTAAAACAGAGATGAGGAGAAATTTTTTTAGCCAGAGGGTCGTAGATTTATGGAAGTCGTTGCCACATACAGCTGTGGAGGCCCGTTCATTGAGGGTGTTTAAGGAGGAGATTGATAGGTATCTAATTAGTCAGGGTATCAAGGGATATGGGGAAAAAGCCGGAAATTGTTTAGCTCATGGTGGAGTGGCGGAGCAGACTCAGTGGGCCAAATGGCCTACTTTGTCTTGTGATCTCTCACCCCTCTGTAACTCTTATATAACTGAAAAAACATTTAGTATCCTGCTTTATACTACTGGATAGATTATCCTCATTTTTCATCTTTGTCCTTTCCTTGGCTTTTATGCAGTCCTTAACTTCCCTTGTCAGCCACAGTTGCCTTCCCCTGCCATTTGATATCTCCTTCTGTAGGATGTATCTGTCCTGCACCTTGTGAACTATTTCCAGAACGTTCAGCCACCTCTGCTCTGCCATCCTCCCTGGCAGTGTTCCCCTTTAATCTATCTGGGCAAGCTTTTCCACAAGGAGCAGCCTCTCCCTCTTCTTAAACATCTTTTTATAAGTCTGTATGTCAGCTGGCACACTCCACACATTCTGTGGAAGTGGATGCGTGAGGCTTACCAAACTACTTACTCTACAAAAATTACATTTAATCGGCACTTGAGTGCTGAACTAGATGAGCATGAATCTAGATAAGCAATTTCAGGTAATTCCATCTTCTGGGAGTTAGCATCAGAACCATAAGTGCCTTATTAGCATGTACATTTTTTTTACTCCTTGGCCAGCTCACCTTCCTGTTCCATTTTCAGTTTGGATTGCAGGTGCAGCAAAGGACTGAGCCTGCTTTTGGGAGTTGCTCTCAGGCAAGAAGTGGGGGGTGTGGGGTAGAGATGGCAGGAAGTGATGGAGAAGATGGAGGTACTGAATAGGATGTGGTATTGGCTGATAAGTTGTATGGAGGAAGATGATTGGCAGTTTTCTGGGAAATGGAAAACTGTGGCTGACTGAGGATTGTAGTGCCTTATCATCCATGGATGAAGATTGTAGACAGGATTTATATAAAAGAAGGAAGGAAGAGTTTGTGGTTTTGTTGAGTTTTGACTGTGAACCTGTTTTTGATATCAATACAATTAGATTAAGTAAGAGTTTGAAAAAAATAGCATGAGGCGATATTGTGGGTGCAAAACCTTTAAGAGATGGAAACATAGAAAACCTACAGCACAATAAAGGCCCTTTGACCTACAAAACTGTGCTGAACATGTTCTTACCTCAGAACAACCTAGGGTTACCCATAGCCCACTATTTTTCTAAGCTCCATGTAGCCATCCAGGAGTCTCTTAAAAGACCCTATCGTTTCTGTATCCACCACTGCAGCTGGCATCCGATTCCATGCACTCACCACTCTCTGTGTAAAAAACTTACCCCTGACATCTCCTCTGTACCTACTTCCAAGCACCTTAAAACTGTGTCCTCTCATGCTAGCCATTTCAGTCCTGGGAAAAAGCCTCTGACTATCCACACGATTAATGCCTCTTATAATCTTGTACACCTCTATCAGGTCACCTCTCATCCTCCGTCGCTCTAAGGAGAAAAGGCCGAGTTCACTCAACCTATTCTCATAAGGCATGCTCCCCAATCCAGGCAACATCCATGTAAATCTCCTCTGCATTCTTTCTATGGTTTCCACGTCCTTCCTGTAGTGAGGCGATCAGAATTGAGCACAGTACTCCAAGTGGGGTCTGACCAGGGTCCTACATAGCTACAACATTACCTCTCGGCTCTTAAACTCAATCTCACGATTGATGAAGGCCAATACACTGTATACCTTCTTAACCACAGAGTCAACCTGCGCAGCAGCTTTGAGTGTCCTATGGACTTGGACCCCAAGATCCCTCTGATCTTCCACACTGCCAAGAGTCTTGCTATAAATGCTATATTCACCCATCATATTTAACCTACCAAAACGAACCACCTCACACTTATCTGGGTTGAACTCCAACTGCCACTTCTCAGCCCAGTTTTGTATCCTATCAATGTCCTGCTGTAACCTCTGACAGCCCTCCACACTATGCACAACCCCCCCCCAACCTTTGTGTCATCAGCAGATTTACTAACCCATTCCTCCACTTCCTCATCCAGGTCATTTATAAAAATCACAAAGGGTAGGGGTCCCAGAACAGATCCCTGAGGCTCACCACTGATCACTGGTCTCCATGCAGAATATGACCCGTCTACAACCACTCTTTGCCTTCTGTGGGCAAGCCAGTTCTGGATCAACAAAGCAATGTCCCCTTGGATCCCATGCCTACTTACTTTCTCAATAAGCCTTGCATGCGGTGCCTTGCTAAAGTCTATATACAATACATCTACGGCTATACCCTAATCAATGTGTTTAGTCACATCCTCAAAAAATTCAATCAGGCTCATAAGGCACCACCTGCCTTTAACAAAGCCATGTTGACTATTCCTAATCATATTATGCCTCTTCAGATGTTCATAAGTACTGCCTCTCAGGATCTTCTCCATCAAATTACCAACCACTGAAGTAAGACTCACTGGCTTCTAATTTCCTGGGCTATCCCTACTCCCTTTCTTGAATAAGGAAACAACATCTGCAACCCTCCAATCCTCTGGAACTTCTCCCGTTCTCATTCATGATGCAGAGATCATCACCAGAGTCTCAGCAATCTCCTCCTTCGCTTCCCACAGTAGCCTGGGGTACATCCTGTCCAGTCCCGGCGACTTATCCAACTTAATGCTTTCCAAAGGCTCCTGCACATCCTCTTCCTTAATATCTACATGCTCAAGCTTTTCAGTCCGCTGCAAGTCATCCCTACAATTGCCAAGATCCTTTTCCGTAGTGAATACTGAAGCAAAATATTCATTAAGTACCTCTGCCATCTTCTCTGGTTCTATACGCACTTTTCCACTGTCAGACTTGTTTGGTCCTATTCTGTCATGTCTTATCCTCTTGCTCTTCACATACTTGTAGAATGCCTTGGGGCTTTCCTTAATCCTGTCCGCCAAGGCCTTCTCATGGCCCCTTCCGGCTCTCCTAATTTCAATCTTAAGCTCCTTCCTGCCAGCCTTATAGTCTTCTAGATCTCTATCATTACCTAGTTTTTCGAACCTTTCGTAAGCTCTTCTTTTCTCCTTGACTAGATTTACAACAGCCTTTGTACACCACAGTTCCTGTACCCTACCATCCTTTCCCTGTCTCATTGGAATGTATCTACACAGAACCCTACGCAAATATCCCCTAAACATTTGCCACATTTCTTCCATATGTTTCTTATAGAACATCTGTTTTCAATTTATGCTTCCAAGTTCCTGCCTGATAGCCTCATATTTCCCCTTACTTCAATTAAATGTTTCCCTAACTTGTCTGTTCCTATCCCTCTCCAATGCTATGGTAAAGGAGATAGAATTGTGATCACTATCTCCAAAATGCTCTCCTACGGAGAGATCTGACACCTGACCAGGTTCATTTCCCAATACCAGATCAAGTACAGCCTCTCCTCTTGTAGGCTTATCTACATATTGTGTCAAGAAACCTTCCTGAACCCAGCTAACAAACTCCACCCCATCTAAACCCCTCACTCTAGGGAGATGCCAATCATTATTTGGGAAATTAAAATCTCCCACTTAAATAACCCTGTTATTATTACTCCTTTTCAGAATCTGTCTCCCTATCTGCTCCTCAATGTCCCTGTTACTATTGGGTTGTCTATAAAAAACACCCAGTAGAGTTATTGACCCTTTGGTATTCCTAACTTCCACCCACAGAGACTCCATAGACAACCCCTCCATGACTATCTCTGATCAACAGTGCCAAGCCCCCACCTCTTTTGCTTCCCTCCCTATCCTTTCTGAAACATCTAAAGCCTGGTACTTGAAGTAGCCATTCCTGCCCCTGTACCATCCAAGTCTCTGTAATGGCCACAACATCATAGCTCCAAGTGCTGATCCACACTCTAAGTTCATCCGCTTTATTCATAATACTCCTCACATTAAAATAGATACATTTCAAACCATCAGTCTGAGTGCGACCCTTCTCTATCACCTGCCTATCCTCCCTTTGCGCTGCCTCCAAGCTTTCTCTATTTGTGAGCCAACCTCCCTTTCCTCTGTCACTTCAGTTTGGTTCCCACCGAAGAGATGGGGCACTCTTGGTATTTTGCCAAGTTAGTAAGCTATGTGAGAAAGCTTTGTGGTTAATGATATGGGAGGAAGGAAAGTAGCAGCAAGGAAATATATTAAACACTTAAAAGGGTTTTGTGGCAGGGTAAGAACAGACAGCTTATTTCTGTTGATTAAATTCAATGGAAGAAAGTTGTCAAATAGGGTTAATTTAGGCTATATGTGTTATATGGTTCGGGTCTATGTGCTGCCCCTCTGAGATGATTTCAATACCAGAAGTTTGGCCATGTAGCAGCTATGTGTAAGGGTTAAAAGTGGGTATGGTAGATGTGGTGGAGAACATGATAATGTAGCAACTGTGGAGGAAAACATAGCTCTGCTTATGCAGGATGTCCTGTATATAAAAATCTGTAGGATTGAAGCATGTTTGGGTGGAGGCACATGCAGAGGTTCTGCAAAAAGTACAGAAGACTGTGTCAAGGGGACCTATTAATATCCAGAATGCAGCTGGATTGAAGGCAGGTGTAAAGAGCATGACTGTATAACAAAGCATTTGTTGATTATTGATAAATTAACATTTGTCACTTTCATGGCAGATGTGGTAAATTGTACAATACAAACTAAAAGTAGGACAGAAAAAAATTATATTAAAATCTGCATAAAAGCACCAAGAGATAAAAGACTTAACTCTAGAAGTTATTAATGATGCCTTACAAGGACAAGTAAATAATGTTCAAACTTCAAAGGAAGGTTGTTAATGGGTTTTCTCATCTTACAGAGGTGCTAGAAACCTGTTAGCTAATGGGCAAGAATTTAAGAAATTTATTCAAGATTTATCAAATAAAGTTCATGTTATAAGTGTGTAGGAAACTTGGATGAAATGTTGTCGGAGTTTTAAGATACAATGTTATGTGATTGGAAAATGGGTAATGGAGGTGGACAACCAATGTGCAAAGGACAACAAAAGAAAAAAGAAACGATAGTAATAAAATAATTAAGCAATAAATATTGAGAATATGAGATGAGCAGTCCTTGAAGGTGAGTCTATAGGTTGTAGTCCTGGACCTTTTTCCTGATGGCTGCAGTGAGAAGAGCATGGCCTAGGTGGAGGGGGTCCTGAATGATGGATGCTGCTTTTCTATGTCAGTGCTTCATGTAGATGTGCTCAGTGGTGGGAAGGGCCTATGATGCACTGGACAGCATCCACTACTTTAGTAAAATTTTCCATTCAAGGGCATTGATGTCTCCATACCAGGCCATGAGGAAAGCAGTTTATATATTCTCCGCCACATAGCTATGGAAGTTTGTCAAAGATTTAGACATCATGCTGAATCTTTGCAAACTTCTGAGCAAGTAGAGACGCTGTCATGCTTTCTTTGTAATTGTGCTTGCATGCTGGGCCCAGAATAGATCCTCTGAAATGATAACACCAAGGAATTTAAAGTAGTTGTCCCTCCCCACCGTTTCTGTTTATGTTCCAAAGATTCAGGTGACTGTTAAGAAAAGGTTAACAGACAAAGTGCTAGTATTTACGTTCTGAGGCGGTTGCTATCATTTGTGCCTTGGAATGAATTGAAGAAGTACACCCTGATGATATACTTTGGTGCTCTGATTCATTCTCGGTTTTGACATCTAATAGAATATGTATTTCAAACTGTAGGCCAGACATTCTTCTTGAGATTGTACGACATCTGTTAAGGCTGCAAGGTCTAGGCTTGTGTATCCATTTCTTATGAGACCCTGCTACGCTGGGGTAGAAGGAAATGAAGTGGCAGACATTCTAGCCAAGCAATCACTTAAAATCAAGGATATAAATGCCTTTGCATAAAGGAGAGGGGAAAAGCATAATTTAAAAGTCTCTTTGACTTCTTTGGCAAAAAAGTTGGAATACAGAAATGAAAGGACAGTATTTATATAAAATTCAGAGGATGGTGGGAACTGAACAGGGAGATCGTTACAAAAGGAAGGAGGAAGTTATACTAACACATTTACATATTGGACATTCTAGGTTGAATAATTCCTTTTTCAGAATTAATATGCATGTTGCTGGCAGCTGTAGGGTGTGCACTTGGCAAGAAACGGTGCAGCATATATTGCTTGAATGCAGTTCCTATGAGGTGCGAAGGAAACATGCCTTATGCTTAAGAAGGAGACATCTAATTGCTAAATTGGTAAAGTTTGTTAGGATACCACTCCCATCATAATGTCTATAAGTGTGTATTTGACTTTCTGAAAAGCATTGCACTTTTTCAATATTATTTGGGATTTTTTTGGGAGGAGGTAAATTTAATGGGTATACTTCCCATCTCTTTGCTCCATACTCCAACTCAATAGGTGGCGGTAATACACTTTATGTTTGTCTGCCAACCGCCATTAAACTTTACCAGAAGAAGAACATCTTCCTGTTTTTCACCAATAAACACTAGCCAATTCAAATGAAACTATTAAACTTAAAAGTGCAACTTCTTACAAACAAATAAGGACATAAGAATTTATTGTTTCTTGAATTTTCATTATGAATATAAATACTGCATGAAAACAATGCAAAAATTTATGTTTTCAACAATTAATAAAAGTTGAATTATATGAAACAACTCTGTAAAGTCAGACTATACCATAAAAAAACTCATGGCAATAATTTGGAAGTTGACACAATAAAACAAACATTATTTAACTTTTATCAAAAATCAGAGAATACTCATTAAAACAAGTTTTCCCTTACATCTATACAAGAATTTCAAACTGTGAGGTTTACATAATATTATTACCTCCTTTTCTCTTTTTCTGTTACTTCCAAAATAATGATAATCCCAAAGCTGCTGTTAAAATGATGATGACTGTGCTTATTGTGAAGCAAGTACAAATGTCACAGCAACTCTGGGTAAGAGATACTTGCAGGAATATCAATGTTCCATTGTTAACTGGGTGAAAGTGACATCTTGCTGTGTAAGTCCCTATTCAAATACATTCACCGTAGTAATTTTTTCTGAAACGGAGTGCCATGGTAGTGTAGTGGTTAGCGCAATGCTAATACAGCTCTGGTTGCCGGAGTTCGGGATTCAATTCCAGCATCCTCTGGAAGAAGTTTATACGTCCTTCCCTTGAACTTGTGGGTCGCTTCCTCTGGGTGATCTGGTTTCTTCCCGGAGTCCAAAGACGTACTGGTCAGCAGGTTAATTGGTCATTGTAAATTGTCCTGTAATTTGGCTAGGGTTAAATATAAATAGAGGGGGGTGCTGTGTGGTGCGGCTCATTGCACTGGAAGGGCTTGTTCTGTGCTGCATCTCTCAATAATAAATAAATAAAATCAAAGGGATAAAAACGAAGTGCCTAAGAAACTCAAGTTCTTTCTGGTTAAATTTACCAAAATATACTAGCTAATTTCTGGGGCATGAAAAATAACTATTTCAAGTATAAAATGTTACTTTTTCAGGTTGTAGTTATACAAAAAATATTTTCAACAATCCTTCTCCTCTGTCTTAATCCAGTCTTTACATCTACTTTGCTTTCTGTGCTCCACTGGACAGTCAAAGCATCCATTCTAATCCACTGCTTAGAGAAATGCTCAGTCTCTTGCCCAATTGACTCAGATGTCCCGAGGGAGTTCCAAGCCATTTTCATGTCATGCTTGAGCAATTTGCTACGGATTATCATTGGCCTTACTGGCCTTGTTGGATGCCTGGCTAAGGCCCGTAAGCTCTTACTGGAGTAGAGCCTTGGAGAGAAACAGACTTTCGCATACTTTAAAATATAAGAAACTAATTCAAAATAAATAAATCCATTTCAAACACCACAGTCAAAAAGAAATTTTTATTCCCTTTTACAAACTGTCCACACTTAGTCTAACCTGGTGCAGATTCAACACACTGATTTCATAACTTAAGCACTGGAAAATTTATAGAAGTTTGTGTTTCCCTGTCCAATGCCCAATGGTGTTGATGACTGGAGATCATGCATCAGCAGAGAGGCTGATTGGAGCTTCTGCTTTCACCTGAGGCTTCTGAGCCTTCTGACCTGTTTTGACTGTTCAAAATGAAAGTGTTCTTTTGTTTTTAATTTGAGGCAGTTAGATGAGGAATAGCAAGACAAGTTAACAGTGAATGCCATTTGCTGTGCTGGGAGTGCCATGGTGCTGTTGGCAGACTATTGCTGATTGACTCACGGCTCTAGTAACCCAGCTTTGATCCTAACATTCAACGATGCCCCTCTGGAATTTGTTTTCCCCCTGTAATCTTGTAGGTTTCCATTCAGAGCTCTAGCTCATGAATGGATTTGTTGATTTTTATTGAAAAATATTAGCCATAGAAATGGGCAAAAGCAAGACCACTTAATGGTGAAAACCACTTGTATGATTGGAGGTATTTATCAAGATTCAACATTCATTTATTATCAAAGAATGTATAAGTTATACAACCTTGAGATTTGCTTGGTCGCAGGTAGCTACAAAGCAAGAAACCTGAAAGAACCCAATTAAAGAAAAAAGAGAATAAATATAAAATAAAAGACCAATACTTGATGTGCAATAGAAAGAAAAAAGATCATGCAAACAATTGAAGTGAACAACAACAGCATTCAGAACCAAAACTGAGTCCTCATATCCGAACTCCTAAGCAGCCCAGAATAGGCCCAAAGCCTTGCTTATCATTTCATCATATTAGTGGGCACGAAGCATGGTAGCTGAGGCATTCTCCATAGCCTCAGGGCCATGGAGATGACCATTGTTGAAAACAAGTGAAATCGGCTCTTGTTCCAACTGACAACCAGTCTATCTGGGCCAGCACTTAAATTGACCTAACAATGGAAAAGCTAAAGGCTCCAGCGCCCTAGAGAGAGGAGTGAAAATCGCAGAGAGTGAGCAAAATTGGCTCTCATCTCCGATCTGGGCCAGCATTTAAATTATTTACACAGCATACTGTACCTTGCACTAGGACTGGGTATTGCAAAGGGATCGGGGTCTGGACCATGCTGCTCAGCAACTCACTCTGGGCCCTGACTTTGCCGCCCAGAAAGAAGCTGCTCTCAAACTCCTTAAATCAGCTCAGCGCTCAGAGAGATCCTAACTTGCATCCAGACCAGTTGTACGGGCACCAAATCTCCTTGCCCTGCCTTCTCCTGTCTGCACCAGAGCAATTCATCCTCATGCTCAGGCCAACTATACAGGCATCAGAACTCCATCAGCAATGATTCTGCAACAGCCCATCTTGGCTCATACCCCAAACTTGCCTTGCCATCGCTCGACCCTTCATTGTTTGTGAAAATAACTTAACCCAATTTACATCAGAAAAGGCAATTTTAGTGAGGTTTTTAGTTTGGATTTCTTGGCTTTTTGACTACCGTAAGCTGTTACACACGTTCGGTAGCACCATCTTAACTGGAAGATGAAAACATGATATTATCATGTTTGGTGTTGCCAAATTTTTTGAGTAATTTTTTTTATTAAAATAATTTGAAAGTACAAGCTATCAATTGATTTTTATTGTTTGAAAGCACTGTCTTCAACAAAACACATTGTTTAAAATATCAATATTCCTATGTCAATGAGCACCTTAAAATCATTACTTATTATTATAATTTATTTTTAGTCAAGCAATTGACTTTTATTAACCTTATCTGGAATATAAATTGACATAAGGAATAAAGAAAGAAATTAAGTAAATATGAGGTATCTTTTTCTTAAATGAATTGACTATAGCAATAGATTCATTGATACCCCCTAAAGAAAGGGAAGAATGAAAAAGTAGGTTTATACAGAGACGTTCCCATCTCTTTCAGAACACGCATGTACAGTCAGTGTAGTAATATAGGGAATGTGACAGCCAAATTACATACAGCTCCTGCAATAAATAATGTGACAACAGCATAGAGGGAAAAAATATTGCTCAGAACTTTAATCATAACAATTCAGCATTTCTGCCTACTCCCAAATACTTATATCACCAGTTTTGAATTTCAAATAGAGAATATTTATTATCAACACTGTTAGTCCACGGATTGAATAACTCTCAATAAAAAGTATTATTCAGCAAGCAATGTTGGTAAACTCAGAAGACAGAGTCTATTTGAAAGGCAAATGAAATAAGGAATATGAGCTTCTCCCAATAAATGTAGGATGATTTTTTTTAGAATAAAATGCAGTAAATGTCAGATATAAGTTATGTGCATGAATTCAGTCTCAATTACATTGGTGTAGTCATCTACCTTGACTGGAAGATTTTGCCATGACCACCATGTTCATCAAGATTGCACTTCCATTTTCCCCTCTCTACCTCTTTCAGCATTCCAAGAAGATAATCCCCTCTGTGGCTCCCTGGCCCACTCTCTATCAACCACTCATTTTCTCACACTCTTTCCCAACAACCACCGGAGGTACAACACCTGTTCCATCAGCACTTCCATTTCCACCAACCTGGCAAGATACTATGTTCTGATTGCCAATGTGATGATTTTAATTGATAACAATGTATCTAACTTATTAAGTTAGGTTTAAACTTTAATATTGTATTATGTAATGT
Source organism: Mobula birostris (assembly GCF_030028105.1). Classification (NCBI taxonomy): domain Eukaryota; kingdom Metazoa; phylum Chordata; class Chondrichthyes; order Myliobatiformes; family Myliobatidae; genus Mobula; species Mobula birostris. The sequence goes on from NC_092375.1 coordinate 158,265,925, forward strand.
AACTGAAATTCTGTTCCTCCTTGACAGACCTTTGGAATCTGCATTCATGATTTCTGAGGTAAATGATGAGGCCAATTTTGGAACTGCAGAGCCTTGCATGGGACGGTAGGTTATTTTTAAGGTAGTGTGATGTTTTAGCCTTAGGCACAACTACAGTGCCCTTCTAATGCATGCCTTCAATGTTTTCAATCTCATCCCAAATGTTCCTTCTCCACTTTGAGTGGCCTTGGGATTCCCTGAAGCTACTAGTTTTGCTACAGTTTATCAAGGAGACCTTGAGCACATCCTTGAATGTTTTCCTCGAGTAATCTCTACCGCTTTGCAATCATATTCTGATGAACTTCATCCTAACGTGCAGCAAAAGCATGTAGATAAGAGCTCAGATTTCTCCAGCTACCCCATTCCAATCTAAATCTATATGACAATCCTAAAAACATACATGGTCATTGAGTTTAAAACACATTTTTATGAAGGTTTTCACACCTATTACTGCCATCACAAATGTATGTTTAGAACCCTCCACTTTTTTTTCAATTCAAGTATATTTTAAGTATGACTGAATGGTCAGGATTAGTAACTACTTTGGCATTTACCCACATATTTATAATGATCATAAATGCAATTTTCTAGGCTTATTTAAAAAATTTTATGAATACTATAGGTTAATTGGTATGCTCATGAATAACAGCCTTGTTGTTTGTGGTCTGTCTACTGCAAACTACTTCCCTTACTAAATAAACCCTACATGTTTTTAAAGGAGAATATGTGGAAATAAAGCTCGAGTGGTCACTTCTGACTTGGGTAAGGAGGGGATCAGGGCAGGGATAAATGGACTGGCTATCAGGTAAAAAAAAAGGGTAGGTGAGGGAGAACAATGGTGATCAAAATTGGGACAGAGATGAAATCATGGGATGGGAGTGGGTGCAAAATATAATATAAATAGTATTTTAGAGGGATGAAAGTAAGGCGTGACCCAGGAGTGACCTGTGATTCCTTGTCTGATGACACTTCAAAAGGAACTTTGCACAGGAAATTACAAGTGGATGTGAACATCATGATTCACATTAAGAAATGTGAGACCAACTTTCCAGGGTACACAAACAAACCTGGAAATGATCTTTTTCACTTTTCTAGTTATGATGAATGCACTTTTAACCTCTAGAGTTGAAATAAAGAGGGCTACAGAATCGCAAATTCTCAGCTTATATTTTTCCAAACCCTCACATTTTTTGCCACTAATGAAATAAGATGTATTTTATTGTTGATTTTATTTTGTTGTGCAATATCTGCCTTTAAAAGTTGTCATTGACAAACATTACAATAATACACAGTGGGATTACACACTTTCCCTTTATTAATGTCTTATGTTGTCAGTGTCAGTTCAAGTAAATTCCTGGTTGCCGGTGACTATGAAATCATGAAAATGGAAGCACAGCCGATCATAAAGATTCTCAGAGAAAACTGATAAAAAGCACACACAGTTCCTAATTTGACTTTTTAAACAGTTTACAGAAGACATAGTGAACATCAGAAGAATACACACGTAACTGGGAAAATGATAAATTAATTTTTATCGTCAGTTGAATTATTTTGAAATATTTGTCAAAACAACTGACATAAAATAACATTTTTGATTCATATAATTTGTTCAAATGTTTATGACTTATTATAACAGTAAAAACTCAATTAAGCCTTATGCAAAAAAGAAGAATAGGTTCAGGGTATCTTGTAACTAGCTCAAGCTTGCCTTTAGCTCATGTCAACTCAACCAACATCCTTTAATTACAATGGTAAAGGCTGAAAGTAGCAGAGTTTGCAAACATGCACTGAACCATCAGTAATAGTTTCAGGATTCCTGTGTTTGTGGAAGTCTTAAATCTGCTGCACGTTTTGTGAATTAATGACTGTTAACAACAATCTTCATTCCAAATGCAAAATGCAAGCCAAAGTTTAGTGCACAGTTCTTTAATCAATATGCGAAAATAGCTACAGTGGTTGCTAACCAGGATTTTATTTGCCAAGTCAACATTTTGCTTCACCTCTCTTGATGCACTGAATGCAAATGAAAGCTGGCCATTATTGAGAAAAAAGATGTTTACTGTTGACCTTTCTGCAGAAGTCAATGTATTCTGAAGAAAACACAAGAGATGTGAAAGCGGGATATTAATCTCATTGTACAGCACATTTTAAGATATAGATCTCTCCGATTTTGTAGGGTGTTTATGAGACAAAGTCATTAGAAACTACAATGAGCCTTTTAATCACTTTTGCATTGTCAACGTAACAGTCTTTGGGATCACACAATTTTCAAAAGGAAGTCTTGTTCAATCCTTTTGTTCAAGCCTCCCAATCCTCCTCACATCTATTGCATCTCAGAATCATTCAGTAATTATGACATTTTATTCTTTTCAGGCTATAACAGGCATTTGAAATTAAAATCTTTCAGTGCTTTAGTATTTTAATAACTTTGTTGTTAATCATTTACTTCCAAAACATTGTTAACTAAGTTTGCTGAATGTGGCCTATTTCTAATTTCAAATAGCTTACTTTCAAAAAGATCTCAAACCCCTATTCTCCCTCAAACTTAAAATCAGAATCAAAATCAAAGTGGTTGATTTTCACTTCAGGCATCCTTTTTTTTAGTATAAATATGAAAAAAATATTGATTGTAATTAGATACAATTGGCTGCACTCTTTTCCAAGGGCTGGAATGCAATACTTCAGTAAAAGGGGTGAGAAATGACAGATAAATAGGATATCTGATGATACATCTTAATTCCTAGCTTTAACAGATTATCTATAACTTTTACAATTGAAACAACTAATATAAGGTTTTTTAAGGTTGAAATACAGCTAAATTCCCTTGTATTATTTTAGTTTAATGTTTTTATGCTGCCATTGGTTAGCTAGCCTATGCTGTCAAATAGCTGCAGGTATACCTCGAACAGCACATTTGGCAAATTTGTTCAAGTTACTTGATCTAATGTTTCAGAGGGCATGCAGACGAGCCACTGATATGGTCGTGAGACTGAAAAACATGAAGCATTTTCACCCTGGGCACCATACTGTGCTAAAGGCTGGAAGCAAGACAACAGAACTTATCAGTGCCATTGTTAGTAATGAAGGACATAGATTGATTCAAGTAAATCAGACAAAGAAAATGTACCTTTCAGAGAACCAGTGTTGGGCAGTGAAGAGATCCAGCAGGAATTCAAGATCTGTTGTCCATTTGCTGGGAGAGTTTTGGAAGCTCCAACATGTCTAGAATAACCCAATAACTCATAGTCACAAATAGAGGTCATAGATTACCAGGAGTCAAGGGCTACTGTTCCTCCATTTGAGAAGACAAAGAACAGCATACCTGGAAAAAGCAGAGCAAAAAAGTGCAGCAATTTCCATGAGAAAGATGTGGCGATCAAGTTATCATAAGTGACACAACAGCACATCCAATATGGAATTTGTTCATAATTCAGTCTAAGAGGAGAGTCAATAAGCTCAGGAAGTAAGTCAGAAGAAGAGCAAAAACATGTAAAGGATGCTGGTGAAAGTACAGTGGATTCTGGTTGATTGGAACACATCAGGACCAGTATATTTTGGCCAAATTAAGCGGCAGCCTTAATTAGCTAAAGCTTCAAGGAAACAGTTAAGAAGTTATAAACAAGACAAACTACCATTTAACTGAGGAACAAATTATGTATTTAAATGAAATATGGAACAGTTTTGAATGCTACAACTGTTATGACAGTGCTGTACTATAATACAATGTATTAATTTCTAATAGCTATTGACAGAGGAATTAATCCAATGTACACTGCCAAGTTCTTTTGATTGACTGTCAATGAACAAGATCAGTTCAGATACTAGTGTAAATAATGGACTGCCATCGTACAATGTTTTTGAAAATAGCATCTTCCAAATCTTTACTTCCATTGTAGCATTTAAGGCAATTGTTGATACTGTGTTATTATATGTGCATAATAAAGAACTTCATTTCCCAGAGGGGCAATGAAAACTGTTCAGCCCGAACTAAAAGTTATAAAGATGATCTGATCGCACGCATTCAGTGTTGAACAGCAGTTTAGTAACAAAATGTTCTAACGTAAACGACACCAAGTTTGTCTTTATTAAGAAAAATCATAACAGATACCTTCAAATTCTTTGTAGTTGCTAACTTGTTGAAGTAGTGAAATTGTTTACTTTTCACTCCCAGCTGTTTCTGGCATCTTTAAGCCTGAATGCTTGAAACCACAGGAACAAGGCAATTCCGACTTGTCTTACTGCTTATTTCTAACCAATGTTCAGTGAGAAAAATTATTGCTTTTTGAACACAAACACACACAACTGACGTTATTTAAAAACTGTTCATTCTAAGCACGGTGTACTGCCTAATGGCCACGCAAGTGCACGTGTCAACGCTAGTTCAGTAACAGTTTCCTGCCCCAATCAGGCAGTATAGTGTCCCAAATAAATGAAGGGAATTCTGGCTATTTTCTCAATTACTTTTTGTTCTTGAAGAGTTGCCCCAAGTAAACGGCTGACCCAATTAAGCAATGGTCTATTTGCCAAAAAGAGCAAGAAATCGAGCTGAGGATTCTGGTGAAACCAAATGGGGCTTCCAGTTTAAAATGGCGCTAATTACTGGTTTGAGCAACAACTTGCTAGTGGTCAATAAAGCAAAAAAACAACAACAAAATACTTTGTTATTCACACTTTTTCTGGGAAATGATCACTGCAAACAGTGGCCTGTGGCCTTCCTGTCAGAGTTGAGTGGAATCGCCTGTATGATCTGACATTTTTGCATTGTGCCTGGAGTCTCGCTGGGGCAGCATGGTTGCCGCATGTCCGGGCTGGAGTTGCTGGAGTGGACTTGAAGGCAACTTGATGCAGTGGAGCTGAGGCGAGATGAGGAAAAATCTGAGGCTTGATCGATTTAAGAGCCCAGCCGAATTGGAAAAGTTGGGTACTGCGTGAGTCCAAGTTTGTATCAAAGAGGGCAAGGAACAACCCAAGGTTTTGACGATTTAAGCCCCGGGTCAGATTAAAATGGTCAAGGTGTCAGAGCCAGAGTTGGAGGTGAGAGAGAGGCCGGTTCAACTCACTGCTCTACAGGGTTTGCATGAATCTATGCTGGACTGAGACCTTCAGAATTGGCTGCAGTGATGCCAGGTATTGTGAACTTCAGTTCTGAATGCTGTTTGCTTCCTTTATTGTTTGCACAATTTGTTTTTTTTCTGCACACTGGGTATTTGATGGTCTTCTTTTGTTTATGATGGGTTCTATTAGGGTTCTTCATTTGATGTCTGCCTGTAAGCAGACGATTCTCAAGGTTGTATAAAGTGTACATACTTTGATAATAAATATACTTTGAACTTCAGACACTGAATGGAATAGTGATACTCTCAAACATGGCTTTTTGCACATTGATATATTAAGAGAATATTATAAGAATTTTTTGAAACCTTGGTTTTTGCAGAATTCAGATTTACTTTTCCATGGGGTGGTAAGTAAAGCAGTTTCTAAGTTACAGTGCCAGTGGGAATCTTGAGCAGTGTTCATTATTGACGGATCTGTGTAAGCTGCCAGAAGTTGCAGAGACAAAGTTGTGGAGCACAGGAGTAAGTAGATCAGTGACACAAGAGACTATCCCTGAGTTCCTCCAGCACTTTGTATTTTACTCAAGCAAATCAAAATTCAGATAATATTGAGATGTCCAAGGTGAGGATTGACTTTGAGTAGCTGATGATTAAATTATCATTGTCATTTTCTAATCAATGAGAATTTTTAGACAACAGTAGAAGTAGTTTGGTGAGGAGGACCGTAACTTGTTTGAACAAAATGAGACATTGAAAGTTGGGATGACAGTGTAACACCACAAGATTCCACTGATGTGCTCAGCGCAACACACTGCAGTGAGGTCACTTCCAGAATAACAGATGAAGAACTGCAGTGGATGAGACTCTGCAAATCCTTGGGGTGAGTGCAGGGTCAACAAGACTTCTGCTGCCTGCAGAGTTACGAAATGGACTGAGTCAAGCTCAAAATGAGCTGAATGTTCTGAGAGAGAACTGCACTGCAAAGTGAAGGTGCTTTAAAAGTTCCAAAGATACCATGAATGATGAAACCTATGCCAACTCTTATGATAAAAAGGATTGAAAGCAGTTATGACTGAATTGGGTGCTCTGAAAACAATCCATATAGGCAAAGCCAGAGACAATACCTTTGGATGGAACAAGAAAATACAAAGGTTCTATTTGGGCACCAGGATGTTAAGGCTAAGGGAGCACAGCGACATACAGATGCAGAGCCAACAGACGAGATAGCATAGAAAACTATATAACTGTCTATAGTTCATAAAAACAGATCAGCTCAGGCAGCATCTATAGAAAAAGAAGCAATGTTAACGTTTCCTCTCGAAGACTCTTCAATCAGACCCTTTAGCATCCTGGACTGGAAATATTAACCATTTGTTTTTCCATGGATACTGCCTGATTTGCTGAGTGTTTGCAGCATTTTCTGTTTTTAATTACATATTTCTGCCACCTGAAGTTTTGATTTGATTTTTGTAACTAAGTTTACAGTTTTTAAGATCTGCTGGAATCAATGCATGATTGCAATGACTGCATTAGATGGTAAGTGGTATTTGTCTGTTTAGTGCTATAATTGATGTTTGTTATGAACCAGCAGTAATAGATATGAAACTGAGACAGGGTTTATAAACAAACCACGAGATGTATTAACCTCTACTCAAAACATGGAAAAGTAAACGAACGACTAACTTAACCGGAAGTTAACAGTTAGACGACTAGATCAAACAAACAGTCAAACTTATAAACTGTTCTTAATGAGTTCTCATCCAGCCATAGACTTAAAGTGATAAATTCAAAAGCCCAAGTGATTTATACAGTCATTAAGGAGCGACTTCCCTGAAACAATGACTCCTTCGAAGTAACGACAAATCTGCCGATCACAGCTGAGAGATGCCTTGTCCGAAGAAATCACGAAGAAATTAAGTGTCCTAAAGGAACTGACCTTTTGGCTGGAGGGTGGTCACTGCACAAACCTTCCCGACCTTGCAGGCGTTTAACTCAAACGTGCATGCCACAATTCCCGAACGAAAATTCAAAAAGTTCAATCATTCCCAAGACGCTGAATGACGTTAACTTTACCCAATCCTTTGGGTTTGGATAACGCTGGTAATGTCTTCACTCTCCGATACTGGCCTGTAAGGGAAAAATAAACGTGCAACAAACAAAACCGGTGACGTCTCCAAAACATCCGACTGGCAACAACAACGTTGCACCAAAAATAAAAATGTGAACTGCGTCACAGTGGCGGGCTTTTCATTTTATACCACGACATCACATCACCTCGCTATCATGAGACGATTACATCATACCCATAGTAGTCATAGTCATAGTCATACTTTATTGATCCCGAGGGAAATTGGTTTTCGTTACAGTTGCACCATATATAATTAAATAGTAATAAAACCATAAATAATTAAATAGTAATATGTAAATTATGCCAGTAAATTATGAAATAAGTCCAGGACCAGCCTATTGGCTCAGGGTGTCTGACCCTCCAAGGGAGGAGTTGTAAAGTTTGATGGCCACGGGCAGGAGTGACTTCCTATGACGCTCTGTGTCACATCTCGGTGGAATGAGTCTCTGGCTGAATGTACTCCTGTGCCCACCCAGTCTATTATGTAGTGGATGGGAGGCATTGTCCAAGATGGCATGCAACTTGGACAGCATCCTCTTTTCAGACACCACCGTGAGAGAGTCCAGTTCCATCCCCACAACATCACTGGCCTTACGAATGAGTTTGTTGATTCTGTTGGTGTCTGCTACCCTCAACCTGCTGCCCCAGCACACAACAGCAAGCAAGATAGCACTGGCCACCACAGACTCGTAGAACATCCTCAGCATCGTCCGACAGATGTTAAAGGACCTCAGTCTCCTTTCAAGATAATGACATAATGCTCACAAGATAATTACATCAAGCTCACAAGATACTTACATCATGCTCATGGGATATGTAACGTGTTTAAATATATGAGTAAAATATTGCATTAATGATCATGCATAGATAAGGTAAAGAATGTACAAGTAGTTATGTCATGTTTCACAGGATCTATACTGCTTATTGTCATTGTCGAAAGTTTGAGTTTAGCTCAGAAAGCAGGGTTTGTAGCCGAAAACATAAGAGCATAGAAATAGGAGGAGGAGTAGGAAATCTAGCCCGCCAAACCTGCTTCACCATTCAATAAGATCATGACTAATCTGGCCATCGACTCAGCTCCACCTACCTGCCTTTTAACCATAACCCTTAATTCTCCTGCCATGCAAAAATCTATCCAACTGTGTCTTATACATATTTAATGCATTAGCCTCTACTACTTCCCTGGGCAGAGAATTCCATGCATTCACCACTCTTTCTGAAAAGAAGTTTCTCCTCGTCTTCATCCTAAATCTATTCCCCGATGAGTTTTGTTCATTTGGGCTATATTTAGTACACATGCATTCTCTCCCTGTAATGCGCGTGCATGCAGGAGGAGAAAGGGGAATTGTGGGCTGTAAAGGTGGCAGCCCTCAGATATTGAACAGAGATGTTGAAAGTAAAGATGTTTGAACAAAAGGAAAACATGTCTTTGTTGTTTGGGCGTTAACAATGGTGGCAGAGGATGGTTTCCAATTATAGGATCCTGTCAGCATTTTATAAGCGCAAGCCTTATGAAAGCTGGAAAAATGAAATTAGAACAAGGACTCATGTTACAGAACTGGAGAAGATGAAGCAAGCCTTGGCTGTTGCGTTGACATTTTCAGGAAGAGCGAGAGAGGGGAATTTTGGTGGAAGACTTGAATACGCTAATACTTGACTTTTTTTTGAAGAAAGAAAAGGATCAGATTTATGAGGTGAATTCAGACTTTATAAAAATTCAAAATATATTCAAAATTTATGGAGATTATTTTTAAAAGATGGTTGATTATATTATTGACATTGAACAAATGTACACTTGCATGTGTAAATACAAAATGGAACTTCCTGATGTTGTATTAGCTTTGAAGTTGTTGGAGGCTGTGTGCCTAGACATAAAGTGCACACAGATAGCATTAACTTATATTTGCATCTATGAAATCAGCACTAAAGAGGACTTTTGGAGAAAAGGCTGCTAAGACAACAGTCAGAATTAGTTTGAATCAAGAAATGACATACTTCACTGAGCAGAAACAAGAGCATAGCAAGTATAGATCCCAGAGGGATCAGACAAGGCACAAATCCAATAAACAATTATGTTAGGAGATGTAAGTACCCGGTATGTCAAAATTTTTACCACTGGGTAAGAAACTGTCCACACAGAGCCAAACAAGTTAGTCTAGTTGAAGAAAATAACAAATCTGAAGATGTAGAAGGGTGCCATTTCACATTGTTTGTGAATGAGTCACTTGCTAATGCAGAGACATCTGAGGCAGAGATTTTGATGATAGAATCTCTAGGATCTGCTGTTATTGATACAGCATGCACATGTACAGTGCATGGAGAAGAATGGCTTGAAAGCTACATAAGTGAACTAAGTCAGAATGAAGTGCAGAAACTGGTGAACACAGATAAACCTAGGAACAAAGCATTCAAATTTGGAGATGGAAAGATTATACATTCCACTGAAAGAGTGAAACTTCCTGTAAAAATAGGACAGTCAAAATGTTACACTGAAACGGAGGTTGTAGCATGAACATTCCATTTCTCTTGAGTAAATCTTCCCTAAAGAAAGCAGGAGCAGTACTGGATATGGAGAAAGACCAAGCAACCATGTTTCAACAGCCCATGTCTCTTGAGCTCACCAGCTCTGGACATCACTGTGTGAACATTCTAGGTAAAGATATTACTGAGAGAATGAAATACTACTTGTCACATGAAACTTGACCACAGATGAGAAATGCAAAGTGTTGCTCAAACTTCACAAGCAGTTTGGACACACTTCGATTGATAGACTTCAGAAACTGCTTGGGAGTTCAGGAAACAAAGATGAAAATTATTTTTCCATTCTAAAGCAGATGTGAGACAGATAAGATTTTGGAAAGCCCTAGCCCAAGCCTGCGTTTGTCTGCCAGGAGCATCTGAATGCAATGAAACCATAGCTGGAGATCTACATGAACTGGAGTAAGGAGTGTAGTATCTCCACATAGAAACATAGAAAATAGGTGCAGGAGTAGGCCATTCGGCCCTTCGAGCCTGCTCCGCCATTCAGTATGATCGTGGCTGATCATCCAACTCAGAACCCTGTAATAGAAACATAGAAACACATCATTGATGAGTTCATACGTTTCAGTGCTGGTAGCATTATAAATACAAAGAGACCCTTAGTGTAATAAAAAAAACTTCATCCATTCCTGGATAAGTATGCATGGCCCACCTCAGAAAGTAGTCAGTGACAATGGTGGTGAACTTCATGATGAATTCAGAGATATAGAAGAGAAATTTAATATTGAAACAAAGACAACAGTGGCATGCAGTCCTTGGAGCAATGGGCTTCTGGAGTGACACAATGAAATGCTTACTGAAATAATGCTCAAGATAAGGAAAAGTAATGGTTGTGATTGGAACACAGCCCTGGACTGGGTCCTTATGGTGAAGGATATCATGCACAATGTACATGGGTAAAGCCCATATCAGTTAGTGTTTGGCCAGAATCCAAACCTTCCCTCTGTACTGGCTGACAGACCTGCTGCTCTAGAGGGCACTACAAGGACTGAATGGGTTGGAAACATTTCAGCACTGCATGCATCAAGGAAGTCTTTCACTGAAGCAGAGTGTTCAGAGAGAATCCAAAGAGCACTGAGAGAACAGCTCCATCCTGCAGTTGAGAAGTATGAGACAGGGATAAAGTGTATTACAAACGAGCAGACTGTACAGAATGGAAAGGTCCTGGAGTTGTCATTGGTCAGGATGGAATTGTGATATTCGTGAGGCACGGAGGTGCAAATGTGAGAGTGCATCATTCCAGACTATGTAAAGCACAAACTAAAGACAATAAGAACTCCATGGAGAATGACACAAAAAATGAAAAGCACTTACCTGGCACACGGTTACATAGCACAGACAGGGATTAGGAGAGTGCAGCTATGGACCCATCAGAGGTGCTCAACAGTGGCACAGACAGTGAGAAGAGAGTGCAGTTGGGGACTCAATAGACTTTCCTAAACAAAAATTATCACAAGTGCTAAGACAATATGGAAGTTACAGTCTTAAAACAGGACAGACTGTGAGATTTGTAGACAAAGACATGGTATCTCATACAAAGCTGAAGTCTCAGGATGAACAGGCAAAGCCACTGGGAGAAACAAAAGTTTGTACAATTTGAATTCCCTGGAACCAGCCACGGTCACTGGTACTGCAGGGTCAGTCGACATGTCATGTGTAGACAGACTTCATATTGAATCGAGTATAGGTCAGGCTGGACCATCCGACAAATGTCGAGATGAAGATGCCCTAGTAACGAAAGAGGTGTCGTTTGAATCTGCAAAACAGGATGAAATCTGAAGTTGGAGAAATAATGGAGTATTTGAGGAAGCCAGAGACATTGGTCAAAAGACAGTGTGTGCAAGATGAGTATGCACTCTAAAAGAAATCCTGACAGGAATTATACCAAAAACATATCTGGTGGCTAGAAGTTTTGATGAACTGAACATAGAAGAACTCAAAAAAGACTCACCAACATATGCATCAGAGTCTCTCTGACTACTTCTCTCAGTGAGTTGTCAAAAGCATTGCCAACCCCATTGCATGGACTTAAATCCACACTCTTACAGGTTCACGAAACTTTGCCACAACAGTTATTCCTCAGCTAAAGTCAGCCTTTCAGGTTGGACGCAAGGAACCTGACAGATTCTGCTAGGTAGGGATAAACATCCTTGCTGTAGATGGAACAGTACAACTGCACCAAGAAAGCCACACTAGGAACCTTCAGAAAATCCAGATGGAATCCTCACAGGCCACACAACGAGATGCACCCCTCAGTGAAGCTGGAGCTGAGCAACTTAAGTCAAAGATAGGTCAGATTCTGTGGGCAGCAAGACAGAGCAGACATGTTTGATGCCTGTAACTTGGCATCCAAAAAATGCCACAGTATAAACTTTATATGAGGCAAACAAGACAGAGCACAGAATTCAATCTGAAAAGCTAGTCTTGAAGTTTCAACAGCCTGGAAAAGATAGCTCCCTGAGGCTTAGTGTCTTCAGTGATATATCACTTTGAAATCTTCCTGATGGAGGTACTTCAAAAATGTTTTCTTTCCAAATTTAATTTGTTCATAAAAGGCATGGGAAATTGTTGAGTTCTGTTCATTTGGATTATGTAAGCATTTAGCATCCATTTGCACGCTCCCTGTTATGCACGTGCACATGGGAGGAGGAAGGGGAACTGTTGGATGTAAAGGTAGCGGCCCTCAGCTATCGAACTGAGATGTTGAAGGTAAAGTTGTTTAAACAAAAAAAAGTCATGCCCTTATTGTTTGGGTGTTCACACCTCCAAATCTTGAGGCTATGTGTCCTACTTCTGGTCTCACCAATCAGTGGAAACAACTTTCCTGCCTCTACCCTTTCATAATTTTATATATTTCTATAAAATCCACTCCCATTCTGCTGAACTCCAGCAAGTATAGATCCAGACAAATCAATCTCTCCTCATCCTTTTCTCCAAAACCAAACTGGTGAACCTTCTCTGCACTGTTTCCCAAGCTGGTATGTATTTCCTCGAGTAAGGAGACCAGATCTGCACGGAGTACTCCAGGTGCAGCCTCACCAGTACCCTGTATAGTTACAACATCAAAATCAGTTTTATTACTGACATTATGTCATGACATTTGGTGGTTTGAGGCAGCAGTACAGAGCAGTACATAAAATATTACTATAAGATATAGTAAAAAAAGATAAAAATAATACATAGTGCAAAAGAGAGCATAATTATGAGGCAGTGTTCATGGGTTCAACGGGAGAAGAGCTAGGAAATTAGTAAATTTCATTTAAACTCTCCTCCTCCTAAAATTATGCACAGTAAGTTAGATTTACCAGCACCCAAACAGCATGTGTAATTGTCTTTCATGCACTACCATCATTTCCTCCACCTCCCCCCCATCAATAGTCATCCCCAAACAGCTATATAAACTCAGATTATGGTGGGCAAAATGCATCCTCACACATAACTGGAATTTATACCACACACACAAAATTCTGGAGGAACTCATCAGGCCAGGCAGTATCTATGGAAAGGAGTAAACAGTTGAAATTTCAGGCCGAGGTCCTGCTGAAGGGTCGCGGCCTGACACGACGACTGTTTACTCTTTTCCATAGATGCTGCCTGGTCTGCTGAGTTCCTCCAGCATTTTATGTGTGGTGCTTGGATTTTCAGCATCTGCAGATTTTCTCTTGTTTGTGATTGGAATTCATACAGTTGTCTTGGAACGATTCATGAATGGGGCTAGAGGATGTGATGATGGGGGTGCAAACACTGAAAGCCCACATTCCTGTTTGCCTTCATCATGCATGTGCCGACTCCCGAACAACCTTAATGGGTTTATGTGTGCAGCATATCATTTAAAAGTGATCTAGTGACCTTCCTGTATTTTTTCTTATGAACAACACTGCCACAGCCTTTGCTTTGGAAAACATTTCAATAGATCTGGAAGTAAAGCTCTGTGCGAGAAATGTTGCATGCACAAACAGGGCTTTAAAATTGATCACCCTCTGGAAATTAGTACAGAGGTTGCAAGGAGTGATTAGCTTGGTGCCATTGATTACAATGTTGGCAGGAGCCCAAGTTCCTGGCACTTACTTATTCACATGATTGCTGAGAGCAGCCTGCATGAGCTCTGCTCTCTACTCACTGTACGTCTCAGTAGAAGGCCCACAATCATAGAGTGCTTAGCAACACTTAAATGTAGCCTGTGTTGTTTAAAGCCAGCCTATAATTCTTAAAATGATATGTGGCATTATGAATGGTAGTGCAACCTATTCCAAAAGAGATACAAGGTTTTGTTCTCAGATGAACAATGGCTTCTATACTTGCTTTAATGGACAGAACTGCAGGCACCTTCACATACCTCCACGGCCCCTGATGACCCTGTGATTTCAGTCTCTGGGACTGATGTGAGGGCATCCTTCAGGAATCCATGGAAAGCATCTGGCACCAACTGCATACCCGGCTCAGTACCGAAGGTCTGTACCAATCAATTGGCTAGAATGTTTTCAGACATTTTCAACTTCACAGTTTGGCAGTCTGAGGTGCCCAGCTTCTTCAAGCAAGCACCAATCATCCTGGTACTCAACAAGGATTTGGTAACCTGTCTCAATGACTATCATCCAGTAGCACTTACATCCACTCTAATGAAGTACTTCAAGAGATGGGCCATGAAGCTCATCAGCTCCTGCCTGAGGAGTGATCTGGATTCATTCCACTTTGCCTACCATCACAAAAGGTCAACAGCAGTCGCCGTTTCGTTGGCTCTTCAATCAGCAATGAAACATATGAACAATGAAGGTGCATTCGCCAGGGTGCTCTTCTTTGATGACAGCTCAGCATTCAACACCATCATTCTCTTGAAACTCATCACACAGCTCCAAGATCTGGGCCTTGGTATACCCCTGTGTAACTGGATCCTCTATTTCTTCACCGGCAGACCCGAGTTATTATGGATTGGCAATAACATCTCCTTCACACTCGCCATCAGCACAGGTGCACAATGGGGCTGTGTGCATAGCCCCCCCTGCTCTACTCACTTTATAATTGTGTGGCTAAATGCAGCTACAATGCTATATTTAGGTTTGCTGATGATTCTACTGTTGTTGGCCAAACCAACAGGCTTCAATAGGTACAAAGAGAGCGAATTAGCATATAGGAGGGAGTTGAGTGGTGCCACAACAACGATGTCTCACTCAACATCAGCAAAACCCAGGAGCCGATTATTGACTACAGGAGGAGGAAGCCAGAGGTCCATGAATTAATCTTCAACAGGGAATGAAGGTGGAGAAGAACAGTAGCTTTAAATTCCTTGGCATTAACATATCAGAAGAGCTGTCCTGGGATCAATGCCTAAGTATTCTCACAAAGAAGCCACAACAGCACCTCTACTTTCTTGGAAGATTGCATAGATTCAGCACTTCATCAAAAACTTTGACAAACTTCTATTGATGCACAATGGAGAGTATCATAACTGGTTGCATCATAGCCTGGTATGGAAACACCAATGTCCCATAACAGAAAGGGCTACAGAAGGTGGTGGATACAGCTAAGTCCATTAAAGGCAAATCACTCCCCACTGAGTACATTTATGTGGAGCTCAGCTTTAAGAAAGCAGCATCTATCATCCAAGACCTTCACTATGCACTTCTTTCTCACTGCTACCATCACCAAGAGGTACAGACTCCTTAGGTCCAATACCACTAGGTTAGGAACTGCTCTTATCCTACAACCATCAGTCACCTAAACTGCCATGGATAACTTTATTCACTGCTCCTTTGAACTGATCCTACAACTTATAGAATCACCTTCAAGGACTCTTTGTAACTCATGATCTCAGTATTATTTTTATTTCCACAGTTTGTCTTCTTTCGCACGTGAGTTGTTTGTCAGTACATATCTGTTTATGTGCAATTTTTCACAAGATTCTGTTGCAGTGGTTCAAAAGCTTTTTTGGGTTACCACCCCTCGGCTACCAGATTACATTCCTCACACTCCCCCCTCCCTTTCTGACCATTACATAAAAAGTATGAAAAATTTTGATTTACAATGCACAGTGAAAGAAAATAGGAACTGCAAATTCAAAACAGTGACAAATAATTACAAAAAAAAATCAAATCTATTTAAAGCTACAAATAAAATTATTTCTTGATTTAATTTCAGTAAAATCAATTGTTGTCAACAACTTTAGAGCGTACATTAGTAGTTCAACTATTCACTATTTCATTGCTCTTTCACCTTTGAAAGGTGGGCTTTTGAGCAGTGATATTAGCTGCTTGCCATCAAGCTGAATGTCACTCAGAAAGATTCACAGATCCCCACTTTAAGTAATTTGCTTTCCGTTTCATTGGTTTGGAAGAAGTTGGGCAACTGCTCTGAAACCACGCTCCACTAGGAATGATGTTCTAAAGGCAATAAAGAACATCTAAACATTTTTCCACAATGCAGGATAGCATTCAGCAATTTATTTCAGCCACGAAAAGTCTTGATATGATTTTTTGAACCTTGGCTTCAGTTTAAATTCATTCTGTAGAGAGATCAGTTTTTCTCCATCCTTCCTGTTATTTCCTCATTACAAGTGTTCAGGAAAAGATTTATTACCCAATCTAGAATTTAGATCGAGAGTAGATCCTGAAATCACTCCAACACGTCTTCATGCAGCTCTCCCAGTTGGGCGCAGTATACTTGAAGACAGCACCCGTGACCCTGGTTCAATTCCCGCCACAGCCTGCAAGGAGTTTGTGCGTTCTTCCCATGGCTGCATGGGTTTCCGCGAGGTGCTCTGGTTTCTTCCCACATTCCAAAGACATACCGGTTGGTAGGGTAATTGATCATTGTAAATGGTCCCATGAATAGGCTAGGATTAAATTAGGGATTACTGAGTAGTGCCCACCAGCAGGATCGTTTAGGTGCTGTATCTCAATAAATAATTCCTTCTGTCTCTTCCAACTCAGAGAGGCTTGGAAATTGGAAAAGGTCGTGGCGGGGTTCTTTGGGGTTCTAATGTTTTAAATGTCATTCATTCTTTGGGGCACTCCTCTATTTTCATGGATGTTTGCAAAGAAAAAGAATTTCAGGATGTATATTGTATACATTTCTCTGACATTAAGTGTACCTATTGAACCTATGGGCAGCCAGTCTTGCCCTTAACTTGGACAGAAGTGTGGAGATGACAAAATTGACATTGATAGCATTCACATCATTTTCTTGCAAATTAATTTACTATTGATTTAATTAAACTCTGCAAATTATTCTGACAAATAGGCAATATCGTGCCTAATATTCTGGAGTTGATTACTGAATAAAGCATTCAAGTCTTCAAAGAACTTTATCTCAGCTTCAAAAAGCACATGAAAATGTCTCAGACAGTTTCATTTTGAGAGCCACCTGAGTTCTGTGTTCAATGGCAAGTGTTCAAGCTATTCATCATTCTCAATGCAAAGCTCTTGAAGTAGTCCAGAAATGAGAGCATGGGGCTTGATTTTATTTACTGCTGTAATAAGAGTATTTAAAGTTTTGTGCAGCCAGTCTCTTAGGTTTATGTGTAACAAAATGGTGCCTGTGAATTACACAGTGAATGGTAAATATGTTTTGTTAGGAATAGCTTTTTTTAAGAAAGTTATAACCCCACAGTGGTATCCTGTCAATGATGGTGCCCCATCTGTTGCACAAGACAGAATGTTTATGAGTGGAATATTCTTCTCTTTGAATAATTTCTCAACAACCTGAAATACTGAGTCCCTCTTTGTAAGGGTTGAACCATGCTTTCATCTTTTATGAAGTGAATATAACTAAGCATCAAGGATTCATAACCTGTCAAATTTGACTCATCCAACTGCAGTGCAAGTTCTGTCGTCCCAAGTATGTTGCACAATATGTCTTCCACATGCTTAGACATTTAATCTATTTGTCTTTGAACAGTTGTCCCTGAGCAGAATTGTTTTTAGTAATTTGTTAGGTGATATGCATTATTGTACTCAGAACCTCCCTTACTGCTGGCAGAATCAGTTCTCCAATTGTATGGGCTTTCCAGATTTTATAATGAGCCGTGTTGGATCACTGTTTTGTTGTGAAATGCTGGCAAGCATGTTTTGAAGTGTTTTCCGCTCAAGCGCTGCAATCAATAAAGGGAAAAGTTATGACATCATGATAGCTCAGGCAAAACCTGACTCTCTGCCTGAAGGTGCACATTGTGATATCTCGGTTGGGCCATGGGCTAGAAAAATGTGGACAAGGCCATTGAAAAGGGCAGATTTTTAACTTTACCCATTGGTTGCCATACCCATATGCCCTCATTCACAGGAAATGTGTCACTGCGTGATTAGAGTATGGGAATTATACTAGCATTTGTAGAGATAGAGATAGAGTTCAATCCAGATAAGTGTCAAGTGGTTCATTTTGGTAGGTCAAATCTGAAGGCAGAATTTAGTATTAAAAGTAAGAATCTTGGCAGTGTGGAGAATCAGAGAGATCTTGGGGTCCGTGTCTGTAGGGCACTGAAAGCTGCTGCACAAGTTGACACTGTTGTCAAGAAGGTGTACGGTGCATTGGCATTCATCCACCAGAGGAGCCGTGAGGTAATGTTACAGCTATATAAGACCTTAGTTAGATCCCACTTCACGTGCTGTGTTCACTTCTGGTGACCTCGCTACAGGAAGGATGTGGATACTATAGAGAAAGTGCAGAGGAGATTTACAAGGATGTTGCCTGGATTCAAGAGTGTGTCTTATGAGAATAGTTTGAGTGAGCTTGGTCTTTTCTCCTTGGAGTGACAGAAGATGAGAGGTGAACCGATAGAAGGGTATAAGACGATGAGAGGCATTGATCATATGGATAGCCAGAGGCTTTTTCTCAGGGCTGAAATGACTAACATGAGGGGGCATAGTTTTAAGGTGCTTGTAAGTAGGTACAGAGGGGATGTCAGGGGTAAGTGTCATTCAGAGAGTGGTAGGTGTGTGGAATGCACTGCTGGCAATGGTAGTGGAGGCAGACACAACAGGGTCTTTTAAGAGACTCTTAGCTAGGTACATGGAGCTTAGAAAAATAGAGGGCTCTGCAGTAGGGAAATTCTAGGTTGTTTCTAGAGTGGGTTATATGGCTGGCATAATATTGTGGGCCAAAGGCCCTGTTTGTGCTGTAGATTTCTATGTTCTAACACTGTACTACAGTAGTGAATGGCAATAATGTGCGGGCCAGCACCGGGAACTACACAATTTCTTCAGTCCAGATTTCTCATTTTATGCCAAATACAGAAGTATCACATTGTTTTTCAACAAACATAACATGCTTTGAGCAAAGTCTAAGAGAATGGTGGGTTTGCAACAGATGAAGTGATTATGTGATCATTGTAATCAATTATAAGGCACTCAGGATCCAATGCTCATAATAGGTAATTCATTTCTTAAATAAGCCTGTAATCCCTCAGCTGCCCCCTTGCTACCGGGTGCACCACCCACCACCACCCTCTTTAGCTTTGTAGCCCCCTTAGCAACTCCCTATGCTCTCAGGTGGTCAATATTACCCTCCTTCAGAACCACTGTTCTATTTTTTTTTGTTTTTTCCCCCTGTAAATGCCTGCAAGAAAATGAGTCTATAGAAGGCATAGCTGGTAAGTTCATAAATCTTACAATTTCCCCTTCTTCCAACAAACCCTCTGATTCACACGCTCCACCTGATGTGAACAAGAAACTCTTTCCTTCCTCACCTACAAATACAGCCCCTTCCTTGTACCTTCTTTTCTGACTGTCAAGACTGACAAGCCATTGGCAAAGAAGCGGAAGGGAGTAGAGATGAAGACTTAAGTGAACATTCCCAGCTGTAAGTTGAAAGTATCTGTCATGGTAGAGCCAATATGTGTGTGCTGAAGGAAAAGCTAAACCAGTGCCGAATGGGTGCTTCCTCGCTTCATCTGACAGCGAATGCCACCAGTGGAGAAATTAGTCTTCAGGAAATTTAGTTCATAGAAACATAGAAAATAGGTGCAGGAGTGGGCCATTTGGCCCTTCAAGCCTGCACCGCCATGGCTGATCATCCAACTCAGAACCCTGTACCAGCCTTCCCTCCATACCCCCTGATCCCTTTAGCCACAAAGGCCATATCCATATCTAACTCCCTCTTAAATATAGCCAATGAACTGGCCTCAACTGTTTCCCATGGCAGAGAATTCCACAGATTCACCACTCTCTGTGTGAAGAAGTTTTTCCTAATCTCGGTCCTAATGAAGAAGTTTTTCCTAATCTCGGTCCTAAATCACTCTGTGTGGTATCAAGGATTGGCACTGGATTTGGCAAAGGTGATGAGATAAGAAAAATTCCCAGCTATAGTACTGAGGGACTATACCTTAGAATCTGGTGTCCCTTTAGCTATTGCAATGCAGGTTTCTACCCAGAACTGTGGAAATCCTCCAGGTTATGTCATGTTCACAGAAAGCAGAATTTGTTCTGGCCTGACACTCTCCAAAT
Organism: Mobula birostris; assembly: GCF_030028105.1. Taxonomy (NCBI): domain Eukaryota; kingdom Metazoa; phylum Chordata; class Chondrichthyes; order Myliobatiformes; family Myliobatidae; genus Mobula; species Mobula birostris. The sequence goes on from NC_092375.1 coordinate 158,286,120, forward strand.
TGTCTACTCTCCAGCATGAGAAAGGTGATGGAAGCTGTCATTGACAATGCTATCAAACAGCACTTACTCACCACAAGCCTGTCATCAAAGCTTAGTTCAGGTTTCGTCAGGATCCTTCAGCTCCAGAACTCATCACAGCCACATGAAGTAGAGCTGATTTTCAGAGGCATGGTGTGAGTGTCAATATAGTATTTGAATTTCCTCAAGGGCAGACAAAGATGGGCAATAAATGCTTGCAATGTCATTGACCGTCTAGGCCCACATACGAATAAAGAACAATTGCAAGTAATTTATTACTGGAATATACACATGCGACAGATTAAAAGGGTCAGAAGATGCAGAATCCTTGTGAGCTGAGTTAAAAAACTGCAGGGGTAACAAGACCCTGATGGGACTTACATACAGGCCTCCGAACAGTAGTCAGGATGTGGGATACAAATTACAACGGAAGATAGAAAAGGCATGTAAAAAGAGCAGTGTTATGACAGTCATGGGGGATTTCAATATGCAGGTAGATTGGGAAAATCAAATTGGTGCTGGATCTCAAGAGAGTGTATTTGTAGGGAGCCAATAAGATGGCTTTTTAAAAGCAGCTTGGAGTTGAGCCTACTAGGGGGATGGCAATTTTGGATTGGTTATTGTGTAATGAACCAGATTTGATTAGGGTGTTAAAAGCAAATGACCCTTAAGAGGTAGTGATTATAATATCTTTGATAGAAATCTTTGAGAGGGGGAAGCTAAAGTCAGATGTATCAGTATTACAGTGAAGTAAAGGAAATTACAGAAGCATGAGAAAGGAGCTGGCCAAAGTTGATTGGAAGGGGCACTAGCAGGAATGACAGCAGAATAATGGAGGCTGGGGTTTCTGGGAGCAATTTGGAAGGTGCAGGATAGACACATCCCAAAGGTGAAAAAGTATTCTAAAAGGAGGATGAGGTAACTTTGGCTGACAAGAGAAATCAAAGAGTGCACAAAATACAAAAGGGAAGGTGTTCAGACCTTTATTTTGAAATATAGCCCTGCCAACTTTGATTCTGATGGTGCTGTTGCTTTTAAATTTAAAATTCAGTTGGATCATGTGAGGAGGGTAGCCATTTTGTTTTGGTGGAATTTTTCAATCAAACTGAAGCACATCTGCACAATCAACATACACAAAATGCAGGAGGAACTCAGCAGGCCAAGCAGCATCTATGGAAAAAGGTAGAGTCGACATTTCGGGCAGAGAATATTCGGCATTTACACAATGCTGTGTTGTCTCTCTTTCGTTTGTGCCATCGAAATCATTGTCTGCAAGTGTTAGTTTAGTTCATAAAGGAGAACGCTATTTGTGCAATATTTTGTGTTGATTCCACCATTTCTTCGTCACCAATTACTTTCTCTCCATACATATGTATGGAGAGAAAGTAATTGGTGACGAAGAAATGGTGGAAGAACTTAATTAGTATTTTGTGCCAGTCTTCACTGTGGAAGACCAGTTTGCTAGAAATTCAAGAGTGTCAAGGGACAGAAATGAGCGTAGTTCCTAATATGAAGAAGGAAGTGCTTGGGAAACAGAAAGGTCTGAAGTTAGTTTTTTTTTGCGTGTCGCACCAGACAGTCAGCCATTCTTGTCTGGCACGTGGTGTCAGGATTTGTTTCCTTTCGGATTAACCTGGTCACGATATGAACGTTCCTGACTCGACCTTTTTTTTTTACGAGGCCGAGTGGCTAGCTCGACGCTCAATCCAGCACGGACGGAAAGTGTGTTCAGGGGGTGGCCCGACTTGGATTCGAACTCGGGAGCCTTTTCTCTGGAGTCCAACGCTGATGCCATTGCGCCACCAGCCGGCCTGACGGTAGATAAGTCACCATGAACAGATGCACTACACCCTAGCATTCTGCAAGAGGTAGCTGAAGAAATTGTGGAGGCATGAGTAATGATCTGTCAAGAATCACTAGATTCCAGAACGGCTCTGGAGTTCTGAAAAATTGCAAATGTCATCCAACTCTCTAAGAGAGGGAGGTCAGAAAACAAAGGAAATTATAAGCCAGGTAGTTTGACTTCAGTCTTTGGGAAGATGTTGGAGGTGTCGGGTACTTGAAGGCACATGATAAAATAGGCCAAAGTCAGCATTGTTTCCTTAAGGAGAAATCTTGCTTTGACGGATCTGTTAGAATTCTTTGAGGAAATAAAAAGCAAGACAGACAAAGGAGAATCAGTGAATGTTGTTTACTTGGATTTTCAGAAGGCCTGAGATAAGGTGCCACACATGATGGAGCTAAACAAGATAAGAGCCCATGATATTACAAGAAAGATCCTAGCATGGATAGAAGATTAGCTGACTGATGGAAGGCAAGAGTGAGAATAAAGGAGGTCTTATTTAGTTGGCTTCTGGTGACTAGTTATTGTGCACAGGGATTTGTGTTAGAACTACTTCTTTTCACCTTGGATGTTAATGATTTGGATGACAAGATTGATGGCTTTGTGGCCAAGTTTATGGATGATATAAAGATACGTAGAGGAGCTGGTAGTTTTGAGGAAGTAGGGAGTCTGCTGAAGGACTTAGACTGACTGGGAGAATGGGTAGAGAAGTGACAGATGGAATATGGTGTAGCAAAGTGTATGTTTATGCACTTTGGTAGAAGGAATAAAGGCATGGTGTAGTCTAATAATGCAAAGAAATTTCAAAAATCAGAGATGCAAAGGGACTTGGGAGTCCATGCGCAGAATTTCCTGAAGGTTAACTTGTAGGCTGAGTTTGTGGTAAGGTAGGCAAATGCAATGTTAATAGTCTTTTCAAGAGGACAAGAATATTGAATTGACTTTATTACTTACATCCTTCATATACATGGAGTAAAAATCTTTACAGTACATCCCTGTCTAAATGTTTAATGTGCAATTTATAACAATTTATAATAAATAGTATATACAACAGGATAGTCAATATGACATAGAAATACAGTTGTGTCAGCATGAGTTAATCAGTCTGATGGCCTGGTGGATGAAGCTGTCCCGGACCCTGTTGGTCCTGGCTTTTATGCTGCAGTATCATTTCCTGGCTGGTAGCAGCTGGAACAGTTTGTGGTTGGGGTGACTCGGGTCCCTAATGATCCTTCGGGCCCTTTTTACACACCTGCCTTTGTAAATGCCTTGAATAGTGCGAAGTTCACATCTACAGATGTGCTAGGATCAGCTCCTTTGTTTTTGCGACATTAAGGGAGAGCTTAGTACACAATATAAAAGTGAGGGTATAATGCTGAGGCCTTATAAGGTATTGGTCAGGTTGCACTTGGAACATTGTGTGTAATTTTGGGCCCTTATACAACAAAAGATGTGCTAGCATTGGAGAGGTTCCAGACGAGGTTTACGGGAATGAAAGATTAAAGTATGAGGAGTGTTTGATAGCTCTGGGACTGTACTCACTAGAGTTCAAAAGAATGAGAAGGGATCTCATTGAATAGTGAATATTGAAAGGCCTAGATAGAGAGAATATGGATGAGATGTTTTCTATAGTGGGTGAGTCTAGGACCAAAGGGCACAGCCTTGGAATACAGGGTGTAAAGAAATTCCTTCTCTTCTGTATTCTATATAAAGCAGAGATAAGGAGGAATTTCTTCAGTCAGATCATGGTGAATCTGTGGAATCCATTGCCACAAATGGCTGTGGAGGCCAAGTAACTGGGTGTATTCAAAAAGGAGGTTGACAAGTTCGTGATTAGTCAGGGCATCATAGATTTTGAAGAAAAGGCAGGAGAATGGGTTTGAGAGGTATAATAAATCATCCCCAAGATGGAATTGTGGACAGACCCGATAGCCTAATTCTGCTCCTATATGACTTATGGACAACTGATATAAATAGCTTTTGAACAGGCTATGGTTGAGTAGCCTCAGAAAGTTCACTCACATCGTTCTGCTGCAGAATGTTATATATGCACCACAAAGCGGTTGATATATTATCACGTCCAACAAACTCTATGCAGATTGTCAGGGATGATAGGGAAGGAAAGCACCAAGCTGATACAGCTGGGTGCAGACACTTTCAGCCATGTTGCACAGCTTCATTACACATTTAACATGGCTGAAGCAAGGAGAAGCCAGTGGTAGCAAAGAATCCTCAGACTACAGTCATTACAGCTCTGTTGACTGGTGCTCAGAGAGGTTTGTAGACCATCACAGACCTGCTCTACCACAGCACCATGTCAGTGGCTCCATGGGGCGTGAACTTGGTGCCTCTGTTTGATGGCAGTGCTCATGCTCCTGTCACTGGTTCTTCACATGAAAACCTGTAGCTACCTGTCAGGTACCTGGGCTGCTTCACGGGCATTGAGCACCTTTTCAGAACTTTTCGATGCCCGGTACAGACAATTTGCAATGAAATTCAATTCAAGTTTATTGTCATGCAGCCATGCACATGTATACAGCTAAATGAAACATTGTTCCTCCAGGGTCAAGGTACAAAACAGAGTACATACAGTCATACACAGCACATATAGTTACAATCCAGCACATACAGTCCTAAAATAATATTAGCACAAGTTCCTGAGTGGCATGGCATGAAGGCTGGTGGTGCATGGGATGTTGTCCTGGAACCACGTTCCTGCAAGGACAACCATGCAGCAATTCCTCCTCTTGTGCTGCGTCGATGGCAGATGAAAGCAATCTAGATGTCTTCCAGGGAATGAACACTAGAGAGTAGCACCAACAGGAGAGCTGGCCTGCAGAGGCCAGCCCCCAACCCAGCATTGATTCCTGCATGCTGCCATGCCTCTGTTCTTTCCCAGGCTGCCTCTAGTGCCACTCCCCTGGCTAGCTGCAGTAGGCAACACCGTGGCATGAGGGCCTAGTCTGCACAGCCTGAGGCCATGCAGCAGCTCTGCACAGGAAAATAAAAACAGGAAATTGACTTTCTTGTCAGATTTCTATTGCAACTGCTTTATTTTTATGAAAACCTGTGTTGGATCGTGATACTTTTTGTGATCCACAGGCTCTTTAGAAATCAGGAATGAGACAAAAAATGTATTGCTTGAGAGAAGCTGGGAGAATGATGAAAAAACAAAGGAAAAATCAATCATGGTCATCTCATTCTCAGACTAGATATAAAAATTTCAGTGAAAACAATTAACTAATAAAATAGCAGGATTCAAGAGGCATGACACTTAATAGAGAAAACAAAGAAGCTCCTGGAAAAATACAAAGGCAACTTTACTGAAATTCCTGGAAGTTTCACTAAACAATTGCATGAATATAAGTAATCATGGAAGCAAGCAAGCAAGGAAAAGTTAAATAATAATTCTACACCCAATCCAACACTAGTACACATGCATCTTTCCACTTGAACCTATTATTTTAATCATTATATTGTTTTCAAATGAGTATTATTTTGCCTTATTATAAGATCTCATTCTTTAGGTATGTCATTTAATTTTTGAATAGGTACAAAACTTCTTTAACTCTTGACTCATCATATATAACATGCTTGTTCTCTGTTATGTACAGTATTTCATGAGCTACCATAGTAGAACTTTGTGAGATGGAAAACTAATGAAGGCAGTAGGAAAAAATAGTATTACAAAATAATTACTTGGAAGTGATCTATTTAACAAAATGAGGGAAACATAAAGAAAATATAGAGTAAATGGATGTAATTTCTTTCCCTCGTAGTACAGTGTATCATCTTTGTAATGTGAAGTTCTGAGCTCACTGGGAAAATAATGCAATTCTGAGCACAAAGATACAGGCACACGGGAGGAGGAGGTGGGGGAAGAACCAGGCACAAAGCAAATGTGTCATCAAGGAGAGAAAAGGAAATAAGACGAACTAGATCAAAAGACAAGACTGATAGACTGGAGGTAAAAGAAACTTAAAGATCTGAACGAGGATAAAAGACAAGTGAGAGAAATGCCAAGAATAGAAATGAATCAAAATGTGAGGAAAAAGCTGCAGAAAATGTGCGGAGAAAATGACAGATAAAAACATACAAGATAGGTGAGCAAAAAGCCTGGAGAGTAATGGTATAAGCGAACAATATATAAAAAAAGGATCTGGTCAGATAAAGATACGACGTAACACATGGATACAGAAGCCAAAACATTGAAAAACATCCTGAAGAAGTGGGAGAAAAACAACATAGCATGGGTTAAAAAAGTCAGCAGTCCTTGAAGGACGAATAATAGTAGGAAAAGGCACGCAATGGAAACTGGTGAGATCCCAGTGGCTGGAGTTAAATACGGGATTACATATAAATTGGGACAAAAGAAATAAATGCAGTAATCATCAATTTTGGGTCCTAACTTTAGCAAAAAAGGGTGTCATTGCATTAGTTTACCCGTGCTCCCTTCAACCATTATTCTCTACTGGGAGCTTGCATTTAAGCACATTTGAAGAAAGATCAATTAATGAACGTCAGTGAATGGAGAATTGGATTGATGCTTAATGGCAACTGAACAAGCAATTTATAAACAACCAGACCAGAATGAGCTCTTTAAATTCTCTCCTCTCATCCTCTTGCTTTTCAGCTTCACACTGTATCCCAGGTTCCCAGGACAAAGCATTCAATGATGCCAAGGTTGTGCAGCAAAGTGCATTCAAACCCAGCCACCCTCTGCCAAGTAGTATGGTTCTTGCTTGGACTGGTCAAAGCTGCAGAACTGTTGCTCTGTCATGTGTCTCACGCCTGAATGGCCTTCAATTCAGACATGGTGTTTGCTGCTTACGTGTTTGCTGCTTACGTATTTAGAGTCTGTGTTACTTTTTCAACTAATTACCATTTGGTTTGTTGCCATATTGCTTTGAGTCCGTGGGGAACAATATTCAGGGATTTCTGCAAATCTGAATGCATACCCCACAGTTACCACTGACTTCATCAAAACCTGTGTGGATGAATGTGTGCCTTTGAGAATGTATCGGACCATACCCAAACCAAAAGCATGGATGAACCATAGTCTGCTGAGGGCAAGATTTGTATCGTGCAAGATCAATGATCCAGAACTGTGCAAGAAGTCCAGGTATGACCTACAGTTGGCTCTTTTAAGTGCAGAAAACAATTCTATTTGAGGTTAGAGATGGAATTGGGTGCACGCTAGTTCTGGCAGTGTTTGCAGGGCATTACCTCTCTTCCTTGCTGACAGTCAAAACTGGTGCACCTCAAGTGTGCTTAGACCACTGCTCTACTCTCCCTACGACCACGACTGTGTGACTAGACACTGATCAAACACCATCTATAAATTTGCTGATGCCAGCTATTGTTGGCAGAATTTCAGATGGTGACAAGGAGGATTACAAGAACGAGATAGATCAGCTGGTTGAGTGGTGTCACAATAACAACTTTACACACAATGTCAGTAAGACCAAGGAATTGATTGTGGACTTTTGTCACCATTGACACTCACAAATTTCTACAGATGTACCATGGAGAGCATTCTAACTGGTTACATCACAGTCTGGTATGGAAGGGCCACTGCACAGGGTCGAGAAAAACTGCAGAACGTTGTAAACTCAGCCAGCTCCATATTAGGCACTACCCTGCCTCCCCCAGCATCAAGGACATCTTCAAAAGGTGATGTCTTAAAAAGGATGCATCCATCATTAAGGACCCCCATCATCCAGGACATGCCTTCTTCTCATTGCTACCATCAAGGAGGAGGTACAGGAGCCTGAAGACACACATTCAACGTTTCAGGAACAGCTTCTTCCCCTCCACCATCAGATTTCCAAATGGACAGTTAACCCATGAACACTACCTCACTATTTTACCTCTCTTATTGCACTATAGTGCCTATAAAAAGTATTGAGCCCCCTTGGAAGATTTCATGTTACATTGTTTTACTACATTGAATCACTGGATTTAATTTAGCTTTTTTTGACACTGATCAAGAGCCTTGCACGTCTGGCACTACATTCTTCTTTACAAAACTGCTCTGTCAGATTGAGTGGACATCCTTTTTCAAATCTAAGCACAAATTCTCAATTGGATTAAGGTCTGGGCTCTGACTTGGCCACTCCAGGACATTTACTCTGTTGTTTTCAAGTCATTCCTGTGTAGCTTTGGCTTTATGCTTGGGGTCATTGTCTTGCTGTAAAACAAATCTTCTCCCAAGTCACAGTAGTCTTGCCTACTGCATCGGGGTTTCCTCCAGGATTTCTCTGTATTTTGCTGCATTCATTTTACACTCTTCCTTCACAAGCCTTCCAGGCTTACAAGCCTTACATCCTCACTGTATGATGCAGCCACCACCAGGGCTCGCGGTAGGGATGCTGTGTTTGTCGCCTCTTTACAGGAAAGATGCTGAGGCTTTGGAGAGGGTGCAGAAGAGGTTTACCAGGATGCTGGTGAAGCACCCAGCCAACAGTTGTTGTCTGTGCAGTCTCTCCCATCTCAGCCACCGAAGCTTGTAAATCCTCCAGAGTTGTCATAGGTCTCTTAGTGGCTTCCCTCAGTCATCCCCTTCTTGCACGGTCACTCAGTTTTTGGGGACAGCCTGCTCCAGGCAGATTTACAGCTGTGCCATTTTCTTTCCACTTCTTGATGATTGACTTAACTGTACTCCAAAGGATATTCAGTGACTTGGAAATTTTCTTGTATCCATCTCCTAACTTGTGCTTTTCAATAACCTTTTAGCAGAGTTGCTTGGAATGTTTTAGTCTTCATGGTATAGTTTTTGTCAGGACACTGACTCATCAGTAGTTGAACCTTCCAGATGCAGGTATAATTTTCAGTTGAAACACCTTGACTGCACACAGGTCTCCAAAAACAAATGTCCATTTAACTAATTATTTGACTTCTAAAACTAATTAGCTGCATCAGTAATGATTTGTTATGTCATATTAAAGGGGGGTTAATACTCACACAATCAATTATTTTCTGTTTTATATGTGTAATTAATTTAGATCACTTTGTAGAGATCTGCTTTCACTTTGATACGAAAGGATCTTTTTCTTTTGATCAGTGACAAAAAAGTCCGTGACCGCTGGACTAAGTGTGTAAATGCAGGAGGGACTATGCTGAAAAATAAATGTGCTAGGTTTTCTAAAATTGACTCCTTCTACCTTAGGCCACAAACTTATCAATCACCCTTCGTATATGTATTGCAATGAACTGCTGCTCAAACAACAAATTTCAAAACATATGCCAGTGATATTAAACCTGATTCTGATTCATTGGAATGCCAGCTTTTGCAGAATAAAACTTTTGCATATACCTCTGGGTATTATTATTAATTTTCAAGATCACCAGTCAAGGTCACTCAGCAACTAAATACTTACGGAAAGAAATATTTTTATATATACTACAGTGTTTGCTGGTGATATCCACATTACCATAAAAATTGAGTCACTCTTCACCTGCTGCCTGGGATGCCTATAGTTCTTGGGGCTTTGCCAAAGGAGAATGACAAAGTTTGTTCTGACCAATTAGAGCTCATTAACTTCCCATTTGCAACCACTAATATCAGATAGTGAATGGCTATGAATAACTCCAGTTTCATCCAGGAATGAACTAACACATTGAGGTTTATGAACATGGCAGTCTCTGGCAAGTTAGTACAAACAAAACCTTGCTGGTCGAGCAGCACCTGTGGGGTGGGGGGGGGGGTGGTGTTTGCAGAAGGAAGAATCGTCCATGTTTTGTGTTTGAGATATTTGCATAGCAACCTAACCCACACCATCCAATTCCTCCCCCTCCACATATGCTCCTTGAGCTGCTGATTTCCATCCGTAGTTTGTTTTTTTTTGCTCCAGATTCCAGTATCTAGCAATCTCTTGTATACTCACTGACAATATGTTTGCTCTGATGTGAACAAGTTACCAAAGTCCAGAAGTTCAACATACTGTTTCTGAAGATAATTTAGAGAAGATTATTGCTATTTGAACAACCAGGAGCTATATGAATAAATGCTGAGTGATCTCCTCTGGCTTTTTTGACTTCAGTTCCTATTGCATCAAATTGCTTTTGCTCGTTATTTCAGTCATGCTGAGCTCCAAAGTGAGTGCCAGTGAATGAGCAGTTGACTGAGATCACTTGTGATTGCAAGAACATTGAATTTGAGAAAGTACCATTTCATCAAGGCTAAACCCCACTTGCCTGCCTTCTCCCAGTAAACCTTTGACATCTTTCTAATTAAGAACCTATCAACCTCCGTTTTAAATAAATCCAATAACTTGCCCTCCACAGTCATCTGTGGCAATGAATTCCACAGATTCACCAGCTTCTGGCTAAATAAATTCTTCCTCATCTCTGTTTTAAAGGGACATCCTTGTATTCTGATGCTGTGCCTTCTAGTCCTAGACTCTCACATTGTAGAACATATCCTCTCTACATCCACTCTGCCTGGATTTCAAACAATGCACATGCAATTGAACAAGTGACGAATACAGTACAAATCAGATGTTCCACCAAAAGGAAATAAAAAGGGTGCAACACTAACAGAGCATAAAAGAAGAAAAATTAGAGTGGGACTTCAAAAGGGGCAAATACACAATCCCCGATCCTGGAATAATGAGAAAAGACATACAACTGACAGCAATGTTTCTGAAATAATCTCAGATATCCTTGACTGTGGAGATTATGCTAACAAATTGTCAGATGGGCATTGTAACATTTCAGTTCAAGGTACGATGAAAGAATAAATAACATAACAATGTACCACAGTGGCAGGCGAGCCTCCAGAGACCAGATAGTTGAATAAAATGAATACTGATGGAGGCAAAAATGACATTTAAAAGAAAATCTGTCAAATGCAGGTGCAGGCAAAATCAGCAAACTGGAATTTATCACCATTTTATAAATATGTTTATCGAATGCTACTTCAATCACTGAAAGATCAAGCAAGGAGGGTAGATTCCCTTCCCTGAAGGATGTGAGTGAACTGAATATGTTTTTAATGATAATTCAGTAATTTTAGAGTCTGTATTGCCAGGGCTAGCTTTACCTGGTTTCTTGAATTTTAATTTCTTAGCTGGCTAGTTGAGATTCAAACTCATGTGCTCAGATCAAATGCCCAGGCCTCAGGATTCTAATCCACCATTGTACTTGGTGCCCAGAATAATCCAGCATGGGTTTGTAAAACAGGTCACATTTAGTCAATGTGATGGAGCTCTGGAAAGAAAAAAGTCAAATTGCCAAGGGAAAAGATTGTGCATATCATGCACATGAATTTTTAAAAAGTCTTTGATCAAGCTGAGCTTCAGAGACATGTTAATAAAATCTAGTTGTACACGACAAAATAACAAATAGCAGGCTTTTGAACTCTCGCCAGTCTGCAGCTGCTGCTCTTACTCAAGAGGGGCGACCAGCAGACCAACAGCATTCCAATGAAGGCTCATTAGCTATAATTTGATGCAGAGTTAAAGCGGACCTCCAGGGTTCTATTTTGGGACCAACACTGCTCTTAATATATCTAAAGCCAGATATATAGGATCTGGTAGTGAATATACTTACCAATATATACAAAAGAGACAAAGTGGTTAATTGAGTACATCTTATTCAACCATGTTGCAGTTATACAAGTATTTCCTAATTATACTAAAAACATAAACACTGGACTTTAAAAACTAATTTGCTCCAACAATAAAAAAGCTTAAATTATTCTTTTGATTTTGCAGAGAAATGCATTAACCATGTAAAAAGCAACACACACACACACACACACACACACACACACACACACACAATGCTGGAGGAATTCAGCAGGCCAGGCGGCATCTATGGAAAAGTCGATGTTTCAGCTGAAAGGGTCTCAGCCCGAAATGTCGCCTGTACTCTTCCATAGATGCTGCCTGGCCTGCTGAGTTCCTCCAGCATTTTGTGTGTGTTGCTTGGATTTCCAGCATGTGCAGATTTTCTTTTGTAAACCATGTAAAAGGCGTTTGTCAAGGCCCGGTCCATGAAAACCACATTCCGGTTCACTGTCCAGTCCATCGATTCCTTATTCTGGGTTTTCCTATTTTCCCTTGTTCCACTGGGTGCCTTAATTGAGCTACCTGATTCTTGTTTTGGGCTGGCACATAAATACTTCTCAAACCAAGGATTCCCTGCTGGACTGTTCCCTTCCCCTTCCTTCTGAAGCCTTGCCTGCCTCCCTGTCAAGTTCAACTGCTGGAGTGAGATTAGAGCCTTGCCATGCCAAGATAAGGAACTATCTCTTTGAGCCCCTGTGTTCAGTGTCTGTGTCAAAGAAGAGTCCTGGCCCTAAGTCCTGTTCCCGAGGAGGGGTCCTGGCTCTGTGTTCTGTGTTCCTGTTTTCCAAGTTCCAGGTGTTGTGTGCCAGTCCTGTCCAAGTCAAGGCTTTGTGTTCTTGTCCTGTCCAAATCCTTCATCCAGTTCAGGAGTCCCTTGGCAGTTTACCTCGGCAGTCATCCCGGCCCTGGGCTCCAAGGAGGAGTCCCAGTTCCGTACCCAACAGCTTAACCAAGCCGAGTCCAAGAGCTGAGCCAAACCTAGTCCAAGAGCCACATCCTGCCCTGGAGTACCTCCAAGGCTCTGAGAGTCCAGTCCACGTCCAAAGCTCTGTGTTCCTGTGTTTCAAGACCAAGTCCAGGTGCCGTGTTCCAGTCCTGTCCAAATCTGAGCTTCGTGTCCTCATCTAGTTCCGGTGCCTCGCCCAGCCTGGGAGTTCCTCATCCTGTGCTGGGGTACCTCATCCTGTCCTGTAGCCACACCCTGTCCTTGCCAAGATCCTAGTCCCAAGTACCAACCCAAGACCCAGGTTCCGGGTCCTTGTCCAGGCTCTGGTTCTGGAGTTCCGTGTTCCTAGTCCAGGCTCCTCGTTCCTAGTTCCCTGCCTGGGTCCCGTGTTTCTAGTTCAAGTTCTAGCCCAGACACTGAATCCTAGTCTCGTCCAGGGCCTGTGTCAATGTCCAGTGTTGTTTCTTCCTTACTCACCTTGCTATCTCGATAAACCCAGTCCTGTTCCTAGTACTTCAGTGTCTTGCATTTGGGTCCGCTCCCAATGCCCCCTTATGATAGCTTTACAGGGCATTTATACAGAATATTTTAACAGGGGCAGCATGGTGGCCTTCTGGGGTGGCAGAGTTAGTGCAACACTTTACTGCACCGGTTGCAAGGTTGGGATGTTCAATTCTTGCCACTGCCTCTACAGAGTTTGTACACTCTCCCAGTGATGGTGTGTGTTTCTCTGGGAGTTCCAATTTCTTCCCAAATTCCAAAGGGTTAGTGAGCTGTGGGCACGCTAAATTGATACCAGAAGTGTGGCAACACTTACAAGTTGCTCAGCAAAATCCTCGCTGTTTGATTTGACGCAGACAATGCAGTTTCCAGTATGTTTCCACGTACATGTGACAAATAAAGCTAACATTTATCTTATTAGCCATATATTATTTTGGCAGATCTAAAACAGAGCTGCCACATTTAAGAAGCAGTCACTTCCTTCCCTTTACCAATCAGATTGAAGTGAGAAGAGGTCACACGCGGAATTTGTACCTGTGAATGGTTGTACGAAGTGCTGGATCTCAGGGATCAGAATTACTGCATGGTATTCTGGTGGAATTTTATCTGGAGGCCCTTGGGATGTGATTAAAAAACTTTGAGAGTTGATCTGCCAGTCTTTTAGCATCAGATCTTTGAGGTCCCAACCACTTAAAACGTTCCAAAATCTACAAAAAATGTGCCTACTTGAAGTATAGTTCATGGGTCTTTGCTGGGACATTCAAAGCACATAATTTTCAAGACAGTGTGCTTCAGTAAACTGACTTTGCAGGAGAAAACAACCTCTTCTTTATATATCTGCCGAATGGAGCATGTGAAGATAACAGGAGATAAGGTCATGGAATTGGAAGAATTGGTCAGAATTAGAGTCAATTAGTAGGTAGAATTATCAATAAAAGGTTAATACAATCACAAAAATGCAACAGGAGGGACAGAGGAAATTTAGCCCATTAAGCTCATACTATCTCCACATAAGAGAAATCCAGTTCATTCCACTCTCTTCTCTGGCCCTACTGATTCTTTCCTTTCAGATATTCCATTTTCAACCTGCCTTCATTGTTATCCCTGCCTGTGCTACTCTACAGACCTCAAATTTTAGATCTCCAGCAGCTTTACCCAAAAATATAATCCAAATCCAAGCAACTCTATGCACCATGAGGTCAAATGGATGCAGGAAAAAAAATGAGATGATATTTTTGGTGTTGTGAAAAATACCAGATGGAATTTAATCCAGATGTATTTGAGGATATATTTTGGGCAACACACATAAAATGCTGGAGAAACACAGTATCTATGGAGGGGAATACACTGTCAACGTTTCAGGCCATGTTAGAAAAATCAAAGTTCACGCGAGACACTGATCTGTAAACTCTGGTAGTTCTTCCTTCACTCTTTTTTCCATTCTCCATTCTGGTTACCCTCTCCCTGCTTCTCTGCACCTGATAAAATTAACACCTAGCACCTCCAGTGTCTCTGGTGTTTATGATATATTTTGGGAGCATTAATGATGCTAGGACATAGACCATGCAAAGAGCAGCTTTAGTGAGTACTGAAGAACAGAGAGATATTTGAGTACAAGTCCATTGATCCTTGACGGAGGCAACTGTGGTAGACAAATTTATTAGGAAGACATGCACAATATTGGCCTTATGGGGCATGGTGGCACAGTGATTAGCACAATGCTTTACAGTACCAGGTTCAGTTCCTGCCACTGCCTACAAGGAGTTTGTACATTCCCCCGTGACTGCATGAGTTTCCTCCCATAGTCCAAAGACATACCGGCTGATGGATTACTTGGTCATTGTAAATAGTCCTGTGAATAGGCCAGGGTTAAATCCAGGGAGTGCAGCTGGAAGGGCCGATTCTGTGTTGTATCTCAATAAATAAATACTGAAGTAGGGAGGTTATTATTCAACTTTGTAAAACCTTGACAAGGTTCCACATGGTAGGCTTATTCAGAAAGTTAGAAGGCATGGGACCCAGGGAAGTTTGGCCAGGTGGATTCAGAGTTGGCTTACCTGCAGAAGGCAGAGGGTGGTGGTGGAGGGAGTACATTCAGATTGGAGGATTGTGACTAGTGGTGTGCCACAAGGATCTGTTCTGGGACCTCTACTTTTTGTGATTTTTATTAACGACCTGGATGTGGGGGTAGAAGGGTGGATTGACAAGTTTGCAGACGACACAAAGGTTGGTGGTGTTGTAGATAGTGTAGAGAATTGTCGAAGATTGCAGAGAGACATTGATAGGATGCAGAAGTGGGCTGAGAAGTGGCAGATAGAGTTCAACCCAGAGAAGTGTGAGGTGGTGCACTTTGGAAGGACAAACTCCAAGGCAGAGTACAAAGTAAATGGCAGGGTACTTGGTAGTGTGGAGGAGCAGAGGGATCTGGGGGTACATGTTCACAGATCCCTGAAAATTGCCTCACAGGTCAATAGGGTAGTTAAGAAAGCTTATGGGGTGTTAGCTTTCATAAGTTGAGGGATAGAGTTTAAGAGTCACGATGCAATGATGCAGCTCTATAAAACTCTGGTTAGGCCACACCTGGAGTACTGTGTCCAGTTCTGGTCACCTCACTATAGAAAGGATGTGGAAGCATTGGAAAGGGTACAGAGGAGATTTACTAGGATGTTGCCTGGTTTAGAGAGTATGCATTACAATCAGAGATTAAGGGAGCTAGGGCTTTACTCTCGAGAGAGAAGGAGGATGAGAGGAGACATGATAGAGGTATACAGGATATTAAGAGGAATAGATAGAGGGGATAGCCAGAGCCTCTTCCCCAGGGCACCACTGCTCAATACAAGAGGACATGGCTTTAAGGTAAGGGGTGGGAAGTTCAAGAGGGATATTAGAGGAAAGCTTTTTACTCAGTGGTTGGTGCGTGGAATGCATTGTCTGAGTCAGTGGTGGAGGCAGATACACTATTGAAATTTAAGAGACTACTAGACAGGTATATGGAGGAATTTAAGGTGGGGGTTATATGGGAGGCAGGGTTTGAGGGTCAGCACAATATTGTGGGCCGAAGGGCCTGTAATGTGCTGTACTGTTCTATGTTCTATGTTTGTTCAGACCTGCAGTGGATTACTGCATGCATCCTGCTCACCAAGGTATAAGAAGGATGTGATTGCGGTGGAGAGGGCGCAGAGGAGATTCTGCAGGATGTTGTCTGGGGTGGAGCATTTCAGTAAAAAGGAGAAACTGAAGAAGCCTGATCCTTTCTGCCTGGAGAAGCTAAAGGGAGACGTAATTGAGGCATATAAAATTATCAAGGGTATAGTTGGGAAAGAGTGTGTGAAGCATTTTCTGTAACAGAGGTAGATAAGAATGGAGAATATTAATTTAGAGTATGGGATTTTTAGGGGGGAGGGGGGATATGACGGGAACTCCACCATGGATGGTCTCAAGAACAGCTGCGAAAGGAGAATGGTTGGACATGGGAATATCAACCCCCCCCCCCATCATATAAAAATCCAGATCTGTAGAGACACCAGGCTTATGTCGCTGGGAGAGGGGGGGATCTTCACCTAGAAGACATGTGATGGGCTGCATCTGGGGACAACTTGAAGAAGTGGCCCAAGACAGGGGACTTGGGTGAGCTGCTGTCTGCAGCCTATGCTCCAGTAGGAGTGATGGGCTAAAGACGAAGGAGAGGATCTGACAGGGTCCAGAGAGTGGTAAGTATCTGGAATGCACTGGTAGGAGAATGGTTGAAGCTGGGTCACTGGCAGCATTTATTTTATTTATTTCAAGATATGTCATGACCAATTAACCTACAAACCTGTACGCCTTTGGAATGTGGGAGGAAGTGGGAACTGAAGGAAACCCGTGCAGCCACTGTGAGAATGAACAACCTCCTCAAGAACAGCAGAGGAAATGAACCCGGGTCATTGGCACTCTTATAGTGTTACTATGCTACCGTGCTGCCCTGCACGATTAAGAAATGTACAAAAGAGCACTTAAAAGGCATAGACAGCTGTGGTCTGTGCTAGGCAAAGGGGTTAATGTAAAATGGTGCCCAGTGGTCAGCATGGGTGAGTTGGGCTGAATAGCCTGCTTCCCTGTTGTATGATAAAGCTGCCTGTCTTTGTTTATACATAGATTTCAGTAACAAAGATTTGTTTAGGAATGTATTCAATGATATGACTGTGCCAGCTATTTACTGAACAAACATAGGACAGGCGTGGCACAATAGTGTAGTTCATAGCACAAATGCTTTACAGCACCAGTGACCTGTTGCTGCTTGTAAGGAGTTTGTGCGTTCTCCTCGTGACTGTGTGGGCATCCTCCAGGTGCTCTGGTTTTCTCTCACCTTCCAAAGACGTACCAGTTGATAGGTCAATTGGTCAGTGTAAATGGTCCTGTGATTAAGCTGGTGTTAAATTGGAGGTTGCTAAGCAGCGTGGCTCAAAGGGCCAGAAGAGCCTATTCTGCACAGTATCTCAGTAAATAAATAAATAGAATGAGCCACAGGCTAGAATAATATGATGGTCAAATTACTAACCTGGCAGCTAGAGCTACAGGCACATGAATCTGAATTCCATCATGACAGCTGGAGAATTTAAGCTGGGGGAATTAAGTCACACAGGAGTGTTTTAAGATAGCTGATCTCGGTAACAATACCTACAGAACAACTGGATTGTCACAAAACTTAATGTGATTTACAAATATCTTTCAGAAAAGGATATCTTCCAAACTTCTCTTGTCTGACCTGTTCATGACTCCAAGCCCACCAAAAGTGATAGACTCTTAAAATGGAAAATCGGTATGTGTGGGCATTGCTTACAGGAATGTCACAGTAATTCAGTAACAGAGATCAATTGCATCCCTCCACACTGCATGAAACAATCACTCGTCAGTTGACTTGATGTGACAGTACACACGACAGAACTCACAGCCATCCTACTCAGGCTCTGCCGTTCACTTCAAAAGCTGTTTGCAGCTCTCATCCTGCTTAAAAACCATCAGTTCATGTTTCTGATGATGTTACTTCTCATCATCTAGGCTATGATTCATAGTAAGGTAGAAAATATGAAGGGGATGAAGGAGTTTTCCAAATTAAATAATCCTGTAAACTCTCAGTGGAGGCATGTGAACAACTCTTTCCCCGACAACGAGTAAGAAAGGAATTCTGCCTGTTGAAATCACTTCAGTCCTTTCAATCACGATTCAGCAATGGGATTTAAAACAGCCCAGGAAACTTCTCATCCAATGTTAAAGGTAAAATGGTGTGACAATATCACTAGTGATGTGTGTAGGGAAACCGAGCATTCCTTAACAGAGTTGTGCACCTGAAGCTTTATGTGTGGAAGCTGATCGTCTGTGGCTGCCTTCTCTCATAGTGAGTTTTAACCTCCTGCTGGAGGTTAACACCCAGCCATTATCCAGTATTAGAAACAAACCCTAATACAAATGTTGAGGCTTACTGCAGGCTTCTGATGATGAGATAACATTGGAATTGAGGAGAGTTCTTATCAAACTCACAGCTGGAAGAAATGAAGCCAGGAGAGTGGATGTTGCTGTTTGTTTACGAGAACATGGGAGACTGGTATTGGGAACACAAGATATAATAATTAAACATCAGAGGCTTAAATCATTTTCATCAAATTCTGTGACAATAGCCACCTTATCTCATTTCCTCAAAAGACCACAACAAGTAAATAAATGTGTTAATTTTGTCACAGTAATCTGAAACCTTTGGTGCAATGGGTCTGATGCAACAGAAATTTGAATATCAATTGGACATCAAGGAACATCTCTTTAGCTGTTGGTACATTAAGTTACAATCACTTTCAGCTTTAAATGATTAAAAAAAAGTGTACAACAATTCTGCAAATTAAACTTTTTTAGCACTTCAAGCTGAAATGGAGTCGATTCTTTTTTGATTACCTGCATTTACCAAACCACATCAGATTAGAAAATTACACTTTGCTGGAAGCTGCAACTTGCATTATAAATCTCTCCCTCTTGTGTACTTGTGCTCTATCACAGGCACAAATACAAGCAATTGTTCATAATAGCTTAAGCATTCACATCCTTGCTGTAGATTTACAATCGAACAGAATGTGAGCTATGGACA
The DNA here is from genome assembly GCF_030028105.1 of Mobula birostris. Taxonomy (NCBI): domain Eukaryota; kingdom Metazoa; phylum Chordata; class Chondrichthyes; order Myliobatiformes; family Myliobatidae; genus Mobula; species Mobula birostris. Next base: position 158,305,112 of record NC_092375.1, read on the forward strand.
TTGGAGTCCCACAGGAAGAAGGCGAAGTCCCTGTTAATGCAGAATTTTATATTTATCAACAATGGGTGGAAGTTTGTTTTGAGACATAGGGTTCTCTAATTCAGCTCCCAAAACAATCCAAGAAGGCAAACCAACATTGGAGAAATCCCTAGAGGTCAATTCTGAACTAATCAACCATTTTATATTGGAATTTGGTAATTTTTCAGCCTCTTAATTGGACTAATAGTTTAAAGTACAAAACATTGGTCTAACCATACAAGTTTGAAACTTACTGTTACACAGGGGAAATCAAACTTAATCACTCAAGTGAATTTGGAGTTTTAAGAAAAACACTGTAATGATGACGATGAATCAATTAAATTGTCTCATATCCTTCAAGAAAGAAAATCTGCTGTTATTTTTTAAACTTGCTTGGCCTTTCTATGACCTCAGACACAAGACAACATGCCTGATATCTCCTTAACTGAACTGAAATAGCTCTGGCAAATGTTCAAACTTCCCTTGGACTTTAGTAAGGTATTTGTCAAGGTCCCTCATGGGGCTCATCCACAAGATTAAGATGCATGGGATCCATGGTAAATTGGCTCTTTGGATTCAGAACTGACTTACTCATAAAAAACAGAGGCTATTGGTTATAGGGAATTATTCTAGCAGGTGGTCTATGATCAGTGTTTTTCTGCAGGGACCTCTGCTATTTGTAATGTAATAATGTATATAAATGACCTGGATGAAAATGTTAGATGTGGGTTAGTAAGTTTGCAGATGATATGAAGATTGGTGGTGCTGCAGATAACATAGAAGACTGGCAAAAAAAACAGTGGGATATAGATCAGTTGCAGGTATGGGCAGAGAAATGAGAGAGAGAGAGAGAGAGAGAGAGAGAGAGAGAGAGAGAGAGAGAGTTTACACTGGCCAATGGGAAGTATTGCGCCTTGATAATTTATGTTTTGTAACTCCAGAAACTAATTGAAAGAAAAACACAGGAGCTGGGAAATGTTTTGCCTATCTAGTTCTTTCAGTGAGGCGCTCACATGTGACATGGTAGTGCAATGATGTATGCCATTTATGTAGTTTTACAAATAACCCATAATGAATTATGTAAACTCTAAAGAATGCTTAGTCAAACAATATATTTAGAATATTGTTTGAATACACTACAGGTACTGTCTGTCAAATGTAAAGAGACAGTATACTATTAAGGCAAGACCTTTAAGTGTTGACAAGAAGACGGATCTTGAGGTCCAAGTTCATAGCTCCCTGAGAGTGTCCACGCAAATTGATAAGGAAGTTAAGAAGGTATTTGGCATGCTTGCCTTTATTACTTGAGGCACTGAGTTCAAAAGTTAGGAAGTTATGTTGCAGGTTTATAAAACTTGGTTAGGCTGCATTTGGCATATTGCATACAGTTCTAGTCGCCTCTTTACAGGAAAGATGCTGAGGCTTCGGAGAGGGTACAGAAGAGGATTACCAGGATGCTGCCTTGGTAAGAGGGCATGTGCTGCGACAAGAGGTTGAACAAAAGTGGGTTGTTTCCTCTGACGCGGCAGAGGCTAAGAGATGTAGTTCAGGTTTGAAAGGTTATGAGAGGCATGGACTGCGTAGGCAGTAGTATCTTTTTCCCAGGATTGAAATGTCTAATACCAGAGGGCATGCATTTAAGGTGAGCAAGGTCAATTTCAAAGAAAATGTGGAGGCAAGTTTTTTTTCACACAGAGAATGGTGGGTGGCTGGAATGCACAGCCTGGGGAGCTGGTAGAGACAGATACATTAGAGACTATTAAGAGATATTTGGATAGACACATGAATTTGAAGAAAATAGAAGGAAATGAAAATGGTGTAGGCAGAAGGAATTAATTTAGTTGGCCATTTGATTACTAATTTAATTGGTTCAACAGAACATCAGAATGGTAGGCAGTGACTTGTGGGGTACCGCAAGCCTCGGTGCTGGGACCACAGCTATTTACAATATACATTAATGATTTAGATGAAGGGATTAAAAGTAACATTAGCAAATTTACAGATGACACAAAGCTGGATGGCAGTGTGAAATGTAAGGAGGATGTTATGAGAATGCAGGGTGACTTAGACAGGTTGGGTAAGTGGGCAGATGCAGTTTAATGTGGATAAATGTGAGGTTATCCACTTTGGTGGCAAGAACAGGAAGGTAGACTACTATCTGAATAGTGTAAAGTTAGGAAAAAGGGAAGTACAACGAGATCTAGGTTTCCTTGTTCATCAGTCACTGAAAGTAAGCATGCAGGTACAGCAGGCAGTGAAGAAAGCTAATGGCATGCTGGCCTTCATAACAAGGGGAATTGAATATAGGAGCAAAGAGGTCCTTCTGCAGTTGTACAGGGCCCTGGTGAGACCACACCTGGAATATTGCGTACAGTTTTGGTCTCCAAATTTGAGGAAGGACATTCTCGCTATTGAGGGAGTGCAGCGTAGGTTCACAAGGTTAATTCCCGGGATGGCGGGACTCTCATTATGTTGAAAGATTGGAGCCACTGGAGTTGTATACACTGGAATTTAGAAGGATGAGAGGGGATCTGATTGAAACATATAAGATTATTAAGGGATTGGACACGCTAGAGGCAGGAGACATGTTCCCGATGTTGGGGAGTCCAGAACCAGAAGCCACAGTTTAAGAATAAGGGGTAGACAATTTAGAACAGAGTTGAGGAAAAACTTCTTCACACAGAAGGTTGTAGTTCTGCGGAATGCTTTGCCTCCGAAGGCAGTGGAGGCCAATTCTCTGGATTCTTTCAAGAAAGAGTTAGGTAGAGCTCTTAAAGATAGCAGAGTGAAAGGATATGGGGAGAAGGCAGGAAAAGGGTACTGATTGTGGATGATCAGCCATGATCACAGTGAATGGTGGTGCTGGGCTCGAAGGGCTGAATGGCCTACTCCTGCACCTATTGTCTATTACATCGTGGGCTGAAGGGCCTGTTCTTGTGCTGTACTGTTCTATGTTCTTTATTCTATGTCTCTTTGTTCTGTGGTCACTGAAATCTCAAATTCACATATACAATTTGATTGATTTGTTCTGTAGATTTTGGAGGTAGCAGAGAAATTATTAAAAATTTAACTGAATAGAGACATGGTCTTTGTTAGCTATAGGCTGAAACAAACTGTTTAAATTTGATGATGTTTGGCAAATCAGATACTTCCATGGTAATTCAACCATTTCACCAGAGAGAGCACTTTCCTCTTTGTATTTCACACAGAAGAGTTCGATTCCTGACAGGTGATTCTATCCAAGCAGCCATTTTAATAGCATAAATTACATTTTCCCTGCTTCTCTTTGCATGATGATTTAGTTGCTGTTTGCAAACTGATAAGTATTGATTGTGAAATCTGTTGTTAATTTGTGATTGGTCGATGTGCAAATTCTTAGGCTAACGCACCTAACGTGCATAGTAATGAGGTAATTTTATGTATTGCACTGTACTCTTGCCACAAAAATAAACAAATTGAATGGCATATGTCAGTGATGATAATCCTGATTCTGATATGGATCTCTATTGTGGACTGAGAGTAAGAAGAGGGCAAGGGGAGGGAAATCATAAATGGAAAAAGGGTCAAGGAGAAGGGAGGGAAACAACAGGAATTCTGCAGATGCTGGAAATTCAAGCAACACACATCAAAGTTGCTGGTGAACGCAGCAGGCCAGGCAGTATCTCTAGGAAGAGGTACATTCGACGTTCCAGGCCGAGACCCTTCGTCAGGACTAACTGAAAGAAGAGTTAGTAAGAGATTTGAAAGTTGGAGGGGGAGGGGGAGATCCAAAATGATAGAAGACAGGAGGAGGAGGAGGGACGGAGCCAAGAGCTGACAGGTGGTTGGCAAAGGGGATACGAGAGGATCATGGGACAGGAGGTCCAGGGAGAAAGTAAAGGGGGAGGGGGGGAAACCAGAGGATGGGCAAGAGGTATATTCAGAGGGACAGAGGGAGAAAAAGGAGAGTGAGAGAAAGAATGTGTGTATAAAAATAAATAACGGATGGGGTACGAGGTGGAGGTGGGGCATTAGCAGAAGTTAGAGAAGTCGATGTTCATGCCATCAGGTTGGAGGCTACCCAGACGGAATATAAGGTGTTGTTCCTCCAACCTGAGTGTGGCTTCATCTTTACAGTAGAGAAGGCCGTGGATAGACATGTCAGAATGGGGCCGTGGATAGACATGTCAGAATGGGCCGTGGATAGACGCTCTGTCCACCGGATAAAGTAGGATCTCCCAGTGGCCACACATTTTAATTCCACATCCCATTCCCATTCTGACATGTCTATCCACGGCCTCCTCTACTGTAAAGATGAAGCCACACTCAGGTTGGAGGAACAACACCTTATATTCCGTCTGGGTAGCCTCCAACCTGATGGCATGAACATTTACTTCTCTAACTTCTGCTAATGCCCCACCTCTCCCTCGTACCCCATCTGTTATTTATTTTTATACACACATTCTTTCTCTCACTCTCCTTTTTCTCCCTCTGTCCCTCTGACCATACCCCTTGCCCATCTTCTGGGTACCCCCCCTTGTCTTTTTCCCTGGACCTCCTGTCCCATGATCCTGTCATACCCCTTTTGCCAATCACCTGTCCAGCTCTTGGCTCCATCCCTCCCCCTCTTGTCTTCTCCTATCATTTTGGATCTCCCCCTCCCCTTCCCACTTTCAAATCTCTTACTAACTCTTCCTTCAGTTAGTCCTGACGAAGGGTCTTGGCCTGAAACGTCGACTGTACCTCTTCCTGGAGATGCTGCCTGGCCTGCTGTGTTCACCAGCAACTTTGAAGAGAAGGGAGGGAGTAGGATGGACCAGAGAGACATTCCGAAATGATCAATAAACCAATTGTTTGAAATGAAATGACTTTGTCTGGTGTCTCAGGGCTGGGTATGCACAGTACTGTACTTAGACTAGATTGACCTAGTAAACACAAGTTACCCGAAGGTTTCCTGTGAATTTGCAAAATACTTGTACGAGGTTCAAAACTTGCATTTCAAAAAAAATATCCATACAACTCAGACAAGATAAAAAAGATATAAACAGACATACTAAAACCTACAGAAGTTAAGTTAAATAATTGATGAAATTAAGAGATAATTGACCTCCAAAAAGCTCTGTGAACTCACTTTAGCAGAAAATTAAGAACGCTGCGGCTTTTGTCCGGTTACAAATCCGTACACTTCTGGACACCCTGTATGTATGAACAAGCTGACATAAAAAATATTAAATTCAAAAGAGAACCAGTCTTGAAAAAAGACTGTATGTGTATGATCTTCCTTCAGTATTCAGACACCAACATCTTTTAAGGACACAGCCTAGCAGTTTCTCTGTGACAGCCACTTACCAGAGCTGCTTTGGAAATTGACAAGCAATCATTTTTATTGATACTTGTGCAACAATATTCCATTAAACAATGTAACAGCCTCTGATGCATGAAGGCAATTGGAACTAGCCTTCAAGCATAGACCATCCTGATTCTGTACTATTGTAGCCAACCAAGGGAAGACAATGGCAATTACCCCCCATCAACATCATTCATTACAATCACTAAAGATTCTACAGGTGCTGAAAATCTTGAGCAATACATGAAGTGCCGGAGGGACACCACAGGTCAGGTGGCATCTACAGATGGGAATAAACAGATGTCAAAATGGATTCTGCCCCCTTCATTTCCGGTCCTGATGAAGGGTCTTGGCCTGAAAGGTTAACTGTTTATTTCCCTCCACAGATGCTGCCCAATCTGCTAAACTCCCCCAGCATTTTGTGTGCATCACCCATTACAATACTGTGATTTTTTTGTATTTTCCAACTTAAGAACAAAACCACTTTATGAACTTCCAGCATCTGCTGAATTGCTTACGTTAATGATTTCAATATTGTTTATAACAAAGCAGTTCATCCTAAAATTAAAAGAGATTTGACAATAGGGGATGGTATTATGCAGAGCAAGTTTTGTTTCTTAAACCTTCAAGATTTGGTGTTATCCAAAATAGTCCTAACAAAATCATTTATGTTCTTTTAATTTTTTTGTTCTTTTAAGTACTTTAAATTCCAAGTCATTAAGTTTAAATTATTGAGTCAATTTTTGAATTGCATTAAATTCACATTTTGACACCTAATGAAAATGGCTGGATAATTAAATTCTAACAAAAGATACAAGATGTTGGTAAGAGCATGGAATATAATACATGGGATCACCATTTGGATCATTCACCAAGATTATAAGCAATTTAAATTTGTTTGCTGACATTGCAATTTTCAATCAGCCAAATAGAAAGGATCAGAATTTCAATATCTTTCAAGCTTTTCAATAACCAAAAACTAGGTATTGTCAATTCCAGCCAGTTGATACAGAATGTCATCTCATATGCGAAGTGGCAGTTTTGGACCAAGCTTGAATCAAATGACAACTGTGCCAGGGCTTGAATGCTATCACCTCTTACAAATAAAACCAAGCAACATATGTGACAACAGAGCTTTGGAACCAAGTGAACTTATTGCCTTTTACATTTGCTTTGACCAACAGAACATAGAGGCAACTTCAGAAACTCCTACAGACCCCAATTACCCTGTGACATCAGTCTCTGAGGCTGATGTGAAAGCATCCTTCAGGAGTGGAAAGCATCTGGCCCAGATGGAGTACCTAGCTGAGTACTGAAAACCTGTGCTAATCATCCAGCTGGAGTTTTACCGTTATCTTTAACCACTCACTTTGGCAGTATGAGGTACCCACCTGCTTTAAGTAGGCTTCAATTATACTGGTGCCCACGAATAATGTGATAACCAGCCTCAATGACTGTTGTCCAGTAGCATTCACATCCACTGTGATAAATTTGCTTTGAGCGATTGGTGATGAAACATATCAACTCCTGCCTGAGGAGCAGATTGCATCTGCTTCAGTTTGCCTAGCCCCACAACAGGTCCACAACAGGTGCCATTTCATTGGCTCTTCACTCAACCCTGGAAAATCTGGAGAGTGAAGATCAGAATCAGTTTTATTATCACTGGCATGTGACGTGAAATTTGTTAACTTAGCAGCAGCAGTTCAATGTAATACATGATCCAGCAGAGAGAGAGAAATAATAATAAATAAAATAAAACATAATAATAAATAAACAAATAAATCAGTTATGTATATTGAATAGATGTTTTAAAATGTGCAGAAACATAGATACTATATATCTTAAAAAAGTGTGGTAGTGTTCAAAGCTTCAATGTCCATTTAGGAATCGGAAGGCAGACGGGAAGAAGCTGTTCCTGAATCGCTGAGTGTGTGCCTTCAGGCTTCTGTATCTCCTGCCTGATGGTAACCATGGGAAAAGGGCATGCTCTGGGTGCTGGAGGTCCTTAATAATGGACACTGCCTTTCTGAGATACTGCTCCATAAAGATGTCCTGGGTACTTTGTAGGCTAGTGCCCAAGATGGAGCTGACTAGATTTACAACCTTCTGCAGCTTCTTTTGGTCCTGTGCAGTAGCCCCTCCATACCAGACAGTGATGCAATCTGTCAGAATGCTCTCCACAGTACAATTATAGAAGTTATTGAGTGCATTTTTTGACATGCCAAATCTCTTCAAACTCCTAATGAAGTATAGCCGCTATCTTGTCTTCTTTATGACTACATCAATATGTTGTGACCAGGTTAGATCCTCAGAGATCTTGACACCGAGGAACATGAAGCTCTCTCCACTTCTGATCCCTCTATGAGGATTGCTATGTGCTCCTTCATCCTACCCTTCCTGAAGTCCACAATCAGCTCTTTCGTCTTACTGACGTTGAGTGCCAGGTTGTTGCTGCGGCACCATTCCGCTGGTTGACATACCTCACTTCTATACGCCCTCTCGTCACCACCTGAGATTCTATCAACAATGGTTGTAGCATCAGTAAATTTGTAGATGGTACTTGAGCTATGCCTAGCCACACAGTCATGTGTATACAGAGAGTAGAGCAGTGGGTTAAGCACACACTCCTGAGATGCGCCAGTGTTGATTGTCAGCGAGGAGGAGATGTTATCACCAATTGACACAGACTGTGGTCTTCCGGTTAGGAAGTCAAGGATCCAATTGCAGAGCGAGGTACGGAGGCCCAGGTTCTGTAACTTCTCAATCAGGATTGTGGGAATGATGGTATTAAATGCATACATCAAGTGCTCTTCATTGACTACAGCTTTGCATTCAACCCTATCATCCCCTAAAACTAATAAATACTCCAAGACGTAGGCCTCAATATCTCCTTGGGCAACTGGATCCTCAATTTCCTCACTTGGAGACCCCAGCCAATTTGGATTGGCAACAACACCTCCTCCGCAGTCACCATATTGTTATGAGATGCTCCCAACCGTGTGAGCTTCTGGGATTTAGACGCTCTAACTCTCTGGAGTATGGATAACTGGCCTCTTCAAGGGTTCAAGACAGTACTGCAAGTTGGCAATCATGTTTTGTGCACCAAGAATTGAGTATTTAAACAGCACCTGAACTTCAGTACTCAATTGTAAATCTAACTAGAGATATCATCTAGCGTTTGTTTTTTCTCACTTCTAGGTCCAGCTTTACACTGTGTCTCCATTCCTGTCTCAGATATGCCAGAATTTGGGTCCAAACCATCTTCGTCAAGATCTCCCATCAAAGTACGATTGAACCAACATGGACCAGGCAGGGTATTAGAGTCTCTTGGCTGCTGTGGCCAGTCACTGTGAGAGGATTTCCAGATAGAACCTGGAGATACATGACCTCAAGGCTGACGTGTACCAGCTAACACAAGGAGGATGCCTGAGTTGTTCGGGTGAGGCTGTTGGTTGCTCTGTTGAACCAATACATCTTTCATCCCTAGAGAGACTCGACAAGGACCCGAATTCTTGCTGCAGCTTCCTCACTCACTGCTCATTGGTGTTTGAACTCCAGCCATCCTAGTTCCGTTCAGAGCATGGAAAAACGCCTTCATGATTTCTCTCCTGACCAAGAGAGCCCTTGTCTGGGCCACCATGCATTGGGAACGAAGGTCAGAGATTTGCACGGATTTGGAGGAATTCATGCCTATCATGAGAAAGGTATTTTATTATCCCACTGGCACAAACAGAGACTCGGACGTTCTGATGAAGCTGCATCAGGGAAGTCGGTCAGTGGCTGACTGAGTTATTGAGTTCCGAACTTTTGCGCAAGGGAGTGGTTGGAACGGGAAGCCTTGGCCACTCTGTACTGCCACGGACTCCAGGATGAACTAAAGGACCCCCTTCCCTTGGGAAAGCCAACAGTTCACCTGGGATATGAACTTGAGGCAGGTGAAGGCTTTTGTGGACTCTGGGGCAGCGAGTAACTTCCTGGACTTGTGGACCATCTGCCAGCTCAACATACTGCTGCAAGAGTTGAGCCAGGCTGTGCCCACTAGTTTCTGAGCCGGTCCGCCAACAGATTGTGGTTTTGCAGATGAGCATAGGGGGTCATGTGGAAGACATTAGTTTCTTCACCATTGACTCTCCACTCATGCTCCTGATCCTCGGGCTCCCTTGGCTGTCCCAGCATAACCCATGTGAACTGGAAGGAGGGAAGAATCATCGCTTGGCCCATTGTTAGAGGGTATGTTTGTGGCATGGTGTTCCAATCCCCAGACTCTCCTGAGATCAATGACCAGTAAGGGGACAGACGTCAGTGAGAGGCAACTGAAGCCCAGGCGATGCAGCCGCCAGGCCCCGACTGAAGGGAGGCCTCCTAAATGCAGACCCTTGGAGGTTGTTCCCAGGGGTGCTAGGAACATCTGTAACACTTCGCTGAGGATATGATGGAGTCTAGAGAAACTAGGAGGGAGATTCAGGGGTCGGTCGAACCACCCCGCCACCCAAGAAACCACAGGAGTTGTCCTTGAAGGAGGGTTCAGAATAACATTCAGTACCAAGGCTGGTCGAAGTTCCTTCTGTTTACAAGGACTTCGAAGAGGTCTTCAGCAAGGGAAAGGCCTCGACTCTTCCACCACACATACCATATGACTGTGCTATAGATCTTCTGCCTGGTACTTGTCTGCCACATGGTCAATTATACATGCTCGCAGGTCCAGAGAGAAGCGCCATGGAGGAATATATAAAGGAAGCTCTTGCTGTGAGATTCGTTCAGTCCTCCACTTCACCAGTTGGCGCAAACTTCTTCGTACAAAAGAATGATGGGAGGCTGCGGACATGTATTGATTATAGTGGATAAACTGCATGACAGTCACAAGTCGTTAGCCCCTTCCACTCATCAATACTGCCTTTGAGATTCTCCAAGGGACAAGAGTATCCGCTAAGCTAGACCTACAGGATGCGTACAATCTGGTCCGTATAAGCGAAGGCGATGAGTGGAAGACTGAAGTCAATACATGCACAGGGCACTACGAGTACCTGGTTATGCCCTTCAGCCTTGCTCCAGTAGTTTTTCAGGCCTTTGTAAATGATGCCTTTGTCTACTTGGATGATATCTTAATCTTCTTGAAATCCATGGAAGAGCATGTTGCTCACACCAGGAATACTTTAAAGAGGCTTTTAGACCACAGACTTAATGTCAAGTTGGAGAAGTCCAAATTTCATGTGAGAACCATTTCATTTTTAGGTTCACCATCTCCAACAGCAATTCCAAATGGATCCTACGAAGACCCAGGCAGTCAGAGATTGGCCACTACCGTCCAGTGTCAAACAAGTCCAAGGATTTCTGGGGTTTGCAAACTTCTACCAGAAGTTCATCAGGAACTTCAGCTCAGTGGCAGCTCTGCTGACGGCGTGAACTGAGAAATCCACAAGCCCATTTGTCTGGACTACTGAAGTGGAGAGTGCTTTTGCAGAGCTTAAACAGCAGTTCACATCAGCTCCCATTTTGGTTTCTCCTAAACCAGATCTTCTCTTCATTGTGGATGTTGAAGCCTCAGACACTGGAGTGGGTGCCATCTTTTCTAGATGATCACTTTCAGACGATTAACTGTACCCATATGCATTCGTCTCCAGGCAGCTATCACCAGCAGAGAGGAACATATTGAATCAGAAGTTTCTTCTGGTTAAGTTGGCATTGGAGAAATGGCGTCACTGGCTAGAGAGGGCCAAGAACTCTTTTATTGTTTGGACAGACCGCAAGAACCTGACTTATATTCAGGAGGCTAAGAGGCTGAATTCCAGGCAGGCCAGATGTGTGACAAGAGTCCTTGTTGAGGATGGCTTGGACCTAAGAGCTGGATTATCTGAAACTGGGATGGGGACACGGTTTCAAATTGGATCGAGAATCAGAGCACCAAACAAACACTAGACAAAATCATGAGTAGGCTTATGATTGAGCTTTGAACCTTAGTTCAGGTGCTCCTAAAATTCTCAATTCTTGGTGCTCAAATCATGATTGGCAATTAGTGGGATTGTCCTGAATCTTTAAAGGGGCCATACCAGCTATCCATACTCTGGGGAATTAGAGCATCAGAACCTCGGAAGATGGTGCAGATGGGTGTGTGTTGTAACAGGACCCACTCCCCTATAGCCGACTACTAACGGCACTGGTTGCTTGGAGAGACCATCACCGTAGTCATGGATGAGAGCCATGACTCTCATCTTGGATCCAAGATGTCTCTTTCAGGTACCCAGCATCTCTCCTCTGGTCTGAATCTGTCCCAGTCCACAAGATATTGCCGAACACCTCAAACAGTACGCGAGTCCAAAATTCTCCTTATGGTGAAAACCTTTTCCCCCATAGGGCTAATGGGCTGGTGTTCACAGGCTTTAACTTGGAAACACAGAAAGTGGGATTGATCTTGAGCGTCCTGGGGAGCTGCAAGGTGTAGGTCACTGGATTTACTTTCCTGAGAATCTTGAAGGATCCAATGAACTTGGGGCCAATTTCCTGCAGCTTGCTTGGAAAACCAAATCATGAGGGGACAGCCAGACCTGTTGCCCAGGCTGTAAATTAGGTCCCTGTCTTCTCTTTCAGTTCATCTTGTTCCTCGCTTTCTGGGTAGAGGTCACAAATTCTTTCTTGCCCTAATCCATTTTTGTTTGCAGTGTTGGACAAGATCTCGGCTGCAGGGACCCCAACCTCGGCCTCTTGTTCCAGAAAGAGTGGTGGAGAGTACCCAAATTGGCATTCGAAAGGGGACATCCCGTGCACCAAATGCCTTAAAGTGTTGTGGGCGACCTCTGCCCACACCAAATGGTCTCACCACTCGTCTGAGTCTTTCAGAGGCCAGGCACCTTAGAGTTCATTCCAGATCTGAGTTCACCTGCTCTGTCTGGCTGTTGGACTGTGGGTGAAATCCAGTTAAAAGACTCGCTGTTGCCTCTATCAGTTTGCAAAATGCCCTCCAGAAATGCGATGTGAATTGTGGCCTGTGATCCAACACAATGTCCACTGGAAAACCATAGATCCTAAAGACCTGTTGCGGGAAAATCTTGGCAGTCCATCCAAGGCAATGAATTTGCAGGCCTTTGAAAAATGATCCAAAATTACTATCTAATGGCCTTCCCCTTGGAAGGAGAAAGACCTGTAACAGAGTCAATGGAGATGCGCGCCCATGATCTGTCCAGACAGATTGGGGGTGGAGAAGTTCTTGAGGTCAGGTACGGGGCTCCTTGTTCTGAGCGCATATCTTGCATGCCTGCATACTCTGCCGATCGTCTTTCATCATTCCAGGCCACCAATACCTTCTCTTGATAAACTCAGGGGTCTTGGCCATCCCTAACTGAGTCGTCATTCTCAATTAATGTCCCCAGTGGAGTAGATAGGACTGGACGGAACACTGGACAAACAGCTGACCTGGAGGACCATTCTTAGGAATCTCCCCTTGTGCTTGGGCCCTGTAAACAAGAGCCTTGATTCCCCAGTGAACTGGCGCTACCACCTTGGCTCGGGTCAAAATGGTGGTCGGCTGCTCTTCTCGTTCCAGTTCGTCAAACTGTCCGGACAAGGCACCTGGTTTCTGGTTCTGGTCAAAAGGTCAGGATGAAATTAAAGTGGTTAAAGAACAAAGAATGCTTGGCCTGCCTGGAATTCAGCCTCTTGGCCTACTAAATATAAGCCAAGTTCTTGTGGCCTGTCTAAATGATAAAAGGGATTCTTGGTCCCCTCTCACCACCTCTCACCACTGATGCCATTCTTCTAAAGCTAGCTTAACTGCACGAAGCTCTGGATTCCTAATGACATAGTTCACCTCTGCTGGGGATAGCCACCTGGTAAAGAATGAACATGGGTGCAGTTTATTGTCCGAAGGTGTCCCTTGAGACAACACTGCACCCACGCTGGTGTCGAAGGTGTCCACCTTCACGGTGAAGGTAACGTCTGGGTTTCGTACAACCAAAATGGGAATGGTCATGAACCGTTGTTTGGGCACTGTGATGACAGCCGCCGCTTGGGTAATCCAAACAAAAGGACCTGTGGATCTCTTGGTTAGTATCATCAGCAGAGCTGCCACTGAGCTGAAGTTTCGACGCACCTTCGGCAAAAGTTGGGAAATCCCAGGAATCATTGGACTTATTTCACACTGAGTGATTGTGGCTAATCTGCATCTTACCAAGGTTCATCTTGAGATTGCCATTAGAGATGATGAAGCCCAAAAATGAAATGATAGTTACGTGAAATTCAACTTTTCCAGCCTCCGGGTTGGCTGTTCATCCCAAATTCCATCCAGTCCCAGATGCTACAATGGGAACATTTGTTGAGTGTGAGCACTCACCCAGGGATTTCTGGGACCCTCCAGTTTATCATGAGAAGGTATTGGTGGCCTGGAATGACAAGAGAGGTTCAGTATTTTGTTCAGGCATGCGAGGTGTGTGCCCGGAATAATCAGCCCTGTACCGGAGCTTCAGGGCTTGTCCACCCCCTACCTGTTCTGGAAAGACCATGGGTTCACATCTCCATGGACTTTGTTACAGGTCTTCTGCCACCCAAGGGAAAGACTGTCATCTTGGTAATTTCGGTTTTCGAAAACCTGCAAGTTCATTGCCTTTGAGGAGCTACCATCTGCGGTGGAGGTGCCCGAAATTGACCTATTAACCTTTCAACCAATATTTCTTTGAACTGTGGGAGGAAATCGGAGCACCCGGAGGAAACCTGTATGGTCAAGGGCAGAATGTACAAACTCCTTACAGACAGTGGCAGAAATTGAACCGGGGTCACTGGTATTAACCGCTATGCTATTGTGTGACCCAAAGCAAGTCGGTGATGCCACCGGTCAGAATATTCTCCATGATACTTCTGTGGAAATTTAGTGATATATCAAATCCCGAAAACATCTAATGATATACAGCCACTGGTGTGCTTTCTTCATAATGTCATCAATAGGTTAGGCCTATGATAGATCTTCAGAGATATTGACACCAAGGAACTTGAAGCAACACACATCAAAGTTGCTGGTGAACGCAGCAGGCCAGGCAGCATCTCTAGGAAGAGGTACAGTCGACGTTTCAGGCCGAGACCCTTCGTCAGGACTAACTGAAGGAACAGTTAGTAAGAACTTGAAGTTGTTCTCCCTTTCCACGGTTGATCTCTGGATAAGAACTGTTGTGTGTTCTCAGAGGATCTAACCTGGTCCCAACATATCGATGTAGTTATAAAGAAGGCAAGACAGCGGCTATACTTCATTAGGAGTTTGAAGAGATTTGGTATGTCAACAAATACACTCGGAAACCTCTATAGATGTACTATGGAGAGCATTCTGACAGGCTGCATCACTGTCTGGGATGATGGGGGGTGGGGGGGCTACTGCACAGGACCGAAAGAAGCTGTAGAGGATTATAAATTTAGTCGGCTCCATCTTGGGTACTAGCCCACAAAGTGCCAAGGACATCTTCAAGGAGCGGTGTCTCAAAAAGGCAGTGTCCATTATTAAGGACCTCCAGCGTCCAGGGCATGTCCTTTTCTCACTGTTACCATCAGGTAGGTGATATAGAAGCCTGAATCAGCGATTCAGGAACAGCTTCTTTCCCTCTGCCATCCGATTCCTAAGTGGACATTGAAGCCTTGGACACTACCTCACTTTTTTATATATTTTATTTCTATTTTTTTGCATGATTTTTAATCTATTCAATATACGTACGTATACTGTAAATGATTTATTTATTATTTTATTTTGTTTTTTTTCTTCTATATTATGTATTGCATTGAACTGTTGCTGTTAAGTTAACAAATGTCACAACACATGTGGGTGATAATAAGTCTGATTCTGATTCTGATTCTGATTCTGGCTTCCCGCTTCCTGAAGACAATGAATTCCTTGATCTTAATGATATTGATGGCCTAGCTGTTTTCACAACAGCATTCAACCT
Organism: Mobula birostris; assembly: GCF_030028105.1. NCBI lineage: Eukaryota > Metazoa > Chordata > Chondrichthyes > Myliobatiformes > Myliobatidae > Mobula > Mobula birostris. The sequence goes on from NC_092375.1 coordinate 158,320,370, forward strand.
GCTGATCTATCTCACTCCTGTAAGCCAAACACTTCCCTCTAAACCAAACACCATTACTGATTTCGCCAGTTCAATACACAGACTTGGAGGCACAAAGAGAAAGCCCAACACCACCGTTCCAATCACAGTCAAATGCTTGTTGAAATGTCAAAAAAAAAACAAACCAGAAAGACTGTGAGCGCCGTGATAAAGTCTTGGATTTTATAGAGAAATGCCAGCAGTTGGACATGCACTACCCCACTTCAATGCTACCAAGTTTGTGACTCCCATATGTGTACAAACATCTGAGTGGCAGATATGTCAGCTACCCTTTATTCTTATTTTCATGACGATACAGGAAGTCCAGGTACGATTTAGGGAAGACTATTTTAAGAGTGAGAAAACAATTCTGATTGAAAGTGGACACTGAATCGGATGCATATAAGCTCTGGCAGGGTGTGCAGGCCACTGTTTCCTACAAAGCAAAACCTACCATCATGAATGGCTGTGAACTTCCCTCCCGGGTGAGTCCAATGCCCTTTACGCACGCTTTGAAAGACAGAATGAAACTACACCTGTGCGAATCCCAGCAGCATCTGGTGACCCTGTGATCTCTATCTCAGAGGCCGACGTCAGAACATCTTCCAAGAAGGTGAGCCCTCACCAGACATCGGGCCCTGATGGAGTACCTGGTAGCCATCAGAAAACCTGTGCCAACCAAGTGGTGGGAGTGTTTAAGGACACATTCACTGCTGCTGTCGCAGGTTCCTTACTGCGTCAACAGGCTGACAGTCGTACCACTGCCCAAGAAGAGCAGGGTGAGCTGTTTAATGTCTATCGTCCAGTGGCACTCAAATCTACTGTGATGAAGAGCTTTGAGAGGTTGGTCATGGCTAGAATCAACTCCTACCTAAGCAAGTGTGACAAGGTAGAAATCCGTTCAATTTAGTTATAAATAATTGTTCAAATAATATTTTAAAAGAGTTAAAGTAATTTATTTAATGTGAATGTCATCTAATGTTGAGAACAATGCGATATTACTTTAAAAACATGCAAATGTTTTGAGAATCTGTGTGCAAGGTATTTTATAGAATTGAGCGCTGAATCTGCCATTGACTTGAAAGGGCTTGCATTCAATCTTCAGTGTGCAATTGATTGCTCATGCCTGCCTGAATGCCTCCCCCCCCGGGGGGGAGGGGGTGGCGTGGGTACACGTCCTCATTCACTATAAAATTACTGATGCAAGAACAAGACAGCATATATGTTTCATTCATCATATCCCTTTTTCAGAGGTACTACAAGATTTTGAAGGCTGGGACAGCCCACAATGTCCTTGTTAACTCCGCACAGTTAGAGGAACATCCTGTTGAGTGTAAATGTCAAATGGAAGGGACTCATATAGACCAAGTGTCACAGTTGAAAACACTTAGTGAAGACATTGCACAGGTCAAGAAGCAACTTCATCAGCCCTTACCTGTGTGTCAATGATACAGGACCTAGAACAGAGTTACCAGCAGCCACCAGAGCGGGGGACAAAAAGGCTGAGCTGTCTGTGGGGCAAAACATTGTCAGGTCTGAGCTCCAGAGAGGGCCAAGCATTGAACAAAAACAGCGGTGGAAAAAGCAAAACCAGTTAATTGAACTGGTTCTGCCTCAATCACACCCGGTCCCACAATAACAAAATCTTCCCCTAATTCAGCAGTATGGCACAGTATCATATGCACTGCCATCTGAAGCTCAGCAATCATGTCAAGTAGCTCCACAGAATGATTCATTTTTACCACAGCAGCATCAAGTTGCACCACAGTATCCTGTCCCAGTATGTCCGTATCCAGTCCCACTATGTCCGTATCCAGTCCCAATATGTCCGTATCCTGTCCCAATATGTCCGTATCCTGTCCCAATATGTCCGTATCCTGTCCCAGTATGTCTGCATCCAGTCCCAATATGTCTGTATCCAGTCCTAATATGTCCGTAGCCTGGCCTGGCTCAGCGGCTTCATTCACCATGCACTAGAAAGTGTTTCCACTGTCAGCAGAGAGGGTGTGAGGAACTTTGCACCCACTGTTACAACTGTGGTAGCAGCGAGCACTGCTTCGCAGGATGTAAAGCATGTGGAAAAAGACTAGCCAGAGATTCTTTAACGTAAGATGGGCTGGTTACAGGAAGTAACCAGCGTTACAGAAGTTTCCCACCAATGTGCCAGCTGTGGTAGAGAGGGTTGTAAATACAAGATGCTCCAGATGTAAAGTCTTATATTAGTGCTCAAAAAATGTCAGACAGACTATTGGAATCAGTGTAGGATCAAGACAAATAACAAGGGTTAAGACAGCCATCCACCAGTGTTTTATTTGCTGAGTGCCAAGCAATCAACATTCTTCTGTAAATTCACTGGGGCAGACAGTGCCGTGTAGAATGCTACTTACAGGGAGGTCGAAGTGAAGTGATATGGGACACATAGACGAGCTGTACATCACAGGTGAGCTATAGAATATGAGGCACCTACTTGGAGTTAAACTGAGGGATGTTTCAGAGGCAGTAGGGACACTTGCGGCATTACAACTGGCAGCAGCCAATGGTGCAAGCATGTCACATGTAGGATGGATTGAGATCACTTTCAAATGAGCTTCTCCTGGTGCAAAAGAATTGATCATATCGGTTCTGGTTCTGAAAGGCAGACCCCTACCCCTTCCTATCATTGGATTCAACATGATTGAACAGATTATAAAGGAGAGTGATGAAAGAAGACTTAACGACAGGAAGAGAGGACTTCTGTATGAAACAGTAAGAGCTGCGTTCCTTAGCCTCAAGAGAAGCAAAATCAAGACCTTCATCAACCTGAGTAACATTGAGAATCCCTGCAAGTATCAAGTAAAGACAACAAAAGAGAGAGTTGTACCAGAAGGTACAACAACACAAGTTCAATGTTATATACAGTCTCCATTTGTGAGAGAAGACAAAATAACACTCTCTGAACCAGAAGTTCTTTGACTCAATAAACAATCCCTCTATGACTTCCTCCTTTTCTGCAGCCGAGATACTATCCTTGATTAGCAATGCCATGTCCCCACCTCTTTTGCCTCCCTCCCTGTCCTTTCTGAAACATCTAAACCCTGGCACACTCAGCTGCCAATCAGTTCCACAGATTGATCCATACTCTAAATTCATCCACCTTGCTTATGATACTCCTTGAATTAAAATGGACACATCTCAAATCATCTGGCTGAGTGCATCTTTGCCTGTCCTTCCTCACAAACTCTCTACAAGCTACCCCATACTCTGCCTCTTCACTTTGGTTTCCACCCCTCTGCAAATCTAGTTTAAACCTCCGAACAGCATTAACAAACCTCCCTCCCAGGATATTGCTTCCCCTCCAGCTCAGGTGCAACCCGACCCACTTGCACAGTCACCCCTTCCCCAGAAAAGGGTTGCAATGATCCAAGAAATTGAAACCCTGCCCCCTGCATCATCTCTTCAGCCACTCATTTATCTGTGCTATCTTCCTGTTCTGACTGTCCCTAGCTCGTTGCACCAGGAGAAATCTGGAGATTACCACGTTGGAGGCTATTCTCTTCAGCCTTCTTCCTAAATCCCTAAACTTACAGTGCAGAGCCTCTGTCTATGTCATGGGTACCAATATGCACCATGACCTGTGGCTGCTCACCCTCCTCTTCAAGAATATTCTGCAACTGCTCAGAGACATCCTGGACCCTAGCACCCTGGAGGCAACACACTGTCCCGGTATCTCTTTTGCTGCTGCAGAATCTCCTATCTGTTCCCCTAACTATTAAGTCCCCTCTGACTATTGCTCCATCTGACTTCACCCTGCACTTCCGAGGCTCAGAGCTGACCACAGTGCTACTGGTCTGGCTGCTGCTGCCTTGCCCAGATAGGTCATCCCCCTTAGCAGTTTTCAAAGGGGTGTACCTGTTGCAGAGGGCAATAGCCACGGGGGGGCCCTGCACTGACTTATTTCTCCCTTTACCTCTCTCGGCGTTTACCCATCTTCTCTCCGAATTCTACATTCTGGGTGTAAAGGTCATATCTATCAATCGTTCTGCCTCCTGGATGATCCTTAGTTCATCCAACTCCAGCCCCAGCTCCTTAATGCAGTCTTCCAGGAGCTGGAGTGGGCTGCACTTCCCACAGGTATAGTCATCAGGGAGACTATCAGGTTCCATGAATTCTCACATCCTACACAAGGAGCATTCCAGTGCCATATCTGCCATCCTGCCTGCACTGTACAATGGCAAACAAAACCAAATCAGCAATAACTAAAGGAAAAACCTACCCTTCTTACCTGTTTCTTTGGTCTCTGCCTCTTCTCATCAAAGCCTCTAAGTTCCCATTCTGATTCCAGCCCCCACTCTGAAGGTAGCTGCTCTGCTAGACCCTATTTCTTTTTTATGCTTAAAAAAATAAGAAAAGCCCCCACACAAGGAGAAAGGACTTACCGTGTTTGGTGATGCTCCGCCTGCCTTCTGCTGCTGTCGATGCCTCTGACGCTTCCCACGCCTGCCAACAAGATTTCTCTTGAACAGTGGTAACACTCCAGAAGGTGCACGTCCGTACATTGTTATTGGTGTGCACAACAGGACAGACCCTGCCATTCCGCTTGCTGAGAAGATAGTGCTTGAGACATTGCAACCAGTTAAATCTGTGTTCCCTGTCAGTGCGCAAGAGGGTGCTGTATTCAACCCAGCCATCCGCTATCAAATAGAGGATGATAAGTGTGAACTCGACACTGATTTATGGGATCCCCCAGTTGATGTGAGAGAGCCATCTAAATATACAACAACAGCAGAGTGTGAAGCAGATGTGACGAGGAGAATGTTACTCCATTTCAAAATCAGACAACGACATTGGATATATCAAAGGTTTGCAGCTGAATATTTCTCTCAAAAATGATGAATTGGATGCAAGCTCTTAAATTCCAGTTCCAAAACTCCTCTACAATGAAATGAAAGATTACTTGCATGCTTTAACCGTCCACAGGTGGATCGAGAAATCTAGCCAGCCTTACGCCTCGCCATTCATGTGTGTCACAAAGAAAGATGGAAGCCTTTGTCACTGTATTGATTATAGGGACCTGAATAAGAAAACTATTCCTGATCACCAGCCCAGTCCACGAGTGCAGTGCAAGACATTACGGATAGCTGAGGGGGAAACGCTTGGTTCCTATTACTTGACCGGGGAAAGCATACCACCAAGGATTCATGATGAAGGAAAGCAGACCACTAACAGCCTTCATAACCCCCAAGGGCATGTATGAGTGGGTTCGAATCCCCTTTGGACTCATGAATGCACCCGCAACCTACGAACGTTTCATGGAGGAATGGCTTGAATGATTAAGAGAAGAAGTCTGTGTACCATACCTGGATGACTCGCTGGTGTTTGCTAAGATCTTCGATGAGCATGTTGATGCAGTCAGAAGAGTGCTACAGCAAATGCCGGCACATGGAGTGAAACTTAAACCCATCAACTGTGAGTTCTTTAAAGCTGAGGTTTGCTAACTGGGGAGAATTGTGTCAGCAGAGGGAAATTGGATGGATCTTGCAGACACCATGGCAGTAACAGCACTGAAAGAGAAGAGGCCAGGCATAGTGGGAGAACTGAGAAAGATTCTGGGTTTATTAAGCTGCAATCAGCAGTACATTAAAAATTTCTCTTGAAATGCAACACCCCTCCCCCCATGACCTGTTAAAAAGCAGAGATGACAGTGACCAATATCAGCTCAGTAGGCGTAGCATCAGAAAGACAAATAAAAGGAACAACATGCCCTCTTGCAAAGCGATCACTTGGACAGAGACACATCAAGAAGCTTTGGAGAAGCTGATAGACTGGGATTCCCAGACTTGACACCATCATTCATTTTCCACATTGATGCCTCCAGTCAGGGGTTGGGATAGTCCTGTATCAAAAGCAAGATGGCAAATTAAGAGTATAGCCTATGGTTCACAAACACTGAGAAAAGCAATGAAAAACTACCAACTACACTGTGGGAAAAAGGAATTCCTTGCCTTGAAGTGGGCAATTACTGAAAAGTTTAGGGATTACCTGTACTATGCCCCAACATTCACAGTTTAATGTGACAACAACCCCCGTTTGTATGTTCTGTCTTCAGCAAAGTTGAATGCACCCAGATATATACGGTTGGCTGAACAGGCCGATTTCTCCTTTCGCTTTCCTGTTATTGCCCAGGAAAAGTAAATGTCTTTGTCCCAAATGCCAATAGACATGGAAGCAATTGTGAGAAAATATAGTGGTGTGGCAGGATCAAGAACTGTACTGTACCGCCCTCCAGGGAAATGGACAAGTGGAGAGGTTCAACCTGAAAATATTGAAAACACTAACAGAAAGACAAAAATAAAATTGGAACAAGTCATTGAATAAAATGGTCTACGCTCACAACTGTACATGGTTGGAAGTGGCTGAATTCTTTCCATTCTACCTTTGCTTCAGTAGGTTGCCAAGGTTGCCCATAGATATATTCTTTGGCTTAAACCCTGACAAAAGTCCTTAAACCCACAATGAACACTTGAAAAGATGGAAAAGAAGCATGCAAGAAGCCCATCAGATTGCCAAGGAGTAAATGCAAAAGGTCTCAGGGAGAATATGAGAATTTATGACAGAAGAGTGAGATTTACAAAGTTATAACTTGGGAATCATGTCCTAGTAAAGAATTTGACACCCTACAGAAGTCTGGGAAAGCTTAGAAACTATTGGGATGACTGCATCCATATTGTTGTATGAAAAGTTGGGGAGGAAATGCCAATCTATGAAGTAAAACCTGAACAAGGGATTGGGAAGATGCAGAGTACTACATTGCAATCTTCTCATGCCATGTGAACACCTGCCTTTGGATGTTGAACCACAAATGGATACCGCAACAAAGCAAGGTTGTCTGCCAAAATGGAGCACCAGGGCCCATCCACCAAAAGAAAGGGAAGAGAGTGAACCAGCCAGTAACAGTAAGGATGAATATTACTGCCGAGTTGAAAGTCCCCAACCTCACAGTAGCAAGGACTCCAACAGTTTTGAGAAGAGCTGCAAATGAGGGTTGAGGATTCACAGTACTTCCAGCAACAAATGCCTGAGAAGTAACGGTTGTTGAGCTGACCTGCATGTTGTTGACCAGCCCCAGTCCCTGTATCTTCATCTGTATCAATTAACCTCAATGACTTACCCAATTGCGAATCATTACCTGTCCCTGTACATTCATCAGAACCAAGGGACACAAATGATTTTCCTGCATGTGAACCAATACCAGTTCCTGTATTTACTTGTGTGAAGGATGAACCAGACAAAAAGATGGAGCAAAGACAAAGGAGCTCAAAGTTCCCTCAGGGAGAATGACGGCCACCAAAATGCTTTACTTATGATAGGGTTGGGACCCCCACGTGTCACAACATACAAACTGTAGACTGTATCAGTATCAGACCTCACCTTATAATTGTGTAATGTCAATTACTTCATGTCTACCTGTGCCTCAGTTCCTACATCAACTACCACTTGCCTACTCAAAACCAAAGGAATGTTTTGTACAAGGAAAGTAGCAATTCCAGTCTACCACTGGGAGCAGATGTCGGGATGCCATCTACTTCTGAGCGGGACTGTGTGACAAGGTTGAAATCTGTTCAATTTAGCTATAAATAATTGTTCAAATAATATAATAAAAGAGTTAAAATAATTTATTTAATGTGAATATCATTTCATGTTGAGAAAAGGAGCGATATTACTTTAAAAACATGCAAATGTGTATGGTTGAAAATTCTGAGACTCTATGTGCAAGGTATTCTTTTATAGTATTGAGCACTGAATCCGCCATTGACTTGTAAGTGCTAGCATTCAATCTTCAGCACATGATTGATTGCTCGTGCCTGCCAGAATGCCTTGGAGGGGGAGCATACAAGTTGTCCTCATTCACCATAAAGTTATTGATGCATGAACAGTACAGTGTATATATGTTTCATTTCCCATATCAGTTTTTCAGGGGTACTACAGAGGGACCTGGAGCCACTGCAATTTGCCTATCACCACAGTAGGTCTACTGTAGATGCACTCACTGGCTCTTCACTTGGCTTTGGATCACCTGGCCAGTATTAATACCTACATCAGGCTGCTGTTTATTGATTACAGCTCAGTGTTCAATATAATCACACCCTCAGTTCGTCAATAAACTGGGCCTCTCTACCTCCCTCTGCAACTGGACTCCCATGACCCAGGACATGCTGCCTTCTCATTATTACCATCAAGGATGAGGTATAGGAGTTTGAAGACACGCAATCAATGTTTCAGGAACAGCGTTCCCCTCCATCGTCAGATTTCTGAATGGACCATGAATCCATGAACACTACCTCACTATTTTTCCTCTCTTTTTGCACAATTAATTTAATTTAATGTTTATATATGCAGTGTATATACTTATTGTAATTTATAGTATTTTATTAATATATATTGCAATGTACTGCCACTGGAAAACAGCAAATTTCATGATGTATGCCAATGCTATAAACCTGACTCTGATACTGATTTCGTGTCTGCTTGCATTCTGTTATTTGACTCCTGGAGTCCAACCAGAAAGCTGTGGAAAGTTTTGCACTCACACTTTGGAATCTGCCTGTGCAACTTGGGTAAGGTCAGGCCGGGTATAGAAGCTGCATGTCCACTCATCTGAAGGGAGAGATGAATTGAGATGTTGGACTAAAGTAAAAATCTAAGAAATGAACTGAGTTTTGGGAAATTATTTTTATTTAAATGTGATTTGTAGTGCTTTTGTCTGTTTTGATTTTATTTCACCATTGACAAAGCCAAGGGGCATGGCCCAACCATTTGTTTTATGTGTGAGGCATGCATCCTTGATGAAGGAATTGAGATCATCAAATTGCAAGTTTGTTTGTTACTATCATGTCTACTGAGGAACAGTTAAATACTTTATTTTCAATGCCATCCATACAGATCATTCCAAAACATATGCAAATTGTGGCAGTACAAATGGAAAACAATAAAAGAGTGCCAAATGCTCATTATCGATACAGAGAAAGTGTTGTGTAGGTGGACAAGTAAAGTACAAGGGCCACGGCAAGGATGGTTAAGAGGTCAAGAGTTCATCTTTATTGTACAAGAACACTTTTCAACAATCTTATAACAGTGAGATTGAAAACACAAACAACAGGAATTCTGCAGATGCTGGAAATTCAAGCAACACACATAAAAGTTGCTGGTGAACGCAGAAGGCCAGGCAGCATCTCTAGGAAGAGGTGCAGTCGACGTTTCAGGCCGAGATCCTTCGTCAGGACTAACTGAAGGAAGAGTGAGTAAAAAAGAGTGAGTGAGTTTGAAAGTCAAATCCCTTACTCACTCTTCCTTCAGTTAGTCCTGACGAAGGGTCTCGACCTGAAACATCGACTGCACCTCTTCCTAGAGATGCTGCCTGGCCTGCTGCGTTCACCAGCGACTTTTATGTGTGTTACAGTGAGATTGAAGCTGCCTTGAGCCTGGTGGTGTTTGTGTTGTTCTGTCTGATGGAAGGGGAGACAAAAACGAATGTCTGGGGTGGGTGGGGGAGTGGGATTTGTAAACGAAAGTAGTAACCATACAGGTCAGAGTATATGCTGATGGTTTGTGGCTTGCTAGAAAGCTCTGGGTCAATGGGAACTTAAAAAGAAAATATCATGTAAAAAATTTGGCAACTGGTTGTTGAAAACTTTTGTAGCAAGTTTAATGTCTTAATGGAAAGATAATGTAGCTTAATTTGTTTAACAGCCACAGCAACCACCATCAACATGACAACTGGAGACAATACCAGTCCAGATCGAGTCCCAGACCAACCGTCAGTTGTGACAAAGTCTACATGCTATAACAGGCTACAAAAAACTTAAGGCAGTATTATTGGCAATGGCACACCACTTCCTGATGAACTTAACACATGTAAAGTGTGTTTTGAACAGAAAGGGATTGGTTAGTCACCATCTGTCCCAGCAGCCTCCAACGCACATTCACCCCTGTAGATATAAGGTCAGTCTTCTGGAAAATGAATCCACAGAAAACATCTGGCCTGGATGGTGTCCCTGGCAATGTCCATAGATCATGTGGAAATAGTAGGCGGGAGTACTGGAAGATATTTTTCACCTCATTCTGCTTTAATCTGAGATTCCAGCCTGCTTTAAGAACACCATGATTATGCCTGCATCCAAGAAAATCAAGGTAAATTCCCTACTGCCCCGTGGCTCTGAAATCTACCAGCATAAGATGCTTCAAGAGACTGTTCATGACACACATGAACTTCCACCTTTCAGACAGCCTCAACCCATGCATTTGCCTACTGCTGAAACAGATCTTCGACAGAGGCCATCTTCCTGGCCCTACACTCATCTGGGGAACATCAGGACAATAAAATCACCTGCATTTGATAATTGTTTATTGACTACAATACTATAATTCCAAGCAAATTCATCTCCTAGCTCCTAGTCCTGGAACTCAAAACCTCACTTTTCAGCTGGATTGTTGACTTCCTGACCAATGGACCACAATCAGCAAAGATAGGATGCGACATATCTGCATGATTATTTTCAGTGTTGGTGACCCATAAAGCTGTGTCCTCAACGCCCTACTCTATTTCCAATACACTCACAACTGTGTAGCCAGATTCTGCTCTCACTTCCCCTACAAGTTTGCGGATGACACCACTGTAGTGGGCTGAATCTAAAGTAATGATGCGTCGGAGTACAGGAAGAGGAAGCTAGAGGGCCCAGTGACATGGTGTGACTAAAGATTCTGCAGATATTGGAAGTCTTGAGCAACACACACAAAATGCTGAAGGAACTGGACAAGTCAAACATCATCAATGGAGGGGAAGAAACAGAAATTTAAAACTGATAAAGGGTTGGGACCAATGCTCCCTCTAAGGTGTGCGAATGAGTGCGTGCACACATCTTTTGCTACGCGTGCACACATCTTTTGCTACTCGTGCACAAAGGAATTTAAACTGCACACAAAAGGTTGCCGCCCTCGACCTCATTGGAATGTTAAGCACATTTCACCATCACACACAATCACATTTCCTTTTCTGGTTTCTGATGCAGCCGGTGTTGACAACATGGAGTCTGTGATGGTTTCACTGCAGATTTTAGAAATGGCTGTTTTTATACTGTTTTTATTGAATAAGTTATTCACAGTGCACATGTTGTCATTGCTGGGGCAAAAAAAATATTGCACAGCACAAGGTTTTTACGCACACTGGTCATTAAAAATTAATACTTAACAATTAAAGCATCAACTGTTTATTCCCTTCCATAGACGCTGCCAGACTTGTTGAGTTCCTCCAGCACTTTATGTGTCCTGCTCATGGTGTTATGATAACAAATACTCCCTCAATGTCAGCTTTGGGCTAGTCATTGACTTTTTTTTTCAGAATCAGAAACAGGTTTATTATCACTGGCATGTGATGTGAAATTTGTTAACTTAGCAGCAGTACAATGCATTACATAATATACAAGAAAAAAACAAACGAACAAACAAAAATAAGTAACTAAATCAATTACAGTATACGTATATTGAATAGATTAAAAATTATGCAAAAAACAGAAATACTATATATTAAAAGAGCGAGGTACTGTCCAAGGGTTCAATGCCCATTTAGGAATCAGATGGCAGAGGGGACGAAGCTGTTCCTGAATCGCTGAGTGTGTGCCTTCAGGCTTCTGTACCTCCTACCCGATGGCAACAGCGAGAAAAAGGAATACCCTGGGTGCTGGAGGTCCTTAATAATGGACACTGCCTTTCTGAGACACCGCTCCTTTAACATGTCCTGGGTACTTTGTTGACTAGTACCCCAGATGGAGCTGAATAAACTTACAATCCTCTGCAGCTTCTTTCAGTCCTGTGCAGTAGCCCCCACCATACCAGACAGTGATGCAGCCTGTCAGAATGTTCTCCACGGTTCATCTATAGAATTTTTTGAGTGTATTTGTTGACATACCAAATTTCTTCAAACTCCTAATAAAGTATAGCCACTGTCTTTCCTTCTTTATAACTACATCGATATGTTGGGACCAGTTTAGATCCTCAGAGACCTTGACACCCAGGAACTTGAAACTGCTCATCTCTCCACTTCTGATCCCTCTATGAGAATTGGTATGTGTTCCTTTGTCTTACCCTTCCTGAAGTCCACAAATCAGCTCTTTCACCTTGCTGATGTTGAGTGCCAAGTTGTGCTGTGGCACCATTCCACTAGTTGGCATATCTCACTCCTGTACGCCCTCTCGTCACCACCTGAGATTCCATCAGCAATAGTTGTATCAGCAGCAAATTTATAGATGGTATTTGAATTATGCCTAGCCACACAGTCATGGCTATAGAGAGAGCAGAGCAGTGGGCTAAGCACACACCCCTGAGGTGCGCCAGTGTTGATCATCAGCGAGGAGGAGATATTATTGCTAATCTGCACAGACTATGGTCTTCCGGTTAGGAAGTCGAGGACCCAATTGCAGAGGGAGGTACAGAGGCCCAGGTTCTGTAACTTCAAAATCAGGATTGTGGGAATGATGCTATTAAGTGCTGTGCTATAGTCAATGAACAGCATCTGGACACAGGTGTTTGTGTTGTCCAGGTGGTCTAAAGCCTTGTGAAGAGCCATTGAGATTGCATCTTCCTATTGTGGCGATAGGCAAATTGCAATGGGTCCAGGTCCTTGCTGAGGCAGGAATTCATTCTAGTCATGACCAACCTCTCAAAACATTTCATCACTGTGGATGTGAGTGCTACTGGGCGATAGTCATTAAGGCAGCTCACGTTATACTTCTTAGGCATGGGTATAATTGTTGCTATCTTGACTACTCCTACTACGTCGACTCAGGCCCAGGGGGCTGGCATCGGGCACTTATTTTGCATGCAATCCTTATAGATAATTTCATTATAACAGTGTAAAGGAAAACAATAACAGAATATAGAATAAAGTGCTACAGTTACAGAGAAACTGCAATGCAGATAGATAATAAGGTGCAAGGCCATATCAAGGTAGATTGACTTGAAGCAAGTGGGAACTTCTGCCCGTAGCAGTGAGAGGATGAAAAAGTCCTTGAATACTCCCGCCAGTTGGTTGGCACAAGTTTTACCAGGTACTCCAACGGGATCTTCTGCCATGTGAGTGTTCACTCTCTTTAAAGACAGCTTAACATCGGCCTCTGAGACAGAGATCACAAGGTCATCAGGTGCAGCAGGGATCTTCACAGCTGTAGTTGTGTTCTCCCTTTCAAAGCGTGCATAGAAGGTGTTGAGTTCATCTGATAGTGAAGCATCGCTGCCGTTCGTGCTATTGGGTTTCGCTTTGTAGGAAGTAATGTCTTGCAAGCCCTGCCAGAGTTGTCGTGCATCCAATGTCGCCTCCAACCTCGTTACAAATTGTCTCTTCGCCTCTGAAATAGCCCTCCGCAAATCATACCTGGTTTTTTGGTATCTGGTAGCCTTCAGCAGATGACGCACCTCCTGGTTCATCCATAGCTTTTGGTTTGGGAATGTACAGCAAGTCTTTGTAGGCACACACTCATCCACACAGGTTTTAATGAAGTCGGTAACAACGGCAGCATACTCATTCAGGAAGAGTGCTTGTGCACACATGTCAATGGTGCTGAGACTGAGAGGTTTGAAAGCTTCAATTTCCAAGGAGTGAATATCACCAACAGCCTGCCCAGGTCAAATCATATAGAGACCACAGACAAGAAAGCTCACCAGTGCCTTTATTCCTCAGGAGGCTTAAGGTATTTGGGTAGCCTCCGTCAACCCTTACCATTTTTCATTAATGCACCATAGACAGCATCTTATCTGGATGCATCACAGCTTGGTATGGCAATTGCTCAGCCTGTTTGAACTCAAGAAACTGCAGAAAGTTGCAGGACACAGCTCAGCACATCATGGAAATGACCTGCCTTCCATGGATTTTGACCATGCTTCTCAGTGTCTCAGTAAAGCAGCTAACACAATCCATGACACCATTTGCACTGGACATTTCCTCTCCCATCAGGCAGAAGATACAAAGTTCTGAAAGCATGTACCACCAGGCTCAAGGACAGCTTCTACCTCACTGTTATCAGACCATTCAATGGTTTCCTAGTACTTTATACTTTATTATCGCCAAACAATCAATACTAGAACGTACAATCATGACAGCGATATTTGATTCTGTGCTTCTCACTCCCTGGATTACAAATATTAAATATTAAAAATATTTAAAATAGTAAAAATTGGTCAATATTAAAAATTTAAATTATAAATTATAAATAGAAAATAGAAAAATGCAAAGTAAAGCAGTGCAAAAAAACTGAGAGGCAGGTCCGGATATTTGGAGGGTACGGCCCAGATCCGGGTCAGGATCCGTTCAGCAGTCTTATCACAGTTGGAAGGAAGCTGTTCCCAAATCTGGTCATACGAGTCTTCAAGCTCCTGAGCCTTCTCCCGGAGGGAAGAGGGACGAAAAGTGTGTTGGCTGGGTGGGTCGTGTCCTTGATTATCCTGGCAGCACTGCTCCGACAGCGTGCGGTGTAAAGTGAGTCCACGGACGGAAGATTGGTTTGTGTGATGTGCTGCGCCGTGTTCACGATCTTCTGCAGCTTCTTTCGGTCTTGGACAGGACAACTTGCATACCAGGTTGTGATGCACCCTAGAAGTAGGATGGACAATAGGATGGACTGTTGACCTCAGAATTTACCTTGATATGGCCTTGCACCTTATTATCTATCTGTATTGCACTTTTTCTGTAACTGTAACACTTTATTCTATATTCTGTTATTGTTTTCCTTTGCATTGTTATAATGAAATTATTTATAAGGATTGCATGCAAAACAAGTTTATCATTGTACCTTGGTACATGTTATAATTATAATAATGAAAAACCAATACCAATAGACCAATTCTAACCATTTCCAACTGACCTCCTTGCACATAGCACTCCTGTCCCTCCACCCTCCTACAGCTATTAGACACATGATAATTGCAATGTTGGCCATGAATAGATTTTAAAAGATTAGATGGATCAATGTGTCAATTTGTCAGCAGTTACATCAATCACTGATGTATTTTATGCAAATGTCTATTAATTACCTGTAAAGCATGCCAGGAGGTATAAGGTCATAAAATGCCTTTGACATTGCTAGAAGTGAATGATGATATGCACATGGCGATGCCAATGAGAATGTAGAATGCTCATAATGGCTTTAGCTTCATTAGTTTCAGGTTTTTCACAATATGTGATGCTGTAACACCAAAGAAGGCAAATTGAAGCACAGCCTGTGTTTCCCACGGCTTGACACAAATGTTCTAGAATTCAAATTGTTCTCAATTAGTTTAATTTATTAGCAACTGAAATCAGTTGAATCGGGTCCCCAGAGCATTGCTTTTCAGTGCCTAATTGCAATTTGTCATTTCACTGGTTGCACATATACTGAGAAGCAATGATTATACCTGACCTTCCTGTCCTTTGTTTTACAGTGCAAATATCACCACAATTTGGAAAACGACTCCTATTTTAATGCACCCATGATTATTTCTGAAGCACAGAGATGAAATATATTTTCCATTCAAATTATTTCACTCATTCACATGCTGTAGGCTTTGCTGGTATTATTTATTATTTATTCTTACCAATGCAGGAAACACCAAGTCACACTGAACAGACAACAACATGTGTGAGAGTGGAGTCAAGGTAGATGAGAGCAATGGTAAGAAAATAGAATTATTAGAGTGCATCTTTGGGCAGTATAAGTGCTCCTAATGCTCCAAAACAGTGAAAATCTTCCAAAGTTTACATAGTAGGTAGAGTATAATAGCATAACTACTGTCTTTTGGTCAAGATGGCGGCAGTGAAAAACAATTCCTTGGGCGGCATCTTCCAGATAGTCAATTATTTCAGCCTTCTTATATATTCTACTTATTCTTTTTACCTTAATTTTGGTTTTGAAACTGTTGGAGCCTGTGACTTACAGTCTGTGGTTTGATCGAGTGAGCTAACACTCTGCTGTCCCTGAGAAAACTCCAGGAGAGAAGGGGCAGCATGAGCTACCACAAGGAGAAGCTCAGAGAGGAGGCGCAGGGCCATGATCAATGACTTTTCTCTCCGATCAAAGCATTGAGGAAGATTGAAACATTGAGGTAAATGTGGTGGAGAGCGAGCAGTCACTCTCCTTGGAGCTGGGTTCAAATTGTTCTTCTTGGAGGGGCCACTGAGTTCAAGTTGCTCTTTTCGGAAAGGCCCCAGGATTCGAGTTGCTTCCCTCGGAGGGGCCACTGGGTTCAAGTCTCTTCCCTCGGAGGGGCTTCTAAGTTTGAGTTGCTTCTCTCGGAAAGGCCGCTGGACTTGAGCTGCTTTCCTTGGAGGGGTTGCTGGGTTCGAGTTGCTTTCCTCAGAGCCACTGGGTTCGTCACTTCCCGTGGAGGGGCCAATGGATTTGAGTCACTTTCCTCGGAGGGGCTGTTGGGTTTGAGTCACTTTCCTCGGAGGGGCTGTTGGGTTTGAGTCACTTTCCTTGGAGGGGCTGTTGGGTTTGAGTCACTTTCCTTAGAGGGGCTACTGGGTTCAAGTCATTTCCCACAGAAAGGAAGTTGCTTTCCCCGATGCTCTCGGAGATGTTATCGAAATTCTAAGATTTATGCATTGGACTGTAGTTTATATTGGTCTTCCTTATTCTAGTTTTTTTTTCATGTTCTTGCCTTTCCTTTCTTGCTGCCGATTGGTGGCTGGGAATTTGGGGTTTGATGTTCTTATTGGGCATGTGCACCCTTTAGATTTGTGCGAGAGGGGTTGGGGTCTGGGGTTGTTGAGGTTTTGTTATTTTCCTTTTTGGGAGGGGGTGGTGTCTTTTCTTCCAACTACTGCTATGGTATTTTCTGTATTTTATGGCTATCTGGAGAAGACAAATCTCAGAGGTGTATTCTGCATACATACTTTGATAATAAGATGAACCTTTGAACCCTTCAGCTCCAGTGATACTGGTTTAGTCCTAACCTCTGGTGCTGCCTGGCTGGAGTCTCGACATGAATTTCCTCTGAGTGCTCTGTTTTCCTCCTATGTGGATCAGTTGATAAATTGGCCTTTGTACATTGCCTCTAGTGTGTAAGTGAATCACAGAATCTAGGGCAGCTGTGGGAGGTTAAAAAGGGATTAGTGCAAATGAGGGCTTGATAGCTAGCAAAGAATAGATGGGCTGAAGGACCTGTTTCTGTACTGAAAGACTGTACAACGTGGAATAAATCAATGTGTTACATTGATTTCACACCAACGTCCCTATTTTAGAACCGAATGGTTCACCCAATGGCACCTCTTAAATTCGTTTTTGCAGCATGAAGGAACCCTATCTCAGCATGGGAATTCAGTGAGGTTGCTTCAGGTATCCCAATGTCTGGGGCCAATTCATCTTTGTCAAGAACTCTCAGCACAGTACAATTGAGCCAACATGGGCCCCATGGGGTATCAGAGCCTTTCATCAGTTGTGGCCAGGCACAATGACAAGATTTCAAGACAGAGCCTGGAGATACATGACCTCCATGTGGCCATGTGCCAAGTTCTGCAGGAAAGAAGTCAAAGTTGCTTGGGTCAGTCCGTTTTCCAACCCTGGAGAGTTTCGACAGTGACCCGGGGTTCTTGCCATGGCTTCCTCATCTGGTGCTCATTAGTATTTGAGCACCAGCCATCCTGTTCCCTTCAGAGCATGGAAAGATGGCCTTCATTATCTCTCTTCAGACTGGAAGAGCCCTGGGCATGGTCGACATTGGTCAGAGATTTGCTTGGATTCAGAGGAATCCAGAGCCGCCATGAGGAAGGTATTTCATCACCCCACCAGAGCAAGCCGAGCCTCGGACTGCCTGATGAAGATTTGACAGGGCAGGCGGTCAGCAGCTGACTGCAGGATTGAATTTCGGATCTGGCCCAAGAGGGTGGCTGGAATGGGGAGGCCTTGGCCCCGGTATACCACCACAGACTCTGAGATGATCTGAAGGATGCCCTCGCCTCGGGAGAGCCAGCAGAGAACTTAGAGGTTCTGATCGACCAGTCCATCCGTCTCAATAATCGTCTGGCAGAGTGAGAGTGGGACCATGTCAGGAGGTCAAAGAGAGCTGGTCCAAACCCGGTCCCTATGTATTGCAGTTCCACTTCCCACCCTCAGACCATGACCAGATTGTCACCTGCTCAAGATCAAGTCGAACCCATGTAAGTGGGTGGCACTGGACCATCCACTGATAAGAGGTCCCACGTAGGGGTCAAAGTTGTGGTTTTTACTGCAGGGAGGCAGGTCAAAGCTGCAGCCACTTTGAAAACTGCTAAGATTGTCCAGCGTCAGGAAGACTGCAATAGCAGCCACCATTAAACCCAATCCCACGGATTCTGGTTTCGTGCTGGAGGCAGAGTTCACTTGGGGTAAGAACTTAAGGCAGATGAAGGCTTTTGTGGACTCTGGGGCTGCGAGTAATTTCTGGATTTAGCAACTGCCTGTCCGTTTGACATAGAGTTGAACCAAGCCATGCCCGCAACTGCCTTGGACGGCTGCCTTCTAGGTTCTGAGCAGATCCAGCAACAGACTGTGGTTTTGCATGAGGATGGGGATCATGTGGAAGACATTAGCTTCTACATTACTGACTCTCCACTCAGACCCCTGATCCTTGGGTACCCTTGGCTGTCCCAGTATAACCCATCCGTGGATTGGAGGGAGGGGAGAATCATTGCTCGGTTCAGTCACACTGTAAGAGGTTTGGTTTGTGGCTAGGTGTCCTGATTCCTTTGTGATCAACAACCAACAAGGGGAAAACCTTCAATGTGAGGGAACCTGAGACCATCTGGAAATCTAGTCTGGTCCTCAAGAGCAGACAAGCCGGTTCCAGCAAATGGAACTGTACGAGTCCCGACACAGTTTAGTTGGAATCCCACTGGAACTAGAGAGGGGGCATCTATAGTTCAGGAGAGGTCGAAGGAGATGCCCGAGCAGTCTTGGAAACTTGCCGTTAAGCTTAAGGAATCCAGCTGCCAGGTCTCAAAGACTGGAAAGACTGCCTTTGCGTCAATCTTTGAAGCCTGTTGGCGGGGGGGTGGAGACAGCAAGAACCCTCTGTAATGCCTCACTATCGTCGCCTGAGGATACAGACGGGGATTCAGGCTCTGATTTGCCTACTGTTTCTACGAAGGAGTTTTGAGAGCATGGGGAGAAGACTCACCGATCTGTCAAATCACCCCTGTCACCTCAGAAGCTTCAGGAGCTGTCCTTGAAAGAAGGTCCGGAGGAGATTGCAACACGCAAACTGGTCGAAATCCCTTCCATTTACAAGGACTTGGAACAGTTCTCAGCACGGAAAAGACCTTGACACTTCTATCACACTGCCCCTATGTCTGTGCTATAGACATGCTGCCCGGTACTCGTCCCCAGCAGGGTTGATTGCACATGCACTCAGGCCCAGAAAGAAGTGCAATGGAGGAGTATATAAAGGAAGCTCTTGCCACAGGCTTCGTTCGGCTATCCATCTCACCCACTGGTGCAGGCTTCTTCTTCGTGCAAAAGAAAGATGGGAGCCTTAATTATAGAAGATTAAACCGCATAATTGCAATAGAATTACCACCTCTTTCCACTCACAAATATGGCTTTCGAGATGCTCCAAGGAGCGAGGGTATTCACAAAACTAGACCTACAGAGGACATGCAATCTGGTTTGTATTAGCTCATGTAGAGCTTAAGCAGTGGTTCACAACATCTCCCATCTTGGTTTCTCCTAACTCGGACCTTCCTTCATTGTGGAAGTAGACACTTTAGACACAGAGAGTGTGCGGTCTGGTCCCAATGACCACCTTCGGACGGCAAACTGCACCCATGTGCATTCTTCTCCAGGCGGCTATCCCCGGCAGAGAGGAACTATGACATCGGGAATCAGGAGCTTCTAGCAGTTAAGTTAGCCTTGGAGAAATGACATCACTGGCCAGCAGGAACCAAGAATGATTTTATCATTTGGACTGTCGACAAGAACCTGGCATATTCAGGAGGCCAAGAGGTTGAATTCCAGGCAAGGCAGGTGGGCTTTGTTCTTTAACCACTTCGAATTCATCCTGATCTACTGACTGGGGTTGAAAATCCAGAAGCCAGATGCCCCGTCCCATCAGTTTGATGAACTGGAATGAGAAGAGCAGCCTCCCAATATTTTGCCCAAGGCCAGATGGTAGCGCCAATTCAGTGAGGTATTGATGCCCTTGTTCACAAGGCCGAGGTGCAAAGGGAGATTCCTAGGGACAATCCTCCAGGTAGGCCCTTCGTCCCAAGTTCTGGCCAGTCCCAGGTACTCCAATGGGGACATTCACTGAGAATGACCGCACACTCAGGGAATGTCCGGACCCTCAAGTTTATCAAGAGAAGGTATTTGTGGTCTGGAATGACAAATGAGGTTCAGTAGTATGTGCAGGCCTGCGAGGTGTGTGCCCAGAACAAGGAGCCCCATATCTGAGCTCAAGAGCTTCTCCACCCCCTACCTGTCCCGATAGATCATGGACGCACACCTCAATGGATTTTGTCACAGGTCTCCCCTCCATCCAAGGGGAAGTTGGTCATCGTAGTAGTTGTCAATCCAATTTTCGAAAGCCTGCAAGATCATTACCTTGGAGAAGCTACCGTCTGCGGTAGAGATGGCTGAGATAGTCCTGGACCAGGTGTTCAGGATCCATGGATTCCTAGTGTACATTGTCTCAGATCATGATCCACGACTCACATCACATTTCTGTAGGGTGTTCCGCAAACTGATAGGGGCAACAGCAAGCTTTTCCTCTGGGTTTCACCTGCACTGAACTTGGAGAAGAAAAGAAAATGTGTAACTATTGGAACTTTGTTGCTAAGTTCCCTGCCTTGACTTCCAGCAAATTCATGAGCACATTTAATATATTCTCCTGGTTTAACAACTGATAAACCTGGAGACCATTCCCTCAGAGGAACTCTTTCTGACTGAGGGTACCTATCTGCAACGGTGGTCAGCACAGTCACTATCAGACTAGCATGACAGATAACTGTAATTAAGTCAGGTACGTATGTCTAGCCAGGAATAATGCTGAAAGTGAAGGAGAACATTGAAATAGGAGCCTCTTCACAGTATCCCACTTATCCCATTGACCTCCTGTGAATCTATACCAAACACGATCCCAAACTTCCCCATGGTCTAACCTGTGCCTACATATTTTCTGATTGAGAACTCTTTGGTAGGGTCTTCAAAATCTGTTGGGCATTATCCAGCATCTCAGCTATCAGACAAGGACTTCCATCAGCATCTGCTGAAACAGTAGAACTTCATGCTGGTGATAGGAATTGAAGAAATTGAGGACCACCCATTCATGGAGCAGTGTACAGTGGTCCAATAAAGGCTTTATGAGAGATCATTGCTGCAACGTCAGTAGTGCCTGCTAAAGCTTTAGGTGTTACTGAACAGCTCTTCCACCTAGGGCAAGATACTTCCTTCATATATCTCATGGGGGGAGGTGATTATCAAGAAACATGTGCTGAGGATAGAGTGAGATTGGGGAAGGCAGGAGGAAGAAAGGGCAGCAAGTGAAGGAGCGATACTTCAAGAGGAAAGGGAACCTCTGGAATTAGTAATCCATATCAAAATACAGTATATAAATGAAATTGTTGACAGAAGTCTAGCTTATGGTTGCTTTGTTCCAATAATACCACATCAGATGTGAATCATTTGCACCATTACTACATCCCGAGAAGCAAGTGTCTTTTCACTCACTGCATACTGGTGGATGTATGCGTACTTAATCCATGATATGGGTTAAGAGGTTAGGAAAACAGAGGCAATTGAAAAATAACTCATGAAAATTGAAAGTTAGCTCTATTTTGTGATTGTTATTTTTTCTAATATTTTTATATTGGTAAAATAATGTTAAAAATTCAAACAGAAGTTATGTAATTTTTGTGTACCTTCAGTCAACTAATGCTGGCAGAATTATGTCAACTAAATACAGCTGCTTATGCTTGCTCCAAAAATAATAGTTCTGCATTTGGATAAATATTAGTGGCGTCACATAGCCTTTGCAGAGTGGGTAAATAACATTCTTTCAAAGTAGATGAGATGGGTGAGAAGATAGTAAACATAGAGGAATTCAGAGAGAAATTGCTGAATTTAAGTCAAGGAGTCGTGGAAAACTTACAGCAAGTGAAGAGGACATTCAGTCTTTGTTCTGTTCTGGTTGAAAAGGAGCTAACTAACCTAACTCCACCTTTCAACAGATCCATAGCCCTGATTCTTCAACCACATGTGCACATACTGTATAAATATGACGAGTTTCCTGCCTATACCACATTTTCACGCCGTGAATTTTAAACTCCTCCCACCCTCTGTGTGATAAATGTTTCCCTTGTCTTTCCTCTTACTTATGCCCATTGCTTCTAGTCTGTACCAACTGTTCATTGACTCCCTCTACTAAAGGAAACAAACTCCTCTTACTTACTTTATCTGATGTCCCATTGCTTTACGCACCTCACTTCAGTCTTTCCTCTGCTCTTTTCCAAAGAAAACAACATGAAACTATTTCTCATAGCAATAATTTTCTAGCCTTGGAAACAATTTCATAAATTTTCTTTCAGTATTATTCAATCATATTTTTCTTGTAATGCGGATCAGAACTATATGCAATACTCAAGTTGGGCTCTGAGAAATTTGTTCAAGTTCAAATGTATTGTCATCTGACTGTACATATATACAACCAAGCGACACAACATTCCTCCAGACCATGGTGCACTCACAAAACATATATCACACACAGCACATAAAACAAAATATTACCACAAAATTTGGTATTCAATTATACCCCAAATTCCTTGCTTGAATATTTTGTGTGTCAGCCAATAAAGGAAAGTATCCTGAGAACATTTTTAACCACCTCATTGACCTGTTCTTATATCTTTTTGGATTTGAGGACACACTCCAATGTCCCCCTGTTCCTCCTCATTTTGCCATTCAACCTATCGAGTTTGCTCTGCCATTCCATCATGGCTGACTTATTATTTCCTCTCAACCCCATTCTCCTGCCTTCTCCCTGTAACCTTTGATACCCTTATTAATCAAGACTTAATCAACCCGGTGCATCTCCACATTGTATTATCGCGCACTTCACTGGTTTAATTCATTCATCATTTTTCTGCCTGACTGACTAGGCCTCTATCTCTTCCTGCAATCTCAAGTTTTCTTCGTTCCTGTCTTTTTTTACCACACGTGCTCATCTTTGTCATGCCCTCTACTTTTAGGCCTAAGTCATTTGTATAAAATTTCAGGTGCATGATTGCTGATCTTCTGTGGAATCCCTACAGTCAATAAAGCTATTAATCAGTCATTATCTGTTTCTTCCTGCCACTGAGGCAATTTTGTATCCAATCTGCTATTTCCTCTAGGATCTCAATAGCTCTAATTTTTCTTACAAGTTAACATGGAAGACCTTGTCAAACAGTTTTCTAAAAACAATGTTAAACCCCATCAAACATATGGCCCTCACCCAGCCTTATCTCTCAAAGATTGCCCTAGATTGATTCGTGGTTTCTTAAATATAAGTTTGTACCGTCCTTTAGAATGCATCACAATCATTTCCTCACCACTAATCTGTCAAATCTGTAGAGGATCTGAATATTCCAGTCATAGTCTTCATAATGTTCTCGCTTGGATCTTTTTTTTAATAACCTGATATACATATCATTGGGGCCTAGATCAGTAAAGCCCTTTAATCATTCTGGGTATATCTCATTCAATATTCACTATGTTTATCTCAACCAATGTTTTTCATTTCTTTGTCTTGAAAACTACATCAGGATTTTTCATCTTTATTTGTAAAGACAGCTTATAAGATGCTCATGATCAAGATCAATTCTCATTCAACTATACATACATACCATGAATACAGCCAAATGAAACAGCATTATTCCAGGGCCATGGTGAAAACACAGTACCAACAGGCACATATTACACATATAAGCTAACAGTAATACAGAGTTACACAAAAAATCATCCAAGAATCTAAGTCCATGGATGTTGCAGGAATCTGCAGTTGACCATAATACAGCTTGTTTTCTGCTGAGTGGTCACTGGGGGGCAGCACTGACTTCAGCTGGCATAGCGCGCCACACCAGCTCCAGTGGAGTGCAGATTCCAATCCCTCCCTCTCTTTGGCAGCTGTAAACAGACGACACTGCAGCTTGAGGCCTAGTCCTCACTACTACTAAGGCCATGCAGCTGCCCTACCGTCCACCCAGTCCTTCCCCCAATAAATCAGTGAATCAGACTTGCAGCATTTCACATTAACAATGTCTGACGCTTTGCTGACGCAAGTAGCAGCGCGATCTGCACCAAGTCTCGATCCTTCACTTTCTCTACCAATGAGGAACTTGCTGATGGGGTAAACCCACAGTACTTTATGGCCTTAATGTGTAGCAGGCTCTCGTGATTGTGAAAAATACATTTAAAAAGGACAATAACACCTTTGGTTGACCCTGTAGAGCTACTGCAATCAATCGCATTGCCATATTACCATTTTAATTGAGGATATTCATTGAGAACATTTTCCACGTACAAGTTGGTTACTTTTTAGTCTTTATCAGATCTTAACCTTTCAACAATTACTCTCTTTCTTTATGTACTGACAAACCATATTTGAATTTCCTCTCGCAGCATTGTAATTGCATGTATTATTTTCTAAATTTCATTTTAATTTCACTCTAAACTTTCTATACTCTCTATATGTACTTTTTCCTTAATTGCTATGTGTTATTTCATTGTAGGTTCTACAACCTTCCCTTTTTAAAATGCAGACAGGGTATTACTGAAGGCATTATGCAACATCTTTTGTCCAGAATGTTCCTTTAATCTAACTCAGAATTAGAAACATTTGTCAGCAACTGACCATGTTCAAATTTGTTTGCAACTCTTCAGGTAATGAAATAGTATGTGCTACAGAAATTGTTAGGCAGAAAATATCTTTATACCACAACATACCAAATAATGACCATCTCCACACAAACTTCTTTGCTATGCAATGGCATCATCGTGGATGAATTTCTCACCAACAATATCCTGTCCTTTGCCATTTAAAAGAAAACTTTACTGCATCGACTACAATAATAGAGCATAAACCATAGAACAGTACAGCATCATAATACGTCCTTCAATGCATGATATCTGTGGCAATAACAATGCCAAATTAAACTAATTCTCTTTTGCTCACACATGATCTGATCTATAATCATCCTTTCTCTCTGTGAGGGATTATTCAGGAGTTATGGAATGCTGTGATATTAATTCAAATACTTATTAGTGATTCACTCACAAAGGGCAAATAAAAATAAGGTAGGGACAAGCAGGGTGGCCATTGTGTGAGTGGACCACTGTTAGAGTAGGAAGACTTTGGCTCAACAGGCTTCGATGAGGTATATTTCTGGTAAGTTTCCTCTTCTGTATTCTTTGTCAGTTATTGCAGTGAGAATGGCTCCGGGGACTGTGTTGTGTTTGTTGTGTGAGGTGTGGGAACTCTGGGAGATGTCCAGCCTCCCTGACCACTACACCTGCATGAAGTTAATCGAGCTGCAGCTCCTCAGAGTGGCAGGGCTGAGGATGGGACAGTTGCTGTGCATCTAGATGCAGTGTGTAGGACAGGCAAATGATAGGACAAAATAGCTGTCAGTGGAATGAGTTAGAGTGTAACACGGGGACCAAATCGGAATGGTGGTTAATACAAGATTCGGAGTGTTATATTTCAATGCATGCAGTATATGGAATAAGTAAGATGATCTTGCAGCACAGTTAGAGATTGGAAAGTATGATGTGAGCATCACTGATTCATGGCTGAAAGAAGATCATATTGGGAGCTGTACGTCTAAAGACACACATTATATTGAAAGGACAGCTTGGTAAGCAAAGGGGTTTGGGTGGCTTGGTTGATAAAAAGTGAAATCAAATCCTTAGAAAGAGGTGACATTGGATTGTAGATGTAGTATCCTTGCGCAGTTAAAAAACTGTATTAGTAAAAAGACCCTGATGGGACTTAAATACAGGCTTCTGAACAGTAATTAGGATGTGAGCTACAAATTACAATATAATGCATGTCAAAAGGGCAGTGTTACATTAGTCGTCGTCGTCATCATCATCATGTGCCATACTCTGCCAGAGCCTTGGCGACTACTTTCTTCCACTGCAATCTGTCGGCAGTCAAACCTCTTGCATCTCTGGCGGTGAGGCTGGTCCACTTCTTGATGTTGTCGATCCAGGTTGTCCTCTGTCTGCCTTGGGAGTGGCTTCCTTCTACTCTGCCTTCGAGCACTGTGTGTTCCAGTGTGTCATCAGTTCTTGAGATGTGTCCAAAATCGCGAAGTTTCCTTTGGATAACGGTTACCAGAAGTATTGGTTTTGTGCCAATCTTTACTAGAATGAAATTGTTGGATCTCCTTTCAATGTGTGATACCCTGATGATCCATCTGTATGTCCACATCTCAAATGCTGTCGACTTCTTTTCATCAGCTGCTTTTAAGGTCCGTGTTTCACAGCCATATAGGGTTACAGGCCAGACGAGACTCCTGAGGAGGCATATCTTGGTGTCAGTGCTCACAGATCTATCTTTCCAAATGTTCCAGAGTTTGGTAGTGTTTGTGCGTACCATTGCTAGCCTCCGCCTTATTTCCTTGCTGTACTCATTTGTGTCATTTAGTTCTGCACCAAATATGTAAAGGAGGACACTTACTTGATCTTGTCGTTTCCGATGTGGATGTCAGCTTGAATTGCAGTTTTGCTTATCACCATAACTTTGGTCTTTTTGCCATTTATCAGCAATCCAAATTCAGCAGAGACTTTTGCAACATTATTGAGTGGTGCTTATACATCTTCTTCTGTTGTGGCTAGCAGGGCTGTGAATTCTGCGTATCTCAAGTTACTGCTGGTTCTTCCTCCTATTTTAATGTCAGTGTTGTCTGGAATTGCCAGTCTCATGATCACATCAGTGTAGATGTTAAAAAGGTGTGGAGAAAGGACGCAGCCTTGGCAGACTCCTTTCCCATTGCAGAATGATTCAGTCTCGCCAGATGTAGTCCGAAGGCTGGAGGATTGCATAGCATACAGTGTTTCTAGAAGAGCCACTAAGTGTGGTGCCGCGCCCAGTTGAATCATTGTCGTCCACAGTTTGGTGTATTGGACACAGTCAAACACCTTTGATTAGTCCCTGAAGCAGATGCAGAGGGGGGTATTGACCTCTCTGATTCTCTCCATTATTAGGTGCATGTTGAAGAGCTGGTCCCTGGTACCTCAGCCACTCCTGAAGCCAGTCCGTTCGAGTGCAATTTCTCTATCTACATAGTTCTTTAGTCTCTCAGAGATGATTATGAGTAGAACCTTGCTGGTATGTGATATCAATGCAATTATTCTGTAATTACTGCACTGCAGGAGGTCCCCTTTCTTGGGAATTGGAACCACTTTTACTCTATGACAGGACCAATGGATGACAAAAACCTTTCCATGGGCAGTGGGACCCGCAGGCCGAATCATGGTAACAATGCTACTGGGGAAAAGGCTGACGACACTTCAAGTACCGCTGGTCACAATGACGACCCTGGGGGAAATCCTCTTCCAGGAACCCCAGAATCTGTCACAACCAGTGCTGGAACGAAGACCCTCAGACTTAACAAACATTTTATCAATATTGGCACTTGGAATGTTCACACTCTAAGAAGCACAGGGAAGCTTCACCTTCTCATCGATGAAATCAGCAGGATCGGCTGCAATATCATTGGAGTAACAGAAATCAGATGGTCTGACAGAGGTCATTTTACAACAAAAAACAGCTACGCAATGTACTACTCCGGATCTGAGAAAGAAGGAAGAACAGGTGTTGCATTCATCTTGAAGCAAGAAATAGCTAAAGCAGTACTAGGCTACAACCCACAGAATGAATGACTAATGTCCATCCGCATACAATGAAAACCTTCCCCAATCACACTCATTGTCAACTACTCACCAACTAGTGATGCAGAGGAGGAAGAGCTTGAGGGACACTACAACAACCTGCAAGGCCTCATTAATGATACTCTGAAAACATCAGCCATAGGAGATTTTAATATGCAGGTAGATTGGGAAAATCTGGTTGGTGCTGAATCCCAGGAGAGAATTTGTAGTATGCCTATGACATGGCTTTATAGAGCAGATTGTGGTTGAGATCACCAGTATAGGCTTTCCCCTGGTGGTCTCAACCACAAGCTGCTCTATAAAGCCATCTCATGGGTGTTGTGTAATGAGCCAGGTTTGATTAGGGAGCTTAAGATAAAGGAATACTTGGAGGCAGTGTTCATAATATGATAGAATTAACACTGCAGTTTGAGAGGGAGAAGCTAAAGTCAGATGTACAAGTATTACGAATCGGAGTAAAGAGAATTATAGATGCATGTGAGGGCAGCTGGCCAAAATTGAATGGAGGGGGACAGTAGGAGGGCAGCAATGGCTGGAGTTTCTGCGAGCAATTCGGAAGGCACAGGATAGATACACCGCAAAGAAGAAATACTTGAAAGGCAGGATGAGGTGACCGTAGCTGATAAGAGAAGTCAAAAACAACATAAAAGCAAAAGAGAGGGTGTATATATGGGCAAAGCAGTGGCAAATAGAAAACAGTGTCAGGAAATGTATGGTCAGGCACTTTAGTAAAAGGAACAAAAGTGCAGACTACTTTCTAAATGGGCAGAAAATTGAAAAAATTGAGGTTCTAATGGACCTGAGAGTCCTCATGCAGGATGCCCTAAAGGTTAACTTGCAGGTTGATTTGGTGGTGAGGAAGGCAAATACAATGTTAGCATTAATTTCAAGCAGACTATAATATAAAAACAAGGATGTAATGCTGTAATGCTGAGGCTTTATAAGGCCTGGTGAGGCCTCACTTGGAGTATTCTGAGCAGTTTTGAGCCCCTTATTTTAAAAAGGATGTGCTGACATTGGAGAGGGTTCAGGCATGTTCATGAGAATGATACTGGGAATGAAAGGGCTATCGTATGGACAGTGTTTGATAGCTCTAAACCTATACCTGCTGGAAATTGGAAGAATGCGGGAGGGAGAGAATCAGAATTAGAAACAGGTTTAATATCACTGACACGCACAAAAGGCTGGTGGAACTCAGCAGGTTGGGCAGCATCCGTGGAAACAAACAGTCAAAGTTTTGGGCCAAGTCCCTTCGTCAGGACTGAAGAGGGAGGGGGCAGAGGCCCTATATAGAAGGTGGGGGGATGGTGGTAAGGAGAAGGCTGGTAGGTGCCAGGTGAAAAATAAAGGGGTGGGGAGGGGAAGCAGGGAGGGGACAGGCACCTCCGCTCCATCCGCCACAACAGACAGGATCTTCTGGTTGCCACCCACTTCAACTCTGCTTCACATTCCCATTCGGATATGTCCATACATGGCCTCATCTACTGCCATGATGAGGCCAAACTCAGGTTGGAGGAACAACACCTCATATACCATCTGGGTAGTCCCTAGCCCCTTGGCATGAACATTGAATTCTCCAGCTTCTAGTAATTCCCTCACCCTCCCTTCCCCCATCCCAGTCTCACTCTGCCCTCTCCTCCAGCTGCCTATCACCTCCCTCATGGTTCCGCCTCCTTCTACTACCCATTGTGTTTTCCCCTTTTCCTTCTTCACCTTTCCTGCCTATCCCCTCCCTGCTTCCCCTCTCCCAACCCTTTATCTTTCCTCGTACTGGTTTTTCACCTGGAATCTACCAGCCTTCTCCTTCCCACCCTCCCCCCCACCTCCTTAATAGGGCCCCTGCCCCCTCCCTCTTCAGTCCTGACAAAGGGCCTCGGCCCGAAATGTTGACTGTTCGTTTTCAGGGATGCTGCCTGACCTGCTGAGTTCCTCCAGCGTGTTGCTTTGACCCCAGCATTTGCAGAATATTCTTGTGCTTAGTATATTGTTTTTGTCTTCTCTTGTCAGCTACGGTCACCTCATCCTGCCTTTCATATGCTCTGAACCACTCACAACCAATCACGTATTAGTTCACATTCTGCCTCCCCGCGTGTGTAAAGATTCTTGCTCCCTTGCCAATTTATTCCATTTTTTTCACCCATAATGTCTGGAAAACAGCCTGCAGCTTCCAGTGATGGTAGTGCATCTAAGATGTCTAGGAAAAGCATTAGCATGGATTTGAAACTGTAAGTGATATGGCATTTGGAAGCTGATGGGCATCAGGCTGATGTTGGTGCTTCTTTGAAATTGGTTACATTGACAGTCAGAATGATTATAAAAAAAATGCAGACAAGATAAAAGTTTCTGCAAAGATGACATCAGAATTATCACCAATGAAGGCAACACATTTAAGGAGACGTTTGCTTGAAAAAAATGGAAACTAGACTAAATATATGAGTGGATGACTAAAGACAATAAAACATGCCCCTGCGCTAGTTGATAATAGTGAAAAAGACAAGAAGCAACTTCAATCATATTCAAGAAGAAGAAGAAGATACGTTAGCAACATTCACAGCCAGCAGAGGTTGATTTGATAGATTTAAGCAGCATAGTAACCTCCATAGTATACGTATCTCTGGTGAAGTAGCTAGTGCAGACAGCAAAGCTTTAATAATGAAGAGCTTCGAGAATTGGCAGAGCAAGATATCCTGGGTGAATCCGAGGACATGGATGGAGAAGAGGAAACACCAGCAAGAACCTCACCGCAAAATCCCTCAGCATCACCCCTATCACTCCCAGACCATGGACCAGTTCATTGATCATGAACCTGACTGGGAGCAAAGCAATATGGCAAAGAGAGGTGCTCTCCACATGATTTCCTGTTACTGAGAACTGCTTCATGAAAGGAAACTTAAGAAAAATCAGTCAAGTCTCGATGCCGACTTGGAGAAGAAGCCAAAGTGAGAGGAGGAGCCACAGCCTGGTCCCTCCTATAAGATGTAACCACCAACCGCAATGAGTCCTGGGTGGTGGGGCCATTAATGATAAACGCCGCTTTTCTGAGGCACTGCTCCTTGAAAATGTCCTGAATACCACGGAGGCTGGTGCCCATGATGGAGTTGACTGATCTTGTAACTCTTCGCAGCTTACTTTGATCCTGTACAGTAGCACCCCAACCTCCCGCCATACCAGACGGTGCTGCAGCCAGTTAGAATGCTCTCTGCGGTACATCTGTAGAAATTTGCGAGAGTTTTTGGCGACATATCAAATCACCCGAAACTCCTAATGAAATATAGTCACTGTCGTGCCTTCTTTATAGCTGCATCAATATGTTGGTTCCAGGTAAGGTCCTCCAAGATATTGGCACCAGGAACTTAAAGTTGCTCACTCTCTCTATGAGGACTCGTGTGTGTTCCCTCCATAATCAGTTCTTTAGTCTTACTGATGTTGAGTGCAAAGTTGTTGCTGTTTCACCACTCAACTAGCTGATGTATCTCATTCCTATACCCCTTCTTGTCAGCATATGAAATTCTGCAAACAATGGTGGTATCATCAGCAAATTTACAGAGGGATTTGAGCTGTGCCTGGCTGCACAGTTATGGGTATGGAGAGAGCTGAGCAGTGGGATAATTTATTCCTGAGGTGCACCTGTGTTGACTGTCAGTGAGTTGGAGATGTTATTTTCAATCTGCAAAAATTGTGGTCTTCTGGTTAGGAAGTCAAGGATCCAGTTGCAGAGGGAGGTACAGAGGTCCAGGTGTGGGAGCTTT
Organism: Mobula birostris; assembly: GCF_030028105.1. NCBI lineage: Eukaryota > Metazoa > Chordata > Chondrichthyes > Myliobatiformes > Myliobatidae > Mobula > Mobula birostris. The sequence continues at coordinate 158,352,045 of NC_092375.1, forward strand.
TCAATCAGAACTGTAGGCATGATGGTGTTAAATGCTGATTAAGGGTCTCAGCCCAAAACTTCAACTGTTTATCCCTTTCCATAGATGCTGCCTGGCCTGCTGAGTTCCTCTAGCATTTTGTGTTTGTTGCCTTAAATGTTGAGCTCTTGCCAATAAACAGCATCTTGACATAGGTATTTGTATTGTCCAGGTGATCTAATGCTATGTGGATAGCCAGTGAAATCACATCTGTTCTAGACCTATTGTGGCAATAGGCAAATTGCACTGGGTCCAGATCTTTGCTCTGGCAGGAGTTGATTATAGCTCTTGAAATAACACTCTGCAAGTCAAACTTGCTAGTCTAATTAAAACATATCTAATTGAAACCTATCAAATGTTGAAAAGCCTAGATAAAGTAGATGTGGAGAGGATGCTCCCTATAGTGCGGGAGTCTAGGACCTGTGAAAAAGCCTCAGAGTAGAGGGATGTCCATTTAGAACAGAGATGAGGAGGAATTTCTTTAGCCAGAGGACACAATTCATTGGGTGTATTTAAGGCGGAGGTTGATAAATTCTTGATTAGTCAGTGTGTGAAAGGTTATGGGGTTGAGAAGGAAAATTGTTCAACCATGCTGAAATGGTGGAGAAGACTCGATGGGTGAATGCCTATTCTGCTCCTATATTTTATTGCTTCTATGGTCTTTAAATGAGAACCAGGAAATAAAATCTGTTCGCAATTTCAATTAATACCTAGTATTACCTAATATCAATTAATATGCTAGTGAACCTAGTCATTGGACGTGGGGCATTCTGATTCTGTTTCATTGAAACTGCCCAGGGGAAGACAATGATGAATGTTCATGTTAATTGGCGATTATTGAAAATTTCAGAATGAGATCAGGAAAGGCACTAAGTGCCATCTCCTGTATTAACAAATTGTTAAAGTCGTAATCCCTGCCATTCAATACACAGTCAGGACAGGTCAATTTTGTCAATTAACATTCTGGCTAGTTAAGTATTCATGCACCATTCCTCAATAATGTAACAATATAAGAATATTTTGTGTGTCTGGAGTTGGTGCTTATAAGATTTCAGAACAGACAGCAGTAGTGAATATTCAATGGATTCTGCTACTTGGGATGTGCCACTATTGTAGATATGTAAATTTGCAAGTTACCTCTCTACATTCAAGACGTTTAAGTTAAATAGGTGATTTACACCAATTAATTAATCTAATTAATTATTTACCCTCTGGCTAAAGAAATGTTTCCTCATCTCAGTTCCAAATGGATTTATCTCAATTCTGAAGCTGCACCCTCTGGTCCTAGACTCCCCCACTATAGGAAACATCCTGTAAACGTCCACTCCATCCAGACCTTTCAATTTTCAATTGGTTTAAGTGAGATCCACCTTCATTTTTCTAAAGTTCTGTGAGTATCAGCCCAGAGCCTACAAACACGCCTCATATGTTAACCCTTTCATGTCTGGGATTATTAACATGAACCTCCTCCGAACTTTCCCCAATGGAAGCACATCCTTTCTTAAATAAGGGGCCCAAAACTGCTCACAATACTCTAGGTGGGGTCTGACCAATGCCTTCTAAAGCATCAGCATTATACCCTTACTTATTGTATTCTAGTCCTCTCGAAATGAATGTGAACGTTGCATTTGCATTCCTTGCACTGACTCAACCTGCAAGTTAACATTTGGGAATCCTGCATGAAGACATACAAGTCCCTTTGCACCTTCTAATTTTAGAAAATAGTCCACACCTTTATTCCCTCTACCAAAGTGCATAACCATGCACTTCACTACATTATATTCCATTTGCCACTTCTTTACCCATTCCCCCAATCTGTCTAAGTACTTCTACAGACACCCTGCTAACTCAACACTACCTGCTTCTCCACTTATCTTTGCATTGTCTGCAAGAAGCAACTCTTCCACTGAGGGGACAGTTGGTGTCTGAGGTTGTGGCTCCCATTTATGCATGGGTGTTAAAACCATGGCCTTCAGATTCTCTGTAAATGTCTCAGTTGCTCCTTCTCACTGTGAGCAGTTAAGTCAACATCCCAGCTATGATGCCCTTGTTACACTCAGTAGTCTATGCTGGGCAGGGCACTTTGTTTGCTTGCCTGACACCAGACTGCTGAAAGAGGCATTCTTTTCTGAGCTCGGTCATGGGGGTGAGATTGCCACAGGAAAAGATTCAAAGATGTATTCAAAAGCTCCTTGAAGAAGCACAACATCTCCCTCTCCTCCCATTCTCCTAGAAATCTTTGGCACTTGATCACTCAAACTGGAAATGAGACTTCTGGGGTGGTACTAAAACCATAAAACCATAAGACCATAAGATAGAGGAGTAGAATTAGGCCAGTTGGCCCATTGAATCTGCTCTGCCAATTCATCATGGCTGATCCAATTTTCTTCTCTCACCTGATCTTGAGCCTTCTCCCCATATCCCTTCATGCCCTGACCAATCAAAAAGGTATCAACCTCTGCTTTAAATATACATAAAGACTTGGCCTCCAATGGATGCCTGTGGCAAAGAATTCCACAGATTCACCACTCACTGGCTAAAGAAATTCCTCCTCATCTCCGTTCTAAAAGGATGCCCCTCTATTCTGAGGCTGTGTCCTCTGGTCTTAGAACCTCCCACCATAGAATACATCCTCCCTACATCACTCTATCAAGGCCTTTCACCATTCAATAGGTTTCAATTAGGTCACTCCTCATTCTTCTGAATTCCAGTGAATGCAGGCCCAGAGCTATCAAGCTCTCTTCATATGACAAGCTATTCAATCCTGGAATCATTTTCATGAACCTCCTTTGAGCCCTCTCTAGTTTCAGCGCATACTTTCTAAGATAAGGGGCCCAAAACTGCTCACAATACTCCAGGTGAGACCTCAACAGTATTTATAAACTCTTATCTTCAGAGAACCCTACACAAGGACTCGCAAGTCGCTTTGTTTCTCAGTTTTTTTGTATTGTCTCTCCATTTAGAAAATAGTCAGCCCTTCCCCTTCTACCAAAGTGGATGACCTTTCACTTCCTGACATTGTATTTCATCCGCCACTTCTTTGCCCATTCTCCTAATCTGTCTAAGTCCTTCTGTAGCTTCCCTGATTCCTCAACACTATCTGCTCCTCCACCTATCTTCAAATCACCTGCAAACTTTGCAACGAAGCCATTGATTTGATCATCCAATCATTGACACACATTGTAAAAAGAAATGGTGCCAAGGACAGACCCCTGTGGAACACCACCAGTCACTGGCAGCCAACTAGAAAAGGCTCCCTTTATTATCTCTCTTTGTCTCCTGTCAATTAGCCACTGCTTTACCCATGCTGGTATCTTTCCTGTAATACCATGGACTTTTATCTTGCCAAGTAGCCTCATGTGTGGCAACTTGTCAAAGGCCTTCTAAATATCAAAATACACAACATCAACTGCTTCTCCTTTGTATATCCTGTTTGTTATTTCTTTGAAGAATTTCAACAGATTTGTCAGGCAAGATTTTCCCTTGAGGAAACCATGCTGACTATGGCCTACTTTATCATATGCTTCCCAGTACCCTGAACCCTCATCCTTAATAATCCACTAACGTCTTCCCAACCACTGAGGTCAGACTAACTGGCCTATAGTTTCCTTTCTTCTGCCTCTCTCCATTTTTGAAGAGTGGAGTGACATTTGCAACTTTTCTGTCTTCCAGAACCATTCCAGAATCTAGTGATTCTTGGAAGATCATTACTAATGCCTCCCCAGTCTTTTTAGCCACCTCTTTCAGAACTGTGGAATGTACACCATCTGGTCCAGGCGACTTATCTACCTTCAGACCTTCAGTTTCTCGAGACCCTTCTCTCTGTTACTTATAACTTCACATACTTCATGTCCCCTGACACTTGGATTCATACTGATAGTGTCTTCTACAGTGGAGACTGATGCAAAATGCTTATTCAGTTCATCCGCGGTTTCCTTGACCCCCATTACTAACTCTCCAGCATTGTTTTCCAGTGGCCCAATATTTACTCTCCCATCTCTTTTATACTTTATGTATCTGAAGAAACTTTTGGTAATCTCTTTAATATTCCTAGCTAGCTTACTTTTGTATTCCATCTTTCCCTTCTTAATAACATTTTTAGTTGGTTTCTGTTGTTTTTTAAAAGCTTCCCAATCCTCTAACTTCCCACTAATCTTTGATATTTTATATGCCCTCTCTTTGGCTTTTATGTTGGCTTTGACTTCTCTTATTAGCCATGGTTGCATAATCTTTCCTTGAGAATATTTCTTCCTCTTTGGGATGTATATCCCCTGTACCCTCCGAATTGCTTCCAGAAATTCCACCCATTGCTGCTGTGCTGTTATCACTGCCAGGTCTTTTTTTCCCCAATCAATTCTGGCCAACTCCTCTCTCATCCTTATGTAATTTCCTTTACTTCATTGTAATGTTGATACATCTGACATCAGTTTCCCTTTCTCAAATTTCAGGGTGAATTCAATCATAATATGATCACTTGCCCCTAAGGCTTTATTTACCTTAAACTCTCTAATCAATTCCAGCTCATTGCACAGTACCCAATCCAGAACAGCTTATCCACTGGTAGGATCAACCACGACCTGCTTTGAAAAGCCAACTCATATGCACTCTAGAAATTCCTCCTCCTGGAATCCAGCACCAACCTGATTTTCCCAATCTACCTGCATATTTCAATCCCCCATGACTATTGTAACATTGCCATTTTGGCATGCATATTCTATCTCCCATTTTAATTTGTAGGCCACATCCTTACTACTGTTTGGGAGGCTGTTTACAACTCCCACTAGGGTCTTTTTCCTCTTGCATTTCCTGGCTAGCTTAACAACATATTTCATCTTTTCTCTCTTTATGGCTTTTTTCATTGCCTTCTGTCAGTTTTTAAGTGCTTCCCAATCCTCTACCTTAGTGTTTCCCAACCTTTTCCCAAACTCCTACCAAAGTACTTTCATACTTGCCAAAACCCTCTTAGGCACAATATACTTTCTGGCACCCCCCCCCCCACCCCTGCATAGTACAAAAACATTTCTAATATATGCTAAAATGAGAAAAATGATTCTGCTTTAAGTTGTTATTTGTCTTTAAACCTAGATTTACACAGCACCTGTGCATTGTACAACAGATTTGATATCAATGTGATCCTTGAGCTTGATGGTTTTTAGCAAGAGTTGAAATATCTGGTTGAACTTGTGAGAGCAAAAGCCTTAAAATCCCCTCTGTAACAATGTCCAAGTGGTTTCTGTTTTTAGTTAGTATGTGGTTCATTGCCCTTTCTACAAGGTAAAAGGATGGAAATGCAATGAAGAGCAGTTTGGCTCCTCTCCAAAGATCAGGAAACTTCATATGGCAGTGTAGCCACATACCACAACAGCAGAAATCTTTAAAAAGCATTTTTACTACTTCTTCATTTTGAATTCTGATAATTTTTTCTTGCAAGCTCTTTTCCTGTTCTTCCACCTTACAAAGAAATCCATTAATTACCCAGTCTAGAATTTCTAGATGATTCAAATCCTTGAATTGATTCTGAAATTCTTTCTTCAGTGACTGTAGGTGTAAGCAGTCCTCTTGCAAATCACCATCAGTGAAAGAAAGTGGTATACTTTCCATGCAGGAAAACTTTGAGAACATTCTTCTTCCAATGTTTTATTTATATATTTCCAACTTTCCGATAAAAGTGGACACTACACTTTTTGCCTGGTTTAAATTGAAATTCTCACCCAGCAGTTTCACGACAAGAATATTCATTTTGTTATACAGATTGGCTTGGTATGCCACATCTTCATGTAAAAGTTCAATCTTGTTTCCCAAGCTCTTATAGACCTTGAGCAAAAATTCAACCACAGTGCCAAAAAGATCAAAGAAACTTTTTAAGCAGCAGCCTTTTGACAGCCAACATACTTCAGTGTGAATAAGCAGCCATTCAAACCCTTCATCGTTATCTTGGCATAACTGGCAAAATATTCTGCGATTTAATGGATGAGCTTTAATTTTGTTGATAGCAGGTATTACAAGAGTCATGCTTGTTATAAAAAAGTCAATGGCTGAGGTTTTTGGCTGTGAGATGTTGACAATGAATTACACAATGAATTGTGAACAAACTTGGAATTTCTTTTTCATAAATGCAAGTAAATTAGCATGGCGGTCTGTCATATAAAGTGCTGCATCTGTTGCTCAAGAAATCATGTTCCTAATCAGACTACTTTGATCCTTAATATACATTTTGAGCTTGTCGTAGATTGATTCTCTGTTGATATTTGTTTTTAATTTTTAACAAAAGAGAATCTTTTCATAAACTTTTCCATTTTTGATAAAGAATACATATGTGGATAGGGAAACTTTTAAAAACCAGTATAAGGGAACTGAAAAAAGTCATTAAGAAGGTAAAGGTGGAATACAAAAGTAACCTGGCCAGCAATATTAAAGAGGATACCAAAAGTTTCTTTAGATAAAGTGTAAAAAAAGAGGTGATAATGGATATTGGACTGCTGGAAAACAATGCTGGAAAATAAGTAATTGGGTCAAGGAAGTAATGGGCAAACTAAATAAGCATTTTGCATCTGTTTTCACTGTGGAAGACATGAGCAATACGGTAGATGTTCCAGGTGTCAGGGGATATGAAGAGTGTGAAATTACTATTACTAGAGAGAAGGGTCTTGAGAAACAAAAAGGTCTGAAGGTAGATAAGTCACCTGGACCAGATGGTGTACATGCCAGGGTTCTGAAAGAGGTGGTTAAAACGACTGGGGAGGTATTAGTAATGATCTTCCAGGAATCACTAGATTTTGGAATGGCTCTGGAAGACTGGAAAATTGTAAATGTCACACCACTGTTCAAGAAGGGAGAGAGGAGAGCAACATGAGAGCAATGTCTCGTTATCTCGCACAGTTGACTCATCCAGTTCTATCCCAAATTCTGTTTTCTGTAGCTTTGTGCATAGTTGATACTCGATGTCTTCACTCATTTCATCAATATGATGAGCTACAGAGTTATTACTCAGAGCAATTGATTTTAAAATGCTGGTATCTATCTTGAGAACAGTGGTGAGCACTTTCGTTACAGCAGGCATTATTGATCTTTCATCAATTGTATGAGATTTTCCACACTTTGCTATCATTTTGGGATTGTTATAAAAAACAATGACTGTTATCAAAGTCATTTTTAGCTTTCTTGGCAAGTAACTCAGTGTGCAATGCTTTTGTTGTCTTCTGGAACTGAATAATATCATATGTAGCCTTTTCAGCTTATCTTTTACGGAAGCATTGGCGCACTTTCTGCAGTTACTGTTTCTTAGCAGGATTAGAATTCAAGGCTTAATTGCATCCAGACTCATAGAGATCATGCTGTATGTATTTATGCATCATTAGCAGGGCTAAATTAAAATAAAAAATTCGATACAAACTGGGAATGCCTATTGGATGTTGATAACAGCTGCGAGTTGACGCGGATGGAATGATGGTAGCAGCACACAAAGGAATGCTGAGGCGAAATTGAAGACAATCACAACAGTGGAAGTTACATTGACATGGATTCAGATTAGAATCTGAATATTGGCCGGGATAGAGATGGTGTTTGGCAAGCTACTACTATTAGTATTACTGCTATTAGTAGCTACTACTACTATTTATTTTTTATACTATTCCAGTTAGCACGAGTGACCAATCACGTAAGGTCTCATAACCCCAAAGACAGTCCTTGACTGCACATATGATGCTGAGTTCACTTTGAATAACTTAAGAGGAATCCTCGGGGTCAGCAGGTTCACTGATTGGCTCTATTTCACTGCTTCGTTCCGGCCAATGCTGTATTGTTGTGTGACCTGTTTTCTGTAGATCTGTAGGGAAAGTTGAGAGGTGTACTTGACTTACCAACGGTTAAATTGCATGAACTCGTTTTGTGCTGCGAGTCAAGGGGAACTGTTGGGCGCACTGGTTGCGAATTTATGCATCCCCAGTAGTGTCTGTTTGGTTGGTAAAGTCAAATGAGATCGCTGAGTTTCAGGAGCTTTGTGACGACAAGTGCTCATTGCCTGCAGAATATGGTTCTTCCTGTATTCCAGTGCCTCATCTTTTTGTTTTGGAAGTGCCTGCTCTACGAACAGTCAGGTCTCATGCCTCAAGTTAGGGCGCCGCTTACTGCTTTTCCCCCAAGAGTCCTGAATGCCTCCTGATGATTTCTATTTCCCCTAATACCCCCTTAGGAAATGTACCACCTCCCTTGGGAATCACTGCTTTACCTTCTCACTAATGTTTGCTATATTATAGCCCCTCACTTTTGCTTTTATGCTGTCTTTGAATTCCATCGTGAGTCACAGTTGCCTCATCCTCCCTTTAAAATACTACTTCCTCTTTGGGATGTATCTTTCCTGCGCCTTCCAAATTTTCCCCAGAAACATCAGGCATTGTTGTTCTGCCATCATCCCTGGTAGTGTCCCTTTCCAATCAACTTTGGCCAACTCCTCTCTCATGACTCTGTTATTCCCTTTACTCTGCTGTAATACGGATGCATTCAATTTTAGCTTCTCTTTCTCAAACTTCAGGGTGAATTCAATTATTATGATCACTGCCTCTTAAAGGATCCTTTACCTTAAGCTTGGTAATCAAATCTGGGTCATAACATACCCAATCCAGAACTGCTGTTCCCCAGGAGGGCTCACCAACAAGCTGGTCCAAAAAGCCATATTGTAGACATTCTACAAAATTCCTCTCTTGGGATTCAGCACCAACCAGGTTTTCCCAATCTACCTGCATAATGAAATACCCCATGATTATCGTAACGCTCTTATCCCTTTTACATGCCTTTTCTATCTCCAGTTGTATAGCATACATCCTGGCTGCTCGGAGGCCTGTATATAACTCCCATCAGGGTCTTTTTACCCTTGCAGTTTCTTAACCCTACTCACATGGATTCCACATCTTCCGATCCTATTTCACATCTTTCTAAGGATTTGATTTCATTTTTGACCAATGTGATGTGTATCCTTGGATGTTACGCTCCCGGCTAGGGTCTTCTTCCAGCCGTGACCTGGAGATACCCACAACATCATACCTGCCAATCTCCCTTATTCTGTATACTGCACCTTCACCACCAAATATAACACCCTCAGTCCTGTATTCATCACCCTTATTGATTTTGGCTGCCTGTTACACTTCAACTCACCCTACAGACTGCAATGTCATTCCATGATCTGCCTGTACTTTTCTCAGTCCCACTACACATTGCATCTAGTTGAAAACCAACTGCCTCATCTTCAGCCCTATCAGTCCAGTTCCCAACCCCCTGACAAACAAATTTAAACCTTCTTCTTCCTTCTTCTTCAGCCCTTTACCTCTTCCACCTATCAACTTGCAGTGTCTTACTTTATCTCCCCTCCCCAACCCACTTACCTTTACCCTCACCTGGTTTCACCTATCACCTGCTCACTTTTGCTCCTTTCCCTCTCCCACTTTTAATTCTGTCTTCCTCCCAGTCTTGATGACTGATATGTTGACTGTTTATCCCCCTCCATAGATGCTGCCTGACTTGCTGAGATTCTCTTTGGCTCTCTTGAACTCTCTCTCCTGAAGGTTTGCTATGGGAATAAAAATTTTGGTATTTTCCAGTTACAGTTTAGTGTGATTCAGTTTTAGTCAGTCACCACACTCTCAATCTCTGTGCATCTTTTGAAAACCTCTGAAATGCCACTATTGTAATTGCTTCCATTACTACTCCTCATGCCCTGTTCCACACACCCACCACTCTGTAAAAAAATTTGCCTTGCACAATTCCCTTAAACTTCATCTGTTTCATCTTACATGCATGTTCTCTAGAATTTGACGTTTCTACTCTGGAAAAAAAAAGAGACTGAGCGTGAAACCTGTCTATGCCTCTCATCATTTTATAAACTGCTATGCAGCTTCCACTGCTTCAGAGAAGAAAACCCACATTTAAAACAACCCAAGTTCCTCTTGTGTCACACACACACAAAATGCTGGCGCAACTCGGAAACTCAAGTAGCATCTATGGAGAGTAATAAAGAGGCAATATTTTGGGCCTAGACTCTTCAGCGGGACTGGAAAGGAAGGAGGGGAAGGGTCTCCAAGTTTATCCAACCTCTCTGTCTAGCTCAGATTCTCTAATCCAGGCAGTATCCTGGTAAACCTCTTCTGTATTATTCTGATAGCCTCCACTTCCTTCTTGTAATGGTGTTAACAGACATGCACATCATAATCCAGTTGTGGCCTAACCAAAATTTTATATCAATATTCTGGTTCAAATAATTTTTCAGAAGCTTTATTTCTGAATGAATAAACACTGGACCTGAGTAATCACTGGACACATACAAATATTGTGGTGGAATCTCCAATTGAATGGATTAATACAATCCAGCAAATATTCTTGAAGCTCGGCATCATCCAGGACATTTTCCATCATCTTCAATTTATAGTTTCAAGGGAACCACAAGGCGACAGATCATAGAAAAGGCGATGGCTCCAAGACATTCAGAGCTGCGGTGTTCAGTGTCTGATGGCTGTTGAGAAAAAAAAATTTGATGGCCAAGACCTCATACACGGAATAAGGCCCATGTCCTAAGAGGAGGCTGTGAATTGAACCCTAGTGTATGCTTTTGATTTATGGACAACCGAAGCAGGCACCTGAAGGCACTGGAGAGATGTGGCAGATTAAGTGAACCAAAGTCAGTGGCCTACTTCCTCAGCTGTGAGATTCTAGATCATTGGTAATGGTATTTCTGTTGTTTTTTCTCATTGTCAGCTGAACCAAGACACAGTGAAAAGCTTGTCTTACATACTGTTCATACAGATCAGATAATTACACAGTACATTGAGGTAGAACAAGATAAAGCAATAAGAATGCAGAATAAAATGTAAAAGCTACAGAGAAAGTACAGTGCAGGTAAGCAACCATGTGCAAGGTCATAACGATGTAGATTGTGAGTCCCATCTTATTGTGGATGAGGTTTGTTCAGGAGCCTGACAACAGCAGGATAGAAGCTATCTTTGAGCCTGGCGGTATGTGCTTTCAGACTCTTGTATCTCTTGCCCAGCGAGAGAGGAAAGACTGTCCAGGATGGGTAGAGTCTTTGAATATGCTGGCTGGTTTACTGAAGCAATGAGAAAAACAGACAGAATCCATAGAGGGGATGCTGTTTTCTGTGATACGCTGAGTATGTCACAACTCTCTGCAGTTTCTTGCTATCACTTGTAGAGCTGTTGTCATATTCTGCATTCAGATAGGATTGAAATGACTTTATTTCTTACATTACATACATGAGGAGTTACATCTCCATCGAAATGTGCAATGTTCAATCATAGTGATTTATAATAAATAGAAGAGTGAGTGTAATATAGAGTACACTCAAATCAGCATGAGTTCATCAGTCTGATAGCCTGGTGGAAGAAGCTGTCCCAGAGCCTGTTGGTCCTGGCTTTTATGCTGCGGTACCGCTTCCCGGATGGTAGCAGCTGGAATAGATTGTGGTTGGGATGGCTTGGGTCCCCAATGATCCTATTGGCCCTTTTTACACGCCTGTCCTTGAAAATGTCCTGAATCATGGGAAGTTTGCAACTTCAGGTGCGCTGGGCTGTCCACACCACTCCCTGCAGACTCCTGCAATTGAGGGAGTTACAGTTCCCATACCAGGCAGTGATGCAGCCAGTCAGGATGCTCTCAACTGTGCCCCTGTAGAAAGTTCTTAGGATTTGGGGCCATTACCATACTTCCTCAACTGTCTGAGGTGAAAGAGGCGCTGTTGTGCCTTTTTCACCACACAGCTGGTGTGCATAGACCACGTGAAATCCTTGGTGATGTGGATGTCGAGGAACTTGAAGCTGTTTACCCTCTCAACCCAAGATCTATTGATGTCAATAGGGGTTAGCCCATCTCCATTCCCCCTGTAATCCAGGGAGAGGATTGAGGGAGAGGTTGTTTTCTTTACACTACTGTGTCAAAGAGATGACTTCTTCCCTGTAGGCCACCTCGTTATTGTTGTTAAATTCAATCGATGTAGTGTTGTCGGCAAATTTAATTAGCAGATTGGAACTGTGGGTGGCAATACAGTCATGGGTATACAGGGAGTAAAGGTGGGGACAGTACGCAGCCCTGAGGGGCTCCTGTATTGAGAGTCAGACAGTTGGAGGTGAGGGAGCCTACTTTTACAACCTGCTGGTGATCTGGCAGGAAGTCCAGGATCCTGCTGCACAAGGTAGGGTGAAGGCCGAGCTCTCTGAGCTTCTTGTCGGGCCTGGATGGAACTATGGTGTTGAATGCTGAACTGTAGTCCAAGAACAGCATTCTCACATAAGCATCCTTCTTCTCCAGATGTGTAAGGACAGTATGTTGAGCAGTGGCTATTGCGTCATTTGCTGATCGGTTGTGTAGGCAAATTCTAGGGGGTCCAGTTTGGGTCGTAGCAAGCTGCAGATGTAATCCTCTCAAATTAGCCTCTCAAAGCATTTGCTTATTATTGAGGTGAGTGCAACAGGACACCATTCATTCAGGCATGTTACCTTGGTCTTTTTTGGTACAGGGACAATGGTGGATAATTTGAAGCAAGACAGCACTCTACACTGGGAGAGGGAGAGATTAAAAACGTCTGTAAACACGCCTGCCAGTTGTGCTGCGCACATCTTAAGTACTCACCCTAGGATACTGTCCGGTCCCACAGTCTTGCGACTGTCCCCTCGTTGGAAACATCTGCATACCTCAGCCTCAGAGATGAACAGGTTGCAAGTTGTAGTGGTGGCTTTCCTCGGAGGCTCAGAGTTACATAAAAGTGATTGAGCTCATCTGGGAGAGAGAGGCCGCGATGTTGGCGACACCATAACGTTTTGAAGTCTGCGATGCTATGCAGCCCTCACCACAAGTCACGTGTGCTATCTGTTGTGAATCTTGACTCAACCTTCTTCCTATATTGTTTTTTTGCAGCCTTGATATCTTTGCATAGATCGTAGCTGATTTTCTTAAGCTCTAGTTGATCTCCAGCGATGTTAGCTTGATATCACGCTGTAAGTGCTGGTTGCACGGAACTATTGATTCAGGGTTTCTGGTTTGGGAAGACCCTGACCAACTTTTGGGGGACAACATCATCCATGCACTTCTGGGTGAAGCATGTGACTCCATCAGTGAACTTGGAGACATCCTCATCATGGAAGACATTCCAGTTGATGTCATCGAAGCAGTCCTGCAGCATGGACACTGATTGGTCAGACCAACAGTGGACAGTTTTAACTATGGCCACCCCTTGTTTCAACTTCTGCTTGTGCGTCGGCAGAAGCAGGATCGAAGAGTGATCTGATTTTCCAAAGGCTGGGCGAAGGAGAGCTTTGTAAGTGTTGAGGAAGGGAGTGTAGCAGTGGTCAAGTGTGTTATTTCCACGACTGCTCACCTGGATGTGCTGACAAAACTTTGGAGAGACTTTTGTCAGTTGTGCTTGATTAAGGTCACCAGCAACGATGAAGGCAGCCTCTGGGTGTGCAGTCTCCAGCCTGTTGATGGTCTCGTACAGTTCCTTGCTTTGTACGGTGCATCAATAAAAATTAGTAAAATTTGACAGGGATATGCCAAATTCCTTCAGCCTGCTGAGGCATTGATGAGCTCCTGTGGGTAAGCCATGTCACTTGCATATCCATCAATAGTCTTTAAATAGTCACTCAGCTCTGAGCACTGATACATCAAGAGATTACCAAATCCTGAGGAAATAATGTGAAGATATTCTCCTGGAAAATGTCTAACATTCACATTGATTCATCGGTATCTCTGGTCTGCAACCATTAAAATGGAGGAGTATTCAGAAGTCACTGAGAATCTTGTTAATTTTTGTCAGTGGTTTACGGCACCTCCAAACCCATCACCTTTAAATCAAGAACATCCACCTGCAACAGATCTCTCTGAACAAACCGTTAGGAATTATTCAGGAGTTATGGAATCATGTGAATGTAGCAGATATTAATTAAAATGGGAACCAACCTTTAGACACTTGTTTACAATTTAACCTCAAATGTTACCTTAAGGCTAGTGAAACCAATCACTGGGTGAAGGAGATTCAGATTCTGTCTTATTGAAACTGCAAGAGAAGAAAAAGATGAATGTTCATGTTAATTGGTGATCGTTGAAAATTTCAGAGTGAGGTCAGGAAAGGCATTAGATAACGATCTCCTGTATTAGCACATTATTAAAGGTGAATCCCTGCCACCTAATGAAAAATTCAGGCAGGTCCATTTTATCGTGTTAAAAGGGCTCAGCCTGAAATGTTTATTGCTTTCCATTGATGCTGCCTGACCTGCTGAGTTCCTCTGGCATTTTGTACATGTACTCTGGATTTCCAACATCTGCAAAAATATCACTTAACAGAAGAAATTCTGCAGATGCTGGAATTCTTGAGAACACACATATCTGATTTAATTTACAAAATCAACAGCTGATTCTTCAGGCTCTTGCTCCTCCTAAAACTACAACATAGAACTAATCTACAACTAAAAAACAAACCAGTGACATTTAATAGCCCTGGAGTTATGCTTCCCAAATATGCATGGGCTTATTTAGAATGAGGAAATAAAGTCGGGAGGGAGGAGAGAGAAGCAGCGGGCCGCGTGTGCGCAGCCCTCCGATGAAAAATGATATCGTATCTGTTAAATAGGGGCCGTGGATAATTCTGATTTGATGGAGTTGGACGTGAAAGCACAGAGGAACATCTGGAAAAGTTTCTGAAACGCTCGTTCGCTGCTGTCATTACTGAGCGGTCAGGAATCTTTTGGAGGGAAGGCCTCAAAATCCCCGGCTTTGCCTGCTGTTGGCGACCGAGAGGGAGGTTGAATTGTTCGGATAGAGATGGCGCTCAGTACTTGGTGTCGGAGAGCTGATCAGATCTCGAAGTTTTCAGATGACTGAGAGTCGGACTGTGGTCGAGTATGGCAGGGAGAGTTTTTCTTCCTTCTCTCTGTCTGCGTGAGATGTGGGACATTTGAGAGACTTTGAACTTTTACTATGCTCATAGACTTCTTCATCAAGTTATGGCATTGTTGCACTGTTGTAACTATATGTTATAATTATGTAGTTCAGTTAGTTTTTTTCAGTCTTGGTCTGTCCTTTGTTTTGTGATATCACACCAGAGGAAATGTTGTATCATTTCTTAACGCATACATTACTAAATGACAATAAAAGAGGACTGTGTGTCTTCATAATCTAAAAAAATCATTAACTTTTGACTGGATAGATTGGAATCGTTGCTGTTGGAAAATAGCACTAAATACATTTACTGTTATTCAGTAAAAGTAGCAAACATCACATATAACCTTTGAATGTGAAGTCTTCAATCAGTCCAGAAACAAATTCATCCTAGTCTTGGAAACATTCTTTGAAATGAAGCAAAAGCTGTTTGGGCTGGATGTACAGAATCCCCGGGAAAAATAGGTTGTTTAGAACTCTGTGGTATGGAATTACTTCAGATGCAATTTAAAACTAAAGGGTCTAAACTATCCCTGGCCATCACAGAAGTCAAGTATCTGCTCTCTGAGTCAGGTACCTTTGTGTTTTTCTACTGCTATCTAATCAGTTGGAGTAACCTTCAGCTATTTGCAAATTTTAAAAGATATCAGTTTAATTACCTACTTGACCCACAACTCTGCACCTGTTTTACATGGGAATCAGGCTGCTGAACTGAGGTTCCTCTGAAAAGTTTGGCATCCTAATGCAGAACAGCATCCAGAGATGCAGGTCCAGAACGGCTATAATTGGCATGAAATACACAACATAATTTAGCATGGCCATTATGAACAATACCAGGGTTTATTGCTCATCCATAAATCGTTTTCAACTGCATTGCTTAAAAAGCCATTTCAGAGCGCAGTTAACAGTGAACCACATCAGAGGATCTGGATTTAATAGAGGTCAGAATGGGCAAGCATGGCAAATTTCCTTCCCTGAACATTACTGTAATCAGAACTAACTGCTTGTAAGTCATCTGAATTAACAGATGCTCATTTAGCCAGCTGCCAGTCTGTAGCCTGCACCTTGCTGTGATTCAGAGCACAGGAGGCCATGCATGTTGCTTGCTTGAAAACTTTCCTGCCTCCCGGGTAATATTTGACCTTTTGTAATATTCTCTGTGCTGCCATATTCATGTTTATTAATTTATGTTAGCATTCAACTTAATGCTTTAGTTACAACAGGATTTATTTACATCCAGTAAAACAAAAACACATTCAAAAAATAAATGATTTATTGACGGTATTGAAAGATAATCATTCCCTCGATGCAGATAAATATAGATGACACCACTTATGATTAATATCTCAGAAATGAAACAGCCACTGCAATATATGAACTCCAAGCAATGAATCAAAGTCAAAGAGGGAAAGGAGACAATTTGTCTCTAATCAATTTCTATCACTCCAGGTGCCTTCAATGTTACAGCTGTAGCACCCGGAGTCCAGTGAGAAATGATCGTCTACACAATTTACATTTTGCTTCTGTGCCTGAATGTACATCCTCACATAAAGACTAAGTTTTATTACAATAAAAAATTACATGCAATAAATATTCAAATACTTTCTAGTATCTCGACTTGCAACAAAGCATAATTTATTTTACTTGAATGATCTGAAATGCTTCAAGTCTGCATTAGAATTTCATTTTGCAAACCTCCAATATAATACATAATTTACAATGTAATGAAGGCTATCTATTTAAGGAGGAGGAAATAACTATTTGGCACACCTTGCTGTCATGCAGAAATATAGCTCTAAATAGATAATTCCATTAGTCGTGTCTTTCCAGTTTTGTTGTCTACTTACCTGGGGAGGTGCAAATTCAAGTGTATTCTGTCACAGTCTGAGGCCATTAAATGCAATCGTTCCTCCCCATTTAATTTTTAATCCTTACAGAAAGCTTTGAAGTAGCTGGTGGAAATTCAATGCTACCTCCCAGTAAATGCAAATTGTTCCACGATATGGCTGTTGTCTTTTTAGATTAATAGGTTATCTGGGAGAACTTTAGTGTCATTGAAAATTCATCTGCTGGTTCCCAGTCATGCTACTTCAACTAATGTGGAGGTAGTTCCACTCATATGGCTTCTGACAATGTTCCCCATTTAAGTGAAAAGAAATCCAGCTCACTGGCAAAGGAGCTCGATGTTTTTTGTCAAATATTTTGGCAGCGAGAAACTTGAGTTGTGCTTTGTTCCAAGTATTGTTTCTTCTTTCTCTCCCTGCCTGTCTCTCCCTCTCTTCCAAGTATCTTCACGTTTGTCCTCTTTGCTGACTTTTCCCATTGCACTGCTCTTAGAATACTCAGATGAAGGGATTTACCATCTATTTTGTGTCTGAAATAGTTAGGATGCCAGTGAGGACATGCCCTTTGCAAAATATTCTGGAATGTGCAGTTCTGCTTGTACAACAACAGACAATCCTTTGTTTTAAGTAAAAGTGAGCTCAGTGCAAAGCTTTTGGATATTCATTGTGTATTTAAGCAAATGAACATTTTGGACTTGCTCTCAGTTTATAGAGTCACAGAGTAATACAGGCAGAAACTGACCCAACCGGTGTATTCCCACTATAGCATCCTCTCTGCTAGTCCCAGTTGCCAGCATTTGGCCCATAACCTTCCCCTCTACATACGTATCTGAATATTGCAATTGTACCCACCTCAATCACTTCCTCTTGCAGCTTATTCCAGCTATTCATTATCCTCTGTGTAAAGAAGTTGCCTCTAGGGTTTCTTTTAAATCTCTTCCCTTTTATCTTGTGTTGGTACCCTCTAATTTTAACCAGCCATCCAATTTATCTATATTTCTAATGATTTTCTAAACTTTTGTGAAGTCTCCTCTCACTTTCTTATGTCCCAAGGAATAAAGATCCAGCATTGCCACCCTCTCCCTATAACTTCAGCACTCTAATCCAGGCAGTATTCTCATAAATCTCTTCTACACCATCGGCAGCTTAGAATGTGTATAACCATCTTGCTTTCACCATCGACAAACTTAGACAGTGTATAACAGGGTGATCAAAATTGTACACAATATTCCAAGTACAGTCTCACTAATGACTTATATAACAGCAACATGAAGTCCCAACCCTTAAACACAATGCAATGACTGATGAAGAGCAGCATTGTAAATGCCCTCTTCGCTGCCCTGTCTATGTGTAAATGCCCTCTTTGCTGCCCTGTCTACGTGTATGGCCACTCTCAGTGAATTGTGGCACTTTTACTCCCAGATTCCTCTGTTCCACAACACTCCTCAGTAGCCTACCAGTCATGGTATGGATCCTTCTGGGGCATTCCACTAGTCACAGGCCTCCAGTCCGAGTATCGACTTACAAGCATTATCCTCTGTTTTTAATCATCAAGCTAATCGTAAATCCACCTTGCTTGCTCTCCTGAAGCCCATGCAAGTTCCACCAAGTGAACGATTTCCCATCCAAATTCTACATGCATCTGATCCACTGATGCATGAAAGATTCTCAAAATGTGCAGTGCTTGAATTTGATGCCAGTAATTTTGGTCTATAGGTGTTTGCCATCACTGCCATCATAGAGAGCATCCTCACATCAGCCATTATTGTCTGGATTGGTACATCATCCTGTCACAATGTAAATAAAACTACAGCAAACTGTCAGGTCAGTAGAAAAACTCACTGGCTGTAGTCTACCATTGCTGTAGGATTTGTCTGTGACCTGATCAAAGAAACAGGCAGGAAAAATCATTGCAGACACTAACCAGCCTGCAAACTACCTTTTCCAAAAGCTCCCTTCTGTAAAGCACTATGGGACTATTAAAACAGAAACTTCATGACATCGTAAAAGTCTTTTATCCCCCAGGCAGCTATCATTCGCGCACCCATAACTGCCTCATCTATTACCTCAGTCACTACACTGCACTGTAAAGATTTGAAACGGTTTTTTATAATGCTGTTTACATTGTGGTTATATGCTGCTATTTACGTACTTAAGCACATTTTATTCCATATCTGTACTTTAAACTCTTAACTTACTTTTGTGTAATTCTTTGTTCTTTATGAATGTTGAATGTTGTTCTTTTTTGTTGCATGTCATGGCAACACACCACAGCAAACTCTTAATACATGTAAATGTACAGTATATCGTGAATAAAGTTGATGCCCAATCTTTCATGAACTTTTTTTTTGAAGGATTTCCATGCCAACACCATCTTTACTTGGGAATATATCACCATTGCTTCATTGTGGTTGGGTCCTAATACTAACAATACAGTGCAGAACTTATTCCGAAGGACTATAGCCATTCAAAACACTGGTTTCTTACCACCTTCTTAGGAGCAGTAGAGGGTGAGTAATAAATAATAATAAACACTCACCCTGCAAGTGAATTTAATGATGAAATCACATAACTTTTTAAAGCTAAAGTTCATCTCCCTTCAACAGACTAAGTAGAGCAAGCTAACTTTAAATAGTTAAAACCACTTATGATAATCAAGTTCTCCTGCTGAGTTGCTAATCAACATTAACAGACACGACAAGTTCAAGTAATGTTACAAACATGCTAATGACCAGGCAACACAAAGTTTGCTGTTTACACTTAGTTAAATGCTTCTGGGTTTGATCATCATGACCTTGATCACATCCAAGTTTTCTCCCTGTGAGTTACAGAACTATTCTATCCACTCATTGAATACTGGCAAACTGTGTTAACTAGCCAAAGTCAGATGTTTTATTTATATTCCTAAACTTACACCATTTCTACAAAAGCAGAAAACAAGAGTCTCTCAAGCATTAAGATTCCCACCAGAACCTGCACCTCAATTCCATTTTCCTACTCTGTCCTCAAAGACCTGCATTCTTTCACTGTCCAAAAATCTATTGATTGAGACCTTGACTGTATGGAACAGTTGAACAGTCACATTCCCCTGAGGAAGAGAGCTCTGAAGATTTACAATCCTTTTCTTCTACTTGAGGAAAGTTTTCATTCCAGTCCCAAATGATTGTCATGTTCCTAACTTTGGATTCTGCAATGCAAAGAAAGAAAACTCTCAAATCTTCCCATAATCTTGAATATCTCTATGAGATTACCCCTAAAAACATATCTATAGTACACATAAGGAGAGTAATTTATTATCTCAAGAATGGAAAAATAATTAAAGGAAGTTCACTTAGACATACAGTACATGGTTAATGTTTTTTGAAACTGTAAATCAAGCTACTGTATGAAGCTGTTAATATCCTAATTTTACTCAATGTTATTCAAAGCAAATACTATTCTCCATGAATAATTGGGATCTTTATGTCTCACTCTCCAAGAGCGTTAGTATGTATAGATAACAGCATGTAATTTTCATGCATTTCAATGACCAGGATTCTTCCTAGAACCCCCTCTCTGTGACTATAGAGGATTTGACACAAGATGGATTTACGGTGTACCGTGAATGGCATGCCTCTTCATATAACAGCTAGTTCTGGACAGTGAGGATTTGTATACTCCTCAGGAATTACATGCTGATTTGGAAGCACAGTTGGATCCCAACTCTTAGCTGATTTGTTCATCAGGCACAACCAAGCATATATGTGGATGGGGATGGACATACTCAAAGCAT
The DNA here is from genome assembly GCF_030028105.1 of Mobula birostris. Classification (NCBI taxonomy): domain Eukaryota; kingdom Metazoa; phylum Chordata; class Chondrichthyes; order Myliobatiformes; family Myliobatidae; genus Mobula; species Mobula birostris. Next base: position 158,372,613 of record NC_092375.1, read on the forward strand.
TGAAAATCCTTTTTGTTCAGCCAAGCACGCTCCAACATAAATCCGAAAAAACTGAGGAATTATTTTTTAGACACGTTATTTGCTGAGGCAATTTCAGCGTTAAACTAATGTGTAGCCTTTCATATAGAAAAAAGTCAAATTGGAGAACTCATCCACTTTCCTAAGGGAACCCAATGGTTTCACTGATACCAATTGAAAGTCTCCTCTTACAATTCACAATTCCATAAGCTGTTTTGGTTTGGTAACCTGGTGCAGTTTAAGCCTGACATGATCGTGTAGATTATGCAACACAACAGATATGTTCCAAGTGCCTTCCCTCAGGCTTCTGTACTAGTATTTGTCCCTAGTGCATGTACAACTAATCCTTTGATTCTCTTCGCTTGCAGCTATCTTTCAGTCTAATGGACATGGAGACTTCTTTCTATTCACTTGTGGCAAAGATTTTGCATTGGGGTCCATAATCAATGATGCAGGAAACAAAAATGGTAAATTGGATTATTATTGTCACTTGTACAAAGCTACAATTAAAAAAACTTGTCTTGCATACTGTTCACACAGATCAATTCATTATACTGGTAAAATAAAAGAGTGCATAATAAAATGTTACAATACAGAGAAAGTGGAAGACAGTTGACAATAAGGTGCAAGGTCACAATGAAGTAGATTGTGATGTCAGCATTCCATCTTATTGTATCAAGGAGCCATTCAATCATCATTTGGGGTGGTACAGTAGCATCTGGGTTGGCACAATAGTTTTACGGTGCCAGTGATCAACGATCAGGTTCAATTACCGCTGTTTTCTGTAAGTTGCTTGTCCTATCTGTTCTTCCTTTGACTGCATGGATTTTCTCCCACATTCCAAAGACAAATGGAGGGTGCAATAATTTGATCTAAAACCAGTGTATTATGCCTAAACAATGGAGACTACAATAAGATGAGGGAGGATTTGACTAGTGTAGACTGGGAACACAGGACAAATGGTGCGGCACTTGAGGAACAGTGGAAGACTTTCAAAGAGATTTTCACAGTGCTCAAAAAAAGTATATTCCAGTGAAAAGCAAGGACAGTAGGGTGGGAAGAGCCAGCCTTGGATAACTAAGGAAATAAAAGAAGGCATTAAACTAAAAGCTCATGTGTACAAAATTGCCAAAGAGTAGTGGGAAACTGGAAGATTGGGAAAACTTTAAAAAGCCACAAAGAACCACGAAGTGAACAATAAAGAAAGGGAAGGTAGATTATGAAAATAAACTAGCACAAAATATAAAAATGGTTAGTAAAAGTTTTCATAATTATATAAAGCAGAAAGGGGTGGCAAAAGTGAACATAGGTCCCTTAGAGCAGTGGTCCCCAACCACCGGGCCATAAACGATGTGCAAGGAAATAATATGATTTGGCGATATGAAACGATATGAATCAGCTGCACCTTTCCTCATTCCCTGTCACGCACTGTTGAACTTGAACACCACCCACCCCCCGCATCGGCCAGTCCGCAAGGACCTTGTCAATATTAATCCAGTCCGCGGTGCAAAAAAGGTTGGGGACTCCTGCCTTAGAGGACGAGAAGGGGGAATTGATATTGGGTAATGAAGAAATGGCAGAGATATGAATGACTATTTTGTGTTGGTCTTCATGGTGGAGGACACATCTAACATGCCAAAGAGAGATGTTATGGATGCGATGGGAGGTGAGGACCTCGATAATCTCGCTATCAGTAAAGAAGTAGTGCTGAGCAAACTTATGGTCCTGAAGATAGATAAGTCCCCTAGTCCTGATGAAATGCATCCCAGAATACTGAAAGAAATGGCAGAAGTTATAATAGAGGCTTTGGTGACAATTTACCAAAATTCTCTGGACTCTGGGCAGGTTCCAGTGGATTGTAAAATGGTGAATGTCACTCCACTGGTCAAAAGGCAAAAGGCAGGTAACTATAGGCCAGTTAGTTTAACATCTGTAGTTGGGAAAATGCTTGAAGCTATCATTAAAGAAGAAATAACGAGGCATCTGGAAAGAAATAGACCCACCAGGCAGATGCAGCATGGATTCAGCAAAGGGAGGTCCTGTTTGACAAACTTACTGGAGTTCTTTGAGGATACAACGAGCACAGTGGATAGAGGAGAACAGATGGACGTTATTTACTTGGATTTCCAGAAGATGTTCAATAAAGTGCCATATAGAAGACTGATCCATAAAATAAGATGCATAGAGTTGGGTGTGATGTATTAGCATGGGTAGAGGACTGGTTAACTAATAGAGAGCAGAGAGTTGGGATAAGTGGGTGTTGCTCTGGCTGACAATCAGTGGTGAGGGATGTGCCGCAGGGGTCAGTACTGGGCCCGCAACTGTTCACGATATACATTAACGATCTGGAAGAGGGGGCCGAGTGTAATGTATCTCATTTTGCTGATGATACTAAATTGAGTGGAAAAGCAAATTGTGCAGAAGATACAGAGAGTCAGCAGAGAGATATAGGTAGGTTAAGTGTGTAAGCAAAGGTCTGGCAGATGGAGTACAATGTTGGTAAATGTAAGGTCATCCACTTTGGAAGGAAAAATAGAAGAGCAGATTATTGTTCAAATGGTAAAAAATTGCAGCTGCTGCTGTGCAGAGGGGCTTGGGAGTGCTTGTGCATGAATCACAAAAGGTTGGTTTGCAGGTGCAGCAGACTATCAAGAAGGCAAATGGAATGTTGGCCTTCATTGCTAGAGGGATTGAGCTTAAGAACAGGGAGGTTATGCTGCAACTGTATAGGGTACTGTTGAGGCCGCACCTGCAGTACTGTACGCAGTTCTGGTCTCCTTACTTGAGGAAGGATATACTGGCTTTGGAGACAGTGCAGAAGAGCTTCACCAGGTTGATTCCAGAGAGGAGGGGGTTAGACCATTAGGAGAGATTGAGTCGCCTGGGACTGTACTCACTGGAATTAAGAAGAATGAGAGGAGATCTTATAGAAACATATAAAATTATGAAATGGATAGATAAGAAAGAGGCAGGAAAGTTGTTTCCAATGGTAGGTGAGACTAGAACTAGGGGACATAGCCTCAAGATTCAGAGTAGTAGATTTAGGACAGAGATAAGGAGGAACTGCTTTCCCCAGAGAGTGGTGAATTTGTGGAATTCTCTGCCTAATGAAGCAGTGGATGCTACCTCAGTAAATATATTGAAGACAAGTTTGGATAGATTTTTGCATAGTACAGGAATTAAGGGTCATGGGGAATAGGCAGGTGGGTGGAGATGAGTCCATGGCCGGATCAGCCATGATCTTATTGAATAGCAGAGCAGGCTCAATGGGCCAGATGGCCTATTCCCATTCTTTCTTCTTATATTTTTATGTTCATACGGTTAGGGTTAATGAGTAGTGGACATGCTATGTTGGCTCCAGAAGCGTAGCAACACTTCAAGGCTGCCCGGGCAAAATCTTTGGACGATGTTGGCATTAACACAAAATGCTGCCTTACACTGAATGCATTGATCTTTTGATGTGCCTGCCACAAAAAAAAAGCTAATTGTTATAACAGTGGGACAAAAGCTGTCTTAAGCTTGGTGGCACATGCCTTCAAACTTTTGTATCTTCTGCCCACTGGGAGGGAGAAAAGAGAGAATGTCCAGGATGGGTAGGATCTTTGATTATGTTGGCTGCTTTACTGAGGCTGTGGGAAGTACAGGCAGATTCCATGGAGAATATGCTGGTTCCTGTGATGTGCTGAGCTGTATCGATAATTCTGTATTGTTTCTTGGGTCATAGTCAAAACAGTTGCCATAGCAAACCATGATGCATTCCAACCTTTCAGACAGTGGAGTCACTTAGATCCTCTGAAACTTCTTTTTCATACGCTGTTTGCCAGGGCTAAGGGTTTTGTGGATTCTGAATTGGCTAAGGAGGCCCATTTGGGTACCACACACTGTTCCACAGATGTGGTGAGATGGTTGACAAACCAGGTAGGTGGCTGGGTATGCTGTGACATGGTGTGTCCCTTACTCAATTTATGGGTCTCTTAAGCAAGGCCAGAGATCCTTACTTCTGGAATTTATGGAAGCAATTCAAAAGGCACAGGATATATACAATCCAAAGAGGAAGAAGTATTCTGAAGGAAAGATAACACAATTGTGGCTCACAAGAGAAGTCAAAGCCATCATGAAAACCAGAGACAGGACATATAATAGAGCAAAAATAAATGGGAAGTTAGAGTATTTGGAAGCTTTTACAAACCAACAAAAAACTATAAAGTCATTAAGAAGGTAATAATGGAATACAAAAGTAAGCTAGCCGATAATATTAAAGAGGATACCAAACGTTTCTTCAGGTACATAAAGTGTAAAAGAGAGGACTGCTGGAAAATGAATCTGGAGAGGTAGTAATGGGGACAATGAAATGGCAGACAAACTGAATAAGTCTTTGGCATCAGTCTTCACGGTGGAAGACACCAGCAGTAAGGTGGAAATTCCAGATGTCAGGGGACATGAAGTGCGTGATGTTACCATTACTAGAGAGAAAGGTCATAGGAGACTGAAATGTCTGAAGGTAGTTAAGTCACCTCAACCTGATGGTGTACACCCCAGAGTTTGGAAAGAGGTGGCTGATGAGATTGTGGAGGCATTAGTAGTGATCTTTCAAGAATCTCTATATTCTGGAATGGTTCCGGAAGACTGGAAAATTGTAACTGTCAGTCCACTCTTCAAGAAGAGAGAGGGGCAGAAGAAAGAAAACTATAGGCCGGTTAGTCTGACCTCAGTGGTTGGGAAGCTGTTGCAGTCAGTTATTAAGGATGAAGTTTCAGGGTACTTGGAATCACATGATAAAATAGACCTTAGTCAGTATAGTTTCCTCAAGGGAAAATCTTGTTTGACAAACCTGTTGGAATTCTTCAAAGAAATACTAAGCAGGATAGACAAAGGAGAATCAGTTGATGTCATATAGTAGATTTTCAGAAGACTGTTGACAAGGTGCCACACAAGAGGCTGCTTGACAAGCTATGAACCCTGGGTATTACAGGAAAGATTCTAGCAAAGATAAAGCGGTGGCTGTTTGGCAGGAGGTAAAGTGTGGGAATAAAGGGAGCCATTTCTGGTTGGCTGCCAATGGCTAGTGATGTTCCAGAGGGGTCTGTGTTGGGACCAATTCTTTTCATGTTATATGGCAATGATTATATGATGAGCATTGGAGAGCTCTGGGCCTATATTCACTGGAACTCAGAAGAATGAGGAGTAGCCTAGTTGAAACCTATTGAATGGTGAAAGGCTTTGATAGAGTGGATGTGGAGAGGATGCTTCCTATGGTGGGAGAGCCTGAGACCAGAGGTCACAGCCTCAGAAGAGAGGAATGTCCTTTTAGTATGAAGATGAGGAGAAATTTCTTTAGCCAGTGAGTGGTGAATCTGTGGAATTCTTTGCCACAGTCATTTGTAGGGGCCAAGTCTTCATGTACATTTAAGGCAGAGGTTGATAGATTTTTGATTGGTCAGGGCATGAAGGGAGAAGGCAGGAGATTGGGGCTGAGAAGAAAAATGGATCAGCCATGACTCAATGGGCTAAATAGCCTGACGCTGTTCCTATATCTTTTGGTCTTATGGTCTTAGTACCAACCAGATGTCCCTTCTCCAGTTTGAGTGATCAAATGCCAAAGATTTCTAGGAGAATGGGGGGAGGGGGGAGATGTTGTGCTTCTTCAAGGAGCCTTTGAAGATGTCTTTGAATCTTTTCCTGTGGCAATCTCACCCCCATGACAGAGCTCAGAAAAGAATGCCTCTTTCAGCAATTTGGTGTCGGGCAAGCAGACAAAGTGCCCTGCCCAACATAGACTACTGAGTGTAACAAGGGCATAATTGCTGGGATGTTGACCTAGCTTAACTGTTCACAGTGAGAAGGAGCAACTGAGACATTTACAGAGAATCTGAACACTTATGTATAAATGGGTTCCACAACCTCAGATACCACCTGCCCCATCAGTGGTAGAGTTGCTTCTTGCAATGAATTTGAAGGAATTTGCTGAGACCCCTGTATGTTGGTGACAGCTTTCCAGTGGTTTAGATTTAACTCTCCCTGTGAATCGAATATCAAGAAAGGTGGATCTATATTAGAAATAAAATTGAAAAGTACAACGGGACAATAAGGACAACAAGGACAATAAAAAAAATCCAAATAATTTTAAAATCCACCGTAATATTCAGAGTAAAGAAAATGGAAATGAGAATTTAAAAAAAACCTTCACCTTGCTTGGCTTCCAACCCCATTGTTACTGTCATCTTACTTTCATCCCTGGCATGGATTTGAAAAAAAATATCTCAGCTAATGATACCTGTGGAAAACATCAAGTGCACTTATTTAGTTCTAGTTTTATGACAACACTGCCAGGAGACAAACGGTTAACAGGGTGGTACTTACAATGGTGATAATGAGGCTATGGATTTTAAAGCCATGCGTAGGCTGCTCTTATGTTCAACTGAACTGTACAGACTCCAGCATTATCTGAATACAAGTCCATTAGAAATGAACAGCTGAAAATATATTTTAAGAATTATCTTTATGTAATGAACTATGTAATGACATTCTTCCTCCTCCTTCAATTTTCAAATGTGCTTCCAATGTATGTTAAATTTTAAGCTTTGTGTATGCTGCAACAACTCAAATTATAAAATATATATTTTTCAGGGTAGTAACATTACAAGAGGGAATTTAGACAATGACCTATTTTAATCTTTTCCATAAATTTCCTCTTACGTGAACACTTTTGTGGCATGTACTTCCTAAATAATTTCTCAATACTGAGAATTGGAAAAAAAATAATTGCCTGTCATGTGTTAATTCTTCTGTAACCACTTGCTTGAAGGTATTTATGATTGACCCAAAGTGATTGAACATCAAGTCAGTTCTCTGCTCTGCAGGGAAGCAGAGGTTGGGAATTACTTCAGAAGCAACAATCTAAATGCTTGATACTGTCACACACTATTAAGCAAGCATGCTAAGTGTTGTATATGGAGTACATTTGCATTTAAACACAAACCAAATTAAACACCTTTCTTCTAACAAACTTTTATTCCAAACTTTCTGGTATACTTGATGCATTACCATTACTTAAGATAAACAATCCATAGTAAAATACTGGAGAAATATTGTGCTGCAGGCAACAACAGGCGGGCCATTGGAATGAATCAGTATCACATTTATTGTCATTGACATAAGTTGTGAAATGTATTGTTATTATATATATATACACATAGCTATTGCACAGTACTGTAGTAATTTTATGTATTGCACTGTGCTGCTGCTACTGTAAAAGAATATGACATTTGTGAGTGATGATAAACCTGAATTCGATATGGGTCTCTATTTGGGCTGAGAGTGGTAGGGGGAAGGGAGAGGGGAATCATGGTTGGGAAAAGGGAAGGAAGAGGGGAGGGAACAGGCAGCAGCAGAGAGACATTCTGTAATGATCAATAAGCTGATTGTTTGGAATCAAATCACCTTTCCTGGTGTCTCAGGGCTGGCTATGTCTACACCTGCACCACCACCCATCCACCCTTGGTACTCCTTCTCTGCTACTTGTCCCACACCCTCCTGTGGTGCTCTATCCTCACCGTTCCTAACATGCTTTGCTCCAGCCAGATTTGCGAACTCTCTTTCCACTCCAGTACTGTGCAAAGTCTTGGGCACCCTAGGAAAAGAGATGTGTTTAAGGCAGTTGCACTGTGCTGTATGAGATTTTTTTAAAAACGGCTTTTGGTTGAAACTAGCGGAATAGCAATTCTGGATTATGTGTTACGTAATGTTTGAGATTTAATTAGGGAGCTTAAGGTATAAGAACGGTGAGGAGACAGTGATCCAATATATGACAGTTTTCACCCTAAAATTTGAGAAGGGAAAATCAGATATATCAGTATTACAGTGGAGTGAAGGGAATTAAAGAGGCACGAGGGAGGAGCTGGCCAAAGTTGATTGGAAGGGGACACAAGCAGGGATGGTGGCAGAGCAGCAATGGCTGGAGTTTCTGAGAACAATTTAGAAGGTGCAGGAAAGAAACGTTGCAAAGATGGAGTGTTCTAAAGGGAGGATTAAGCATCTGTGACTGAAAAGGGAAGTCAAAGACAGCATTAAAGCAAAAAAGAGGGCATGTAATATAACAAATCTTAGTGGGAAGGTAGATGATTGGGAAACTTTTAAAAACAAACAGATGACAATTAAAAAACGACATAAAGAGGGAACATTTGAAAAATGAAGGTAAGATAGCCAATAATGTAAGAGGATACAAAAAGTTTTTTCAGAGATAAAGAGTAAATGAAAGACATGAGTGGGTATCAGACCGTTGGAAAATGACACTGGAGAAATCGTAATGAGGGCAAAGAAATGGCAGATGAACATTATAAGTGTTTTTAATCTGTCTTCACTGTGGAAGACACTAGCAGGATGCCAGAAATATGAGAATGTTAGGAGACAGAAGTGATTGCCATTGCTTTTACTAAGGAGAAGGTGCTTGGGAAGCTGAAAAATCTGAAGGTAGATAAGTCACCTAGACCAGATGGGCTGCATCCCAGGGTTTTGAAAGAGGTAGCTGAAGACATTGTGGAACGTTAATAATGATCTTTCAAGAATCACTAGATTCCGTAATGGATCTGGAGGACTGGAAAATTGCAAAAGTCACTCCAGTCTTTAAGAAGGGAGGCAGGCAGAAGGAAGGAAATTATAAGCCAGTTAGTCTGACTTTAGTGGTTGGAAAGATGTTGGAGTCTTTTACTAAAGATGAGTTTTTGGGTACTTGAAGGTGCGTGATAAAATAAGCCAAATTCAGCATGGTTTTCTAAAGTGGAATTCTTGCCTAACAAATCTGTTGGAATTCGTTAAGGAATTAACAGGCAGGATGGACAAAGGAGAGTCAGAAGATGTTGTTTATTTGGATTTTCAGAAGGCCTTTGACAAGATTAAATAAATCAGGGGAGAAAACGCGCCGCTCTTGATTTTCATAAATTGACTTACTTCTCCATCTATTCTTACAGCAGCAGTTTGTTCCTAGTACAGCTTTCTGATTAGGCGGAGGTCTTTTGAATCTAGATCTAGAGTTTTCTGTAATATTTCAAATAACTGGTTTTTTTAACGTGTCCAGTGAAACAATATTACAAAAAATAAGAGACATCTTGGGAATCAAAGTTGGCGGTGAAAACATCAATAATTTCTTTGTTTTGGCGTGTGCCTGTGTGCGTGCGAGTTTGTGCGTGTGCGTCTGCGTGTGTGTGAGTGCGCGTCTGTGTGTCTGCGTGCGTCCGTGATGATGTCTTTTTCATGGCTTTTTACAAGGCACAGAGCGAGGGAGAGACTGTGTGGCACGCCACTCCTCACACAGACATTTTTGCAGTATTTTTCCCTTTTATTTTATGAGGTCAAGTTGCGATCTCGACACTCAACCTGGCACGGATGGAAAGCGTACTCGGGAGCGGACCCGACTGGCTTCGAACCCAGGAACCTCCGCTCCCAGGTCCGGCACCAATGTCATTGCGCCACCAGCCAGCCCAAAACATCAATAATTTCAGATATGCAGATGACACTGTGTTAATTACAAGTACGGAGGAAGAACTACAAAACTTAATTGATATAGTTGTTGAAGAAAGTGCAAAAATGGGTCTATCTATCAATTGCAAAAAGACAGAATGTATGGTGATATCCAAAAAGAAGGAGAATCCTATCTGTAGGCTGAGAATAAATGGGGAAGACATTAAATAAGTACAGAACTTTTGCTACTTAGGAAGCTGGGTGACATCAGATGGCAGGTGCGACATGGACATCAAAAGAAGAATAGGGATGGCAAAAGACACCTTCACGAGAATGAAGAGTATACTGACCAATACTAAACTAGGCATGACAACCCGCCTCAGAGTACTGAAATGTTACGTTTATCCAGTTATGTTATATGGTTCAGGATGTTGGACAATATCTAGTAACATGAGGAAACGAATTGAAGCAGCAGAGATGTGGTTTTTGAGGAGGATGCAAAGAATATCATGGATGAAACGAATATCTAACGAGGATGTCATGAACAGAGCAAACACAAAAAGAGAAATAATGTATGAGATCATGAAAAGGCAACGTAACTTCATTGGACATGTGATTAGGAAAGAGGAGTTAGAATGCACGGTAATTATGGGAAAGATTGAAGGGAAGAAAGCAAGAGGAAGACAAAGACAAATGATGATGGAAAGAGCAGCCAGAGAGCTGGAAATGAATACCAATGAATTGATCCACTTGACCCGAAACAGGAGTGTGTGGGCCATTGCAGTCAAAGCTCAAACTGGGCATGGCACCTGAGGATGATGATGATTTGACAAGATGCCACACATAATGCTGCTTTACAAAATTAGAGCCCATAGTTTTACAGGAAAGGTACTAGCCTGGATAAAAGATTATTTAACTGGCAGAAGCAAATAGTGGGGATAAAAGGGGCTTTTTCTGGTCGGTTACCGGTGACTAGTGGTGTTCCACAGTGGTTGGTGTAGGGAACACTCTGTTTCAGGTAATATCTTAATGTTTTGGATGGAAGAATTGATGCTTTGTGGTCAAAGCACTTCCTCACAGTAGATCTGAGTGCTGTCAAGCAATAGTCATTGAGGCAGCTCACCCTGGTATTCTTGGGCACCAGAGTGATTGATGGTCTTTTGAAATAGATGGGAACCTCTGATTGTGACAGTGAGAGGTTGCAGAGGCCCTTGAACACTCTGGCCAGTTGGTCGGCACGGGTTTCCAGTCCCTTGCCTTGCGAGTGTTCACCCTTTTGAAGGATGTTCTGCCATCGGCTTCTGAGACAGAGATCACGGGGTCTCCAGATACTGTGAGGATTAGGAGTTTGGTCAACATGCGTCTAAGGAGCTAGGTCAGCATGAGTAGAGACATTTAACAAGTTGAGATTCACAGTGTTGTGACGGTAATTAGCACTGAATAGATTCAGAAAGGGTAAAGGCTGGAAAAAAATGGCTTCATCAGATAAGTAACTCTGGCGAGGATGAAGAGTCTAGAGTTATGACTCCTGGCCAAAGATATGGACACGGAAGTGAAGCAAATAGCAGTGTTTAACAGAGAGAGATTGAGACATACAAGAATTAGGATGCTGCATTCTGGAGCAAAAATGAGCTAATGGGGAACTCACTGGATTAGACAGGATCTTTGGAGGGAAATGGACAGTCAGCATTTCAGGTTGGAACCCATGAAACAGACAGAAAGAGTAAGTGGAGACGGTCAGTATAAAGAGGTGAGGGGGAGGGGTGGGGTAAGAGCTAGCAAATGATATGTGGATCCAGGTGAGGAGGGATTGATTAGCAGATGGAGTAAGGCGGAGATAGCTATAGAGGATGGGGGATGGTCTGTGGAGGCAACAATGTACTGCAGATCATAGAATCTGATAAGAAAGGAAGGTAAAGAATAAAACCAAATAAGAAAGGTAGGGAGAGCAGATGGGGGGAGTTGGATAGGGAACCCATTGGCAGAAGTGTATAGGTGATGGGTGATGGGGGACGGGAGGTGGAGAAACTGGGTGATAGGGCAATGGAGAGGGGATGTGAGAGGATCTGGATAGATCAGAAGCAGAGAGAAATGGGCAGCGGAGGAGCAGGCTACCTGAGAATAAACAATTCAATGTTACTTCCATTGGGCTGCAGACTACCCAGTAGAACATAAGGTGCTGTTCTTCTAGTTTGTACATTTTGTCAAACTTGGAATTCGTTATACTGGAGATGCAGTGTTTGAAACCGAAGAGTCTTCATGGAAATGTTCATTTGGAATCAAAGATTGAAAGTTGAAGTGGTATGTTGAAGAGAAGGCAAAAGGTGGGATGGGGAGGAGGAGGTGGTGGTAAAAGGAAAGTAAAGGGAGCAAAGAGTCGGGAGGAAGTTTTTAGAATTTACCTCTGTTCTGTATCTGTTTATTAATTAACATCACAGCCTTCTAGTTTATGGGTATCAGCTTGATAAAAACCAATGTAGCTGTATTGAGAAGCTCAAAAGGATATCTGCCTTATTAGTGAGGTGTTCTGGTAGATTAAACTCCATTAACAAATTGAGCTAAAGTCGATTTACAGGCAAAGCCAGAGGAAATAACCACTTCATTGATCAAATTACATTATCTTCCACAATGCCATTCTTTAAGAGATAAATGGAGAAGGAAGAATTAGATTTTTTCTTTTGTGAAGTATTTTTGTAATGAAAATCTATTTCAAGTTATCAATCTGCATCTAAAGGACAGTGCATGGGCATAGCAGGCCAAAATGCAACATGTATGATCAAAAAAGGAACAAATTAGGTAATGCTGGATTCAGAATTACACATCTCAGATGATTTGAGGATTTAAAGGTTTTGGAACTTAATCAAATACTGGGTTGGAAGAAAATGAATAATCCCAAACTGTGGCTAATGGGATTTTTTTTGTGTGGATAGTCTGTGTTTCCCAACAACAATAGGGACTGAAAAGCAAATAAGGGAGTGATTCTATAATATAAATAATCAAGCAGGTTAGTAGATATTTTAACCAGAGAAATTAGTATTTATAGGGCATATCCTCAATACAGTGATTATTTTGTTCATTCCTGTGATTAGGTCTTCATTTTACCCTTATTTATGGAAATTTAATCAGAGTCAGGTTTAACATCACCAGCATACATCGTGAAATATGTTGTTTTGCAGCAGTATACAGTAATGCAATACATAAAGAAAAAGCTATCAATTACAATAAGAAATGTATATATAAGTCATGCAAAAGAGAGCAAAAATAAATTTAAAAAATAGTGAGGCAATGCAAATGAGTTCATTGTCTCACTGTCAATTCAGAAGTCTGTTGGGGGTGGGAAAGAAGCTGTTTCTAAAATGTTGAGTTTGTGCAGGCTCCTGTATATTCTCCATGATGGTAGCAATAAGAAGGCATGCTTGAAGAACCAGTATCAACACTAACCTATCATCAGAAGAAAGCAGTAAAACAATCCTGAACTTAGTTTACTTATGAATTTGTAGAAAGTGGTTTTATAGAGAAATGCAGAATAACCAAGAGAAAATAAAAGCTGTTTTAATTATAACCGTCAAATAAATCAAGGATATTAGCAAGACAAATCTCAAATCATTTTAAATACACAGCTAAATGCTATTTAGTTTAAAGAAAACTGGCTCCAGATTCACCCAAAGTTTGGCAGTCCCAAATTGACTTTCAGTTGCATAACAACGGAAGATCTGACGGATTGTGTAACAGTCAGGCACTGCTAATGGCTATTTTTGTGCTTCAGGCACTGCTAATGGCTATTTTTTACATGCTGTTCCACCTACCTATCAGAGGTAACAGAAAAGCCCCAGTCACAAATTCCATCCATAAACATGAAAAGCATTGGATCTGCAAAGCAGTGGACCAGGGGTCATTCAACCTGTCCTGAGGCTACGATGCCAGCATTTTAAGCCAAAAGAATTCAACAACCCTGTTATTTTTGTGCCTTTTCAAAATCTGCTGATTTATCTGCTCCTTAGTGTCCTGATGACCTGGATGGGGGGTGGGGGGGTGGTGGTGAAAGAATAGTTCCAATAGAGTAATTGCTTCCTTTCTGTTATTGTTTTCAAAATCAGCTTCAGGTTTAATACCTCTGGCATAATGTATATAAATATTAAATTCAATGGGTAGTGCAAAAAGAGAGCAAAAAATAATGAGCTAATGAACATGGGTTCATTGTCCATTCTAAAATGTGATGTCAAAGGGGAAGAAGCTGTCCCTCAAATGCTGAGTGTGTGTCTTCAGGCTACTGTATCTCCTCCTTCATGATAGCAATGAGAGAGGGCATATCCTGGGTGATGGGAATCCTTAATGACGGTCGCTGCCTTTCTGAGGCATTGCCCTTTGAAAGTGTCCTCGATGCTGGGGAAGTTAGTGCCCATGATGGAGCTGACTGAGCTTACTTACAAACCTGTGCAGCAGTTCCTCCATACCAGACGGTAATACAACTGGTTGGAATGCTCTCTACAGTACATCTGTAGAAATTTGCAAGAGTCATTGGTGACATACCTAATCTCCTCAAACTCTAGATGAAATATAGCTGCTGTCATGTCTTCTTTGTAATTACATCAATATATTGGGGCCAGGCTAGATCTTCAGGGATCTCCAGGGACTTGAATCTTCTCCCCCTTTCCACTGCTAATTGGTGTGTTCCCTTGACTTCCCTTTCCTGGTCCACAATCAATTCATTGGTCTACTAACACTGAGTGCAAAGTTGGCTTGTGACGCTACTCAACCAGCTGATCTATGTAGCTCACTCCTGTATCCTCGTCACTATCTGAAGTTCCACCAACAATAGTCGTGTCATCGGTAAATTTAGGGATGGCATTTGAGCTGTAGAGGGAGTAGAGCAGTAGGCTAAGCACACACCCTTGACATGTGCCATTGTTGACCGTCAGCAAGGAGGAGATGACATTTCAGATTTGCACTGACTGCAGCCTCCTGATGAGGAAGCAGAGGGAGGTAAAGAGGTCCAGGTTTTGGTGCTCATTGAGTAGAACTGAGCGTATGATTGTGTTGAAAGCCAAGCAGTAATCAATAAACGACAGCTTAGGTTCAGCCAAGGGACCTAGACACAAATTCAAAGTTCAAACTTTCAATGTTCAAAGTCAATTTATTACCAAAGTACATATATGTCACCATATACAACTTCTTGATTCATTTTTCTCATGGGCATACGTAATAAATCTATAATAGAATAAGAAGCATAATAGACTCAAAGAAAGACTGCAACAAGCAAAACACACAAAATGCTGGAGGAGCAAGCAGCATCTAGAAAAGAAGTACGGCTGACATTTCAGACCAAACCTTCAGCTGATGATGATGCTCAGTCTGGAGATAACTGAGATATTGAAGTTGGACGTGACATTAATGAAGGTTTCAGCACATGATGTTTTCAGGAAAAAAACATGCTTAACATAGTGATGCCACATTCCCTTCCTTAAATCAGGAATTAGCTGTCAAAGCTTTGGAAAGAGGATTAATTTTAACTTGGGAATAAACTGTCTCTCAGTCTTAAATTCTCAGTATGAATGCCAGGAGGACACATTCAGTCCTGCCGAAGCATCTTAGCCCGAAATGTCAACTGTACTCTACTTAGATGCTGCCTGGCCTGCTGAGTCCCTCCAGCATTTTGTGTATGTTGCTCAGATTTCCAGCACCTGTAGATTTTTCTCTTGTTTAAGCCTGCACCAACTTGGGCATTCTACCGGTGTGCAAAACACAACAGAAAGAAATAATAATAATAAATAAAAATCAATAAATATCGAGAACATTTGATGATGAGTCCTTGAAAGTGAATCCGTAGGTTATGGGAAATTTCAATGATGGGGCAAGTGAAGTTGAGTGAAGTGTTTTTTTAGATTATGAGGACACTCAGTCCTCGTTTATTGTCATTTAGTAATGCATGCATTAAGAAATGATACAATGTTCCTCCAGTATGATATCACAGAAACACAGGACAGACCAAAACTAAAACTGACAAAAACCACTTAATTATAACATATAGTTACAACAGTGCAAAGCAATACCATAATTTGATAAAGAACAGACCATGGGCACGGTAATAAAAAGTCTCCAAGTCCTGATAGCCCCATCATCTCATGCAGATGGTAGAAGGATGAAAAACTCTCCCTGCCATGAACCTCCAGCGCTGCAAACTTGCCGACGCAGCATCCTGGAATCACCCGACCACAGCCAACTCTGAGTCCGTCCGAAAACTTCGAGCCTCTGACCAGACCTCTGACACCGAGCACCGAGCACCATCTCTGCCGAGCACCTCGACCCGGCCCCGGCCACCAAACAACAGGCAAAGCCGAGGACTCGGGGCCTTCCCCTCCGGAGATTCTGGACCACACAGTAGCAGCAGCAGCGAAACAGGTATTTCAGAAGTTTCAACAGATGTTCCTCTGTGCTTCTCACGTCCATCTCCATCAAATCAGGATTGTGCATGACATCCTACTTGACAGATAACCGATATCCATTCTGGAGTGGCCACTGCGCATTACGTTGTGCCACCATCTTCTCTTCTGAAAGTTATTCCCTTTGGTTCAAGAGCCTGATGGTTGAGGAGTAATAACTGTTCTTGAACATGGAGGTGTGAGTCCTGAGGCTTCTGTACCTTCTTCCTGATAGCAGCAGCAAGAAGGGAACATGTCCTGGGTGGTGGGGAGTGGCTGATGATAGATGCTGCTTTCCTGCAACAATATTTTGTGTAGATGTGCTCAATGGTGGGGAGGGCTTTACCCACGATAGGCTGGGCCAAATGAAGTACTTTCTGTAGAATTTTTCATTGAAGGGCATTGGTGTTTTCATACCAGGCTGTGATGCAGACAGTCAATATACATCTGCATTACACATCTATAGAAGTTTGTCAAAGTTTTAGGTGTCATGCCATGACATTTTAGATTCTCAGAGTCCTGAGGAAGCAGAGGTGCTGCCTTGCTTTCTTAGTAATTATACTTATATGTTGGTGCCCAAGGACTGGTGCTGTGAAATAATAACACCAGGGAATTTAAGGTTGCTGACTCTCTCCAACTCTAATCCTCTGATGAAGACTGACTCATGGTCCTCTGGTTTCCTCCTCCCAAAGTCAATAATCAGCTCCTTGGTCTTGCTGACATTGAGTAAGAGGTTGTTGTTATGGCACCACCCAGCCAGATTTTCAATCTACCTCCTATATTCTGATCGTCACCACCTTTGAACAGGCCTACAATAGTGTTGTCATCAGCAAACTTCAATATGTCATTGGAGCTGTGCTTAACCATACAGTCATAAGTGTAAAGCAAGTAGAGCAGGGGGCTACGCATGTGGCCGTGAGGTGCATCTCTGCTGATGAAGATCATGGAGGAGTTGTTGTTGCCAAGCCAAACTGACTGGGCTGTACAAGTCAGGAAATTGATTATCCGATTGCTCAAGGTGTTATTGAAGCCAAGGTCTTGGAGTTTATCGATTAGATTTGAGGGGATGTTGGAAAACTTCTACAAAGTAAAATGTTATGACATAGGGGACGGCAGAGTTTCAACGGCAGAAGAAGATGTGTGGGCTGCCATCCAGAGACTGAATCCAAGGAAAGCATTGGGTCTGGATGGAGCATCTGGGCGAGTACTGAAGACCTGTGCTGACGAACTGGCTGGTGTGTTCATGGACATCTTCAGCCTCTCACTCCAGCAGTGTATGGTACCCATCTGCTTCAAGCAGGCTTCAATCATACCAGTACCTGAGAAGAGAACTGTAACCTGCCTCAATGACTATCACCCAGTGGCACTTACATCCACAGCGATGAGGTGTTTTGAAAGGTTGGTGTTGAAGGATATCAGCTCCTCTCTGAGTGGCAACTTGCATCCACTCCAATTTGCCTACCAAAGCAACAGGTCTACGGTGAATACCATCTCATTGGCTCTTCACACAACCCTGAAACCATGGAACAGCAAGGATGCTTACATCAGGATGCTCCTTATCAATTACAGTTCAGCATTTAATACCATTATCCCCTTTAAACTAATTAGAAAACTCTACCACCTGGGCCTCAGTACCCTCTTGTGCAACTGGATCCTGGATTTCCTCACTTGCAGACCCTAGTCAGTTTGGATTGGCTGAAACATCCCCTCCACCATCTCCATCAGCACAGGAGCACCACAATGATGTGTACATAGCCTCCTGCTCTATTCGCTTTACACCTATGACTGTGCAGCTAAGTACAGCTCCAACACCATTTACAAGTTTGCTGTTGACACCACTGTTGTAGGCCATACCAAAGATGGTGATGAATCAGCATACAGGAGGAGAATGAAAATTTGGCTGAGTGGTGTCATAACAACAACCTCTCACTCAACGTCAGTAAGATCAAGGGACTGATTGCAGACTTCAGGAGAGAGAAGCAAGAGGTCCATGAACCAGAACTCATCAGAGGATCAGAGGTGGAGAGGGTCAATAACTTTAAATTCCAGGGTGTCACTATCTCAGGGGATCTGTCCTGGACCCAGCATATAAATATAAATGCAAAGAAAGCACAACAATGCCTCTATTTCCTCAGGAGTCTGCGGAGATTTGGGCATGTCATCAAAAACTTCGGCAAACTTCTACACATATGAGGTGGAAAGTGTGCTGACTGGCTACATTATGGCCTGGTATGGAAACACCAATATCCTTGAGCAGAAAATCCTACAAAAAGTAGTGGATTCGGCCCAGTACATCATGCATAAAGCCCTCCTAACCATTGAGCACATCTACATGAAGTGTTGCCGTAGAAAAGCAGCATCTATCATCAAAGATCCTCACCACCCAGGCCATGCTCTTTCCCTGCTGCAGCCATCAGAAGGTACAGGTGCCTCAGGACTCACACCATGAGGTTCAAGAACAGTTGTTATGTCTCAACCATCAGGCTCTTGAACAAAAGGGGATAAATTTACTCATTTAAGGACTGTAATATTGTTATCTCATACTCGTATTTATTATTATTTATTTAAATTTGCATTTGCACAGTTTGTTGTTCATTGATCCTGTTTACAGTTACTGTTCTAAGGATATGCTAAGTCTGCCCGCAGGGAAAAGATACTCAGAGTTGTGGGTGGTGACATGTATATACTTTGATAATCAATTTTGAACCTTTGAGCTTTCATTGAATGCTGTACTGCAGTCGATAAGAAGCATCCTGATGTATACATCTTTGCTGTCCAGATGTTCCAGGATTGAATGGAAGAGCCAATGAGATGGCACCTACTGTGGACCTGCTGTTCCAGTAGGCAATTGGATCAGATCCCTGTCACTTTGCAGGCAGCAGTTGATATGTTTTATCACCAACCTATCAAAGCACTTCACGGATGTAAGTGCTACTGGATGGTAGTTATTCAGGCAGGTTACCATTTTCTTCTTAAAGCCTGCTTGAAGCAGGTGGGTACCTCAGACTCCAGAAGTGAGAGGTTAAAGATCCCAGTGAACACTGCAGCCAGTTGATCAACACAGGTTTTTAGTACTTGGCCAGTACCTGTCTGGGCCGGATGCCTTTCTTGGTTCACCCTCTAGATGTCTGCTCACACTTTGGCCTCAGAGACTGAAATCACAGAATTATCGGTGGCTGTGGGAATTCTTGACGGTTCCTCCATATTTTGATGGTCAAGTGACGATAGAAGGTAATGAGCTCATCTGGAAGTGAAGCCCTGTTGTCGCCTGATTTTACTTTATAAGAGGTGATAGTATTCAAACCTTTGAGGTATTTCCATTATCTGTGATCCAAGGCCGAGGTGGATAGCCAGTGAGATTACACCCACTGTAGAACTTTGACAGCTGAGGAGGGTGTGTAGACTGAACCAGGGACAGGGATGGACGGAGTAAAAGTGCAACTAAACAACGGAATGTGTAACAATGCTGGGCTGCAGGGTGTTTGGAAATGGACTTGTGCAAGGGTAATGACATGCACGTTTGGAATATGATGAGCAGTTCGGGCCCCTTATCTGAGAACAGTTGTGCTGGCATTGAAGACGGTCCAGAGGAGCGGGCATGAGAATGATCCTTGGAATTAAAGGGTTAACATACGAGGAGCTTTGATGGTTCTGGGATTGTACTTACTGGAGTTTAGAAGAATGAGGGGTATCTCTTTGAAGCCTATTGAATATTGAAAGGCCTAGATAGAGTGGATGTGGAGAGGATGTTTCCTGTAGTGGGGAAATCTAGAACCTGAGGGCACAGCCTCAAAATAGAAGGTCGTCCCTTTAGATCAGAGATCAGGAGGAAATTTTAACCCCAGGGCATCTATTGTGTGGAATTCGTTGCCATAGACAGCTGTGGAGGACAAGTCACTGGGTATATTTAAAGTGGATATTGATAGGTTCTTGGTTAGAAAGGGTGTCAATGTTACAGGGAGAAGGCAGGGACAATAGATCAGCCATTTTGAAATTATGGAGCAGACTCAGTTTGCCAAATTTCCTAAATCTGTTCCTACGTTTTATGGTCTTATGGCACTAGGCAGAGTGAAACAAGAGCAGTCTGAGAAGTGAGAGTGAACCAAGGTCACAGAGGCAGCAGGGTGAACTGGAGTGGAGATGGCAAACTGAGTGCTGAGCCAGAAGGGTGGAGCTCAGGCAGACCTGAAAGGCTAGCAGTCTGGTGCACCATGCAGGGGTAGTCACGAGTAGGAGTGGGCGGGGTGAGAGGGCAACTAAATAAGGAAGGAGCAGCAGCAATCAGCTGTGCCGTGAAGTGGAGTGATTGCGATTCGACAGGGCAACATAAAAACAAATGGCTATGACAGGGTTATGGACAAATTGATGCTGGTAAACAGGATTAATACAGTGAGGTGTAGAGGCATCATAGGCATGTTGGGCCGAAGGGACTATTTCTATGCTGCGTACAACTAGATCACACCCCTTCTCTTGTCACTGGTAGAGATAACCAGAAGATGAAGCTCTTGACTCCAATGGCCGGCGTGAAGCACAATCACAGTTCCGAATGGGCAGGAGAAAAGCCAGGCATCAAAATAATTTGATAAAATAAAAATTGTACAATATAGTATCAAGATATAGTATGGATGACACTAAAGAAATTTTACGGATGTGCCAGCAGGTCTAGAATTTCAGTGTCATTTGTCACAAATGGCAGGATGCAGACTGTCACCCACCCTCTATCGGAACATTTCTCTGTGTCGCAAGTGTAGAGACTGCAATCTCATGGGCTGTGGAATGGCATTCACAAACATCAAACAGACATACAAAAACATAAAAATGTTAGCAAAATATCCCCCCAAAATTAATCTTATTCAGGTGTTTTAGTTAAATAAAAACTGTAAATTACATAAACCTGTGTGTGTCTCTTTCCCACAAGCATTCCTCCTGCTTGAAATGAATGGAACTATTGAATACTTGCCTGCTGTAAGCTGCCAGCCTGCCTCAGAATGAGTAAACAGATTTCCCACTATTAGGCAACTGTAGAAGATTGGGTTGCTACCACCGAATTGTATGGCGTATTTGTGAAATCACCCTCAGGAAGTTTGAGATTTGCACACTATGTATGAGTCCTGAGCTTTTGGACATTACAGAGGGAATGACAGCAGATCTGTTTGGAAATACTGACATTTCTGTAGAATATCCATGCCAGCGGAGAATTCCTATTGCAAGCCTATTATATATGGCACATCTCAATCCATTTGCTTGCTTGAAATTCCAATTCTACATGCTGTCCAGGGCTAGGAGTGGAAATTTCTGACCTCAGCTAATGAGAGTTGATGGGAAAATGTTATCTTCTCTCATAAAACTAACTACTTTTTCCCTGACAACTCATCATTCAAGCCTTTTTATCCTTTTTTTGTAAAAAAAAAAGACATTTTCCAAAAAGAATTTTGGTCAGATATCATATTGCTAAAAAGTCGAGTTTGTTAAGGAATTTTTCACCCACCCTACAAATCCATAAATCTCTTTGGGAAGCAACAACATTCTTTTAAAATGAAAAACAGCTTTGCTGAAAACAACATAATGAATTTTAGTTGTGGAAAATCACAGCTGTTACATTCTGGGTAAAGCAAGCCAACAAGCTGGTGAAAACGTTGTTTTAACATGACATAAATAAGAACAAGTGATGAGATTTTTAATGGTTTTTTTTACAATATAATTATCCAGTTTAATTTACACTCTCATGTGGAGTACGGATTTCTACCAGGCTACACTGTACCAAATCTTACCAAGTTCAGCAAATCTGCTCTCTTGGCAGACAACAAAGCAAACAGTGAAACCTAATGATTTAAGAATGCACATGTTGTGTGACCCTGTTTCTGTTACGTTCCCCTACTCTATTTTGTAGCCTTACTGTAAAATTTATGGACACAATTATCTGGAAAAAATTGTTGCAGTTTATACCTGAACATAGTTGGCAGAATTAAATTTTTTAAAAATCAGAAAATGCCGAAAAAAACACAGCAGTCTAGGCAGCAGGGATGTACAGAGACATGTATAATATTTCAAGATGATGACCTTCTTAGGGAGTTGAAAAACTTAGAGACAGGCAGAGAAGGGGGGAAAGAGGGAGAGAACAAATGAGATGCCCTGGATAGGGTGCAGGTGGAAAAAAAAGCTGCAAGGAACAGATTTGTATTAGCAAATGAGGGCAGTGAAGGCTGCTAAGGGCTGGTAACACTGGACAACAATTTTTTTCAAAAGTGCTGTTTCCCCTGTTTTTTTGTTTGCTTATGATAGACTGCTTGAAACTGAACACAAATACAATTTCAGACTTCTTGTATCATCTAGTAATAAATGCTTTGCAATAGTTCAACTAAGCTAAAAATGCTTTATTAATGATTTTCATTTGTATGCAGTGTCCGAGCCTTCTTGCTTCAGTGCCCAACAATAATCAGCCAGCATTGATGGATTCCAATTGCCCTGATATCATTTCTCCATGACCGCATTGTACTGGTGAAACCTTTCACTATGCTTGTCATTGACATAGAAAAAACATAGAAAACATAGAAAATAGATGCAGGAGTAGGCCATTTGGCCCTTCGAGCCTGCACCGCCAATCAGTATGATCATGGCTGATCATCCAACTCAGAACCCTGTACCAGACTTCCCTCCATACCCCCTGATCCCTTTAGCCACAAGGGCCATATCTAACTCCCTCTTAAATATAGCCAATGAACTGGCCTCAACTGTTTCCTGTGGCAGAGAATTCCACAGATTCACCACTCTCTGTGTGAAGATGTTTTTCCTAATCTCGGTCCTAAAAGGCTTCCCCTTTATCCTCAAACTGTGACCCCTCGTTCTGGAGTTCCCCAACATCGGGAACAATCTTCCTGCATCTAGTCTGTCCAATCCCTTTAGGATTTTATACGTTTCAATAAGATCCCCCCTCAATCTTCTAAATTCCAACTAGTAGAAGCCTAGTTCATCCAGTCTTTCTTCATATGAAAGTCCTGCCATCCCAGGAATCAATCTGGTGAACCTTCTTTGTACTCCCTCTATGGCAAGGATGTCTTTCCTCAGATTAGGGGACCAAAACTGCACACAATGCTCCAGGTGTGGTCTCACCAAGGCCTTGTACAACTGCAGTAGTACCTCTCTGCTCCTGTACTCGAATCCTCTTGCTATAAATGCCAGCATACCATTCACCTTTTTCACCGGCTGATGTACCTGCATGCCCACTTTCAATGACTGGTGTATAATGACACCCAGGTCTCGTTGCACCTCCCCTTTTCCTAATTGGCCACCATTCAGATAATAATCTGTTTTCCTGTTTTTGCCACCAAAGTGGATAACCTCACATTTATCCACATTAAATTGCATCTGCCATGAATTTGCCCACTCACCTAACCTATTCAAGTCACCCTGCATTCTCTTAGCATCCTCCTCACAGTTAACACTGCCGCCCAGCTTCGTGTCATCCGCAAGCTTGGAGATGCTGCATTTAATTCCCTCATCCAAGTCATTAATATATATTGTAAACAACTGGGGTCCCAGCACTGAGCCTTGCGGTACCCCACTAGTCACTGCCTGCCATTCTGAAAAGGTCCCGTTTATTCCCACTCTTTGTTTCCTGTCTGCTAACCAACTCTCCACCCACACCAATACCTTACCCCCAATACCGTGTGCTTTAAGCTTGCACACTAATCTCCTGTGTGGGACCTTGTCAAAAGCCTTTTGAAAATCCAAATATACCACATCCACTGGTTCTCCCTTATCCACTCTAATAGTTACATCCTCAAAAAATTCTATGAGATTTGTCAGACATGATTTTCCTTTCACAAATCCATGCTGACTTTGTCCGATCATTTCACCGCTTTCCAAATGTGCTATTATCACATCTTTGATAACTGACTCGAGCATTTTCCCCACCACAGATTTTGGGCTAACCAGTCTATAATTCCCTGGTTTCTCTCTCCCTCCTTTTTTAAAAAGTGGGGTTACATTAGCCACTCTCCAATACTCAGGAACTAGTCCAGAATCTAAAGAGTTTTGAAAAATTATCACTAATGCATCCACTATTTCTTGGGCTACTTCCTTAAGCACTCTGTGATGCAGACCATCTGGCCCTGGGGATTTATTTGCCTTTAATCCCTTCAAATTATCTAACACCACCTCCCTACTAACATGTATTTCCTTCAGTTCCTCCATCTCAGTATACCCTCTGTTCCCCACGATTTCCGGAAGATTATTTATGTCCTCCTTAGTGAAGACAGAACCAAAGTAGTTATTCAATTGGTCTGCCATGTCCTTGCTCCCCATAATCAATTCACCTGTTTCTGTCTGTCGGGGACCTACATTTGTCTTAATCAATCTTTTTCTTTTCACATATCTATAAAAGCTTTTACAGTCAGTTTTTATGTTCCCTGCCAGTTTTCTCTCACAATCTTTTTTCCCCTTCCTAGTTCAGCCCTTTGTCCTCCTCTGCTGGACTCTGAATTTCTCCCAGTCCTCAGGTAAGCCACTTTTTCTGGCTAATTTGTATGTTACTTCTTTGGAATTGATACTATCCCTAATTTCCCTTGTCAGCCACGAGTGCACTACCTTCCTTGATTTATTCTTTTGCCAAACTGGGATGAACAATTGTTGTAGTTCATCCATGCGATCTTTAAATGCTTGCCATTGCATATCCACCGTCAACCCTTTAAGAGTCATTAAGTGACAGCTCCAAGATCTGCAGGGAAGAAGTTTAAATGGGAATGCAGAAAATTAATCTTCAGTGACATGTTGCACTTCATGTTTTTGTTTGTTTGAAGCATGGTGTCAACCAGTTGCATGTAGTTTGGTGCTCTGTAGTTGCCAAGAAAATTTTCAAAATCATCCTTGAATGCCTTCCATGTGATTTTCTCACTAGAAGTTCTTCGAATTACCTGTCATTGATGATCTGTTTGATTTGTGGACCAGCAAAAATGCCTTTCTTAATCTGGGCATCAGTTATCCTGGGAACCATCTGTATCAAATATCCTTCACGGAAATCTATAGCCTTTCTAAAACCTGCCTGCCATGCAGCATCTACCTTACCTAAGCATGCTCGGGCATGCCTGGACAAGATAGGAAACTTTTCAATTTACATTGTGGGCAACATTTTTATTGACTTGATTTATGAATTGAAATAACAAATATAGGTGATTTTAAAAACAATAGTGCATGACAGGGAAATTTTATGGTGATTTTCATGATCAGCAGCCTAAAATCCATATCATACACCCAAAAGTATTCAGGAAGAAAAATATTTGTAGTCCAGTGTAATTTGTTTGGATGAGATACAAAGAGAGGGAGAGGGAGGAGAGAGAAGAACAAACAGAATCTGGTTGGATCCGTGAGATACAGAACACAACAGCTGCTAGAAATCTGAAATAAAGGGAATTGCTGGAAAAGGCCAGTAGATCAGGGAGCAGTGACAATGAAAGAAAATACTTAGATGCTGGAAATCGGAAATAACAAAAACTGAAAATGTCACAGTGTTCGGATATGACCTATGCGCAGAGAGAGAAAGACTGAAGTGTGTCGATGGTTCACAGACTTAAGGGCAAGGAAACCAATAAATGCAGTGCCAAACAGGGCCATTAACTACAACTTTCAAATAGAAAACCAGATACCAAAACTGTGGCTGAAAAGAATATCCAAATATAAAATGTATACTGCTCGTCTCCAGCCGTCAGTCAACTTGATAGTCCATGTTCCTATGCAAGGCCGAACGCAAGCACGTTGCAGTGCATTGCTCAAGTCTCGACAAGCGCTACAATGAAAAGAAGGGAGTTAAGTACTGCCATGATGAAATGGTAATTAGTTGAAACATGTATATTCACCAACGCAATCACCGAATCTGCTGTGCAGCCCACCTGCGGGGGCGTGTAACCCTGCAGCAGAGTCCATGGGGCCCCCCCACCCTAGTTGCAGCTCCTGAGGCCCCACAGACCTGTGCCTGCTGGATGTCCCAGATGAGAGACTTGTCCAAGGTGTCCTCTGCTGGGATCCAGGACTGTTCTTCAGGACCATACCCTCCCCAATCCAGAAGGTACCGGACTTTACTCTGTAAGATGCTCAGAGATGTTGCATAGTATAGACCAGGGAGACATTCACCAAGTCGGGGGGTGGGGGTGGATTGTGGGGTGACTGGAAAGAGGTAGGAAATGGCTTGAGCTGGTAAACTTGGGTCACTGGGTAGATCTCCATTGATGCTGGTAGAAGCAATCTATATGAGACCTTGTTGACAGGCTTTTCAACTACAAATGGTCCCATGTAGCACGGGGCTAATTTGTAGCTCTCAACTTTCCGGGGAAGATCCCTTGATGCCAACCAGACCTCCTCTCTTTCCTCTCCTGAGTCAAAAGGCCTCACCTGTTGGCAGAGCCAGGCATGGCAGAGAAGTCCTGGCTTATCTCCAGGTGTGCTTGTAGTGCGGGATCAGCTGTTCAGCAGCAAGAACTGCTACATCAGTCTCCTGGTCAGGAAAGAGTAGTGGCTGGAACTTGTTCTGGCATTCAAAAAGGGACATATCCGTGGAGGATATTGTGGGTATTCTCTGTCCAGACCAATTGGGAGCTCCAGGACGTGGGGTTGGAAAAGGCAGAGTTGTCTCTAACTCCTGATTTAATCTCTCAGTCTGGCCATTGGATTCGAGGTGGAAACTAGAAGAGAGGCTGGCTGTGGCTCCTACAAGAGAGCAGAAAGCCTTCCAAAAGCGGGAAGTGAACTGTTGTCCACGATCAGACACTGTCTTGAGAGAAGCTGTAGAGCCTGAACACAAGTTGAACCATGAGTGTGGCAGTCTCACGAGCTGATGGGAGCTTAGGGAGGGCGATGAAGTTGGCAGCCTTGGAGAATTGATTTACAACGACCAGAATGGTAGTATTTCTCTTACACGGGGGAAGCCCAGTTATAAAATCCACCGAGAGGTGGGACCAGAGACAGTGAGGCACTGGCAGTGGACATAACACACCCACAGGATGCTGATGTAATGTCTTGTTCTGAGCGCAGGTGGGGTAGGCAGATAAGAAGTCATGGACACCCTGGGACATAGATGGCCCCTAAAATTGTCTCTTGATAAACTCCTGGGTCTGTTGACTTCCTGGATGGTTAGGCAGATAGGAGAGTCAAACGATGGGAAAGAAAGGCACATGGATGCAGCCAGCTATCTGTAGAAGAGCAATGGGAGAGGACAGTTTCAATGTCAACATCAGATGCATCCACCTTGAATGGCTGTGATGGGTCTGGGTGGTACAGCACTGGGGCAGTGGTGAAACGTTGTTCTAATTCCAAAAATGTTTGGTTGGCATCATTTGTCCAATGGAATCCTGCAGAGGTCTTCCTGGTGAGTGCATTGATGGGAGCCACATAGAGCCGAAATTCCAGATGAAGTGGCGATAAAAGTTCGCAGACCCCATGAAGCGCAATACCTATTTGCTGTAGATGGCTTGGGCCACTCCATAACTGCCTGGACATTACTCGGGTCCATTTGAACACTGGATGGGCTATGTGTATAGCCCAAAAATGACACCTGGTCTTTATGGACCTCACACTTCTCGGGTTTGGCAGGCACGCTATTTTCGAGGAGCCATCTAAGAACCCTCTGAACATGTTGGATGTGTTCCTGATGAGAGCAGGAATAGATAAGGATGTCATCTAAATACACAAAAACAAACTGGTTCAACATGTCCCTAAGCGCATCATTAACTAAGGCCTGGAAAATGGCGGAGGCATCGGCCAGACCAAGGGGCATCACAAGGTACTCATAGTGGCCATTAGAGGTGTTGAAAGCTGTCTTCCACTCATCCCTTTCTCTCATACGAACCAGATTATAAGCATTGCACAGATCAGTTTTGGATAGTATGGCTGCTCCTTGGAGATGTTTGAATGCAGACACCAGCAGGGGAAGAGGTTCTTCACAGTGATATTGTTCAGTGGCCGATAATCAATACAGGGTGGAGCTTACCATCTTTCTTGCTCGCAAAGAAGAAACCCGCTCCTGCCGGTGAGGTTGACAGACAGGTAAACCCCATGGCCAATGCCTCCTCGATGGATTCTTCCATGGTTGCCGTTTCAGGATGAGAGAGGGAAAAGAGCCAGCCCTGGGGAGAATTAGTGCCAGGTAGGAGGGCTATGGCGCTCGTGTATGACCAGTGTGGAGGCAGGGAGGTGGCCTTCTTTTCACTGAAATCCTCAAGAAGATCAGCATAATTAACTGGAATCCCAGATAGGGCCATATCCTTAGCTGACACAGGAGGGGATTTGTGGAATGGAGAGTTTGAACTGGACACAGACAGGCATGCCAGTCCCCACTCTTGAGGTGCATTAAGAGACCGATCAATCCGTGGGTTCTATTGGGATAACCAGGGGAGATCAAGTACTAGTGGCAGTTCTGGTGAGTCAACCAGATAAAAGGAGAGTTTTTCACTATGTTTGCCTTCAAGCACAAGTTGGAGGGGTTTGGTGGAAAGGTGGACCTGGCCAGTGCCCAGAATTCAACTGGTCAGGGCCTTGAGGCTGATCTTTTCTCTAAATTCCTGAGTTGGAACTCGCCCTCTTTGAGCTAAAGAGATGTCCATGAGATTCCCAGCTGCACTGGAGTCAATAAATGCCTTAGGTTTATGGGTCCGAGACCCCCACGACAAGGAAGCTGTGAGCATAACACAACTGGGGGAAGCTGAGATGCAGAGAGAACCGAACCATCAGGACTCCCCTCCCTGCTGAAGGGTATCCGCTTTTACCAGACACTTGGGGCACACCACGCCGAAATGTCCTGGTTCACCACAATAGAAACAGAAACCTGTTCTCCTGTGCCAATCTCATTCCTCCAGAAATAGGCATATGCGCCCCACTTGCAAAGGCTCCCCCGTGGACTGGGCGCTGAGTAATGAAGGAGAGGGTGAGGGAAGATGGTGATCAGACGCCACATAGGAAGCTTGAGACATTCATTCTCTGCACCACTCAGTTACCTGGTTGTCAAATTGAATAGATTAATCAGGTTATCCAGATTCTCCTGCTTGTCACAGACAGTGATCTCATGCCAGACCCCTGCGTTCAGTCCCAGAAAGCAGTGCTGAGAGACCTCTCATTCCATCCCGTCTCTACTACAACCATGCGGAATTTGACTGCATATGCCCTCACTAGCCCTCTGCCTTGGTACAGGTCCAGGAGTCGGCAGGCAGCCCCTTGACCCCCTACCAAAAGGTCAAAAACACTCCTTAACTCTGCAATGAAACATCAGAACGACTGGGCTGCAGGGTACCTTGAACCTGTAAAGCATTGAACAGGCTGAGTGGAAATCTAAGAAATTTATTGTGTAGGCCAGTTTTCATGCACCATCATCAAAATGACCAGGTTGGGCTTGGAATGCCAGTTTGCATTGGTAATAAAATTTCTGCAGCCATCAGGATCACCAGAGTATCAGCCCAATGATGGAATACTTGGTTCTTGTATGGATGCAGGAATCTGCGGTGGTACAAATACGAGTATCAGTTCTGGTCCGAGCATGGGAGTGGGAGCATTAGTGGCAAAGATTGTTGGGGCAGCAGAAAAAAAAGGATATGCGAGATGCCGGGAGTGGGACTGACATGGCCAGAAGCGGCTGAGTTACGTTGGTGAGAAAGCTCATGGTGATCAGCTGATGCTGGCTCTCCACGGTAAGTTTGTGGATGGCGGCTGTGAGAGCGGAAATTGTAGACACCTGACTCCGATTGTCTGCGGTGAGCTGTTGAACATTTGCGGCAAGGGATGATACCTGGCCCTTTTGATGAGACTGGGCTAGTCGGCATGAGATCATCTGCCTCATCGCTCCAGTAACTTCACCCAGAACAGATTTAATTGCCTGTAGCTTGTCCCCTACCTGACCAATTAATCTCAGGGCTGTTCTCTCTCAGCAGGTTCCACCTTTGTGTGGTTGAGCCTTGCTGTCATGGATATGGCCCACGTGCGGAGAGAGAGACACTGAAGCAGGTCAATAGTTCAAAGTCTTTAATTTGTAAATGATTTTAAGGGAAAGGGAAACAATAAATTTTAGGTCAAACAGGGCTGTTAACTAAATCTTTCAAATGGAAAACTAAATGCCAACACCATGACTAAAAAGAATATCTTCCCCTCTGCCATCTGATTCCTAAATGGACATTGAAGCTTTGGACACTACCTCACTTTTTAAAAAATATACAGTATTTCTATTTTTGCATTTTTTAAAATCTATTCAGTATACGTAATTGATTTACTTGTTAATTTATTATTATTATGTTTTATTTATTTATCATCATCATTATTTTTTCTCTCTGCTAGATTATGTATTGCATTGAACTGCTGCTGCTAAGTTAACAAATTTCACATCACATGCCAGTGGTAATAAACCTGATTTTGGTCTAAATATAAAACGAATACCGCTCGTCTCCAGCATCAGTCAACTCGATAGTCCACCTTCTGAAGCAAGACTGTATGCAAGCAGGCAGCGTAACGTTGTGGTGCTTTGCTCAAATTTTGACCAGCGCTACAATGAAAAGAAGGGAGTAAAATACTGCCATAATGAAACGGTAATTAGTTGTAATGTGCATATTCACCAGCGCAATGGCTGAATCTGCTGTGCAGCCCACCTTCGGGGGTGCATAGACCCGGCAGCAGAGCCCATGGTTGTGACAGAAAATGCTCAGCAGGTCAGGCTGCATCCATGCAAAGAGAAACAGAGTAACCATTTTAGGTCAAAGATCCTTCACTTTCTGTTTTTACTTTAGTTTAGGGAGCACCTGCAGAGGAAGAAAAGTTGAATGACATCAGGAATCTATTGATATAGGCTATTTTGTAATGCTACCATGACACAGTATTTGTCGATGTGGTGTATCTTGAGATTGTACTGTATACAACAAGGAATGTATTGATTGCAAAAGATTACATAATCTCGCAAGAACTTCAAGAAAAGTTCTGTGGAATAAATATTTCATTTGTAAAGACGAATGCAGCATATAATGTTGCATTCACTGGCAATTGGATTGAATGGTCTGCTTTAGTGCTGGAAATTCTATGTAACTAAGCACTTATGTGGTGGTGCATAATGTTGTAATGTGAGCATTATTAAAAGTAAGTTAATACTAATTAGGATAATGAGGGGTTTCTACTTCTGTTCTTTTTACTTCCAGTGGGCTTTGTGCATAGTGTGCCTGCCATGTCGTACGGGTTGGAAAGCCTCTATATATACATAACGGTTTTGAAGTTCGAGATAAAGTTGTTTCTTGGGCATGAAGTTGTCGAGTGTGCCTTTTTCAAGGTAGAAGTTACCACACATAGCACATCTCTTTATGTAACATTCTTAATGTTTGTCAATTTTCATCCCTTGGTCAGCTTTAACATTCCGAATAGAATTATGCTGAGATGTCCTGGCCTAGTACTTGTATTCATATCAAACAAGTAAGTTCCATAAACAGACCAAGGCATTCTGCATAAAACAACTACTTTGATTCTGTATATTTGAATTAATAATACCTTACACATAACAGTCTTCACCTTGCAAGAACCGCAACAAATAAAAATCAATAAAAATCAGCAACGAGCTAAAGTGCAAATGGAATACAGTAAACAGAAAGTCATAAGTTGCAAATGCTTTGAACATAAAGGCCAAACATTTTAAAAAAGCACATTTCTGTGATATTTTAGATGGTAAATATATTAAATTAATTATCTACCTACCAACCTCCTGTAGCATTTGGAAATTTGTCTTAATCCTTTCAATTTGAGTACTAACCTCAGCACTATCCAAGACACCTTGAAGGTGTGGTAGCTTAGGGAAGGTGGCATCCACCATTAAAAATCCCCGCCACCCAGGTCATGCCCTCTTCACACTTTTACCATCAGGAAGCAGATACAGAAGCCTGAAGGCACATACAATACTCAGCAATTTAGGAACAGCTTCTTCCCCTCTGCCACTTGATTTCTAAATTGACATTGAACCCATGAACATTACCTCACTACTTTTCATTTCTGTTTTTCTACATTACACTTTTTAACTTGATGTAACTCAGTATTTTTCTCTATATTTATTTATCATGTATGTCATTGTACAGCTGCTGTAGAGTTAACAAATTTCATGACATATGAAACCTGGTTGATTCTGACATTGTTAAGTATAGTTAATGAATGAATTGTGCTTCACATTAATTATCACTTTCCTTACCAAAAAGACCAAAGTCAAGAATCAAGGGAAGGATTCCCTTCATCTATTTGGAACACTATGCTACTTAACTGGGAGAGGAGATTTTCGCCAAACAGTTTCTATCTAGCGTCAGTCGCATGTACTTGTGTGGCCATTAGACACTACACCGTGCTTAGAGTGAGCAGTTTTTAAATAGCGCCAATTGTGTGTGCTTGTGCTCAAAAATCTGTGATCTTTTTTGTCACTGATAGCTGGTGAGAATTAAGAAGTTTTGCTCACTGCAGTTTCAAACGTTCAGGCTTGGGGATGCCAGAAACAGCTGGGAGTGAATATGAAATGATTTTGCTACTTCAACTAGTTAGGAATAACTGTGCGATTGAGAATCTCCGGAGATGAAGGCAACAAATCCTCGGCTTTGCGTATCGCCTGTTGCCAGGGCCAGGGTTGAAACACTCGGCAGAGATGGTGCTCGGTGCTCGATGTTGAATGGGTGGTCAGAGGCTCGGAGTTTTTCGGACGGACTCGGAGTCGGACCGTGATCGGATGCTTCCAGGATGCTGCATTGGCAAGTTGGCGGCGCTGGAGGTTTACCGTCTGCGTGAGATGATGGGACTTTCGAGAGACTTTGAAACTTTTACTGTGCCATGGTCTGTTCTTATCAAATTACGGTATTGCTTTGCACTGTTGTAACTATATGTTATAATTATGTGGTTTTTGTTAGTTTTTAAGTCGGTTTGTCATGTGTTTTCGTGATATCATTCTGGAAAAACATTTTTATCATTTCTTAAAGCATGCATTACTAAATGACAATAAAAGGGGACTGCGTGTCCTCGTAATCATAATCATAGTCATAATAATGAAGAATTTGGAGGTATTAAAAATCATCTTGAAGATTACAATGAAAGTGAAGATTTGGAGGATGCAATCATTGAAAGCATTGTATGAAGGCAGTCCATTATTTGTACTAGGTGACTGCACTAATTACGTTCATTTAAAGTCAATTAAAATAACACAGCAGCATACTTTATATGAACTCCTCCATTGATAGCTATTAGGAACTAATACACAGTTTTATAGTACTGTATTGACAGTGTTCTAATTTGTTTAGTATTTTAGTTAAATGCATAATTTGAATCAGAATCAGGTTTATTCACAAGCATGTGATATGAAATTTGTTACTGAGTTAGGTGATAGTTTGTCTTTTTTTAATACCTTTTAAACTATTTCCATGAAACTTTGACTAATTAGGGCAGCTGCTTAATTGGGCCAAAATATACTGGTCCCAATGTGTCCAAACTAACCAGAATCCACTGAATTATATGCAAAATTTACTATTATTGTGTATTCTAAGAGTGTGTCCTAATTCAAAGGCGACTGGCTGCCACAGCAATAAAGTTTAATTTGTGTTTCCTTTTCTGATTATAATGTGAAAGTTTGCTGTTTAATGGATCATTCCAAATTACTCTATGACTGACACATTGCTTGCAGCAAGGACATCTATGTAAAGTTGACTGATTTGGCATGAGTTCAGATTCAGATCAACATGGTATTTGCCAAAAAAAGAAACAATATCAGCTCAAATTAATGCATTTTGGCAGAAGGAGATCCACATTTTAGTGATACTTACTCTTTGCATTCATTATTATTGCTTGATTGATAATAAAAAGACTGTTGTTAATGAGTAAGATTAACAGCAACATCTGTTGCCTGAATGCAGAGCCAAACATGGAAATCAAGATACTGTGTTTTCAAGGATACCCAGTTCCTCCCCCGAACGGAGGCTGTTTAAAGACCAACTGCATGGAGTACTGGACAGATATGTTCCAGTTGGAAGGGAGGACGACAAGGTCAAGGAACCTTGGATGTTAAGAGAGGTGTTGAATTTAGTCAAGAAGAAAAAGGAAACATACAGCATGTAATGTTTAGAAAGCTAAGATCAAACAGAGCCCTTGAGGATTATAAAGAAGCCAGAAAAGAACTCAAGCAAGCTTTTAGAAAAATCAGGAGGGCCATAAAAAGTCATTGGCAAATAGAATTAAAGAGAATCCCAAGGATTTTTACACATGCATCAAGAGCAGTAGAATAACTTGGAAGCAGGGGCAGTACCACTCAAGAATAAAAGAAGGAACATGTGCTTGGAGGCAAAAGATGTGAGTGAGGTCTTGAATGAGCACTTTGTATTAATATTTATGAAGAAGAGCTTGGAGGATGGTGATATTAGTGCAGAGTGTACAAATTTGCTTGTGCACTTTGTGACAGGGAAGGTGTGATGCTGGGCCTCTGAAGAACATTTAGATGGATAATCTCTCCAGGGCCTGATTGGATATATCTCAGGTTATTGAAGAAGGTAAGAAATGGGATTGCTGGAACCTTGACCAATACTTGTGTGTCCTCTCCAGCCACAGAGGTCCCAGGGGACTGGCAAGTAGTTAATTATTCAAGAAGGGAAACAGGGATAACCCTGTGAACTATAGAACAGTGAGTCTCACGTCAATGGTAGAGAAGTTCCTAGACAGACTTAGAAATCATGAGCAGTTATAAAACCATGACCCAGTTAGAGGCAGACCACATGGCATTGTGCCTCACTGAGTTTGTCAAGGAGGTGATAAAGGTACAGATGAAAGGATTGAGCTGTGCATGTTATCTACATGAACCATAGTAAGGCATTTGACAAGTTCCCTCATGGGAGGCTCATCAAGAGGAGTAAGATGTGTAGATTCATAGTGAACTGGATGTTAGCGTTCAGAACCGGCTTGCCTATAGAGAAAGAGGGTAGTGGTCGATGGGACTTATTCTGGCTGGAGGTCCGTGACGAGTGGTGTTCTGCAAGAATCCATACTAGGACCTTTGCTGCTTATGATACATATAAATAACATGGATGAAAATATTGATCTGTGGATTAGGAAGTTTGCAGATGATATGAAGATTGATTTTATTGTAAATCACATAGGGGACTGGCAAAGGACTGCAATATTGATCAGTTGCAGCTATGGACAGAGGAATGGCAGATGGAGTTTAACTTACCTAAGTGTGAAGTGTTGCTGTGAAGTATTGCACTTTGGGAGATCAAATATCAAGAGGCAATACAAAGACCTTTAACAGCGTTCTTGAGCAGAGGGGTTTTGGGATCCAAATTCATAGTACTGAGAATGTCTGCACAGGTTGTCAAGGTGGTAAGGAAGGCATATGGCACACTTGCCTTTATTAGTTGAGGAATAAAGTTCAAGAGTCAAGAAGTTATGTTGCAGCTTCAAATGCTCTGGTTACACCACATTTGGAGTGTTGAATCCAGTTCTGTTTGCCCCATTATCAGAAGGATGTTGAAGCTTTGGAGAGGATGCAGAAGGGGTTTACCAGGACTCTGCCTGAATGAGAGGGAGTGTGCTTTAAGGAGACGTTAGACAAATTTGGACTGTTTTCTCTGGAGCAACAGAAGCTGAAGGGAGATTTGATAGAGGTTTATAAGTATTATGAGTCATAAATAGACAAGCAATACCTTATTCCTACGGGTGAAATGATTAATACAAGAGGGCATTTAAGGTGAAAGGAGATGTGATTTCAAAGGATATGTGAATGGCAAGTCATTTACACAGAGAGTGGTTGGTGCCTGGAATGTCCCACCAGGGGTGGCAGTGGAGGCAAATATAACAGAGGCATTCAAGAGCCTCTTAGGTAGGCACATGAATGTGCAGGAAATAGAAGGGTATGGACATTGTGAAGGCAGAATTGGTTAGCTGGGCATTTGATTACTAATGCTATTGGTTTTGCACAATGGATTGAACAGCTGGCTGTTATGCTGTAATGGTCTATGTTTATGTTCTAGAATGTTCCAGTCTTCAGTTCTTATTGTAAATTACAAGCAGTTAATTGAAGTTAAGAGCACAGACTGGAGATTGCATATGCATCAGGCAATGTTAAAACAATGGGATTGTGTTAATGCCCTGCATCAGTTATGAGTTTAAGGAATTTGCACCATTGAAACATTGTGAACATTTTGTAAGATTAGGGAGGTTTACAATTAATTTGTCTCAGCAAGTGTATTTGAAAATTCAGAGGTGTCTCCCACAGTAGATATGCAATTCAAAGGAAGCATTCTCAACCTAAAGTATTGAAGTAAACAATGTCATTGTAACTATTGAAACTGTATTGAATCACCTGCTGTGACCATTGATCTTAAGGTATAAAATTGTGATATGCTTTGAGTTTCGAAGACTCTACCATGAGGATCTCCAGAAGAATGCTTGGTGGTTGTTGTGATGAATAAAGACATCTATATCACCAGCTTTAGTGTCTCTCCAGTGACTTTGATCCCAGTCACAACAACAATAAATATATTAAAAAAAATCAGTGCAAAAGAAGAGCGACAAAATGGTAGTGTCCATTGACTGTGCAGAAATCTGATGGCGGACAGGAAGAAGCTCTCCTAAAAATGTTACGTATGCGTGCTGCACTTTCTCCCCAGTGAGAGTAATGAGGGCATGTCTTGGATGGTGAGGATCCTTAACGATGGATTTAGCCTTTTTGAGGCACTGCCTTTAGAAAATGTCTTTGAGGTGGGGAGGCAAGTAGCCGTGATGGAGCTGATAATGTGATAGACCTTTACAGCTTTTTTAAATCCTGTGCATCAATACATTTATATTGTATGTAGCCAGTCAGAATGCTCTCTATGGGACATCAGTAGAAATTTGCGGAAGTCTTTGATGACATACTGTGCCAAGTCTCCTCAAAATCTTAATGAAGTATAGCTGCTGGTGTGACTTCTTCGTGATTGTATCAATCTGTTCCATGTATTGATTTATCTGTATATCTAGATTTCCCTTAATACAGTAACTATAGAAATCATACTACTGCATTGAAACTAACTCTTCAGGCCATCCCCTCTGCACTGACCATTAAGCACTCTCTACAGTAATACTATATTTCCTCCTCACCCACCAATTTTCCTACCTGCACTATGGACAATTTAGAGGTTTCAAAGTACAAGTGTTATCAAAGAATGTATAAATTACACAACCTTGAGATTCATCTGCTTCCAGGCAACCACAGAGCAAGAAACCCAAAAGAACCCAATTTAAAAAAAGGCCAACGCCCAATGCACAGAGATAAGAGAGGAAAAAAACACAAGTCATGCAAACAATAAAAGCAAGCAACAACATTCCAAACCAAATTGAGTCCGTAGAGCCAGAGAATGGAGCAGCCTGGGTAAACCTATAGCATCAGTCTCAATTCATCACTCAGCAGGACAAGTCGCCGTCAAACTCGCAGACAAGAAGCGCGTAGCAGCTGGAACAGTCTCGTAGCCTGAGCGCTGTGGAGAGAGGAGTAAACGTTGCGGAATGACATAGGAAGGAAAAGCAATGAGGTCCTGAAAAGAGAATTTAGAGAGCTAGGTAGAAAGCTGAGAAGGAGGAACTCCCTGGTAGTAATTTCTGCATTGCTGCCTGTGCCATGCTCCAGTGAGAGTAGAAACAGGATGATGTGGCAGATAAATGTGGGTGCAGGGGGCAGGGCTTCAAGTTCTTGGATCATTGGAATCTCTTCTGGGGGAGGTATGACCTGTTCAAAAGTGACAGGTTGCACTTGAACCCGAGGGGGACCAATATTCTTGTGGGCAGATTTGTTAAAGCTGTTGGAGAGGATTTAAACTAATTTGGCAGGAGGGTGGGAACTGGAGTGAAGGGACTCAGGATAGGACGGATGGTAAAAAGTAAAGATAGCATGCAGTCAGATTGTCAGGAAGGACAGGCAGGTGATGGGACTTAGTTGTAGCCAACAGGCTGAGTATCAAAACATTGGCGATGCAGAATCAGAAAGGATAGCAAACACAGTACTCAAGATGTTATATCTAAATGTGCATAGTATGAGAAGTAAGGTGGATGATCTTGTTGCATCAGATTGCCAGGTATGATGTCGTGGCCATCACTGAATTGTGACTGACAGATGGTCATAGTTGGGGGCTGAATGTCCAAGATTACACATTATATTAGAGGGATAGGAAGGTAGGCAGAGGGGGTGGTGTGGCGCTACTGGTAAAAAATGGCATCAAGTCAGTAGAAAGATGAGACATAGGATTGGAAGATGTTGAATCCTTGTGGGTTGAGTTAAGAAATTGCAAGGGTAAAAAGACATTGATGACAGTTATATACAGGTCTCCCAACAGTGACTGGAGGGTGGACCACAGATTACAACAGGAAATAGAAAAGGTGAGTCAAAAGGGCAATGTTATGATAGTCATGGGAGATTTTAACATGCAGGTTGATTGGGAAAATCAGGTTGGTAATGGATCTCAAGAGAGTGCGTTTGTTGAATGCCAAAGAGACAGCTTTTTAGAGCAGTTTGTCGTTGAGCCTATTAGGGGATTGGCAAAAATGAATTGGGTGTTATGTAATGAACCGGAGGCAATTAGGGAGCTTAAGGCGAAAGAACTCTTAGGAACCAGTTATCACAATATGATCGAGTTCAACTTGAAATTTGATAGGGAGAAAGTAAAGTATAATGTAGCAGTATTTCAGTGGAGTACGGGAAATTATAGCGGTATGAGAGAGGAGTTGACCAAAGTACATTGGAAGGAGCTGCTGGCAGGAATGTCAGTAGAGCAGCAAGGGTGTGCATTTCTGGAGAAAATGAGGAATGTGCAGGATATGTGTACTCCAAAAATGAAGAAGTACTCAAATAGTAAAATAGTACAACTGTGGCTGACAAGGGAAATCAAAGCTATTGTAAAAGCAAAAGAAAGGGCATTCAACAAAGCAAAAATTAGTGGAAAGGTAGAGAATTGGGAAGTTTTTAAAAACCTACAAAGACAGCAACTAAAAATCATTAGAAAGTAAAAGATGAAATATGAAAGGAAGCTAACAAATAATATCAAAGTGGATAGTAAAAGCTGATGAACTAAATGAGTATTTTGCATCAGCCTTCACTATGGAAAACACTAGCAGTATGCCTGATGTTGCAGCGAGGGAATGAAGAGAAGTGGATGCAGTTACAATTACAAGAGAGAAGGTGCTCAAAAAGCTGAAAGACCTAAAAGTACATGAGTCACCCGGACCAGATGAACTGCATTCTAGGGTTCTGAAAGGGGTAGCGTTAGAGATTGTGGTGGCATTAGAAAAGATCTTTTAAAAAAAATCTTTGGACTCTGGCACGATGCCAGAGGACTGGAAAATTGCAAATGTCACTCCACTCTTTAAGAAAGGAGGAAGGCAGCAGAAAGAAAATTATAGACCAGTTAGCCAGACCTCAGTGGTTGGGAAGATGTTAGAGTCAATTGTTAGGGATGAGGTGATGGAGTACTTGGTAACACAGGACAAGATCATACAAAGGAAGCATGGTTTCCTTCAGGGAAAATCCTGCCTGACGAACCTGTTGGAATTCTTTGAGGAGATTACAAGTAGGATAGATAAAGGGGAAGTAGTGGATGTTGTATATTTGGACTTTCAGAAGACCTTTGTCAAGGTGCCATACATGAGGTTTGCTTATCAAGTTAAGAGCCCCTGGTATTACAGGAGAGTTACTAACATGGTTAGAGCATTGGCTCATTGGTAGGAGGCAGTGAGTGGGAATAAAAGGATCCTTTTCCGTTGGCTGCTAGTGACTAGTGGTGTTCCGCAGGGGGTCGGTGTTGGGACAACTTCTTTCTATGCTGTATATAAATGACTTAGATGATGGAATAGATGGCTTTGTTGCCAGTTTTGCAGATGATACGAAGATTGGTGGAGGGGCAGGTAGTGTTGAGGAAACAGGTACGATGTAGCAGGACTTAGACAGATTAGGAGAATGGGCAAGAAAGTGATAAATGAAATGCAATACAGGAAAATGCGTGGTCATACACTTTGGTAGTAGAAATAAATGTATAGACTATTTTCTAACCGGGGAGAAAATCCAAAAATCTGAGATGCAAAGGGAATTGGGAGTCCTTGTGCAGAACACGCTAAAAGTTAACTTAGAAGTTGAGTCAGTTGTGAGGAAGGCAAATGCCATGTTAACATTCATTTCAAGAGGTCTAGAATACAAGAGCAAGGATGTGATCCTGAGGCTTTATAAGGCACTGGTGAGGCCTCACCTTGAGTATTGTGAACAGTATTGGGCCCCTCATCTTAGAAAAGATATGTTGGCATTGGAGAGGGGCCAGAGGAGGCTCACAAGGATGATTCCGGGAATAAAAAGGTTATCATACGAGGAATGTTTGATGGCTCTGGGTCAGTACTTGCTGGAATTCAGAAGGATGAGGGGGACTCTCATTGAAACCTTTCAAAGGTTGAAAGGCCTAGATGGAGTAGATGTGGAAAGGATCTTTCCCATGGTGGGGGAGTCTAGGACAAGAGGGCACAGCCTCAGGATGGAGAAGCACCCTTTCAAAACAGAGATGCGGAGAAATTTCTTAAACCAAAGGGTGGTGAATTTGTGGAATTTGTTGCCACATGCAGCTGTGGAGGCAGGTCATTGGATGTATTTAAGGCAAGATTGATAGGTTCTTGATAGGACACGGCATCAAAGGTTACAGGGAGAAGACCGGAAACTGGGGTTGAGGAGGAGATAGAAAAAAAAGGATCAACCATGATTAAATGTCGGAGCAGACTCGATGGGTCAGATGGCCTAATTCTGCTCCTATGTCTTATGGTCTTATGGAATCGACCTGTCCCTTGCCTCCGGTCCTATATCCTGCCTTTTCAGTCTATCTGGAGCAGCGCTAAAAATTGTCCAAACCTGGGTCCTCCCCCTCATTAGGACCCAGGCCTTGATCTGGGTCTGTACCCTACTGCTCAGCCCGAGGCTGTTCTCGACTTTTCCAAATCGGCTCAGTGCTTAGATTGATCCAACCTCGCTCCCAGTTTAGGTGTTCGGGCCCCGAAACTCCTCAGCATTGACTCCTCACCGATTCGCTCACTCCAACTCCATCTCTGACTCTGACACCACCTCGACCATGCGTCGACCTCCCTTCTCCTCGAATAAGCCAAGCTTCGACCTTGCATCACTCCAGCACTGCTCAACCCTTGAGCCAGCCTCACCTTCATTCACCTTTTCAATGTTTGTGGTGATAGTTTACCAGAATTTACCACAGAAGAAGTGTTATTCATAAAGTACTTAGTTGTATTTCTTCCCTTATTAACCACCAGAAAGCTGCCGCCCGACTTCAGCATCTCTATCTTAAACCAGAAAGCACAGAGGAACATCTAGAGAAATTTCTGAAATGCCAGTTCACTGCTGCTGTTACTATGTGGTTGGGAATCTTTCGGAGGGTA
Organism: Mobula birostris; assembly: GCF_030028105.1. Lineage (NCBI taxonomy): Eukaryota > Metazoa > Chordata > Chondrichthyes > Myliobatiformes > Myliobatidae > Mobula > Mobula birostris. The sequence continues at coordinate 158,413,913 of NC_092375.1, forward strand.
GGCCTCAAAGTCCCTGGCTTTGCCTGCTGTTGGTGACCGAGGTTGAGGTCGAATCGTTCGGACAGAGATGGCGCTCAGTACTCGGTGTCGGAGAGCTGATCAGAGATCGAAGTTTTCGGATAACTCAGAGTCGGACTGTGGTCGGCATGGCAGGGAGAGTTTTTCTTCCTTCTCCCGTCTGCGTGAGATGTGGAACATTTGAGAGAATTTGAACCTTTACTGTGCTCTTGGACTTCTTCAGCAAGTTATGATATTGTTGCACTGTTGTAACTATATGTTATAATTATGTGGTTTTGTCGGTTTTTTCAGTCTTGGTCTGTTTTGTGTTTTGTGATATCACACCGGAGGAAATATTGTATCATTTCTTAATGCATGCATTACTAAATGACAATAAAAGAGGACTACGTGTCTTCATAATCTAAAAATTAATGTCCCAAGCAGCATATTTTTAATTTGTGTAGCACCCAAGGAAACCCATTCTGTCACAGGAAAACCTAGCGAATTCAGAAAAGAATTCAGCTTCCTGGAGCTCACAGATCTCTTGTGGTGGACATTTAATTTGCATTTAGGTCTGAAAGGAGGAAGAGAGTTTGCAGTAAAGCAGCGTCCATTATCAAGGACTCCTACCATCTAAGGCCATGCTCTTTTCTCACTGCTGCCATCAGGAAGGAGGAACAGGATATTCAGGACCCATACCGCCAAGTTCAGGAAGAGTTTTTACCCCTCATCCATCAGGCTCTTGAACAACAATAGAGGGGATAACTTCATTCAACTTCTCACAGCCCAACGCTGATCACACAATCTATGAAGTTGCTTTTAAACACTCTTCAACTGACAGTCTCAATTTTTGTTGCTTATTTATTATTATTATTGCAATTTTCTTTTTGTATTTGAGAGTTTGCTGTCTTTTGCACACTGGTTTTTGTCCATCTTTGTTGTGTGTGGTTTTTCATTGATTCTATTGTATTTACTTTGAATGTCTGCAAGAAAATGACATATATGTACTCTGATAATAAATTTTCTTTGAACATTCATTTTCAGTTCCGGGCTTTATTTGAATTCCTTCACCACTGCTATTAAAATCCACATTGATTTCCTGTCAGAGGACTCTTGAAAAGTCAAGAGAATTTTGTACATTTTTTTAATTAGAGACTAACTGGACGACAGCAAAAAAACACAATTCAGCCTTCATTTCAACATCATTCAGTACTTCCAATGTGGGTCTAAACAAGCAGCTTGAATTATATGTGCAACCAGAAGTATTTGTAAAAAAGTCAACATGAAGTATATACAATCATAAGAATTTAAATGAATTAGTTATTTGAATTGCAGCCTGAGCTACCAATGTCATCATTCACACATTTAAAACAAATGCCAATTATTTACGACAGACCTACCAGCTTGTGTTACTTACATTATATTGCTATATAAGGTTCTGTCACTTGAACTATACTGGAAAAGAGAATGGGTGGAAAATGTCAGGTTAATATGTACTGTCATTAACTTTTGGAGTTTTCTGCTTTCATTGGTAGGAAGGCAACACAATTATGACGTGTAGAATTAAATCAATGTTTCATATGTACTAGTATTGGTATTTGTATATTATTATCACATATAGCAAGATACATTCAAAAGCATGTCTTGCATACTGCTTATACAGATCAGATCATTACAAAGTGCATTGAGCTAGAATAAGGTAAAACAGCAATGCAGAATAAACTATAAAGACTACCAATAAAGTGCAGTGCAGGGAAATGATAAAGTGCAAGATCATAACAAGAAATATTATGAGGCCAAGAGTACATCTTATTGTATAAGAGGTCTGTTCAAGAGTTTGATAGCTGTGGGACAGAAGCTATCCTTGAGCCGGGTGATATGTGCTTTCATGTTTTTGTATCTTCTGCCCAATTGGAGAGGGCAGAAGAGAGAATGCCCAGGATGGCTGGGGTCTTTGATTATGCTGGCTGCTTTACTGAGGCAGCAAGATATACTGTATTGGCAGAGTCCATAGAGGGGAGGCTGATTCCTTTGAAGTGCTGAGCTGCGTCCACAACTCTCTGCAGTTTCTTGCGGTCATGTGTAGAGTAGCTGCCATACTAAGCTGTAAAACATCCAGATAGAAGGCTTTCTATGGTGCATCAATAAAAACTGGTACGAATCAACAGGCACGTGCCAAATTTCTGTAGTCTCCTGAGAACGATGAGGTGTTGGTGATGGCATCATCATGGTTGGTCTTCACACCTAGGAACATGAAGCTGTCCACTCTACCAACCTCAACACTGCTGATATAGATAAGAGCATGTGCATTGCTCCCATCTCTGGTCAATGACCAGTTCTTTTGTTTTGTTGACATTGAGAGAAAAACTATTGTCATGACACCATGTCACTAAACTCTCTATCTCATTCCTGTACTCTGACTCTTCATTATTTGAGATGTGACCCATTATAGGGGTATCATCTGCAAACCTGTAGATGGCGTTAGAGCAGAATATGGCCATGCACTCATGATTTACAGAGGCTGGAGCCGGGGGCTGAGGACACAGCCTTGTGAGGCACCAGTATTTAGGATAAATATTGTGGAGCTGCTGCTGCCCGTCATTACTGATTGTGGACTGATGGTCAGCAAGTCAAAGATCCAGCTGCAGAGGCAGGCATCAACTCTCAGTGTCTGGAGTTTGGAAAAGAGTTTGCTTTGAATAATAGTATTGAAGGCTGAACTGTAGTCAATGAACAATAGTCTGATATCAGTGCCTTTACTGTCTAGATGCTCCAGAGATGAGTGTAGCATCAGGGAGATGGCGTCTACTGTAAGCCTGTTTCAGATGGAGACAAATTGCAATAGGTTGAGGTTGTATGGAAAGCTGGAGTTGATGAGTGTCAAAGTCAGCTTCTCAAAACACTTCATTGCGGTAGATGTTATGAGCATCTGGGCAGTAGTTATTAAGTAGTTATTTTGTCTTTCTTGGGTACTAGGCTAATAGTGGTCTTCTTAAAGCATCAGGGTATCATAGCCTGAAGCAGGGAGAGATGAAGAAAATGCATTTCATGCTATGTGAATATAAAAGCACTGGAACATGGTTTTAACAGGAAAACCTATCCCTGTGCTTCAAAAACATGAACTGAAATCTACCAATTAGTAACTGAATATTTTGTGTTTAGTTTCTTCTTTGTTCACATAAAAACATAGAAAACCTACAGCATAATACAGTCCCTTCGACCCACAAAGCTGTGCTGAACATGTCCTTACCTTAGAACTACCTAGGCTTACCCATGGCCCTCTATTTTTCTAAGCTCCATGTATCCACCCAGGAGTCTCTTAAAAGACCCTATCGTTTCCGCCTCCACCACCACTGCCAGCAGTCCATTCCACACACTCACCACTCTCTGCGTAAAAAACTTACCCCTGACATCTCCACTGTACCTACTTCCAAGCACCTTAAAACTATGCCCTCTCATGCTAGCCATTTCAGCCCGGGGAAAAAGCCTCTGACTATCCACATGATCATTGTCTCTCATCGTCTTGTACATCTCTATCAGGTCACCTCTCATCCTCTGTCATTCCAAGAAGAAACGGCTGAGTTCATTCAACCTATTCTCATAAGGCATGCTCCCCAATCCAGGCAATATCCTTGTAAATCTCCTCTTCACCTTTCCTATGGTTTCCACGTCCTTCCTGTAGTGAGGTGACCAGAATTGAGCACAGTACTCTAAGTGGGGTCTGACTAGGGTCCTATATAGCTGCAATATTACCTCTCTGCTCTTAAACTCAATCCCATGATTGATGAAGGCCAATGCACCGTGTGCCTTCTTAATCACAGAGTCAACCTGCGTAGCAGCTTTGAGTGTCCTATGGACTTGGACCCCAAGATCCCTCTAATCTTCCACACTGCCAAGAGTCTTACCATTAATACTATAGCCTGCCGTCATATTTGACCTACCAAAGTGAACCACCTCACACTTAGCTGGGTTGAACTCCCAAAACTTACCAAAAACTCTACCTTCTCCAAAAATTAATGAATCTGACAATTTTCCAATTAGCTGAATTCTTGAGGTGCAGGTAGAATAGAAGATGTTTGTGCTTTATGATAACCAGTAAATAGGAAAACCAATGCAGTCACAATGAGCAATACAGCTACTTTCACAGTCAGCTTTCGCTGTTACCAACCATATAGTGAATGATTTACTAAATATTGTATCATTTTTATTCGCCTCTTAAAATAAATACATTGCCTTTTCTCATCACACATTTTATTTGTTCTTTTAGACCTCTATCAAATGTCATCTAAATATTGCTACAAGGCAGTGAGTCTTCTCGCAATCACAACCAATCTTCTGATGCCTACCCCATGTGAACTTTCTTAGTAAGACAGCTGTTCACTGACTGACAAAGCCCAGCAAATGGCACAGCCTCTCCACTTACTTAAAAGCAAGTCCTGCATCATAAATTGTTTTAACATTGTCTCACTCATCAATATTTGAAAACCATTCATCTGTTCTTGCTTTTAAAACTACTTAAGAAAACATTTGGAAAAAATAAATACTAGAAAACACAAAAAAAAGCTTTCAAATTGACTCAATTAAAGGAGTTGAGAATGAGAACTATAAGAGAAGAGGAGAGGGGTGAAAGACTGTTGGAACCAGATGGGCATGGTGGTAACCTGCAGCTGCAGTGTGTCGATGGAACCAGGAGGTGTCAGAACAGGCGTAGGAGGATCACTGGGATGTTAGAATCTGACTTGGGGAAGCATAACCAGTACAAACTGGAGAAGTCACACCAGGGCAGGGCTGGGAACTGTATTCTAGCTAGATGGGAAAAGGGTTGAGGGGATGGGGAAGAGGCAGGGTGGTGGTGTTTGATGGTGTCATCTGTGAGTGTATAAAATCCAATAACCCTAACATCAGCACAAGAAGTCATATGGCATGGAAATAGCCCTTCGGCTATCACGCCAGGTCCTCAGGCTTCCTCTTACAGGTTAGTTGGTCATTGCGTCATTGTAACTTGTCCTGTGATTGGGTTAGGTTTAATCAGGTTTGTCAGGGGTTGCTGCGGCAACCTGGCTCAAAGGGCCGGAAGGGCCTACTCCATGCAGTATTGCTAAATAAAATAAAATGATAATGCCAGCTTTTTGTCAATTTGAGTATATTAATCCTATTTTTCCTGCATTAGGTTCATGTCCCTCCAATCCTTGCATATTCACTCTTAAATGTCCTATGACTATGACTCTTAAATGTAGCAATTGTGCCTGATTCTACCATCTCCTCTACCATTTCTGCAAATCAACTATGCTCTTTGTTAAAAAAAATCCTTCCAAACCCCTTTAAAATTCCCAACTTTCACCTTAAAACCATTCCCTCATGTTTTTGAAACACCTACCTCAAGAAAAAAATTCTTACTATCTACACTATCTCTAGCTCTCATAATTTTACTTTGCTCTGTCAGACAAACCCTCACCTCTTTGCTGCAGGGTACAAGGCCAGTCAATCCAATCTCTCCCCATGACTAAAGACCTTCAATCAAGATAAAATCCTGGTGAATCTTCTGTGCACTCTTCCCAGTACAATCTTATCCTTCCTATGATGTGGTTACCAGAACTGCACGTAATAATCCAAGTGCGGCCTATCCAGTGTTTTGTAAAGTTGCGATATTATGTCCCAAATTTGGAAGGTAAGTCTGCCATATGTCTTCTTCACCAACCTATTCAACTATGAACTTTGATTCCTAGTTCTCTCCGTTGAGCAACATTGCTTAGTGCACTACCATTTACTGTATATGTCCTACTTTACTGAATTTCCCAAAAGACATTACCTGCCATTTCTCAGAATTAACGTCCATAACATCACAAAGTCAGGAGACACAGGAGCCATGAATTCCCCAGATTCACCAACTGCTGGCTAAAGAAATTCCTCCTGATCGCTATTTCAAATGGACTTCCCTCTATACCGAAGCTGTGCCGTCTGGTTCAAGACTCCCCCGCTATAGGAAATATCCTCTCCACATCCACTCTATCTAAGCCTTTCATTATTCGACAGGTTTCAATAAGATCCTTCTCGTTCTCCTAAACTCCAGCAGTACAGTAGCATAGTGGTTAGCACAATGCTTTACAGTACAGGTGACTGGGGTTCAATTCCTGCCACTGCCTGTGAGGAATTTTTTTTTTGTTCTCTCCGTGACCATGTGGATCTCCTCCGGGTGCTCCAGTTTCCTCCCACAGTCCAAATATGTACCGGCTGGTAAGTTAATTGGTCATTCTAAGCCATCCAGTAATTAGGCTAGGAGGATTAAATCGGGCATTGCTGGGCAGTGCAACGCAAAGGACAGGAAAGGCCTATTCTGTGTGGTACGTCAATAAAAAAAATTACTACCTCTGCAGCATTATTTTCCAGCAGTCATGCCTCTTTTTTATGTTATCCAAAAATAAACTTCTGGTATCCTTTTATATTATTGGCTTGCTTACCTTAATGCTTCATCTCTTCCCACTTTATGACTTTTTAGTTGTCTTTAATTGGTTTTTAAAAGCTTCCCAATCCTCTAACTTTCCATTACTTTTTGCTACATTATATGCGCTATCTTTTGCTTTTATGCTATCTTTGACTTCCCTTGTCAGCCACCATTGTGTCATCCTCCCTTTAGAATACTTCTTCACCTTTAGGATGTACGTATCCTGTGTCTTCGGAACTGCTCCCAGAAATTCCAGCTATTGTTGTTCTGCTGTCATTCCTTTTAGTGTCCCTTTCCAATCAACTTTGGCCAGCTCCTCGCTCTTGCCTCTGCAACTCCTTTTACTCCACTGTAATACAGATACATCTGTCTTTAGCTTCTCTCTCTCAAACTGCACTATAAATTCTATTATAATTCTATCATATTATGATCACTGCCTCTGAATGGTTCCTTTACCTTTAGTCATAGTAGCCATAGTCATAGTCATACTTCATTGATCCCGAGGGAAATTGGTTTTCGTTACAGTTGTACCAACCAAGAATGGAGTATAAATAAAGCAATATAAATCCATAAATAATTAGATAGTAATGTGTAAATGCCAGGAAATAAGTCCAGGACCAGCCTATTGGCTCAGTGTGTCTGACCCTTCAAGGGAGGAGTTGTAAAGTTTGATGGCCACAGGCAGGAATGACTTCCTATGATGCTCAGTGCTGCATCTCGGTGGAATGAGTCTCTGGCTGAATGTACTCCTGTGCCCACCCAGTACATTATGTAGTGGATGGGAGACTTGTCCAAGATGGCGTGCAGCTTGCACAGCATCCTCTTTTCAGGCACCACTGTCAGAGAGTCAGAGAGCTCCCTAATTAAATTTGGTTCATTACATAGCACCCAATCCGGAACTGCTTTTCCTCTCAGCCACAAGGCACTTTAAAAAGCCATCTCGTAAGCATTCTACAAATTCCATCTCCTGGATTCCAGCAAAAACCTGATTTTTCCAATCTACCTGTAAGTTGAAATCCCCCATGACTATCGCCGTTGCAATTTGTACCCCATATCGGGGGTGCTGTATAGAGGAAGGCAAGGAAGTGAAGATGTGCAGGAGCATTTTGGGCAAGGGGGCACATGTTATATGGGATTCTCTTCTGATGGATTGTGATGTTAAGAATCCATGCTATCTGCTTGGGGACCATTCAAGAGTCTTATAACAGCAGGGTAAAAACTGTCTTTGATGCTTGTGTTACAGTATGTACTTTCAGCCGTTGTATCTTCTGCCCGATGGGAAGGGAAAGAAGAGGGAATGTCTGGGTGGTTGGGGTCTTTGTTATGCTGGCTGCTGTACCAATTCAGTAAGAAGCACAGACAGAGGCCGTGGAGGGGAGGCTGGTTTCAGTGATGTGCTGAGCTGTGTCCATAATCCCCTGCAGTTTCTTGTGTGTTTGTGTTGGTCACAAACAATTTCTGAGGTAGGTATAAAAAGAGATAAATTAGAGTAAGTAATCTTCTGGTCATAAATGGGAGTCAGTCTTCAGTGTATTAAAATGTAAATGGCAAGCAGAAATCAGTTTGAAGTTAAAACAAGTATTGTCAATAGAGCAGCTTTGCAAACCCGCTCTGTGTAGAGCCTCGGACCTGTTGGGTTATACCACAAGGCCAGCTGCTCAAGACAATGGGTAATTTAAGCTGGCACGTTTCAAAGCAGATAAGCTGACTAAATTGAGTGGTTCAAAGACCAGGTCATATTGCTCACCAATAACTGATCTATTAATGCTGGAAAGTTTATGTACTCAGATAAATTAGCTTGCCAGCATTGATTATGCAAATCTGGGACCTATGTCTCCAAAATGATTTAGACCTTTTGTGTAAAAGGGTATCTGAAGAAATGCCATACGTGAGTGAAGTCACCTGAATGGCATAGAAGCATATATATGTAGAGAGCAGTTCAGGCTTATTAGGAATGGGGTAAGAAACATCAAGAGGCATGAAAGAAACACAAGATGAACTAGAATCCATTCCTCTGCCTTTGATTTCTGCGATGGATGATTCATTCGTCTGCATTGATTGAATGTTTTTTTTAGTTTAGAGAACTTGTACCTGTGTTTTAGAAATCCTTTGTGTTTTAGAAATGCTTTATGTTTTAGAAATTGTTTGTAATTTCAAAGTGTTTAAGATAGAATAGAAATCCTCTGAGTTTTAAATGTGCTTTGAGAATGTTGTTTGGATTTAAATGTGTATCTCTGAAGATCAATGAACTGTTTAAACTATTTTGTTAGCTGGAAGTACCTTCTCCTTGGTAGGGAGGGAGGACACACTGGTCGAATAGTGGGCATTTGTAGGTAAATGCACAATGGAGGGTAAACAGGGGAGTGATAGAGTTTTTGACAATTGGGTTGTTACAATATAATTTCCTATTAGTTGGAGTACCTGTAGGTATTTATATCCGATAGAGTTTAATGTCTTTGTTTCAGTTCAGAACTTCACAGTCATCAAACCCAATACCATCTATCACACAATGAGACCTGAAGTTCTCATGCACTAGTCACTGAAAGCAAGCTTTCAAAGTTCAAAGTTCAATGTTAACTTATTGTTGAAGTATTATACGTACTTGTCAGAAGATATACAACCCTGAGATTCATTGTCTTGCAGGCAGACACAATAAATCTGTAGAACCATAACCATAACAGAATCAGTGAAAGATTGCTTCAACTTGGGCGTTCAACCGGTGTGCAAAAGACAACAAATTGTGCAAATACACAAAGAAAGAAATAATGGTAAAAATAAATAGGGAGTCAATATCTTGATGGCAGCAGTGAGAAGAGAGCATGATCTGGGTGGTGGGGCACCCTAATGATGGACTCCTCTTTCCCGCAACAGCGTTTCGCATAGATGTGCTCAGTGGTGGTGGGGAGGGGGGGGGGGGCGTCTTTAACCGTGATGGACTGGGTCATATCTGCTACTTTTAGTAGGATTCTCCATTCAAGGGCTTTGGTGTTTCCATACCAGGCTGTGATGCTTTCACGTGCATCAGACTGTTGAAAGGCAACTGCTAATGACAGTCTTCATTACAATAGCAAGCATGATTTGTTCAGTTATACAGGGATAAGTGAAACCCCATATGGAATATTATGTGAACATTTAGTTGTCTTTTCTGAAGAAGAATATTCTTGCCATGGACAGACTGTGACAAAGCTTTTAACTGACATTTCGATGACAAACTCCACCATCTTCATCTGGGATGATGCTTTTGCATGTCCATTCTGGTGGTATGAATGTCCATCCCATCATCCCATCCTTCCGATTGGTTAGTCCTCAACCAATCAGGTTTCCATTGTCCCACCTTGTTTACACCTGCGATGGCAGGAATTATTTATTTATTTAGAAACACAGTAAGATAACAGGCTCTTTCACTCCACAGGTCTGCAATATCTACTTATACCCATGAGACCAATTAACCTACTGACCTGTACACCTTTGGAAACCCGAGCTGCTGGAGGAAACCTATGTGTTCATAGGGAGAATATACAAATTCCTTACAGCCAGCGGTGGAATTGAACCTGGGTCACTGGCACTGTACTAGTATCAGCTAACTACTATGTTACCATGCCATGTGCGGAGAACTTGAAACAGTTAGGCCTTTAGCATAGAAGAATGAGGGGAACACTCATAGAAACCTACAAAATTCTAAAAGTACCGGAGAAACTATATACAGGGTGAATATTCCCAGTGGCTGAATTGTCCAGAACCAGGAATCATATCCTCAGGATATGGAGTATGCCATTTATGACAGAGACTAGGAGAACTTTCTTCACTTTGAAAGACTGTAGTGCTTTCCTGGTGTATATGCTGCATAAACTCTCGGGCTTCCAGCAAGGTCTAGATGTTGATTTCAAAGGATGTTTCAATGACAAACTCTGCCATCTTCCTCAGGGATGATGCCAAGACATATCTAGTTCAGTGGTATATACACGCAACTCCCGTCATCCATCCCTCCTGATTGGTTAGTCCTCAACCAATCAGGTTTTTGCTGTCCCACCTTGCTTAAAATCGGATTCCAGTTCTTACTTCGTCTTTGTGGAAATTCGTGTTCTCTAGTCTCATTTCAATGGCTTCCTTTTTTAGGTGGACTTAAAAGCCATTTCTGAAAGACTACAACTACCACTAAGACTAGGAAATAAGAATTTCAACAAAGATGAAGGTTTCGCTCGAAGTAAGAACGATTGTATAATTATAAACAAGGTGAGACAGCAGAAACCTGATTGGTTGAAGACTAACCAATCAGGATGGACATTCATACCACCAGAATGGACATTCGAAACATCATCCCAGATGCAGATGGTGGAGTTTGTCATTGAAATGTCAGTTAAAATTGACACCTGGACCCGGCTGAAAGCCTGCGAGGAGTTTATGCATGATGAATGTGGAGTTTTTAAATATATTAAACATTCAGTAAGGGGTATTCTTCCATTAAGATGGCAGTGCGGTTGGGCACAATGGCTTCTACTAGGCCAACCAAAAGCTTTATTGTCTTTTTTAAATGTATTTTTTAATGATTGAAAGTCCTTGCTCAGCATTAAGAACTGAAAGGACTGCAGGACTACCCCGTCAGCAAGTTGCATGTTGGGGGAGAAACTGAAGGATCTGAGCTTGGTGCAGATCGTGCTGCGGCCTATGTCGGAAAGTTGGAGTCAGTGCACAAAGGAGGTGTACAGTCCAACAGTGAGTGATCATTTTGCTCGCTTTTCTTGTGATTATAGGACCCTGTTGGCCATCGTTACCGTGAAATGTTGCAAGTCTGATTCACTGATTTGTTGGCAAATGGCAGGGGTGGATGGCAAGGGAGCTGTGTGACCTTGATTGTGGCAAAGACCAGGCCTCAATTTGTGGTGTTGCCTGTTTGTGGCTGCCGAAGCGGGAGGTATTAGATTTGATGCACTCCACCGAAGTGTTGGGAGCAGTGTGGCATGGTTTACATGTTGGAATCAGTGCTGCTCTCCGGTGTTTGATTGTAGACTGCTGCAACATTCATGGACTTAGGGAATTGGACTATATTTTTTTGTGTGATCGTATTTTACTTCTGTCTTATGTATGTGCTATGTGTGTGTTGTGCTGTGTCTGACTGCTGGTACTGTGTTTTGCACCGTGACCCCACAGTAACGCTGCTTCGTTTGGCTGTACTCATGGGTAATTATGTACGGTTGAATGACAATTAGATTTGAGCTTGAACTTGAGATAGATATATTTCCTAATGGGAAAGGGGTCAAGTGACAAGGAGAGCAAGTTGGAACAGGGTCCTATGACAAATGATTGAATATGACTGTGTTGAATGGTGGAACAGACTTGATACACTAAGTGGTCTAATCCTCCTGCTACTTCTATCTTACCCTGAGCTCACATGAATTTTCTATTTCTCTAATTATCATCTTTTATCATTAGTAATTTGGAGCAAATTCAACAGTGAATTCTACAACCTTTCTCACAAAATATTGTTTTACTTTTATTCATCATGCTTTTTGCTGTTTGCACTATTTGTTCTTTTTTATTGCTTGTTGGGTGTTTGATGTTTTCTTTGACTGGATTCCATGGTGTTTCTTTGTTCCGTGGCTGTCTGTGGGAAGATGAATCTCAGGTTGTAAACTGAATGTGTCCTTTGATAATAAGTGTACTTTAAATCAATGAATAATTTATTCCATATTGAGTAAAGTGTATAAACAGCCAAAAATATAGCTTCTATCCTAACAGATGAAACACGATGCCTGGCATTTCACATACAACAGGAAGAAAATACTAGACAGTTTATACAGCACTTCCATTGGGCAATGAATTTCCTTACACAAGTAGTCAGTCCCCACGCAAGGTGGAGCAAATGGAACAGCTCTTGGAAAATACCAACAAAGGGATCCTGATCTTCGAGCTAACGAGATTACCGCAAAGATTCAAGTATAAACTTCCATGGCAAGGAGCCTGCAAATACCTTGTAATTAGATGCTCACAGTGAAGACCTGTTAATGTACGTTAAAAGATGGAAAAGACAGAGTAATAAAGGGTCACAGAATGCATGCAAAGTGTGCAAATACAAAAAGAAAGAAATAGTAATAATTAATAAATAAGCAATAGATATTGAGAACATAAGATGAAGAGTCCTTGGGAGTTGAAGCTTCATCTGAGTGAAACTAAACTGAAACAACCTTATGGTACCCAAACCAGCTCAATCATATGAGAATAGCTTCCCCCCCTCCCCCCACCGACAACATGCCCCTTCTACTTTTAGTAAGGACAACATGTAAATGGAATAGGAATCAATGGCTCAAAAGAAGAAAAACATGCTCAAATGTTGTTTCAGGGTAATTTCATAACATTGAGAATTAATTACTTTGAGTGTTATCATGCATGGACTGGATTCACTGAATGGTGCCATGCCAAAACTGTTACCTCAAAAAGTACCTCATAGATAAAGATTTTTGATACTCACCTCCCACAACTCCATCCTTCCACATATGTGTGTGTAATGAAATCTCAAATTATGCCACCATGTAAAAAAAACTGAAGGATTAAAATGAGAAGCAAGTATGAATGCTGATGGACAGTGCTTACCCTGTTGTATACAGTATGCGAGAATTACATAGAATTGGCTCTTAATTTTAAATTCTATTCACAAGCTTCACCATCTCTCAACATAGGTACAAAGTGCTTGTACTGATCTTAAATACAGAACCAGTGCTCTTCCTTGTCATTAAAAGCAACACCAATATCTCACATCCTCACATTACAATAAAAATTTATGTAAATCATTAAGTTCATGATTCCTATTTCTGCACAGAATATTGAGGAAAAATATTCCAGCAGTATTTTGGCCACAAGCATTTTGCAATACAGGATACAATAGGTCACCAGCACATGAGGTATTTTCTGAGTTAATAAACAAATCCTTTTCAGTTTCGCTGACTTAAGAGGCAGCTGTGCAAACACTCAAGCTGTTTTTCTCGAGGATGGGCAAGGGGTATAGTGAGAGAGACAGAGGGAGGAAAAGGAGAGAGAGAAAAAGAATGTATGTATATAAGTAACAGACGGTGTACTCCATCCGTTACTTATATATATTCTTTTTCTCTCTCTCCTTTTGCTCCCTCTGTCCCTCTCACTATACCCCTTGCCCATCCTCTGGGGTTTCCCCCCTCCCCCTTTACTTTCTCCCTAGGCCTCCTGTCCCATGATCCTCTCATATCCCTTTTGCCAATCACCTGTCCAGCTCTTGGCTCCATCCCTCCCACTCCTGTCTTCTCCTATCATTTCAGATCTCCCCCTCACCCTCCCACTTTCAGATCTCTTACTAGCTCCTCTTTCAGTTAGTCCTGACGAAGGGTCTCGGCCCGAAATGTCGACTGTACCTCTTCCTCGAGATGCTGCCTGGCCTGCTGCGTTCACCAGCAACTTCTATGTGTGTTGCTTGAAATTCCAGCATCTGCAGATTTCCTCGTGTTTCTGTTTGTCTATTTCTATTCTCTCTTCCTGAAAGAGAGCCGTTCTCACCCCCAGTTATTTCCCCTTAGATCCTAGTGTAACTTGACAGTTGTTTGCAGAATATCACAAAAACTGTCTTTTATTCCTCCTCCTTCCCCTTCTCCTATGGACCACTCGCCTCTCCTATCAGATTCCTTCTTCTCCAGTCCTTTATCTTTCCAACCCACTTGGCTATACCTATGACCTTCTAGCTATCCTCCTTCTTCTCCCCCAACCTTTTCAGTCTGGCATCTTCCCCTTTCCTTTTCAGTCCTGAACAAGGGCCTTGGACCGAAACACCAACAGTTCATTCATTTCCATAGATGTTGCCTGACCTGTTGAGTTCCTCCTGCATTTTGTGTGTGTTGCTTTTATACATCCTCTGTTCATGCAACTGAATGCAATGAAGAACCAAGACTGGTTGCTGGTACATGTTGAGTCGACAAGCTGCAAAGCTCATTTTTCACCTGGTTTAAGATTTTCTGGAAGAGCTGTTTAATGTCAGCACGCACTTCATGTGGGCAATGGCTCTGTATTATCTGAAAGGAGGATCATTGGGATTTTATTAACTGCATCTAGCAAAAACAAAGATTATCACTGATTGTGTTTTTTTTGTTTGTCTTTTCAATAAACTTGGTGAATAAGTAGATTGCCATGACTGCTTTATCCAACACTGGCTTTCATCACTCTCACATGCTCCTTACTTTAATTCTTCAATTTATTTCACGTTTCATCTGCTATATATAAAACAGTGGTACAGGGCCAGGATTGTTCGCCAGGAACTTAATGCCCATAAATCACATAAAATGATGTTGGCTCACCTTTCTGCTGGCACCAGTGAAGCTGAACGGAGAATAAGAAAGTCAAAAAACACGGACATCACACCTTGTACTTTCCAGTATTCATCCATTTTCTTTCTTCCTATTCAAAATCGCACTATAAGCTATTAGCCTCATCAATATTCCACTCAATATGCCATACTGTCTGCAAATAAAAACATGGCTTAGATTCAAAGTAAGTTTATTATCAAAGTACATCATATACAACCCTGAGATTCATTTACTTGGGGGGCATACACAGTAAATCCAATAACCATAATAAAAGACTTCACCCAACATGTGAGGGCATATTCTAGAGTTAGGATATATAGCAAATATTAATTTCAACAGCAACCAGTCTTCCGATTTGAATGTGGATTGCAGATTGCATTTAAAACATAACTCAGAACAATGCTCTCTCTGAACCTGCAGACTGCTGATTGCAAATTATTCTGATTGCAGACTAGGAAACATCTGTTCACCAGAGATGCAATGGTGATTAATATTCAAACTAGGGCACCTGGAGTGTTGGTGTGAAGATTTTAGTGTTTGAAAATTATATATAACTTAAACGAAGCATTGTCATTGAATGAATGATATCATTGTAAGCATTGAAGTTGTATTGATCTTAAGGTTATAAAAATGTGATGAGTTTAGGAGATCTCCTCTTTCAACAATGTCTCCAGTATGAATCCTGCATGTTTGGCTGATTAAAGATTTCCATATCCACCAGGTTCAGTGTCTCACCGGTAACTTCATTCACAGTTATGCCACAACAGAGTGGACAATTAGTGTGCAAAAGACAACAACCTGTGCAAATACAAAAGAAAATAAATAATAATAATAATAAATAAGTAAATAAGCAATAAATATCAAGAACATGAGATGAAGAGTCCTTGAAACTGAGTCCATAGGTTATGGGAACAGTTCAGAATGGGGCAAGTGAAGTTGAATGAGGTTACCCTTTCTGCTTCAACAGCCTGATGGGTCAGGGGTAATAACTGTTTCTGAACCTGCTGGTCTGTGTCCTGAGGCCACTGTACCTTCGTCCTGATGGCAGCAGTGAGAAGAGAGCATGACCTGGGTTGTGGGGAATGCTACTTTCCTGCGACAACACTCTGTTTAGATGTGCTCAATGGTTGGGAGGGTTTTACCCATGATGGACTGGGCCGCATCCACCATATTTTTCCGGTCAATATAGGCAGGCAGGCAGTCAATATATGTTCCACCTGCTTTTCACCAAATACCTATAGAAGTTTATCAAGGTTTTTGATGTCATGCCGAATCATTGCAAGCTTCTAAGGAACCAGAAGCACTGCCGTGTTTTCTTCATAATTGCACTTGCGTACTGGGTCCAGGACATGTCTTCCGAGATGATAACACGGATGAATTTAAAGTTGCTGACCCTTTCCATCTCTGATCCTCTGATGAGGATTGGCTCATGGTCCTCCAGTTTCCTCTTTGTGAAGTCAATAATCAGCTCCTTGGTCTTGCTGATATTTGGGAAAGGATTGTTGTTGTGGTACTACTCAGTCAGATTTTCAATCTGCCACCTATATGCTGATTCTTCACCACCATTGATTCGGCCTATGACAGTGGTGTCATCAGCAAGCTTGAATCTGGCATTGGTGATGTGCTTAGCCACTCAGTAGTAAGTGTAAAGTGAGTAGAGCAAGGGGGTTAAGCACACAGCCTTGTGGTGCACCTTTGCTGATGGAGGTTGTGGAGGGGATGTTGTTGCCAATCCGAACTGACTGGGGTCTGAAGAGGAAATCGAGGATCCAATTACACAAGGAGGTACTGAGGCCAAGGCCTTGAAGATTACTGCTTAGTTTTGAAGGGATCGTATTATTTAATTCTGAGCTGTAGTCAAGAAAGAGCTTCCTGATGTATGCATTTTTGCTGTCCAGGTGTTCCAGGGTTGAGTAAGGAGCCAATGAAATGGCATTTGTTGTGGATCTGTTGTGCCAGTAGGCAAATTGGAGTGGAGGAGGCAGGAGTTGATATGTTTCATCACCAACCTCTCAAACACTCCATCACTGTGGGCATAAGTGCTACTGGACAATAGTCATTAAGATAGGTCACCATGATTTTCTTAGGCACCAGTATAATTGAAGCAGGTTGGTACCTCAGACTGCTGAACTGAGAGATTCAGGTTCTCATTGAACACTGCAGCCAGTTGATCAGCACGGGCCTTCAGTACTCGGCCAGGTACCCCATCTGGGCCAGATGCTTTCCATGGGTTCAATCTCCTGAAAGATGCTCTTACGTCAGCCACAGAGATTGAAATCGCGGGGTCATTGGGAGCTGTGGGTGTTCATAATGGTTCCTCCATTCTTTGCCGGCCAAAACAAACACAGAAGGCATTGAGCTCATCTGGAAGTGAAGCCTTGTTGTCACCTATGTCACTTGATTTCACTTTGTAAGGTGTGATAGCATTCAAACCCTGCCACAGCTGTCAAGCACCTTTCATTTTTCAAGTTTAGTTTGGAATTGTCACTTTGTGCTTGAAATGGCTTTCTGGAGATTGTACCTGGACCTCCCGTAACTTTCTTGGTTGCCAGACTTGAATGCCTTTGATCTGGCTCTCAGCAGATTGCAGATCTCATGGTTCATCCAGGGCTTCTGATTGGGGAAGATTCTGAATGATTTTGTGGGTTCATCCATAATTTATTTCATATGAAATGTACACTTAATTATCTAATATGTAACTTTCTTCCAAGCTTCTGTGATACCAAGGAGGTATATTCTGACAAAGCTACGGCCAGAACCATCTCCCTTTTCATACAGCACACTGACACTTTACCAACCAGATAAAGAGCCTCTTTGGAAACCAGTTGATCAGCACAGGTTAACTGTTTATTCTTCTCCATAGATGCTGCCTGACTTGCTGCGTTGCCCCAGCATTTTGTGTGTGTTGCATAATATTTCCAGCATCAGCAGAATCTTCTGTGTTTTGACATTACTGTATTGAGCTAGTGCTTCATTATCAGTGGTGCCGCAGATTTTAGATGAAATACTAAAGTCTTTTGGGTCAACATAAGATATCTCAGGACATAAAGAAATGGAAAAATACACTTATTAACCACTTTATCAGGTACCCGCCCATCCACTTCAAGGTTTGATGTGTTGTGCATTCAGAGGTGCTCTTCTGCTCGCCATTGTTGTAAAGTGTAGCTATCTGAGTTACTGTCACCTTCCTGTCAGTTTGAAATAGGCTATTCTCCTCCAGCCTCCCTAATTAGCAAGGCATTTTCACCCACAGAACTGCCCCTCGCTGAATGTTTTTTTTTTCTTTTCGCACCATTCTCTGTAAATTCTAGAGCAGGGTTTCCCAAACTTTTTTATGCCATCAACCAATACCATTAAATGGGGAATCCATGGAATCCAGGTGGGGATCTCATACTCTAGAGATTGTTGTGTGTGGAAATCCCAGGAGATCAGTATTTTCTGAGATACTCAAACCACCCCATCTGGCACTAACACTCATTCCACAGTCAAAGTTACTTAGATTAAATTTCTTCCCCTTTCTGATGTTTGGTTTCAATAACTGAACCTCTTGATCATGACTGCATGCTTTTATCCATTGAGTTACTGGCACATAATTGGCTGATTAGATATTTGTATCAACGAGCAGGTGTACACATGTACCTAGTAAAGTGGCCACTGAGTATCTGTGTCACTATTCTTGTCATTATTGCAATGTAGCAATTTCTGTCAGCAAGTGTGCAATGTGCCTATATCGTCCACATGCACTGCTTGGAATCAAAACAGAAGAATATACCTGTTCGATTACACATTGCTGAGTGACTCAGTCCAACACTGAGTTACACTGAGGACAGAGGAAGAGATTCAAGGATGTTCTCAAAGCTTTCCTGGAAGAAATTACAACATCCCAACTTATCCTGGGAATTTCCAGCTGATGACCACCAAAGATGGAGAAGGAGCATTTGGAACCGCACTGAGGATACCAAATCCATGTGTTGGGAGCACACAAAAGCTCAGCATAAAGAGCAGAAAGAGCGAACCACTTCACAGACTGCCACTCTTTCCCCTACCGGACATCTCCTGCCAAATCAGTGGAAGAGTCTACAGATTATCCTCACTCACCTCAGTAGCCAAAGAACCAGACTGGAAACAAGTGACAGTCTATAACGAAGAAGAGTAGTATGCAAAATGTCTGCTTGGGCTTGCTTTCAACCCTGATGCTCACCTATACAATTTGAAAAAAAAGATCTCCAAAGAACAATTTTGCTCCTTCAGTTCCCATAGACAAAAGATGTCATATTATGAATAGTATTGGTCAGATTGCAAAGTAAGTACTGTATTGCATATAGGTCTTGGTCTCCTTACCCAAGAAAGGATGCACTTCCAATAAAGGGAAGGCAGAAAAGATTCATTAGACTTGTTTCAAGGATGGTGAGTTTGTCATTTGAGAATAGTCGGACCAAACTGGTCCTGTACAATCCAAGGTTTAGAAAATTTAAAGGAGACCTCAATGAAACTTACAAATTTCTCACAAACCTTGGCATATATTTTGATTGCAGCAATGAAGCTTCCCCTTGAAGAGGAATCCTTAAGACCATAAAGCATAGGAACAGAATTAAACCATTCAGTCCATCAAGTCTGCTGCACCATTCAATCATGGCTGATTTATTTTTCCCCTGAATCCCACTCTCCCGCCCTCTCCCTGTAACCTCTGATTCCTATACTAATCAGGAATCTATCAATCTCTGCCTTAAATATACCCAATGATTTTGTTCGTGACAATGAATTCCACAGATTCACTACTCTGTGGCTAAAGACATTCCTCTTCATCTCTGCTGTAAAGAGGTGTCTTTCTAATCCGAGGCTGTGCCCTCTGGCCTTGACTCTTCCATGAATGAAATATCATCTCCACATCCATTTTCTCTAGGCCTTTTAGGATTCAGTAGGTTTCAAGGAGATCCCTCCTCACTCTTCTAAATTCAAGCAAGTACAGACCTAGAGCCACCAACTGCTTTAATTCCTGGGGCCATTCTCAAAAACATCCTCTGGATCCTCTCCAATGCCAGCATATTTTTTAGATATGGGGCCCAAAATTACAATTTGTGGGATGGAGGGGTGGGGTGCGGGGATGGTGTGGATCTCAATTAAACCTACCAAATAATGAAAGGCCTAGATAGAGTCAGCATGGAGAGGAAGTTTCCTATAATGGGGGACTCCAGGACCAGAGCGCAGCCTCAGAATACTAGGATGTCCCTTTAGAATAGATACGAGGAGAAATTCCGTAAGCTAGAGGGTGGTGAATCTGTGAAATTCACTGCCACAGATGGTTGTGGAGGCTAATTCATTGGGTATATTTAAAGTAGGGGTTGATAGATTCTTGATTAGTAAGCCGTCAAAGATTACGGGAAGAAGGCAGAGGAATAGGTTTAAGAGAAATAGCAATTCAATCATGATGGAATGGCGGAACAAATTCGATGAGCTGAACGGCCCAATTCTGTGCCTATGTCTTATGGTCTTACAATACTTGATAAGCACAGGAGATTCTGTAAAAGCTGAAAATGCAGAGAAACACACATAAAATGCTGGAGGAACTCAGCAGGTCAGGCAGCATCTATGGAGAAGACGTTGCAACTGAGTGGCTTCACTGGGACTCCATGTTTTGACTCCAAATTTTTACTGACTAAAAGTGAGTCACACGGAGCTCTAACTGGAAAATATAAGTCATTATTCACACAGAAAATGAGAGAGATAGAGAGATATAGGGATAAAGATAGAAATAGAGATAGAGAGAGAGAGAGAGAGCGCGCTAGAGATAGAGAGATAAAGAGATAGATAGAAAGAGAGAGAGAGAGAGAGAAAGAAAAAGTCAGGAAGCATCTGAATATAGTCTGTGTTTTTGCCTGTTCTTTCTTGCTGCCATTTGGCACGATTTGCTTGTTTCTTTATGCAATGGGGAGAGGTCCAGGGATTTGGTGTTCTTGCTGTTTGCACAATTTATTTTTCTGCTTAGGTGGGGGGGGGGGGGTGTGTTGATGTTCTTGTTGCCATTTGTGTGACTTTTTTTTCTCACGGGGGATTTGATGATCATGTTGCTGTTCTTTCTTGTTGCAGTTTGGCACGATTTGTTAGTTTTTTTGTGTAGTGGGGCTTTGGGGTTTGATATTGCCATTCACATGATTTCTGTTTGTATGCGTGTATATGTGGGGGGGGGGGGTGGTTTGATGTTTTTCTTTTAATGACCTGCATAGTTTACTTCGTTTCGTAGCAATCTGGAGAAAAACAATCTCAGAGTTGTATACAGCATACATACTTTGATAATAAATGAACCTTTGAACCTTAGAATAAACAGTTGATATTTGGCCCGAAGCTACCTGACCTGCTCAGTTCCTTAAGCACATTGTGTGTGTTGCTCTGGAATTCCAGCATCTGCAGAATCCGCAGAATCTCTTGTGTTTATGTTAGAGAGAGTCCAAGAAAATCCTAGGGAATCTCACTCTCCGGACTTACTGCTTTATACGTCATCACAAAGATAACAGCAAACTATTAACTAGTTCAACTGCTGTAATCACTTACTTAACTTTAAAATTTAGAATACAGTCATGTAATTTTACATACTTGCAATCTAAATCTACATAATTGCAACTGTAGCACACTAGCAGCACTATTTTGAATTTTCAATACTGGTGTCTATTTCTTAAAGCTTCTGAATACAAACTCCTGGCACCCAAAATTTACTCCTTTTGTTACAATGTTGAAGGATGGCTCTATCAGTATACAACTATTTTATATAGGCATCCGTTAATCTCGTGAGACTGTGGATTTGCACCTTGGAAGGTTTCCAGGGCATAGGCCTGGGCAAGGTTGTATGGAAGACCGGCAGTTGCCCATGCTGCAAGCCTCCCCTCTCCACGCCACCAATGTTGTCCAAAGGAAGGGCATTAGGACCCATACAGCTTGGCACCAGTGTCGTCACAGAGCAATGCGTGATTAAGTGCCTTGCTCAAGGACACAGCACGCTGCCTCAGCCAAGGCTTGAACTAGCGACCTTCAGATCACTAGACGAACGCCTTAACCACTTGGCCACGTGCCAACACAGTATACAACTAACCAGATGATTAAGTGATTAAACAGAGCTATCATGAACTGTGCCTTAAGCAGCAGGGTTACAGCTTTAACAATGTGCAAAATGCAGAAACAGTCATCTGCAGCAATGCACACAAACTGCTAGAGGAACTTAGCAGGCCAGGCAGCATCTATGGAAAAGGATAAGCAGTTGACGTTTCAGGCCGAGACCCTTCTTCAGAGCATTCCTCTATTGTCTTCCACCATGTAGTTTCAATGGGACTGGGAATGCCCCACACCTTATTGTTGTCTTCACTAGTCACAAAGTATTAGTTGAAAGTTAAATAATATACCATTTTCTTTTATTTCCTGATGATTGGTTCTCATTTTAGTTAATCTATAATTATGTTATCCAGAATGTAATAACTCATGGTGTCTTCTGCTATGAATTTTCAATGGGACTGGGAATGTCCCACACCTTATTGTTGGTTTCACTAGCCACAAAGAATCAGTTGAAAGTTAAATTATATATAGTTGTTCTTTTTTATTTCTTGAAGACTGGTCCTCAGTTTAGTTAATCTGTGATTACGCTTTCCAGAATGTAATAACTGCAGAATAATCACAAACACTCCAACTGTCCAGCATCGCCAACTCACAGTGTTCGTATAAGGCAAATCAATTAGGAGTGAGACATGGAAAATTTTATTTGATATGGAGGCTGTTGAGTCATTGTAAATTTCTACCCTGCTGACCTCTGGGAGCCTCATCCTTGAATTCATTGATAACTGAGCAATAGTGTCTGGATATTACAGGAATAAAGGGATATGAGGGTAGTTCAAGAAAATTGATCTGATAGCTGACTTCTTCTGCCCCTAATTCTTTTTAAAAAGTTATTTAGAGATACAGCATGGTAAGAGACCCTTCCAGCTCAATGAGCTCAAGTCATTTCAACTATACCCATGTGACCAATTAACTCGTGTGACTGTGGAATATGGGAAAAACCTGAGCACCAGGCGAGAACTCACTCTTTCATGGGTAGAGTGTAAAAACTCATTACAGTACAGGCAGCGGCGGAAATGATCCCAGGTCGTTGGAACTGTAATAGCGTTGCGCTAACTGCTATATTACTCTACCGTCTAGGTGAAACAAAGTGCAAATTCTATCCTCACCGAATATAATGGTGTAAGGTGGCATTGTTGAGGTAAAAGGATCACAGTTTTATTTTTTGCAGCACTGCTGCTTAAAAATGAGAACAAAACGGTCACTACCCACAACCTTCCCGTGATATTTTTACTGGCCAGGCTAGTGTTAACGTCAAAGTTAAAAAAACCACAAAACTCACTGGGTGGAAAATTTGCACTCTTCTGGGTGTAACGTAATATCAGAAAATTTCCCCGAATGAAGCTGCGTCTACTTAGTGAATCACAAATAAATTACATGTTTGTGATGATTCCCCCCTCCAAAAAAAATATAACTGTGATGATGTATACCCCTGAGCAAATTCTGAATAACTTTTGATCCAAGTACAAGCCAGCACCGAAGTATGACATGGTTTGGTGTCACCTTCAGTATCTGCCTCACAGGATGCGATAACTTCAGTTTGGCCGTGCAAGTGCGAGCTCAGATCGGAGCAATCATCCCGCAGCCGGAAGTAGGTGGGATCGTATTTAAGAAAACTTTGGAGAGCCGAGACAGAGCGAGAGAGAGAAGTAGCGGCGACGTTGAGCGGTCAGAGGCAGCCCAAGACAGCGACCGTCCCGAGAACGACAATGTTGCTCACCGTGCTGAGAGCCACGCTGTTCCTGTTCGTTGCAGGCTGCGGCGCGTTAACAGGTAAAGATTTAGCGGCCACTGCTCTGGGTAGAACGATTTGCTGTGCTTAAATTCTCGTAGCCGATCAGTAAGAGAGGATTGCTCACCTCTTAAACGTACTCAGTGATATGTGCGAGTACCTTCCCAGGAGGGGGTTCTTGCTTCTCTGGATGTGAAGCTGCTGAAATTGTTTTGACTGTGCAACTCCCTAAGGCAATCTCTAAGTGTGGCAAATGCTTACAAGTCAATGGCAGAATTGTTACAAGCACTGGTGCACGTTCTGTGCAGCTTGAAAACAAAACTCCAATTAAAGATAACGAGACCTGGCTTTCTGATGGCCTGACCAGTAATGTATGCATGATATAGGCCTGCAAGGAAAAAGCAGTCACCACATGAAAGAGCAGTCACCACAACACAGTGCAGTGTATCATTGAGTTTCCTTGGCAGGTGGTAACAAGAAAACTCATGTTTTCTTATTACCATTCAAGGTAACTGAAAGGGCTTCGGAGCTAGTGAAGTGTTATTTTGAAAAATAGCAACTGGTGATGTAAATATTGACACCGGTAGTTTGCTCATAGCAAGTTTCAACTGACAGGAATAAGGCGAAGCTCAGATAATGTAGTGATGCCTATTGAGAATTACACATCGCCCGAGACATTGATGATAACTTGCATCGTAGAATCTTTAAAACCCTTTTGAAAGAGTTGACAAAGCATTAATTGAACAGCATCCGCGTTTTTGTTCTGAGGCATTTCCTTGGAGCTGCACTGGAGAATCGGCCTCAACTTGTGGTTAGTTCCCTGGAATGGGACAAACCTGTAACCTCCTGAGTCAGCGGTGAGAGTGCTTCCTACTGAGTCACGATTGTATTAATACAAGCATCAGTGTCAGACTTTATACTTAGAACTAAATTACATAGTTAGAGCTGTATGGTTTGGACTTTAAATTCGACTGTCATATTTAGCAGGCGTTTAAAGAAAGTGAAGGACCTCCAATTCAAAGTAGTTTAATAACGTTAAAACTGTGTAAAACATTTTACAGCTGAGGAGATATTTCTGAGTTGGAGTTACTTTTCCATTTTAGAAAATGGAAGGTAAAACTTTCTTTAATCTAAAAAGGAACTGAGCAGTGCTGTTGGCAATCTACTAATAGGACGAATAAATTTGCCCTGTGCATTTTTCGTTTGCCTTTATATTTCAATCTAAAACTTCTTTTCCAACAGTTATTGAATCCGCCCATTAAATTATCCAAAACAGCTAAGGTTTGGACAGGATATAGTTAACAACAAGAGACCAAAATACATAAATGTAACATACTGTATACTATAAGATAAAAACCATGAAGCCTATTTTTGTCTGGAAAAACTTAATTCTATGTAGATAAGTGTAATGTTTGGAAAATGCAAAAGTGGACTTCTCAGTAAGCAGGAGAATGTGTTCCTGGAGAACATTTTGTTTTTATTTATTGATTGATTGGAATTGATTTATTATTGTCTCATGTACTAAGATAGAATGCAAAGCTTGTCTGGCAGACTGTTCATCCAAATAAAGGGCATTGATCAAGTGAATAGTCAGAGACTTTTTCCCAAGGCTGAAACGGCTGATATAAGGGGGCAAAACTTTAAGGTGATGGAGATTGTATGGGGGGGGGGGGATGTCAGAGGTAATTTTTTTTTAAACACAGAGTGGTAGGTACATGGAATGCCTTCCGAGGGTGGTGGTAGAGGTAGATACTTCATGGGTGTTTAAGAAACTCTTAGGCATATGGGTGGTAGAAAAGTGGTGGGCTATGTAAGAGGGAATGGTTAGATTGATCTTAGAGTAGGTTAGAAGGTTAGCACATAACTTGACCTTTAAAGGGACCTCTACTGTGCTGTAATGTTCCACGTTCTATAAATTTGGTAAATTGAAAATTGTAATTTGCCGTTATTGTAGATTAAGGACAGAATGGTAAATGCATCCTTTGCCTGAAGAAAGGTGTACTAGAGGGGAAATTACTTAGTAATAAAAAATATAGTCTCAAAAAAGAGTGAATGGTGTGTCAGTAGAACTTGTAAATAAAATATTTTTTCAATCTTAACAATTTTAAATGAAATGTTATAGAAGTAGAATGAAACCTTAATCTAAAGCTAAATAATTGTTAACAAATCACCTGATTTCTCCAAGTCTCCTATCTGTAGCCATGGAATTCCCATTCATTTCTCTGGGGTGTCAAATTCTTTAAGAGGTCAGGCCTGCATAGAAACAGAGTGACACCTTTTTGTAATACTGGGGAATTTGCCCACTAATTTGCTGATTTCAGAACAAATTTGTGGAATATTGTTAAATCCTATGGAAGTTTTCTTTGACATGTAATACTCACACCCCTCTTTACATCAGTGGCACAGCAGCGGAAACTGCGAGCAGTTTCAACTCCTGGGAATGCACATCTCACTCAACCTCTCGTCCCAGAACATATCCTACACAGTCAGGAAACCTCACCAATGTCTCTATTTACTGAGATGGTTCAAGAAAGTTGGACTATGCACATCCATACTCACATCCTTTTACAGATGAGTGATTGAGAGCATCCTAACTTGCTGCATCTCTGCACGGAAGGAAACTGCACTGTGACGGACAGGAAGGCTTTACAATGGATGGTCAAAATTACATAATACATCACTGGCACCAGCCTACCTGCCATCAAATACATGTATACAGAAAGGTGCCAGAAAAGGTCTAGTAACATCAGGAAGTATCATGCCCATCCTGCTTGTGGACTGTTTGTCTCACTCCCATCAGAGAGGAAGCTTCATAGCATCCATGTCAGGGCCAGCAGACTCAAAATCAATTACTTTCCCAAAGCAATAAGTCTGATCAGCAACTCTACTCGCCCCTTAACACTCCCCAAACAATCATTTCCTGTCAGTTACCTGATGTACAAACACTCCTGTGCCTAGTGTCACATTATAGACATACAATCAATTGTTGTATATAAGCTATCGTATGTATATAGATTGTGGTTTTTAATTATTGTGTCCTTTATCTTATTGTGTTTTTTTTTGTATAGGCTGCATTGGATCCAGAGTAACAATTATTTGGTTCTCCTTTATACTTGTGTACTGGAATGACAGAACAATCTTGAATCAAAGTTCAAAGAACATTCGTTCTCAAAGTGTGTACACTATATAAATCGTTGAAACTTGCCTTCTTACAAGCAGCCACAAAAAACAAAGAGCGCCAATAGAACCTAGAAGAAAAAAGACAGTCAAACACCCGATGTGTGGGGCAAAAAAGAACAAATCGGGCAAACAATTTAAAAGTAATCAAAAAAACGCTCAGAGCGTTAATTCACGAAAGTAGGTCACAGCTCTGAAGCCATTTCATCACTGTGGCAGGTCCAGGAGCCCATTATTAGCAGGCCACAGTCTCAGTTCAGAGCAGAGATAAGTAAAGAGCACTAAGTTGAACACTGGTGTGTGTCTCACCTCTGGCCCTGAAACCCCGACCTTCTCAGTCTGGCCCTGCACTTAAATCGGCCAAGCATCAGCTTGTTCCTTGCTCTCGGGCCAGGGCCCTGCTGCTTTGATTTGGCCCCAGGTCTGTTCCAGCAAAGGCCAATCTTCGGTTCATTCCTCACTCTCAGTCTCGGGCCCGGGCCCCACAGCCTCAATTTGGCTTGTGCCTGACCTTTCCAACCTGGCCTGGCACTAAATCGACCAGACATCAGCTCATTCCTCACTCTCAGCCCTGGGCCCTGTCGTCCTGATTCAGACTGTACCTACCGTGTCACTGCAACTGTACTGCATGGTGACACCAGTTCACCAAATCCCACAGAACGCTGCAAAAATGCCATCATACAGGCGGTTCAAAAGCACAACTTTGAAAGGGAAGTTACAGGCTGCCCGACCTGCTGAGTTCCTCCAGCGTGTTGTGAGTGTTGCTTTGACCACAGCATCTGCAGATTATTTTGTGTTTAAATTACAGGCTGTTGATTACAGTGATTGTTGTCCAGAAAAAGTGTGATTAATAGAGTAGTTGGTCTATTTGTTAGCTGCCAATAACGTGTCACTGTGTCCCACCAGTGGGTCTGGGGAGATTGGTGAGACCGATGTGTCTACAGAACTCACATCGAGGGCTGGGGTGAGAAGTAGTATGCTACTTAGCCATTTGCTGCAGGCTTTCATGTGCTCCTAATGCTTTCACTTAAAGGCATGTTGCATTTGTTTTTCTTAGAGACTTGAGCACTTTTGTCAGATCTTTACTTTTGGTCAGACTGATGGTCTCTTCCTGTAACAGAGCTCTGAACAAAGCAGATGTTTTGGAGATTTTGTCAGATGTGCAGAGATCTGACCTGTGCAATGGAGCTCATTGAGTGTAACTGGAGCCTTAATGCTGGAATTCTGTGGGTGAGGACAGGACATTATTGCTTGTTCTGAGAGTGATTTTGGAGACTCAGCATTGGTGATATTTTGCCAATGCGTTAAGGTGCTTGTTGTAGGTGGCCCACACCTCTGAAGTGTATCTGTAGGTAGGGTTCAGTGGTGCCCTCCAAACTGCCTTTTGTGTCTGCTCTGAGCTC
Source organism: Mobula birostris (assembly GCF_030028105.1). Classification (NCBI taxonomy): domain Eukaryota; kingdom Metazoa; phylum Chordata; class Chondrichthyes; order Myliobatiformes; family Myliobatidae; genus Mobula; species Mobula birostris. Next base: position 158,442,083 of record NC_092375.1, read on the forward strand.
TTAATCTGCAAATACCTTCTCCTCATTCAGACTAAAGTTTGCTGGTGAATTGAAAGTGACAGAGAACTTACTGAGAGGTGGCTGCTGGGAAATTGCGAGTAGTTATCGTTTATGATTGGTGGGCATTGTTAGGCAGGCTGGTAGAGGTCCATCGTCATGCAGAGATTGAATAGAGGCTCCTTCTTTCATCTGCTTCAGAGAATAAGCTGACTACAAGCTCACTGAGAACAAATGCCACACTGCATACTTCAGCTTGTCTACGGAGACTTGGGTGACCTTTTTTCTGGAGTGTGGTCACCGTACATTCAACCAATCTCCCATGGTTCACTCCTGTGGTGTCAGTGGTGGTGAGGTTCAGCATTGTATAAAGAAGGATTGGAAGAAAAGAATTGGGGAATCGATGCAGCTTTTGTACAGCATCCTTGAATTAGAAGCTCCATCACTTCTGAAGGGAAAAGAAACATCTGTACACGCACCTGAAGACTGAGAATATATGACCTAAGGAGCAGCTGGTGGATGGAGAGAATGTAGTGGGTTCAGCATCTTGTTGAGAGTCACAACACGTTTGGGTTCTCCAGTGCTGTCAAGGGCATCTTCGGTCCAAATATTCAAGGCCTTACACCGCTGAGAGCCAGGAACAGACATGGACTTTTCAAGGACAAAGATGCAGCCAATGCTCTCTGTAAGGACTGTTTTTAACATCTACAGCTATGTCTGGCCTTGAGCACACTTGGCTCCTTCCCATGGTAGTCCATTCGGTTCAACTTCACTACCAGTCCTGATCTACAAAATCTAGCTAAAGAAATGACAAGGTATTTGGAGTAGGCTGTATTCTTACTCAGGTTCTAAAACTTAGCTTGAATCACAATCCACAGTTTCACCATCTGTTCAGAGAAGGATGTAACAGGGACATTGGAGAAGCTATAATCATCTTTAAGAAGGTAGACAAGTCTAATTGTAGTATCAATTGAGAGGTGTCCCTGGTGTTTGTCACAATGAAAAAAACTGCCATTGTTCTCTTTAACATCTCCTTTTGGTGCTGAGGAGCTGCTTCCCAGATTGTAGTGTGCATTCTTTCCATCTAGTGACGTAGTGTAAGTGTTCATAAAATGAGGGTTCTCCCTGCCTTTTAATGCAGCTCTATCATAAATGCATCATCACAATTAACTCTGTCAGCTAGCTAATTTTGTCTAGGTTAAATTACTATACCAAATTTACCACCTAAGAATATGTATAGGAAAATTATGTACTTCACTGTAATAATTTTAATCTAAAAGACAAATGCACATTATATCACTGACGACACATCAAAAATTTTTCAAAAATAAAATACTGCAGGTGCAAATAAATCTGAAACAAATGTGATAGAAATATTCTGAAGATCAGGCAGTATCTCACAGGGAGATTATTTCAGGTAGATGCCCTTTTATTGAATATCGGTAATATTTAATTGTCAGTGAATTGCTTTCGTGCGATCTGAGATTCTACAAATGTGATATGAATGCACGCACTTCTCACTGCTTTCATTAGATTTTGTGTACCTGGAGCTGCTGTTAAGTAATGCAAGTACAAGAATCTTCGTTAATTATTCCATTGACTCCTCTATGTTATGAAGATATTTTTGAACAATATCGTATTAAGGGATAGCACATTGATTGGAATGTAAAGCCACTACCTAAAATTTGATAGTTAGGATTTCTGAATATTGCATCTTGCATCTTGCACCTTGCACTTTAAATGCATGCAGAACTTGTTGACTTTATTAACTTTGCCTCCAACTTTCACCCTGCCCTCAAGTTTACCTGGTCCATTTCCGACACCTCCCTCCCCTTTCTAGATCTTTCTGTCTCTGTCTCTGGAGACAGCTTATCCACTGATGTCTACTATAAACCTACTGACTCTCACAGCTATCTGGACTATTCCTCTTCTCACCCTGTCTCTTGCAAAAACGCCATCCCCTTCTCGCAATTCCTCCGTCTCCGCCGCATCTGCTCTCAGGATGAGGCTTTTCATTCTAGGACGAGGGAGATGTCTTCCTTTTTTAAAGAAAGGGGCTTCCCTTCCTCCACTATCAACTCTGCTCTTAAACGCATCTCCCCATTTCACGTACATCTGCTCTCACTCCATCCTCCTGCCACCCCACTAGGAATAGGGTTCCCCTGGTCCTCACCTACCACCCCACCAGCCTCCGAGTCCAACATATTATTCTCTGTAACTTCCGCCACCTCCAACGGGATCCCACCACTAAGCACATCTTTCCCACCCCCCCCCCGCATTCCGCAGGGATCGCTCCCTACACAACTCCCTTGTCCATTCGTCCCCCCCATCCCTCCCCACTGATCTCCCTCCTGGCACTTATCCATGTAAGCGGAACAAGTGCTACACATGCCCTTACACTTCCTCCCTTACCACCATTCAGGGCCCCAAACAGTCCTTCCAGGTGAGGCAACACTTCACCTGTGAGTGGACTGGGGTGATATACTGCGTCCGGTGCTCCCGATGTGGCCTTTCATATATTGGCGAGACCCGACGCAGACTGGGAGACCGCTTTGCTGAACATCTACGCTCTGTCCGCCAGAGAAAGCAGGATCTCCCAGTGGCCACACATTTTAATTCCACATCCCATTCCCATTCTGACATGTCTATCCACGGCCTCCTCTACTGTAAAGATGAAGCCACACTCAGGTTGGAGGAACAACACCTTATATTCCGTCTGAGTAGCCTCCAACCTGATGGCATGAACATCGACTTCTTTAACTTCCGCTAAGGCCCCATCTCCCCCTCGTACCCCATCTGTTACTCATTTTTATGCACACATTCTTTCTCTCACTCTCCTTTTTCTCCCTCTGTCCCTCTGAATATACCTCTTGCCCATCCTCTGGGTCCCCCCCCCCTGTCTTTCTTCCTGGACCTCCTGTCCCATGATCCTCTCATATCCCCTTTTGCCTATCACCTGTCCAGCTCTTGGCTCTATCCCTCCCCCTCCTGTCTTCTCCTATCATTTTGGATCTCCCCCTCCCCCTCTAACTTTCAAATCCCTTACTCACTCTTCCTTCAGTTAGTCCTGACAAAGGGTCTCGGCCTGAAACGTCGACTGCACCTCTTCCTACAGATGCTGCTTGGCCTGCTGCGTTCACCAGCAACTTTGATGTGTGTTGCTGGACCTTGCACTTTAGCCATTTTTGAAGTTAGGAAATTATCTAATTTTCAGCACTAAAATTAACTGTAGGTTGGATGTTACTACTTGGATAGAAGTGGGAGTCCCACTTAATGGACTGTCTGACCTCCTGACACCCCTCTCTAACTGAAAGCTAAGTGATTCATTATCCCTAATCTCTTCTTTCCCTCAAAATGCAGTTAGTTTATCTCCATTCTGAGAGTAAGTGATTCTCAACCTTACAACAAATATCTATGCTCAAAGTTATCCTCAAATAGTTTAACTACTTTGGGATCTGTGCAAAATGCAGTAGATTGTGACAGATGCCATTTCCCTTGAGATTTCCTGAGATAATTGGTGTGCTCGTGTGTATGGTATTGAGAAAAGCTCTTAGTGGAACTTGTGCACACATGTTATTAACACCTAGACCAGCATTTTACAGGAATCCAGAAGGCTGAATCAATATACTTGTTATACCACAGGACATAGGATTTCCTGAACATTCCTCATTCCCCAACTTAAGTTGATAGGTTTATGGTGGATGAATTTGTCGTGGTTTGCCTCCTTCCTGATAGCACATTATGGAGTTAGAAGGATCAGCGGTTACAGCCTGAGTGACTTGTGGAACTGAAGGTTTGCATTCCTTAGGAATACAGGCAATTCCGTCGTAATCAGCTTCCTGTGCTTTTCTATTTGGTTGCTACAATTTTTAGATTTCCGGAGATAAACCAGATTCCCGATCCAGTGGAAACATTTTGTGAATCTCCGTTCTCCTTAATGCCTAGAAAATTTCAATCAGATTACTTTATAACATTCTCAATCCAGCAAGTACAAGGTGATTTGTGTGATCACTCCAGCCATTTAAACTTTAGATCAGAATATTTCTGGTAAATGCAGCATTTGGACAAACATGTTTATGTTGACGACAGTAGCCCAGAAGGAAGCTCTCTACTGTATTCACAAAGGCAAATAGCAATGAATGAAAAGCATCATGTGTGATTAAAGGCTGAATATCAGCAGCATGGTGACATGGGTTAACACTGCTGTCTCACAGCTGTAATGACCTGGGTAAAATTGGGGGCTGCCTGAGCAGTTTCCATATTTTCTTCCTGGCCGAGTGTGCCTCCTGTTGGGTCTTCTGTTTTTCCTCCACATCCCAAAGCTATGTTAAAGACTTAATCAACTCTTGTACATTGCCCTTAAAAGAGCTGAGATTAGCTTTATTAGTAATATTTACATTGAATCATACAGTGAAATGCACTATTTGCATAAAATCAAATCAGCGAGGATTGTGCTGGGCAAGCCCGCAAGTGTCTCCATGCTTCATGCTTGAACGTACACTCAATGGTTTCTTTTTAGCTACCTCCTGTACCTAATAAAATGGTCACTGAGTACGTTTGTGCTTTTCTGCTGTAGCCTATCCACTTCGATGTTCGTTCGACATGTCGTTAATTTAGAGATGCATTTCTGCGCACTGCTGTTGTAACACGAGGTTATTAGAGTTACTATCCCCTTCCTGCCATCTTGAACAATTCTGCCCATTCTCCTCTGAACTCTCTCATTTACAAGACACTTCTGCCCACAGAGCTGCCACTCACTGGAAGATTTTTGTTCTTCGCATTATTCTCAGTGAACTCTGGAGAATCGCAAGAGATCAGTACTTTCTAAGAGACTCAAACCACTCCATCTGGCACCAACAATCATTCCAAAAAATGCTTGGATCATCATATTTCTTCCCCATTCTGCTGTTTGGTCTGAACAACTGAACCTCTTGACCATGTTTGCATGCTTTTGTGCATTGCGTTGCTCCTAAGTGATTGGCTGATTTGATATTTACATTAACGCACAGATGTACCTAATAAAGTGGCCACTGAGTGGCATATCCACAACTCAATAATGCAAACCTGCACGTCTTTGGAATGGGGGAGGAAACTGGAGTAGTTTAGCTTGATAGCTGACTAGTGAAGTTTAATAGTTTTAAAAAAAGAATTACAAGGGAATTAATAGGGAATAAGTTACAGAGTTGTGGGGTAGGAATGGGACTAAGGGGATTGCATCCCTGTTTTTTTTTCTGTGTTTATAAGATCAGAATGGTCTCTCTTTCAACCAATATTTTCTTCATTAAATGCGTCAGCCAGAAATTAACTTTGAATTCCTGTGGTGTTCTACCCATTGCTTTGGAGCACAATGTTTTCTACCTTGTTTTTGATCCACTTGCGTGTAAAGCCCAGTTTGATATTAAACTTTTCTGGCAGTACAGCAAAGGGAAGTTTTTATTCACCCATCCCTGTCATCAATTAGATGCAGTGGGGTGGTTAAGTGGTTTCCCAAATCCTTCCTGAAAGGCCCACACTCCTTTAAAAAACTGTTTTCCTCATTTTGAGTGCCGTGGAGAGTACCTCAAGATTCCTGGCCTTGTGTGGTTGGCAGCAGTTGAGGAAAGAACTCATGTTGAAACCAGAGACTGGAAAACGAGATGAGTCCAGCAAGGTCAACTTAGTAAGTGGAAGCCAAGTTTGGTATGGTAAATAAATATAGGATTTGCCAGCAATACGCCCCTCTCAAGGAATGCATCTTAAAAAAAAATTGACTGAGATAAGTTGCTCCTGAGCAACTTTCTTTGCATCTTGTACTTTGGTTGTTTCGATAATGCTGAATAGTTAGGCTAGTTTTCTCAGCATTTTCCTTCCCCTTCTATAGCAAAACGATTCTTCGTTACCTACCATTATGGTGAGAATTGATAGAACTGTAAACAAAAAGGCCTCAAAAGAAGGAATATGAGATTTAGATACAATGTGGAATCTGGAATCAGAAAATAGAATCAGATTAATAATAATATTCAAAATGGAATTGAATAAATACACAGGAAGTAAAATTGTACATGGATATGAGAAAGACTCAGGAATAATTTCATAGAGCTAACTATCCTTGGTAGACAGTCCAAGTGGCTCCCTTTGTCTCATGATCATCAATACTGCTATCCTTGTAATAAAAAAATAGAAAAACTGCAGCCATTTGCTTATGTTGAAAGACCAAATTATTTCCACTTCAGATTTTAAGTAGATATTTATTAGTGTATAAACATGCAGGAAGGATTGTTTTTTAAACTTTTTTTTGAAAATTGAAACTGAGTTGAAGCTGGTCAGAATTGCTTTCAGTAATTTAAGATGCAGATTTCCCTCTATATACCTTTTGTGCTTGTTGATTTTCTGTATTCCAGTAAAGCTGCTCATCTTGCTGTTCGTTAGACCCCAACAGGTTAAGGGCTAAACTGAAAACAAGGGAAACTGTCTTTGTTCTTGAAATGGAAATAAAATTCTGCAACTTCGGTCAACAAAGTAAACAATAGAATTAAAACAAATTACTCAAATAACAGTATGTCCCCTGACTCATGTGATATCAGGTCACATCAAATTTACACTGCTCTTAATGATTTAAGGTGGATTTTTAGTAACATGAGTTTTATCTTCAAAACTTACACATTTGTAAGCAGGCACAAGAAATAGAAAAAATCAAAACAAAATGTAACCTTTAAATTTACTTTAAATCAGAGTCCCCAACCTGGGTTCCACAGACCCCTCGGTTAATGGTAGGGGACCGTGGCATAAAAAAGGTTGGGAAGCCCTGCTTTAAATGAATAAGTGATTTGCTTAACACTATCAACCTTTTTCTTATGTAGATTATTCGCTCCATGAACTACCATATGGCCATGAAATATGCCTGCTAAAGGCCCAGCCTGGACGCTGTAATGCTTTGAACAAAAGATATTTCTACAACATCTTAACACAAAAATGTGAAGAGTTTAACTATGGTGGATGTGACGGAAATGAAAACAACTTTAAAACCAAGATTGAATGTCTGGCCAAGTGTAAAGTGAAGGGTAGGTTCACTTCTCTCAATGAGAGATTCCAATTGTAAAGTAAAACCTTGATTCTGGTAACCATACCTCCACGGTATTTTAATGATTGCCACCAATAGCATGTTAGATTGCTAAAGAGGAAAGAAAGAATAATTTCTAAAGTTGGGAAGAGCGAAAAGATTGGTCCTGTCTTTAGGTGTACCTAAGTATGCCATACTTTTCAGTGTAATGATATGAGAGTTTGTTCATAAGCCAACTTTCCATGTCAGGTGTACACAATCTGGAGATGGCCTGTATTAACTTGCAGATAGATATGAAAAACATGTAAAGCTGGAGACTTTATAAATTTAAGCATAACATCATTATGACCCAGTGGCATTTGATCTCTAAACGTTGGAGCTGTATGACATTCTTTACTGGCTGATTTGGATCAGAAGCTGTGCAAAAGATGAAGTGTGCCTTTCAGTTTCTCTCGTCCTAAAACCTAAAATCAGTTTTTCCTGCCCTAGAGTTTCTATTTCATAAGATGTTACATGAATGTTTTTTAAATGGAAATTAGTGGTTAATTCTTTCAATTTTTCAGGGCTTAGGAATGAACATGTAGAGTGGAAAAGTTGAAACCAATGAGTTTGTTATGCACTCCCAACTGTACGATAGATGATCCAGCTAAAAAGCAAAATGTATAGATTTTATGGATTACAGGAAAAAATATTTTATAGACAGTAATTAACAAAAGCCAAATATTTTCTCAATATAATCATCATCAGGAAGTCTTTAATATATTCATTGGGATGCTTACAAAAAATACATACCTGTGACCTGAGCAGAAAATAACGGAACCAATATATAAAAGATTTGCATTAGCAACCAAACCACTAAAACTGGAAATGCCCAATCAAAGTTATTGATGGCACATGGAAATGGATGTTTGCATTTCTTTTCAGCCAGGTGCAGGCCAAACTCATCCTTCTTCCAGTAAGAAGAACAATGTCAATGGCTCACTGCTAAATAAAACACCATTACCTGATGTTTGTTCCCTTGTGTGACGAACCCATCAATATGTCCAGTAAAGAGTTGCACCACAGCGGTCCACCAATTCAGAACATGGCTGAAATTGAAAAACATTCATTTTTAATTCATTAGATTGAGTGATGTTGGCCTCTTCTAGCCACAAACCTCTTGGTAGTAAGTCATTTAGAATACTGATGTTTGATTGAAATTTCATTTTAAATTATGGGACCACTTAGTTTATTAACCTTCAGAAATGATCTCCCACAGATATCTCTGCCACTCATCATATAATGTTTGAAATCTTGAGCTCATTTTCTAGTGATTTTGTAAAAACTGAGGTGTATACAGTGATTTATAAATATTGCAGATAATTCCAGTTACCTTGCTTCCCGACTCCCTGAAAAGCAACAACTACAGACTTGTTTTCTGCTGATAGTTCGATTTCGCTCTGCTGACCAACATATTGAAACAGGATAATAATGCTGGAGCTTGCAGTGAGAAGCATGTGAGTAGATGGATCAATACAGAATCTGAAACCTATGAAAATATGCTTTAGACCCAAAACTTCTGCATTCCATGAAATTGATTGAGCAAAACAATTTGATTAATGGCATTGACACTAACCTTTTCAATTGCACAACTTAAAATTTGGCACCTAAAGTCAGATAGTGGAGAGCACCCCTGTGGCCATCCCCCTCAACAATAAGTATTCCACTCAAAAGGGCAAAAAATGCAGGACTGAAGGTGCTGTATTAAATGCATGTAGCATTCAGAATAAGGTGGACAAACTCGTGGTGCATTAAGAGATTGGTTGGCATGATTCATTGAGCATCACTGAGTTGAAGCTGAAAGGAGGCAATAGTTCGGAGCGTAACACCAAAGGATATGCTTTGTATCAAAAGGACAGGCAGGAAGGCATAGGTGGTGGTGTGGCTCTGTTGGCAAGAAATGAAATTACATCTTCAGAAAGAGGTTACAGAGGGTCAGGGAACATTGAGTCTCTGAAGGTGGAGTTAAGAACTTGCAAGGATTAAAAAAAATCATTATGGGAATCGTATGTAGGCCTCCAAATAGTAGTCAAGATGTGAGGTTGAGGTTGCAAAGGGAGCTGGAAAAGGCATATAATAAGGGTAATGACACAAATATAATGGGGGACTTAAAATATGCAAGGGAATTGGGAAAATCTAATTGATGTGAGATCACAAAAGAGTAAATTTGTTTAATGTCTGTGAGAAGGCTTCTTAGAGCAGCTTGTGCTTGAGCCTACTCAGGGAAACGTTATCTTAGATTAGACATTACATAATAACCCAGACATTAGTAGGGAGCTTAATGTAAAGGAACCCATAGAAGACAGTGATCATAATGTGATTAAATTCATACTGCAATATAAGAGGGAGAGGCACAGGTTACATGTATCAGTATCACAATAGAATGAAGGGAATTAAGGAGCCATGAGAGAGAGGAGCTTACCCACGTGTATTGGAGGAGAATACTGGTAGAGATCACAACAGAGCAGAGATGGCTGAAGTTTATGCGAATAGTTCACAACGCCTAGGATAGGTAAGTCCCAGAGAAGAAGTTGTTTTCAAATGCCAGGGGTCGGCAACCTTGGCTGACAAGGAATGTTAAGGACTGCATAAAAGCCAAGGAAAGGGCATGTAAGGTAGCAAAAGTAAGTGGGAGGTTGGATGATTGGAAAGCTTGTAAAATCCAACAAAAGGCAACTTAAAAAAAAAAGCTATAAGAAGGGGAAAAGGTGAAATATGAGGGCAAACTAGCCAATAATATAAAGCAGGATACTAAAAGCTTTTTCAGTTATATAAAGAGTAAAAGGGAGGTGAGAGTTGATATTGGACCACAGGAAAATGATGCTGGTGAGGTAGTAATGGGGGACAAAGAAATGGCAGATGAACTTAGTACTTTACATCAGTCTTCACTGTGGAGGACACTAACAGTGTGTCATGGGTTCTTGAGGGTCAGGGAGCAGGAGTGAGTACTATTAAAAGGAAAAAGTGCTAGGCAAGCTGGAAGGTCTTAAGGTGGATAAGTCACCTGGACCAAATAGACGACATCTCAGAGTCTGAGAGAGGTTGCTGAAGAGATAATGGATGCATTGGTCATGATCTTTCAAGAATCATTTAATTCTGGCATGGTCCCAGAGGACTAGAAGATTGTAAATGTCACTCCAGTCTTTAAGAAAGGAGAAAAGCAAAAGAAAGGAAATCATAAGCCAGTTAGTCTAACCTCAGTAGTTGGGAAAGTGATGGAGTCTATTATTAAGGATGAGGTATGAGAGTACTTAGAGACCAATGATAAAATAAGTCAAAGTCAGCATGATTTCTGTAAAGAGAAATTTTGTCTGACAAATCTGTTAAGAGTTCTTTGAGGAAGTAACAAGCAGGGAGCATGGACAAAGGTGCAGTGGATGTCATTTACTTGGATTTCCAGAAGACATTTGAGGAGGTGTCACACATGAGGCTGCTTAACAAGATAAAATCCGATGGCGTTACAGGAAAGGTACTGCAATGGCTAACAGGAAGCAGGCAGCAAGTGGGAATAAATGAGGGCTTTTCTGGTTGGCTGCCAGTGACCAGTGGTATTCCTCGGGAGCCGGTATTGGGACAGCTACTTTTCACATTGTTAATGATTCAGATAATGGTATTGATGGCTTTGTGACAAAGTTTGCTGATGATATAAAGATAGGTGGAGGGGTAGGTAGTTCTGAGGAAGCAGTGCAATTATAGCAGGACTTGGACAAATTGGAAGAATGGGCAAAAATGTGGCAGATGGATTACAGTGTTAGGAATTGTATGATAATGCATTTTATTAAATTAGAATCATGTTTATTACCATGTTTAACAGGACAATTGTGCAGACTATTATCTAAATAGGGAGAAGGTTCAAACATCAGAGGTGCAGAGGGACTTGGGAGTCCTCATGCAAGACTCCCAGAAGTTTAATTTGTAGGTTGAGTCTGAGATGAAGAAGGCAAATGCAATTTTAGCATTTATTTCAAGGGGAATAGAATATAAAAGCAAGGAAATAATGTTGAGTCTTTATAACAGCGGTCCCCAACCACAGGGCCGCAAAGCATGTGCTACCGGGCCACGAGGAAACAATATGATTTGGCGATACGAGTCAGCTGCACCTTTCCTCATTCCCTGTCATGCACTGTTGAGCTTGGACACACGCAAGGTCATTACGCACGCGTCATCCATGTCAGTGTGGGAAGGAGATCAACTCCTCGAGCTTGAAAATGACAACAGGCTGAAAAGTATGTTTGACATAACATCTCTGCCGGCATTCTGGATCAAAGTCAAGGCTAAATATCCTGAGATAGCCACGAAAGCACTGAAAACGTTGCTTCCATTTCCAACATATCTCTGCAATGAACGCAACGAAAACTAAATTGCAGAATAGACTGGACATAAGGAACCCCCTTCGAGTATCGCTGTCTCCCATCATCCTTCGATGTTGTTGCAGGGAAACAAGCCCAGGGCTCCCACTGATTCAGCGATATTGGTGTGTTGCAATGATTTTATTTGTTCATACAGGGAAAATATGTGCTCTGTGTTTAACATCCAAACGTTACTTAAATTGTTATGATGCTATTGACTTGTAAGTGACTTATATAACCATATAACAATTGCAGCATGGAAATAGGTGATCTCAGCCCTTCTAGTCCGTGCCGAATGCTACTCTCACCTAGTCCCACCGACCTGCACTCAGCCCACAACCCGCCATTCCTTTCCTGTCCATATAGCTATCCAATTTTTCTCTCCAAGTGATAATATCGAACCTGCCTCTACCACTTCTACTGGAAGTTCGTTCATCACTTACTTCAAGCTCCCCTGTCCTCTCCGATAATTGACATCACTATATTCATGCGTGGAAAATATGCGCTGTGTGTTTAATATTAAATTCGTTAGATAAACCCTTTTAGAAACGAAATTGAGTGTATTAGCCACTTATCACCTATATTCTGGTTGTGATTAACACCCCCTCCCCGAACAGAATCGCCAAAAACAATTTGTAGAAAAAAATCGGCACATACACGCATGCGCAAGTCACGCACGCGCACACAGGTACCCGCGCAAGGCTTCATGGTAGTCTTTCTCGGGGTAAACACAACGTATTTGACTGCTACTCTTGTCCGTTGGCAACCCCGGCCGGTCTGCAAGAATATTGTCAATATTAAACTGGTCTGCAGTGCAAAAAAGGTTGGGGACCCCTGCTTTATAAGACACTAGTCAGGCAACTCTTAAGGCTGATTTATACTTGTGCGTCAAATCAATGCCGTAGGTACGGTGTAGCTGTGTACCCTACACTGTACCCTACACCGTACGCTACGCCTTAGCCTGACACGCACCTCCCCAAAAATGTAACTACATGTCGCGGCGATGCAGACTGCAACCACTGTGATTGGTCCACTTGGTAGCATCGCATTTCCTCCTACGCTGCAATAGCTTCCCATTGGGCGACTGAAGGGCAGGGAAGGAACTCTGGCTGCAATGCTTTCCATAAAGCTTTACAGACCTCCAAAATTCTGGAGGACCCTGTGCTTGACACCAGTTTGTAGCTAGCTGCTACAGCCTGTTGACTTCCACCTGCAGCTAAAACTGGAATGGTGATTGGCAGTCTCTGAGTACACTGTGCATACACTGATGTGAAATGAAAGGTTGGCGACGATGAACCAAATCGTCAAATCTACCTGCCGACATCCGAAAATATTTGAAATGCATTTCCTCGTCCATGTCTCTCAGTGGCTGCAGAAAATTCACCCTCCATCGGTTTCAGTTGCCACTGTTTGAAGTTTGAGTTTCTTCGTGTTGAGTTTCAACACGAAGAAACTCAACACAGTGGCATAGAAATCCCACCGCCAACTAGCGTTTTGGCGGTGAATTGCAAAGTGACGCAGACACACCAACGCACAAGTATAAGTGCTCACAACGGTGTAGCCCATTTGCGTAGGCTACGGTGTGAGCTTGTATGCACGAGTATAAATCAGCCTTTAGAGTATTGGGCCCCATATCGCAGAAAGGATGTTTTGTCATTGGAGAGGATGTGGAGGAGGTTCATAAGGTTGATTCTGGGAACGAAGGGGTTAACATGAGGGGCGTTTGGCAGCGTTGGGCCTGTACTCAGTGGAATTTCTGGAAATTAGAAGAATGCCAGTGGTGGGGGTGGGGGAGGCGGTGGATTTCATTGAAAACTACCGAATGGTGAAAGGACTAGATAGGGGTGGATGTGGAGAAGATGTTTCCTGTGGTGGGAGTATCCAGAAGGCACAGCCTCAAAATTGAGGGATGACTTTTTAGAACAGAAGTAAGGAGGAATTTTTTTAGCCAGAAGTGAATCGGTGGAATGTTCTGCACAGACTGTGGTGGAGGCCAAGTCCGTTGAGTATATTTAAGGTGGAAGTTGATAGTTTCCTGATTGGTCAGGGCATCAAGGGATGTGTGGTTGAGTGGGATCCGGGATCAGTCATGATGGAATGGCGGAGCAGACTCGATAGGCTGAATAGCCTAATTCTGCTCCTTTGTCTTATGGTCTCATGGTCTTTTTGAAACTAAGTTTAAAAGAGAAGTCAAGATTTTCACTTTTGTAAACTATGTAAGCACCTGCGCAGACTGATTAAACAGAATATATTGTGTATTTTCAAGATATCCTTCTCAAACCCAATTAAGTCACTTTTGAATAAATAGGAAGAAATACAAACTGATCAAAACAAAGGTTTGTGATGTTAGTTATAATTTCCTTATTCCATGCCTTCTAGAATTTATAATTTTTATGGGGTATATGTTGAATAAGTGGATGACTGAGATGAAAAGGCTTAGCATATGTGATGGATCTATTGACGTAATACATAGAGTCATTAATAGCTAACAGTTGTTCCCACCCAAATATTCATCATTAGTTGCTGTCACATCTTAACATGTTAAATGGCATTTCAGTTGTATCCTCAGTGTGTTTGAAGTTTGCATTTTGGCATCAGCCTGAGCTGATACAAAAAGGCAAGTTCTGTCAAGAGCAGATGTATAGTGTCATTCAGGTTCAAGGAATAATTCACTGTTAAAATTTAGTTACAGGATTAAAACTACCTCCTGAGATTATTTTCAGTATTGATGCTGCAGTACAAGTGATCACCCAACATTGACGCTCAAGGATCAGGACAGAGTCAGGGTGCTGCCAGCTGATTGGCATCTTGCCTCAATAGCAGTGGCTGCAAGGTGCAGTTTTGTACAGAGCCCAGCATTACTAGGAAGGTGATTTTGATGCCCATGGAATGGAGTGATGAGTGATCTGGCTCCTGCCTACAGGAAGAGCTTCTGTGCACACAAAATATTTACATATTACATTGCCAGATGAGTTGGTAAGACTAAAAGAATGTGTGATTTATCTTTGACTAATTTTACTGAGGGATCTTATAAATAATCCTTCAGTTCATTTAAATAAGTTCCTTCGTCCCCAAGCTAATGTTTCCAAGATACTTCAAAGCCTGAATTCGGAGTCCTATTGGAATGCCTGCAGTGGGGCCCACAAGCTTAGGAGTGGGGATAAGGCCTGACTCTTCGGCATTGAAACAGACTTTATAAAGGGAGCAATGCTGGAAAATAAACTTTGCTTCAGTCCCTTACATTGCTTTCTCTCCTTGTTTTAGTGACGCGTTAAATTGTTGATTTGGTTTACTTTCAGCTGTCTCTGACGATAGTATTCTTTCCAAATTCTGTTTCATTCAAGTGCAGAAAAGTGAATAGGTTTATATATTAATTTGGTATTTGGGGATGGGGGGAATGTGGTTAATGGTATTATGTCTGTAAAAGAGGGAAGAACAGTAATTGAAAGGACAAGATATGCATCACTTACTTACTCATCCCAAAATTTCCACGTATTTGTTCAAGCAATCCTGCCTGAGCTTACCTATAAAATCGAATTACCTCACACATTCTCCAGAAATCAACCCGTAAGATTGAATTACCTCACACATTCTCCAGAACCCAGCCTGAACTTTTCACATTGGGTAGGTTTCCAGTGTATTGCCATGATGCATGCTTCCAAACCACCACTGATGATGCATGCTTCCCAGACAAAGGCAAAAGCATTGCTTCCAGAATGAAAGTCTTCATCACTTCTACCACTGCAGTAAGAGAGTGTCTCAGAGGAGTCTGCTTTCTGTGAGAAAGCAAGAGAGCAAGACACTATAAATAGCAGCAAAGTACCATGCAAACAGTTCAACTTGACCACCATTTCCCAACAAGTATGGTACTTTTAAGAGGTTTAACCAATGCAACAAGATATTTCGTGCTTCCAGTTTCTGTTTACTTTCATTTTTATTTTTGCCATTTCAGTTTTGGCAAATATGTAAAAGTAACATCTGTGTTTGTAGAATGTGCTTTTAAAGGTGACATACAAGCACTCCTTTAAAATGACTTTCTGTTGAAGTACTGTACATTATCTGTTAGACGATCAGAAAATGAAAAACCAGAGTGTATTTGGGGTTTGCTAACTATTCAGGATAGCTGACTACCAGAACATTTGTGCTTATCTGCATAGTGGACTTTCAACAATCTGGTCAGTAGCTATGTGCAAGCTCCACACAGATAACATTGGAGATTAGGGCTGTGAGATCGTAGTGACTCAGTGCCGATATTTTCATCCTCCACTAGAAGTTGTGTTTTAGGCTTAAAATGTTACAGGTCCAGTATTGACTGTGATGTGCCATGTGATTCAAAGATATCATTTACAATTCATGACAGGTTGTGTGTTATTTAAAGCAAAATTGCTGCTGATTTGTAGATTCATCGATTTATACAACAAGGAAACCGGCCTTTTGGCCCAACTCATTCACGCTGACTGAAATGTGTATTTAATCTAATTCCATTTGACTGCTTTTGGCCCATATACCCCTATAGTTTCAGATCAGTTTCATTCACAAAGCATTGGACATAAATTTCATAGGATGAATAGTCACAGAAGGAAACCAATCAACCCCCCCGCCCCCCCCGTGTCAAGGCATCTCTCTAGTTCCACCATTCAGCCTCTCCTCCATAGCCTTTACTGTTTTACCGCATTTTATGTATTTATCTCATCTTCTTTTGAAGGAAACAATGAAACCTGGTTCTATACAACTTGTAAACATGAGAAATTCGGCAGATACAACTATCACAGCTGTAGGCTGAGGAATTCCAGATTTCGCTAGCTACCCTTAGTTCTCTTCCCCTCTAAGATTAACTTAATTTGTCACACACATATACACCAAAGCACATATTGAAATGTGTTGCTTGAGTTAAATCACCAGCGAGGATTGTGCAAGTGGTGGCACATTGCTGGCACCAACGTTGCATGACTACAATTTACTAACCCTAACTATACATCTTTGGAGTTTAGGAGGAAACCCATGTGGTCACGGGGAGAATGTACAAACTCCTTACAGACAGCCCTAGGAATTGAATCTATAATCACTGGCACCTGTAATACTGTTATGCTACTGTGCCCCCCATATTTGCCCCAACTAGCCCTAAATTCCCTCCTCCATCTATGAGGTCAACGTTTTTATATTTCTATTGATTCTTTCCTTAGCCTTCTCTTTACCAAAGAAAACTCTAATTTATCCTTCTGATGCTGACCCTCATTCCTGAAACCATACTTTCTGGACCCTTTTTGATTCCACCACAGATTGAACATAATAATCCAATTGAGGCTGGACTAGTGTTTTATAAAGGGTCAGCATAACATTTTTGCTTATCTCCTCTATGCCTTGCAGGTGTGTGCTTCATTTTAGAACCATGTCCTTTAGTCTATTTCTCCTCTCATTCTTCCTACCAAACTGTATCATCTCACATTTCTCCATTTTAAAAAGTGTGGAATTTTGGCTGGCACTCAACCAGAAAGTTCAATCTAGTTTTTGTTGATCACTGTTTTAAGGGTTCTTTCATTGATGCCATAAATGGGATTTTTTGTCAGGTTCTGAGGGACTGTTCCTTTATTCCCAGCAAATAGATTTTCAGCTCCAACAGTAGTCTTAATGTTTGTTATAAGTTTAAGATGTGTGGACGTAAACATTGTCTCTGATGATCAAATGCTGTAGTTACACTTTGAGAGAAAATGCGTAAGGAAACACCTGGTGATAAAATTCTTTGGATTCATCCAGTACGGCACAAAGACTACAATGCTAAAAGTGAAATGTATGAGCGGCTGAAGGTGGGTTGAAGAACTGTTAAAAGTTGTAATTGACAAGCAGTTGCTGAAATGAAGTAATAAAAATTTGAGTGAATACGTTGAACGGCTTAGACTGTGGACCCAATGAATTGGGCCTTACTGTTGGAATGATAGTCATAGAGAGGGACATGGGAAATATCCTTGAGCTCACGGAGCCTGTTCCAGCCTTCCCAGCATTCTCATCAACTTCCCTTCCAAATTCTACCACCCATATGCACACTCGGGATCAATTCACCCACCAACCGAAACATCATTAGGAGGTGGGAGAAACTGCAGCACCCAGGAAAGCCCTATGTAGTCACAGGGAGGATGCAAACTCAGTGCAGGGCTGTATTATTATGACTTGCTTCAGGTGCCAGAAGTGGATCAGTGCTGTATATTTGATTCTGCATGAGAAGGTTGTGCTTTTGGTCTTATAATTCTACAGCTTTAGGTTGGGACATACAATGAGGCCCTCGGTTGGAGTTGAGCATGGAGATTTCATCCTAGCTGTCTATGTTTCACACAAGCCCAGGCAGTACAATATGGAGAATGAGCTGCTCCCCATGAAAGTAGGCCTCCCCTCTTCACACAACTGATGAATCCAAAGGAATGGCAGGGTGTGCTACGGTTTGGCCTCAGTGGCGTTGCAGATATTGCCAGTCAGCATTGAATGACGTAGGAACACCTTAGCGACTCCAGCTGCGGGTTTCTCCTCGGGTTTAACCCCGAAGCCTCTCCCTATGAGTGGGAATTGCCACAAGGCAGCGGAGGTTTGAGATCAGATTTTTCATTCTCCGAGGTGACCCTCACCTGCCCAAAACGGCTGGTTTTAAAGTGCTAGTAATCTGCCTTTGCCCCTTCTCCTACCCTAGTAATCTGCCTTTGCCCCGTCGCCTACCATAGAAATGGTTCTGTTGAACTTGGCCAAGCCACGCCAGGAGCTGGACTTGGTTGTCAGAGGCTATTTGAGACACACACCATAGGGAGCATTTAGTGGTTGGAGTTGGAGCTTATCCCCTCAGCGATGACAACTTTAAAAACCATTGGGGTACTATTGGGACCTGTGCGGTTATGCAGGTGAGATCTTGCCAATTTTAAAAAAGAGATTAAACTGAGGCTGGCCTTCTATGCCCTCATAGCTTCTGTCAGTTTAGTTGCTATGTTTAATCATTGGTGTTTTACTTGTGTGAAAGTAGCCTGATGCAGTTTATTCAGGTATAAGCACCCACTTGTCTGATAAGTGCGAAGAGGGTGTGTATAGTGACTAAGACCACAAAACTTTAAGCATGGTTATAAAAAAAATTGTAAAATTAAGTTTTCATTATGATTAACAAAATTAATTTCATGAACATTCATTTTTTGCGGTGGTGTAGCAGTTACCTTAAAATAAACCAACTGCTGACAGACTAAGTCAGGAGATCGACATTGTATGACGTGCTCTGAAATAACAAATTCCACAGCCAAAAAGTAACAAAACTAAATTAGTGATATAATGGAGTAACAAAGTTAGCGTTTGAATTAACATATTTAAGTGAAGTTAGCGACCTACAAGACCATAAGGCATAGGAGCAAATTAGGCCATTTGGCCCATCATGCCTGCTCTTCAATTCAATCATGGCTGATCCTTTTTTTTTCCCCCTTGTCAGCCTCCTCCCCAACATTTTCCCTGTGTCCAATCAAGAATTTATCAATCTCTGCCTTAAATAGACCCAATGACTTGGCCTCTACAGCCGCATGTGGTAACAATTTCCACAATTTCACTACCTTAAAGACATTTCTCCGCATCTGTGTTAAATTGGCATTCTGCTATTCAGATGCAGTGCCCTCTTGTCCAAGACCTAAACCCTCCATGGGAAACATCCTTTCCACATCTATTCTGTCGAGACCTTTCAACATTCAAAAAGTTTCAATAAGATCTCTTCCCCCGCCCCCCCCCCCCCCACCAATCCTTCTAAATTCCAGCGAGTATGGACCCAGAGCCATCAAACATTCATTGTATGAAGACCCTTTCTTTCATTCCTGGAATCATCCTTGTGAACTTCCTCTGAACCCTCTCCAATGCCAGCACATCTTTTCTTAGATGAGGAGCCCAAACTGTTCACAATACTCAAGGTGAGGCCTCACCAGTGCCTTATAAAACCTCAGCATCACATCCCTGCTCTCGTATTCTAGGCCTCTTAAAATGAATGCTAACAATGCATTTGCCTTCCTCACCACTGAATCTACCTGCAAGTTAACCTTAATGATATTCTGCAGAAGGACTCGCAAGTCCCTTTGCATCTCAGATTTTGGATTTTCTCCCCATTTAGAAAATAGTTTGCACATTTATTTCTACTACCAAAGTACATGACCATTGTATTCCATTTGCAACTTTCTTGCCCATTCTTCTAATCTGTCCGTCCTTCTGCTTCTTACCTGTTTCCTCAACACTACCTGCCCCTTAACCAGTCTTTGTATCATCTGCGAACTTTGCAACCAAGCCTTCTAGAAACATAGAAACATGGAAAATAGGTGCAGGAGTAGGCCATTCGGCTGTTCGAGCCTGCACCGCCATTCAGTATGATCATCCAACTCAGAACCCTGTACCAGCCTTCCCTCCATACCCCCTGATCCCTTTAGCCACAAGGGCTATATCTAACTCCCTCTTAAATATAGCCAATGAACTGGCCTCAACTGTTTCCTGTGGCAGAGAATTCCACAGATTCACCACTCTCTGTGTAAAGAAGTTTTTCCTAATCTCGGTCCTAAAAGGCTTCCCCTTTATCCTCAAACTCTGACCCCTCGTTCTGGACTTCCCCAACATCGGGAACAATCTTCCTGCATCTAGCCTGTCCAATCTCTTTAGGATTTTGTACGTTTCAATCAGATCCCCCCTCAATCTTCTAAATTCCAATGAGTATAAGCCTAGTTCATCCAGTCTTTCATCATATGAAAGTCCTGCCATCCCAGGAATCAATCTGGTAAACCTTCTTTGTACTCCCTCTATGGCAAGGATGTCTTTCCTCAGATTAGGGGACCAAAACTGCACACAATACTCCAGGTGTGGTCTCAGCAAGGCCTTGTACAACTGCAGTAGTACCTCCCTGCTCCTGTACTGGAATCCTCTTGATATAAATGCCAGCATACCATTCGCCTTTTTCACCGCCTGCTGTACCTGCATGCCCACTTTCAATGACTAGTGTATAATGACACCCAGGTCTTGTTGCACTTCCCCTTTTCCTAATCGGCCACCATTCAGATAATAATCTGTTTTCCTATTTTTGCCACCAAAGTGGATAACTTCACATTTATCCACATTAAATTGCATCTGCCATGAATTTGCCCACTCACCTAACCTATCCAAGTCACCCTGCATCCTCTTAGCATCCTCCTCACAGCTAACACTGCGGCCCAGCTTCGTGTCATCCGCAAACTTGGAGATACTGCATTTAATTCCCTCATCCAAGTCATTAATATATATTGTAAACAACTGCGGTCCCAGCACTGAGCCTTGTGGTACCCCACTAGTCACTGCCTGCCATTCTGAAAAGGTCCCGTTTATTCCCACTCTTTGTTTCCTGTCTGCCAACCAATTCTCTATCCACATCAATACCTTACCCCCAATACCATGTGCTTTAAGATTGCACACTAATCTCCTGTGTGGGACCTTGTCAAAAGCCTGTTGAAAATCCAAATATACCACATCCACTAGTTCTCCCCTATCCACTCTACTAGTTACGTCCTCAAAAAATTCTATGAGATTCGTCAGACGTGATTTTCCTTTCACAAATCCATGCTGACTTTGTCCGATGATTTCACTGCTTTCCAAATGTGCTGTTACCACATCTTTGATAACTGACTCTAGCAGTTTCCCCACCACCGATATTAGACTAACCGGTCTATAATTCCCTGGTTTCTCTCTCCCTCCTTTTTTAAAAAGTGGGGTTACATTAGCCACCCTCCAATCCTCAGGAACTAGTCCAGAATCTAAAGAGTTTTGAAAAATTATCGCTAATGCATCCACTATTTCTTGGGCTACTTTCTTAAGCACTCTGGGATGCAGACCATCTGGACCTGGGGATTTATCCGCCTTTAATCCCTTCAATTTACTTAACACCACTTCCTTACTAACATGTATTTCCCTCAGTTCCTCCATCTCACTGGACCCTCTGTCCCCTACTATTTCTGGAAGATTATTTATGTCTTCCTTAGTGAAGACAGAACCAAAGTAATTATTCAATTGGTCTGTCATGTCCTTGTTCCCCATAATCAATTCACCTTTTTCTGTCTGTAGGGGACCTACATTTGTCTTAACCAATCTTTTTCTTTTCACATATCTATAAAAGCTTTTACAGTCCGTTTTTATGTTTCCTGCCAGTTTTCTCTCATAATCTTTTTTCCCCTTCCTCATTAAGCCCTTTGCCCTCCTCTGCTGAACTCTGAATTTCTCCCAGTCCTCAGGTGAGCCACTTTTTCTGGCTAATTTGTATGCTTCTTCTTTGGAATTGATACTATCCCTAATTTCCCTTGTCAGCCACGAGTGCACTACCTTCCTTGATTTATTCTTTTCCCAAATTGGGATGAACAATTGTTGTAATTCATCCATGCGATCTTTAAATGCTTGCCATTGCATATCCACCGTCAACCCTTTAAGTGTCATTTGCCAGTCTATCTTAGCTAATTCACATCTCATACCTTCAAAGTTACCATTCTTTAAGTTCAGAACCTTTGTTTCTGAATTAACTATGTCACTCTCCATCTTAATGAAGAATTCCACCATATTATGGTCACTCTTACCCAAGGGGGCTCTCATGACAAGATTGCTAATTAACCCTTCCTCATTGCTCAATACCCAGTCTAGAATAGCCTCCATCATCTAAATCATTGATATACAGCATAAAAAGCAGTCCTAACACTGACCCCAGCGTGACACTAGTCACTGGCAGCCAATCAGAAACTGTTCCTTTTATTCCCACTCACTGTCTCCTGCCAGTCAACCAATGCTCTAATTATGCTGGTAACTTCACTATAATACCATGGATTTTTAACTTGGTAAGCAGCGTCATGTGTGGCACCTTGTCAAAGGCCTTCTGAAAGTCCAAATATACAACATCCACTGCATCTCCTTTATCCATCCTACTTGTAATCTCCTCAAAGAGTTCCAACAGGTTCGTCAGGCAAGATTTTCCCTTAAGGAAACCATCCTGACTTTGTTCTATCTTGTTCTTTGTCCATAACCTCATCCTTACCAATTGACTCCAAGATCTTCCCAACCACTGAGGTCGGGCTAACTGGTCTATAATTTCCTTTCTGCTGCCTTCTTCCTTTCTTTAAAGAGTGGTGTGACATTTGTAATTTTCCAGTCCTCTGGCACCATGCCAGAGTCCAATGAGTTTTGAAAGATCATTACTGATGCCTCCACAATCTTTACTGCTATTTCTTTCAGGACCCTAGGGTCAATTCATCTGGTCTGGGTGTCTTATGTATCCATGGGCCTTTCAGCTTTTTGAGCACCTTCTGCCTTGTAATTGTAACTGCACTCATTTCTCTTCCCTCACACCCTTCCACATCTGGCACACTGCTACAGGTTGACCCTCACTAATCCGGCACTGTTGGAACCTGGGGAGTGCCGGATAGTGGAAATGTTGAATTATAGAAGGATCACATTAAGCAATAGCTAACCGCCTCATCATACCTTTAAAGTATCATCTAAATCAGTACAAGTTAGTTAATGATGAAACAGAAATATTAAATGAGTAGCAAGTGGAATTGCAATAAAGTAATATACTGTACAGGCACAAATAAAATAAAGGGTACAGGTATATGTACAAGAATTAACTTGTACAGAAAGGTTGAGCACTTCCGCTTCTAAAGTGAGACGCTTAATATACCTTCAGGCAAAGTTACATGTCTGCAAGTGTGGGGTTGTCAGGATCATCAACATATTCATCAGAGACTAACTTGGCAAACTCGTCAACAAGCTCTGCTGCTTCCTTGTCTGCTGAACGTTTTTCACCACACACTGCACGAAACTAAGCCATGGCTCTGCTTGAACCCATGAAGCCAGCCTTCACTATAGTCACACTCATAATCTAGTCCTAGTTCTTCATGAAACACTTCTGCTTGTTCCTTCACCATATCTCCAGATAGTTCAACACCTTCACTTTTATGAAGATTAAAACACGTTATCAGCACTTTATCTAGTTCCGAACTTCTTCCATCTTTCATTTTCTTACGCACATCTGTTTCTTTGAGGCCACTGTCAGCAAAAAAATGTAGCAGTTTTTCTTTCTGTTTCTTTATATCGTACACTGTGGAGAGCCAATGTTGTAACACTCGCACAAGCTTTTCACCGATACACCACTGTCCAGTTTTTTTTCATGAGTTCAACCTTATCTTTAATGGATAATGTGCGGTGTTTTTGTTTGCAGCACGAAGTGTATTTCCTTTACTCACTGGGGCCATAATTGGGGTAAAAAAAAGAGCCAATGATATTAATAAATGGAGGAAAACAAGCAGGAATCGCCTGTCTGTGCTTACAAGAGCGCCCCAATACGTGAACAGATCTAGCGTAACCAAAACAATGCGCAGCAGATTGATATGTTGGCCTGGGAAATTTGAAATCACAGTTGCGCGGAAAATTTGAAATCAGTGCCAGATTATCGAAGGAACCGGATTACAGGTAGTTGGATTAGTGAGGGTCGACTGTAGTGTCTTCCACAGTGAAGACTGATGCAAAATACTCATTTAGTTCATCTGCCATCTCCTTGTCCCCATCATAATTTCTCCATCCTCACTTTCTAGCGGTCCTATATCTAGTTAGCATTCTGATTACGCCCCAATTAGTGTAACTAAGCCAGTTGAAATAAATTAGTGTTCTGTACGCATTTAAGCATACTAATAGTGACCAACGAAAATGAATTACTGTAGTTAAGATCACAAAGATTCCTTGTTAATCATAACCACTACCAGGAACATTATTTCTCAAGTAAACTTAGATTCATTACTTTGAATCTGTTTTCATTTAGCCTTTCAATTTCCTTCCACAAGTAGTCTTAAGCTTGCACATGTGGTCTAGTTGCAGAAGTATTGCTAATAGTCAGACTGAGTCAAGAGTGACGTAACCTACTCATCAGACGTGAACTCACTGTTTGTCTTAATTCTCTGGTTTAATGGCTAAGATATTAGTTCTGATTTACTGTGGGTTAGTTTCAGTAAAATATTTGTACCACCGTGGTTTAATTTCTATTTTCTTTCCTGATAGAGGCTTCATTTGGATCTTGAATAATAGTTAACAACATAACAATACACACCAAAACAACTATTAAGATCCAAGGAATGAATGGTCAACCTCAGCTGTAGGTCAAAATAAGTTTGTGGTTTAGCTTTGTTGTAATTCATGCTCTTCATAAAAGACAGATGAACAAGTAAGGAAGGAGGGCAGCAAGTGAGACAGACTTTGGCCTGCTGCTCGCAACATTCAAGGTGTTGTCTGGGAGGAGTTTGGATGTTCTCCCCAAAAATGCATAGGTGAATTCATGGTGCTCCATTTTCTGCCTGCTTCCTAGTTAATTGACTACGGTAAATGACCTTTCAGTGACAGACACTAACAGGAATTGATGCACTTGCGAAAGAGAATAAGCTGCAGACTGCAGGGCAATAAGAGGGGTATAGGTTTTATGGATTCTTTGGTGGGACCCAACATGGATTTATTGGGCCAAATTAAAATCATTCTGTTTATAAGATTTTATGGCAAATGTCACTCAGAGCTTCAGAAGATATGGATTGAATACTATTTGTTACTGATTTGTATGAAAATAAAGGAATGAAATATAGAAGGTTCTGTCTCTGCTGGCCATTCTGCCACCTGTGCACTGCGCTTTGCAAATCCTTTCTAAGTCACATCTCCCTTTTGCTCCACGTCCCTTTCCTCCTTTAAGACCTTTCAAAAAAATTATCCAACTTCTTAGAAAAGGCTTTTGATTAGTTCTGCTTTTAATCTGCTCTGTGGCCTTAAAGGAGGTGATATCAGAAGAGGTAAATGCCAGGGAAATGAGTACTTTGTGAAAGTGACACAACGGCAGAGAAGCCAATATTATATTAACAGGAGAGAAGGTTTGATGGACCAGATGGCCTCCTCCAGTTTCTTCATTGTTCTTGGTGTCAGTGCATGTCACTGTCAGTTGTCTTTGGTGTGCAAAATTCTCCATAATTGTTGCTTTACACTTTTCTAATTGCTAGCTATAAAGAATGGTCTCCATTGTAATTGTGATGGGCCTGTATTCACGGAACCAATGAAGAAAATCTAGACTTAAATGATATGAAGAAATGCACAACTGATTGCAGATAGCACAAATTGGATTACTTCAGATTGGTGGTTGAAATTTCAATATTGAGTACAAGGACGATATCAGAAACTGTTGGAACTGTGTTTGTGTGATATTAGTAATATGAATATGTGTTTCTTTAACAGATCGGAGAAACCCCTGTTATTTGGAAGCTGATGGAGGACCATGCCGAGCGTATTTTCGTCGGTACTTCTATAATCGACATACGAAAAAGTGTGAGCAGTTTATATATGGGGGTTGCTTTGGAAACAGAAATAACTTCCAAACACAGCAGCATTGTGAGGATGTATGCCAAAAAGCAAATGGTAAGCAAATTTGTCCCAAAACATTATATGCCAAACTTGCCCTCTATCATATTTGAGAAAAGTGTTTAAGGTTAGAACAATGCATCAAAGTTATAATCTTGTGGTGCTTTTTTTTTTAAAATTAGGTTTTAGGAAGGAATACACTTGCATTTATATGGATTGTTCTAAATTTTCAGAATGTTCCAAAGCACCTTGTAGTCATTTAAGTGATTATTGAGTGTCAAGCACAGTTGTACTATAAGCAGGATAGCAATTAAAGGGGTATGCATCAAGATATCAGTGAGATAAATGATTAAATAACCTGTCATAAGTAGCTAATTAACCAAATAAGTTTAACAAAACTATAAGCTTGTCTCAATCTTAGTAAAAGATGTTCTTGTTTGGAACAGTTCCATGATTTTGTGCTCTCTCTGAGAAGTAAGGCTTATTGAGAGCATAGTTCATAGGATGCTGTTGATAGTGACAGATTTGTGGAGGGCTGCAATTGTCTAAGCTGGACTTGCTTCAGATGCTACATTTCAGTGAGTAATCTGTCTTAGCAACATTTTTATTTGATGCAGCAATCTCAATTTTAGCTAAATTTGTGCTAATATTTTGCATCATTATCTGACAATTGGAAATATAGTTATTTTACAATTAGTGTTGGTGAAATATACTTTTTTAAAAAAGTGAACCATAAAACTTTTTTTTGTAATTTATTTTTTATTGAAGTTCATCATCAATCTTCAATTGCAGAACAGTCTTTGTCACCCACCCTGGTCCTGTCTATATTGGGCAAATTGTATCTTTCATAGGCAGCAATTAAAATACGTTAATTGCAGCAACTGAAGCAGGCTTTGCAAGAATGATTACTGTCAGATCCAATGAAATGTGTAGAGGTGACTTTGATTTAGAGACCACATTCAGACTTCCTCAACCAGCAGGGTCTCAAGACTCCTCTCGGTGTCATCCCGAGTTTCACCTTGCCTTCAGAGGTGACACCAAATTTCATTCTGTACAATCTGAGACGGAAAGTGACTTGGAAGTCCTTGTACAGAACACCCTAAAGGTTAATTTGCAGGTTGAGTCAGTGGTGAGGAAGGCAAATGCAATGTTAGGATTCATTTCAAGAGGTCTAGAATACAAGAGCAAAGATGTGATGCTGAGGCTTTATAAGGCACTGGTGAGGCCTCACCTTGAGTATTCTGAACAGTTTTGGGCACCTCCTCTTAGAAAAGATGTGTTGGCATTGGAGAGGGTCCAGAGGAGGTTCTCAAGGATGATTCCAGGAGTGAAAGGGTTATCATACGAGGAATATTTGATGTCTCTCAGTCTGTACTTGTTGGAATTTAGAAGGATGAGGTGGGATCTCATTGAAATCTTTCAAATGTTAAAAGGCCTAGGCAGAGTAGACGTGGAAAGGATGTTTCCCATAGTGGGAGAGTCCAGGGCAAGAGGCACAGCCTCAGGGTAGAGGGGCGCCCTTTCAAAACGGAGATGCGGATTCTGTGGCCAATAGGTGGTGAATTTGTGTCATTTGTTGCTACATGCAGCTATGGAGGTCGTTGGGTGTATTTAAGGCAGAGATTGATAGGTTTTTGATTGGACATGGTATGAAAGGTTATAGGGAGAAGGCCGAGAAATGGGGTTGAGAGAGGAAAAAAAGGATCAACTATGATTGAATGGCAGAGCAGACTTGGTGGGCCAAATGGCCTAATTCTGCTCCTATGCCTTATGGTCTAACCTGGGGATCTTGTTCATCAGATACTCTCAAAAACCATCTTGAAAACTTGGCCACAGGCACTAGAAGAAGCCAAAATCAATACCTATTTTAAATTCCTTGCTTAAAATAGCCAATAATATATTTGGCGCTATCTTGGGATGAGTATCAAACTATACAAAACTAATGAAGATGAACTGATGTTATTTTCATAGAAAACTGAATAAAAGATGCATGGTTTATACACTGAGGTGATTCTAATTGAATTCTTAAGTAAAATTTATTTAATTTGGATCACTCATTTAATTTTATCTCATGAAAGTCAAGGTTACAAACACGAGAAAAATCTGCAGATGCTGGAAATCCAAAGCAACACGCGTGAAGCTGGATGAACTCAACAGGACAGACAGCATCCATGGAAAAGAGTAGACAATCGTCATTTGGAGGCTGAGACCCTTTTTTAGGACCAACTTCAGGTCCTGATGAAAGATCTCTGCTTGAAATGTCAGCTGTTTACTCTTTTCCATAGATGCTCCTGATCTATTGAGTTCCTCCAGCATTGTGTGTGTGTTGCTTAAGGCAAGGTTAGATAGATTTTTGTATAGCAGGGTAATTAAGGGTTATGAAGAACAGGAAGGTAGGTGGAGCTGAGACCATGACCAGATCAGCTCTGATCTTCTTCAAGACGGTTGATTATCATTTGTCAGGACACACATGTAAAGGAAAACAAAATGATTGTTACTCCAGATCTGTTGCAGCATTTAAAAATAAAACACATTAAGCCTAAAAGCACAATAAATAGTGCTGTGCAAAAATATTTTATATTATAACTAAGAGTTTTTCATAGTACTTGCTGTACATTGTTTTTCCAGTATAAAAAAATGTACAAGTAACTGGTGGGTGTGGCTCTATTTACGTTGACTGATTGTATATACATGAAGTGATGTTAGTTGCCAGAGTATATGAACATAAGGTGACTCTGACAGGAAATTATAAAGTGACTCTTAGCAGCAGGACATATGAAAACAGGAGGACAGTGATTATGCCAGTGTAGTATGAGGTGTGGTGTGTCAAGGTAAAGTGGCAGTACTCGGGGGCCGGGGGGGCAGTGAAGGGTGCTGAGGGACTATGGAGAGGAATAGTTGATGTGTATGGAGGAGTGGTGGGGTGGGGTGATGGGTGGAGGTATGCTGGTTCCTGGCATGGATGCTTCAAAGCTTCTTTTGTGTTCACGTGGGACAAACGGTCCACAAGCGGAGCATGTTGAGTGGCGGAGAAGGCTCCACTTGCCAGGTGGTGTACTCCTGTTCCTACTTTTTGTATTCTGAATTGCTAGGTCTGAAGCTTCCCAACATCTAGTCAAAGCATGGCATACCAAGTGAAGTTGTCAGTATAGTTCATAAAGAGGAAAAGGCTCAGACAAAGTGAACACTGAGTTGGTAATACTGTTTTTCTTCTGGTGACAAAAATTTTAAAGTATCCCAATTCATTGGAACTGAATGATTAGGTTTTACTCATCTAGTGGTTGGATGAGGTAAGCAGGGGGAATAAACAACAATTCAAATGATGGCATGTTTTCTCTCCAGATATTGAGGTTTCTATGGTTACTCTCGATATTTGATCAGAAATACGTAATCCTGTTGGCTTTATCCCACCCATTCTTGCATTCAAGAAAAACGTGTGGACAATTCAAGCAATGGTTTGCACTTCCTGTTGATCTTCGTGAATCTGCACATTCCTTCCTTGTGATGGACAACCATGTGAAATAGGCAGCAAGACTCAGCTGAAGTGGTATTAAGTAAAGGCTCTAACATGTCACCAGTTTCATTGCTGATTGATGTGGTGGTCAGTTGTGATGTGTGGTTAGACCTCTGGCAGGAAGATCTGGCTGGCTCTGATGTTTTATTAATACATTTGCAACTCCCACTGCAATGGATTGCCATGCTTGCAGTGAAATAGGACTCTGGTGCTCCTTAATTCTCTGGTTGCTTTCCATTGATTCAGAATCAGATTTATCATTGCTATCTTATGAAATTTGTTTTGCAGTAGCAAAACAATGCTAAGACATAAAACTATGAACAATTACAAAATAAGTAGTGCAAGAACAGGAATAAGGTGGTTGGGTTCATGGATCATTCAGAAGTCTGATAGTGGAGGGGAAGAAGCTGTTTTTGAGTCGTTGAGTGTGCGTCTTCAAGCTTCTGTACACCTTCCCCAAAAGTACTAATGTGAAGAGGGCATGTCTGGATGGTGAGGTTTCTTAAACTGCCTTGAGGTACCACTTCTTGACGGTATCCTCAGTGGTGGGGAGGGATGTGCTTGTGATGGAGCTGGCTGGTTCTATAACTGCCACAAAACAACGAAGTTCCCAACAAATGTCAGTGATAATGTACCCGATTCTGATGTCAAGAGTCATTGGAGACGTACCAAATCACCTAGCAAAGTGAAGGGGCTGATGTGACCTATTTGTGATTGCGTCAGTGTGTTGGGCCCAGGACAGATCCTCTGAAATGTCGACACCCTGCAATTTGAAGATGTTCACCCGTTCTACCACTGAACTCTCAATGAGGACTAGTTTGCGTGTTCTCCCAACTTCCACTTTCTGAAGTCCATAATCAGTTCCTTGGTCCTGCAGACTTTGTGTGACTCCACTCAACCAGCCATTCTACGGCATTCCTGTATGCCTCCTACTCACCATCTTGTCCATTGATCTGTCTTTTCCACTTCCAAAATCTTTTATATAGCATTTCAAAACCATTACCAAATTTGGTTTGTATTGTTCCCATTGCAGTAAGATTTATACTGGTAACTGAGATGGTGGAAAGTTGGTGATGGGAAATGTTGCTGGTGGCAACTGCAGTGAAATGATTCGCTGCCAGACCCAGGAGTGATAGTACAAGGAATCTGCATTTGTATCTCCTGTTGCAGTACATTACACAGCGCTCTTTGCTTTCATCTGGGTTTACAAGAGAGCTGTGGATTTGTGATAAATTATGAAATAAATCCCTAGTACAGTTTAATCAATTCCATTCGCAACCACAACATAAATGCAATTTGACTTCATGTATAAGAAATTAATTGAGTTCTTTTGAAATTGGAGCTTCGTTAATTTCTTATGCAAAATTTAATACTCTTAATTTAAATGACATTTGTATGTATTATCTCAGATTCCAGAAGTTTTCAGCCAAGCCTTTTCACTGTTTATAAAGCATACACCCCTTAATCCAATTCAGAAGTTTTCTTTTTATACACTGTTTACTGGGCAATAATGATTAAAAATAACATAGAAAATTGCAGACTGAGTTTTGAGAATATGCACTTGCTATTTGCTAATGGAAAACTGGAGTGCAGTAGAAAATTCGTCTTAAAATGCACCCATTTTACAAATTAAAAAGTCATAATATTGATGTCAAAATGTTGAAGTTACAAAGCAAAGGATATTTCTAAAATACTAAATGAGTTACAATGGATAGATACCTGAAGGGAGTGGAGGGATATGGATATTTAACAAGAAGAAAACATTTTTTATAAATTGGCATCAAGACGGGCACAATATTCTGAGCCAAATAGACTGTCCCATGCTGTACTTAAAAGAAAAATTTCCGGGATCTCAGTTAACAACTCCTGAAGGGTTCCAGGTGGAAATTGATCTGGCCATTTATGTATTCCAAAATAGGTTGTAGGTCTTGTTCCCTTGCAAATGAGGACTGAGTATTTGCTTTAGGAACCTTCTGTGAAACAAAGAAGCAATAATTGGTGCAAAGGTTGAGCAGCCTTAACCCAGGGGTCCTCTGAAGGTGCTGCAGCCACTGACTAAATGTAGATTTATTGATTTTTAGTGAAGATCTTCTAATGGAGTCGGGCAGAGAAGGATTATTCATTTGATTCACGTCAATTTATCGCTTCTCCCTCCTGCCCACCCTTGACTTCATTGTTTATTTGAAATCCAACCTACCATTTCTAGGAATTATCTAAATGAGGCAAATGACTTACTTGACCATTATACCATTCAGTCATATTCAAATGTCTGAAACTATTCAACTACAAATATACCACACCAGATAAGATATCAGTGAAGCCCAAGGCCCAGTTTTGACTTTCGATTCTCATTTGGAGCCCAGACATCCAGGAGTTGTTCCCTTTGTAATCTTAGACTTTGCCAGATGGTGAGGGAAAAATTTTGGCTTATTATTTAAAATGGCCATTTTCATGATCAATTCAGTCTTTACTTAGTGAATGAAATTGACTTTGTAGTCAATTGTTGCACACTTATTTAAGAATTGATTGTGAATTCATTTACATATCAATAAGAGCCTTTCCCAAATGCAATCATCATAAAACTCCAGCGTTATCTTGTAATATTAAGAGATAACTATCTGAACGTAATCTTCTTGTCATGCTGGTAATTTTTCAGCAATTATCACAGCTTGGGAATCTAGATGGCATGACCTTGCTGTCAACCTGCAAACATCAACATAAAATTGCTTCAGCAGCAAAAGACTGCCTCTCTCTCCAACCTCAATGTTTTTTTTCGCTCGTTACACATTTGAAGGGAATCATGGGAATTGGATAGATAAGATTTAATAGAACATTGTAGCAGCTATTGAGCGATAGCATTTATAAATGCACTTGGTGTCGCCTTTGTTAGGTACCTCTTTACCTGATAAAGTGGGCATTGTGTATGTTTGTGTTCTTGTGCTGCTGGAGCCCAGCCACTTCAAGTTTCGACGTGTTGTGCATTCAGAGAGGACCTTCTGCACACCACTATGGTGACACGTGGTTATTTGAGTTATTCTCGCCTTTCCATCACTTTGAACTAGCTTGGACATTCTTCTGACCTTTTCCATTAACAAGGCATTTTTACCCACTGAACTGCCACTCACTGGATGTTGTTTTGTCTTTCGCCCCTTTCTCTGGAAAATCCCAGAAGGGCACCAGTTTCTGAGATACTCAAACCACCCTAAGTGGCACCAACAATTATTTCACAGTCAAAGTCCCTTAATCACATTTCTTGTCCGTTCCTGTGTTTGGTCTGAACAGCGACTGAACCTCTTGACAATATCCGCATGCTTTTGTGCCTTGAGTTGCTGCCAAGTGATTGACTAATTAAATATTTGCTTTAATGAGCAAATGGCCACAATATATCACATGAACTGTAAAAACATTCAAAATTATTCCTCAATTTTTTTGAAAGATTAATACATTCACTATATAAGATCCTTAGTTATTTGGACTGTATTGTGTACATTGTCAAATGTTAACAACTCAGTTGTTTCAGTGATGCCCGAAATGTAGACTGTACCTCTTCCTAGAGATGCTGCCTGGCCTGCTGCGTTCACCAGCAACTTTGATGTGTGTTGTTTCAGTGATGGTCTGTTTTGGGTTTCATTGCTGATGCTGCTTCATCCCTCATGATGTAGCCCATGCTGGAATGTTATCAGTAAATTGAGAAGACACCGCCCTCCTCAACCTTCCTCCTTGATACAGAGTGCACTTGGAGCCATGGGTTTTGGCAAATTGGGATAATGTGACCTTACCACTGGGTCGATATTTATAATCTCACTGGGACCAAATGTGGCTTCATAACATTGCCTGCTACACATACTTGGTAATGACCAGATGTTGGGGATTTCGCTCTTTTCCGTCTCACCGACCAGGAGGTAGTGTAGGAGCCAGCAAGCCCCAGTACAGGCTCCAGACTTCCTAAATACAAAGTGACAAATTTGTTAGCCTTTTTTTAAAACCCTAGTTTTATCAGAAGAAGTCTGGTGTGCTGCTTCTCCTTTAAGATTGCATCAAGCTTATTCTAATACAACTACAGAATTTTCTTCCATACTCAGATGCTCATGAGTACAAACCAATGCCACTTAGTCCCTGGAGTTTCTCAGATAGATGGCCTGCCTGTTTCTGAGCTGCATTCACCTGTCCAGCGACTGCAGGAAACTTTGTATTCGTAGCACAAAATTGTAACATTGACCCTTATCTGCAGATGGATGAATAAGGCAGCAGAAGCTGAAAGCTATATTATTGCCAGAATACAATAATAGCTTAGACTAAGAATAATTGTTACCTGAATGCTGTGTTTCCAGAAACTGGAGTACAATGGGATTTGGGCCTTTAATTTTGGGGTGTTTTGAAAGAATAGGTGTGTTTTGCCTGCCTTTCTCAATTTAAATATTTCATAGTCTTTCAATCAGGTAATGCGAAAGGGAAGAAGTTAGAAAGACTGAGCACTTGATGAATTCAACTCACATGATGAGAAATACAAATTATTAAAAGTAAAGCGAAAACCAGCAGCTATTTCAGTATGTGTAATAAGAGGATATGTGGAATGCAGAACTGGGGTAGTTGTGCATTCCACGTATCCTCTTAATAATTACACATACTGAAATAGCTGCTTGCTTTCTCTTTACTTTTATTAATTTGTATTTCTGGTTCGCACTAGTTCTGGTAATTCAGATCTGGTACTGATGTTAGGATGGTTTTCTGCTCTCTTTGGGTTGCTCCTTCACAGGCACTCTTAAACTGGTGTTGCTCTGTTCTGCAGTAGGTGAAATTAAACATTTAAAGGATCAGTACAAGTCTGACATTTGTCTTCTCCAGAAAGCCATGTAATACAGAAAGACCATGGAAGTTGATGAAAGAAAAGACATTAATTCCACCACCCCCCAGCATGAGAAAGAAACGAAACAAAACTCGCAGACCCCAAAATTCGCCCCCCCAGGAAAAAAAGTAATAATAGCATCAAATTCCCACCCCTCCCCCACAGAGAAACAGCAACAATAACAATACCTGATCCCCTCACTCGCAGAAAAAAACAGCGATAATAACAATCCCCAACCTTGCACCCTCACTCGTAGAGGAAACAAAAATCAACAGTAACAATCCCCGATCCCCACACTTGCAGAAAAGAGCTGTGACTGTGACAGTAGCATGAAACCCCCCTAACTTCCCTCTTACACACAAAAAATGACTAATCACCCACCCGTCAATCGGCACAAGAAGGAAAACAGCAAAAAACTGAAGGAAACCAATATATAAAGTACAGTTCAATAATCAAAGCTCAGAATATTGTAAACATACATTCATCTACATATGAGGAAAGCGGCCGCACAACAGCCCTTCTGTGAAGAGTGACCGCCACCTGTGTCAGAACGCTGCCGGCCCGGTCCAAATGCGCCTATCTAACTGCTGACCTTTGTGGCCCTAGTGGCCCCCTCTTCATTCACCTTGATGCTTCATTCTTCCTCACCGCTTTGAGATGGAGCCAGTCATAACACTGCACCTCACCTTTCTCACGGGTCAGTTTGTATTCTCCATCCTTTTCGGCCCCTATCTCTGACCTCCACAAGGCAGCTCTCTGGACAGAGCAGAGTGCTGGGCTCTTTGATCGCGTTTCAAACTGTACATCACAGGCTCCAGCAGTTCCTGTAACACAAATCAGATGAAGAAACAAGTGCAAGTGTAGAGAAAGTGAAGTTAGTGGAGAGATTTGCTATCTGGAAGATATCGCCTGAGGAATCATTCACTGGCGCCATTTTGACTGGAAGTTCACTTGAACAAAATGAAACTAGTAGATTGTTCAATGCAGAGAGAAAAGAATATTTAAATTGAAATGGTGATGGAAGGTGTGCTGCCTGAAGCTGTGATATTCCCTCTCAAAATGTGTGCTAATTAAAATGGCTGATTTAACTTGTGCTAGGAAACACTAGCATTAGGTGATCATTGGGGCCCATGCAATTTTACAGAATGACAATCTTTGAATGGACAATTATTTTAATGTAAATATCTGGCTTTCAAATGCATTAAGCTTAATTGTTCTGTATCTTTTCATGATCTAGGAATGCCTTCGGATATCCCAGTCATCTGCAGGCCCCCAGCAGACAGAGGCAACTGCAACAAAACTATGACCAGATTCTTCTATAATCATCTCACTGGCCTCTGTGAGACCTTTACCTACAGTGGGTGTGGTGGAAATCAAAACAATTTTAAAAGAAAACGGCGATGTAATAAGACCTGCAGAAAAGGTAGGTAGTGTAAATTTATAATATCTATTCTTGTGCTGCCTGATTCTGAAGTAGAAACTGGTGGGTAAAGATAACTATAACACAAGAGCCTGAATTACTTCGAATACAATGAAAACTACTTGCAGCGTGGCTACAGACTCTTCCGGCCCACCGTGCCTGCGCCGCCCACTTACACCCATGCAACCAATTAACCTACTGCAAATGTGGGAGGAAACAGGAGCACCTGGAGGAAACCCACACATTCACAGGGAGAACTCACTGACTGTGGTGGAATTGAACCTGGTTCGCTGGCACTACAATGGCATTATGCTAACCACTGTGTTACACAAATGGACAGTAATAGACCAGGTCATGTACTGAATGGATGTTCCAGTTAGTAGTGAATGAACTGAACTGACTTAGACTTCATGCTAATGACAGTTGCTCACAATTGCCATCATGCTTAGGATTCCTCTGTATGCACTTGCAAATACACAAACTGCAAAGATGCTGTCAGTGCTTCAGTGCTGTCTGGCTGACAGTTTGTGTCTATTCCAGCAGGGAAGGTTACTGCAGTAACATTTGAATTTATTTAGAATATCAGCAGTTAGTGCAAATGACTGACATAAAGCTGAGCACAAATTCTGCCAAATGATAGTAGGTCCAAACCAACCATCATCTGTTTTCAATGATAGTTTGGCTACATCTCACTAAATGCACCTTAAATGTATATTTCTTCATGATGTTTCTCTACTGAGAGCTAAATGCTCCAGACGTGTTTTTGGTGAATCAAAAGCAGACAGCTCCCCCTACTGAGGGAGCAGAAAAATACCTCAAAAGTTTTTGTCAATAGTTTGTATTTGTGCCCATTTTTTTTTGTTGCTAGGAGGGTTGATCTGCTTCCAAGTCCTTCCAAGACTCTAAAAGCAAATTTAGAATGTGAAATGTATATTTGTATTCAAAATAATCAGGTGTGGTGAAGTTGTACAATGTGTGCAAACTGACAATAGTTCTATTATATCAAAGTCAAATTAGACAGCAGTGATCCAGTTACTTCCAAGTGTTAAACATGTATTAACTACCTGAATTTAGTCACTAGCATGAGCTTTGCCCCTTCCTTCTCTCTCTCTCTCGCTCTCTCTCTCTCTCTCTCTCACACACACACACACACACACACACACACACACACACACACACACACACACACACACACACAAAAAACAACGCAACCGTACCAATCAGAGACGGGATGCTGGCATCTGGAGTTAAAAAGCCAACTGCTGGAGGCCTCATTGGGTCAGGAAGCCTTTGAGGGTGGGAAATGGGTGATGCATTGGCTGTCTATTTCTCTCCACAGATGCTGCCTGATCTGATGAG
This sequence comes from Mobula birostris, assembly GCF_030028105.1. Classification (NCBI taxonomy): domain Eukaryota; kingdom Metazoa; phylum Chordata; class Chondrichthyes; order Myliobatiformes; family Myliobatidae; genus Mobula; species Mobula birostris. The sequence goes on from NC_092375.1 coordinate 158,479,025, forward strand.
TTACTCCAGTTGTTTAGTTAGTACAAAATAAAGAGATCTCCTGTGACGATAGCTGGAAGGAGGATTGATAGTGCACCATATGCTAGAGTTACATTCTTTTTACCCTAGGAGGGGGGTTCAGAGTTTCAAGTGCAATTAATAGACCATAAGACATAGGAGCAGAACTAGGCCATCTGACCCATCGAGTCTTCTCGCCATTTAATCAAGACTGATCCTTTTTTCTATCTCCTCCTCTATCTCCAGTTCCCGGCCTTCTCCCCATAACCTTTGATGCCATGTCCAATTAAGAACCTATCAATCTCTGCCTTAAATATATCTAATGACCTGGCTTCCACAGCTACACGTGGCAACAAATTCCACAAACTCACCACCCTTTGGCTACAGAAATTTCTCCGCATCTCTGTTTTGAAAGGGCGCCCCTCTATCCTGAGGCTACGCCCTCTTGCCCTAGACTATTCCACCATGGGAAAGATCAATTCCACATCTGCTCTGTCTAGGCCTTTCAACATTTGAAAGGTTTCAATGAGATCCTCCCCCACATCTTTCTGAATTTCAGCGAGTACAGACCTAGAACCATCAAACATTCCTCATATGATAACCCTTTCATTCCTGGAATCATCCTTGTGAACCTCCTCCAATGCCAGCACATCTTTTCTAACATGAGGGGGCCAAAACTGTTCACAATACTCAAGGTGAGACCTCACCAGTTCCTTATAAAACCTCAGTAATACATCCTTGCTCTTGTATTTTAGACCTCTTGAAATGAATGCTAACATGGCATTTACCTTCCTCACCACCAACTCAACCTACAAGTTAACCTTCAGGATATTCTGCACAAGGACTCCCAAGTCCCTTTGCATCTCAGATTCCTGGATTTTTTCCCCATTTAGAAAATAGTCCGCACATTTATTTCTACTACCAAAGTGCGTGACCATGCATTTTCCAACATAGTATTGCATCTGTCACTTTTTCTTGCCCGTTCTCCTAATCTATCTAAGTCCTTCTGTATTCTACCTGTTTCCTCAACACTACCTGTGCCTCTACCAATCCTTGTATCATCTGCAGGCTTAGCAACAAAGCTATCTATTCCATCATCCAAACCATTTATACACAGCATAAAAAGTGGTCCCAACACCGATCCCTGCGGAACACTACTAGTCACTGGAAGCCAACCAGAAAAGGATGCTTTTATTCCCACTCGCTGCCTCCTACCAATCAGCCAATGCTCTATAATTATGCCAGTAACTTCCCTGTGATACCATGGGACCATGGGAACTTGGTAAGCAGCCTCATGTGTGACACCTTGTCAAAGGCCTTCTGAGTCCAAGTATACTGCATCCCCTTCATTTATCCTACTTGTATTCTCTTCAAAGAATTTCAACAGACTCGTCAGGCAGGATTTTCCCTGAAGGAAACTATGCTGACTTTGTATTATCTTTTCTTGTGTCGCCAAGTCCTCATCCTTAACAATGGACTCCAACATCTTCCCAACCACTGAGGTCAGGCTAGCTGGTCTATAATTCCCTTTCTGCTGCCTCTCTTCTTTCTTAAAGAGTGGAGTAACATTTGCAATTTTCCAGTCCTCTGGCACCATGCCAGAGTCCAATGATTTTTGAAATAATAGTTGTATTTTATTAGACCAATTAAAATACGACCTTGTTGCTTTGGTGGTGATATATGTTGGTCTTCCAGCATAGTGGGGATAAAAGACTAGGAAGGGTAAGAGCTAGAAGTGTAAGGTAGTGGAGGTAGTTGGAGAGGGGTTCTGATCAGAATGCTGGGTCCTCAGTGGGTTTTCTATTGTCTAGAAAAGTCACTTAACTAAATTTTCACCTTCACCTGAATAGAAGAAAATTGAGGTCCTAAACAATGGTTAAATTGTCTCAAAGCTTTGTAAGGAGCAATAGAAGAGCACAGTACTTTTTTTTCCCTCTCTGTAAAGTATAATACAACGTCCTTTACTGTCCTTTGCTTTATCCATCTGCTAGCAATAATGTGGGCACAGTCCTCAGGAGCATCAGGGTAAAAGCATCTTTGAGAAGAAGGCGATGATGAACAGAAGCAGCATTGCTGTAAGTCCCCATTAGTCATGTAGTTGGGGACAAAGTTATCAGAATTGATTTATTATCATTGACATGTAGCATGAAGCTTGTTGTTTAGAGACAGCAGTACAGTACAATATAAAATTTAATATAAGATACAAAAAGTAAATAATGCAAAAGAGGAATAGCAAGGTGATGTTCATGGACCATTCAGAAATCACGGGTGGGAAGAATCTGTTCTTAAAACAGGAGGTTCCTGTACCTCCTCCCCAATTGTAGTAATTAGGAAAGGACGTCCTTTAATGAGGGATGCTGCATTCTTGTGGTGCCATCTCTTAAAGAAGTTCTCGATGGTGAGGAAATTGTGCCCATAATGGAGCTGGCTGAGTCTACAACATAACACAAAATCATGTCTTCAGTAGAGCGAAGCCTCAGCTGAGTTACAGCAGCTCAGGGAATGAAGTAGTCGCTGTCCTGTGATGTGGCAAATCTTATTCCCATCACCCAAGTGCAAGGCAGTAACGAGAGAGTTTAATCACCTCCTATGTTGGTCATTGACTTTCCCTTGCTGAATGCCCCATTGTTGACCAGAAACTAGCTATAAACTGTCATAGCCTGGGTATCCCACAGCGACACTCAAAAGCTTTTACTTGACCGATAAGTTCAGGAGATGATGAAATATCTCAATTTTCCTGGATGAGTGCAGCTTTATAGGAAGCTCAACAAGGTAGTGTGCTTAATTAATAATCCAGCATCCCCTGAGCATTATCACACTCCATCACTGGCACAGCACAATTCCAGTGTGTTTATCATTTGGATAAGTACTTGAAAGGATAAATATTGCAGGGCTGCGGCAAGAGTCTGGGTGAGTGGGGCTCGTTCGATTGGCCTAGCACAGGCTTGTTGAGCTGAACGGTCTCCTTGCAGCCTGTAACCTGGGTCCACCGACACTTTGCTCAATGGTATCGGCTCATGGCATAAAAAAGGTTTAGATCCCCTTCTCTAAACCAATGACAAACCAATTGTCCCTTTAAACTTTAGAGGGTCAGTTGGTTTGGGTACAGCCAGGAGGTCCAGTCTGGAGGCATTGCCCTTGGACTTGCCCCTGGGCACATGGAAACTTTACACCCTTGAGTGTCATAACAAGGAGTGGAGACTCCACTGGAAAGGATTAGGCTCATGTACTGTAACTTTAGAACAGGGTGGTGGAGAGACTAAAAGGAAAATAAAGACATGGTTATGATGAGTGGGAGCAGTTGTGATGATGGGTGTTCACAAAACTGATTTAAATTGCAACTTAAATATCCTGCCCAAACATAATTAAGCAAGAACAAGTATAGCAGTCATATTATTTAATAATCACCTTTTGGTCGGTCTGTTTCCTCTGTCTTCTGTCTTCCTCCCCTGCCCTCCCTGACTAACACACCGTGTGACTGCATCACCATTAACTCAACAATATAATTATACGCTATCCGATTTATGGAAGAATAGTTTTCTATATTGTTATCTCAAAAAAATTGAGTAAAAGATGCTTCTTTCTATTCTTTATGAATTAATTGCATTTACATACTCCCCACAAACTTTATGGGCCGAATTTGAGCTTAATCTGTAAATGCAGATTACAAACCCAGCTGAGTAATTACGTCTTGCTTGTTCATCTCCTCCTTGAATTATTGCATTTTAATTACTCAATGTTTTCGAATTGCATGATGTGAAAGTCTGAATGTGAGGAATGTTCTGCGTAAGGGCTGCAGAGAGCTCCCTAGCCTGCCTTCTCAGTTTTGCTGGATATATTCTTGTGTACGCCTTTATACACCTCACAGTGCAAAGGTGATCACATTTAGAGTGTTTCTACAATCAAGTTTAAATAAATTTCATTACTTTTATTTTCAGAAATCAATCATTGAAGCTCCTAAGACTGGCTGTAAATACAGACAACATTCAAAGAAACTCTGAAGAAAATCAGATGACTGCAGGAGGCCTTGGAATCATTTGGCATTAAAGATGCGATAGTTTTGCACTATTAATATCTTTGTTTTCATGACTCTGCTTATCTGTTGATATTTGTTAAGGCATTTTAAGTTAACCTGATAGCATGATCTGATAAGTTAACAATATTTATCAAAAAGTAATTAGAAAGAACAAAACTCCAAACCGTATATGCAATGACAGGATGATGGAGTAGCTGTTGGGTCTGAGATTTCCCCAGGGCAGCATAGATATCTTTAAGGAACTGAATATGGCACATTACTGGGCAACTTGCATCAGACATCGTATAAAGCCACAAATCATATTTAGATACAAGGACAGGCGGGGGCGGGGGGTGAGGTGCGGTGGAAGCCATCCAGTGTCTTATTCATCTGAAATCATCTCTTCTACGTGTTTTATAAAGTCAGCGGAGAGATAGAAATTAGCTTTATTTGTCACATGTACATCAAGACATACAAGAGTTAAGGTGGCATAATACTATTTGTATAACTAAGTTATACATTTCCATGTCTATAATCCAATAAAAGTTATATCTAATTATTGCTTAAAGATGACAATGACCATATCATTTTGAAGGCTTATGAATAATTTGGTTATATGGTCAGCCTCATTTGTTGTAACACAACTTACTGGAAAACACGCATGCCATGGTCTTTATGTTTGCATTAAGTTTTAAAAAGAGTGGTTTCCAATTCTCTTGGTTCAGTATATTCTTAATAACCTGATTAAATATTTGAGACCTATTTGGATCTGCTGTTGCCCATAGGTGACTACATTTTACTGTAGAAATAATCCTCCCAAAGGAGTAAGACTATATGAGTATAGATTGCTCTGAGAACAGGACCTGAAGTACATTAGCCTTTCTAAATCATAATGTGTTGTCTTTGAGCTTGCTATTCTTAAAATAAAAATATCACCATTTACCAAAGGTAATGTTGAAAATGCTGCTTGGTTGGATACAGCCTGCTGTTTAAGAACGTGTTGCATGGTAACCATAATCTTATCTAAAATATGTAGCTTTTATCACATTTTGAAGTAAACAAACTTTCTTTCAATGTATGTACATATTTACAGATTGAGGTAAAAGTTGCCATGTTAAACTGAAGGTGAAAGATATTCTATTGTGCATTAATAAAGAATATAATTATTAAGCAAAGATCCACTATATTTTATAACATGGGGTACTTCAAAATCCATCAGTGTGTTTAGCTTTATGAAGTGTTCTGAGCACTTCACCTGATTTACTGGAGAAAAACTCAAGATGACCTGAATTTGCCCAAACTGCAATAGCATAGCCACATGGTGTTGATTGTTCCCTAAGCCGACCTTCATTTGTCAGCCTAGATAGTGGATTCTGCTAGTATTGTGTAACCATTGTCCATGAATTTGCATAATCACAAGAGCTACCCACTACCTGGTGGAATTGTGTCTTGATCAACAAGTGCTGACAAATTGAATTTAGCAACACTCAGTTTTCAAAGGTGGATTATACTACATGTTCCTTGTTGTCGCCCTGATATCAGGAAAGTAAAGTAAGTATTTTAAAGCAAAAGAAGTTCTAAGTTCCTTTGCACATTTTTTTCCAACCCATAAAAACAGAAACATTGTCCCTTAATAGATATACCTCATCAATCTGACCACAGATGGTTTCTGCATTGGTGTTTTTTATTCTGATCCACTTGGTGCAAGTGAACGTCATAGTACTTTGGAGAGAGATAGTGTTTATGATACAATATTTTTATTACTTGAAGAGGAATCTCTAGTTCCATGGTTATTGAAGAAACTTCCTAAGGCAATTAGGTTTAAAACCATTTTGAACATTTCATCTTTTGCCAATGGTTATGTTTACCGTGACAGACCTAGCTCAATTTCTATCTATACAGAGTTAAAATGGGAACTCATTGGAATGGATGAATGTCTGGGACTTTGCTTTGAGAATAACAGAGTTCATTTTTATGGGATAGATCAGAGAAGACTGACGTATGCAAATATGTAGAAACTTGAAGTTGTTAAACTGGTTTCTTGTTTCATTGGCGTGCTTCACCCCAACAGTAAATGCAAATACGCAAACTGCAACTATTGAACGAAAAACAAATCTCAAAGGCCAATTTTAAATGATTGTCTTGTGCTCAATTACATGTATATAGATGCAAAGGGAAAACTAACTTGAAACAGCATCACAGGCATATAGTATATAAGCTGCATTCACAAGAATCAGAATTGGGTATAATATCACTAGCATATGTCATGAAATTAGTTGTTTTGCGATGCATAATTTAAAAACAATAAATGTGTGTGTATATAAGTTCAAAGTATATTTATTATCCAAGTATTATGTTATATGCACAGCCATCCCACCCTGCAAAAACTCATTTCAGGGAGGTAGCACCATCAATTTGCGGGAGACTCCCGGAACTTCCAGGAGAGGTGGGATGTCTGTATGCAACTTTGAGGTTCATTTCCTTACAGGCAGCTGCAAAACAAAGAAACCCAGTAGAACCCATTTAAAAAAAACTGTCAAACACACAATGCCCAGAAAATAAAACAAATCAGGCAAATGGCAAAAGCAAGCAAGCAAACAACTGGAGTTCATGAAAGTGAGTGCACAGCCACAAAGCCATTCATCACTGCAGCTGATCCAGTAGCCTGTTAGTTGCAGGCCACTGACTCACTCAGTTCAGTACAGAGATGAGTAAACCTTGCGAAGCAGTGAGATGAACAGGCCCTGCTACTTTGCTATGCTCTCGAGCCCAGGCCCCCAACACCTAAGTTGGGTCCATACCCAACCTTTCCAATTTAGCCCAGTGGTTAAATCAGTCAGATCTCGGGTCTTTCCTCGCTCTCGGGCATGGGCCCCACCACTTCAATCAATCTCGCTCGGTTCTGCCACATCAAATGGCTAAACACTGGCACATTATCTGCTCTCGGGCCTGGGTCCTGCCACCTTGATTGAATTGGACACACCCCACCTCAACTGTCCTGCATCCTCGAGGCTTAAGATCACACTGAAAAAATGCCAGGTGGTATAGACAGGCATTTCCAAGGTTCTACGTACTCTGAAAGAGAAGTTGCAGGGATTGTTCACCAGAAAAATTGTGATTAATAAAGTTGCTGGTAGTTTTGTTTGTTACCAACAACCAGTTAACCTGACCTCAGTGGTGGGGAAGATGTTGGAGTCAATTGTTAAGGATGAGGTTATGGAGTGCTTGGTGACACAAGACAAGGTAGGACCAAGTCAGCATGGTTTCCTTGAAGGAAAATCTTGCCTGACGAACCTGTTGGAATTCTTTGAGGAGATTACAAGTAGGATAGATAAAGGGGATGCAGTAGATGTATATTTGGACTTTCAAGAAGGCCTTTGACAAGGTGCCACAAGTGAGGTTGCTTACCAAGTTAAGAATCCATGGTGCCATGGTATTACAGGAAAGGTACTCACATAGTTAGAGCATTTGCTGATTGGTAGGTAACAGTGAGTGAGAATAAAAGGAACCTTTTCTGATTGGTTGCCAGTGACTAGTAGTGTCCCACTGCAGTCAGTAGTGGGATTGCTTTTTATGCTGTATATCAATGATTTAGATGATGGAATAGATGGCTTTGTTGCCAAGTTTGCAGATGATACCAAGATTGGTAGAGGACCAGGTAGTGTTGAGGAAACAAGTAGGTTGCAGAAGGACAGACAGATTAGGAGAATGGGCAAGAAAGTGGAAAATGAAATACAATGTTAGAAAATACATGGTCATGCATTTTGGTAGTAGAAATAAATGTGCTGAATATTTTCTACATTGGGAGAAAATCTAAAATTTGTGATGCAAAGGGATTTGGGAGTCCTTGTGCAGAATGTCATTAAGGTTAACTTGCAGGTTGATTTTGGTGGTGAGGATGGCATATGCAATGTTAGCATTCATTTCAGGAGGTCTAGAATATAAGAGCAGGGATGGATGCTAAGGCTTTATAAGGCTGGTGAGGCCTCACCTTGAGTATTGTGAACAGTGTGGGCTCCTCATCTAAGAAAAGGTGTGCTGGCATCAGAGAGGGTTCAGAGGAGGTTCACAAGGATGATTCCAGGAATGAAAGAAAGGGTCTTCATACAATGAATGTTTGGTGGCTCTGGGTCCATACTCGCTGGAATTTAGAAGGATTGGTGGGGCGGGCAGGAGGAGGGGTGTGTGGGGGATGTGTGTATTGAAACCTTTCAAATGTTCAAAGGCCTAGACAGAGTAGATGTGGAAAGGATGTTTTCCATGGAGGGATTAAATCTTGGACAAGAGAGCACAGCCTCCGAATAGAGGGGCACCCATTTAAAACAGATGCAGAGGAATTTCTTTAGCCCAGAAGGTGGTGAAATTGCAGAATTTGTTGCCACAGGCAGCTGTGGAGGCCAGGTCGTTAGGTGTATTTAAGGCAGAGATTGATAAGTTCTAGATTGGACACTGGGAAAATGCTGGGGAGGGGAAAAATGGATCAGCCATGATTGAATTGAGGAGCAGCCTTGATGGGCCAAATAGCCTAATTTTGCTCCTATGTCTTGTGGTCTTGTAAATCGCTAACTTCACTCAAATATGTTAATTCGACCGCTAACTTTGTTACTCCATTATATCACTAATTTAGTTTTGTTACTTTTTCCAACATTACAAGTTCATTTATCTTTACTGATTTCCTAATAAAGTATCGAAAGCACCTTTTGGCTTTGGAATTTGTTATTTCAAAGCATTTAATACAGTGTTGATCTCCTGAATTAGTATCTCAGCAGTTAATTTATTTTAAATCAACTGCTACACTACTGCAAAACATAAATGTTCATGAAATTAATTTGGTTAATTGTAATGAAAACTTACAATTTTACAGTTTACAGTTTTTTTTATAACTACGCTTAAAGTTTTGCGGATTTAGTCGCTATTCACATCCTCTTCGCACTTATCAGACGAGTAGGTGCTTATACCTGAATAAACTGCATCAGGCTACCTTCACACAAATACAACATTCAATTATCAAACATAGCAACTAAACTGACAGAAACTACGAGGGCATGGAAGGAAAGCCTCAGTTTAATCTCTTTTTTAAAAGAGGCAAGATCTCACATAACATTCCTTCATTACCACCATTGTCCCAATAGTTTTTAAAGTTGTCATCGCCGAGAGAAGTAATGGGGATAAGCTTCAACTACGTATGAAATGCTCCCTATGGTGTGTGTCTCAAAAAGCCTCCGACACCAAAGTCCAGCTCCTGGCCTTTACATGTGACTTGGCTGCTAAGTTCGACCGAACCATTTCTATGGTAGGAGAAGGGACAAAGGCAGATTACTAGCACCTAAAGCTGTAGAATTATAAGATCAAAAGCACAACCTTCTCAAGCAGGATCAAATATACAGCACTGATCCACTTCTGGCACCTAAAGCAAGTCATGATAATGCAGTCCAGCACTGAGTTTGCATCCTCCCTGTGACTACATAGGGGTTTCCTGGGTGCTCCAGTTTTCTCTCACCTCCCAATGATGTTTCGGTTGGTGGGTGAATTGATCCCGAGTGTGCATATGGGTGGTAGAATTTGGAAGGGAAGTTGATGAGAATGCTGGGAAGGCTGGAACAGGCTCCGTGAGCTCAAGAATGTTACCCATGTCCCTCTCTGTGACTCTATCGTTCCAATAGTAAGGCCCAATTCATCGGGTCCACAGTCTAAGCCGTTCAACATACTCAAATTTTTATTTGACAGGCAACTTCCTGTCAATTACAACTTTTAACACTTCAACCAACCTTCAGCCTCTCATACATTTCACTTTTAGCATAGTAGTCTTTGTGCTGTACTGGAGGAACCTAAAGAATTCTATCACCAGGTGTTTCCTTGTGCAGTTTCTCTCAAAGTGTAACTATAGCATTTGGTCATCAGAGACAATGTTTACGTCCACACATCTTAAACTTATAACAAACATTAAGACTACTGTTGGAGATGAAAATCTGTTTGTTGGGAATAAAGGATCAGTCCCTCAGAACCTGAATATCCCATTTATGGCATCAATGAAAGAACCCTTAAAACAGTGATCAACAAAATCTAAATTGAACTTTATGGTTAAATGCCAGCCAAAATTCCACACTTTTTAATATGGGGAAATGTGAGATAGAAACATAGAAACATAGAAAATAGGTGCAGGAGTAGGCCATTCAGCCCTTCGAGTCTGCACCGCCATTTATTATGATCATGGCTGATCATCCAACTCAGAACCCCGCACCAGCCTTCCCTCCATACCCCCTGATTCCCGTAGCCACAAGGGCCATATCTAACTCCCTCTTAAATATAGCCAATGAACTGGCCTCAACTGTTTCCTGTTACAGAGAATTCCACAGATTCACCACTCTCTGTGTGAAGAAGTTTTTCCTAATCTCGGTCCTAAAAGGCTTCCCCTCTATCCTCAAACTGTGACCCCTCGTTCTGGACTTCCCCAACATCGGGAACGATCTTCCTGCATCTAGCCTGTCCAATCCCTTTAGGATTTTATACGTTTCAATCAGATCTCCCCTCAATCTTCTAAATTCCAACGAGTACAAGCCTAGTTCATCCAGTCTTTCTTCATATGAAAGTCCTGCCATCCCAGGAATCAATCTGGTGAACCTTCTTTGTACTCCCTCTATGGCAAGGATGTCTTTCCTCAGATTAGGGGACCAAAACTGCACACAATACTCCAGGTGTGGTCTCACCAAGGCCTTGTACAACTGCAGTAGTACCTCCCTGCTCGTGTACTCGAATCCTCTCGCTATAAATGCCAGCATACCATTCGCCTTTTTCACCGCCTGCTGTACCTGCATGCCCACTTTCAATGACTGGTGTATAATGACACCCAGGTCACGTTGCACCTCCCCTTTTCCTAATCGGCCACCATTCAGATAATAATCTGTTTTCCTATTTTTTGCCACCAAAGTGGATAACTTCACATTTATCCACATTAAATTGCATCTGCCATGAATTTGCCCACTCACCTAACCTATCCAAGTCACCCTGCATCCTCTTAGCATCCTCCTCACAGCTAACACTGCGGCCCAGCTTCGTGTCATCCGCAAACTTGGAGATGCTGCATTTAATTCCCTCATCCAAGTCATTAATATATATTGTAAACAACTGGGGTCCCAGCACTGAGCCTTGCGGTACCCCACTAGTCACCGCCTGCCATTCTGAAAAGGTCCCGTTTATTCCCACTCTTTGCTTCCTGTCTGCTAACCAATTCTCTATCCACATCAATACCTTACCCCCAATACCGTGTGCTTTAAGTTTGCACACTAATCTCCTGTGTGGGACCTTGTCAAAAGCCTTTTGAAAATCCAAATATACCACATCCACTGGTTCTCCCCTATCCACTCTACTAGTTACATCCTCAAAAAATTCTATGAGATTCGTCAGACATGATTTTCCTTTCACAAATCCATGCTGACTTTGTCCGATGATTTCACCGCTTTCCAAATGTGCTGTTATCACATCTTTGATAACTGACTCCAGCAGTTTCCCCCACCACCGACGTTAGGCTAACCGGTCTATAATTCCCTGGTTTCTCTCTCCCTCCTTTTTTAAAAAGTGGGGTTACATTAGTCACCCTCCAATCCTCAGGAACTAGTCCAGAATCTAAAGAGTTTTGAAAAATTATCACTAATGCATCCACTATTTCTTGGGCTACTTCCTTAAGCACTCTGGGATGCAGACCATCTGGCCCTGGGGATTTATCTGCCTTTAATCCCTTCAATTTACCCAACACTACTTCCCTACTAACATTTATTTCGCTCAGTTCCTCCATCTCACTGGACCCTCTGTCCCCTACTATTTCTGGAAGATTATTTATGTCCTCCTTAGTGAAGACAGAACCAAAGTAATTATTCAATTGGTCTGCCATGTTCTTGCTCCCCATAATCAATTCACCTGTTTCTGTCTGTAGGGGACCTACATTTGTCTTTATCAGTCTTTTCCTTTTTACATATCTATAAAAGCTTTTACAGTCAGTTTTTATGTTCCCTGCCAGTTTTCTCTCATAATCTTTTTTCCCCTTCCTAATTAAGCCCTTTGCCCTCCTCTGCTGAACTCTGAATTTCTCCCAGTCCTCAGGTGAGCCACTTTTTCTGGCTAATTTGTATGTTTCTTCTTTGGAATTGATACTATCCCTAATTTCTCTTGTCAGTCACGGGTGCACTACCTTCCTTGATTTATTCTTTTGCCAAACTGGGATGAACAATTGTTGTAGTTCATCCATGCAATCCTTAAATGCTTGCTATTGCATATCCACCGTCAATCCTTTAAGTGTCATTTGCCAGTCTATCTTAGCTAATTCACGTCTCATACCTTCAAAGTTACCCCTCTTTAAGTTCAGAACCTTTGTTTCTGAATTAACTATGTCACTCTCCATCTTAATGAAGAAATCCACCATATTATGGTCACTCTTACCCAAGGGGCCTCTCACGACAAGATTGTTAATTAATCCTTCCTCATTGCTCAAAACCCAGTCTAGAATAGCCTTCTCTCTATTTGGTTCCTCGACATGTTGGTTCAAAAAACCATCCCGCATACATTCCAAGAAATCCTCTTCCTCAGCACCTTTACCAATTTGGTTCACCTAATCTACATGTAGATTGAAGTCACCCATTATAACTGCTGTTCCTTTATTGCACACATATCTAATTTCCTGTTTAATACCATCTCCGACCTCACTACTACTGTTAGGTGGCCTGTACACAACTCCCACCAGCGTTTTCTGCCCCTTAGTGTTATGCAGCTCTACCCATATCGATTCCGCATCTTCCCGGCTTATGTTAAGAATGAGAGGAGAAATAGACTAAATGACATGGTTCTAAAATGAGGCACACACCTGCAAGGCATAGAGGAGATAAGCAAAAATGTTATGCTGACCCTTTATAAAACACTAGTCCAGCCTCAATTGGATTATTATGTTCAATCTGTGGTGGAATCAAAAAGGGTCCAGAAAGTATGGTTTCTGGAATGGGGGTCAGCATTAGAAGGATAAATTAGAGTTTTCTTTAGTAAAGAAAAGGCTAAGGAAAGAATCAATAGAAATATGTAAGCATTGACCTCACAGTTGGCGGAAGGTTTTTAAGGCTAATTGGAGCAAATATGGGGGGCACAGTAGCATAACAGTATTACAGGTGCCAGTGATTATAGGTTCAATTCCTAGTGCTGTCTGTAAGGAGTTTGTACATTCTCCCCGTGACCACATGGGTTTCCTCTGGGAACTCCACTTTCCTCCTAAACTCCAAAGATGTATAGTTAGGGTTAGTAAATTGTAGTCATAGAAACATAGAAAATAGGTGCAGGAGTAGGCCATTCAGCCCTTCGAGCCTGCACTGCCATTCAGTATGATCATGGCTGATCATCCAACTCAGAACCCTGTACCTGCCTTCTCTCTATACCCCCCTGATCCCTTTAGCCACAAGGGCCATATCTAACTCCCTCTTAAATGTAGCCAATGAACTAGCCTCAACTGTTTCCTGTTACAGAGAATTCCACAGATTCACCACTCTCTGTGTGAAGAAGTTTTTCCTCATCTCGGTCCTAAAAGGCTTCCCCTTTATCCTTAAACTGTGATCCCTCGTTCTGGACTTTCCCAACATCGGGAACAATCTTCCTGCATCTAGCCTGTCCAATCCCTTTAGGATTTTATACGTTTCAACCAGATCCCCCCTCAATCTTCTAAATTCCAGCGAGCATAGGCCTAGTCAATCCAGTCTTCCATCATATGAAAGTCCTGCCAAACCCAGGAATCAATCTGGTGAACCTTCTTTGTACTCCCTGTAAGGCAAGAATGTCTTTCCTCAGATTAGGGGACCAAAACTGCACACAATGCTCCAGGTGTGGTCTCACCAAGGCTTTGTACAACTGCAGTAGTACCTCCCTGCTCCTGTACTGGAATCCTCTTGCTATGAATGCCAGCATACCATTCGCCTTTTTCACCACCTGCTGTACCTGCATGCCCACTTTCAATGACTGGTGTATAATGACACCCAGGTCTCATTGCACCTCCCCTTTTCCTAATCGGCCACCATTCAGATAATAATCTGTTTTCCTGTTCTTGTCACCAAATTGGATAACCTCACATTTATCCACATTAAATTGCATCTGCCATGAATTTGCCCACTCACCTAACCTATCCAAGTCACCCTGCATCCTCTTAGCATCCTCCTCACAGCTAGCACTGCCACCCAGCTTCGTGTCATCTGCAAACTTGGAGATGCTGCATTTAATTCCCTGGTCTAAGTCATTAATATATACTGTAAACAACTGGGGTCCCAGCACTGAGCCTTGTGGTACCCCACTAGTTGCTGCCTGCCATTCTGAAAAGGTCCCGTTTATTCCCCTCTTTGCTTCCTGTCTGCCAACCAATTCTCTATCCACATCAATACCTTACCCCCAATACCGTGTGCTTTAAGTTTGCACACTAATCTCCTGTGTGGGACCTTGTCAAAAGCCTTTTGAAAATCCAAATATACCACATCCACTGGTCCTCTCCGATCCACTCTACTAGTTACATCCTCAAAAAATTCTATGAGTTTCGTCAGACATGATTTTCCTTTCACAAATCCATGCTGACTTTGTCCGATGATTTCACTGCTTTCCAAATGTGCTGTTACCACATCTGTGATAACTGACTCCAGCAGTTTCCCCACCACCAAATTGTAGTCATGCAACGTTGGTGCCAGCTATGTGCCGCCACTTGCACAATCCTCGCTGGTGATTTAACGCAAGCAAGACATTTCAATATATGTTTTGGTGTATATGTGTGCGACAAATTAAGTTAATCTTATAGGGGAAGAGAACTAAGGGTAGCTAGCAGGGTGTCGTTGAAATCTGGAATTCCTCATGTTAATGAGTTGTATAGAACCAAGTTTCACTGTTTCCTTCAAAAAGTGGTGAGATAAATACATAAAATGTGGTAAAACAGTAAAGGCTATGGAGAAAAGGCTGGATGGTGGAACTAGAGAGATGCTTTGACATGGGGGGGGTGCTGATTGGTTTCCTTCTGTGACTATTCATCCTATGAAATTTATGTCCAATGCTTTGTGAATGAAACAGATCTGAAACTATAGGGGAATATGGGCCGAAAGCAGTCAAATGGAATTAGATTAAATACACATTTCGGTCAGCATGAATGAGTCAGGCAAAGGGCCGGTTTCCTTGTTGTATGAATCAATGGATCTACAAATCAGCAGTAATTTTGCTTTAAATAACACACAACCTGTCATGAATTGTAAATGATATCTTTGAATCACATGGCACATCACAGTCAATACTGGACCTGTAACATTTTAAGCCTAAAACACAACTTCTAGTGGAGGATGAAAATATCGGCACTGAGTCACTACGATCTCACAGCCCTAATCTCCAATGTTATCTGTGTGGAGCTTGCACATAGCTACTGACCAGATTGTTGAAACTCCACTATGCAGATAAGCACAAATGTTCTGGTAGTCAGCTATCCTGAATAGTTAGCAAACCCCAAATACACTCTGGTTTTTCATTTTCTGATCGTCTAACAGATAACGTACAGTACTTCAACAGAAGGTCATTTTATAGGAGTACTTGTATGTCACCTTTAAAAGCACATTCTACAAACACAGATGTTACTTTTACATATTTGCCAAAACTGAAATGGCAAAAATAAAAATGAAAGTAAATTGAAACTGGAAGCACGAAATATCGTTGCATTGGTTAAACCTCTTAAAAGTACCATACTTGTTGGGAAATGGTGGTCAAGTTGAACTGTTTGCATGGTACTTTACTGCTATTTATAGTGTTCTGCTCTCTTGCTTTCTCACGGAAAGCAGACTCCTCTGAGACACTCTCTTACTGCAGTGGTAGAAGTGATGAAGACTTTCATTCTGGAAGCAATGCTTTTGCCTTTGTCTGGGAAGCATGCATCATCAGTGGTGGTTTGGATGCATGCATCATGGAAATACACTGGAAACCTACCCAATGTGAAAAGTTCAGGCTGGGTTCTGGAGAATGTGTGAGGTAATTCGATTTTACGGGTAAACTCAGGCAGGATTGCTCGAACAAATACGTGGAAATTTTGGGATGGGTAAGTAAGTGATGCATATCTTGTCCTTTCAATTACTGTTCTTCCCTCTTTTACAGACATAATACCATTAACCACATTCCCCCCATCCCCAAATACCAAATAAATATATAAACCTATTCACTTTTCTGCACTTAAATGAAACAGAATTTGGAAACAAAACTATCGTCAGAGACAGTTGAAAGTAAACCAAATCAACAATTTAACGCGTCACTAAAACAAGGAGAGAAAGCAACGTAAGGGACTGAAGCAAAGTTTATTTTCCAGCATTGCTCCCTTTATAAAGTCTGTTTCAATGCCAAAGAGTCAGGCCTTATCCCCACTCCTAAGCTTGTGGGCCCCACTGCAGGCATTCCAATTGGACTCTGAATTCAGGCTTTAAGGTACCTTGGAAATATTAATGAGGGGACGAAGGAACTTATTTAAGTGAACTGAAGGATTATTTATAAGATCCCTCAGTAAAATTAGTCAAAAATAAATGAAACACATTCTTTTAGTCTCACCAACTCATCTGGCAATGTAATATGTAAATGTTTTGTGTGCACAGAAGCTCTTCCTGTAGGTAGGAGCCAGATCACTCATCACTCCATTCCATGGGCATCAAAATCACCTTCCTAGTAATGCTGGGCTCTGTTCAAAACTGCACCTTGCAGCCACTGCTATTGAGGCAAGATGCCAATCAGCTGGCAGCACCCTGACTCTGTCCTGATCCTTGAGCGTCAATGTTGGGTGATCACTTGTACTGCAGCATCAATACTGAAAATAATCTCAGGGGTAGTTTTAATCCTTTAACTAAACTTTAATCCTGTAACTAAATTTTAACAGTGAATTATTCCTTGAACCTGAATGACACTATACATCTGCTCTTGACAGAACTTGCCTTTTTGTATCAGCTCAGGCTGATGCCAAAATGCAAACTTCAAACACACTGAGGATACGACTGAAATGCCATTTAACATGTGAAGATGTGACGACAACTAATGATGAATATTTGGGTAGGAACAACTGTTAGCTATTAATAACTCTATGGTAATATGTCAATTGATTCATTACATATGCCAAACCTTTTCATCTCAGTCATCCACCTATTCAGCATATGCCCCACAAAAATCATAACATCTAGAAGGCATGGAATAAGGAAATTATAACTATCATCACAAACCTTTCTACATTGTTTGGATCAGTTTGTATTTCTTCCTATTTATTCAAAAGTGACCTAATTGGGTTTGAGAAGGGTATCTTGAAAATGCACAATATATTCTATAATCAGTCTGTGCAGGGGCTTACATATTTTACAAGTGTGAAAATCTTGGCTTCTCTTTCAAACCTACAGCTTCAAAAAGACCATGAGACCATAAGACAAAGGAGCAGAATTAGGCCATTCAACCTATCGAGGCTGCTCCGCCATTTGATCATGACTGATCCCGGATCCCACTCAACCCCATAACCTGCCTTCTCACCATATCCTTTCATGCCCTGACCAATCAGGAAACTCAACTTCCACTTTAAATATACCCAATGGACTTGGCCTCCACCACAGTCTGTGCAGAGCATTCCACCGATTCACTACTCTCTGGCTAAACAATCTCCTCCTTACTCTGTTCTAAAAAGTCACCCCTCAGTTTTGAAGCTGTGCCCTCTGGATACTCCCACCACAGGAAATATCTTCTATCTTCTCCACGTCCACCCCTATCTAGTCCTTTCAACATTTGGTAGTTTTCAATGAGATCTACTGCCTCCTCCCCCCCACCGGTATCCTTCTAAGTTCCAGTAGTGACCCCCACCCCCACCCCCCCCGCCGGCATCCTTCTAAGTTCCAGTAGTGAGTACGGGCCCAAATCTGCCAAACGCATCTCATGTTAACCCCTTCATTCCTGGAACCATCCTTGTGAACCTTCTCTGGACTCTCTCCAACGCAACACGTTCTTTCTACGATATGGGGCCCCAAACTGTTTGACAATACTCTAAGAGCAGCCTGACTAGTGTCTTATAAAGAATCAGCATCATTTCCTTGCTTTTATATTCTATTTTCCTTGAAATAAATGCCAACATTGCATTTGCCTTCTTTATCTCAGACTCAACCTACAAATTAAACTTCTGGGAGTCTTGCACGAGGACTCCCAAGTCCCTCTGACCTGATATTTGAACTTTCTCCCCATTTAGGTAATAGTCTACACTATTGTTCCTTTTAAATATGATTCTGATCTACTAAGATGCATTACCATACAATTCCTAACTCTGTATTCCATCTGCCATATTTTTGGCCGTTATTCCAATTTGTCCAAGTCATGCTGTAATTGCACTGCTTCCTCAAAACTCCCTACCCCTCCACATATCTTTGTATCATCAGCAAACTTTGCCACAAAGCCATCAATTCCATCATCCAAATCATTAACAATGTGAAAAGTAGCTGTGCCAATACTGACCCTCGAGGAACATCACTAGTCGCTGGCAGACAACCAGAAAAGGCCTCTTTTATTCCTCTCCTTTGTCCACCCTGCTTGTTACTTCTTCGATGATCTCTAGCAGATTTGTCAGGTAAGATTTACCTTTAAGAAAACCATGCTGACTTTGACTTATTTGATCATTAGTCTCCAAGCGCCCCAAAACTCCAACAATTTACCAACCACTGAGATTAGGCTAAATGGCCTGTATTTTCCTTTCTTTTGCCTTCCCCCTTTTAAAGAGTGGAATGATATTTGCAATTTTCCAGTACTCCTGGACCATGCCAGAATCAAGTAATTCTTGAAAGATCATGACCAATGCATCCATTATCTCTTCAGCAACCTCTCTCAGGACTCTGGGATGTAGCCCATTTGGGTCCAGGTGACTTAATGCACCTTAAGAGCTTTCAGCTTCCCTAGCACTTTTTCCTTTGTAAATAGCAATGGCACTCACTCCTGCTCCCTGACAGTCATGGACCTCTGGCACACTGCTTGTGACTTCCACAGTGAATATTGATACAAAGTACTCATTAAGTTCATCTGACAATTCTTTGTCCCCTATTACTACCTCACCAGCATAATTTTCCAGTGGTCCATTATCAACTCTCACCTCCTTTTTACTCTTTATATAACTGAGAATTCTTTTAGTATCGTGCTTTATATTATTGGCTAGTTTGCCTTCACGTTTCATCTTTTCCCTTCTTATTGCTTTTTAAGTCACCTTCTGTTGGATTTTAAAAGCTTCCCAATCATCCAACTTCTCACTCACTTTTGCTGCCTTATATGCCCTTTCAAGGAGTTTCAAGGGTACATTTAATGTCAGAGAAATGTATGCAATATACATCCAGAAATGTTTTTTCTTTGCAACCACCCACAAAAAAAGGAGTGCCCCCAAAGAATGAAATACAGTTAAATGTTAGAACCCCAAAGTCCCCCACAGCTCCCCTCCCTCCTGCTCATAAGCAGCAGCAAGCAACGATCCCCCCTCCCCCCACCAGCAAACAAAAAGCACCAGCACCCACCACCGAGCACTCAAGTGTTCAGCAAAGACACAGGCTTGCAATACCCAAGGACTACTTGTTTATCCGGTATTCGATATACCACAGGCTCTCTCTCTCTCTCTCTCTCTCCCTAATAAAGGAGAAAGAGATGTCTCTGTTTCACAGCGAGAGGGGAGACATAACAAACAACTCGCTGGTTGTATCGCTTTTTCTGAGCTCTGTGCCCAAAGATCTCAGATCTCCGGGCACACAGCCTTAGATTTTCCAACTCCCACTACACACCAATCTCCTGCCAGGACACCTTAGGCTCTTAGGCTGCGCCCTTGGCATGTCAAATAACAGCCAGTCATGAAACCCCGAGAGTGGGTCCCATTCCCACAAAGAACCGTAGTCAGTATGTAACTCCAGGTCAGGGTCTTCAAAAGAACCCTGAAAGGGAAAAATAGAGATATTAAAGATAGAAATGAAGATGCAAGCAAAGCAGTCGCTGTTAGGGGCCATTGACTCTCCTCCTCCTCTTCCTTGGTTTTTATGCAGTCCTTTACTTCCCTTGTCAGCCACAATTGCCTACCCCTGCCATTTGAGAACAACCTCTTCTTTGGGACATGTCTATCCTACACCTTGTGAACTATTCCCAGAAACTTCAGCCACCTCTTTTCTGCTACCATCCTCGCCAGAATCCTCCTCCAATCCATCTGGGCAAGCTCCTCTCTCATGCCTCTGTAATTTCCTTTATTTCATTGTGAAACTCATACATCTGGCTTATGCTTCTCCCTCTCAAATTGCAGTATGAATTCAATCATATTATGATCACTGCCTCCTAAGGGTCCCTTTACATTGAGCTCGCTAATAAGATCTGGGTTATTACATAACACCCAATCTAAGATAACCTTCCCCCGAGTAGGCTCAAGCACAAGCTGCTCTAAAAAGCCATCTCATAGGCATTCAACAAAATCCCTCTCTTGCAATCTGACACCAACCTGATTTTTCCAATACCCTTGCATATTGAAGTCTTCCATTACAATTGTGTCATTAACCTTATTACATGCCTTTTCCAGCTCTGTTTGCAATTTCAAGCCCAGATCCTAGCTACTATTGGAGGCCTATATGATTCCTATAATTTTTTTTACCCTTGCAAGTTCTTAACACCACCTACAAAGATTCAACATTCTCTGACCCTATGTCACCTCTTTCTAAAGATTTAATTCTGTCTCTTACCAACAAAGCCACACCACTGCCTATGCCTTCCTGTATGTTCTTTTGATATGAAGTATATCCTTTGATGTTAAGCTCGCAAGTATGGCCTTCTTTCAGCCATGACTCAGAGATGTCCACAATGTCATACCAACCAATCTCTAATTGCACCACAAGTTCCTCTTTATTCCAAACGCTACATGCATTTAAAAGCAGCATCTTCAGTCCTGCATTCTTCACCCTTTTGCATTCTTCACTCTTTTGAATTTTGCCTCTGTGGTACAATTTAACTGCATTTGTACCCAGTCATTGGCTTGTCCTTCCTTACATTCATGTTACACCCATTATCTACTTGTAAACCTGCTAGCTTACCCTTAGCTCAATCATACTTGTTCCCATCCCCCAGCCACATTAATTTAAACCACTCCCAACAGCTCTAGTAAACCTGCCCAGAAGAATACTGGTCTCCCTTGGATTCAAGTGCAATGCGACACGTCCCTTTTTATACCCGTCATACCTGCCCTGGAAGAGATCCCAATTATCCAGAAATCTGAATCCCTGCTCCCTGCTCCAATTCTTCTGTCACCTCATTCTATTCCTATCCTCACTGTTGCATGGTCCAGGCAACAATTCTGAGATCACTACCCTTGAGGTCCTGCTCCTTGGCTTCCTGCCTCAATATGTTGGGCCCAGGATGGACCTCCAGAGATGTTGAGCCAGCAACTTGAAGCTGCTCAGCCTTTCCAATTCTGATCCCTTAATGATGACTGGTGTGTGTTCCCTCAACTTCCCCACACCGAAGTCAACAATCAATTCCTTGGTCCTACTGACATTGAGTATAAAGTTGTTGTTGTGACACCACTCCACCAACTGATCTGGCTTATTCCTGTACATCTGCTTGTTACCATCTGAAATTCTGCCAACAATAGTTGTGACATCAGTAGATTTTTAGATTGCATTGGAGCTGTGCTTAGCCACATAGTCGTGGATGTACAGAGAGTAGAATAGTGGGCCACAAACATTTCCTTGAGCCCTACCAAGTATACCACTAGCTCCTGATGCCTTGAGAAGGTTCACCCTCTTGAAATGTGTTCTGAAGTTACCTTCCGAGACAGAGATCCCCGGGATTTGTACCAGTATAGTTTTACTCTCCCTTTAAAAGTGAGCATTAAAGGCATTGAGCTCATCTGGTTGTGAAGCATCAAAGCCATTCATGATGTTAGGTTTCATTTTGTAGGACGTAATAGCTGGTGAACCCTGCCAGAGCTGACATGCATCCAATTCTGTCTCTAACCTCAAACAAGATTGTTCTTACACTCTTAAACAGCCTTCTGAAGTTCATATCTGGATTTCTTGTGTAGTTCTGGATCACCGGTCTTGAATGCCACAGACACCAGTGAACACCAGATCTCCTGGTTCATCCATGGCTTTTGGTTTGGATATGTCCTGTATGTTCTTGAAGGCACACATTCATAAATAAATTAGATGCAACTTTTACAAGAAAGAACATAATTAGAAACAAAAAATAGCCATCTTAGGACAAAGAGATTAGAGTGGTTCATGGCCCACAAAATGATAAGGTAATATCTATGGAGGAAAATAATGAGTGAATGTTTTGGACTGAGGCCTAAGAATAAGGAGGATAGAGAGTAAGGAGTACGAACAGGTGATAGGTGAAGATGAAGGTGGGCAGGATACTAAGCTGGGAGGTGATAGGTGGAAAAGTAAAGTACTGAAGAATAAGAAGTCTAATAGTGGACCATGGAAGACAAGGAAGGAGGAAGGGAACCAGAGGGAGGTGAAGAGATGAGAAGGGGTGAGAGTGTAGCCAGACTGTGAAATGGATAAAGAGAGAAGGAGGAGAGGTGATAAGTTACCAGAAGTTGAAAAAATCAATGTTCTATGCTATCAGTTTGGAGGTGACCCAGATAGAATACAAGGTGTTACTCCTCCAACCTGAGTTTGGCCTCATCATGGCATTACAGGAGGCCAAGGACAGACATGTGAGAATAGGAATGTGAAGCTGAAATGGGTAACCACCAGGAGGCAGAGTGAAGATGTTCAACAAAGCAGTCTCACAATCTGTGTCAGGTCTCATCAATGTTGAGGAGGACACACAGTGCGTACCGGATACAAAAGATAACCCCGAAAGACTCTCAGGTGATGAGTCATCTCATCTGGAAGGCCTTTGAGTGGCCATGATTGGTGGTCAGGTAGGTAGTGTAGGAGGGCCAGACAAAACACTTGTCATGTTTGCAGTGAAGGGGGGAAGGAAAAGATGTGCTCAGTGGTAGGAGCCCATTGGAGATTTGGAACCTTTTAATCCTGGCTTCTGCCCCTTCCTTTCCAGTCCTGATGAAGGGTGTTGGAATGAACTAACAGCTGCTTATTCCCTTCCATAGATTCTGTCTGATTTATTGAGTTCATCTAGCATTTTTTATTGGTTGCTCTGAATTTCTGCAGAATATCTTGTGGTTATCCAACTGGTGATTGAGTTGGTTAATTGTAGCAATTAAGATTGTGCAGGTTCTTTCGAGAACAAATTGGAGGGAAGTAGCTGCTCTTGAACTTGGTGGCGTGACACTTCCAGCTGTAACTCCAGCCTGATGGTAGCTGTGAGAAGATGACCTGGCCTGAATGGTGGGTCCTTGATGATAGATGTTTCATTCTTGAGGCAGCATCTCCGGTAGATACTGCCACTGATGGGGAGGGAAGTGTCTGTGATGTTTCGGGCAGAGTCCACTACTTCTTGAACTTCGTACGTTCCTGCACATTCAAATTGCTGTACCAGACACAGGTACAACCACTCAGGGTACCTTCAACATTCACTTTGTAGAAATTCATTGGTGTGTGCTGATAAGCTGAACTTCCTTAATCTCAAAGTACAAAGTAAATTTATTACTGAAGTATATATGTGTCATCATATACAACCCTGAAATACCTTTTCTTGTGGGCATACACTGTAAATCCAAGAAACACAAACAAGATCAATGAAAGACCGTACCCAATAGGACAAACAACTAAGGTGCAAGTGACAACAAAACGTGCAAATGTAAAAGATAAAAATGTAATAATAAATAAATAAGAACAAATCGAGAAGGTGAGATGGAGAATCCTTGAGAGTGAGTCTTAAATTGTGGGAACATTTCAGCAATGGGGCAAGCAAAGTTATCTCCTCTGGTTCAAGAGCCTTGATGGTTGAGGGATAATAACCGTTCCTGAATCTGGTGATGTGAGGCATGAGGCTCCTGTACCTTCTTCATGATGGCAGCAGCGAGAAGAGAACATGACCTGGGTGGTGGGGAGTCCCTGATGATAGATGCTGCTTTCCTGCAACAACATTTTGTGTAGATGTGCTCAATGGTGGGGAAGGTTTTAATCCATGATGGACTGGCTGGATTCACTACATTTTATGGGATTTTCCATTTAAGGGCAATTGTATTTTGATACCAAGCCATGATGCAACCAAATAATTTACTCTCCATCACACATCTACTGAAGTTTGTCAAAGTTTTAGATGTCATGCCAAATCATCAGAAACTTATAAGGAAGTAGAGGCACTGCCGTGCTTTCTTCATAATTGCATTTAGATGCTAGGCCCAGGAGCACTCCTCTGATGAAATGATAACACCGAGGAATTTGAAGTCATTGACCCTCTCCACCTTTGATTCCCCCAGTGAGGATGGGTTCATGGATTTCTGGTTTCCTCCTCCTGAAGTCAATAATCAGTTCATGGGTCTTGCTGACATTGAGTGTGAGGTTGTTACTGTGACACCATTCAGCCAGATTTTCAATTTCCCTCTAAAATGCTGATTCGTCACCACCTTTGTTTTGGCCTACGACAGTGGTGCTGTCAGCAAACTTAAATACAGCATTGGAACTATGCTGAGCCTCACAGCCTTAAATATAAAGTGAATAGAGCAGGGGGCTAGGCACACAGACTTGTGGTACACCTGTGCTGATGGAGATTGTGGAAGAGATGTTGTTGCCAATCTGAACTGCCTGAATCCTAAGAAACGCTGGTGCATTTTCCTTTTGATTGCATCTATGAGCTTGGCCCAGGAAAGTCATCTGATATGTTAACACCCAGGAATTTAAAACTTCTCATGCTCTCTGCTGCCGAATCCCAATGTTGACTGCTGCATGTTCGCTTCCTTTCTGAAGTGACCAATCAGCTCTTTAGTTTTATCGACAGTGAGTGAGAGGTTGTTGTTATGGCACTACTTCAACCAGGTATCCCATCTTGCTTCAGTACACTGACTCATCACCATCTATGATTTGCCCAACAACAAGCTGAAAACACTGGTTGAAAATGCTAGTTTGAAGAGGGGTCTTTGAGCTGAAAAGTTAAGTTTACTTCTTTTTTGACATTAGTTAAGTATTTCTAGCATTGTTTTAATTTTCCAAGAGCCTTATCATAATATATTTAGCATGGAACTGTACTTTACCGGATGTAGAAGTACTCAATAACTAAGTACAGCTGGGATGGTAAGCATTAGTGTTTTCAGGTGCAAATACACTAAAACTCCAATAACCAACTATTTGCAAATCTCAATGGTTGAGCATCTGGCTCACCAGATAATTTTTGCCATGTTCCCCATCTGCTTACCAGGGTCTGGTGCGCCACAATTTCCTTCCACATACCACGGACCCATTGTAATTATCTTTGGATGCTATAAATAATAACTGCAAAACTGATATGAGATCTTTAAAAAGAATCATTGTTCATCTAAACTTCCCCATTTTTCATCCCTAATATCTTCTCTGACAGCTCAAAGTTAAAATTCGTGATTTTCCTACCATTTTAAGATTCTGCATATTTCTGTGGGGACTCTTTAATCTGAAAGCTGAAGAATCTTCCTCACAAACAATACAAGTTCTCCATAGAGTGTGCTGGAGTGTATCAGGCACGTGATGATAGTGAGTCTCTATTTAAAAGTCCAGAGAAATTAATATAATGAGCACACAAATTAAGAATCTCAACTCCATTTTTGTTCCTATCCCAGTAACCCTTTCACTCTTTGTTGATCTTCATTAAACCAGTTCAAAAGTGCGGCATTCACCAACTCACCTCCCCCATTTAAAGAAGATAATTTGCAACAAACCCCAAGATAAAAAAAAATCATCTCATTTCTGTCTTCAAACTTCGAAGTAAATTTATTTTCTATATACTTATATGTTGCCATATACAACCCTGGTAGTTCATTTTCTTGTGGGCATACTCAATAGAAGACTGCACCAACGTGGGTGTTTAACCAGTGAGCAAATACAAAGAAAATGATAATTATAAATAAATAAACAATAAATACCGACAACATGAGATGAAGAGTACTTGATAATGCATCCATAGGTTGTGGACTTATGAAGGGGCAAGTGAAGTTGAGTGAAGTTATCCGCTTTGATTCAAAAGCCTGATGTTTGATGGGTAATAGCTGTTCCTGAAGCTGGCGGTGTGAGTCCTGAGGCTCCTGTACCTTCTTCCTGCTGGCAGCCATGAGAAGACAGCGTGTCCTGGGATCTTGATGATGGATGCTGCTTTCCTGCAACAATGGTTCATGTGGGTGTGCTCAATGATGGGGAGAGCTTTGCCTGTGGTGGACTGGGCTGTATCAATTACTTTTTGTAGGATTTTCTATTTAAGAGTATTGGCATTTCCATACCAGGCTGTGATGCAGCCAATCAAGATACTGTGACGTTCTGGGGGGGGGGGGGCGGGGGGGGGGAGAGAGAGGGGCATGGTCAACAGCCTGCCCTTGCATTTCGAATGACTAACACTGTTTACTGTTGTGTTTTAAAATGCTTTTGTGGAATTATGATGGGAAGTTCCAGTTTATTTATTGTTACATTTTAGCTTGGGTTATACAGTCATTTGCGGGTCACCCTGACTGTAACTGGTGTGTGTGATGGTCACCTCCCCGTCTGTGAGAGACTGATTGGATTCATTTTCCGGATCATGGTGCCCTGTCTGTTTTGTGTCTATCACAATAAAACCATTGTTGACTGAAAGAGCTTCCTCGTTGGTCATTATGGACTAAATGCTCACCACAATACACTCCTCTACACATCTATAGAAGTCTGTCAAAGTCCTGAGACCCTGTCTGCAAATGGAGTAGCAGCAGTTTTGTGCTGCTCTTAGTTTTCTTTCTCTCCCCCTAGTTTAAACTTCAATTTTAAAATTTTTATTTGCTGATTCTTGAGGGGGAATAATATGTCTATGTCTACGAGGAGTGGGAAGAACCTGTTTGAACCTAGTGACAAAGGTAATGGAAAAGGAAAGATGTCAAAGGAAAGATCTGATGAAATGCCACCATGGGCTGAAGATATCGTTCGGACACTGAATTCAACTAAAGATCAGAATGGGTCAATTAAAGACCAACTGGAAAAGAATAATAATGAAATGAAGTAATTTCTGGGAAAACTTAAAGACTTGGAAACTCAAGTTATTACACATGAAGAGGAATTGAAGATAACTAAGCAAAAATTGTTTGAAGTTACAACCGGTTTGGAAAGATATCAAAATAAGATTATAGATCTGGAAACTAGGTGTCTCTGAAAGAATATATGAATTGTTGGGCTGCAAGAAGGAGCTGAAGATGGAGACTTAACTGCTTACTTTGGTAAGCTTTTTCATACTTTATTTCATACCATTTTATCACAGCCGCCTGCTTTTGAAAGAGCACACAGAGCGTTTATTCTAAATTTGAGGATTCAAGTAAACCAAGATCTGTTCTGGTATGTTTTCATCACTTTAAATTTAAAGATCAAATAATGCGACAGGCAAGAAAACAGAGAGTTTTTAAGATTTAAACAGTCTGAGCACCATTTTTATGAAGATTATCCGAAGGAGGTAATGGAACAAAGATCAGGATTTGCTCTGGTAATGAAACAGGCACATGATAAGAAATTGTTTCCTTCATTGCGTTACCAGACAAGAATTAAAGTTTTTCCTCCTAACTCGTCCTCCTCCTCGTACATTTTTTGATCCAAAAGCTGCACTGGACTTCGTTCAGTCCATACCTGCTGCCGCTACTGACACCGCTACCGAATGAACTATCTGAAAGGTTGTTTGGTTATCTGTGTATTATTCCCATTTTGGAAAGAAGATTTATGAAGGTTACTTGGATATTCCATTGAGAGACTAATAAAAGAAGATAAGAGGATTTGTTCATTATTGCATATTATTGGTTTTCTTTGGGAAAGAAGATTTATGGTTCAAGTATGACTGTTTAAATGGTTATTCGGACATTTTTCTGAGAAAAGAAGATAAAGGGATTTGTTCCTTTAACCTAATACCTGATTTGATGTTTTTTTTGTTTATTTCTTAATTAACTAATTGGTAGTTTTTTTCCTACTAATAGGGCTTCTATATATATGTATATATATAGGAGGGTTTAATTACTTATGATATTATTAATTAGTATTTTTGAAAATTTAGCTGGGTTAAATATACTATTAACTTTTTTTCTGCTTTATTATAATGTCTTATAGCTGAATTTAAAGTTTTTTTTAGGGATTCAATACTAAACTTAAAGATGGCACTAGTTTTAACATTATTTTGGTTCTATCTTGTTTAATAGATGATGGAATGTAAACACTTTCCTTTGCTGAGACTTTATCGTCTTTCTTACAAGGTCACTCTACTTTTTTATTAACTGGGGGAGGGAAAGAAAATACAGACAGAGCGGTCCTTGGCTTTGTATTCTATCATAGATTGCTTGCCTTTTTTTTGGGCTTCCGGGGGGTGGGGGGGCTTAGAGCTAGGAGTTTTTTCCCATTGGGTGGTTCTGGAGCATGCGTGTTTTTTGTGTGGTTGTATTCTTCATCGCTGCCATTTTTGATCATCCCGTATTGGTATGTGCTCTGCACATGTATAAAGTAGAATAAAATTATAGTATGGTACTTAAACAGATTAATATAGCAAGTTGGGATGTACGTGGTTGGAATCATCCTATCAAATGGAAAAAGACTTTTAAAATTATTAATCGATTCCAGCCTGATATAATTTTTGCTCAGGAGACACGTATCAGGGCGGGAGATCAAAATAGATTTTTTGGATGGTGGAGAGGCTTGCAATTCCACTCCACCTCTCAGAGTAAGACTAAAGGCATGTCTATCCTTATTAAATCCAATATATTTATTCAAGAGGATATTGAATCAGATTCTAATGGTAGATTTTTAATTGTTAAAGGAGTGATCTGTAACAGAAAAGTCGTTTTGGTTAATCTGTATGGTCCTAACTTAGATGATCCTTATTTTTTAAAAAAGGTATTTGCTTTACTGTCTGATTTAAATGAATATATGTTGATAATGGGCAGGGATTTTAACTGTTGTTTAAATCCTATGATTGACAAGAGCTCAACCAATCAGTGACTTCCAAATCGTTCAGTGTCACTTATTAACTCCTTTTTGATCGATTTTGGGTTGATCAAATTGTGGAGGCATCTGCAGCCCAATAACAGAGAATATTCCTTCTTTCACATGTCTATAAAAATATTCATGGATTGATTATATTATAATTGATCCCTGCTTTTTGCCTAATGTTAAAAATTGTGAATATGACGTTATTGCTATATCTGATCGTGCGTCTCTGAGTTTGTCCTTTGAATTTGATGATGTCATTCTTGCCCATCCTCCATGGCGCATGTCTCAGACATTATTGCAAAACTCTGACTTTGTCAGTTTTATTGAAAACCAGATAAAAGATTTTTTTCTTTTTAATGATATAGGGGGTACATCCAAATTAATTATATGGGATACATTTAAAGCATTTTTACGTAGTCAGATTATTTCTTATTCAGCTAAACTTAAAAAACAGACTAAAGTAGAATTAGATAAAATTTCAAAACAAATTAAAGATTTAGATAATATCTATGCAATTTCCCCTAATATTGATTTATTCAAACAAAGGGTGGAACTTCAATCACAATAAAACCTATTATTAACTCATCCCATTGAAGGCTATTTGCTTAAGTTAAAAAGCCAATTTTATATGTTTGGAGATAAAAACAATAAACTGCTCGCATCTCAATTAAAAACGGCTGGAGCCAAAAGGCAAATTTTGAAAATTTGTAGGAAAGATGGTACCTTGGCTCGGGAATATGAAGAAATTAATTAGATTTTTATACTGAACTTTATAAATCTCAATGTCCAGCAGATTCTTCTGAAATGAATGCTTTTTTATGAAAGATTGCTTTTCCTAAAATTTCTGTTGAGGATCAAAAAACTTTTGATGCCCAAATTACTGAAGCCGAAATTCATAAAGCTATTTTTCAATGCAGTCTGGTAAGGCCCCTGGACTTGATGGTTATCCTGTAGAATTTTATAAAAAATTTGGAAAATTGCTTTCTCCGTATATGTTGGAAATGTTTAAGGATTCTTTTGTGAAAGGTGATTTACCCTCCACTTTTTATGAGGCTTCTATTTCTTTAGTTCTTAAAAAGGATAAAGATCCTACTGACTGTGCCTCATACAGACCTATTTCATTACTGAATGTCGATGCTAAGATTCTTGTCAAAGATAATGGCCAATCGGTTGGAGAATATTTTGGGTAAAATTATTTTTTAAAGATCAAACAGGCTTTATAAAAGGTCATTATTCTTTTTCAAATGTTTGGAGACTATTTAACATTATATATTTGTCCTCTTTTGAAACTCCACAAGGCGTCATATCTTTGGATGCTGAAAAAGTGTTCGATCGAGTCGAATGGAAATATTTATTTAATGTTTTAGAGAAATTTGGCTTTGGTGTTAATTTTAATAATTGGATTAAAATGATATATTAAGCTCCTATTGCTACTGTTGTCACTAACAACTGTAGGTCTCCTTTTTTTCAGCTTTCACGGGGGACAAGACAAGGCTGTCCATTAAGTCCTTTGTTATTAATATTAGAACCCCTTGCTATTGCTTTTCATGAAGCTAAAAATATTCATGGAATTTTTGCAAATGAGACCATGCATAAGATCTCTCTTTATGCTGACGATCTATTGGTTTATATATCTAATCCTGACGAATCTATTCCTGTCTTGCTAAGGTTATTCAACGAATTTGGAGATTTTTCAGGATATAAAATAAATTTTAGTAAAAATGAATTGTTTCCTTTAAATGAATCTGTCTCTATATATGATAGTACTCTTTTTAAAGTCACGGATTCTTTTAGATATTTAGGTGTTATAATTACTAAAAATATAAGGATCTTTATAAAGTCAATTTTTTTCCCTTAGTAGACTCTATAAAGTATTTACTTAGTAGATGGAGTCCACTTACATTTTCACTTGTTGGTCGTATTCATATAGTTAAAATGATGACTTTACCAAAGCTTTAAATATTTTTTTCAGAATATCCCTGTTTTTTTGGACTAATAAGACTTTTGATTGGATTGAGTCCATTATTTTATCTTTTATTTAGAATAATAAAAGACCAAGGATTAGTAAATGTCACTTACAAAAGTTGAAAAAGGATGGCGGTCTTGCTTTGCTTAATCTAAGAATGTATTACTGGGCTGTTAATGTGTGATACATGTCCTTTTGATTATATTGGGTTGATAAGAACAATCAGCCAATTTGGCTAGACCTGGAACTGAAAGCTGTGAAACAGTTTTATTTAACCTCGTTATTGGGAGTTGCTTTACCTATACAATTAGCTAAAGTTGCTAATTTAAACCCATACCATGTGATTAAGCATTCTTTACAAATTTGGCTCCAGTTCCGCAATTATTTAATCTTAAAAAATTTAAACTTTGTAGTTTAATTTATCGAAATTACTATTTTAAGCCTTCATTGAGTGATCCAATTTTTTTTACTTTGGAAAAATAAAGGTATTAATTCTTTTTTGGATTTATTTAAAGAAGATAGATTGATGTCTTTTGAACAATTAGTTGATAAATATTCTCTTTCATACTCACAATTTTTACAATATCTTCAAGTTAGACATTTCTTACAAAAATATTTAAGTAATTTTCCTTACTTATTGGATGCTGACCTGTTAGATACTATTTTGAGTATGAACTCTTCGACGAAGGGTTCTATTGGAAGAATTTATAATGTATAATTTATTATTACAATGGGATAAGCATCCTTTATTTAAGATTAAACAGGATTGGGAACAGGAACTCAATTTGACTTTTATGATGGAGGATTGGACGCGGATTCTGAAGCTGGTTAACTCTTCTTCGATCTGTGCTAGTCATTCACTGTTTCAATTTAAAATTGTACATCGTTACCATTTGACGAAGGAGAGACTGTCTAAAATATTTCCTAATGTTGATAGCTATTGTGATAGATGTAAAACTGAGACAGCTATACTGACACATATGTTTTGGTCTTGTTCTATACTGGAACAGTTCTGGAAGTCAGTTTTTTTTGACAATTTCTAAAGCACTTAAAATTAATCTACAACCTAACAAATTAACTGTGCTTCTTGGAATAATTCCTCAACATATCCATGGTATTTCTGTGTCTGACTAACATGTTATTGCATTTGTTACATTGATAGCTAGGAGGGCCATTTTGTTGAGGTGGAAGGATACATCAGCTCCCACTTTGTCACAATGGTTCTCTCAAGTGATGCTATGTCTTAGTTTGGAGAAAATTAGAAGTCGAACCTTTGAACCTTATTTTGATTTTGAGAAAGATGGGGCTCATTTGCTCGTTATTATCATTTGAGCTAATGGATTGATTTTCTCCATGATCTAATTGTAAATTTTTTGGTATATTTTTCTTTCTTGCTGGCGATTTGATGTTTATTTTTAGAAGCTTTTTGCATGATGCATGGCTCCAGGGTTGTACACCTAATGGAGTCCCCCCCCCCCACAATTTTTCTGCTTAGTAGGGTTTTTTTATTACCACAAAATTTTTCAATCTTTAAGATAATGTTTTTTTTCCTTGAGACATTGTAAGTGCTGTTAATTCGACGTACTCATGTTATTTTTTTGAATAATAAAAAGATTTGAAAAGAAAAGAAAGCAAAGTTTCAGATCTCATGCCAAATTATCACAAACACTTGAGGAAATAGAGACACTGCCATGCTTTCTTTGTAATTGTAGTTGCATGCTGAACCCAGGACAGGTCCTCTGAAATACTAACAGCGAGGAATTTATATTTGCTGACCCTCTCCATCTCTGATCCTCCAACAAGGACAGGCTCCTGGACCTCTCGTTTCCTCCTGTTGAAGTCAATGATCAGCTCCTTGTTCTTGCTGCCATTGGTGAGAGATTGTCGTTATGGCACCACTCAGCCAAATTTCAATCTGTCTCCTATATGTTGATTCAACTCTACCTTTGATTCGGCCTATGACAGTGATGTCATCAGCAAACTTGAATATTACACTGGAGCTATGCTTAGGCACAGAATCATAAGTGTAAAGGGAGTAGAGCAGAGGACTAAGTATA
Source organism: Mobula birostris (assembly GCF_030028105.1). NCBI lineage: Eukaryota > Metazoa > Chordata > Chondrichthyes > Myliobatiformes > Myliobatidae > Mobula > Mobula birostris. The sequence goes on from NC_092375.1 coordinate 158,512,136, forward strand.
CAGCCTTGTGGTGGACTTGTACTAATGGAGGAGATGTTGCCAATCTGCTGATTGTGGTCTGCAAGCGAGAAAATCGAGGATCTAATTGCACAAGGAGGTATTGAGGCCAAGGTCGTGAAGCTTATTGATTAGTTTTGGATTTATAGTATTGAATACTGAGCTGTGGTCAATAAAGAGCATCCTGATGTTTGCCTCTTTGCTGTCCAGATGTTCCAGGGTTGGTGAAGAGCCAATGAGGTGGCATCAGCTGTGTTGCTCCAGTAGGCAAATTGGAGCAGATCCAAGTCACTTCTCAGGCAGGAGTTGGTGTATTTCATCACCAACCTCTCAAAACACTTAATCACTGTGGATGTAAGTGCAACTGGATGATAGCAATTGAGGTAGGTTACCATGTCGATCTACCTACCTTTTTAACAATGACTCACAGTTTTATATAATTTTACATGAGGAAACCTCCTTTCCACAACCACCTTGATAAGGCCCTCAAGATCATTTATGTTCTTTCAAGTAATCTCTCACTCTTCTGAACTCCAGAATATAGAAACCTAGCCTGTCCAACTTATCCTCATGAGACAACCGGCCGATTCCAGGACTAGTAAACCTCTCAACTGTTATCAGTACATTTACATCCTTCTTTAAATCAAAAGACACATTTTCAGATTATTTCTCATCATACCTTTATTAAAAATAAAATAGTTTTCTCTACTTTTGCATTTGAATCCTTTTAGTAGTGAACAAATATTCTATTGATAATTAATTATAGCATATTAGCTTTTGTGAATCATGCATTACAACAAACAGGCCACTCTACATCTCATGAAATCTAATGTACTCCAACATCTTCCCAACCACTGAGGTCAGACTAACAGGCCTATAATTTTCTTTCTTTTGTTTCTCTCCCTTCTCTAAGAGTAGAGTGACACTTGCAATTTTCTTTTCCTCTGGAACCATGCCAGAATAAGTTGATTCTTGAAAGTTCATTACTAATGCCTCCAAAATCTCTTCAGTCGCCCCTTTCAGAACCCTGGTGCAGGTGACTTCTGACCATTCAGTTTCCCAAGAACTTTCTCCCTAGTAATGGCAACTTCACATACTTCTGCTCCCTGACACTCCTGAACTTCTTGCATACTGCTAATGTCTTTCACAGTGAAGACTGATGCAAAATACCTATACAGTTCATCCACCATTTCCTTGTTCCCCATTACTACCTCTCCACCATTGTTTTCCAGTGGTCTGTACCCACTCTTGCCTCTCTTTCACACTTTATGTATCTGAAGAAACTTTTGGTATCCTCTTTAATATTATTGTCTAACTTACCTTCACTTTCCATCTTTTCATTCTTAATTACTTTTTTAGTTGCATTCTGTGGTTTTTAAAATCTTCCCAATCCTCTAACATTTCCTTTTTTTTGCTTTATTATATGCTCTCTCTTTGGCTTTTATGTTGGATTTGATTGACTTCTCTTATCAGTCACAGTTATGTCATCCCATCTTTACAGTACTAATTCCTCTTTGGATTGTATATATCCTGTGCCTTCTGAATTGTTTCCAGAAATTGCAGCCATTGCTGCTCAGCCGTCATCCCTGCCAGTGTTCTTTTCCAATCAATTTTCGCCAGGTCCTCTCTCATGCCTCGCTAATTCCCTTTGCTGCATTGTAATACTGATATATCTGACTTGTTCATCTTGCCACCCATAAAAAAGATCTTTTTGTCTTCTCTTTGCTTCCAGTGAGCCAAGTAATCTTCAACATCGTGAAATTTTTATTTTCTGATGCAGCACCTTATCTTCTGGATATCTAAATTTAGTATATTCAGAAAGTTTTGCTTCTGAATGGCAATAAATTGGTTAAACATAATTTCACTTTCATAGAATAATTTCCCTTTCATAGAATAATTTTGATTGCCCGATTAGCTATTTCTTTTATTGCCCTGCTAATAATAGCTTCTGATATTCTTCCATGACAAATGTTTAGTTAACAGCATGTAGTTTTTGTTTTTTGCCTCCCTCCCTATATGAATGAAAAGCTTACTTTTGCTTTTTTTTAACATCTAATGAAACCTCTATGAATTTTAGGGAATTTAAGAAAACTAAAATCAATGTATCAATATCTGTTAATACTCTAGGATGAAATCCCTCAGGACACAGTAATTTATCAGCCTGAAACTCTCCAAGAATTTGTTGAGTATCAGTTCCCTGGATATTGTAGTTTTTCTGAATTCTTCTCTTCCTGCCAATTCTTGGTTAACAGCTGTTTCTGGAATATTGCTCATATCATCGACCATGAAGAATAATGCTTCTTGCTTTTCATTATTAATTCCCCGGGCTAACTTTCTATTGAACCAATGCTTATATTGCTTAAACTTTTAAAAATACTTATTGAAGTTGTTAGTACTTTTACAATTCCAGTCAGCTTTAGCTACACAGGACATTTCTGTTTGTTTGCCGTAGAACAACACACATAGAACAGTACAGCACAGGAACTGGCCCTTTTGTCCATGACATTACACTGAAGCAATTAAGCTAATGATGCTTAATTGCACTAATCCATTTTACTTGCCTTTGGTCCATGTTCCGCCATTCTCTGCAAATTCAAGTGCCTATCTAAGAACTTAAGTGCCTCTATCGTATTGTCCTCCACCATCACCCACCAATCTCTGCTTAAAATATTAATCCTTTGAACATCCTCCCCTTTCTCTTTAAACGCTTGTCCTGTAATATTTGACGTTTCTATCCTGAATCAGATTCTAACTGTCTACCTTATCTATGCCCCTCATAATTTGATAATGCCATCAGATCTCCCCTCAGCCTCAGACAATCCAGAGAAAGTTACCCTAGATTGTTCAACCTGTCCTTATAACACATGCCCTCCGATCCTGGCAGCACCCTTGTAAACATTTTCTGTAGTCTCTCTCCAACGCTTCCACATCTTTCCCATAATAGGTGAAGGGGCAGGTCGTGTTGTGGAAGCAGAGAGGCTATAGGAGGACTTAAATAGATTAGGAGAATGGACAAAGAAGTGGCAGATGGAATACAGTGTCGAGAACTGTATGGTCATGCACTTTGGTAGAAGAAATAAAAGGGTAGACAATTTTCTAAATGGAGAGAAAATTCAAAAATCTGAGGTACAAAGGGACTTGGGAGTCCTCATGCAGGATTCCCTAAAGGTTAATTTGCAAGTTGAGTCAGTGGTGAGGAAGGCAAATGTGATGTTAGCATTCATTTCGAGAGGACTAGAATATAAATGCAAAGATGTAATGTCGAGGCTTTATAAGGGACTGGTGAAGCCTCACTTGGATTATTGTGAGCAATTCCTAAAAAAGGATATGCTGACCCTGTAGAGGGTTCAAAGGAGTTCACGAAAATGATACTGGGATTGAAAGGCTTATCATGTGAGGAACACTTGATGGCACTGGGTCTGTACTCACTGAAATTTAGAAAAATGAGGGGGGAATGTCATTGAAACCTATCGAATGTTGAAAGGCCTCTGTCTGGAGAAGAACAATCTCAGAGTTGTATACTGCATATATACTCTGATAATAAATGAACTTTTGAACCTTTAGAGTGGATGTGGAGAAGTGGTGAATCTGTGGAATTCATTGCTGCAGGCAGCTGAGGAGGTGAAGTCGTTGGGTATATTTTAGGCAGCAGCTCATAGACTCTTGATTAGTCAGGGCATGAAGAAATACGGAGAGAAGGAAGGAGACTCGGACAGAGAGGGAAATGTATCAGCCATGATAAAATGGTGGAGCAGACTTGATGTGTCAAATGGCCTAATTCTGCCCCTATATCTTATGGTCTTATGGTCTTTAATGGGCCAACCAGAATTGAATGAAATACTCCAGATGTGGTCTAACCAGAATTTTTAAAATCTGCAACATATCTTGCTGACTCTTGAACCCAATGCCTTGACTTATAATTGGATGCATGCTATATGTCTTCTTTACCACCCTTTGGATTTGTGCGGCCACTTTCAGGGAGCTACGGATATGGACCCCAGGATTTCTCTGTTCATTAATACTGTTAAGGGTCCTACCACTAACTGCATATTTTCCCTTAGCATTGTTTAAGCTTTGTAGGCATTTGCCAATATAATGACTGATGAGAGTTCCAAATTTAGTTATGCCTCACAGAAATCAGCCCTGTATGAATAACCACATTGAAGGCCACTCTCTTAACCACAAATCCCTATTCTGAGAGGAAAGCTGTCTTTCTTTTCAGTCATGTGAAAAGATGAAACTTATTTAAGTTGGTCCTACTTCTGCAAAGCAATAGCATGGCCACAGCTACGCTGTACTGCCTTTGTGTATATTATCTTCTAATATGCGTGTTGCTAGTAGCCTTGTTAGTAACAGAATAGGTAACCGGTTCTATTCGAAAATGTTGCAGGAACAAGATATTGCGCTGAAGTTATTTCAATTCCTATATTAGCTATACTTTTCCTTTTTTCAGTAATAGTGCCTTGATTTTAAGGGGAGCTATCATTTATTAAGTATGATTGGCTAATTCCTTCAGTAATGATTCAACTGGTTAGGTTCCACATCACATCTGAAGTTAGACTCTGGATCAAGCAAGTTTTAAAGAAAGAATATTCACCAGCCCGATTGACCCTCCTGTAAATCAAAAAGGTCAGACGAATTGAAGGGTTTTAGTAGTTGAACAATGATGCCTTTTAATTGCGTATCAATTTATTGAGTTGTTTTGGATAAGGCTAACACCAAATTCTTTTATCTTTCTGTCAAGCTTTAAAATGTGCTCATTTGCTTGCACACTAATTATTCAAATCTAGTCAAATGGTTAGAAAGAAATAATGTTATTGGCGAACCTTGCCAAGTACTAAAGATCCGTATGGAACAATGGCTGGAGTGTTTACAATCACATTCAGTTTCACACTGGTACTTCAAAAAAACATCTATTTTACCATTTCCCAGCGGTGACCTGCCTCAATGATGACAAACTGGTGACACATACTGTACATCAACTATAATGAAGCTCTTTGAGAGGTTGGTTATGGTGCGAATCAACACCTGCCTCAGAGATGACCTGGATCTGCTCCAATTTGCCTACCACCACAGCAGATCAACAGCAGGTGTGATTATTCAGGCTCTTCACTCCGTTCTGGACCATCTAGACAACTAGTACTGATATGTCAGGCTGCTGTTCATTGAGTACAGCTTGACTTACAACACAATCATCGATTCCAAATTTATTATTAAACTTCCCACTGTGCCTCCCTCTGCAATTGGATATTTAAATTATTCATCAGTAGATCTCAGTCTTTGAGCTTTGGTAACAACATCTTCTCCTTGCTGATTATCAACACAGGCACACCTCATTTTCTGTGTGCTTATCTCCCTGTTCTACTCTCTGTACACACATCACTATGTTGCTAAGCACAGCTCCAATGCCATCTTCAAATTCACCAATGACACCACCGTTGGATGATTCAGGGCTGGTCATGAATCAGCTTAGCAGAGCAAGGCAGGCCACCCGGTTGAGTGGTTCTGCAACTATAACCTCCTGCTTAATATTAGCAAAACTAAAGATTGTTAACTTCAGGAAGGGAATGAGGACCGACATGTACCTGTCTACAATGGGGGATCAGCAGTGGTTTAATTTCCTGGGTGTTGACCTATGAGGTGACATATCATGGGCCCAACATATAGATGTAAACATAAGGAAACTGCTCCAGTGTCTTTACTTCTTAGGAGGTTAAAGAGGATTGGCTTGTCACCAACCACTCTAATAAACTTCTACAGATATACTTTAGAAAGTACCCTGACTTGTAGAATCATAGCTTGGTGCAAAAATTTGAATGCACAATAAATCAAGAAGCTGCAGAGATCAGCGAACTCTGCCCAATGCATCATGGGCACCTCCCTCCACACCAGTGGTATTATCTACAGGAGGCACTGCCTTAAGAAGGCAACATCCATCATCAAAGATCCTCACCATCCAGGCTATGCCACTTTATTTTGCAGCTACCATTATGCAAGAGGTACAGAAGCTTGAAGTCACCATCAGTTTCAAAAATAGCTACTTTCCTTCAGATATTCAGTTCTTGATCCAACTGGTAAAACCATAATCACTATAGTTTACCAACACTATGCCCACTTTTATCACTTTGCAATTAAATGGCTGTTTTGTTCTCATTGTGCTCTTTTTTTGTCAAAATTATGTATAACTTATGATTATATTGCCTTTCATGAGAATGCTGCTTATATGATGCAATGTCTGTGAAACTGCTGCAAATACATTTTTTGTTGCACCTGTGCATACACATACTTGTGCATTGGACAAGATGCTTTGACTTAAAACTGAATAAATTTAAAACAGAAACTGCTGAAAACACACAGCAGGCCAGGCAGATCTATGGAATGTTAGACGGCATTAATATTGCAGGTCAAAGGCTTTTCATCTGAACAGTCTGTTCTGTGTCTGATCTGTGTCTTTTCCAATACTATGTTTCTATAGATTATAAGTATTAGTGTCTCCTACAAAATCCTACCTTGGCATAGGAGTTACACTGGCTGAACATCAGTGAAGTGTGGCGGAGATTCGGTCTCTGGTAGGTCTAACCTAGCCGTGAGGGTGATGTTCCATTGGTATACCACGAGACTAGATCTAGCAGTAGGATCGTGGCTGGCTAAGTCAAGGAGGTAAGCTTGCCTTTGCTACTTTGTAGGTTATGCCTCTTCAGGCAAAGGCTGCGCCCAACGAAGACGCCGGCAGCAGGGCGTCCGATGGTGTCTGTGGCAGGTGAATCCAAAAGGGTCAATGGTACAGCCACCTTGGTGGCATGCGGAGGAACCAGAGTGCTGGTCAACGGATGCCATCACTGGACTAGTTAGTTGTCACTACGGGGTAGCTTCCTTATCCGCTAAGTGTGTTACACTCCTGTGTACCACTCAGCATCAGATTTGGAAGCCCAGAGAGACTGTATGGTGGGGGCACGGCACCGTCTGTCTTATTACTGTGCAAGGCGTGTTGGAGTAGAGTTTCTGGATGGTGTGGGAAGCCCTGTGGCGATGAGGTCATGTGACGGCAACAGGCTTGAGGAGCTGGAAGCTGCTAGCATGAACTCTGCACGTAGGTGGCACACATAAGATGGTCGTTGAGTTTTCTGAGCAACAACTGGGTTGAGGCAGCTATGTGAGTGTCCGGGGCAGCCCTTTTTAGGGATAGCACTGCCTGCCCTGGAAGGGGAAGACCCTCGAAAAGGTGGGGTAAATAAAGCTTGCTCAGATTTCACCTGGCTGGCTCACCGCGGCCAGCGGGTCTTCACCACTGCGGTAAGATGATGAAACTGATTGTTGCCACATGGAATGTGCGAACAATGATGGATAACGACTCAAGACCGGAAGGAGAGCTGCTTTGCTAGCTAAGGAATTGGCAAGATACAACATTGATATTTCTGCGCTCCAAGAGACAAGGATTGAAGGACAAGGCCAGATCCAAGAAAATATTCATACTTTCTTTTGGATTGGGAAAACCAACGAAAGAAGAGGTACAGGTGTGGCCTTTGCTATTTCCAACAAGAATGCTAGAAAATTGCCAACACTTCTGATAGGGGTATCTAAAAGGATCATGCGACTACGTGTTCCCATCCGAAAGGATCGTTTCCTGAGTTTGATCAATGTGTCTGCACCAACCATGGCATATTCCGATGAAGACAAGGAGTCCTTCTCTCAGGAACTGGCTGAAGTAACTGATAATGTCCCTAGGGCAGACAAGTTGCTCATCTCGGGTGATTTCAATGTCAGGGTAAGCAAGGATGACAGTACCTATGAAGGTGTCATTGGCAAATTTGGTAAAGGCAAAAAGAACACCAATGGTGACCTTATGCTAAACTTTTGCGCTCAGAGGGAATTGTGTGTTACGAACACTTTCTTTTGTCAACCCGAGAAGAACTACTTCACCTGGATGCACCCAAGGTCAAAGTATCTCCATTTGCTTGACTACGTTGTGACTCGCAGAGCAGACATGCTGGAGGTTCTATCGACAAAAGCAATGCGTGGAACAGAGTGCTCATCTGATCATTACATGGTACGATCATAACTTAGACTTAAAACTGCTGTTGCCAAGGCAAAAAACACCCACACCCAGGAAATTGGATGTCAACAAGTTGGCCAGTGAGGAACATCAGAGGAGACTTGTCACAGCATTGACATTATCTCTCCAAGAAGACAAAGACCCTCTCAATGACCCATCCAATATTGAAGAATGTTGGAAGCAGCTCAAGAAAACTATCCATTCAACTGCAAGTGTGGTACTTGGTCACCCTAAGAGAAAAACTCCTGAATGGTTTCAAGAACAAAATGATTCAATTCAAGAACTGTTGGAGATGAAACAAAGGCTTTATATGCGTCACTTGAAAGAGAACTCTGAAAGAAGCAAAGGAGCATTTAAGGCCATGAAAGTCAAAGTTCAAAGGGAGATCAGGGCTATGAAGAACAACTGGTGGAATAAGAAAACAGAAGAACTGCAAGCAATGTCAGAAAGGAATGATTACCATGGGCTCTTCTCAGGACTGAAAGCTATCTATGGCCCAAGAAGCAGTACAGTGGCCCCAGTAAAAACTGCAGATGGGAGCAAGCTATACACTGATGGGAAAGACATCACTGAGCGATGGAGGGAACACTTCTGTAACCTTCTAAACCAGCAAGGTGCGGCTGACCACAATGCATGTGAAAGGCTCACAACTAGACTGGTAAGAGAAGAGCTATGTGTGCTCATCACTGTGACAGAACTTAATAAGGCTTTAAAAGATACCAGAAGTGGTAAAGCACCCGGGCAAAACAGCATTCCATCAGATGTACTGAAGCAAGGTCCTGCTCTGAAGACTGAACTGTTGAACTTATATATTGCTTGTTGACAGAGTCAATGTCTCCCTCAGGGCTTCAAAGATGCGCTGATAGTCACCATCTACAAGAAGAAAGGTGACCATAGTGTTTGTGGAAACCACCGAGGAATCTCCCTTCTGTCCACAGCTGGCAAGATTATGGCAAAGATACTGCTCAACTGGCTCAAGATCGTATCAGAAGATGTGCTTCCTGAAAGCCAATGTGGCTTTAGGGCTGGGAGAGCAACCACTGACATGATCTTTGCTTTGAGGCAACTCCAGGAGAAGGCAGTAGAACAGCAGCAACCATTGTACATTGTCTTTGTTGATTTCTCACAAGCATTTAATATGGCGGACAGAGAAACACTTTGGGAAGTGCTCAAAACTTATGGCTGTCCAGATAGTCTGGCTATGATGATCAAGTTGCTTCATGAGAACATATCTGGCAAAGTATCTATCGGAGGAGACGTCAACAAAGCCTTCACCATCAACCCTGGGGTGAAACAGGGATACGTTCTTGCTCCAACTTTGTTCACACTATATCTTGCTGCAGTTTTGGAAATAATGAACCATAATTTGGGCAAAGGTGTGTGCATCAGGACTGGCTCAGATGGAAAATTGTTCAACTTGTCAAGACTCAAATCAAGAGAGATATGTGTCAGAGAGCTTCTGTATGCAGACGACTCAGCCCTGGTTGCTACTGATGTTAATATGATGCAAGAAATTGTAGACCGCTTCTCGTTTGCTGCCACTCTTTTTGGCCTAAGAATCAATGTCTCCAAATCCGAACTTCTGTACCAGCCTCCTCTTCTGTGTAGTCCCAGTGAGACCCAACCACCAGTTATATCGATCAATGGGGTAGTGCTGAAATGTTCTGACTCTTTTAGATACTTAGGAAGCGCTATGACCAACACCAACTCATCAGATCTGGAAATTGAAAGGGGAATTCAATCAGCTACAAAAGTCTTTGGTGCTTTGCAGAAGCGACTTTGGTCTTGCCACGACATTAAAATGGCAACCAAGGTCAAAGTGTATAACACAGCTATTTTACCATCTCTGCTTTATTCAACTGAAACGATGACATTGTATCGGAAGCACATCAAGAAATTGACCAAAACGCAACACAGGAATTTACGCCAAATATTACCCATCAAGTGGCAAGAGAGGGTATCAGATGTGGAGGTGCTCAAACGTGCTGTGACAGTCAGCGTAGAATCGCTCATTGCAGCTTCTCAGCTGCGTTAGACTGGTCATGTCACAAGAATGAGCGATGATCGTTTACCCAAAGCTGTTTTCTCTGGCGAGCTACATGAAGGAACGAGGAAGAACGGTGGACAGAAGCTGCCCTACAAAGATGTGCTCAAACACCAGATGAAGAACACTGACATGAATGTCAACACCTGGGAGAAAGATGCTTTGGACAGAAGAAGTTGGCACTGCATTGTCAAGTAGTCAATCCCAGCTATCGAGAAGAAAAGGCAGAAGAAATATGAAGCAGGTCATGAACGCAGACATTCGGTGCTAGACCAGTCAAATCACAAATGCAACCAATGTGGGAGACAGTGCCAGTCCAATGCTGGTCTTGTGGCCCATAAACATGCCTGCAGAGACTAAACTCGCAGCACAGCCAACATCGAAGTCGATAGGCAGCCGAAGAAGAAGTATTAGTGTTTATGAAATAGGACACCTATTATTAGTGAAATGCATTTTACATTTGAGGGCTTTTAAAGTTAGTTAACATCTATATGCATGCACATTATGAAAACTGGGATTAGCATAATATGGTGATCCACTGCATTAGCTGCTGGTGTTCTGTGTGTAATTGTACACCAGAGGGCACTCTCTAATAAGTTTTCCCACTTTAACAAATTCACACTGAATAAGAAGTGTTCATTAAACAAATTATGGTAAGGCAATGATGGATCAGTTTCTACCTTTTATATAATGCAAAACAATCAACTGCAAAATGCTGGTATAGATTCAGAATGAGAATTATTCAGATACAGATTTATAGATTTATGCCATTCCAATTTGGGTGAATTTCAACATGACACCTGGTAGAGGGGAACATTTCATGCAAATACTCAGTTTAGTAAGTCTCATTATAGCCTGATGTGCTCTACATAATCCCTGTTTGTTGGCTTGGTAATCAAAGATACCCACAAATTTTATGCATATATAAAAGTCACTGAAGGCTAGTATGGTGCACCATAAGAATGGCTAATGTTCTATTTGTGATACTATCATTTCTGTAAGAAATTTACATGACTCAACCCAGTGCAACTGGATCCTGAATTTCCTCACATGTAGGCCCAGTCAGTATAGATCGGTGCAACATCTCTTCCATACCTGCCTTCAACATAGGTACACTACAGGGCTGTGTCCTTAGACCCCTGCTTTATACCTATGATTGTGTGCGTAAATACAGCGCCAATGCTATATTTAAGTTTGCTGACAACACCACTGTTCTTGGCTGAAACAAGAGTAGTGATGAATCAGCATATAGGAGCGAGATTGAAAATCTGATTGAATGGCAGTGAACATAACGTATATGGATTTCAGTAAGGCATTTGAGAAGGTCCCCATGTGAGTAATGAGGCATGGGATCTAAGGAGACCTTGCTTTGTGGATCCAGAATTGACTTGTCCACAGAAGGTCAAAGGGTGGTTGAGCATGGTTCTTATTTTGCATAGAGAACGGTGACCTGTTCCACTGGGATCTGTTATGGGACCCCTCCTCTTTGTGATGTTTATAAGTGACCTGGATGAGGAAGTAGAAGGGTGGGTTAGTAAGTCTGCTGAGGATATAAAAGTTGGGGAAGCTGTGGATAGTTTGAAAGGTTGTCAGAGGTTATAGTGTGACATCGATAAGGTGCAGAACTGGGCTGAGAAGTGACGGATGGAGATCAACCCAAATAAGTGTGAAGTAGTTCATTTCTGTTGGTCAAATTTGAAGACAGAATATAATGTTAATGGTAAGATTCTTGACAGTGTGGAGGATCAGCGAGAACTTGGGGTTTGAGTCTGTAGGAGACTCAAAGCTGCTGTTGGCCTTCATCAACTGTGGAATTGAGTTCAAAAGCCGTGAGGTAATGTTACAGCTATATAAGACCTTAGTTAGACCCCACCTGGAGCACTGTGTTCGACTCTGGTCATCTCATTACAGGAAGGATGTGGATACTATAGAGAGAGTGCAGAGGAGATTTACAAGGATGTTGCCTCGATTGGAGAGCGTGCCTTATGAGAATAGGTTGAGTGAACTTAGCCTTTTCTCCTTGGAGTGACAGAGGACGTGAGGTGATCTGATAGAGCTGTATAAGATGATGAGAGGCATTGATCGTGTGGATAGCCAAAGGCTTTTCCCTGGGCTGAAATGGCTAACACGAGGGGGCATAGTTTTAAGGTGCTTGGAGGCAGGTACAAGGGGGATGTCAGAGATAAGTTTTTCACACAGAGAGTGTTGGGCGCATGGAATGCACTGCCAGTGAAGGTGGTAGAAGTGAATACAATAGGGTCTTTTAAGAGTCTCTTAGATTGGTACATGGAGCTTAGAAAAATAGAGGGCTATATGGTAGGGTAATTCTGGGGAGTCTCTAGCGTAGGTCACAACATTGTGGGCTGAAGGGCCTGTAATGTGCTGTAGATTTCTATGTTTCTATGCTTCTCTGGTGCCTCAACATTGACCTCTCACTCAACGTCAGTAAATGTAAAGAGCTAATGATCATCAGTTACAGGAGGAAGAAACCGAAGGTACATGAGCCAGTCCTCATCAATGGATCAGAGGTGGACAGGGATGGTCACTTTAAATTCCTTGGTGTTTTCATATCAGAGGATTTATCTTGGGACCAGCACGCGTTATCACAAAGGCGGCAGGTCAGCATCTTTACTTCCTCAGAAGTTTTGCATAGACTCAGCATGTCAGCAAAAACTTTGCCGACCTTCTATATACATACAGTGAAGAGTATCATCCTGGCCAGGTGTGAATGGGAAAAGTCGACAGAAGGTGATGGATTCAGCAGGCAAAGACCTCCCTACCACTGCGCACATTCACACGGAGCGCTGCTACAAGAATGCAGCATTCATCATCAAGGATCCCCACCATTCAGGCCACAATTTCAATTAAGACTTAGGTCCACACTACCAGGTTCAGGAACAGTTCTTACTTGACACACTCCTGAACCAGCATTTCAGAACTAATTCTGCAAACTACAGACTCACTTTCAAGGACTATTTACAGCTCGTATTTGCAGTATTTTTTATTTGAGCAACCTGTCTTCTTTTGCACATTGGTTGTTTGTCAGTCTTTATTTTATTTCTTTATTTTCCTGTAAATGCCTGCAGCAAAATGAATCTTGAGGCAATATACAGTAACATATAATACTTTAATAAATTTTACTTTGACTTTTCACCATGGCAGTAAGAAATTTAAGTTAATATCACAGTTGATTTTATTTGAGCAGTAATATAGTTTCTGAGTCATTTGCCAGCTTCCTATTGGTTGTCATTTTGCTTTTTGAAATTGAGTCTATCAAAGTAAAAACATTTACTCTAACACCCACTCCTTGACAATAATCAATGTGTACTAAAATAATCTGGTTTTCCATTTCCAGAACTGGATGTGTCATTGGTTGAAGGTGTGCACTGCTGAAAAAGTGCAGCCCACTGCTAATTTTCCCAGGTTATGCTCTATGTCAAGGCCAGTGCACAAAGTCTTTGATTTTGCCTATAGCGTTTACAGTGGGCTGATTCTTTTGACATGATGGCCCCATGCCAAAAACACCAGATTGACTGAGAGCTGAAATGACTTGCTGAGAATCAGCTGTAATTCTCATTGAAGGCAATGATCATTATCAGTCTGCCTATGTAAAGCGTACCTTCACACTTATGTGACTACTATATCGTTCAGGATTGCACAAGTAAAGTCTATTGCCACAATTAGAAAATCATCAACATGATGAACAGTGATAGTTAATGAGAAACTTAGTTGGAAGCAGATGAGGAAACTACCTGACCTTGCAAGTCTACCTTGATAGGGAAACCACAATAATATATCTGGCATGGAATTTTCATTGGCGGGCAATGCTCTGTGGGTTAATGGTAACAGGGCAATCAACATTCTGAAAGCAATTTCTGTTCCACCATCCATTACAGGAATAATACCATGCTATTTCCATAATTCAGGAATTAGATGCTAACTTGAATGCTCTACTGGGGCAGGAGAGCAATGACTTACTGCTGAGATTCTTCTTACAGACTTCAAAGGACCTCGGCTGGTCACTAGGCTGGCCCCTCGTCATTCTTTGGATATGTTTGGTGCTGCTCCCAGCATGCACTTCTGCGTTGTTCATTTAACCAGGCTGCTCCCCTAAGCTGACAGTATTGATAGAATGAAGGATATGGCAGACCATGATGTTACAGATTGGGGTGGTAAACATGGATGCCTGCTATCTGCACTGAGCTTATTCCATTTAGCATCACTGTAGAGTGCTAGAGCAATGCAGCAACAGTCCAGGCCCTTCACATGAATGACTCCATGCTGGTGTCTATTCAGCTAGTTTTAATTTCCTGCATTCTAAGCCCTGTGCCTCCATGTCCCTCTATGCAAGTGCTCTGAAATGATATTATTGTACCTGCCTTAAACACTTTCTCAAGCAGCTCATCCACACAGTCACCAGCCTCTGCCTCTCAGGTCCCGTATTCACCTTTGGTTACCTCTTCGAGAAAAATCTCTAAAAGGTTTGTCAGTCACATCTTCCCACACACAAAGCCATGTTGACTCCATCTATCCAAATGCTTTATTTCTGTCCTGCAGAAATCCCTCTAGCAACCTCCCCACTACTGAGGTCAGTCTGACTAGCCTGTAGTTCCATGCCACGTCTTTGCTACTGTTTAACAATGGAGCAACATCAGCCACCTTTCAGCCTTTTGGAATTTCACTGACAATGAAGCAGATATCTTGGCAATGGCCTCCACAATTTACTCTCTAGCCACCCACAGAGTCTAAGGACGTATGAGCTCAGTCAGGACCTGTGGATTCATCCACTTTAATGTTCTGTATGGCTGCAACCACCTCCTCCCTGGTGACAACTTCTTTATTTGTTTCACTTATCCCTTGAGCAACCATGATTTTCACCCAGTGAACACGGAAGAAAAATGCTAATTAAAAATCCTACCCATCTCCTATGGCTTGAGACTAGGCAGCCTTGTTGATCACTTAAAGCAATTATTCTATCCCCTGCAACGCTTTTGCTTTTTATATTTGGTAGCTATAGAATCTCTTGGGATTTTCCTTAACCTTACCTGCAGTATCCATCTCATACCCTTTCTTTATCCTCAATGCCATACATACAACAAATAGAGGTATGTAGATTGGTGGAGGTTACTGAGAATTTTAAATGCAGGGTTCACAGGAGCTCACGTAGATTAAGAGTGGGGTGAACAGATGATGTCAGCTATGGTACAGCTTTAGCACAGAAAATGCTGCAGGAACTCAGCAGAACAGACCAGATCTATGGAAAAGAGTACAGTCAACATTTCAGGCCAAGCCCCTTCAGCAGAATGGCTGATGATGAATTGAATTAACTTGACTTGATTACTTACGTCCCTCAAATACACGAGGAGTAAAAATCTTTGCATTACATCTCTGTTTAAATGTGCAATGTGCGATTATAGTAATTTATAATAAATATTGTGTATGACAGGATAGTCAATATAACATAGAAATACAGTTGTGTCAGCATAAATTAAGCAGTCTGATGGCCTGGTGGAAGAAGCTTTCCTGGAGCCTGTTGGTCTTGACTTTTATGCTGTGGTACCATTTCCAGGATGGTAGCAGCTGGACCAGGTTGTGGTTGGGGTGACTCGGGTCCCCAAAGATCCTTCAGGCCATTTTTACACACCTGTCTTTGTAAATGTCCTGAATAATGGGAAGATCACATTTACAGATGTGCTGGGCTGTCCGCACCACCCTCTGCAGAGTCCTGCGATTGAAGGAGGTACAGTTCCTATACCAGGCAGTGAGGCAGCCAGTCAGGATGCTGTCAATCATGCCCCTGTAGAAATTTCTTAGGAATTGGGGGAGGTGGCATACCAAACTTCTTCAAACTTCTTAGGTGCAGAAAAAACATTTCAGGATGTATATTGTATACATATCTCTGATATTAAAGATACCTTTGAAGAGGCACTGTTGTGCATTTTTGACCACGCAGCCTGATGATGATCAGTCTGAAGATAACTGAAGTATTGAGGGTGGGTATGACATTGATTGAGGTTTCAGCATGTGATGGATTCAGGAAAAAAAAATGCACAACACTCCTTTCCTTAAATCAGGAAATAGCTATCAGGACTTTGGAAAGAGGACGAATTGTAATTTGGGAGTGACCTGCCTCACAATCTTACATTCTCAGTATGAACACCAGGGGGACAGGTCCATGCGAGAAGCTCGGAAAATATCATTCCATGGAAATACTTTAAAAAACCATTAAAACAACCGGGGAGATTTGATTATGAAAATAAGAATGGCGAAGATATGTCAAAATGGATTATTTGAAGATCAAGATATGGGAGAGTGTTAGTGAGATTTGATGAAATTCAGCTACTCAGCTAGTTGTCTTCGGCATTTTAGGAAAGTGAGGAATGGAAGTAGTTTGCTTTAATGCGTCAGTGCAGTAAGTTTTAATATGGTATTCGAAACAGAAACATTTGGAGAGAACTTCTTCTAAAGACTACACTTCTTTTCATTCAAGCGGGAAGTGTTTCTTGTCTATTTCCACAATGTATTCTCTCAGTCATCACTCCGTTGTCTCCTTTACGCCAGTATGCCCAAAAGAAGCTGTAAACCACAAATGATTTGGACACGATTCGGTGCAATCTCACTGAATTACCCCTTCTCCATCCGACCCAGATCAGTTTTAATGATCGCCAATGAAGTTAACGGTACTCAGCTCCCCATTAACTGTCGGCAGTAAATCAAAGGCAAAATCTAAACAAACAAAATATTTCGTAAAAAGAATAAGTGGTAATTGATTCTTTCAAAATGTAAAGCTTGCCTTCAAGCAAGATAACTGCAAGCAAAACCCTCCGAAATAAACGAGGGAATGCGACCGGATACGCAGCC
This sequence comes from Mobula birostris, assembly GCF_030028105.1. Classification (NCBI taxonomy): domain Eukaryota; kingdom Metazoa; phylum Chordata; class Chondrichthyes; order Myliobatiformes; family Myliobatidae; genus Mobula; species Mobula birostris. The sequence continues at coordinate 158,529,091 of NC_092375.1, forward strand.
GAGGGCTTCTTACAGCTTTGAGCCAGTGACACTGGGGGGCGCCACGTACCCGTAAAATAGTGGGGGAGGGGTCTGGGCGGCCCGGGGGGGGGGGGGGGGTTGGTGAAGTTTTGTGACATTTCCACCTGTTAGCAAGTTGTCAAGATCAACTATGTAACAGGATTTTTAAAATTAAAATCAGATGAAAGCACCTTCATTTTTCCTGTTAAATACAACCTTTTTCTTAACAATAAACGAATGGAATGCAACCAGGGTAATTATGCGCTCTTTTGGGGAATCCGGATTACGCTTTGCAGTTTCCAAATCTGAATCAGATTTCTTTGAACAAAGGTTGCAATTAAAAGCATGTCCATTTGCACCCTGCCGAGCGGCTCCTCATAATTCTGCGAACCAGCCGGTGTTTGAAAACTGCCGCTGATGAAAAATTTGGAGCAGATAATGATCCAGCCAGTGTATCCTTAAATAAAAACGGAAAATACTAGGGACACTCAGCCAGTGAGGTAGCAGTACGAAACGACAGAGAAAGACAATACTTAACGATGATTTATCATTCAGTACCGGGACACCAGGGTGGTTGGGTATAGAGTCAGGGGAGAGTAATAGCATCCTTTGTAGGAGGAAATATTCCAACTGGTCGAACTAATTCTGATACTGTACTGAAATTGTAACTGACAGTCTAGTATAGAAAAGACATCTGAAAATAGATCAAATAAACCGCTCAAACTTTGGTCAAACTGTAACTGTAGAACGGGTAACATTTCGCTTCTGGTATCTCGTCTGTTGTCCGATGCTGCGCCTGCACTACGGCGGGATCAGCGAGCTCTCCCGAGATGTTTTGAATGCCCAGGCTATTCAGAGAAAACCATCTGCATTTCTCTGTGAGGTAAAGATTGCCTTACTATCAAGAAGCGATGGACAGAAATGAAACGCAGATGCTGGAGTCTAGGGTCCCGATGGAGGGTCTTGAGACGATTCATGGACTATCCCGAATCGTTGACCCTCTCTCTGCCTCCGCAGATGTTATTTGACCCACTGAGTTCTTCAACAGAAAGTCACACTAGCAGAGATGGAAACCAGCAGATGTGGCGCAAGTAAAAGTAGACAGCAACAGAGGTGGAAACTAGCTGGAAAGCCCCAGTAGGGATGCAAAACAACAGAAAGGGACACCCGTGGAGAAGGATATTAGTAGAGTTAGTTGTCAACAATATAGACAACAGCAGATAATGCCACCATCATGATGGTTATGATTACTGCAATGGACTGACACTGGCAGAGGAGGAGACCAACCGCAATAGACACCAGCAGAAGTGGGAATAGACTGAATGGGAGACTAGCAGAGACGGACACAAGCAAAATAGGCAGAGAGAAAGAGAATAAATAAATAAATCTACACTAGGAAAACTGGCACTAGTAGAGATGGACACCTGCTATGATAGACACCAGAAGTGGGCATCAGCAATATGGTCAGAAGAGCTGGGCACTAACAGAAATGGACACCAGGAGATATAGGCAGCAACAGAATGGACATCTGCAGGAGTGAACACCAGCAGAGGTGGACTCCAGCAAAGATGGATACCAGTAATTATGGACATTAACAAGGACGGAGTGGGACTCTATCTCTATGGAACGGGCAGAAATGGACATTGGCATAGTAAAGATGGCCACCAGTAGTAACAGACACTCGGAGAAGTGGATATCAGCTAAGGTAGACACCGGCAATACAGACAGAAACAGAGGTGGACACCAGCAGCGATAGCAACCCGAATACCAGGCTCATTTTTGTATTCATATTATCTCGATATCGAGAATCGTTGGAGATCTATTGGTCTGGTTTCGAAATTCGGGTGATATGCACTGTTGGTTTATTGGCCTTCCAATGGTCAGTCCTTGACTTCAGTGGTTTCGACGATGCCAGACTGAATGTCATAGATGTGAGTGGTTGGTATAAGATTCTACAGTTCTCTACAAGGGTCCGTGTCAGAGAACTGGCAACACATTGGCACCGATCCCCTGTCAGCCGGCACTGATCGTGCCGAATCTGGGTCTGCACTGAAATACGCTATCGCTGCTAACCACTGGTTTAGGAGCCCAGGTGATCCCTTTCTCGGTAAAGGCAGCGTCCATTATTAAGAACTTCCAGCAACCAGGGCATGCCTTTTTCTCACTGTTACCATCAGGCAGGAGGTACAGAAGCCTGAAGGCACAGGAACAGCTTCTTCCCCTCTGCCATCCGATACCTAAATGGACATTGAATCTTTGGATTCTACCTCACTTTTTTAAAAAAATATACAGCATTTATGTTTTTGCACGTTTAAAAATCTATTCAATATACGTCTACTGTAATTGATTTACTTGTTTATTATTACTTTCTCTGCTAGATTATGTATTGCATTGAACTGTTGCTGCTAAATTAACAAATTTCACCTCACATGCCGGTGGTTCTGATTCTGTTGGGGACCGTGTTTGTATTACTGAGTAAAACAAACCAGAACCGTAGCTGTCCTGAGGTTCTGCGGATTTTTCACACACTCTTGCCTTATAGTCTTAAGCAACCTTAACGTTCAATAACGCTTGAAACGACCTAACTATGAGGACGGTCGCAGTCTACTCCCCCCCAATTGTAACCTCGCCTTTCTGTTTATGTCCCTTTACTCCGAAATTAATATTTCTACCCGGCGGGAATGACGGCGAATCCAAGTTATGTATGCCCCACTCTTCGGACAACTTAATTTCTGTCCGGCGCTGTGTGCGTGTTTGTGTATAGTGCGCCGACAGGCTTTAGGTCGCGATCGGCCTTTCATTATTTAGTACTGATTGTGTTTCGTGAAGTTTATTGGCACGGAGCAGTAGTTGTCGCGGATCAAGCTTCCCCACCGCCGGTTTTCACCGGGAGTGGAGTGGGGCAGACTGCACCTCAGGTGCAGGGGTGCTCCCGAGTAAAGCTAGAGATCAGCACCCCACCCCCCAGGACTGCTGGTGAGCTGAAGGCGGGGTGAGAATGATGTAACAGGAAGCCGGAGGCTTGCCCGCTAATGATGATGCCCTTGTCCTGATCACTCACTCTCCTGACAGTGTTTCCAGCACTAAACTTAAAGCAGGCAGCCCAAGAGGAGCTGCTGTACACTCTGAGAGTGTACGGCACGGTGACTGGCAATCTCTTACTGGATTACCCTTCGGCACCCCCTCACTTTCTAACCTTAAGCAGAAGGACCAGTTATTTGCAGCTTGGAAAGAAGCAGAGAGATTCCCCGCCCCCTTCCCCCTCCCATTCTTGACGACCCACTCCTGCTCTGGTTGGTAAGTACAACATACAGTTGTTTATTCTGTCACCTAAAACCAGATTTATCCGGAGCTCTAGAATCTCTCGCGAAAGCCATGTCCTGATATATTATACAGTGTATGTTGGTTGATCTTCCACAGCGGAATTAGCATCTGTAAAAATAACTGCAGTCGCCAGTGTTAGCAGAATGAGTCGCGTCCTCATAACTCGCCCTCCGACTCCCGACAAGCTGCTTCCTCACGTTTGGCGTTTGACTTCTAGCGGACAGATTATAGCGTTAGTCCGCTCTCTTTAGGCTGTGGAGTAAATGGGCTTCATGTTTTGTGTTTTGTTTTCGGTTGCAAAGGAAGCAGGCATTAATTGTTGAAAGCAGTTTGAGATTGTAGCATACCTTTCTATTTTAGACCCCAGACCTCATGTCCATCTGTTCTGGCAGAATAAGATTTCAGCAACCTACAACACCAGCAGTGGACACCCTCCCCGTCCATTGTTAACAAAAATAAAACGCTCTAGTAAACCTAACAAACATTTTCCCCTGAATATACTAATTAAACTTAACTAATGATGCGCCAAAATCTGTACATACATTGCACGTATTTGTGTATTTTATTTAAATGAGTCTGTAGGGGTGAAGGCGACTGTCACTTTTACATTGAATTAAACATTAATACAAAAATAATTTGAAATAACATTGATTTTGCAGTCTGCGAAGTCTGAAGTAGTTATGTGAAGAGAAGAAAGCACCGTGCTTAACGCTGCCAATTATATATTCTTAAAAAGTTGGATGTAGTCTCTTGGCTCAGCACTTAAAAAAACGCTCGGATTAAGTTAGTAACTGCCGGGCAGATAGAAAGTAAGACCATCTAGCAAGGGATCGGGAGAGGGTTAATTGTATAGGAATAAAATTTTGAAATGTCGGAGTAAAATACAGTATTGACTCCACAACTGTTCGGCAATCTTGGTAATCAACTTGTGCATATTTTAACTTATTCGTATAATTATCGGCAACACTTTAGTGATGCCCTTTGGGAGCTTTCGTTATTTACATAAACATAAGAGAAGAGAATCTGCAGATGCTGGAAATCCGGAGCTACACACACACAAAATATAGGAGGAACTCAGCATTTTGAGTGTTCTTTATTTACGTAACGGGAGTAAAAGAATATTACAATACCGTGAAAAAGAGGTTGATAGATTAGCTGAAACAAATAGTCATTCTCACGATTAGAGCAGTTTTGCAGAAATAAGTCGGGTATACTAGAATGCAATCTGCAAGGATTAGCAATTGACTTATTTCAAATGATATAAATACGCATTAGCTTTGCCTGGAAAAGCTGTTTAACTCTTTACCAGCATTCCCAGTTGTGATGCAGTACAACGTACATCCTCAAGGGGGAACCGCAAGGTTTGTTTTACGGAAATACCATCGATATTGTTTTATGTTATTTATTCACATAACATGTGAAGAAGTTGTTGAAGTTGTATGCAGGGAAAGAAAATATCTGTTCATTATTGCCGTCTTCCGTCTGTAGCTTTGAAATGGTGACACATGTACTTTGTTGGTGATAATCACACCCGGTCTTAGTGAGGATTCACACTTAATGCACTCCTACAACTATAAGTGGAAAAAAATCTTATTTAAGGAGAAAAATGAAAGTAATTGTATACCAGATGCCTTTCATGCCGTAATGCTGCTCATTATGTTTAAAACCAAGACACAAGGGGCTGCAGATCCTGGAATCTGGAGCAACAAAAAGAAAACCTCAGTGGATCAGGCAGCATCTTTGGAAGGTATTAAATTGTATGGACTTGTAGGAAATCACTTGTCCATAATCTGCCACAGATGTTGCCTGACCCACTGTGCCCCCCCCCACAGCTTGTTTGTTGCTTCATAATTAAACTAAATTTACAATCTGCTAATTGCTGTTTACAAAAGCAAGGCACAGGAACAGTAGTGTAAACTATATAATTACATATAAAAATAACTTGCTTGATGCTATTACTATAATAAGATGTTTCCAGGCACTTCATGGAGGTTTAATGTAAAAAAAACTGATTGCCGAGCCTAAGAATAAATTAGGCAAGATAATAAAACAAATTAGTTGAAGTTCTGGGCTTTAAGCAAGGAAGAGTAGGAGTGGAGGGACACAACAGAAGAACTTGGTGAGCAAAGAGGATGCAGGCTGGAAGATCTGAGTCAGGACGGGGTGGGTGATGGGGGAAAGTAGAATTGTCAGAAGGAATGAATCATTGAGGAAGGGGTGAGACTATAACAAGTTTCCAACATGAGGATAGGAACGTTATATTGTGTATGTCGATGGAGGGCATGGTGGGTGGGGAGTACATGCTGGGGAACTTGTATTGCACCCATTACAGAGCTTGGGGTTGATGTGTGGACAGGACTGGTGCAAGGGAGCAAAGGGACAGGGTGAAATTAGAGAGGGCAGAGAATAAGATTCTCCCAGGAATGGGGGACAATGGGAAACACAGCCAAACACCACAGCCAGTCAATGGGAATATCTTCCCTCTCGATTGTCTGCCCAGGAGATGGATGCGAACGGGTAAAGGATCACTGTGAAGAGTTTTGTGAAGTTATTGCCTTGTTCAAGCAGAGTGAGATAGGAGATGGAGTGCAGGCAATGCCTGGCCTAAAATGAGGTGTTGCAGCTGAAGTTCTATAGGTGCACGTTGGAGAGTATCCCAACTACTTGCACTACAGACTGGTATGGAAGCTCCCATGCTCAACAACAGAAATATCTACAGAAAGTGGCGGCTATAGCCCAGTCCATCAGGGGCGTAGCATCCCCACTACTGATCAGAGTCACATGGAGTGCTGCCACAGGAAAGCAGCATCCATCAAGGAACGCCACCATTCACGACATGCCCTGTTCTTGCCATTACCATCAGCAGAATGTGCAGGTGCCTGAGGTCCCACTCTGCTAAGTTCAGGAACGTTTATTACCTACAACCATCATGCTCCTGAACCAACATGGATAACTTTACTCATCTTAATGAAGAACTGATTCCACAACCTACAAACACACCTCCAAGGATTCAGCAACTTATGTTCTCAGTATTATTTAGTTCTTTATCAGCACAATTTGTTTTCTTTTGCACATTGGTTGTTTGTTATTCCTCCTTATGTATAGTTTTTTGTAAATTCAGTTGTATTTCTTTATTTTCTTGCAAATGCCTGCAAGAAAATGGATCTTAAGGAAGTGTATGGTGACTTACAGTACATGTACTTTGATAATAAATTCACCTTGACTTTGAATAAGCAACATCAAGATCAAGTTCAAAGATGTCAGGCAGAGGCTTGCTAAGAATTGAGCCCCAGGCAGTGGGTGTGAATCAACCTTCTTGAAGGTAAGGTCTGAAGTAGGAAAGGAGGTAAATGTGTTTGAAACTGGGTCAGCATTGACCTACGGCATTGATATGGAGCACGGCAAAGCATTCTTGCTTCTCCTGGTTCTATATCAGGTAGTTAATAAACATAAGCATCTGTTTGTTGGTGGACTTCACCAGCCCCTTTTGAATCACGCACTGGAAAAATAATGAGTACAGCGTCACACTACACATTCCATGCAGCTTTGGCTGAATTTGATAGCAGAGTCCTAATGTGGTTTTCTGGGCCTTGATTGATATATGCAGGGGGTTTCACGTCTCTTTTAGGTGGACATATTAGACTTTTGGAAATTTGTGCCTTTAATACACCATCTTCCCTTTCTTATGAATTCATTGTGATCGTGATTGCGGATGACACGCAGATAGGTGGAGGGGTAGGTAGTGTTCAGGAAGTTAGGTGATTGCAGCAGGACTTGTACGCAGCAGAAGAGTGGGCAAAAAAGTGGCAGATGGAATAGTGTTGGGAAACGTACGATAATGTATTTTGCCAGAAGGAATAATAGTATACACTATTATCTAAATGGGGAGAAGGTTCAAACAACAGAGGTGGAGAGGGACTTAGGAGTCCTCGTGCAAGACTCCCAGAAGGTTAACTTACAGGTTGATTCTGTGGTAAAAAAAAGGCAAATGCAATGTTGGCATTTATATCAAGGGGAATAGAATATAAAAGCAAGGAGATAATGCCAAGGCTTTATAAAAGACTAGTCAGGCCACACTTGGAGTATTGTCAACAGTTTTGGGTCCCTTATCTCAGAAAGGACATGTTGTCATTGGAAAGAGTCCAGAGGAGGTAATGAGGATGATTCAGAGAACGAAGGGATTAACATATGAGGAGCATTTGGCAGCTTTGGGCCTGAACTCACTGGAATTTAGAAGAATGTGCGGGGGGGGGAGGTGGAAATCTCATTGAAACCTACCAAATATTGAAAGGACTGGATCGGGTGGATGTAGAGAGGTTGTTTCTTATGGTAGGGGTACCCAGAACTAGAGGACACCACCTCAAAATTGAGGGACAACCTTTTTAAAACAGAGCGAAGGAGGAATGATTTAGTCAGAGAGTAGTGAACCTGTGGAATGCTCTGCCACAGACTGCAGTGGAGGCCAACTCCGTGGGCACATTTAAGGCAGAAGTTGATAGTTTCCTGATCAGTCAGGGCATCAAAGGATACAGCGAGAAGGCAGGTGTCTGGGGTTGAGTGGGATCTGGAATCAGCCATGATGGAATGGCGGAGCAGACTTGATGGGCTGAATGGCCTAATTCTGCTCCTATGTTCTATGGTCTTATGATTTATTTGCCATTCAAAATACTAAAAACTGAGCAGTTTGTTACGAATTTAGAAGGCGAAATCAGAATGTTATTTTAGATTTTAATCATTCACCAGAAGTATTGTAATTTTCAGAGATTTTTTTGTGAGATGTGCAATTTTAATTATTTTTGTTTGATCTCTCAGAGAATTTAATTCTAAAGCTTCTTACTTGAATCAAAACATTCATGTGGCTGTTGCAAACTGTAGGATTTTGTCTTAGATATTCCCTTGTATTCAGTAAAATCACTGGCATTTTATCAGAGGTGAGGTAGGCTCACTTTCCCAAATAACTAATTATAGGTGCAAACACGAGGAATTCTGCAGATGCTAGAAATTCAAGCAACACAGAAAGTTGCTGGTGAATGCAGCAGGCCAGGCAGCATCTCTAGGGAGAGGTACAGTTGACGTTTTGGGCCGAGACCCTTCGTCAGGACTAACTGAAAGAGATAGTAAGAGATTTGAAAGGGGGAGGGGGAGATCCAAAATGATAGGAGAAGACAGGAGGGGGAGGGATGGAGCCAAGAGCTGGACAGGTGATTGGAAAAAGGGATATGAGAGGATCATGGGACAGGAGGCCCAGGGAGAAAGAAGGGGGGGGGGACCCAGAGGATGGGCGGGGGGGGCGGAGACAGAGACAGAGACACGCAGGCCGTGGATAGACATATCAGAATGGGAATGGGACGTGGAATTAAAATGTGTGCCCACTGGGAGATCCTGCTTTAATGGGACATGGAAGGTGCTCCCGATGTGGCCTTCTATATATTGGCGAGACCAGACGCAGACTGGGAGATCGTTTCGCTGAACACCTATGCTCTGTCTGCCAGAGAAATCAGAATCTCCCAGTGGCTACACATTTTAATTCCACATCCCATTCTGACATGTCTATCCACGGCCTCCTCTACTGTAAAGATGATGCCACACTCAGGTTGGAGGAACAACACCTTATATTCCGTCTGGGTAGCCTCCAACCTGATGGCATGAACATTGACTTCTCAAACTTCCGCTAAAGCCCCACCTCCCCCTCGTACCCCATCTGTTATTTATTTATATACACACATTCTCTCTCTCACTCTCTTTTTTCTTCCTCTGTCCCTTTCACTATACCCCTTGCCCATCCTCTGGGTTTCCCCCTCCTCCTCCTGTTCTTTCTCCCTGGGCCTCCTGTCCCATGATCCCCTCATATCCCTTTTGCCAATCAACTGTCCAGCTCTTGGCTCCATCCCTCCCCCTCCTGTCTTCTATCATTTTGCATCTCCCCCTCCCCCTTTCAAATCTCTTACTAGCTCTTCTTTCAGTTAGTCCTGACTAATTATAGGGTAGCTCAAGGTTGAACGAGTACTATGCTCACATGATATGAACTAAATACTTCTACTTTTTTGCACCTGCATAGGATGTCTCCCAATCTTTCCAATTTTGAACTGAGGAAAAAAAACTCAAATATATAAGTTTAAACACAATTTTAAAAACTGATTTATTTCAGAATCTGCTTCCAAAAGCTAATTGTATAATTAGATTTCTTTCAATTTGCCTTTTAAATCAATGATAAGAATAGGAGGAGGCCTCTTGGCCCCTTGAGCCTGCTCTGTTATTCAGTAAGATCATGGCTAATCTAACTTTCCTCAAGTCTTCTTCCCCCTCTAATTCCACAATACTTGATTGCCTTACTGAATTAAAATCTATCTCCGATTTCAATGCATTCCAGGTGCACAACATTCAGGAGCAATGAATTCAAAAGACACGTGTACCTTTTACTAAATAAATTCTTGCTTAACTCAATCCAAATTGGATGACCCTTTTTTCTGAGACTCTGCCCTCTGGTTCATGGTCTTGTCCATGAGGAGGAATATCCTCCCAGCATTTAACCTGTTAAGCTCCAAAGAACCTTCAGTAAGATTACACATCAGTCTTTTAAACTCTAACTAGTTATCCTCATAATAACACAATCTCATTCTTCATCAATTCTCTGAACTAACTCCAATCATAATTTATCTTTCCTCAGATAAGCAGATCAAAACTGTTAACAACATTCTTTTATTTCATGTTTCATGTGTGAGGCCCCCAAATCCCTTTGTGGTGCAGCTTTGTTTTATTATTCTTCCTTCCAAAGTGAACAACTTCACGTTTTCTCCATATTGTACTCCCAACATTTTGCCCACTCACTTAGCCTATCAATATGTACTTGTAAAGCACTTGTATCCTCCTCACAACTTGTCGTTCCACATACTTGTATTTTCTTTCTTCGAGTTAGGAATACTTATTGTAAACAGCTGCAGATCAATCACTGATCCCCATGCACCCATCTCATATTTTCCTTACGGTATTAAATGAGGTAATTTGATTCATCAAGTTTACACTGGCCCTCAGAGAATTCCTGCCAATCATATTCCTCCACTTATCTCCCTATAAGCTATTCTTGCTAACATACTGACCAGCTCTGGTCTGATTCTGCTATCATCCAATTTCCTGGCACACAGAACAACTTAGCTCATTTTATTTAATAAAAGAACAAATGAGTGAACAGGATTGTTGAATTGACAAAAGCAATTGCAATGCAACTAAAATCTTCATACCATGTAAAACCTAAGAGTGTGACCAGTGCCCCATCAGTGTCCAGCATACTGGACATTGCCACAATTTATTTATCCTTTCACAGTTCAACATCAATTTATTATCGAAGTGTTTACAGTACATCAAGTATACTGCCCTGAGATTCATTTTGCACAATAGAACAAAGAAGGTACAATAGAATCAATGTAAAACTACACACAATGACCGAGAAGCAACCAATATGCAAAGGAAGGCAAACTGTATAATGCAAAGGAAAATAAATTAATAGCCAGCCGGTGGTTTAGTGGCATCAGCACTGGACTTTGAGGCAAATGGTCCCAAGTTCGAATCTGGTTGGATTCTTGCATGTTTTCCATCCGCGCTGGGTTGAGTGTTGAGCTAGCAACTCAGCCTCGTAAAAGGCAGTCAAATGCTACAGACATGGCTAAAATGCCGCCCAGTGTGCCACAAGGTGTGAGAAAGAACAACAACAACAAATAATAAATAAAATACACAATACTGAAAATGAGTTGGATAGTCCTTGAGAGTGAGTCCATAAGTTGTGTTCTATAATCAGTACAGAGTCTAGGCGAGTGAAGTTACCCACACTGGGTCGGGAGCCTGTTGATTGAGGGGTAATAACTGTACTTGAACCTGGTTGAATGGGACCCAAGGCTCCTGTACTTCCTTCCTGATGGTAGCAGCAAGAACAAAGCATAGCCTAGATGGTGAGGGTCGTTGATGATAGTTCATGCTTTCTTGTGGCAGCACTCTTTGTGGATGTGTTCAATGGTGGGGCGGGCTTTTCCTGTGATGAATTTGGCTGTATTCATTATTTTTAGTAGGCTTTTCTGTTCTTGGGTACTGCTGTTTCCATACTAGGCTGTGATGCAACCAGTCAGGATGCTCTCCACTGTGCATCTTTAGAAGTTTGTTAAAAGTTTTAGATGACATGCAGAAGCTGTGCAATCTGTCCAGAATGAAGCAGAAGTTTCTTTCAGGTAAGATGTAACAAATCCTAGTCTGGCTGTTAACAGCATTTAGAAGAACTCCCAGTAAAGCAGAAAAAGAAGCCGCAAAAGACTCAGATTCACACTTAGAATCAAGTTCTCGATACCTTTGGAATACTTAGAAGGAAGAATTCAATTTCCAGACAGATTTTGGGTTCCCTTGAGTGTGCTCCTGATGTTATCTTGTGAATTGTGACATAATGTGTCTTCTGCAGTTGGGCACAATGGAGAAACTTGGAAACTGAGATTCTTGAAACATAATCAATTTAATAAGTTGTGACCTTTGGGAACTTCAACATGTGGAGGGCATATTTGAAATTCTCTATGGTTGTTGGAAAAGGGCTTAAGGATAAATCTGTTTGTAAGGACTTGAGCAAAGTCTGATCACATCAGAGTCCTTAAACATCTACAATAATCAGCATGACCTATACAGTTTAAATCAGTGGCTTTTCAGTTGTGACATTTCTAGTCTCCTGAGCATCGCCATGTCTACAAATATCTTACTTCTGGCATACCTTAGTTTCAGTAGGACAATTATAAATGCCTTAATAGTATTTCTCATGGCAGAAATGATGTTGGAGTTCTGAACTCTGATAACATTGCAACTTTTTGTTTCATCCCTATTTCGTAGTTCTCCTCCCTTCACTTTGAAAGTTTGAATTCTGGGATATGGGTAGCTGCTTCAAGACTATGAATTTCTTGAAATGGAGGTATCCTTCATCTTTTATTTTAAGGTATATCTGAGATTTTTTTTTTTTTTTTTTTTTTTTTTTTAAACTGGGTTTGCAAACTCCACAGTCTTCAAACTGTCTTTTCTCCATCAGTGGTTAGATCTGAGCAGTAAAGGTCTATGTGCTTTTGGAAGGTAAGTCTCTGGAAGCACTATCTTCAGAACCATCAAATTACCACAGAGAATGCTCAGCATGGAAAAAGATGATTTGAATCCTGCTAATCTATTTTTTCCCTTTAGTTCATCAAATCAACAGCTTCTATTCATTTCATATTTTTGTAATTATCCACTTTCCCTTAGATGCAAATTATAGAAACCCAAATATATAAATGTATCACACTTATGAGAAAGTACACTCCAATATGTACAGTAGCGTAGTGGTTGGCACAATGCTTTACAGGACCAGCAAACCAGGGTCAATTCCCACTGCTGTCTGTAAAGAGTTTGTATGTTCTCCCCACAGCCATGCGGGTTTGCTCCAGGTGCAGCAGTTTCCTCTCTTGGTGCAACAATGGACCGGTTGGTTGAGAGGCTGCTTAACAAGCTAGGGGCACATGGTATTAAAGGAAAGCATGGATAAAGCAGTGGGTGATTGATAGGAGGCAGAGAGTGGGAATAAAGGGAGCCTTTTCTGACCAGCTGCAGGTGACTAGTGGTGCTCCACAGGGGTCTGCGTTGGGACTGACTCTTCTTATGTTATAGGTCAGTAATTTGGATGATGCGATTGACAGCTTTGTTGAAACGTTTGCAGATGATATGAAGATAGGTGGAGGAAGTAAAGAGGCTACAGAAGGACTTAGACAAATTAGGAGAATGGGCAAAGAAATGGTAGTTGGAATCCAATATGGAGAAGTGTATGGTCATGTACTATGGTAGAAGAAATGAAAGGGTTGACTAATTTCTAAACAGAGTGGAAATACAAAAAGCTGAGGTGCAACGGGTCTTGGGAGTCCTTGTGTAGGATTCCCTAAAGGTTAATTTGCAGGTTGAGTCAGTTAGTATTCACTTCAAGAGGACTAGAATATAAAAGCAAGGATGTAATCTATCTGCTGAGGCCTCATTTGGAGTATTGTGAGCAGGCCCCTTAACTTAGAAGGGATGTGCTGAAACAAGAGAGAGTTCAAAGGAGGTTCACAAAAATGATTCCAGGATTGAACAGCTTGTCATAGCTTGACGACTCTAGGCCCGTATTCATTGGAACTCAGAAGAATTGGGGGGACCTCAATGAAACCTATCAAATGGTGAATGACCTTGATAGAGTGGATGTTTCCTTTGGTGGGAGAGTCTAAGACCAGAAGACATAGTCTGAAAATAGAGGGGTGTCCTTTTAGGACGGAGAGGAGGAGAAATTTCTTTAGTCAGAGAGTAGTGAATCTGTGCAATTCTTTGCAACAGGCAGCTGTGGAGGCCAAGTCTTTATGCATGTTTAAGGCAGAAGTTGATAGATTCTTGATTGGTCAGGGCATAGAGAGTTACGGGAGGAAGGCAGGAGATTGGGGTTGAGAGGAAAAAAGATCAGCTGTGATGAAGTGGCGGAGCAGACTTGATGATCCAAATGGCCTAATTCTGCTCCTATATCTTGTGTTCTTAATTGGTCGTTGTAAATTGCACTAAGGTTAAATCAGGGGTTGCCAGGCAGCGCGGCTCGAAGGACCTATTCTGCACTGTATTACAATTTTAAGAATCTTGTAAATCTTTGTAAAGGACACAGTGGAAATCTGATAGGTATGAGTGACTTTGCTGTGAACTGAATGATAAATTATTCTCAGGCTTTTATATTCTGTGTACTGAGAGTACAGTACAGATTCTGCAGCTGTCATTTGTAACATTGCCCACTCTACATTGTTAGGAGCCTTTTTTGTGTTACAATAGCACACATTGACGTTGGATACAGTCACCAATCTTTCCTCATGTTCCTTGATGCAACTTTAAATCCAATTCTACCTCCCACTTCTTTGGCTCTAGTTTGGAATGCAGCACCTAATATTTGCTTATACTTTGTAAGTCAGCTTTCAATTATGATTAATCAAATTTGATGGAAATCTTAGTGTCTGGGTATGCATTTGAAAATTAATTTTGAGCCTTTAATTCTGGTCTGTAAATTGCATGCAAGGCTGTCTTTTTGTATTAGCCTTTTAGGCATTTATCCTGCAATAAGCTTCATGAATCTTTAAATGAAACCTTTAAAAGCGGACATATTTAACATAGGTTAAGTCTTGAATATATTTTAAAGTCTGGTTTGCATCTTGCTCTGGTCTTGTTAACTAAATAGCTTTTCAAAATTTTACTAATTAATTATTAATAGTAATCAAACTGGATGGCAATGTTTTATGATATATTAGGCTGGATGGAGGTTAACAGAAACATAATTATGTCACCTTAAATTTATTACACTTCCTTAATATAGAAAGCCAAGACATAGTTCATAATGTCATGTGGAAAAGCAAGGAGAAGTTAGGAGAAGTGAAATTAATATGATTAAAGTGATTTATTTTAATGAATTTTAAAGAAACATGGGAGAGAATTGTGGATTGTGAAGCCTAAATGCTTGAAATTACATTTGTTAATAATTAGCAAATTCATAGTTGGTGGGTTGGGGAACATTTGTGTGAAGAGAATACATAAGAAGTTGAATGCAAAAGATCAGAGGGACTTGATGAGATGCTTACATGGTTAAAGAAATTACAGAGATAAGGAGGATTTAATAACAAGGGTAAGATCTAAGGAACAGGGAGATGTTGGATTAGGGTAGGAAAATGTGTTTGGTAAGCATGAATTTATGTGGGATATCACATGAGCATCAGGATTATGAATAAGTTGAAGTTTAAAGGCCAGACAAGTAGGTCTTCTCAGAGGGAAAAGATTTTTATCAAAACTGTTGACCTTCTTGAAAATGTAGGTCATGTTTTCCATTCTACGTCAATTGAGAGTAATATCTGGGACTAATCTGGCCCTATTAACTTTCTGTTGAGGGAATTGCATTAAAGTTACTGCCAGATGTCAGATAATTGGTCTGATAGCGCAGCCAGTAGGGGGTCAGCAGATGCAGTAGGAAGGTAGAGATGTGTCTCAATGTCACTTGAAGAAATTGATCCACTTCTGCGAATAACTTCACAAAGGAGAAGTGAATGTGAACTTCAAGACTTGTGAATGTGACATAACTGAGATGTGGCTGGGGAGGAATGAGTCCCACCAACTGCATAAGAACTCAGAAAACAAGAAGAAGGGTAGGCCACCTGGCTCCTCAAACCTACCCCACTGTTTGGTATGAACATGGCTGACCTATGCCGGCCTGAACTCCTCTTTCAGAAAGATATCTTCATTGATCTTTACTACTTCTAAAGATGGCCTCCAGCAACCTCTAAGGTAGAGAACTTTTGAGATGTAGCACTTCTGCAGAAAGAAATGTTTATGCATCTCAATTTTAAATGAGACTCTCCTTCGAATGTAACTGTGTTCCACCTTCAAGACTCCCCACTTGTAAAATCATTGGACATATATCCTATCATGTTCCTGTGGGATCTCGTATGCCTTTGTTTTCTAAACAGACTCAAAACTGTTTAGCCACAGCAGATTAATTATTTTCATTTCTTCTTACCAGAGAGTATGACCTCACATTTTTTGGTATTAAACTCTATTTGCCAAGTGTTTACCCAATCACTCATACTGAAAAAAAATACACACACATGTATATATAAAAATGGCATTCAAATTTTACAAGGAAACCAATACTGTTATTTTGTTTGCACATAATAAAGAACTGCAATTCCCCTTGTACAATGCAGGTGGTTCACCCGGAACTGGAAGTGACATCATGTGAGCTGGTTGCACGCACTCGTATCAAATGGTAGCCATTTTACTGTAAATAAATGTGTTAGTTTTACTCACTCTAAGTTTGTCCTTTATTAACAAAATACATAACAGATACAAAGCAAAATGTTGTGATGTAATGGCTGGCATATTTTAAAATATCTGGATGAGCTGAACGAGTTAAACTCTCAGAACAACTCTAGCTATAAATAATCTTTTCTTATACAATTGCTTATAATGATTCACAATTAACTTAATGAATACCCAAATTTACTGTCATTATTAGGAAGTTCACTTGAAGCATACAGTTGTAATTCAGGGATGAAATGAGTTTTCTTTGCTGCTAAATAAAAGTTTTGGACGTATGGAAGTTATACATTCCTGCCTTTGATGGAGAGATTACCATGTGAGGAGCATCAATTAAATTGCCATACAAAGTAACACACAGAAGGATTGGCAATAGTTTAGATTTCAGTAAAGAAGGACAAAGAAATGGATTAAGAGAGCACAAATGGAGCTTGGAAATAAACTCGAAGGGAACATAAAAGTATATAGAACAGTACTAAACAGGACAACTGTGTCAAACATAATAGCAATTTATAATAATAACAGCTGCCTGTATAAGTTCTATATCCCTCCACCCCATTTCTGTCCATGTGCCTGTCTAACTACCTCTTTGGTTACCATTGAATCTACTTCCTACTATCTCCCTTGGCAGAGCATTATAGACACTACACTCTTTGCCTTGGTTATCTCCTTTCACCTTCTCCTCTCACCTTAAATTGACGCCCTCTAGTTTTTGACACTTCTACTCTGAGAAAAAGACTATCTACTCAATCTATGCCATGAATTAATCTGCCTCTAGCACCACCCCTAGCAGGGCGTTCCAAGCACCCATCATTATCTTTGTGTAAAAAAAGATACCTCTACCATCCCCCACTATACATTCCTCCAATCACCTTAAACTTATACTCCAAAGACTAAAGCCCTAGCTCACTCAACCTTCCTTCATAAGACATGCTGTCCAATCCAGGCAGACTCAAGGTAAGTCTCTTCTCTAAAGCTTCCGCATCTTCTCTATAATGAGACAACCAGATCCGAACACAATATTCCAACTGTATTTACAAGTGCATGTAAAAACATGTATTTGCAGTAAGCACCCAAGAAGGTGAATGTTATGTTGAGTAACACACAGACAAACTGCTGGAGGATTTCCAGCACCTGCAGATTTTCTCTTTGTGAAGTGTTATGTTGACTTGCATTGCAAGAAAAATGAGTGTAGGATCAATAGTGTCTCATTACAAATAAAAAGGGCCTTATTTGGTGATCATGCTCAGAGTGCTGTAAGCAGTTTTAGTTTGTTATCCACAAAAAGATAATTTTGCTCCAAAGACAATGTAACAAAGGTTCATGAGGTTGTTTTCTGGGCAGAGGAATTGCTGTATGAGGAGTAATTACATTGACTAGGTTTATAAGTATTCATTGGAATTTAAGAAAGGCTGAGAGAAGATCTGGTGGAAGCCAGCACAATTCTGGTGTAGCTGGACACAATGGATGTGGAGAGAATGTTTATTTTGGCTAGGAGGTCTAGAATGAGTGTTATCACAATGTCGGCTTAGAGGGCAAGAGCTTTGGGACAGAAGTCAGTGATCTGACAGAAGTTCCTACCACAAAGGCAGAGAAGGTCAACTTGCTGAATGCATACTTCTGTTTTTGTGTTCCTATGTCTTGTTGTCATTAAAAACTATAAGGTTAAATGTTACTCTCCGATTATGTGATTTTTCTGAGGGTCACAGCAAGGTTGTGGGCCTTCAGAATGTACTGACACAGTGACTGCAAATCCCTGTAATTTAGAAACACAATGCGTTTTTGTTTACAAATTACTGTTTAAGGCAACAACCATTTATGTAATTAGCAAAACAAAGTAATTGGTCCTTTCCAAAGATATGATTCAGTCAGAAGATGTACAACACCCTCCAAACAACCATTCTTCTGCAGGAGAGACAGCTGCAGAAGCCTCAAGTTCTAAACCAGGACTGGAACTTGCCGCAGCACTTGCATTGGCAAGCTAGCAATAGGTAGCAGCTGTGAAGGGGGCAATTGGCTACCCAGAGAAAGTCCCATCTTATTTTGCTTCTTGATACCATCCAGAGTAACAGTTCCAAGTGCCAAACTCAGAGCAGACTGGTGTCAAGCAAGGCTGGATCAAGGCACTAACTTTTTCTTCAAGGTTTCTTGCTATGATATGATACCTCACCTCCAACCAGCTTCTCAGTAGAGGTGTCCTAGTCTGGAGGACTGTCATTAAACTCTTCCACGTATGTGCCTCTATCAACATCCATCCTCAGTAGTCAAGGAAGAGTATGAAGACAACACTTGCATAGACACATATTCATGATAGTTGTTCTAACATAGAAAACCTACAGCACAATACAGGCCCTTTGGTCCACAATGCTGTGCCAAACATGTACTAACTTTAGAAATTACCTAGGATTACCGATAGCCCTCTGTTTTTCTGAGCTCCATGTACCTTTTTCTAAGCTTCTGATGGTAGAGCAGTACAATATGATCATGAGCAATCACTGTAGCTGTTGAATGGATTTCATCCAGATGTTAGTGCAGTAGTGCAAATTTCTGGAGCATTTCTAAACATGACCAAAGCTGGGAAATGTCTTCCTAAAGAGCCTCAGCTGCCGCAGGCACAGCTGTGAAGTTAAAGCACAGCGTGACGCAGTCCTGATACAGGATCTCAGCCAGAAACATTGACCATCCTTTTACCTCCACAGATGCTGTTTGACTTACCGAGTTCCTCTGGCAGCTTGTTTTTTCAGTATTGACTGCAATACTGCTGACCGCTGCAATGCAAGCTGGCTGTAGCTTTTAGCTTAAAGTACACCTGGTTCTTCCAAGGCAGCTGTTGGAGATTAGGGTAATATCAGGCTGCAGATGAAAGCTGTGTACAGGATGTCACTTGGCTCAGAAAATGTTTAAGCTAAGCCGAGTTTACTGTCATATGCACAAGTAGGGAGAAGTGCAAGTCCAAGGAAAAACTTGCTTGTTGCAGCATCACCCAAACATGTAAATTCAGATAACGCACAGAACATAAACTGTATAAGCAGTAAAGGACTGTGCAAAGAAGTTGGAGCAAAAAGCAATCAGAGACAAATCCACAGTAGTGCAAAATGTGGTCTGTAGTGTCCCATTGTTGAGCTAGGACTAGGGTCATGCAGATCAGTCGAAGAAGCTGATGGTTGTCGGAAGGAACTTGTTCCTTAATCTGATGATGCAGGGCTTCAGGCTTTTCTTCTTTTTGCCTGATGGTAGCAGTGAGAAGAGGGCATGTCCCAGATGGTGGAAATTGTTATATGATAGGTGATCCCTTCCTGAGGCAATGCTGTAAATGGTGGTGGGGGAGGTGTGCTCTGTTGGTGATGGATTGGGTAGTATCCAGTACTCTCGGCAGTCTCTTGCATTCTTCTACACTGGAATTTTCCTCATACCCCTTTGCCAGAGGCTGGCAAGTAGAGTGAGCTGATGAATTTGCAAAATTTTTCCATAATGCAGATTGCCACTTACTGCAAAGTAATTGCCTTGTACATGCTTCACTTGAGCCTTTACTATTTGTGGCAGAGTCAGGCAGTGATTTTGCATGACCGCTCTCCATGACGTAAATCAAGGGTTACCAGTTAGCAATCCACTCGTAACATAGTGGATATGTTACCATAGCTTATGAAAGTATAAGTGACTTTCATCATTATATATATACTTAGTGAGTGAAAGTATACTGATTGGAAAGACAAAAATACAGCCGACAGAATGAAATAAAGAACTCTGATTTGTTTAGGATATCCCTTAACAGGGCTATATTAAGAGAAATGCTGCCACAAGGAACATTATAACATGCTGACTAGATACTTAAAGCATTGCATTGTCACAGCTACAAAAACAATGCTTGCTAAAACAGTCAACATCTTATTTAAGTTATTAAATGGTGGTGGGGGAGAGGTTGCTCTGGTGGTGATAGATTGGGTAGTATCCAGTACTCTTGGCAGTCTCTTGCATTCTTGTGCACTGGAATTTTCCTCATGCCTCCTTCCCAGAGGCTGGCAAGTAGAATGAGCTGATGAATTTGCAGAACTTTTCCATAATGCAGATTGCCATTTACTGCAAAATTATGCCACTAGTTGGCATATCCTTCGTCACCACCTGAGATTCTACCAACCATGGTTGTATCATTACTAAATTGTTAGCTGTATTTTCTAGCAGCTTCTTCTCTTTGGAAAGATGACAATGATGATGGTAAGATGAAGAGTTTGGGACCATTGGTCAATGGAGTGTCATTTTAAGTTACTGAAGTTATTTGTGAATAATTTGATCTTGAAACAGTTCCTGGTGTAAATGGCCCATTCTCTTCCTGTTTCTCCATTTTTAATGACACTTCCTTATTCACTTTCCATTTCCTTCCTTCTCTTCCTCATGCTACCTCTCACAGGATTCCTCAAGTAAAATTCCTGCTTCCTAGACTGCTGTGGAATAGCTCCTTGGTTTTAGTTGAGCTGGTATCTAGGTCCCTAGAGTATACTGCAAGTTGCTTGTTGTATGAGGCTGTAACACCTGGTGTGATATAACAGAGAGAGGCAGCACAAGAAAGAAGACGAGGAAGGAAGTAGAAAGTGAACAAGGAAGCACAACTGAGTAAGACTGATCTTATTCACTTAGAAGTGTCTTCTTATTTGTCATTTGAGAAATGGCTCTAAAAATGTTCCATCAGCTTTCAAGATTCTGTGTGATTTTTCTTATCTTACAGATCCACTGGATAAGTTCAAAGTTTGTTTACAGCTGTGTATGGTATATACTTTGAAGAGAAAAAATAATCAGAAGAGAGAACAGCACTTTTCACTCATTATGAAAATAAACCTCTAGTGTGCATAATACAACAAAAATATTGCAGTTTGACATTTATGACAAAATAGGAATATATATAATGATGAAAGTCACTTCTTTTTTCCAAGTTTTCAAGGATTATCTCCACATTTTTTTAAAGGAGCTAATAGCAGAAATAGACCAATGGAAACCACAATGATGTGCCAAGAGAGGGGGTGAGAGAAAGAGAAAGAAAAGCAGAGAGAAGGAAAATGGCAAGAGAAAAAGATAGAGTTATAGAGCAGTTTTCATAACCTTAGGATGTCCAGAAGCTCATTGTGAATAAGTACTCTTAAAGTGAGGTAATTTTGTAATATAAGAAAGACAACAAGCAAATTGCATACAGCAGCGTCTCACATATATCAATGCTAGCACAAAAAAATGTTTTAGAGTGATGGCTACTTACGAGAAGAGTACAGATCAAGATTTCAGAGAAGTTGCATTTGTCATGGAATCTTCTAAGTTTATTTGAGAAGACATCCAGTTTCTAATTAATTTTCATCCATACTGACAGCCTTGCAACAATTTAGGATCATGCTCATCTAGTTCTACCCTGACCTATCAGGCTAGATTATGAATTCACATCCATCCAATTGGCTAGTCAAAGTTCAGTCAATGAGCCAAAACTGGGACAGAAGATTCTAAAATTTGCTTTAATTCCACATTTTTTGTTTGACAATGTGCAACAGGGATTGATTCACTTCTTCAAATTTAGCAATCTTCTAGTTTCAGGATTTGTGAAAGTTAACAACAGGTTAACAAGGATGATCTTTCACAGCCAGGACCAGCTGTTTTCAACACCCATTTGCTAATGCAAACCACCTGCACTAAAGGGAAACATTTGACACGCTGGACAGTTTTATTTGCAATAGCCATCTGACTTTAAATACTGCTCTACATCAGAAAATAATTAGAAGTTGACTTTCAGATTACATCAGACTTACAGGAGCACACCCACTCAAATAAATCAAATTATCACACACTTAAATTCCATTCTCTTTCTTTATACACTGTTAAAGATGTGCATGTTGTATTACAAGAATGAATCTTCCATATCTGAAAAATATTTGCATATTGAAACGATCTGTGGCTCTATAGCCCAGAAATTAAGTTCATTTGCCATTCAACTTTAAAACACTTCTGACTGCTTGTTCATTTGCAACTTGTTGAGTTTGACTCAGGCAAATTCAAAGTGCGTCACAGATGTGTTTTCTGTGAAGGAATAATCTCATTAAAAATGCAGTTTCCTGTAGAGTTCGACAGGTTATTTATTGATTTATTTTTGCACGTAATGACCAAGGTAAGGAGAATGAACCACTTTTCCATTTAGAAATTAGGGTCAAGTTACATTTATCAAAGGCAATTATTCAAAGTGTTTCTTGTGTTTGATAGACAATAAAGTTCAGCCTCTCTTCTTGAATAAATAAGCAGATATTCCATGTACACTCTAAGCTTTCATGTACAGTATTCCATATTTATAATGTGACTACACGCATCAGATCAAAATGTATGATGTGGACGTCAGTGTGATACTGTCTTTTTTACACAATTTCTACAAACTCCATGAAGATTCCACCACCAGACCACATGCAGGAGGGCTGGCTTCAGATTTTTGGATCTTTAGGCTCCCTTCCAGGGAAGGTGGGACCTTTACAGAAAGGATGGTTTGCACCTGAACTGGAGGGGGACTGATATCCTAGGGGGGCATTTTACTAGTGCTGCAAGGGGGCTGGGGGTGGGGTGGGTTTAAACTAGAGTTGCAGGAGGATGGGAAGCAGAGTGCCAGAACAGAGAGTGGAATGGTTCTGAAGAAAGATGTTGCTAAGCCTGCATACAAAGTCAGGGAACAAAAAAGTTAAGCGTGGTGGGAATGTTGTTCTGAATTACAGATATTTCACTGCAAGGACTATGGTATGAAAGGCAGATGAGTTAAGGGCATGAATCAGTATGTGACATTGTAATCATTAGTGAGACTTGGCTGCAGGAGGGGCAGGACTGGCAGCTCAGTGTTTCACTGTTTTAGACATGTTAGAGTTGGAAGGATTAAAGGGGGTGCAGTGACATTACTAATTAGTGAAAAAGTCATGGCAGTGCTCAGACAGGACAAACTGGAGAACTTGTCTACTATAATCACATTAATGGGATTATATTGCAGACCATTCAACATTCCATAGGATCTGGAGGAGAAGCAAATTTGTAGAGAGATCACAGACTTTTGCAAGAAAGATAAAGTAGATGATTTTAACGTTCCACATATGGATTGGAGCTGCCATACTGTAAAAGGGCTGGATGGGAAAGAATTTGTCAAATGTGTTTCGGAAAGTTTCTTTAATCAGTACATAAAAGTCCCAACTAGAGAGGGAGCGATACTAGATCTCCTATTAGGGAATGAGACAGGGCAGGTGACAGAAGTTTGTGTGGGCTAGCACCTTGAATGTAGTGATTGTAATGTGATTAGTTACAAGGTAATTATGGAAAAGGATGGGTCTGGTCCTTGGGTTAAAATTCTAAATTGGAGAAAGGTGAATTTTGATAGTATCAGAAAAGATCAGGCAAGTGTGGAATGGGAAAGATTGTCTTATGGTAAAGGTACACTTGGTAAGTGGAAGGCCTTCAAAGTGAAAGTTTGAGACTGCTAAGTTTGTATGTTCCTGTTGGAAGGAGCAGCCAGCACAACTGGTTGATGTAGGTTTGATTTCAACGTTTAAGAAAAATTTGGATATGTACATGGATGGGAGGAGTATGGAGGGCTATGCTCGGGCTGCAGGTCAATGGGACTAGGGATGTTACTGGTTTGACATGGACTAGATGGGCTGAATGGCCCATTTTCATGCTGTAGTGTCCTATGACTCTACAAATTTATATTCCTCCACTTACTCTTTCAGCATTTTGAAGAAATTGTCCTGTTGCAAGTCTCTAGATGACTCTTTTGCCTCATCAACCACTTATTCTCTTGTGCCACTTTTTTAAAGGAGATGCAACACATGTCCTTTCACCTCTACCCTTCCCACTGTTTAGATAACCCAATGTTTCTTTCAGGTGAAGTAATCCTACACTTACATTTACGCTCTTTTGTGTTTGTTCATTGTTGACAATGTTTTCCCCTCTACATTGGGAATGACCAAACATGGAATAGGGGATTGCTTCGCAGAACAGCTGTGTTCTATCCACAGTGGCACCCCTAGTGTTCTGGTTGCCCACCATTTTAATTCTTTATCTCATTCTCACTCTGACATCTCTGTCATGTCCTGTACTCTTACAGTGAGGCCTCATGCAAAGACTGAGCAACAACACCTCATCTTCTATCTGGGCATGTTGCAGCTTTCTAGACTCAATGTCAAGTTATCCAACTTAAAGTAACTTCCTCTTTTTGTCTGTACCATACCTGCCAGTTCAGCTGTAAGTCATTCACCTGTGATTTTGGCTTAGATTTTCTTTTTAAATTTGCACAACCAGAGCTGCTCGCCACTCCTGCCATTAGTAACACATAATACAGACATATAAACATAGTTAATCTCATTTACTCATTTGACTTGGTCACAACCTATCACAGATATTCCCTTTGTTCTATCAATCCCTTCTGCCCTCTCCTCAACATAACAGTTTCTTTTTGCATCTCTCTTTTTCAGTTCTGATGAAAGGTCTCTGTCTTGAAACATTAACTGTATCACTTTCCACAGAATCTGCCCTAGCTGCTGGGTGGTTGCAGTGTTTTATGCTTTTATTGTTGCCTTTTTCACATTGCCTGATTCAGACTGCTGCCTCCAGGTCCCTGAAATCAAAATTTAAATTATCAGTGATTATGACTAGTAGCTCCAGTGCTGTGTATGGTCTATATAACTGCAAATGACTTTATCACAGCAGGGTAAAGCAATAAAGCAGTTAGCAGATGGCTTTACAGTACCAGCAATCACTGATTGGGGATCAATTCCTGCCACTGTTTGTAAGGAGTTTGTACGTTCTCCCTGTGGCTGCGTGGGTCTCCTCTGGGTGCTCCGGTTTCCCCTCGCATTCCAAAGACTTACAGTTAGGATTAGTGAGTTGTGGGCACACAATCCTCCCTGATTTGATTTGACACAAATGGCAAATTTCATGGTATATTGCAATGTACATGTGACAAAGGTTATCTAATCTCTCTCTTTAATCTATAGTAAGTGTAGTTCTGCCAAATCCAAGAAGGATTCTGCAAGCGCACGATTTAGAATCAGGAGTGGGCTTGTAGAAGGACAAAGAACTTAATCTCTACCTTTGTTCAGCAATGCCTTATTTTTTAACACTGGCCAATTATTATGGAGTCATGAAGTCATATAGAACAGAAACTAAAACAGGCCTCTCAGTCAAAATCCTTCCTCTAAACATCTTATTACTCACCTTAAATCAAAGCTGTCTGGTCCTAGACACCTCTGTCACAGGAAATATTTCTACCTACCCTATTCATAATTTTGCCTGTCTGTATCAGGTACACCCCCCAACCCCCCATCCCTCAGACTTCTTCTGCTCAAAGGAAAACAAACACACACTCTCAGTCTCTCATCATAACTAAACTATTCCATCCAAGCCAACAACATCCTGGTGAACCACCTCTGCACCCTCTCCAGTACAATCACATCCTTCCTGGAGTGTTATGCACGACATATTCCAGCTATGGTTTAACCAATATTCTATGAAGTTCTAGCAAGTCCACTTCATACTTTATTTTATGTCTCAGTTAATGAAGACAAGTATCCTTTATATCTTCTTCATCAGACTGTCTACCTGCACTGCCACCTAATGGATCTTTGTCTTGTACACCACGGTACCTTTTTCCCACAATACACTGTAGGGTTTGATCATTTAAGGGATAGGCCCCACCCATAAATGATACTCCCAAAATATAGCCCTCACTCTTACAGGGTTAAATTCTATTTGCTTTGATTGTACTCAATTTGCCGCTGACTAATCCATAGACTAAGCTTTCTCTCCTCACTGTCACCAACATCACCAATTCCCATGTCATCAGTAACTGCTCCACGCTCATGTGAATTGTTAATGTAAGTAGCAAGCAGCAAGGTTCCCAGCACCGATCCAGGTGTTACACTGCTGATCATAGGCTTCCAGTCACAAATAGACCCCCTCTATCATCCTTTTCCTTTTTTTAATTTCCCTTTAAGGAGAAAATACCCTCTCTATATCCTCCTTGTCAAGATCCCTCACCATTGCTCTATTTAATTGAAGCATAACTGCTGTACTTTGTAATGAGAAAAGAACTGCAACATAAATCCAGTCTTTCATTACAAACATCATTCTGTTTGGAATGGCATATTCTTCATGATGTTATTTGAGATAACGATACCAGTATGTTGACTCCAAATGCTAATGACACAAGAATGTAAACTCGTCAACGACTCAGGCACAACTGTATATCTAGCATTGATACGTTTGATGTCAATACAAACTGCGCATTGCGACTTGATAGTGAGGCTAATACAACCAGATAGCCAAGTGTTGTGAGATAATTCAGGGGTAGTTTTACACCAGGGAGAATGACTGCAATCCTATCGACCATCAGGGAATACTTAAACTTAATTTGTCTGTTTGCAGCTATTACATATTCACTGACTTGCAGATGTCAGTGGGATCTGTTTTTCCCCAGCTGCTAAATGATGTGAAACATTGTTTTAACATATTGCAGAACACAGTAATGCCAGATTTCCAGAATAAAACAGCAGCCTTATTAATACAGGACACAGTATTCTGCTGTGGATACTTGGGTTTATGGTTCAATGGAATATACACCTTTGGAAACACATATAGTAGACAACAGTTGACTCATATTTAACTAGATTGTGAATAGAAGGTTATGCTTGTATCCGTATTATCAAACTCATCAATGAATGCTTAGCAGGCCAAATAATAATAAGCTAATACACTGAGGAAAACTAATTAATGAGAATAAGCTTTTTTTATTGAATGGACAGAATTAACTTATCAAAATTGGTAAGAAAGACAACATTAATAAAGTGGATTTTCATTAATATCAAGCACTTAATTTCTCTTAAATTTAATAAACTGAGAGTCTGAATATTATCAATGTTCAATCAACTTACAAAGATTATTAAGAAAATGTTATATTTTTACTAGCAAGCATTTCAGACTATTTGAACGACCTTAAAATATGCAAAGCAGTCATGGAAATATAATGCTGTGTTTGGTGTATTTGTTTTCAAGCCATCTAAGACTTGCTCTTCAAAGCTTGAACCGCCATCTAATTTTTGAATTAATGTATAGCTCACTCATTATCCACAAGCAATTAAAAGCAACCTGACAATCTAGTTTGGATTGAAATAATACAATTAATGCATACAGTAGAAGTGTCATACTAACTCAATACCCACAGTGATCTGAATTTAATAATGGTATAGGAAAAAACACAGTAACTGTTGCTGGCAGACTCAGAATCTTCATGTGTTGGAAACTCTGAAGTCTCTCCCTGTTAAATGTTATCATATGATTCTTTTTACTTCCATCTGGTAATGATTCTTCTCAAATTAACCAAAAACTTTAAATGTTAAACTTTCACCAGATGCAATCTGTGGTTACTCAGGAAAGACATAAGGGCAGAAAAAATATACAGATATTAAGCCAGCTGCTCTGTTTTAAGAAATATAAACTGTTTGATCGTGTTCTGTGAAGTGATATTTATTGTTACCCATGTGACAATAATTTGTAAGTTAGAAAGGCAATCAAGATGGCAAAATACGAAACTACTACTACTGCTGAATTTTCTTGTTTGTTGCATAAGCACATTTATCCTGGTGCCTTCAGTCCTGAACTAGCCTTGCTGGTTCTGTCATCATGGCTGCCAATTCATTGTGATATCAAGAAGGTACTGCACTGCCATAGTCTTTTAATGAGATGCCCATTTACTCTTGCACATTGCCTAAATAGCTTCTATGGCTCTGTATGGAAGAAGAGCAAGGAAGTTACTAAAAATTTTCTATACAGTATTTCTCCATCACTCATTACGCTGGACAACTATGATTTTGCTTCTTGAATACTTCTGGGAGCATCTTATAGATTTTGGGCTGTTTATCATGAAAATCACAACGGAATTTTCCTATCACACCATTTTATGAAATTGCCTATACTTGTTATTTCAATTCATAATTCAAGCCAAAATTAAGGAAAGCATTTTTGTTGGACCACAAATCAAACAGGTCATCAACGACAGGCAATTCAAAGAACTTCTAGAGGGACCGGAGAAAATCACATGGAAGTCATTCAAGAATGTTGTTGCAAATTTTCTTGACAACTACAGAGCACCAAACTATGTGCAGCTGGTTGACAACATGCTTCAAACATACAAAACCATGAAGTACCACATGTCACTAAAGGTTAATTTTCTGCATTCCCATTTAGACATCTTCCGTGCAAATCTTGGTGCTGTCAGTGACAAGCATGGTGAAAGGTTTCACCAGGACATTGTGGTCATGGAGAAACAATATCAGGGCAACTGGAATCAATGCTGGCTGGTTATTGTTGGACACTTAAGTGAGAAGTCTCCAAAACTGAGCCTGAATGAAAATCATCTAATAAGCATTTTAAGCTAAGTTGAACTATTGCAAAGCATCAGCACCATTATGCAATTAAACACATTATATTCAATAAAAGTTAATTTCTTGTTTCTCCAAATCCCCACGTGATACAAATAGTTTGAAATTATATTTGTGTTCAGCTTCAAATGGTCTATAATAAACAAAAAAAAACCTGAGGAAGCAACACTTTCAAAAAAATTTGTTATCAACGTTTGTTTATTGGTTTATACTGAGCTCAGATTGACTGCCCCATTTCCCACAAAACAACATTTCTAAATGTGTTCCATTGTCTGTAAAGTTCCTCGGGATGACGTTAAACAGCAATTGATAAATTTTCCATTTTCTTCATCAAATCGCTATCTATACCAGATCGCCTTGACATTGTCTTTCCAACAATTTCTTAGCTACTGTTCCATGACATACCCATGAAAATCATTCCAGTTTTGCGGAAATGAGCGTATTCCTACATGTTGCACTGAGAGACCATAAGTATTTCAGCCAAACTGAGTGAGATTCACTTCATGTGAATGAAAATTGTTAGGTTTATGCAACAGAGGAGGTTAACATGTTTATCATTCGGAAAAAAAAATCTGTTGTAGATCAATACCCATTGGGGTCTAAGATCCAAATGATATCCAAATCTATATGATATCCAAATCTATACTGAGACAATCATAAATTAAAATCATGCTATCTTCAAGAACTTTCATGATAACTAAATAATGGAATTTAGATGGTTTCTTTGAAATTGGAGCTGAAAAAAATAATTGAGGGCTTCTAGTTCAAAGCTGATTTTCCAATCCAATGCTAATTAACTTGTTGCCTCATCACAGTAGCTGGAGGTTAATATTGTAAGAACACTAATCCAATACAGGGAATCTTTCAAAAAAATGTTGTGCAATATGTTTCACCCACCTGATATTGCACATTTAATTGCTAGTTATATTTATTTTTAACTAACAGAAAATACCAAGCATTTCATGGGAAAGAATCAAAAAATGTGAAGATGAACATTTTCTCTATTGTGAAAACTGAGGTTGCATTAAAATTAAAACAGTCAGTTGAGTGACCAATTTTCATAAAGTAACCAGTAAATTCAACCAGCAGGCCAAGCACTAGAGAAGCAAAGATGGTGAATCTGATGACTCTTAAACAGAATTCGGTGAGGATGTGTTCACAAAATTGTCAGCATTTCTCATTTGCCAGTGACTTTGTGACCTCACACATGAAAACAGACAACCCTAAATTACAGTCAGCCATTTTCTGTGATTGTTCTAACTAGTGTCAGGCACTATGGAGTTCACTATGCAATGGGAAATTGCTGAGGGGAATCTGCAAGAAGTTTCTGCATCAGGTTTTACCGAGCACATTGGTAGCTTCTCCATCCACTTCAATGAGGCCAATGAGACGAGGGACTGAGAAAAGTATTTGAATTTATGGTATTTTAAAATTATTTGAATATGTAAGTATTTTAAGCATTTTTTGGATTTTGGTTTTATTTTAAAATTGCTAGAAATTATATGATATTTATGTATTTAATTAGCAGAAATATTCAGTCCATTATGCTTTTGGGTAAGTGAGGGAGCAAAGCTTACCCTGCTGCCAAAAAGTATTCCATTTTTATGGTGGATAGGACTTGTCCTACCTCTTCTCAGTCCCCAACTACATGATCACATCACCATGTGGAAGGCTGTTTTGTCATGCCAGGCTTCAGCCCTCTACCACAAGCTGTCACTGTTTGAATTGGCCAAGATAAGAAGTCAGCGATGACCATGGGTTATGTATTCTTGACTCTGAATTATGACCTGTGAACCTGCTGAACACTTCCAGTATTTCCAAATTTTATTTAGGATTTCTTGTCTGCAGCATTCTGGTTTCATTTTGTACTTATTTATCTTTTTTATTATATTTTTGCTTTGCTATACTGACTTCAAAAACTTATTTCTTTATACAATTGCAATGCAATGTTAGATTTTCATAAAAACCCATTTGGTTCTAATTTTGATCCAGGGCAGATGATAGAATGATATACAGTAGATTCTGGTTGGTTAGGGCAGCTGCTTATTTGGGACAACTCTGGAAGAACAAAAACTCATTAGAAAATAGCCGAGAGTCCCTCGACTTATTTGGGACCCTGATGAGGCCTCTGGTGGTCAGGTGTGACCACCCTAGCTGTCTAGATACGCAAGCTGGGATAGTACAATATGGAGAGCAAACTGTTGCTCACGTGGCAAACACACCCTCCCCACACATCTGATGAGTCCAAAGGAACGGCAGAGACCGACATAGTTTGGCACCAGCAGCATCGCAGGAGTTGCCAGTCAGCATTGAACTCAACGTAGGACTGCCCTAGGGAATCCAACTCCTGACGTTTCCCTTGGAGTTCGCTCATGAGCCTTCTCCATGAGTGGGTAGAGCCGCAAAGCAGGGGATGTTGAGATCAGGGTTTTCCTTCTCCTGCATAAGCTGCTCAACATGGCTGACAAGCCCCACCTGCCTAAAGCAACTGATTTTAAGGCGTCAGTAGCCTGCCTTTACACCTTCTCCTGTCAGTTGGAATGTTTCCGCCGGCCTTAGTAGTTAAGCCACACCTAAAGGCCAGGAGGTGGACTTGGTTGTCAGAGGCTATTTGAATCACATGTCATTGGGAGCATTTAGTGGGTAGTGGGTGCTTGTCCCCTACTACCATTCCTGGCTATAACAACCTTAAGGGACACTATGCTGCTTAATTGGGGCAGCAGACTGTTGCCAAACAGTTTCTAACTAGTGTTAGACACGTGTATTTGTGTGGCCACTGGATACTACACTGTGCTTAGAGCGGGCAGATTTTAAACAGCGTCAGTTGTGTGTGTTTGTATTCAAAAAGGAATGATTTTTGACACTGACTGATGGTGAGAAATAAGCAGTAAGACAATCCAGAACTGTTTTGCTCACTGTGGTTTCAAGTGTTTGGGCTTGGAGATGCCAGAAACAGCTAGGAGTAGAAGTGAAATAATTTCATTACTTCAAAAAGTTAGAAACTACGAAGAATTTGAAGGTATAAAAAATCATCTTGAATGTTACAATGAAAAGCAATCATCAATAGCATTGTATGAAGACAGTCCATTATCTACACCAGTCACTTGAGCTGATTTTTCTCAATTACAGTCAATGAAAAGAACACTGCATCCTGCACCGATAACTATTAGGAACTAATACACAGTCTGATAGTACTGTAGTCATATTGATAGTGTGCTCATTTGTTCTACATTTAATTTAGTTACATCATTTGTTACTCAGTTAAATGGCAGTTTGTTTTTTTTTACACTTTTAAACTATTTCCATGAAACTTCAGCTGATCGGGGCAGCCCCTTAATTGGGCCAAAATGTACAGGTCCAGATGTGCCCCAGTTAACTGTATTTCAGAGCCATTATTTTATTTGACTTAGATTTCAATCTCCATTTCAAGTGCAAAAATGCTAAGCACTGATGAGTTTGAATAACACTAAACCATGCGTGTGAACAATAACCTGTTTACCAGCTGTTAGATCCAACTGATGTAGAACTTGTGCTTCTGAATGCATCATTTGAATTCAGGTAAACGAAATTTTGGCTGAAACAATCAAGCATGTAAACAGTGGTTTTATTCAAATGCTCTGTTTATTCACAGTCAGAACTTCCTTTTGGCAACGTAATGTGTGTAAGAAGTAATATGGCTTTGAAAAAAATATTTTATACAGGTTGAGTACTCCTTATCCACAATTCCAAAATCCAAAAGCCTTTGTAATCAGAAGTTTATTTTTGAGCACTGACATGACATCACAAATGGAAGATTTCACAAGACACTGGAAATATTCCCAGGCAACGCACAGGTCTCTGCGCACGACAGACAGTTCTGAGAAGTGACCTCACATATGTAATGAACAGAAGTTAATGAAAAATATAAAAACACTGCATCAAGCAAAAAATAAGATCTCAATTGTGTATTGAAAGAGTGGATTTGTCAGTGTTGGAGTGACCATATGCTTCTTAATGGTATGCTGATCATAGAACAAGCAAAGATCTATCACAATGAACAGAAAATTGAAGATAATTGTGGTTATTTGTAGGCTGCTTTCAGAAATTAAAAAAGGCATGGCATTAAATTTTTAAATATTTGTGGTGATAAAGCCTCTGTTGATCATGAAGCAGCAAAGAAATTTGTTGATGAGGTTGCCAAGATTATTGCTGATGAAAATCTAACACCAGAATAAGTTTACGATGCTGATTGTTTTTATACTTTACATAATCCTAATAGAATACAAATATAATGTACTGTAACCTTTTAATGAAAACATGGCATTGTAAGTGGAGAATGAAGGCCTGCCTTTCTTTGTTGTTGTTGTCCAACAGCTGATTCAGGGTTTCTCCCGATGCTGCTGTGCTGCTTTTATTACCCAGCACACAGAATGTTTTTATTATATTAATGGTATGCAATAATTTTTACTGTTAAGTGCATATGTGTGATGAACAAGTGTAAGATGAAGACTGTTTACCAGTAGCGCATAAATTCAGAGTCAGAAATGATGATGATCCCAAGCTTTCTCATTATATATTCCAAAATCCGAAAAACATCAGAAATCTGAAATCTGAAACACTTCCAGCCTTAATCCTTTCGGATAGGGGGTACACAACCTGTATCTGAAGCGAGTAAGTTGTCTTGCACCCTTCTCGTAAAGGAGTAGCAGTTGGTGCTTCACAAATAGATACAAGGAAATTGATGTAGAGTCCAGAAGGTAAAGGTTTGAAGTATGTGTGGAAGTCTAGTTGAAGAAGTAACTTTGACATGTTTATGTTCTCTAGAACAACAGGCATCGTGGAGACAAATGCCTATTGTTTTGGAGAATAGGAACAAGAATCATAGAAGATTGGAATTTTAGATGAGGTGAGAGATGAAGATATTAAATTGCATATATTATGTAGCTGAAAAAACATGAATCCTGGACTTTACTACCATAGTGCCATAGCTCACACAGCTGTTCCCTTGAACTTGCTTTAGCTGAATTCAGAATTCCATTCTTGTTTATCTAGAATATTCTAGAATTGGGCAAATTTCCCAGCATGAATTTTGTAGATTCTTAGTAAGATCCAATTCTTCATCAAGACTCTACAGATATGCATGTTGTGAACAGCAGTCAGAATATGACACTTGAAGATTAACCAGTGAGTTTAGAACGTACTGATTCACACAAACTTACCTTGAGAAATACTGGAAGTTCAGTATCAAACTGTGGGCATTTACTTATAGTACTGTTCAAATGACTTGAGGTACATATATATAGCTAGGGTGCCTAAATCCTTTGCACAGTAGTAATTTTATGTACTGTACAGCTACCACAAGAAGAAAACAAATTTAGTGACATGAGAGTGATGATAAACCTGAATCTGATACGGTTCTCTATTGTGGATTGAGAGTGGGAAGGGAGCAGGGAGTGGGGAATCATGGTTGAGGAGAGGGAAGCACCAGAGAGACGTTCTATAATGATAAATAACCCATTTGTTTGGAATTAAATGACCTT
The DNA here is from genome assembly GCF_030028105.1 of Mobula birostris. NCBI lineage: Eukaryota > Metazoa > Chordata > Chondrichthyes > Myliobatiformes > Myliobatidae > Mobula > Mobula birostris. Next base: position 158,563,214 of record NC_092375.1, read on the forward strand.
GCCTAGTGTCTCAGGGCTGGGTGTGTCTGCATCTGCACCACCCCTGTCCCAGCACTCCTTCTCTGCCAACTATTGCACACCCCTCCTGGAGCGCTCCACCCTCACCATTTCCAACGTCCTTTGCTCCCACCAGATTTACAAACTTGCTCTTCACTCCACGTTGACAAGTACAATTCGGTGCAAAAGTCTTTGGCACCCTCGATATATATATGTGCCAAAATCGTTTGGACAGTACTGTACAAAACTTGGGTCACTTTGTCTGATGCTAAGGCATAAGTACACTCACTACCTCCTGTACTTGATTAAGTGGCCACCGAGTGTATGTTTGAGGTCTTCTGCTGCTGTAGCCCATCCACTTCAAGGTTCACCGTGTTGTGCATCCAGAGATGCTCTTCCACAGACCACTGTTGCAAAACATGGTTACTCGAGTTACTGTCAGCTTGAACCAGTCTGGCCATTCTTCTCTGACCTCTCTCATTAACAAGGCATTCTCGACCACAGAACTGCTGCTCAATAGTGTTTTGTTTCTCATACCATTCTCAGTAAACTCTAGAGACTGTTGTGCTTGAAAATCTGAGGAGATAAGCAGTTTCTGAGACACTCAAATCACCCCATCTGGCAATGGCTAGCTGGAAATTTCTTTTATATAATGTTAATATAATTTTGAAATAATGTTAATATAATTTCAAAATTATGCAAATATAATTTTGAAATATATGTTAAAATGATTGTGAATAACATATAATTAATTTTGTGTGAATGAATATAATCCATAAATATTCTAAATAATAAATGTATCAGAACCTTTTGAGCTTCAACCTATGTACATTGTCAGTGTTTTTAAGTTACAATATTGTTACGAATTGTAACAATAAACAGAAAATGGAATTAGGTAGCTCTATGTTAATAAATCACCGGCCCGCAGAACACGGATGCCGTTTAGTCAAAATATTTTACTTTTCCCATTGTGCCTGTTATGATTTGACTGCCTGACATAATTTACTTGTGTTGTGAGTATTTGTTTGATGAGAATGATTCTGTACTTTGACTTCTTTGGTAAGCAATCTTCCAAAAAAATCACCATCTAATAAGATTATTGAAATTAATAATTTGTTAGAACAAAGTAAAAATAATTTTCCATAAAAGTGTTTGCATGACTGGTTATTTTATTAAAATTATAAAGTTTTTGACTTGTTGAATTATTCAAAAATGATTATTTTTAGTATTCTCAAATAATTATTATCATTTTCAGTATCTTAAGCAAATCAGAAAGAAAAGCAGAAGAAGAATATAACGGTATATTTAAGGCTGAGGTTGATAGGTTCTTGATTAATCAGTGTGTCAAAGGTTACGGGAAGAAGGCAGGAGAACGGGGTTGAGAGGGATAATAAATCAACCATGATGGAATGACAGAACAGGCTCAATGGACTGAGTAGCCTAATTCCACTCCTAGCTCTTATGGTCTAAGAATTAAATGCAGTGAAGACCAAAACTTGTACAAAACTTATGACAGAATGGCTTTTGCAACTTGTAGATTCTGAACTGCAGTCTTCGTATCAAAAACAAAAAAAGGAGATATTTTTACATATCAAGATACTGATGATGTTGTATGCATTATTTATGCTGAACTGAAAGTTTGAGGGCCTGTTCAGCAGTGGAAAGAAATGGGAAGAATAGAAGTTAGTTTCTTAAAACAACCAGAGAATTTGTGTAGTTACCAAATTGTACAACCAGAGGAAATGTGGAATTTTGCGCATGTTGACTTAAACTTCAAAAGAGTGTGAAGCAAGAATGAAACAATATGCGTGAAAAATGTCTAACTTTGATACGGTCAAAGTCGTAATTGATAACATTATCTTAACAATTGTTATTAATGCTTCTATGCACTTCATGCAAGAAATTCATGCACATGGCCGAATATGTAAATATACCAGAGAGCTGGCACAGCAAGAACTATGCATTTGAATTTGTTGAGTGCATCAGCTTTGTGCTTCAGAACAGCTAATGGAAAAATTGTGGAAATTTGCTTTCCGTACACTAATTGCTGAAGAAGTTACCGATACTTCTGTACAGAAAATGTTTTTCTATATTTTAAGTTTTGACTGGAAAATGAAATTTCCTTTATAGCTATGTTTGTGGGTGATTTGAAGCTAACTACATATGACAATATCACTTGTTGAATCTGTAAAAAAAAATTATATCAACAACGGTGTTGGTATTCAAAAATTGTGATATTTATGTCAGACTGGACAAATGTTAATCTCAGAAAGAATAATGGTGTGGCAGCAATTCTTCGACTATAAATAAAGCAACTGTCTGAGTAACATTGTGTTGCACACAGAGAAGACCTGGAATTGGATGACACATGGAAAAAAGCATCAATTATGCAGGATATAGAAACACTGCTATGAACAGTGCATGCAATGTACAGCAGGTCATTGGTTAAAAAAGGAAAACTAGAAGAATTAGCTAATGTTACAGAATGACAGAATATGGTGTTGTGTCATTTAAACCACTAAACAAAGTAAGATGGCTGCCAAGACATTTTGTTGTTACTGCTTTAATAAGAAATTATGAAGATTTGATCCAGTATTGTAAAGAGCACGTTAATGAAAGTTATGATCCAGTCAGCAACTACTGCCTGAAGAGTTTGACCGATCCACAATATCGAGTAGCAATCACTGTCCTTAACAATGTTTTAGAATATCTGGCATCTCTCTGTAAGTTCCTTCAGAAAAGCTGTTTGAATACAATTGAAGCATTGCAGTGTGAAAAACAAAAGCTAACAATTTATCTTAGCAATACCGTTTACTGGAGTGGAAAAAATGAAACTTATAGATGTTTGCATCTATAAATTCTGACATTGATACTGCACCTATTATTTGATTCATTCAACATGTGTGTAATTACTTGGATAACAGATTACATGAAGATGAATTAAGAGAATGACAAGCTTTTGACCATTTTCCTATTGCAAATACAACCAATTTTAAATTTGTTAAAAGAGAATGTTGTACAACTGACAAAAACATACTTGGCTACTAATACAAACTATGACAAAAATGTTACCTCTAAAATATTGCAGCAATATTCTGATTCCAAATTTGTTATTTCTGAGAAAGTTAGAATTGGTTCAATTAAGATGTTTACTGATATGTTGAACTATGTGCTTAGAAATGAAGAGTTTGAAGAACTGTTATTTCTTGTTGACATTGTTGGAATATTTCAGCCTTCTAGTGCAGACTGTGAACGTGGATTCAGTCTTATGAATTCAGTCAAATGTAAATCCAGAAACAGACTCGAAGTGGAACATTTAGGTGATAAGGATTAAGATGATTTTTTCATCTTGATGAGAAACATATCCGGACAGTGTTCATAGACTCTGGATTTGTAATAAAGACAGATGAGAAAAAGTATATGAAACATAAATGATTTTCTTTGTACTGTATGTCATTGTACGCTTCAATTAATAAATAAAATCAAAAGTATGTGATTTTTCAGTTTTCATTCTAAATATTCATAGTACAGATATTGCAAAAGAAAATTTAAAGTGGCCTGTAGGTTTCAGGCTGTGTAAAAATTCCCTGCTCAGAGCAATGGTTGGTCTGTGCAGTTGTTTTTAAAAAAATAATAGAGCGAATGTTGGGGGGGCTTTACCCATGATGGACTAGGCCATATCCACGATTTCTTGTAGGATTTTCCATTCAAAAGCATTGGTGTTTCCATACCAGGCCGTAATGCAACCTGGCAATATACTTTCCATCACATGTCTTTGAAAGTTTGTCAACATTTTAGTTATCATGCCCAATCTTTGCAAACTTCTGAGGAAGCAGAGGGACTGTTTTCTTCATAATTGCACTTACGTGCTGGGCCCAGCGCAGATCCTCTGAAATGATACACTGAGGAAACTTAAGTAATGTTTTGGAGCTATGCTTAACCTCACAGTCATAAGAATAAAGTGAGTAGAGCAGGGAGATAAGTACACAGAACCTGTGGTGCATCTGTGCTGACGTAGGAGATGTTGTTGCCAATCTGAACTGACTGGGTCTGCAAGTGAAGATCTAATTGCACAAAGGGGTCTTGGAGCTAATTGATTAGTTTTGAGGGCTGATGGTATTGAATGCTGAGCTATAGTCGATGAAGAGCTTGCAGATGTATGCATCTTTGCTGTTCAGATGCTCCAGGGTTGAGTGAAGAGCCAGTCAGATGGCATCTGCTGTGGGCCTGTTGCACCGATTAGCAAATTGGAGCAGGTCCAAGTTGCTTCTCAGGGAGGAGTGGATATGGTTCATCACCGACCTCTCAAAGCACTTCAACACAGTGGATGTAAGTGCTACTGGATGATAGTCATTGAGACATTACTTCATTCTTCTTAGGCACTGGTATAAATGAAGCTCGATTGAAGCAGTTGGGTACCTCAGACTGCCAAAGCGAAAGGTTAAAGGCGACAGTGAACAGTCTTTAGTACATAGCCAGGTACCCCAATGGGCAAAATACTTTCCATGGGTACACCTTCTTGAAGGATGCTCTTGCGTCAGCCTCAGAAACTGAAATCACAGGGTCATCAGGTGTTGTGGGAGTTTGTTAAGGTTCCTCCATGTCTTGATGGACAAAACGAGTATAGAAGGCATTGTGCTCATCTGAGAGCAAAGTCTTCTTGTTACCTATGTCACTTGGTTTCATTTTGAAGAGGTAATAGTATGCAAGCCCTACCACAGCTGTCAAGCATTCGTCATTGTTCCAGGTTTAGTCTGTAATTGCCACTTATCATTTGGGATGGCTTTCCTGAGAGCGGACCTGGACCTCTAGTACCCTACTTGGCTTCCAGACCTGAATGCCAATGATCTGGCCCTCAGCAGACTGCAGATCTCATGGTTCATCCAATGCTTCCAGCTGAAGAAGATTCTGAATGATTTTGTGGGGACACACTTGTCTAAAACCACTTTAATAAAGTCTACCTGTTTCCCATGTTTTTACAAAGTTGGGATAAATGGGTCATGCAACACACATCAAAGTTGCTGGTGAATGCAGCAGGCCAGGCAGCATCTCTAGGAAGAGGTATACTTGACTTTTCGGGCCGAGATCCTTCGTCAGGATTTTGGATTGGCAATCTGAAACTAGTGGAATATCATAATGCCAGGGACTCAATAACTTTCAATAATTTCTAATGAGTGGAAGAAGGGGCCAGGTCTACTGTTGCCATTTTTGCGATATAATGCAAGGTTAGGTGGAGTAGACATTTGTGAAGAGCACACAAAGAGGCTGCAAAGAGCTATAGATAGGTTGCATGAGTGGACTCAAATTGTCATATGGAGTATAACGTTGGAGTGAATAAAGTGTGAGGTTATCAATTTTAGAGGAAGAATTTAAAAAGTCATTATTTAAATTGATTAAGATCCTGGTCAGACCCCACTTGGAGTACTGTGCTCATTTCTGGTCACCTCACTCCAGGAAGGATATAGAAACCATAGAGAGGGTGCAGAGGAGACTTACAAGGATGTTGCCTGGATTGGGAAGCATGACTTATGAGAGTAGGTTGAGTGAACTCGGCCTTTTCTCCTTGGAGCGACGGAGAATGAGAGGTGACCTGACAGAGGTGTATAAGATGACAAGAGGCATTGATCGCATGGATAGTCAGAGGCTTTTTCCCAGGGCTGAAATGGCTAGCAGGAAAGGGCACAGTTTTAAGGTGCTTGGAATTAGGTACAGAGGAGATGTCAGGGGTAAGTTTTTTTACGCAGAGAGTGGTGATTGCGTGGAATGGGCTGCCGGCAACGGTGGTGGAGGCGGACACGATAGGGTCTTTTAAGAGACTCTTGCATAGGTACATGGAGCTCAGAAAAATAGAGGGCTATGGGTAACCCTAGGTAATTTCTAAGGTAAGGACATATTCGGCACAGTTTTGTGGGTCAAACAGCCTGTATTGTGCTGTAAGTTTTCTATGTTTCTATCGCAAAATGTTGAGGCACAGAGGGATCCTAGTGCATGGAATTCAAAAGTTGCAGGTAGAGAAAGGAAGTAAGGAGATTATGGTATCATTAGCCTTAGTTGTAAGAGCATGGAAAATTAATATTGGAAAGCTATGATGCAGATTTACAGAATGAGATCATACCTGGCTTACTGTCCATGGTTTTAGTCTCTGTATTTGAGCATGTGTTTGCTTTGGACACAGGGCATAAGAGGTTCATTGGATTGATTCTTGGGAATGCAAAGGTTAAAACCTGAAAAGAAGATGGACTGATTTATGAGAAAGATTGTCTTATTGAATGATAGGAATTCTGGAGTGTATAGAAAAGAAGTAAAGGGTGCTTCCCCTCATGATTGATCTCAAACTGGGAAGCATAGTTTCAGAATAAGTATTTGTACAATTTCAATTGCGATATGGACTAGACTCTTCGTTCAGTAGGTCTTAACTATTGAAGTCAGAGGGTTAAAAGCACCATCAGGGTGAAGATAAACAAAGCTTGCCTATAGCCTTAACAAAAATCTGGAGGCAGTTACATGAGAGTTATTAATGGTCTGAGAAGTTTGCAGAGAACATTAAGGGACTACAAAGCAAGAAGGCTGAAAATGATTGAATAAGTTGTTTAGGACTGATTGATGATAGAATTCTGAAATGCAAATTGTTTTGAGGAATTACTTTGCGGCAATTAAGACCCTGAAAGCACACATACTGGAACGGGAGCCAGGCTAAGTGGAAATGTGAATTGAATTGAATTGACTTTATTACTTATATCCTTCGTATACACTAGGAGTAAAAACCTTTACGTTACGTCTCTGTCTAAATATGCAATGTGCAATTTATAGCAATTTATAGTACATAGTATATACAACAGGATAGTCAATATGACATAGAAATACAGTTGTGTCAGCATGAGTTAAGCAGTCTGATGGCCTGGTAGAGGAAGCTGTCCTGGAGACTGCTGGTCCTGGCTTTTATGCTGCCGTACCGTTTCCCGGATGGTAGCAGCTGGAACAGTTTGTGGTTGGGATGACTCGGGTCCCCAAGGATCCTTCAGGCCCTTATTACACACCTGTCTTTGTAAATGTCCTGAATAATGGGAAGATCACATTTACAGATGTGCTGGGCTGTCCGCACCACTCTCTGCAGAGTCCTGCGATTGAAGGAGGTACAGTTCCCATACCAGTCAGTGTTGCAGCCAGTCAGGATGCTCTCAATTATGCCCCTGTAGAAAGTTCTTAGGATTTGGGGGCCCATACCAAACTTCTTCAACCATCTGAGGTGAAAGAGGCGCTGTTGTGCTTAATCTTGTTGTGCCAAGAAATGTGCTTAATCTGAAGGTATCTTGGTTAAGGACTCACCAGCTCAATGGGCTTCCTTCATGCTAATAGAGGTAACCAGAGGCCTAGGGCAAGACACAGACCTAACGTAGATTGGGAGACCATTTTGCAGAGCACCTATGCTCCATCTGCCAGAAGAAGCGGGATCTCCCAGTGGCCACCCATCTTAATTCCACTTCCTGTTCCCTTTCTGATATGTCAATCTATGGCCTCCTCTACTGTCGCAATAAGGCCACGCTCAGGATGGAGGAAAAACACATTATATTCCGTCTGGGCAGCCTCCAACCTGCAAGCATGAAAATCAATTTCTCAAACTTCCAGTAATATTTTCCCCAGGGTAAACATGCTTTAAGGTTGGTCGGGGGTGGGGGGAGTAGATTAAAGGTGACGTGGGAAAAAATTCTTTTATGCGGAGTGGTAGATATGTGGAATGAGTTACCAAAGGTAGTAGTGGAAGCAGGCAATTTGGTGGAGTTAAGAGACTTTTAGACAAACACATGAAGATGAAAGGTATTGGGGTGTGGATGAAACACAGGAAGAAGACATTTAGCATAAATAGGTATCAAGATCAAAGCAATTTTGTGGGCTGAATGGCCTGTGCAATGTTGTCCTGTTCTATGATCTCTATTTATTTCAAAGAGTGACCCTGGTTCTAGATTCAACCACAAGAGGAATCATTCCCTCCCTATCTATCTGAAATGGCCTCTTAGAATCTTGCATGTTTCAGTTGAGCTGAGTTCTGCTGCATAGAAACCTTGCCTGTCCAAACTCTCTTTGTTAGTGAGCCCACTACCCACATTTTAGTCCAGTCAATCTTCCAATGTATTAACATCATTCCTTCATTGTTTTTGTTCTGATCCGTGCCTCATGGCACATCAGGTGGCAACCATGCCATTCCTCTAGCATTTGTCTGTTTCTTACGAGGCCGAGTTGCTAGCTTGACGCTCAACCCAGCAGGGATGGTAAGTATGCATGAAGCTGGCCAGATTCGAACCTGGAACCGGCTGCTGTGACGTCTGGTACAAATGCCACTACACCCCCAGCCAGCACATCATTCTTTAAATAAGAAAACAAATACTGCATAATGTACTCCAGATATGGTCTCACCAATGGTCTGTACAACTGAAGAGTAACCTCCCTCATTCGCAATAAGAACAGCAATATGAATTTCATTACCAACTTTATTCTGTTTGGGATTTGCAGAGGCTTCATAGTTCTAAGTGGTATTCTCTACTGAAGTAATGAAAATGGTATATTGGATCCTTCTGTTAATTTATCTAAGAATGCATTCATTTCCCCTAACAGTAAGTGATAGCATTCCACTAGGTATCTTATTTACTTGTCTACCTTCATACTAGCTTTTTATGAATCATGCAGTCAGTTAACCAGATCCCTCTGCATCTCAAATCTATGTAACCATAAAATGATTTTCATATTTCCTGCCAAATATAGGATTTCATGTTTTCCCATGCGATCCTTAATTTAATGGATCATTGTGCACTCATGATACCTTTCTATATCCCTTTCTATTTTATATTTCTCCCACAACTTACTTTCCAGCTTTGCGTTGTCAGTGAATTTAGCAAGTTGCACTTTTGGTGCCTGGTTCGCAGGTCATCACCGACTGACTCTCCTAGGTTTTGATTGCATGAGTCATATTTATAGCGCTCTGTGATCTCAAACAGTTCAGATTGTTTTGGAGTGTTTCCACAATCAAACTTCCCAAGGAGCTATGAAATTAATGAATGTACCACACACATTGGGATTGATTTCTATTAACAATATTGTTTTCTTCTCCAACTCCCCCACTCATGACTGCATTCTAAGTCAAAGATATTACTGGCTGTGAGAAACATGTCTCTTCCCTGCCTGTAGTATATAATGGCTCATACACCCAGCCTACCCATTAAATCTTTTATTGGAGCTGCTATGATCTTCGCTTTCCACTAAAACAATGGTGCAGCATGCAAGCCTTTTGTGCATTTACATTTACCCTCTTAGTTCCTCTTACAGATACAGACTTGCATTGTGTTCTTTGCTTAATTCTGCTTTCGTCAGTCCGTGTAGCTTTAGGAATAATTGTTGGTATTCACTGGGAAAATAGTTTTGAACAGACCCAAAAGAACCTGCATAGAATTCCCATACTGAGTTAAGTAACTCAGTGCTGTAGTTCCACTTTATTTTCCAGGCACTTATCTTTTTAACTTTCATGATCCTCGTCACAAATTGCTGATTGTGACAGAGCTCTGCTGAAGTTTGCAGGACCCAGGAGTTTTGAGCAAGAATGTTTGCTTAAGTCAACCGTTTCCCAGCAAAGAACTCACTCCACTGCTGCTTACATCATCAATACACGTACATGATGATGTCATTTCAGAGTTGGACTGCACCCAATCAGTGAGCGGGAGCACGAGAAGAAGCAACAATTTCATTTAGCCTCTGCGGCTGAAATTTTTAAAAAGGCGGCAATTTGCAGCGGTTTTTGGAGTCGGACTGCACCCAATCGGTGAATTCGATTCATTAGAAAGGGTGAATAAAAATAAGGCAGAGGCAAGCGGAGCAGCTATTGTGTGGGTGGGTCAGTGTTGCCTTGGCCTTGGCTTGTCAGGCTTGATCAAGGTTAATTATCTGGTAAGTTTCTTCTTCCTCTTTATTTTACGTTCCTCATCTGTTAGGGCACAGTTACTGCAGTGAGAATGACTCCAGAGGCTGTGTTTTGTTCCGTGCGTGAAATGCGGAAATTCTGGGAGACCTCCAGTCTCCCAGGTAATCACACCTGCATCAGGGCACCGAGCTGCAACCGCTCAGAGATTGTGTTAAGGAATTGGAGCTACAGCTCAATGACCTTTGGCTCACACAAAAGACTGAGGATGCTAAAGATAGGAGTTACAGGGTGGTAGTCACCCTTAGATTGCAAGAGGCAGGTAACTGGGTGACTGTCAAGAGAAGGAAGGGAAATGGTAGGCAGTGCAGAGTACCTCTGTGGCCGTTTCCCTCAATAATAAGTGTACCACTTAAGGTACTCTTGACAGGGGACAATCCACAATGGAAGGACCTGCAGCAACCAGGTCTCTGGCACTGAGTCTGATGCTGTGGCTCAGAAGAAAAGAGAGGGGAAGAGAACTTCCAGTGGTGATAGGAGATTCCATTGTCTGAAGAATAGAGATGGGATTCTGTGGATGTGATAGAGACACCCAGATGGTATGTTGCCTCCCAGATACAATGGTCAGGTATGTCTCAGGTTGGGTCCACAGCATTCTAAAGGGAGAAGGTGAGCAGCCAGAAGTCTTGGCACATATTGACACCAATGACATAAGTAGGAAAGGCGAGGATGTCATGAAGAGAGATTTTAGGGAGCTATAGTAGGTAGAAAATTGAAAAGCAGGACTTCCAGGGTAGTAATATCTGGATTACTGCCTGTGCCACACGCCGGTAATGGTAAGAATAGGATAAATTGGCAGATGAATCTGTGGCTGAGGAACTGGTGCAGGGGTCTGGGCTTCAGATTTTTGGTTCATCGAGGTCTCTTCTGGGGAAAGTACGACTTGTACAAAATGGAGGGTTTACACCTGAACCTGAGGGGGACCAAATATCCTTGCAAGCAAGTTTGCTGGAGCTGTTCAGGAGGGTTTAAACTAATTTGGCAGTGGGATGGGAACTGGACTGAGAGGACTGAGGATGGGGTAGTTGGTTTACAAACAGAGGTATTTTGTAGTGAGATTGCTAGCAAGGAGAGGCAAAATTGCAGTTAACAAGATGAGATGCAGTGTAAAAGGCGGACAAAATCAAAATGAGTGATGAATGCAGGACTGAAGATATTATATTTGAATCCATGCACTATATATAATAAGGCAGATGAACATATAGCACAGTTATAGATTTGAGTGTATGACTTTGTGCGCATCACTGAAAGAAGATTATAGTGGTAAGTTTAATATCCAAGGATACACTTTGTATCGAAAGGACAGGCAGGTAGAAAAAGGGGGTGTCATAGGATCAGAAGGTGTAAAATCGTTGTGGGTGGGGCTAAGAAACTGCAAGGGTAAAAAGACCCCAATGTGAGTTATATACAGACCTCGAAACTGTAGTGAAGATGTGGTCTACAAATTACAAGAGGAGATAGAAAATGCATATGAAAAGGGGAATGTGATGATAGTCATGGACGATTTCAATAAGCAGTTTGGGAAAATTAGGTTGGTACAGGATCCCAACAGGTGGAATTCGTAGATGGCTTTTTGGAGCAGCTCATGGTTGAGCCCACTAGGGGATCAACTGTATTCGACTGGGTTTTGTGCAAGGAACTGAAATTGATCAGTGAGCTTAAAGTAAAGGAACCTTTAGGAGAGAGTGATCATAATATGATAGGATTCTCCATGCAGTTTGAGAAGAAGTTAAATTCAGATATATCAGTATTACCATGGAGTAAAGGGAATTACAGAGGCACGAGAGAGGAGCTGGCTAAAATTGATTGGAAGGGGACACTAGCGGGGTTGACGGCTGGAACTTCTGGGAGCAATCTGGAAGACACAGGATAGATTCGGTTCAAAGAAGAAGTATGCTAAGGCAGGATGACACAACCTTGGTTGACTAGAGAAGTCAAAGCCAACATAAAAAACGATGAGAATGCATATAACAGAATGAAAACTGGTTGGAATTTAGGGAATTGGGAAGCTTTTAAAAACCGATGGAAGGTAAATAAAAACTCATAAAGAAGGAAAAGATTGAATACAAAGGTAAGCGAGCTAATAACAGTAAAGAAGATACAAAAAGTTTCTTCAGATATATAAAATGTAAAAGAGAGGTGAGAGTAGATGTCAAACTGCTGGAAAATGATGGTGGAGGGTGAAGAGGAAGTAATAGACAAGAAAATGGTGGATGCACTGAATAAGTATTTTTCACCAGTCTTCCTATGGAAGACATTGGCAGTATGCCGGAAGTTCAAGGATGGCAGGGGGTAGAAGTGGGTGAAGTTGTCATTACTAGGGAGAAGATTATTGGGAAAATGAAAGGTCTGAAGGTAGATAAGCCACCTGGACCAGGGTTTTCAAAGACGTGGCAGAAGAAATTGTGGAGGCATTAGTAATGATCTTTCAAGAATCAATGGATTCTGGCATGGTTCTGGAGGACTGGAAAATTGCAAATTTCACTCCACTCTTCAAGAAGAGAGTGAGGTAGAAGAACGAAAATTATAGGTCAGTTAGTCTACCCTCAGAGGCTGGGAACATATTGCAGTCAATCATAAAGGATGCGATCTTGGGGTACATGGAAGCACATGATAAAATAGGCTGTAGTCAGTATGGTTTCCCTAAGGGAAAATCTTGCCTGACAAATCTGTTGGAATGCTTTGAAGAAATAACAAGCAGATAGACAGAGGATGTTGTGTACTTGGCTTTTCAGCAGGCCTTTGACAAAGTGCCACACACGAGACTGCTTAACAAGCCATGAGCCCATGGTATTACAGTAAAGATACAAGCATGGATAAAGCATTGGCTGACTGGCAGGAGGCAAAGAGTGGTAATAAAGGGAACCTTTTCTGGTTGGCTGTCGGTGACTAGTGGTGTTCCACACGGGTCTGCGTTGGGACCGCTTTTTGTTTTAGTATTGTATATCAATGATTAGGATGACAGAATTGATGGCTTTTTGGCATCACGCAAAGATAGGTGAAGGGGCAGGTAGTTTTGAAGAAGCAGAAAGGCTACAGAAGGACTTAGACACATTGGGAGAGTGTGCGAAGAAGTGGCAGATGGATATATACTGCTGGGAAATGTATGGTCATGCACTTTGGTAGAAGAGGTGAAAGGGTTGACTAATTTCTAAATGAAGAGAAACTTCAAAAATCTGAAGTACAAAGGTATCTCAGAATCCTCATGCAGGATTTCCTAAAGGATAATTTGCACACTAAGTCAGTGGTTAGGTAGGCATATGCGATGTTAGCATTTATTTTGAGAGGACTAGAATATAAATACCTGTTTGGCTTCCTCTCAGGCAATTAAATAAAGCAGTAGATAAAAACAAGACAGTAATAGAAAAACAATATTAAATAGATAAGTAGCAGAAAATAAGTAGCAGCAGCACCAGAATATCACAGTAATGCACAAAGTGCCGTTAGTGCAAGTATTTGAGCCCTGGTGTGTGCATGTGTGTGCTCACAGTTTCAGTCATTGTTCTGTGGGAGTGGTGTGATGGAGGCCACAGCTCTGGGATAGAAGCTGTTCCTCAGTCTATTTGTTCTGGCTTTTAGTGCCCTGAGCCTTTGCTGGACGGCAGCGTTGATAGATTCTTGGTTCATCAAGGCGTGAAGGGATGTGGGGAGAAGGCAGGAGATTGGTACGGAGAGGAAAATGGATCAGCCATGGTGAAATGGTGGAGCAGACTAGGAGGGCCTAAAGGCCTAATTCTGCTCCTATATCTTATGGTCATATTTTGTTTTCTGAACTTGTAATATTTACATAATTGCAATCAGATACAGTACATCAAAAATTCCAGATCAAATGGTGGTTAGAACGGTTTGCTCTATCAGAAGGAATCAGGCATACGGTGCTTAAGGTATGGGGGAGGGGTGGTGGAATTAGCAATCCCTTTTGGTGTGTAAAATAAGAAATCAGATTTCTGATCATTATTTAGGTGAAGACATATATAATTTTTGGGTCTGGGAACTTGGGAATTGATGTTTATTTCTTATGCCCTGACCTCCAGTTCTGTGTTAGATAAGTAGTCGTCCAAACCAATATCAGTTCACCTGAAATTACTCTAAGATTTAGCATTGTAGCTTTAAGAGCTCAAGCTCCTGTGTCACATCATACAGGTTAGTCTGTGACTCCTGAAATTACACCTGCCACTGGGCGTAATTGTGTGAGAAATATGCTGCTTACGTATACAGCGCCTTGATGTACGCCCACAAAATATTCCGCAGCGATATGAGATGAAGCTAACTAGGAACCCACGCACAGTCATGTTTTAGCAAATACTCCTAAGAGGCCATGAATTTCTCAGCAATAATTCATTCAATATTTCATGACGCTGTTATCCTTACTTATAACATTTTTGTTATAATAAGATTTTAAAATTTGATATATTGCATTTAATAAAATCAAACTTTCTATTGCATTAACTTATAATCCATCATGGAAAGTGAAGCCAGTTTATAGCTAAAAGTAGCAACTTATTTACTGTATTTCCAATGTTTTCCAGTTATGGATCTTTGAATGTCATACTTCTCTAATTGATTTATGTGCAATCTCAAACACTAACGCTCCAAAAATGCTAACTGTTACTGTGCCAAAAAAAAATCTTCATGATGCAGTAGTGTTAAGATTCTTGCAATTGATGTTTTTACTGGTTTACTTAAGCACAAATCAAAGAGCTTCAAATTTGGTTTTAAGTATACAGCAGCAACATAAAAACACAATTAATTATTTTAAGCAAAATTGTGCTGAATTTGTTTGGTCAGTCATTGACAAGTCTGTGGCATCTTTAGTATGTAAAAGTAAATTCATCAGTTACCGTCTTATGTGTCAATATGAATTGAGATAATTTTGGCTGATTAATCATGAGAATAAACAATTTTAAACAATCAGTAAATAGTCTATTGTGCAGTTTTTCAACCAATATTTTTAGCCAGTGTACTGTGATGCAATTGGCCCAGACTATTGAAAAGTAGACATTATTGACAGATGAGATAAAATGGAACATACTCACTGAAACATTGTCATTCATACATCAAGATTCAAGAATCATGATTTATGATTTATGATTTGATTACATTTATTATCAAAGAATGTGTAAATTATACAACCTTGAGGTTTGCTTACTCACAGGTAGCCACAAAGCAAGAAACCCAAAATAACCCAATTAAAGAAAAAAAAGAATAAAAATAAAAAAGACCAACACTCGATGCACAAGGGAAAGAAAAAAAATACAAGTCATGCAAATGAATGAAGTGAACAGCAATATTCTGAACCAAAAACGCATCCTCTGATCTAAACCCTGGAGCAGCCCCAAGTAGGCCCAAAGCCTCACTTATCAGTTCATCATGTTAGCAAGCACAGAGCACAGCAGCCAGGGTAGTCTTCATAGCCTCAGTGCCATGGAGATGGCCATCATGGAGAATGAGCAAAATCAGCACTCGTCCCCATCAACACTCTTTGTTGTAATGTCATTGATTTTAGTCAACTTTTCTACATCATTTCTTATGACAGATTTTTTATGTCTTGCACTGTACTGTCACAAAATAACAAATTTCAGGATGTACATCAGTGATAATAAACTAGATTTTCATTTAGTGTTATTTAATATAAAAAGTAGCATTACAGATATCTACAATAACATAGCATTGTGCATAAGATATTTATGAAGTTCATTCTACATGAAGTCATCTGATCAAATCCCATGTGGCTGTGCTAGAGAGAACACATAAAGAACCAGGTTCTGCTATATTTTCTTTTCCGTTAAGAATGGCCTGGATAATTTTTTTAATTAAGTGGACACTCAGTGGGCACTTTATGGGGTATCTCCTGAGTGTATATTCGTGGTCTTCTGTTGCTGCAGCCCATCCATTTCAAGATACGACATGTTCTACATTCAGAGATGCTCTTCTGCACACACCTGTTCCTGTTGTAATGCCAGGTTATTTGAGTTACTGTTGCCTTCCTGTTAGCTTGAACCAGTCTGGCCATTCTCCTCCGACTTCTCTTATTATTAAGGGATTTTCAACCACAGAACTGCGGCTCAATGGATGATTTTTGTTTTGTGCACCATTCTCTATAAATTCCAGAGACTGGTGTGTATGAAAATCACAGGAGATCAGCACTTTCTGCAATATTCAAAGCACCCTGTCTGGCACCAACAATCATTCCATGGTCAAAGTCACCTAGATCAAGTTTCTTTTCCTTATCATGTCATGCATGCTTTTATGCATTGAGTTGCTGCCACACGTTTGGCTGATTTAGATATTTGCATTAATGAGAAGGTGTATCTAATTAAGTGGTGGCTGAGTGTACAATTGTGATTAACTATTCTAATTCAGATTAGTACAGCACAGCTATCTAGGAAAACTATTCATTATTATGATATTTAAAGAGTTTATGTGAAGGTATATTTTAGCTTTAGGTGAATTGTCAGTTATTTTATCAGAGTTATGTATATACCACATTTGTGCTCTGAGCTTAAATATAAATTATATTGAAATGTAATTTGAATGCTTGGGATGTAATCTGTTTTAGCTGATTAATCATAATAACATACAGTAAATTTCCATAATCTTTGGAATAAATGACTAAGATATGGATGATAGTCTTATATTAATGTTTGCACTCAATATCAATTATGTCATTTGAATATTAAAGCAATGCATTCAGACTCATACACGTACCTTATTTCATGATTGTACATTGTGTAATTATTCCAAATGACCTATATACTCTTACCCATCAAAATTCAGCACTCTGTGCTCTAGCTGTCTTTCAGTATTACTGTGGCAAGATTTCTTCAGTCCTCTGGGTGCAGTAAAATTATAAGGCTTTCTTTATAAAAACAGTTATGACTTGACAATAATGAACACATAGAGCAAATTCTTCTTTAATATTGATTATCTTTTTAACTGTCTTGATGGTTCTTATAGCTGTTTAAGGGCAAACAATCTGTTGAAACATTGGAGTAATACTAACAAATAACATTAAGGGACATCTTTAATAACTTTAATAACGATCCAGTGAAGCATTGGTGTAATACCAGTAAATAGTATTAAAGGGCGTTTTTAATAACTTTCTTGCAGTTGCAGAATAGCTTTAAAAGCCATATTAAACTATTGCTAATATTTGTATTTTTCTTGCTTTGATTTGCAACTCTAGTGTTTATAGCGTTTGTGTCAATCTTAACGTGAGTTTTGGCACTAAGAGATGCTGAGAGCCCCAGAAGGGAAAGTCTATATGGCATTTTGTCTCTGGTCCACTGTTATCCCTCACCATTCCTATACCTTACTGGTGGTAGGCAATCTGGATTCTTGTCTCTGCTAATACCATTCCCAAACAAGCTGTCAAGTGGTAAATGAGTCTAAGCCAGCAGATCCATTTCCTATTTATCCCTCCCATCCTGTGGGAGATTATGTGCTTTTCCTGGAGCAGAAAGGTGGAGTCCAATGTCATGACCTACCACTCTGTGGAGTCACACAAGTGTCAGTAAGCTGTTGTGTCAAATAATCAACCTTAAAAGTATCACTGCAATACAGCACATTCTTTACAATTATGCAAAAAAAAGGGTAAAAATTTCCACACTGTAAATTTTTATCATTTGCTCAGGTCTAATAAATACACTCATTATGCTGTCTTGCCAGTAGACCTCAGAAGGGAACAATTCACATTGTGCATACTTAATTAGCATAGATTCCTTTTACTTGAATATTTATTAATAGAATCAAAATGCAGCATCTAATGTCTTACTAATTTAGAAAATCTAAGATATCATGAATGATGCTGTATTTTCTGCAATGTAAAGACAAATGACAGATAACATGCAATACCAAATAACGTACAATTTTAGCTGTGAGAACATAATCTGCACCTGAAACTGGTATGACTGCAGTGCAGCATCTACTGAGGATGATGGCAGGACTTTGATTTAAGTTGTCCGTTGGCTTTATTAAAACAACATTGATGTACAATATTCAATTCACTACAAATAGCTTGGCAGTCTAGAGGGAGAAAGGCTGTCAGTAAAATAACAGAGCCACTTGGAGGGATTGGAGTCATTTTGGTTTGCTGTTTAAATTAGCCATCAGCAGCTGCCATTTTAATATACCCAATGGACTGAATCATTTCTGACCCATTTCTCCACTGTACTCAGGTTCTTGTACCAAGCTGAAAAACCTTAATAGTATGTCGAACTATATTTTCCTCAACTTGCACTAATGTTATGTTTATTTTGTTTTGTAAAGTTATGCATAATTTATGTTAATTTAAATTTATGTAATTTATGCTTTTCGTGCTTGTAATATACTGTGCTGCAAAAAGGTAATTTTCTGGGCACTAACTGTACAGCTTGGGTGTGTATGGCTGTGTCAATAAACTTGGACTTGAACTCTGTCATCACTGAATAACTACATATTTATCATTTGAATGTCAGCTTCCAATTTCCTCAAGATCATTAGCTTGGTGTTGAGAATCTGGGAACATATGCAGAGCAGGGAAATGCCTTGTCTGTGGCTTGTAATCCTATTAAACAAAGCAGTATTTGGAATCTCAATTGTTGTCAATTGTCTTTAAAGATAGGAGCACAGTAAAAACTGTGAGCAGGAAAAAAGCAGTTTTCATCACTCTCTTGGTCTTCATGATAAAGTAATGCTTTACATTCTCATATCCCTCTCCGCTTCCTTTGTCGCCTGGTTATCAAGTAAGAATGGGGAAACTTGCAAAGAAACCCGGATTGAGTGAAGGCAAGGAATGACAAGTGGAAAATTTCTTCAGAAGTTCCCCAGGCAATTCAAACTAGTTCACAATGGCTCAACTAGTAAAGCGTTGATTCACAGTGCTAGCGGCCTGGGTTCAATTCTGACTTTGAATGTTGATTCTTGCACGGTTTCCCTGTGACTGCTTGGGTTTTCTCTGGTTGCTCTAGTTTTTTCACATATCTAAAGGCATGCAGACTGCATGCAGGTTGATTGGCCATTGAAAATTGCAGATAGTGTGAATAACTGAAACTGAGATGAGTTGATAAGAATAAAAAAATAGATGGAATTAATATAGGATTAGTGTAAATGGGTGATTGACAGTGAGCGCACACTAAATGGGCTGAAGGGTCGGTTTTCATGGTGTGTCTCTCTCACTTTGTGAGATTCTGCCAAATATCATCTATTAATCCAGTTACCCCTTGCACAGTGTGAAGTCTGCTGTGGACAAGAGCTGATTTTGCTTTCTCTTGAAGGAGAGTCACAAAATTACATAATATTAGGCAAACTGGTTGCATGTTGCATCCACCCAATGGCTAACAGTTTGTACCCCTAGAGTAAGGTGTTCTGTTAAATAAATAAAATTATTAAATAAAACATTTAAGACCGTTTAATGCCAGATCATTTAAGATTTAGAGTATCACTTCTGGCATCCATAATATCTGTCTTCATACAAAAATACTATGAGGGGTGATTGATAAGTTCGTGGCCTAAGGTAGAAAGAAGTGAATCATACAGCTCGTTACATGCACATGCAGGTCAACTCTTTGAGTGATTATGCAGAAAGTTTGAAGTTAATAACTCCTCTCCTTCTACCTTAGACCATGAACTTATCAATCACCCCTTGCATAACAGTGGGAAAGCTGCTTTTGGAGAGCTGAGGCATTTTTTTTATCTTACAATTGGTCCTTTCTGCTATGGAAAATAATAATTCTCAAGAGATTTAATGCAATATTTTTAAATTCATAGGCTGTGACTAAGCAATAGAATATCACAGGAAAGTTATAGCTTTGTTTTTCAGCATCCTTCACCATAATGGTTCATTCATTCCATGAAAATATAGTTATGGGAATGAAAAAGATCTTATTCAATGTCAAGTTCATCCTGATGTCACACTCCTCTTTCCTAATCCACACGAGCGATTGTTTGTCTTCCTGCAACCCAAGTCCCAAGTGCACTAATTCTTCAGATTCTGAAATAAATGCTGCGGTTTCTGCAAACTATTCCTTTCTCATGCAAATTTAAAATATTCTCGGCATCTTTAAAGCATGATACTTTATTTCACTGATATCTTTTGAGGGTTGTTAAAGCCTCCATCCATTGTAAGCCACCAGAGGTGTTGAAGACAATAACCAAGCTGCTTCTGAGTGTTGTAGTCACAGTTCCCTACTCTACTAGGTGTCAATCCCAGCCTTGCTTGTTCTTTTGATCAGGGAGGCTTAATCCATATTGTGTTCAGTTAGGTGAGAGAGGATGACATTTTGACCCTTGGACTGCCAGACCTAAGGACTTCAGCCCCAAATAAGCACTATTTATAAAGTTTAACTGGACTTTAACGAAGGAAGACACCTAGAACTAACTGGTAGTGGCAATCCCTTCTCACTTATATACTTCTGAATCTTGAACTAGCTAGCAGCAGGCATTTGAGGGTCCTAGAAAAATACCACCAATGTTGGCTCAGCAGTGGTAATGTAATGTGTAGTATAATGCTTCACAGTGCCATCGATCAGGGTTCAATTCTAGTTGCTATTTGTAAGGAGTTTATGCATTTTCCCTGTGACCATGTAGTTTTTCCACAAATGAAACAGCGGAGACATTTTATGTTTAAAGAAAAGCCATAGCAACTCATTAATTGAACACCAAATACTGAACAGAAAGCACGGTAAAAGTCCTTTACATAATTATCTCATCACGTCAGACCAGCCTCTTAAAGTGAACCCCAGCCAATGTCGGTGATTGTGAATTCTGTATGTTTCCACATTACAGCATCGTACACAACTGCATGAGTTTCCTCTGGGTGCTCCAGTTTCCTCCCACATTCCAAAGGCGAAAGGGTTAGAGAATTGTGGAGATGCCATGTTGGCGTTGTAAGCGTAGCAACACTTGCGGGCTGCTCCCATTACATCCTCGGACTGTGTAGGCTGTTGACGCAAACAATGTATTAAATAAAGCTAATATTCTAAACAAACTTATCCAGATCGATTGGAAGGAAAAGCAAACTAACGACAGTGTGCTCTCATTGCTCATATTAAGGCCCTGTTTGCATCCAGCTATGTTGCATAATCCACATCAATTGCTCTGTCAGGGAAACTTTGTTAGGCAGGAAAATGGAAAAAAAAATCAAGGATGTAATGAAATTTAACTTGGGATAAAAATGATTGGCCACTGGGAAATGCTGCTTGTTACAGATGGAGCAAAGGTGTTCGATGACAAAATCTGCATTTGCTCCATCCTGACCCCCATTCCGACAGGTCAGTCCATGGCCTCCTCTACTGTCACAATGAGGTCATTCTCAGGTTGGAGGAGCAACACTTCATCGTCCATCTTGGTAGCTTCCAACCTTAAACATCGATTTCTCTGAATTCCGGTAATATTTCTTTCTCCCCTTTCCCTCTTTTTTCCCATTCCCCACTCTGGCTCTCCTCTTTTCCCTTTCCTTCTCATTACCTGCCTATCACCCCTCCACCCAGATGCCCCCTTTACTTCCCTTTCTCCCAAAGTCCACTCTCCTCTCATACCAGATTCCACCTTTACCTTTTCTATCACCTCTCAGTTTCTCACTTCACCGCCCACCCCCCATCACCCACCTGGCTTCACCTATCAGCTTTTTGCTCGTACTCCTTCCCTTCCCACACTATCTTATTCTGGCTCCTTCCCCTGTCCTTCCAGTCCTGATGAAGGGTCTCGGCCTGAAATGTCCAGTGTTAATTCCTTTCCGCCAATGCTGAGTTCCTCCAGCATTTTGTCTGTGTTGTTCTGGCTTTCTAGCAGCAGCAGAGTCTCTTGTGCTCAGTCTTTTAGAAAATTGTCTCTAATGTTTCTCTGCAGAAATTCTGGATCAGAATTTCTTAATCTGCATCCTTCTCTGGTGTTGTTTCTGAATCCACGTAAAATTTGAATTACAATTGGTATATCCCACATGGAAAATGTTGAAGTTCATTGCTTCTGGGACAGAGGGGAAAAAAAAGCACCGTTGCACTTCTTTAAGGAGCTTTATAAATAATGTTACTTGTTTACAGCAGACATGCTTGGAAAGACCTTTAGCCCTTGGCATATTAATCACACATTTTGGAGTGTTCTCTGACATGTTATAGTTCCTATTTAAAAAGATGCCATTGATCCTCTGTGCTTTAGAAAGATATCTTTAAAAATACTTTCTAAATGAGGGATACTATGTAAAATAAGCACATGCATTTATAAATGCTTCAAATATTCTTCTTTTGAATGTGCAAAATTATTTTGGCATACTTCCAGGTTATGTGTATATATTTAGAATGTAACATGAATAAAAGAGTTGGGTGATTTGCTGCTTAGCAGCAAGGGTAGGCCAACATTCTGGTGTCTACATTATAGACTTGGTCATGAGGAGTTCCAGGAGTTGTGGATTATGTAGTGGATTTAATGATATTTATGTTAGGTCAAATGTCTGAAAGTATTTGGGAGTAATCTTTGGAAAGACAAAACAGGTGCATGTATGTGTGCGTGCTTGCAACATGAACAATCCCAGTTTGATAGTTAGATCACTAAGATTACTGCTCTGTGTTGAATTTGTATTCTTCTGCTGTACCACTCCAACCACCAAGGAAAAATAATTTCAAGATAATAATGACAATTACTCTTCTATTATGTTTGCATAGAAGTATTATGAACCCCAGTTAACTGGGCCATTAGTTAATCAGAGCAGCCGTTTATTGAGACAACTCTTAAAGAACAAAAACTAAATTAAGAAAATGACTGGGATTCCCTTTGCTTATTTGGGACAATATGCCACTTAACCGGGACAGGAGACTGTTGCCAAACAGCTTCTCACTAGCATCAGTTGTGTGTACTCGTGTGGCCAATAGATGCTACACCGTCTTCAGAGCAATCAGTTTTTAAATAGTGTCAAAAGCGTGTGTTTGTGTTATTTGTCGTTGATAGTTGGTGAGAAATAAGCAGTAAGGTGATTTGAAACTGTTTTGATCGTCGTGGTTTCAAGCATTCAGCCTTGGAGATGCCAGAAGTAGCTGGGAATTTCACTATTTCAGCATTTATGAAGGTATTAACAATCATCTTGAATGTTACAATGAAAATGAAGATTTGGAGGATGCAATCACCTGAAGTAATCATCTAGGTACCAGTATAATGTAGTGCTTGGCCCAATTCTATTACAGCTTGGGGCAGTGGAGTTTGGAGTTCAATTCCAGCATCATCTGTAAGGAGTCTGTACGTCCTCCGTGGAATGCATGGGTTTTCCCCAGGTGCTCTGATTTCCTGCCACAGTCCAAAAATTTACTGGGAGGTTAATTGGTCATTGTAAATTATCCCATAATTAGGTTAGGGTTAAATTTCTGAATGAAGTAACTAAATAAAACATTGTAGGAAGGTAGTCCATTGTCTGCAATAGGTGTTTGCACTGATATTGTTCATTTATAGTCAAACCAAAGAACATAAATATTAGGAACTATTGCACAGTTTTATAGCACTGTACAGGTATTAGTAGTGCTCTAATTTGTTCTATATTTCATTTAAATACATAAATTGTTACTCAGTTGAACAGTAGTTTTTCTTTTTTATACCTTTTTAACTATTTCCATGAAGCTTCAGCTAATTGGAGCAACAACTTAATTGGGCCAAAATGTACTGGTCACAATGTATCCCAATTAACTGGAATCCACTGTATTTACTTTAGATAGCAATCTGAAGTCAAAAATTGTGCATTGGTTCTGTTGAGTGGGAAAGTATCTATGGAATTTTCCTTGCTGTATCCTTTCATAAAATTACAAATGACTATTAAAATTTTAACAGGAAGAGTACAGATGCCAAAGTCAGGACTCACAGAACATTTAAAATTCTGTGTATATTTAAAGTTCCTCTTACCGACCTCTTCTTCAGTCTCAAGACTCCCCATCCTCCTTCTCTCTTCCACCTGGCTCCATCTTTATATCATCCCCAAACACCTCTGGTTTCACCTAGCACTTACCAGTATCTTTCTCAGTCCTCCAACTTACCTCTTTATTCTGGCTTTCTACCCTCTACACCTTGTCCCAATGTTCGGCTGGATGTAGAATGTCACCCATCTCACTGCCTCCACAGACACTTCTTGAGCGACTGAGTTCCTCCAGCAGTTTGATTTTTGCATCTGTAAAGTTCCCATGAATGGTCAAATAGGTCATATGGAACAGCTTTAACATCCAGATTGACTGAGCCACATGGTAAATTCATTCCATCATCAGGCATGAGTAGCGTGAGATTATCTCCTCCAGGGAGTTTTATACTGTTTCTTTCTGGAGCTGTCCCAGCATTAAACTGTCATTTTTACATTAATGTGAAGTGAAGAACACTTCTCGCCCGCAAGTTTCAATGTAGATGTGTCTTTAAGTAGGCAGGTGCCGGCAGCTTTCTCGAATTTAAATGAGAATCCGCTGTACTTCTGCCAAATTGTTCTTTAGTGTTCACACTAAGTTGTTGAATCCATTGGATGTATAATACAACATGGGAACGTACACAATCACTTTGTTTTGTGATATGAAGCAGGAAATGTAGAATCTCTATGATATATGATATCGAGCACAAAATGTGTGCAATCTTTATTATGTGATGAGTCTGATTTTAATACATTCCTGCTGCCATTTGTCATGCAGGCTGTTTTTTTTTCTATCCCTTTTACAGGCTGTCATCTTCAATAGTGAGTTACTCCAGACAATGCCTTCAATGAAAGAAAATGTGGTGTATCGGATTCTGTTCCTTATCTCAATTGCAAAGGTAGGCCCTAAAGAATTCTGTAATTAAACTAATTTGTTGAGATAGTTAAATGTAATACCCATATAATGCAGCAGATTTGCGGTAGAAGACACACATTGTTTATGTGTTGATGCAAACTATTTATGTGCCAGATTTACTATTATAAGATTCAAGTATATCTCACTCTACACTCAGTGGCTTTGTTTATAATGGCACTAAGCTTCACCGTTATTGTTAAAATGGATTTTTACCTTCATGCTCACCTACTCAGTAAAAAAAAACTATTCAATAACTACTTATTGAGGTGGTTATATCAGGGTGGATGCATGTTATATATTAGAGGTATTAAATCACAGCATGCCTGGGGAATTACTTCAGCAGATTTTTACTGTAAACCTTACAGAAGATGAGGATGTTCAGGTGATGGTAGTGGGGTTGCTATGGGAGCTGAGTGAACAGCTTATAGAATATGGCTTACAGCTTCCAACAGTAAACTAATGAACCCTTTTTGTGGTACATAAAAGACTTCTTGCTCAACTTAGAAAATAATAACATTTCTTGTACAATTTTTTTTTGCTGGTTGTGATGTATGATTTCTGGGAATACTATTTACCTGATGGTTACCCTACAGATCCGCATGCATGGCAGGTGAAAGAGAGAGATTTATTCTCAGCTATTCACATTAAACAACAAAAATAACACTATCAAATTCAACTTGTAATGTGAAGTTCAATTAAACTTAGTAGAACAGAACTTCAAAACCAGGATAACAACACATTGTTCCTAGTATACTGGGTGCTTAGCACAAACAACTCTTTTATGTCTCTAATATTGTGTTTGTTTTCCAGCAGCAATTTGCTGCAGCCCAGAGGGATAATGAAACAGGGGGTTTGCCGGTGGAAAGATATCGTGGGCTTGCCTTCACCAGGGAGAAAATAATGACGGCGCAGTACGAATGCTACCAAAAGATTATGCAGGGCTCCATTTACACTGGAAATGGTAAAACAAGGAATAACTGCTTGCAAACTGTGTTGTTGTGTCAGTGATTGCTTTTATTGTTCGGGTTTCTGCCCCGCAGCCAGCAGCACATTCTGTTCAACCAATGCAGTGGACGCTTCTCAGTTATTACAGTAACTGCAAAGGGAGTCGTTTTTTGCAGTTCAAATGGTCAGTTGGCTTTATGCTCAGAATTTGAAGGATCTGCATGATCAAAGGGGTAAGAGGAGTTAATATTGTTGTGGCAGAGTATTTCTGCTATGTAGCCGGTAATGAAAGGAATTGATTGTGGACTTCAGGAAGGGAGAGTCAAGGGAATTCACTCCAGTCCTCATCGAGGGATCGGATGTAGAATGGGTGAACAGATTCAAGTTTCTGGGTGTCAACATCTTTGAACATCTATCTTGGGCCCAATGTATTGATGCAATTACAAAGAAGGCACAGCGGCAGCTATATTTCATTAGGGGTCTGAGATGCATTGGTATGTCAACAAAGACACTCGCAAATTTCTACACATGTTCCCTGGTGAGCATTCAAATGGGATGCACCACTGTCTGGCATGGAGGGGCCACTGCACGGGATAGGAAAACCCTGCAGAAGGTTGTAACTCTGCCAGCTCCATCATGGGCATTAGCCTCACTAGATCCCAGTATCCATCATTAAGGACCCCCGTCATCCAGGACCTGCCTTCTTCTCATTGATACCATCAAGGAGGAGGCACAGGAACCTGAAAGCACACACTTAACATTTCAGGAACAGCGTCTTTCCCTCTGCCATCAGATGCCTGAATGGACATGGAACCCTGATTCAATTACTTTGATTCTGAGATTCATTCAGATTTATTGATCACATATACACGGAATCATACAGTGAAATGCACCATTTGTGTTTACAACTGACACACCTAGGGATGTACTTGCGGCAACAGCATGTGCTGCCCACATTCCAGGACCAATCTAGCACGCCTATGATGCTTGGCAGAGTAACACAGCAAACAGCAAAATGGAACACAATAAGCAACAAAACGACAACGTCATTACAAGCTCCTTCCCTCCCTCCCAGCCACCGTCCATCAACCCACACATGTGGGCAGTCCTCCAACTGCAGGACAGCACTACAGATTCCTGGCTTTGTCCATTGGGCTTCTGACCTTCTGATATGGACTTTCAGGCTCAGATATCTGGTATCAACCCCTGTACTAACAAAGATGGAACCCTGGACTCCAGGCATGAGCCCCAGGCATGCTTCAGACTGGCTTTTATGACTGTCCTGCCCCTATGTCTCTTGCTTCCATGGATCTATCCAATCCCAGGATCCACTAACTTGGGACAGCCCAATATCACCTGTCCATGTCAGTTGCTGTCAAACACTGAGCAGAGGGACTGGATGTCCTTCATCAACTATCCTCATCCCTGACCTACAAGCATGGAGGAGAGGCCCTTATCGACCTCCACATTGCTGGCCTTCAAACGCAGGACAGAGGCCTGACTTCTAGTTCCTCCACGTCACTGTCCCAAACCCTACTCTGACTTCTAACTCCCTTGCATCACTAACTGGCCCGTAATTCCCGCTCTCTCTGAACCTTTAAAAAAAAACAGCCAAGTCCGAGCCAGGATCTTGATGGTGACGCAGCTCGGCACCATCTTACCCGTGAGTTTTGTAACTT
The DNA here is from genome assembly GCF_030028105.1 of Mobula birostris. Classification (NCBI taxonomy): domain Eukaryota; kingdom Metazoa; phylum Chordata; class Chondrichthyes; order Myliobatiformes; family Myliobatidae; genus Mobula; species Mobula birostris. The sequence goes on from NC_092375.1 coordinate 158,590,558, forward strand.
GTTTGTTGTCTGAATGAGATCTGAGTGCACAAAATCATGTTCAATTTCTTACAGCAATGCTTAGCTAACAGTACAATGTCCCAATCATCCTCGAATAGTGTTAGCACTATTCACAGCCTTTTTTTAAACTTTTAGATACTTACTTTATAGCCACGAAAACTTTATAAATAGCTTGGGGTTGGCACCGAATGGGCCGCTGGCTCTGTCTCATCAGAATTTGGTCCTGATGAGGGGTCTTGGCCTGAAACGTCAGCTGCATATTCATTTCCATGGATGCTGCCTGACCTTTGGAGTCCCTCCGGCATTTTGTGTGTGTTGCTCTGGATTTCCAAGATTTGCAGAATCTTTGAATAAAAGGTGATGTAATTCCACTAGTCTCTGTGCAATAGTTGTGAAAATGCTGCAGTTATTAATTATATGGATTACAACCATAATATTTATTACCTCATGTCAAACATATTTGCTTTTCACCAGGGAATGGCACTGCTTGTAACAGAACATGGGATGGCTGGCTGTGCTGGGATGATACTCCTCCAGGGACAGTGGCTGTCCAACGATGTCCAGATTATTTTCAAGACTTTGATCCATCAGGTAAGAACACCCATTAAATCATCATTCTCAGCTGAAGTAATCACCGTGCTAACTTTTGGCAAAGTTCAGGTTAAAAGACCAATCATCTCCATTAGTTTCGCCTAATCTCAGCAACAGCTGTGCTTCATATTTCCTTTCATAACTTTTCCTTAGTATGTGACAGGCATGAACAGAGGAAGTTCAGAGCTGCAGTGTACTGGCCCTGATTTTAAATACATTTGGCAAATGGATCACAGGAAGGCTGTTTCTGTGGCAGTACAGGCAGGTTAGTTCAGAGCTGGCAAACTGAAAGAAGCAGCTTCTGAATTGATTTATTGTCCAAAAGAATGAATTGCTCAGTCTGACTGGAGAACTGCCATAAAATATTGTAAAGTTGTAAGACCCATGTGTTTTCCTCTCCTGCGTTGAAGGGCTCACTATTTATTACCGTAACACCCTTCCGACACTTTACTTTAACTGGCTCACAATAGTATACAGGGGTACGTCTATGCTGTGTCTTTTTCAGGATGTCATCACTCCCTGTATGTTTGTCCAGATGTGAATATTCAACAGCTGCAGAATGAACATAGAAGGCAGAGTAGGCCACTATATCTCTTTAAGCCTTTTCGGACATTCATTGAGATTATGACAATTTTGTAACTTTACTTCAAATACCTGTCTTTTTCCCAACTCCCTTAATACTTCTGCTTAGCATAAAGCTACCTAACAACTGGCGAAGAACCAACTGTTGTTTACAGAAGGAAGTGCATATGTTCATTTTTGTTTTTAGTATTGTATTCTTTCTCAATGTCACTAATTTTTAGGCCATATCCCCTATTTGTGCACTCACAATCAGAACAAATGGTTTCCATCTATGACTTCCTCTGCTTTCAAGGTTGCTATATCCTTCCAAAGGCACGATGTTCAACTGAACACAATCCTCCAAACAAGTTGTTTTAGCTGCAGTATAATTTATAAGAACTTGTATCCTACTCATGTAAATTTCAAACTCACCACTCAAAGCCTTTAAGATTTTTTTTCAACGGTCTATTTAATTTTAACAATCTTCATGACAAAGGGACAAAGCCCCCTTTACCACAAAGAACTTTAATAATATCCCTTAACTCATGAAGTTGCAACAACTGAGTTTCTGTATACCTGTAATTCAGGTCATGGAAGAGGTTTGGAGACCTGCAGAATTTTGTAGTACTATGTACACCTACTGTAGTCATTTCCATAGACGTGCATTTGGGAAGCTCAGGTAAGGTTGGAATCAAGCAGTTGACCGATGCATATATCTATCAACAGGATGGAACAGCCCATCTGATCCGATGAGCAGCATACCCAGTAAACCAACAATTTAACACTATTTTAATCACAGTACAATTTTACCAAGACCGATTAACCTACCAACTGGTATGTCTTTAGTCTGTGGGATTGCTTCCTCTGGAGCATATGGAGGAAACCCACGCAGTTACGGGGAGAATTTACAGAAACCTTACAGAAGGTGGCGGAAATGATTTGCAAATTCCCAGGCCCTGAGCTGTAACAGCATTGTGCTAACTGCTGTGCTAATATAGTGCTCCTTTTATGCGGCACCTTATCAAACACCTTCTGGAAATCCAGGTACCCCCCCCTATCCACTATGTTCATTGCATTCTCAAACTGCAGTGAGTTTGTCAAATAGGACCTTCGTAAATCCATGCTGTGCCAGCCTGATGGAGCCAGTTCTATTCAGATGTCTTGCTAATTCTTAATGGTAACTTCAAGCATTTTCCCACCTATAGACATTAAACTGCTGACCTACAATAACCTGCCATTTGCCTCCATCTTTTGTTTTGAAACAATAGCGTGACATTCAGTGTCTTCCAATCCACTGCGCTGGGATTTGTAAGCCCCTCAGGTCAACTGCCATCCCACTCTTACATGCATCAGATACAGTATTTCTTGGTTTATGTCTATGCCATGTAATATTTTTATTCGGTGGCCTGTAGTTAATTCCCACCAGAGATCTTCCCCCTTTACTATTCCCTGTCTATATTCAGATGGACTCAACATTCTGCTCTTTAGATCTTATATCACCTCTCACAATCACCCAGATCTTAATGTTAATTATCAGCGTGATTCTACCTCCTTTACCTTCATGCTTTTCATCGAGTCATAGAGAACTGCAGCACAAAAACATGCCCTTCGGCCCATTTAGTTCATGCTGGATTGCTATTTTGCCTGGTCCTATCGACCCGCACCTGAAGGATAGCCCTCCCGTTCATGTACTTATCCAAACTTCTCTTAAGTGTTGCAATTGAATCTGCATCCACCACTTCTGCTGGCAGCTTGTTCGACACTAGAACCACCTCCAAGGAAAAAAGTGCTCCCTCAAAATATTTTATCTTTTGCCCTTAATCTCTGATTTATTCTCATCCAACCTGAGGGGAAATAGCCTGCAAGTATGCTCCCTATCTATGCCCTTCATAATTTTATATACCTCAAGAAGATCTACACTCATTCTCATGTGCTTCAATGAATAACGTCCTAACCTGTCAACCTTTCCCTATAACACAGGTCCTCAAGGCCTGATGACATCCTTGTAAACTTTCTCTGTGCTTTTTCCATCTTATTGATATCTTTCCTGTATGTAGGTGACCAGAACTACACACAATACTCCAAATTTGGCCTCACCAAAGACTTTTACAAGTTTGTTTCCTACGGTATTACCCAATACCCTTGGATATTTAATTCCCAATTATCTCCAACCTGCAACATTTCTGTGATGGCCAACAAGTCATGTCCATTTGCACTAATTTGTGATATTAATTCACTGACCTTGTTTCAAATACTATGGCCATTCAGACAGAGCGCCCTTACACTCATTAACCTTTAAGGATCTAGTAACTTTTGTGTCTTTTGCATTTCACCTTTCTGTATACTACTCTGACTTACCTGAATTTTTGCTTCAGTCTCTGCATTGCTTCTCTTGTCAGCCTCATTAGGCCCATTGTCTTTTAGTCTCCGTTCCTCCAACACAATAATCCTATGTTACTCAAATTCTTTTTCATTGCATTTCACCTTTCCTTTGAGTTTCTACACTATAACTTCTCAAATTCCCTTCCTAAAACTTGCTTCATTCCTTCTTTTGAAGTTAGTCCTTAAAATTTGCTTTTGAAAAGAAACTGCTGTAATATTATGATGGGATGAGTGTTTGAATCTTGTGAAAAAGGCATGTCATTAACATCCTTTGTGACTTCTTTTTACACTGATGGCATTATATGTTGCTCTTTCCCCTACTTACCGTGAAGTACCTGAAGGTAAATATGTTTCCCATTATTCAATGGCATAAGTGGACCAGAATACTTTTGTAGCAAAAAAAAAAGCCACACGAGGAACTTAATCAGAATATATGGAGGAAGTAAACAGCCAATTTTTCAGATTGAGATCCTTCATCTGGACTGACACAGCAGAGCAGAGATAGTCAGCATGAATAGTTGAGGCCAAAGGGTGTGTCAAGAGCTGGCCACAATAGGTGGAGACAACTGATGAGGGGTTGATTGGCAGATGAAGTTAGGTGGGGAGGAAAGGGCGGAGAGAGTGATGAAGACTTGGAGGTGATAGGTGGAGGTGACAAATGGGAGAAGATTATAAAATCTTAAAAAAAGGAAGATGAAGAGGGTAACCAAATAAGGGAGGTGGGTGGGCAGGGAGAGGGGTAAGCAGTGTGTGAGGGGTAGAGAGGAAGAAAAGTGCATAAAAGGGGATTGTGTGTGTGGTCTGGGAGAAGAGTGTGTGTGAAAGGACCTAGATTGCTCAGAAGGGGAAATAAAGAGACAGGGAGGATGCTGATTTCCTGAAACTGGAGTATTCACTGTACTTGTAGAGCAATATGAGGTGATGTTCTTCTATTTTGCATTTGACCTCACTGAGCCGTGGAGTTCAAGGGCAGACTGTTTGGCATAGAAATGAAAGTTGAGCTAACTTGCAACTGGCAGCTCCAATTGTCCATTGTGGACAGAATAATTTGTGTACATATGCCTTCAGGCTCAAGCATCTTTGCATATTTCATTGAAACTGAATGTACATAATAGGAAATACTTCCAATCTAACAAACTTAATCATGGATGCTTACTTTATACCAATGATTAAAGTAAAAGCCTTGACAGTAAATTTGGTGTATAACATGAAAAGTGATAGTATCTACTAACATGAAAATAGGTAGTATATTATGCTTCCTTGCTGGAACTTGGTTAAAGACATGGGTACAATAACACCATTTAAAATGTATTTGGTCAGAAGGTTTATAGAGACTCGGGCCAAACACAAGTGTATAGGACTGGCTCAAATAGTCATCTAGGCTGGCATGGGTGGGTTGGGCTGAATAGCCCATTTCCATGCTATATAAATCTATGATGCTATGACTCTGAGATCCCCTAAATAGAGTAACTGCTTTTCACTCTGTGGGAAGATGCTCAGAAAGCAAAAATAAATGAATTACAGATGCAATTTCCAAACCTGATAAAATTAAGCAAAGCAGGTATTGGTTAGTGTGATGGGTTCTGCTCATTGTAATAAGGCCACAGCTTCTTTGAAGACTAAATTACATTATTTTGAAATAAAAGGAACATGAGAAGGTAATCCCAATGTCATTAATCTGCATCAAGAAATGTTACAGCTTTATAGCCTTGAGCATATTCTAAATTCAGATTGAATGTGTATTGACCGTTACATTCAGATGCTGTCAGATAGGGATGATGAGTGCCTTACCCCTTGTGTATTCATCGAGATTGAATACTTACTCAAGGATAGAACATTTCATAAATGGATCAGATTTATTTTATTTATTCATTTTTAGCTATAGGGCTTCATTTTGATTAATACACACAGTTCTTTAAACATTTAACAACATTACAATTATGGTAAATATTCTGATTTCTGAAAGTACAGTGGATTCCAGTAAATTGGGCCATCGCTTAAACAGGGCAGCTGTTTATTTGGGACAATTCTTAAAGAAAAAAAACTTATCAAGAAAATAGCCATTGTTTATTTGTGGCACTGTGCCACCTAATAGCGGCAGAAGACTGTTACCAAACAATTTCTAACTAGCATTAGACAGGTGGACTTGCATAGCCGTTTTACACTACACCGTGCTTAGAGTGAATAGTTTTTAAATAGTGTCATTTGCATGTGCTTGTGTTTAAAAAAATCATTAATTTTTGTCACTGATAGTTGGTGAGAAATAAGCAGTAAGACAATTTACTGCGGTTTCAAGCATTCAGGCTTGGAAATGCCAGAATCGGCCAGGAGTGAAAGTGAAACATTTTCACTATTTCAGCAAGTTGGGAACTATGAAAAAGTTGAAGGTATCAGCAATCATCTTGACTGTTGCAATGAAAATGAAGAGTTGAGGGATGTAATTGTCAAAAATTGTACGAAGGCAGTCCATTACCTACACTAGATGTTTGCATTGATTTTGTTCATTGGCAGTGTTAGTCCTCCATTGATAACAATAGGGAACTAATAGCAACACACATCAAAGTTGCTGGTGTACGCAGCAGGCCAGGCATCATCTCCAGGAAGAGGTACAGTCGACGTTTCAGGCCGAGACCTTTCGTCAGGACTAACTGAAGGAAGAGTTAGTAAGAGATTTGAAAGTGGGAGGGGGAGGGGGAGGGGGAGATCCAAAATGATAGCAGAAGACAGGAGGGGGAAGGATGGAGCCAAGAGCTGGACAGGTGATTGGCAAAGGGGATATGAGAGGATCATGGGACAGGAGGGCCAGGGAGAAAGACAAGCGGGGGAGGGGGAAACCAGAGGATGGGCAAGGGGTATATTCAGAGGGGCAGAAGGAGAAGAAGGAGAGTGAGAGAAAGAATGTGTATAAAAATAAATAACAGACGGGGTACGAGGGGGAGGTGGGGCATTAGCGGAAGTTAGAGAAGTCGATGTTCATGCCATCAGGTTGGAGGCTACCCAGACGGAATATAAGGTGTTGTTCCTCCAACCTGAGTGTGGGTTCATCTTTACAGTAGAGGAGGCCGTGGATAGACATGTCAGAATGGGTATGGGATGTGGAATTAAAATGTGTGGCCACTGGGAGATCCTGCTTTCTCTGGCGGACAGAGTGCAGGTGTTCAGCAAAGCGGTCTCCCAGTCTGCGTTGGGTCTCGCCAATATATAGGAGGCCACATCGGGAGCACCAGACGCAGTATATCACCCCAGCTGACTCACAGGTGAAGTGTCCCCTCACCTGGAAGGACTGTCTGGGGCCCTGAATGGTGGTAAGGGAGGAAGTGTAAGGGCATGTGTAGCACTTGTTCCGCTTACAAGGATAAGTGCCAGGAGGGAGATCAGTGGGGAGGGATGGGGGGACGAATGGACAAGGGAGTCGCGTAGGGAGCGATCCCTGCAGAAAGCAGAGAGAGGCGGGGAGGGAAAGATGTGCTTAGTGGTGGGATCCCGTTGGAGGTGGTGGAAGTTATGGAGAATAATTTGTTGGACCCAGAGGCTGGTGGGGTGGTAGGTGAAGACCAGGGGAACCCTATTCCTAGTGGGGTGGCGGGAGGATGGAGTGAGAGCAGATGTGCGTGAAATGGGGGAGATGCGTTTGAGAGCAGAGTTGATGGTGGAAGAAGGGAAGCTCCTTTCTTTGGAAAAGGAGGACATCTCCCTCGTCCTGGAATGAAAAGCCTCATCCTGAGAGCAGATGCGGCGGAGACGGAGGAATTGCGAGAAGGGGATGGCATTTTTGCAAGAGACAGGGTGAGAAGAAGAATAGTACAGATAGCTGTGAGAGTCAGTAGGTTTATAGTAGACATCAGTGGATAAGCTGTCTCCAGAGACAGAGACAGAAAGATCTAGAAAGGGGAGGGAGGTGTCAGAAATGGACCAGGTAAACTTGAGGGCAGGGTGAAAGTTGGAGGCAAAGTTAATAAAGTCAACGAGTTCAGCATGCGTGCAGGATACTAGTAATAATAATAGGGAACTAATATATAGTTTCATAATACTGGCCCATTCCCATTCTGACATGTCTATCCACGGCCTCCTCTACTGTAAAGATGAAGCCACACTCAGGTTGGAGGAACAACACCTTATATTCCGTCTGGGTAGCCTCCAACCTGATGGCATGAACATCGACTTTTCTAACTTCCGCTAATGCCCCACCTCCCCCTCGTACCCCATCTGTTACTTATTTTTATACACACATTCTTTCTCTCACTCTCCTTTTTCTCCCTCTGTCCCTCTGAATATACCCGAATATACCCCTTGCCCATCCTCTGGGTCCCCCCCCCTTGTCTTTCTTCCCGGACCTCCTGTCCCATGATCCTCTCATATCCCTTTTGCCAATCACCTGTCCAGCTCTTGGCTCCATCCCTCCCCCTCCTGTCTTCTCCTATCATTTTGGATTTTCCCTCCCCCTCCAACTTTCAAATCCCTTACTCACTCTTCCTTCAGTTAGTCCTGACGAAGGGTCTCCGCCTGAAACGTCGACTGCACCTCTTCCTCGAGATGCTGCCTGGCCTGCTGCGTTCACCAGCAACTTTTATGTGTGTTGCTTGAATTTCCAGCATCTGCAGAATTCCTGTTGTTTACTCATATTATTCCACTTTTATGTAAGGAGTCCTGTTTGGGATTGACAATAACTTAAGTGCTACAATAGCACTTGGAATTTGCTTGTAACTATGAATTTTTTTTGTAATTATATTATTGATATCATTTCTTAATGGTAAGCTTCAGTAACCAATAAAAATAATCTTTATTGGTAGCTCATTTTTTTCTCATTATTCCTAAAATTAGGAAAAGTTGTACTTAATATTTAGTAGAATAACCAGTGAATCCATTATTAATAAAAAGTAGTTCATTAAAATTTTGAACTATTAAATACATTTGTCTATAATATTAAACCACTAAATATATTTGTTTATTATATTAAGAATAGCCAGTGTAGCAACTGTCACAATACTTAAAAGCTAAATTTTTAAAAATAATTTTGATATTTAGTATTTAAGTATTTAAACACACTATTAACAAAGTTGTTTATGATTTCAAACCAAACGGAAACTGAGGATATCATATTTTCCTTTTCCATTAATAATGTACAGCCTAAGAAACTCAGTCTGTGGCTTTAGGCCATTTTTAGATGATTAATAAAAGGTCTCATTGAATAGGTATCTGCAAATGCAAAGAATAAATGTGAATGTAATTAATATTTATGCAATGGGAGTTTGTTGTGGCAAACTGTACATTCGTTGCACCTGCAGACTTTTTTCATATTGCAGGTTCGCCTGCTGTTTAAAGTTAATTTCAGCTTTCCATTCTGGTAGAACTATTATTTCTCTTTAGCATAACTTTTAACATAAGTTTTGGTACGATGTTTATTATACTTTGGGTGATATTTATTCTGCTCATTTCTTATATAGAGAAAGTAATAAAGATTTGTGATGAAACTGGAAAATGGTTTCGACACCCAGAGAGTAACAGAACCTGGACAAACTACACACAGTGTAATGCACACACAAAGGAAAAGCTAAAGGTAGAATTGCAGTTTGCAATTCATTGCTTCATTATTAAATTAATAGAGAATAAGTGTATAATAATGAACCTTATTTTCATGTCAATACAGACTGCATTGAATCTATTGTACTTGGCAGTGATTGGGCATGGATTATCAGTGGCTTCGCTGCTGATTTCTCTCGGCATATTCTTTTACTTCAAGTAAGTATTTCACAGTTTTTTTCTGCCTATGTTACTGATCCATTATATGGATGCTCTTTGAGCCTGAATATGATGCATTGGAATAGTAGACTCTCTTTAAGTAGCCAAGCAAAGAGTATGCTTGTATTGTGATGTTGATACTATTCAATAATAAAACAAATTTGTGTAACATAAATGTCAATGAATGTTATTTTCCTATTTTATTTAAATAGCAAGCTAAATATGCAGCATGGGTACACATGCAGAATATTTTTCATATACTCATAGCAGTTCAGAAAGAGATCATGCATCCCATCTGATCCAGCGGAGCAATCTCATCAGTCCCATTTCCCTTCTTCTCATTTCCCTGTAACTCTGCAATTTACTCCTTTTACACATGCCCAACAACTCCCCTTTCAATACCTTAAGCCGTTTAACTGTGTTAGGGCTAATTTACTGGAGCCAATTACCCTACCAATGCTTCTGGAACATGGGGGAAATCATATGCAGTAACAAAACATGTGCAAACTTTGCTCAAGCAGCACCAGAGGTCGGGATTGAACACAGATCCCAGGAGCTGTAATGCATTTTATAGACTGGTGTTGAAAATGTAAGGTCCAACTGAAATAAAAAAAATTGCCAATTTGTACTTTGCTGGCTTCTGTTATGTATATCACTGTTATACACTTGCTGTACGAGATTAATTGGGAGTCAGAAATGCTGCATTGCACTTTTAAATTCTCTGCTAAATTCTGTGTTGCTGTGAGTCCCAGATAGGAAATGGAGATGCAAGACAAAGCGTCTGGCTGGGTTTACATGGGTGTCACCAAGATAGGTACTGAAGAATATTAGAACTTTGCGCAAGTTACTAATTAGTAAAAGAGAAAAGACATCAGGTCAGGACAGTACATTTATTTGTTAGTAATCTCATTTCAAAGAAGGGTCAGAGATTAATTACTCACTCCTGCTGAAAACAATGATAGTTGTTTATCTTAGATTTATCTTGCGACACCACTTCCTCGCAGTGGATCTACAGAGGAAATGTAGTAGCATGTCATTTGTAAAACTCTAATGCACTGATTTGCTTTCTGACATTTGCAGAGTAGAAAGAAAAAATGTTTTCCACCAAGGATTTAAGTTCTTTAGTGGCCCACTGCTTTGAAGGGAAGAGGTGCTCTGAGAGCCCTATTATATATTTTACTGCAATCATCAGATTGCTGCAAATCAGGTCACTCAAAACACTCTTTTCAACAAACATTTCTGGTCACTGAGTACTGGATTACTGGTGTCTTATTATACTAGGCTTGATTCCCACACTAATGTGAAATGCTGTTTATGGGTAGCTGCGGAAGATGATAATGATCAGGCTGTTGTTGTTCCTTTTCATGCCTCGTGGTGCATTGGGTGGCATTTTTTTTGCCATTTGCTTAGCATTTGTCTGTTTTTTATGAGCTGGATTGCTAGCTCGATGCTCAACCCAGCGTGGATAGAAAGCACAGCTAGGTTCAAACCTGGGACCATTGGCCTTGAAGTCCTGGTGCTGATCCCATTACACCACCGGCTGGCTTGTGATCAGGTTAAGGAAGGATTTAATGATGATGAAACAGATTTTGAATTCAGCCCAAGTTGAGGTAGAACTTTAATAAGATCGTCAAGGAGAGAAGCAATATTAATGAGAGTTAGCAAGTACTGTAGACATGGGGCTATGGATGCATTAGACTTTACATCTGATAGTGAAGTAATGATGAATATTTCAGCAGCATGGGGCTGAATTAGTGAGATGCAGGAGGTAATAGGAACATGGCAATGTGATAGTCAGCATATGGGTTACAGTCTTCAGCACAAAACTCAATTTAATCTAATTCATCAGGAAATGGGTTTCATTGGCAATGTGAGCATCGAACAGCTGTTGTTAACTGTACTTCAGGTGGGGATTGACACTTTCTGAAACAACAGCAATCAGCTTGCTGTTAGGTAGTGAACTCCAATTTTCATACCCAATGACAATATAATTTTACATGTTAGGATAGTGTGCAGCTTGGAAGGTACTTGTAGACCCCAGCATTCCTTTCCACATTTGGAACTTCTTGTGGAGGTTGCAAGTTTGAAAATTGCTGTCCAAGAAACAGTGGTGGATTTCATGCATATATTTATAGGTGATACACAGTGTAATCAAGTTACTTGACTGTTAGAGGGAATAAGGAGGTAGAGTGAGTTGATGGGTCCCAATCCTAAGTGGTGTCTCAAATGGTGTTGAGTTTATTGAGCGTTGATGGAGCAGCACTCAAGAAGAGCACATTCTATCCTATGCTGGCTTGCAGTAGGATGGCTTTGGTGGGTGATTCACCAGGTCAGAACACACAGCCTCTTACCCATATTTTGGGTACATGCCAATGTTGTAACTGTATTGGAACAGCTTAGCTTGATCTCAAGATAGTTCTGAAACACAAGTTTTCAGTACCACATCTAGAATAGTCAGGTATCATAGCCTTTTCTGTATGCAGTGCTCTCAGTCATTTCCTAATATCATGTGGTGTGAATCAAAATGGCTGAAGATTAGCTTCTGTGAGAACATGGACCTCAGAACTAGGCAACGATGGATTATCTGTTCGGTACATCTATCTGACAGTGCTTACAGATGTTTCACCCTTGACTGAGACATTGATAATGGTGGGGATGTTCATTGGAGATTTGTATCTATTATTTGTTTTATTATCCAATGCTATTCATAAGTGAATCAGGAAGATATCACCTGCATTTTGTCTCTTTTGTCCATGATGTGTTGTTTCTGTTGTTTAGAGTGCAGACAGTTCTGTGTTATGGGTTGGTACCTCATTTAGATTATGCTGAATGCTTTTGCACTGACCAAAAGAATCATGAAGTGATTTGAGCGGCTGGTAATGGATCATATAAAATCCCACCTTCCAGCTACATTGAACTCTTTGCATTTCCCCCACCACTTGAACCGGTGCACTGATGATGCCATTAGCTCAGCTCCTCACTCCATCCTGTCCCCAAGTTGCTGTTCATCAGCATCAGCTCGGCATTTAATACCATTGTCCTTCAGAGACTGTGAGGTAAACTATCCTTGTTGGGACTCAAAACCCCTCACTGGCTCTCAACAGCCTCTCTGTAACTGGATCTTGGACTTCTTGACAGAAAGACCCCAGTCAGTCTGAGTTGGCAGCAACATCTCAAGCTCCATCATGCTGAGCTCTGGTGCTGCCCAGGGCTGTATGCTGCTTTTCACGCTCCTTCCTGACTCATGCCAGATCCAGCTCAAACCATATCACCAAATTCCCTGATGATACAACAGTGGCTGGCCTCATCAACAAGTACATGTTAGTATGTGTTCAGCACAGCATTGTGGGCCAAAGGACCTGTATTGTGTTTCTATGTTTTTAACAACAATGATGCATTGGCATACAGAGAGGAGGTAGAGAGGTTTGTCAAATGGTGTGAGTATAACACCCTGAGACTCAATGAAAACAAGAGAGATGATTATGGTCTTCAAGAAAGCACAGTTTGACCACTCTCCATTGAGATAGATACTTCATTGATCCCAAAGGAAATTACAGTGTCACAGTAGCATTACAAGTACACAGATATAAATATTAGAAGAGTAGTGGAAAGGAAAAAAAAAGTTACCACAAACAGTCTAACAGGAGGGGGTCATCACTTCCCTGGCTATAGGTTGACTCATTGTAGAGCCTAATGGCTGAGGGTAAGAATGATCTCATTTAGCACTCTTTAGAGCAGCGCATTTGTTGTAGTCTATTACTAAAAGGGCTCCTGTTCAACCAATGTGGCATGCAGAGGGTGAGAAACATTGTCCAGAATAGCCAGGATTTTCCAGAAGGTCCTTTGTTCTGCCACAGCCTCCAGTGTGTCCAGTTTGACACCTATAACAGAGCCTGCCCTTCTAATCAGTTTATTGAGCCTGTTGGCATCACCCAAGTTGATGCCATTGCCCCAGCACATCACCATATAGAAGTGGAGAGAGTGAAGAGCACAAAGTTCTTGGATGTGCACCAGTGGACGACCTAACCTGTACCCACACCACTTCTCACTAGGCAAGAAAACACAGCAGTTTCTGCACTTTCTGAGGAGACTAAAGTGTGCAAATCTCCCCATCCCATTCTAACAGCTTCCTACAGGAGCACCGTCAAGAGTGTCATGTCTGGCTACACTATTGTGTGGTATGGAAGCTACAAGTCAGCAAACTACAAGGCACTACAGAACAGAGTAAAAATGTCCAAGAGGATAACAGGGGTCTCCTTCCCCCCTACTTGTGACATTTACCGGGACAGTTGTATATGAAGGGCCTGAAGCATTGCGTAGGATCCCTACCACCTAAACCACAGTTTTTTTGATCCACTACCATCAGGAAAGAAGTACAGGAACATCAGGACTACGACAGCCAGATTGGAGATCAGCTTCTTCCCTCAGGCTGTGAGACTAATAAATACCCTGCCACCACTAAGATCCCGTCACTGGGACCTCAAGCTGCTTACTGTTACCATTTACCTGTGCTGCACACTACATGAACTTTGAAATATATTTTAACAACTTGCATAACTTTTTGTTTTATGTGCTGTGTGTGATATATGCTTTGTGGGTGAACAGTTATCCGGAGGAAGGTTGTTTCAGTTGATTGTGTATACGTACAGTCAGATGATGGTAAACTTGAATTTGACAATTAACTTGACTAGAGCCAGTGGCTCAGACAAGGAGATGTTATCAGAGCTAAGGCTTGGTGTTTTTGTAGAATTGCAAGTGACACTTTGCTCCTTTTGATTTCAGACAGAAATAGAGGAGCTGCCAGTTCTAAGCAAGGCAATGCCAACATGAGTCAAAATGAGTGATTTTAATGATAACATTCAAAGAACAAAGAGAAGAGCAAACAGTTGAATTAATCTGTTTCCTTTCATTTTTCTTTTGTAGAAGTTTAAGTTGCCAGAGGATAACGCTTCACAAAAATCTATTTTTCTCATTTGTTTGTAACTCCATTGTCACCATCATCTCGCTAACAGCTGTGGCAAATAATCAAAAGTTTGTTGAAAGTAATCCGGTAAGTTTATCAGACAGTTGTTGTAAACTGCAGATATTAGTTTGATATCTGAAGGAAAGCAAAAGCTTGTTTTTAAACTTTGCGGTGTTTACAGTTCCAGAATATCATAATGTGTTTCACACTTCATTGAAAGGTAGTCATTATTGTAATGTAGCAAATGCAAATTTATACAAAACTACAGAAACAACTGAGTGATGAATATATAGATAATCTGTTTCTGGTACAAACAACTGAAAGATAAATACATTATTGAAGAGGAACTGAGGAAAGACACAGGTCTTCTGTGAAATTGTACCAGGGCATTTTTCACATTTTTCTTCAAGGGTGAATGTGGACATTATTTCTTGTCCTGTGTTCTGGGTGACATCTCTGATAACAAAACACTCTCATAGCTGTATTAGCGTATAACTGCAGATTCCTGTGCTCATTTTCTGAAGTAAGACTTGAATCCTGAACCTTTCACAGAGGCAAGAACATCAAAGTCCTAAGCGTTTCTGGTGGAGGAAAACTGTCACTGAATGAACAACATTTTTATACTGCTCCTGTAATGTAGCAAAACATCACAAGGTACCAAATACAAGTAATAGAAGGGTGGCACAATATTACACCTTGACCCAGGTCTAATCCACAACTCAGAGTTTGCCCGATTTGTTTGTGAGTAGGTTGGAGAAACTGGGTCCTCCTCCATTTCAAAGACCCGTGGACTAGTGGGTTAATTGTCCACTATAAATTGCCCTAGGTGAGTGATAGAATGTGGCACTGGGTAGGAGACGTACCTTTGATAAGCATGTGGGCATAAAAAATGGAATTAATATAGGATGGTTGATAGTTGGCAAGGATTTGATGGGCCAAAAGGTTTGTTTATCCACTGATGTTAGGTTTTAACACAATTTCATAAAGAAACATTCCGGCAAACGTCCAAAAAATTGGCCAAGGTAATTTGTCTAAGAATTTGCAACAACTTAAAGGAGCAAAGAGTGGAACAAGAGTACAAAGATTTAGTGAACAGTTATAGAGCCTCTGGCTTGGTAGGTGACAGCATGATTATTGACAGCAGGGACAATTACATCAAAGAATTGTCAAGTAAAGGAGGAATGTAGAAATGTGAGTAGGTTGTGGGGCTGGGGAGTGAGATGCATGACTATGAACAATTTAATTACAAGGCTGGGAATTTTAAAATCAAAACACTGCATTACTACACGCTACAGTAGTTCAGAAAGCATGAGGCTAATGGACTTCATATAATTTGTAACTCAGGCAGTGGGGTTCAAATGACTACAAATTCACAAAAGATAGAAGGAGATAGCCTGGCACGCAGTGTAACATAATCATTGTTTTCTCTACTGAAACCCTCCATCCTTGGATAATCTTTGTCCATGAAGAACTAAAGCAGGGATAGAATCTGATGAAGTTACAGTGGTGGAAGTGCAAGGGAAAAGCTCACCACCAATGTTGCTAACAACCTGCTTCAGTTTTACTTACACACATTCCACAAAGTAGCAGGAAAAATAGACAACTATGTAGAACTCTTCAACAAATGGCCCGTGACCATGGAGAAGATGAAAGGGTCAGTTTTCAGGAGATTGATGCAACCTTTAGACTTGCCCTGACATTTCTGCATTGTCTTTTGCTGCTCACATTTATGTTACTCCCCGAGTGGCAGGGAAGTAAACACAGATGAGTGATTCTGCAGCAAGACCATTAATCAGTACGTGAGAAATGTGTATCAGAATCCTGTAATATTATGGAATCTACTGAGCTTGTTTAAGCTGCTTCCATCTATTTTAATGACAGCAGGAATTGCTCAGCAAAAGTGAATTGCATTTGTCAGTCTTCAATTGCCTTATTCCCATGGGTAACAGTTCTCAAACTTCTTTCTGTTTTTGTGGAAGTGCAGGTTACTGACAGTAGTTCCCAATTAACTGAGAAATTAGATAGAAATATCTGCTTACACAATATTAAACAACAAAAATGCATTTGACAGCCAAGTCCCCATTTTCAGCATATGTACGTAATCATGTACATTTCTCACAGTTGCTAAACCCCATTAGAATGAAGAATGACAGGTATAATTTCTATCAGAAATATGTGTTAAATATGTGTATTTGATATTAATCTAATCGTGCAATTGATCCCAATATTACTATAACAAAAATAGTAATTCAAAATGATTTGACTCTCAATATTAATATCCGTACTAATTCTGGGCAATAGAGTCATAGAAACAGCACAGCACAGAAACTGGCCCTTCAACCCATCTAATACATGCCAAACCATTAATCTGCCAAATTTCTGCCAATGTTCCATGGAAGTGAATTAATACACTGCAAATTACTTTAGGTCAAAAATAAACATGAGTTTTTGAAAGATTATACTTCTAAAATATTCTTTAAAATATAATTCAAAGCTACCAGAAAAGCATGAAAATAATTTAATCTTGCTTGGAGTGTCACCAAATATTCACTGAACTCTTTTCACCTGCTGTGCTCTCATGACAGTAATGATTATTGATCTTAATCTTGCTGGTAGATATGACCTACCTTTGGAAATAATGTTCCCATCAGACAGAAATTAATGAGTTTTGTATACAGCATTTCCAACAACAGTCATCGTGTTGTTCCCATCTTTCCAGCTTTAAGTTAGATTAATATTCTGTATACTTTATCTCAGAGCCAATCAGTGCAGTGAAAGACCTTTCAGCCCATTTTAGTTTATGTGACTCTTTGAAAGAGCATCCTCATTAGTCTCATTCCTTTGCACATTCACATACCCTTTCAGTCCTTTCCACTTCAAGCATACATCCATTGCCATGACAATAAAACATATTAAACAACTTTTTAAAAAAAAGCATAGTTATTAACTTCTGCTTAGAGGTCAAAGTGATTAGCTGTGTTTAATTGCGTAGTTCTATGGCACTATTGAAGCTTAATGGAAGTGACTTTGAAATTCCTAATAGGTTATCTGAAATGTTACTTTGTGCTAGTAAAGCAAACCAAGGCAGGACAGACGGGGCTCTTAAACTCGGAGACTGAGGGATGCCCCTGATAATGGGCTTGAAAATAGACAAAGTTTTGTTCCAGTAAGGTGTTAGGAAAGCAAAATCAGAGACCATAAATATCAGGATCCAATAGAAATTTGGGAGAAACATTTTCACTTGAAGTGTGGAAAGAGTGCAGAAACACAAGATAAATTGAATATGCAATTGGTTATCAGACAATGAAAAGAAAGAAATGTTATGTCAAAGGTTTGAGGACACTCGTGTGGAATATAAACACTTCTCATTATGTCTCCTATTTTTGTGCAGTTCCCTCTCCAATATCAGCTTTCCAAATTATACATGAATTTTATTACCCTGTTTAAAATGTCTTTTAACATGGCTGCATCAAAATTTTGTTTGTACCTCAGCTACCTCTCTTCTATTCTTCCATCAATATTTGGCTGAGCTAAGTTCAGTAGTGTTCTGAGCCTGTCAGCAAAATCATGGAGTCACAAGAGGTGTAGATACTGGAATGTGGAACAGCTGGAAAAATCAGCGGGTCAGCCAGAGGCAAAAGGACAGTAAAAATTTTGGGAAGAAACTCTGTAACAGGACTAAGAGTGTAGAGGGAGGATAGTCAGTATATAGAGGTGAGAGGGAGGGACAAGACAGAGGTTGGTAGCTGATAAGAGAGGATGGATGGACAGATAAACCAAAAGGGGAAGGAGGTAGTAAGGGGTTTGCGGGCAGACTCAGATATAAAGGTAATGAATACTTGGAACAAGATGAGGGAGGGTGATTCACCTAATTAACAATGGAGGGTGGGGGGATGAATAGAAAAGGTGAACAAAGAGACACCCTAGGTGGACAGGTTTGAGTGAGAAGAGAACGCAGGTGGAGTGGATTATCTGAAAATGGAAAAATCAGTACTCATGCTATTAGGCTGAAGGATTCACAAGCAGAATATGAGGTGTTATTCTAGTTCGTGTTTGGCCTCACCGTGACAGTGAAGAAGATTAAGAACAGTTTGTGTTTTTTGATTGGGAAGGAAAGTTGAACTGACACATAACCAGAAGCTCAGGATAGCCAGATTTGGTCTCCTCAATGCAGAAGAGGCCTCAGCACAAGCACTGAATACAACGGACCAATTTGTAGAAGGTGCACATGAATCTCTGCCTTGCCTGGAAGGTCTGTTTAGGTCCCTGGATGATGGTGAGGGAGTAGGTATAATGAGAAGTGTTGCACCTCCTCTGGATAAATACAGAGGAAAGATTTGATTCATCTTTTTACTGAATTGAGTCAAAAAGTGAAATTGCCCGTAAGTCAGGAACTGAATATACACTCAGTCACCACTTTATTAGAAACACCCTGTACCTAATAAAGTGGTCACTGAGTGTATGATCATGGTCTTCTGCTACTGTATGTTGTGCATGCATTCAGAGACACTCTTCTGCACACCACTGCTGTAACACGTGATTATTTGAATTACCATTGTCTTTCTCTCAGCTTGAACCAGTCTGGACATTCTCTTCCGAGCTCTCCCATTAAAAAGGCATTTTCATCCACAGAACTGCCGCTCACTGGACTTTTTTTTTGTTTTTCACACCATTCTCTGTAAACTCTAGAGACTGTTGTGCATGAAAATACCAGCTGCCTAAGATATTCACATCACCCCATCTAGCACCAAGAATCATTCCATGGTCAGTGTCACTCAGATCACATTTCTTCCTCGTTCTTGTGGTCTGAACAACAACTGAACCTCTTGACTATGCCTGCATGCTTTTATGCATCGAGGTTAGCCATATAATTGGCTCATTAGATACTTGCTTTAATGAACAGGTGTACCTCATAAAGTAGCCACGGAGTGTAATGCCAATGACACAGGCTCTCTGAGAAAGAACAAAGTGATCTTGAAAACTTGTGGTTAGTTGTGATGTACTACACAGCGCAACAGTCTTGGGCACATATATATAGCTCGGATGCCTAAGGCTTTTGTACAGTGCCAGATTCATCAATGTGGAGCAGAGAGTGAGTTTGTAGATCTGGCGGGAGCAAAGGATGTTGGGAATGGTGAGGATGGAGTATTGCGGGAGGGCTGTGCGACAGGTGGCAGAGAAGTAATGTCAGGGGCGGTGGGGAGGGAGAGTTGTGGGTGCAAGCACACCCACCCTTGAGATACCAGACAAGATTTGATTCCAAGCAACTGGTTTACTGATCATTAAAGAATGCCTCCCTGGTGCTTCTTGCTCCCTCCCCTTTTCCCAATGTTGATTCCCCTCTCCGTGCCCTCCTCCCCCCTCAGTTCACAATGCTGATGCATATCATAGTCAGGTTTATCATCACTCACATATGTCATGAAATTTGTCTATTTTTGTTGCAGCAGTACAGTGCAATACACAAAATTACTACAGTGCTGGGCAAAAGTCTGAGGCACTGTGGCTTATGTGCCTAAGGCTTCTGCACAGTATTGAAAATTATCCTTTTCAAAAGGGGAGGTATAGATTATGATTCTTGTGTTTGACATGTGCTCACAAGTTCAGTGTAGTTGGAGAGAAGGCAAATAATACCAAGGCATATCTTAGTAGCTCTCCATGCCTCATAGTGATTTGTTGCATTCCTGGCAGCTCACACGGTTGGAATGAGAACCTACACACATGCACAAGAATCAACACAAACAGTTTTATGGCTTGCACTGACAGAGTTAATACTGAATCAGCAGACTTGGCATGCAGAATGTGACAACAGAAGGCCAATGCATTCAAATTAGATGATTCGATTTTTCGATGGAGAATTCACTTTAAAACTTTTTTTTAGAGTTACTGTTCAAATATATTTACTTTCTCAAAAATAGTTTCTAAGTGTTTTGTTTTGCAGTGAGGAAATGAATTTTCAGATCTTTGAAGTGGGTTAATTTTCTCTAGTCACTGACAATTTTTTGTTATATGAGGAAGGACTAATAGAGTTCTGTAATCCTGAACAACCATATTTCCTTTGTACTTTTTAAAGTCTTTGCATTTTATTTCATTCTTATAATAAACAAACAGTTTATTCCTTGTATTACTGGTACAAGATTAATTAAAGGAGAAGAATCAACATAACTAAATTGCCTTAGCTTCCTTATTTTCTTCTATCCAGGCTCAATTTCTATTGACCATAGTAATAATTGTTCCCAAGTGTTGCTAGGCTGCATGGAAACGCAGGAGAAATGTGCTTTGCTGTTTGCTCGGGTCATCCTCCCAGCTAATTACAGAACAGTTCCCAGTTTTGGACTGGTGTAATTAACTATCACCCACTACTTTACATTACTTAATTATAAGGAAAGAACTATTGCTTGAGTAGCACAGGCTGCTTTCCATGCCATATAACCATATAACCTTGAATAAAATCTTTGCCACAAACTTAAACTATATTTAATGCTGGCGTGAATCTGACTTTGGTTCTCAAAGTTCCCATAGTTTCATCTTGTGCTGAGTGAGGTGCCCCAAGCACAGTCTCAATGTAAGTTTTCTTCCTTTTACCTTGCAGGTCAGCTGTAAAGTGTGTACATTCATCCATTTGTACTTAATGGGCTGCAATTATTTCTGGATGCTGTGTGAAGGCATTTACCTTCACACACTGATTGTTGTTGCTGTCTTTGCTGAGAAACAACACTTGGTATGGTATTATCTTCTTGGATGGGGTAAGTACTTTCCAAAGCTCAGTACTGTCCGTCATATGACCCTTGAAATTCTGAAATTCAGCATAGTACAGGTCGACCTTCACTAATCCGGTTCCTTCGATAATCCGGCACTGATTATGCTTAATGTGATCCTTCTGTAATTTGGCGTTTTCACTAATCCAGCACTCCTCAGGTCGCAATGGTGCTGGATTAGTGGAGGTTGACCTGTATTTAGCTATTTAATTGCATTGCATTAATGTTTGTGGAATGCTTACACAGTTTTTAATTTTATCAAGAAAAAGCTTGCCATTCTGAAAATTATCATCTTTATCTGAAATTAGATACACAATGATAGTAGTTCAAAGTAAATTTGTTATCAAAGTACATATATGTCACCATATGCCACCGGGAGGTTCATTTTCATGCAGGGATTTACAGTAAATACCAAAATACACCCACAATGGAATCAATGAAAAACCACATATGACATAGGTAGGCTACCAACCAATGTGCAAAAGACAACAAACTGCAAATACAAGAGAACCAGAAATAATAACAATAATAATGATAGTAATAAGCAATAAGTATCAGGTCCTTAAAAGTGAGTCCATGGGTTGTGGAATCAGTTCAGTGTTGTGGTGAGTGAAGTGACACTTACACTATACTGCTGCTGCAAAACAACACAATTCATGATGTATTTTAGTGACAATTCTGATGTCAGGTACCATCTGTGGAGAGAAACAGTCAATATTTTGGCTGAACGGCCAATCGTGTCATTAATTGAAACGTAGACTGTGTCTCTCTCCACAAATGCTACCTGATCTGTTTTATGTTCCCAACATTTTCTGCTTTAATGCTGGGAGAATCCTGGACTTGAAAGTCTTGGGGGAAAAAACTCAGGCTTCAAGTAAGCTGGCCAAAGGGAGAAGTTGGGAAATTTGTAACCAGAAGGGAGAACAATTCAGGATACATTGAGAAGCGCTTCTGGGACCAGTGGAAGGTTCGAAGTAAACTTATTATCAATGTATATATCATCATATACTACACTGAGAATTACTTTCTTGCAGTTATTCACAGTAGAAAAGAGAAACACAATAGAATCAATGAAAAACTCCACACAAGCAAATATTGACAAACAACCAAAGTGCAAATAAAGCAATAATTAAGTAAATAAATAATACTGAGAACATGAGTTCTCAGACCTTGAAAGCCAATCCATAGGTTGTGGAATCAGTTCAGAGTTGAGGTGAATGAACTGAACAACACTGGTTCAGGAGACTGATGTTTAACAGGTAATAACAGTTCCTGAATGTGGTGCTGTGGGACCAAAGGCTGCTGTTCCTCCTTAGGTCATGAGGAGAAGTGATTTGCTCATCAGTGGCCTTGCTTTCTCTGCTGGCAGCTGATGAGCATTATGTGCAGTGCACAAACAACTTACATAGTTATACTTCACATGTTATTCAGCATTCTTTCACAATGGACAATTAATGCACAATTAAGGTAAGATTCTGAATTTTAAAGAGGCCTTTCCCAGGAATTTAAGGTGCCCAGTGATATGGCATGGCCATTCAAAGTTCAAAGTATATTTATTATCAAAGTATATATATGTAACCATATACAACCCTGAGATTAATTTTCTTGCGGGCATTCACATAAGAAACACAATGAAAGACTATACAGAAACAAGAGAGACAAACAGCCAATATGCAAAAGTCAACACAATGTGCAAGTACAAACAGAAATAAAAAAAAATAATAAACAAATAGGAAATGAAGCAATATAGACACAGGAGATGAAGAGCCCTTGAAAGGTGGTGGTCATATATTTCCCTCCATGTCTGCAGCGTTAGAAAACGTTTTTCTTCTGGTGAGTCAAAGGCAGCAGAATCCACTCAGTGGGAGTTTTTACCTCGTTTGAAACCACCAGTTTGCATGTCTGATGTATCAGGAATCAAACACATCTATGCATTCATTTTTTTTTCTCTATTGACATCCTGGTAACATTCAAGGAAATGGGTCATTAGTGGTTTCTATGGAGACACTGTTATTGTATCCAGCGGTGTTCCTGAAGGTTAATGTATACAGTGCCCTATTAACTTTACATTACACAAAGGAAACTACAGGCTGCCCTACTGCAACCCCTACAGAACAGATCAGTGAAAATAGTCTAGGTTACAACCAGTTACATTGATCACTGAAACTAATTAATTCTGTATTCTGCAGGTTTCCCACTCATTCCTGCCATGATACATGCAATAGCAAGATTCTTATATTACAATGATAAGTAAGTAACTTTTTGTATATGTATGTATTTTTGCATTTCAATAAAAAAGATTATATATATCTTTTGATGAAAATAGGATTCTACTCACATTTTGAACTGAATCTCTTATACACAGCTGTTGGATTAGTTCAGAAACTCATCTGCTATATATCATTCATGGTCCTATTTGTGCAGCATTACTGGTAAGTTTACATGAGAAGTAAGTGTAATCTATTTACCAAAAAAGGTGGTAGAACAACGGAATATCTATTATGCAAACAGCACAATTGCAAAGAAAGTGTTTACATCTGGAAAATCCTAACAGCTGTTTCTGTATCTGTAGGTAAACTTGTTTTTCTTGCTGAATATCGTGCGTGTCCTTATAACCAAGTTGAAAGTGACACACCGAACAGAATCGAACCTGTATATGAAAGCTGTGCGGGCAACCCTGATATTAGTCCCACTGCTTGGGATCCAGTTTGTCCTGGTCCCATGGAAGCCAGAAGGCCGAATAGCTGAAGAAGTCTATGACTATTTGATGCATATTTTAATGCATTATCAGGTAAGGAATATTTCCAAGCTTAACTTGAAGGGTCTCAGCCCAGTTCCTTCAGCATTTTGCACGTGTGTGGCTGAGGACTTCTAGCATCTGCAGATTTTCTCTTGATTACTAATATTTTTTCCTGCTTGCCCCACACCTGGCCAATGAATAAACATATTTCGAGAAAAATAGATACGTTGTTAGAGGAGCTTGGCAGCATTTTTGTCCCATGCATGATTCTCTCAGCGGGAAACACATCCTTTCTGAAGTGCACAAAACATGTAATATATTAGCAACTTCTATATTAAATCACTGGAACCATATTTTAGAAGACCAGTGTAATGGTTATACTGCATATTTACAACATCTATGTTGTAAACCTCGAAGACCTTTGTTTGGTCAGGGGAAGTGAGGAGGTGATAGAGAGGAGCTATAGGCAAATGGTCACAATGGGGCCTCAGGAGACAGATAAGTGGGTAACAGTCAGAAGATGGAAGGGCAAGAGTCAGATACTAGAGAGTACCCCTGTGGCTGTTCCCCTTCACAATAAGTACTCCTGTTTGAGTACTGTTGGGGGTATGTCCTACCTGGGGGAAGCAACGGTGGCCGCACCTCTGGCACAGAGTCTGGCCCTGTGGCTCAGAAGGGTAGGGAAGGGAAGGGGATGGCAGCAGTAATAGGGGACTCTATAGTTAGGGGGTCAGACAGGCGATTCTGTGGACGCAGGAAAGAAACGTGGATGGTAGTTTGCCTCCCAGTTTCCAGGGTCCAGGATGTTTCTGATCACGTCCACGATATCTTGAAGTGTGAAGGTGAACAGCCAGAGGTCGTGGTACATATTGATACCAATGACATAGGTAGGAAAAGGGAAGAGGTCCTGAAAAAAGACTACAGGGAGTTAGGAAGGCAGTAGAGAAGCAGGACCTCAAAGGTAGTAATCTTGGGATTACCGCCTGTGCCACGTGACAGTGAGTATAGGAATAGAGTGAGGTGGAGGATAAATGTGTGGCTGAGGGATTGGAGCAGGGGGAAGGGATTCAGATTTCTGGATCATTGGGACCTCTTTTGGGGCAGGTGTGACCTGTACAAAATGGATGGGTTGCACCTGAACCCAAGGGGTCCAATATCCTGGTGTGGAGGTTTGCTAAGGCTGTTGGGGAGAGCTTAAACTAGAATTGCTGGGGGTTGGGAACCAAACTGAAGAGACGGAGGAAGGGACTGTTGGCTCACAAATAGAGAAAGCTTGGAGACAGTGTGAGAGGGAGAATAGGCAGGTGATATAGAAGGGACACACTCAGACTGATGGTTTGAGATGTGTCTATTTTAATGCAAGAAGCATCATGAACAAAGTGGATGAGCTTAGAGCGTGGATCAGTACTTAGAGCTATGATGTGGTGGCCATTACAGAGACTTGGATGGCTCAGGGGCAGGAATGGTTACTTCAAGTGCCGGGCTTTAGATGTTTCAGAAAGGACAGGGAGGGAAGCAAAAGAGGTGGGGCATGGCACTGCTGATCAGAGATAGTGTAACTGCTACAAAAAAAGGAAGAAATCATGGAGGGATTGTCTACTGAGTCTTTGTGGATGGAAGTTAGAAAGAGGAAGGGGTTAATAACTCTACTGTGTGTTTTTATAGACCACCAAATTGTAACAGGGATATTGAGGAGCAGATTTTAATTTCCCAAATATTGATTGGCATCTTCCTAGAGCAAGGTGTTTAGATGGGGTGGAGTTTGTTAGGTGTGTTCTGGAAGGTTTCCTGACACAATATGTAGATAAGCCTACAAGACGAGAGGCTGTACTTGATCTGGTATTGGGAAATGAACCTGGTCAGGTGTCAGGTCTCTCAGTGTTTACCATAACACTGGAGAGGGATAGGAACAGATCAGTTAGGGAGGCGTTTAACTGGAGTAAGGGGAAATATGAGGCTATCAGGCAGGAACTTGGAAGCATAAATTGGGAACAGATGTTCTCAGGGAAATGTATGGCAGAAATGTGGCAAATGTTCAGGGGATATTTATGATGATGATTATGAAGACACGTAGTCCTCTTTTATTGTCATTTAGTAATGCATGCATTAAGAAATGATACATTATTTCCTCCGGTGTGATATCACAAAACACAGGACAAACCAAGACTGAAAAAACTAACAAAACCACATAATTATAACATATAGTTACAAACAGTGTAACAATACCATAACTTAATTAAGAAGTCTGTGAGCACAGTAAAGTTCAAAGTTTCTCAAATGTCCCACATCTCACGCAGACGGGAGAAGGAAGAAAAACTCTCCCTGCTATGCCGACCACAATCCGACTCTGAGTCATCCGAAAACTTCGAGCTCTGATCAGCTCTCCGACACCGAGTACTGAGCGCCATCTTTGTACGAACGATTCGACCTCCTTCTCGGTCACCAAAAGCAGGCAAGGCCGGAGATTTTGAGGCCTACCCTCTGAAAGATTCCGAACCACACAGTAAGGACAGCAGCAAACGGGCGTTTCAGAAATTTCTCCAGATGTTCCTCTGTGCTTTCACGTCCATTCTCCATCAAATCAGAATTGTCCATGGCCCCTATTTAACAGATACAGTATCATTTTTCACCGGAGAGCTGCGCACACGCGGGCGCGCGGCCACCTTCTCCTCCCTTCTTCTCCTTATGTGGCGTTCTGGGCAGGTACGTTCCAATGAGACAGGGAAAGGACGGTAGGGTACAGGAACCATGGTGTACAAAGGCTGTTGAGAATCTAGTCAAGACGAAAAGAAAAGCTTACGAAAGGTTCAAAAAATTAGGTAATGATAGAGATCTGGAAGATTATAAGGCTAGCAGGAAGGAGTTTAAGAATGAAATTAGGAGAACCAGAAGGGGCCATGAGAAGGCCTTGGTGAGCAGGATTAAGGAAAACCCCAAGGCATTCTACAAGTATGCGGAGAGCAACGAGAATAGGACCAATCAAGTGTGACAGTGGAAAAGTGTATATAGAAGCAGAGGAGATAGCTGTGATATTTAATGAATACTTTGCTTCAGTATTCACTATGGAAAAGGACCTTGGCGATCATAGGGATGACTTACAAAGGATTGAAAAGCTTGAGCATGTAGACATTAAGAAAGAGGATGTGCTGGAGCTTTTGGAAAGCATCAAGTTGGATAACTCCCTGGGACTGGATGAGATGTACCCCAGGCTACTGTGGGAAGTGAGGGAGGAGATTGCTGAGCCTCTGGCAATGATCTTTGCATCATCAATGGGGACGGGAGAGGTTCCAGAAGATTGGAGGGTTGCAGCTGTTATTCCCTTATTCAAGAAAGGGAGTAAAGGTAGCCCAGAAATTATAGACCAGTGAGTCTTACTTCAGTGGTTGGTAAGTTGATGGAGGCAGGATTTATGAACATTTGGAGAGGCATAATATGATTAGGAATAGTCAGCATAGCTTTGTCAAAGGTAGGTCATGCCTTACAAGCCTGATTTTTGAAGATGTGACAAAACACATTATTGAAGGTAGAGCAGTAGATGTAGTGTATATGGATTTCAGTAAGGCCTTTGATAAGGTCCCCCATGCAAGGCTTATTGAGAAAGTAAGGATGTATGAGATCCAAGGGGACCTTACTTTGTGGATCCAGAATTGGCTTGCCCACAGAAGGCAAAGTGTGGTTGTAGACAGGTCATATTCAGCATGGAGGTCGGTGACCATTGGTGTGCCTCAGGGATCTGTCCTGGGACCCCTTCTCATCCTGATTTTTATAAATGACCTGGATGAGGAAGTGGAGGGATGGGTTAGTAAAATTGCTGATGACACAAAGGTTCGGGGTATTGTGGATAGTGTTGGAGGGCTGTCAGAGGTTACAGTGGGACATCGATAGGATGCAAAACTGGGCTGAGAAGTGGCAGATGGAGTTCAACCCAAATAAGTGTGAGGTGGTTCATTTTGGCAAGGGTCAAATATGATGGTAGAATATAGTATTAATGGTAAGACTCTTGGCAGTGTGGAGGATCAGAATGATCTTGGGGTCTGAGTCCATAGGACACTCAAAGCTGCTG
The DNA here is from genome assembly GCF_030028105.1 of Mobula birostris. Taxonomy (NCBI): domain Eukaryota; kingdom Metazoa; phylum Chordata; class Chondrichthyes; order Myliobatiformes; family Myliobatidae; genus Mobula; species Mobula birostris. The sequence goes on from NC_092375.1 coordinate 158,618,352, forward strand.
TGCGAGTTGACTCTGTGGTTAAGAAGGCATACAGTAAATTGGCCTTCATGAACTGTGGGATTGAGTTTAAGAGCCAAGAGGTAATGTTACAGCTATATACTGTAGGACCCTGGTCAGACCCCACTTGGAGTACTGTGCTCAGTTCTGGTCACCTCACTACAGGAAGAATGTGGAAACTATAGAAAGGGTGCAGAGGAGAATTACAAGGATGTTGCCAGGATTGTGGAGCAAGCCTTATGAGAATCGATTGAGTGAACTCGGCCTTTTCTCCTTGGAGTGGCAGAGGATGACAGGTGACCTGATAGAGGTGTATAAGATGATGAGAGGCATTGGTCATTTGGATAGTCAGAGGCATTTTCCCAAGGCTGAAATGGCTACCATGAGAGGGCACAGTTTTAAGATTCTTGGAAGCAGGTACAGAGGAGATGTCAGGGGTATGTTTTTTATGCAGAGAATAATGAGTGTGTGGAATGGACTGCCAGCAACGGTGGTGACGGCGGATATGATAGGGTCTTTTAAGAGACTCCTGGAGAAGTACATGGAGCGTAGAAAAATAGAGGGCTATGGGTAATCTTTGGTATTTTCTAAAGTAAGTACATGTTCGGCACAGCATTGTGGGCCGAAGGGCTTATATTGTGCTGTAGATTTTCTATGTTTCTATGTTTTTATCTAATAGAACTTGAGTTTTAAGGTAACTGCTTTCACTTTTAATATTGTTCTTTTTAGAGATGAAGGTTAAGCTCCCCATTTAAGGATGTGGATTGGAAACTTTGTAATGTGCAAGAAAAATATAAGGCATTAGTCAGTGACTTTTGTATTTCCTGAAAAGTAGCAAGGAATAAATAGCAACACACATAAGGGTTGCTGGTGAACGCAGCTGGCCAGGCAGCTTCTCTAGGCAGAGGTACAGTCGACGTTTCAGGCCGAGATCCTTCGTCAGGACTAACTGAAAGAAGAGCTTGTAAGAAATTTGAAAGTGGGAGGGGGAGGGGGAGATCCAAAATGATAGGAGAATACAGGAGGGGGAGGGACCGAGCCAAGAGCTGGACAGTTGATTGGCAAAAGGGATATGAGAGAATCATGAGATGGGAGGCCCAGGGAGAAAGAAAGGGGGAGGGGGGAAGCTCAGAAGATGGGCAAGGAGTATAGTGAGAGGGACAGAGCGTAGGTGTTCAGCGAAACGGTCTCCCAGTCTGCGCTGTGTCTGTCCACCAGAGAAAGCAGGATCTCCCAGTGGCCACACATTTTAATTCCACGTCCCATTCCCATGCTGATATGTCTATCCATGGCCTTCTCTACTGTCAAGATGAAGCCACACTCAGGTTGGAGGAACAACACCTTATATTCTGCCTGGATAGCCTCCAACCTGATGACATGAACATTGGCTTCTCTAACTTCCATTAATGCCCCTCCTCCTTCTCGTACCCCATCTGCTATTTATTTATGTTTTATTATATTTATATATATATTTTTTTTGCTCTCTTTCCTTTTTCTCCCTCTGTCCCTCTCACTATACCCCTTGCCCATCCTCTGGGTTTTTCCCCTCCTCCCCCTTTTCTTTCTCCCTGGGCCTCCTATCCCATGATCCTCTCATATCCCTTTTGCCAATCACCTGTCCAGCTCTTGGCTCCATCCCTCCCCCTCCTGTCTTCTCCTATAATTTCGGATCTCCCCTCCCCCTCCCACTTTCAAATCTCTTACTAGCTCTTCTTTCAGTTTGTCCTGACGAAGGGTCTCAGGCCAAAACGTCGACTGTACCTCTTCCTAGAGATGCTGCCTGGCCAGCTGCGTTCACCAGCAACTTTTATGTGTGTTGCTTAAAATTCTAGCATCTGCAGATTTCCTCGTGTTTGTGTTAAGGAATAAATAGTTTAATTTTTTACATAATTTTTGATAAATAGTTTTAAAATCTATCCTCTGTAAAGATGCTGAGCAACCATAATTTTTCATTATTATGTGGTCTGCAGGTTTCTGATAATTAACTGTGTTTGCACAAAAATAACACAAGCCTGGTTTTGTGAAAATTTAAGTTCAGATCCAAGTTCATGTAACTTGAAACTTGTGCTCTACATGAGCACACTACTCTTCACTTTGACAGCGTACACACAATTTATTAAGGCATTAATAGGCATCAATATTTGCTCTGATTCAGTTTAATGAAATAACTTAATCAGTAACATTTTTGGGGGGGTTGGGCTTATTGGTGGCAGTTTTACTTCATGACATTTACGTTGGTCAAACTTCTGCTAAGCTTCATTCAGTAGGAACATCAATCAGTCATTGTGTTCCTCAGGGAACTGATGCATGTTGCCTTACTGATCCAAGAATGCTAGACTCTATCCAATTATACATATAACTGCCTTTTCTTTCAACGTTAGACTATCCACCCTTGTAGGCTTGCTTGTGAAAGCTTCCGGGCACCTGGTGACATTGAATACACAGTTCAGCCTGCTGGGTCCAACTTTCAAATAATGCAAGAACTGGGAAGTGTGATGAAAGATACATTTCCTTCATTTGCAGCCGGTTTCTGTATAAATTCTGTCCCACCTATTACGTGTATTGGGGAAGTAGATCAGGATATAGCAATGTAAGGCTGACCACATCCTCTTGTTCATCATGTCAATCTGATACGCGCTGTTCAAAGCATGGATAATGTCTGAGCAAAATGCTGAGGCTACACCATTTAGCTGGTTTAGCTAATACTCAGCAATGAAATTATGTTTTTTCATACTCTTGTAATTTTCCTTTTCTTAGGGCTTATTGGTGGCTACAATATTCTGCTTCTTCAATGGAGAGGTATTGCATTGTTTTATATTCTACTTCTTTAGAAAAGTAATTAAGATGAAACCTTTGTGCCTATCCATTTCCTTATTTTTCCAACTGATTTTGCATATCATTTCCATTATAATGCCATTTAATCCTTTTAATCAGTGTAAGCAAGTTCTATATGAAGAGATCCTTCGAGAAACTTATTTTTAGAAATCCCGCTTCCCAGGCATTATGAGCCTTTGGAAAACCAGTATTAGTCAGGAGTAACTAAACATTTTGTATAGATACAGCATAGTTTTTATCTTCTGATGTGCTTATTTCATTAGGTAGTACTTAATTTTTCATGCGATGTCTGCTGTAGGTTATTTGATATGGTCTACAACACAGAAATATTAAAGCGTTCTGATAATTCTATCATTGGGAGATAAAAAAACACTGTAAAAATAATAAAATGGTTTGCATTCAGCTTACTAGGTACAACCCAAATAAACTATTTAATACAGTTTTTATGTAAACTTTGGACAAAATGCTTTTATGAAGTTAAAAGACATGTATAAAGTTCAACTCGCTTTGCTGAATAGCCATGAAATTATCATGCACAGTTGTAGACAATTTTAAAAAAATTGCCACCCTTAATTATAATGAATTATAACATTTGGCTGTATAAATCCTGGAGAATTTTTAAATCTAGGATATAAAGTTAATTTCCATGAAATCAAAACCTAAATTTTCCATCATTAGACAAAAAAATGAATTATTATGGAGATTTAATGGAGAAAAGTTAGTCTTTGGTTGCCAGAGTTAAGTGGAATCATATTCATAGAATAACAATAAATATTCTATGACTAATATTTATCTATTTAGCAAAGATGAATTCCTCCCCTATTTTTCATGTTAAAACAATTCATAATATTAGAGAACCCATTGTGAAATACTTTGAAATGTTGTGGACAGAATTCAACTGCTCTGTTCTGTTCTGAAACAAATACTTAACCAATTGCTACCTGATTTATTCCATCAAAATTGCAAATGGAAAGCTCTGGGCAGAAGTTGCCATGATAGAGCTGGTAAATGTTGTTCCCTTCTCGTGATAGGTTCAAGGTATTTTAAGACGCCACTGGATGCAGTACAACATTCAGTTTGGAAACAGTCTTACTCACTCAGAAGGTCTACGATCTACCTCTTGCACTGGAACATCTATCACGGAAGTCCATGGGAGCTTGTACAATCATGATCCCAGCAGCGAATATGCAAATGGAAAGAATTTTCATGACATTGAAATCATTGGTGTGAAATCAGGCGAAATGAATACCTAAAGAAAATGAAGAGTGCTTGCCATTGATGTGGATTTCAATGACTACAAACTTTCTCCTTTCATTCCAGTGGAAGAGCTAATTCGATCTCCACTGAAAGTTATTTTCCTCATCAACCATCCTCTTGTTACTTCCCAATTATTTATTTCACCTCATGAAATAAAAGCCGGAACAGATAAAACTATGGCCTGTGGCACTGTTGGAAGAAAGTCTCTTCCACTGAAATATGAGACTCGCAAATATTCTTGTATTCTGGGCTTCACACTAACAGCTGATATTATCTCACAAACTGTCAGGCAGCAAAGGTAGGTGCAATAGTTGATTCTAATTGATCAGAAAGTTGATCCTTGTCACATGGGTGAATTAATATTCTGATTACTGTACAATCATTCACTTGTGCCAACATTATTATATAGCTGATCAATTCCAATCTCTGTGTCTGGTGTAACTTCAACTGGTGAAGAATAAAATCTTCTTAACATTCCCTCAGGGTTGAGGCTCACTGCCCTAATGATATATTAATTTTATGTTTTCTATATTTTATATTAAAACAGCCTCTTATCATTATCATATAAGGAACCCCTTATAACATAGCTATCTTGCAGAATTGAACTTTTGAATTTCTTGATGCTGGAAAATAGAATAGTTTTCAATTATTATCTCTTTTTTTCTCTGTAAATATGATTTGTGAAATTTTTGGTGTATTTATTGCCTGGTGAAGAAAAGTTGTAACAAAATGTGCAAAGTGTTCTTTTCACATTTTGATCTTTCCTGATAGTGCGACTGTATTTCATATTTGACATGTGCAATGTGTGTTTGAGGTTATATGCCAAAAAGGGAATAAACCTTTGCTTTCTCATGTGCCAAGTTTCTCACAGATTCCATCTCAACTTGGAATCTTTCACTTCAATTCATCTGTAGGTGGAGAGAGAGGAGAATCTTTGAGGAAAATGAGGGATTGATCTTCTTCAAGTTGACGCTAATTAAAAATACATATTCTATTAGATTTTTTACATTTAAAAATAATCCCAAGCATAACAAAACAATGTGTAGCACCTAAAACCGCTATCTACTCACTAGATGATACAATATCCAGTGTAGATGCAGTTCCCTGGTTCATTAATTCTGTATTAGTGTTTCTTAGCACACGTTGTTTAATCCCACTCATTTGCTGCTTACCCTCAAATCTTTCTTGAAGATTCGTGGACTCTTTCGATGATACCTTCACTTTCATCATTACCTCTCTATCAGATTTTACTTCAAGAAACCAAACAATATGAAAAAAGTGAAATATGTTACATTAAAGAAGGTATATATAAATGCATATATATTTATACTGGCAATAACAGATTTTCCATTGAAATGGAGGATACTTTTAAAAAATGATTTATAAGAAATATTAAAAAGCAAAATTTCATATTTAATGGCAACAAATAATTCAGATTAATAAGTGGCACATTTGTCATAATTTCATCTATTTGACAGTTGGCATCTTCAGTTTCCAAACCACTAGATTTTTCCACTGTTGCACAATAGTTACCATATAGAAATGATCTTCTGTGAAAAATTTTGTCTGCTATAGAGATTAACTGTGGGGATCGAATTAATGAAACAATAGTGGACAGATTGTAAATCTTTGAGAAGGTTTCAGTTTAAAGCATATTCTGTTTCTAAAATCTTTAAAATACAGTTTTCATCCAAATCAAAGTGGATCTTTTTTCTTGAACTTATTATGCTATATGAATGTCATAGCTTACTTTTGGCTGTTTTGATTTTCATGTTTATTAATGTTTTCATTGAAATGCTTGTGACCACAGCTGAATGTTTCATTTAGTTACAAAGAGAATAATTTGTTAATCTTGTGTGATAATGAATATTACAGTCAAGTTCTTAATAAAAGAGTGCTTTCAGTATAACATATCTAAATGACATGCATGTGTGTCTAAATGTGATGGCAAATCTGTGTTTTTGCAGGGTGCTATGACCATAACATTTTAAAGAATGATATAAAGTTGTTTTTTAAGTATTTGAGAAAATTAAGATAAAGTTATTCATGTCATATGAAAATATGTTGTATTTTCATGGGTTGCAAAATGAACCATTAAAGCCAAATTTTCTAGTGAAATTTAGGATATTTTTAGAAAAACAGTAGCAATAGTGTGCAAACAAGAGAAAATCTGCATATGCTGGAAATCCAAGCACCACACTCAAAATGCTGGAGGAACTCAGCAGGCCAGGCAGCATCTATAGAGAAAAGTACAGTTGACGTTTTGGGCTGAGATCCTTCGACAGTATGTTTTAAATTTGCCTCATGCAATGATATTCATAATCTTTTCTGTGATATAGTCGGATACTGAAGAGACAGATTGTTTGCAAAAGTATCCTAATCTTTTGTGACAGTACTTACAATTTGATCATTTTAATGCCCTACACTCACACTACAACTTCTGTCATCTTCAAATTCAGCAGCCAAATTTTCTTTGAGCCTGGCTATGCTCAATCACTTTGGCTGACATATGAATAACATAGCCTAGATGAGAGAGCTGGAAATGAAAAATCGATCCTTGTAAGCTTATCCTCAGGGTATCTGGAATGATATAATAGAATGCTGAAATTTCAGCAAAGCCATTGTTTTCGATTCCATTCTTTTTTTTTACTGGGAATTATAAAAGATCCCTGCAGGGCTAGGATAAATTATCCATTCACAATCGCCCCAAAAAGTTGATGTTGAAACACTTTATTAAGCCACTGCAGTCCCCAGAATGAGAATGTTCTCATGCTGTTAGTAGTGTATCTAATTTCTGACCAAAGAACAATGACAAGAAGATAGATATGGCTATGATTCAATACCATGCTGCCGTACTTTACATGGCAGTAGAGGTAAGTATTTTGGACATGCCATGAAGAAGTCTTGGAAATGGGTCACATGAACAGTACCTTGCCCACTGGGTGTCACTGGTGGAGGGAATCAGGACTATCAATTTTTGCAGTCAAGTGAAAAATATTGTTCTGGATGGTGATGAGCATCTTAAATGGTGGATTGACACTACTCTAGACAAGAAGAAAGGAGAAGCTGTCGAGTCAGGAGGTGAGTCTATACTGTAGTATAACCAGCCTCTGACCTGGTGGATTTGTAGTCACAGTATTTATATTACTATCACGGATCTTTATTAATATTGCACAAGCTACAAGTAAGCAGCATGAAATGACTTCTAAATTATGTCTTGACTGCAAACTGAGATTAAAAAATTACAGAAATTACTTCCTCAATGATTGTAAACAGCAAGCATTGTGAATGTACATAAATTGCTTACTCTCTCCTTTGTAGACAGCAGAGAACATATTTTTATATCTGCTGACTTCAGTGTAGACTTGTAGAAAACACGAATCGAGTGCAATGAAATGAATGGTTTGCATGGAAATATTAAATGTACATATCAATTAAAAATGGTATTGTGTAGGATCTCAGTCCAAGATGCTAACTGTTTATTCCTGTGCATAGGTACTGCCTGACTTGCTGAGTTCCATCAGCATTTTAAATGTTTTACTCTGGACTTGCAGCATCTGCAGAATCTCATGTTTATCAATTAAAAATGTTAATATTCAAGTTTAATAGGCAGTTCTTTCACAAAATCAGGGTGTTCTACATTCTTCATATATCTATATATCAATACATATGTTGTTTATCTAGCTGGAACTCTTTTTGTGTGCATCTCTATTCACATGGGTTCAGAATAGCAATAATGAATTATTTTGTAAGCATTGCATCATCCATTTTATATATGATAATCCATGATATATTAATCAATGTGCTATTGATGTTTGTGCAGGCAAAAATCTATTAAATTACTTAGAATTTAAAGCCTTGTCCCTTTCGCGTACAGTCACATGTAATGCAGTTCTTCCATAACATATGTAAAGGATTCTCTTCACATAGAAATTCAAAGTGTATGTGTTGGATTATATCTCCATGAAATTAAAGTGGTGCATTTTTCTTACTTTTATTAGGCAGAAAGGTGCTATTTTCTGTACAACAATATCTCATCCATTGCTGTAGATTATTTACATTTTTCACCAGTCTTAAGGTTATCTAACAGAGTTTATAATTGTCAAAAAGCTGTAAAAAGAAATGGACATGACTTCCACCACTTAGCGATTTTGATGCACAGATTAATGCCTTTGTGTCTGTGATGCTGCTGCGAAGAAGTTAATCTTTGCACCTGTGCATTCTTGTACTTGTGCATGTGACAATGAGCACGACTTGGATTTCAGCATCACTGACACTGTCCGCCAAAGTTGCACACTGCCAATATAAGGACTGGAACATCCCACTGGAACACCATGCCAATCAGAAAATGGGCAAACAGGCCAGTGAGTGCTGGCACTAGACTCATGACGGTTGAACCTTAAATACAGTAATTCCTAAAAATAAGACCCTGAACTATTATTATGTTAAAGCATTATTATTTCATTGTGCTTTTACCAACAATTATGAGCCGTTCAATAATTTGCTACGTTCATTGTGGTTCTGCAAACCATTCTATAAAAGGTGTTAAGCTTAAATATGCTTTTTGCAATACCATGACTTATTTCACCTTGACATCACCCTACATAATCTAATATTTGTGGATTGCACTTGACCTTCGTGCTTTCAACTTTTCTCTGCACTCAATAGGGCAGATAAAATAGGGCCTTCTAAGAGACTCTTAGATAGGTACATGAAGCTTAGAAAAATAGAGGGCTATGCACTAGGGAAATTCTAGGCAGTTTCTAGAGTAGGTTACATGGTCGGCACGACTTGGTGGGCTGTAGATTTCTAAGTTTCTATGTTTCTAAATGTTAAGCATTTCGAATATGAATGTATAAAAAGATATAGTATATGGTTCAAAATATTTAAATTTAACAAATGGCCATGATTTATGCTCACCAACATTTTTGCCATAGCATATTGAAATAATTTTAACTGCAATGGCTACATTACACCTGACCGTATTGACAGTCATTACAAAATATTCCTGAGCTCAGGGTACTTTTACTTGCTAATTTTAGTATCCAAAGCTTAGGATGAGATAAAAGTATTATTAAGATATTTACACTGAGCATGGTTCAATTTTTGGAACTGCGCTATAAATTACTTGAAGGACTTCTTTCGTTCTATATTTAAATGCATAGCAGGCTCTTTGGCTATCTGCAGACCCAGTTCCAAAAGAGTGGCCTTGGCAACATGAAATGAAATAAAATTTCAATGAAATTTGTTTGCCAATAAAGAACCAGTGTTAGAAAATAAGATGTCATCATCATTGATCAGTCAGAGAAGCCCTGAAGGGAAATGTCAATATGATTGTGTGGTGATCACTTTCTCCAACGGGGACAGGTAATGAAAACAGAACTTTGAAATCTCTGGATTTCAATTATGAACCATTGTTATGTACAGGCCTAATCACTGAATATATTCATAGAGCTCTGCAGCACAGAAACAGGCCACTTGGCCCATCTAATCTGTGCCAAGCTGTTCTATCTAGACTCATCAATCTGCACCTCAACCATAGCCCTCCACATTCCTTGCATCCCTACATATCCAAGCTGCTCTTAAATATTGAAATTAAGCCCACATCGACCACTTCCTCTGGCAGCTGATTCCACACTTGTACCACTGCCTGAGTGAAGAAAATCTTCCTCAGGTTCCTTTTAAGTATTTCACCATTCACCCTTAATCTATGTCTTACCCAACCCCAGTGGAAAAGCCATCTTGCATTAAACTTATCTCTACTCCTCATCGTTTTGTGTAAGAAAATGACAAAATCCTTAAGGGCGTTGATGAACAGAGGGATTCTGAAGTCCAGGTACTGTACATGTCTCCCGAGAAGTGGCTACATAGTTTGATAAGGTGGTAAAGAAGACATACGGCTTGTTTGCCTTCATTGGTTGAGGCAACACAAAATAATCATGCAGATGCTGGGGTCAAACCAACACTCACAACACGCTGGAGGAACTCAGCAGGTCGGGCAGCATCAGTGGAAAAGATCGGTCGACACTTTGGGCCAGAACCCTCCGTCAAGACTGTAGGGGGAAGGGGCAGAGGCCCTATAAAGAAGGTGGGGGAAGAGTGGCAAGGAGAAGGCTGGTAGGTTCCAGGAGGAAAAACAGTAAGGGGAAAGATAAAGGGGAGGGGGACAGGAGGCAGGGAGGTGATAGGCAGGAAAAGTGAAGAAAGAATAGGGGAAAACACAATGGATAGTAGAAGGAGGTGGAACCAAGAGGGAGGAGGTAGGCAGCTGGGGGAGGGGGCAGAGTGACATAGGGATAGGGGAAGGGAGGAGGAGGGAATTACCGGAAGTTGGAGAACTCTATGGTTGAGGCACTGAGTTCCAAACCCAGAAAATTATGATACAATATTACAAAATTCTGGTTAGGGCACAGTCAGAGTATTGCATTCAATCTGCTTACCTCAATATATGGATGTGCAAGTTTTGAAGAGGGTGCAGAGGTTTACCAAAGGCTGTTTGCTTTAGGACAGCAGAGGCTAAGGGAACACTTGATAGAAGATCATAAAATTATGCAAGGCATAGATAAGAGTACACACCCAGTAACTTTTTCACAGTTATAGCTAGGGCAGTTATTACCAAGGCCAGCATATAATGGAATCAAAGTTTATTGGGAGCAGGGAAGAAAATGAAGTGTGATGAATGATCTTATTGAGTTATGGGACATGTTTGAGAAGCTATATGGCTTATTCTTCCTTCTGTTGGGAAGTTGCACATCCTTGTAATGAGGTGAGCATATTGAATGCAACATTCACAGGCAACAGCAGCCATAGCAACAGTGACTTAGATGAACCAATGACTGTTGGGCATTAAAATTAATTAATAATCATTAAACAAACATGTTATGCATGGAAAGATTCATTCAAGACTGAATATGAAATATCAAACCTCACTTAATATAAGCACATGAACATATTCTGTTATATTGTGGAGGAAGCCTTGGGCAATATTACAGCAAAACGCTATAATTTTATGCTCTCTCTTCCATTTTTGGTACAAAAACCATTTTGTAAACTTCTGCAAGTTTTATACAGAAAATGGAAGAGAGAACATAAGATTATAGAGCTGAAACGAGTTATGAAGGGATTACAAATGCCCTATTAAAACCTGCCTTACCTTTTTATGGTGATTACCACTGTAATTTTAAAAATCTGTTTTCAACTTAGAATAATTTTAATTTTTTAAGTTTGTAATTTTGATTTCAGCGAACAATTAATTTCCATGTACCAATTACTGCTAAATTCCCTCTTCTGAACAAGGCCAGTCTTCTAACAAACTAACATCTGTTGTCACACAGCAGCATACAAGCAACAGGATTTCATCCTCATCAAACAAATAGCTAAGAAGAGTGGCTTCACTCCTTGCTGGGTCAATTATGCATGTCACGCCTGGAAGGGCAACATTAGGCACAGAATCAGTTTTAATACATTATTTATTTATTAGCTAATTGGTTTATTATTGTCATATACAGTGAAAAGCCTCTCTTGCAGACTGTTCATGTAGATCAAGTGATTACACGATGCATTGAGCTAGAATAAGGTGGAACAATAATAATGCAAGATAAGGTATAAAAGCTGCCAAAAAAGTGCAGTGCAGGTAAATTATAAAATGCAAGATCATAATGGTGCAGATTTTCAGGTCAATAGTCCATCCTATGAAAGAAGAGGTCTGTTCAAGAGTTTGATAACAGTGGGATGGAAGCTGTCCTTGAGCCTGGTGGTACATGCTTTCAGGCTTTTGTATCTTCTGCCTGATGGGAGAGGGGAGAAAAAAGAAGGTCCAGGGTGGGTGGGGTCATGTGATTATGCTGGCCGCTTTACTGAGTCAGTGAGAAGTATAGACAGAGTCCATAGAGAGAAAGCTGGTTCCTGTGATGTACTGAGCTTTATCCACAACTTTCTGCAGTTTCTTGTGGTCATGGGCAGAGCAGTTGCCATCATTCATCCAGATGGAGTGCTTTCTATGGTACATCGATAAAAATTGGTAAACTTTGAAAAGAATTTCCGTGCTTTCATCAGAATTCTAAACAGGAAGCCACTAGTGATTTGATATATAGTGATTTTGGACTCCATTAAACCTTGCCCGGAAATACTCAGATTCTAAGTTTTAAAGTTCAATCAAAAATTAAATGTTGTGTGAAAATAATGCATGGAAATGCCAAAGTGCATGGATCATACAACAGTCCAGCACAGTAACACGCATTTCAACCCACCATGTCCGTACCAAGCATGATGCTAATCTAAATTGATATTCTCTGGCTGTATCTGGTCCATGTCCTTCTATTCCCTGCCTTTTCACATGACTGTCTAAATGCTCCTTAGGCATTACTATTAATCTGCTACCCCCTTCCCTGACACTTACTGCTCTGTAAAGAAAAAACTTGCCTTGCACATCTCCTTCAAACTTACCCTCCCTGCGTTAAACTTATGCCTTCTTCTATTTGACATTTCTATCCTAGGGGGAAAAATTGGAGGGTCTATTCTGTCTGTTCATCTCATAATTTTGTATTCTTCTATCAGGTTGTTCTCAGCCTCTGACAATGAAGAGTAAACATGTTTGTCCAACCTCTCCTTACAGGAAACATTCCCTAATCCAGGCAACATTCTGATGAGTCTCCTTCGGACCCTCTCTTAAAGCCTCAACATCCCTTCTATAGCGTGGCAACCAGGACCATACACAGTATTCTAATGTGGCTTTACTGAAGTTTTGTGCTGCTACAACGTAAAACTTAGGGTGGTATGGTAGAGTACAGGGTTCAAGGTAGCATAGCGGTTAGTGCAATCGAATTATGGTTCCAGTGGGCATTGATTGATGTTTGATTCTGTGAGAATTGTGATGCTTTGTAACTTTAAATCATTAAATTAATTCAATGGAAAACAAGATAGCTGGGAGATAAGACATGTACGTCAATTTTACTTTCAATGAGGCACACACTTATCATGTGGTACTGTCAGGACATATACAATTCACGTTTTTACACATAAACCATAATAAATTATTTAAACAAATAAAGAGTGCTTAATCAACAACATATATACAAGATTACGCAAATATTACTGAAATATTAAATAAACAACACTACTCCCAGTTTAGCTATAAACTGCAACTCAATATAGAATGCATCTCAACTGACTGCATGCACATTAATGATACAACTATTATACTGACATCCACAGCGTAGTAAATTTTAAATTGCTCCATCAGGCCTAAACATTTAATTGCTGTGGAAAATTTCTTACTCTTGTGGGATAGCATCTTTCCTGACAAAGGAGGTCACTCTGCTTGGCAGTGAGACATGGCCAAGGAAACAATCTCAGATCCTGGGGCCTCCTCTGTGGTGGTTGTAGGAGTCGACTCTGGAACTGCAGGAAGTGGTTTTGATAGTTCTGGATAACTTTCTTCTGCTTCCTTTTTCTTCCTCTAGTTTGTGTATCTTGATCTTGAGAAGGTGTATTTATTTCTCTTATTAATCCTTCTTTTGCTCCTTTAATGATCTGATCTCTCCTCTTGGTTTTCTTATTCACAACTCTAAACTGATTAGAAAGGCTGGCTCTGTTTTTATGAGTCAAACTGGACACACTGGAGGCTGTGGTAGAACAATGGACCCTATGGAAACTTCTAGAAATTCTGGACAATGTTTCTCACCCTCTGCATGCCACCTTGGCTGAACAGAGGAGCACTTTTGGTAATAGTCTAAGACAACCGTGCTGCTTCAAAGAGCGCAGGATGAGATCATTCTTACCCTCGCTCATTAGGCTCCATAATGAGTCAATTTATAGCCAGGGATGTGATGACCGCCCTCCTGTTAGACTGTTTGTGGTAATTTATTTTTTTATTCTTTCTACATCTCCTCTAATATTTATATTTGTGCACTTGTAATGCTACTGTGACGCTGTAATTGCCTTTGGGATCAATAAAGTATCTATCTATCCATCTACCTGATGAATCCTCTGTTTTTGTATCTCTATTGACTCCTTCTCCTTGAACTTACGTTCATCTAGCCGGGCTTTGGACCTTGCACCTACTTTGACAAATAACTTTTTGTCTCCCACTTGAAGTTCATTCAATAACCTTAATGCACACAGAGAGGATTTAAGTTCTTTATACTCACAAAAGCCGAATACTTGCAAATTTCTTGAAGCTCCTTGAGCTCTATTGCAGCTTAAAATAAAGCCACATTTTGCAAGTAACTGTCTGATTAGCATATCAAAGGCTTTCTCAGATATGTTACCTTCTAAAACTGTTGTAATTGGACCACTGCTTTCATCACTTTCACACTTCTTCTGAGCAGCATGGTCCTTTGTCTAATATGCTTTCCAAACAGAGTCATAGAGATTGGCACCAATATAATGTTTGCCATCTGTTGGGCAATGGTTCATAGTGTATACCATGGAGACAGTTGTGGCATCACCTAGTACCTTTCTTAATTTGCCTTCAGCTGACTGTTGCATGGGAAGTGACATGCAGGTGGTGTATGGATGTCCAGTTAAGCTGTAGTTGTCTCAGCCATTCATGCCTCCACAATACAGGCCCTCCTGTTTTTACCACATACGAGCCCATGTGGCTTATTGCTTGTTGTATTTCACTGTTACTAATGTCATTCCCACAGGAGTTATTTTTTCTCTCGTATGTTCTTAGTTGGATATCTGCAGCCTTCAGTTGAGTATTTTTTGAAATGCCTCTCAAACTCATTTTGTGGAATTACTGAAACAGCTGTGCCAGTGTCAAATTCTATTTTAATTAATTTGCCGTTCAACTCTGGTGTAACTCATATTGCTTGTCTATTATTAGATTTCACATTGTAAATCTTAAGGCTATGCAGTCCTGCATCACTCTCATCATTATCAGATTTTTCATCATCAACATACAGATTAATACTCTTTTTGAAACTGCAATTTAACTTTTTATCTTTTTCTCTTTCCTGTGCAGTCATTTACTCTTGTCTGCTCAACATGCTGTTTGTATGTGTCTTACTTTGTTGTATTTTCTGCAAGTTTTACCCTTAAACCTGCATTAGTCTGGTGTATGTGAGCCCATGCCACAACTGTAACAAAATTTATGTGGCCAGGCTAGTTTCTGATCAGACATTGCAATTTTGTTCACACACACGTTTGTTTCTGACTGCAACTCAGTTGTGTCTCTGACTGCTGTTTCCATTAACAAAGCTATTTCAACTGCTCTGTTTTTTTCAATGTAAGTTGTACTTCAGTTAGCAGCCATTCTTGAATGTTTTTTGTAAGATTCCACAAACTAAACAATCTCTCTTTGCAACATTAAGCTCATTACTGAACTGACAATGCTTAGGCAGCTACTTCAATTCACCCATGTATGTTGAAATGGAATCCCTTTCCTTTATGAAACCTAAAGTGTTCTGCAATCAGCAATGGTTTTGGTTCTAAGTGATCCTACATTACTTTCACGATATCAGCAAAGCTAATTTCAGCTGCTTTAGTTGGGGCAGTCAAACTTCAAAACAGACTGTATGCCTTTAAACCCAATGTACTCATCAAAATTGGTACTTGTTTCTCATTAGCTATTTCATTTGCTTTAAAATATTGCTTAATCTGTTCAGTATACAAAATCCAGTTATCTTTTATTTATTCAAACACATCAATATTTCCGATGTAGCTAGTCATTTCTGCTCTTACTTTTATGTATGGTTATTATTGCCAGTACTCACCATTTATGAATCCATGAATTCTTCAGTTTTCTGCTGTTTTTTTTAATTCAATTGTTTGTCTCTCTCCCTTCTGAAGACATGTGCTGTGTCACTTTTTTAAAACTTGAATGTCTTGCTGCACTTCCATGGTTAGATAGTCATCTCAGGTTTGTTTTAAAAATACCTCATTGTCACTGTTATGTTTTGTAACTTCAAAGCATTAAACTAGTTCAAAGGAAAACAGGAGAGCCAGGAGATAAGCCGTGCACTTCAGATCATACTTCAAATGAGGCATGCACTTATCATGTGGTAGTGTCATGACATATACATTTCACGTATTTTTACATATAACCAGTAAGGAATTATTTAAACAAATAAAGAATACTTAATCAACAACATATTTACAAGATTACTCACATGTTACTGAAGTATTAAATGCACAACAAGGATTTTGTACATTCTTCCTGTGACCATCTGAGTTTCCTCCAGGTGCTCTGGTTTTTTTCCTCCATTGAAATAAAACTTGAGGAAAAGAATTTTAATAAAGGTGAAGGTCTTGCTCTAAGTAAGAACTGGAATTTAATTGGAAGCAAGGTGGGAGAGCAGAAACCTGACTGGATGAGATCTAAACAATCAGGAAGAATGGACTGCAGGTGTACAAATACCACCAGATTAGGCATGCCCAGGCATCATCTCTGATGAAGATGGCAGAGTTTATCATCAGAAAGTTGGTTAAAATTGATACCTGTATGCGACTGGAAACCTGAGAAGAGTTTATTTGTCACATATACTGGTTAAACATTAGATACTTTTTCAAGGGAAGTCAAAGCCAACATAAAAGCCAAAGAGAGGGCATATAATACAGCAAAAATTAGTGGGAAGTCAGAGGATTGGGAAGCTTTTAAGAGCCAACAGAAGGCAACTGAAAAAGTCATTAAGAAGGTAAAAATGGAATATGAAAGTAAGCTAACTAATAATATTAAAGAGGATACCAAAAGTTTCTTCAGACACATAAAGTGTAAAAGAGAGGTGAGAGTGGATATCAGACCACCGGAAAATGATTTAGGAGAGGTAGTAAATGGGGACAAGGAAATGGCAGATGAATTGAATAAGTATTTTTCATCAGACTTCACTGAGGAAGACACTAGTAGTATGGTGGAAGTTACAGGTGTCAGGGCTCATGAAGTATGTGTTTACCATTATTAGGGAGAAGGTTCTTGGAAAACTGAAAGGTCTGAGGGTAGATAAGTCACAAGATCACAAGACAAAGGAGCAGAAGTAGGCCATTCGGCCCATTGAGCCTGCTCCGCAGCTCCCCCATGAGCTAAGCTATTCACCATCTAGTTCCAATTTACGGCTCTTTTCCCATATCCCTTGATACCCTGACTAATTAGATATCTGTCAATCTCCTCCTTAAACACCCTCAATGATCTGGCCTTCACAGCTGTATGTGGCAACGAATAGCACAAATCCACGACCCTCTAGCTAGAAAAATTTCTCCTCATCTCTGTTTTAACTGGGTACCCTCTAATTCTAAGACTATGGCCTGTTGTCCTGGACTCACCCACCAAGGGAAACAACCTTTCCACATCTACTCTGTCCAACCCTTTCAACATTCGAAATGTTTCTATGAGATCCCCTGTGGTCTAGTCACTGGTTTTGTCACCTGGACCAGACGGTGTACATCCCAGTGTTCTGAAAGACGTGGCTGAAGAGATCATGGAGACATTAGAAATGAACTTTCAAGTATCTCTAGATTCTGGGATGGTTCTGGAAGACTGTAAAATTGCAAATGCCACTCCACTCTTCAAGAAGGGAGAGAGGCAAAATAAAGGAAACTATAGGCCAGTTAGTTTGACCTCAGTGGTTGAGATGATATTGGAGTCGATTGTTAAAGATGACATTTTGAGGTACTTGGAGACACATAATAAAATAGACTATAATTGGCATGGTTTCGGCAAGGAAAAATCTTGCCTGACAAATCTGTTGGGATTCTTTGAAGAGGATAAACAAAGGAGAATTGGTTGACGTTGTGCACTTGGATTTTCAGAAGGCCTTTGACAAGGTGCCACACATGAGGTTGATTAACAAGCTACAAGCCCAAGGTATTACAGGAAATATTCTAGCATGGATAAAACAGTGGCTGATTTGCAGGAAGCAAAGAGTGGGTATAAAGGGTACCTTTGTTAGCTGGCTGCCAGTGACAAGTGGTATTCCACAGGGGTCGGTGTTACGACCGATTCTTTTTACGTTATATGTTAATGATTTGAATGATGGAATTGAAGGCTTTGTTGCAAAGTTTTCAGGTGATACCATGATAGGTGGAGAGGCAGGTAGTTTTGAGAAAGTTGAGAGACTTCAGAAGGATCTAGACAGATTAGGAGAATGGGCAAAAACTGGCAAATGGGACACAATGTCGGGAAATGTATGGTCATGCACTTTGGTAGAAGATATGAAAGGGTTGACTATTTTCTAAATGGAAAGAAGATACAAAAAAACTGAGGCATAAAGGGACTTGAGAGTCCTTATGCAGGATTCCCTAAAGGTTAATTTGCAGGTTGAATCTGTGGTGAGGTAGGCAAATGTGATGTTAGCATTCATTTCAAGAGGACTAGAATATGAAAGCAAAGATGTAATGCTGAGACTTTATAAGTCACAGGTGAGGCCTCACACGGAGTACTGTGAGCTGTTTTGGGCCCCTTATTTTTGAAAAGATGTGCTGAAACTGGAAATGGTTCAAAGGGGCTTCCCGAAAATAATTCCAGGTTTGAACAACTTGTCATATGAGGAGTGTTTGATGGCTCTGGGACTTTATTCACTGAATGAGGGGTGACCTCATTGAACCCTATTGAATGGTGAATGGCCTTGATAGAGTGGATGTTGAGAGGATGTTTTCTATACTGGGAGAATCTAAAACCAGAGGACACGATCTCAAAATAGAGCAGCTTCCTTTTAGAATGGAATAGAGGAGGAATTTCTTTAGTCAGAGAGTGGTGAATCTGTGGAATTCATTGCCACAGGCAGCAGTGGAGGCCAAGTCATTGGGTATATTTAAGGGAAAGGTTCATAAGTTCTTTATTGGACAGGGTACGAAGGGGTACAGGGAGAAAGCAGGAAATTGGGGCGAAGAGGGAAAATGGATCAGCAATGATGAAATGATGGAGCAGAATTGATGGGCCAAATGGCCTAATTCTGCTCCTATTGCTGACGGTCTTATGGTCATATTCCAACACTGCCTTGCCTGGAAAAACTTGTCTTTCCCTTTATAAGCCTGGATTTAATTAGTCCAATGCTTTCTTAATTGGATTCTCTCAATTGGCCTTTATTACAAGGAGAATGCCATATTTCTTATAACATATTAGGAGACAATTCACCTCACCAAGTTCAGGTCCTTCATCACTCATCCACTAATTATCCAAATAGATTGCTAGCACAAACTAGCATATAATTTGCACATATGAACAGATAGGAATAGGTCCAATTTCTTGACATTGATTTTGTTCTTTTTTTTGGTTTAACTTCTAATGATAAACCTCCAAGTGGACCACAATCTTGTCGTGGTTTGGAGACTTGCATACTTAAAAAGACCTGGAGAGCTATGTTGGCTGGAGTCAGGGTTTTATGCTTTGGCTCTTGATAGAGTCATGCCAAACAGGTCAAAGGGTAGAGGGCAGACTAAGAGTGGTCTACTGGTCCTTCAGGTTCGGGAGTTCAGTTCAGGGCTAACAACCTTGAGTGCTAAAGCAAAATTGCTGCAGAAACAGCAGTGAAGAATTCTAAATCTGAGTGCAACGGTATTCCTGAGACTCCAGCTGGGACTTGTGTGACGGACAGTGGTGAAAACCGAATGGAAGCTACTGACATAATGAAGGAAGCCCAGACTGCACCAGAGATGGAGAACCATCTCCATCTCCATAAATGCCAGCGGCCTAACAGGCAGGAAGTAAATAAGTTTTAGTTGTGAAGGCAAGAATCAACGGAAGCTGAAATAATTTATGTAACAGTGGTACTTATTGAAATTGTGCAACGTGTGGTATAATGGAATGGACGTGTAGTCTGCATAAGAAGACAGGTCCTTAATTTGAAGAACACTGTTTTTTAAAGGAGATACATTTTCAAACATCCTATCTGACATCTTGAGGAGACAGTACATTGAAATCCATTAGAAGTGATTAGACAAATAGTCACCCAGTGTGCAACATCCTTGAGGCTGCTACTTGCGTAAAATACATCTTACCAGAGGACAATGGAAATCAATTTATAACTGTTGTCATCATGACTTACCCAAAGATTTGAACTTGACTTTTCTGTGGTCAGGACCATTTTGCCCTATAAAGGGAGGGAATGTCGAATGCTCCCTCCCCTCCCCTCCCTCTATAAAGCTATACAGATTCGTTTTAAAACTGAGGCTAAACTTAAGGCATAAAGTATGTTCACATCAGATATTAATAGGCTGCAGCTTTCATTTAAACACATTCACTGATTCATTCAAGATTTGAAAATTAATGATTTGGAGATAGCATACATAGACGATATTCTTAAGTGCAAGTTTTCAGCATGCAGACCAGCCCAACAAATTCTTTCAGTTTTTTTGGAATCTAATGGTTGATTTTCTGATCTCATATGCAAGGAATTTGCAGGTATTTCCACCCTATGCACAATCGTGCACATTTTATGTTAATGACTATCACAGATGTCTGTACAATAATGTTTTGTGCCCTCTCCCGCACAGCCCCGCCTTGTCATTAGCTTATTTCTGTTTACAGAAATAATACACCATTGTATGAAATCCCTTGAGTCAATATATATAATCCTTTAATCTAGTAAAACTGGTGCACAACAAAACCAGCACAGTACGTGCAAAAGATTTCACAGAAGTATACAAAGACTATTTTGCTAGGATTTTTAATAGGCCTGTTATCATATACACTACAGAATATTAACAGTATTGAAACCTATCACTATTAATACATCAGATTGATCATTCAACAGTATAACTTGTCCAGGAGCTTTTCATGACACTGCAACATCTCTTTCTGTGTCGATTCCAATCTCAGTGTTCTGAGATCAGGCTTGCTCCCACAAGACAGTACTGCCTTACCTCAAAAGGTTTAGAGAGTATATATTGGATACAGCAAGAAAGCAGACATGGTCACCAGCAGGTGGTGGCCAAGTCTATGACTGTGGAGGTATCACGCATTTGGAGTGTCTAGCAGGAAGAGTTTTGGGCAGTTTTAGTGGTGGAGGTGAAGACTTCTGGAGTGTGTATTGCAGAGAAGATTGCCGTCTGTGTTTCAGGAAATAATTGGCATGTGCGTTTGAAAAGATTATTATCTAAGTGAACTGATGGTGCAGATGAGTAGAGTAAAGAGAAATTCAGGTGCTATTGTGTATGTATCACAAAAAATCAGCAGGCAGGTGCAGCAAATTTTTAGGTTGACAAATTGCAAGGGAATTAGGAACGAAGAAGTATTGCGACAACTGTGGAGGGTACTGGTGAGACCACACCTCAGGTTTGTGCAGTTCTATTTTCCTTTTAAGAGAAGGAAATCATTTGTCCTCCAATTTTGCTTTGATGAGGCAGTGAATTTTCTATTAACAAAATAAACACTATTTCATAATTTGTTTTACAAAGTCATGCTGGCATGCTGGCCACGTATTTGATTTTGGGTTCTACCTTTTGTCTTCTCTTCATTGGACAGACTTCTGTAGTTGCGTAGTGGAGAGTGTACTAATAGCCTGGTGCTGGAACACCAATGCCCAGGAATGGAAAAGTCTGTAGAAAGTGCTGGATACAGCCCAATCCATCACAGGCAAAGCCCTTCCCACCATTGAGCAGATTTACATGGAGCACAACCACAAGAAAACAGATACATCATCAACGGTTCCCACCATCCAAGCCATGCTCTCTTCTTGTTACTACCATCATGCAGGAGGTAGAGGCCCCACATCACCAGGTTCAGCAGCAGTCATTAAACTACATAGATCAGGCTCATGAACTAGCATGGATAATTTAACTCACCACAACTCCCAAATGATTTCACAGCCTGCAGACATATTCTCAAGGACACCATAACTCATGTCCTCATTGTTATTTATTTTTTATTTGCACAATCTGTCTTCTTTTGCAGTTTTTCATAAATTCTATTGTATTTTTTAATTTTCCTGTAAATGCCTGTAAGCAAAAAATCTCAAGGTGGTATATGATAACATATACATACTTCGACAATAAAATTACTTTGACTTTGACTTCTAAACAGAGAAACCTCAAACTGCTTCAGTCCTCCTGCACCACACATCTCCTGACATTCTGGTTTAAGTGCTTGATAAAAGGAGTCTAGACTCACTTAAGAAGTGGAGGATGTTCAAACTATCAGAGGGCAATCTACATATTCACGGTTCAGGGAGAATCAATACCTTCGTGAGAGGATTGGTTAAGGATAAACTGGAAGATAAAACAATATATTTTAAGTCATCAAATTAATTCAACTTAATGTTGAGTTAGTTTACTCTTATGTATGTTACCAGGGCAACAATGATCAGATTTGCCATAAGCTTCTGCATTCACTGTAACACATTTGGATCGATCTCCAGTCTCTGCTTTATATTCTGCTGAATAAAGCAAGTTGCAGGTGATTCCTAAGGGTCATTTTGCTTTGAGCTATTGTGTAACACCCCACTTCCCTTCCATGCCCCATTCCAGAGAAGGTTCATTTGTAAACAGAGCAAGCTACTTAACCCACAATGTGCATTTTAATCTATTGTAAATTAAGAAAATTTAAAGATAATCTGAACAGGGATTGTTTTGTATACAATTTCTTAGCTTTGACGCATATTTGCAAAAGTCTACACAAGTGACATTTTGCGCACATGATCTTATACTATTTCTGGCAAACATTGATGATATCCAGGAAGTGGGCTCCTAGACTCATTAAAACTGATGAGAACAGACCAAAATTTCCAAGGCTAATTGGTGTAATGTACTTGTTTATTGAAGCTGTGCTGCTGCTCTTCCCTGATGCTTTATGCTGGCTACAAGTTGGTACCTATTGCAGCCAGGACACTCAGCAAATATTTACTGTATTCAGCTTATTTTCAAAATCAATTTGTTGAAGTGCTTATTGTATTCCCAGTCAAATTAAAGTGCTATAAAATATTGCACAGTGAATTCAAGGAAATATAAAGTGGAGATGAATTGAATGGTAGGTAAGGGAGTTATTTCATAAGTACAAATTATGAATCCACTTAGTGTATCAAATCACATGGCAGAAGTAGAATGGTCAAGGCTCTAATGAGATTTACATGATCTTAAACAAGCATATCATGTAGTACTTTTATTCACCATTGTTACGTTATGTAACTCCAAAGCATAAAACTAATTCAAGGAAAAACAAAACAACAGAGCCCAAGAGATGCATGTAAACTTCATTTTTACTTTAAGTGCACTTATGACTTTGTGGCATATGCCATTCACATACTTTTAAATATAACACGTATATAATACAACTACTATATAGACATCCACAGCATAGTAAATTTTAAATTGTTCCATTCTGGCCTAAAAATTTAACCTATGTGGAGGATTTCTTATTCTTGTGGGATAATATCTTTGTTGACAAAAGGGGTCACTGTGCTTGGCAGGTGAGATGTGGCTGTGAAGCAAACTCATTTCTGGGGCCTCTTCCATAGTGGTTGAAGGAGTTGATTCTGGGACTGCAGGAAGTGGTTTCTAACAGCTCTGGACATATTTCCTCTGGATGCATTGTCATCCTGAACAGCGTATGATAAGATGCTCATGCAGTACACATGAAAGTTGCTGGTGAACGCAGCAGGCCAGGCAGCATCTCTAGGAAGAGGTACAATCGACGTTTCCGGCCGAGACCCTTCGTCAGGACTAACTGAAAGAAGAGCTGGTAAGAGATTTGAAAGTGGGAGGGGGAGGGGGAGGGGGAGATCTGAAATGATAGGAGAAGACAGGAGGGGGAGAGATGGAGCCAAGAGTTGGAAAGGTGATTGGCAAAAGGGCTATGAGAGGATCATGGGACAGGAGGCCTAGGGAGAAAGAAAAAGGGGGAGGGGGGAAAAACCCAGAGGACAGGCAAGGGGTATAGTGAGAGGGACAGAGGGAGAAAAAGGAGAGAGAGAAAAAGAATGTGTGTATATAAATAAATAATGGATGGGGTACAAGGGGGAGATGGGGAATTAGCAGAAGTTAGAGAAGTTAATGTTCATGCCATCTGCTGATCTACCCCAGGCCTCCAGACAAAGTTTCAAGCTGACACTTTCATTTTGACTATGCCTGGATGACCAAAGTGTAGCTGTTCCCACACCTTAATATGCCCAGAAGAATGGGTTTGGTTCTAAATTTTCTTATGTTATTGAATTGAATTGAATTGACTTTAATACTTAGATCCTTTATATACATGAGGATTAAAGGTCTTTATGTTACACCTCCGTCTAATTGTGAAATGTGCAATTTATAGTAATTTATAATAAATAGTATGTACAATAGGATAGTCAATATAACATAGAAATACAATTGTGTCAGCATGAATTAAGCAGTCTGATGGCCTGGTGGAAGAAGCTGTCCCGGAGCATATTGGTCTTGACTTTTAAGCTGCAGTACCGTTTCCCGGATGGTAGCAGCTGGAACAGTTTGTGATTGGAGTGATAGAGTCCCCAATAATCCTTTGGGCCCTTCTTACACACCTGTCTTTGTAAATGTCCTGAATAGTGGGAAGTTCATATCTACAGCTGCGCTGTGCTGTCCACACTACTCTCTGCAGAGTCCTGCGATTGAGGGATGTACAGCTCCCATACCAGGCAGTGATGCATCTAGTCAGGATGCTCTCAATCGTACTCCTGTAGAAAGTTCTTTGGATTTGGGGACCCACATCAAATATCTTCAATCGTTTGAGGTGAAAGAGACATTGTTGTTCTTTTTTCACCACACATCCGGTATGTACAGACCACATGAAATGCTCGGTGATGTTTATGCCGAGGAACGTAAAGCTGTTCACCCTCTCAACCCCAGATCCGTTAATGTCACTAGGGGCTAGCGTCAATAGGGGGTAGCCTGTTTCCATTCTTCCTGTAGTCTACAACCAGCTCCTTTGTTTACTTTTATGATATCAACAAAGCTCATTTTGGCTTGTTTTGTTGGAACAGTCAAACATCTAAGCAATCAGTATGCCTTTAAACCCACAGCTCTCCACTAAACTGAAGTGTAGTGGGTTAAATTCACTTTTCATTAGCCATTTCATTTGCTTGAAAATATTGCTCAATTTGTTCTGTATAGAAATTTCAATTACCTCATGTGCAATCAAGTGCACCTATCCTTCTGATGCAGCTAGCCATTTTTGCTTTTTTAAAAAATTATGTAAATCCAGTACTTACTGTTCACAAAGCTATGAATTCATCCATTTTTTGCCTTTTAAAAAAATTGACTGTCTTTGTTCCTTCCTGAAGAAGCAAATGCTGCATTGGTTTTTTACTCAAATGTTTCTTGCTACACATTAAAAAAAACTCAAATGTCTCACTACACTTCAACAGGTAGGCAATTATCTCAGTTTCATTTAAAATTTCCTCATTGCCATTGTTATGTTTCTGGACTTCAAAGCCCAAAACTATTTGAAAGAAAAACAGGAGAGCCTGACAGATTTCATAAACTTTGTCTTTAAGTGAGCTGCCCATTTGTGACATGATGACATAATGATGTGTGCCATTCACATACTTCTATGATTTTTTAAAACTGGACTGGTCAAAGAACACTGAGGCTGTCTACAGGAAGGGTCAGAGCCGTCTCTACTTCCTGAGGAGACTGAGGTCCTTTAACATCTGCCAGACGATGCTGAGGATGTTCTACGAGTCTGTGGTGGCCAGTGCTATCAAGTTTGCTGTTGTGTGCTGGGGCAGCAGGCTGAGGGTAGCAGACACCAACAGAATCAACAAACTTATTCGTAAGGCCAGTGATGTTGTGGGGATGGAACTGGACTCTCTCACGGTCGTGTCTGAAAAGAAGATGCTGACTAAGTTGCATGCCATCTTGGACAATGTCTCCCATCCACTACATAATGTACTGGGTGGGCACAGGAGTACATTCAGCCAGGGACTCATTCCTTCGAGATGCAGCACAGAGCATCATAGGAAGTCATTCCTGCCTGTGGCCATCAACTTTACAACTCCTCCTTTGGAGGGTCAGACACCCTGTGCCGATAGGCTGGTCCTGGACTTATTTCATAATTTACATATTACTATTTAACTATTTATGGTTATATGACTATTTATTATTTATAGTGCAACTGTAACGAAAACCAATTTCCCCCTGGGATCAATAAAGTATGACTATGACTAATCTGTAAGAAATATATAAACAACAAAGAATGCTTAATCAACAACATATTTACAATATTACTGAAAAATTAAATACACAACAATCGTCTTCTCCTGCATGTTTTATACTTGGAGATTGTGGTTTAAATTAAGGTTGTTAATACAGAGCATATTGTGTTTCTGATCTTCTGAATAACTGTTTTAATCTAGAAATGTAATATATCTGAGTATCTATTTAACTTGCATCATGAAGTCTTTAGATAGCGGTACTAAATGTGAAAAAATTTTGAGATTGGCTTTCTGTGGAGAATATTAAATAACAGCTCAAAATTTGTGAGAGTGGGAGAGATTGGAAACAAATTTATTTCTTCCAAAATAAAACTTTATAATACTTGCACAGATATTTACTTCAAAAACTATAACACATTTTGTTCTTTAATATTCTTATTACTACCAAATTTCAGTTGTTAGTTCCTAATTGATATTTGGTTATTTACAAAGATGCCAATAATTCTTGCAAGCAAAAATGAGAATAAAGTTTAATAGGGTAAATTACTATGGGGATAGATCACAATTTGGAAGTTATCTTAAAGTTGTACAAGTTTCAATAGGTACATTTAATGTCAGAAAAATGTATACAACAGACATTCTGAGATTTTTTTTCTTCGCAAACATCCACAAAAACAGAGGAATGCCCCAAAGAATGAATGACAGTTAAATGTTAGAACCCCAAAGACCCCCTCAGCTCCCCCTTCCCAAACACATATAAAAGCTTCATCAGAGAACAGATGATGCCGCTAACAGACCATAATGTAAAAAAAGATATTGGTGCACTAAAGTACATAAAAATGATTGAATTGGCTGGATACCTTATGTCAATATTATTGCAATGACCTTTTCACCAGCCCAGTATCTGGAGAGCTATACAATTACAACAGTGGACAAAGTGAACATAAAAAAGACCTGAAATAGATGGCATAAATATTAATAGATCCAGAATAATTTTCAGGAGAACTTTCTCTACCTACATGACATCTAGAATGTACAAATTGATACACATAGAGTAACTAAGTGGAATAGCATGTCAGGTTTGTTAAGGAGCAACTAGATCAGCGGTCCCCAACCACCGGGCCGTGGACTGGTACCAGGCCGCAAAGCATGTGTACCGGGCCGCGAGGAAACAATATGAGAGTCAGCTGCACCTTTCCTCATTCCCTGTCACGCCCTCTGTTGAACTTGAAGGCACGCGAAGTCATTACCCACACGTCATCCATGTCAGCGCGGAAGGAGATCAACTCCTGGAGCTTGCAGATGATGGTGGGCTGAAAAGTATGTTTGAAATAACATCTCTGCTGGCATTCTGGATCACTGTCAAGGCTAAATATCCTGAGATAGCCACGAAAGCACTGAAAACGTTGCTTCCATTTCCAACATATCAGTGCAATGAATGCAACGAAAACCAAACTGAGGAGTAGACTGGACGTAAGGAACCCCCTTCGAGTATTGCTGTCTCCCATCACCCCTCGATAGGACCATCTTGTTGCAGGAAAACAAGCCCAGGGCTCCCACTGATTCAGCGATATTGGTGTGTTGCAATGATTTTATATGTTCATGCGGGGAAAATATATGCTGTGTGTTTAATATCCAAACGTTACTTAAAATGTTATGATGCTATTGACTTACTTATATAACCATATAACAATTACAGCACGGAAACAGGCCATCTCTGCCCTTCTAGTCTGTGCCAAATGCTACTCTCATCTAGTCCCACCGACCTGCACTCAGCCAATAACCCTCCATTCCTTTCCTGTCCATATACCTATCCAATTTTTCTTTAAATGATAATATCGAACCTGCCTATACCACTTCTACTGGAAGTTCGTTCAACACTTACTTCAAGCTCCCCTGATAATTGACTTATCACTATATTCATGCGAGGAAAATATGCGCTGTGTGTTTAATATTAAATTCGTTAGATAAACCCTTTTAGAAACGAAATTGAGTGTATTAGCTAATTACAATCTATATTCCAGTTGTGATTAACACCCCCCCAACAGAATTGCCAGAAATGATTTGTAGAAAGAAATATTGGCACGTACACGCATGTGCACCGGTGCCTGCACAAGGCTTCATGGTCGTTGTATTCTTTCTCGGGGTAAACACAACGTATTTGACTGCTACTCTTATCCGTTAGCAACCCTACCACTCCCCCCCACCCCCGCCGGGTCGGCCAGTCTGCAAGAATATTGTCAATATTAAACTGGTCTGCAGTGCAAGAAAGGTTGGGGACCCCTGAACTAGATAAATGCAGGAGGTTAACAGGAATGGAAGGGTACATTCAAATTTGGAATGGAAACAATGTTTTGGGTTGATGAGTTGTACTTTATTTAAGGGACTACAATATCCTCACAGGGAGGTTGCCTAGTGCTACTTCGGACTTCGGATTAAACTAGAGTGGCAGGGGTTGGGACCCAGAGCAGCAGGTCAACAAGTGGAGGAGTTGAGGGGAAGCTCAATATTATAGCCAGTAGATTGAAAGGAAGGACAGGCAAGAAGAGGTTAAAGAACACAGTGGGACTGATGGATTGAATTGTGCTTATTTCAATGTAGGGAGTGAGATAGATAAAGCAGATGATTTAAGAGCCTGGATCACTGCATGGATCTATGACGTTGTGGTCATTACAAAGTGGCAAGAGCAATAGGCCTGGCAGTGTTTTTCCTCATTTTGATGTGACACAGAGGGAGGTAAAAAAGGTGGAGCAGTTACATTGCTAATCTGGAAGAATGCCTTGCTGTTCTCCCAGTAAACATACTGAACGACTCATGCACTGAGGTAATATAGGTGGATCTCAGTGGGTGATCCCTCTAGTATGTCCTCTCTGAGCTCCAAAATAAGAAAGATGCTATCACATTGATGGGATTTTAGTGTAAACCTTCCAATAGCAACTGGGAGAAAGAAGAACAGATATGCAGATGAATATGGAAAGATGTAAAAGCAATAGAGTTGCTTCAGTGGGTGACTTCCATAATATTGGCTGGGACTTCTTGAGTCAAGGGTCTTAGATGGAGCAGAATTTCTTAGGTGTATTCAAAAGCGTTTCTGGAAACAGTACTTGGATAATACTTGGATCATACTGGAATTTGTTCCAGGAGATCAGCCCAGCCAAGCTGATCTCCTGGAACTTTCTATTTAAAACCAGGCCTTTAAGTAGATAGTATTTTGGGAACAGTGATCACACCTTCTTAATTTTTAAGATAGTTATGAATAAGGCTAAGTCTGGACCTTGTGAGAAAGTACTAAATTGGGAGAAGGCAAATTATGACATTATTAGACAAGAGCAGGAGAGATTTAATTAGGAACAGCTGTTATCAGGCAAGTTGGTATCTGACATGTGGGGGTTGTTCAAACACTAGCTGATCAGAGTTCAGGGCTGGCATGTTCTGGTAAGGAGTAAGGACAAGTAGGGCAAGGTAAGGGAACCTTGAATGATGAGAAAGGTTGTAAATGCAGTCAAGAAGGAAAAAGGAAGCGTATGTAAGGTTTAGGAAACTGAACTTGAGGAATATAAAGCAAGCAGGTAAGAAGTGAAGTAATGTATTAGGATGTCCAAAAGGGAGCATTAAATGTCCTTGGCAAGAAGGGTTAAAAAAAATACCAAAGCATTTTATACTAGCAGTAAAAACCAGAGGGTAACTGGGGTGTGGATAGGACCACTCAAGAGAAAAGAAGCAATTTATGCCTGGAGTCAGAGGTTGTGGGTGAGGTACTACCTGAGTAATTTCATATTCACCCAGCAGAGCAACATTGGGTGTACTGTTGTGCCAGAGCATTTTGAGTCTCTTGGTCTCTTGAAGAGCATTTAGATGTATAAGTCCTTGAAGCCTGATGGGATAAATCCCAGGTTACTGAAAGAGGCAACAGAGAATATTGCTGGGGCCTTGATGAAAAATTTTGTATCCTCACTAGCAGTAGGCAAGGTCCCAGAGGACCGGAGAATAACTAATGTTTCTCCATTGTTCAAAAAGTGAAATGGGGATAATCCAGGAAATTATAGACTGGTGAGTTTGGAGAAGATTCTTAGAGATAGGAATTACATGCATTTTGAAAGGTATGGTATGATTAGGGGCAGTCAACATGGTTTTGTGTGAGGCAGGTCATGTCTTAATAACTTGATTGACTGTTTGAGGAGGTGCCAATGTGATTGATGAGGGTAAGGCAGTAGATGCTGTCTACATGGATCTTACTAAGACATTTGACAAAATCCCTCAAGGTAGAGAATTAAGATGCATGGTGATTTAGCAGTTTGGATTCAGATTTGGCCTGCCTGTAGAAGACAGAGGGCAGTGATACAATATGTTATTCTGGCTAGGGGTCCATTATGAGTGGTTTTCTGCAGGGGTCTCTGTGTTGTGGCTTGGATGGAAATGTTGATGGGTGAGTTATTACGTTTGCAAATGACAAAAAGATTGGTGGAGCTGAGGACAGTGAAGAAGGTTGCCAAAAAATTTAGCAGGATATAGATTAGAACCTGACATCAGAACATCCTATAAGAGAGTGAACCATTGCAAGGTGTCAGGCCCCAGTGGTGTACATGACAGAGTACTGAAAACCTGTGCCAATCAACTGGCTGGAGTGTTCAAGGATATCTTCGACCTCTGACTGCCACAGTAGGAGGTTCCAACTTGCTTCAAAATGGCATCAATCACACTGGTGCTGAAGAAGAACAAAGTGAGCTGCCTCAATGACAATTGCCTGGTAGCATTCATATCCACTGTGATAAAATGCTTTGAGAGGTTGCTGATGGTTCAAATTAACTCCTACCTGAGCAAAGACCTGGCCCACTGCACATTAGGTCTAAAGTGGGCAGTATCTTATTGGCTCAGCATTCAACACCATCATCCCTACATTACTAATAAAAACCTTCAAAACCTGGGTTCTTCTGCGACTGGACCTTTGACTTCTTTATTGGGAGAACACAGTCAATGTAGATCAGTAATGACATCTCTTATTGCTGAAAATCGACACAGGCGTATCTCAAGGATGGTGACTGTACAGGAAGTAGAGCAGTGGGCTGAGAATCATTGAGGTGTGCCTGTGTTGATTGTCAGTGACAACAGTGGTGTCATCGGTGAGGCACAGCTCAAACTGCTGTACTCCTGCTGCCAAACAACAGCTTTCACAACCAAAGACGGTAAGAGAATTCTGATGAGTTACAGATATGGGCAGACAAATGGCACATGGAGTTTAATCCATGTAAGTCTGAGGTGTTGCACTTTGGGAGGTCAAATGTAAAGGGAAAGTATAATGGCAGGATCCTTAACAGGATTCATATAGAGCTAGATCTTGGAGTCCAAGTCCAGAGCTCCCTAAAAGTGGCCATCCAAGTAGATATAGTTGTTTTCATTGGTTGGGGTATTGAGTATAAAAGTAACAGATTCACATTGCAGCTATATTAAACTTTGAGTAGACCGCACTTACAGCTTTGCATACAATCCTGGTCACTCCATTACAGGAATGCTGTGGAAGTTTTGGAAAGGGTACAGAAGAGAATTATCTGGATGCTTCCTGGATTACAGGGTATAATCCATACGGAGAAGTTGGACAAACTTGTGTTGTTTTCTTAGGATCTTAGGAGATTGAGAGACACCTGATAGAAGATTAGAAGATTATTACAGAAGATAAGAAGATTATGATAAGGTAGCTAGCCAGAATCTTTTCCCAAGGTAGAAACATCAAATACTAGAGAACATGCATTTGAGGAGAGAAAGGAGATACGTTTTTCACACTGAAAATCAGGTGGATGCCTGAAATTGTCTCCCGGGGTAGAGGTGGAAGCAGATACAATAGTGGCATTAAGAGGTTTTTAGATAGTCTCATGAATTTGCAGGGAATGGAGGGATATGGATCATGTGCAGGCAGAAGAGATTTTGTTTATTTCGGCGTTGTGTCGGGCACAGGCATTATGGACTGAAGGACCAGCTATACTGTTTTATGTTCTATATGATCACAAAGGTGCTTTCAGCCTCTATCAACATCACAGGATATTTCCATGCCACCAGAAAGCAGCCAGGACATCCAGTGAATATCTCAACAAAAAGGTAATGTCTTGAACAGTGGAGAACACCCTCAGTATTCCACTGATGTTACAGAATGGAATTTTATGCCCATGTCTATGAGTCAGGTGTGCTGCCAATTGAAGGACACCTGGCACTTACACAAGATCTCATCAATTTAATAACTGCAAAAAGTAATTCCATCTGCATTTTCGGAAGGAGCAGAATCTCTCTGACAGCAGCTTTCTGAATTTCCCCAGAAGTTCCTATCAATTTCACAGGGCGAGGGTTGTGAAGCTGACAGTTTTGATGACACTATTACTAAGAAATCTGGACCTCTGTCTTTCATATCAGTAATATATTCGCTGGCATCCCTGTTTGAACTCCCAAATAAACTGCATTTATGCTATTCAGGTAAAAACAAACTATTCCCTTTTTCCACAATAGCCCTAAGCAGGCTCACGTTCTTGTTTGTTTGAACTCACATGAGTCATCAAACAGACTATCTTTACACCCACTTAGTTTCTGTGAGCAAATTAATAGTGGACTACCTATGAAAGGGCAGAAAAGAAGTAAAGAAATATCTATCTATCATTGAGTTTGAAGTTCATGATTTGACTTGCAAATTTGTTTTATGTTGTTTGTAAAATTGAACTAAATATAACATTAAAGTCTAGAAATTCAATTATTTAACACAAACACGAGGAAGTCTGCAAATGCTGGAAGTCCAAGCAGCACACTCAAAATGCTGGAGGAACTCAGCAAGCCAGGCAGCATCTATGGAAAGGAGTAAATAGTCAACAGGTAAACAGGTCCTGATGAAGGGTTTCAGTCCAAAACGTCAACTGTTTACTCTTTTCCATAGATGCTGCCCGGCCTACTGACTTCCTCCAGCATTATGTTTATGTGGATTCAATTATTTAACATTTTTTTTTAAGCACAACATAAAATGAGACTGAAATAGGTGAAATTTTGCCAACCACCAAACTGGATGCAGCATTACCACATGCAGCAAACATCCTGCTAGAAGAACTCAGCAGGAGCAGCATTTATATGAGGAAAGTAATTGTCAGCATTTCAAGCTGAAACTTTGAGTTGATGCTGGGACTCACCATCCTTTGAAGGATAGCATCTTGAAGACCCAGGCCCTCTGAGAGAAAAAGATTTAGCATCATCGGTAACTTATAAAGACAACTCATTATTTTTAAACTATGACCTCAGTTCAATATCCTCCACAAATTCACCCCGTCAACACCTACAAATTTCAAAGCTCAAATCTTCAAAGTTCAAAGTAAATTTATTCACAAAGTACATATGTTACCATATACTACCCTGAGATTCATTTTCTTGCTGGCGTTCACAATAGAATCAATGATATAACTACATACAAAGATTGTGAAACAGCCAGTGTTAATGTTGAAAAGAAAACAAACTATGCAAATACAAAAAAGTGAAGAATAAATGAATAATATTGAGAACATAAGTTGTAGAGTCCTTGAAAGTGAGTCTATAGGTTGTAGAGTAAGTTCAGAGTATGAAGTTATCCATATTGGTTCAGGAGACTGATGGTTGAGGGATAATAACTGTTCCTGAACCTAGTGGTGTGAGTTCTAAGGCTTTTGGATCTTCTTCCTGCTGGCAGCAACATGAAGAGAGCATGACCTAGTGGTGGGGGACCCTGATGATGGATGCCGCTGCCTTGTGATGGTGCTTTTTGTTGTTGTGTTCAGTGGAGGGCTTTGCCTCTGACGGACTGAGCT
This sequence comes from Mobula birostris, assembly GCF_030028105.1. NCBI lineage: Eukaryota > Metazoa > Chordata > Chondrichthyes > Myliobatiformes > Myliobatidae > Mobula > Mobula birostris. The sequence continues at coordinate 158,652,283 of NC_092375.1, forward strand.
GTATCCACCACTTTTTGCGGGCTTTTCCTTACTTGGGCATTGGTGTTTCCGTACCAGATCATGATGTAACCGGTCAGAATACCCACAACCTTGCATCCACTGAAGTTTGTCAACTTTCAGATGACATGCCGAATCTGCACAAACTTCTAAGGGCATAGAGGCGTCGTTTCATGCTTTCTTTGTAATGACACTTACATGTTGATCCCAGCACAGATCCACTGATATGATAACACCAAGGAATTTAAAGTTGCTCCATCTCCGACCTCCTAGTGAGGACTGGCTCATGGAGCTCTGGTTTCTTCTTCCTGTGGTCGATAATCAGCTCTTTGGTTTTGCTAACATTGAGTGACAGGTTGTTGCTTTGATATTATTTAAACATATTTTCATTCTACCTCCTCTTTGCAGGTTTGTTACCATCTTTGATTTGGCCAACATCAGCAAACTTAAATATGGCATTGGAGTTGTACTTAGCCCTGCAGTCTGTCATAAAGTGAGTAGATCAGGTATTAGTATAGCAAACCTTTCTTGAACTTCTTCTGATGCATACATTTATATATCCCTCATTTCTGCCCCAAAGGAGAGTACTAAGGTCATCTGCACTTCTAAAGGAAGCAGTCCGCTGAAGAGCAGCATCTCTCTGTTCCGTGGAGAACAGCTGCCTGCTTACACACAAAAAAAAATTTCTTTGCTTGTGCAGAGCCACAGACTGCTCACAGTTGGCAGCCCCATACACAATGAATGCAGTAATCTCCTCACAAATGCCATCATAAAAATATCAAGCTGCTCCCCGGTGGCGTACAGCTGCTCCTGAAGAACTTCACGCTATTCCCATGTGGCAGGGATCTCTAACTAGATCTGGTCAGATTGCACAGAAAAAGTGTGCATGGGCCATTAGGAAGTAGCTCTGTGATAGGTTGCACCTGAAGTAGTTGGCACTGTGTTACATGCTTGTTGTTGAACCTTTGCAAGAGAATGTGCTTGACTTCATGACCTCCTGGCTCTGCACACAATTCTGAAAGGCCTGGGGAGGGGCGGGGCGGAAGGTGGATTCCACCATGCCCTCTGTATCTCATGCATTTGGCCAGGCTGAGCTAACAACATGCTAACCACCTCATTGTGCATTTTGTAAAGGAATGTGCTTAACCCTGGAGGTATGTCTAACAGACTTGACAAAAAAATGTAAGTATCTAAAGGCTTTGGTAATATGATCCTAGTTCCATTTGGTGGAGTGATTTTCTGGCCTCTATTTTAAGATATTCTTAGTCTCACTTTGGTAATATAAATGCTTAAAGTAAACTATTTATACAGAGGCTGAGAAAAATAGGTTTGGGATAAATGTAATGCTGATTAAAGAGAGTTCAGTGTTAATTGTACTGCACATGGACTATTAAAATACTTTATTGGATGCTAGGTACTTCCTGGGCCCCAGAGGGAAGTATTTACAGAGTGATTAAGAATATCTTAAAATAGAGGCTGGAAAATCACTCTAACAAATGGAACCAGGATCATTATCTGCCTGATTGTAAGATGAATGAGTACACCCAAAGAAATGCTACAGGATGACAGAAAAGTAGTATCTTGAAGAGTTAGCTGCTCTTGGAAATATTACATTCTTGCATACAATTATTTTTATTTTCAAAGGCTGGCATTTGACAATATAAGACCAAAAGACCATAAGGGAATGGAGCAGAATTAGGCCACTTGGCCCATCCCAATGCCCAGCCATTTCATCATGACAGATCCATTTTCCCTCTCAACTGCATGGTCCTGCCTTCTCCCCATAACCTTTCACATGCTGACTAATCAAGAACCTATCAACCTCCGCCTTAACTACACTCAATGACCTATCCTCCACAGCTGCCAGTGGCAATGAGGTTCCTCAGATTGAACACCCTCTGGCTAAAGAGATTCCTCCTCATTTCAGTTCTAAATGGTTATCCTTCTATTCCGAGGCTGTGCCCTCTGGTCTTAAACTACTCCTCTATAGGAAACATCCTCTTCACATCCTCTCTTTTAGACATTTAATAGGCTTCGATGAAGTCATCCATCATTCTTCTAAATTTTAGCGAGTACAGGCCCAGAGCTATCAAACATTCATCATATGATAACCCTTTCATTCCTGGAATCAGTCTCGTGAAACTCTCTGAATCTCTACAGCATTGGCACATCCTTTCTTAGATAAGGGGTCAAAAACTGCTCAAACTACTCCATGTGAGACCTCAACAGTGCCTTATAAAGCATCAGCTTTGCATCCTTGTTTTTATACTCTAGTCCTCTCAAAGTAAATGTTAACATTGCCCTCCTCACCACGTACTCAACCTGCAGGCTAATATTTAGGGAATCCTGCACAAGGACTCCCAAGTCCCTTTGCACCTTGAATTTTTGACTATTTGCCCATTTAGAACATAGTCTATACGCTTGTTCCTTCTACTAATGTTCATGATAATTTACTTCCCAGCACTATTTATTCTGGCACTTCTTTGCCCATTCTCCTAATCTGTCTAAGTCCTTCTGCAGCCTCTCTGCTTTCTCAATATTATCTGCCCCTCCACATATGTTCGTATCATCTGCAAACTTGGCCACAAAGCCATCAGTTCTGTCATCCAATTCATTAACATACAAAGTAAAAAGAAGTGGTCCTCACAAAGATCACTGTGGAACCCCTCTAGTCATGGGTAGTCAACCTGAAAAAGCTCTCTTCATTCCCAATCTTTGCTTCTTACCAATCAGCCACTCCTCTGTCAATGTTGGTATCTTCCCTGTAACGTCATGGGATCTTATCTTGTTATGCAGGCTCATATATGGCACCTTGTCAAAGGCCTTCTGAAAATCATAGTATGCAACATCAGCTGATTCACCTTTATCTATCTTGCTTGTTGTTTCATTAAAAAATAAGAACGTATTTGTCAGACAAGATTTTCCCTTAAGGAAACCATGCTGACTTTGGCCTATTTTATCATGTATCCCCAAGTACCCTGAGACCTTATCCTTGACATAGATTCCAGCAACTTCCCAAACACTGAGGTCAGGCTAACAGGCCTGTAATTTCCTTTCTTCTATCTCCCTCTCTTCTTGATGTGTGGAGTGACACTTGCAATTTTCTATTCCACTGCAACCATCCCAGAATCTAGTAATTCTTGAAGATCATTGCTAATGTCTTCTCAATCACTTCAACTACCTGTTTTAGAACCCCTGGGGTTTAGTCTATCAGGACTAAATGATTTACCTACCTTCAGACTTTTCAGCTTCTCAAATGCCTTCTCCCTAGAAATTACAATTACACTCACTTCTGCCCCTTGACACGCTCGAACACCTGTCATACTGTTAGAGTTGTCCAGAATGAAGATGAAGACAAAAATACTTACTTAATTCATCTGCCATTTCCTTGTCCCCCATTATGATCTCTCCAGTGTCATATCCTAGCAATCTGATATCTACTCTCACCTCTCATTTACTATTTATATGTCTGCAAAATCTCTTTGCATCCTCTTTGATATTATTGGTTAGCTTACCATATTTTATCTTTTCATCCTTATGGTTTTTATAGTCATCTTCTGTTGGTTTTTAAAAGCTTCACAGTCTCTTAACTTCCCAGTAATTTTTGCTCTTTTATATGCCCTCTCTTTTGCTCTTCATCTTTGGGATGTATCTATCCTGTACCTTCTGAATTTCTCCCAGAAGCTTCAGCCATTGCTGTTCTCCCATCAATCCTGCTAGTGTCCCCTTGCAATCAATTTTGACTATCTCCTCTCTAATGCTTCTAAATTGCAGGGTGAAGTCTATCACTGCCTCCAAAGGGTTTGTTTACCTTAAATTCCAAAATAGCTGATCCCCTCATCGGCTCAACTACAAGCTGCTCTATACAGACATCTCATAGGCATTCTACAAATACTCCCTCCTGGGATCCAAAATCATCTCCAACCTGATTTTCCCAATCCACTTCAATATTGAAATCCCCCATGACCATCATAGTGCTGCCCTCTGTTGTTTTTTGTAGGCCATATCCTGCCTACTGTTCGGAAGCCGTATATAACTCCCATCAGAGTATTTTACCCTTGCAGTTTCTTAACTCTACCACAAGGATTCTATATCTTCCAACTCTATGTCACTTCTTTCTAAGGATTTGATTTCATTTTTTTTTACCAACAGAGCCACCCCACCCCTTCTACCTACCTGCCCTTCCTTTAATACAATGTGTATCCTTGAATGTTAAGCTCTCAACTATGATCTTTCAACCCTGTCTCGATGATGCTCACAGTGTCATACCTACCAATCTCTAACTGTGCTATAAGGTCATCTACCTTATTCCACACACTGTGTCTATTCAAATATAACACCTTCAGTACTGTATTCATCACCCTTTTCAATTTTGTGCCCATGTTACACTGCAACTCATCCACTGACTGCAATTTTACCCTATCATCTGCCTGTCCTTCCTGACAGTCTCACTGCACAGTCCATCTAGTTGTCTATGTCTGACATCTGACACTTTAGGGGACCCAGTAAGAGTAGATTAGCAAAGGTCTTCAGACTTGGTCTGATATTCTCCCATCCCATGTGTAGATGAAGATGATGTAAGCCTTCCTCATTATTATTATTTTTTTAAGCATTCACAAACAAATCAAATGTTAAGAAGAAAAATGCAGTAACAATATATTACCCAGTTTCAGCTGGTTATGTTTCAGCAGTGAAATTCACTTACACCATTTCCCTCATCCTATCCCATCATATTTATTTATTATTTTTTTTTGTAATTGCCTAAGTTAGCCAGTCTCTTGTCCTAAAGTCAGAAACTTACCGTCATTCAAGAGTGCTTAGCTGGACCTAACTCGGTTACTGTAGGTGTGATAAATGGGTTTACATATTAATAATGGTCTGACCATTAGCATTTCCAAAATTGTTTGGGATTAATCCAAATTTTCTGGAGTGCAGGTTGTTACTGCCATATAAATTTCAGAGTCATATCTGTACAACTCATGGGCCTCAGAACAGAAGCTGGGATGTGGGATACAAATTACAACAGGAGATGGAAAAGGATGCGAAAAAGGCCATGTTACAAATGTCATGGAGGATTTCAAGATGCAGGTAGATTAGGGATTCAGGTTAACGTTGGATCCCAAGGGAAGGAAATTGTAGAACACCTAGTGATTGATTCCATAAGGGAAATGCAGATTTGAATTGGACGTTGTGTAATGAACTAATAGTGAAGGAAACCTCAGGAGGCAGTGATCATAATATGATAAGAGTTCACCCTGCAGTTTGAGAAGAAGCTAAAATCAGATGTATCATTATTGCAGTGGAAAAAGAGGCAACTATGGAGACATGAGAGCGGAGTTGGCCAAAGTTGTGGGAAGGGGACCCTAGCAGGCATGACGGTAGTTCAGCAATAGCTGGAGCTTCCGATAGTGATTTGGAAAACAAGATTGGTTCATTCCAATGAAGAAATGTCCCAAAGGGAAGACAAGATAAGGGAAGTCAACAAGAGCATAAAAGCAAAAGAGAGGGCATATAATATAACAAAAATTAGTGGGAAGCTGGAGGATTTTTAAGACCAACAGAAGGTAACAAAAAAACAATAAGAAGAGAAAATATGAAATATGAAGGTAATCTAGTCAATAATAAAAAAGATATGAAAGTTTTTTCATATATATGAAGAGAAAAAGGGAGGCAAGACTGTTCATTGGACCGCTGGAAGATTATGATAGTGAAGTAGTAATGGAGAGCATGGTGGATGAACTGAATAAGTATTTTGTGTCATTCTTCACTGTGGAAGACACCAGAATGCCAGAAACTTGACAGTGTCAAGGGGCAGAAATGAGAGTAGTTGCTATTACTGAGGAGGAAGCTGAAATATCTGAAAGTAGGTAAGTCACCTAGACCAGATGTACTACTCCCCAGATTTCTGAAAGGGGTAGCTGAAAAGACTGTGAAGCCATTAGTAGTGATCTTTCAAGAATCACAAGATTCTGAAACAGTTCTTCTGAACTGGATAATCGCAAATGTCACTCCACTCTTTAAGAAGGGAAGGAAGCAAAAGGCAGGAAATTATGGGCCAGCTATGCTGACTTCAGTGGTTTTCAAGATGTTAGAGTCCATTAGAGTATTAGTTGTCGGGGCATGTGGAGACATACAATGAAACAGGCTGAAGTCAGCATTGTTTCCATCTGGAGTATTCTTGCCTGACAAATATTTTGGAATTCTTTGAGGAAATAATAGTCATGATAAACAAAGGAGAGTTAATAAATGTTGTTTACTTGGATTTTCAGAATGCCTTTTGCTGTGTATTTAATATTTCAGTAATATTGTAAATATATTGTTTGATTAAGCATTCTTGTTCATTTAAATAATTCATTAAGGGTTATATGTAAAAGTATGTGATTAGCTTATGTCAATACACCACCAAGTCATATGCTTAAAGTAAAAATGAAACTAAGATATATTCCTGGCTTTATATTTTTCTTACAATTAGTTTTATATTTTGAAGTTACAAAACATAACAGTGGCAGCAAGGAAGGTTTAAACAAACCTAAGATGACTACCTACCTGATGAAGCACTGTGAGATACTTGAATTTAAAAAAAAACACGGCGAGTCAACTGAATTTAAAAAACAACGCAGCACTTGACAGCCATTCAAGTTAAAAAAAGCAGAAAACAGACAAGTAGACAGGTTAATAAACAATGAGTACCAGGTAATAATAATCATAAATAAATAAAAGAGCAGAGATGGTTGGTTACATTGGAAAGATAGACGTGATCAATTGAACAAGGGGTAACTGGATATTGTATACTAAGTGACTTAAGCAGTATTTTGAAGCAAATGAAATAGCCAATGAAAAGCTCTTTGCTGAGTGCTCTAAACAAACCAACCAAAATGAGCTTTACTGAAAGTGATGCAGGAATATTTAGAACTAGAATCATTGTTGATTTCAGAATACTTTATGTTTCCTAAGTGGAATCAAAAGGAAGTGTATGTGGCTGAATTGAAGAGATTATCTGAGTACTGTCAGTTAAAGATGCACTGAGAGAGTGTTTAGTTTGTGGAATCGTAGAAAAAAGCATTCAAAAACAGCTTCTAACTGAAGCAGAATTTTCATATAAAATAGTAGTTGAAATCACTGTATCAATGGAAACAGTAGGGAGAGATGCAACTGAGTTGCAGTCAGGAATGAAAGTGAGTGTGAACAAAATTGCAACGTCTAAACAGAAATATGCCTGGCCAAACAAGTGTGTTACCATTGTGGCAGGGGTTCACATATACCAGACCAATGCAGATTTAAAGGTGAGACTTACATAAATGCAACAGTACAGGGCACATACAAAGTGCATGTCGGGCAGATAAAATAAATGGACTGCACGGGGATGAAAAAGGATAAAAAATCAAGTTGCAGTTTCAAAATGTGCAGTAATCTGCATGCTATTGATGAAAAATCTGATAATAAGTAGATTGTTACAAGACTGAGAAGCCTTAAGATTTACACTGTAAAAACTAACAATGAGCAAACAATATGACTTACAGTAGAAGTGAATGGTAAATTAATTAGAGTGAGATAAGACACTTGCTCTGCTGTTTCAGTCATTGAACGGATCTCAAGGATACTAAACTGAAGCCAACAGATATCTAACTAAGAACTTATACTGGAGAAATGGTAACTCCTATGGGAATGACATTCATAATACAACAACAAATAAGCCACATTGGGCTTGCATGCAGCCTAAACAGGAGGGCTAGCATTGTGGAGTTATGATTGGCGGAGACAACTACAATTTGATTGGAGATTCATCCATCATTTGCATGCCAGAACCATCGCAATAGAGTCAACTGAAAGCAAATTAAGGAAGGTACTAGATGATGCCACAGCAGTGTTCAAGGAAGACAGTGGAAAACTCAATCACATCAAGGGTAAAATAGAGTTAAATGAGACTATCACACCCAAGTTTTACAAAGCCTGCCCGGTTCTTTATACCATCTATGATAACGCAACCTGTGAGCCTGATTGCATGGAGGCTGAAGGAATTCTTTCCAAGGTTTAGTGCAGCCGATGGCAATGCCAGTGGTCCAAATAACCAAGGAGAATAGGTTTGTCAGGATCTATAGTGTTTTTAATGTCACCATGAAGCCAGTACTGAATGTAGATCAATATCTTCTGCCCAGGATAGACGACATCTTTGCAAACCATTTTGGAGGGAATTGCTTCAGCAAGGCGGACTTAGCTGAGGCCTACCTACAGATGAAGATGGAAGAAGAATCCTATGTGCTTCTCATCATAAACACTCACAAAGGGATTTATTGCTGAAATAGACTTATTTTTGGTGTAACATCTGCACCTGCACTCTGGCAGAAACTTGCAGACCATGAGCTGCAAGGCTGTCCAGGCAGAATGACGTCATTTTTACTGGTAAGAATGACAAGGAACCTCTCAAAAATCTCAAGGGTACTGTTAAAAACCTTAAAAGGTTATGGGCTCAGAAGGGGGTATCTCATTGAAACCCACAATTATTGAAAGGCCTCAGTAGTGTGCATATAGAGAGGAGGTTTCCACTAACATGAGAGCCAGAAGGTACAGCCTCAGAATAAAGGATATCCTCTTATAACAAAGTTGAGGAGGAATTCTTAATGAATCTGTGGAATTCATTGACACAGATAGCTATGGAGGCCAAGTCATTGGGTAGATTTAAAGCAGGGTTTGATTAATAAGGGCATCAAAGGTTACTGGGCGAAAGCAGGACACTAGGATTGAAAGGGAAAATAAATCAGTAATGATAGAATGAAGGAGCAGACTTGATGGGCCAAATGGCCTAATACTGCTCCTAGGTTTTATGGTATTCTGGTCTCATGTCAATAGGGAAAATCACATGGGTTCATAGAAGAAACTGCCAATGCCTTGTTCTCACTTTTTTCTTACAGCTCATATAGTACAGAGCCCTTTGGTTTCCTTTATGTGATGGGATAGTACTTGTGGTATCTACAGGAGGCACTGCTTCAATAGGCAACAGCTATCATCAAAGCTCCCTTCCATCCAGCCCATGCCTTCTTTCCATAACCACCAGCATGCACAGGTTCAAGAACCACTACTTCTAATCAACCATTCAGTGCTTGAACAAACCAACTCAGCCCTAGTCACTAGAACAGACCTAAACACTATGACTTGTTTTTTTTTTCTAATTGTCTTTTCCCTTTTAAAACTAGTTAATCTATGTTCAGTTTATGTTTTTCTTGTAAACAGTGCTTACCCGACGCTATGTGATGCTGCTTCATGTAATTGTATCATTGCACCTATGCACGTATGTACTTACATACATATGCATATGACACTTACAAGTGGACTATATTACTTTGTCAAGTTGTCAAGGATACTCAGATATATTAGTAATAGTGGGCACATTTTCAAGATGGGTGGAATCTAGTCCAGCAAGGAAAGGCACTGTAACACACACAGCAAAACTTCTGATCAAAGACCATATTTCTAGATAGGCATTACCATGTAACATCAACTCTGACCAAAAGACACAGTTAACTGGGAATATTTGTTAGGAATTACGTTGACTGATGAACATTGAGAAGTCTTTTCCTTGTCCACATCACATTTGATTGTCATGAGTCATCAAGTCAAGTCAAATAAATGAATGGAGCCATCAGACAACAACTGTCTAAGTATAATGAAGGAGTGTATTATGGCCTATGGCTTCTCCTATAAAGTTATGTAGCATTAGAGCAACACCAAACAAGAAAATTAAATTAAGACCATTTGTGGTAGTGACAGGGTATTCGATGAACTGCCAGGAGCTCTTGATCGCATAATGGCAGACAATTTAGTTAACCATCATGTGAGATTAACCCAAACTGTACAGTCTGCTTCTCAACAGGTTTCTGCTGCCTGGACTGACTCAGCAGAAGGAGGACACTTGATTCCTTGTGAGTGGCTCCTGATTAAGAAACCCCATAATGAATTCCTGGGAGCTCGATGGAAAGGTCCTGATCAGGCGCTGTTAGTTTCTAATTTGGTGGAAAAGTAAGTGGATATGTGCAAGCAATCTAAAATGTTTCCTGATGAGGACAAGTACCCTGGTTAATGTACTAGTAACTTCTGGCCCAGTGTCTACACTGCTGGACTACAGTGAGCAAATCACTAACCAGCCAGAAGACTTCAAGCACAGCGGACACTGGACATTATGAAGTTTATTCTAATACTACTAGTTGTTGTTATATTGTTGCAGTTTTCCCAACTCACAATGTTCCAGCTGAGATGACTGACAATGTGTATTTGCGAGTATCATATGAATTTGCTGATGCTGTTAATGCCTCTAGCTGTTGTGTATTTCAACATATACCATACACTTCAAAATATTTACCAATGCTAGAGCATTCCCTCAGATCCAGAACAAATATTAACCCTCTTTCTTAAACATTCCAGCAATGTTGATAATGACATTTTGCCCATGATTCATTATTCTCAAGGGAGATATAAAGATACAATGATCATGCCCCTCCCCACACATACCATCATGAACAAGATAATTTATGTAAATTTAATCAGCACGATGAAGGGAATCATATCATATCAGACCTTGCTTATGTCTTATCCTGTGCTATCTCTATACCTGCATCTAACGTTCATGCAAAGCTATTAGATCTTTTCATGTGTCCACTATAAAGGAACTCTGTGCTCAGCCTTCTGGTTTGGAAGGACAAACCAGAAGGCTGAGTACAGGGTTAATGGTCGGTTACTTAAGAGTGTGGATGAACAGAGGTTCAAATCCATACATCCTTCAAGGTCGCTGCACAGGTTGATAGGATAGTTAAGAAGGCCTATGGGATGCTAGGCTTCATTAATAGGGGGACTGAGTTCAAGAGTAGAGAAATCATGTTGCAACTCTACAAATCTCTGGTGAGACCACACTTAGAGTATTGTGTTCAGTTCTGGTCACCTCATTATAGGAAGGATGTGGAAGCTATGGAGAGGGTGCAGAGGAGATTTACCAAGATGTTGCCTGGATTGAAAAACAAGTCTTATGAGGCAAGGTTAGCAGAACTGGGACTTTTTTCTTTGGAGCATAGAAGGATGAGAGGAGACTTGATAGAGGTCTACAAGATTTTGAGAGGCATAGATAGGGTGGATAGCCAGTACCTGTTTCCCAGGGCACGAATAGCAAACATCAGAGGGCATATGTACAAAATTAAGGGAGAGAAGTTTAGGGGAGACATCAGGGGTAAGTTTTTACACAGAGGGTTGTGGGTGCCTGGAATAACTTGCCAGGGACGGTGGTGGAGGCTAAAACATTAGGGGTATTTAAGAGCCTCTTGGACAGGCACATGGATGAAAGAAAAATAAAGGGTTATGGGGTAGTGTGAGTTTAGTACTTTTTTTTAAGGAATATATGGGTCGGCACAACATCAAGGGCCGAAGGGCCTGTACTGTGCTGTAGTATTCTAGTGTTTAGTGTCTACCTTTTGCCTGAGTTCAGAAGGTACTATCACAGTAGGGTATATTTTATGCAATTATACTTTATATTGTCCTAAATGGCATAATGACTCTGGCATTTTCAATGGCGATATCTGTCAAAAAAAAATTACAGTTCAACGAAGTTCCTGTCAATGAATATGAAATGATCAAAGTCAAAGAACAATACGAAATTTATATGTGGAATAGGGGTTATACCTCTCTTCCACGTAGGGGAATGTCAGACTTTATCTTTACCTCCTGAGTCTAGAAATAAGTGAGACATTTCAGAAGGAGCTCCTTTTGCATCAACTTTATTTCTGTTTAATGGTGTTGCAAGGAGTATGAAAGAGATTAAAAATGTTGCTGTAGCTTTAGAAAGGGTCTGCAATGTCACTGATGATGCCCTGGGAAAAGTAACAACAGAAGTAGTTGCCATGCGTAAGACAGATCTTCAAAATTGTTTGACATTAGATCTTTCCTTAGCAGTTAAGGAAGTAACATGCAGTTATAGGCATGGAGTGTCGTACTTACATACCTGATGAGTCTGAAGACATAACTGAATTGACTAATCATATTCGTAAAGAAGCAGCTAAAATGCATCAATTTGATGGACAGTATTCCTTTGATTGGATTTATTTAAGTCTCAGAAGCTGGGGTTACACAATATTGCAAGTCATATTAATAGTCTTGATATGCCTTATCATAATTTACATTTGTATAAAGGCGATCATTAATAGAGTAGTTCAAACTCATGTAAATATGCCTATTAATCTGCTTAACAATGACATAATTCTATGAATAGTTTGAAGAATATATGCCCTTTGATATTTCCATAACTTTCCATAATTTTTGATTAATTTTATACTTAATGTAGAAATCACAAGTTTTCTGCCTTTGAATTTTCAGATGTAATCTGTGATTTAGAATCAAAGGGGGGAATGTTGGATTAGACAATAAAATTGTTATTTTCTTTGCAGTTTAACAATTAATGCCTGCTAGTAATTTATATAATTACCTCTGTACATGTAAATGCTTAGTGATCACAGGATGTATATGCAATTGTTCAGTATGTCCCCTAGTGGTCACAGTTCTGCCTCTGGTTCCTTAGTATCGTATTATTTGAAGCGGAGCAATCTGATTTGATAACTCTTATCTACAAATTTGAATGAAATGTGTCTTACCTATGGAGTATAAGAGGAGCTGAACATGTTGCCCTGCCATCTGTCCATCTTTTCCAGTCCTTTGATGCTAGTTACTAGACATTTGTCACTCTATATAACCATATAACAATTACAGCACAGAAACAGGCCATCTCGGCCTTTCTAGTCCATGCCGAACGCTTACTCTCACCTTGTCCCACCGACCTGCACTCAGCCCATAACTCTCCATTCCTTTCCTGTCCAGATAGCTATCCAATTTTACTTTAAATGACAATATCGAACCTGCCTCTACCAGTTCTGCTAGAAGCTCGTTCCACACAGCTACCAGTTTCTAAGTAAAGAAGTTCCCCCTCATTTTACCCCTAAACTTTTGCCCCCTAACTCTCAACTCATGTCCTTCTGTTTGAATCTCCCCTACTCCCAAAAGAAAAAGCTTATCCAAGTCAACTCTATCTATGCCCCTCATAATTTTAAATACCTCTATTAAGTCCCCCCTCAACCTTCTTCACTCCAAAGAATAAAGACCCAACTTGTTCAACCTTTCTCTGTAACTTAGGTGCTGAAAGCCAGGTAACATTCTCGTAAATCTTCTCTGCACTCTCTCTATTTTGTTGCCATCCTTCCTATAATTTAGTGACCAGAACTGTACACAATACTCCAAATTTGGCCTTACCAATGCCTTGTACAATTTTAACATTACATCCCAACTCCTATACTCAATGCTCTGATTTATAAAGGCCAGCATACCAAAAGCTTTCTTCACCACCCTATCCACATGAGATTCCACCTTCAGGGAACTATGCACCATTATTCCTAGATCCCTCTGTTCTACTGCATTTTTCAATGCGCTACCATTTACCATGTATGTCCTATTTTGATTAGTCCTACCAAAATGTAGCACCTCATATTTATCAACATAAAACTCCATCTGCCATCTTTCAGCCCACTCTTCTAACTGGCCTAAATCTCTCTGCAAGCTTTGAAAACCTACTTCATTATGCACAACGCCACCTATCTTAGTATCATCTGCATACTTACTAATCCAATTTACTACTCCATCATCCAGATCATTAATATATATGACAAACAACATTGGACCTAGTACAGATCCCTGAAGCACACCATTAGTCACCGGCCTCCAATCTGACAAACAATTATCCACCACTACTTTCTGGCGTCTCCCATCCAGCCACTGCTGAATCCATTTTACTACTTCAATATTAATACCTAACGGTTGAACCTTCTTAACTAACCTTCCATGTGGAACCTTGTCAAAGGCCTTACTGAAGTCCATACAGACAACATCCACCGCTTTACCTTCATCAACTTTCCTAGTAACCTCTTCAAAAAAATTCAAAAAGATTTGTCAACCATGACCTTCCACGCACAAATCCATGTTGACTGTTCCTAATCAGACCCTGTCTATCTAGATGATTATATATACCATCTCTAAGAATACTTTCCACCAATTTACCCACCACTGACGTCAAACTCACAGCCCGATAATTGCTTGGTTTACTCTTAGAACCTTTTTTAAACAATAGAGCAACATAAGCAATACGCCAATCCTCTGGCACCATCCCCGTTTCTAAAGACGTTTGAAATATTTCTGTCAGAGCCCCTGCTATTTCTACACTAATTTCCCTCAAGGTCCTATGGAATATCCTATTAGGACCCAGAGACTTTAAAAACATTTATGTTCCTTAAAAGTGCCAGTACTTCCTCTTCTTTAATCATCATAGTTTCCATAACTTCCCTACGTGTTTCTCTTACCTTACACAATTCAATATGGAGGAGCAAATTTGTAAGGAGATAGCAGATATTTGTAGTAAGCACAAGGTTGTGATTGTGGGAGATTTTAATTTTCCACACATTGACTGGGAAGCCCATTCTGTAAAAGGGCTGGATGGTTTGGAGTTTGCAAAATGTGTGCAAGATAGTTTTTTTTTTACCAGCAATACATAGAGGTACCAACTGGAGAAGGGGCAGTGTTGGATCTCCTGTTAGGGAATGAGACAGGGCAGGTGATGGAGGTATATGTTGGGGAGCACTTCGGGTCCAGTGATCACAGTGCCATTAGTTTCATATAATTATGGAGAAGGATAGGACTGGACCCAGGTCTGAGATTTTTGATTGGAGAAAGGCTAACTTTGAGGAGATGCGAAAGGATTTAGAAGGAATGGATTGGGACAATTTGTTTTATGGGAAGGATGTCATAGAGAAATGGAGGTCATTTAAAGGTGAAATTTTGAGGGTACAGGATCTTTATGTTCCTGTTAGGTTGAAAGAAAAGGTTAAAAGTTTGAACGAGCCATGGTTTTCAAGGGATATTGCAAACTTGGTTCGGAAAAAAAGAGGGATCTACAATACATATAGGCAGCTTGGAGTAACTGAGGTGCTCGAGGAATATAAAGAATGCAAAAAGAATCTGAAGAAAGAAATTAGAAAAGCTAAAATAAAATATGAGGCTGCTTTGGCAAGTAAGGTGAAAATAAATCCAAAGGGTTTCTACAGTTATATTAATAGCAAAAGGATGGTGAGGGATAAAATTGGTCCCTTAGGTAATCAGAGTGGATGGCTTTGTGCAGAGCCAAAAGAGATGGGGGAGTTTCAAAACAATTTCTTTTCTTCGGTGTTCACTAAGGAGAAGGATATTGAATTGTGTAAGGTAAAGGAAACAAGAAGGGTAGTTATGGAAAGTATGATGATTAAAGAAGATGAAGTACTGGTGCTTTTAAGGAATATAAAAGTGGATAAGTCTCTAGGTCCTAACAGGATATTCCTTCAGACCTTGAGGGAAGTTAGTGTGGAAATAGCAGGGGCTCTGACAGAAATATTTCAAATGTCATTAGAAACGGGGATGTTGCCGGAGGATTGGAGTATTGCTCATGTTGTTCCATTGTTTAAAAAGGGTTCTAAGAGTAAACCTGGCAATTATCGGCCTGTGAGTTTGACATCAGTGGTGGGTAAATTGATGGAAAGTATTCTTAGAGATGGTATATATAATTATCTGGATAGACAGGGTTTAATTTGGAACAGTCAACATGGATTTGTGCGTGGAAGGTCATGTTTGACAAATCTTTTTGAATTTTTTGAAGAGGTTACTAGGAAAGTTGACGAGGGTAAAGCGGTGGATGTTGTCTATATGGACTTCAGTAAGGCCTTTGACAAGGTTCCACATGGAAGGTTAGTTAGGAAGGTTCAATCGTTAGGCATTAATATCGAAGTAGTAAAATGGATTCAGCAGTGGCTGGATGGGAGACACCAGAGTGTAGCGGTGGATAACTGTTTGTCAGATTGGAGGCCGGTGACTAGTGGTGTGCCTCAGGGATCTGTACTGGGTCTAATGTTGTTTGTCATATATATTAATGATCTGGATGATGGGATGGTAAATTGGATTAGTAATTATGCAGATGATACTAAGATAGGTGGAGTTGTGCATAATGAAGTAGGTTTTCAAAGCTTGCAGAGAGATTTAGGCCAGTTAGAAGAGTGGGCTGAAAGATGGCAGATGGAGCTTAATGCTGAAAAATGTGAGGTGCTACATTTTGGTAGGACTAATCAAAATAGGACATACATGGTAAATGGTAGGGCATTGAAGAATGCAGTAGAACAGAGGGATCTAGGAATACTGGTGCATAGTTCCCTGAAGGTGGAATCTCATGTGAATAGGGTGGTGAAGAAAGCTTTTGGTATGCTGGCCTTTATAAATCAGAGCATTGAGTATAGGAGTTGGGATGTAATGTTGAAATTGTATAAGACATTGGTAAGGCCAAATTCGGAGTATTGTGTACAGTTCTGGTCACCGAATTATAGGAAAGATGTCAATAAAATTGAGAGAGTGCAGAGAAGATTTACTAGAATGTTGCCTAGGTTTCATCTCCTAAGTTACAGAGAGAGGTTGAACAAGTTGGGTCTTTATTCTTTGGAGCGTAGAAAGTTGAGGGAGGACTTGATAGAGGTATTTAAAATTATGAGGGGGATAGATAGAGTTGACGTGGATAGGCTTTTTCCATTGAGAGTCGGAGAGATTCGAATAAGAGGACATGAGTTGAGAGTTAGGGGGCAAAAGTTTAGGGGTGACATGAGGGGGAACTTCTCTACTAGGAGAGTGGTAGCTGTGTGGAACAAGCTTCCAGCAGAAGTGGTTGAAACAGGTTCGATGTTGTTATTTAAAGCAAATTGGATAGATATATGGACAGGAAAGGAATGGAGGGTTATGGGCTGAGTGCAGGTCGGTGGGACTAGGTGAGAGTAAGAGTTCGGTACAGACTAGAAAGGCTGAGATGGCCTGTTTCCGTGCTGTAATTGTTACATGGTTATATGGTTATATGGTTATAATATCCTTCTCCTTAGTGAATACTGAAGAAAAGAAATTGTTCAAAATCTTCCCTGTCTCTTTTGGTTTCACACATATCTGTCCACTCTGATTCTCTAAGGGAGCCATTTTATCCCTCACTATCCTTTTGCTGTCAATATAACTGTAGAAACCCTTTGGATTTATTTTCACCTTACTTGCCAAAGCAACCCCGTATCTTCTTTTAGCTTTTCTAATTTATTTCTTAAGATTCTTTTCACATTCTTTATATTCCTCGAGCACCTCATTTACTCCATGCTGCCTATATTTAGTGTAGATATCTCTCTTTTTCTGAACCAAGTTTCCAGAATCCCTTGAATACCATGGTTCTCTCAAACTTTTAACCTTTCCTTTCAACCTAACAGGAACATAAAGATTCTGTACCCTCAAAATTTCACCTTTAGATGACCTCCATTTCTCTATTACATTGTCCCCATGAAACAAATTGTCCCAATCCACTCCTTCTAAATCCTTTCACATCTCCTCAAAGTTAGCCTTTCTCCAATCAAAAATCTCAACCCTGGGTCCAGACCTATCCTTCTCCTTAATTATATTGAAACTAATGGCATTGTGATCATTGGACCCAAAGTGCTCCCCAACACAAACCTCCGTCACCTGACCTATCTCATTCCCTAGCAGGAGATCCAATGCTGCCCTTTTCTAGTTGGTACCTCTATGTATTGCTGCAAAAAACTATCTTGCACACATTTTACAAACTCCAAACCATCCAGCCCTTTTATAGTATGGGCTTCCCAGTCTATGTGTGGAAAATTAAAATCTCCCACAATCACAACCTTGTGCTTACTACAAATATCTGCTATCTCCTTACAAATTTGCTCCTCCACTTCTCGCTCCCCATTAGTTGGTCTATAATACACCCCTATAAGTGTTACTACACCTTTCCCATTCCTCAATTCCACCCAAATAGCCTCCCTAGATGAGCCCTCTAATCTATCCTGCCAGAGCACCGCTGTAATATTTTCTCTGCTAAGCAATGCAACACCTCTCCCTCTTGTCCCTCCGATTCTATCACACCTGAAGCAACGAAATCCAAGAATATTTTGTTGGCAATCACACCCCTCCTGCAACTGTGTTTCACTAATAGCTACAATATCATACTTCCAGGTATCAATCCATGCTCTAAGCTCATCCGCCTTTCCTATAATGCTCCTCGCATTAAAATAAATGCATTTAAGAAATTTTCCACCCCTTACTCTCTGATTATCACTAATGGTGCAAACAACTTTACTATTTTCTTTTTCTTCCTTCTCCCCTACTTCTGTTCCTACACTCTGGTTCCCCTCCCCCCTTGAATTTAGTTTAAATCTATTGGAGCCTCTCTAGCAAACTTACCTGCAAGGATATTTGTCCCCCTCCAGCTCAGATGTAAACCGTCCTGTCGGAACAGGTCCCACCTTCCCTGGATAACTGCCCAATTATTTATGAATCTCTCTGTTTCCAATTCTCTTTGTTCTACTAGTATTTCATAACACAATCATAAAGCAACAAGCTTTATGCGTCGTTCTTGACTTCTGTAAGAACCTTTGATCAAAAACATCAGAATCTAACAACACACTCGGGTCTCTAATTTTGTAAGTGCAAATGATGCATTTCACTGTATGTTTCAACATACATGTTACAAATCAACTTGAGTCTAGAATCTTGCCAATAAACTTGATTTGATTTTGAATATTACATTTAGGTCAATTTCTGGTTATGCCTTTATTTAAATTAACTCACGAGTCACAATTCTCACCCCAGTAATACAGACTTTCAACATAACAGTCCTTTCTATTACTCGATAAGTGTATTGAGTTTTTCATCTCCTTGTTCTCTGGAGAGTTATATATCTCAAATGACCAGAATATCATGATGACAAATCTATTTATTACAATAGCAGATATTCAATTGCTTGAAACATGGTACATAAAACATTGCAATAATTAACCATATTGCATTGTCCTTGCAGAACTATCAGTGCTATTAATTTTAAATCATTTTCACTTCATCTCATTACACAGATACCACAAGTGATTCAATTTCTAGGCCCTAGGTTCTACAAATACACTTTAACTGATGTTTAATGCAAGAAAACATACCAGAAGCAAAACTGTTTCTCAAATAAGTGAAAGCTGAAATTTCTAGAATGACTATCAAACCATGAACTATGACAACTAATCAATAGTAACAAACGAACATCCCATCTATGGGGCTTTGTGGCATACAAGACCTTTGCTTCTGAAAATTTAAACTTTAAAACATTCAGAAAATGGCACATTACTTCTCAGATAATATCCTTTTATAGATAATCAAATACTGATGCTGGAAATCTGAAATAAAAACAAAATACCGGAAATACTCAGCAGGTCAGTCAGCGCAAGACCATGAGATAGAGGAGCAAAATTAGGCCATTTGGCCCACAGAGTCTGCTTCGCCACTTCATCATGACTGATCCATTTCCCTTTCAGCCCCAATCTCCTGCCATCTTCCCATATCCCTTCAAGTCATGACCAATCAGGAACCTATCAACCTCTGTCTTAAATATACCCAATGACTTGAACTCCATAGCCACCTGTGGCAATGAATTCCACAGATTCACCACTCTCTGGCTAAAGAAATTCCTCCTCATATTGGTTCTAAATGATCTTCCCTCTATTCTGAGGCCATGTCCTCTGATCTTAGACTCCCCCACCATAGGAAACATCCTCTCCAAATCTACTGTATCGAGTCCTTTCAACATTCAATAGCATCTAAAACCTTTCATCTGAGTCTGGGGCAGCACGATAGAGTTACGGTCAGCATAACACTATTACAACACCAGTGACTCTCTGTCTCTCTGTGACTGTTTGGATTTCTTCCGAGTGCTTTTGTTTCCTCCCGTATTCTAAAGACGTGGGTTGGTAGGTTAATTGATGTACATGGGAGTCACTTGGCAGTGTGGGCCAGAAGGGTTGTTACCATGCTGTATCTCTGATAAGAAAATAATAGAATATCTCAGATCTTTGACATGAAACAATTGCTCTACTTCCCTTTCTACAGATGCTGTCTGATTTGCAGAGTTTTCCTTGCACTTTCTGTGTTTTTGTAGGATTCAAAGTATATTGCATGAACATGTTATAAGGGAGTACACGAGTAAAGCAGAATTAATTGGTAGGAAGCAAAACCAACAACACTAAGTTGTTAGGAGGCAGAGAGAAGGTGCAATAGAGAGAATGCTAACTCTGAGGGACCAGAAAATCATTGTTGTTGTTGAGGAAGTAGTGAGAGGCTGCATCCTTTTCTTATTTCACTGGATCATCACTGCAGTTGAATGAGGAAGTATTCAGAATGTAATGGAGTTCTGGTTCCTCCCAGCATACACTGCCCTGATATTATTATTAACTGACTGTCCAATCACTGATAAGTACCTTGTTCCTATGGTTAATGGGTTACTTCACTGTATCTTGCCACATTTATGTAAGACTGTATGTGTCAAGGGTTCCTTGCTCCAGTGGCATCTAGACAAAATTGATTGATTCATACAAGTGCTTCAAAGTTTTAAAATGGATTTTCGTTGGGCCGGATTACACTGGACAACAAATTTCTTCAAAAGTGTTGCCTCCTCAGAATTGTTTTTATTTATGATAGACCGCTTGAAGCTGAACACAAATATAAATTCAGACTACTTGTATCACGGCTAGGAATTTGGAGAAACAAGAAATGAACTTTTATTGAATAAAATACATTTAATTTAACAGTTCTGATGCTTTACTATAGTTCAACTAAGCTAAAAATGTTTTGTTGTTGATTTTCATGTGTACTCAGTGCTTGAGGCTTCTTGCTTAAGTGTCCAACAATATCCAGCCAGCATTGATGGATTCCAATTGTTCTGATATTGTTTCTACTTGATCACAATGTTCTGGTGAAACCTTTCACCATGTTTGTCACTGATAGCACCAAGATTTATGGTGAAGCAGTCTAAACGGGAATGCAGAAAATGAATCTTTAGTGACATGTTGCACCTCTTGGTTTTGTGTGCTTGAAGCATGTTGTCAACCAGCTGCATGTAGCTTGCAGCTCTGTAGTTGCCAAGAAAAGTTTCAGCGACATCCTTGAATGCATTTCAAGTGATTTTCTCTGGTCCCAGTAGAAGTTCTTCAAATTGCCTGTAATTGGTAACCTGTAGAATTGTAGACCAACAAAAGTGCCTTCCTTAATCTTAGCATCAGTTATTTTGACCTGAATTGTGAAAGAAATAACAATATAGGTGATTTCAAAAAATGGCACGTAATAGGGAAATTTCAAGGTGATTTTCATGATCAGAAGCCCAAAATCCATAAAATATCCCCAACAGTATTTAGGAAGCAAAATCTTTGTTGTCTAGTGTAACCAGAGGTACATTGGAGTGATTATAAATGAAGCTATCTTTCTTATATTAAGCTAAAATTTATCCTTATATAGTGCATATTAGGACACCCTCACTGCACTTTATGTATGAATACTGTTGGATGAGAGAGATTAGTACTAACAAAATCCCACAAAAACATCTATTCAAATAATCCCACAAATAACATGAAGGTGGGGAAAAGCATACTTTTGGGAAAGATAGTTGCCTGAGATGGGAATGAGTGAAACAATAGGTTTTGGAGTTCAGCTTGGGGTATAAAGAGAATGGTCATTGTATTTGAATTGAATTGAATTGACTTTATTTCTTACATCCTTCACATACATGAGGGGTAAAAATCTTTACGTTATGTCTCCATCTGTATGTGCATTATGCAATTGATAGTAATTTGTAATAAATAGTATGTACAGTAGGATATACAACAGAACAGTCAATATAGCTTAGAAATACAATTGTGTCTGCGTGAATTAATCAGTCTGATGGCCTGTTGGAAGAAGCTGTCCGAGCCTGTTGGTCCTGGCTTTTATGCTGCAGTACCATTTCCTGGATGGCAGCAGCTCAAACAGATTGTGGTTGGGATGACTCAGGTCCCCAATGATCCTTCAGGCCCTTTTTATGCACCTGTCACTGTAAGTGTCCTGAATACTGGGAAGTTCACATCTACAGATGTGCTGGGCTGTCCGTACCACTCTCTGCAGAGCCCTGTGATTGAGGGAAGTACAGTTCCCATACCAGGCAGTGATACAGCCAGTCAGGATGCTCTCAATTGTACCCCTGTAGAAATTCCTTAGGATTTGGGGACTCAAGTCAAACTTCTTCAACCGTCTGAGGTAAAAGAGGTGCTGTTATGCATTTTTCACCTCACAGCCTGTGAGGTCCTCAGTGATGTGTATACCAAGAAACTTGAAGCCAAGGAATGGAGGCTGAATCCATGAAAAACATCCTGCCCGGAAGGGGTACCTGGTTGAGTACTAAAGATCTGGCTGGAGTGTTCTCTGATATTTTTAACCCCTCACATCGTCAGTCTGAGGTACTCAGCTGCTTCAAGTAGACCAATTATACCAGTACCTAAGAGGAACGTGGTAACCTGTTCTCAGTCCAGAAGAAGGGTTTCAGTCCTTACCTTTGACTAACTACTCATTGTCATAGATGCTGTCTGACCTGCTGAGTTCTTTCAGCATTTTGTGTGTGTTAATCTGATTCCAGCATCTGCACACTTCAACCTGCCTTAATGACGATCATCCAGCAGATGACGTGCTTTGAAAGCTTGGTGACGAAATATATCAACTTATGCCTGAGAAGTGACTTGAATCCGCTCCATTTTGCCACAATCACAACAGGGCAACGGCAGATGCCATTTCATTTGCTCTTCACTCAAGCCTAGAACATCTGCTCAGCAAAGTTGCATACTTCAGGATACTTTTCGTTGACTACAGCTGGGCATTCAATACTATCATCCCCTCAGAACTAATCAATAAGCTCCAAGATTTAGGCTTCATTACCTGCTTTTGCAACTGGATCCTTGAATTTCTTACCTGCAGACCCCAATCAGTTCGGGTTGGCATCATCTCCTCCACAATCTTCACCAGCACAGGTACACCACAGGCTGTGTGTTTAGCCCCTTGTTTTACTCACTTTATATTTATGACTTCGAGACTAAGTATAACCCCAAAGCCATATTTAAGTTTGCTGATGACATCCCTGTCATTGGCCAAATCAAAGGTGGTGATGAGTCAGCATATAGGAGGGATATTGAAAATTCGGCTGAGTGATGCCACAACAACAACCTCTTGGAAGGTACTGGAGCCTTAGGACCAACACCACCAGGATCAGAAACATTTAGATTAGGTTCTTAAACCAAAGCGGATTACTCCACTCCACTTCACTCACCCCAGCGTTGAACTGGTCCCACAACCTATGGATTCACATTCAAGAGCACTTGATCTTATGTTCTTGATTTATTGCTTATCTATTTATTATTATTGTTTTGTTCCTTCTTTTTGTATTTGGCAGTCTGTTGTCTTTTGCACATTGGTTGCTTGTCTGTCTTGTTATGTACGGTCATTCATTGATTCTATTGTGTTTCTTTGGTTTTACCTGAATGTCGGTGTTGCATATGGTGACACATATGCACTTTGATAAAAAATTTTACTTTGAACTTTCAACTTATTCCTTCTACCAAAGTGCATGGCTATACATTTCCCTACACATATTCCACCTGTCACTTCTTAGTCCATTCTCCTATGTAAAGGGTTTCTTCTTTTATGTTACTATGAAGGCTAACAGACTTCTTTGTTATGTTATAATCAAAATGGCTTTTCTGTAGTAATAACTGTGATGTAAGGAGTTCTTTCTCTCTGTTTGTTTGGGTTATATTATTGATAAGACAGGGAACGAACCAATTGGGATAGATGTTATTCTTTTTTGTGTGTCTGTAAGCTATTGTGTTTCACGGGTTTTGGAGCAGAAGGTGCGATGGGGACAGAGAGAGGAGACGCAATGCTGTGAGCTGGGCAATGGAAGGGACCCCGTCTGGGAGTTCGAGGCCCAGAGTCTTCGATGAGGAGAGGAGACACAGACAGACTCGAGTACAGCATTTGGTTGATCACCAAAGGTGGTCCCATTCAAGGGTCGGCGGAGTTCAGAGGACATTGACTGTAGGAAGGGGGACCCGGTTCTGTAAGAGCTCCAACGTTGAGTGCACGAACTGGTTAATAATAATGGCACCTTTTTCTTTTTATTAAACAGTTAAACAATTCTTATTTTGTTTCTTTACTATCTACATATTTCCAGTAAAATTTATAAAGTGTAATCATTTAATGGCAATTGGTGTCCTGTCTGTTATTTAGCGTGGTGGGGTACATCACACAGCATCCACCCAAACTTGATTACCCAGTTTGGCGGGGCTGAAGGCTGCTCCCCCTAGATGAAAGTGAGCTGAGCGAGCCTGATGTTTACCAGGGGGCTACACCCAATCTTCAAAGACTCACTGCATCCTCAGAACTACCTGCCACTCCATATATCTTCATATCATCCACAAACTTGGCCACAAAGCCATCAATTTCATCATCCAAATCATTGATATATTATGTTAAAAGAAGTGGTCCCAACGCTGACTCCTGCAGAACCGCACAAGTCATCAGCAGCTAACCAGACAAGGCTCCCTTTATTCCCACTATTTGTCTCCTACCAGTCAGCCAATTTTCTATCCTGGTTACTACCTTTCCTGTAATACCATGGGTTCTTATCATGTTGAGCATCTTGTCAAAGGCCTTCTGAAAATCAAAGTAAACATCCACTGGCTCTCCTTTGTTTATCCTGCCTGTTATTTCCTCAAATCCAGCAGATTTCTTAGACAAGATTTCCCCTTAAGGACACTATACTAACTTTGACCTATTTTATCATGTACCTTGAAGTATGTTGAAATCTTATTGTTAATATAGGACTCCAAAATCCTCCCAACCACTAACACCAGGCTAGCTAGGCTATAATTTCCTTTTTTCCTGCATTCTTCCCTTCTTAAAGGGAGGAGTGATATTTACAATTTCCAATCCTCCGAAACCATTCCAGAAACTAGTGATTCTTGAAAGATCACTACTAATGCTTCCATGCTAGTACCTTCTTTCCATGTTACAATCGTTCCTGTAATACCATGTATTGTGTCTGTGCACAACTACATATCGATGAAATAAAAACACGCACACAGGAGATGGCTTGAACTTGTGTATTCACATTGCAGTGAGAGACAGAGAAAGACACATGCATGGAAAACAGCACATGAGCAGTCAACAGATCAATATGTAGTGCTAAGCGGGGGGGGGGGGTCATTGTTATAAAAGAAATAGATCCATACATTACATTTCCTCCCCCTTTAGATTAATGCAAGATATAGCTGCGTATGTACAAAACATTCAATTTACCTTTCATAAACCCATATTCCAAATAAACATGCTTTCACAATAACAGTGCATAACTAACTTCACAGTTCTAAAGGTTCAGTCTTCTGAGTGGCATTTTGTTTCTTTCAGGATATGCCTCTGGACTGTGGAGTGGCATCAAGTTTGGCAGGTGTCTTGTCTAAGGCAACATTCTTGGTTCCCGGTGTCACGTTGTTGTCTGTGATGTCAACACTGAAAGATAAGTCTGGGGACTGTAATGAGTCCCTCTTATTGGATGCAGTCGACTCAGGTGTGTTCTTCAGTGGAGCATCCAGTATCTGGTCCACATGATATCTCCATGTCTGATCTCCAACACCTACTAATGCTTCCATGCTAGTACCTTCTTTCCATGCTACAATTGTTCCAGTAATACCATGTGTTGTGTCTGTGCACAACAGAGCACAATACATCATTGTTCCAGTTCTTGTAGCTATCTTGCTGGGTGTCCATTTGTCTTCTTGGTAATCACAAACTAGGACTACCTGCCCAATCTTAAAGCTTCTTGCTGCTTCTCTTGGCAATTGGTTGATCTGTTTGTTCTGTACTTCCCTCCGGGTCTTCAAGAGGTCTATGCAAGATCTCAGATTCCTGCTCATGTACAGCATTGCAGGTGTTTGATTTGTCATTGCATGAAAAAAGTTCCAATGCACAAAAGGAAGTTGTCCACCTTGTGCTGTAGAGAAATGCCCTCAATGGACTTCTTGAAGGTTTGGATAAACATTTCAGCTAACCCGTTTGTTGGTGAGTGGTGAGGAACTGACTTGAAATATCTGATGACATTTTTCTTCATGATGTGTATTATGCTCTGTTTTCACTCACAATTTCTTCGGGTAAGCTGCTTCTGGTGAAGATAATCCTCAGACCGGAAACAGCCTTTGCTGACATGGTTGACTTCATTGGTATAACCTCTGGTCACTTTGAATGAGCATCTACAGCAATCAGAAATGTGGAACCCATGAATGGCCCAGAAAATCCAATATGTACTCTTTGCCATGGTGACGACAGCCACTCTCATTGGTGTAATGGTGCCTGTGAGGGTGCATTTTGAACTTTTTTTGCATCCTGAACAGCTTTTGGCCAAGCCTTCAATCTGTTTATCTATTCCCGGCCACCACATGTAGCTTTGGGTAAGACTCTTCATCTTGACTGAAGCCAGTTGTCCTTCATGCAGATTTTCTAACGCTCTGTTGCGTAGTTTAGAGGGAATCACAACACAGGATCCACACAGCAGCATTCTCTGACATACCAACAGTTGAATTAGTCTCGCTGACAGCTCTGGAAATATCCTTGCACAGAGATTCCATAGACTTTTGACAATGTCAGGCCATTCTTTGTTTTCATTTGTATTTCAGAATTGGTTACCGGCAACTGGTCCACCAATGCGGTGTGGAACACTTCTAATGGGTCACAGGATGAAGACTTTTCTTCTTCAGTTGCCAATAGTGGCAGACGTGACAAAGCATCAGCATTGTTGTGTTGTTTGCTACCCTTGAACTCTATGTCATAAGAGCAGCCTCCTAGGAATAGTGCCCAACGTTGTAACCAGGTGGCAGTCATCACTAGATTTCCTTCCTGGGATTGAAAATGGACACAAAGGTCCGGTGATCTGTCACTAGTGTAAAATTTTGTCCATAGCGGTAGTGATGGAACTTTTTTATTCCCCATTCTAAACTAAGGGCCTCTCCATTGATCTGGGTGTAGTTGTGTGCTGTGCTCGTCAGTGATCTTGAAGCAAACATAATCAGGCATTCAGATCCATCTTTCATAATGTGTGATAAAATGGCTCCAATGCCATAAGGGGATGCATGATACACCAGTCTGATGAGCAGAGATAAGTCATAACAGGAGAGCAGTCCATCAGATGTTATTAGACTCTTGTTTCCTTGAATGCTCTTTCACATCCTTCTGACCAACCACACTTTGCTCCTCTCTGTATTCAGTGGATGCACCTCTCTGTATTCAATGGATGCAGCACTGTAGCAATGTTTGAGAGAAACCAGTGATAGTAGTTTCCAAGCCCCAAGTATGACCTGAGTTGTGACACATTTTCTGGTTTGGGTGCCCGTAGCCCTGCTTCAATCTTCTCTTGTGACTTATGTAAGCCATGCTTGTCAGTGACGGGTCCACAATATGAGATTTCATTCTTGGAAAACTCACAATTTTCTCTCTTTGCATGCAGACCATACTCACTCAGCCTGGTACGCACTTTACCAAGGTTATGGAGGTGATCTTCATCATTTTTGCCAGTCACATTGATGTCATCAAGGTAACATTGTGTTCCTGGGCTATCTTGGAGCACTTGGTCCATTGCTCTTTGCCAAATTGCTGGAGCTGATGTGACACCAATGGTGAGACGATTATACTGGAACAGTCCTTTGTGAGTATTGACAAGTCAATCTTTGAAAACCTCTCCTTGCCTGCCAAAGATGCAAAAATGTCTCCTATTCGTGGATACTGCAGTGGGTTGAAGTTCACTTTGAAATCAGCACATACGCAAATGGCTCCGGCATTTCCTTTCTTGATCACCGGAAAAATGGGCGTGGCTCAATCGCTCTGCTCAACCTTGGAGAGAATTCCAGATAGCTCTAAATTCTGCAGTTCAGCATTCACTTTAGGAAGTAGTACGTAAGGCACTGGACATGCTTTATGGAATCAGGTGTTGTTGTTCCATTCAGTTCAATTCTGGTTTTCATGCCTTTGAGTTGACCAATCCCCTTCTCAAACACCTTTTCATTAGCATTAAGCAGCTGTGCCACTCCCTCATTAGTGCTACCATTTGGACTGCCGTTGCCTGTTGATGTCACACTGAGAGCTTTGATTGAGCACCAGTCCAGTTGGATTTTTTTCCACCATTCATGAATGAAAACTGCTGGCCCTGCACTTTTCAACACATAAAGCTCTAACTGTTGTGTTTGGCCTCTATACACCACATTCACCTTCGGTTTGCCTTTGGGGGACACTTTTTCACCTATGTAGGTCTTTAGTATCACTGAAGTCTTCTCTAATGGTGTCTTAGAAAACAGTCCGTTGTAGACAGCCTCTGGAATTATAGACAAAGCCGGCCCTGTATCCAGCTACATTTTCAGTTTTACACCAGACACATCTATTGTGATCCATATTATTTTGTGATCTACTTCAGTAACACTATGTAGTTCTAGGCATGACAACTCACCTTTGTTTGACTCTGTGTTGTCTGATTCTGTTGTACATTCAGTCACTTTGTCCCTTTGCTTAGTTTTGTGTTTGAGACTTTCATTCACTTGTGCTTTTTGTCTGACTTGCATACTCTCTCTAAATGACCTTGTCTGTGACACTTTCAGCACACTTTTTTCCTTGATCCAACAGTTATTTGCAACATTGAGGATTTGTCACATCGGTAACATTTTTAGGTTTTTGCACCATTCAGGGACATTTTGTGCATTTCACATTCCAACCTCTTTTTCTGTAGTTCTGCTACATCATTTGCTGCAGTCTCTAATGATTTTGCAATGGCCAATGCCTGTTCTAATGTATTATTTCTTTCTGTCGGTGGTCTCTATTGAGTGCTTTGACTATGCCTGCCACATACAAGCCTGGACATCAATGCATCAGAAAGTCTATCTCCAAAGTCACAGTACTGGGAAAGTTTGTGCAGTTCTGCAATGTATTCAGAAAGGCTTTCACCTTTTGACTGGCTCCTTTTGTATAATCTAAGTATCTCAGCTATTACCAGTGGTTTAGGGCTCAAGTGATGTTGTAAAATTGGAACAATTTCATCAATCATCTTGTTTGCAGTCTTTTCAGGGGTTACTAAGTTGCATAAGAGACTGTATGTTCTTGGGCATGTTAAGCTAAGAAGTATAGGGGCTTTCTTTTGCTTCTCCATGTTGTTTACATTACAATACAGTTCAATCCTCTTGATATTCGACTGGCAGCCTTCATTAGCTTTATCAAATTCGTCAACTCTCCTGACCGAAGCCATTGCCATGTTTTTTTGCTTTAAGTCCTGCATGTCTTCCACTGCTACACATGTGTTCCTTTGTTAGTGTCTGTGATGGCTTTTCATGCTGTTTAACTCTCGCTGGTTTATCGCGTAACTGTTAGTGCAGTTTATGATATTTTCTGACATTTAGGTTCACACTTGTCACCAATTTGTTGTGTCTGTGCACAACTACAAGGCGATTAAATAAAAGCATGCATGTGGGAGATGGCTTTAACTAGTATATTTGTATTTCAGCAAGAGAGAGAGAACAAAGCACCTGCTATGGGTAGAGCCATTGCTCTAAAAGAAATAGATCCATACGTTACACCACGGACTCTAAATTGTTTAGCAACCTCACGTGCAGCACTTTCTCAAAGGTCTTCTGAAAGTCCAAGTAAATAGCAATCAATAACTGTTTGTTGGGAATTTCAAATAATGAGATGTTACAATTGCACTGTATCTATGCCATAAGTAGCAATGCAGAAAATAGACTTTTGATCAAAACTGTCGATAAGCAGTCAGAGCATTTAGATGCAAATTGATACTGTCACAGACTATTGGGTAATGAGTCACTGGCAATGGTTGAACAGATAGCAAATGTCAAAATTTTGTAAAAGAGGAACTTTCTTTTCCTGGGACCGATTGATAGCTGTTTATTATGTACCATTATGTGTACCGTCAAGTAATATCAATTTAATAAGGTCTATACAACATGATGTATCTGAAGAGTTTGCTTCTGATAACGGCCTCCAGCTTCTATTACATTTGCAATCTTTATGAGATTGAATACTATCAGACATGGTATTGTTCATTCATGTTATCACGATTCAAATGGAGCATCTGACATGTTAGTCTGACTTGCTAAAGACGTTCTCAGGAAGCAATTGCTGCAGGGATATTTAAGGTTCAGAATGAAACATGACTTGACTATTTTCATTCTTCATTGTGCATCACCACATAATGTGCACCTGTGGAATCCAAGAGGATCAGAAGATCATGAATGTGCTTGGGAGCTGCTCAAACAACTTTGATTCTAGTTTTGAGTAAAAAAAAACATCATGGGGAACTAATCGAAAAGAAAGCTCTTTCAATCAAAGTGAGTGCATTTGTGCTTTTAGTCAATCTATCACGTCAAGCTCAGACTAATGGGATCTAGAACCATGACAGATATAGTTATTTAAAAATGGAAAGCTTAAGTAGATCAAAGGACCTATCGACGAGATAATCACATTGGAATAGAGACTCATTTGATTATGAAGCCATTCAGTTTGGATCCATTCAAGTCATAGCGTCATAGAAAAATAGAACACAAATTCAGGTCCTTTGGCCCATCAGGTCCATGCCACCCAGTTATCCCCAATTTCCTGCATTTGGCCCATATCCCTCTAAGCCATGCCCCTCCATATTCCATACCTATCCACGTGATACTATTGATACTGATCCACCTGCTTCAAGAACTTCATCAGGCAGCATGTTCCATATATTCACAACCTCGGCATGAAAAAAATGCCCCTCAGGTCACTTTTACACCTTTCCCTTCTCACTCTAATACTACTCTCCCTAGTTTTGGTCTCCACTACCTTGGGAAAAAGACTGTTATCATCAGCCTTATCAATGACTGTGATCATTTAAAAAAATACTCTTGCTCTTACTTTCCAAGGAATAAAGATCCAACTTGGCCAACCTCTCCTGATAACGCAGGCCCCCTAGTCCTGGCAACACCCTTATAAATCCTTTCTATGCTCTTTCCAGTTCAACCATGTCTATGCTCCAACAGAGTTTCCAAAACTGTACGGTGTACTCCAAATGCAGCCTCACCAACGATTCGTACAACTGCAACATGTTGTTCCAACTCCTATACTCAATGTTCTGAATGGTGAAAGCCAGCATGTCTGTGATGCCACTTTCAATGAGCTATGCACACATACTCCCAAGATTATAAATAAGCATCACAAAAGTCTTGTTCATTGCAAGAATTGCTTGCTGGTGGTATGGAGATGTTTGAAGCCTGATCCTCAGTGGATCTGAGCTAGTATATGGAGTGCACTGAAAGGTTCACAGTACAAGCTTCTTTCGAGGTCTCCATTGTCAGACAAACATGTACATCTCTCACCTTTTCTTCATGTTTTCTGATACAAAGGGACTGTGAGTGTTGGTGCTAAATATCAGAAATATAAGTGGTATGCTGAGGCAGCTAAGTTGAATAGCAATTTTGAATATAATTCGGGCCTCTTTAACCATTTTACTTCTGCACATCCATAAGATACACAGAGGATTGAACAACAGCAAATAGACCATGACAGACTGTAATTTTTATTTCTTTTAGTGTGAAAGACAAAGTTTGGTCTATCTGTTGTGGTACAATTAGTAACAATAAGATTTGTCTAACATCAGGACAAGATAGTAATTTCTTCACACATCTATTTTAATATTAGAAAGAATACTGAATTAGAAAGCAAACGATCAACGTATTCATCAGCAAAAATATTGGAAATCTGAAATAAACCCAGAAAATAATCAATGCCATTTAGCAGCTGTAGGGAAAAAATTTATTTACATTTTAGAGTCTAGAAAGTCATGCGTCACAGAAAGAGGCCTTCAGTCCATGCTGAGCATCCATCGCCCATCTGAATTAATCCCATTTTTCCCTCTCACATTCCCATCAACTCAACCACCCCCCCACAATTCCCCTAACACCCATCTACTCCTATGGCAATTTACAATGGTCAATTAATCTGCCAACCTGAATCTCCTTAATAAATTGGAGGAAGCTGAGTGACTGGAAGAAACCCAGGCAATGACAGATCAAACTCACAAATTTGACACAGTCAGCACCCAAGTCAAAATCATATCCAGGTAATTGGAGTTGTGGGGCAGAGGGTAAACAGTATGTGCACAATGATAATATCATGTGCATATATCCTATGATGAGCTACAGGACAGTAAAACACTTCAGCAACAAACACTGTGGCACTATTCTGTGCTATAATTCATTTATGGATACCTACTCATAACAGGACTGCTGAATGAAATTCAGATCTGATCATTTTGGTCAATCACCTTTCATCAGAACTGGGAAATATCAAGACAAATTTTAAGCCACAGAGAAAGCAGGGAAGGAGAAAGTAAATGGAGATGACAAGTAGTTAAGTGACAAAGCAGATTACAATAAAAGGTGAGAAAATAACTACCTTAGACAATCAATCCTCTTGTCATTTAATGTGATCGGTCTTCAAAATATTGAAAAAATTAATTAAGAGTACCTTAGGACATTTAAACACAGTAGTCATCCAGAATAAATATCTTCTGAGTGTAACTTTGTTTTGATCAGTCTGCTATATTGTTAAATGAAACTTAAGATTGGCTTCTCATTACCTAAGCCTTTAAATCTGCTAGTCTGAAGATACCAGAACTCCCAGGAGATGACACTGTTCTTTTGCAAATGAATCTTTGCTTCCAAATGAGGCAAGGGAACTGTCACAGAATAGGGTTCAAGGCAAGTGTAGGGAAGGAATTCTTTCCTCCAAGAGTATAATTCTAAACAGGAAAGGTGAAAATTCAGATAAATGCCCCCTCCCATTCCTTTCCTGAAAGCACTTATCTAGGGTAAGGTTAGCATGCTTTTCCCCCAGCCTATGTGACAGGGCCAGTTTAAAGATTTCTGTTTATCTGAGTGATTTAAGCTTACTCACAGACCGAGCAGTTGTGACTTCAAAGGAGAGAAATTCAGACCAAAATATCCACCTTTAAGCTACTGATTGATCAATCATATTTGTTTCAACGTGGTTTACATTTACATTTCAGTTTTCAATGACTTAGCCAGAATGAAGGTCTTCACATATTTTGTTTGGAGGAATGGATCATTAGTGAAAATGCCTAACACAAAGCAGCACCGTGAATCCACATGGGTATAGTTCAATTTACAGTTAGCAACTTGATAGTGACAGGGTGATTCATTTCCTGATTCACCATGTGTTGTAAATTGAATAACACGAGTTCCACACCGGATAAGGCATAGAAATCAACGCCCTGCTGTTGTCACTGATTTCTGTTCCTCCCATCTGACCTACATAGCCTCAGATTTTGAGACTGAACAATGGCAGAAAATATACTGTTAAAAGAATGATGAGGTTAATTGGTTGATTAAAAATGTAATTTAAAAAGTTGCTGTTAAGGATGTGGTACTTGAATGTTAGCGTGGCGATAAAGATGTCTCACACTCCAGATCCCTATGTAGTAGAAAGTACCAGTGCATAGAATGTGAAAAGCACTTAACTTCACCGGGGAGTTCATTCAAGTTAGTTCAAGGCTATGTATTCTCTTACCAATGTTAATCAGTGTAAATTTATTTGTCTGGAAATGAAGGTAAATTATGGTAATATGTAGTTATTCTTCAAGTTGAGGTAGATTGAAAAGAATATATGATTTATTGATGGAGTCATTGATCTAAAACATTGACTCTATTTCTCTTTCCACAGATGCAACCTGAACTGCTGAGTGTTTGTGGTATTTTGTTTTTCCTTGATGTAATTCAATGTATTTTCTTTTATTTTTCCCTCTTAATCTAATTATTCCCTCCCCCTGCTTGGGGAGAGTTTTAACCCTTGTTAATTGGTGGGTTTGAGATTATGGTCATTAAGATCAGGGGTTGAGAACATGGTTAAAAGTGTCAGAATACTTAACTCAGACAGGCCAGATGTTAATCAGGTAAACTTCGTAAGAGAGGTGGATTGGTGATTTATGTTTTTTATCACTTACTGACAGCAATAAGTATGATGAACACTAACATGCTTTTCAAGAGCAACAGCATTGTATTGACAACTGGCCACAGAAGAATACAGGCTGACATGACAACCCAGTACTGAGAGAGTGTTTCACCATTGATGATGACAACTTTTGGGAGACATGTTTTATCAAATCCCCATCTGTTTCCTCAAGGTGGGTGTAAAAGATCCTATCTTATACTAAAAAAGAGCTGCGCCATTATTTTGCATCCCTTGGTGAGTGATTATCCTTTGATCATCATCACAAATATGAATGATGTGTTCATTATCACATTGTTTGCTGTGGGTGTCATCTTTCTTACATTTCAACACTGACTACACTTTGCAAATATTTCATGGTTTGTAAATATTTTACATAAGTTGATGTACTGTAAGAAACCTTGAAAGATTCTATGTAAATATAAACCCTTTTTTCCTTTTTTTTTCTAGGTTTATGCAAGGGTCCTTGATACATGCATGACTCCCTGGTACTGCATAGATGCCAACTGCTTGGAATCAAGGGACACCTACTTAAAATGGGCAGATGGCACCAGCAAGGAGCCTGGGGAAATCAACTGAGAAGCAGTACAAGCCGAAATCTTGCATAAGAAATATTATCCACTAAGTTATCAGCAAGCTGAAGATACAGCTGAGGTGCTTTGGCCAATCAAGAAGCAGTTTTTAATATGTACCTGTGCTCGGCAATCTATGGCTGGGTTGTGTGGGCTACCAAATCATAAAGGACATCTGCTGATGGAAAACTGGGAAAGCCTGGACCTCTTGAAATTACAGGAGTTATGGATAAAGGTTAAATCCTGATTAGTTGTTGGAAAGAGAGCACACATTAATGCTTTACACAGTCTTAAAATGCTTTGAGACAATCAACAGTATATGGAACATGAACCAAGTAATGTTTTGTAGCTCCAAGACATAAAAATATTTAAAAAGAAACGGAGCTTGGAATAATGAATCTTTGTTTCATTTTTACTTTGGCGAGATGCATGCATATGATGCGGTGGTGTAATGATGTACACGATTTACATACTTTTGCATATAACTTGCAATGCATTACATAAACAAAAATAAATGCTTAATCAAACAATGTATTTACAATAGGACTGCAGAAGGGTTCTGGCCTGAAATGTCGACTGTACTTTTTTCCATAGATGCTGCCTGGCCTGTTGAGTTCCTCCAGCGTTTTGTGTGTGTTGCTCGGATCTCCAGCAACTGCAGAATTTCTTTTGTTTGTGATTTGGATCAAAGATCTTCTTCCATGTACTCTGTCATCATTCATTCTTTCGTGAGCATTGGCACTTTCCTTCAAGCAGACAATTGTTGAGAACCTAATTGTGTTTACGGATCACTAACTGTCAATGCTAAGTTGTATGACATTCTATACAAAGTGGTGTTTATTATGTGACTGCTGCGCTTGGTGCTCCTTGTGGATGGCATGTGTTGTGTGGAAGGATGCTAATTTTTTTTGGGTGATTGTGAGAGAAGGAGGCACAAAGATAAGGGCTGAGTGTCAACAGTAACTGAACAGGTAATTTAAAATAAAGATTAAAAATAAGCCTTATTTGTCATATATATATATCAAAACATCAAATTCTATATGTTTTGAAATGTGTCATTTTCAACATAGTCTGATACGTGCTCAGGGCAGCCCATAAATGCATGCTTCCAGCGCAAGCATTGGGAATATGAGCAAGCACTTCAATACAAGTGGATGTATCCGCAAGATAAAAGTGAGTGATATGTACCTGCAAGGCAAGGTAGGTTAGTGAATGACATGCCCAAGTTGAACTAGAAGGAAAGTGTGATGGCTTGGAATAGAATGCAAATCAGGATGTGTGTGCGTTCGTTGCTGCACTCATTTCTCCAGATCTGACATCGTTACTCAGCTGCTGTGAATCCAGGCTGCTCATTTGTCTGGCAATTTTATTCCTCCCACCAGCAGTGTATGTGTTGCTTCTGAAGGCTCGTACAGTATCCAGCAAGTCATCCAGTTAGAGTGAAAGGGACTTGTAATCATGCTTTTATTTCCTTTCTTCCAGATGTTTTCAGTGCTTCCTGCTGAATGTAACAGCTTGCTGAAATCAACAACTTGTTTTCTAAAGCCAAAGCTTTAATCAAAACTTGGAACCACACTCAGTGTACATGGTTATTTCGAATGAAGCACATTGTTCTCAATGGCACTGAAAGAGGAAATGTCTGCTAAAACCAAAACAAGAATATTACTGTTTTATGAATGTACGATCAGTTGGACTAATGCCAGATTGTACAATATATCACATTATAATGAATTTCTTACTGAAAAATAACATAGAGCATTTGAACTCATCTTGCGACTTAACCTTCTCTGACAGTGAAGTTTTAGCACTCATACAGAAGCAGTCAGCTCTCTGTAGCAATGATTAAATTAAACTTCACTTCATAACATGTTACAGGATAAAATGTTAAAGGATAACAACTTTGACATCATACACCTGATCCAAAGCTGTAAAGTATAACCATAAATTTTATTTCCAAAAAAAAATTCAAATTTTATTTCAATAAATTGATCTTAATAATTTGGCTTTTAGTATACTTATTATGATCATTTCAACAATTTACAGTGAAGTTTTGAGCCAAAGTTCTAAGCAATGCAGCTCCAAATTGCTTACAGCAAGCCTTCAAAATCAGCTCTATGGAGATGGCTAAATTATCTATATTATAATCTTGAGTAAGGAGTGCAAATTTGCCAGGAAACCTTTAATGACTCAATGATTTTCTTTGAACTAAACTCATGGGATCTTTTCAAATATCTGAGAGATCAGACAGGATCTTGGTTTAACAGTTCATTTGAATATCAGTAGAATAAATTACTGTGGGACTTGAAAATGGAGCTCCTAACAGAGAAAGAGAGTAAAACCAACAGGTACATACATAGAATACATAATTGAAGTATCTCATTATGATCTTTACCTGTCAATTGGATGGATTAATTCCAAAGTTACATCTGATGAAACTTTTACAGTGCTATAACTCAAATACAGGCATTTCACCATATCAAATGCAATGGGAAAGAATGTAAATGCTCCAATATCATTGGTCGCCATTCCAGACAGAAATCCCAGGATCAGTTGATTAGCAAAACTGTCCTGAATTCAGGCAGTGTGAGAATTGCGCACTGTGATCTAACCAATATTGTTAATAATAACAATAAAAGTATACATTTCATTTTCCCTTTATTTGAGATTGAGATGGCTCCATAACTATTCCTAATGGTCCCTTCTGGCTCATGTTGTGATGAAAATGGGTCTAAGCCAATTGTTAGTCCTTCTTTGCTTGGGCTGGAGATCATTGTTCATAATGTTAGAGAACAATTGTTGGAGAACCACAGTATCCTACTTCTTAAAGTGAAGGTATCACATTTAGGAGTTGAAAAATAAGGCAATCAGAATTTCCAGGGATTGAGGTGGATGGATAATTTGGAATTTTAGGTAGCTTTGTTTCAGCTTTGAGTCTGGTGATTATCACACCTGCTCTGTCTTCATACCATTGCTATCACTCATCACGTTCGATAGATACACAGTATAAAGGACATTTTTCCCTGGAAGCTAATAAATAAAAAGTGAATGAATTTAGAAATTAAATAGAGGAAAAGACAACCTATGAATCCAGTGTGTGAGGACAACATCAAAGAGGCTGCTATAAGTAACAG
Organism: Mobula birostris; assembly: GCF_030028105.1. Classification (NCBI taxonomy): domain Eukaryota; kingdom Metazoa; phylum Chordata; class Chondrichthyes; order Myliobatiformes; family Myliobatidae; genus Mobula; species Mobula birostris. The sequence goes on from NC_092375.1 coordinate 158,689,991, forward strand.
CAGTTGTTAGTATTTTATTGAAACGTGGGAGAGCTGCAGTGTGGAACAGGATGCTGGTGTTGTGGCAAAGCCCATGGAATTCCTTTTTGTTGTCATCTGTGGAAAATGGCAGGTGGCAGCATATGCAAAATGCCTCACACAGGGAGACCTTCAGGTCAGTGATTTCCTTCAAGATGTTTGGATATCTCAAGTGGTCTTCCAGCCTCCACATACAGGTTCCTTTGATGTTAGTGCAGTTAAAGATCTAGAATTGTGTTCCCCAGATAAATGCTTACTGACTTTTGCTTATACATGTTGCCATTATTTTATGAAGGGCTCTAAAAAAGCTGCAAAGAAAAGTGAGGGATAACTTGTTTTCCTTTAACTCGAACCAGAGTGCCAGGGCAGCTAGTGTAGAGGTTGTGGCAGCATTTATTTATTTATTTATTTATTAAGTGATATAGTGTAGAGGAGGCCACTTTGGCTCTTCAAGCCGTGCCATTCCAGCAACCCCTAACAACCCTGATTAATCCGAACCTAATGACAGGACAATTTACACTGACTAATTAACTTATCCAGTACATCTTTGGACTGTGGGAGGAAACCAGAGCACCTGGGAAAACCCACACATTCAACGGGAAGGACATAGAGAATCTCCTTACCGATGATGCTGGAATTGAACTCTGAACTCCGAACTCCAAAGCCCCAAGCTGTAATTGCATCTCACTAACTGCTACGCTACTGTAATTCCCAAGTAGATGTTAAGCCTATATACAAAGACAGGAACTGAAGGTTTGAGGATGCTGGGACTCATGTTCTGAGCTGCAAATATTTCAATGCATGGAATAATGTAAGTAAGGCAGATGAGCTTAGAGCTCTTTATACATAATTTTCATCTATTGTACTGCTTCATTTTCTTGTAAACGCCTGCAAGAAAACAACCTCAGGCATATACATACTTCGATAATAAATTTGCTTTGAATTTGACTGTCAATTAGCATGTGGAATTATGATATTGTAGCCATTAGAAAGATTTGATTGTAGTAGGAAGGTCAGGACCGGCAGCCCAATTCAGGGCTCTGTTATAGAGGGGGAGTTAGATATTAAAAGGGGTGGGGTGGCATTACTAGTCAGGGAAGATGATATAGCAGTCACGAGGAAATCTGCAGAACCTGGAAATTCAAGCAACACACACAAGAAATGCTGGTGAACGTAGCAGGCCAGGCAGCATCTTTAGGAAGAGGTACAGTCGACGTTTCAGGCCAAGACCCTTCATCAGGACTAACTGAAAGAAGAGCTAGTAAGAGATTTGAAATCTCTTACTCAAATCTCTTACCAGCTCTTCTTTCAGTTAGTCCTGACGAAGGGTCTCGACCTGAAACGTCGACTGTACCTCTTCCTAGAGATGCTGCCTGGCCTGCTGCGTTCACCAGCAATTTTTATGTGTGTTGCATGATATAGCAGTGCTTAGACAGGACAGACTGGAAGACTTGTCTACTGACGTTATATGGGTGGAACAGAGGAATATGAAAGGAATGACCAAATTAATGGAATTATATTTTAGGCCTACTAATAGTTAGCAAGATTTAGAGAAGCAAACTTATAGTGAGATAGCAGACAGTTGAAAAAAAATAAGGTTGTGATAGTAGATAAAAGTAACTTTCCACATATTTACTGGGACTCCCACATTATAAAAAGACTGGATGGGACAGAGTTTGACAAATGTGTTCAGCAAAGTTTGTTTTATCAGTATATAATGGCCCTAACTAGAGAGAGTGAGATACTGGATCTCCTATTAGGGAACAAGATAAGGCAGGTGACTGAAATGTGTGTAGGGGAACAGTTTGGATCTCATAATCATAATTCCATTAGTTTCAAGATAATTATGGAGAAGTATAGGGTCTGGTCCTGAGTTTGAAAGTCTAAATTGGAGAAAGGCCATTGTTGATGGCATGAGAAAGGATCTTGTAGGTGTTCATTAGGATAATTTGTTTTCTGGAAAAGGGATGCTTGGTAAGTGGGAGGTCTTCAAAAGTAAAATACTGAGAATACAGAGCTTGTATGTTCCTATTAAAATAAAAGGGAAGGTTAACACTTTTGGGAAACCTTGGCTTTCAAGGGGTATTGAAACCCTGCTTAAGAAAAAGGTGTTGGACGAGTATTTAAAAAAAACAAAGAAAAAACACTTATGATGGAAATCAGGAGGACTAAAACAAAGCATAAGGTTGCTCTGGCAGACAAGGTGAAGGATACGCCCAAAGATTCAAAGGATATATTAAGAACAAACATAGAAACATAGAAAACCTATGGCACCTTACAGGCCCTTTGGCTCACATAGCTGTGCCAAACATGTCCTTACCTTAGAACTACCTAGGCTTACCCATAGCCCACTATTTTTCTAAGCTCCATGTACCTATCCAGGAGTCTCTTAAAAGCCCCCATCGTTACCGCTTCCACCACCGCCGCTGACAGCCCATTCCACACACTCACCACTCTGTGTAAAAAACGTACTCCTGACATCTTCTCTGTACCTGCTTCCAAACACCTTTAAACTATGCCCTCTCGTGCTAGCCATTTCAGCCCTGGGAAAAAGCTTTTGACTAGCCACACGATCAAGGCCTCTCATTATCTTACACACCTCTATCAGGTCACCTCTCATCCTCCGTTGCTCCAAGGAGAAAAGGCCGAGTTCACTCAACCTATTCTGATAAGGCATGCTCCCCAATCTAGGCAACATCTTTGTAATTCTCCTCTGCACCTTTTCTATGGTTTCAACATCCTTCCTGTAGTGAGGCAACCAGGATTGAGCACAGTACTCCAAGTAGGGTCTGACCAGGGTCCTATAAAGCTGCAATATTACCTCTCGGCTCTTAAACTCAATCCCACCATTGATGAAGGCCAATGCACCATATGCCTTCTTAACCACAGAGTCAACCTGCGTAGCAGCTTTGAGTGTCCTATGGACTTGGACCCCAATAACCCTCTGATCCTCCACACTGCCAAGAGTCTTACCATTAAAGCCATATTCTGTCATCATATTTGACCTACCAAAATGAATCACCTCGCACTTATCTGGGTTGAACTCTATCTGCCACTTGTCAGCCCAGTTTTGCATCCTAGCAATGTCCCGCTGTAACCTCTGACAGCCCTCCACACTATCCACAACACCCCCAACCTCTGTGTCATCAGCAAATTTACTAACCCATCCCCCCACTTTCTCATCCAGGTCATTTATAAAAATCACGAACAGTAGGTGTCCCAGAACAGATCCCTGAGGCATACCACTGGTCACCAACCTCCATGCAGAATATGACCCATCTACAACCACTCTTTGCCTTCTGTGGGCAAGCCAATTCTGGATCCACAAAGCAATGTCCCCTTGGATCCCATGCCTCCTTACTTTCTCAATAATCCTTGCATGGGGTACCTTATCAAATGCCTTGCTGAAATCCATATACACTACATCTACGGCTCTACCTTCATCAATGTGTTTAGTCACATCCTCAAAAAATTCAATCAGGCTCATAAGGCATGACCTACTTTTGACAAATTGCCATGCTGACTATTCCCATCATAGCAAGGGACAAAATTGGTCCTTTGGAAGATCAGGATTTTCATCTATGGATGGCACTGAAAAGGATGGGGCAGACCTTAAACGGATTTTGTGCATCTGTATTTACTTGGGAGATTGACATAGTGTCTATAGAACTGAGGAAAAACAGTCATGAGTTTATGGACCATACCCACATTACAGAGAGGGAGATGACTACTGTCTTGGGGCAAATTAGGGTGGATAAGTGGCCAGGAACTGACAAGGTGTCGCTTCAGACCTTGTGAGAGAATAGTACAAAGAAATTGCAGGGGCCTTGGCAGAGGTATTCAAAATGTACTCAACCACTTGTGAGGTGCTGAGGATGAAGGATAGCTACTGTTGTTCTGTTGTTCAAAAAGGACTCTAAAAATAAGATGTGAAAATGCAGGTTGGTGAGCGTGACCTCATTAGTGGGTAAGTTATTGGAAGATATACTCTAAGACAGGATATATACTGTAAGTATTTCGATAGACAAGGACTTATTAAGGATAGTCAACATGGTTTTGTGCATGGTACATCATGTCTGACTAATCTTTTAGAGTTTTTCAAGGAAGTTATTAGGAAGGTTGATGAAGGAAAGGCAGTGGATATTGTCTATGTGGACTTCAGCGAGGCCTTTGACAAAATCCTGTGTGAGACTGGTCCAGAAGATTCAGTAGCTTGACATTCAGGATGAAGTAGTAAATTGGAGTCAACATTGGCATTGTGGGAGAAGCCAAAGAGTATGGCATATGGCTGCCTGTCTAGACAGGGGGCCTGTGAATAGTGATATGCTCAGGGATTGGTGCTGTGTTCATGGTTTGTCATCTATACTAATGATTCAGATGATAATGTGGTAAACTGGATGACAATTTCTTAATGATACCAAGATTAGGGGAGAGTGGACAGTAAGGATTACTATCAAAGCTTGCAGCAGGATCTGAACCAGCTGGAAAAATGGCAGATGGAAGGTAATGGAAACATGTGTGAAATGTTGCACTTTGGGGACAGAAACCAGAGTTAGACTTACACAGTGAACAGTAAGGCACTAAGGAGTGTGGTTGTACAAAGAGAATTGCGAATACAGATCCATAATTTCCTGAAAGCAGTGTCAAAGGTAGATGGGGACATAAATAAAGCTTTCGGCAAATTGGCCTTCATAAAACTGAATGTTGAGTACCGGAGTTGGGATGTGAAGTTGAAGTTGTACAAGACATTGGTGAGGCCAAATTTGGAGCATTCTCTGTAGTTCTGGTCACCCACCAACAGGAAAATTATCAATATGGTTGAAAGAGCACAGAGAAAATTTACAAGGATGTTATCAGGACCATAGTTATAGGAAAAGGTTGAATAGTTTAGGACTTTACTCCTTGGAACACAGCAGAATGAGGGGAGATTTTATCGAGATATACAAAATTATGAGGGGTGCAGACAGGGTAAATACAAATAGGCTTTTTCCATTGAGCTTAGGTGAGACTAGAATCAGAGGTCAATGGTTAAGGGAAACCTGAGGGTGTTGTGAGTGCATAATGAGATATCAGCAAAAGTGGTAGATGTGGATTCAATTGCAATAGTTAAGAGAGGTTCATGTAAATAGATGGTGGGAAGGGGTATGGAGGGCTATGGTTCAGGTGTCGGTTGGTGGGATTAGGCAGAATCACAGTTCATCATGGACTAGATGGTCCAAAGGGCTTGTTTCTGTGAACTATGACTCTATAAACCTATAAAACTGTTTTACATTTATGATGCTGGAAAAGTATCAAGATTAAAATTTTTGATAGATAATTCAGATGATCGAATCAAAGGATTTTGTATATCAAGCGCAAACAGTAAAAATATACTGGTTCTGTCTTTCATAGCATGACCAACACTAAATGTACATGTCTTTATTGCTGGTGACCATAGATAATATATTTCAATTCTTCCTATGAAATAGATTTATTTACTTATTTATAGGTATCCATTAGTCTCATGAGACCATGGATTTGCGCCTTGGAAGGCTTCCAGGGCACAGGCCTGGGCAAGGTTGTATGGAAGACCAGCAGTTGCCCATGCTGTAAGTATCCCCTCTCCACGCCACCGATGTTGTCGAAGGGAAGGGCGTAGGACCCATACAGCTTGGCACCAGTCACATCGTAGAGCAATGTGTGGTTAAGTGCCTTGCTTAAGGACACACACGCTGCCTCAGCCAAGGCCCGAACTAACGACCTTCAAGTCACTAAACGAACGCCTTAACCACTTGGCCACCCGCCAACACATCATGATTAGCATGGTACATTGAGACTGAACAATTGGCCCCTGAAAGAATTATTATTTCTAGATTCTGATTGATGTTCTTCAGAAAGTTACAAGAGACGTGATTTCTATGAAGACCTATTTAGCCCTCTCACATCAATCTATGCACCCCAGGATTGCCTAGGTTTCAAAAGTATTTTTGCTTTTAATTCATTGGCAACTCCTTTCATTTGAAAAACAATACGTCAAAGCAAAGCAAAGATTTCAAGCTGTGAACATTACACTTATGGTTCAGATACACTTTAAAAAATGAGATGATGTTCTATGATTATCCTTCCATTTCTGGAGGCCAGCAAGCAATAGCTCTCATTAGAAAAAGGAGACTTCCCCAGCTTTGAGTCAGATTACATTTCATTGCCATGCAGCTACAGAACAAAGGAATTTCTCACACAAAACCCACGCATACCCTGACTAACTAACTTCATCTTTCTGAAATAAAAACATTCAGTTCTCCTTTATCACATAGGAGGCAAAACGGGTGGAAGGGAAAATAGTTATGAGCCGACACAAGTATATTATAATTTTCCTAAACCACTGCATTTCATTCTTCCTCAGCGCTATAAAGTTGAATCCTGCATAAACAAATTCAATTGAGATTGCAGAATCCATAACTGAAAGAGAAAGTTTTAGGGCATTGTTGTGATAGAACAATTATTTGAATATTAGGAAGCACTTAATGAAATTCCAAAAATAATTGTCATCTGAGAGAGACTATATTATCCTAATATACCATGATTGTAAATATTTAGCTACAATTTCACTCCCTCCGCCATGTGTACCTTGCACACTCTGAAGAATTTGCAGTGTAGCCCAGATGGTTGTGCATATTAATTGATTTATACTCAAAGCTGATAGCAATTGAACTTTCGCGTACCAATGCAATGAAAGAAAAATGGGGGTTGGGCAGGACAGGTGAATGAAGTCATGATCTCATTGAATGCATCAGTGTATCAGTTGCTAGATGTCTGTGATCAAAGTCCAAGTTGAATTTATTATCATATGTACAAAATGTGGAAGTGTGGTCGATGATGAGAATAGTGAAAAGGCTGGGGGAGTGGGTGGGCAAATGCAGATGGACTATATAGTAACATAGTGAGATAGTGAGTAATACATATTGGTAAGAAAAATATAAAAAGCTATGTAATTTAACATTGTTATTCTACAAGGGGTACAGCTTTGAGCAGCCTTGCCATAAATGTACTCGAATCTTTGAAGATTGCAGGATGGCTTTTGAAAATGATTAGAAAACTGAAAACAACAAGGAGATTCTGTTTTAGTTGCAAGTAGACCTCACAACTAAACTTGCACTGAGTAAAGGGCAGGACAGTGAAAGAGAGGTTAAAGATATGCTTAAAAGTACAGTGTAAAATTCAAATTATATGTATAGTCTGGAGAAACTGCAATGGTATTTGTTGTAACATGAGCATTATTAAAAATAAGTTAATACTAATTAGGATAATGGGGGGTTCTGCTTCTGTTCTTTTATACTTCCGGTGGGCTTGGTATATAGTGTTCCCGCCATGCTGTACGGGTTGTGAAAGTCTCTGTATATACATAACGGTTTTGAAGTGCGACATAAAGTTGTTTCTTTGGCATGAAGCTGTCAAGTGTGCCTTTTTCAAAGTAGAAGTTACTACATACTTTTGGCAATGAGGTGAACTGGTTTTGTGAACGTATTGGCACGTTTTTTGAACGGGAGCTTCGCGGTTCAGATGGTGAAGTTTGGAACTATCATTGATTTTGTGGATGCGATGGGGGACTGGCCGGAGTATGAGGAAAGGTTGGGACACTTTTTCTGTGCTAATGGAATTACTGAGGAGGCTAAGAAGCGCTCTATTCTCCTGAGTGTGTGTGGGGCGAAGACTTGCAAGCTAATAAGGAATTTAGCTCCACTGTGGAAACCGGGGGACATTCCATATGACGAACTGGTCAAGCTCGTGGGGAACCACTACAATCCGAAACCTTCTGTGATAGTCCAACGATGTAAGTTTCACAGCCATTTCAGGAAGCCAGGACAGTCTGCGGCCAATTTCGTGGCCGATCTTCTGCAGCTGTCGGAGCATTGTGATTTCGGAGCGGTGTTGGATGACATGCTCCGTAATAGATTGGTGTGCGGCATTAATAATGAAGGCATACAACGCCGCCTGTTAAGGGAAACCCCACCGCTGACTTTCAAGAAAGCCTTAGAGATTGCCCAAGGCATGGAGATGGCTGCTAATAATGTCAAGAATATCCAGAAAGGACATGAGGGGTTGCAGCCGGCAGCAATGCACCAAGTCAAGAGGGAGACTGGTAAACAGTACAAAGCGGGTGCACTGAGTCGACTACCTTTACCTGAGACACCTGTTACTACATATGTGCCTCCAGAGACTGTGTTTTCATTGGAGAGGCTGTCAGAGACACCTGTAAAGGCGGCCCAGAAAGAGAGGGACCCAGTCCTGTCCCAAGTCAAGACTTTTCTTTTACAAGGTTTGCCCAGAGTCATGGAAGGAGAGGAACTGAGGCCTTATGCCAAATGCAAGACAGAACTCAGTCTGCAGGATGGCTGCATTTTCTGGGGGCGAGGGTCATCGTGCCCCCCCCGGCCGTTCACAGATTGTGGAGGAAATTCATGAGGCTCACCCAGGAGTGTCCGTAATGAAAAGCCTTGCGAGATCCTATGTTTGGTGGCCAGGAATGGATCAGGATCTGGAGAACAAGGTAAAATCATGCACGCAATGTCAGACTAATCAGAATAAGCCACCACCAGCTCCTTTGCACTTATGGGAGTGGCCAGACCACCCCTGGTCTAGGCTACATTTGGACTTTGCTGGCCCTTTTATGGGGCAGATGTTTCTTGTAATGGTAGATGCGCATTCTAAATGAACCGAAGCTGACATCATGAGCAACATCACAGCCCCCTCAACCATAGACAAAGTCAGGCAAGTGTTTGCAGTCCACGGGTTGCCTGACACTCTGGTCACTGATAATGGCCCGATGTTCACCAGTGAACTGTTCAGTGAGTTCATGCAGCAGAATGGCATTCATCACATTCGGACGGCCCCTTTCCACCCAGCCTCCAATATTTTGGCTGAGCAGGCTGCTCAGACAGTGAAGGAGAGCCTGAAGTGGATGACAAGGGACTCTCTTAGCATGCGGTTTTCACATTTCCTGTTTAAATACTGCCACACACCCCAGACTATGACTGCCTGCACTCCAGCAGGGATGCTGATGGGGCATAGGCCCAAGTCAAGATTGGACCTGCTGTGCCCGGACATGAAGTGGAGAGAAAGCAGGAAAAGCAGAAGGAGGGGCATGATCAACATGAGTGAGAGAGGCAGTTAAAACCGGATGGCAATGTCTATGTGAGAAACAATCAGCAATGGCTGTCTGAGGTTATTCTTAAGCAGAGTGGTCCCTTCTCCTATGTTGTTAAGCTGACTGATGGGCGTGTTTTCCGCAGACATCAGGACCATGTGCACCTGCGTCATGATACCGGCTCAGAGGCAGACAGTTCCATGGAGTTTCCATTTATGAGACAGACTACGGTGGAAGCATGTCCACCAGTGACTTTGCCAAAGGGCGAGACGTTGGCAAAGGGCTCGGGGTCCCCTGAGGAGGATGGATATTCTCATGCAGACGCATAGACCCTTCTCATGCCCCCAAAACCAGATCCACCTAAAACACCCTCACCAGCGGTGCCTGCTGGGTCACTGGGGGTAGTGCGCAGATCACAGTGCACTCGTAAACCTCCTGACAGACTGAATCTTCGATGGGACAGTTCTTTTTTGTTGTTATTAGATTGAAAGCTGAATCTGTAACGTTTTCCAGATGTTTTGTATTGGTAAACTCTTGCTGAGATACTACTATAAGTTTTCAGGGGTACACAAGTTAATAACACAGCTGTTTTTATTTCCTAGTTTTTTACATTTGGGGATGTTGGATTTTAAAGAGGGAGAAGTGTTGTAAAGTGAGTATTATTAAAAGTAAGTTAATACTAATTAGGATAATAGGGGGTTCTACTTCCGTTCTTTTTTACTCCCGGTGGGCTTGGTATATACATGTACGGGTTGTGAAAGCCTCTGTATATACATAGCGGTTTTGAAGTTCAACATAAAGTTGTTTCTTTGGCATGAAGTTGTCGAGTGTACCTTTTTCAAAGTAGAAGTTACTACAGTATTCTTTAGAGTAGAGAACAATGAGAGATGATTTATTAGTCATGTGCAAAAATAAACAACTCCAGAATCTGGACAAAGTAAATGAAAGGATTTCACTTCAGAAAAGGTTAAAAATGAAGAAAAAAAGTTCAGATTGATTGTCAGAAGAGCTAGGAGTGACATGAAGCAAACCATTTCATGCAGCACATGTTTGCAATCTGAAATTTTCACCATGAAAGGATAGTTGAATCCGATGCATCCAATCATTTCTGAAGGGAATTGGACAGATTCTGGAGAGAAATAAAGATGAATTTCTATGAGGGAATGAATAAGAGAAAGGAAGTAGCAATTCTTTCAAACACGTAGAATGGATTCAAAGAGCACAAAGGCCTCTATCAGTTCTACAATCTAAATGCTGTGGCCACTACTGTAGTATAGATCTGAATATTAGTCTCCAGTGTTGAAATGGACTTCATTTAATCATATTTTAATACATTTTGCTCTTGAATCCCATCATACAATATATGCTGAATTTCAGCCTTAACTATTCAATTACTGGAGCAGTCTATACGCATTTGGAACATGATCTGAACAACGGGAATATGAAGGGGCACATTGGCCGCAGCAGAAGGCAGGCGGAGCACCACCAAAAGCAGTGAGTTCTTTCTTCTTGCATGGGGGATTTTCTTAAAAATAGTAGTCAGTGCGCAGGCACGGCAAGTGTCAGAGGCATCAGCAGCAGTGGAAGGCAGGCGGAGCACACAAAACACGGTGAGTTCTTTCTTCTTGCGTGGGGGTTTTTCTTATTTTTTTAAACCATAAAAGAAAGGTAGGGTCTAGCAGAGTAGCTATCATCTGAGTGGGGGCTAGAGTCAGAATGGGAACTTAGAGGTTTTGACTCAAGAGGCTTCAATGAGAAGAGGCTGAGGCCAAAGAAACTGGTAAGGAGAGTAGTTTTTTTCTTTCGTTATTGCTGATTTGGTTTTAGTTGCCATTGTACAGTGAAGGCAGGATAGCAGGTATGGCAGTGGAATCTCTTGTAGGATGTGGGAGTTCATGGAACCTGATGGTCTCCCAGATGACTACACCATGTGAGAAGTGCAGCCAACTTCAGCTCCTGGAAGACAGCATTAAAGAGCTGGAGTTGGATGAACTAAGGATCATCTGGGAGGCAGAGCAATTGATAGATAAGACTTTTGAGCAGGTGATTGCACTCAGAGTGCAGAATTCAGGGAGTGGATGGGTGAATACTGAGAGAGATAAAGGGATGAAGAAGTCAGTGCAGGGTCCCCCTGTGCCAGTCCCCTCAGTAACAGGTATACCCCTTTGAATGCTGCTGAGGGAGATGACCTATCTGGACAAGACAGAAGCCGCCAGACAAATAGCATGGTGGCTGGCTCTGAGCCTCAGAAGGGTGGGGTAAAGTCAGGCAGAGCAATAGTCATAGGGGACTTGATAGTTAGGGGCACAGATAGGAGGTTCTGTGGGAGCAAAAGAAATGCCAGGATAGTGGGTTGCCTCCCAGGTGCTAGGGTCCAGGATGTCCCTGGGCAGTTGCAGACTATTCATGAAAGGGAGGGTGAGCAGCCAGATGTCATGGTACATATTGGTGTCAATGACATAGGCAGGAGAGGGGTAGAGGTCCTACGCAATAAGTTTAAGGAGGTAGGAAGGAGGCTGAAGAGTAGGACCTCCAAGGTTGTAATCTCCGGATTCCTTCCGGTGCAATGAGTTAGGGAAGGTCAGGTAGCGCAGAGGAAAGAGTGGCTGAAGAAATGATGCAGGGGGAAGGGTTTCAAGTTCTTGGATCATTGGAAACTTTTCTGGCCTGTACAAGTGGGAAGGGTTGAACCTGAACTGGAGGGAAACCAATATCCTGGGAGGGAAGATTGCGAATGCTATTGGGGAGGGTTTAAACTAGATTGCTGGGGGATTGGAACCAAATTATCATGGCTGCAGAAAAAGAGGAAGTCGTGGAGGGATTGTCTACTGAGTCAGTGCAGGTGGAAGTTAGAAACAGGAAGGGGTCAATAACTCTAGAGACATCGAGATGTAGATAGGGAGGCAAATTCTGGAATGGTGCAATAATATTAGGGTTGTTGTGATGGGTGATTTTAATTTTCCTAGTATTGACTGGCATCTCCTTAGAGCAAGGGGTTTGTATGGGGTTGGGTGGTGTGTTCAGGTTAGATAAGCCAACTAGAGGAGGGTCTGTTCCCGATCTGGTATTGGGAAGTGAACCTGGTCAGGTGTCAGAGCTCTTGATGGGAGAACATTTTGGAGGTAGAGATCACAACTCTATCTCCTTTATCATAGTGCTGAAGAGGGATAGGAGCAGACATTTGGGAAAACATTTAATTGGGGTATGGGGAAATATGATGCTATTTGGCAGAAACTTGAGCATAAATTGGAAGCAGATGTTCTCAGGGAAATGCATGGCAGAAATGTAGCAAATGTTCAGGGTTTGCATGGTGTTTTGCATAGGTATGTTCAACTGAGGCTGGGAAAGGACGGCAGGGTAAAAGAACCATGGTGTATAAAGGATGTAGAAAATCTACTCAAGAAGTAAAAAAAGCTTACGAAAGGTTGAAGAAACTATGTGCTGTTAGAGCTGTAGAAAATTACAAGGTTGTCAGCAGGGGCTTAAGAATAAAATTAGGAGAGCTAGAAGGGGCCATGAGAAGGCTTTGGCAAACAGTGCATTCTACATGTATGTGAAGAACAAGAAGATGAGCCATGTGAAATAGGGTCAATCAGGTTTGATTGTGGAATTGTGTGCATGGAGTCAGAGGAGGTAGCAGAGGTACTTAATGAATACTTTGCTTCAGTACTCATCAGGGAAAAAGACCTTTGCAAGTGTGGGGATGACTTAGAGAGGACTGAAACAATTAAGTTTATACAGTAGATATTAAGAAAGAGGATGTGCTTGAGGTCTTGAAAGGTATTAAGTTAGTTAAGCTGCCAGGTCCGGACGAGATATACCCCATACTACTGTGGGAAGCGAGGGAGGAGATTGCTGAACAATAGTCAAAGCGGACTTAATAGTTAGGGGGACAGATAGGAGACTCTGCAGCAGCAAAAGAGATGCAAGGATAGTTTGTTGCCTTGCAGGTGCTAGGGTCCAGGATGTCTTTGAGTGGTTGCAGAATATTCTTGAAAGGGAAGGTAAGCAGCCAGAGGTAGTGGTAAATATTGATACCAATGACATAGGCTGGAGAATGGTAGAACATAGAACATAGAAATTTGCAGCATATTACAGGCCCTTCGACACACAATATTGTGTTGTCCATGTAACCTACTCTAGACACTGCCTAGAATTTGCTTAGTGCATAGCCCTCTTTTTTGTCAAAGCTCCATGTACCTATCTAAGAGGATCTTAAAAGACCCTATTGTATCTGCTTCCATCACTGCTGCTGGCAGTGCATTCCACACACCCACCACTCTTTGTGTGAAAAACATACCCCGACTTCCCCTCGGTACCCATTTCCAACCACCTTAAATCTGTGCCCTCTTGTGTCAGCCATTTCAGCCCTGGGAAAAAGCCTCTGGCTAAGCACATGATCAATACCCCTCATCATCTTATACACCTCAATCAGGTCACCTCTCATCCTCCATCGCTCCAAGGAGAAAAGGCCAAATACACTCAACCTATTCTCATAAGGTACACCCTCCGATCCAGGGTAGAGGTCCTGTGCAGTAAGTTTAGGGAGTTAGGAAGGAGGCTGAAAAGTCGGACTTCCAAGGTGGTAATCTCCAGATTACTCCTGGTGCAACGAGCTAGGGAAGGTCAGAACAGGAAGATAGCACAGCTGAATGAGTGACTGAGGAGATGGTGCATGGGGCAAAGTTCCATTGGAACCTTTTCTGGGTAAGTGGTGACCTGTCCAAATGCGACGGATTGCACCTGACCTGGAGGAGAGCCAATATCCTGCGAGGGAGGTTTGCTCATGCTGTCGGGGAGGGTTTAAACTAGATGTGCAGGGGGGTGGGAACTGAAGTGAAGAGGCAGAGGATGGGGCAGTTGGCACACAAGTAGAGACAGCTTGTGGGGAGTTTGTGAGGAAGGACAGGCAAATGACAGAGCAAAGATGAACTCAGCCGGGTGGTTTGACATGTGTCTATTTTAATGCGAGAAACATCATAAACAAGGTGGATGGACTTCGAGTGTGGATCAACATGTGGAACCATGACATTGTGGCCATTACAGAGACTTGGATGTCTCAGAGGCAGGGATGATTGCTGAATGTACTGGGCTTTAGATATTTCAAAAAGGACAGGGAAGGAGGCAAAAGAGGTGGGGAAGTGGCATAGCTAATCAAGGATAGTACCACGGCGGCAGAAAAGGAGGAAGTCATGGAGGATTGTCTACTGAGTCAGTACGGGTAGAAGTCAGAAGCAGGAAGGGGCAATAACTCTACTGGGTGTTTTTGTAGCCCCCCCCCCCAATAGTAACAGACATCGATGTGTAGATAGGGAGGAAGATTCTGGAATGGGTAGCACGGATCATATGCGTAACATTTCTGACAACAGGGAATAGAAGTACCTACTCTTGACTTTCAATGACATCACCGTAACTGAGAAACCACCATTGACATCTAACATTAAATAAAAAACAACTGGACTAGACACTAAAAGATAGCATGGAGAACAAGGGTTGTGAATAACAGTATTATCAGCATCTATAAATGAATGTAAGACTCACAGTTCAGAAGCAAGTTGTCCTGAGACAGTTAAAACATAGTCTGACACCCTAGAGCCATTCCACCATCTTCAAGTTGCAAGTCCTGAGCATAATGGAATACTTCTCACTTGCCTAGATGAGTGCAGCTCCAAGAACACTCAAGTTCATTATGATCCAAAGGAATACATTCTACACCAGTTTAAAAATTCTTTTCATCTCTCATTAACACACTATGATACAGCCCTACAATCTGTAAAATGTACTGAAGCAGGACCTCAACAGAACCTCCCAATCCTCCACTACCTCCGAGAAGGACAAGGGCAGCAGGACCACAACCACCTGCCGCCTCCATGCAAAGGCACACACCATCCTTACTAATAGACATCCTTTTACTATCTCTGGGTCTAAAAATAGGAATTCTCTACTCAACAGCAGTGTGTAATATCTTTCTTAAGCAACTCACACAAAATTCTGGAGGAACTCAGGAGGTCAGGTTAACAGTCAACATTTTAAGCTGAGACCCTTAATCAGGAAGGGTATATTTTCTAATTTGCCTGCCCTGGTAAAAAAAAAAATAGTTCATAAAACCACCCTCCCAAGTGATGCACAGGAGTAGAGGTTGGCTACTCAGTCCCTCAGTTCCTCCCCTTATTCATTGCTGATCTACCCCAGGTTGCATCTTCTCTTCAGTACCAGCTCTCAGCTCAAAAGTTTAAATACGCCTGCCGTGTTGTACTCCTAGGTAATTAAAGGGATACTCTGCTGATATTGCAAGTGTGACCCTCAGGCTTGACCAGCCCGTGTTCGTCTAGGGGAAAACAACTGCTGGCCCCACCAAACTGAGAAATCTCGTTTGTGTGGATGCGACGTGATGTGTCGCCCGGTTACAAATCCGCACAACAAAATATCAGCCAGTACACCATAGCAATTAAGTGATTGAACTTTATGAATTTGGTTAGAGGAGTAGTAAAGAAAATACAAAGTAAAAGGGCCCATTTTAAGGAAAAAGTCTATTGCACATCTTTGGAGCTCACTGTTCGTTCATTTGTTCCCGTTGACCTCCAAGCGTAGTTGGCCCTTGGACTCTCACTCCTCAGTCCACTCCGTCCGGTGGTCTTCCGACTCTCTCCATTCGCGTCCTCTCTCTCCATCGCACCCCAACGAAAGACCGTGAAAATCTCTCTTCCAGACTCACAAGAAAGAACAACATTTCTCCCATTGGATAACATACATTCCAAAGACCCGTTATCTCTAGTCATAACTCAAACATTGCTGCTACAGAGAAACCAGTACATTAGCAGTGAAACATTACATAGAAGCCATTACATTAGCCTGAGCAGTGAAACCTTACTGGATAATTTTAGAAGTGACTGCAGACAACTTCCAAAATCCACAGCCTGTGCTTAAACTTACTGAAAGTGCTTTCTCCAGCATTGTGCATGCTTTCTTAATGATTCAGTTGGCAGCACTCTGCGGTCAACCTGCTTCTCCGTGCAGCAGTCAGGAAGCATGTAACAAACAGCTAAGTTACAGTTTCTGACCTAATTTAAGGTCAATCAATATACTTCCAGATTCTGGAGAAACAAAACACCAGAGGAGGAGATCAGCAGGTCAAGTGTAGAATGGTAGTTGATCTTTTGGGTCACAACTTCTACATCTGCACTGATCCCTTTGCCCCCACTGAAGCTGCCTGGCCCTCGGAGTTTCTCCTGCAGTTTGTTTTTGCTCTAGCTGACATCATTTGCAGTATCATGTGTCATCTACTTCTGCCTGTCAATTTGAAACAACATGTAATTAAAAGGTAGGATATTGGACACAATTGTTTAAAAGGCATGAAATAGATGGAATGCAGCTCAATTTCAGTGACTAACACTGCAGGTGAGTCAAGCAGGCCCACTTTCTGCTGAATTAAGGCATGCAGGTGCGGACTCCATTAAATATTTGGCTCTCTGTGAACATCTTGGGATCGGGCACAAAATGTACCTGAATTACTCCACTCCCTTTGAGGAGGAGGCCACATTGCATCACTTTATGTACAGTGTGCTGTCACTTCTATGGGCATATAATCAATCTATGCATAGAAGCTATCTTATGTATTCATATTTATTGTGTTTTTCAATTATTATTATTGTGCTCTTTATCTTTTGTCCTTTTTTTGTGCTGCATCGGATCTGGACTAACAACTATTTTGTTCTCATTACACTGGTGTGCAGAAAATGATATTAAACAATCTTGAATTTAAACCAGAAAATAACTGCCACTGAACTTTATTCCCTATCAATGAATGCTTAATTGAAGAGAGTGGAAGTTTGGTGCTGTACCGATGACTCAGTTGAACTTTGGAATGCTATAGAGGCATAATGTAATACAGCACAGGGCAGGTCCCTTTGGCCCCAACAGTCCATGTCATCTACAGATACTCGCCATTAGTCCCAGTTACCCACTTTCAGCCCATAACCCTCCGAGCCAGTCCTCTCTATGTACCCATCCAAGTACTCCTTAGGTATTGCATTTATACCTGCCTCAAATCGCTTCCTCTGGCAGTTCATTCAAGTGCTCATTTAGGTAACCACCAACAAGAAATAAGCATTAAAAATCTCAGCCATCTCTGTGGCTTCACATATTGGTAGCCCCTGACGATCCTTAAGAAAACCTCATCTTTCTCATCACCCTTTCACTCTTAATTGCACCTGAGGAACCCCTTGAGATTATCATTAATCCTGCCTGCCAAATCCATCTCATACCCTCATTTTGCCCTCCTGATTTCTCTCTTAAGCATTCTATATTCACCCATGGATTCATCTATTCCCAGCTACCCCCACTTCTTTCTTTCTCCTGATTAGAGCCTCAATATCCCTCATCAACAGGTTTCACTGAATGTGGCCAATCTACCCTTCACGGTAAAATGAACATGCTACCCCTCCACTCTTGATATCTTTTTAAAAGCCTTCCACTTATCAACTGGCCCTTTGCCTTTCAATAGTCTGCCAACCACACCAGATAGATCCTGCCTTATGCCCTCAAATTTGGCACTGCTCCAGTTCAGGACTTCAACCTGCGAATGTGTTCTATCTTTTTCCACAACAATTTTAAAACTGATGGAATTGTGCTCTCTGAACACAAAGTGCTCTCCAACTGCCACTTCTTACTTGGCCCACCTCGTTCACCTCATTCCCCAAGAGGAGCTCCAGTATTCCTCCTTCCCAAGTAGATTCCTTTATATATGGCATGAAGAAAATGTCTGAACCCACAGTATAAATTCTATCTCATCCAGGCACATTGCACCTTGGGTGGCTCAGTCAATACCAAGACAAGATCAGTTAAGTTCTGCCCAAATGGCCTTTTTAGATGACCTTTGAAGAATATCTTCTCTGAACTCTGCTGTCTTGTCCTCCGTTTGTTAAACAGGCAATGCCCTCTCCACCATTACCCATTTCTCTTTCACACCTAAACCATCAGTATCCCAGAACTTTGAGTTGCCAGTTCTGCTTTTCTCTCAACCACATTCCTGGATGCGATATTTCATCCCCTGCAGGCAATTCATGACCTCAGTTCATCTGCCTTACCTGTTAAGTTACTTGCGATATAATATATGCAAGTTAAAGCAGTGGTCCTATCTGCCCTTTTACTGTAAACATGGCTGTCCTGGCTGCTAAGCTTATATGCTATAGTTGCTGCACGTATCACTGATTTCTCATTGACTTCACTCTTGAACTCTTCCCCACTCCCCATGGTAAAGAAAATTTCCCCATTAGGATACTGGGACCCCTCTGGTTGAAGTGCAACTTGCCCATCTTGTCCAGCTCACCTCCACCACAGAAGAGATGTTGATAATCCATGGAACTGCATCACTGCCCCCTGTACCAGCTCCTCAATCACTGATTCATTTGGCTTATTCCTGGCTCCACTAGCACTTGGCATTGATGGTGATCTGGAAATCACTTCCTTTGAGGTCCTTCATTTCAAATTCTTACCCAACTCCCTACACTTATTCCACAGGACTTCACCCTTTGTTCTGCCTATGTTATTTGTACCAACATGTACAACGACCTTTGGCTGTTTGCCCTGCCCCTCAAGAATTTTCTGCAAACACAGAACCTCTTGTCTGTCTGACGATCAGGTTTCTGTCTCTATTGCTCTGCCTGACGTTACCCTTTGCTCCCGAGTGTCAGAGTGAGCTACAGTGCCACTGAGCTGCTTGCTTCTGTACACTGATAGGTCATTCCTCCACCAATCTGTCTCCTCTCCTCAAATGGTATGCAAAGTGGGATACCCGTTTGTGAGGGGAATGGCAACAAGGTGAACCCTATACTGACTGCCTACTTGTCCTACTTCTCTTAGTAGTCACCCACCTGTACATAATTGAGTGTGACCATCTCAAATAAAGACCATAAGAGATAGGAGCACAATTAGGCCATTCAGCCCATCAAGTCTGCTTCATCATTTAATCATGGCTAATTTATGTTCTCTCTTAACTCTAAACTCCTGCCATCACCCCATATCCTTTGAAGCCCTTACTAATCAAGAATGCATCAACCTCCACTATAAAAATAACACCCAGTGAGTTGACCTCCACAGCCATCTGTGGCAACAAATTTCATGGATTTACCACCTTCCTGTTAAAGAAATTCCTCTTCATCTCTGTTCTCAGGGACATCCTTCTATTTTGAAGCTGTGCCCTTTAGTCTTAGACTTTCCCACTATTGTAAACATCCTCTCCTTATCCACTCTACACAGGCCTTTGAATATTCAATCAGTTTCAATGAGGTCCCCCTCATTCTTCTAAACTCCAGCAAGTACAGGCCCAGAGCAATTGAACACTCTTCATATATTAACCCTTACATTTCCAGGATCATTCTCATAGACCTCATCAGACCCCTTCTAATAACAGCACATCCATCCTTAGTTAAGGAGCCCAAAACTGCTCTCAATACTCCAAATGTAGTCTGACAAATGTCTCCTAGACCCCTAGCATTAGATCCTTGCCTTTATATTCTGAAGTCATATAGAAGTCTTATATCTGGAGTACTCAGTTCCTCAGATGATTTTGAGTACATCCAAGTGTAGCTCCAGTTCCCTGACCTGGTCTGGTCTGGTCTGTCAGGAGTTGTAGACATAATGCAGTTATCAGAGAGACCATGAGATTCTCCAATTTCCCACATCTTGCAGGTAGTGCATTCCACTGCCCTAAATATCATTGTGCCTAGCCTGCCTCAAGGTCATAATATTTACAGCAAACAGAATAAATCTTTACCTGTTCTTACGTGTGCCTTCTCACTGAAGCCTTTTTAAAAAGAGTCACTCTAATGCTCTACCCACACCTGAGCCACTCACTCAGCCTTCTCACATCAAAACCTCCACCTCACTCTTTTTGAAACTAAGCCCCAGCTTTCCTACTCTAATGGTGGCCATTCCAACAATGGCTACTCCATAATGGTCAATGTGCTTCATCCTACCTTCTTTCTATTGGCTGCTGTCAATTAGCTAATCAGACAATCAACTAGCTCACTGACAATTTACAAATGTGCCTCTTTTAGACTGCTGTTCAATGAGACGCTCCACCAAATTCCAAGATCTACCTCTTTAAAATATTCATGTCTCTTGCTCCGTCCCATCTACTGATAAGTGAGGTGTTGCAGTTGTTGCTGAATTGTCATCAAATCTATTCTGCATTTCTTAAAAGGGCTCCAACGAATCTGTTTGTGAATTGTTTTTCTATTTCTATATATTCTTTATCTCCATATTTCTGATCAACTCAAAATCTTAGTTTTCTTTGTCTATTTTTGGTTTCACAAACACCTGCATAACTAGATTTATTGTTGATGGATTCTTTGGGACCTGATCCATCTGGCAGTCACTGAACCATAGTTCATGTACAACTAATGTAAAAACTGATAGATGCAGAAAAAGATTTTTAAAAATTCTCACCATGCAACCGTAAACTTGAATTCCCAATATTCATGTGTATTAAACAATTTGTATAATTGCAGTTGCTTTAACACAACAAATTTCTCCAGAAAAGCATTAACAAACTAAAGCAAAAGCGATGCTGAATGAGTTAAAGAGATACTAGGCAAGTGCCCAAAGGTGTATTCAAAGTTTAGGTTGAAAGCAATGTTTTATATGATGATATACAGAGAAACAGAGAAGTTTCAGGAGGGAAGACTAGAGCTTAGAAGGTTTGGATTGTTTTGTTAAAACAAGATTCTTGGATCCTACTTGATGAGACAGAAAGACAACAGCACCAATTTTCTACTTAGAACTACAAAACTACGTTTATAGGACAGAACAGTAGAAGCATTAAACTACTTATCTAGGCATGAGTGGGCCCCTCTCACTGCAGCACACCTCCCATTCGGCCCACCTGCTGTGCCGTTCACAACCGGCCCAATGGTGAGGGGACCACACCCAAGCCCCCCAGAAGCTCTATTTTATACCTTTTCCAGAGTAAGTGCACAATACATTTCAATCCACCAAATTAGAAACAGAAACATAGAAAACCTACAGCACAATACAGGCCCTTTGGCCCATAAAGCTGTGCCAAACATATCCTTACCTCAGAACTCCCGAGGCTTACCCGTTACCATCTATTTTTCTAAGCTCCTTGTACTGTTACGTACCCCGTAACTGGGTTGCCAAACCAGCAGAAATGGATCACTCAGTTGGAGTCTGGATTACTAGAACTAAGAAGTTTTATTAAATAAACAAGCAACACAGTACTCTAATCAAAAGGATAATAAATGCAACAGTTCAGCAATGATAAACACACATGTACACAGAATTAAGATAACAGGATCAATCAAGCTCTATCATTGTCTAGGGGTAAATGACCAGTTTCAAAGTGACGCAAAGTTCAGTTGAATTTAGTTCAGTTCAGTTCGCAGTAATCGCTGCCGTGGGAGATGGACAATGGGGGGAAGGGGAGAGAGAGCAAAACGAATGAATATTCAAACGGCTTCCACACAGACCTTCGCAGTCAGCTTTCGGGCGAGCCCTTTGTGATGTCATCTGAGGTCACCGACCGTGACCCCTCCGTTTCTAGATACGATCGTTTCTCTGCGGTGAACCTGGCACCCAGGCAAGGGTGGACACACACCAGGTTCCCGCCGATCGTGCCTTTCCACCCTGTGCATTTATGGCTTGTCCCGCGACCAGCCGTCCAAAAACTTCCCACCGACTTGTGAGAGACGCACCGCTTCCAGGGTCTCGTTACCTCGGGGTGTCGTGTGTGTCCTGCCTTAGCGAACCTGTCCCTTTTTATCCCCCTGCTGGGGTATCGCCTGTCCATCACTTCAAACAGTTCAGGGTTCAAAGGGGGAGCCGATCTTGACAGCTCTCCTTCCGTTAGACTCTCCCGTCCCTTCATTAACATCTCCAAATGCTGCTCCATTGTTTTTCCTTATCTCTCTTTCTCCTGAAGACAGGTGGCAGACCAACTGCTGACCCCACTGGTGCCAGCACAGGACAGCTAACATCTTAATCTATATGTATTCTTGTCACACTTCCCCCTCCTTTAAGGATTTTTACCGGGGTAAAAATTACAAACATGAATACATTATTTGATACACACAAATACACATCTTTATCGGCTATTTGGCTAATACAGCGAATTTGAAGTTTTCAACACCTGACAGACAGTCAGCCATCACATTTTCTGTTCCTTTTATATATGTTATTAATAATCCCTTAGACCAGGCTCCAACTTAACAAAGTTCATAGTGGCCAAAAACACTGATGAATTGCGATCAATGTAACCTCTCATTGGGTTTCATCCTGGACGATACCATACTCATCTTTTCAAAATGGTTTTTTTCTCTTATCAGGGGGACCCTAGCTTCATTGATTTCCACGCTAACACCGACTAGGTTTGTTAGCATATCAAAAGCCTGTGACCATCTCAGTTCACGTCGGCCATAATCAATAACATCCTTCCTCCGGTGCGGCCGGTAAACCTCTTTCATGAATCCACCAACTGTTTCCTCCAGCACCGCAAAATGTCGACCGAGGGGTACCTTGTGGGCCAGGTTAAAAATCTCATCCCCATAACTCTTTTGCACCACTCCCCATTCCTCATCTGCGTCAGAGAGAGCTGCCTCCGCCAAAACCATCAGCCCCTCGTCTCGCTCCTGCGCCTGCACAAATTCTTTCCTGGCTAATGCTAAGTCTGTCTCAGCTCCCTCCCTACCTCTTGTTTCACTACACTCCTTCTTTTCACTTTCTACCCCCTTCTCATACAAGGCTGGCAGAAACGTCTCAGTTAAATTTACTACCGCAGTCCCGTGATGAACCTGTGAGTCCATGGGCGGGGCCTCACTGCTGGCAGGCTGACCTGTCAATCTCACGGCTGGGAACACGATTCCCCCGGCGAGGTCATTACCGAGCAAGACTTCCATGCCCTTCATCGGTAATTCGGGCCTCACTCCAATCGTGACTAGTCCAGAGACCAGGTTGCTTTGTAAGTGTATCTGGTGCAAAGGGACTGCCTCTGTCCCTTCCCCAATACCTTTGACCTTGACCTCTCCAGTCTGGGTCTCTGAGCTAAACTCTAATACGCTCTTCAGTATCAGTGACTGACATGCTCCCGTGTCTCTCCAGATCCACACTGGAACTGATTTTAACCCCTCCTTCACTGACACCAATCCGGCCGAGATAAACCTCTCGCGCCCTTCCTGAACTTTGGCAGACCTGTCCTTTCCTAGCGGTTCGTTTACCAGCTTGATACAGCCAGTCAAAATCGCCGTTTTTCCTTTTCCCGTCTCCTTCTTTGGGGTAAAGCACCTGGGCGCAAAGTGTCCGACTTTCCCGCAATTATAACAGATGACCCCAGGAGACTTCCTACCAGACTGCTCCCGGTCTACCTTATCCTTCTCACTAGTCCCCGGCTTACTTTCTGACTTTTCTGGCGGACTCTCCCCGCCGTCCTGACTACCCTTCTGGTAGCCTTTACTCGGGGCAAACTTCATTTTATGCGTCAACGCATACTCATCCGCTAACTTAGCGGTTGCGGCTAACGTGGCTGCCTCTTTCTCATCTAGGTAGGGTCTCATACCCTCAGGGACACAACCTTTAAACTGCTCAATCAGGATCAGCTGTAGCAGTCTGTCATAATCCCCCTCTACCCCCTTTGAGGCGCACCAACGCTCACAATATGTCTGCATCTCACGGGCAAACTCTAAATACGTGCGGTCCCACTGCTTCCTCGCATTCCGGAACCTCTGCCGGTATGCCTCCGGGACCAACTCA
Source organism: Mobula birostris (assembly GCF_030028105.1). NCBI lineage: Eukaryota > Metazoa > Chordata > Chondrichthyes > Myliobatiformes > Myliobatidae > Mobula > Mobula birostris. Next base: position 158,713,896 of record NC_092375.1, read on the forward strand.
TAAATCCTGAGGATGGCCTCTTTCACCACCAGTTCATTGGCTATATTTAAGAGGGAGTTAGATATGGCCCTTGTGGCTACGGGGTCAGGGGGTATGGAGGGAAGGCTGGGGCGGGGTTCTGAGTTGGATGATCAGCCATGATCATAATAAATGGTGGCACAGGCTCGAAGGGCCGAATGGCCTACTCCTGCACCTATTTTCTATGTTTCTATGTTTCTATACCTCTGGGCATCTTCCGCGGACAAAGCTGAGTAAGCTTGTTGGGCTTTCCCTTTCAGTACACTCTGAAGCAAAACAGCCCACTTATCCTTCGGCCAGTCCTGACTTGTAACAACTTTTTCGAAATGGAAAAAGTACCGATCCACGTTCGTATCGTCAAATGGGGGAACCAGCCTAACCTCCTGGGTCTCCCGGAACCCTCCACCTTGGTTCGGCACGAGCCCCTGCTCTGCACTTAACTTTAACTTCTCCAGCTCGAATTCCCTTTCCCTCTGTTTCTCCTCTCGCTCCGTCTCTCTCTCTCTCTCTCTCCTGCCTTTCTAACTCTCTCTCTTTCTCCTGCCTTTCTAACTCTCTCTCTTTCTCCTGCCTTTCTAACTCTCTCTCTTTCTCCTGCCTTTCTAACTGCTTCTCTTCGTGTTCTAACTGCCGTACCCGGAACTTGTGCTTGAGTCTCAGTTTTTCAAGCTGCACCTATACCGCGTCTCCAGCAGGTTTTTCAATAGACACCACCTCCAGCTCCCCTTGGGGAAACACACCTTTAGATACATAGTGCTCTACGATAGCTCTGTGTATCTCCTCTCTCCTCATTGTCGACTTTCCCTTAGCAAGATTCAACCGTTTGGCCACAGCTACCAATTCCGATTTCCTGGCGTCCTCTAATGCCTCCAAGGTCGGCGCCTTTATAAATTCCTCAACCTCCACTTCTGCTGTTTGTCTTTTCTTTCTTTCGGGAATTTTAACCCAATCAATTTACTCCGTCCCAAATTTAGCATTCAAAATCCCGGACGAGAATCCCACTTATGTTATGTATCCCGTAACTGGGTTGCCAAACCAGCAGAAATGGATCACTCAGTTGGAGTCTGGATTACTAGAACTAAGAAAGTTTTATTAAAGAAACAAGCAACACAGTACTCTAATCAAAAGGATAATACATGCAACAGTTCAGCAACAATAAACACACTTGTAGACAGAATTAAGATAACAGGATCAATCAAGCTCTATCGTTGTCTAGGGGTAAATGACCAGTTTCAAAGTGACGCAAAGTTCAGTTCAAATTTAGTTCAGTTCAGTTCGCAGTAATCGCTGCCGTGGCGATGGACAATGGGGTGAAGGAGAGAGAGAGCAAAACGAATGAATATTCAAATAGCTTCCACACAGACCTTCACAGTCAGCTTTCGGGTGAGCCCTTTGTGATGTCATCTGAGGTCACCGACCGTGACTCCTCCGTTTCCAGATACGATCGATTCTCTGCGATGAACCTGGCACCCAGGCAAGGGTGGACACACAGCAGGTTCCCGCCGATCGTGCCTTTCCACCCTGTGCGTCTATGGCTTGATCCGTGATCAGCCATCCAAAACTTTCCACCGACTTGTGGGAGATGCACCGCTTCCAGGGCCTCGTTACCTCAGGGTGTCATGTGTGTCCTGCATTAGCAAACCTGTCCCATTTTATCCCCCTGCTGGGGTATCGCCTGTCCATCACTTCAAACAGTTCAGGGTTCAAAGGGGGAGCCGATCTTGACAGCTCTCCTTCCGTTACTCTCTCCCGTCCCTTCATTATCATCTCCAAATGCCGCTCCATTGTTTTCCTTATCTCTCTTTCTCCTGAAGACAGGTGGCAGACCAACTGCTGATCCCACTGGTGCCAGCCCAGGCCAGCTAACATCTTAATTTATGTGTATTCTTGTCACAGTACCTATCCAAGAGTCTCTTAAAAGACCCTATCATTTCCTCCTCCACCACCGCCACTGGCAGCCCATTCCACACACTCACCACTCTCTCCATAGAAAACTTACTCCTGATATCTCCTCTGTACCTACTTCCAAGCACCTTAAATCTATGTCCTGTCATGCTAGCCATTTCAGCTCTGGGAGAAAGCCTCTGACTATCCACATGATCAATGCCTCTCATTATCTTGTACACCTCTATCAGGTCACCTCTCATCCTCCGTCGCTCCAAGGCAAAAAGGCCGAGTTCACTCAACCTATTCTCATAAGGCATGCTACCCAATCCAGGCAACATCCTTGTAAATCTCCTCTGCACTCTTTCTATGGTTTCCATGTCCTTCCTGTAGTGAGGCGACCAGAAGTGAGCACAGTACTCCAAGTGGTGTCTGACCAGGGTCCTATATAGCTCCAACATTACCTCTCGGCTCTTAAACTCAATCCAACGGTTGATGAAGGCCAATGCACCGTATGCCTTCTTAACCACAGATTCAATCTGCATAGCAGCTTTGAGTGTCTTATAGACTCGTACCCCAAGATTCCTCTGATCCTCCACACTGCCAAGAGTCTTACCATTAATACTAAATTTTGCCATCATATTTCACTGACCAAAATGAACCACCTCACACTTATCTGGGTTGAACTCCATCTGCCACTTATCAGCCCAGTTTTGCATCCTATCGACATCCCGTTGTAACCTCTGACAGCCCTCCACACTATCCATAACACTCCCAACCTTTGTGTCATCAACAAATTTACTAACCCATCTCTACAATTCCTCATACAGGGCATTTATAAAAATCACGAAGAGTAGGGGTCCCAGAACAGTTTCCTGAGGCACACCACTGGTCACCAACTTCCATGCAGAATATGACCCATCTACAACCACTCTTTGCCTTCTGTAGGAAAGCCAGTTCTGGATCCACAAAGCAATGTCCCCTTGGATCCCATGCCTCCTTATTTTCTCAATAAGCCTTGCATGGGGTATCTTATCAAATGCCTTGCTGAAATCCATATACACTACACCTAAGGCTCTACCTTCATCAATGTGTTTAGTCACATCCTCAAAATATTCAATCAGGCTCATAAGGCATGACCTGCCTTTGATAAAGCCATGCTGACTATTCCTAATCATATTATGCCTCTCCAAATGTTCATAAATCCTGCCTCTCAGGATCTTCTCCATCAACTTACCAACCACTGAAGTAAGACTCACTGGTCTATAATTTCCTGGGCTATCACAACTCCCTTTCTTGAATAGGGGAACAACATCCACAACCCTCCAATCCTCTGGAACATCTCCTGTCCTCATTGATGATGCAAAGATCATTGCCAGAGGCTCAGCAATCTCCTCCCTTGCTTTCCACCATAGCCTGGGGTACATCCTGTCCGGTCTCAGTGACTTATCCAACTTGATGCTTTCCAAAAGCTCCAGCATATCCTCTTCCTTAACATATACATGCTTAAGCTTTTCAGTCTGCTGCGAGTCATCCCTACAATCACCAAGATCCTTTTCTGCAGTGAATATTGAAGCAAAGTATTCATTCATTACCTCTGCTATCTCCTCTGGATCTATACACACTTTTCCACTGTCACACTTGATTGGTCCTATTCTCTCCCATCTTATCCTCTTGCTCTTCACATACTTGTAGAATGCCTTGGGGTTTTCCTTAATCCTGTCTGCCAAGGCCTTCTCATGGCCCCTTCTGGCTCTCCTAATTTCATTCTTAAACTCTTTCCTACTAGCCTTATTATCTTCTAGATTCCTATCATGACCTAGTTTTTTGAACCTTTTCTAAGTTCTTCTTTTCGTCTTGACTAGATTTACAACAGCCTTTGTACACCATGGTTCCTGTACCCTACCATCCTTTCCCTGTCTCATTGCAATGTATTTATGCAGAACCCCACACAAATATCCCCTGAACATTTGCCACACTTCTTCCGTACATTTCTCTGAGAACATCAGTTTCCAATTTATGTTTCATGTTTCTGCCTGATAGACTCGTATTTCCCCTTACTCCAATTAAGCGTTTCTCTAACTTGTCTGTTCCTTTCCCTCTCTAATGTTATGGTAAAGGAGATGGAATTGTGATCACTATCTCCAAAATGCACTCCCAGTGAGAGATCTGACACCTGACCAGGTTCATTTAACAATAACAGTCAAGTACAGCCTGTCCTTGTGAAGGCTTATCTACATATTGTGTCAGGAAACCTTCCTGAACACACCTAACAAACTCCATCCCATCTAAACTCCTCATTCTAGGGAGATGTCAATCAATATTTGGGAAATTAAAGCCTTCCACCACAACAACCCTGTTATTATTATACCATTGCAGAATCCGTCTCCCTGTCTGCTCCTTGATGTCCCTGTTAATATTGGGTGGTCTATAAAAAACACCTAGTACAGTAATTGACACCTTCCTATTCCTAACTTCCACCCACAGAGACTCCGTAGACAACCCCTCCATGACTTCCTCCTTTTCTGCAGCCTTGACACTACCCCTAATGAATGGTGCTTTGCCCCCACCTCTTTTGCCTCCCTCCCTCTCCTTTCTGAAACATCTAAAGCCTGCCACTTGAAGTAGCTATTCCTGCTCCTGCACCATCCAAGTCTCTGTAATGGCCACAATATCATAGCTCCAAGTGCTGATTCACGCTCTAAGCTCATCCACTTTATTCATAATACTCATTGCATTAAAATAGACATTTCTCAAACCATCCGTCTGAGCGCGTACCTTCTCTATCACCTGCCTGTCCTCCAACTCGCACTGTTTTCAAGCTTTCTCTATTTGTGAGCCAACCTCCCTTTCCTCCGTCACATCAGTGCGGTTCCCAACACCAGCAACTCTAGTTTAAACTCTCCCCAAAAGCCTTAGTAAATCTCCCTGCCAGGATATTGGTCCCCCTGTGATTCAGGTGCAACCCATCCTTTTTGTACAGGTCACACCTGCCCCAAAAGAGGTCCCAATGATCCAGAAATCTGAATCTCTGCCCCCTGCTCCTTATCCTCCACCTCATTCTATTCCTATACCCACTGTCATGTGGCACAGGCAGTAATCCTGAACTATTTAGAACTAAACATCACTTGTTTCCATTCTTCACTAATTCTACTCCCGTGTTGAGCTAACTTTCATGCTTTATAAAGGCTTAGAAAGCACTGGCGAAGCCTTGCTTGGAGTACTGTGAGTGGTTTTGGGCTCCTTATCTTAGAAAGGATGTTCTGACACTGGAAGGGGTTCAAAGGAAGATTGCGAAAATAATTCCTGGATTGAACGGCTTGTCATAGGAAGAACATTACGTGCTCTGGGCCTGTATTCACTGGAATTCAGAAAAATGAGGGGTGATCTCACTGAAACCTATTTAATTGTGAATGGCCTTGACGAAGTGGATGTGGAGAGGATGGTTCCTGTAGTGGAAGAGTCTAGGACCAGATGACATAGCCTCAGAATAGAGAGTTGTCCTTTTAGAACGGAGATGAGGAGCAATTTCTTTAGCTGGAGAGTGGCGAATCTGTGGAATTTGTTGGTGCAGGCAGCTGTAGAGGCCAAGTCTTTATGTATATGTAAGGGAGAGGTTAGTAGATTCTTGATTGGTCACAGCATGAATGGAATAGGGCAGAACACAGGAGACTGAGGCTGAGAGGAAAAATGAATCAGCCATGATGAAATGGCAGAGCAGACTCAATGGGCCAAAGAGCCTAATTCTGCTTCTGTAGCTTCTGGTCTTATGATCTTATGCTGTTCCCAGCGTAGTAATCCAAGTTCCTACTTCTCTTACAGTCAAGGCCACAATAGTGGATAGACATTTGAGAAGCATAAAGATTACCCCTTTATAATACATGAATGTATTAGTAAAATTCTGAAAAGGCAGAAAATTTACTTTTTAACACATTTATTTCATGTTTCTCAAGTGTCCTTAAATGTTTCCACACTGTTGTGACCTTTAAGTGGGTGGGGTGGTATGGCTCATTGGCTGTCAATGGGGTCACTAGCGAACAGGATGTAGATGGGATGAGGACTTCCTTTTCTCCTCTCCCAAAGGATCAGATAAATTGCTTGCCTTGTAGTAAGCCATAAGACAGAGGGCTCAAAACTGACTGACGTTCACAGAGGTTTTGCTTTGAACTTAGTGCTTCAGGTCTCTGGCATCGCACACTTCTTTGATCTGTCCTGAAATATTGTTCACTCAATAGAAACACCCTTTTCGCACCCCATATGTTAAAAATATGGTTCAAGAATAGTGCCACAAGTGCCAACATCTCACTGACTGAAGGGTTTGCTTCAATCTGAATCATAGATCTCAATCACAGTTCAAGATTCTCTTCTGTGCACTTGCATATAAGTGGCCACTTTCATGGCTGATTTTATTGAGTGAGTGCCACTAGCTGCCAACCCAGCTTGAACTTCGTAAATGATTTCTGAGAATTTACTGGAAGCTGGAATGGAGTGACGACTCAGTAACTGAAGATATTAGTTGGCTAATGTGTCCACTTCAGTGTGTGAGGAAATTGATTTTACACCATTGGTTACCTATTATTAAGTCTTCACCGTGTTGTCTCAGCGAAGTTCTCTTCTATATATTGGAAGATTGCAGGGTCAGGTCACACAATAATGTTATCAAGTAATAATCACAAGACACTTTATTACAAAGTAACACCCTGACATGAAGATAAAATACACCCTGAAATGTTTGAGGTCTTTGAGTATCTCCAGTGATTAACCCAGGAATCATGCAAAGATATTAAACTGCCTGTGTGCCCTCAGTCCATCACCTTTTCACAGATGAGAATAATTACATACAGATTGTATGTCTTCTCTGTTTGCGAAGCTATCATTTAGATGGGGGTCTTTCATAAGAGGCCCCACTGTAGATCAAGCCAATTTTCAGGCAATAATTTAAAGAACATATGCCATGTGAGTTCTGCCTATCGGTACTCATTTTGAGCAGCACAACCAGAGGTAGTTAAGGGGATCCCTGCAGGGTACTTATAAACAGGCAAGTGAGGTCTCTTGTTTGATTTTACAGAGTTGGGGGAAGTATAGACATGAAGTAAAAGTAGAAACTAATAGTTTTCATTATTAATTAAGAGATTAAAAACATCTATGTGCTTTTAAATTCTGGTCATTTTAAATTAGAAACACAATAGATCCTGCAGATGATGGAAATCCAGAACAACACATACAAAATGCTTGGGGAACTCAGCAGGTCAGGCAATATTTATGGAAATGAATCGAACATTTGATGTTTCAGGCTAAGGCCCTTCATCAGGACTGGAAAGGAAAGGGGGAAGGTAGAATCAGAAGGTAGGGGGGAGGAAGGAGGACATACTAGAAGCTGATTAATGAAGCCAGATAGGTGAGAAAGGTAAAGGTCTGGAGAAGAAGGAATCTGATAGGAAAGGAGAGTGGATCATTGGAGAAAGGGATGAAGGAGAAGCACTAGAGGGAGGCGATAGGCAGATGAGAAAAAGAGGTAAGAAGTCAAGTGGGGAATATAAAAAGAAAAAGGGGAGAGGAGTAAAGACAAAGAAAAGAGAAAGAATTACCAGAAGGAGAAATCAAAGAAGATGATAGTTGAAGCCAGGTGAGTGCGGGGGAAGGGTAATGAAGACGCTGGGGGGTGATGAGTGAAAAAAGCAAAGTGCTTGATTAGAAGGAACACAATAGGAGAGGAGAGTGGACCACGGGAGAAAGGGGAGGAGGAAGGCCACTGGGGGAGGTGATAGGCAGGTGAGGAGGAGAAGTAAGGGGCCAGAGTGGGGAAATGAAGAAGAGGAAAGGGGGAGAGAAAAAAAAGGAAGCTGGAGAAATCGATGTTTATGCCATAAGGTTGGAGGCTACCAATTCAATTAGAGTTATTTATCCAAATTTCCACTGTGCCTAATGCATTTTAAATTGTTTACATGGACAAGTAAGAAAATAACTAACCAAAGTCGGAAGGTTCAAAGGATCTCGATTTATTGATCAGTTTATGCTTAACGTTATTTATTTTATTTCTCCATTGATCTTGAAGACCTATAACCTACAAACCTATGGAAAAAAGAGTAGGGAAGTGGGATAAACAATGTTTGTTTTTGCTTATTGTGGACACATGATGAGCTAAATTACTTTGTGTTTGCCTTTAATTTCAACATTTCTATGACACTTTCCAATTATTAATTGCAAACCTATGTAAGAACATTCGAACATCGCCTATTATAATCCACCCAACATTCATTTAGGAAATTAAAAAAATTATTCCTCAGTACATGAGGTCAAGATGTTTCCCATTTTCCTATTTTTTTTATTACAGCATTGGACAGGTAGATTTGCACTTCAACTTTTGCCTACAGCTTATGTCCATTAAAATATATTTTTAAAAAATCACACACTAAGGCAAGAAATGTTGTAATTGATACAGATAATCCTGCAGACAAATATCTGTTTTTGTTAATTGTGCCAGATGGGAATGGTTAAATTAATTTCTGTTTTATTTCTCACTTTCCACACAGTTATAGTTTCAGAAGCGGGAGGAGGGGGGGAAAACAGTTAGTGGAACATTGAAGGATCTTCTTGTATATCCAGGAGAAGTTTATTTCTCTTAAGAAAAGGAAGTGATGTATTGGCAGAAACCATATTTCATTAAAGCTGTTTTTCAACTTGTTGTACAATGAAATGGTTCTATTGGTGAACTTATTACAATAACTTCGTAGGAAATGAGATTCTAAACAGGAAATTAATTTAATCATTTCCATTTGGCACAATTATCAGAATGAATGCCTTGCCTGCAGCATCTATTTTCTGCATCAATAGTAGTCAATTTGTTTTATTCCTATGTAATTTTAAAAATATTTCACTGCACTTAATATCTAGATATAATCACAAGTGCTATCCTGCCTGTTCAATGTTAGAAAGTATTGAAAAATAATTAAAGTCAATCCTTGTCCTGTGACAATAGGGTTCTGAACTGGAAGGCAAATTACATGTCGCTGGCAAAAGAAACCAAGATGATAAGAGAAAAAGCTCTCTCCTTAGAGTGAAGAGGCACAATCAAAAATTCACTCCATAAGAGACTGGCGAAAATCATGTTCAGGCATGGGTTTCAAACAGAAACTATATTAAGGCTTGAAGAATAGTTGTGGTGACATGGTTTAAAAATGAGAATTGAAAATCAAACCTGCAGATGTTGGAAGTCTGAAATAAAATTAGAAAATTCTGTTAACACTCTGCATACCAGAACTGTTGAAGAACTTTTATCATATGACCATGAGACCATAAGACAGAGAGCAGAAGTAGTCTATTCAGCCCATCAAGTCTGCTCTGCCATTCAATCATGGCCAATTTCATACTCCTCTCAACACCATTTTCCTGTCTTCTTTCTGTAAGGTTTGATGCCATGGCTAATCAAGAACCTATCAGCCTCTGCGTTAAATATAGCCAAGGACTTGGCCTCCACAGCTGTGCAATAAATTCCGCAGATTCACCACCCTCTGGCTAAGTAAATTCTTCCTCATCTCTGTTCTAAGTGGTTGTCCTTGTATTCTGAGGGTGTGTCCTCTGATCTTTGACTCCCCTATTGCTGGAAATATCCTCTCCACATCCAGTATATCTAAGCCTTTCAATATTTGATAGGTTTCAGTGTGATTCCACCTCATCCTTCTAAACCCTAGTGAGTACAGGCCCAGGGCCATCAAACACTCCTTATACATTAACACTTCCATTCCCAGAGTCATTCTCATGGACCTTCTCTGGACTCTATTCAATGCCAGCACATCTTTTCATAGACAAGAGGCCCACAATTGCTCACAATACTCCAAGTCTGGTCTAACTGATAGCTTACAAAGTCTCAGCTTTACATTACATCCTTGCATTTTTGTTCTAGTCCTCTCAAAAAGAATGGTAAAATTGCATTTGCCTGTCTTACCACCAACACAACCTACAAGTTAACCTTAAGGGAATCTTGCAAGAGGACTCTCAAGTCCCTTTACAGCCCTGATTTTTGAATTTTCTTCCCATTTAGAAAATAGTCTATGCCTTTATTCCAACTACAAAAGTGCATGGCCGTACACATCCCTACACTATATTCCATCTGCCACTTCTTTGACCATTTTCCTCATCTGTCTTAGTCCCTTTGCAGACACCCTGCTTCATCAACACTATCTGCCCCTTAAGGAAACAATGCTAATTTTGGCCTATTTTATTATATGCATCCAAATACCCGGAAATCACATCCACAAGAAACTGTCTCCAATTCTCTCTGCCCTTTTCATCTGAAGAGCTAACTGTCGCTCGTTCCACAGATGCTGGCTGATTTTCTGAAATGCTTTGAAATTTTGAAATGGGGGATCTAGCTCGTTCTAAAAAAATTGCACACACAGTTGTTGCGTCATTTTGCTGAACACTATTCTTGACATTCAAGCTCTGAGATACTTGGAATATAACAAGTTATTTATATTTAATTTATTTACTCATTCCTGAATTTTTCTGCTTGGCTACGTATTGAGAGATTTTTGTGCTGGAAAACAGCATAACTTCTGCATCCTATATAATAGGTAGCCTGGTGAATCAAAATTTGGAAGGGAAGTCCACACTCGAAACTGAAACCGAGGCCGATATGCAACAGACTTCTGTGATTTTCTCTTCTTACTCTGCAGAATTACCACCAAGTCTGAGGCCCATGAGGAGTTTTGTGCGGTAGATTGCACTGAGCTGGAACCTCACAGTGAAAGTAGGACCTCTGCAGCTGGCAGGCAGAACTGCCCCTCCACATCCACCAGCTCTGTGACCAGCATTATTTTACTGCTAAAAACACTTTGCCATCAGGAATCACACAATGATGATAAACTACAAAGGCTAACTGTGTCTTCTGAATAACAAAATAGTTATAAACTTATTCACAGAATCTAGGATGTGAAATATAATTTGTTCAGCAGCCAATTTCAAATGAATGCCACACTGTTCTGCTGCGGAAATGTATTGAAATATGTATAAAATAGCACAAATTATTTGAGGAGGTGATGTTGACATAAAGTGGATTAAAATTGATTTGATAAGCTTCATTCTGTAAAGATGTAATCAAGTATACTTTTCTAATCAAATTCAGGCTTCTTCGACACATCGAAACTCTACAATTGCTTTCAGAGCAGTGCCGGAGAGTGAGTTTAAAAGGTTGCGGGAGGGAAAGGCTTAGCTGTCAGATTATTGGCTAGTGGGTCGTAGGTTTATCTGTGAGGTTATTGGCAGGAGAGTATTGCGGTTTTTTTCTCTCCTTTCTCTAAAGGCTTCCTCTATATCCCCTGGTGACAGAAGTAAGTAATTAAGCAGTTTGATATGTTAAATAGATCAATAATTATAATTAGAAAATTGACCAAGCTAAAAATAAAATAGTTAAATAAATAAAGTCAGTGAGTGTAACAAACATAGCAGCAAGAAGCTGAGAGGATAGACTGAGTTTGAGAGCCAGGACCAATTTTTCACAGTGCCAGCCCTCATGGCCATAACCCTACCGCAGAAATGACCATCACTTTCATTACCATGGGCTTATTTCTGATTATGTCTTTGTGTTTCTACTAAGGCCTCATTTTTGCAGTCTTTCTTTCCTTGCCTTTCTCTCAGTATTACATAGTTTCGTATAACTCACGTACAATTTATGATCTTGCGTGTTGTCTTTGCCTATGTGCCTGTGATGCTGCTGCAAGCAAATTATGTTTTTTACCTATACCTCATCATACTTGACAATAAACTTGAGTAGGCTTTAATTCAGGCAGCCAAATAATTGATTAGCTCAGGGATATTACAGGTTTTGTTACCACTCATTTATTTATGTCCCTTAGCAGTCCTTTGTGTCCTCCTCACAACTTGCATACTCAGTCCCTTTATCCATTAAAAGTGTTAAGAAGATTTGAGAGTGATTGGTTTGTTCTAAGCTGGTTCTCACCGCAAGATCATAGTGCCATCAGTTAAAGTGAAGAGTAGCTGATTGTGTTTTAACTGACATTGAAGAAATTTCCCAAAAAGTTTTGCAAGTAAATGCATGCTCTCTTCTCATTGCTGCATTCAGAAAGAAGGTACTGGAGTCTTAGGACTTACATCATCAGGTTCAGCAATAGTTATTACCTCTCAACCATCAGACTCTTGAACCAAAAGGATAACTTCACTCAATCTCAATTGCCCTATCATGGAAATGTTCCCACAATGAATAGAAACATAGAAACATAGAAAACAGCACAATATAGGCCCTTTGGCCTACAATGTTGTGCCGAAAATGTACTTACTTTAGAAATTACCTAGGGTTACCCATAGCCCTCTATTTTTCTAAGTTCCATGTACCTATTCAGGAGTCTTTTAAAAGACCCTGTCATATCTACCTCTACCACCGTCGCCGGCAGCCCATTCCACGCACTCACCACTCTCTGCGTAAAAAAAGTTACCCCTGACATCTCCTCTGTACCGTCTTCCAAGCACCCTAAAACTGTGCCCTCTCGTGTTAGCCATTTCAGCCCTGGGAAAAAGCCTCTGACTACCCACATGATCAATGCCTCTCATCATCTTATACACCTCTACCAAGTCACCTCTCATCCTCCGTCGCTCCAAAGAGAAAAGGCCGAGTTCACTCAACATGTTCTCATAAGGCATGCTCCCCAATCCAGGCAGCATCCTTGTAAATCTCCTCTGCACCCTCTGTATAGTTTCCACATCCTTCCTGCAGTGAGGCAACCAGAACTGAGCGCAGTAGAAACCATAGAAACCATAGAAAAACTACAGCACAGAAACAGGCCTTTTGGCCCTTCTTGGCTGTGCCGAACCATTTTCTGCCTAGTCCCACTGACCTGCACACGGACCATATCCCTCCATACACCTCCCATCTATGTATCTGTCCAATTTATTCTTAAATGGTAAAAAAGAACCCGCATTTACCACCTTGTCTGGCAGTTCATTCCATACTCCCACCACTTTCTGTGTGAAGAAGCCCCCCCTAATGTTCCCTTTAAACTTTTCCCCCCTCACCCTTAACCCATGTCCTCTGGTTTTTTTCTCCCCTTGCCTCAGTGGAAAAATTCTGCTTGCATTCACTCTATCTATACCCATCAGGATTTTATATACCTCTATCAAATCTCCCCTCATTCTTCTACACTCCAGGGAATAAAGTCCTAACCTATTCAACCTTTCTCTGTAACTGAGTTTCTCAAGTCCCAGCAACATCCTCGTAAACCTTCTCTGCACTCTTTCAACCTTATTTATATCCTTCCTGTAATTTGGTGACCAAAACTGAACACAATACTCCAGATTCGGCCTCACCAATGCCTTATATAATCTCATCATAACATTCCAGCTCTTATACTCAATACTTTGATTAATAAAGGCCAATGTACCAAAAGCTCTCTTTACGACCCTATCTACCTGTGATGCCACTTTTAGGGAATTTTGTATCTGTATTCCCAGATCCCTCTGTTCTACTGTACTCCTCAGTGCCTTACCATTTACCCTGTATGTTCTACCTTGGCTTGTCCTTCCAGCGTGCAATACCTCACACTTGTCTGTATTAAACTCCATCTGCCATTTTTCAGCCCATTTTTCCAGCTGGTCCAAGTCCCTCTGCAGGCTCTGAAAACCTTCCTCACTGTCTACTACACCTCCAATCTTTGTATCATCAGCAAATTTGCTGATCCAATTTACCACATTATCATCCAGATTATTGATATAGATGAAAAATAACAATGGACCCAGCACTGATCCCTGTGGCACACCACTAGTCACAGGCCTCCACTCAGAGAAGCAATTCTCTACTACCACTCTTTGGCTTCTTCCATTGAGCCAATGTCTAATCCAATTTACCACCTCTCCATGTATACCCAGCGACTAAATTTTCCTAACTAACCTCCCATGCGGGACCTTGTCAAAGGCCTTACTGAAGTCCATGTAGACAATATCCATTGCCTTCCCTTCATCCACTTTCCTGGTAACCTCCTCGAAAAACTCCAATAGATTGGTCAAACATGACCTACCACGCACAAAGCCATTTTGACTCTCCCTAATAAGTCCCTGTCTATCCAAATGCTTGTAGATTCTGTCTCTTAGTACTCCCTCCAATAACTTACCTACTACGGACGTTAAATTTACCAGCCTATAATTTCCCGGATTACATTTCGATCCTTTTTTAAACAACGGAACAACATGAACCACTCTCCAATCCTCCGGCACCTCACTTGTAGACAGCGACATTTTAAATATTTCTGCCAGGGCCCCTGCAATTTCAACACTAGTCTCCTTCAAGGTCCGAGGGAACACCCTGTCAGGTCCTGAGGATTTATCCACTTTAATTTTCCTCAAGACAGCAAGCACCTCCTTTTCAATCTGTACATTTTCCATGATCTCACTGCTTGTTTCCCTTAACTCCATAGACTTCATGCCAGTTTCCTTAGTAAATACAGACGCAAAAAACCTATTTAAGATCTCCCCCATTTCCTTTGGTTCCGCACATAGCCGACTACTCTGATCTTCAAGAGGACCAATTTTATCCCTTACAATCCTTTTGCTCTTAATATACCTGTAAAAGCTCTTTGGATTATCCTTAACTTTGACTGCCAAGGCAACCTCATGTCTGCTTTTAGCCCTCCTGATTTCTTTCTTAAGTATTTCCTTGCACTTCTTATACTCCTCAAGCACCTTATTTACTCCCTGTTTCCTATACATCATACAACTCCCTCTTCTTCTTTATCAGAGTTGCAATATCCCTTGAGAACTAAGGTTCCTTATTCCTATTCACTTTGCCTTTAACCCTGACAGGAACATGCAAACTCTGCACTCTCAAAATTTCTCCTTTGAAGGCTTCCCACCTACCGATCACACCTTTGCTGGAGAACCACGTGTCCCAATCTCCAAGTGGGGTCTGACCAGGTTCCTTTATAGCTGCAACATTATCTCTCGGCCCCTAAATTCAATTCCATGATTAATGAAGGCCAATAGACCGTATGCCTTCTTAACCACAGCGTCAACCTACGCAGCAGCTTTGAGCATCCTTTGGACTCGGACCCCAAGATCCCTCTGATCCTCCACACTGCCAAGAGTCTTACTATTAATACTATATTCTGCCATCCAAAATGAACCACCTCACACTTATCTGGGTTTAACTCCATCTGCCACTTCGATAGACAATTAATTCACTTTGAAGGACTCTTTATCTCATGTTCTTGATATTTATTGTTTATTTATATATCTTTATTATAACTTCTTTCTTTTTTTATGTGCACAATTTGTTGTCTTCTGCACTCTGGTTGATTGCCCAAGTTGGCTAGTCTTCCATTGATTCTATTATGTTTATTATTCTACAGATTTATTGAGTATACCCACAAGAAAATGAATCTCAGAGTTGTATATGATGACATATATGTATGTACTTCGATAATAAATTTACTTTGAACTTTGAGCATTATATGAGAATGGACATAATAGCCATTTTAGTTTAGAAGCTGAGGTCTATTTGCTTATGTCTACCCTGTGTAAGCCTTGCTTATAAATGGCTTTACCTGAGATAGATAGTGTTGACCATTTTAGTTTGAAACCCCACTGCAGATCCATGTGGTACCCCAGGAGTAACTAATTAACCGTTTGAAGATGACCCATTTATCCCGACTTCTTTGGATTCTATTAGTTTGCCAGTACACTTTCCAGCAACTAAACTACCTCCTCTTATCATGTGGAGTAACTTTTCATGTGACAACAAGATGAATGCCTTCTGGAATTCTGAACTCATCACATCTACTGATTCTCCTTTAACCATTTTACTGTTATTGTTTGAAATGAGCTTCTCTTGTGAAATTCCCGCTTGTCTAAGAACCATTGAAACTACACAATACGGCATAAATAGCATTAGTAATGTTTACTGGGATTCTAGGTTTCCCTAAGGTGAGGTTTTAATGATCAAGCAAAATTTGCTTGCAGTTGTGTCACATGTACATATGGAAAGACAACACACGGAATAATAAATTGTACAGTACATAAATTATACAAAACTATGCAATACTGTGAATGAT
Organism: Mobula birostris; assembly: GCF_030028105.1. Classification (NCBI taxonomy): domain Eukaryota; kingdom Metazoa; phylum Chordata; class Chondrichthyes; order Myliobatiformes; family Myliobatidae; genus Mobula; species Mobula birostris. Next base: position 158,729,852 of record NC_092375.1, read on the forward strand.
TTAAGCTTTAATGACCTTTAGAGATATATTCTAAATTATTCAAGTAGGTCAATCAAGTAAAATGACAAATTACAATGAACTATTATGTTTCACATCTCTTCCCTTATTTATTTCCTTGAAGTATTGACAATGTAGTATTATTGGCCAAATAGACTTTAAGTCTTATTTTTACAAGTTTTTGCTGATCAAAGCTACGCATGGAACAGTATGTTAGACTTACTACTGCATAGATTGCCATTGAACTGGTCTTTGTCACAAGATCAAAACAGCGTCATTAAAATGGAGGCCCAAGAGAATGCAGATGTTGAAATCTGGAGCAATAGATTCAAAGATTCAAGATTCAAAAAACTTTATTGTCCGCAAAATACACAAAGGAACTGGAAGAACTCAATGAGTCAGGGAGCATCTATAGAGGGAAATTAATAGTCGAGATTTTGGATCAAGACCCTTCATCGGGAAAGAAAGAAAGAGAAGGGAGTATAAAGACCTGCCAGTATAAAAAGTTGTGGTGGGTGTGGGGGATGGTTAGAATAAGAGCATTGACGAAAGATCAATCCGGATTTGGGAAATGATCGGCAGGAAGGGGAAGGAAGAGAGTGGGAATGATATAAATATTAAAGAGTGTTTTGGATTATGTAAATACTAGACAATGGGGTGACCTGCTGGGGCACCTTTGAGAGAAGGGTAGTGCAGTCTGATGTGACCAGAATGTACATTAAATTTTCCTGAATGCTATTGGTATCACTTTGCTTTGGAAACTGATGTAGAAAACCTTAGTTTATTAAAGAAGAACGGTGCATAGCGAAGCAAATATAGCTCCTCCTCGTTTAATGAAGGACACTTTTGATCCTCTGCTGTTTGTTGTTTGTTTCTGATCCTGGAGACATGCATGCCTCTCCTCTTCTGTCCACACCTGGAGTATTGTGTGCAGATTTGGTCCCCTAATCTGAGGAAAGACATCCTTGCCATAGAGAGAGTACAAAGAAGGTTCACCAGATTGATTCCTGGGATGGCAGGACTTTCATATGATGAAGGACTGGATCGACTAGGCTTATACTTGTTGGAATTTAGATGATTGAGGGGGGATCTTATTGAAACGTATAAAATCCTAAAGGGATTGGAAAGGCTAGATGCAGGAAGATTGTTCCCGATGTTGGGGAAGTCCAGAATGAGGGGTCACAGTTTGAGGATAAAGGGGAAGCCTTTTAGGACCGAGATTAGGAAAAACTTCTTCACACAGAGAGTGGTGAATCTGTGGAATTCTCTGCCACAGGAAACAGTTGAGGCCAGTTCATTGGCTATATTTAAGAGGGAGTTAGATATGGCCCTTGTGGCTAAAAGGATCAGGGGGTATGGGGGGAAGGCTGGTACAGGGTTCTGAGTTGGATGATCAGCCATGATCATACTGAATGGCGGTGCAGGCTCGAAGGACCGAATGGCCTACTCCTGCACCTATTTTCTATTTTCTATGTTTCTATGTTGCTCTCATCTTTTTTTGTCCTGACTCTTTAATCCTGGAGTCGTGCGGCCCTGGCCTCATCCGATTCTTGTTCTCTCCCTCTCCTTGCCCCTCCCCAATGACATTTGGCATCATCTCTTGACCATAATGTCCCCCTTCCCTTTCCACGCAGCATAATTAGGCTGACCAATCTTTTTTTACCCTAATGCTGGTTAGAAGATACGAAGCAGTACCACCAAAGGATGCTGATTATTCTTGATGATGTGGTTGGTGCTCTCCTAAATGGACATGATATAGTCACCGCTGTTCTTTGACTGCAGCAAAGGATTTTATGGGTGTCTCGAAGCATGTCATTACAATAAGATTAATTATCTCTTATTGATGGGTGGCAGTTAGATCTGTCCCAATCCTGCACATGCTGATGGTGATTGGCAGAATGTGACCCCGCAAAATAGAGCTGCCCTGCCCTTTTGCTCCGGTAGGCGTCGCTGCTGAGGCTGGCCGTGCGCATGCGTCGGGCTGTCACATCCCGATTTCCATGATGGCTGATCGGATCTCGGGTGAAAGCCAGCCTGTTGACTTTTGGCAAATGAGCAACTTTATACGAATATATAACCCTGAACTTTGCCTGCATTCTGTAAATTAGCGCATTTTAATTCGATTTAGCCAAAAAAAGTGCCGCTGTAATGCACCGTTTGCGCTAATTGGAGGCCACAAACAGACAAACAGACAGACAGAGTTTGAGAGTATTAGTAGTATACAGATAGCAAATACTAATTCAAGCAAGAACCAGTCTTCAGTCCTAAAGAACTGGTATTCAGTTCGAATTGTAATTTGCAAGCAGTAAATGAATTGTCCTGCTTCTGAGGACAGCATTCAGGTCAAATAGCTGGTAATTGCCTCTGTTGCAAGTACTGGCCACCCACATATGTATACAAAAGGTTTATTAGGAGTTTTGATGACTGATCTACCCTTGTCCATGACTGAAGTGTGCAGGGAGTAAACCAATGACTACAGAGAGAAGTGAGCCTCAGGTTCTTGAGACAGAGTGCAGCTTCCTGTAGACTTTCGGGTGTGCCCAAATAATGAAGGTACTGTCCTGGGGATAGACACACTAAGTAAGGTAGGTGCTGTCATAGATTCAGGAAAGCAGAAAAATTATGTGGACAAGGAAGGGATAGCAGATAGGACAACGTGCATGAATCATGTCAGGAGGTCTCAGGGGTAAGGGCCAAACACAGTTAGGAAATGTTAAAAGCAGTGCAGCTCCCTGCAGAGGTAGCAGCAATTAAAGTAAAAGCTCACCAGAAAGAGGAAAGTAAGGAGCAGAAAGGGAAATAGTGTGTAGATCACAGGGCAAAGAGAGAAACTGAAGAACAGGAGTTGACAGAAATTGAGGGGAAAGAAACTACAAATGCCAATTTAGTAAAATTATATGGTGACATGAAGAACCATTGTAACTGGGTTAATGCTTTCAGAGACAGAGCAAAACAGCAACATATTGCTGATCCGGAGAGAACCAAAGGGACAGAAGAGAGTCCTCCACAGCCAGATAACCAAGTCATGCGGAAGCTGCCTGGAAAGGTAGGATCCACTCCCAGGTGGATAGACCAACAAGTAACGTTTCTGACAAATAATAGCTGTACTTGGTGTGCAGATGTGGCGAGGAAGCTAATGGAAGCACCGGACTCAGGTTAAACCATATGGACTCACTTACCTGTCACTCTCACCGAGAGTTTAAGGGATAAATACCTGCCTTCAGCTTCACATCTGACCGCTCCTGATGGAAGCAGACCTTTGGATGAAAGAGAACGGACACAAATGCAGAAGACAGAGGCATGTCAGCAAACTGTGAATGAAGTGTTAAAGCATAACAGTAACTATTTTGTAAAGAAGGCCAAATCTTGGAGGTCGATGATTAGTTATATAGATCAGAATAGAAAGATATTGGGGAAAATAGATGGGAAAGGATCTGAGTTACAGTAAGAAGTCAAGTTCCACAACCTGATGAAAAGGCAGACCAAGAAAGAGAAGAAATTGCACACAGATGTCTGAAGGCAGCCACCCCAGCCTGGAATGAGAGCGAATACAAATGAGATGGGCCAGTGATTAAAAAGACAGTAGGGATGGGGAGTAACTGAGATGAGATCTTTCCAGCTGTTCAAATAGAGAAAACTGTGAACTCTTATGTACATTGATCAAAGGGACTGAGAAACTTGTTGTCAGGTTATTCTAACAATCCACTGTCATGGCATGGAATGTGAACTCTTGCCTGTGAACCTGATACAGTTACCAAGTTGGTGCCTCTGCCCGCAGAGTATCTATTGATAGGTATTGCTGAGTTTTACCCATTAGAGATTAAAGAGATGAAGATAAAAAGATCAAATATCACTGTGATGATTGTACGCTCTAGTATCAATTGTTTGGCAACAATAAAGTAAAGAAATGCAAACTGCAATGGCCCAACAGGGAAGGAGGTAACAAGCACATGCAACAAAGGTGCATTTTAAAGACAGGTTAAAGTTGAGAAGACAAATGTGTCCCAAAAAAGTTTGTGATCAGACTTCTGGAATGTTTTATTGCCTTTTCTGCTCAGACTTGTAGACAGCCAATTAGGGATAATAATGTAGATGTAGGCACACATAGGGATATAATAGGTTAGTTATTGGGGAAGAGGTCAGGAGTAAAGGGCATTTTTCCTTCATTAGATCCTCCTTAAAGTTTAGCTTTCTTGGGTCAGTTTCATGTCCAGGGGCTGGGAGGAGAGTACGTTAGGGAATATTCTGGAAGTATGTAAATATAGCAGATATTATTTCAAGCAAGAACCAATTTTCAGTTCTAATTATATATAGCAAGCAATAAATTGATGTCAAAAGCACAGCCTGTCTCACTGACTTAGATTAATGGTTTTCAAAATGGTACCCATGAGATGTTTGCATATGCATCTGCCAAAATTAAGACAATGGGGTTGCATTAGTTGCTCTGCATCAGCTATGGGTTTGTGGAATTCTCAACATTGTCTTCTTTGTAGCTGCATTGATATGTTGGACCCAGGATAGATCCTCAGAGACGATGACACTCAGAAACTTAAAATTGCTCCTTCTTTCCACTTCTGATCCCTTTATGAGTACTGGTGTGAAAACCCTTCTCTGACGCTTTCTGAAATCCACAATCAGTTCTTCGGTCTTACTGACATTACGTGTAAGGTTATTGCTGAACATCACTCAACCAGCTGATCTATCTTGCTCCTGTACGCTCTCTCATCACCATCTGTGCTTCTGCTAACGACAGTTGTGTCATCAGCAAATTTACAGATGGCATTTGTGTTGTTCCTAGCCACACAGTCATGGGTGCAGAGAGAGAACAGTGCGCTAAGCACAGATTCCTGAGATGTGTCAGTTTTGATTGACAGCGAGGTGACTATGTTACTTTTGATTCACACGGATTATGGTCTTCTGGTTAGGAAGTAGAGGAACCAGTTGCAAAGACAGGTACAGAGGCCCAGGCTTTGGAGCTTTTTGATCAGAACTGTAGGAATGATTGTATTAAACACAGAGCTGTAGTCAATAAACAGCATCCTGACTTATTGTAGGTATTAGTATTGAGCGATAGTACTCCCTCTCTACCAAAGCAAAGATATTTCCAGGTAACAAAGTAGTTTAAAACAGTTCATTTATTTTCTGTGATACACACTTAAATTCTAACAACATTCTTAAAACATATTTAAAACTCAGGGAAGATTTCTACCTTATAGAAGACTTCCAAATTACAAACCATTTCTAACACATGAAGGATTTCCAAAAGAAGAAGAAGAATTACTATAATCTAAAAACTCATATTAAAGATGCAGACGAATCAGTCATCCATTGTAGAACTCAAAGGCAGAGGAACAAATTCTAGTGTCACCCCATGTTTCTTTCAGGTTTCCTAATGTTTCTTACCCTGTTCCTAATAAAGTAGAACTGTTCTCTTGATTTATACAGTTTCTTTGTCATTTAGGAAACTTCATACACATCTGATATTTTCTCAGTTACCTGTTAACACAAATGGTCTAAAAGCTTCTTGGAGACACAGATCCCAGCTACCCACAATTAATGCCATGAAGCAAACTTTCCAGTATATATAACTCTTCCAACATATTAATATATCAGTTATTAATACGCTATGTGATTATCTCCATCTGGTCTGCAAGCTTCCTCGAACTAAGCAACACAACCAGTGTTGTCTGTTTTGAAACAAGCCAAATTAAATAACTCATTATCTTATACTGCAGCTATTGAGCAGGCTGCACTATAGACAGAGCTTGTGTGCAAAGCTGTAAATTCAACTTCAAACTGATTATTGTGTCCATTTACATTTTAGGAACTGAAGACTGCCTCCCGTTTACGACCAGAAGCTAAACAATTAATATTCATTGGAAGATTAACTTATAACTATTTGATCTCTGCAAGTGGCAGCTCCTGTGCTTAGAAAGCTAAGCTTGGCAAAAACAGGAGGTCCCTAGCCCAGGAAATGAATATTCACCACAAAACAAGACTAACGCTAGAAGCAAAAAAGCACTTATGACCCTATTTGTCACTTATATCAGAATAAATAGGGATACTTACAGCTTTTGAAAACTAAATGCAAAATCAGTTACTCTGTGATACATTGACATGAAATCAAACTATTAATACATCTAGATTATGGTAATGAGAAGGCTTCAATCACCACATTTATACTGCCAACCCAACCACCTACCACTTATGATGATGAAACAGAGCTTTATGGAAATAAATGACTGGAAATATTTGGAAAAAAATGCATTACAATGTCGTTTATTGTCTATCTATTTATCAGACTTTATTACCTCTGTGATTTTGTGAAAAGATCAGTATTCATTCATATGGCTCATACAGGAGGCTGATCAGATGATATACAGGAGCTCCAGGGAGCAAGTCACCCTTAAATTGCAGGTGGCAGGTATCTAGGTAACTGGCAGGAGAGGGGAAGGAAATGGACACACAGTGCAGAGTACACCTGTGACCGTTCCCCTCAGTAATGAGAAAACCACTTTGGATACCATGGGGAGGGGGGCGGGGAACAACCTACCAGAGGAAGCCGCAGTGATTGGGTCTCTGGTACTAATACTAGTGCTGTAGCTCAGGAGGGAAGGGGGAAAAGGAGACTGCAGTAGTGATAGGGGATTCCATAGTGAGAGGACTAGATTCAAATTCAAAGTCAAAGTTCATTTATTATCAAATATTGTAGAAATTATACAAACTTGAGATTTTTGCTTACAGGCAGCAGCAAAGCAAGGAACCTGAGAAGACCCAATTTAAAAAAAAACAAGACCAACCCCAACCCTCCCTGCACACAGAGAAGGAGAGAAAAAACCACAAATCATGCAAATAATGGAAGTGAGCAACAACAGAAGCAAAATTTGTCCTTAGGTCCAGATCCCCAGAGCCTCGATATTCAGTTCAATATATTAGCAGGGTAAATCGCCGTAAAGTTCGCAGATACCAAGTACAGGAGTTGGGGGCAGTCTCACAGCCTTAGATTCTGTGGTGATAGAGACACCCAAATAGTACATTGCCTCCCAAGTGCCAAGGTCATGGATGTATTGGATCGGATTCACAGCATCCTAAAGGGAGACGGTGAGCAACCAGAAGACTCAGTATATATTGGCACAAATGACATTGGTAAGAAAAGGGAGGGAGTCTTGAAGAGAGAATTTAGGGAGCTAGATAGAAAGCAGGGAAGCAGACTTTTAGGGGAGTAAACACTGGATTGCTACCTGGGCCACGTTAGAACAGGGTGATTTGGCAGATGAATGTGTGGCTGAGGAACTGGTGCAGGGGGTAGTGTTTCAGATTTCTGGATCATTGGAATCTCTTCTGAGGAGGCTATGACCTGTACAAAAGGGATGGGTTACATCTAAACCCAAAGGGGACCAATATCCTTGTGGGCAGGTTTGCTAGGGCTGTTAGAGATGGCTTAAACTGATTTCGCAGGGGAATGGGAAACAGGGTTATAGGGCTGAGGGTGGGGCAGCTGGTATACAAGCAGGGGCAGTGGAAGTGAGACTGGCAGGAAGGACAAGCGGATGATGGGGCAAAATTGCAATCAGTGGAATGAGTTGTAGTGTAAAAGGGACAAATTTGAAAAGGTTGATGAATACAAGACACAAGGCGTTATGCACTCAGTACAATATAAGGTGGGTGATCTTGAGTGCATTTAGAGATTGACAAGTATGATGTGGGAATCACTGAGTCGTGGCTAAAAGAAGATAATAACTGGGAGCTTAGCATCTAAGGATACACATTGTACCGAAGGGACAGGCAGGAAGGCAGAGAGGGTGGCGTGGCTCTGTTGGTAATAAATGATATCAAATCCTAGAAAGAAGTGATAGAGGATCAGAAGATATAGAATTATTGTGGGTAGAGTTAAGGAACTGCTAGGGGATAAATGACCACAATGGGAGTTATATACAGGCCTCCGAACAGTACCCAGGATGTGGGTTACAAATTACAATGGGAGGTAGAAAATGCATGTCAAAAGAGAAATGTTACGATAGTCATGGGTGTTTCAATTTGCAATTAGATTGGGAAAATCAGGTTGGTGTTGGATCCCAAGAAAGGGAATTTGTAGAATGCCTATGAAAAGGCTTTTTAGAGCAGTTTGTAGTTGAGTCCACTAGGAGATAGACAATAGACAATAGGTGCAGGAGTAGGCCATTTGGCCCTTCAAGCCAGCACCTCCATTCGCTGTGATCATGGCTGATCATCCACTATCAGTATCCAGTTCCTGGCCTTATCCCCATAACCTTTGATTCCACTATCTTTAAGAGCTCTATCCATCTCTTTTTTGAAAGCATCCAGAGACTTAGCCTCCACAGCCTTCTGGGGCAGAGCATTCCATATATCCACCACTCTCTGGGTGAAAAAGTTTTTCCTCAACTCCGTTCTAAATAGCCTACCCCTAATTCTTAAACTGTGGCCTCTGGTTCTGGACTCACCCATCAGCGGGAACATGCTTCCTGCCTCCAGCGTGTCCAATCCCTTAATAATCTTATATGTTTCAATAAGATCCCCTCTCAGCCTTCTAAATTCCAGAGTATACAAGCCCAGTCGCTCCAATCTTTCGACATATGACAGTCCTGCCATCCCGGGAATTAACCTTGTGAACCTACACTGCACTCCCTCAATAGCAAGAATATCCTTCCTCAAATTTGGAGAACCAAAACTGCGCACAGTACTCCAGGTGTGCTCTCACCAGGGCCCTGTACAGCTGCAGAAGGACCTCCTTGCTCTTATACTCAATTCCCCTTGTTATGAAGGCCAGCATGCCATTGGCTTTCTTCACTGCCTGCTGTACTTGCACGCTTGCTTTCAGTGACTGACGTACAAGAACACCTAGATCTCGTTGAGCTTCCCCTTTTCCTAACTTGACTCCATTTAGATAATAATCTGCCTTCCCGTTCTTACCACCAAAGTGGATAACCTCACATTTATCCACAATAAACTGAATCTGCCATGCATCTGCCCACTCACCCAGCCTGTCCAAGTCACCCTGCATTCTCATAACATCCTCTTCACATTTCACACTGCCACCCAGCTTTGTGTCATCAGCAAATTTTCTAATGTTACTTTTAATTCCCTCATCTAAATCATTAATATATATTGTAAACAGCTGCGGTCCCAGCACTGAACCCTGCAGTACCCCACTGGTCACCGCCTGCCATTCTGAAAGGGACCTGTTAATCACTACTCTTTGTTTTCTGTCAGCCAGCCAATTTTCAATCCACGACAGTACTCTGCCCCCAATACCATGTGCCCTAATTTTGCCCACTAATCTCCTGTGTGGGACTTTATCAAAGGCTTTCTGAAAGTCCAGGTACACTCCATCCACTGGCTCTCCCTTGTCCATTTTCATAGTTACATCCTCAAAAAATTCCAGAAGATTAGTCAAGCACGATTTCCCCTTCGCAAATCCATGCTGACTCGGACCAATCTTGTTACTACTATCCAGATGTGTCCTAATTTCATCTTTTATAATTGACTCCAGCATCTTTTCCACCACCGACGTCAGGCTAACCGGTCTATAATTCCCTGTTTTCTCTCTTCCTCCCTTCTTGAAGAGAGGGACAACATTAGCTACCCTCCAATCCACAGGAACTGATCCCGAATCTATAGAACATTGGAAAATGATTACCAATGCGTCCACGATTTCTAAAGCCACCTCCTTAAGTACCCTGGGATGCAGACCATCAGGTCCCAGGGACTTATCAGCCTTCAGACCCAACAGCCTATCCAACACCATTTCCTGCCTAATATAAATTTCCTTCAATTCATCCATTACACTAGGTCCTTTGGCCACTATTATATCTGGGAGATTGTTTGTGTCTTCCCTAGTGAAGACAGATCCAAAGTACCTGTTCAACTCACCTGCCATTTCCTTGTTCCCCATAACAAATTCACCTGCTTCTGTCTTCAAGGGCCCAATTTTGGTCTTAACTATTTTTTTCCTTTTCACATACCTAAGGAAGCTTTTACTATCCTCCTGTATATTCTTGGCTAGTTTACCTTCGTACCTCATTTTTTCTCCACATATTGCCTTTTTAGTTACTCTTTAAATTTTCCCAATCCTCTGGCTTCCCACTCATCTTTGCTATGTTATACTTCTTCTCTTTTATTTTTATACTGTCCATTACTTCCCTTGTCAGCCACGGCCTCCCCTTACTCCCCTTAGGATCTTTCTTCCTCTTTGGAACAAACTGATCCTGCACCTTCCACATTATTCCCAGAAACACTTCCCATTGCTGTTCCACTGTCATCCCTGCTAGGGTATTGTTCCATTGAACTTTGGCCAGCTCCTCCCTCATAGCATCATAGCTCCCTTTGTTCAACTGTAATACTGACACTTCCGAGTTTCCCTTCTCCCTCTCAAATTGTAGATTAAAACTTATCATATTATGGTCACTACCTCCTAATGGCTCCTTCACCTCGAGGTCCCTGATCAAATCCGGTTCATTGCACAACACTAAATCTAGAATTGCGTTCTCTCTGGTAGGCTCTAGTATAAGCTGTTCTAAGAATCTATCTCGGAGGGACTCCACAAACTCCCTTTCTTGGGGTCCAGCACCAACCTGATTCCTCCAGTCTACCTGCATGTTGAAGTCATGTTGAAGCATATTGAAGATCAGGTATTCTAGGGTCGTTGTTGTGTAATGAACTGGTTTTGATGAGGGACCTTAAGGTAATGTAACCCTTAGGAGACAGTGATGATAATATGATAGAATTCACCCTGCAATTTGAGAGTGAGAAGCTAAAGTCAGATGTATCAGTATTACAGAAGAGTAAAGGAAATTACAGAAGCATGAGAATAGGTTGAGTGAACTCAGCCTTTTCTCCTTGGAGCGACGGAGGATGAGAGGTGACCTGGTCGAGGTGTATAAGATGATGAGAGACATTGATCGTGTGGATAGTCAGAGCCTTTTTCCCAGGGCTGAAGTGGTTGCCACAAGAGGACACAGGTTTAAGGTGCTGGGAAGTAGGTACAGAGGAGGTGTCAGGGGTAAGTTTTTTACTCAGAGAGTGGTAAGTGCATGGAATGGGCTGCCGGCAATGGTGGTGGAGGCAGATACAATAGGGTCTTTTAAGAGTCTTTTGGATAGGTACATGGAGCTTAGAAAAATAGAGGGCTATAGGCAAGCCTAGTAATTTCTAAGGTAGGGACATGTTGGGCACAACTTTGTGGGCTGAAGGGCCTGTATTGTGCTGTAGGTTTTCTATGTTTCTATGTTTCTAGGCATGAGAGAGGAGCTGGCCAAAGATGATTGGAAGTGGATACTAGAAGGGACGACAGCAGAGCAGCACTGACTGGAATTTCTGGGAGCAATTGGGAAAGCACAAGATAGATATATCCCAAAGCAGAAGTATTCTGAAGGCAGGATGAAACAACTGTGGCTGACAAGGGAAGTTAAAGCAAAAAGAAATACAAAAGAGAGGGCATATAATAGAGCTAAATTATTGAGAAGATAGAGGTTTGGAAAGCTTTTAAAAACCAACAGAAGTCACCTAAAAAAACTATAAGGAGCAAAATTATGAAGAAAAGCCAATGAATAATATCAAAGAGATTGCAAAGTTTTTTCAGATATATAAACAGTCAAAGAGAGGTGAGAGTAGATATCAGACCACTAGAAAATGATGCTGGAGTGGTAGCAATGGGAGGGGCAAGGAGATGATGGGTGAACTAAAGAAGCATTTTGCATTAGTCTTCATTGTGGAAGATACTAGCAGTATGCTGAATGTTTGAGAGTGTCAGGGGCAGAAGTGAGTGCAATTGCTACTACAAGGGAGGAGATGCTTTGGAAACGGAAAGGTCTGAAGGTAGATAAGTCACCTACACCAGACTGACTACACCCGGCTGTTCTGAAAAGGGTAGCTGAAGAGATTGTGGAGGCATTAGAAATGATATTTCAAGAATCACTAGATGCTGGCATGGTCCTGGAGGACCAGAAAATTGCAAATGTGACTCCTCTCTTCAAGAAGAGAAGGAGGCAGAAGAAAGGTAATTATAGGCCAGTTTGCCTGACTTTGGTGATTGGGAAGGAGTCAATTATTAAAGAAGGAGTACTTGGAGGGATATGATAAAATGGGCAAAAGTCAGCATGGTTTCCTTAAGGGGAAATCGAGCCTGACAAATCTTTTGGAACGCTTTGAAGAAATACCAAGCAGGATAGACAAAGGAGAATCAGTAGGTATTGTATACCTGGATTTTCAAAAAATCTTTGACAAGGTGCCACACATGAGGCTGTTCAGCAAGATAAGAGCCCATGCTATTACAGGAAGATACTAGCATGGATAGAGTGCTGTCAGATTGGCGGGAGGCAAAGTGTACAAATAAAGAAAACGTTTTTTGATTGGCTGCTGGTGACTAGTGGTATTCCTCAGGGGTCGGTATTTGGACTGCTTCTTTTTACATTGTATGCCAATGATTTGGATTATAGAATTGATGGATTTTTGGCAAGTTTGGGGTTGATACAAAGATAGGTGGAGGTGCTGGTAGTGTTATGGAAGCAGGGAGGTTGCAGAAAGACTTAGACAGATTAGGAGAATGGGCAAAGTTCTTCTGCCTCCCTCCCTTCTTGAAGTGTGGAGTGACGTTTGCAATTTTCCTGTCCTCCAGAACCATGCCAGTATCTAGCAGAACATATACATAGAACATAGAATAGTACAGCACAGTACAGGCCCTTTGGTCCACAATGTTGTGCGGACCCTTAAATCCTGCCTCGCATATAACCCCCCAACTTAAATTCATCCATATATCTGTCTAGTAGTCTCTTAAATTTTACTAGTGTATCTGCCTCCACCACTGACTCAGGCAGTGCATCCATGCACCAACCACTGTCTGAGTAAAAACACTTCCTCTAATATCCCCCTTGAACTTCCCACCCCTTACCTTAAAGTCATATCCTCTTGTACTGAGCAGTGGTGCCCTGGGGAAGAGGTGCTGGCTGTCCACTCTATCTATTCCTCTTATTATCTTGTATACCTCTATCATGTCTCCTCTCATCCTCCTTCTCTCCAAAGAGTAAAGCCCTAGCTCCCTTAATCTCGAATCATAATGCATTCTAAGGTGGGAGGAGAAGATGGCGGCACGACGCAGCTCGCAGCGGCCACTCCGGTGGTGATGTCTGTTATCTGCCGTGCACAATCCTGATTTGGTGGAGGCAGACGTGAGAGCATGGAGGAACATCTGGTGAAACTTCTGAAATGCCTGCTTCGCTGCTGCTGCTACTGTGTGATCAAAATCTCCAGAGGGGAAGGTCCCGAGTCCTCGGCTTTGCTTGTTGCTCAGCAGCTGGGGCAGGGTCGAAGCGCTTGGCAGAGGATGGTGCTCGGTGCTCGGTGTCAGAGGGCTGGTCGGAGACTCAAAGTTTTCGGACGGACTCAGAGTCCGCTGCGGTCGGGTGCTTCCAATGGTGCTGCATTGGCAAGTTTGCCGGTCTTGGAGGTTCATGGCAGGGAGAGTTTCTCCCTTCTACCGTCTGCGTGAGATGATGAGGCTATCGGAACTTTGAGACTTTTTTTTACTGTGCCCATGATCTGCTTTTTATCAAATTATGGTATTGCTTTGCACTGTTGTAACTATATGTTGTAATTATGTAGTATTGTCAGTTTTAGTCTTGGTTTGTCCTGTGATATCATTCTGGAGGAACATTGTGTCATTTTTTAATGCATGTATTTCTAAATGACAATAAACGAGGACTAAGTGTCCTCATAATCTAATCTAATACTCTCTAAACCAGGCAGCATCCTGGTAAATCTCCTCTGTACCCTTTCCAATGCTCCCACATCCTTCCTATAGTGAGGCAACCAGAACTAGACACAGTACTCCAAGTGTGGCCTAACCAGAGTTTTATAGAACTGCATCATTGCCCCGCGACTCTTAAACTCTATCCCTCGACTTATGAAAGCTAACACCTCGACTTATGAAAGCTAACACTCCATAAGCTTCCTTAACTACCCTATCTACCTGTGAGGCAACTTTCAGGGATCTGTGGACATGTACCCCCAGATCCCTCTGCTCCTCCGCACTACCAAGTATCCTGTCATTTACTTTGTACTCTGCCTTGGAGTTTGTCCTTCCAAAGTGTACCACCTCACACTTCTCCAGGTTGAACTCCATCTGCCACTTCTCAGCCCACTTCTGCATCCTATCAATGTCTCTCTGCAATCTTCAACAATCTTCTACACTATCCACAACACCACCAACCTTTGTGTTGTCTGCAAACTTGCCAACCCACCCTTCTACCCCCACATCCAGGTCGTTAATAAAAATGACGAAAAGGAGAGGTCCCAGATCCGATCCTTGTGGGACACCATTAGTCAGAACCCTTCAATCCGAATGTAGTCCCTCCACCACGACCCTCTGCTTTCTGCAGGCAAGCCAATTCTGAATCCACCTGGCCAAACTTCCCTGGATCCCATGCCTTCTGACTTTCTGAATAAGCCTACTGTGTGGAACCTTGTCAAATGCCTTACTAAAATCCATGCAGATCACGTCCACTGCACTACCCTCATCTATATGCCTAGTCACCTCCTCAAGGAACTCTATCAGGCTTGTTAGAAATGATCTGCCCTTCACAAAGACATGCTGACTGTCCCTGATCAGACCATGATTCTCTAAATGCCCATAGATCGTATGTCTAAGAATCTTTTGCAACAGCTTTCCCACCACAGACGTAAGGCTCACTGGCCTATAATTACCCAGACTATCCGTACTATCTTTTTTTGAACAAGGGGACAATATTTGCCTCCCTCCAATCCTCCGGTACCATTCCCGTGGACAACGAGGACATAAAGATCCTAGCTAGAGGCTCAGCAATCTCTTCCCTCACGTTGTGGTGCAGCCTGGGGAATATGCCATCAGGCCCCGGGGACTTATCCATCCTAATATATTTTAACAACTCCAACGCCTCCTCTCCCTTAATATCAACATGCTCCAGAACATCAACCTCACTCATATTGTCCTCACTGTCATCAAGTTCCCTCTCATTGGTGAATACCAAAGAGAAGTATTCATTGAGGACCTCGCTCTCTTCCACAGCCTCCAGGCACATCTTCCAACCTTTATACATTATACTTTATTGTCACCAAACAATTGATACTAGAACGTACAATCATCACAGCGATATTTGATTCTGCGCTTCCCACTCCCTGGATTACAAATATTAAATACTTAAAATATTAAAAATAGTAAAAATTAGTAAATATTAATAATTTAAATTATAAATCATAAATAGAAAATAGAAAAATGGAAAGTAAGTTAGTGCAAAAAAACCGAGAGGCAGGTCCGGATATTTGGAGGGTACGGCCCAGATCCGGGTCAGGATCCGTTCAGCAGTCTTATCACAGTTGGAAAGAAGCTGTTCCCAAATCTGGCCGTACAAGTCTTCAAGCTCCTGAGCCTTCTCCCGGAGGGAAGAGGGGCGAAAAGTGTGTTGGCTGGTTCGTCGTGTCCTTGATTATCCTGGCAGCACTGCTCCGAAAGCGTGCGGTGTAAAGTGAGTCCGCGGAGGGAAGATTGGTTTGTGTGAAGTGCTGCGCCGTGTTCATGATCTTCTGCAGCTTCTTTCGGTCTTGGACAGGACAACTTCCATACCAGGTTGTGATGCACCCTAGAAGAATGCTTTCTACGGTGCATCTATAAAAATTAGTGAGGATCTTAGGGGACAGGCCAAATTTCTTTAGTTTTCTCAGCAAGTAAAGGCGCTGGTGGGCCTTCTTGGCAGTGAACTCTGCTTGGTTGGACCAAGTCAGGTCATTTGTCATATTGACCCCGAGGAACTTAAAGCTTTTGACCTGTTCCACTTGCGCACCACTGATGTAAATTGGGTCGTGCGGTCTGCTACACCTTCTGAAGTCAACAACCAATTCCTTGGTCTTGCTGACATTGAGGGATAGCTTATTGTCTTTGCACCATGCCACCAGGTTCTTAATTTCCTCTCTGTACTCAAACTCATCATTACCCGAGATACGGCCTACAATTGTTGTGTTATCAGCAAACTTATATATTGAGTTTGATGGAAACTTGGCTACACAATCATGGGTGTACAGTGAGTACAGCAGGGGGCTGAGTACACAGCCTTGTGGGGCACCGGTGCTCAGAGTGATTGTAGAGGAGAGCTTGTCCCCTATTTTTACAGCCTGGGTCCTGTCTGTGAGGCAGTTGAAGATCCAGCTGCAGATCTGAGTACTAAGGCCCAGGTTCTGGAGCTTAGGAATCAGTTTATTTGGAATGATGATATTAAAGGCAGAGCTGTAGTCAATGAAAAGGAGCCTTACATATGCATCTTTATTCTCCAGGTGTTCTGAGGAGGAATGTAGGGCCAGAGAGATGGCATCTGCCATTGACCTGTTGCTCCGGTAGGCGAATTACAAAGCGTCGAGTTTGACTGGCAGGCTGAGGTTGATGTGTGCCATAACCAATCTCTCGAAGCACTTCATAGCAATTGATGTCAGAGCCACAGGTCGATAGTCATTCAGGCATGCCACCTTGTTCTTCTTCGGCACTGGGATTATTGTTGCCTTCTTAAAACACGAGGAGATCTTAGACTGAAGCAAGGAGCAGTTGAAGATGTCAGCAAACGCTCCAACTAGCTCACTTGCACAGGCCCGGAGAACCCGTCCTGGGACGCCATCTGAGCCCGTCACCTTCCTTGGATTTATCTTCAGGAAGGCCCTTCTAGCGTCCTCCTCGGTGACGATAAGTCGCGATGCAACCAGGTCTGGTTCATTTGGAGGGAGCAGGATGCTCCTCTTCTGTTCGAATCTTGCGTAGAATACATTAAGTTCGTCAGGAAGAGAAGCGCCACAGTTATTGATGTTCCCAGCCTTTTCTTTGCGCCCAGTGATCTCATTTAGACCCAACCATAGTCTACTGGCATCCCTCTGGTTAGCCTGGGCTTCCAACTTGGCTCGATATTGGCTCTTGGCGCCCTTAATGGCTTTCCGGAGTTCATGCCTGGATTCCATGTAGCGACTGGTATCCCCGGACCTAAAAGCCGCAGCTCTAGCTTTTGAAAGGGACTTGACCTCATAATTCATTCAAGGTTTCTGGTTAGGGAACACCCGGATCGTCTTGCGAGACACACAGTCCTCCATGTATTTCCAAATAAAGTCCATGACAGCTGAGGCATACTCATTGAGGTTAGCTGCCAAGTCCTTGAATACTAACCAGTCCACCAATTCAAAGCAGTCACGGAGGACCTCATCCGTTTCCTGCGTCCAACGCGACACTACTTTTGACACCATGGCCTCCTGCTTCAGTTTCTGTTTGTAAGCCGGGAGGAGGAGTACGACCTAATGGTCCGATTTTCCGAAATGAGGTCGTGGGACGGAACGGTAGGCATCCTTGACTGCTGTGTAGCAGTGGTCAAGTATATTCGGGCCTCTAGTGGGGCAGGAGACATGTTGGTATAACTTTGGCAGCACCTTTCTGAGGTTGGCCTGGTTAAAGTCCCCGGCTGTAATGAGCAAAGCCTCTTGGATACCTGGTCTCAAGTTCACTGATGTTGGCATACAATATGTTCAGAGCACACTCCACGTCCACCTGGGGGGGGAATATAGACCACTGTCAGTATGACCGAGGTGAATTCCCGTGGTCTTTATCTCTAATCGGTCTTATCTTCACTCCTGATTCTTGAAAGATCATCCAGTGCCATTACAGAATACAGCATTGGGAAGTGTATGGTCATGCACTAAGGTAGAAGGAATAAAACCATAGACTATTTTCTAAATGGGGAGAAAATTCAAAAATCTTAGGTGCAAAGGGACTTGGGAGTCCTTGTCCAGGATTCCCTAAAGGTTAACTTGCAGGCTGAGTCAGTGGTGAGGAAGGCAAATGCAATATTAGAATTCACCTTGAAAAGACTAGAATATAAAAGCAACAATGTAGTGCTGAGGATTTATGACATTAGCGAGGCCTCACTAGGAGTATCGTGAGCACTTTTGGGCCTCTTATCTAATAAAGGATGTGCTGACATTGGAGAGGGTTCAAAGGAGGCTAACAAAAATGGTTCCAGGAAAGGCTAAAAATATGAGGAACATTTAATGGCTTAGGGCAATTTTTGAAGTACAGGGAAGGGGGGAATATCATTGAAACCTATCGAATGTTGAAAGGCTTAGATAGAGTGGATGTGGAGGGGATGTTTCATTTAATGTGGGAGCCTAGGATGAGAGGTCACAACCTCAGAATAGAGGAACATCCATTTAGAATGAAGATGAGGAGGAATTTCTTCAGCCAGCTAGTGGTGGATCTGTGGAATTCATTGCCGCAGGTGGACGTGGAGGCCAGGTGTATTTAAAGCAGAAGTTAACAGATTCTTAATAAGGTGTGAAAGATTACAGGGCGAAGGCAGGAGAAAGGGGGTGAGAAGGTAATGAATCAGCCACGATCAAACAGCAGTACAGACTTGATGAGCTGAATGATCTAATTCTGCTCTAATGTCTTATAGTCTATACTACATACTATCAAGGACTGACTCATACTTAAACCATTGGCATTAAGAACCAAAGATTCTGAATGAAAAGTAAGTGCTCTGGAAGCTGTTTATATTTTATTTATGAATTGCATAAATACTGTATGTTATAATATTATGCAACCCTCTCACCAGGGCTCGTACTCCAACTTGGCTCATTAGCCGACTCTGCAGTGAGAAGGCCATCTTTCATTAGCAATAAGCGTCTAGGGTTGGTATGATTTGTGGCCCAACCAAACAGGAGCTTCAGGATGTGCCAGTTAAAGGAAACTTGGTTTGCGTGAATGCTGCGTAAACACTGCCCATACACAGTTATTGGTAACACAGGAATGCCGTGTAAACACTGCCCGTACACAGTTATCGGTAACCCCAGAATACTGCGTAAACGCTGCCCAAGCACAGTTATCGGTAACCCAGGAATGACCGATTGTACACCTGCATAAAATTATAAAGAAAGTGTATTTATCTATTTTCAACTTTATCAAACAGTTAACAGAGAAATAAAAAGAAAGATAAAAGGGCCCATTACTGTTAGCCAGTCTAAATGAGTACATATATGTTGGAGCTTATTTCTGTAGAGGCTGGGAGCAGTTTTATTCACGGCACTGAATTCTTCTCACCAAACACAGGTAGAAGTTTCGTTCTTGGAATCCTCTTTGGATGGGATCATCCAGGCATCTTTCCTGGTGCTCTTCTCTCTGCATCTATCAAAAGACCCCAAAGCAGGCTACTGTCCTTCAGAAAAATTTCCTGCCCAGATTTCGAAGATGTTCTTTGTCATCCCACACCCGAATGGCTGACACAACATTGCTAAGTTGGACAACATGACTCCTATCTTAAGCTGAAGCCTAAAAACTCTGACTAGCAGGATACACTGCATTTACAGAAGACTGCTAAAATAAAACAAAACTCACAGCATAGCAGTAGAAATCCTAACCAGGGCATTACGCTCTCCCCCCACCAAAAACAGTCATGTCCTCATGACTTAGGAACTTGCAAAACCATTATTAATAATACAGTATTCAAGTGAAGTTTGTGGTCTCAGGACCTCCAATCAATTTGTAAATGGCAGAAACATATCTCAATATTGCGATGGACACAACACTCTGTTTCCCCGGTGCATCACATGCTAGCCTACCTGAAAGTTTCCTGACTCTCCGAGATATTCTTATCTCATCATTAGCTTCTTCAGCCTCAGGCACTTCCCGTGAATGTTCCTGCTTACGTGGGGATGCCTCCCACTGTCCATCACTCATACCTTCCACCTGACTGAAATCAGCTTTATCCCTAATTATACTGTCCAGATTCCCCTCACTGTCTAGTGTCACATCTACCTGTCCACTGGTTGTCCTTCCCATTATACCTGAGTCAGGGCTGGGAGATTTAGAAATCTCTTCATCAATTCTTGGCGAGTTTGCATAAGGCAAAGCATACCATACTCCCATTTCCTCATCCTCTGAGACTGCACAGTGTTCAGTGATTGGTCCCTCTTCATATCTTTCCACTGAAGTCACTCTATTGTCAGTGGGTTGCCTTTCTGTTCTCCTCCGTCTGTGCAAAGTTCTGCTATGTGTAGGCTCTGTGTCAGACTCTGGATCAACACATACTTCCTTGCCTTATGGGTAAAAGGTGATTCTGATGGAGAATCTTGACTGGACCATTCCCAACCTCTGGCTTCATCCTCTTGGAGATCAGTGATGACCAAGACATTTGCAGCGTTACTGGAATCAGGCTCTGTAAAGAGGAAATCCATGCACACCAAATCAAGTGACCCTGTACTTTGTAAATGAGAAAATGGAGCAACTCTCGTTGGTAAAGTCTTCCTCTGAATACATTGAATGCACAACTTACAGTACTCTTCAACCTCAGGCTTCATTCAGGGCCAATAGAACCATCTTGGACCAATCCGCAGGTCTCGTCAAACTCCAAATAACCTGAGTCATTATTAAGTGACCTCAGTGTAATCTTCCGGTACTTTTCAGGCAAAACCAACTGGGGACATTGAACTCTGTCTGGAGGAGACGTGACCCTGTATAAAACTCTGTTCCTCAACTCCAGTTTGTCCCATTCTCTCATCAGTAGGGGTATGGTAGGGTGTTTTATCTTCTCAACTCGGGCCATATCTCCTTTGACAATAGGTGAGCAAATGGCACCTATACAATAGTTGTCTCACTGGGCTCAAGGCAGGCAACTGCTTCATATCCAGAGTGGTCAGTTTGCAATATGCTTGTGGAATGGCATAGAAGCTCCCAGATGACCTACAGCTCTACCATGCCATAGCCTTACCTCTGATTTCTCCACTGTGGAAAACTGGCACATTGCTCCAACATCAGCGGCAGGAGCACCCTCCCGCTCTCCGTCCATTTCCAGCACCTCATCCAAATGTTGGGACAATGCATCTGCATCAAAGTTCCGACTCCCTGCTCGATATTTAAGGCTGAAGTCATAAGCAGACAACTTCACCACTAGCAATGGCCTGTGGCATCTAACTTTGCCGAAGTCAGGGTATAAATCAGTGGATTGTTGTCAGTCCTAACCTCAAACTTGGCACTGTATAGATAGTCACTTAACTTATCCACTGTTGCCCATTTCAATGCCAGAAACTCCAATTTGTACATAGGGTAGTTTAGCTCGGGGATGGTGACAGACTCCAGCTGATGAAAACAACAGGTCTCAACCCTTTATTTTGGTCCTGATATAGAACACCACCTAAGCCCTCATGGCTGTTGTCTGTATGCAGTACATATGATAACTGGGGGTTTGCAAAGGCCAGCACAGGTGCTTTAGTCAGCAACTCTTTCAGCAGCTGAAAGGTCTCTTCACATTTTGCATCCCATCTTTCCCTGAAAGGCTCTGAAGATAAACATTGCCTTCTTCTCCCTTCGCTCTCCTCCCGTTCTTCTCAAAGAGCAGATAACCACACAGAAGCTGGTTACTCTGAAGTAGTCCTTCATAAATCTCCAGTAGTACCTACAGAATTCAAGGACTGAACTTAGGGCACTCACATTCTTGGGCCTTGGCCAAGTGGTCACCTCCTCTATCTTGGGCAAATCTGTAGCCACTCCATCTGTGAGACTATGTGTCTGATGTAGTTGACTGACATCTTACAGACTGGCACTTGTCCAGTGACAGCTTTAAGTCTCTGCTTTCTGATGGTCTAGCACCTTCAGAAGCCTCATTTCATGTTCCTCCGGTGTGGACCTGAATACTATGAGATTACTCAAGTATACCAATACTTCAAGCAAGTTCATGTCCCAACAGTCTTCTCCATGACAAAGTTGTCTGTGCTCCTGATATGTCCTGGGGCATTCTTTCAAACTGAAAGAATCCAAGTGGATGTATGAATTGTAATTTCTCTTTATCAGCCTCACTCATGGGTATCTGATAATACCCACTCCTTAGAACCAACACACTGAAACATTTTACTCAATCCGAGGAACAGTATATTGGTCTCAGACGGTACAGTGTCTGATAATCAACACACATTCATATCTTCCCATTCTTCTTCCTCACCACCACTATGCGTGACACAGAGGGACTTCTCAACTCAATGATAATTTCAGCTTCCTTCAGTCTCTGCAGGTGCTACTGAATGCCTTCCACCTCCGTCAGTGCTAACTGTTGAGACCTCTTTCTGAAAAGGGTATCCTCCATCACTCTAAATGTGCGGCGAGTACACTTGGAGCAACCTGCATCAAACTCGTCAGTAGAAAAGATATGTTTGAGCTTTAGCATCTTCTCAGTTGGTCTCCTTTTCTATTCCTTGAGTTCTGTAAAAAGTTGAATGATTTTCCTGATCCAGAAGACTGCCTCTCTCCAAGTTTTCTCAGTGGAAAACTGGACATTAACCTCACAGAGAAAAGGTATGCCATTTGCATCCCATGTCTGAGGTTACCCTCTCCCTCCAAGGTGTTCCTGACAATCACTGTCATCCTGTTTGCGTAGACAGCAGGCATCTGCTTTTTTGGTCTCACCAGCACTCCAGCAGGTAAGCTTGACCCTTCTTCGTGATCCTCCAGAGTGTCTTGAGTTTCTTGGCATTAGACATTCCTGGAAATCTGGGATTTCCTGTCACTCTAGCTACCTGCCTGGATGCAACACGATAGGGTTGGACGGGGTGTACCACACATTTGCTTGTTTATGCTCTTCATCTTGCTCAGGAGGAACTTGCACCTTCTCGAAAGCTGCTCTGAACAAGGGTGAATGGGCAAAGTTTTCAAAAAATTTTCTCCATTCTTTTCCTTGCATGCCCCCATGAGCCTTCTCACAATGGGAGTATTTGTTCCCGCAATAAAGGAAGCTTCCCATTTAGCAACCAGATCCGAAAAGGCCAACACTAATGTATCAATGGTCTCAGCTACTCCAACAACTACTTCTGAAAACTCCAGTTTCAACGACAACTAACTATCATATGGGTAATCATTAGTACTAAGGCCCCAAATTCCTAGGGCACTGAGTGGCATCAGTGGTCAATGCTTCAAATATCGGTTGTAAAAGGATCTGTGGAGTACAGTAACTTGAGAACCTGTGTCACGTATAACTGGAGTATAAATACCCTCAATCAATATGGATACATCTGAGTTTAGTCCCACTAAGCCCTCAGGAACAGAGTTTTGCACTTTAATGTTTCCCTTGATACACTGATTGGAACATCTCCTCTCTGAGATGCCAGGCCATTCCCTTACTGGGTCTCCCTGAAATCTCCTGACTCCCTTTTCTGTTTAAGCAACTGCTGGGTTACTTTCCAAAGGTTTTCCTGTCTTTCACACTCCCGCTTGAACTGTTCATCCACTCCACAGTTATAACAGAAAATGCCGGTCACTTACCTCATCAAGACCCCTTTCAGCAGCATCCCTCTACTTAGTACATCCTACAGGTAGATCAGGTTTCCTATTGTTACGTTTGGCAACGGCGCTAGCCAACATCAACTGAGATACTTCATCTTGCAGGGTTTTCACTTCATCTGGCGAAACCCTCGCTTGAGTGGCATCAGGGGTCGCCTCAGCGACGGAAGCTACTACTGAAGATATTTCCTGACCAGTGAAGGCCTCCCACTCCTCCAACAAATATTCCTCCTCTCCGACTTCTATGATCAGCTCAACAAACGAGGGAGGGCGACACATCTTGTGAGTCATTCAAATGCTTAAAGCAATCACGTCATGTGACAGCGTGCCTTTCACAACTTGCCCCATCTGTTGTGAATTTATCTCAGCCAGCAGAATGGCCCTTTTAGGGCATAGGTAATGCACCTGTCTTTCTCGCCTGAAAATGTAGGCAGAAAGTTTCTCCCCTTTCTCCTGGAAATGTGTGCCTAAGTTTCATCATAAGACCAGCTGGGCTGTCCGTCGTGCCAAAAACATTTTCTAATGCTTGCATGTAGTCCACGGTCGTGACCAACGGGTTTTCTGCCTTTAAGGACCTCACCACCTCAGCAGCCGGACTTTTTAAACTCTCTACTAGTCGCTGTTTTTTCATACAATCTGAGCAGTGCCACTCATCCAGTAACTGAGCTGTTTGCTCTGCCCAAGCCTCATATTCCTCTTCTCCATCGGGGCTGGGCTTGAATCCAGAGAACACTCTCAGCCTCCGATAACTTTAGCTTTCCGCAGGTACTCTTTGGCACTTATCAACCAGCGATGCATTAACCGAAACCAGCTCAGAATTTAAATCATCTGCTGAAGGACCCGTGAGATCTTTCACATCAGACAACTAACTCCTTTGCCTCACTTTGCAGAAATGAAAACAACTTGTCATTACATTCTTCACCTCAGCTACATACAGCTTGCCTTTAAAGTCTTCATCCTCAGCTACACTGCCCCCCTTCTCCAACAATATGGACTGCCCATTGCCCCACCTCACTAGGCTCCCCTATCTTACAGGAAGCGTGATTTCAGTTATGCCACTTGTAACCTGCTGATTGGTCAAACCGCAGTTTAACTAGCATGATTTTCCCCAATACTTTTACTGCACTCTAAGAAGCAACTAATCAGGAATTCTAATATCCACCCCGCTCAGAACACAAGCATGACTTGTGGACAACCATTATGAATCGCACCAAACCTTTACTTTATTGTCGCCAAACAATTGATACTAGAGCGTACAATCATCACAGCGATATTTGATTCTGTGCTTCGCGCTCCCTGGGGTACAAATTGATAGTAAATATTAAAAACTTAAATTATAAATCATAAGTAGAAAATAGAAAAAGGAAAGTAAGATAGTGCAAAAAAACCGAGAGGCAGTTCCCGATATTTGGAGGGTAAGGCCTAGATCCAGGTCAGGATCTGTTCACAGTTGGAAAGAAGCTGTTCCCAAATCTGGCCGTACAAGTCTTCAAGCTCCTGAGCCTTCTCCCGGAGGGAAGAGGGACGAAAAGTGGGTTGACTGGGTGGGTCGTGTTCTTGATTATCCTGTCAGCATTGCTCCGACAGCGAGCGGTGTAAAGTTAATTCCCACAGCATCCATAACTTTCCCCAAACACTAGTTTAAACACTGTTTAATCTCACAAATATAACACATAATAAACCACTTAATCAAGGCTTAAACAGCATGTGAAATCTGGGCCAATCACCCCACAAATGCAACTTTCTCACCAGGGCTTGTACACCAACTTGGCTAATCAGCTGACCCTGCTAGCAGCCATGTGACTCAGCTGTCCTTCATAAGCAATACAACCAAACAGGAACATCCAATCAAAGGAACCTCAATTTGACCAAATGCTGTGTAAACACTGCCCATACATAGTTACCGGTAGCCCAGAAATGACATATCGTACACCAGCATAAAATTATGAAGGTAGTATATTTACCTATTTTCAATTTTATCAAACAAAGAAAATGAAAGATAAAAGAGCCCATACCAATTAAACCAGTCTAAATGAGAACATAAATGTCAGAGCTCATTTCTGTAGTTGCTGGAAGTAGATTTACTCACAGTGCTGAATTTTTCACACCAACCACAGGTATTACTTTACCTTTTGGAATCTTCTGCCTTGCAAAACACTCCTTGCAATAGGGACTCCTCTTCAGATGGGCTCCTCCAGGCCTCTTCCCTGGTGCTCTACTCTCCGCATGTCTCACCAAAGGACCCCAAACCAGACTACTCTCTTTCAGAAAACTTCTCCAGCCCAGCTCTCATTTTTGATATGATTTCATGTCATCCCACTCATGATTGGCTGACTCAACACTGCTAAGTTGGACAACATGGCTCCTTATCTTTAGCTGAAGCCAAAACACTCTTACCAACATGACACAGTGCTTTTACAGAAAACTACAAAAATAAAATACAATAGCAGAGCAGTATAAATATTAACCAAGGCATCACAATTGGATAAGTCAGATACAAGAGCTGGTTAATTAACCCATCCTCAAATTAGGCTTGTCAAATGATCAAAGAGAAAGAAAACCATGATAAAGCTGGTTAGCAGTCTTCCCAACAATACAAGGGGTGATTGATAAGTTTGTGACCTAAGGTAGAAAGAGTCAATTTTATAAAACCTAGCACATTTATTTTTCAACGTAGTCCTCTCCTACATTTACACACTTAGTCCAGCGGTCGTGGAGCATACGAATCTTGGACCTCCAGAAAGTGTCCACAGCAGGGGTGATTGATAAGTTCCTGGCCTAAGGTAGAAGGAGATGAGTTATTAACTTCAAACTTTCTGCATCGTCACTCAAAGAGTTGAACTACATGTGTGTGTAACGAGAGCTGTCTAACTCACAGTGTCCAAGCTTCAATGTCCATTTAGGAATCAGATGGCAGAGGGGAAGAAGCTGTTCCTGAATCACTTAGTGTATGCCTTCCGGCTTCTGTATCTCCTACCTGATGGTATCACCTTCAACCTCGTTTGAAATTGTCTTTTACGCCCTTGATTTAGCCCTCCGCAAATCATACCTGGTTTTCTGGTACAGGCCTGGGTTGCCAGACTTGAATGCCACAGATCCAGCCTTCAGCAGACGACTTACCTCCTGGTTCATCCACGGTTTTTTGTTTGGGAATGTACAGCAAGTCTTTGTAGGCACACACTCATCCACACAGGTTTTAATGAAGTCAGTAACAACTGCAGCATACTCATCCAGATTCAAAGATGAATCCATGAATACAGTCTAGTCCACCAAAGCAAAGCAGTCCTGCAGGTGCTCCTGTGGACTGAGATTGATTAAAAAATATTTCGTATCAATAGGTCTCCCCTTCAGAAATTGGTTGAAAGAGGATGAATGTAAATGGCCTCACAACTGTACTTGTCATGCCTGACTATGGATCAGGTGCTTACTCAATGGTGTGTGGAGTGATGTATGGGAAATGGCAATGCTTTGAATGGAGTTCCCATTTTTATATTCCATTTATCTGTTGCATGGGCTAGTCAATCTTCACTGTTGCTCTCTACTGGGCAGTTGTATTTCACAGAAGGTTTGGCACAAAAGCTAAAATTGAAGTTATTTAAGATTCTATAATGCTGGCATCCAGGATATACATAATCATGACTCAAAGTGTACATGCACTTGATTCATGGCTACAATTAATGTTGAATTGAATTAACCACATTATCCCAGCAGTGCCATGCGCAATCTTCATTCTGTCTGCAATAATGAGAAGTCTATTTGGAAAGCCTGACAATACATTACGCATTTTCTGGGTCTCATCAATGATTACAATTTTTAATGACAACTTTCTGGCATTTGACTTCAATCCAGCAGGGTTGGAAAAGAGATGCAACCTTCTGATATTCATTCTCCACCCCTGTTCCTAGTCTTCAATAGATAGTTGTGCTCAGTCACCAGATGAAAATCTGCAACCTAATGATCTTTTAAACTCTGCCATTGCTAGTACATGATCTGCATAGTAGCAGTCACATGAACCATCAGAAGCAATCATCTCCTCTCCATAAGAAGTCAGAGAACCCATGGATCCTCAGGGCACATGTGAATCAATAATATGCTGTGGTTAATCATTATTAAGTTGATTGTATTTTGCTTACTGTGGATATTCTGTAGGCATGACATAATGCCTATGACCAGTAAATCCATTATTCATTTACTGGGTACCTGGAAGGTTCCCATCTCCAATGGCTGGGCATGTCAAGGTGACATTGTGCTCTAGAGCATTATCCTTACTAGGCGGAGGCTTAGCTCTGATTCTCTCTTGCACTGGGCATCCCATGCTTCTCTGTACAAAAGGAAAGAGCAGCTCAATGGGCAGCTGCAGTGACACGTAAAGGGATGCAGAGCATTTTATGCTGGTGAGCATAAGTGCAAAATGTGAAATTGATTAATGAAGTGAGCAGGAGGTTGAAGGGTAAGTGCTGAGGAGTGAATCAAAAGAGAAGAATGACGGCACATACGAACCAAGAGGGTGTGAAGAGGGGTGTGCTGGAGTCAGCTTAACAAAGCAGAGAGACGGGGCGGGAAAGATCACCTAGTAGAATGCAAGCAAGCACACTCACTATACTCAATATGGTTAAGTCTTTAAAATCACTTAAGGAATACCTTTATAGAACAATGGTACATTTATTGCTCCCCCCCTAGATTTCCCAATCATATCTTCCCAGGTAATCTCTGTGTGGCTTCTTATTGAGTCTGTTTTAGGGATGTGCAATTAAAATGAGTTGGAACCATTTCCCATCCTAATGTTCCTCTCCGACTTCCAAATCCCAACTCTTCAAACTTCCATCTTTGGTGTAACCCACTAACTATTGGAATTGAGATTTCATAATACAAATATTCTGTGATTTATTAAGGGTTACGTTTGGGGAGATGTTTTGTTAACCAAAATTCATGAACCTAAAAGGCATTTCACATTATTTTCAATGTAAAAGTATTTATCTTCCAGAAGTTGTGAATTCTTGGTGAAATAGCCTAAATATTTAAAAACTCAAGCATCAGAAACGACAAGATATCACTTTACTAATTTAAAATAACAAAAACCCACATAATGCAAATCATGTCCCATTTTAATGTGAAATGTACAAGGTCTCGAGGGATCTTAGGAGGGTGGAAAGATCCTTTGATGGGACAATTTCATCCAATGGCAACAGACTCAAGAAAAGGCCTCATCTGTTTAAGATGAGGTTATTTTTCTTTATTCCCAGAGGGCCATGAGTTTACATAACTCATTTTCTCAAAGACCTGTGGAAATAGATTCTTCTTTGAGCCAGATTCATGATAAGTAGATGCTGAAAGTTAGCCCCAAACAGATGGGAAGGTGGGGATTGAGGAAGCAGTCAGATCAGCCATGATTTTACTGAATGATGAAGAAAGTTCAAGGAGCTGAGTAATCTACTCCTACTTTGAGATGACCTTGAGTGATGAGATGTCAGTGTAGGAGCCGAGAGGCTGAATTGTCACGTGTTTTTGGATGATGGTGGCACTAGTCATTCTATGTTTGATGTTGCAGGTGAGGCTGCATTTTAGGTCTGGTCCTAGGCAGCTGATAGTTGCCGAGTAAGAAAGGTGTTTGTGGACATTAGCAATGTGAGGTAATTATCTGTAACAGTTAATTGCACTTTAATGAAAATTCATACAGGTCCTCAGGGTTACAAATAGCATAATGATTGTAAGTATAAAATACTCTCAAGTCATGGTTAACATTTGCAAACTAAGTTAATAGCATTTTAGTACAGGTCGTCTTCACATTTATGGACACACCATACAAACAAACATTTGAAGACTAGCAGTTTGGGTGGGGATGGACTTACAGGCTGCTAAGGGGCTTCAGGTATCTTCTGTTTGATGGGAAACATGTGCTCTCTCTTCATACCCCCCCCCCCCCTACAATCCTCCCTCCTCCCCCCACCAAACTGCAGCCACCGGGAGTTGGGTGGAGCCAGGCAGAGTTGAGAGCATTCAGTAGACTCCCTTGCTCACTCACTGAGTAAGTGAGACAAGGCGGAGGCCACTCTTCCTGCTCCTGCTACTGCTTGATCTTCCATCACAGCTGTTTCTGTGAACAAATCATTTTTGTTCTTGTCCATTTTAGGAACGGAAGCCCGTTGTAACCTGTCAATTGAATTGTTGTGAACCAAGGAATATTTTTTATACATTTCTGTTATGGTTTATCATTGTAATAGCCACAATTACTGCTCCAAACACACATTGGAGTTAAAATAAATGGAGAACAGACTTTTTTAAGACCTCCGGTACTTTTTATTTTTTTTCTGTTGTGCTTTTGTGTAGGGTATGAGAATTATTCTTAGACCCTTCAATATTTAAACAGCTTTTTCCAGAAGCACAATAGTTGACATAGGTTATAAATTCTTTTTAACTTACTTGCTTTGTAGATCAAGCCAAGTTGTGTTGGTACAATGAAGTCAGTATGAAATACTCTAAGGTTAACGTATGCACTCTGGAGTTTCCTGCACTTCCATCCATCAACGCAATTCAGACTTATGCCTCCTTTGCTCCTGCAGAAGTGTAACATTTCCATTTCTCACATGATCCACCTTTGCAGCCTCAGTGTGTCAGACTGTCAATTTGGTGCCAATTAGTATTATTTGCAAGTAGAATTTGCCTTGAATTTGCATTAACTTAGAATTTCTTTGAGGCTGCTAAACCTCCTATCAATTAAATTCTTCACAAAGATTTTAGTCATCCAGCTAGCAACCCACTGATTTGATCTGGATTAAACCAAGAAACCTCAGATGAAAGAAATGCACGCTAAACCCGCTCTGGCTTCTAATTTATTTCTACTGTGCATTGATACATATAAAACAAGTAGAACACCTGTCAAAAAACAGCTCAGAAAACAATCACTTTGCCCAATATTTCTCTGTCATTTCCAGCTCTTCATTTCTTGCTATTTACTTGAATCTCTTGGAAGTGCCACGGAATTTGGGGACTTGTGAATAAAAGATTTATTTTCTGTATGCACACACAGAATTGCCTCAAAAGGTTCAACCATATCAATGCTCAGTTTGATCAAGATGCTTACAATTTATAAGGAAGCAATCATTGTAGTGTTTGCTCCCTCTTCAGCAGCTCAGTACCTCACACATTATTTTTTTCTTCTTTGTTCTCTGATTCCTGTGCATGGATTCTACATCCACACCATGGACAGCTAAGCAACGTGAGCTTGACCATCCTTGCCAGCAGTCATCTTCTTCAAGAGCCTGCAGACTGTTGCAGTGCCCTTCCTGGTAGTAACTAAAGCATCAGGTTATCATCAACAGGCCTTCAGAGACCAGCTGGTTTCCAAAGCAAATATAACAAGGACCCTCGTCTTTTCTACCCAGTTTACTCACAGCCTACTCACTCTAGTGCTCAGACAACCCATCATTTTCTTGCTAAAGATATTCATAGCATTTCCAAGAATCAGAACCATTTTTTTAACCACTAACCAAAAGGGGGTGATTGATTAGGTCGTGGCCTAAAGTAGAAGGAGTCAATTTTAGAAAACCTAGCACATTTATTTTTCAACATAGTCCCCTCCTACATGTACACACTTAGTCCAGCGATCGTGGAGCATACGGATCCCTTCTTTGTAGAAGTGGTCCACAGCAGGGGTGATAAGTCTGTGGCCTAGGGTAGGAGGAGATGAGTTATTAACTTCAAACTTTCTGCATTATCACTCAAAGAGTTGAACTGCACGTGCATGTAATGAGAGCGTCTTGGACCTCCAGGTGGTCCACAGCAGGGGTGATTGATAAGTTTGTGGCCTGAGGTAGAAGGAGATGGGTTATACAGCTCTCGTTACATGCACATGTAGTTCAACTCTTTGAGTGAAAATGCAGAAAGTTTGAAGTTAAAACCTCATCTCCTTCTACCTTAGGCCGCAAACTTATCAATCACCCCTGCTGTGGACCACTTCTGGAGGTCAAAGATACCGACTTCTACAAAGAAGGGATCTGTATGCTCCACAATCGCTGGACTGTGTAAATGTAGGAAAAATAAATGTGCTAGGTTTTCTGAAATGGACTCCTTCTACCTTAGGCCACAAACTTATCAATCACCCCTCGTATGTCGTGAAATGTGTTGTGACAGTCGCACAGAGCATACAAAAAATTTATAAATTACAGTAATAATATATATAATACAAATAAATAATGCACAAATAGTGTAAGTTAATAAGGTAGCATATGTAGGTTCATGGACCATTCAGAAATCTGATGGCAGAGGAGAAGAAGCTGTTCCTAAAACATTGAGTGTGTGTCTTCAGGCTCTCTTACCTCCTCCTAGATGGTAGTAATGAAAAGAGGGTATGTCCTGCGTGCGGGGCTGGAGCGGTGGTGTGGTCTATATGATGGAAGCCACCTCCTTGAGACACTGCCTTTTAAATATGTCCTCGATGATGGGGAAGCTGGTGCCCAGGAACTTGAAGCTACTCACCCTTTCCGCTGCTGACCCCTCAGTGAGTACTGGTGTGCGTGTGCCTCCGACTTTCCCTCCCTGAAACTCACAATCATCTCCTTGTCTTACTGATGTTGAGGAAACAGTTGCTGTTGTGACACTACCCAGCATGCCGATCAATCTCACTCCTGTATGCTTCCTAGTGCCACATGAGATTCTGCTGTTAATAATGGTGTCTTTGATAAATTTATAGATGGCGTTTGATGTGCCCAGCCACACAGTCATGAGTGTAGAAAAATAGAGCAGTGGGCTAAGCAGGCATTCTTGAGGCACACCTGCGTTGACTGTCAGCGAGGAAGAAAAGTTATTTCTGATCTGCACTGATGTTGGTTCCTGATGAGGAAGTCAATGATAATTCTAGCTATGACCAACCAATTAGAGCACTTTATTAGAGCATGACTAGGAGTTGAGGATACCATCGTCTTCCTGCTGAACTGTGTCTACGCCCACCTGGACAAGCTAGCGAGCACAGTGAGGGTCATGTTTTTTGACTTCTCCAGTACGTTCAACACCATCCGCCCTGCTCTGCTGGGGGAGAAGCTGACAGCGATGCAGGTGGATGCTTCCCTGGTATCATGGATTCTTGACTACCTGACTGGCAGACTACAGTACGTGTGCTTGCAACACTATGCGTCCGACAGAGTTATCAGCAGCACTAGGGCTCCACAGGGGACTGTCTTGTCTCCTTTTCTCTTCACCATTTACACCTCCGACTTCAACTACTGCACAGAGTCTTGTCATCTTCAGAAGTTTTCAGATGACTCTGCCGTAGCTGGATGCATCAGCAAGGGAGATGAGGCTGAGTACAGGTCTACGGTAGGAAACTTTGTCACATGGTGTGAGCAGAATTATTTGTAGCTTAATGTGAAAAAGACTAAGGAGCTGGTGGTAGACCTGAGGAGAGCTAAGGTACTGGTGACCCCTGTTTCCATCACATGGTGGAGGATTACAAATACTTGGGGATACGAATTGACAATAAACTGGACTGGTCAAAGAACACTGAGGCTGTCTACAAGAAGGGGCAGAGCCGTCTCTATTTCCTGAGGAGACTGAGGTTCTTTAACATCTGCCGGACGATACTGAGGATGTTCTACGAGTCTGTGGTGGCCAGTGCTATCATGTTAGCTGTTGTGTGCTGGGGCAGCAGGCTGAGGGTAGCAGACACCAACAGAATCAACAAACTCATTCGTAAGGCCAGGGATGTTGCGGGGATGGAACTGGACTCTCTGACGGTGGTGTCTGAAAAGAGGATGCTGTCTAAGTTGCATGCCATCTTGGTCAATGTCTCCCATCCACTACATAATGTACTGGGTGGGCACAGGAGTACATTCAGCCAGAGACCCATTCCACCAAGATGCAGCACTGAGCGCCATAGGAAGTCATTCCTGCCTGTGGTCATCAAACTTTACAACTCCTCCCTTGGAGGGTCAGATACCCTGAGCCAATAGGCTGGTCCTGGACTTATTTCATAATTTACTGGCATAATTTACATATTACTATTTAACTATTTATGGTTCTATTACTATTTATTATTTATGGTGCAACTGTAACGAAAACCAATTTCCCCCAGGATCAATAAAGTATGACTATGACTACTATCACAGTAGATGTGAGTGCTACTGGGCGATAGTCTTTGAGGCAGTTCATCCTGCTCTTCTTGGGCACCAGTATAGTTGATGCCTTTTTGAAGCAGGTGACAACCTCCAGCTGCAGCAGTGAGAAGTTGAAGATGTCCTTGAACATGCCAGCCCTCTTGAAATATTAAAGAAGACAACTACACTTCCATTAGCATATTGATGTGCTTGCTTCTTGCCTATGCGGTTTGCAGTCCTTCTCTGGGCAAAACCGTTTCACTTTTATCAACCCCCTTTCTTCACTCGTGGTTAGTGTGAACACTTCGTCAAGTGTCAGTTCTGGCACGTTAAGGAGCTTTGCTTGGCTTTCTCATTGACAGCTTGCATGCAAAATGACCCCAAAGGGCCTGAGCTAAAGAGATCGGAAAATTATAAGCTAGCTGCATCTGCATCTTTAAACTGAAGGGCACAATTGGGTGCAGCCTCCTATATTTTCCAGTTCACCAATACACATGCCATAGACAGCCACTGTCATTAATTCTGCTCTACCTAGGGAACTGTGCTCTCTTTGCCCTCAAATGGTTACTGCCTTGCTATTTCCCCAGCAGCAATATCTCAAAGTCAAAAACTAACCAAGTAGTGATGTAGTTGATTCTCTGTTTACTTTTTAGCATGAAAAGTCAGAAGATGGAGGTTCCTGCAAATATCCTTATCAACACCTAACTGGTAGCAATGATCTTTATAATGTATCAAAAGTCTTATCGAATGCTGCACATAATTTTGATAAATAAGTACATACTCATTATAGTATATATTGAATTACAATCACTTCAAATGGTTTCAGAGCGGCATCTTAAAATGGCAAAGAAATAAGTCCATAAGACATTAAGACATAGGAGTAGAATAAGGCCATTTTACATAGCGAGTCTTCTCTGCCATTTCATCATGGCTGATCCTTTTCTCTCACAGACCTAATCTCCTGCCTTCTCACCATATCCTTTCATGCCCTAATCAATCAAGAATCTTTCAACCTCTGCCTTTAATATATGTAAAGGTTTGGCCTCCATGGCTGCCTGTGGCAAAGAATTCCACAGATTCACCACTCTCTGGCTAAAAAAGTTCCTCCCCATCTCCGTTATAAAAGAACACCCTCTATTCTGAGATTGTGTACTCTGGTCTTAGACTTTCCCACCATAGTAAACGTTCCCTCCACATCCACTCTAACAAGGCCTTTCAACATTCAATAGGTTTCAATTAGGTCACCCCGCATTCTTCTGAATTCCTGTCAATACAGGCCCAGAGCCATCTAATGGTCTTCATATAACAAGCTGTTCAAACCTGTAATAATTTTATGAAATTCCTTTGAACCTTCTCCAATGTCAACACATCCTTTCTAAGATAAGGGTCCCAAAACTGCTCATAGTGCTCCAAGTGAGACATCACCAGTGCTTTATAAAGTCTCAGCATTACATCCTTGCATTTATACTCTAGTCCTCTTGAAATCAATGTTAATATTACATTTGCCTGCCTCACCACCTGCAAATTAATCTTTAGGGAATCTTTTGTGCCTCAGATTTTTGAATTTTCTCTCCATTTATAAAATAGTCTACCCTTTTATTTCTTCTGCCAAGGTGTATGACCATACATTTCATGACATTGTATTCCATCTGCCATTTCTTTGCCCATTCTCTTAATCTGTCTCAGTTCTTCTTTAGTCTCTCTAGTTCCTCAAAGCTACCTGGCTCTCCACCTATTTTCATATCATCCATAAACTATGCAACAAAGCCAACAATTCCACCATCCCAGTCATTGACATATAACATAAGAAGAGGCTATCTCAACACAGATCCCTGTGGAACACCAGCAGATAACCAGAAAAGGCTCCATTTGCTCCCATTCTTTGCCCTCTGCCAATTAGCCACAGCTTTACCCATGCTAGTATCTTTCCTGTAGTATCACTGGCTCTTAACATGTTAAGCAACCTTATGTGTGGTACCTTGTAAAGGCCTTCTGAAAATCCAAGTACACAACATCCACCAATTCTCCTTTGTCTATCCTACTTCTTATTTCTTCAAAGATTTGTCAGACAAGACTTTCCTTTGAGGAAACCATATGACTACGTATTGTGTGTCTCGAAGAATGCCAAAATCTCATCCTTAACAATCAACTCCAACATCTTCCCAACCACTGAGGTCAGACTAACTGGCCTATAGTTTCCTTTCTTCTGCCTCTCTCCCTTCTTGAAGAATGGAGCGATATTTGCAATCTTCTTGTCTTCTGGAACCATTCCAGGATCTAGTGATTCTTGAAAGATCATTAATAATGCCTCCACAATCTCCTCAGCCGCCTTTTTCAGAACACTAAGATGTTCGCCATATGGTCCAGCTGACTTATCTACCTTCCCAAGCACCTACTCCTTAGTAATGGCAACTTCACACACTTCTGACCCCTTTCCAACTTCCAGCATACTGCTAATGCCTTCCACAGTGAATACTGATGCAAAATACTTATTTAAATCATCTGCTATTTCCTTGTCACCCATTACTACCCCTCCAGCATTGTTTTCCTGTGGTCCGATATCGATTCTCACCTCTCTTTAATGCTGTATGTATCTGAAGAAACTTTTGGTATCCTATTCATATTATTGGCTAACTTAATTCCGTATTCCATCCTTTCCTTCTTAATGACCTTTTGAGTTGTCTTCTGTTGGTCTTTAAAAGCTTCCCACTCCTCTAACTTCCCACTAATTTTCGCTTAATTATATGCTCTCTCTTTGGCTTTTATGTTGGCATTGACTTCTCTTGTTAGCCACGGTTGTGTCATCTTGCCTTTAAAATACTGCTTCCTCTTTGGTACGTGTATATCTTGTGCCTTCCAAATTGCTTCCAGAAATGCCAGCCATTGCTGCTCTACCATCATCCCTGCCAGTGTTCTTTCCCAATCAATTCTGGCCAACTCCTCTCTCATGCTTCTGTAATTTCCTTTACTCCACTGTAATACTGATACATCTGACTTTAGCTTCTCCTTCACAAATTGCAGGGTGAATTCTATCATATTATGTTCACTGTCTTTTAAGGGTTCCTTTACCTCAATCTCTCTAATCAATTTTGGTTCATTGCATAACACCCAAATCAGAATAAGTGATCCCCCAGTGGATTCAACCATGAACTGCTCTAAAAAGCCATCTCATAGGCATTCTAGAAATTCCCCCTCTTGGGATCCAGCACCAACCTGATTTTCCCAATCTATCTACTTATTCGGTTGAAGATGGCACTACCAAAGATATGCAACAGCTTACTGGCGAATCATAAGACAAGAGATTCAACTAAAAACATTACTTATAGCCTCTTTCATGAAGCAAATTATGGTGAACTATCGTTGCAGACAGCCAGGAGGGAGGCATAGGCGAGGCTGGTTCAGGAAATGGGTCATGCTGGGGCATTGCAAAGCACAACATAATTGATTTGCACATAGAGATGGAGTTCATATCACTGCTGAGTGATGGAGTGAGTGACTTGGAGAGGAGTCAATGCAGCAGACTTTCCATGCCTGTCTACCTAAGCCGGGTGCGAGGATGGATCGCTCAAAGCACCAAGCCGATTTGGTGAGATCAAGAATGACTTTGGGCTGGGTGGTCCAGACATATCGGGCTGCTGGGATCCAGGTCCTAGGACATGGCACTACTACTCAGTGCTTGAACAATTTAAAAACTAGTACAGGTAGACTGGACTGTTGGATACAGAGTGCAGATAGGCTGATTTCACCTGCTCTCCTGCAAATGTTCAGTCCTTTCTCCACGGCACTGAGGCTGTGAACTGATCCAGCTGCTGTGCATCTCTACCCCTCTGGTGTAAAACTGGGGACCGGGGCTTGTATTGGGCCTACTCTGGCTGCTTTGGGAGAGGATCAGTGTGGACTGGGATGCTGCTGGTTTGCTTCTATTGTTTGCACAACATGTATTTTTTTCTGCCTCTTTTTCTCTGCTCGGTGGTTTTTGGTCTTTTTGAAATTGGATTATTTTATTTTCTTGATTTGTGGCTGCCTATAAGCAGAAACATTTCAAGGTGTTAAAATATATACATTCTTTGACAATAAATGTGTTTTGAACCTTTGAAACATCGCAAACCCCCATGACTATTGTAACATTGTCTTTTGGCATGCATTTTCTATCTCCTTTTCTAATTTGTAGACAACATCTTTCCTACTGTTTGGGGGTCTGTATATAACTATCATCAGGGTCTTTTTGCCCTTGCAGTTTCTCAGCTTTACCCAGAACAATTCAACACCTTCCAACCCTATGTCACCTCTTTCTAATGATCTGATTTCATACTTTACCGTCAGAGTCATGCCACCCCCTCTCAGCCACGATTGCATGATACCAACAATATTAAACATGCCAATCTCTAACTGTGCTACAAGTTCATCTAGCTGCCTTATTCTGTATATTGCATGCATTCAAGTATAATACAAATATTATATTGCATGCACTCAAATTTAAGTTCCCCATTCATCCTTTTTGATTTTGTCTGCAAATTATATTGCAACTCGTTCTGTTGACTGCAATTTTGCCCTGTCAGCCTCTCCTTGCTAGGGGTCTCACTACACACTGCCTCTGCTTATAAACCAACTACTTCATCCTAAACACTATCAATTTGGTTCCTATCCCTCTATTAAATTAGTTTAAATCTTACTTTCCATTTAGCGGTTGATAAACTGATACTGATTCTCTTTGAAGCTTCATCACTTCAAGTAAATTTGCCATTGTGGTTGGTTTTAACTGTATTAACTAAAAATATTGACAGAGATATTGAGTTCACAGTTTACCATGGTGGTTTGAGACCATAAGTTAAGTTTAACAAATGCAGGTCTTAATATTAACCGCGCCCTAAGTGGTAGGTAAATTTAATAAACAGGAAATCTTTTGCACTTGATGTCATTTCAGAGAGTTTCCCAGAAAACTATGACACTTTATTATAGTTTTTTGTAAACTATAAATTTAAAATAAACTTCCTACAGAGCTGATGGAAACAGAAGCCTTCTTTATTTGAACTGTGATCAGCAAATGATGGAGATTCAAATCAGATATTTTTCAAAACTTTTTTTGAATAAGGAAGAACACCAATGCTTTCCAGGTTTAAGGAACTCTCAAAAACATAGGAACAGGACAATATAGGAAGCAGTAGCAACCCATCACCTGCCATGATTTCTCCACAATGTAACAAGATTAAGGCTAACTTATATCTAAGTGCCACTTTCCCGCAATTTCCCACTTCTCTTGATTCTCTTGTTACCTCAGAATCTCTGAGTACTCTCAACGATTGAACCCACACAGCAATCTTGTGTCACGGAATCCCAAAAAATTCACAGCCCTCCAGATGAAACTATTTCTTTTCATCTCTGTCCTAAATGGGCCACCCCTTGGTTACTGCTGGTTGGAGTAACTAAATCTTTGAGTGGCAGCAAAGATCTGTTCCTCCAATCTCAATACCTACTTCACATTGCAAACATGACCAAATCTCCAATCATATTATTGGTGTTCACATTTTTCCTCCTCCTTTCTGATCAGTCTCTTCCATCTACTGAAAACCTGTTCTCTGCTTTCTCCTCGTAGTATTTACAGGGGACTTCTTCACAGGAATTGGAAGAAAATAATTATGATGAGAAACTTCATTAAACTGACAGAAATTTGCTCTGGCTTTTTAAAAATCTTTTCCAACACTCTCCTTATTTATTATAGACATCAGGGTGATCATGAAGTTACTTCATTCTCTTGTAGTGACAGAAAACGGCCTCCTTTATTTGTGTGTTTGCTTCTGTACTGGTGCTGAATTGATTGAAGTAGTCACCCAGCAACGCAATGTTAGCACTCATTTCGGGAGAACTACAACGTAAAAGCAAGGATGTAATGTTGAAACTTTATAAAGCACCTTGCATTATTGTGAGTGGTTTTGGGCCCTTTATCTTAGAAAGGACATTCTGAAACTGAAGGGTTCAAAGGGGGCTCATGAAAATTATTCCAAGATCGAACGGCTTGCATTATAAAGAGTGTTTGATGACCGTGGACCTGTATTCACTAGGATTCTGAAGAACAAGGGGTGATTTCATTGAAACCTATCGAATGGTGAATGGCCTCGATACAGCTGATGTGGAAACTATGTCTCCTATGGTGGGATAATCTAAGACCAGAGGTCACAGTCTCAGATTAAAGGGGTGTTCTTTTAGAATGGAGATGTGGAGGAAATTCTTCAGCCATAGACTGTGAATCTGTGGAATTCGTTGCCACCAACAGCCATGGAGGCCAAGTCTTTAAGGCAGGGGTGATTGATTCGTGATTGGTCAAGGAATGAAGGCATACAGGGAGAAGGCAAGAGATTGGGGCTGAGAGGAAAAGTAGATCAGCCATGGTGAAATGGCAGAGTAGACTTGATGGGCCGTACAGTCTAATTCTGCTCATATATCTCATGGTGCTATAGTTATGGTCTAAGCTGAGTGCAAAGCGTTGGCATAGAGCAATTTAAGAAGAAAGACCTGTACCAGCTTCTCCAGGCATCTAGAGACAGGTCAAATCTTGTTAATTGTGCCCACAACTACAAGGAAGAAGACCACTGTAAATACTTTATGAGGAAATGTATTTGATTTATGCTCATCATAGATGTCCAAAGCACTGGTTAAAATGTTGTTGAAGATTTTATTAGATTTAGAATGTTCAAATAGCTCTCTGGTGGTGGAACTGTAGTTTCCACAAAAAATGCTGAATCACCTTTACCGTTGTTAACTTCACTTGGGAAAATTTCAGGCTGTCCTCAGCTGAGTAGAACAGACTATGCCTGGAGTAAAATTAACTTACGAGTCTGGACTTCTTGCAGCTATAATGTATCCCCTTGGAGATTTTGGGTAAAAATTCATTTGGACATTAATATCTGTGGAGCCCAAACACATATTAAAGCATGACCTCTGCTTCTTTCCATTGTGTGTCTTCTTTGACTGCTTAATAGAGCAGGTGAAGAATACAACTCATGGAAAGGTTGCAGGAAAGATGGGCGAACGGGGTGATAAGCCTCTGTGCTCATTTTAACTCCCCACTCACCTTCATCTGTGGAGTTACAAGAAAAGGTTCAAATTTGTTCAACTGGTGCATAAAAAATATTAAGAAGCCAGAACTTATTACCAAGGCACTGACATAATTTATTTTCAAACTGTAAAGTTTCCACTTATAACTAACCTCCATTCTCTGTTACTTCGCCATTCTCCAGTATGGTAGTTTATTTCACATTACAAATAACATTAATATATCATTTCACTTTAAAAAATCCATCGGGGCTGTTCACCATCTTATTGAAATGCTAATCTAAATACATTGTAAATGTTTTTTCTTTGGAAATACGTATGCACAGCTATCACTTTTCATAGTTTACTGGATAAACAATGCTTTCAAGGTTTCTGTTTTAAAATTTTCTGCCCTCATGCTATTGAATGGCTATGGTTCCCTAATCTTCATCTACCACTCAGAATTGTTTCAAAGACTCTCCTAGATTAAATGTTGATTGTAATAGTTTGTAACATTTTGGTAAATTTCTTGGATGCTCTGCAAATAATCAGGCTGATTAGTCTCCTT
The DNA here is from genome assembly GCF_030028105.1 of Mobula birostris. Lineage (NCBI taxonomy): Eukaryota > Metazoa > Chordata > Chondrichthyes > Myliobatiformes > Myliobatidae > Mobula > Mobula birostris. The sequence goes on from NC_092375.1 coordinate 158,770,869, forward strand.
CCCAGTTCCTCAAAAATTCTACATAATTAAATTAGCATTAAACATAAATTAAAATTCATTTACTCAGTTCCCATTCTTTTATCCTATGCAATAATAAAAAATCTACATTTCTGTCTGTGTCTTGCATTAATTTGGTAAGTGTGGGTATTTTGAAGGTTCAATACTTTTCTATCTTAATAGTTATTTTCCCCTATGCTTTCCAATAAATGAGAGGGTGCCACAGAAGAATGTGCTGCACTTGCACAACTTCTGATCTTGATGTCGAGCACTGTCTCTGTGGTGTTTGCAGGTTCTATGTGCAACCATGTGGCCTCCCCGTGTGCTCTAATTTACTTCCACATCCCTAATGTGTGCTGGCAAATTAAATGGCTTCTGTGAATTTCTATTTATATCTGTAAGTGGCAATGAGTCAAAGAGGAACTGATGGAGATGTGAGAGAGCATCAGTTGCAGGTGTATAGCGAATTAAAATGGGGAATGGGACTGAAAGGGTTGCGTTTTTTGAGAGGCAGCATGGATCCAATGCTCTTGAATGGACTCTTGCAACATTATAAAAGGTATATATTAATAGTCATATGAAAAGAAAAGCTTGTTAAACCATAATTGATGTGGTTTTTTAAACTCGATGTTTGATGGATTTTAACAGAATCAGAATCAGAATCGTGTTTAATATCACTGGTACTGTACATGTCATGAAATTTGTTGACTTTGTGGCACTAATACAATGCAATACATAATAATAGAATTTAAAGAAGAATTACAGTAAGTATATATACACATGTGTGTGTGTATATATATATATATATAAAATAGTTAAATATGTAGTGAAAATATAGAAATAAAGAAGTAGCGAGGTAATGTTTATGGGTTCAATGTCCATTCAGAATTCGGATGGCAGAGGGGAAGAAGCTGTTCCTGAATCATTTAGTGAGTGCTTTCATGCTTCTATACCTCCTTCCTGAGGTTAGCAATGAGAACAAGGCATGTCCTGGGTGATGAAGAGCCTTAATGATAGATGCTGTCCTTTGAGGTTTCGCTCCTTAAAGATATTCTAGATACTACAGGGACTAGTGCCCAAGATGCAGGTGATGAATATTTGCTTTACATCAAGCCAGAAGAACCAGAACCAAGGGTGATCAGCATAACTTTCAAATGAATATGCTTCAGTGCATTAATTCATCTGTCACTGGATTGTTCAGAACTAGACCCACTTGCAAATTGAAAAATGCCAGATTTTAAAAAAATTAAAAATTTAAGCTTTGGTTCTCACATTCATTATGGGTCAGGCCAACGAATAGGTAAAATGAGTAGAACATGTCCATAACCTTTTTGTTTGAAGGCCCAAGAGTTTATAACCAGCTGGGTGTTCTCTTGAAAAGGATGAGCCACCAGCTTGCCGGGAAGGATTAATAAAGGCCATCAACTATTTTACCCACAGTAAAAACAATTGACTGCATCATCACTTTCTGAAGCATATTTATTGGGTGTTTTGAGTTTTTGCCTAAATAAACAATGCAGCAATTATTTAGCACACTCAGCAGATTTTAGTCTGAAAACCTTCTTCCTGAAATGTGAGGAAGGAATTAAAACAACTCCAAGCATTTATTTCTATTTATCTCTAACTGCTGCTTATGATACAAATGGGTAAGTAAAAACATGTTTATGAATTGAATTTTGAATTCCTTTCCATTGATATCATATCTAGTCATATCTGCAAACTTAAAGTAATCTGAACTACTTAGCAAAATAAAGATCAATCCAGATATTAACCTCCAGCTAGAGGCTGATATGAAGCACATATTGCAGACCCTGCAAATTTATTTTTGCAACACAACTTCATGAAACTTTGCCAAAGTGTTCTACTTTCCTGTTCTGGTTTACACCATGCAATTAAGTTCCATGGAACATTGTGTTCATTGTACTTCAATGATTTTCCTTTTTTTGCCAAAGATAAACATGTTGTGAGTCAACTTGCACCATAAAATATAAAGTGGATTTAAAGTGTGGTCATGAATATTTGAACAGAACTAGATTACATCATTAATAACATCAAATGCACAGCTTACTTATCGCAGGATACTTTTACAGATGTAATGATTAAAATAACACTTTGAATTTATCAGTGATGACAAATTATGCAGTCATGAAGCATAAAAGAAAAATATGAACAAAAAGAAAATGACTGTCAAAGTACATCATAACAGTGCTGTATTTTGATACCAAAAAAAATCTGAGGCTATCTCATCTGCACTCAGTAACTCTGGGCAAGGAGCAAACACATGGCTAGGTGCCAGTTTCAAAATGTTCCTGTGCAAGAATCTCCGCTCCACTATCAGCTTAGGAATAAACAGCTTCTTACTATTTGCCTCACCGTTGACATACGGTATGTATTGAATGGTGTGACATTTTAATTATGCATTAAGCATGAACAAAGTTTAGTTCTGCTACTGCAAATGTGATGGTATGAGACTCATTAATTGCTGCTGTAAGACATAGGAAAAGAATTAGGACATTCAGCCCATCAAGTGCCATCCTCCATTCCATCATGGTTGATTTATCACCCCCCTCAATCCCATTTTCCTGCCTCCTTCTCATAACATTTTGTACTTTAATCCTCTCACAATGAATGTTCAAGGTTCCTAGCACTGAATGTGAACAATTACAAGACTGCAACCCAATTTTCTCAGGATACTTTTAAAACTATTATTTTTAAAATAATAGCCTTGACCTCACGAGTTAATAATAATGAAGTGGCAGTCTGCACACAAATGCACTGGTAAGTAATGAAAACCATAGGTTACCTCAGAAGATGTCCTGATCCCCCGTAAAGAGTTCTGCTGAAGTCTCATCGATAAACTGACCAGTGAAATGACTGCAAGAATATGAACTCACTATGGCTGCCCAATCACCCACTTTAATTAGGTCTGAGTGACTTAGGGCAACTGTTTCAGGAGTAGTTACTTTTATAGCAATAAGTGGTCATGATGGGATGAAGGGATAGGTAAATGGTGGTATAGACTAGGAACAATGATGAACGAATGATCAATCACCTTTTGGGTGTCTTAGCTTACTGTTTTGGACAGTCAAAAAGAAGCTTTACCCAGCAACTGGTGACGTATGAGTCATTGTTCTCTAGAGATAGATAAAGGTTCAAATAGGGAACTATCTGATCATGCAGAAGCATCTCAAGGTATAGCTAAATATGGGAAGTATAGTGTAAGGGATAGAATGTTCTGGGGAAAAGGAGAATGTGTCCGAATGAGGAAACGATGGGCTAGCTTTGGCTTAAAATAATTGTAACTAACTAACCAATTATTATTTTACATCTAATTGTATCATAGCATGTGATTGAAATGATTCTAATATTGTCTAAACTTGTAATTGTAAGATTTCCTGCTACCTGATCAATGTTATAAATTGTGGAGAATTGTGTAATTTGGTGGCAGTGTCTGGACTGGGTCTTTTGGGAGATCAGTCTGTAACTTCCCCCATAGCATGCTATGAGTAAAGAATAAAAGTTTGAAAAAGAATTTCCTGTGTTAGTGTATTTGTGGTATGTTTATCTTTGCATCGGTCAGTCCAGTACGACAATTTGGTGAGACTACTGGCGAGGGCATCGGGGATTATCCCTTCTGTTTTGCAGGAGAAGCGGAGAGGTATGTCCTTGCCAGGGTACCTTGGGGGACACCTTACCTGAAGAAACATTGTCCGGACCGCTGACGTAGAAAAAGCCAGGGAATATTCTCTTGCGAATGCATCCACGAACAATGCGTGCCCCTCTTTAAGGGAATTCAGTATGTATGTGGATATAGCAATGGGACTCATGTGTCGGCAGATTCAGGGACTTTTGAATACTCCTCCCATATCCACAGGAGCTCTTGTGGTATGATAAAATAGTGAGTTACAAAAATACCTGTTACCGGGCCAAGACAGGATATGTGTTATTGGTCAATGGTACCTATACTACAGCTACCACCACTCTGCCTAACCTCCTTGCAGTAGGAATGATCGGGCCACTTTCTGTTCCCTGCCCTCAGGTTGCCTACGTTCGACGGCGACTGACTGCTCGAGCTGTGAGTAAGGAATTCTGTGCTGACTGGAGGAGTCCTATTACTCTGGGCTATGGGCTTCTGAGCATTCTCTCTCCAGGGGGTTCGGCAGGAACCATAGCTACGAAGAATCGCAACTACCTCATTTCTGGGCTGGTGGCATTGGGAAACAGTACGGTGGAAGGCCTGGAGGCTGTTAACAGAGAATTAGTGGAGTTACGACTCTACGCACAGCAGACAAGGTATACTGTGGATTACCAGCTGGCCCAACAGGGAGGGGTATGTGCCATAGTCGGAGACAAATGTATCACCCATGTTACTGACGAATCATACATCGTGACCCATGCCTTTCGGTCTACTAAGAAACAATTGGACGATTTCAGGCAAGGTTCAGGGAAGGGGGATGGCTGGTTAGGATGGTTGCAGGGAGGATCATAGGGGTCTTCTTTACTGCATGGGCTATTATTCTCATTGTTATAATTATTGCTTGCTGCATGACAGTGACCAGCCTATATGCTGGCTGCCGACTTTTCATGGAAAGATTGATGATGCCCTTCTCGTCCCCCATTTTGATTAGTTCTCATGGTATGATGAAAGGGGAGAATGATGGTGTGAAGGGATAGGTAAATGGTGGTATGGACTAACAACAATGATGAACGAATGATCAATCACCTCATGGGTGCCTTAGCTTACTGTTTTGGACAGTCAAAAAGAAGCTTTACCCAGCAACTGGTGACGTACGAGTCATTGTTCTCTAAAGATAGCCAAAGGTTCAAATAAGGAACTATCTGATCATGCAGAAGCATCTCAAGGTACAGGTAAATATGGGAAGTATAGTGTAAAGGCTAGAATGTTCTGGGGAAAAGTGGAAGGTATCCGAATGAGGAAATGATGGGCTAGCTTTGGCTTAAAATTATTATAACTAACTAACTGGTGATTATTTTACATCTAATTGTATCTTAGCACGTGATTGAAATGATTCTAATATTGTCTAAACTTGTAATCGTAGGATTTCCTGCTACCTGATCAATGTTATAAATTATGGAGAATTGTGTAATTCAGGAGCAGTGTCTGGACTGGCTCTTTTGGGAGATCAGTCTGTAACTTCCCCCATAGCAAGCTATGAGTAAAGAATAAAGGTTTGAAAAAGAATTACACGTGTTAGTGTATTTGTGGTACGATTGTCTTTGCATTGGTCGATCCAGTACGACAGTCATAACTGCTAAACAACCTCTCTGGTCCCGAAAGAGGACATGCTTTATAAAAGCAGAAGAAGAGTTATTCTTTCCTCCTCTTCTGACAGTTTCTTTCATGACTCCATCATATTTCTGTCTGTTCTGAAATTTTATATTATAATATGCATGTTATTTACATTTGTTATATTTCTGCTTCATAATTTCTGTTTGGGAATTTGATTGTTTAAAGATCTTCCTTGTCTATTTTTCAAGTGACTTAAAATGCCAGAGAGGGTGTGACTCTGGAAAAGAGATCAGATAAAGAGGAGGAAAACCTAAAAAGGGAAAATGTAAATAACAAAAATGTAGCAACTGCTACTACAGGTGCATAAAAACACAAAGGTCAGAGGCATAGTGCCCTTTGGTACATCACCTGAGCAATAAAGAACTTGATGCAATGTATTAGAGCAAAAGGAAATACGAGACTGAGACTTCATGCAGCTCCCAAAGCATTGACAATTTCTTTCCCAGAGATGCTGCTTGACCGGCTCAGTTCACCCAGCAGATTTTTTTTTAATTGCTTTTAGCATATTGTCCCCCCCAATACACAAATGTTGGGATTGGGTTTACATAATCACTGCAAATAACATACACTCAGTCGGCACTATATTCACTCCACCTGTTCACTTGCTCATTAATACAAGCATCTAATCAGCCAATCACAGGGCAGCAACTCAATGCATAAAAACATGCAAGAAGTTCAGTTGTTGTTCAGACCAATCATCTCAATGGGGAAGAAATGTGCTCAAGTGGTGACCATGTAGTGATTGTTGGTGACAGACAGGGTGGTTTGGGTATCTCAGAAGTTGCTATTCTCCCAGGATTTTCATGCATAACAGTTTCTAAAGAGAAATGGTGCAAAAAATAAGTAACATCTAGTGTGCAGCAGTTCTATAGGTGAAAATGCTTTGTTAGAGGAGAATGGCCAGACTGGTTCAAGATGATAGCAAGGCAACAGTAACTCAAGTAACTACGTGTTACAATAGTGGTGAGCATTTCTGAATGTACAACACATCAAACCTTGAAGTGGATGGAATCTGTCAGTAGAAAACCACTTGCGTACACTCTGTGGCCACTTTATCAAGTACAGGAGGCACGTACAGGTGGGTGAAGACTTGTTTTAGCTATGCATGCACATCATCAGAATAGTTTGGAAAATTTGAATTCTAATACTGACTCATGTAGCACTCCATGAATGTCAGCCTGCCAAAGTTAATCCACTGATTTACTTTATCCTTTTCTTAAGTTGATCCTGAATTCATGCTAGTATGTGCTCCTTTAAGTCATGATCCTGCACAAAGCAAGTTGTGTAATCATTGCCACATTCACCATCTTTAAACATTCATTCTCTCCACCATTGCCACACCATGGAATCATCTGCAAAATGCCATGCAGTAACTTGGCAAAGCTTCTTCAAATCACTACCCAGATCATCACTTCAAATGACTGAAGTGTCATTACGTAGTGAGCAAATGGGAACACCTCAATTCACAAACCTTTTCAACTTGGAAAAATGCTGCTGTTCCTGCATTGTCACCAATTCAATATGATAGAACTCCCTACAAACTAGCAAAGCAGGCGTCTTTGTCAGAAAGATGGCAGTAGTGGAAAATGGCAGCTCTCACGGGTAACATGGCATTAGCACTAAATTGTGTCCTTACCAGCAATGCTTCATCTCATTAACAAATAAATCTACAGTATCTATGCAGTAGTGTAGTGGTTAGTGTTACTATTACAGCTCAGGGTTTCAGAGTTTAGAGTTCAATCCTGGAGTCATCTGTAAGGAATTTGTACATCCTCCACGTAGAACGCATGTCTTTTTTGGGGATGCTCTGGCTTCCTGCCACAGTCCAAAGACGTATAGGTTAGTGGGTTAATTGATCATTGTAAATTGTCCCATGATTAGGCCAGTGTTAGATCGAGGGTTGCAGTGTGGCATGCCGCAAAGGGCCACCAAAGCCTATTCCATGCTGTACCTCTAAATAAATAAATAAATAAATATTCTATCAGAATATAGCAACTTCAAAAAGCAATATGGTTTGAAGTTTACAATAACATCAAGTCTTCTGGCTGCAGCTGAGTGTTTGGATGCTAAAAGCTGTGAATGGTTTGCCAATCAAGACTCATCCTACCAGAATCTTTCCTGAGAAATAGAGCACTATTTGACTTTGTAGTAGTGCTCTGATGTCTGAAATGCCCTGACAGTTTTCAGAATCTGTCTCACGCTGACAATTCATTCCAGAGTGTTGTTTGATCTCATTCTCTGCTTTGTGAATTCAGGGTCCTATGGTTTGATCCTTTGGGCTATCTCATGGTTATTAATCCTTATTGGTACTGTTTTGAGTGGGTTTCTGGCTGTGCAAAGTATTGGAGCAGGGACAGATTTCACTTGACACTAGGTCACTGGTAGAATATACTGTTTAGTGATTTTTGTTTAACTTTCAGTGAATTAAGAATCTTCAGTTCTTTTGTGTTTTAATATAGGGCTGCCCAATAAAAGGATAAAACTTCCCTAGTTTTATCTGCATTTCCAGATGTATCAATGGTTTGTCAGAACTTTGGTAGGAAAGAACAAAGAAGGTTGTCAATAACCCTTGCTTATTTTCTCCTGCATTCTGCTGAACTACTGCCGAACTTCTGCCGGATCTCCAACATGCACTGCCAAAAAAGTAATCTGTTTCTTATTTATTGTAATTTTGATTTAAATTACCAGTCATTATGAAATGGACTCTACTGGCAGTAGAGTGGCAACTTAATATGAATTCCTCAATTCAAAACGAACTGCAAACAAAATCCAGAATATAAATTATTTTACATAAAAAAATTAAATCTGGAAATTACCACATGTGATATTATCTGAATATATAAAATTCTATTGTAGCTATTGATTGGAGGCATGTCCAATTAAAATAATTTCCAGGCTCAAAAGCAAATGGTAGTCATTATGATTGACCTTCACTTCTTATTTGTTTGATCAAACTGGCAAATCCAAGCCCTGAAATTTTTGTTATGAAAGCTCAAATATGAATAGATGAAACTTTGCAGCTTAGGCAAATTCGTGGAAAAAAGTTAGTAACTTTACAGAAATTAAAAAGCCAAAGAGGGGCAGGAAATAAAAGAATAATTATCACTGAGAATGAATAATTTACTTAGATGTCACCTCATCTTAGATAAAGCTCAGCTAGAGAAGCAGATTCTGTCTACCATGTTATTTTTTTTCATTTTTCTGTAGGATATGGACAGATTTATTGTTCATATCTAAGTGTCATTGAGAATACATTGGAGGCTTTTTACTTGGATCAGTACAGATCTTCTGGCAAAATTGGTTTAATGGGTAGGAAATTCCAAGATTCAGAGCCCGCTGTGATGTAAGAACAGTGATATACTTTCAAATCCAAATGTTACGGGACTTGGAAGTGAACCTACAACCAGTCCTACTCAGTGGTGGGTGGATTTGGAAGGTGTTTATACGGTAGTCTGGAATTTATAGAAGGGAAGCACTACAGCCAGGAATGCCATGAAGAAGATAGGGAATTTATCCAAATCCAGTGGACTGTTTAGTCCTGGAGGGATTCAATCCTCTTAAATATTGTTTGGCTAAAATTACTCAGCAAAGTAAAAATTATGCCAGCATACACATGCTTTGTAGATAGTGGAGTTGAGAAGCGAGTTACACATAGCTGGATACCCAGTGTCTAATCTCCCCTTACAGTGTGATGTAATTTGCCACTTACCAGCCCATGCTTGAATGCTGTTTGCAGGCATGCACTGCTTTCTTTGGTGAGGAGTTGTGAATGAAGTTCATCATTAGATAATCATGAGCATAGGTTACCACTTCTGAAATTATGACAGCTGTTAAGGCATTAATGAAGCAGTTTTAGATAACAGCATGTAAAGTAAAAGCAGGAAATACTGACATTTTTCACATGACAATCAATAAGGTTATGACAGATCCATGGGGGTCACTTGGTTGAACTAACACCAGATATCTTGGTTCTATGCACATCCAAAAATTTAATGCAGGTATATTTTCCCTTAGATATGGCATCAGATATACACCCAATATCCCAGGCCGGACACCATTTATCTTCCCACTTGCTCATTGTACTTTCACACGTCTTCCAGTGATATGAGTAGGACAGGTCCCACTGAACACGAACAATGTTGGACCAACAACTGCAATGTACAATGGTTAAGATAAAAAGGAGGTGCTTATCAGTTATAAATGAGGTGCTTATGGAGTGTAAGAAATGCAAAAAAAAACCTAAGAAAGAAAACAGGATAGCTAAAAGAAGGCATGAAGTTGCTCTAGCAGACAAGCTGAAGGAGAATCCTAAGGAATTCTATAGATAGGTTAAAAGGAGTGCAAGGGACAAAACTGGTCTTCTGGAAGATCAGAATGATAATCCATGTGTGGAGCCAAAACAGATGGGGGATATCTTAAATAGATTTTTTTACATCTGTATTTGCTCAGATGATGGACGTAGAGTCTACTGAAGTGAGGCTACACAGCATCGACTTCATGGACTCTATACAGGTTGCAGAGGAGGAGGTGTTTGCTATCTTGAGTCAAATTAGGATGGATAAATCCCCGGGGCATGACAAAGTGTTCCTACAGACCCTGTGGGAGGCAAGTGCAGAAACTGCAGGGGCCTTAGCCGAGATATTTAAATCTTCCTTAGTGACAGCCGAGGTACCGGAGGATTGGAGGATAGCAAATGTTGTTCTGTTGTTTAAGAAAGGCTCTGAAGATAAACCAGGAAATTATAGGCTGGTGAGCCTGACACCAGTTGTGGGAAAATTATTGGAAGATATTCTAAAGGACCAAATACAAGAGTATTGGTATAGACATAGATAGATTAGGGATAGTCAGCATGGTTTTGTGTATGGTAAGTCACATCTAACCAATCTTATAGTTTTTCGAGGACGTTACCAGGGAAGTGGATGAAGGCAAGACAGTGGACCTCAACAAGGCATTTTACAAGGTTGTGCATGGGTGGTTGGTCAAGAAGGATCAGTTGCTTGGCATTCAAGATGAGGTAGCAAATTGGGTTAGACATTGGTTTAGTGGGAGAAGTCAGAAAGTGGGTGTAGATAGTTGCCTCTCTGACTGGAGTCCTGTGACTAGTGGAAAGCTGCAGAGATTGATGCTGGGGTTCATTGTTGTTTGTCATCTATATCGATTATCTGAATTATAATGTGGTTAACTGGATCAGCAAATTTGCAGATGACACCAAGATTGGGGGTATAGTAATCAGTGAGGAAGACTATCAGAGTTGCAGCAGGATCTAGACCAGCTTGGAAAAAGGGCTGAATAACGGCAGATGGAATTTAATATGGTGAACTGTGAGGTTTTGCACTTTGGTAGGACCAACCAGAGTAGGTCTTTCACAGTGAATGGTAGGACACTGAGGAGTGTCATAGAACCAAGGCATCTGGGAATACAGGTCCATAGTCCATTGTAAGTGACGTCACAGGTAGACAGGGTCGTAAAGAAAGCTTTTGGCACATTGGTCTCATAAGCTAAAGCACCGAGTACAGGAGATGGAATGTTATGTTGAAGTTGTATAAGATGTTGGTGAGGCCTAATTTGGATTACTATGTGTAGTTTTGGTCATCTACCTACAGGAAAGATGTAAGTAAGGTTGAAAGAGTACGGAGAAGGTTTACAAGGATGTTGCCCAGAGTGGAGGACCTGATTTATAAGGAAAGATTGAATGTTAGAATTTTGTTCCTTGAAAAGTAGAAGATTAAGGGGAGATTTGATTGAGGATACAAAATTATGAGGGCTATAGATCAGGTAAATGCAAGCAGGCTTTCTCCACTGAGGTTGGGTGGGACTGCAACCAAACATTATGGGTTAAGGGCGAGAAGTGAAAAGTTTAAGGGGGACTTGAGGGGAAACTTCTTCACTCGGAGGGTTGTGAGAGTGTAGAATGAGCTGCCAGCACAAGGGGTGCACGTGAGCTCAATTTCAATGCTTAAAAGAAGCTTCGATAGATACATGATTGGTAGGGATATTGCAGGCTATGGGCTCGGTGCAGATTGATGAGAGTAGGCAATTCAGCACAGACTAGATGGGCTGAAGGGCCTATTCTCTGGGCTGTACTTTTCTATGACTCTAATCTCTCACCATTTTCTTAATAATTGCTTATCAAACCATATTGCTCACAGATTGGTCAAATATGACTTTCTTTTCATAAATCCATCTTTATTCCATCCAAATCTGGTATAATGTTCTCCTGTGATCGCTTCCTTAATAGTATTTTTCTCTCTCCTGGTTAGGTTAATAAGCATCTTTTTACCCATTTTCTTACTTTTCATCAATAATGGGACTATATTTGTAATCTGCACAAGCTATTCTGGAAGCTCTGACAGTTTGGAAGTTGAAAACCACTGTCTCTATCGCTACTTCTTTTGAAATGATAAATCTCCTAGGGATGTCTCAGTTTTCAGTCTCCATTATTTTCTCCAAGACCTCTAAATTCTTTTAGCTCTCCTTTCGCTCTAGAATGATGGGCCTGAACACCCCTGCTGTGCTGTACTGGGTTGGATTGATTCGCTGCTGGTTACCATAAACACCTTCCTCTCTTCCACTATTGGGGCATCTCTTTCTTCAAGCCCATTGACTTGAATTTTACCACTCCCTGCTATCCACTCTCCTGACTGTCCAATACTGTATTAGAACAATTTGGCATTCAGTTTGGGAATAGTTTGGGAACAGGTTTTCAGCAACGCAGCCAGCTTTTGCACTCTCAGCTGCTTCTCAGAACTACCTGATTTTATATTCTATTCCTCTTGAAATAAATGACAACATTGCCTTTGTCTTCTTTACCACAGATGCAACCTGTAAATTAATCTCCTGGGAGTCTTGCATGAGGACTCCTAAGTCCCTTTACACTTCTGATGTTTGAACTTTTTCCCCATTTAGATGGGGATCACAGAGAACTTGCTTGGTGTGCTGGCAGCTGGGACATGTAGCAATGAACTGCTGGAATAGCCATAAGAGGGTAAAGGAGAAGATTTGTTATAACTGCAGCTTCTCGAGACATGGTTGGAGACAGTTCTCTGAGAAATGAGGAAGTTATGAAAATCACTCACTGAAGCAAACAGAATCCACAGCAACGCCCTTTCTTTCAGATCTGGCTGCTGACCAAATCATAGAGCTGGTGAGGTCAGGATAGCGGCTGACATCAGCCTCTGTTGCAAGTGGTGGGTCATCCACGGATGTACACAAAAAGTTTATTCAAGTTTATTAAAAGTTTACTAGCAATGCCAAATATTGAGGTTACAGGATTGTCAGTATTGACAACTAATTTACTCTTGCCCACAAATGGAGAGGTGATTTACATTACCATTGCAGGAAGTGTAGCAGTGAGGGCAGAGAGAATTTGGCCCCAACTACATAAAATTGAGGGAGTGTATCTTCCTGCAGATTTCTCGGTGTGTCTAAACAATGAAGGTACTATCCTGGGATTAGAGACACTGAGGAAGGCCGGTGTGATCATAGACTCGGGAAAAGGAAAAATAACATGAACAAGACAGACACAGCAAACACGTGTGAGCCACAAAGCAGCTCACATGGCCCACAGAGAGACAGCAACCCCAAGTAGGGAGGAGGGACAAAATCATGTGCGGGAATCAGGTCAGGAGGTCCCAAGGGGAAAGGCCAAACAGTCAGGAGCTCTTAGAAGTTTTGCAGCTGCCTGTAATGTATAGATCAATCTCTTTTAGAGCAATGACCGCCCCTCAACACTATGTATTGATCTGTCTTCTGTGCATGTGCTGTTGTCTATACATCTGAATAGTTTTCTCTCTTTCTCTCTCGCTGCAACGTGAATATACCAGATAAAGCCATCTCCCGCGTGTGTGCTGTTATTTAATATATATGCATTTGTGCACAAGACACAATCAATTGGTGGTGCGAATGAACCTGAATGTCCGAAAATATCATGAACTGCACTGACAGTTGCGAAATGATTATGGAACAAAAGAGTGAGAGTTAAACAGTACAGCGAAAGCCGTCATGGACACTAACAAAGCCGTGAGTATAGTGCATAATACCAATGAAAGTCGCGCTGAATCTTAACTGAAAATAACGTGGTGATGACTTCAGTCGGGAAAGTTGACGAATTTGATAGTGCTAAGAAGGCTGTGAATCGTACATCAAGAGGGTTGAACTGTATTGTAACGTGAACAACGTGGAGGAGCAAAAGAAAGCCCCTACACTTCTTAGCTTAATGGGCTCAAGAACATGCAGTCTCTTATGCAACCTGGTAACCCCTGAAAAGACAGCAAACAAGACGTTCAATGAAATTGTTACAATTCTACAAAATTACTTGAGCCCTGAACCACAAATAATAGCTGAGAGATTTAGATTTGACAAAAGGTGAAAGCATTTCTGAATACATTGCAGAACTGTGCAAACTTTCCCAGTACTGTGACTTTTGAGATGGACTTTCTGATGCATTAAGGGACAAGCACTCAAAGAAGGCTACCATCCGATAGAGACATAACCTTAAAAAGAACATTGACCATTACAATATTGTTTGCGACAACAGCAAAGGATGCAGCAGAACTACAGAAAATGAGGTTAAAATGTTTCTGAATGACGCAAGAGTCAAAGATGTTATCAATGTGGCAAATCCTACCATGATGCCAATAACTGTTGGTTCAAAGAAAAAGTCTGCAGGAAGTGTCAGAGACAAGCTCACATACAGAGAATGTGCAAGGCAGACAAAAAGTACAATGGAGTAAAAAGTCTCAAACACAAAACTAAGCAAATGGATAAAGTTACCAAATGCAAAACAGAATCAGACAACATAGAGTCTGAAGAAGGTGAAGTGTCATGACTGGAACTGCATAGTATAACTGAAGCAGATCGCAATATGGATCACAATAGATGTGTCTGGTGTAAAACTGCAAATGGAGCTGGATACAGGGCCAACTTTGTCCATAATTCCAGAGGCTGACTACAACAAACTATTTTCTAAGATGCCATTAGAGAAGACTTCAGTGATGCTAAAGAACTACACTGGCGAAAAAGTGTCTCCAAACATAAGATGAATGTAAATGTGACGCATGGAGGCCAAACACAGCAGTTAGAGATTTATGTATTGAAAAGTGGAGAGCCAGCACTTTTCAGACATGAATGGTTGAGAAAAATCCAACTAGACTGGCACTCGATCAAATCTTTCAATGTGGCATCAACAGGCAACTGATGGGAGTAACTGTCGTCACCATGGTAGTGAGTACATATTGACTTTGCTGGGCCATTCATAGACTCCATGTTCCTGATTGCTGGGGATGCTCATTCAAAGTGGCCTTAGATTATACCAAGGAAGTCAACCATGTCAGCAAAGACTGTCTCTGCTTTGAGGAATATCTTCACCAGAAATGGCTTACTAGAAAATATTGTGAGTGATAATCGACCACAATACACGACAGAAGAATTCTGACTGTTCATGAAGAAAAATGGCACCAGATATTTCAAGTCAGCTCCTCATCACCCACCAATGAATGGGTCAGCTGAAAGGTTTATCCAAACATTCAAGGAGTCCATTAAAGTGATGGACAAGGAGAACACTTATCTAAAGCACAAGATGGACAACTTCCTTTTTGAGTATTGGAACTCTGCTCATGCAATGACAAATCAAGCAACTGCAATGCTTTTCAAGAGCAGAAATCTGAGATCTCACGTAGACCTCCTGAAGCCAGATCTACGGAGGAAAGTACAAACAGACAAAACAATTCAGCCAGTTGCCAACTGAAGCACCGAGGAGCTTCGAGATTGGACAGGAAGTCCTAACGCATGATCACCAAGAAGGTAAGTGGACACCCTGTAGGATAGCTACAAGAACTGGACCTCAGATGTACACAGTGTATGTTGGAGATCAGAGATGGAGACGTCATGTGGACCAAACACTGGGTGCTCAACCAAAGATCACATCTGAGTCGACTGCATCCAACAAGATAGACACATCACAGTCGCTGGACTTACCTCTCAGTGACACCGGGAACCAAGAACTTTGTCTTAGACAAGACACCTGCCAAACCTGATGCCACTCCACAGATCCAGAGGCATACCCTGAAAGAAACAGAATGCCACTCAAAAGACTGAATTTTTAGAACTGTGAAATTAGTTATGGACTGTTATTGTGAAAGCATGTTTATTTGAAAAAATGGGTTTATGAAAGGGAAATTGAATGTTTTGTACATACAGTTTTATAGTGCATTAATTGAAGTGGGGGGGGAAGTGTAATGTATGGATTAATCTCTTTTAGAGCAACGATCCCCCCCCTTAGCGCTACGTATTGATCTGTTGTCTGTGCATGTGCATCGTTCCCTCTCTCTCACTCTCCCTCTCTCGTTGCAATGTGAATCCACCAGTTAAAGCCATCTCCCGCGTGCATGCCTTTATTTAATATATACAGAGTTATGCACAGACACAACACTACCTGAGATGATTACAGTAAAGTCTCACCAGAAAGGGGATGGTAAGGAACAGAAAGTGAATGAGTGGGAAGGCATCAGTGTAAGGATGGTAGCAGAAGAACAAGATGGAACAGAAGTTACAGTGTACAGAAAGAAACTGCAACTGCCAATTGAGCAAGGTTACATGGAGAAGTGAAAACCCGAGCAAAACAAGAGCAGCACATTGCTGATCAGAGAGAGCAGGCGGGAAGGGAGTCCTCCCACAGCCGGCTGACCAAGTCATGGTGAGGGTACTGCCTGAAAAGGAAGGGTTTGCTCTCAGATGGATAGGACCACAGATGGTACTTTTAACAAGTGACACTTGCGTCTTGTGTGCAGACTCGTGAGGCAACCAGTGGAAACATTGGACTTGGGTTAAATCATACAACTCATCTTCTTGTTGTCCCCACAGACAGAGCCGGGGGCCGGAGTGGGGATCAAGTGTACCCAGTAACTGTGCAAATACAGAGAATGTAAGAGATGAACACCAGTCACCGACACCAGACCTGACCACAGTTGATGGAAACACACCCACAGCAAATGCGAAGGCCAAAGACAACTAGAGCGTGACAGAAACCCGTGGATAGCATGCTAAAGTATGGTAATGGTACTCCGTAATGAAGGCTGGTTGCTGAATGTAGATGATTGGTTGTATGGCATTGAACAGAGAAGATATTGGAGAAAATAGATGGGGAGAATTTAAGTTACAGCAGAGACATCAGGTTCCACAACTTTGATGGCATGGCAGATTGAGAAAGATCGCACACGACATCTGAAGGCAGTCACCCCCTGAGCCTGAATCGGGAATGAATACAAACGAGCTGGTCCCTTTCACCAGTCGGGCCAGCGATCGAGTGCACAGTTTAGAAGGGGGTACCACCGGGAAGTGATCCTTCCATTCATTCAGATAGACACCGCCCAACCCCTTCCCGTACATCAGTGAGAGGGCCTGTGAGCCTAATACATTTATCTTGCTGGTGCTCCTGGAAAAAGAGAGTTTTAGCATAGAATGAAGGGGTGAAGACAAGGACTGTGATTAAGCAGCAATCAGCCAGCAGGGAAGGAGCCAACAGCCATACAAATAAAGTTGCATTTTTAAAGACTGTTGTTCAAACTTCTGGAACAATCTCTCTGCTTAATATTTTGTAGGTAGCCATTAGGGACGACAGGGTAGAAGCTGATGCACATAAACTAGTTGGGGTGGGGGTGTTAGGGGAGAATTCCGAGGCAGTGCATTTTTTGCTGTCCTATTTGAGTAGATCCTCCTTAAGGTTGGCCTTTCCTGGTACAAATCTATTTTTGCCCAGGAAGGCCAAGAGAAGGGACTGTTAGAACATTTTTGGGGGGTAAACACATACAGCAAATAAGTTCAGCAACTGACTTCTGCCACTAGCCTTTGAAAATGAACATGAACTGTGGATTAAATCTAAAACGCAGCTCAGAACGATGGGTTCCTAAGAACCATGAACCACAGTTAATTGAAAGACGGGACAATGTTAAATTAAATACATTATTTGTGTGTCATTTGGGTGTTCACAGTGTGGGTGTGAAGAGGGAGGCGAGCAGTTGAAATTAAGCATTGTAAATATGGAATTGTCCTGAGTTGTCCTTTGATTTTAGCATATAAAATGTCACGTAGTGTTGGGCCAAGCAGAGCTTCTTTCTCTGAAAAGGGTCTCAGTATGATGCCTGCTCTGGATCATTTTGTCAAATAAAGAGACTGCTTCTCTTTATTTGATAAAATGAGTACTTCTCTCTGGTGACTTCATTCATGCAACATCAGGTGCTTCGAAAAGAACAGAGATGGGTTATCAGTCAGTACTTCTGGTTGAAGATGGTATCGAATGCTTCATCACCATCTCCGCCACTGGCAAGACCTCGCAGACGCCCAGTCCTGAGCTGCTGGGTCTGTTCTGAGACTATTCCATTCAGCACAGGTAGTACCACACAGTGGAACACCAGCCTTGACTTGAGGTCAGTTCCATCCCATTGTCATTCCTACCAAATCTTTCATGGACAAGCGTCGCCAAAAGATCGACTGCTGAGGAAAGAGTTTAGTTAGAACTTTCGTTCATGTTGGTTCACTGGCCACCTGCTGGAGACCCATACTATCCTTCAATTCTTGGCTGATTCTGTCATCACCAAACTATGCTTGGTGATGGATGTCAACGTCTCCCAGCCAGAGTACACAGAATGTGCCTTTGCTACTCCATGCTTCCTCCAGCTATTTTTTAACATGGATAAACTCAGATTATTCAGCAAAAATGGGCAATTGGTTTATTTTCCCATAATGCTTTTAGATTTCATGAAGACCGGTGTCAATACTGATGACTGCTAGAACTGGTCCTTTCCACCTAAATACCACCCAGCTGACGTTGGTGGGTCTGCTCAATAGCTGGGATAAGAGGTACCTCCGAAAAAGGATCTACCACTATGGTGTTAAGGTGTGATGCTCTAAGTATGACTGTTAGGCTATTGCTTGACTAATCTATGGTACAGTTCTGCTAACGGATACCAGATGTGAGTGGTCTGCAAGGCGGACTTGACAAGATCAACTTGGCATGAAGCATCTTTGTTCCATTCAAATCTAGTACTTATGCTGATATCAGGTGGTCCATTGGATTATAGCAGAATTATTTTGGACAGTTTATTACCCTATTTAGAGAGGTAGCTGAAAGTCAACTTCATTGCTGAGGGACAAGAGTCACATATAAGGCTACACCAAGAAGTGACAGCAGATTTCCCTTCCTGAAGGACTTCAGTGAATCAGATGGAATTTTGTGTGAAGCTGGTGGCTTCATGGTTAACTATGACTGAAATTATTATTTAAAAGATAAAAATATGCTTATTATTTAATTACTAAAACTTAAATTACCAAACTCCCAAGATGTGATTTGAAATCTGCAATGTTCAGTTCACCAATTTAATAGTTTTATAAATTGACCACAATGCATGTAAACCTCACATTTTAAAAACTTCGGTTAATAATCCTGTGGTTTTCCAGATTTTGTACAATACAGCTGGAAGTTTTCAAATCTGCTCATCAAACTGATAAATTTAAGATATCCTCTCCATTGTTCCACATCTTTCCAAAACTGTGAAACCCAACGTTCCAGTCTTAGTGAAAACATTCTTTCCAAGGTTTTACAACAATTCACCATTGCCTTACTTTCCAAATTGTGTTGTACTTGCCACATTAAAAAAAAAATCAGCTTTCCAATAGCTTTTAGCACTCGTGATGTACAGCTTTGAATGTGGCTGGAGAATAAAAACTAGGGCGTTAGTCATGATAAAATCACGCAAGTGAGTTGGAAAGCACATCTGAGATGTCTTTTCTCGTTGTATGCAAATCCCAGTCCAGTGCATCACGAAGCAAAGCGGTATAATCTGCCTTGAGATGTGAGCTGAGTATTACTGTAGTTCCTGTGGCAAAATTTCAGTCATAAGAACAAAAAACTAATAAATGCACAATATTAAACTGGAACATTTAATGAGTTGGTTGAAAATTATGTGAGAAAATTTTGTTCTTAATTGCTATATTGAGAAATCCTCACAATCAGTGGTGATGTATGTTCATACAGTTCTATCTGTCCATTCAAGTTCCTACAATGGAATTATTATTTTACACTCTATTCGCAAACATAAACTTAAACCTCAGTATTATGTAAACATCTGTATGGATGTACATTATACATGGCTGTTTATTCTCCACACAGGAGTGAACAATTTTTCAGCGCTTAAATAGGGAAATGTTCCTTTATCATTGCTGTTCAGAGTCAAAGCTGAACTGATGTGACAGAAGAGCATTTCAAAAGCAATCAATGGCTTGTGCATTATTTTTCCTGTGAATTATGCATATTGGTCTTCTGGTCTGCCTCTGGGTTCAGACCAGAGATAATTAACAAACCAGGAAGATGGATATTGTGCTAAACATTCTGATTTCTGTGAAATTTCAAAAGAAGTTCATGATGCAATGAGAGGGAGGCAAATACTAACTAAGCAATGGCTTTCATTGCTGGCTGGTGGCGTAGTGGCATCAGTGCCAGCATTCGGAGCGAAGGCTCCTGAGTTCGAACCCAACCGGCTCCCCTGACACGCTTTCCATCCGTGCTGGGTTGAGTGTCGAGCTAGCAACACGACCTCGTAAAAACGAAATTGCCTGCTACAGAAACATCAACAGCAAAAAGTTGGTGGCCTATGCGCTCTCGTGAGTTTAAAAGGCAATTTCCATTTTCTTAATGGCTTTCATTAAGAATGTTAATGACATGCAAACATATGAACTGCTTAACATACAATTTCAGGACATGAATAGGTCAGCTGGCCTTTTTGAGTGTACTTCGTCAGACAGTAGGCTCATTACAGATTTGATTGTAGCTTCATCTCCACATCCCACCAACCCAGGCAGCCCTTCACCTCCTTGCTTGTGGATAATCCATCTACTGTAAATCTCTCTTAAATATGCTATACTTACTAGTTTTGTTTCCACAGTTCTTTGAGAAAATAAATACCAAAATTTGGGACTCTGAGAGAAAATATTTTACCTCATTTTGGCTGACACCCTTATTCTTAAATTGTTAACTCCTAATTCTGGATCCTCCCACAAAAAAGTAATATCATCTCGACATCTGTCATCTCTCCACAGTGCACTGATTGGCTTTGACACAACAGTAAATTATGACTGATGGAAAATTAAGAACACAGTGGATAATTTTAGTCTAAGAAATTGAACAGGCTAAATTGAGTAGTCATTTGTTTTATTGATTTCAGTCTTCATTAAAATGGGCCGCCTGTCTGATACCCTTGGTTTCTTACCAAATAAAATACAACAATAAAAAACTTTTGAGCTTTCTAGTGTCAGGGAAAAAAAATCCCAAATGATCATCACAAGATCTTATTCCAGCTTGAGGTCAATGATGTCAACTAAGAAAGGAAAATAATGCAGCTTATGGGGTAAAAGAAACAGAATTTTTTTTAAAAAGCACTGTGAATATTGCATCGTTGTGCAAAGTTAAATATTGTTAACCTGCTAAGGGGTGATGGGAATCAGATAAAATCTGCAAATCTAAAATTGACAAAATGAATGTTTTCGAAAGATAATTCTATATTGATATGAACTGCAAAAGGATGCTTGTCTTAGAATTTTTTATTGATAACAGGAAGGACAATTAAATATGTAGTTATTACCACAAACTATATTCAATTGCAGTTTTATGTTACTGGGTACGGGGTTGAATTATGTTCCTAGACAGTTGAGAGTAGCAAAAGAATAGTTTTGAGCGTGTGTGTGTGTGTGTGTGTGTGTGTCTGAAACATCACCTTAGCTAGGACCCTTCCAGCAACAGAAAGGAGTGATATGCCCCTACTATTGCCGCAGATGGCCTTGTCACCCTTGTTCTTATAAATCACCGAGTCAATGCTGCCTGAATCGCTGTGTGGATTTAGGAAGAACAGGAGCATGATCGACATGATCTTCACAGCCCGGCAGCTTCAGGAAAAGTGCCGGGAGCAACATTAGGACCTGTTTATGGCCTTTGTCAACCTCTTCAAAGCATTTGACACTGTGCAAAGAGAGCTCTTAAGGGATGTCTTCCTCATGTTTGGCTGTCCCAATAATTTTAACATCCTCTGCCAGTTCCACGATGGGATGAATGCTCAGGTGACCATAGGAGGACAAGAGTCCTAGCCCTTCCTTGTATGCACAGGGGTGTGTGCTAACACCAGTGCTCTTTAACATCTTCCTCTCGTGTGTTACCAAGCTTCTCCACAATGAGATTGAAGACAGCAGCGTTGTGGCAGTGGAAGTCAGATTAGATGGCAACCTCTTTGACATCAGGAGGCTCCACCCAACCACCAATCTCCATAGAGAGTGGTTCCTGGAGCTGCAGTATGCAGACGACTGTGCTCTTGTGGCCCATACTCCGGAGGATCTTCAGACTATCCTTGCCGTGGCGGTGAGAGCGTACAGCAGGATGGGGCTGACTGTCAATACCACCAAGACAGAAGTGGTTTGCCAGTGGAGTAATACCAGTGTCCCACTCTACCTGCCTTCACTGTTGGTGATGAAAAGCTGTCAGTAGTGCCATCTTTCAAATTTCTGGGGAGCATTCTCTCTGAGGATAGCGGCATTGACAACGACAACCAGAGCCGCATTAAACAGGCAGCAGCTGCCTTTGGGAGACTTTGGCGTAGAATCTTTCAGAACAGGAGCCTTCGTCCCTCCACAAAGGTCGCCGTATACCAAGCAGTCTGTGTCACCACCCTCCTTTACAGCTGTGAAGATTGGGTAACCTACAGCTGTCACATCAAGTCCTTGGAGCGCTTCCACATAAGCTGCCTCCAGTGCATCCTGGGAATTACCTGGCGTGACCTGGTGCCTCACACTGAAATACTTGTAAAGACCAACTGCAGGAGTATTGAGGCCATGATCACCCAGCGTCAACTGCAGTGGCTAGGGCACGTGATAAGGATGCACCCATGTCGGCTACCCCGCAGAGTGTTATACAGCCAGCTACATCATGGTCGATGCTCAGCTGGAGGGCTGAAGAAGCGCTATACGGATCAGATGAAGAATGCTTTAAGGAAGTGCAAGATCAGACCCGAGGACCTGGAGGAGGTTGCTGCTGACCGTAACACTTGGCGACATCTGTGTAGGGACAGGGTTCATATTCTGGAGATGGAAAGAACAACCAGAAGACAGCAGAAGAGAGCCAGGAGAAATGCAGCCATGGTTGCCACCACTACCACATGTACCTGTCCCACCTGCAATAGAGCTTGTGGGTCCGGGTTAGGACTGTATAGTCATCAAAGATCTCACCGTCAAAGGAGTGGGTGTCATCATCGGATTTTGATGGACAACCGAGGAAGAAGAGAAGAGCGTGTTTGTGTGCCTCTGTGTGTGTCTGTGTGTGCGTGTCTGTGTGTGATGGATGGCAGAATACAAGTTGGAATGAGATGACAGCAAATGCAACTTTATTGGCAGCTTTTCTGGGCTCAGCTTTGAGCCCAGTTGTGGTCCTCTGACTCACTGAGTGGTGGGGGAGCAAATTATGACCATGTTTGTATGAATGGGATTGCTATATGGAGGAAAAGAGATAAATGGTGGCAAACACTTGTCTATAATTATTTCTAATTATATGTAGGATTTTAATTTGTTTTTCTTTTTCATAATTTTAATGTTTTAATGAAACTATTTGCAGCTATTAGAATAACTGGTTCAGACTACCAAAGATATCCATACTCAGTAGCCACTTTATTAGGTTCCTTCTGCACTGAATGAAGTGGCCAATGAATGTAGGCTTGTGGTCTTCTGCTGCCGTAGGCCATTCACTTCGTGGTTGAACATCTTACATTCAGAGATTATTGAGAAAGTAAGGAGGCATGGGATCCAAGGAGACATTGCTTTATGGATCCAGAACTGGCTTGACCACAGAAGGCAAAGAGTGGTTGTAGATGGGTCATATTCTGCATAGAGGTCGGTCACCAGTGGAGTGCCTCAGGGATCTGTTCTGGGACACTTACTTTTTGTGATTTTTATAAATGACCTGGATGAGGAGGTGGAGGGATGGGTTAGTAAGTTTGCTGATGATAAAGGTTGGGGGTGTTGAGAATAGTGTGGAGGGCTGTCAGAGGTTACAGCGGGTCATTGATAGGATGCAAAACTGGGCTGAGAAGTGGCAGATGGAGTTCAACCCAGATAAGTATGAAGTGGTTCATTTTGGTAGGTCAGATATGATGGCAGAATATAGTGTTAATGGTAAGACTCTTGGCAGTGTGGAGGATTAGAGGGATCTTGGGGTCCGAATCCATAGGACGCTCAAAGTAGCTGCACAGGTTGACTCTGTGGTTAAGAAGGCATACGGTGTATTGGCCTTCATCAATCATGGCATTGAATTTAGGAGCAGAGAGGTAATGTTGCAGCTATATAGGATCCTGGCCAGACACCATTTGGAGTATTGTGCTCAGTTCTGGTCACCTCACTACAGGAAGGATGTGGAAGCCATAGAAAGAGTGCAGAGGAGACTTACAAGGATGTTGCCTGGATTGGGGAGCATGCCTTATGAGAATAGGTTGAGTGAATTCGGCCTTTTCTCCTTGGAGCGATGGAGGATGAGAGATGACCTGATCAAGGTGTATAAGATGATGAGAGGCATTGATTGTGTGGATAGTCAGAGGCTTTTTCCCAGGGCTGAAATGGTTGCCACAAGAGGACACAGGTTTAAGGTGCTAGGGAGTAGGTACAGAGGAGATGTCAGGGATCAGGTTTTACTCAGAGAGTGATGAGCGCGTGAAATAGGCTGCTGGCAACGGTGGTGGAGGTGGACATGATAGGGTCTTTTAAGAGACTTTTGGATATGTACATGGAGCTTAGAAAAATAGAGGGCTATAGGTAAGCCTGGAAATTTCTAAGGTAGGGACATGTTCAGCACAACTTTGTGGGCTGAAGGGCCAATATTGTACTGTTGGTTTTCTATGTTTCTAGATGCTATTCTGTACACCACTGTTGTAACATGTAGTTATTTGAGTTATTTCACCTTCCTGTCAGCTTGAACTAGTTTTGGCCATCCTCCTCTGACCCCTCCCATTAACAAGGTGCTTTTGGCCACCAAACTGCCACTCACAAGATTTTTTTTGTTCTTCACATGATTCTCTGTAAACTCTAGAGACTATTGTATATGAAAATCCCAGAAGATAAGCAGTTTCTGAGGTACTCAGACCACCGCATCTGGCATCAACAATTACTCCATGGTCTAAATCACTTAAACCACATTTTTTCCCCATTCTGATATTTGATCTGAACAAAACTGAACCTCTTGACCGTGTCTACATACTTTTATGCATTGAGTTGCTGCCAGACGATTGGCTAATTATATATTAACTAACAGGCTACCTTGTAAAGTGGCCATTAAGTGTAGAAGTAGTTAAATCACTAGCAAGCCATCCTACACATAAAGTATATCCCTAATCCACTCTGCCGTGCGGAGGATAAAGTTAGTCTAGGCATAATAGGCAGTGAGCTCAACCCATAGGGGGACCACAGAGAGAGCTATGTTATCATGTAGCATTAAATAGGCCCTTCAGCCTACTACCAAGCACCTATTTAGTCAAATCCATCACCAATCCGATTTTATTCTTTCCTTATTCCCAATATTTCCCACAGATTATATCACTCATCTAAATACTATAGGCAGGTTACAAACACTGTTATATCTACCAATTCACATGCCTTGCATGGTGGGAGCAAATTGGAGCACCCCCAGAGAAACCCATACCATTACCGAGAGAACACAGAAACTCACTACAACAGCACTCAAAATCAGAATTGAACCTCGGCCACTGGATCTGTGAGGTAGTAGGCAGGGTGAAATCTCTAAACACCACATTATGGGGTCTTGGTTCCAGGAAACAATGGAGGTAGAACTTGTCTTTACAGCTAAAGGGTAGACATCAGGGAAGTTAATACCAGGTGATTATTGCTTCAATGCAAGGAGAAAAGCTGAGGTGGTTCAGTCAGGCCAAGTTGTATAATTTCCATACTCCATATGAATATGTGTAACATTGGAACACATTTCACGAATATCCTGAAGGCACGTCAACATTAACTCATGGGCATCTATCACCAAGGTTACCACAGACAGTCTGAGAAGCTGCTCCAAGTGACTCTTCAATATGATCTGACTGTCACAGGAAGTGGGGTAGGGAGACTCCAGAAAATTCAGCAGGGTAGTGAGATCTGTGGATAGTACACTGCTCAAGGAGCAATCACCATAAATTACAAAGGGCTGCTATTGGCACTGGTATTAATTAAAATCTTTTCCATTGTGTATGATTAATTAGCAAAACGTGAGATGATAAAAATTCATGTGACCAGTTGAGCAAATAACCAGCAGGATCAAGCTGGAGTGAAATTTGCCATTTATTGTTTTGAGATTATGTTACCAACGTCTTCCTGCTTTTTGCTTTCCCCTGGCTGTATACTGGCGCTGGCCACTCTTTAAAAACACAAATTATAAAGTTCAGATAAATGTAAAGGCAATGATGATGCATTTTCTTAGCTAAGGTGAAACAACAAGAATTGTGCACAATTCTTCAATAATCTATGCTTCACTTTAACCAATGGTAAACAAGTTTGCTTATTCAGTGAAAAAAAAGGCTGCTGTACAACAGTATAAACAGATTGCTATGTTAGTCCTGTAAGTGCTGTGGTTCAGAAAGTTTGACTAGGTTCACCAAGAAAAGCAATGGGATGAAAGAGGTGTAGTGAGACAGGATCATATACAATAGATGGGGCATGACCTGGTGCACTCAGAACTGAGACACAGGAACATAAAACACGGGAAGGCGCCGACGGGTGTGCTTTCCTATCTGATTCAGCTGTGATAGTGACAAAATGAGGAAATAAGCTAAGGAGGGAGATGGTTTGAATTCTAAAACAATTAGAATAAATAGAATGAATAGATATTTGTGATGTAGCTTCAGGCAAAGGGCCAACTGTTCAGCAAAACAAAACTCAGCTGAATGAATGACAGAAAAGATGCTGACAAGTGAGTCTGTTGAGCCATTCACAAACACAGATTTGAAGAAAAAATCTTATGCCCAGAGTCTCTTCCAGCACCATTGTGTAGCTGACTATTTAGAGGATGACTAGGAAAGTTGAAATTGGGAGGTTATATTTTACCTTTGTTGTACATTTCAACAATGTCTTACTAATTTTGGCTCATAACGTTTTTGCACAGAGAACCACGTCAACTAAAAACTCTGAAGAACCATCATTCACAAACAAATCTGTATTGAACAGTAGTTTATGCTTTAGAAGCTGAGTTTTAATTTTATTTGATTCAAGCAATGCTTAGCACCAACAAGCAGAGACAAATTTCATATGCCGTGTATTCACACAAATAATATACCTAGTTAAAAGAATGAAATGTATTGCTAGTTGCTCAGGGTGGATTCACCCAATCACTAATCATTCTTAATGCAATGACTCTCATTGGCTGATACTGGCACTTCTGATTTGAATAATCACATTCAGTCATTCAAATTGCAATGTCCTTTTTTTTCCACATGTGCCATGAAAAGCAAGAATCTGAGAGTTGCTGACAATTCAGAAGGCCAATCCTGTAAGTTTATCTAGTTGCTGGACTCCCTGTGGAATATAGTACTGGAGCCAAGTTTTGCTGGGATTCCAGCCAAGAGGAAGATGAATTAATTTTTAAAATTACTTTTCTGTTATGTTTTAATCAGTTATGTATTTTGTATCATTTTGTTTTCTTAATACTTGACAATGACTCTAATTAATTTTCAATTTTAATTATTTACATATGTTGCTGAATGTCAATTATAAAAAAGAACTATCAAAATCATCTCTAACTCCTGATATATACAACAAGAAAAGCCTGTCTTACAGATTTTTCAGCCGTCAAAGCCTGTCAGAGGCTTTTGGAGGTGAGGGCTGGGGGGAAGGTATTGGGGATGAAAAGACCTCTGGATTACATTGTCCGAAACCTGTCACTATTAGGACGGGGCTACTGGATTCCAGTGCAAACAAGCCTGGCTCTCCATATCAAGACAAGAGTGGAGATAGGCAGCCAAAGGGCAATGGGAATGGGCCATCGTGATCCAATCTTACTTATGACTTCAGTTTGATTCCGATTAGCTGTATATTCAAGAATGAAGTATACAAATATGGCGATTAGGAAAAAAACATTTCTTTCAAAATTCAGCCAGTGAAATGATTTCACAAGTCCAAAATATAAACATCTCACAAAATTCCTGGTACTATTAAAGTCAGCAAGATGTAAAGTTTCCTGAATTGACAGGAAATATAAACTCCCAATGTCTCTGTAGTCATCTTCAGTCTCCTTTATATTGTAAAATTATTTTTAGGTTACAGATTACTCTGATTATGCTGACATTTTAGCCAGATGCCAGAAAGAGTAAACCACTTTGAACTGAATTGGCTTATCATGTGGCTGCTAAACAAGACAAGATCCTATTGTATTACAGGAAATAAATTAGCATGGACAGAGGATTGGCTGGCTGGCAGAAGGCAAAGAGTGGAAATAAAAGGGGCTTCTCCGATTGGCTGCTGGTAACTAGTAGTGTTCCATAGGGGTTGATCTTGGTTCCGCTAATTTTCACCTTATATGTTATTGATCTGGATGATGAATTTGATGATTTGTGGCCATGTTGGCGGATGATAAAGAGATATGTGTTGTGCAAGTAGTGTTGAGGAAACTGACAGTCTGCAAAAGCCCTGGAGCAGATTAACAGAATGGCCAAAGAAATGGCAGATGGAGTATAATGTGGGGGAGAGCATGGTTATGCACTTTGGTAGAAGAATAAAGGTGTACAATATTTTCTAAATAGAGCTATAGAGTCATAGAGAAGTACAGCAAAGAAACAGGCCCTTCAGCCCATCTAATCCATCCTGAAACAAACTGATTACTCCCATTGAACTACACTGGGAACATAGCCCTCCATATCCTTACCATCTATGTACCTATCCAAACTTCGCTTAAACATTTGAATCAAGCTCGCATGAACCACTTGTGCTGACAGCTTATTCCACACTCTCATGACCTTTTGAGAGAGGAAGTTTCCCTCAAGATCCCCTTACACTTCTCACCTTTCACCCTTAAGTCATGACCTTCAGTTGTAGTCTCACTTAACCTCAGTGGAAAAAGCCTACTTGCATTTACCCTGTCCATATGCCTCATAATCTTGTATACCTCTTTCAAATCTCCTCTCAATCTAACCTAACCTATACAATCTTTCCTTATAACTCAGGTCCTCCAGACCTGGCAAAATCCTTGTAAAATCTCTACACTCTTTCAACCTTATTTACAGCTTTTCTGTAGGTAGATGACCAAAACTGCACGCAGTACTCCAAATCAGGCTTCACCAATGTCTTATACAACTTCAACATAACTTCCCATCTTCTGTACTCAACACATTGATTTATGAAGGTCGTTGTACCAGAAGCTTTCTTTATGACCCTATCTATTTGTGAAACCACTTTCAATGAATTATGTACCTGTATTCCCAGATCCCTTAGTTCTTCTACACTCAGTGTTCTACTGTTCACTGTATAGGACCTACCCTGGTTGGTTGTATTGAGTGCAAAACCTCCCATTTTTCTGCATTAAATTCCATCTGCCATTTCTCAGCCCATTTTTCCAGCTGATACGAATCCCACTGCACACCATGACCATCTTCCTCACTTTCCAGTACCCGCCCAATCTTGGTATCATTCACAAATTTGCTGATCCAGTTAACTCCATAATCATCCAGATCATCAATATAGACCCAGCACCAATCCCTGCAGCACGTCAATAGTCACAGGCCTCCTGTCAGAGAGGCAACTGTCTACTACCACTTCCTGGCTTCTCCTACAAAGCCGATGTCTAATCCAATTTACTACCTCATCCTGAATGCGAAGCAACTGAACCTTCTTGATCAACTTCTCATGTGGGACCCTGTCAAATACCTTACTAAATTCCATGCATCAATTGGGTATCAAATTCAGAAATTGAAGGTGTAAAGGGATTTTGGAGTCCTGGTGCAGGATTTCCTAAAGGTTAACTTGCAGGTTGAGTCCATAGTAAGGAAGGCAAATGTAATGTTAGCATTCATTTTGAGGTAACCAGAATATAAAGGCAAGAATATAATGCTGAGGTGCTGAGGCTTCACCATATTTGACGTATTGTGAGCAATTTTGGTCTCCATATACATGAAATGATGTGTTGACATTGGAAAGGATCAGAGGAGGTTTACAGGAATGAAAGGACGTGCCCTCTTCTCACTGTTACCATCAGGAAGGAAGTACAGAAGCCTGAAGGCACACACTCAGCGATTCAAAACCAGCTTCTTCCCCTCTGCCGGATGATTTCTAAATGGACATTGAACCCATGAACACTACCTCACTACTTTTTAAAAAATTTTTGATTTTGTACTACTTATTTTAATTTAACTATTTAATATACATATATATACTTACTGTAATTCAGTTTTTTTTCTATATTTATCATGTATTGCATTGTACTACTGCTGCAAAGTTAACAAACGTCATTACATATGCCCGTGATGTTAAACCTGATTCTGAGTTATGAGTAGCATTTGATGTCTCTGTCTGTACTTGCTGGAGTTTAGAAGAATGGTGGGGAGGGGTGGGTAGGGTTGATCTCATTGAAACTTACCAAATATTGAAAGTCCTATACAGAGTGGACATGGAAGGTATGTTTCCAATAATGTGAGAGTCTAAGACTAGAGGGCACAGCCTCAAAATACAAGGACAGGTCTTTAGACCAGAGATGAAGGCAGATCTCTTCAGCCAAAGGGTGGTGAACCTTTGGAGTTCATTGTCACAGACATCTGTGGATGCCAAGTCATTGAGTCTGTTTAAAGCCAAGACTGATAGTTCACTGATTACTAATCGTGTCAAAGATTACAAGTAGAAGGCAGGAGAATGGAGTTCAGAGGGAAAGTAAATCAGCCATGATCGAATGTTGGAGCAGACTCAATGGGCTGTGTGGCCTAATTCTGCTCCTGTACTTTATCAAAATTCCTCACACATAATCAGGCTAGTTAAGAAACAAAATAAAGCAAGAAGGAAAACTATCAGATTTACTATGAAGCCTGTTAGTCATCAGCTCGCTGATGTTTATGATGACGGATGCTGAGATTGCGAGAAGCAGATATGGAGCAGATGGTGGGAATCTTTTTTTCTATGGCAGGGATATCAAAAACAATAAAGCATATGTTTGAAGTGGGAGGAGATAGCTTTAAAGGGGATTTGAGGGGTAAGTTTGTTGCACAGAGAATGGTTGATATTTGGAACATGTTGTCAAAGGAGGCGGTGAAATCAGACTTTACTTAAGAACATTTGGATAGATTATGTAAGGCATTGAAGGATACTGTCCTCATGTGGAAAAATGGGATTTGTGTAGAGAGATGAATAAATTAGCATGGACACGGTGGACTGAAAGACCTATTTCTGTGTTGTCTGAATATAATTTAACAAATGTTGTAAATTTGGCTCAGATTCACAGACTCTTACTGTCAGTATGGTATTTCATCTGATTTTTATTCAAGTTCCAATTCCTTACAGGTCTGGGGCTTGCCCTTCCATTCAATCTACTGACTTATAAAGTACATTTGGGTTACATATGGTAATTGTCAATAATGTCATTATTAGAATGTCTGTTTAGATACATTACAAAAAACATGACATGTAAGTTTTGATACTGTAAGAGATATCTGAATTGCTGATATTTGCAAGAAATGCTTTTCTGAAGAATGCCTTGGACTAGGTTGTACCCCATTATGCTATTTGAAGTATTGTAAATCTGTGAAAAATAAAACATAAAATAAGGACTTAGTTAAGTTGAATTGAGAACTCAGTTGGAAGTTGTTTAAAGACCAACTGATCAGAGTTCCGGATTAGTATGTTCCAGTAAGTGATAAGGATAAGAATGGTAATGTAAGGGAACCTTGGATGACATGAGAAGCCCTAATTTTAGTCACAGAGAAAAAGGAAACATGCATAAGATTTAGGAAGTTGGGATAATGCTGGACCCTTGTAGAACACAATGATAGCAGGAAAAGTGCTCAGCTGAAAATTAAGAAGGCCAAAGGGAGCCATGAAATGTCCTTGGTGAGTAGGATCAAGAATGAAATGGATGAACATGAATGATACATAGGAGGACGACATTTTTTTGTGGGATAGATCACATCTTACAAACTTGATTGAGTTTTTGAGAGGTGACCAACTATCTTGATGAGAACAAGGCACTGAGCATTATCTTTGAAAAGTCCACTCATAGTAGCTTGATTCAGATGATAAAGATACCTGGGTTCCAAGGTGTTTGGAACTATCTTGCCCATAGAAGGCGGAGAGTAGGGGTGGTCAGCACTGGCGCCTGGCCAGTGGTGTTCTGCAACAATCAGTGCTGAGAGTTGTTGTCCGTGATGTAATTTGGGTGAAAATGTAAACGGTAGATTAGTAAATTTGTGGATGATATGAAGACTGATGAAGTTGTGAACAGTGTAAAGGACAATTAAACAATACAGATGGATATAGATCAATTACATATATGAGCAGTCAATAGTTTCAGGAATTTTTGGCAGAGTTATAAATACTGATTTCAAAAGATCAACAGGCAATACACCAGACTCATATATGTCATCAAACAGTTCAAAAAGAATATCTATGCCCAGATCTTCTAGGGCTTGTATCATTTCCTCTGACATTTTTTTATCAGGTCCAGTGGCTTTACCATGTTTCATGCTTTTCATTGCTTTAGTTATTTCTTCTTTGGTAATAGGTGGGCCAGAATTAGGGTGTTTAATATCTGGGGGGTTCCCCTCTATTATCTTCAAAAAGCTGCTCTATATACTGAATCCACCTCTCACATACTTTATCTGGATCTGTTAGTATGGATCCGTCTGCTGATCTAATGCATCCTGTAGAGGAGGTTTTCTTAATTTTAGTAATTTCCTTAATTTTCTAGTGCATTTCTTTGCTGTTGTTAATATGGCCTTCTACTTCATTGCATTTTTGAGTCAGCCACTCTTCCTTTGCAATATTAGACAATTGTCTGATCTGTCTGCTAGCTCTCTGTATTGCACTTCATTATTCTTCACTAACCTTCTTTGTTCCATCAGATCTAGAATTTCTTGGGTTATCCACCCCTGGAGGGTGTGTTGGATTTCTTGTACTGGGATTATCTCCTCTGCTGATTGCTGTATAGCATATTTAAATCTGTCCCAAATAGGTGTAGTTTCATTTTTGTTGAGGTGGTCTTCTACAGCTGCTTTGAATTGTTGCTTAAGTATGCTATCATTTTCAAGTTCTCCCAACATATACTCCTTTCTCTTTTTTCCACGTTTCATTTTCTATAATTTTGTTTTGATGGTAGCTATTACTGGATGGTGATCTGAACCACAGTCTGCTCCTGGGTAGGCTTTAGAATTTGTGATATTATTTCTAAAGCAATCATTGATGGTAATGAAATCTATTTGATTCTTTGTTCTACCTCCAGGGCTAATCCAAGTACACAATCTTCGTGAATGGTTTTTATACCAAGTATTGGTGATCACTTGGTTGTTTCTGACACACCAGTCAGTAAACCCTCCTCCATTTTCATTTTTCTCCCCTAATCCAAAAGGTCCTATGATGCTATCAACCCTTTCCTGTCCAACTTTGGAGTTAAAATCTCCCATGACTATTTTTCTATCCTGAGATTTACGTTGTTAATAAGCACTGTCGAGATCTTCATAAAACTTGTTGATATCCTCTTCATCTGCCTCATTTGTTAGCACATCAGCTTGGATTATGCTAATGTTAAAAGAGTTACCCCTTAATTTAACTAAAGACAGCCAGTCTGATATCGCCCAATATCCCATAAGACATTTTGATACTTGTTTGTTTAAAATGATTCCAACTCCATACATATGTTGTTGACCTCCAGAATACATTATCAGAGAACTATTCTTAGTGAATTTGCCACTGCCAGTCCATCTAATTTCTGACAGGCCTAAGATATCAACTTCCAACCTTTTCATTTCATTTAATGTGCTGTCCAACTTTCCTTTCTGGTAAAGTGTACGGATGTTCCAGGTCGCTACTCTTAGCTTTTCCCTGTTGCTTACAGTCTCTGGATGACGGTCTGGTATCACCTGCAGCACATGACTACCCCTACCGAGTGAGGTGTTGTTCTGTTGATTAGAATCAACCCCATTCACGCTGTTGTCTGGTTTCCTTTTGTTTCTTTCCATGATTGACTAGGCAGAAATTTCAACAGTGGTTTGCTGTTGCCTTCTGTTGCTGCAGTGCTCATCTAACTAGAGCATTTGACCTCTGCTGGTGTTCCCATTTGGGAATCATACACTAGACTTCGCCCAGCCTTTGCTGTTGTTGTACAAAGACAATCCTCCACCAAAGCTTGGAATCCATCTCCCTGCTGCCAGATACTTCAGTGATTTTAGGTGACACCACCACCATCGGTCTGGTTATTTTTCTGGCGCCAAACACTTGCCATAGACAGAGCTCCTTCAGCGAGACAGGGTGCACCCAGACCTAAGTCCTACGTGAAGGTGGAGTTATCTCGGGTGGGGGAAGCTATATAATCGCTATTGGCATTTCCTGATGTTTAGTCAGGATCAGCCACCCCATATACCCCCTTTGTTGAGAATTGTTCTGCGTCGAATTAAAAACAAGTTAAGACCAGAAACTTCTAAGCTACAATATGGGTTAATTGAGAATAGAGGAACTAGGAACCAATTTTCATACTACAAATACTTTCAGAAAGGGCAATTGAATATCAAAATGATTCCTTTTTATGTTTTATTGATTTCACTAAAGCATTTGACAAAGTGCAACATGAAAAATTATTTCAAATTCTCGCTAAACTAAACATTAACGGAAGGGACCAACAACTGCTTCAAAATTTAGATTGGAACCAAATGATGGCGGTAAAAATTGATGATAATGTAAGCAGTTGGACTAAAATTCAAAGGGGAGTTAGACAGGGATGCGTTGCCTCACCAGAATTATTTAATATCTATAGTGAAATGATTCTCAGAGAAATATAAGACTTAGATGGGATAAAAATTGGAAGTGTTAACATCAACAATGTAAGATATGCAGACGATACCACCCTAATAGCAAGTGCTGCAGAAGACCTACAAATCCTCCTAGACAAAGTAATACAAACAAGTGCAGATTTTGGTCTAACCATCAACTGTAAAAAAAACAAATATATGGTAATATCAAAACAGCAGGATACTCCCAACTGCCAATTGTATGTCAGTAACCAAGAGATTGAACAAAAGACCAGCTTTAATTACCTTGGTAGCTTTATATCACAAGATGCCAGAAGTAAAGTAGAAATAAAAAGAATTGCCATTGCCAAAACCAACTTCCAAAAAATGAAACCCATTTTTACCAACAGACATATTTCTATGACAACAAGGCTTAGGCTACTAAAATATTACAACTGGTCAACCTTGCTGTAAGCTTCTGAAACATGGACTATAACACCAGAACTCCAAAGAAACTTAGAAGCAACAGAAATGTGGTTTCTTAGAAGAACGCTGAAAATATCATATAGAGATAGGGTAACTAATGAGACAGTACTCCAACGTGCCCATACAAAAAGATCTTTAATGAGAATATTAAATGAGAGGAAACTTAAATTCCTGGGCTATGTCATCAGAAAGGGAGAAATAGAATGCCTTACATTACAAGGCCGTATGCCTGGGAAATGCGGAAAAGGAAGGCAAAGAAGAAAATATATGGACACTGTGAAAGATCTAACAGATCAAAGCGTGTGAAATATCATTGATGCTGCGAAGGATCGTTTGATGTGGAGAGCCATGATCGCCCAAGCGTGTAACGCGCAAGGCATGTGAAGAAGGAGAAGACATATATGAGCAGATATGGTGTTTAATCCGTATAAGTGTGAGGTGCAGACATACACATGAGATTCTGCGATGCTGGAAATATTGAGCAACATGCACAAAATACTGGAGGAACTCAGCGGGTCAGGCAACATCTATTGAGAGAAGTAAGCAGTCAATGATTCAGGTTGAGACCCGTCGCATTTTGAGAGGTCAAATGAAAGGAGAAAGAATACAGTTAATGGTAAACCCATGAAAACCATTAAGGTATGGAGAGATCTTTGTGATTCACTGGAAGTGGCTCTGCAAGTGAATACGAAGGTAAAGAACTTTCATGGTATACTTGCTATAGCTATATAGCAGACATTGCCTCAAGAAGTCACTATCTATCATTAAGGCTCCTACCAATCAGGCAAAGCCCTCTTTATGCTCAGGCAAAAGGTACAAAATCCTGAAGTTCCACACTGCCAGGATAAGGAATAGCTTCTTGCTCACAACTATTAGGTTAGAGTCATAGAGTCATAGAATACTACAGCACAGAAACAGGTCACTCCTCCCCATATAGTCCATGCCGAGCTTTCATTATGTTGAGTCCCATTAGCCTGCATGCACACCCTTCCGATTCATGTACCTATGTAAATTTCTCTTAAATATTGAAATCAAACTTGCATCCACCACTTCCATTGGCATTCCACACTCTCAGTATCCTCTGAGTGAAGCCATTTTCCTTAAGAATTTTACATTTCATCCTTAACCCATGACTTTTAGTTCTAGTCTCACCCAACTTAAGTTGCATTTACCTGCTTGCATTTACCCCTCATAATTTTGTATACCTCTACTGGATCATATTTCTCTTCATTCTCCTTTGCTCTGGGAAATAAAGTCCTAAACTATTCAACATTTCCCTATAACTCAGGTCCTCAAGTCCTAACTTTCTCTGCAAACTTACAATATACTGAGCCAACCTGCTCAAACCTAATCCTACACCAGCAATGGAATATTACAGACCTCTTCATTTACTATCATAGACTTATGTTTTAATTTGTACTAATGTTTGATTTTGCAGACTTTTTTTCTTCAGTGTTTTGCATGGCTTATGTATTATTTATGTTTTGTATTGTCTGAATCTACGTTCCTGTGATGCTACTGCAAGCAAGTTTTTCCTTGCCTCTGTACCTCACTACACTCGTGCATCTGATAATAAACTCAACATGAGACTGGAAATAGGAATCAATCAATCTCATGTTTTGAGGGTAAGGCTGAATACAATATTTTTTACAAGGATTTCTAGTCTAACACCAATCAGTGACACTTCCAGTGTGTGGTGGACAGGGATGACCTGCAACATTTAGCAGCCATTGTGATAGAGGCATTTTTAATCTGATTCTGAAATTAGGAGCCACTGAGGTCAATGGATCTGTATATCACAGAGCCCCCTGCCGTAATGGATATTTTTTCAAGGATTGTGCCACAACTCTTCACCACCTGCATAAAGCATAGATCAGAGAACAGCACAGCACAACATGAGCCCTTTGGTGCACAATGTTGTGCTGTCCTTTTAACCTACTCCTCAATCACTCTATTCCTTCCCTTCCACACAGCCCATAAATCCCTAATTTTATTTCATCCATGTGCCTATCTAGGAGATTCTTAAACCTCCCTAATGAATCAGCCTCCTCTGGCAGTGTATTCCAGGCACTCACTTCTGTAAAAAAAATTTACTTCTGACAGTATACCCTATACTTTTCTCCAATCACCTAGAAAGTATGTCCTCCAGCATTATCAATTGCTGCCCTGGTAAAAGATGCTGACTGTCCACTTCATCTATGCCTCTTATCGTCTTGTATAATTCTATCAAGTGGTGTCTCATCCTCCCTTGCTCCAAAGAGAAAAGCCCAAGTTCACTCATAAGACAGGTGTCTAATCCAGGTACCATCCAATTAAATCTCTTCTGCATCCTGTTTGTTGCTTCTACATATTTCCTATAATGGGGCAGCCAAAATTGAACACAATAATCCAAGTACGGTCTAAGCAGAGTTTTGTAGAGCTGCAAAATTACTTCACAGCCCTTGAACTAAATCTCTCAACTAATGAAGACTAACACTCATTACATCTAAAAACCCTATCAGCTTGTATGGTAACTTTGAGAGATCCATGGACTTAGACCCCAAGGTCCCTCTGTTCCTCTACACTGCTAAGAATTGTGCCATTAACCACTTATTCTGCCTTCATGTTTCACTTTCCAAAATGTATCACTTCACACTTTCCCAGATTGAACTGCATCTGCCACTTCTCAGACCAGTACTGCATCCTATCTTTATCCCATTGTAACCTATAATAACCTTCTACACTATCCATAGTATAACCAACCTTTATGTTATCTGGAAAACTTCTAACACACTCCTCCACTTCCTCATAAAAATCACAAAGAGCCGGGTCCCAGAACAAATCTCTGCAGAACACCACCAGAAACCAAGCTCCGAGCAAAATACACTCCATCTACAGCCACCCTCTGCCTTCTTTGGGCTAACCAATTCTGAATCAAAGCTGTCAAGTTTCATGGATCCCATCAATGATCCATCTATTTTTTTTTTAAAAAGCTATGCAGACTAACCATTGCTCTGAGCAGGAAATCTTTACATGGCCTGAAAACTGCTTAGCACTTCAAACTTTTTTTTTATAATATGCATGCTATCAATATTTAGAATGAAAATCGAAAAATATTTTCATTTTATTTGTTACTTGAAGGGTATAATGAAAACAAAGAAAATCTTTCACATTTCCTAAACTTCTGTCTTATTACAAATCCATTGCCTATAAACACTGTCCAGATTAATTTTGCATCCAGATGAAAGATACATCTTAGTCCTCATTAAATCATCCAAATGTTCCACTTCTGGTCTGTTTCTGGATTTACATTTGACTGAATTCATAAGACTGAACCGATCTTCACAGTCAGCACTTGAAACTTGAAATGTTCCAACGATTTCAACATGAATTGATAATTCTTCAAATTCTTTTTTTCTAAGCTCATTGTTCAAGATATCAGTGAACGTCTTAACTTTCTCAGAAATGACAAATCTGAAATCACAGTATGGCTGAGATATTTTTGAGGCAATACTTTCGTCATGCAACATTGTCTGTTTCACATTCAATGTTGGTTGCATTTGCAATAGCAGCAAGGCCAAAAGCTTGCCATTCGCTTAACTCATTGTCAGGAAATCTATTATCCAATTGATCACACCCACATTGAATGAATTGAATAATAGATGCAGCATTGACATCAAAACATAGAAGTCTTTCACTCTGTCACTCCAAAAAAAAATAGTGTCGCCAAGATACTGTGATCGTAACTTGTTAATTTTTACTTTTGCTTCAATCATATTCAAACATCTTTCTGAAGCAATTTGCAAAGAGAATCAATATCTTTTAAAACATCATTAAGGTCAAGTAAGGTTACTCAATATTGTGGATTGGTCAAAATCTTCAGGTGATAGTTGCTGATTGGATCATTATATTCATTAACTTGCTCTTTGGATCAAAACTTTCTAGTTCCTCATTAAAGCAGTAACGGCAAAAAAGTATTGACAGCAATCTTACTTCGTTTAGTGGTCC
Source organism: Mobula birostris (assembly GCF_030028105.1). NCBI lineage: Eukaryota > Metazoa > Chordata > Chondrichthyes > Myliobatiformes > Myliobatidae > Mobula > Mobula birostris. Next base: position 158,809,638 of record NC_092375.1, read on the forward strand.
AAATGACACAACAGCACATTCTGTGACATTAGCTAACTCTTCTAGCTTTCTTTGTTTAATCAATAAACTGCTGAACATTGTATACTGTATTCATGGCAATGTTTCTATGTCCTGCTTTTTTTCATATGTTGTCTAGTTCCAGGTCTTCTCTGTGTGCAACAAAATGTTGCTCAGACAGACGATTTATTTATTGTTGAAGAATTGCTGCCACACCATTATTCTTTCCAAGCTAAACATTTGCCCAGTTTGACATAAATATCTTTTTATTACTTCAAACTGTTGACAATATTCAAAGTGTGACCTGACTAGTACCTTATAAAGCCTTAGCATTACCTCATTGCTGTTATATTCTATTCCGCTTGAAATAATGCCAACATTGAATTTGCCTTCTTTACCACAGACTGAACCTGTAAGTTGACCATCTGGGAGTTTTCCACAAAAACTCCTAAGGCCCTCTGCACCTCTGATGTTTGTACTTTCTCTCCATTTAGATATTTGTCTGCACTATTGTTCCTTTTACCAAAATGCATTATCATACATTTCCCAACACTGTATTCCATCTGCCTCTTTTTTGCCCATTCTTCCAATTTGCCCGTCCTGCTGAGATTACATTGCTTCCTCAGCACTACCTACCCCTCCACCTATTTTCATATCATCAACAAAATTTGCCACAAAGCCATCAATTCCATTATCTAAATCATTGACAATCAATGTGAAAAGTAGCGGTCCCAATACTGACCCCTGAGGAACACCACCAGTCACTGGCAGCCAACCAGAAAAGGCCCCTTTTATTCCCACTTGCTGCCTCCTGCCTGTCAGCGATCCATGACGGTATCTTTCCTGTAATGCCACAGGATCTGAACTTGTTAAGCAGCCTCATGTGTGATATCTTATCAAATGCCTTCTGAAAATCCAAGTAAATGACATCCACTGCCTCGCTTTTGTCCACCCTGCTTGTTACTTCCTTGACTGTCACATGCAGTTAATTTCAGAACACCACAAACACAATCTTACAGAAAGTTTCATTTTCCAGTCAAAGTTTAATATATGAAATTAACATTCTCTGTACAGAAATGACTACTTTCTTCAGAACTAAGTGTAAGGAAAACAAATTTTCCACAATTTTTCCATTATCTATTTCTGAAGCACAAAGTTGATGCACTCAACAAATTCAAACACACAGTTCTTGCTGCACCAACTCTCAGGGACACTTGGCCACATGTGCATGAATGTTTTGCATAGAATGTATTGAAGCGTTAATTTTAATTATGAAGATAACTTTATCAATTACCACTATGACGATATCAAAGTTAGACCTCTTTTTCACAACTTGTTTCACTCTTGTTTCAAGCACTTTTGTAGTTTCAGTTAACAGGAGCAAAATTCTACTTTTCCTCTGGTTGTGTAATTTGGTAACTGCATCTATATGAAACCTTCAGTGAAAATAAATGTTTTAAATAATCTAGCTTTCATTTTTCCATTTTTTCCATTACTAAACTTGCCCCCAACTTTCAATTCCACACAAATAGTGCATACAACATCTCTAGCATCTTGATATATACAGATATTATCAATTTTTATGCTTTGTTTTTAATGTGAAGATGGCAGCTCAGTAACAATGAGTTGCACCAGCCATTCTATTTTACATTTTGTACAGGCTGTGTTCTTCAAAGCATTTTTCTTTTCTTCTGCTTTTCTTCGGATACTAAAATTAATAATAATTATTATTTCAGAACAGTAAAAATAGTAACTTATTATTGTTTGAAAAATTTAACAAGGTAAGTTGAAAGATTTATAGTTTAATAAAATAACCAGAGCATGCAAATAATTTTATGGAAACAAACTTTTACCTTGTTTAAAAAATTCTGTTATATTATGATTTTTAAAAAGGTTACTTACCAGAAAAGTCAGAATATAGAATTTTTCACATCAAACAAACACAAACCACAACTCACAACACTAGTAAATGATTCAGTCAAAACAAATGATAGGCACAATGGCAAAACTAAAATATTTTGACTAGATGGCATCGGCATTCAGCAGGCCAGTGGTTTATTAGTAATGAGCTACCGACTTCCATTCTGTGTTTATTGATACAATTTGTGACAGTGTTGTAACTTGAGACACTGACGACGTAAATACGTTGAGGCTCTAAAATATTTCAAAGTAAAGATTGTGGCATGTTTATTATTTAGAACAGATGTGGTTATAGTCATTAACACAATTAATTATAGGATATCTCACAGTTGCATTAACATAGATTTTATAATTATATTAGCATAATTTAAAAATTATATTAGCATCATATCAAAGAAAATTCCAGCTGCACAGCAACAACGGCTATGTGTGCAGGAGCTTTTCAGTTACTGTGTGGTTGTGCACCCACTCAGCTTAGAGGGAACGGTGGATCCATTGCCTCATGACTTTCTGGATGCACCCTCCATAGGGAATGTCAACTACCTTACTAAAAGCCATATACACCACGTCCACCATTCTACCTTTATCAATTTGTCTTGTCACTTCCTCTAAAAAAAAATCAACCGTACTCATGAGGCACAACCTGCACCCCACAAAGCCATACTGGCTATCCCTAATAAGAGTATAAATCTCCAAATGTTCATAAATACCTCCACTAAGAATTATCTCCATTAATTTGCCTAGCACTGGCATTTGACTCACTGGTCCACAATTCCTAGGATAAGACATACTGCCCTTGTTGAGCAAAGGTACATCAATTAACATCCTCCAATCCTCTGGTACTACTGATGTGGCCACTGAGAACACATTGATAATTTATATTAGATTTTTATATTTGAATCATTGCTGTCAGCAAGTGCTGATCAGCTAAGTAAATGATTATTTAAGTCAAAGAACACTTCATATTTTACCTTGGCTTCCTTTTTAGTCATATGCCTGCCCCACCCCTTTTAAGGTCAACAGAAAAGGAAATCTTGTGATAGGAGAGGGACATATAATAGCAAAAATGCAATATCATCAATTTCCTGGGCAGTCCATTATAATTTTTTAGTTGGAAAGCAGAAGAATAACATTACATTGGACCAAAAAGTTAAATATTAAAATTTCAAGAAATGAACAGCTATTTCAAATGCAAATACACTGTGGAATTAGCCCAAATTCTAATTGATCAATTGATTGATGCTGATGAGTAGTAACAATTTAAATGGCTAGAAGATCAACATTACATCAATACTATTGTTGAAATCCACTCTCGCCTCAATTACTCTTTGTATATCTGAAAAATTTAATACCTTATCTTATTGGCTAACTTACCTTCATACTTCATCTTTCCTCTCATTATTGTTGTTTTTTCAGTTACCCTTTGTTTGTTTTTATAAGTTCCCCAATCCTCTATTGCTATTGCTAACTATGACACTGCTTCTCCATAAGAACATAAGAAATAGGAGCAGGAGTAGGCCATCCAGCCCATTGAGCCTGCTCCGCCATTCAATAAGATCATGGCTGATCTGGCCATGGACTCATCTCCACCTACCTGCCTTTTCTCTATAATCCTTAATTCCCCAACTATGCAAAAATTTATCCAACATTGTCTTTAAAATATCTACTGAGGTAGCCTCCACTGCTACATTGGGCAGAGAATTCCACAGATTCACCACTTTCTGGGAAAGCAGTTCCTCCTCATCTCCACCTTAAATCTACTCCCCCGAATCTTAGAACATAGAACATAGAATGGTACAGCACAGTACAGGTCCTTCGGCCCACAATGTTGTGCCGACCCTCAAACCCTGCCTCCCATATAAGCCCCCACCTTAAGTTCCTCCATATACCTGTCTAGTAGTCTCTTAAACTTCACTAGTGTATCTGCCTCCACCACTGACTCAGGCAATGCATCCACGCACCAACCACTCTCTGAGTAAAAAACCTTCCTCTAATATCCCCCTTGAACTTCCCACCCCTTACCTTAAAGCCATGTCCTCTTGTATTGAGCAGTGGTGCCCTGGGGAAGAGGCGCTGGCTATCCACTCTATCTATTCCTCTTATTATCCTGTACACCTCTCTCATGTCTCCTCTCATCCTCCTTCTCTCCAAAGAGTAAAGCCCTAGCTCCCTTAATCTCTGATCATAATGCATATTTTCTAAACCAGGCAGCATCCTGGTAAATCTCCTCTGTACCCTTTCCAATGCTTCCACATCTTTCCTATAGTGAGGTGACCAGAACTGGACACAGTACTCCAAGTGTGGCCTAACCAGAGTTTTATAGAGTTGCATAATTACATCGCGACTCTTAAACTCTATCCCTCGACTTATGAAAGCTAACACCCCATAAGCTTTCTTAACTACCCTATCCATCTGTGAGGCAACTTTCAGGGATCTGTGGGCATGTACCCAGAGATCCCTCTGCTCCTCCACACTACCAAGTATCCTGCCATTTACTTTGTACTCTGCCTTGGAGTTTGTCCTTCCAAAGTGTACCACCTCACACTTCTCCGGGTTGAACTCCATCTGCCACTTCTCAGCCCACTTCTGCATCCTATCGATGTCTTTCTGCAACCTTTGACAATCCTCTACACTAACTACAACTATCTTGAAGCTATGTCCCTTAGATCTAGTCTCACCTACCAGTGGAAACAACTTTCCTTACAGAACAATACAGGTCCTTCGGCCCACAAAGTTGAGCTGAACAGGTCCCTACCTAGGAAATTACTAGGCTTACCTATAGCTGTCTATTTTTCTAAGCTCCATGTACCTATCCAAAAGTCTCTTAAAAGACCCCATCGTATCTGCCTCCACCACCGTTGCTGGCAGCCCATTCCATGCACTCACCACTCTCTGAGTAAAAAAATTATCCCTGACATCTCGCCTGTACTTATTCCCCTGTACCTTAAACCTGTGTCCTCCTGTGGCAACCTTTCAGCCCTGGGAAAAAGCCTCTGACTATCCACACGATCAATGCCTCTCATCATCTTATACACCTCTATCAGGTCACCTCCCATTCTCAGTCTCTCCAAGGAGAAAAGGCCGAGTTCACTCAACCTATTCTCATAAGGCATGCTCCCCAATCCAGGCAACATCCTTGTAAATTTCCTCTGCACCCTTTCTATGGCTTCCATATCCTTCCTGTAGTGAGGTGACCAGAACTGAGCACAGTACTCCAAGTGGGGTCTGACCAGGGTCCTATATAGCCGCAACATTACCTCTCGGCTCCTAAATTCAATTCCATGATTGATGAATGCCAATACACCGTACACCTTCTTAACCATAGAGTTAACCTGCACAGCTGCTTTGAGCGTTGTATGGACTCTGACCCCAAGATCCCTCTGATCCTCCAGACTGCCAAGAGTCTTACCATTAATACTATATTCTGCTATCATATTTGACCTAACAAAATGAACAACTTCACACTTATCTGGGTTGAACTCAATCTGTCACTTCTCAGCTCAGTTTTGCATCCTATCAATGTCTCGCTGTAACCTTTGAGAACCCTCCACACTATCCACAACACCCCCAACCTTTGTATCATCAGCAAACTTACTAACCCATCCCTCCACTTCATCATCTGGGTTATTTATAAAAATCACAAAGTGTAAGGGTTCCAGAACAGATCCCTGAGGAACTCCGCTGGTGACCGACCTCCATGCAGAATATGACCCGTCTACAACCATTCTTTGCCTTCTGCGGGCAAGCCAGTTCTGGATCCACAAAGCAATGTCCCCTTGGATCCCATGCCTCCTTACTTTCTCAATAAACGTTGCATGGGGTACCTTATCAAATGCCTTGCTGAAATCCATATACACTACATCTACTACTCTTCCTTCATCAATGTGTTTAGTCACATCCTCAAAAACTTCAATCAGGCTCATAAGGCACAACCTGCCCTTGACAAAGCCATGCTGACTATTCCTGATCATATTATACCTCTCCAAATGTTCATAAATCCTGCCTCTCAGGATCTTTTCCATCGACGTACCAACTGCTGAGGTAAGACTCACTGGTCTATAATTTCCTGGGCTATCTCTACTCCCTTCCTTGAATAAAAGAACAACATCCGCAACCCTTCAATCTTCAGGGACTTCTCCCATCCCATTGATGATTCAATGATCATCGCCAGAGGCTCAGCAATCTCCTCCTTCGCCTCTCACAGTAGCCTGGGGTACATCTCATCCAATCCCGGTGACTTATCCAACTTGATGTTTTCCAAAAGCTCCAGCACATCCTCTTTCTTAATATCTCCATGCTCAAGCTTTTCAGTCTGTTGCAAGTCATCACTACAATCAGCAAGATCCTTTTCCATAGTGAAAGTATTCATTAAGTACCTTTGCTATCTCCTCCAGTTCCATACGTACTTACCCATTTGTCACACTTGATAGGTTCTATTCTTGCTCTTCACATACTTGTAGGATGTCTTGGGGTTTTCCTTAATCCTGCCCGCCAAGGCCTTCTCAGGGCCCCTTCTGGCTCTCCTAATTTCCTTCTTAAGCTCCTTCCTATTAGCCTTATAATCTTTGAGATCTCTAACATTACCTAGCTCTCTGAACTTTTTGTAAGCTTTTCTTTTCTTGACTTTACAGCCTTCGTACACCACAGTTCCTGTACCCTACCATAACTTCCCTGTCTCATTGGAGCGTACCTAAGCAGAACTCCACATAAATATCCCCTGAACATTTGCCACATCTCTTCTGTACTTTTCCCTGAGAATCTCTGTTTCCAATTTGTTCCAACTTCCTGCCTGATAGCCTCATAATTCCCCTTACTCCAATTAAACGCTTTCTAACTTGTCTGTTCCTATCTCTCTCCAATGCTATTGTAAAGGAGATAGAATTATGATCACTATCTCCAAAATGCTGTCCTACTGAGAGATCTGACACCTTACCAGGTTCATTTCCCAATACCAAATCAAGTACAGGCTCTCATTTTGTAGGCTTATTGTGTCAAGAAACCTTCCTGAACACACCTAACAAACTCCACCCCATCTGAACCCCTTGCTCAATCGATATTTGGGAAATTAAAATCTCCCAACACAACAACTCTGTTATTATTAGACCTCTCCAGGATCTGTTTCCCTATCTGCTCCTTGATATCCCTGATATTATTGGGCGGCCTATAAAAAACACCCAGTAAAGTTATTGACCCCTTCCTGTTCCTAACCTCCACCCACAGAGACTCTGTAGACAATCCCTCCATGGCGTCCACCTTTTCTGCAGCTGTGACACTATCTCTGATCAACAGTGCCATGCTCCCAACTCTTGCCTCCCTCCCTGTCCTTTCTGAAACGTCTAAAACCCGGCACTTGAAGTAACCATTCCTGTCCCTGAGCCATCCAAGTCTCTGTAATGGCCACCACATCATATCTCCAAGTACTGATCCATGCTCTAAGCTCATCCGCTTTGTTCACAACACTCCTTGCATTAAAGTAGATGTATCTCAAACCTTCAGTGTGAGCGCATCCCTTCTCTATCACCTGCCTATCCTCCCTCTCACACTGTCTACAAGCTTTCTCTATTTGTGAGCCATCCTCCTCTTCCCTGGTCTCTTCAGTTCGATTCCCACCCCACAACAAATCTAGCTTAAACTCTCCTCAGTAGCTTTAGCAAACCTTCTCACCAGGATATTGGTCCCCCAGGATTCAAGTAATCCATAGATTACAACCTTTTTGGTCCTGCTTTTTAATTTAGTCCCTAGCTGCTGAAATTCCCTCAGCAGAACCTCTTTCCTCATTCTACATATGTCATTGGTACCCACATGTATCATGATAACAGGATCTTTCCCCTCCCACTGCAAATTCTTCTGCAGGTCAGATAAGATGTCCTGAAACTGGGCACCACACAGGCAACACAGCCTTCGGAAGGCTCTATCCTCATGACAAAGAACTCTCTCTATTTCCCTGACTATACTATCCCCAATTACCTCTACATTTTTCTTCTTTCACCCCTCTTGAATGGCTCCCTGAACTACGGTGCCATAATTAGGTTGCTTATCCTTCCAACAGTCTCCACTATCATCCACACAGGGAGCAAAAATCTCAGACCTGTTGGACAAACTCAAGGTCTGGGGCTTCTCCAGCACTGTCTCATGGATCCCACTACCTGCCTCACTTGCAGTCACACCCTCCTTCCCTGAACAGAGGCTGAATTTGAGGCAGCTAATCTAATGGGGGTGACCACCTCCTGAAGCGGAGAATCCCTGATGAAGCTTAGAATTGAGGTCATCAACTTTGAGCCTGAGTTCCTCGAGTAGCCAACACTTGCTGCAGATGTGGCCACCAGGAACAAAAATGGGGTCCACCAGCTCCCACATCATGCAGCTACAGCACATCACCTGATCCTGCATCATCCCTTTATTTAATTAGCTGTAATTTAGTGACCTTTTATTCAACCATTAAAAATGTCTTACTTGCAATTTACCTGTGCCTCTTCATTAAAGCCTCAAACTCCCAGTCCTACACTGGCTCCTCACACAATGGCCTCTCTGCTTTGACCCTGCTTTACTTTTATTTGCTCCTGCTAATGAATCACGGATCAATTGGTCTGCCGTTAATGCGCCGATCCCCGCAACATACTTCCTTTTAAACTCTTCTCCTCAATGTGTGCTAAGCTTTCTTTCTCTGCGAATGGATTTGTCCACAGCCAATGCACCGAGCCCCACAAAAAGCTGCTTTTTAAAACTTTTCTCCCCGACCTGTGCGAAGCTCACTCTTTCTGCGAATTAATTGCTGCCAATGCATGGATCTTTGCGAAATGCTTCTTTCTAAGCTCTTCTTCCAACCTGTGCGATTCTCATTCTCATTCTTTCTCTCTCCCTCTCTCCCTCTCTCCCTCTCTTCGAATCAATTGGTCCACTGCTAATGTGCTGAGCCCCTCCTTTTCTCCCCTCCTTTTTTAAACTATTACGAGAGGATCGCTCAGTTCTATCTCTCTTCATACCAACTGTCTAAACCTCATCCTCATGTCACGCTCGAAGGAGGTCAATGGGGAACGAATGGACAAATCCGTGAGCTCCAACGTGCACATTAGACTGATTCATTGAAATAGGCCCTTTTTCTTTTTATTATCTTTATTAACCCTATAGTCAGATTAAGATTTATAAAGTTCAATTGTTAAATTACATATGGTGTACTGTCTGATATTTTGTAGTTTGGATTTGTAACCGGGCAACACATCACACAGCATCCACACAAAAGAGATTTCTCAGTTTGGCTGGGCCAGAGGCTGTCTTACCCTCGACAAATGTATGCTGGCTGAACCTTAGGGTTACACTGGCATAGCTTTAAATAAAGGCAAAACATAAAATACTGTAAAATAATGAGGAAGCCCCAGATGCAAACACAGCTTTACTCCACACAATTTCATTTCTCTTTTTCCAGAGGCTGGATTTTGAAACAAATTAAGATTGTCAAGCAACTTTTATATCATCAGCTGGGATTACTTTTGCAATTAGAAAGCTCAGTTGCAATTATTCTTGTGTACTATTCATCAAGAAAATGTTATTTGTAAGGTTCATCAATCAGTACCTGCAAATAAATATAAATAGTTATTCAAAGGATTCCCTGATTGTGAAAATATACAGTAAAAATTGTACCATCACAACATGTTTTTTCATGTCCTCCCCAGTATCTTTCTCCCATGAAGAGGAAGACACAAATAACAAACAAAGTGTTTACTTATTCATATATTAAATTGTAAACTTTCAAAGTGAGGATCTTGAACTCAATGAAGAGATATACTCAATGGCCACATTATTACGTACTTCTTACACACCTGTTAATCTAAAAATCTTATCAGCCAATCATGTGGCAACAACTCTCTGCACAAAAGCTTGAAGACATGGTCAAGTTCAATTGTTCACACCAAACATCTGAATGGGGAAGAAATGTGATCTAAGTGACTTTGGCCGTGGAATTACTGTTGCTGCCAGATTGGAGGCTTTGACTATCTCAGAAACTGCTGATCTCCTGAGATTTTCATGCACAACAATCTCTAGAGCTTACAGAGACTGGTATGATAAACCAAAAACATCCAATGAGTGGTAGCTCTGTGGGTGAAAACATCTTGCTAATGAGAGAGGTCAGGGGAGAATGCCCAGACTGCTTCAAGCTGACAGAAAGGTGACAGTAATTCAAATAACCATATGTTACAACAGTGGTGTTCAGAAGAGCATCTCTGAGTGCACAACACATTGAAACTTGAAATAGACAGACTACAGTCGTAAATCACAAACATACACTTAAAGGTCCCTTTATTGGATACAGGAGGTACCTAATGAAGGTGCCACTGAGTGTATGAGGAGATACTAAAGCTTCTGCAAACTCCATATGTTGCTCTCAGATTTTGGATTTCTGGATGCACTTTATCTGTTGATTGAACAGATTATTTCTTAAAATATATAAGAAAGCAAATGTTGGAAATCTGAAGAGAGGAATTGAGTTAATTCAATTGATCATCAGACCCCTGGAAAAGGGAGAAAACATGCACATTTTGTGTGTGCGCGCGCGTGCGCTTTGAAGGCTGGTGAGGAGGGTGGAGAGAACAAAAGAAACAACTCCGATATGTTGGAAACCAAGATTATCTACTGTATGTGACAAAAATTGTTTGGTGTCACTTAAGATCAATGCCGATTAATCCTTCATATCTCCTTCACTGTGCCCTCTTAATCTTAGCCTTCCTACATTATTTCAATGAAAGCACTAGCAATAGTTTTAGCTCCCATTTAGGCATGAAGCAACTCTCAGGACTCAGGACTGAATTAATATTTTTCAGATCATTTGGACAGTTTTGATGTAAAGTCATATTATTAAGACATTATTTTTCTCTCTGCAGAGATACCGCCCGATCTGCTGAGAATTTTTAGCAGTCCCTTTTATTTTAGATAAAACAGCAAATGCATTTACAATTACAGCAATTTTTTCTCTCTCTTGTTACTGCTTTCATTCACATCCTAATTAGATTCCTTTAAACAGATCAACTGTGATTGGCAAGCATTCATCACCCTTTTAAACAGCACAGTTCTCTCTACCCCTCTTCTCTCTGCAACCTGAAGACAGTGTTTGTCTCCAGTTCATTATTGACCTTAAACATTACCTCTATTCTCGCTCGTCGGACACTGGTGACCCAGCTGTTTTTACAGCATGATCTGTTTCCATTTATAATACATAAATATCCTGTAACACAGCCATTATATTCCCATTTTAAACAGAGACTTCTTACTGTCTACCTGCACTGCATTTTCTCTGTAACTATAACACTTTATTCTGCACTCTGTTATTGTTTTACCTTGTTCTAACTCAGTGAATTGATTTTGATGAACAATGTGCAAGGGAAGTTTTTCACTGTACATGTGACAATAATAAATCAATCCACTACTAATTTACGAATTTTCAGGATTCAAGGTTCAAAGTTGTTTAAAAACGCAAACACGAGGAAATCTGCAGATGCTGGAATTTCAAACAACACACATAAAAATTGCTGGTGAACGCAGCAGGCCAGGCAGCATCTCTAGGAAAAGGTACAGTCGACGTTTCGGGCCGAGACCCTTCGTCAGGACTCAAGGGTCTTGGCCCGAAACATCGACTGTACCTCTTCCTAGAGATGCTGCCTAGCCTGCTGCATTCACCAGCAATTTTTATGTGCATTGTTCAAGATTGTTTGCTGTCATTCTTTAATATGCAAGTTTAATGGAGAACAAAATGATTGTTACTCCAAATTCGAAGCAGTGTAAAAAAAAGCACAATAAACAAAAGGAACACAATAAATTTTAAAAAGCACAATAATTATAAATATAAAAGCAATCCTATAAAACATAACGCACAAGTAATTGTTACATACATACAAGGGGTGATTGATAAGTTTGTGGCCTAAGGTAGAATGAGTCAATTTTAGAAAACCTAGCACATTTATTTCTCCTACATTTACACACTTAGTCCAGTGGTTGTGGAGCATACGGATCCCTTCTTTGTAGAAGTCGGGGTCTTGGACCTCCAGAAAGTGTCCACAGCAGGGGTGATAGATAAGATTGTGGCCTAAGGTAGAAAGAGATGAGTTAGACAGCTCTCGTTACATGCACAAGCAGTTCAACTCTTTGAGTGATTACGCAGAAAGTTTGAAGTTAATAACTCACCTCTTTCTACCTTGGGCCACAAACTTATCAATCACCCCGATGGGTTATTAATCTCAAGCTTTCTGCATAATCACTCAAAGAGTTGAACTGCTTGTGCATGTAACGAAAGCTGTATAATTCATGTCCTTCTACCTTAGGCCACAAACTTATCAATCACTCTTGCTGTGGACACTTTCTGGAGGTCCAAGATCTGTATGATCCACGACTGCTGGACTAAGTGTCTAAATATAGGAGGGGACTATATTGAAAAATAAATGAGCTCAGTTTTCTAAAATTGACTCCTTCTACCTTAGGCCACAAACTTATCAATCACCTCTCGTAGATTGATTGCATGTACATAAAGTGATGGTAGATGATGTATATGCTGTGGTGGGGTGGAGGTGTTGATCAGCCTGATATCTTAGGGGAAGTAACTGTTTTTGAGTCCAGTGTTTCTGGTGTGGATGCTGCCTTTACCAAGAGTACTGCTGTGACACTGGGCAGAATATCATTAAGCAATGTAAATGCAGAAATAACTGAAAGCAGCAAGTATGTTTAGCAATTCAGACTATATTTAGAAAGGGAAAGATTGAGTTACGTGTAAGGCATGGACCCATTGCAATTTGCCTATCTCCGCAATAGGTCAACAGCAGATGCAATCTCAGTGGCTCTCCACACAGCTTTAGATCACCTGGACAACACAAACACCTACGTCAGGATGCTGTTCATCGACTATAGCTCAGCATTGAATACCATCATTCCCACAATCCTGACTGAGAAGTTGCAGAACCTGGGCCTCTTACTTCCCTCTGCAATTAGATCCTTGACATCCTAACTGGAAGACCACAATCTGTGCAGATTGGTGATAATATCTCCGCCTCACTGACGGTCAACACTGGTGCACCTCAGGGGTGTGTGCTTAGCCCATTGCTCTATATACGCATGACTGTGGCTAGGCATAGCTCAAATACCATCTATAAATTTTCTGATGATACAACCATTGTTGGTAGAATCTCAGGTGGTGACGACAGAACATACAGGAGTGAGATATGCCAACTAGTGGAGTGGTGCTGCAGCAACAACCTGGCACTCAACATCAGTAAGACGAAACAGCTGATTGCGATAATAAACCTGATTCTGATTCTGATTCTAATTCATCAGGACATATAATGAAAACTACACACTGAAAATACAGTGGCTACTGAACTCCTTTTAACATTTTTATGATCTGTAATGGAACAAAGGAATCAGTCATCTTCAATATTATAGATGTTAATGCACTTGTGTAGAGACAAGTGAACAATGGTGGTGTATAATCTGTAATTTATATTTAAAATAAGTCAGCTGAAGGATAAAATGTTGATCTGCTGCAGCTCTGAGTGCACTTCCTACAATTGTCATAAATCTCTCATGCCTGTCAGGATACTTTTCCACAAACTGAAATATGACTCAATCTAGACTGAAACGTGTTTTTCACTCTTTGTAAAAGGTGAGGGTGGGGTCATGACTTTACATCAGCGTTCAAACGTGGCTCCTCTCACATCCATCCACAAGTTGTACAAACAGGAACTGAAGTAGTGCCTGTTCAGCTACTTGCTGATAGTATTAGGCATAAGATAAGTTTGTATTTGTCGAACCAGCTGAAACTGAATAATGTGGATGTTATTATGGTAAGTGTGAAGTAGCTTTCCCACAGTGTTAAAACTATTGTATTTTTTTCACTGATGCTTCAAGTATTATTTTTAAATGATGCAAAATGAATGAAGCTTCATGAGAATTAATATTGAGAATGCAAAGAATATCTGAACTAAATATACTTTTAAACCTTAGGTGATTGCTTAACCCACTCTCATAGCTTTTTAGGGATTTTTGACCTGATCTTATAAACTAGACAGCAAAAGGACAATTTTACGCTCAGTAAATGAGTACACAGAATTTTAGAATTGGAAGGGTTTCCTTATTTAAATGATCTTCACTTGCATGAGTTTCGGCTATACACTGGGAGCATATTATCAGGAACAGCAACAGATTAAAATAAATGCTGCAGCTGTCTTAATGAGGAATGTGTACTTTGAGAAGCAAAATTGTAGACTGAACTAGAAGTAGATTATGAAGCCCATGGAGGCAGTGATAAGCTCTTTCTGGAAAGAATTGAGGAGGATGAATGTGTAAGTGTTAGAGAAAGAGAATGCTTTAATGTCTAATGCTTTTGCTGTTGGCTGTGGAATAACAAGGTCTAAAAGATGTGTCTGACTGTGTGTATGGGCACCTCAGTGCACACGTGATCAAACACGTCATGCTGTGATGATACATATACTTATAACAGCTCTGTTTTTAAATATTTTCTGGCCAATCTGCAGTAGACCCTTTAAAAAACACTCATTAGAATCAAAACCAATGAGCAGAACCTGATTTTCATGAGATAATGAGGCTCTTGCTTCTTTCTGATGAGCAGCAAGCCCAATTATTTCAATACTACTGATTATGAGTCAGAGATCCAGCTATCAACAAGAATGGGTCATGCATTCTTCACTTCTATTACAATAGCATGGTCACAGTTTTTTCCCAGTTAGCTCTATTTTGTACACAAGATTGATGCCAAGTCAGAGAAATGTAGAGGTAGTTCATAAAGATGCTTTCAAAAGTAATTTAATTAGACAAAACATCGAGATAAGCTTAAAACATATTAGAGACTAATGTCTCTGAATGTGCTTGAAGCTCCATTGCTATTAAATTATTTTTATTACATTCCACAACAGACAAAGAAAATTATATTTGTGCTGGCCAAATAATTTCTACTCACTTATTTTATGAAGCACCAAATACGAATATTTGAAGATTTTTAAAATACTGTGTTGGGCACGTGGCCAAGTGGTTAAGACATTGTGATCTGAAAGTCGTTAGTTCGAGCCTCAGCTGTGGCAGCGTGTTTGTATCCTTGAGCAAGGACACACATTGTTCTAATGTCTGTGCAAGGTGTGGCACCCCACACAGACTTCCAACCTGCACCTTGTAAGGCATGAAAATGCCCGACGCAGGCCTCTCATTGTCTAAGTCGACATTCCCTGCCCTTTATAACCATATAACAATTACAGCACGGAAACAGGCCATCTCAGCCCTTCTAGTCTGTGCCGAACTCTTACTATCACATAGTCCCACTGACCTGCACTCAGTCCATAACCCTCCATTTCTTTCCTGTCCATATATCTATCCAATTTAACTTTAAACAACAACATCGAACCTGCCTCAACCACTTCTGCTGGAAACTCATTCCACACAGCTACCACTCTCTGAGTAAAGAAGTTCCCCCTCACGTTATCCCTAAACTTTTGTCCTTTAACTCTCAGCTCATGTCCTCTTGTTTGGATCTCCCCCATTCTCGATTGTAAAAGCCTATCCACGTCAACTCTATCAATCCCCCTCATAATTTTAGACACCTCTATCATCCCCCCTCAACCTTCTACACTCCAAAGAATAAAGACCTAACATGTTCAACCTTTCTCTGTAACTTAGGAGATGAAACCCAGGCAACATTTTAGTATATTTCTTCTGTACTCTCTCAATTTTATTGACATCTTTCCTATAATTCGATGACCAGAACTGTACACAATACTCCAAATTTGGCCTTACCAATGCCTTATACAAATTCAATATTACATCCCAACTCCTATACTCAATGCTCTGATTAATAAAGGCCAGCATACCAAAAGCTTTCTTCACCACCCTATCCACATGAGATTCCACCTTCAGAGAACTATGCACCATTATTCCTAGGTCCCTCTGTTCTACAGCATTCTTCAATGCCCTACCATTTACCATGCATTTCCTATTTTGATTAGTCCTACCAAAATGTAGCACCTCACATTTTTCAGCATTAAACTCCATCTGCCATCTTTCAGCCCACTCTTCTAACTGGCCTAAATCTCTCTGCAAGCTTTGAAAACCTACTTCATTATCCACAATGCCACCTATCTTAGTATCATCTGCATACTTACTCATCCAATTTACCACCCCACCATCCAGATCATTAATATACGGTTGTATATGACAAACAACATTGGACCCAGAACAGATCCCTGAGGCACACTGCTACACACCGTCCTCCAATCTGACACACAGTTATCCACCACTACTCTCTGGTGTCTCCCGTCCACCCACTGCTGAATCCATTTTACTACTTCGATATTAATGCCTAACGATTGAACCTTCCTAACTAACCTTCCATGTGGAACCTTGTCAAAGGCCTTACTGAAGTCCATATAGACAACATCCACCGCTTTACCCTCGTCAACTTTCCTAGTAACTTCATCAAAAAATTCAATAAGATTTGACAAACATGACCTTCCACGCACAAATCCATGTTGACTGGGTATCAGGGTATTTATGCATCTTTAAAATACATTCCCCTGGAATTTTACTGATAAGTGGATATCTAAAGCAATATTTTCTTATCCATTGCTGACAAATGCAAAATTAACAACTGGAGTTGCTTAATACATTGATAGATAGAACCAAACATCCCTCCTATTTCATATGAGAAAAGTTATTCTTTTTACTTTCAAGAAGTAAAATGATCCCACAGTTATTACCCTACATTGATCAGGCTCCTGAACCAGTTTGGATAAATTCATTCACCTCAATGCTAAACTGTCTTCTCAACCGTTTGATTAATTTTCAAGGACTCTGCAGCTCATGTTCTCAGTATTATTTATTTACTTTTATTATTTTGTGTATTGTTTGCATGATTTGTCCTCCTTTTGTGCATTGGATGTCTGTACATCTTCCTTATGTACAGTTTTTCATAAATTCTGTTGTATTTCTTTATTTTCTTGTAAATGCCTACAGGAAACTAAATATCAAGGTAGTATATAGTGACATAGGACCATAAGACATAGGAGCAGAATTAGGCCATTCAGCCCATCGAGTCTGCTTTACCATTCCATCATGACTGATTTATTATCCTTCTCAACCGCATACTCATGCCTTTACCTCATAATATTTGACACTCTGACTAATCAAGAATCCATCATCCTCCACTTTAAGTCTACCCAATGATTTGGCCTTCACAACTGTCTGTGACAATGAACTCCACAAATTCACCACCTTCTGGCTAAAGAAATTCCTTCTTATGTATAACTACTTCAATAATAAATTACATGAACTTTGAAGTTATTAGTGTATTTTAAATCATAGAACTTACCATGTGGAGGTATCACAAATGAAGCTGAAATAATATTTATATATAAATTAGAATATTAATGTAGGTTTACATTCTTCATATTAACCTGGGCAACTTGGTTTGGTTGCAAAATGGCCACCTAGGTCTCCAATATTATGGACAGTAAGCGTATAATCAGTGTCTAGCTAGAATTATGTCACTAAAATATTCAAATACTCAGGTGAAAAAACATTTTGAGTTGCTGTAGTTAATAGTAGGTGTTTACTTTCAGGAAGCCACATAAGACATTAACATGCAATATTAAAATAGGATTTGGGGATGTGGTGCTAGCATAGAAAGAGAATTGGTTAGCTGACAGGAAACAAATGCTAGGAATAAATTGGTCTTTTTTCCAAGTGGCAGTCAGTGTAATAGGTATTAGTGAAATCCCTGCTGGTGTTCAGTTTTTCATGATATACTGTATATGAATCACTTGGATAAGGGGATTAAATTTAATGTCTCCAGGACTGCAGGCTACACAAAACTGGGTGGATGGTCAGCTTGGGGAGGTTGCAGAGAAGCACCAACTTGATTTTGACGGGTTGAGGGAGTGAGCAAATAGGCGGCAGATGCAATATAAAGTGGATAGATGTGAGGTCATCCAGTTTGGTGGGATCACAGGAATAGCAATGGATTGGGAAAACTGTGGAGATCCACGTGTTCTTGTGCACTAATTGCTGAATACAAGTACAGTAGGCAGTTAAGATGGCAGACTATTTGTTGGTCTTCGTAGTGAGGGGGTTCAAATATAGCAATAATGATGTTGTGTTGCAATTATATAGAGCTTTAGTGTGATGATACTTTGAGTATATCGTGCAGTATTGGTGTCTTTTTCTCTGGAAGATGCACTTGCTATGGCCAGAATTCAGCATAGATTCACTGGACTGATTAATGAAGAGATGTTAGATGAATTAGGTTTATATTCATTCCAGTTTAAAAGAATGAGAGGGAAACTTACAAAATTCTAACAAGACTGGACAAATTAGATGCAGGAATGATGTTCCCAGCGGCAGGGAGTCCGGGAGCAAGGATCATAGCTTAAGGATAAGAAGTAAGTCATTTAAGACAGGCATGAGGAGGAATTTCTTCTCCCAGAGAATAGTGAATCGAGGAAATCTCTACCACAGATGCCAAATCATTAAATAAAATCAGGAAGGACTTGGGTATTGTTTCTATGGATTGTGGGATCAAGCGATACATGGTTAATGAATCTCGATGGTCAGCCAGGATCATTTTGAATGAAGAGCAGACTCAAGTTGTTGAATGACCCACTCCTGTTACTATTTTCTGTGATTAGTGTCTTGGTGTATGGGGGATAAGCTTCCTCCTGCTGCATCAAGACCTTGATCCTGCTTTAACATGACAGCCTACTGTACATGCTAATTTAATATGCCAGTCCACATTCTCCATTCCAAAAACAGAACTTGCTAACATGACTTTCAGATTTATGATTACTATTTCCTGACAGGTATGCTGATATTTGTTAGAAAATGGATCTGCAATTGTATTTAATAGGCATCTCTCACCCAAACACTTAATCAGTACACTTCCAAAAGGTATTTGGCAGATTTTAATCAATTTTGCTTTCTGAAATAATTTGTGTAGTTCTTGTAATATTCTGCATTTTAGAGTTGGGTTTGATAAAATGCAATAAAAAGATTAAAGAATCTCCTTCATAAGTAATAATTGAGATGTAGAAAAAAAGCTTAAAAGTGCTACAAGTGGTAAGAATCTGAAACAAAGACAGAAAATAAGAGAAGACACAATAATTCAGCCAGGAGCAATGATATGGAGGCGGAATGATGACAAGTTAGTATTTCAGGCAGTGCCATTCATCACATTAGTTTCAGATTCTGAATCTTGTTGGCATTGAGACAAAATAGAGAATTTATCGTGGAAGCTCTTTCCCTCACATATTATTATTTTTGTGTGAAGATTTAATATCCCAATTCACCCATGCAAAACCAATCCCATAGGTAGCTACTTCATTGCAGATAGATCTTCCGCCTATTGATGAGCGAATAATGTTCAAGAAATAATAGAATTAATACGTTTTCAAAAGCTAAAAGTTAAGGAAGCTATAGTGTTAATAATAAATGTCCGTGCATGTCAATTTGCTTCTGGGAGCTCCTGCATGGTCCTTCTGTTAAATGGTAGCAGTTTCATCCAAGCCTACTCTTATTCCTACACAGCTCTTATCTACTCTATCTCAACTCTCTCCAGCTATATATAGTTCTTATTGTAATTTATATAGTGTTTTTAACCTAGGTATTGCTGCATAATAAAAAATTACACAATATATGCCAGTGATATTAAAGCTGATTCTGATTTTTACAGTAAGAAGTTAAATCAAAAATTATCTGGGACTGCTGATGGCTAGCATTGATAGAAGTCAATATGTTGGCTCAAAGCAGTGACAGCTAGGGTGATCTGACAGGTTAAAGCAGAGGTGAGATAAACCTGCCAAAAGAGCTCAGGTAAAATCATTTTACTAGGCTACTGTAAAGTCAGCAGGAGACGGCTGCAAATCTACTGAGAGTTGTTCGGTGACCTTTGTCAATTTGTCTACCACAGATCAGTTACAGCTTGTTAAAATTCATAGAAGTTGTAGATTAAGTTCTGACAACTCTTAAATTAGTTTCTTTTTTCCTCTGCTATGAATGTAGTTGTTTCTGTAGCACAGGGAATATTTATTTATTTGTTTGTTTATCTATCATTCTGTTTATTTATTTATTTGTTTTATTTGCATAGTGTGTTTTCCCTTACACAATGATTATTTTCCTGCCTTTGCTGTGAGTATTTTTTTCATGAATCTATTGTACTTCTTTACATTTACTGTGAATGCCTACAAGAAAATGAATCTCTGGGTAGTATATGATGACATATTTGTACTTTGATGATAAAGCTACTTTGAACTTTGGGGTTATTAAACCAATTGCATAAAATAAATCGGAAACAATATGTAATAAAGTATTGGATAGAGTCATGGAGTCATACAGCTCATAAAATAACCCTCAGCCATTCATATCCATGTTGACTATCAAGTACACAACTGGACTAATCCCATTTTCCAACATTTGGCAACCATTGTGATTCGATTGCTAGACTTCGCTGGAGACTTCTGGCAAAGTATTGCATGACTCTCAGCTTCAGAGACTGTTCGGGATTCTGGGCGTTAGAGAATCTACAGAAATACATCACGTAAACCATCACTTCATCTCACTGACTCTGTACGGTCAATCAGCTACCCACTTACACTAATCCTGCTTTAATTCCAACTTTATTCTCCCCACGTTCTCACCGTTTCCCCCCCCCACTTTCTACCACTCACCTATACAGCAGGAGTGATTTATTGTGCCCCTGTCCTTGTGATGTAGGAGGAAAGCAAAGCACCTGGAGGAAGTCAGACTGGTCACAGGGAGAACATGCGGATAGCAGCTGAGGCCAGGACTGAAGCTGGACCTGGCACAGTGAGACAGCAGCTCTACTATCTGTGTACGGTTTACACATTCTCCCAGTGATCACATGAGTTTCCTCCAGGTGCACTGGTTTCCTGCAGCATTTCAAAGACATACGCGCTATTGTGCTGTCCAAATAAAATCTTCATTAGATTCCTTCTGGATTTCTTACTCCTCACCTTAAACTTAAAGCCTTCCAGTTCTCAACAACTTCACTAGGGGAAAATTTTCATATTACCTATCTTTTACATGTCAGCCATAATTTTGTATAACACAGATTCCTTCACTGTAAGGAAAACAAACACAGCCTATCCAATCTCTCCTCATCACTGAACAGGATAAAGAAATTGAGAAGCAATAATGGTTGAGAAGTTTCTTTCCCTCTGCCATCTGATTTCTAAATGGACATTGAACCCATGAATACCACCTCACTACTTTTTTATTTGTTATTTTGCCCCATTTATTTTAACTTAACTATTTAATAGAATATATATATACACACACACATATATATACATATATACATACACACACGTAATGTAACTCAGTTTTTGCTCTATATTTATTGGTCAAGTATTTTATTGTAATGTTGCTGTAAAGTTAACACATTTCACAATATATCCCGGTGATATTAAACCTGATTCTGATCTTACTGAAATTTGAAGCAAGCCAATGAAAGTGAACAGCTTTCCTCATTGTCTTACACATTTTTGTGAAAATTTAAAACATGATGAAAATACAAGCCAGGGCGAAGTAAAACACGCCACGCAGATGTTTTAACATTCGTTCTCTCGTTGCATTATCGTTTCACAACCTCATTATTTTAATAGGTTTGAAATTTATAGTGAATTTTGAGATTGTTAACGAGTTTTTTATATTCCCTTCAGTCTAGTGAAAAAATGGAATAGTATTTGATCTCCATATGAATGAAGCTTATTTATTACTCAGTCCCAAGTACTCTGAGAAGGTGGGAATGATGCTCTCACAATGACCCTGAGGAATTTAGGATGCTGATTCGACTATGTTTAATGAATGGCAAACTAACTCCAAGTTTAGCTTGTGAATGATTTGAAGCTGAAATGAAAAATGATAATATTCCCACAAGGCTGCTGCTCTTATGCCTCACGGTGGCAGGATTACTAATTTATCTCAAAGTAACCTTGTTTTTGCAATGCATCCAACTCAGCAAAGTTGTGGTTGAAAGAGCTTATTCGAGCTGGATATCTGTGATTGGTGATGTTCCACAGGGATCTGTACTGGGACCTCTGCTGTTTATGATGTATATAAATGGCTTAGATGAAAAAATAGATGGGTGGGGTATTAAGCTTGCAGATGGCACGAAGATTGGTGGTGGTGTGGATAACATAAAACACTGACAAAGAATACAATGGAATATAGATCAGTCCAAGATAAGTTCAGGGCAAGATCCTTACCAGTGCTGATGAGGGGATCTTATGGTCCAAGTTCATAGCCCTCAGAAAGTAGTTACACAGGGCAATAGGGTGGTAAAGATGGTATGTGACATGCTTGCCTTTTTTAGGCGAGGCACTGAGTTCAAAAGTCAGGAAGTTATGTTGCAGCTTTATAAAACTCTAGTTAGGACACATCAGGAGTATTGCAAACAGTTCTGGTCGCCTCATTATAGGAAATGTCAAGGCTTTGGAGAGGATGCAGAAGAGGTTTAAAAGTGTGCTGCCTGAATTAGAGGGGATGTGCTCTAACGAGAAGTTGGACGAACTTGATTGCTTTCTCTGGAGTGGCAGAGTCCGAGGGAGATCTGATGGAAGTTGATAAGATTATGAGAGGCGTAGATAGACAGCATCTTTTCCTCAGGGTTGAAATGTCTAATACCTGAGGGCATGATAGGGGGTAATTTCAAAGGAGATGTGAGGGGCAAGTTTTCTTACACAGAAAGTACAGGGTGCCTGGAATGCTCTGCCTGCAGTGGTGGTAGAGGCAGAAACATTATAGATTTTAGGAGATGTTTAGATATGCAGATGAATGAGGGAAAAATGGAAGGATATTGACATTCTGTAGGCAGAAGAGATTAGTTTGGTTAGCCACTTGATTAGTAATTTAATTGGTTCAGCACACCATTGTGGGCTGACTCGCCTATTCCTGTACCGTACAGTTCCGTGTTCGATGCTCTATGTTCAAACTTCCTTTAACATGTGGTGACCAAGTACCATGATTCTAACTCAAAAAGTAAGTCATTAATCAAATGAAAATGCCCGACCTGTTCCTCCTTCCATCCTTGGGAATTTTGCTTGCAGTATGCAGAGTATGTGAATATCTTTGAGTGACTCATAACTGTCATGCTCCTGACTGGTTATTCCCTGGTTCCCTTTAAATTTCCTTTGTGTCACAATCGGGACCGTTGACTCCTTGTTTTCCTTTAACTCGTTGTTTCCCCGTGTTTCTTGGGCTCTGTAATTAAAGGCATTTGATTCTCAGCTGAACCGGCAGTATTTAGTGTCCTGCTTACAGCTTCTCGGCACTAGATCGTCACCTGATGTCACCGAAGCAAATGCGAGCAAGCCACCTTGCCAGAGCGAGCCAGGTGACATCGTCGGCGCAAGTCAAGTCTTCTCCTCGAAGTGAGCGCCAGTAGGTCGCCCCTCCTTGCCGGAGTGGGTCCGTCAAGTTAATCCGCCGGAGTGAGTCAAGAGTCGCTGTCTGGAGTTCCACACCGAGTCGAGAGCTTGCTACTACTTGGAGTCACTTCGTGCCAAGATAAAGAACTGTCTATCATTGTGTGGTTTTGTCTCTTCATGTCCTTGCCTCTGCTGGGTAGGTCCAGCCATTTGCCGCTACCCTGAGTGGAGAACTGTCTCTTCGTGTTCTGTGTTCTGTGTCCTGTATTCAAGGAAGAGTCCCGGCTCTGTGTCCTGTAACCAAGGAAGAGTCCAGGCTCTGTTTCCTATGTCCAAGAATAGTCCTGGCTCTGTGTCCTGTATCCAAGGAAGAGACCAGGCTCTGTGTTCCGTTGTTCCGAGTTACAAGTCCAGGCTCCCTTGTTCCGAGCTCCGAGTCCAGGCTCCGATGTCCTGAGTTCCCAGGCCAAGACAAAGTCCAAGTCCGGGTCCTGAGTTCCCAAGTCCAAGTCTGGGTCCCAAGTTCCCAGGCCAAGCCCAAGTCCAAGTCCGGGTCCCGAGTTCACAGGCCAAGCCCAGGCCCTGAGTCCTACTCTAAGTCCAGGGGCTGAGCCCAACTCCAGCCACGCATATTCCTGCTTCCACTTCATTCACTCCTTGAAGTCTGTCTGTACAATCCTTGCTTCCCTGCTTTCTTAGTAACTATTAATAAACTCTGTTTTTATTAACGCTACAAAACGTGTTTGTGTCCTGCATTTGGGTCCAGCTGTGCTCCACTCTTGTGACACGTAACATGCCTGGAGATGTCATTCATATATTACAAGGTGCATTGACGCAGAGTTTGTTCAATAATTGCAGAACCAACTGAAGACAAAGATGGCCTGTCAAAAATTGATTGAGTGGGGTTAGTTGTGAGTCTCTCCAATTTATGATTTTTCAATAAGATGTACAGTATGTTATACATTTTGGTTCAGAAAATCAATTTTGTTATGAATACTTTTATAGCAACAGATTAAATTCCAGAATAAATTGATTTACAAGCAGAATTGGAAACTTTTGGAAAATAGTTTATCTCATGTTATTAGGTGCATTATCCAAATCAAGCAGATTCAAGATTAATATTTCTCCCTTTTATCCTCAGTCAGATCAATTTAATGCAATCAAAGTTCTGAAGTGGAACCCAAAACATAACTATATTATAATGTACAATGAGCACTGGAAAGCAAATACTTATTTCTATTTTGGCTTTAAACTGGAGAAAAACTCTTGACATAAATAATTGTTCAGAGGTTTAAAAAAGTTATGAAGCATAAATAGCTGTTCAATAACTTCTCCTGTCACACATTATCTCTTCATTTTGTATATTTGGTAACACTAGTTTTCCTTATTCCCATCATGACAAGTATATTGTTTATCAGATAATTACTTTTTAACACCAAGAAGAACACTTACTTTTAATTGTTTCCTCAGTTTAATTCTGAAAGCTGAGAAAAGAATATTAAAAAATTGAACTGATTTTTTATAGCCAAGCTGATCTTACATGTTCCACTGCTGTTAACCCTTTGAAATTGGACTGAGTGTATGGTTCAGCTTTGCAGTTATACACTGTCTACAGCTTCTAGCTGATTAGTGGTGATATATTTAGCCACTTAATGACATTTATTCCTATTTTAGTAAGACATTAACTGTATATGACAAGCTTGATAATTAACCAAAATGGTGAAGACATAGTAATCTTGCCAATGGAAGTTTCTCAGCGGTCAGAAATGTCAGATTATTATGGAGACTTTTTCCACACAGTGATGAGAGCTATTAATTAATTTGTCAGTAACTAGAAAAAAAACAATAGTTTATAGAAAGATTTGATTTAATATAGCACACTTAATAAACTTGGTGTATCACGATGATAAGAACATCTTTGAAACGTAGTCATTGTTGCACTGAGGAAAAAGCGTAGAAAGTTCAACAAACTGCAGTGTGAGGTTTTAGTTCATGTATGTGCATATAGAATATGAAGCACTTTTATAAATAGAATTGGAATTGGTTTATTGGTGTCACATTTCTTAATAATTTGAAAGAAGTGTCTTGCATACTGTTCATACAAGTCAAATCATTGCACAGTGCAAAGCAATAGTAAAACAATAACAGAATGCAGAATGAAGTGTAACAGTGACACAGACAGTGCATTGCAGGTAGACTAAGATGAAAGGTCATAAGGAGATTGATTATCAGGTCAAGAGTCAACTTTATCATACTGGAGAATCATTAGAAGCTGTCCTTGAGCCTGGTGGTATGAGATTTTAGTGTTTTTTTTTAATTTTCTACCCCATGGGAGCATTGAGAAGAGAGAATATCAAGAGGGTAGGAGCTCTGATTAGGCTGGTTGCTTTACTGAGATGATGAGTATAGACGGACATCACAGAGGGAAACCCAGTTTTGTGATGTGCTGAGCTGTGTCAAGCATCTATAATTTATTCTTACAGTTAACTTGCAGTTTTGAAGAAGTTACATAAAACAAATTTCCTTCATAATATTTGAGTCCTAAATAGAAAATTATCTATTTAAAATAGTCTGTAGTGAGTAAAACCTTTGTTTCCACATGTTTAGCTTATAAGAGCCATAAGTTTCCACTATTATATTTGGAAGTCTGCAAATCTATACATCATATTTGGCATATATTTGTAATTCCAGAAGTCCAAGCAAACTGACCATCATACTCTGAGACTTTGAAGTTAACACCATTCTCTGTAACTGGGTCCGTGACTTCCTGATCAACAGACTGCAATGAGTTAGGGTAGGCAACAGCACCTCAGCCACTATAATCCCAAACACCAGTGCTTCATTTGACTGAATTCTCAGCCTTTACTTTACTCCCTGTACACTCTTTACAGGTGGCTTGATTCTGCACTAATTCCATCTATGAGTTTGCCGATGATAGTGTGCCATATCTCCAATAACGATGAATCAGAGTGCAGATTCTGTTTAATTTATTTATCACATATGCATTGAAAGATGCTGTGATTTACGGTAAGAACCAGCTCAACCTAAGAATGTGCTGGGGGCAGCCCATCAGTGTAGCCACACACAATCAGGTAGATTGCCCACAATGCTCGGCAAAGTAACACAGAACAAGCAAGAAAACAAAACCACAGCAAAACAAGCCCCTTACCTACCTCCTACCCATCCACACACGCATGTAGACTGTCCTCTAGCCCAGCACTGGCCTCCAGGCCTCAAATAGACTTGAGAGCTGACGACCCCCTTGGGGCATGAGTTAGCAAGTCACGAGTTTGAGGCCTGGAGTTCAAGGTCCCATTGTCAGCTAGCCCTGGGGTTCAGACTGAAGATTGAAGGCCGAAGGTCAATTGCAAGTCTGGAGGTGAAAACCAGACGGGCAAAACCTTGGGTCTATGAGTTTGAATTCCAGTTGTTTTCTGTTTGTTTTGAAAATTAACTCCTCTCATATGGGGTATTTAGTGGACATGGCGTACAGCAGAGTGACAAGAAAGATTGAGAAAAGTATTGGAGCTATGAAGAAGTCTTCATTGACTTCTTTACTGTCATTGACTGGGTCATAAATCTATTGGTAAGTAGATTATTGGCAAATTACACGAGGCTTGGTGGTGTTGTGGATAGCATGAAACACTGGCAAAGAATACAATAGGATATAGATCAGTGCCAGATATGTAAGGGCAGGATCCTTAACAGTGTTAATGAGCAGAGGGATCTCATGGTCCAGGTTCATAACCCCCAGGAAGTAGCTACAAAGTTTGATCGGGTGATGAAGATGGCCAATGGGGTGCTTGTCTTTATTAGGCAAGGCACTGAGTTCAAAAGTCAGGAGGTAATGTTGCAGCTTTATAAAACTCTAGTAAGGCTGCATCTGGAGTTTTGAAAGCAGTTCTGGTAACCCTGTTACAGGAAGGATGTCAAGGCTATGGAGAGGGTGCAGAAGAGGTTTCCCATGATGTCGTCTGGATTAGAGTGTGTGTGCTCTAACGAGAAGTTGGACAATCTTGGTTGTTTTCACTGGAGTGGTGGAGGCTGAGGGCAGATCTGAGGGAAGTTTATCAGATTATGAGAGGCATAGGTAGAGTAGATAGACACATCTTTTTCCCAGGTTTGAAATGTCTAATACCAGAGGGCTTGCATTTGAGGTGATGGGGGGTAATTTCAAAGGAGATGTTGAGGGCCAAGTTATTTACACAGAAAGTGGTGGGTGCCTGGAATGCGCTGCCTAGGGTGGTAGTAGAGGCAGAAACATTATAGATTTTTGGGAGATGTTTAGATAGGCACATAAGTGAGAGGAAAATGGAAGGAGATGGGCATCGTGTAGGCAAAAGAGATTAGTTCAGTTAGCTACTTGTTTAGTAATTTATTTGGTTCGGCATATAATTGTGGGCCGAGTAGCTTATTCCTATACTGTACAGTTCAATATTCGATGCTCTATGTTTTATACAATTACCTCCCTCTAACATGTGGTGGTCAGGTGCAATCTTTCTAACACGAGGAGCAAGTCATTGATCAAATGAAAATGCCTGACCTGTTCCTCTTTCCATCCTTGGAAATTTTGTTTGCAGTATGCAAAGTATGTGACTATCTCTGAGTGACTCATAATATGCCTGGAGATGTCATTCATATATTTCAAGGTGCATAGATGCAGAGCTTGTTCAATAATTGCAGAACCAACTGAAGACAAAGATGGCCTGTCAAAAATTGATTGAGTGGGGCTCGTTGTGAGTCTCTCCAATTCATGATTTTTCAACAAGTTGTACAGTATGTCATACATTTTGGTTCAGAAAATCAATTTTGTTATGAATACTTTTATAGCAACAGGTTAAATTCCAGAATAAATTGATTTACAAGCAGGATTGGAAACTTTTGGGAAATTGCTCATTCCATGTTATTAGGTGCATTACCCAATCCAAGAAGATTCAAGATCAATATTTCTCCCTTTCATCCTCAATCGGATTAATTTAATACAATCAAAGTTCTGAAATGGAATCCAAAACATAACTGCTGTTATAACGTACAATGAGCACTGGAAAACAAATATCAATTTCGATTTTGGCTTTAAACAGGGAAAAAAAAACTCTTGACAGGAATTATTGTTTTAGAGGTTTAAAAAATTATGAACCTTAAATAGCTGTTTAATAACTTTTCCTGTCACACATTATCTCTTCATTTCATATTTGGTAACATTCTTAGAACTTGGGCCTGATTAGTTAGTTTTTCTTATTCCCATTACGACAAGTATATTGTTTGTCAGATAATTACTTTATTAACACCAAGAACAACACTTATTTTTAAATGTTTCCTTAGTTTAGCTCTGAAAGCTCAGAAATGAACATAAAAAAATTGAACTAATCTTTTATTGCCAAGCTGATCTTATAAGTTCCATTGCTATTAACCCTTTGAAATAGGACTGAGTGTATGGTTCAGCTATGTACTTATACACAGTCTACAGCTTCCAGCTGATTAATGGTGATATATTTAGCCATTTAATGACACCTAATCCCATTTTAGTAAGATGTTAACTGTATATGACAAGCCCAATAATTAAGCAAAATGGTGCAGACATAGTAATCTTGCCAATGGAAGTTTCTCAGCTGTCAGAAATGTCAGATTATTGTGGAGACTTTTTCCACACAGTGATGAGAGCTATTAATTAATTTGTCAGTAACTAGAAAACAAACAATAGTTTATAGAAAGATTTGATTTAATATAGCACCCTTAATAGGCTTGGTGTAATACGACAATAAGAGTATTTTTGAAATGTAATCATTGTTGTACTGAGGAAAAAGTGGCAGATAGTCTACAGAACATCCAACAAACTGCAGTGTGAGGTTTTAGCTCATGTACGTGCATGTAGAATATGGAGCACTTTTGTGAATGGAATTGGAATTGGTTTATTGGTGTCACATATCTTGATATCTTGAAAGAAGTGTCTTGCACACTGTTCATACAACTCTGAGTCCTGGATGTTAATGCTATTCTCTGCAAATGGGATCTCGACTTTCTGACCAATAGACTGCAATAAGTTAGAGTAGGCAGCAACACCTTAGCCACTATAATCCCAAACACCAGTGCTCAATTTGGCTGCATTCTCAGCCCCTTACTTTACTCCCTGTACACTCTTTATAGGGTGGCCTGATTCTGCACTAATTCCATCTATGAGTTTGCCAGTGATAGTGTGCCATATCTCCAATAATAATGGATCAGAGTGCAGATTCCGTTTCATTTATTTATCACATATGCATTGAAAAATGCTGTGATTTACATTAAGAACCAGCTCAACCCAAGGATGTGCTGTGGCAGCCCGCAAGTGTAGCCACACACTATCAGGTGCCAAGATAGATTGCCCACAATGCTCGGCTGAGCAGCACACCACAACAAGCAACAAAACAACAGCAAAGCAAGCCCCTTACCTCCCTCCTACCCATCCGCACACCCACGCTAACCATCCTCCGGCCCCAGGACAGGCCTCTGGGCCTCAAATGGACTTGAGAGCCAATAACCCCCAGGGTCATGAGTTGGCAAGACATGTGTTTGGGTTTGGGGGTCCCATTGTCAGCTAGTTCTGGGGTCCGTACCGCAGATCAAAGCCTGAAGATCAATTAGAAGCCTAGAGGTGAAACCGGTTTGTCGAAACCTTGGGTCTATGAGCTTGAAGTCCAATTGTTTTCTCTTAGTTTTGAAGATTACCTCCTCTCATATGGAGTATTTATTGGACGGGGTGTGGTAGAGTGGCAAGGGAGATTAAGAAAAGTATTGGAGCTATGAAGAAGCCTTCACTGACTTCTTTGCTTCCATTGACTGGGTCATAAATCTATTGGTATGTATCATGGTTTGCATAGCATTGTGGAGTAAAAGTAAGATGGAGTTGAAACTCTCTGGGCATCCAAAAGTTGAGGAGATGTTCCATAGTCCCTTCTAATATCTGAAATAGAATCAAAGGGAGATTGAAGAAGGTCAGCTACTGCTCCCTTCAGTTCTCCTGGAATTGTTATGTGATAAAGATCACGCTTAATATTCTTCCAGCTGAACAGATTTCCACACCCTGATTCAACAATCTGGATACTCAGCTACTGGAGGAGAATCCTAACAATGGTTTTCCCTATGACAGGCAATGGGAAGAACTCGCTATGGTTACCACAGTTGAACTTGTCCCATTTAAGATAGCCATGATCACAGCATCTCTAGGCTCCCTGGTCTGTCCTTTTCTTCCCAGAATTAGACGTTGAGACAAAAGATCTCTGACTGAAGCTCTTCAACACTCTGCTTTTTGATTTCAGTGGAAATAATGTCAGCTCTCAAACAGTAAAGCATATAAACTATTTGATTAACAGCAAAGCTGAAAGTGAAATTATATCTTACAATATCAACAGTTTGCATTCATTAATGGGTGTAAGAAACAAAGTGTTTGATAAGGGTGGAGTCAGATTGCAATGGCCATAGAATCAGAGAGGATTTAGAAGGAAGAACTTCCAGCAGATGGAGATTAAACAATTGACAGTAATGCTGTGATTCTTGAGGTGAAAGGAGAGAGTATGCAGGATTAAGAGGAATGAAGAGTTCTGAGTCATTGACAGGGTGGAAGTAGTTATAGGGGTCGAGCAAATACAAGAACAAGAATATTAAATTCCAAGCCAGTGGCCATCAAGTTACAACATGGGTAAACAAGACAAGTGCTTGGAGTTACAACTGAGCGAATAAAACACTTTGCAGGTTTTCAGTTTTAGGTGAGTTGAAGGTAATGTGGCAAGGAGATTGGGATCCATCCAGATGAATATTGGAATGGTCGTTCCTGGAGCTGATGAATTGTACAGCACAGATGGCATGGCCACTGCTTTCATGCCATCCTACATTCCCTTTTATACTATATCTCAACTGGCATTCATCAAGGACTACATATTGGATTAACAGTCTGACAACAAAAAAAGGCAGCAGGTAGAGTGGATCAGCTTGCGTGTGAAAGCTGATCCGACGCTACTGTAACACACGCACACACAAAATGCTGGAGGAATTCAGCAGGCCAGGCAGCGCCTAGGAAAAGACCCTACTGCATATCTTCAGGTGATATTGATAACTGCAGCCTAATTTACAAGAATGAGGAAATCCCTTACCATCTGATCCCATACTGAGCTACAAATAAAACAATTTATTGGATAAATTTAGTCACACACAACAAATAATAATTGTTAAGATATTCCTTCAGTAGCAACTTAGAATAATGTTATTATTGCAGACAATATGTTAATACACAAAGCCACCACCTGTCAGGATTTCTGTTGCAATTTAATGTGACAGAAAAATAAGAGTATTTTTAATCAGTTACAGGCACATCTTTAAACATAAATCTTCATTTTCATTTGAAGCTTTCCAGCAAATGGAAACCCATAATAAGGCTCCATCTTTTCCAAAAGAGTGTGTCATTTTCTAAAACAAATGTTAACAAGAGAACCAAAAAGAAATTGAACAAATTTGCAGAGGCCCAGTGATCTGTACCTTAAAAATGGTAAGAGTGTAAGGCACCAATTTTGTCAAGTTGACAAAAAATTAGTACAAGTTTAAGAAAGAATTGCTCTAAGTTTACCAGAAAGCTAATACTTGAGCTGAGAGAAACTAGATGTCTTTTACACAGGGATTGTTGGGTGCCTGGAACACCTGGGACGGTGGAGGAGGCTGTGGAAGAAGGGTGAGCAAAAGGCTTACATTTTTCTATTTGAACATTGCAACCCAATAAATGTTTGTAACCTAATGTCCTAAGCTTAGACTTGCAGTTTGGTGGGCATTTGATTACTAATTTAATTACTTCAGCACAACATTGAAGCCCAAAAGGCTTATTCCTGTGCTGTACTGTTCTATGTTCAATGTTCCAACTTGCAGGGAGTATAAAGGAGAACGAGTGACTCATGTGTTTGTATTTGCCTCGAACATTCAGCAAAGGTGTTGTTGCATAAACCTAGGCCTTGAGGAGATTGGGAGTGATATATCAGCACTGTCATTTAATGACCAGAAATCATACAGAATGAATAAGTGGGTCTATTTTAATTTCGTAAACACGAGGAATTCTGCAGATGCTGGAAATTCAAGCAACACCGACGAAGGGTCTCGGCTCGAAATGTCGACTGTACCTCTTCCTAGAGATGCTGCCTGGCCTGCTGCATTCACCAGCAAATTTGATGTGTGTTGCTTGTTATTTTAATTTGATAGATTGGATTCAACAAGGATTATAGCTCGGTTATCACTTATTCATAATCATTATAAATGACCTAGGTAAAGAGACAGAGTATCCGATATTGCTGATGATACAAAGTAAACTGAAAATAGTTTTTTATAATACAGAATGCAGAATTTATTTTGGAGTTACACTTACAGAGGGTGAAAGGAGGAGAGATTAATAAATTGTCATTATTTATCAACAGTCACATATAATCTATATTCTATTTGTTCAAAGATACATAATTTCAGGAAATTTCTTTTGAATACTTTTGGCTCGTAAGGTGCAAACAAATATCGATTATAATTTCTCCTGAGCAGAAGGATAATGAAACAGAACAAAGTGTTATGACACGCATCCGACATAGGCCACCTCCGAAGTTTAGACACTCTGACTCTTTGGAATGTGATAGCTGGTGCTATCAGGCCTGCCCTGCTAATTAGTTGGCAGTCATGTTTTGGCACCAGGACTTTAATATTTAAAGAGCACCTGAACTGAGGTTTAGTGCTCAATTGTCAGCTCTGCTTGGATTATTATCTAGCATCTAGTTTAGTACCCTGTTCTCATTTCAGTCTTGTATCATGTCTCGATTCTGGTCCCGGATAATCCAGCATGAGATCTTGACCTAGGTCTCTTGTCACACAAAGAGGCTCCTCAGCTTGTGAACATAAATCAGGTTTTATGAAAATTCTCCCATGCAATCTTGCACCTAATGAAATAACAATATTAATAATATGTTTCATGATATTCATTATTGACTGGATACTGTGTCATTACTTTAATTTTGAGCATTCGGGTGATAATTCAATGAAATATATGAATGCAAGTGTATGTAGAATGACACAATCACATGATATGGGGAGCTATAGAAAGTCAATATTTATGATTTATAGAGAAATTGGCTTGTGGAAGTCATCAGGAATGACATCCTTTATAACCCTAGGACTGCCTGTTGAAGAAAAATTATGCTAGAGACCAGTCTTCAAGTTGTGATTCCTTTATTCAGCATGATATCATGGAGAGCCTGCAGAAATGTGCAAGGCTCTGAGTTACAGCACAATTTATATTTATATAAAGTACTTATTTATACTGATGAACAGGCAAACATTGGCATGCAAGTGAATCTGTCGTACAAGCAGATATACGTAACCTGGAGCAAATAAGTACATCCTTGGCACAGGATACTTTCAATCGTAGAACGGACAAGTATCTAAATCGTGAGTGCACGTTCCTTGTTTTCAGCCATCTACGCTCGACGCTGCATCCTGATTATGAAAAACTGTGTGCAGGCCTAAGCTTAGGACATTGGGTTACAAACTTCAAATAGAAAAATGCAAGTTAGCTACTTAGTTCATTAACCCTTTTGCTGACCTTTTTCCACACTGCCTGTAATGACAAAAATAATGAAGGAAGATGAGACAGTGTTTTATTTTGTACCTGTATTTTTTAGAAGTTTTATCTTGATATATTGATATTATAACTTGTTGAGGTGAAAATAAATATACCTCATTTTCTTCATCTATTATTTGATTTTAATACAGAATCTATTCCGTACTTATTCTTGTATCAGCAAGATCACACAGCTAATTGATTTTCCTGAGTTTTGAGTCTGAAATAATAAATCAGTTTCAAGACAATAAACAAAGCAAAAAGATGTGAATTTAGAATGCTTATTTTATTAAATTGTGCCAGTATTTTCATTTTGCAGTTCCACAAAATTGTAATGACCATCAAACTGTTCGATAACAGCTTTTCTTTAAATTACTGCTCGTGCTGAACGTCCTCATATTCATAACAAAAGCTCATTCTGAAAAAAAAGTACTGCATTTAATGTAACACACACAATGCACTTAATGTCACTTTTCCTCATAAAAAAGATCATGACATGAATTCTACATTGCAGTTCACAAAGTCCATATTGCTTCAAAACAAAGTCAGAACTGTGCCAGTAAAGTAATGGTTAAAATATCCACTTATCAGTTATAAGTGAGATATAGGTCAGGTACCAGCTTATCTTTAATGTTTCTCATTTTAGCTTTTGATGTTTGAAATCATTAGCTAATGATATTCAAATTCTTACAGTTGACATTGCATATTTTTATCTTATCACCTTTTCCTGTGAGTCTACCACTATCATAAAAATCTATTATTACTAAGTCTTTGTAAACTGCACAACCATCTCCAGTCTCTCTTTTCCTTTGTAAACCCATTGAATTTTTTCCCCAAAAATCCCTCTCTGCCTTTAATGAGAATAAAAAATGTATAAATAATATATTTAGCAAGACCTATCCCTCAGAAAAAAATAGCTAGGGTTTCAACTCGATCATCTTTCATAGGAAATGGGAAAAATGAAAAATGAACATCTTTTAAGCTGCAGAGAAGAAGGAAGGATAGACAAAGGAAATTGAGAGGAATAGTGACTGATTGACATAGGTGGTGTTAGTACTGGCTGACAGAGAGTGCTGAATATTTGTTAATTCCAGCCAATCTATCTGGAGATTTACAAATTAACTGAGAGAAGAGAGAATTAAGTAGTCCTGGAACTATGAGATGAATAACACAGTGACTATTGGACATGTGAAACAGAAAAGAAAGCAGAAAATACCCATCAGGTTGGCTAAGTTACTGATCACACCAGAACTGACCCATCCTTACAAAGTTTGGAAGAGCTCTTTATCTGAAGTTATCCGAAATCCAGATGGCCGTAGTCTGTCCAAATGAGACGCCGTTCCTTGAGCTTACATTGGAGTTTGATGGAACATCATGCCAAAGCTTGGAGAAGTCAGAGAGTTAAACGCAAGTCCAAAGTCACCCTCGTGTTTGAAATGAGGTGTTATGCAAAGCTGTCGGCCAATTTGCATGTGGTTTCCATTATATCGAAGAGATCGCATTGTGAGAAACAGCTTAATTATAATAATCTGGAAGAAATGTAAAAATCAATCATTCTAAGGAAGGGCTTCCTTAGTCTCTGGATGGTAGGAAGGGCAAAGGTGAAAAAGCAACTCTTGTTTCTTCTATGGTTTTGTGAGATCTTTAACCTATTACTTCAGCAGTCGGTGGTACCCAGCTGCTTCAAGCAGGCTTCAATTATACCAGTGGCCAAGAAGAGTGTGGTGACCTGTCTCAATGACTATCACGACTGTCACCCAGTTGCACTTACATCTATGGTGATGAAGTGTTTTGAGAGGCTGGTGATGAAACATATTGGCCCCTGCCTAAGAAGCAACATGGATCTGCTCCAATCTGCCTTCCAGAGTAATAGGTCCACAGCAGATGCCATCTTATTGTCTCTTAATTCAACCCTGGAATATCTGGACAGCAAAGATGCATACATAAAGCTGCTCTTTATCAACTACAGCTCAGCATTCAATACCACCATCCCCTCAAAACTAGTTAATATGTTCCAAGACCTTGGCCTCAATACCTCCTGCAATCGGATCCTAGATTTCCTAACTTATAGACCCCAGTTAGTTCGGATTGGCAACAACATCTCCTCCACAATCTCCATCAGCACAGGTGCACCACAAGGCTGTGTGCTTAGGCCCCTGTTATACTTGCTTTACATTTATGACTATGTGGATAAGCACATCTCCAATGCCATCTTCAAGTTTGCTGGACGCCACTGATGTAAGCTGAATTAAAGATGGTGATGAATCACATACAGGAGGGAGTTTGAAAATCTGGCTGAGTGGTGTTGTCTCACTCAATGTCATCAAGACCAAGGAGCTGATTATAGACTTCAGGAGAGGGAAACTAGAGGTCCATGAGCCAGTCCTCATCAGAGTATCAGAGGTGGAAAGGGTTAGCAACTTTAAATTCTTAGGTGTTACTATTTCAGAGGACTTGTCCTGGACCTAACACATGTGCAGTTATGAAGAAAGCATGGAAATGCCTCTACTTCCTTAGGAATTTGCGGAGATTTGGCATGACATCTAAAACATCAACTGACTTCTACAGATGTGCAATAGAGAGTATATTGTCTGGCTGCATCGCAGCCCGGTATGGAAACACCAATGCCGTTGAATGGAATATCCTGTGAAAAGTAGTGGATTTTGCCCCATCCATCCCAGTCAGTGAGCATATCCGCAGGAAACTCTGTCATAGGAAAGCAGCATCACCATCAGGGATCCCAACAACCAGGACCTGCTCTCTTTAGGCTGCTGCCATCAGAAAGGAGGTACAAGAGTCCCAGGACTCACACCACCAGGTTCGGGAACAGTAACTACCACTCAACCATTAGGCCCATGAACATAAGGCGACAACTTCACTAAACTTCAGTTGCCCAATCATTGAATGATGACACAACCAATATACTCACTTTCAAGGACTCTTCATCTCATGATCTCGATATTTTTTGCTATTTATTTACATTTTCACAGTTTGTTGTCTTCTGCACTCTGGTTGAATGCTTTAGTTGGGTGATCTTTCATTGACTCTGTTATAGCTACTATTCTATAGATTTGTTGACCATACTCACAGAAAAATGAATCTCAGGAGTATATATGGTGACGTATGTATACTTTGATAATAACATTCACCTTGAATTTTGAACTTTGAATATGCCACAAGTAAGTTTTTGGTGGAAGTGGATGAGAGAACCAGGGAGTCACAGTGTAAATCATTCACTTGCGATTCTGCATGGAGAGAAAATGGTATGTCTTAAACTGGCATCTCATTGAGGTGATGGAAATTAAGGAGGGTGGAGGATGATCCATTGAATATGGTGAGGATGAATGGCGGACGACAGGAACCCCATCTTAAACACAAGAGAGTACCACGTACAGAATGCTGGAGGAAGTCAGCCAGTGCTCATTATTTAATTTAATTTTTGAATGTACTATATGCTTCTATTTCTAATTCATACTTTATAGCTATATATTACAAAGTACTGCTGCAGCAAAACAACAAATTTCATGACCTATGCCAGTGATGTAAAAACTGATTCCAGTTCTGAAGTCAGGCAACATCTATGGAAAGGAATAAATACCCATGGAAAGGAACCCCATCCTTGTCCTGGCTGGAAGGAAAGAAAATGACAGCTAAAATACAAGAAATGTAATATAGTCAGTGAGGGCTTAGTCAACCAGAGGTGATGCAAAACCATCTGGAAATGGTCACTTTAGTGTTTCACTGAGACATAAAAAGATATTCAATTGTATATCATGAGGAAAATAACACGACACTACTCATTTTCCAGCAAGAGAGCTCCAATACTTCACAGCACAGAATGAAGCCATTCAGTCTAAAATTAAATTAGAGCCTCTTTTGCTCATGGCTCCCTAGCCAGACAAAATAATTGCTGTCACGTTAAAACCATTAATTAATCTGCCATTAATCTTAACCCTTTACCTGCTGTTGCATCTTTCAACATTCTTTTGATGCTATAACATTTTCCCAGTGGAAATGCTTATATGCCTCAATATTCCTGTTTGGGCAAATTATGTTGGTGCCGGAATGTGTGATGACACCTGCGGGCTGCCCTCAGCATACCCTTGGGGTTGTTGGTTGTTACTACAAACAATGTACTGTATTTAACTGTATGTCATTTTCTGTACAAGAGTGTAAGAAGAATGAAATCATTGTTACTCTGGATCATGAGAGGTTGTGTGTGATATGCACTTCC
This sequence comes from Mobula birostris, assembly GCF_030028105.1. Taxonomy (NCBI): domain Eukaryota; kingdom Metazoa; phylum Chordata; class Chondrichthyes; order Myliobatiformes; family Myliobatidae; genus Mobula; species Mobula birostris. Next base: position 158,847,823 of record NC_092375.1, read on the forward strand.
AGGAGTTTGAACCTGCTTGCGGCTTCCACTGCTGTGCCACCGATGTAAAGAGGAGTGTGAGTGATGCATGAGTTCTTCTGAAGTCGATAACCATCTCTTTCGTCTTGTTGACATTAAGGACTAGGTTACTTGCCTTGCTCCAGGCCTCACGCTCTTTCACCTCCTCTCTGTAGGCCACTTCATTGCTGTTGGCGATGAGACCACGACTGCTGTGTCACTGGCGAATTTAACCAAGTGATTGCTCGAGTGTTTGGCTGTGCAGTCACATGTGAACAGAGGGAAGAGCAGTGGGCTCAGTGCACAGTCCTGGGAAACACCTGTGTTGAGATGACAGAGAGGGAGGAGCTGTTGTGCAGCCTGACTGTCTGAGGTCTGTTCGATGTACATGTGGTAAATAAATCTGAATCTGAATCTGGAATAAACCTTAATGAATTACTAATTCATTAAAAATCTTTTGGATCTGTAAAACCAGTGACCTTTCCATAAAATATTTTACATTATAAAATTGATCAACTACCAAATACCATTCAAACAGCCATCCCTTTCAAATCACCATGTTACTCAATGATTTCTTGTTTTACCTGATGAGGTGTGAGGTCTAACATGATTGAGAGAGTAACCTTTCCGACATTAATACATTGGCCATAGGAAATCCATTGGTTGATCTTTAAACCTGGCATTCATCTAATGTGTTTTAAATGTTCCAGATTACAGAGTTAAACTAAATCATTAGTGAAGTTACCTTTGAAAATGATAGCAGCAGCTACTATGCTAAGAAATCAAGCTATTTTCATAAATAATGTTTGTACATTCCATCCATACTTACAAGGTAGATCTACTTTGCATTTTGCTGCATGAGCAGGATGCTTCATATATATAATTTATGAAATTTATAGGACTTGAAAAGAGGCAGTTTCAAATAATTATAGCTTATCTACGTTCATCTACATCTGAGCCGACGTAGTAGTAGTAGCAGTAGTATGTTCATATAATAGAATTATATGTTAATTGCATAGGTAATAAGTCTTTTGATCCAATTTCTACCCGTAAGTCATTAAAGGGCAATGGAAATGTTAATAGCATCATCACAAAGGACAAGTTTAAGCAAAAATGCAAATAGTCCACTTTCAATATATTCTTAACCTACTTAGAAAGATGTTATATTTGGAGCATTGAAACTCGTTTTTTTTCTGAATAAAAGAAACAATGTAAATTAAATCAGAAAATGCATACAGCAATTACCAACAGCATGCTCAATTTTGCAGCAATATAGTGTTATATATATGTCATTTGTTAGCGGAGTGATGATTAGCTGTAAAATTAGTTGCATTGACCATTATATGAGGCTCATTGCAATTTATTTTAGTAAGCCACACTTGATAGCAGAATCTGGAGCTTTATTTCTGTTATTTAGCATCAGTTTACTTACTTTTTGTAAATAAAACTAGTCAATTTGAAATCTTATTTTAAATCCATAATATTTACCTTCATTTGATAATTAATATTGCTGAATTCACAACAAATCTAAATGACTGTTTTCACAGACAGAGAATATTTGTACCATATTTGGAGTCATGTTTCATGTCTTTTCACAAACTTGCACTCCGTGATCCTGGCCAGTTCAATTTTTATCCAAAAGCTTCAAACTTTGAGCCAATTTCAACAGATTTTATAATGCAAAAGTAATCACAATTTTATGCTGGTATAAGATATTTTACTGAATAAGTAAAATCAGCAGAAACTTCTATAATATGTATCAGCCAAATCTTAACTACGATCTTCCAAAGAAGCGAATACCAGTCTTGCAATATCCAGCCTTATCATCACTTCCTAGAATTGTGCTTCTGTGGCACAGTCTCCATTAGCTTTTCTGACCTTTCATCTGTGAATCAGCTATGTGTGTGCTTTTTTTGACAAGAAATAATATATTCTGGACTCATTACTATTCATTTTGACAAGAAATAATATATTCTAGACTCATTACTATTCATTTTCACAAGAAATAATACCTTTATTGTCTTGAAAAAATAAACATACTAAGAGAAAAGCCGCATTCCTTTTTGTAGATCTTCTGTGATTTTAAACCACAACTTACAAATGCCTTCACGGTTATCTGAAGTTTGGTTTAATATTACAAATCCATATTCTTTTTTATGCTTGTACTGTGTGTGTGAGATTAAAACAGACAGAAATCTGCTGTGATATTCATCCTTCTACTCGAATGAACTGATTTGTCTTTTACCTTTCCCTTTTGGCAGCAACTCTCTGGTGACTGTCAGAAAACAGTGAGTTCCAGTATCCCTCCTTTTCCAAGCCTGAGACATAGCGGTTTCAGCTTTTGCCTGAATAATTGCAGGAAATTAAGAAAGATGGAAATTCATTCCTCGAAGGGGTTTGAAAGATAGCCCGGGCACACCTATCTCAGTGCTAACTACTTACATGGTGATGAATGGGAGGAAACTACGTGCATCAAGCAGTTTGTTATAATTGATGGGATTAAAGCAGCCTACGTTGTCATTTCCTAAACTTGGTTGATGCATACACTCCCAGGATGCACCTTCCTCAGATAGTTCCTTTCCATGGGGTGTGGCACTAGCCTGCTTTGGTTCTTACCATAAATGAGAGCAGAAAACAGAGGAAAGAAGTGCCTCATTTTATTGAGGTAACTATATAGTGGTGTTTTTCTTTTACATTCAAAATAGCATCAAGTAAGAAAGTGAAATACTGGCTAGAGAAGGGCAGAACTTCTGATGAGGAAATTGTTTTGGACAACTTTTTTGCATTCCACTGGGGGAGACATGGAACGGGCATTAGTGCATGCAGTGGTGAGTAAACAACGAATTGGCAGTAGGTGCATAGACCAACATTGGCTGAGAGGAAAGAATTTTCAATTTTTTAAAGGAAGAGTTTTTTTTTTACACAGAGAGTGATGATACTTAGAAGTCGCTGACAAAAATGAAGTTGGTGGAATTAGATAGATTATCCCCCTTTCGGATAGTTAGATTGTCACTTGAATAGGTGATGCTTTGAGGGATAAGGATGCAGAGAAGGTGTTGGGATTGATCAAAACTTGGCCACATTGAGGCCTTAACTGTGAAATACCTCCAGGAAAGAATGAGCCCAGGAGAATCCAAGGGAATCTCACTCTTCTGACATGATGTTTCATATTTCTTCAACACAAAGATAACAATAAAAGATGAGCTTCACTCAACTTCACTAGCTCCCATCACTAAACTGTTCCCACAGCCTATGGACTCACTTTCAAGGACTATTCATCTCATGCTCCCGATATTTATTGCTTATTTATTATTACTATTATTTCTTTTCTTTTTTTTCCTTTTGTATTTGCACAATTTGTTGCTTTTTTTATTCCACATTGGTTGTTTGTCTGTCCTGTTGGGAGTGGTCTTTCACTGATGCTGTTGTGTTTCTTGTATTTACTGTGATTATCCACAAGAAAATGAATCTCGCGGTTGTATATGATGACACATATGTACTTTAATAATAAAATTACTTTGAAATTTGAACCTTAACTCCAGTTTCAACTGCTGTAATCACTTTTCCTTTAACATTACCATTTGGAATATGGTCAAAGTAAATTTATAGAATAGCATAGTTATAATGGCAGCACATCCCAACCAGTAGAACTCATTTGAATATTCACTATTGGTGTCTGTTCTAATAACCTAAACTCCAGACACCCAAAATATATCCCTTTGTCAGTGTTGAAGGATGGTACCATGAATATACCACCAACCAGATGGTTAAGTGACAAAACAGATCTGTCCTGAGCTGTCACAAACAAGAGAAAATCTGCAGATGCTGGAAATCCAAGCAACATGCAATCAATGTGGAACGAACTCAGCAGGTCAGGCAGCATTTTGTGTGTGTTACTGTCCTGAACTGTACCTCAAGTAACAGGGATACATTTTTAGCTAATAGAAGGAATATTTATCTACTGTCTTCCCCCTTTTTCCAATGGGACAGAATCATAGTGTCCCATTAACATATGTGCAGGGTTTTATTTCCTTAAGATTGGTGCTCATTTTAGTTAATCCATAATTATGCTGTCTGTGCTATCATAACTCCAGAATGATCTGAACAGCAGGCAAATTAGATTAGTGTAGATGGGCAAAAAGGTGGTCTTGGATATTTAGTCATAGATTCATAGAGCAATAGAACATGGCTACAGGCCCTTCAGCCCATTGAGTCCATGGGCTGACCAACCAGTTAGTCCCAGATTCCTGCGTACAGCCTTTATCCCAACAAGTCCCATTCGCTCCCTGTACTTATCCAAGTGAATCTTAGATGATACATGCTTTCTTTTCATTATTACATCAGGGAGGAGGTACAGAAGCCTGAAGACTCACAGTCAACATTTTAGGAACAGCTTCTTCCCTTCTGCTATCTGATTTCTGAATGAGCCATCAACCTATGAACACTACATTGCTGTTCCTCTTTTTGTGAGTATTTATTTATTTATAATGTAACTTACAGTAATAGTTTATGTCTTGCTCTGCACTGCTGCTACAAAACAACACATTCCATGACAGGTCATGACAATAAACCCAATTCTTATGCTGAATTTTTCTCGCCTCAACCACTTGTTCTGGCAGCTTGTTCCAAGTCCTTCCGTGTGAAACAGTTGCTCCTCAGCTCTTTCTTTCCCTTTCTTCCTGGTTTTAGGGGCAGAGGCCTGTTGAGCTCAAAGGCCCATTTCTGTGTTGTGCAACCCTATGATTCTATTACTTTTAAAATTTGAGGTGGAGTCAGAGGAAGGAAGAGAAGAAATCTCCCGATTTGCTCATATACATGCCCAAAGGCCACTGCCAGCACAACATTAGCCTTTAACCATTTGTCTTTTCATCATGGCCATCCTAGAGAGCCACATCAACTGGGTAGCTGACCCACAGATGATCCACTTGAAATAACAGTCTCCTTTGTGAAATAAAGTTCAGTTGATTCAGCTGCATGATGTTGGGTGCCATCCACTACCTAGCCATAAACATGCAGGTTCTTCTCCAGAATGTATAAAGAGCTTGTAACCCTGTCAAACTGAAGACAGATGGATTTCAGAGACAAAAACCTGATGATAAGATCGTTTCTTAGGGCAAGATATCTGAGCAATGTGTGATCAACACCCTTTTCTACACTTGTTATCAGCTATGAGCTATCAGAAACTTTGAGTGATTTTCATCTTCTTCCCCCATGTGGATGTTTACTAGGATACACATTTAAGTTCAGTGCCTGGTCCTGGGATCGGAACAGTTCTTAGTGTCAGCCCATGGGAAGTATTAACAAAGATTAAACCTCGAGGTAGATTTCAGCTTCACCTCATGAACGGTAAATTTAATTCTCAGGTTTGTCTGCCCTCTGCACATCCTGAAACTGTTGGCGTGCCTGCAGTCCAATCACACAGACACAGACTGCAAGCCCAAACAGAGTTTAGATTCCATTTGAACTTTAATGGCAATGTGCAAATATCTGGTTTAGTCTCAGAATTGCTGAAGTACTTCATAGTTTGGAAGCAAGGAAATACTGCAAGGCCATTGCAAGCCCACGTATCTACATTTCCAGGCCAAATTCAAGGAGGCTCAGGATGCACCTGTTGAAAATAATGTAGAGAAAAGATTAAATTACTTTGTCACCTCCGTGCTTCATTTCGAAGGACTAAGTCTCAGAATCCATCTGGAACACACTTTGTTTTATAATACGGTACAAATGGATGCAGATGCTAGAACCTGAAGCAACAAAGAACCTGCAGGAGAACACTGCAGGTCATTCAACATCTGTAGGCAGAAATGAATTGCCAAAATTTTGTGTCCAGACCTACAGCTGGACATTTTAACAGATTCACATTGATAACGTAGATCATTTATGCATGATTTGATAAATAAGCAAAAAAAAAATTCCTTGTTAAATAAAAGACACAAAGTGCTGGAGGAACTCAGCAGGCCAGGTAGAATCTATGGAAAAGAGTAAGCGGTCGACGTTTCATCAGGACTGGAAAAAAACATGAGAAGTCAGAGTAAAAAGGTGGGGGGAGGGGAGGAAGAAGTACAAAGTGGTGGTGAAAGGTGAAACTGGGAGGGGGGAGGGGTGAACTAAAGAGCTGGGAAATTGATTGGTGAAAGAGATAAAGGGCGGGAGATGGGTGGAATCTGATAGGAAAGTGCAGAAGAGCAGAGAAGAAAAGAGAAGGGGGAGGAGCACCAGACGGATGTGACAAGCAGATAAGGAGATAAGGTAAGAGAGCAAAATGGGAAAGGGGATTGGTGGGGGGGGGGGGCCTATTACCGGAAGTTTGAGAAATCGATGTTTATGCCATCAGATTGGAGGCTACACAGGCAGAATATAAGGTGTCACTCCTCCAACATCAGTGTGGTCACTTTGCAACAGCAGAGGAGGCCATGGATTGACATCTGTGTCACTTGGGTTTCCAGCAGCAGCAGATTTTATCATCCTTGTTAAATAGTTTATTCCAATACGTTAGGTTGGGGAAGAAGCTCTGAGTGGTGTGTTAAATCTCTTAAGATTTAAGAATGTTAAGTGACCTGATAGAGATGTACAAGATGATGGGAGGTATTGATCGTGTGGATGGCCAGAGTCTTCCTCCCAGGGCTGAAATAGCTAACATGAGGGGGCATAGTTTTAAGGTGCTTGGAAGTAGGTACAAGAGGGACGTCAGAGGTAAGAGAGTGCTGGGTGCATGGAAGGGGGTAGAGGCGGATACAATAGGTTCTGTTAAGGACACTCTTAGATAGGTACATGGCGCTTAGAAAAATAGAGGGCTATGTGGTAGGGAAATTCTAGGCAGCTTCTAGAGTAGCTGGTTGGCACAACATTGTGGGCTGAGGGGCCTGTATTGTGCTGTAGATTTTCTATGCATCAATGTTTCTACAAACATTTGTAAGATCAAATATTAGTAGGTGTTTTTCTTTGCACAGGAGAGTGAAGATCTGGAACAGACTTTCAGCTCATCTGGCGAATGCTAAGTTGCTGTATTCCTTCAATATATATTTGCATTTGGTTCTGCCAATTTTGATGAATGAATGAATAAAAATTCCCTTTATTTTGTCGCCCAAACTGTTTTGGAGAGATTAACCTAGTGTTTTCACCTTTTCCTGGATATAATTTGCTTTCAGGTAGTGTGGCTTACAAGGCTTCTTAATTATATGAGGCATGTTTAGAATCCAAGAATCATTACTTCACACAATCACGTCCCATCAGGACATCCTAACACAATTTACCGTAGCTAAAACAATTAAGGTGTTTTCTTTGGTGTAACTTTTATACTGTGCGTTGTTTATGTAATGTCGTTGGCTGCATGTGGGCTTTGGTCATTTGCTTACTTAAGATTGCTGACAGTGTTAATAGCCTTCTTGATTACAGATGAAGCTTTTGTTCAGGATCTCCGAACATTTGATGCTGGGAACAATGCCTGGGCTATTTTCTCTCACTAATGCTGGCAGAAGTCTCTGTCTTATTTCAGACTGATGGCTAATACCATCAAAGTCATACTATTGCACTCAGAACCTTTGAAAGCCAGGCTTTTAGTGTCTGCAGAAAAATTCAAATTGATGTTTTTAAATTGACTCAAAGAATAAAGTAAATGCCTGGCAAGCAATTTTATCTGATTGTTATGTCAGTTCATTATATACATATGAATGACAGACTAACGTGTGAATGTTCTTTGCTAGAATTTGTTCCATGAGAACATTAGGGTGCATTGGAGCTTGGCTCAGAAATAATCAATCATATTGACAAAACCATTACATGGCCTAACTGAATGGCCTTGAGTTCATATATCAAATAATGAAATCGTTTGACCAATCTTCAGTGAAACTCGTTACTCAATACATTAAATCTATTGTGTTCCTAAGTACGACTTCAGAACCAAACAGTATGTTGATTCCTATAATAGGTTTGCTTAGACTACTCATGTCTAAAAAGCACCCAACAAGATGGAAAAGCAACCAATGTAAAAAATACAACAAATTGTACAAGTGCAGAAGAAATAAATTAAAAAATAAATGGTAAATTTCGAGCACATGAGATGAGAGTCCTTGATATTGAGTTCATTGATTGTGGGAACAGTTCAATGATGTGGCAAGTTCAGTGATGCTATCCCTCTGGTGCAAGAATCTGATAGTTGAAGGTGAATAACTGTTCCTGAAACTGATGGTGTGAATACTGAGGCTCGTGTACCTTCTTCCTAATGGCAATAGCGAGAAAAGAGCTTGACCTGGGTGGTGGGGGTCCTTGATAATGAATGCTGCTTTCCTGCGACAGCACTCCGTGTGTGGTGGGGAGGGGTTTACTCGTGATGGACTGGGTCATATCCACTACTTCTTGTAGGATTTTCCATTCAAGGGCATTGGTGTTTCCACGCCAGACCCTGATGCAACCAGTCAATATATTCTCCACCGCATATCTACAGAAGTTTGTCAAAGTTCTAGATGTCGTGTCTAACCCTCACAAGCTTTTAAGGAAGTGAAGGCGCTGCTGTGCTTTCTTGCTGCTGGGCCCAGAACAAATCCACCAAAACGATAAAGCCAATGAATTTAAAACTGCTCCACCTCTGATCCCCGGATGAGGACTGGCTCATGGACCTCCAGTTTCCTCCTCCTGAAACCAATAATCAGATCCTTGGTCCTGCTAACGTTGAATGAGAAGTTGTTATTGTGCCACTCAGTTAGATTTCAATCTCCCTTCTATATGCTGATTCACCACTGCCTTTGATACGACCAGTGGCAGTGGTGTCATCAGCAAACTTAAATATGGCATTGGGGCTGTGATTAGCTTCACAGTCATAAGTTTAAAGTGATTAGAGCAGGGCTAAGCACATAGCCTTGTGGTGTACCTGTGACTATGGAAATTGTGGAAGAGATGCTTTTGCCAACCCAAACTGCCTGGGGCCTGCCGGTGAGGAAATCAAAGAACCAATTGTACAAGGAGATATTCTAGTCAAAGTCTTGAAGTGCATTGATTGGTTTTGAGGGGATAATAGTATTGAATGTCAAACTAAAGTTGATAAAGAGAAGCAACTGATAAGAAGCAGCAACTTATCATAATCGTGTCTATATATTGATTGTGGCTTTCCTTCCTATCTCCCCCTGTCCAAACAGCGTTACCATTCATGTAATACCCTTCCCCTTGTACGATCTTAATTTCTTGATGATGACATTAATGGGTGATCTCTGTGTAACAGTCATTCGGGTTACAGAAATTCACCCCTACAAAATTTACAAATGACTACCCAAACATTTGATGTATGAAATATAATGTGCTCTCATGGAATTTGTATGGAAAAAAAGTAAATAAATCAACACAATTTTTTTCAAATTAGATTTTTTGATGCACAAATGGATGTCTCAGCTTCATGTCATAGAATTCACAAAAGGGGCCATTTCCTAAGTCACCTGTATTATGAATACATTTAATTTAGTTACAGACAAATTATAACTATGACATAAAGAAACCAAACTATAGCAATTGGATTTCTTTTGTTGCAATTTAAAAAAAATTAAACTTGCTTTTTACATTAGTCCAAGTTAATGAATCCTGTGACAGTGATCAACATAATAATATGGCTTTGAAGCCATACATAGGATTGTATGAGATTTGATGCACCAATATCAATTGGCATTATTTATATGCTAAACTACTTAATTGTTTGATAAATAAGCTCAAGTCATAGAGTGAGGCCCTATAATGATATTATCAATGTAATTCATCATTTCTATGCTACGCTTCAAACGTGTCCAAATGTTTCTGTGGAACAAATTCCAGCAGAGGACATTCACGCATTAGTCTGCATTCATAGTTACTATTTAGAGATACAATGTGGAACAGGCCATTCTGGGTCACCAAGCCTCTTCTCCCAGCAACCCACTGATTTAGCCATAGCCTAATCACAGGACAATTTGCAATGACCAATTAACCTCATAACCTGTACATCTTTGGAATGTGGCGGGGGGATACTGGATCACCTGGAGAAAACTCATGTGCACAAGGAGAAGAGCGTACAAATTTTTTACAGTGGATGCCGGAATTGAACTCCAAACTCTGACACTCCGAGCTGTAATAGTATCGCACTAACCACTATACTACCATATACATGTTTATTTGTGTATACATATACATTATATATGTATATAATGAGCCACCATGAGCCACTTCATTCTTTGAACAAATTAAGAGTAAGCAATTTGATTTCTTCTGCATGCACTGTAGACTTGGCTTTCAACAGATCTGAGGGTAGTAATATGACCTTGGTGGTAATAGCAGGTTCAACTCAGCCTGATATGTGGCAGAGACTTCTGACAGGATTAATGAGAGAAAATAGCGCAGGCACTGTTCCCAGCACCGGCTGTTCAGAGATCCTGAACAAAAGCTTCATTTGTAAGTAAGCAAATGACCAAAGCCAAAGTGCAGCAAAAAACATAATGTAAACTGTACACAGTAGAAAAGTTACACCCAAGGAGATTTTACTTTGTAAATGGAAATATCCTGCCACCAAATCGGAATGGGTGAATCTGTTACTTAACCTCAGTAATTTATGGAAATGAATAAGTATACTGTACACTTGTTAAATAACTTTTGCCTAGCTTGAGCTGTGCTTTTTTGTGTTTTAAATGATGTAATTAATTTTTATAACTGCCTGAAAGCACAGATAACTTCATATTTGCAGAAAATAACATAAGTAATGAATTTTATTTCAAAGTAACAAAGTACCATCTTAAGCTCCACTTTCATTGCACAAGTCTCTACGAATATCATTATTTGCTTCTATGATAATCCAAGAAAAATTAGAACAAAATTGTAAATGAGTCCTGTTGGTTTGCTTGAAATAATGATGAATCAGCTTCATTGATTCTGAACTTCTAAGGCACTAATAAAAGAGTTCAGTTGTTAAAGTGCCTTTTTCTCTAGTCCCCTGGCAGTGGTATTTCCACTAAAAGCAGATGCTTTGAGCTTCCGTCCTATTTCATGTTCTGTTCCGCTACCTGAATTAGTTTCCTATTTCTTCAGGGTTACAACATGTTTTTAATCAACATGACCTTCCTTTAGTGGGAAACAATCATATTCCATAATGATGCCTCAATTGATTGCCACAGCACATCTACACTCTTTTCGCATCCCTCTTTTAATTGATACTACACAGAGGTAAAATAACCAAGCATGTAATTGTTAGTATATCAGAGTTCTGTTATGATAATAATTACTTTGGTAACTGATGATAATCAATGGCAGTTATTTATGCATGGGTCTCTTAATGCAGGACTCCTTTATATCCATTACTATATTAACTGAATTCTGAACTGTGAAAATGATCACTATTAGGGTAAATTACATTGAAGTATTAACTTAAAAATGCCGCTCAAGGTAGCAATTAAATTTGTACGATAATCAACATTTTTTTAGAAACAAGAAGCTACTATTTATTAAAATGAAACCATTCAGCAGCTAATAGAGAATCAAATATAGCCTAGCAAGGACACATGACAGATATCTGAAATCATGTACCTGCACCTTGACATTTAATCTTTTGAAATACTAAAGACAGGGAAACAGAATTTTTTTGAAGAATTTTATCCCTGGATTAAAATATCTACCTGCAGATGGTGGAAGTGTATTCAAGAGCATACATAGTACAGAACACATATGTGTTAAATTATATAATTCTATTTGAACAAAACTGTTTACTGATAACATATATTTTACACAAAGATAACAAAGAATATTTGACAGTCTGTTAATAATAGTTAAAGAATTCCATATTATAAATGGAAGAGTTAGAAAATAATTCAATCATCTTTGATACCCCGTTATTAAACATGCAAAAATGCATGTAAAATATGGCTCCCTTTATATGTCTTGAGCTTAAAAGAGCAAATAATTGAATATTTGTAGACAAAAAAATGGTATTTCCACTCCACCCATCATACTGAACTCTAATACACACACAAACACACCAACAAGTTCCAGCCAAGTCTCATCTTTGCCTCTGTGAAATTTTTCCCGTCGTGACTTCACACATTCTTGTACGCTGTCAGAATCAGATTGTCAGTCAGTGCAGAATCATGGACAAATTAATCTATTGCTCTCAGGTATGTTTATGAGCAGTTGAGAATCTGGTTTTTCTCATGGGACTCTTGCAACTAATTCAAGGAGGAGACTCGCATCCAAGCAATCTGATTGGATTAAGTTTTCTGTTTGAATCAGGAATCAATTGGAAATTATTGAATTTCTATTCATTAAACAGGAAGCCACTTCCCACTAAAATTCACTTCAATATCAACAGAGTTTTACTTATAACCAACTGATTACATTATACGTTGCATTTATAAGAATAGAATATACTAAATGAATTAAAATGTGTATCACACAAAAACTAAAAAGTAAATGTCTGACATACCTTTAAGATTCAGTCAATTACTCAATGGATTAAAAGGTTTTGAAGTTTTACCTAACTATTCACCAAGTATAAAGCTTGACTTAATTTTGCTCAGTATATTAAATAATTGGAGACACAACTAACATGAAAGTTTCTTTAACTGTTACATTTCATATTAAATGTGACTTGTTTCTCTACTGATAACTATTGTAGTTACCAGTTAATCTGAAGATTTAAAGATAATTTCCATCTCAAATTAAATATACCCTCTGCTTTTTCTCTTACATCCAACACAAAACCATGCACTTTATGAAACAAAAGCTGAAAACCTGATAGTACTCACTGAGTTGGGGACTAACAGTGGCGAAAGAAACAATGATAAATTGTCTGGTCAATGATCTGTCCATCAAAACTTTTAAACTCTTTTTAAATTTCTCTCACAAATTGGATGTCTGACAAATCTGTTAGAGTTCTTCGAGTAACAAGCAGGGTGGACAAAGGAAAGGGAGTGGATGCCATTTACTTGGATGTTCAGAAGGTGGTTGATAAGGTGCCACACATGAGGCTGCTTAGCAAGATAAAATCCTAAGGTATTACAGGAAAGATACTGGCAGTCATTTAACACACATAAAAGTTGCTGGTGAACGCAGCAGGCCAGGCAGCATCTCTAGGAAGAGGTGCAGTCGACGTTTCAGGCCGAGACCCTTCGTCAGGACTAACTGAAGGAAGAGTGAGTAAGGGATTTGAAAGTTAGAGGGGGAGGGGGAGATCCAAAATGATAGGAGAAGACTGGAGGGGGAGGGATGGAGCCAAGAGCTGGACAGGTGATAGGCAAAAGGGATACGAGAGGATCATGGGACAGAAGGTCCAGGAAGAAAGACAAGGGGGGGCGGACCCAGAGGATGGGCAAGAGGTATATTCAGAGGGACAGAGGGAGAAAAAGGAGAGTGAGAGAAAGAATGTGTGTATAAAAATAAGTAACAGATGGGGTACGAGGGGGAGGTGGGGCATTAGCGCAAGTTAGAAAAGTCGATGTTCATGCCATCAGGTTGGAGGCTACCCAGACAGAATTGCGTTCACCAGCAACTTTTATGTGTGTTGCTTGAATTTCCAGCATCTGCAGAATTCCTGTTGCTGGCAGTCATTTGTTCCTTTTTGAACTTGTACACTTTGTTGTCTTTTGCACACTAATTGAAATCCCGAGTTGGTGCAGCCTTTCGTTGACTCTATTATGGTTCTTATTGTGTTATGGATTTACTGAGTATGCCCTCAAGATAATGAATCTCAGCATTGTATATGGTGACATACTGTATGCGTACTTTGATATTGAATTTACTTTGAACTTTGAATTGCTATATCTACCTACATAACCTTAACAAAATATAGTCAGGTAAATTTACAGAACCTCTTTGAATATTCAATAATCTAAAAGGATTGAATCCATAATTATGTTATTCATAATTTCATAACTCCAGAATGATTCCTATCAACCTGGTATATCTGCTTAGACCCCATTATGTCCCATAGAAAAGTAGAAAGGGATTAAATAATTCAAAAATCTAAATACTGATTTTGGAAACTTAAAATAATTGAAAATACTGGAAATACTTAGCAGACCAATGAGAAAAAAAGTTAATGTTTCAGATTGGAGACCTTTGATCAGAACTGGGAAAGAGAGGAAACAAATTAATTTTAAGATGTGAAGACAGTGAAGGAGAAATGGATAGACAAAGGGAATACTTCCAGTAGGGTGTGATCAGGGTTGCCATGGGGATAAACCATTGTTGAAGTAAACTGGCTGATGTATTAATGGGGGTGAGTATAAAGGGAAAATACAAAGTTTAAATACTATAAATACAAGAGATTTTTCAGATGCTGGAAATCAATAGTAACACATTCAAAATGCTAAGGAACTCAGTAAGTCAAGCAGCATCTATGAAGAAGCTGTGGACATTTCTGGCCGAGACCCTGGTGAAGATTCTATTCCTTTCCATAGCTGCAGCCTGACCTGCTGAGTTCCTCCAGCATTTTGTATGTGTTACTCTAGTTTAAAAAGCTATGAAATGCAGACCATAGGATATGCTTAGAAGATGAAGCCGCACTAATTATGAGAGAAACACTGATCTGAAGTCACAGATGGACAGTCTGCAGCAGGAATGGTATGTTCTTATAGTACTGTAAGAATGAGTTAGCTGAAACTGTTGAATTCAAAACAGTACTGAATCCTGAAGGCTGTAACGTGCCCTGACAGACTATGAGGTGTTGATCACCAGGCATGGAATAACACAATGTACGAGGAGACAGATAATTCAGATGGGATTGGAAAGGAAAACTGAAGAGGCAGCAGCAAGAAGCTCAGATTCAGCACTGTGGACTAAGTACAGATGCTCTGTAAAATTGTCACAAAATCTGTGTTGGGTTTCTCTAATGCAGAAGAGGCCATATTGTGAGGACCCCATAATATACGCTCATGACTGTGAACCAAAAATCCTATTCTAATTTCACCTACAAGTTTACTGAAGGAGGTAGAGAGCCTAGTGGCATGGTATCAAGTTAACAACCTCCCCCTCAATGTCAGAAAAATGAATAAGCTGGTCACTGACTTCAGGAAGCTAGGAGGAGTACACATCCTTGTCTGTTTCAATGGTGCTGAGGTAGCGAAGATTTAGAGTTTTAAGTTGCAAATGGTACCAACAATCTGTCATCGACCAACCATGTTGATGCTACAGCCAAGAAAGCACACCAACTCCTGTAATTCCTCATAAGGTAAAAAAAAATGTACGTCCCGATTGACTTTTAAAAAGTTTTCCAGATGTGTCGCAGAAAGCATCCAATTCAGATACATCAAAGGTTGGTCCAGCAAATGCATCATGATATAGGTAACAATAATAAACCAATTCCAATTCGAATTCAGAGTTATGAAGATAGCCCAGTACATCATTACACCCCAGCCTCCCTTTAACCTACTCCATCTTTATTTCCTGCGGCCTTATGAAAGCAAACAACATAAACAAGAACCCCTCCCACTCTAGTCATTCTTTTTTCTCCTCTCTCCAGTCAGGTAGAAGATATAAAAGCTCAAAAATATGGACCATCAAACTCAAGAATAGCTTCTATCCTGCTGTTATCAGTCTCTTGAATTTTCATGTGATAAGGATGAATTCTTGATCTCTCACTATATCAAGTCAGGGCCCTTGAATTGTATTTGTTTACCTGCACTACAATTTATCTGTAGCTACTGCACTATATTCTGCATTCTGTTTTCTTTTCTCTCCCTAGATGGCTGACATGCCAGCAGAAAGACTTGCATTATTTCTCCGTTCCTGTCACCATTATAAATCAATAATAAGAAGAATAAACCCAGTGCAGATTGGAAGAAGTGCAAGTGAATCATTGCTTCACTTGGAAGAACTGTTTGGGTCTCTGGATGGTGGGAAAGAAAGAAGTAAAACATATTTTGCATTTTCTCCATATGAAAATGTCATGAGACGAGATTAGTGGAAACAGAGGAGAGGATCGGGAAAGTTTCTTTAAAATATTGAAAGGAGTGGGGAAGATCTGAATGGTAGTAGAATCTTCATGAGTCATGGTGACATTTCTAAAGGGTAATCCTTTGATCGCAGAGGCTGAAGGAATGGAAGGTGAAGACTGGTGGAAATCCAGTCTTGCTTTGATTGAGAGTGGAGGTGTGGGGAATAGATAAAATACCACCAAGGGCTCAGGCAACTATGGTAGAGGGGAAGATGTCTCAGAGGCACATGTGTGGAAGCTAAATTCTTCCTTTTATTGTAAGCCAGCTTGTCTCCTTTTGGGACAATTTGGACTGAAATTTCATCTTAATTTTCAAATCAATGTACCACATCTATCTTAATTCTAAATATCAGTATTATTGGTTGCAGATTTGTCAATGCTCTGTGTAGTTTGAAAGTAAATAACAAACACAATACTCTGAAGATCAGTAGAATTAAATTTTACACTTTACTATGTTGCACATTCTGCATATTACAAGAGATTAGACCAATTCTAATATATACTGTAGTATAATTGTTAACTCCCCTTCCAAATGCAACTTTTTCATATTCGTTCTATCTTGATTAGGTGAAAGAGTGCATGTATACAATTTTAATACACCAAAAAGATTTTTTAAGAGCAGACTACAAGTAATGATTCGACCAAAACTCATTGATATTAAATAAATATTTTGCTTCACAATTCCTTCTATGCCTTCTTTACAATAAGAAACAAAAAATCAAAACATCAAATGAAATTAATGTAAACATCAGTCCTTTCTATAGTGATCAGCACTGTTTTTTCACTCTGAATGATCTACTCCATCTGCTTACAAATCTTGTACACATTAAGAACTGATTCAGGACACTTGGTAAATTTCATCTTCCTCACATGCATGTTGCTTCAGTTTGTGTGCTAATGGACAACATGATTATAAGGCTGTCAGTTCTCAGACACTCTGTGTTTTAACTAGAATAAAGCTTATGCACAGCCTGGGACAACTGGGAGCAGGCCAGTGGTGAAAGTAGGACTGTCAAGCTTTGGCTCGGAAGAAGCGTTAACTCCGAATAAACTTCTGTTAAGGTTCCTTTTTTTTTACTCTCTTACTGTACCTAGTTCAGTAAATGGCCATTGTGTGTTCTTCATGGCCGATGTTGGAGTCCTGGAATACCCAGAGTCTCCCAGGGTACTGCGTCTGTGTGGTGCTTCCAGCTGTAGCTCCTTGAAGACTGTGTTAGGGATCTGGAGCAGCAGCTGGATAACCTTCGGCTTGTCCAGGAGAGTGAGGAGATAATCGATCAGAGTTATCGGGAAGTACTTACCCGATAAGGTGAGTAGCTGGATGACTGACAGGAGAAATAGAAATGTGGATATGCAGTTAGCGCAGAGCTCCCCTGTGGCCATTCCTTTCAACAATATGTATACCGTTTTGGATCCTTTTGTGGGGGATGACCTCCTGGTGAATGCCACAGAGACCAGGTTACTGGCATGAGCATGGGTCCGTGGCGCAGAAGAGAAAGAGGATGAAGAGGGGAGCAGTAGTGATAGGGAACTAAATAGTCAGAGGAATAGGCAGGAGACTCTATAGACATGAATGGTCCACATCCATACCCAAATGGTATGTTGCCTCCCAAGTGGCAGGGTCAGGGATGTCTCGGATCATGCCCACAGCATTTTGGAGGGGGAGGGAGAGCAGCCAGATATCTTGGTATATATTGGTACCAATGACATAGGAAGTAAACAAAAAGAGTTCTTGACGAGAGAATTCAGAGAGCTAGGTAGAAAGCTGAGAAGCAGGACCTCCAGGGTAGTAATTTCTGGATTGCTGCCTATGCCATGCACCAGTGAGGGTAGAAACAGGATGATTTGGCAGATAAATACATGGCTGAGAAGCTGGTGCAGGGGGCAGGGCTTCAGGTTCTTGCATCATTGAGATCTCTTTTTGGGGAGGTATGACCCGCACAAGAGGGACGGCTTTTACCTAAACCCACGCAGGGACCAATATTCTCACAGGAAGTTTTGTTAAAGCATTTGGGGAGGGTTTGAACTAATTTGGCAGGGGGTTGGGAACTGGAGTGATGGGACTCCGGATAGGACGGATAGTAAAAAAGCAGAGATAGCGTGCAGTCAGACTGTCAGGAAGGGCAGGCAGATGATAGGACAAAATTACAGGGGGAGTATCAGTGCATTAGGAATGAAGAATCAAAAAGAATAGCAAATACAGTACTCAAAGTGTTATATATCAATGCACAGAGTGTAAGAAATAAGGTGGATAATCTTGGTGCACTATTACAGATTGTCGCGTATTCTGTGTGGCCATCACTGAATCATAGCTGAAGGATAATTGTAGCTGGGAGCTGAATATCCAAGGTTACACATTGTATCTGAGGGTTAGGAAGGTAGGCAGAGGAGGTGTGTGACTCTGCTGGTAAAGAATAGCATCAACTCAGAAGAAAGATGTGACATAAGATCAGAAGATGTTGAATCTTTGTGGGTTGAATTAAGAAACTGCAAGGGTAAAAGGACGCTAATGGCACATAAAGGGGATCCAGTGAATGTTGTACATTTGGACTTTCAGAAGGCCTTTGACAAGGTGCCACACATAAGGCTGCTACCAAGTTAAGTGCCCATGGTATTACAGGAAAGTTACTAGCATGGTTAGAGCATTGGCTGCTGGTAGGAGGCAGCAAGTGGGAATAAAATTATCCTTTTCTGGTTGGCTGCCAGTGACTAATGGTATTCTGCAGGGGTCAGGGACCACTTCTTTTTATGCAGTACATTGGTTATTTATATCAGTGGTCCCCAACCACCGGGCCACGGACTGGCATCGGGCCACAAAGCATATGCTACCGGGCCTCGAGGAAACGATATGATTTGGCGATATGAAACAATATGATTCAACTGCACCTTTCCTCATTCCCTGTCATGCACTGTTGAACTTGAACGCACACAAGGTCATTACCCATGCGAGGTCATCAGTCGGTCATTAACCTACAACGACTCGATGAGTAAAAAACAAACATCGCTTGAGAGTTTTCTTCGGAAGAGGTGGTAAGGGCATAAAAGGCCTAATGATGATGATAACGCAGAGACAGCTGAGGCTGAGACTGCAAAAAAAAAGAAAGCTTCCTTCAACAGAAAATATGAGGAGTCGTACATAAAATATGGCTTTATCGCGACCGGTGACTCGCACGCTCCAAGCCCTGTGTGTGTGATATGTGGAGACAAGCTGTCGAATGAGGTAATGGAGCCCTCAAAACTGCTTCGGCACCTTGAGTCCAAGCACCCTGCACTTAAAGACAAACCCGTTGAGTTTTTTGAGCGGAAAAAATGTGAGCAAGTGGGACAGAAGCAAGTGCTGAGAGCCACCACCTCTCCACAAATGCTGCTGCTCTGAGAGCGTCATACTTTGTGGCTAGCCGTATTGCTAAGGCTAAGAAGCCTTTCACTGTTGGTGAAGAATTGATTCTGCCTGCTGCCAAGGACATGTGCCGTGAACTGTTGGGAGAAGCTGCAGCTAACAAGATGGCACAGGTTTCTCTTTCAGCTACCACAGTTTCAAGGAGAATCGATGACATAGTGGAGGACATCAAAGCACAGCTGTTGGAACGGCTTAATGAGTCACCATGGTCTGCTCTCCAGGTCGACAAGTCTACCAATGTCGACAACAAGGCAATACTGCTGGTTTATGTGCGATATATATTTCAACACGATGTGCACGAGGATATGTTGTGTGCACTGCCGCTGCCAACCAACATATCTGGGGCAGAATTATTCAAGTTTTTGAATGACTATATGTGAGGCAAGCTGGACTGGTCATTCTGTGTTGGAATATGCACAGACAGGCTGCAGCTACAACTGGATGGCTATCTGGTTCCACTACCCGAGTCAAAGAGGTTGCTCCTGAATGCCAGTCTACACACTGTGTCATACACAGGGAGATACTAGCTAGCCAAAAAATGTCACCTGATCTTAACAGCGTATTGAGTGACGTTGTTGAAGTTATCAATCACATCAAAGCAAAAGCCCTTAACTCACGTCTGTTTGAGCAGCTTTGTGAGGAAATGGATGCAGAGCACAAGCGCTTTCTCTTACGCACTGAAGTCAGGTGACTATCAAGGGGGAGAGCCCTGGCCAGGGTTTTTGAGTTAAGCGAGCAGCTACAGAGATTTCTTTCAGGAAAAATGTCACCACTGGCAGCACACTTCAGTGACGAGGAGTGGATAGCAAAACTCGCTTATCTGTGTGACATCTTCAACCTGCTCAATTAACTCAATTTGTCACTTCAGGGGAGAATGACAACTGTCTTCATGTTGGCAGATAAAGTGTCTGCTTTCAAAGCCAAACTGGAACTGTGGGGATGGCAAGTGGACGGGGGCATATTTGACATGTTCCCAACATTAGCTGGGATTTTGGGAGAGACTGAGGCTGCACCGCCCTTCTCACAGCTGGTGTGCGATCACCTATTTTCTCTGTCGACAGAATTCGAGCGTTACTTCCCAACCGCAAATGACCCAAGACATGCAAAGGAATGGGTCCGTGACCCATTTGTGAATGTCCCTAGTGAATCATCCATGTCAGCACGGAAAGAAGATCAATACCTTGAGCTTGCAAATGACGACGGGCTGAAAAGTATGTTTGACATAATATCTCTCCCAGCATTCTGGATCAAAGTCAAGGCTGAATATGCTGAGATAGCCATGAAAGCACTGAAAACATTGCTTCCATTTCCAACGTCATATCTCTGCGAAGCAAGGTTTTCTGCAATGAATGCAATGAAAACTAAATTGCAGAGTAGACTGGACATAAGGAACCCCCTTCGCGTATCGCTGTCTCCCATCACCCCTCCATAGGATTATCTTGTTGCAGGGAAACAAGACCAGGGCTCCCACTGATTCAGTGATATTGGTGTGTTGCAATGATTTTATATGTTCATACAAGGAAAATATGCGCTGTGTGTTTAATATCCAAACGTTACTAAAAATGTTATAATGCTATTGACTTATAAGTGACTTATAATTGATTTATCGCTATATTCATGCGAGGAAAATATGCACTGTGTGTTTAATATTAAATTCATTGGATAATCTCTTTTAGAAACAAAATTGAGTGTATTAGCCAATTATAAGTGACTTAGTTGACTTATCACCTATATTCCGGTCATGATTAACACCCACCCCCAAACTCATCCACCGGTCCGCAAGAATATTATCAATATTAAAAAGTCCACGGTGCAAAAAATGTTGGGGACCCCTGATTTAGATGATCCAATAGATGGCCAAGTTTGCAGATGATACAAATATTGGTGGAGGGGCAGGTAGTCTTAAAGAAATAGGTATGCTGCAGAAGAACTTAGACAGATTAGGAAAAAGGGCAAGAAAGTGGCAAATGAGAAAGGTGTTAAGGTGGGGTGGAGTTTGTTAGGTGTGTTCAGGAAGGTCTCATGACACAATATGTATATAAGTCTACAGAGGAGAGGCTGTACTTGATTTGGTATTTGGAAATGAGCCTGGTGTCAGATCTCTCAGTGGGAGAGCATTTTGGAGATAGTGATCATAATTCTATCTCCTTTACGATAGCGTTAGAGAGAGATATGAACAGACAAGTTAGAAAAGTGTTTAATTGGAGTAAGGAGAATTATGAGGCTATCAGGCAGGAACTTGGAAGATTAAATTGGAAACAGATGTTCTCAGGGAGAAATGTGGCAAATATTCAGGGGATATTTGTGTGGAGTTCTGCATAGGTAAGTTCCAATGAGACAGGGAAGTTATGGTAGGGTACAGGAACCGTGGTGTACAAAGGCTGTAATAAATCTAGTCAAGAAGAAAAGACAAGCTTACAAAAGGTTCAGAGAGCTAGGTAATGTGAGAGATCTAGAAGATTATGAGGCTAACAGGAAGGAGCTTAAGAAGGAAATTAGGAGAGCCAGAAGGGGGCTGTGAGAAGACCTTGGTGGGCAGGATTAAGGAAAATCCCAAGGCATTCTATAAGTATGTGAAGAGCAAGAGGGTAAGACCATAAGACAAAGGAGCAGAAGTAGGCCATTCAGCCCATTGAGTCTGCTCCACCATTTTATCATGGGCTGATCCATTTTATCCTATTTAGTCCCACTGCCCCGCCTTCTCACCATAACCTTTGATGCCCTGGCTACTCAGATACCTATCAATCTCTGCCTTAAATACACCCAATGACTTGGCCTCCACTGCTGCCCGTGGCAACAAATTCCATAGATTCACCACCCTCTGACTAAAAAAATTTCTTCGCATTTCTGTTCTGAAAGGGCACCCTTCAATCCTGAAGTCATGCCCTCTCGTACTAAACTCCCCCATCATGGAAAACAACTTTGCCACATCCACTCTGTCCATGCCTTTTAACATTCGAAATGTTTCTATGAGGTCTCCCCTCATTCTTCTAAACTCCAAGGAATACAGTCCAAGAGCGGACAAACGTTCCTCATATGTTAACCCTCTCATTCCCGGAATCATTCTAGTGAATCTTCTCTGTACCCTCTCCAACGTCAGCACATCCTTTCTTAAATAAGGAGACCAAAACTGCCCACAGTACTCCAAGTGAGGTCTCACCAGCGCCTTATAGAGACTCAACATCACATCCCTGCTCCTATACTCTATCCCTCTAGAAATGAATGCCAACATTGCATTCGCCTTCTTCACTACTGACTCAACCTGGAGATTAACTTTAAGGGAATCCTGTACGAGGACTCGTAAGTCCCGTTGCATCTCAGAACTTTGAATTCTTTCCTCATTTAAATAATAGTCTGCCCGGTTATTTTTTCTGGCAAAGTGCATAACCATACACTTTCCAACATTGTACTTCATTTGCCACTTCTCTGCCCATTCTTCCAATCTATCCAAGTCTCTCTGCAGACTCTCCATTTCCTCAGCACTACCGGCCCCTCCACCTACCTTCGTATCGTCAGCAAACTTAGCCACAAAGCCATCTATTCCATAATCCAAATCGTTGATGTACAATGAAAAAAAGAAGCGGCCCCAACACTGATCCCTGTGGAAAACCACTGGTAACCGGCAGCCAACCAGAATAGGATCCCTTTATTCCCACTCTCTGTTCTCTGCCAATCAGCCAACGCTCTATCCACGTATGTAACTTTCCTGTAATTCCATGGGCTGTTATCTTGTTAAGTAGCCTCATGTGTAGCACCTTGTCAAAGGCCTTCTGAAAATCCAAATATACAACATCCACTGCATCTCCCTTGTCTAGCCTACTGGTAATTTCCTCAAAAAATTGTAATAGGTTTGTCAGGCAGGATTTTCCATTAAGGAATCCATGCTGAGTTCTGCCTATCTTGTCATATGCCTCCAGGTATCTGTAACCTCATCCTTGACAATCGACTCCAACAACTTCCCAACCACCGACGTCAAGCTAACAGGTCTATAATTTCCTTTTTGCTTCCTTGCCCCCTTCTTAAATAGCGGAGTGACATTTGCAATCTTCCAGTCTTCCGGAACCATGCCAGAATCTATCGACTTTTGAAAGATCATCGCTAATGCCTCCGCAATCTCCACAGCTACTTCCTTCAGAACACTAGGGTGCATTCCATCTGGGCCGGGTGATTTATCTACCTTTAGACTACTCAGCTTCCTGAGTACTTTCTCTGTCGTAATTGTGACTGCGCACACTTCCCTGCCCTACCACCCTTGAGTATCCGGTATACTGCTGATGTCTTCCTCAGTGAAGACTGATGCAAAATACTTATTCAGTTCCTCTGCCATCTCCTCATCTCCCATTACAATTTCTCCAGTATCATTTTCTATCGGTCCTATATCTACTCTCACCTGTCTTTTACTCTTTATATACTTGAAAAAGCTTTTAGTATCCTCTTTGATATTATTTGCTAGTTTCCTTTCATAGTTAATCTTTTCTCTCTTAATGACCTTCTTGGTTTCCTTTTGTAAGGTTTTAAAAACTTCCCAATCCTCTGTCTTCCCACTAATTTTTGCTTCCTTGTATGCCCTCTCTTTTGCTTTAACTTTGGCTTTGACTTCTCTTGTCAACCACGGTTGCATCCTTTTTCCACTCGAAAATTTCTTCTTTTTTGGAATATACCTGTCTTGCACATTCCTCATTTCTCACATAAACTCCAGCCACTGCTGCTCTGCTGTCTTTCCCGCCAGTGTCTCTTTCCAGTCAACTTTGGCCAGTTCCTCTCTCATGCCACTGTAATTTCCTTTACTCCACTAAAACACCGACACATCAGATTTTGGCTTCTCTTTTTCTAATTTCACAGTGAACTCAATCATGTTATGATCACTGTCTCCTAAGGGTTCCTTCACCTCAATCTCTCCAATCACCTCCGGTTCATTACACAATACCCAATCCAGTACAGCCGATCCCCTAGTGGGCTCAACAACAAGCTGTTCTAAAAAGCCATCTCGCAGACATTCTACAAATTCCCTCTCTTGAGATTCAGTGCCAACCTAATTTTTCCAATCTACTCGCATGTTAAAATCCCCACAATTATCATAACACTGCCCTTCTGACAAGCCTTTTCTATTTCCAGTTGTAATTTGTAGTCCACATCCCTGCAGCTGTTTGGAGGCCTATAAATAACTGCCATCAGGGTCCTTTTACCCCTGCTATTCCTTAGCTCAACCCATAAAGATTCTGCACCTTCCGATCCTATATCACCTCTTTCTAATGATTTAATATTATTTCTTACCAATAAAGCCACGCCTCCCCCTCTGCCTACATTCCTATCCTTCCGATACACCGTGTATCCATGGACGTTCAGCTCCCAGAGACATGCATCCTTTAGCCAGGTCTCAGTGATGGCCACAATATCATACCTGCCAACCTGTAGCTGTACGACAAGATCATCCACCTTATTCCTTATGCTGCGTGCATTTAAGTACAACACCTTAAGACCAGTATTTGATACTTTTTGCTTTGATTTCACTGCAACTTTATTGCACTGCAACTCAATTGCACTGCAACTCATCCCAATGGCTACACGTTTGCCCCATCACCTGCCTGTCTTTCCTGACATCTTTACTGCTCACTATCTTAGATTTATTTCTGTTTTCCCCTTCCTCCGCTCTATCATTCCAGTTCCCATCCCCCTGCCAAATTAGTTTAAACCCTCCCTAACAGCTCTATTAAACTTTCCCGCCAGGATATTGGTCCCCTTCAGGTTCTGGTGTAACCTGTCCTTTTTGAACAGGTCATACTTCCCCCAGAAGAGATCCCAATTATCCAAGAATCTGAAGCCCTGCCCCCTACACCAGTGTGTATGGAACCGGAGGAAATAGCAGAGGTACTTAATGAATACTTTACATTAAGTACCTCTGCTATTTCCTCCGGTTCCATACACACTTTCCCACTGTCACACTTGATAGGTCCTATTCTTTCATGTCTTATCCTCTTGCTCTTCACATACTTCAGTATTCACTATGGAAAAGGTTCTTGGTGATTGTAGTGATCACTTGCAGTGGACTGAAAAGCTTGAACATGTAGATATTAAGAAAGAGGATGAACTGGAGCTTTTGGAAAGCATCAAATTGGATAAGTCGCCAGGACCGGATGAGATGTACCCCAGGCTACTGTGGGAGGCGAGGGAGGAGATTGTTGAGCCTCTGGCGATGATCTTTGCATCATCAATGGGGATGGAATTAGTTCTGGAGGATATGAGGTTTGCAGATATTGTTCCCTTATTCAACACAGGGAGTAGAGATAGCCCAGGAAATTATAGACCAGTGAGTCTTACTTCAATGGTTGGTAAGTTGTTGGAGAAGATCCTGAGAGGCAGGATTTATGAACATTTGGAGAGTTATAATATGATTAGGAATAGTCAGCATGGCTTTGTCAAGGGCAGGTCATGCCTTACGAGCCTGATTGAATTTTTTGAGGATGTGACTAAACACATTGATGAAGGAAGAGTAGTAGATGTAGTGTATATGGATTTCAGCAAGGCACTGATAAGGTACCCCATGCAAGGCTTATTGAGAAAGTAAAGAGGCATGGGATCCAAGGGGACATTGCTTTGTGGATCCAGAACTGGCTTGCCCACAGAAGGCAAAGAATAGTTATAGACGGGTCATATTCTGCATGGAGGCCGGTGACCAGTGGTGTGCCTCAGGGATCTGTTCTGGGACCCTTACTCTTTATGATTTTTATAAATGACTTGGATGAGGAAGTGGAGGAATGGGTTAGTAAGTTTGCTGATGACACAAAGGTTGGAGGTGTTGTGGATAGTACAGAGGGCTGTCAGAGGTTACAGCGGGACATTGATAGGATGAAAAATTGGGCTGAAAAGTGGCAGATGGAGTTCAACCCAGATAACTGTGAGGTGGTTCATTTTGGTAGGTCAAATATGATGGCAGAATATAGCATTAATGGTAAGACTCTTGGCAGTGTGGAGGATCAGAGGGATCTTGGTGTCTGAGTCCATAGGATGTTCAAAGCAGCTGCGCAGGTTGACTCTGTGGTTAAGAAGGCAGCTATATAGGACCCTGGTCAGACCCCACTTGAAGTATTGTGCTCAGTTCTGGTCGCCTCACTACAGGAAGGATGTGGAAACCATAGAAAGGGTGCAGAGGAGATTTACAAGGATGTTGCCTGGATCGGGGAACATGCCTTATGAAAACAGGTTGAGTAAACTCAGCCTTTTCTCCTTGGAGTGACAGAGGATGAGAGGTGACCTGATAGAGGTGTATAAGATGATGAGAGGCGTTGATCATGTGGATAGTCAGAGGCTTTTCCCAGGGCTGAAATGGTTGCCATAAGAGGACATAGGTTTAAGCTGCTTGGGATCAGGTACAGAGGAGATGTTAGGGGTAAGTTTTTTAGGCAGAGAGTGGTGAGTGTGTGGAATGGGCTGCCGGCAACGGTGGTGGAGGCAGATACGATAGGGTCTTTTAAGAGACTTTTGGATAAGTATATGGAGCTTTGAAAAATAGAGGGTTATGGGTAACACTAGTAATTTCTAAGGTAGGGACATGTTCGGCACAACTTTGTAGGCCGAAGGGCCTGTATTGTGCTGTAGGTTTTCTATGTTTTCTATGAAGTACAAGGTTGGAAAATGTATGGTCATGCACTTTTGTAGTGGAAATAAATATGCAGAGTAGGTTCTAAACAGGGAGAAAATACAAGAATCCGAAAATCTAAGATGCAAATGGACTTGGTAGTCCTTGTGCAGAACACCCTAAAGATGTGTAAAGAAGACCTGGAAGATCATTGTGGACACCAGTCATCCCAACCATAAACTGTTTCAGCTGCTTCCGTCTGGCAAACGGCAACACAGCATTAAAGCCAGGAACAATAGGCTACGGGACAGCTTCTTTCTACAAGCCATTAGGCTTATAAATTCACATGTCTGTACATTGAGGTGGAGTCATAATGCAAAGATTTTTACTCCCTCATATTAGGGGATGGATTTAAGATTTAAATAAATTCAATTCATTCAATTCAACTTGCAGGTTGCGTCAGTGGTGAGGAAGACAAATGCAATGTTCGCATTCATTTCAAGAGGTTTAAAATACAAGAGCAGGGATGTGATGCTGGGGCTTTATAAGGCACTAGTGAGGCCTCACCTTGAGTACAGTGAACAGTTTTGGGCTCCTCTTCTAAGAAAAGCTGTGCATGCCTTGGAGTAGACTCAGAGGAGGTTCACAAGGATGATGCCAGGAATGAAAGGGTTATCATACAAGGAATGTTTGATGGCTCTGGGTCTGTACTCGCTGGAATTTAGAAGGATGAGGGGGATCTCAATGAAATCTTTTGTGTAGGTACGGAAAGGATGTTCCCCATATTAGGGGAGTCTAGGACAAGAGGGCACAGCCTCAGGATAGAGGGGTGATCATTTTAAATTGAGATGCAGAGAATTTCTTCAGCCTGAGGGTGCTGAATTTGTGGAATATGTTACCACGGGCAATTGTGAAGGTCAGGTTGTTGGGTGTATTTAAGGCAGAGATTGATAGGTTCTTGATTGGATACGGCATCAGAGGTTACGGGGAGAAGGCCGGGGAGTGGGGCTGAGGAGGGAAAAACAAAGGATACGCTATGATTGAATGGTGGAGCAGACTTGATGGGCCAAATGTCCTAATTCAAATCCTATGTCATGGCCTTATGGATTCCTTTTTACCTTCAGTCTATGTGCATCTAAGAGACTAAATTGGCAGTTTTGTGTATATATATTCATTCTATATCAGAGGTGTGACACCTATCATTTTAACAATGGCCCATCCAAGATCTGGTGGTAAATCACATGCAAAGAAAGGACTGACAATTGCTTTGAGGTAATACTTAATGTAAAATTAATTAATTAAAAATATGTTCATTTGATGTAAAAATTTATTTGCAGCTGATGGCTGGATGGCAAAGCGAAACATTCATTCTGTGTCAGATGCCTCAGGTGCTTAGCAGAACTGAGGTGACTTGTGAAGTCTAATAAATTCGAAGTAACCTCATTGGGCCAGAGTCTCTGAGTTGGGCCTACGATCCATTCTCAGCTGCGGGCAATGCCTATTCTGATTCATTTAACTTTAACACATCTGCAGGCTGTTCTCTTGTACACGGAACTGTCACAGAGCCAAGAAGCATCTTAATAATAATGGGTGGGCCAAAACAATCCCTGCCAATGAAACTCCACAGAAAGCCTTTGTCAGCTCTCAACCCTCTGTTTGTTTTTCCATCTAACAAAGCTATCACGGTTTTTCAATTATCTGAATATTAAATAAGAAATGAATAATTTAAAAATGTAAACTAAATATCAACTAAACACAAAAACACACAGTGAAAAAAAAACTCAGTCATTTTTTCCTTTCCTTCATAACAACCCTACAATGAATGGGCTTGTGGAACATGCACCAAGTCTAAAGTTTCCCAATTATAATCTCAATTTATTTTCATCAAGCATGAATATTGCATCTCCAGTGACGCAGTAAATCAAATGATCCTGCAATTTGGGCATATGGCCCATTTCCACTTGGGTACAAGATATTTTGTTTACTCTAATAGAACATGCAAATATTAGTCTAGACAGGAAAAGAAGCAGACATGCCAAAGTCACACATGTGACTGTACATTGGCTGCATAACAAGTGTCTGGTTGATTATAATAGTATAGTGCACTCTTCCTCCATCTGCCTCCTCATTTCAGCATTCAGTAGCAACAGTTCTCTGTGCAACACCCGATTCACTCTTCTATCTCCAGCAACCATTCACATTCTCCCAGCCTTTTACCTCACAAGCACAGGAGATACAAAACACGTCCATTCATCTTTTTCCTTTCCGTCACCCAGGTACCTGAGGAATCCTTGCAGAGGAAACAGCAATCACTTGTACTTCTTCCACTCCACAGTTCTGTAATCAGTGCTCATAATGTGGCCTCTTCTAAATGGAGAAACCAAATGCAGAGTAAGTAGCTCATTTATGGAGCATCTGAGCATAAATCATTAGGATCAACCTGGATTCTCAGTTGCCTGTGGCTTTAATTTTCCACTCCAACTCTGACCTTTCTTTCTGTAGTCTTTGGCATTCTAACTGCCCTCTCTAAACTAGCAAACAGATAGCTTAATCAAGTTTATCACTATTGCAGCCATGAATTAATCTTATGAAAGATATTCCCTTTCCCCTAACCATTGCTTGCCAATACTAGCAGAATTTTAAAACTAATTTGTTTTCACTCCTTTCCATTTCTGCAAAGTGTCAGAAACATTGACTCTGTTTCAGTCTGTATGGATGATGCCTGACCTGTAGAGCATTTTCTGTTCACATTACCAAGCCGTGTCTATACATTAAGTGAGATTGCAAAGAATATGTAGATGTAGTATAATGTGGAAAAATGGGAAATTGTCCATTTTGATGGGATTATTTTTTAAAAAGCATAAAAACAAGATGGTATGGTGTTGAGCGATCTGAGGTATATGAGCCAAACAAATATTCAGGAAAGCTTCCAGAATGTTATCACTTAATGCTCAGGAAACTAAATACAAAAGTAAGAAATGTATGTTCCCATTAAATAAGGCATTGGTAGAGCCACACCGGGAATACTGTGCACAGTATTGTTTTCCAAGGTTCAAAGTTGAAAGTAAATCTTTTATCAAAGTAGGCAGAGTAGTCTGACTTCTTACATGACGCAGAGCTGCTGTATCAACACATCCATCCAGAAAGGCGGTATTCCAGACTTTTCGGGGCGTCTGGAACACACCTCAATGGTTAACCATTTCATCCGTGAGGCCAAGCAGAAAAAAGGCAACCTAACAGTTGTCTGGTTAGACCTCGCGAACGCCTACGAGTCTATTCCACATGACCTCATCCTAGAAGGACTCAACCACTACTACATCCCAGTGGCTATTTGAGACATGATCACCAGCTACCTCGGAGGATTCAAACTCAGATTTACATCAGCCCATTTCACAACTGGTTGGCAGGACCTCCAGAAGGGGATTCCAACAGGGTGCACCATCTCCCCCACCCTATTTATTACGGGAATGAACTTCCTATTATCAGCAGCAGAAGGTGTAACCCGCGACCCGACGCTGGAGTCAGGCATTGTTCAGCCGGCTCTACGAGGGTTCATGGACGACATCACTATAACAACTGTATCACATGTCCAAGCAAGATGGGTATTGGAAACCCTGGGTAATGTAGCCACTTGGGCAAGGATGTCCTTCAAGGCCAAGAAGTCCAGGTGCATGGTGATCAGAAAGGGCAAATTTACTAGCAAGTTTAGCCTCCAAGTTCAGGGTGAGGTCATCCCTTCCATCGAAGATAACCCGATAAGATACTTGGGGAAGTGGTTTAATGTGTCCCTGACAGATGGGGCCGATGTCACCAATGCTGTGAAGCAGACAGACGAATAGCTGAAAAAGATCGACAAATCCGGACTTCCCGGTAAATTCAAGGCCTGGCTGTACCAATACGGCATTCTGCCCAGGCTTCTCCGGCTCTTCACGCTTTATGAGTTCCCCATAACTGCCTTAGAGGCCATCGAGAGGAAAACCAGCAAGCACCTGCGGAGATAGTTGGGAGTTCCCCCAAGCTTCTCTTCAGCGGGCAACTGTAGTTTCCCCTGTCCTCTGTTATAGAGGTATTTAAGGTGGCAAAATGCAAAGCCTTATTAAGCTTGAGAGATTCCAATGATGTCTTGGTAAAGCAAGCAGGCATTACAACCAGATCTGGGCGCAAGTGGGCAGCCAGCACAGCTGTGGAGCAGGCAGTGTGTTCTCTGAAGCTGCGATATATCATTGGCAACCCCTGCGTCGGGCTGCAAGGCCTCAGCTCAGTTCACTTCCAGCAGTAGGGAAACGCAAGCATAAGGAACAGGAGAGACATGGTACAGGCAGAAGTACGGATCCGTGAAGAAGAGAAGCGGATGACAAAGGCAGTATAACAAGGGTCCCAGAGTGCCTGGAAAAAATGGGATCTGCCTAAGTGCAAGATCTAATGGGCAGAGCTATAAAGACTGGAGCCCTTCCATATTTCCTTCCTCTTGCGATCTGTGTATGACACCCTTTCTTCACCATTACATCTGTACTCATGGGGGATGAGAGAGGACCCGAACTGTAAGCTCTGTGGTCAAAAGGGGGCACTGGCTCATATACTGTGTGTGTGTAAAACAGCTCTAACTCAAGGATGGTATAGGTGGCGCCATAATATGGTGCTTCTGGCTCTTGCTGACAGACTAGAGTGGGAGGGATGCAAGAAGAGGACGGCTGGCACAGATTTGAAGAAGGTCTTCACCTTCATCAAAGAGGGAGCCCGGCCTTTTGTAACCAAACAACCAAAGCCCAATCTGCTGCTAACGGCCAGGTCCTGGGAGATGAGGTTCAATGTGGGAAGGAGGTTGCAGTTCCCGGATGTGGTGCACACAACTCTATGCCCGGACATTGTACTGTGGTCAACTGAAGACAAGAAAATAATTCTGGTTGAGCTGACTGTGCCGTGGGAGGAGGGATGGGAAGAGGCCCATGAAAGAAAGGACTTGAAGTACCAGCCCTTAGTGCAGGCGTGTAAAGACAGGGGATGGCAGGCATGGTTGTTCCCTGTGGAGATCGGCTGCAGAGGTTTCCCAGCCAAATCAGCATGGCAGTTGTTGTCAGATCTGGGCCTGGACGAAAGGAGCAAAAAACAAGCAGCTGGTAGGATGGGGGAAGAGGCAGAACGAGCCTCTTGTTGGATTTGGAGCAGGCGAGAGGAGGGAAGCTGGAAGCCAGGAGCAGATGGGCAGTGATTTGGCCACCACTGCCGGCCCACCAACTGGCGAATGTCATGGTTAAGGGTCGAAACACTCTGTGAAGGTTGGGAACCACCTGATGACATCTGCTCCTGGCTGAAGGCTATGGTTACCTTATAAGGTAAGTGGAGAATGCACCCTAACAGGTGTATGTAACAAGCAAAAACAAATGTTACGATATACAAGCATGAAATTCATTTTCGAGTGGGCATACACAGTAAAGCCAAGAAACACAATAGAATATGGAATATGGACATGGCGTAGGTAGGAGGAATTAGTATTTCAGTGTTTTTGATTTGCTTTTTAGCTGGTTTGGTACATTTGGGACTGAATAGCCTGTTCCTGTGTTGTACTCTTCTATATTCTATACTCTACGTGGAAGCAATGAAAGAATGCACGCAGCACAGGGCAGACAAACACAAACGAGAAAATCTGCAGAAGCTGGAAATCCAAGCAACACACACAAAATGCTGGAGGAACTCAGCAGGCCAGGCAGCATCTATGGAAAAGCAAACAGTCGACGCTTCGGGCCGAGACCCTTTGGATGGGCAAAAAAACTTGTCATGTTTTGTAACTCCAGAAACTACAGTAACTGAATGAAAAACACGGGAGCTGGGAAAAGTGTCGACTTAGTTTTTGTTTTTTTTTAACGTGTTGAGACATTTTGCCCAGTGGGGTGCTATAGAAGATTCAAGAGCGCTGAGCGGGATTAGATTTTTGCAGGTTTGAGGTCTTGTGGTGAGGAGGTGCAGAGAGAAGAGCACAAGGGAAGATACCTGGAGGATCCCACCCAAAGGGAGACCCGATTGCAAGGAGTGCTTTGTAGAGACAAGTTGCTTCAAGGAGGAAGTGCCAATACTTCTGAGTTAGCACATTTGTTCATGACATTCTTCGATGGATGATCGACCTATGGTCAGTAATGGGAATTCAGCACCATGAGCAAATCAATACACCCCACTACTACAGAAATGAGATCCAACGTTTATGTGCACATTTAGACCAGTTTAACTGTATTGGGCCCTTTAAATTTCCTTTTCTTTTTCTGTTAACTGGTTGTTAAAGTTGAAATATTGATAAATACACTTCCATTGTAATTTTATGTCAGTATACGATCTGTCATGTCCTGGAGAACGATAACCGTGCATGGGACAATACTTACACAGCACTCACCCCAATTAATATTCCCTAGTTGGAACATCCCAACTTTCCTGTTTGCTTGAACCCAAACCATACCGATATTAGAAGTGTAATGCTTATCAAGGGTGGCCTTCTCACCAGTACCCATGTGATGCTGTTAGCCAGAGTTAGCTAACGAGCCGAGTTTGTTATGAGCCCAGTGAGAGAGTTACATACCCTAAACCAGATTCAAGGTCCTTCTGTCAATCTGTACATAATATTTCCTCTGCAGCAGTAATGGAATGTGATGCAAAGACTATGGGGCATTTGCTCCATCACTCATAACATGTGACATGACTGCACCTATACCATAAGGCGAGGCATCACAGGCAAGCTGCATTGGACAATGTGGTTAGTAATGTGTAGCTATTGCGTCTGGTGTCACCACTTTCTTTACCTTTTAGAAACCCACCTAAAACTGCTTTGTCCATTGCCATTTCCTCCCAAGCTGTAGTAATGAGTTCAAGGGGTGCACCACATTTGGCAGGAACCTGTTATAGTAATTGACAAATCCTAAAAAGCACTGCAACTGTGACACATCCTTCAACCTTTGGGATTCCACCACTTATGTAATCCTTGTGTGCCAATGATGTGACCACTGTAAGTGATGCCTGGTTTGAAGAATTCACACTTGTCCTGTTGTGTTCTGAGCCCAGTATTTTCCAATCTTTCTAACACTGTCTTCAGATTTAGGAGATGTTCCCTGTGATCCTCACCAGTAACAATGATATCATCCAAGTAACACTGAGTACCTGGGACAGCATTACAGCACCTGTCCAAAGTTTTCTGTCAGATACTACTCCAAATATAAGGTAAATATAGCAGTAAAATCCTTTGTGAGCGTTTATGATGAGAAATATTGTGGACTCTTCTTCCATCTCCAACTGTAGGTAGGCCTCAGCTAAATCCACCTTGCTGAAGCAATTTCCTCCAGAAAGGTTTACAAAGATATCACCTATTCTTGGCAGAGAGTATTGATCTACTTTCTGCGCTGGTTTAATGGTGACCTTAAAATCACCACAAATCCTCACAGGTTCTTCTTGGCTCCTGAGATGGGCACTACTCACCATGGAAAGAATTCCTTCAGCTTCCATACGATCTAGCTCACTGGCTACTTTATCACAGGTGATATAAGGAACTGGGCAGGCTTTGTAAAACTTGGATGTGGACTTTTTATTTAACACTATTTTACCCTTGGTATATTTGAGTTTTCCAATACCACCCTTGAACGCTGCTGTGAACCGTTTTAATTTTGTTTTCGGTTGTCTCTATTACAGGGGATGTGGCGTGCATATAGTGGATGGATGAATCAAGTTGTAGTTGTCTCCACTAATAACGGCCCCACAATGCTGGTCCTCCTGTTTTTGCCCTGTACAAGTCTGTGTGGCTTGTTTGTTGCATTTTACTGTTATGAATGTCATTCCCACAGGTGTTCCCTTTCTTTCAGTATAAGATCTTAGCTGGATATTTGCAGGCTTCAGTTTAGTATCTTTGAAATGTCATTCAAACATATTGTGGGATGGCTCTAACAGCTGAGCCAGCGTCCAATTCTATTTTAATTTATCTATTTGCCATTCACTTCTGATGTAAGCCACATTGCTTGCCTCATTAGTTTTCATATTGTAAATATCATGGCCACCCTGTCACTCTCATCATTATCAGATTTTTCATCAACAACATACAGACTAGTGTTCTTTTTGAAACTGCAACTTGATTTTTTATCTTTTTCTCTTCCCTGTGCCATTAATTTATTTTTGTCTTCACAATATGCTCTTTGTGTGTGTTCTACTTCGTTGTATTTTTTGCGAGTTTCACCTGCATTGGTCTGTTGTATGTGAGCCCCTGCTATAATGGTAACACACCTTGTTTGGCCAAGCAGTTTTCTGTTTAGACTTTGTAACCTTGTTCATGATCACTTTCATTCCTGACTGTAACTCAATTGTATCTCCAGCTGCTGTTTCCATAGATACACCAATTTCATCTGCTGATTGAAATGTGAGTTGTGCTTTTTTGTAAGATTCTACAAACTATGTGATCTTTCAGTGCATCATTAAGCCCAAAACTGAACTGACAATCCTTGGACAATTTCTTCAATTCAGCTACATAAGCTGAAATCAACTCCTCTTCCTTTTCATTCTGCTTATGAAACCTAAAGCATTCTGCAATTAAAAGTTGTTTTGATTCTAAATGCGCCAGATGTTCCTGGCGGGAGTGGCTGGCGATAAATATGTCATCCATGTAGATGAACAGAAAGTCCAGATCTTGCCCTACTGCATCTATCAGGCACTGGAACGTCCGCACTGCGTTTTTGAGCCCGAACGGCATCCTGAGGAACTCGAAGAGGCCAAAGGGGGTAATGAGGGCCGTCCTGGGTACATCATCTGGGTGGACTAGGATCTGATGATACCCTCGGACCAGGTCAATTTCCAAAAAGATGCGCCCCATACAGGTTGGCCGTAAAGTCCTGGATGTGTGGTACCGGATAGCGATAGGATGTGGTGGCATCGTTCAGCCTCCTATAGTCGCCGCACGGTCTCCACCCTCCGCGGACTTGGGCACCATATGGAGTGGGGAGGCCCACGGACTGTCGGAACGCTGCACAATCCCCACCTCCTCCATCTTCTTGAATTCCTCCTTCGCGAGGCGGAGCTTCTCGGGCGGTAGCCTGTGGGCCCGGGCGTGAAGGGGAGGTCCCTGTATGGGGATGTGGTGCATCACGCCGTGCTTGGGGTCTGTTGAGGAAAATTGCAGCGTGATGATAGATGCAAACACTCAGGCAAACTTGTTGTCGGAATAAGTGACGGAGTCCAGCTGCGGGGCCGGTAACCTGGCCTCAGCAAGGGAGAAAGTCTGGAATGTCTTCGTATCGACCAATTGTCGTCCATTCAAATCCACGAGCAGGCTGTGCGCGCGGAGGAAGTCCACACCCAGCAATGGCTGTGATACTGCGGCCAGCGTAAATGTCCATGTAAAGCGGCTGGAACTGAACTGCAAGGGGATAGTTATTGTGCCGTAGGTGCGGATGGTGCTGCTGTTGGCTGCCGTAAGTTTCAGTCCTGTTCTTCTAGTTTGGGTATCGTGGCTCGAGGGGGGTAGGACACAGATTTCCGCCCCTGTGTCCACCAGGAATCTATGCCCGGAGTGCTTGTCCCAAACGTAGAGGAAGCTATCATGGTGACCAGCCGCCATAGCCATCAGCGACGGCTGGTCCTGGCGTTTCCCTGGAACAAGCATGGCGGTCGGCAGTGGCGGGCCCCGGAACCCCAACTTTGATGGTAAAAACACCAAGACTCAGAAGTGGTGCCGTCCCCTGGTGTGGGTGTTACGTGCTCCGCTGCTGGGGTGTGGGAGGGCTTGACTTTCGGCCGTGCCGCAGCACTAATTTCGATAGTGGTTCCGCCATTTTGTTTAGCGTGCCAAAGCACATCCGTGCAGGCAACCACTCTGCACGGGTCTCTGAAGTCTTCACCTGCTAGCAGGAGGCGGATGTCTTCTGGCATTTGCTCCAAGAAGATCTGTTCAAAAAGCAGGCAAGGCTTATGGCCGTCTGCCAGTGCTAGCACGTCGCTCATCAGGGCTGATGGCGTGCGGTCGCCCAGGCTGTCCGTATGCAGTAACCGCGCAGCCCGTTCACGGCAGGAGAGGTCAAATGTGCGGATTAACAGGGCCTTGAGTGTCTCGTACCTGTCTGTTGCTGGGGGCTGATGCAGAAAATCAATAACGCAGCCCGCTGTCTCCTGGTCGAGGGTGCCCATCACGTAGTAATACCTGGTGGCGCTGAGACAATTTGCCTGACCTGGAACTGGGCCTCTGCTTGCTCGAACCAGACCAGGGGTTGAGTGGTACAGAAGGTTGGCAGTTTAAGGGAAACTGCATTCTGCAGAGCTGAGTTGTTCATGCTGGGTCCAAATGCTGTTGGACCGTTAGGGTCACCAATGTGTTCACGCTGATACGCGACGAGTGAAAGCAACACACTGAGTCGAGCAGGGTCTGGTTGAACTGTTTACTGTTTCAATCCGTGCGCGCTTAAGTGCCTGCTCCCAGCATCCCCTGCTCTTTGTGGGGCGGAAGTGAGGTTGGCTGTCAGGCCGAGGTCTGCCCCGCGCTCAGAGCCCCCTCAGTTGCCGTTGGCTGCGGACTCGCCTGCAACTGCTGGAGCCGGTTCGCTTGCTGCGTGGGCGAGCCACCACAATATGTACTAGGACAAATTATAAGCCAGCCTGCCAATTCAATGTCAACCATTTTATCTTATTGCACAGTCAAAATCTAACCAATTATATTTACTTGTACTGAAGTCCTTTCTTGAAGTGGCATAACAGTAAAATCTTGACGCTGACTGAATTTCTATGTGTCAAGTCACCCTCTTAATGTCTTAGGGTCAAACTATGCTTTCACTTGTAGTTGCAAATCTACCTGTATTGATTGGAGATAAGGAACAGAAACCTCAGGGAGCGCTGCTCTTAACAGAAGTAGTGTGACTCTTATTTGCTAATCTGAAATTATTTGTGACAAGTTTTCCCATTTTCACTGTTGTAGCTTTGGAGTAGTGGATGTGGTGTTTTTACGCAACATCAGTAAATTGAAAATGTAATATATCATGACTAATCAAATAGTCAGAAGTTAGTGAATAATGAAAGTACAAAATAAAGCAGGATCATATTCAAATTGAAAACATGGGGCTCTTCATAATAAACTCCTAATTCAATGTAATTAATTAGTTTTCACCATCCATTACATCTCGATGTTTTGTTAACCCAAATTTATGTACCTTTACCAATACACTTGGTTAAGCCTCGGATGTTGGAACTGGATTTATAACTGCCATCTGAAGAAGGTTAGAGACATGCAATTGAACCAATTGAACCAAATAGCGCTTATTAGAAATTATTGAAAGTATTTTTGATTTCAAATTATAAACTGAGAGGACAAAGAATTAGAGCTGTCGACTTCTTCCATTTTATTGCTCAACATTAAGATCTCCCTTTAATGCTCCTTGAAATCGGCTGCTGTTTTCTTTTGAGAAGCAGTTTTCTAAGAGTAACAGTGACTCTCTAAAGACAAAATAAAAATCAATGACCTTTGCAATTAAAGAGAAAGATTTCTTTGTGGTCACATTAACTATGAATGCAAGGCTGAATACTTAATAAATATAAATTGTTCCCCTGTTGTATTTTTCATTCTTCAAAGGTACCTGGAAATTCAATTGCCTAACATTGTTTGGCAGCTTTATGTAAATGAAACACTTATTTGAATGAATAGTAATACCCTGTATTCATTTCCAGATGGTATTACATCTCTCTGGAAACTGGATCAGTCACTTACAGGCACTGGGCACCCCTATAGCTCTGAGGCAATTTTAACATCATATTGGTGACACCAGTCCTCATGTTCTAATTATCTTGGATGATTGTATGGAAGCTTGAACCATATTCATCCTCCTCTGAGCACTTCTTAGATAACAGTCTCATCTCCGGACAAAAATACTTGCAGGTAAACAGATTATCTTTATCACTGGACGTCACCTCTCATGCCCACAGTAACCCAAACTCCACCTTCCAATAATGAGGTCCCAATGACACGTTTTATTACTCCAATATCTCCCTTCTCAACCACTACTTCTGATCACCAAACACTCTTTCCAAGGATGCAGAGTTCCAACCCGAAATTTTGACAAATCCTTGCTTTGCAATAGGAAATAGGGAGCTCTGCAACTCAATGAGACCAATCGTTTCAGCCATGAAACTCAAAGTTCAAAGTAAATTTTATTATCTAAGTAGATACATGTCACCATATACAACCTTGAGATTCATTTTCATGTGGGCATACTCAATAAATCTATAGAATAATAACTATAACAAAATCAATGAAAGACCGCCTAACCAGAGTGTTGCACCAGTGTGCAATAGGCAACAAACTGCGCAAATACAAAAAGAAGACATAATAATAATAATAATAAATAAATAAGCAATAAATATCAAGACCATGAGATGAAGAGTCCTTGAAAGTGAGCACATTGGTTATGGGAACATTTTATTGATGGGGCAAGTGAAGTTGAGTGAAGTTATCCCCTTTGGCTCAAGAGCCTGGTCAAAGGGTATTAACTGTTCCTGAACCAGGTGGTGTGAGCTCTAAGGCTCTTGCACCTTTTTCTTGATGGCAGCAGTGAGAAGATGAATGTACCACTAAAGATTACTAGAAAACCAGTACCATTTAGTCCTAGGTGAGACAAGAAGCTGTGGTGTGTTCCAATAACTTTCAGGGAGGCAAATGAAAATATTGAAAAACAGGATGGCATAGAAAAATAGCTAGTTTCTATGTCTCACAGTTCAGTACTGATTTCTGGTGTTGACTGTGTGGAGTCTGTACATTCTCCTTGTGAACAAATGAATTTTCTCCAGATGCTTCAGTTTTCTTTCGCATTCAAACAATGTGTGGGTGGGAAGGTTAAATGACACTGAGTGGGGGGGTGGGGGGAGAATAAAAAGGCATTCAATTCTATTCAATGTAAATGGGTGGTGGATGACTGGCATGAAATTAATGGGCCAAAGGCACATAACCAAGAAAAAGATGCCATTGTAG
Source organism: Mobula birostris (assembly GCF_030028105.1). NCBI lineage: Eukaryota > Metazoa > Chordata > Chondrichthyes > Myliobatiformes > Myliobatidae > Mobula > Mobula birostris. The sequence continues at coordinate 158,887,697 of NC_092375.1, forward strand.
GAAGCTCATCAAAGAGGCTTGCTTGAGTGAAGCTAAAAAATAGACAGCTGGAGAATTCACTAATGTTGGAATCAGGCAATTGGATAACTGCAACCTGTTAGGTTCGGACTGTCGTGAAGTATCCAACCACACAGCTACCTACAAGACTCTGTGCCAAATCAAAGTACAAGGATACCAAAGAGATAATTTGGATTTTTTTTCATTCTGTTCTTCATTATTTAGGGTAGCATATAATAATGCAGCACATGTATGAGGGGTGATTGGTAAGTTCGTAGGAGATGAGTTATACAGCTCTCGTTACATGCACATGCAGTTCAACTCTTTGAGTGATTGTGCAGAAAGTTAATAACTCATGTGTAAATATAGGAGGGGACTATGTTGAAAAATAAATGTGCTAGGTTTTCTAAAATTGACTCTCTACCTTAGGCCACAAACTTATCAATCACCCCTGTAGTAGCATTTGATACTACATGTTTTTTAAATTTGTTTATTGAGCTGCAGTATGGAATAGGCCCTTTCAGGCCTTCGAGCCACTCCACCCATCAATCACTGAATTTAATCCAAGCCTAATCATAGGATATTTACAATGAACAATTAACCTGCCAACCGGTATGTCTTTGGACTCTGGGAAGAAACCGGAGCACCTGGAGGAAGCCCACGCAGTCACGGGAAGAACGTACAAACTCCTTGCAGGCAGTGTCAGGAATTGAACCTGAGTCACTTGTGTTATAAAGCCTTGTGCTAACCACTAAGCTACTGTGCTGCCAAGCATGTCTAAATGCTCTCCATGTTACAGCGCTGTCTTGTGTACAACAGAAGAAAAGCAGAATAAAAAATGTTGCCCTAATGCTATACTGTGCATTCCCTTTTATTTAATAATGGACTCCTGCATATATAAAGTAGCATTTTTTTTACATCCTAGGGCAATACTGAGGCAGGTTTCACATTTCTCACATACATAACTTTTCATTCTACCTCTAGACCTCATTTATCAGGAACCAATTTTATTCTCAGATCACTTTATTTACCTGGTAAAGTTTAAAATATTCTGGTGAATGAAACTTGGTTTCATAACAAATGACGCTGACAAATGCAAGACTTGAATAAATACAACAAATTTGTAATTCGGTCAAATCTGATGGTTAGAAGAAGGGGATTAAAGAAGATTAGCTTTATTTGTCATATGTACATCGAAACATTGAAACACAGTGAAATGTGTCTCTTGCATCAACAACCAACACAGACCAAGGATGTGATGGGGCAGCTGGCAGTGTTGTCTATTGCTTCCAGCACCAGCATAAAACGCCCACAACCCGTACAACTTTTGAATATGAGCTCCTGTAGGAAACCCACACGCAGTCATGGGGAGAATGTAAAACTCATCACAGACTCCTTTACAGCTGTAAAGCATTACACTAAATGTAAAGCTGCCATTAGCAAATTTGAATAGCGTCCATTCAGAGATTGGGAGTGACAGGAGAGGTGACTCACACAGGTCAGCAAGTGTACATTAACAAGCAGCACTTGATAGGAGTTCCAGCATTTGAACAGTGACCGATCAGAGATTGGCAAATAAGGGCAAATAAAAATAAGGCATGAGGCAGTGGAATGGACTTTGTTGGAGCGGACAGTGTTTGAGTGGGAATTAGGGGCCTTAGATCTTCGAAGCTTCAATGAGGAGAGGTTTAAGTGAGAGAAGGTGAGAAGCTGGAGGTAGACTTCCCCCTGCCCCAGTTTATTGATTGTTTTCTTCTTTATAATTGCACAGTTAGAGCAGTAAGAATGCCAGGCAGGATAGTTGAATGCTCCTCTTGTGGGATGTGGTGAAGCAGGGAGACGTCCAGTACCCTCGATGACTTCATCAGCAAGAAGAGCATCCAGCTGTAGCTTCCAACATTCTGCCTTAAGGAGTTGGAGCTAGAACTGGAAGAACTATGGATCATTCGGGAGGGTGAGGAGGCAATAGATAAAACATATAGACAGGCACTTACACCCAAGGTACAGGACACAAGAAACTGAGTGTCAGGAGGGTAAAAGAGGTTTAGCAGCCAATACAGAGTACCTCTGCGGCCACCCCCTCAACAACAGGTATACCACTTTGGATACTGTTATGGGGTGTGTGGAAGAAGAGGTGAGCTATGGTGATAGGGGAACAGAAAAGATTTTCTGTGGATGACAACGAGATTCCCGAATAGTATGTTGCCTCCCTGGTGCCAGGGAGTCCTCAGCATTTTTAAGTGGGAGGCTGAGCAGCCAGAGGTTGTGGTCCAAAGACAAAGGTAGGAAGAATGATAAGGTTCTGCTAAATGAGTTTAGAGATCCAGGTCCTAAGTTAAAGGACAGAACCTCTAGGTTGTGATCTCAGTCAGGATTACTAACCATGCCACGTGCTAGTGGAGCCAGAAGTAGGAAGATCATACAGTTTAGCACATAGATTAGGTATAGGAAAGAAGGCATAAGATTTTGGATGATTGGACTCTATTCCAGCAAAGGTTGGACCTGTAGAGAAGAGACAGCTTGCACCTAAACTAGAGGGGGATGAATATCCTAGCGGGAAGGATTAATAGTACTGCAAGGGTGGGGGAGGGGGTGGTTTAACCTAGAGATGCATGGGAATGGGAATCAGAGTGCCAGAACAGATAGTGAAGTGGTTGTGGGGAGACAGATGTTGTTAAGACCTGCGAAAAAGTCAGGAATCAGAAGGTTGAGCATGTCGTGACTATCATACTAAGTTAATTAATGTATTTTTATTTATTGAGATACAGCACAGAATAGGGCCCACCGGCTCATGGAGTCATGTCGCCCATCAATCCCTCAATTTAATCAGCCTAATGACGGGACAATTTCAATGACCAACTAAACTACCAGCTGGTACATCCTTCAACTGTGGGAGGTAAAATGAGCACCTGAAGGAAACCCGTACAGTCACAGGAAGAATGGTGGGCTGCACATATTTCAATGCTAAAAGTACTGTAGGAAAGGTAGATGAGCTCTGGGCATGGATCAACACATGAAATTATGATATTGTACCTATCAGTGAGACTTTGTTGCAGGAGGGGCAGGAAGTTCCGCTGTTTTAGACATGATAGAGTGGGAGGGATTAAAGGGTGAGGGGCGGCATTACTAGTCAGGGAAAATGTCATGGCAGTGCTCGGTCAGACAGGCTGGAGAGAACATCTAGTGAAGCTTTATAGATGGACCTGAGGAACAAGAAAGGTATGACCACATTAATGGCGCTATTTTATAGATCACCCAACAGTCCACAGGATTTATAGGAAAAGATTTGTAGAATTATCGTAGATTGTTGCAAGAAACATAAGGTTGTTATGGTAGGTGAATTTATTTTTCTACATATTTACTGGGAATCCCATACTGTGAAAGGACTTGATGGAATAGAGTTTGTCAAATGTGCTTAGGAAAGTTTCCTTAATCAGTACATAAAAATCCCAACAAGAAAGTGTGCAATACTTGATCTCTTATTATGGAATGAGACAGGGCAGGTGGCAGAAGTTTCTGTTGGAAACACGTTACATCTTGTGATAATATTGCTTTTAATTTCATGATAATTATGGAAAAGGAAAGATCTGGTACATGGGTTGAGATTCTAAGTTGGAGAAAGGCCAACTTTGATGCTATCAGAAAGGATCTGGCATGTGTGAATTCGGAAAGGCTGTTTTCTGCCAAAGGTGTACTTGATAAGAGAGAGGCCTTCAGAACTGAAATTTTGAGAGTATAAAGCTTGTCAGAATAAAAGACAAGGTTAAAAGGTTTAGAGAAGCTTAGTTTTCAAAAGATATTGAGGCCCTAGTTAAGGAAAAAAATGGAAGTACATAGCTGGTATAGACAGGTAATGAGGTACTTGAGGAATGCACGAGAACACTTAAGAAAGAAAAAAAAGGAATGAGTTTATTCTAGCAGACAAGGTGAAGGAGAAGCCTAAGGGTTTCTACAGGTACATTAAGAGCAAAAAGATTGCAAGGGATATAATTGGTCCTCCGGAAGATCTGAATGGTAATCTATGTGTAGAACCAAAAGAGATAGAGATAGAGGTCGTAAATGTATTTTTTGAATCTGTGTTTATTGGGGAGACGGACAGAGTCTATAGAAGTGAGGCAAAGCAGCAGCAATGTCATGGACCCTATACAGATTACAGAGAAGGGGTGTTTACTGTTTTGAGGCAAATTAGGGTGGATAAATCCCCAGAGCCTGATAAGGTGTGTCTTCGGACCCTGTGGGATGCAAGTGCAGAAGTTGCAGAGGCCCTATCAGAGATATTTAAATCATGCTTAGAGACAGGTAAGGTTCTGGAGGATTGGAGGATAGCTAATGTTGGTCTGCTGTTTAAGAAAGGCTCTAAGAATAAACCAGGAATAAACTAGTGAGCCTGATATCAGTAGTGGGCAGCTATTATAAGAGACCAGGCATATGAGCATTTGGATAGACAGGGACTGATTAGGGATAGTTAGCATGGCTTTGTGTATGGTAGGGCATGTCTAACCAATTTTATAGAGTTTTTTGATGAAGTTGGTTAAGACAAAGCAGTGATGTTGCCTACTTGGATTTCAAAAAGGCATTTGACAAGGCCCTGCATGGGAGGTTGGTCAAGAAGGTTCAGTCTCTTGACGTTGAAGATGAGGTAGTAAATTGGATTAGACTTTGGCCTTGTGGGAGAAGCCGAAGAGTGGTAGTAAATGGTTAACCATAAGACCATAAGATATAGGAGCAGAAGTAGACCATTCAGCCCATCAAGTCTGCTCCACCATTCAATCATGGGCTGATCCACTTCTTCCAGTCATCCCCACTCCCCTGGATTCCCCCCATACCCTTTGATGCTCTGGCTAATCAAGAACCTATCTAATTTTGCCTTAAATACGCCCAATTACTCGGCCTCCACAGCCACTCATGGCAATAAATTCCACAGATTTACCACACTCTGACTAAAGTCATTTCTCCACATCTCTGTTCTAAATGGACATCCTTCAATCCTGAAGTCGTGCCCTCTTATTCTAGACTCCCCTACCATGGGAAATAACTTTGCCATATATAATCTGTTCAGGCCTTTTAACATTCAGAATGTTTCTATGAGGCCCCCCTCATTCTCCTGAACTCCAGGGAATACACCCCAAGAGCTGCCAGATGTTCCTCATACAGTAACCCTTTCATTCCTGGAATCATTCTCGTGAATCTTCTCTGAACTGTTTCCAATGACAGTATATCCTTTCTAAAATAAGGAGCCCAAAATTGCACACAATCCTCCAAGTGTGGACTCATGATTGCCTTATAGAGCCTCAACATTACATCCCTGCTCTTATATTCTATACCTCCAGTAATAAATGTCAACATGCAATCGCCTTCTTCACCACCGACTCAGCCTGGAGGTTAATCTTTAGGGTATCCTGCATTAGGACTCCTAAGTCCCTTTGTCTGTCTGCATTTTGAATTCTCTCCTCATCTAAATAATTGTCTGCCCATTTACTTCTTCCACCAAAGTGCATGGCCATACACTTCCCAACATTGTATTTCATTTGTCCATCCCCCTAAACTATCTGAGTCTCTCTGCAGGCTCTCTGTTTCCTCAACACTACCCACTCTACACTTATCTTTGTACCATCAGCAAATTTAGCCACAAATCCATTAATACTGCAGTCCAAATCATTGACATACATCGTAAAAAGCAGCGGTCCCAACACTGACCACTGTGGAACTCCACTGGTAACCGGCAGCCAGCCAGAATAGGATCCCTTTATTCCCACTCTCTGTTTTTCTGCCAATCAGCCAATGCTCCACCCATGCAAGTAACTTCCCTGTAATTCCATAGGCTCTTATCTTGTTAAGCAGCCTCATGTGTGGCACCTTGTCAAAGGCCTCCTGAGCATGCAGGTATACCACATCTACAACATCTCCTTTGTCTACCCTGCTTGTAATTTCCTCAAACAATTGCAGTAGGTTAGTCAGGCAGGATTTTCCTTTCAGGAAACCATGCTGGCTTTGGCCTGTCTTGTCATATCCTTCCAGGTACTCCGTAATCTTATCCCTAACAATCGATTCCAACAACTTCCCAACCACTGATGTCAGGCTAACAAGTCTATAGTTTCCTTTCTGCTGCCTCTCACCCTTCTTAAATAGCAGAGTAACATTTGCAATTTTCCAATCATCTGGTACAATGGCAGAATCTATCAATTCTTGAAGGATCATTGTTGATGCCTCCACAGCTACTTCCTTCAGAACCAAAGGGTGTATTCCATCTGGTCCAGGAGATTTATCTACTCTCAGACCATTAAGCTTCCTGAGCACCTTCTCAGTCGTAACATTCACTGCACATACTTCACTTCCCTGACTCTCCTGAATGTCCAGTATACTGCAGATGCCTTCCACCATGAAGACTGATGCAAAATACATATTCAGTTTCTCTGCCATCTCTATGTCTCTCATTACAATATCTCCACCGTCATTTTCTATTGTTCCTATATCTACCTTGCACTCTCTTCTTTTTATATACTTAAAAAAAGCTTTTAGTATTTTTTTTGATATTAGTTGCCAGCTTCCTTTCATAATTCATCTTTTCCTTCCTAATGACCTTCTTAGTTTCCTTCTGCAAGTTTTTAAAAGCTTCCCAATCCTCTATCTTCCCACTCTCTTTGGCTTCCTTGTATGCCTTCTCTTTTGTTTTTACTTTGGCTCTGACTTCACTCGTCAGCCATGGTAGTGTCCTTCTTTCATTCAAAAATTTCTTCTTATTTGGAATATATCTCTCACATTTCCCTCATTTTTTGCAGAAACTCCAGCCATTACTGCTCAGCTGTCCTTTCTGCTAGTGTCCTTTTTCAGTCAACTTTGGCCAGTTCCCTCTCATGCCATTGTAATTTCCTTTATTCCACTGAAATACCAACACATTGGAATTTAGTTTCTCCTTCTCAAATTTCAAAGTGAACTCGATAATATTGTGATCACTGTTCCCTAAGGATTCCTTAACCTTAAGCTCTCTTATCACCCCAGATCATGGCAGGTGGGGCTCAGCACCCTTGGACGGCAGCCTACCTAGGAGAAGGAAAACTCTGATTTAAACCCCTGCTGCCTTGCGACGATACCTACCCACGGGAAAGGCTTCGAGAGTAAACCCCAAGGAAGAAATCCAGAGATGGGGTCCGTAAGGCAGTTTGATGTTGTTTACAACTTCACTCTGGCAACCTCTGCAACGACACTGGTACCAAGCTGTATTGGCGCTTGCCCTTCCCTTGGACTACATCAGTGACGTGGAGAGGGGGAACCCACTGCATGGGCAACTGCCGGATCTTCAAATCTTCTCGCCCAGGCATAATTATTAAAAGTGGAGAAAGAGGGAGGGAACTAGTTGTGCCATTTGTAGCAACAAACATATGTATGTGCATTGAACTTTTGAATTTATTAATAATATGGGAGCTCAGCCTATATGTACAGGTGTCCATAAGTCAGCTCGGTGTTTGTAACAGACTGTAATCCAATGTCAGTCCCTCTCATTGCTGCTCGCTCACACAATTTAGAATGAGCAATTAATCTGCCTACCGACGTACCTTCGGGATGGAGGAAGAAGCTAGTGTGCCTGGAGAGAAATGCACAGTCATAAGAAGGAATACAAATTTCTCCTCGACATTACCAGAGGTCAGGAGTGACTCGGATCTCCGGAGGGATGAAGCAATTGTTCTTACTATGCCAGCTGTCGTGACTGTGACTAAGTCACTGGAGAATCTGGAGAAGCTGATGCATCTTAGGAGGATTAATGGCACATAAAGGCGACTCGTTTGCTTGCATCTTCGGAAACTGCTCTATTTCCATCTTTAATATCTCTGTTTTTCCCTTTCAGAGTTCTTTTGAAGACCTTGACCCGGAGTTACACGCTGACCACGGTTCTTTGCGGGAATGGGACTCGATCTCGGGGTTCCATAACCGACCATCGTTCGGCATGCCAAAAGCTTGGCCCAAGAGTCCAGCTCGAATTCGGAAGCCTAGGGTCTCAGGGCTCTGGAGGTGGGCGGATCGAGTGTTGGCGTCATGACTGGATGCCCGTGTGTTGTCAGGGAAGTCAGGAAATCTGCTGTGTGCCTGGAGACCCGTGATCTTTGCGATCTTCAAGCACAGAGCTCGACAAAAGCGACGCAACGGATTTTTAACATTGTAAACCAGTGAGTTGTTTGTTATGTCTCCCCACTCGCTGGGAAAATGGAGACACCTTTTTCTCTCTTATTAGGGAAAGAGAGGGAACCTACGGTATGTTGAATACCGGGTGAAACACGAAGTCTTTGGGGTAACTGCAAGTCTGACTCTTTGCCTTTGCTTTGCTCACGCTTGAGTGCTTGGTGGTGGGGCCGATGCTTGCTTTTTTTGCCGGTAGATGGAGGGGGGATTATTGCTCACTGCTGCTTACGCGCAGGAGGGGCGAGCTGGAGGGAGGACTTTGAGGTTCTAACATTTAACTGTTGTTCATTCTTTGGGGCACTCCTCTGTTTTTATGGATGGTTGCAAAGCAAAAGCATTTCAGGATGTATATTGTATACATTTCTCTGACATTAAATTGTACTTTTGAACCTTTGAACCCTTGATAAAAAAGTTTTTATTCATCACAATGAGCAGACATTCTCTTGGAGACTCTTCCCAAACACAAAGTACATCAAGATCTTATATTCTTGAGGACAATTGTAACAGGAGGTGATTCAATACAATTTCAAAAGTTACAATGACATGGTTTTGTTCAAAATTTTGTGTCTGACAGATGGTTCCTTAGAAGTACATATAGAAACATGGAAAACCTACAGCACAATACAGACGCTTTGACCCACAATGCTGTGCTGAACGTGTCCTTACTTTAGAAATTACCTAGGGTTACCAATATTTTTCTAAGCTTCATGTACCTATCTAGGAGTCTCATAAAACATCCTATTGTATCTGCCTTCACCACCATCACCAGCAGCCATTCCATGCACTCACCACTCCCTGCATAAAAAATTTACCCCTGACATCTTCTCTGTACCTACTTCCAAGCACCTGAAAACTGCACTTTTGTGTTAGCTATTTCAGTCCTGGGAAAAAGCTTCTGACTATCCACATGATCAATGCCTCTCATCATCTTATACATCTCTATCAGGTCACCTCTCATCCTCTATTGCTCCAAGGAGAAAAGACCAAGTTCACTCAACCTATTCTCATGCTCCCCAATCCAGGCAACATCCTTGTAAATCTCTTCTGCACCTCTTTTATAGTTTCCACATCCTTCCTGTAGTGAGGTGACCAGAACTGTGAACTGATCTGTTCAACACTACCTTGACTGAGAATGCTAACATATGTACTGTTGTAGCACATTGTAATTGATACGACAACTCTGAAGGTTCAAACTTATCACACAGGTGGCTTTCTGAGGACAGAGAAACCAGATGCGCAATATTAGTGTTGTGAGCACTGACTCTGAGTACACGAATATTCCAACTATTGATCAGTTAGCTGTTCAATGTGCTAATTGACAATATCAGTCTGGTCGGGAAGCTTCCTTGAACTTGGTCACAGTGGAGCCCTAGCTGCCTGGTTTGATGCAGGCCCATTGGCTGAAGCATACGAGAGCAGTTTACTGGTCATGTGACATTGCAAGGAAGATCTTTTAGTAGCCAGCCCCCTGTTGCGAGTCAGCCTGTGCTCTGTCAACAGTACTGTTTCCAAAGCTGTCTTTTTAACAAACTGATTACTGCTAGCAGTTTGCATTAAGAACTGAAGAATGGTACTTGTTTGAATTAACATCAGCTATATTCAGGTAATTCCATAACTCCTGAATAACCCATAACGTCATCCATTGGCACATATCCTACAATTGTGATGGAAAAGTGTGTGATGATGTAGCCGATGTCATGAACATCGATTTACCTAACTTGCAGTCATTTCTCTCTCCTCCTTCATTCTCTCTTTTTCCATTCCTCACTCTGGTTTCCCCTCTCACATATCCCCGCTTTTGTTCTCATGACCTGCCCATCACTGTTCCCTGTTTCTCCAGCCCCTTCCTTTTACTCCATGGCCCACTGTCCACTCTGATTAGATTTCTCTTTCTTCAGCCTTTACCTTTTCCATCTATCACCTCCCAGCTTCTTATATCATACCCCACGCCCCACCATCCACCCACCCACCCACTTTATCCCTCACCTGTCTCACCTATCTCCTATTAGCTTGCCTTCCCATCCCTCCACCACACCTTCTTATTCTGGCTTTTTCCCCCTTCCTTTCCAGCCGCCTGCAACATAGACTGTTTATTCTCTGTAGATGATGCATGTCTTGCTGAGTTCCTCCAGCATATAATGTATGTTGCTCAAGCTTTCCAGCATTTGCAGTAGCTCTTGTGTGTATGATTATGTGTTGGTATTCTAAAATGGCCTGAAGGCCTTCGGTGAGAAATGTGTTCTGCAAACCCTTCAATTTATTTCAAGCCTTTACAACTGTCAGGTTGTCAAAAATATTTTACTGTGTTTTTTTTGAGAGAGAGGCATTTATATCTTAGGGTGTATAGTTATCTCAGATAATTAAAGTAGTTTGCTTTGGAGAATGTATTAGTACACTGCTATGGAAGTGATCATTGTGGATGAGGCAGACTTGACAGAAATAATTAAGTTCCACTCTGCTCACACAACATAATTCCTGTTTAATGTGAACATTTGAAGGCAGCTTCTGTGAGACACTCTGTCTTCATTTTTTCATGTTTAAAAGCAGCACAGAATAACCATCAGCATGTAACGTTTTTTTTAATTTAGAGATACAGCACGGAATTGGCCCTTCTGCCTTTTGAGGGGTGTCGCCCAGCAACACCCCCTCCCCCCAATTTAATCCAAACCTGAGCAAGGGACAGTTTAAAATAACCAATTAACCTACTAAGCAATAAGTCTCTGGATGGTGGGAGGAAACCAGAGCACCTAAATAAAACCCACACATTGCACAGGGAGGACATACTGACTCCTTAAAGATGACACTGAAATTAAACTCCGAACTCTGATGCCCTAAATTTGATGGCATCGCGCTAAATGCTATGCAATTGTTTGACAGCCTATCCATGTGCATAGAGTACAATTTTCTTCAAATATTTTAATTGTTTCTACTCGCACACAAAGGGCAAGTAGTCTTAAATGATATGATCCATGAAAACAAATACCTATCCAGCAATTTTGATTACAAGTGAATCCAAACCTTTCTTCAGCTCAATTGCATTTGAGAATTGGCCCCAACACAGACCCCTGTGGAGCACCACTACTCACAGCAGCCAAGCAGAAAAGGCTCCCTTTATTCCCACTCTTTGCCTCCTGCCAATCAGTCACTGCTTTATCCATGCTAGAGTCTTTCCTGTGATACCAGGGGCTCAGAGCTGGTTAAGCAGCTTCATGTGTGGCACCTTATCAAAGGCATTCCAAAAATCCAAGTACACAGCTTCAACTGATTCTCCTTTGTATATCCTACTTGTTACTTCTCCAAAGAATTCCGTCAGATTTGTCAGGCAACATTTTCCTTTGAGGGAACCATGCTGATACAGCCTATTTTATTATGTGCCTCCCAGTACCCTGAGTCCTCATTTTTAATGGTCCAGGTTTCTTATCTGCCTTCAGAACTTTCAGTTACTCAAAACCTTCTTTAACTTCTAGAAAGCACAGTGTATTAAATACTTGTCTTCTGGTGTTATCATCCTTTACCATAGGAATGCCTACAACCATGCTTTCATAGTGCTTGGAACAACTTGGGATCCATGGCTACTGAAACCTCACTGCTAAGGTGCTTTGCTTGGTGATATTGCCTTAATAAATGTTGCCCCATGTTTCGCCACTATGAAGGAATAGTGATAATAATAATAATAATTTCTCTCAGTTGGTAAGGTCCCCAGGCAGCATAATGCCAAACCACATGGAGCAAAATAAATGCTGTAATTCAAACCCTTTACTGGTCTGAATAGTGTGCACTCAGAAAAGAAGAATAAGATGACATATAACATACTATGCAAAAGTCTTAGGCACAGATATATAGCTACGGTGCCTAAGAGTTTTGCTCATACTGTACTAACTTTATGTAATTAACTGTACTGGTGTCACATTAAAAAAACATGACATGTGAGTGATGTGAGCTGTCTGGGTGCAAAGCTCGGAAAAAGTGACGCAACAAACATCATAAATCAGCGAGTAGCTTGTTATGTCTCCCCTCTCGCTGTGAAATGGGGACATCTCTTTTTCCCTTATTAGGGAGAGAGAGAGCCTGTGGTATGTCAAATTACTGGGTGAACAAGCAGCCTTTGGGGTACAGCAAGTCTGTGTCTTTACTGATGGCACGCATTGACTGCCCGGTGGGGGGTGCAGATGCTTTTTTTGCCGGTGGGAGACGGGAGTGGTTGTTGCCTTGCTGCTGCTTGTGTGTTGGAGGGAGTAGCTGGGGTGGGTGTCTTTGGAGTTCTAACGTTTAACTGTCATTCATTCTTTGGCGTGCTCTTGTGTTTTTGGGGATGTTTGCAAAGAAAATGAATTTCAGGATGTACATATATTTCTCTGACATTAAATGTACCTAACCTATTGATGATAAATCTGATATTAATATGGGTCTCTATTGTGGGCTGAGAGTGGGAAGGGGCCAGGAATTGGTTGGGGGTGGAGTCATAGTTGGGAAAAAGGGAAGGGAGAAGGGTGAGAGCAGGAAGCACCAAAGAGACATTCTCTAATGATCAATAAACCAATTGTTAGGAATCAAGCAACACACATAAAGGTTGCTGGTGAACGCAGCAGGCCAGGCAGCATCTCTAGGAAGAGGTACAGTCGACGTTTTGGGCCGAGACCCTTCGTCAGGACTAACTGAAAGAAGAGCTAGTAAGAGATTTGAAAGTGGGAGGGGGAGGGGGAGGGGGAGATCGGAAATGATAGGAGAAGACAGGAGGGGGAGAGATGGAGCTAAGGGCTGGACAGTTGATTGGCAAAAGGGATATAAGAGGATCATGAGACAAGAGGCCTAGGGAGAAAGAAAGGGGGGAGGGGGGGAAATTTCTCTCTAGGCCTCCCGTCCCATGATCTTCTCATATCCCTTTTGCCAATCAACTGTCCGGCTCTTGGCTCCATCCCTCCCCCTCCTGTCTTCTCCTATCATTTCCGATCTCCCCCTTCCCCTCCCACTTTCAAATCTCTTACTAGCTCTTCTTACAGTTAGTCCTGACGAAGAGTCTCGGCCTGAAACGTCAACTGTACCTCTTCCTAGAGATGCTGCCTGGCCTGCTGCGTTCACCAGCAACTTTAATATGTGTTGCTTGAAACTCCAGCATCTGCAGATTTCCTCGTGTTTGTGTTTGGAATCAAATGACTTTTCCTGGTGTCTCAGGGCTGGATGTGCCTGCATCCACCCCACTCCCCATCTCTGGCACTCCTTCGCTGCTACCTGTCACACACCCCTCTCACGGTGCTCTACTCTCGCCATTCCCTACACCATTTGTTCCCACCAGATTTACAAATGTACTCTGTTCCATGTTAACAAATACAGTATGTGCAGGAGTCTCAGACATCTTAGCTATATATATGTGATGAAGACTTTTGCTGCACGTTGATCTCAAGCTCTTCCTCTCTCCTCCCATTTTAGAAAGGAATGGGGCCTTCTATCAAAGTTAGAAGTGATCTGGCAGCAATACTTAAAAAACTGTATATTATGTTACACTACAAATTGTATAAGAGTGATTTATAAAGCTTTTTTTGTTTTGTCCATGAATCAATGATATTTAATCTATATTTTCTTACTCACAAGTGATGATGTCATTCCAATTCATAAACTTTAATATCTTCCAGATGTGTATTTGATTAAAGGTTAGTCCATTTAATAAAGATGGATACATGTTATCTGGTGCAGTATATTGAAAATATTATACAGTATCTCTTGACAATCAACTTCCTTCACTGTCAGAAAATTACTAATGCAGACTGGAGCTAAATCAACTCACTATAAGATAAAAAAAATTGTTTTCTGTCTGTCAAAATTCCATTATTAGAATTTTATGCTGATGCAGTAACAAATAGATGTGTATTCAGTACATTGATTCAAGCAGAAAATTCTGTGTTATGAGCTTTCTAAAATCTCTGAATAAAAGTTTATCATCTCACTGGATATGAGTAGCACTGGCAGAACTCAGATTTTTTTTCTTCCATCCTGAAATTTGTTCCTGATGTCATGATGCTGAACCACCTTCCTGAGCCACATTAGTCCACGTGGTGACTATATCCCACAATGCTTTTATGCAGTGGGTAACTATGCTATGAGTGATTGGCTTGCCTGGCCATTTCAGAAGATGGGTCTGCAGATGAATAAAAACCATACCTGGTTACATCTTCAAATTTCCTTCTCAGACTCAATCACAACAGTCTAGCTGTTTTGCGGCTAATAATATGTTTGATAAAATAACAAAGAATTAGAAAGTTGAGCAGTATCTGTGAGGGGAAAGCAATTGAAGCCTTGATACAGGATCTTAACCCAAAACATCAACCATTCCTTCCCGTTGACCACAAGCCCCCAGAAACTGCACAACCCTCTGAGGACATCCAGTAGTTTATTATTCACTTCAGATTCCATCATCTACAGTTTCTTTTGCGAGCACTTTGGTTTGGGTTTTTTAATTACTTAATTAAACTTATATTGTCCAGAAGCTTTGATAGGACCTGTCTGCACAACTTCAGCTCTTTATTGTAGATCGCTAATTATTAGTATGGTAATGTAAGTATAATTTCATCATTAAGTATCATTCCTTCTTTTGCTACTTATACTGCATGAAAATAAATATCCATTGTTGTTCAGAACAAGTAACTCAGGCTGTGGGAATAAATATAACTTGAGATTTATTTGAGCACTGAAGTAGTGGATCTTGAGAGTTACAGTTTTATAGATAACCTCATTTGAACAGAACATGAATTATGTGGTAGTCAAAGGGAGCGGCCTTCATTGTGTTTGAGATGTAATGGTATTCAGAGTGCTCCTTATAAACATTTCTTGTTTCATTGTAAGCTGCACGCTGAGAAAATATTTCCTTGTGAAGTATTATTTATTGCAAAATGAGTATCTTTTTAAAAATTGTAGTTTTCTCCAATCTTCCAATTCAGTAAAAGAGGTAAGTAGTCAAGAATCAATAGCAAGACTTGATTAGTTGCAAAAAATAAGTTGAAATATCTTTAAAATATGGTGTAAATAACAGAAGATATTTATTTGGCCTTTCTTTTCTTGTCTTTTCCAATATTTTTTATTGATTTCTATATAGAAGAATACAGAGTTCAAGAGAATACATATTATAAAACAAAAGAAAAAATGTAATAATACCAGATACAGTATATTGAATCACATTAACAACCTCCTTACTCTATATTCATATGGATTAGATTAATTCCTATATTAGAAGATAAACAATTTTATTAAAATAAAGGATCTACACCCACTACCAAAGTCAAAGCTGTTTGGGAAAAAAAAGAAAAAAAAACTTATCAGATAATAAAATATACTATTAACCAACTTCTTTACTTCAACAAGAAATCAAAGATTATGAAAATAATTTAAAAACGGCCCCCACAAATTTTGAAAATCTTGGTTAGATTCAGAAATTGAACAACAAATCTTCTCTAAATTTAGGCATGCCATAACATCCCGTAACCACTGAGAATGATTAGGCCTTTCAAAAGCAATCTGGTTAGCTCATTTTGCCTCCTTTTTCATACATCCAAGCAATAGTTTTGAAATAATTTATTTAATATTTTTTAAGGCTACCAGATACCTACCACCCCATTAAGCAGCGCATTCTTTGTGCTGAAACGATTTTCCTCATGTCACTTCAGGGTTTTTCTGGCCAATAGTGTAAAATCTGTATTGCTTATCTTGCTAATGTGTTTTCCCTGAAGTTAGTGCTAGAGAGTCTATCTGGAAATGTAGAGTGTGACAGCTATTTAAATTTTCTTATTACCCTCAGGTTACTGCACAAAAGTACATAAATATATGTTGTGGTATCATTTGTTAAAGATGATTCCATAAGAGAAAATCAAATAAATTGTCCAAAAATAAAGTTTAACACTGGTCAGTTATGGTTGAAATTACAACATTCACTTAATAATGCCAACAACATCAGATTTTAATAATATATACTGAGAATAAATAAAGGTACACCTTCATGTGGTTCCTATCATTATTGTTGATTATCCCAAAGGCATTGTAGCCAATTAAGCACTTTAAGTAATGCAGGAAATTCCATACGTCTATTGCATTCCAAGATATTGCTGTAACTATGCTGTAAGTAAAATACTAGTCTTTCACATTCTACAAAGTGGTAGTTGACAGAAAATTACACAGACCATTAAATTTTACTTTTTTTGAGGAGGTATGATCTCACAGTAGCCAGAAGAGTTGAAATGCATGCAGCACAAAACAGCAGCTTGACCTAACAGGGTCACTCCAGTGTCTACACTTGACATGAGTCATCTCCCACCTTGTTTCATCTGACCTTGTTATGAAATACTTGTATTTATTTCTCCTTGTGCACATTCTGTATCTCCTCAACTGTATCTCAGGTGCTTAAGGTAGTCTGTTCCACATTCTTATCTTACAGGGGGAAGACGTTTACCCTGTCATTGAGAAATCTATGTTTCTTAACCTGATTGCTTCAATGCAGATGTGGAGAGGATGTTTCTTCTTGTTGGAGAATCAAAAACTAGAGGTCACTTCTTAAACGTGAACAGTAGAAACTTGTAAAATTGGTCAGCTCCGTCATGGGTCTGAGCCTCCACAGGTTGCAAGACATCTTCAAGGACCGGTGCCTTAGGAAGGTGGGTTCCGTCACTAAGGACCCCCACCACCCAGGAAATTCCCTTTTCTCATTGTTACCATCAGGAAGGAGGTACAGAAACCTAATGGCACACACTCAGCAATTCAGGAACAGCTTTTACCCCTGTGATATTCTATTTCTAAATGGGTAATGAACCTATGAACACTATGTTGATAAGTTTTTATTTCTGTTTTTTTTTGCACTACTTTTTTTAACTTAACTATTTAATGGACACATATATACTTACAGTAATTCAGTATTGTTTTCTATATTTATTTATCAGGTATTTCATTGTACCACTCCCATAAAGTTAACAAACTTCATGACATATGCTGGTGATAATAAGCCTGATTCTGATTCTGACAATATAAAATGAAGAAAAGGTGATTTTCTTTCCTCTCAGTGAGTTGTGAATCTTTGGAATTTTCTTCCTCAAAGTGTGATGGAAGCAGAGTCTTTGAATATTTTTAAGGAAGAAATGGTTACACTCGAGGAGACAAAAGGTAGCCGTGTGTAGATGGGACTGTAGAGTGAAGGTTACAAATCAGATTCCAGCCCTGATTTTATTAAATGGAACAGCAGGCTTGAGGGTCTGAGTGACCTACAACTTTGCACGTTTGCCGATATATACAATGTCCTCTTTAAGAAAAAAGGTGGTTTAATCATTAATGACAATTGCATCGAAGGAACAAGATTATAGGAAATAGAAAAGCAAGATAAAACTTATTTTGTGATTAACCATGAAGACCACTCACTATGTTACAGTAGGAATACTAAGAAACACTTCTTCAGAAAAGATTGTGGACATATATGTAGAGAGCTAGGGCTGAATTAAGAGGGACTTAAGACCATAAGATCATAAAACATCGGTGCAGAATTAGGCCACTCGGATTATTGAGTCTGCTTCACATTTCATTATGGCTGATCCATTTCCCTCTCAATCCCATTCTCCTACCTTCTTCCCGTAGCCTTTCAAGCTCTGACTAATCAAGAACCTATCAACCTCTGCCCTAAATGGTCTCAATAACTTGGCCTCCACAGCCGCCCATGGCAATGTATTCCACAGATTAACACCCTCTGGCTAAAGAAATTCCCCTACATCTCTACTCTAATTGGACATCCCTCTATTCTGAGGCTGTGCCCTCTGGTCCTAGACTCTCCCATCATAGGAAACATCCTCTCCACATCCAACCTATCTAGAAGTTTCAAAATTTGATAGGTTTCAATGAGATCCCACCACCTTCTTCTGAATTCCAGCGAGGAAAGGCCCAGAGCCATCAATCACTACTCATACGATAAGCCTTTCATTCCTGGAATCATTCTCATGACTCTCCTCTGAACTCTCCAACGTCAGCATATCCTTTCTTAAATAAAGGGACCAGAACTGTTCACAATTCTCCAAGTGAAACCTCACAGTTGTCCTTTAAAGCCTCAGCTCTTTAGGAAAGCTATTGGCTATTTGGTCAGTAAACATGGCCTCGTCATCATGCTGCCTGCAGGCAGGAAACACCTGAAGACTCACACCCCAAGGTTCAACAACTGCTTTTTCTCCACTGCCATCAGGTTCTTGAACTAACCTTGGCTATATCTCTTATGTTCTCTCTCTCAATTCGTGAAATGTCATTATTTTTACTTTGTCATTTAAATTATGAATAATATATGTTCACGTAAGTCTGTGTTAAATTATGTTTGTAATGTACTGTGCTTCTGCTGTAAAAGGTAATTTATGGAATCACAGAATTTATACCCTGTCTATCTAATCCAATGACAATAATCTTAAATTTGAAACTTGAAATCCTCCTAAATGAACAAAGCTTGGCATCTTTAAATACAAATATATTTCTTTGTTAAAAAAAAGATGTTACCATTATGAAGTCCTGCTGCAAAATTCCATCAGAATGCTTTCAACACACTAATTTTAAAGAATTTGAGAGCATTTAAGCTGTTTTCTGGCAACAGAGGTTGGGGATCCCTGTATTCAAGGCCAGGTTTGAGTGTTCCCCAGTTGGGGGGAGGTCTGGTTTATTCAGAATGAGGTAGGTGAATTTGTTGAAAGTATTTTTTCCCCAGTGTTTAGGGAAAGCTTACACCTGTAAAAAATAACATTTGGCAGTATCTGCTTTAAATACAATGTTATTCCAGATTAATACTGGAAAACCTTAATGACTTTTTCACATTCTTCCCACACATGAAACTACAATCACATTCATCTCCCTCTCGTGAGTACAGACGTAGTGCTAACTTAATGCCTTTTGCCACTCTTACCCACCATTCCTTGTGATCAGGCTGCCAATCCGAACTCCAACCTTATGTTTCATTTTTATGCAAAGCACTGTCAGAGCACCTCTCACTTGTCAAACAATTATAGAAAGTAGCCTTATAAAAGATATTATAGAAAGTATAGAAATAATTACAGTAAGTAGGATAACCATGGAAACTGGCCCTTTGGCCCATTAGCTCCATGCCAGCCATTAATCTGGCTGAGAAGAAAGGCCTCTGTGCTTTACTGTTCTATCTTCTAAATTAGAACATAAACATACGATAGAATATAAACAGTAAAGCACATAATGTCTTCTTCTCACAATGAAAACCTATATATGATCATTCTAACACTTTTCTCCTACACAGCCCATATCCCTCCATTTTTCTTTCATCCACGTACTTACCTATGAGTCTCTAGTATCCCTGTTGTACCAAACTTCTCCACCATCCCTGACATTGTGCTACAAGCAGCCTTTGTAAAATACAACCTTCCTCTGACAAATCTTCTAAACTTACCTCCACACACCTGAAATGGATGTCCTGTGGCATTGTCGCCCTGGGTAAAAGATTTTGGCTGTCCACTCTGTCTATGCCTCTCATAATCTTATACTGCTCTATCAGGTGCCTCTTATCCTACTTTTGCTCCAAAATTATCCCAATTTTTTTTGTACTCTCCACAGTTCCTTATCTATTCCTCCCTGTCCTGCCAATAATGACACATTTAGGGCAACTTACAGGAGCCAATTAACTTACCGACCCACACACCTTTGGAAGTTGTGTGGAAGTCAAAGCATTCAGGGAATTAGAATCAGAATCAGAACCAGGTTTATTAACAATGACATATGTCATAAAATTTGTTGCAGCAGTACAGTTGCAATATATAAAAAAAGAATTAATTAGAATAAAAAATATATACAAAAAAGAAATAAACAGTGCGTAAGGATAGCAAAGTAGTAAGGCAGTTCATGGGCTGTTCAGAAATGTGATGACAGAGGAGAAGAAGCTGTTCCAAGAACATTGAGTGTACATCCTCAGGCTCCTTTCCCATCTCGTTGATGAGAAAAGTACATGCCCTAGGTGATGAGGGCCTTTCTTAAGGCATCTCCTTTTGAAGATGTTCTTGGCGGTGGGGAGGCAGTGCCCATGATGGAGCTGGCAGAATCTACAACTCGTTGCAGCTTTTGGTGATCCTGTGCATTGGTGCCTCCATACCAGATGGCGATGTCCTGTCAGCATGTTTCTATGGCACATCTGTCAAAAGCTCACGTGGTCAGAGGGAGAACGTTCAAACTTCTCATTGACAGCGTCTAAGATTAACAATGAACAGATCACTAATGCTGTGAGGCAGCAACTTACCAACTGCACCGCCTGTCCTGAAATCCCTCTCAAGACTTACACATTGTCTACTCCAATATCTGGACTGTGGCTCACTTCCCCATGGCATCCATTGTCTTCCTCCAACATTTCCGCATCTTGCAACTACTGCTTTCATCCAAAACTTCACATATGATTACCTGATCACTGCCAGCCAAGCCATATGTCCTAGGCCATTTGCCCCAGCCTACCATTCTGCCACAGTCAATTCCACACAAGTTAACGTTTAACTATCTAACACTAGCAGATGATTTGCTGAAATCTTCGTTCATCCTTAATTGGAGTTTAAATCGGGATCAGAGGTGGAGAGGGCCAGTAACTTTAAATTTTTTGGCCTTACCATATCAGAGGGTCTGTCCTGCAGCCAGCATGCAAGCGCCAGTATAAAGAAGTAATAAAAGCACCTTTACTTTTTCAGAAGTTTGCGCAGATTCGGCAGGTCAGCTAAAACTTTGACAGATGCACGGTGGAGCGCATCCTCACTCGTGGCATCAGTTCCTGGTATGGAAATAACAACACTCAGGAACAGTAGTGTTTACAGAAGGTGGTGGATACAGACCAGTCCGTCACAAGCATGTCCTCTCTAGCACTGAGCACATTTCAAGGATGCTGTCACAAGAAAGTAGCATCCAGGCCATGCACATTCTATTGATTCCCAGCAAGCCCAGGTTTCACTCAAATTTTTACACTTCGCAGTCCAAAAGGGGGCTCAATTAATTTTGCTTAATCATTTAATCAGTTTTTTTAAATCCATTTGGCTATTTGATCAGTAAACGTTGCATCTTTATCTTACCTTCGTACATTGTTCAGTTTGGATCCATTGACCCTACACTTTGTCTCTCACATAATTGTTACTGTGACTACTCTTAGAAACATAGAAACATAGAATCACAGAAAACCTACAGCACAATACAGGTCCTTCAGCCCACAGAGTTGTGCCGAACTTGTCGCTATCTTAGAAATTACTAGGCTTACCTATAGCCCTCTATTTTACTAAGCTCCATGTACCTATCCAAAAGTCTCTTGAAAGACCCTTTCGTATCCACCTCCACCACAGTTGCCAGCAGCCCATTCCATGCAATCACCACTCTCTGAGTAAAAAACTTACCCCTGACATCTCCTCTGTACCTAGCACCTTAAACTTGTGTCCTCTTGTGGCAACTATATCAGCCCTGGGAAAAAGCCTCTGACTATCTACACGATCAATGCCTCTCATCATCTTATACACCTCTATCAGGTCACCTCTCATCCTCTGTCGCTCCAAGGAGAAAAGGCCGAGTTCACTCAACCTATTCTCATAAGGCATGCTCCCCAATCCAGGTAACATCCTTGTAAATCTCCTCTGCATTCTTTCTATGGCTTCCATATCCTTCCTGTACTGAGGCGACCAGAACTGAGCACAGTACTCCAAGTAGGGTCTGACCAGGGTCCTATATAGCTGCAACATTACCTCTCGGCACCTAAAGTCAATTCTACGATTGATGAAGGCCAATACACCGTATGCCTTCTTAACCACAGAGTCAACCTGCGCAGCTGCTTTGAGTGTCCTATGGACTCGGATCCCAAGATCCCTCTGATCCTCCACACTGCCAAGAGTCTTACCATTAATGCTATATTCTGCCATCATATTTGACCTACCAAGATGAACCACTTCACATTTATCTGGGTTGAACTCCATCTGCCACTTCTCAACCCAGTTTTGCATCCTATCAATGTCCCGCTGTAACTTCTGACAGCCCTCCACACTATCCACAACACTTCCAACCTTTGGGTCATCAGCAAACTTACTAACCCATCCCTCCACTTCCTCATCCAGGTCATTTATAAAAATCACGAAGAGTAATGGTCCCAGAACAGATCCCTGGGGCACTCCACTGGTGATGGACCTCCATGCAGAATATGACCCTTTGATTGGGCAATACACTGTAGTTCTCTCAATTAGGGTTTTAACAATCAATATGAACACGATGTTAAACAACACTAACACACTAAATCATATGGACATGCTAAGTATTGCTAAATTATTACAAATTGGAAAGTGAAGCAAAAATATGTTGGGGAATGAATGTAATATTATGGGGAAATGAGCAGGAATTCAACTGAAAGTATAATTTTTTGGATGAATTCAGGAGAGTGTAAGGGTTGAAATATTCAGGATTGGAGTTTCAGACAAAAATAGTTTCAGACAGTAGCACTCATATCTACAGTGGTCAACTGTGGAGCAATGGCATGAGTTTTGGCTTTTAATGCATCATTGAGATACCATTTGTGCTTGCTATTTTGTGTGTGCTTTGTGCTGTGTGTGACTGTTGCTACTGTGTTTTGTACCTTAACCCCAGAGTAATACTGCCTTGTTCGGCTGTATTCATGAGTATTCATGTTTGGCTGAATGACAATTAAACTTGAGCTGGATTGGATTGAGTTGAAAAAGATCATTGAAGAATATACTACTTGCAATTGGATGGAGGAAGAACGAGGTGTGCAAAGAGCCAGAAGCAAAGAAGCAAGTGTAATTCCAGAAGTTCCTACAGTGATCTCTGACATTTCAGAACATGGATGCCAATAACTAATGAAGCAATTAAAATTGTTTGAATAAGATTCCTTTGAGAAAGCACTCATCAGAGACAGAGATGAGCTCAACCTCTAGGGAGAGGTTATTTCTTCGGTGGTTTGACTAGGGTACGATTGTGCAAGCGCGTGAAGGTCAGCCAGTGAGAACAGTGAGAAGAGTTTAAAAGGTGACGGTTATTTCTTCAGTGGTTTGAACAGCGCATGACTGTGCAAGCACGTGGAGGTCAGCCAATGAGAACAGCAAGAAGAGTTTAAGAAGAAGACGGGTGTATGAATATAGGGAGTAGGAGTAGAAAGGCTTTGGCTCATTGGGGCTTAGGCAATAACGGATCGAGGCAAGGTATGTTACTTGTGTAAAATACAGACAGGAAGTATGTGTGCGAGGCCAGTTTTCTGCGCTCAGTGTCAGATGTGGGAGGTCCTGAAGACTCCCAGCCTCCCAGACGGCCACATCTGCGCCAGGTGTGTCAAGCTGCAGCTCCTTAGGGACCGCGTCAGGGAACTGGAGATGCAGCTCAATGACCTTTGTCTGGTCAGAGACAGTGAGGAGGTGATAGAGAAGACCAATAGGCAGGTAGTCACACCAGGGCCTGGGGAGACAGATAAGTGGGTAACAGTCAGGAGAGGGAAGGGCAATAGGCGGATGCTGGTGGGTACGCCACAGGCTGTCCCCCTTTACAATAAGTATTCCTGTTTGAGTACTGTTGGGGGGGACAGTCTACCTGGGGGAATCAACTGTGTTCATGCCTCTGGCACAGAGTCGGGCCCTGTGGCTCAGAAGGGTAGGGAAAGGAAGAGGATGGCAGCAGTGATACAGGACTCTATAGTTAGGGGGTCAGGCAGGCGATTCTGTGGACGCAGCAAAGAATCACGGATGGTAGTTTGCCTCCCAGGTGCCAGGGTCCGGGATGTTTCTGATCGTGTCCACGATATCCTGAAGTGGGAAGGAGAACAGCCAGAGGTTGTGGTGCATATTGGTACCGACAACATAGGTAGGAAAAGGGAGGAGGTCCTGAAAACAGACTACAAGGAGTTAGGAAGGAAGTTGAGAAGCAGGACCTCAAAAGTAGTCATCTCGGGATTACTGCTTGAGTCACGCGACAGTGAGTATAGGGATAGAGTGAGGTGGAGGATAAATGCGTGGCTGAGGGATTGGAGCAGGGGGCAGGGATTCAGATTTTTGGATCATTGGGACCTCTTTTGGGGCAGTTGGGATCTGTACAAAAAGGATGGGTTGCATTTGAATCGCAGGGGGACCAAAATCCTAGCGGGGAGGTTTGCAAAGGCTATTGGGGAGAGTTTAAACTAGAATTGCTGGGGAGTGGGAACCAAACTGAAGTGACGGAGGAAGGGGAGGTTGGCTCACAAATATTGAAAGCTTGGAGGCATTGTAAGAGGGAGGATAGGCAGGTGTTAGAGAAGGGACGCGCTCAGTCCGATGGTTTGAGATGTGTCTATTTTAATGCAAGGAGTATTATGAACAAAGCGGATGAGCTTAGGGTGTGGATGAACCCTTGGAGCTATGATGTTCTGGCCATTACAGAGACTGGATGGTGAAGGGGCAGGAATGGCTACTTCAAATGCCAGGCTTCAGATCTTTTAGAAAGGACAGGGAGGGAGACAAAAGAGGTAGGGGCATGGGATTGTTGATCAGAGATAGTGTCACGGCGGCAGAAAAGGAGGAAGTCATGAAGGGATTGTCTACGGAGTCTCTGTGGGGGGAAGTTAGGAATAGGAAGGGGTCAAAAAGTCTCCTGGGTGTTTTTTATAGACCACCTAATAGAAACAGGGACATCAAGGAGCAGATAGGGAGGCAGATTCTGGAAAAGGGTAATAATAACAGGGTTGTTGTGATGGGAGATTCTAATTTCCCAAATATTGATTGGCATCTCCATAGAGAGAGGTTTAGACGGGGTGGAGTTTGTTAGGTATGTTCAGGAAAGATTCTTGATACAATATGTAGATAAGCCTACAAGAGGAGAGGCTGTACTTGACCTGGTATTGGGAAATGAACCTGGTCAGGTGTCAGGTCTCTCAGTGGGAGAGCATTTTATTGTAAGGGGAAATAAGAGGCTATCAGGTAGGAAATTGGAAGCATAAATTGGAAACAGATGCTCTCAGGGAAACATACGGCAGAAATGTGGCAAATGCTCAGAGGATACTTGCATGGGGTTCTGCGTAGGTATGTTCCAATGAGGCAGGGAAAGGGTGGTAGGGTACAAGAACCATGGTGTACAAAGCTTATTGTTAATCTAGACAAGAAGAAAAGAAGAGCTTACGAAAAGTTCAAAAAACTAGGTAATGATAGAGATCTAGAAGATTATGAGGCTAGCAGGAAGGATCTTAAGAATGAAATTAGGAGAGCCAGAAGGGGCCATGAGAAGGCCTTGGTGGACAGGATTAAGGAAAACCCCAAGGCATTCTACAAGTATATGAAGAGCAAGAGGACCAGTCAAGTGTGATAGTGGAAAAGTGTGTATGGAACCGGAAGAGATAGCAGAGGTATTTAATGAGTACTTTGCTTTAGTATTCACTATGGAAAAGAACCTTGGCAATTGTAGGAGTAACTTGCAGTGGACTGAAAAGCTTGCGCATGTAGATATTAAGGAAGAGGATGTGCTGGAGCTTTTGGAAAACATCAAGTTGGGTAAGTCACCGAGACGAGACGGGATGTACCCCAGGCTACTGCAGAAGCGAGTGAGGAGATTGCTGAGCCTCTAGTGATGATCTTTGCATTATCAGTGAGTATGGAGAGGTTCTGGAGGATTGGAGGGTTGAAGATGTTGTGCCTTATTCAAGAAAGAGATAGCCCAGGAAATTATAGATCAGTGAGTCTTACTTCAGTGGTTGATAAGTTGATGGAGAAGATCCTGAGAAGCAGGATTTATGAACATTTGGAGAGGCATAATTTGATAAGGAATAGTCAGCACGGCTTTGTTAAAGGCAGGTCGTGCCTTAAGAGCCCGATTGAATTTTTAGAGGATATGACTAAACACATCGACAAATATAGAGCCATGGATATATGGATTTCAGCAAGGCATTTGATAAGGTACCCCATGCAAGGCTTATTGAGAAAGTAAGGAGACATGGGATCCAAGGGGACCTTGCTTTGTGTATCCAGAACTGGCTTGCCCACAGAAGGCAAAGAGTGGTTGTACATAGGTCATATTCTGCATGGAGGTCGGTGACCAGTGGTGTGCCTCAGGAATCTGTTCTGGGACCCTTACTCCTCCTGATTTTTATAAGTGACCTGGATGAGAAAGTGGGGGGAAGGGTTAGTAAATTTGCTGATGACACAAAGATTGGGGGTGTTCTGGATAGTGTGGAGGGCTGTCAGAAGTTACAGCGGGATATTGATAGGATGCAAAACTGGGCTGAGAAGTGGCAGATGGAGGTCAACCCAGATAAGTGTGATGTGGTTCATTTTGGTAGGCCAAATATGATGGCAGAAAATTGCATTAATGGTGAGACTCTTGGCAGTGTGGAGGATCAGAGGGATCTTGGGGTCCGGGTCCATAGGACACTCAAAGCTGCTACGCATGTTGACTCTGTGGTTAAGAAGGCATATGGTGCACTGGCCTTCATCAACCATGGGATTAAGTTTAAGAACCGAGATGTAATGTTGCAGCTATATAGCACCCTGGTCAGACCCCATTTGGTATATTGTGCTCAATTCTGGTCGCCTCACTACAGGAAGGATGTAGAAACCATAGAAAGGGTGAAGAGGAGATTTATAAGGACATTGTCTGGATTGGGGAGCATTATTTATGAGAATAGGTTGAGTGAAATTGGTCTTTTCTCCTTGGAGTGACGGAGGATGAGAGGTGACCTGATAGAGGTGTACAAGTTAATGAGAGGCATTGATCGTGTGGATGGTCACAGGCTTTTTCCCAGGGCTGAAATAGCTAGCGTGAGAGGGCACAGTGTTAAGGTGTGTGGAAGTAGGTACAGAGGAGATGTCAGGGGTAAGTCTTTTATACAGAGAGTGGTGAGTGCGTGGAATGGGCTGCCGGCGGCGGCGGTGGAGGCGGAAATGATAGGGTCTTTTAAGAGAGTCCTGGATAGGTACAAGGAGCTTAGAAAAATAGAGAGCTATGGGTAAGCCTAGGTAATTTCTAAGGTACGGATATGTCTGGCACAGCTTTGTGGGCCGAAGGGCCTGTATTGTGCTGTAGGTTTTCTAGAGTTGATCAAAACAACGCGTACCACTTTTTCACAGATGAAGTCTTATGTGTGACAATTAAAGATTATCACTAAAATCGACCCAATTAAGTCACTTACCAGAACATTCTAAATAGCTGTGAAGTGAAATCAATTGGGCAGGATCTCCGTTGGCCTCAACACAAAGAACAAGCTGCCTAAAACAGTGAGGAGATAGAAGAACCCTGAAATCTGAAAAACCAGCTCATCCAGATGTACAACTAGTGATAAATGAAAGAGATTCTCCAGCTGCTGGAGATCCAGAGTAACACACACAAAATCCTAGAGGAACTCAGCAGGTCAGGCAGCATCGATGGAGAAGAATGAACTGCTGGCTGGTTCAGACCGAGGCCCTTCATCAGTACTGGAAAGGAAGGAGGAAGAAGCCAGAATGTAGGGAGAGGGGAAGGAATACAAGCTGGAAGGTGAGAGGTGAAGTCAGGTGAGGGGGAAGGAAGTTTGGTGGGGTTGGGGGAGATGAAGTGAAAAGCTAGGAGGTGATAAGTGGGAAATGTAAAGGGCTGTAGAAGAAGGAACCTGATTGGATATGATGTCGGACCACGGAAGAAATGGGGGGAGTTGGGCATCAGAAGAAGGTGATAGGCAGGTGAGAATAAGAGAAAGAGTAAGAGGGCACCAGAATGGAGAGTGAAAAAAGTGATAAGAGGGAAGGGGAAGAAATTAGCAGGTTAGCGAAATTGACGTTCATACCATCAGCTTGGAGGCTATCTGGACAGAATATGATATTTGCTCCAACCTGCGAGTAATCTCATCATGGCAGTAGAGGAGACCATGGACCATGTCAGAATGGGACTAGGGATTGGAATTAAAATGGTTGTACACCAGGAAATCCTGCTTGTTGCTAATGAGATGAAGGTGCTCGACAAAGAGGTCTATGTTGGGTCTCACCAGTGTAGAGGAGACCGCATTAGGAGCACTAGGTACAGCGGATGACACTGATAGACTCACAGGTGAAGTGTTGCCTGACTTGGAAGAACTGTTTGGGGCCCTGAATTGTGGTGAGGGAGGAGGTGATTTCAGGATTAAGATCCATTTGCCATTCTTCAGCCTATTTCACTTACACAATATGGTCCTGTAGCTTAAGGCCATCCTCCATGTTGTCAACAACACTACCAATATTTGTGTTATTTGCACACTTATTGATCATTCTTTCTATATCCACACACATATTATTCACATACAGCAAGTGTCCCTGCACTAATCCCTGTGGAACATCTCTCAGAGGCAATTGCCAAACCGATTTTGAATCCAGTTTGCTGATTTATTCTGGCTCCCATCGGTCCTATCCTTTTGTACTAGTAACGTTTAGATTCCTGAATTAAAGTATGCATATTCAAATGTCTCAAAATTTATCAGCTGCAAGGTATAATGGGAAGAAGCTAGTAAAGGGTTCTTACACTGTAGTTGACAGTTTTTGGGGAGAGTGGGAAAAATAGGAAAAAATGAAAGAAGGAATGAATCTTTGCTTCTTCATAAGGACCTGTACGTTATGTGATGCAATGCCATTGTGATGTATTATACATGAAATACATAGTTAGGAATTGGGTGGATGTTCTGTCAGCAAAGAGTTCAAGTTTAGCAAAGATCCTTAATGGATTGTAAACCTTATTCACCAAATTTTTCTCTTCTCTTCTGAAATGAATGTGTCAAAGCCAGCAGTTACTTAACTGATAATAGATTTAGATATAAAGAATGGAAAGGTTGTTTTAAATCCATTTGGCCTTTATGTAATATATAAAAGGTTATCCATTTGTGACTATGGAATCTTAAATTCTTCCAATAATATGGTGAATATTTTCAGTTGCTAATTAAGACTATGATATACTGCTCTTTTCCAAATTACAGAAGGAAAAATGAGCTTTCATTTTAGTTGTCTTTGTTATTCTGTTCACTTCCCTCAGGGCATGAATTTAATCTTCATTTCGTTCACCCCTTCTTCATGTTTATAACTAATAAAAGCCAAAATATTAACCCCTGCGTATCATGTTCCTAGTTTAGAGTTACTCAACATTTCCACTTCACACAGGCTCTGCAAGGATTGTATTGGCATCATACTGTACTTAATACACATTATATGTCAGGAAATGCTTTGAGGTTGATTTTCCAGAACATCATGAGGCTCCGTTTGCTTAGAATTTATTTTTGCTTCCACTTATAACTAATGCTGAGCACTATCATCTCTAACTTCATTTTTATGTAATTCTTTATTTTTTATAATTGTTTAATGTTGTATGTCGTGCCCTGACCAACACATCACACCAAAGTCATAATACATATGGTAAATGAAGTTGATCCTTGATCCTTGTAAGATTATTATGAGTAACAAATGGAATGAGTGAGTACCAAATCACTGATCTTTACTGTGTTCATCCAGGCACCAAGTGTGTACTTAGCAATTAAAATAATTATGTTAATGCTTTTACTTAATATATGTTAGAATTATATAAGAAGGTGTTGGCGCATGGCCAAATGGTTAAGGCGTTCGTCTAGTGATTTGAAGGTCGCTAGTTTGAGCCTTGGCTGAGGCAGTGTGTGTGCCCTTGAGCAAGGCACTTAACCACACATTGCTCTGTGACGACACTGGTGCCAAGCTGTATGGGTCCTAATGCCCTTCCCTTGGACAACATCGGTGGCATGGAGAGGGGAGGCTTGCAGCATGGGCAACTGCTGGTCTTCCATAAAAACTTGCCCAGGCCTGCTCCCTGGAAATCTTCCAACGCACAAATCCATGGTCTCATGAGACTAATGGATGCCTATATTTACATAAGAAGAAGAAATTATCAGACAATTCTAATATACTAAAGAGCTTGTAAATAGCTTGTAATTTATTTTGCAGTTTCTTAATAAAATAACGATCTCCACATGTATTATATTCTGCCAAATAGATCAGACTTAATTTTTTTTTAGTGTTTCAGAGCACGGGATAAGAATCCAGAATCCATTCAATTGCTCAACCATTTTGAATATATTTTCAAAATTCAAAAGTCTTCACAAAATTCAAAGGATCAAATGGCCCTCAGCTCGGATGATTTCACTTCCAATGACGCCCTCTCATCTGTTTTTGCCTCATTTCTTACATCATTTACAGCCCTGCGGCAGCTCCTTTACAACTCTTGAGTAGTTCTGACCAATGCAAACCATTCCAAGCACTAATGAAAATTCAAAATCATGAATACAAGCTGTGCAACTGTGATCCAAGGAAAATAGCCTGTAGCTTGAGAGGTGCTTTTTCCCTAATTGTCTTTGAAACCTCTCTTCTTGCGTTGATTTCTTTCTGACTTCCTACTCTGGATGCTCAGTTCCCAGGCAACGTACCTTAAGTTGCTTCATTATTAAAAGATACTGGCGTGAATTTTATGGTTATCCAAAAACATAAAAATTCAACACAAGCTATCAAAGTTAATAACATGAGTGCTGCAAAAATTAGAAACATTCTCTTAGTCTAGTAATGTTTGCTTTTATAACATTAGGATCAACATAATACAAATTTTACTTTGCATTGATTCTTATTATGTTTGACACACGGGTGTTTTTATGTTAGTGATGGACAAAAACATGAGAAATATTCATGGGAAATTAGTAATTCCCCAGGCAGCAATTCAAAGAGGAAAGAACACAAAAGATACTAAGTATCTTTTCTAAAATTACATTTAAGGGAGAAAATTTCCAGATAACAGAATTCAAGTCAGCCACTGTGTCTTTCTGTCTGACATGATCTCACCAGGAGATAAAATGGAAGTTGATTAAACACTGCTTTTTTTTGAAAAATGTCTCTCAATTGAACTAGATAATTATATTTTACGAAATGAATGAAAGGGCATCGTTGGGAGCTAAATAAACCAAGCAGAAGGATATTTAATCTTCTGAATTCTGTAAAAGCTTTTGAATTTTGAAAACATCCTTGTGCTGTGAAACACTCAAAGGAAATAAAGATTTTTCTCTTTGGCAGAATACAATAAACAGGATGATTGCTGTCAATTTATTGAGAACGCGAAACATAAGTTTCACAAGTTATTGACTCTTGAAGTATATTAGAGTTGTATGATAAAAGCATAGTTAAAATTTAAGGAACTATTGGATCTATAAATATGCATGAGAAATCTCTAGTAATGTGAAAAACACTGTCATCTGGAAAATGGATGAACTGCTGGCGCATAATTTTAGTCGAGAGAATGGAACAATACTGACCAAGAATTATATCTGTAATTGGTAACAACATCTAATGAAGGAAGTTCTTTGTAGGACTAACCTGAGTGGATTGACATTTATAATTTCATGTTCTTTCATAGTTACAATAGAGTGCAATGTCAGATAAATTTCTTTATCACAGAATACTAGTTCCAGTTCATACAAAATTATCTTCTGACATTTAAAAGCAAGGCTGACATATTTGCTATGGAAGGGAAACGGGAAGTCTGATATTAATCCAAGAGGTAGATTCAGATCTATTCAATTTCAGATTCAGATTTTTTTATCACATATACAGTGAAATTTTAAAAACTTCTTCGAGTGCAAGAAGGATGAGACTACGCAGGCGCGTGACATCAACAGGACTGCATGGAGAGTTTAAAAAGACAGGTTGCTGCCAACGGCTCTCTTTTGGATCGGGACTACAGAGCTTCGTGGGAGCTGAATTCTGAAGGAAGGCGGTTTTTTTAAAAACTTCTTCGAGTGCAAGAAGGACGAGACTGCGCAGGCGTGTGACGTCAACAGGACTGCGCAAAGAGTTTGAAAAGGAGACCACCCTATACAGGGGGCAGCTGTCGGATCGGGCAGCGGAGTGAGTGGGAGCAGAGTGTAGGGCTTTGGCTTCAACGGGCTTCGGCGGTAAATGGGAAGAGGCGAGAGCGAAGCACCTACTCATTTTTTCTCCCCAACCCCCCCGCGACTTCGCCCTGACAGACAGGAACAGCAGGGCTCTCACAGCTAACGGTACGAGCTAACAGTTCTAAAAGTTCGTTTGTTTGGTGAGGTAAGTGGGTGAGTAGAGTTATTTTTCCTGTTTCATTTCTGTAGAATTAGATAGCATGCCTGCAGGGTTAGTGCTTTGTTCAGGCTGCCAGATGTGGGAATCCGGGGAGACCTCCAGCCTCCCTGATGGCCACATCTGTGCCAGGTGCACCGAGATGCAGCTCCTCAGAGACCATGTTAGGGATCTGGAGCTGCAGCTTGATGACCTACTGCTTATTAGGGAAAGTGAAGAGGTGATAGACAGGAGCTACAGGGAGGTAGTCATCCCTAGGCTACAGCGGTCAGAAAACTGGGTCACTGTCAAGAGAGGGAAGGGAAATACCTGGATAGTGGAGAGCACCCCAGTGGCTGTCCCCCTCAGCAACAAATATCTTGTTCTGGATGCTGTTGAGGGGGATGACCCGACAGCGGACGCCCATGGTGACCGGGTCTCTGGCACTGAGCCTGACGCTGTTGTGCAGGAGAGAAGGAGGGAGAAGAGAAATGTGGTAGTCGTAGGGGATTCCATAGTCAGGGGAACGGACAGGAGATTCGGTGAGCATGATAGGGATACCCGCATGGTGTGTTGCCTCCCAGGTGCCAGGATACGGGATGTCTCGGATCGGGTCCTGAATATTCTGAAGGGGGAGGGTGAGCAGCCAGTTGCCTTGGTACATGTTGGTACCAATGACATAGATAGGACAAAGGAGGAGGTCCTGAAGAGAGATTTCCATGAGTTAGGAAGGAAGCTGAGAAGCAGGACCTCCAGGGTAGTAATCTCGAGATTGCTACCTGTGCCACGTGCTAGTGAGGGCAAGAATAGTCGGATCAAGCAGATGAATGCGTGGCTGAGAGACTAGTGTAGGGGGCAGGGCTTCAGATTCTTGGATAATTGGGATCTCTTCTGGGGGAAGTATGAACTGTTCAAAAAGGACAGGTTACACCTGAATCCGAAGGGGACCAATATCCTGGCGGGAAAGTTTAATAGAGCTGTTGGGGGGCGGGGGGGTTTAAACTAATTTGGCAGGGGGATGGGAACCAGAATGACAGAGCGGTGGAAGGGGAAAACAGAAATAAATCTAAGATAGTGGGCAGTAAAGATGTCAGGAAAGACAGGCAGGTGATGGGGCAAATTTGTAGCCATTGGAATGAGTTGCAGTGCAATAAAGTTGCAGTGAAATCAAAGGAAGAAGTATCAAATACTGGTCTTAAGGTGTTATACTTAAATGCACGCAGCATATGGAATAAGGTGAATGGATTTTGTCGTACAGCTACGGATTGGCAGGTGTGATATTGTGGCCATCACTGAGACCTGGCTAAAGGATGCATGTCTCTGGGAGCAGAACGTCCAAGGATACACGGTGTATCGGAAGGATAGGAAGGTAGGCAGAGAGGGTGACGTGGCTTTATTGGTAAGAAATGATATTAAATCACTAGAAAGAGGTGATATAAGATCGGAAGGTGCAGAATCTTTATGGGTTGAGCTAAGGAATAGCAGGGGTAAAAGGACCCTGATGGCAGTTATTTATAGGCCTCCAAACAGCTGCAGGGATGTGGAATACAAATTACAACTGGAAATAGAAAAGGCTTGTCAGAAGGGCAGTGTTATGATAATTGAGGGGGATTTTAACATGCGAGTGGATTGGGAAAATCAGGTCAGCACTGGATCTCAAGAGAGAGAATTTGCAGAATGTCTGTGAGATGGCTTTTTAGAACAGATTGTTGTTGAGCCCAATAGGGGACTGGCTGTACCGGATTGGGTATTGTGTAATGAACCAGAGGTGATTAGAGAGATTGAGGTGAAGGAACCCTTGGAGGCAGTGATCATAACATGATTGAGTTCACTGTGAAATTTGAAAAAGAGAAGCTGAAATCTGATGTGTCGGTATTTCAGTGGAGTAAAGGAAATTACAGTGGCGTGAGAGAGGAACTGGCCAAAGTTGACTGGAAAGGGAAAGACAGCAGAGCAGCAGTGGCTAGAGTTTATGCGAGAAGTGAGGAAGGTGCAAGACAGGTATATTCCAAAGAAGAAGAAATTTTCGAGTGGAAAAAGGATGCAACCGTGGTTGACAAGAGAAGTCAAAGCCAAAGTTAAAGCACAGGAGAGGGCATACAAGGAATCAAAAATTAGTGGGAAGACAGAGGATTGGGAAGTTTTTAAAACCTTACAAAAGGAAACCAAGCAGGTCATTAAGAGGGAAAAGATTAACTATGAAAGGAAGCTAGCAAATAATATCAAAGAGGATACTAAAAGCTTTTTCAAGTATATAAAGAGTAAAAGACAGGTGAGAGTAGATATAGGACTGATAGAAAATGATGCTGGAGAAATTGTAATGGGAGATAAGGAGATGGCAGAGGAACTGAACGAGTATTTTGCATCAGTCTTCACTGAGGAAGACATCAGCAGTATACCGGATACTCAAGGGTGGTAGGGAAGAGAAGTATGCGCAGTCACAATTACGAGAGAGAAAGTACTCAGGAAGCTGAATAGTATAAAGGTAGATAAATCACCCGGACCAGATGGAATGCACCCGCGTGTTCTGAAGGAAGTAGCTGTGGAGATTGCGGAGGCATTCGCGATGATCTTTCAAAAGTCGATAGATTCTGGCATGGTTCCGGAGGACTAGAAGATTGCAAATGTCACTCTGCTATTTAAGAAGGGGGCAAGGAAGCAAAAAGGAAATTATAGACCTGTTAGCTTGACATTGGTGGTTGGGAAGTTGTTGGAGTCGATTGTCAAGGATGAGGTTACAGAGTACCTGGAGGCATATGACAAGATAGGCAGAACTCAGCGTGGATTCCTTAAAGGAAAATCCTGCCTAACAAACCTATTACAAACACAAAATAATCTGCATTTGCTGGGGTCAAAGCAACACTCACAACACGCTGGAGGAACTCAGCAGGTCAGGCAGCATCAGTGGAAAAGATCGATTGACGTTTCGGGCCGGAACCCTTCATCAGGACTGTAGGGGGAAGGGGCAGAGGCCCTATAAAGAAGGTGGGGGGAGGGTGGGAAGGAGAAGGCTGGTAGGTGCCAGGTGAAAAACCAGTAAGGGGAAAAATAAAGGGGTGGGGAAAGGGAGGCAGAGAGGTGATAGGCAGGAAAGGTGAAGAAAGAATAGGGGAAAACACAATGGGTAGTAGAAGTAGGTGGAACCAAGAAGGAAGAGGTAGGCAGCTGGGGGAGGGGGCAGAGTGACATAGGGGTAGGGGAAGGGAGGGGGAGGGAATTACCGGAAGTTGGAGAATTCTGTTCATACCAAGGGGCTGGAGACTACCTAGACGGTATATGAGGTGTTGCTCCTCCAACCTGAGTTTAGCCTCATCATGGCAGTAGAGGAGGCCATGTATGGACATATCTGAATGGGAGTGGGAAGCAGAGTTGAAGTGGGTGGCTACTGGGAGATCCTGTCTGTTTTGGCGGACGGAGCGGAGGTGCTCGATGAAGCGGTCCCCCAATCTGTGTCGGGTTTCCCCGATGTAGAGGAGGCCGCACCGGGAGCACCGGATGCAATAGATGACCCCAACAGACTCACAAGTGAAGTGCTGCCTCGCCTGGAAGGACTGTTTGGGGCCCTGAATGGTGGCAAGAGAGGAGGTGTAGGGACAGGTGTAGCACTTGCGCTTACAGGGATAAGTGCCGGGTGGGAGATCCTTGGGGAAGGACGTGTGGACCAGGGAGTCGTGGAGGGACTGATCCCTGCGGAAAGCGGAGAGGGGTGGAGAGGGAAAGATGTGCTTAGTGGTGGGGTCCTGTTGAAGGTGGCGGATGTTGCGGAGGATAATGCGTTGGAACCGGAGGCTGGTAGGGTGGTACGTAAGGACAAGGGGACTCTGTCCCTGTTGTGGTGGCGGGAGGATGGGGTGAGAGCCGAAGTGCGGGAAATGGAGGAGATGCGGTTGAGGGCATCATTAATGACAGCAGAAGGGAAACCACGATCCTTAAAGAAAGAGGACATTTGAGACGTCCTGGAATGGAAAACCTCATCCTTGGAGCAGATGCGGCAGAGACGGAGGAACTGGGAATAGGGAATGGCATTTTTGCATGTGGCGGGGTGGGAAGTGGTATAGTTGAGGTAGCTATGAGAGTCAGTGGGCTTGTAGAAGATGTCAGTGGACAGTCTGTCTCCAGAGATGGAGACCAAGAGATCGAGAAAGGGGAGAGAAGTGTCTGAGATAGACCAATTGAATTTGAGGGCTGGGTGGAAGTTTGAAGTAAAGTCAATGAAATTGACGAGCTCAGCATGGGTGCAGGAAACAGAACCAATGTAGTCGTCAATGTACCGAAGGAAAAGTTGGGGAGCAGTACCAGAATAGGTTTGGAGCACAGACTGTTCCACATAACCAACGAAGAGGCAGGCATAGCCAGGGCCCATGCGATTTCCCATAGCTACACCCTTGGTCTGAAGAAAGTGGGAAGAGCCAAAAGAGAAGTTATTGAGTGTGAGAACCAGTTCCGCCAACCAGAGGAGGGTAGTGATGGTGGGTAACTGATGAGGTCTATTATCCAGAAAGTAGCAGAGGGCTTTGAGGCCTGTTCATGGGGAACGGAGGTGTATAGGGATTGGGCATCCAAAGTGAAAATGAAGCGGTCGGGACCGGGGAACTGGAAGTTATTGAAGCGGTGGAGGGCATGGGATGTATCCCGGATGTAGGTAGGGAGAGACTGAACTATGGGTGACAAAATGGAGTCCAGGTAGGCAGATACAAGTTCAGTGGGACAGGAGCAGGCAGAAACTATGGATCTGCCAGAACAGTCAGGCTTGTGGATCTTGGGGAGGAGGTAAAATCCTAGCGGTATGGGGTGTGGGAATTATGAATTTAGTGGCTGAGGATGGAAGGTCTCCGGAGTTGATAAGGGTGGTGATGGTATGGGAGACAATGGTTTGATGTTTCTAGGTGGGGTCCTGTTCCAAGGGTAAGGAAGAGGAGGTGTCAGAGAGCTGCCGTTTGGCCTCAGTGAGGTAGAGGTCCATCCACCAGACTACTACAGCACCACCTTTGTCAGCGGGTTTGATGGTGAGGTTGGGATTAGTGCGGAGAGAGTGGAGGGCAGTGCGTTCAGAGGGAGTGAGGTTGGAACAGGAGAGAGGAGTAGTGAAGTTGAGACGGTTGACGTCTCGGCGACAGTTGGAGATAAAAAGATCGAGTGCAGGTAGAAGGCCCGGGCAGGGTGTCCAGAAGGAGGAGGAGGGTTGAAGACAGGAGAAGGGGTCATCAGTAGGGGGAGAGGAATCCTTGCCAAAGAAGTCGGCTCGGAGACGTAGGCAACGGAAGAAGAGTTCAGCATCATGGCGGGCACGGAACTCACTGAGGCGTGGACGGAGGGGAACAAAAGTGAGGCCGTTGCTAATGACAGAACGTTCTGCCTCAGAGAGGGGAAGGTCAGAGGGGATGGTGAAGACACGGCAAGGGTTGGGGCTGGGGTCGGAGGAGGGTGAAGAGTGAGAGGTCTCAGGAGGGAGATGGGAGTTGGGATGTTCAGGGAGAGCGGGGTTAGGGGAGGATGAGGGATCAGAGGAATGGAGGGGTGATGAGGGGTAGAGGGAAGGTTGGGAGTCGTGGGGAGGAAAGAGGGTAGTGGGAGAATAAGATGGGTGGTAGGACCCAGCAGCAGCAAGAGTGGTCCCGGTCTGGAGATGGTCAGGACCTCGGTCCGAGCTGATCCGGAGCTGGGGGTGGCAGAGCCTGTAGCCTGCAGGGCTCCAGAGCTGAGGTCGGAGTCGGAGGTGAGTGAGTCTATCGACCGCCGGGGGCTGGTGCCCATGTCCGGGAGGCTGTAGTTCCAGTCGGGGTCAGAGTCAGAGGCGGATGGGTCTTCAGCCTACTGAAGGCCTGAGAAGTCAAGGTCCGGATTGGAGCCTATTACAATTTTTTGAGGAAATTACAAGTAGGCTATACAAGGGAGATGCAGTGGATGTTGTATATTTGTATTCTCAGAAGGTCTTTGACAAGGTGCCACACATGAGGCTACTTAACAAGATAAGAGCCCATGGAATTATGGGAAAGGTACATACGTGGATAGAGCGTTGGCTGATTGGCAGGAAACAGAGAGTGGGAATAAAGGGATCCTATTCTGGTTGGCTGCCGGTTACCAGTGGTTTTCCACAGGGATCAGTGTTGGGGCCGCTTCTTTTTACATTGTACATCAATGATTTGGATTATGGAATAGATGGCTTTGTGGCTAAGTTTGCTGACGATACGAAGATAAGTGGAGGGGCCGGTAGTGCTGAGGAAACAGAGAGTCTGCAGAGAGACTTGGATAGATTGGAAAAATGGGCAGAGAAGTGGCAAATGAAGTACAATGTTGGAAAACATATGCTTATGCACTTTGGCAGAAAAAAATAAACGGGCAGACTATTATTTAAATGGGGAAAGAATTCAAAGTTCGGAGATGCAACGGGACTTGGGAGTCCTTGTACAGGATACCCTTAAGATTAACCTCCAGGTTGAGTCAGTAGTGAAGAAGGCGAATGCAACGTTGGCATTCATTTCTAGAGGAATAGAGTATAGGAGCAGGGATGTGATGTTGAGGCTCTATAAGGCGCTGGTGAGACCTCACTTTGAGTACTGTGGGCAGTTTTGGTCTCCTTATTTAAGAAAGGATGTGCTGACATTGGAGAGGGTACAGAGAAGATTCACTAGAATGATTCCGGGAATGAAAGGGTTAACATATGAGGAACGTTTGTCCACTCTTGGACTGTATTCCTTGGAGTTTAGAAGAATGAGGGGAGACCTCATAGAAACATTTCGAATGTTGAAAGGCATGGACAGAGTGGATGTGGCAAAGTTGTTTCCCATGATGGGGGAGTCTAGTACAAGAGGGCATGACTTAAGGATTGAAGGGCGCCCATTCAGAACAGAAATGCGAAGAAATTTTTTTAGTCAGAGGGTGGTGAATCTATGGAAATTGTTGCCACGGGCAGCAGTGGAGGCCAAGTCATTGGGTGTATTTAAGGCAGAGATTGATAGGTATCTGAGTAGCCAGGGCATCAAAGGTTATGGTGAGAAGGCGGGGGAGTGGGACTAAATGGGAGAATGGATCAGCTCATGATAAAGTGGCAGAGCAGACTCAATGGGCCGAATGGCCGACTTCAGCTCCTTTATCTTATGGTCTTATGGAAATGTACAGTGAAATGTGTTGTTTGCATTAACAACCAAAACACTGAAGGATGTGCTAGGCACAGCCCACAGAAGTTGCCACATATTCCATAGCACGTCCAAAGTGGTCAGCAGAACACCACAAGCAGCAGCAACAACAATTAAACAAAACATGCCCCTTCCCCACTCTCCTATCCGCCCAACCACTCATTTAGGTCACCTCAGGACCTGCAGTCCTTGACCCCAGGCTCTTTGACTCACAGACATCGGGTCTCAAACCTTGAACTTTGCCCCAGAACTCTCCCACTGATCATGGATTTCACCTTCGGGCCTAGACCCTAGGTCTCGCAGCGACCCCTGACCCCAGTGCCCCGGGCTCTTGTGACTCTTCCGAAACTTTTACCTTCAGGCTTGTGCACACCATGTGGTTGTAACAGAATCTGGTCCCAGAGAGATTTTACACTACTTGCTCTGACTCATTCACTTCTAATACGAGCTGTATCATCAGACATTATTCCCAATAGGCTCACTAAAATCTCCCTCATTGCCACATCCAGGGAGAAGACTTGTGAGTTTCTGGGCTTGTCCAACAATTACACATTTTGAACCTAACTGGACTAACAAGTCTAAATTTTACTAGTGTGCTGATCCTGAAAGTTTTCAGCTACAATTGTGATCCCAACATCAAATGCATGATCATTATCTGATGCACAATCAAACACCCTGATCTCAGGTGCATGATCACACAGTATTGCAATAAGTGCTTGTGACATTCCTGTTCTGCCTTGCTGCTTTTTGCTATAGATACCCTGTTCTTCCCAGATTCTCATGGCCTATATGCCTAAGAGGTGGAGCACAGTAGGGGTCCACTGTCATAAAACTTGTTATTTTAGGAAATGGCTCAGATTTTCCATGGGTTATAATTAAATGTAGATGGTGTCATCTTAGTGGGTACCTGGGCAGACTGTGCTGCCATGTCAGAACTTGTTGAGGTTTTA
This sequence comes from Mobula birostris, assembly GCF_030028105.1. Lineage (NCBI taxonomy): Eukaryota > Metazoa > Chordata > Chondrichthyes > Myliobatiformes > Myliobatidae > Mobula > Mobula birostris. The sequence goes on from NC_092375.1 coordinate 158,927,981, forward strand.
ATCTTGCTAATGATGGTAGTAACAAGAAGAAAGCAAGGCTTAGATCAGCACGCGGGTAAAACTTAGACATTATTTAAAGGTTTTGGTCTAATTTTCCCTCATGTTGACACAGAACAATGGGGTCTAGGCTGCAGAGCTGAACATTTGGAAATCAGAATGTGAAAGTTGTTGACAAAGATAATCTAGGATTGCAGGAGAGACATTAGATAAACTTGCAAACTGTCAACAGAGGAAAATAAACAAGAGCTATAGCTTCTGCTGAAAGATAGCACAAACTAGAATACTAGAAAAAGTTCCCATTTTCACCATCTTTTTCTGCCACATTTCCTTGTGGATTTAATGATTTTAAAAAATCTTCAAAATCCCATCTCTATTATATCACAATATCTATTACAACCTGCAGTCAATTTTGAGCTTGTTTAATGGTCACAAGTGCCTGACCTATCAGCTGAATCACCTTCGTTATTTCATTCTGCTCCCTCCATTATGTCAACCCTGCCCATGGTCAGAAAGCTCCTGGCCAGAAGTGATTGTACTAGGAATGCAGTAAAGATATCAAGTTCCCATTTTTGGAGCCCCACAGACCAACATGAGAAGCAGAAATGTCAATGAAGGATGACAATCACCAGTTCAGTTACAATTTCAGCAGCCCAGCTCTTATTTATTTGAAGATGCCATCAGAAGAGAACACAAAGGGTCTCTTAGAATGCCAGATTGGAAGCTCCAAAACCAACATGTAATATAAACTTGGCATTTCCTACATGTCAAGTAGATATCAAAGCAGCAGTTCAGTGCCTTAAAAGGAACAGTCAACAATTGAATGCAATGGGTTGACAGCATTCTTGTGAGAAGCCAGCTTCGATTGCCAAAGAAGAAGCTCACCTGTCAGATGTTTGTATCTCAACACAATAGGTTATGAATTACTGGATAGCATAGACAGCCATGCAAACTTCTGGAACGTAGCAGAAATCCAACTGCTCTATCAATATTGCCTGGGGCAGAAGTCTTCACGCTACAAGCTTACTTGGTCTAATTGTAGCTCAGGTCCCCTGAAAGAGGTGGCCCTTAGCCCTTAACATCATCAGGCCACAAACACTGCTTTACTAGAATCACTCATATTCCATCTTCCACTTGGAGGGAAATGAATGTACTGCTTGATTCATGGTTTTGAGAAGGACATTTTTGGATGTGAAAACCTAATGACAAATAAATACTCTCCTGAGTGAAGTATCAAAAATGACATCCAGCTCATGAAATGGAAAAACATTTATCACCTCACTTTTCCAACACATCACAACTCCGAAACAGGTAAAGTTAGAAGGCAAAAGGAGAAAAATTAAGACCATGAAATAGCAGTAATTTGTTTTAAGCTGACATAAATAAGATATTGCTTCATCACCTTTGGCTAATCTTTAAAGTTTAGGATAGCATATTAAGAAGCTAATATCAACAACTATTAGACACAATAAAACTTAGTGATGTAAGATGCAGAAGAAATAATATGTTTAACATTTACCTCAGCTTTTTTCTAATTTTCGTCCTTAAATGTTCATGTGTACTTTCCTCCTACACCATAGCATCCAAACTTAATTGTATGTGGGGGGTAGGAGGTAGTCAACCAGCTATGTTAAGAATATATGGACAATGAAATTATATGACTCATTGGATGCTATGCATATTCATTAATATTTAGTTTATGTTCTTGTAACTAAAGATCCATCTAAGTAATTTCTGATTCAACACTGATGCACTTCAATTTAATTTGAATGAAATGAAGTTTCTTCTACAGTTTGAAAAGAAACTGATGGAGATATACAGGTTTTGTGGAAGACTTGCAGCACCTCAACCAAAGACTACTGTGTATTGCTGAGTGACAGCACTCTCTCCACAGGACCTGAAATACAGAGAGGTTGAAGTGGGCAGTCATGGGATGTATAATCAAGGAAGTGAATAACTTACAGCCTGCATGGAAGGAGTGGAAGGAGTGGAAATGCTCTTTATGACTAAGTGTATTGTCAAGGTTGAGAATCATGTTGAGAATACACAGGCATTAAATATTGTTAGAAGATGACAGAGATTAATGGCAGTGATTAGCTTTGAGACCTATTGCATGTTATTAACCAGGTAGTGCAACGGAAAGCCAGTGGCTTTACTTAAAAATGTATAATATAGAAGTTGGATTATTTCAATTCTTGGCTTTTTCAGGAAATAGGAGAGGTATAAATTTCTCATGGGGAATCACGGCAGAATAAGGGAAACTGTCTTGGATTCTATTGTAACTTTAAGGGATCTATCAAAACATTACAACTTTGTCAACATTTTTAAACCATTCAATGGAGAATAGATTTGTGCATGACTGAAATGATGGACAGATACAATCGAAGCTACGGACATGAAAAGCCTTAGATTTGAACTGCTCTGCGAGACTGCAACCTTGATGTGAAAAATGAAAAATGACATGAAAGATAACAAAACTAGCCGAGAAAACTTGATTCCAGAAACACAGACAACACCATGTGAGTGTGAGTGGTAAATGTCCACAAGTTCTTGCTACAGATACAATGATATCCTGAGATTAAAAAAGAGTGCCATATTGTTGCTTGCAGAATGCTTTAGGTTTCATAAGCAGAATCAAAAGGAAAGGGAGTCTCTTTCAGCTTACTTAGCTGAAGTTGTCTGAGCATTATCAGTTCAGTACTGGGCTTACTGATCCACTGAGTGAAAAGTAACAAGCAACAAGCCTCGTTGAGCTTGAATGTGAATGGGGGGTGGATGGGGGCAGCACCTGAGGTAGCTTCCCAGCCACAAGTTTCACCTGCCAAGCAGAATGACCTCCGTCGTCAGGAAACGTTATCCTACAAGAGTAAACAAAAATCCATGGCAATTCAATCTTTATCCCTGACACAATTTAAAATTTACTTTGCTGTGGATGTTTGCAGAGTAGTTGTATTATATAATATACTGTTAGTATAGTTACAATGATTTCTATATTGAATTGGAGTTTATAGTTAAGCAGGGAGGAGTGTTATGTATTTAATATTTCAGTAATATATAAGTAATGTTGTAAATAAATTGTTTGATTAAGCATTATTGTTCATTTAAATAATTCATAATGGGTTATATGCAAAAGTATACGAATGCCATATATTATCATGCCAACAGGTCATACTTTCCATAACTACCCTTCTTGTTTCCTTTACCTTACACAATTCAATATCCTTCTCCTTAGTGAATACAGAAGAGAAGAAATTGTTCAAAATCTCCCCCATCTCTTTTGGTTCCGCACATAGCCGTCCACCCTGATTCTCCAAGGGACCAATTTTATCCCCCACTCTCCTTTTGCCACTAACATAACTGTAGAAACCCTTTGGATTTATTTTCACCTTACTTGCCAAAGTAGCCTCGTATTTTCTTTTAGCTTTTCTAATTTCTTTCTTAAAATTCTTTTTACATTCTTTATATTCCTCGAGTACCTCATTAACTCCAAGCTGCCTATATTTATTGAAGATCCCTCTCTTTTTCCAAACCAAGTTTCCAATATCTCTTGAAAACCATGGATCTCTCAAACTTTTAACCTTTCCTTTCAACCTAACAGGAACATAAAGACTCTGAACCCTCAAAATTTCACCTTTAAATGACCTCCATTTCTCTGTTACATCCTCCCATAAAACAAATTGTCCCAATCCACTCCTTGTAAATCCTTTCACATCTCCTCAAAGTTAGCATTTCTCCAATCAAAAATCTCAATCCTAGGTCCAGTCCTATCCTTCTCCATAATTACACAGAAACTAATGGTATTGTGATCACTGGACCCAAAGTGCTCCCCATCACATACCTCCGTCACCTGCCCGGTCTCATTCCCTGACAGGAGATCCAACACTGTCCCTTCTCTAGTTGGTACCTCTATGTATTGCTCCAAAAAACTATCTTGCACACATTTGACAAACTCCGAACTCCAAACCATCCAGCTCTTTTACAGAATGGGCTTCCCATTCTATGTTTGGAAAAATAAAATCTCCCACAATCACAACCTTGTGCTTACTACAAATATCTCCTGTCTCCTTACAAATTTGATACACGCTCCACTACAGTTCCATTGATGTAGATAGGGACGTGAGTGTGACTCCTGGAAAGCCTGAAGTCCACAATGATCTCCTTGGTCTTCTGGGTGTTAAGGGCCAGATTGTTGTCGGCACACCACGCAGCCAGATGCTAGTCCTCATCCTTGTAGGCCATCTCGTCATCCCCTCTGAACAGACCAACCACCGTGGTATCATCTGCGAATTTGATTATGGAGTTAGAACCATGTACAGGAGCGCAGTCATAGGTGAAAAGGGAGTACAGAAGAGGGCTCAGCACACAGCCTTGAGGTATGCTGGTGTTCAGGGTGAGAGTGGAGGAGGAGAGGTTGTCTAACTTAACTGGTTGGGGTCTGTTAGTCAGAAAGTCCAAGGTCCAATTGCAGAGGGATGAGCTGATACCAAGCTGGCAAAGTTTGGTGATCAACTTGGAGGGGATCACAGTATTGAATGCTGAACTAAAGTCAATGAACAGCATTCTGACGTAAGAGTTGGGACTGTCCAGGTGGGTCAGGGCAGAGTGAAGTGCCGTGGAGATGGCATCCTCTGTTGACCTGTTGGTGCGATAGGCAAATTGATGGGGGTCCAGGGTAGTGGGCAGACAGGATTTCAGATGTGATAGAACCAGTCTGTCAAAGCACTTTGCAATGATGGGGGTGAGTACAACTGGGCAGAAGTCACTCAGGCCCGTGGCAGTGGAATGCTTCGGCACTGGCACGATGGTGGCAATCTTGAAGCTTGTGGGGACAACTGCCTGGGCCAGGGAGAGATTAAAAATGTCCGTGAAGACCCCGGCCAACTGCCCTGCACAGACTCTGAGCACACGGCCAGGTATTCCATCCAGACCAGCTGCCTTCCGTACATTTACCCTGCTCAGGGTGGTGAAAATATTGAAGGTGGAAAGTGAGAGAGGGAGTTCACCAGGTGGGAGATCCGCTTTGAGGGTGACCTCCTTGTTCTCTCAGTCAAAGTGAGCGCAGAAGTAATTGAGCTCATCAGGGAGGGAAGCAGAGCTGGAAGGGGGCACAGTCTGACATTTTTATAATTTTGTGCATGAAACTATTGCCTTCAGTTTTCAGTTTGTCATGAGATCTTTGCTTGTTTCATGATCAGCATACCCGTTTAGTGGCATAGTTTCACTCCAACACTGATGAATCCACTTTTTCAATACACAATCGAGATCTTTGTTTCTTTGTTTTATGCAGTGTTTTTATATTTTTTATTAACAAAATTGATTCTGTGATGTACTGTGACCCCACACCATTAAGAGTTTTAAAAACAAGTAAGAGAAATTTAAAATCAATTCTAGAAGATACAGGAAGCCAATGCAGGGTAGCTAATACTGGAGTGAATTGTTCCCTCATCTTGATTTTGGTTAAAAGTCTAGCAGCAACGTTCTGAATGAATTGAAGTTTGTCAACAGATTGCTTTGGAAGGCCAGTACAAATTGCATTACAGTAATCTAGTCTATTCGATATAAAGACACGAGTTAGATTTTCAGCATCATTACATGACAGAAATGATCTTATTTTTGCAATTTTTCTTAAGTGTACAAATGCTGCTCTAATTTCTTTTTTTTATTTCGGATTTAAATTCAAATCTGAATCAAGGATAACACCCAGGCTAGTTACCTCTGATTTTACAGGTTCCCGAGTTTATCTCTTTTTACTTTGGGACCAACCAAAAATACTTCATTTACCTGGCATGCTGGTGCCAGGTTCACATTCAGTAAAATCCTATTAGACACACTTATTCTTAGTGATCTTTCTGAAGAAATCGTCACACACATTTCATCCCTTGTTCTCTTCAGGACTGGGGCATTTATCTCTGTTCTCCCATTCCTACTCTTTTCACGGGACCCTCCTGTCCCTGTGCCTCTCCTCCTTTGTTCTATGTTCTCCGTCACTACTTGTGCTTTAAAGGCATTTCCCGCACCCTCTGACTTTACCAGACACCAGACTGTTTTGAATCTAGTGTTACCATGCTTCACTAATTAATTGATACATCAGTGATGTACTGATAAGCAGCCTTGATCTCTGTGAAATATCCCAGCTCCTGTACTCAATGCAATGCACCTACCAGAATGCAGATGGCTCCTTATTCATTTGGTCATATTATATTTGTGGTTGTTGGACTTCTTTAGGAGTTTCATTATCATCAGTAACCTAGAGAAAAATACACATTCCACTGGTGACATTGCAATAAGATAAATACTTTACTCATGACTTCACTTGTTAGCCCCAGTAGGGCCATACCTAATGCTTGAGGCATTTTAATTGGTATCTTATTTATCTCAACAACATCCTGCTATCACTTAAACCATATTTATCAAACAAAACCAAATCTATCAGACTCAGTTAAAGCAAGTTGTTTGTTCTAAAAAGTTCTCATTGCTGTCAAATGTTCTAACCCTCTCCCTCTGACATGCTGAATGGAAGGTTCATTCCCACATTCCTCAGAGGTATCAATTTGCTAAGTTGTGGACCAATACTGATTGCTCCTCCTTGTCATCACAATTGCCCTTTTTGAACATTTGAGCTATCTCTTCTTCGTGTATTCCTAAAACCTGTTGCTCTACTCTCAAGTTCTGTGATGACTTGCATCTTTCCTGCTAATGCAGTGCTTTACATCTTGCCTGTACAATGCACCTTTCCAAGGGTTTGCATCTAATTCTCCTAGGTACTTCCTTTCTCATTTTGGATCTTGGTTTTTCTAGGGTGTCATCACTTTGTCCCATTCTATCACCCGAAAGGTGGCAAAATGTACGAATCAGGAGGGAAAAGAAGCCTGCTTCTTTGTCCCTCACCTCCTTACATTAGACTGGGGGTGATACACAAATGGACAGTGCTTGCTTCAAGTGTTCTAATCCGGACCCTGGATGGATAGTTGAAGCAGGCTCCTGGGTGTGCCTCTCTCATCTTAAGGATCAGTACTACTCAGCGCTTCAAACACTGGACAAACTCAACATGTTTCTGGAGCACATGGACAGCTAGGCACTCTGCCTGCTCAATGGGACAGTGATAATGGTCTATTGGTAGCATCTTTTCTTCTAGAGTTGAAGTCATGAAGGTTGAACAGCCTTCTGTTCACTGTCTGGTTTACTTACACTCTGTTAGGAAGCTTATTGTATGTGGGGTGCAATGTTCCAGTGTGGATCAATAAGAAACATGATAGTGAGATTGGGTTTTTGTAAATGCTTGGGTGGGATCAATGCTTGCAAGTCATTATACTGTATACCAGGTGTGTAATGAAGGTGGGTATATAATGAGGACAAGCATATTGGAAAAAGATTCTCCATGATCTCTCCTAATTGGCATAGCCAAAGATTTTTATAATGCCAAATGAGGGTACTTACAGCAGTTTCTATTGCTCCCTCCATTTTTGTGAAGTTGTCATGCAATGAATATCATGTCCACACATTTCCAGATGAATGGAATCCACACTGCGAATAGGGGAGTAGTGATCCCACCGGTGGGAGGAGATAGTTAAGGAGCACCCTTCAAAAGATTTTCCCTATGGCAGCCAGCCTGAGGTCAAATTGCTGATAGTCATAGTCATAGTCATACTTTATTGATCCCGGGCGAAATTGGTTTTTGTTACAGTTGCACCATAAATAATAAACAGTAATAGAACCATAAATAGTTAAATAGTAATATGTAAATTATGGCAGTAAATTATGAAATAAGTCCAGGACCAGCCTATTGGCTCAGGGTGTCTGACCCTCCAAGGGAGGAGTTGTAAAGTTTGATGGCCACAGGCAGGAATGACTTCCTATGACGCTCTGTGCTGCATCTCAGTGGAATAAGTCTCTGGCTGAATGTACTCCTGTGCCCACACAGTACATTATGTAGTGGATGGGAGACATTGACCAAGATGGCATGCAACTAAGACAGCATCCTCTTTTCAGACACCACCGTGAGACGGTCCAGTTCCATCCCCACAACATCACTGGCCTTACGAATGAGTTTGTTGATTCTGTTGATGTCTGTTACCCTCAGCCTGCTGCCCCAGCACACAACAGCAAACATGACAGCACTGGCCACCACAGACTCGTAGAACATCCTCAGCATCGTCCGGCAGATGTTAAAGGACCTCAGTCTCCTCAGGAAATAGAGACGGCTCTGACCCTTTTTGTAGACAGTCTCAGTGTTCTTTGACCACTCCAGTTTATTGTCAATTCATATCCCCAGGTATTTGTAATCCTCCACCATGTCCGCACTGACCCCCTGGATGGAAACAGGGGTCACCGGTACCTTAGCTCTCCTCAGGTCTACCACCAGCTCCTTAGTCTTTTTCACATTAAGCTGCAGATAATTCTGCTCACACCATGTGACAAAGTTTCCTACCGTAGCCCTGTACTCAGCCTCATCTCCCTTGCTGATACATCCAACTGTGGCAGAGTCATCCGAAAACTTCTGAAGATGACAAGGCTCTGTCCAGTATTTGAAGTCTGAGGTGTAAATGGTGAAGGGAAAGGGAGACAAGACAGTTCCCTGTGGAGCCCCAGTGTTGCTGATCACTCTGTTGGACCCACAGTGTTTCAAGCACACGTACTGTGGTCTGCCAGTCAGGTAGTCAAGAATCCATGATACCAGGGAAGCATCCACCTGCATCGCTGTCAGCTTCTCCCCCGCAGAGCGGGGCGGATGGTGTTGAACGCACTGGAGAAGTCAAAAAACATGACCCTCACAGTGCTTGCTGACTTGTCCAGGTGGGCGTAGGCATGGTTCAGCAGATAGGCGATGGCATTTCACTTCTATTGCATTCAGGGTGTCCTTCCAGGTTTATTCTGCATACCAATTACTATATATTAAAATGCAAGTTTCAATATTTACTATACTCTGTCTATTTTTGTCTCCAGCCCCTTTTTCTTACACTTGATGCTTCATACTGCTACTCTGAGGAACTTAACTCTCAGTTTTAGGATACTTTCTTTCAGTCACTAGATTCACTTCGCCAAATACCAATCCCTTAATTAGGCATTCCCCCCTCATCATCTACGTGGTGTATTTGGGTTCTTCCTGTTCTGTGCCTTGGTCTTCTACATCACTTACTGGGAAAACATACTCATCTGTACTGGCTATGGCATTCAATATTGCAATAGCTCACAATGAAGCACAATGGCTTAAGGTAATAACATCACTCGCAATCTTACAGTAACAACTGCAATGCAGCTAGTATATATGAGTCACAAGCCAAGATACTTATACCACAGTTACTGCTAAACTTTCTTCACTCTCCCCTTCAGACATTACATATCATGGTGCTAAAAAAAACCACTTCATCCCTTGTTGACTAATTAATGAATAACTTAAATGTCTTCAAATTGATTATCTGATGTGACTCAATTGCTTTGAGATTTATTTCATATACAAGAAATTTAAGTAAACTTATTTAAAAGAGCCTAACACACACTAAAGATATGTCTGCAAAACCATCACACTCATGAGAGAACAGCTTGGTTAGAGCGGAAGCACGTACATCTCTACAGCAATACTGGAATGATTCACGTAGTAGTTTATTGAAGTAACTTATTGTGACAATGAAGAACATTAAAAGAATATAACTGAGAAATCAGCACATCAGATACAGCAAACTGCAGCTGTGACCTACATGATGCAGCAATTCGATACAAAGCAGCAAAACCTGAATCAAACATCAGTCAAGAGGCTTTCAGCCATATCTTCCGAAGTCCAAAGCCCATGAACACTAACTACCTCACTACCTCAACTTGAATGCAAAATCCAGTTTGCTGCTAGTGGGAACTTTCAGCTGGGCTGTGCACCTTACCAGAGCCTTTAAAGGAAGCCTAACATCCTCTCGAGTTGGGTCATTCCAGCACAGAGAACATTTCCAGCATGCCAACATCAACTAATCTCTGGGTAGCAATCACTCGAGATAAACATCATCCGTCTTTAATCCTATTGCCAAGGCGAACGAAGGTAAATTGAAGGGATGGAAATGACATCATGCAAGAAAGGTCTCTGCCTAGCTCACAATGTAAAAGTGAATTTTGTTTTGAAGTTCAAGTACAAAGTCCTTTCATCTGTCGCACTTTGAATAAAGAATTAAACAATACTTCTAAGCTTCTAAGATGGTTGATTTATAGTGGATTCTTATAAAAATGTCATACTTGAACAATGTTTCTTATTCAGCAACAGATCATGGAAGAAAGTCTTCTTATTCTGGAATCTTTTCATTCATACCTACTTCCCTGTTAACTCACATGTAGTGCCTCCAGAAAGTGAATGTGTGTGTAAGTCCTTTTGTCCCAGAACTGTTTTTATTTTCTCTTGTCTCTTCTGAGTCACTGGCCAGGTACTCCATTTGTTGTTTGCTTGAAGATGCTCTTGACAGCTCAGTAGTGGTAGTCTAAAGCAGTTTATGTGTTGGTAATCATACTGTAGGTAGCATGTAATCAGAGACACACTATAATCATAAAAAGCCATTTGGCCCATTGCAGCTATGCAAGTTGTAAAAAAGTTAATCGTTCTCATCGCACTTTTCAGCACAAGGTCCATGGCCTTGTGTGTCAAGGTTCTTCAAGGATACATCAAGTGTGCTGAAGTATGATGGCTGACTCTGTTGCTTATTAAAGGTTACTGTCCGGGAAGTAGTCATTCACATGGATGTTCGAAAAACAGTTGCATATATTGAGGGCTGAGATATTGTAAGTTATGATACTGTGAATTTTAAAGATTCTTGTCTATGGACAAATCACATTATCTTTACAGAAGCCTGATTTTCTACCAGAGGGATTAGTTTCAATTGAGTAGCAAAGCTAGGAGTCATTTAGTTGAATCATATTTCCTCAGTAGATTGCCTGATGACACAGGCACTCTCTGTGGCAACCAGAAAGGTGCTTACACACAGATGCTGAAAGCTAATGTGTTGTGGTAGTCTTGGATTTTGAATGTGTTTGGAATAAAAAGGTTGTTTTCTCATTCCCTCTCTATTCTTTCTGATAATTACCTTAAATCTGTGCCCCCTAATTTTTGACACCTCTGCTAAAGGAAGGGAATCCATATTATTTCTCCCTTCTTGGATGTTTAGAAACATAGAAAACCTACAGCACAATACAGGCCCTTCGGCCCACAGAGCTGTGCTGAACATGTCCTTACCTTAGAAGTTACTTAGGGTTACCCATAGCCCTCTGTTTTTCTGAGCTCTATGTATCTATCCAGGACTCTTTTAAAAGACCCAATCATATCCGCCTCCACCACCGTCCCCGGCAGCCTATTCCACTTTATTATTTTTTCACCTCACTGACATTTTTCCTCAGGCCCCTCTGTTTCAAAGAAAACAACATGAATTTATCCAATCCTTCTTCAGAGTAACAATTTTCTAGTCTTAGCACCATTCTGAGAAGTCTTCTGAGAATCCAATTAAATCACATCTTACCTACAAAGTAGTGACCAAAGCTGTACACAGCACTCACGTTGTAGTAGTGTAAATGGTTTTCATGTAACCTCCTTGCTCTTACATTCTATTTCTCAGATAATAATGGTAATTACCTTCTATGCCTTTTAAAAGATCTTATTAACTTGTCATTAGTCCCTTAATAATTGTGAATGTACAGTTTAATGTCCTCCGTCTGTTTATGTGTCTCAACATTCTTCCACTTACTGTGTATTCTCCAGTCTTGTTGAATGTCACATACAAGTTACATCATATTTCTTTGGATTAAATTCCATTTACTCTTTTTCTGTCCAACAAACAGGATTATCCATACCTTTCTGCCCTCTAATGATTTCCTCCTGTGCACCAAGCATGTGGTTAATTTCAGTATTATTCCAGAGGCCCACGAGTTTTTGGACCTTGGTTTTTGTGCTGTCAGTGTGGCAAGGCTTATTCCCAAGGGGGAAGAAAAATGAGAATGCATTTGTCATCAGAGATCCTGAGATCAATTCATGAATACTGGCCAGACAACAAAGTGAGCACAGCAGGAACAGGAGGGGATAGATAGAAGTTTGCGAGAATGGAACAAATCAAGGGCACACATTCCATACTCAAGAGCTACATCCACATATAAAGCTGAGAAGTTTATGGAAAATTGAATAAAATGCTAAATACTAACATTTTCTCAGGCTAATGAGCTACTCTCCTTAATTTGGGACAATGCCTTGGTTGCACTACCAAGGAAGAAGCTATCATAAGCAACAGTGCATGGAGAAGTATTGCTGCTGTTAGGCCATCCAGATTACCAGAATACCAATGTCATCTCAGGAAAGGGTTAATACTCAGAATATCAACAAAAAGAAAGTCATGTGGTAAAAAAAATCATAAGCAATTAAGTACCTGGCATCTATAATCTGTATGCATGCGAAGAAGCAGTAGTGAATCTCCTCATGACAAAATGGAATTATTTATTTACTGAGATCCAGGCCACTCCCTCTTCTCACTACTACTGTCATTCAGGGGTATGGAAGCCTTTGGCCCTACACCACTAGCTTCAGGAATAGTTATTATCCCACAACCAACAAGCTCCTGAACTTCATTCACTACCTACTCTGAACTGATTCTACAACCTACTAACTCAGCTTCGAGGAGACAAATAGCTTGTTATGAAATTCAGGAAAATTTAATTTTATTTGATGAACTACTTTTGAAGTAAAGTGAAATTGTGAATGTGAGTTACCAATCCCGTACTCTGTGATGAAATATCCTTAAAGGGAAAACCAGTCAGAAGTCGCAATAACTGTTTGATTCACTAATCCTCTCCTGCAGTAGGGAACATGAAAATCTCCAAGATGCTTAGATCCATCGATAAAAGCAAGAAAGAGCATATTTTTTCATTTCGTTACACTTCCAGGAAAAACTTTGCTGTTCAGAGATACCTGCCCTTATCAAACACACAAATGGCACATAAAATGCATTTCCAGTTGGATTTATTTTAGACTCGGAAAGCACCCACCTCTTTTCAGAAACAGAATCTGTCATTACAGTATGATAACACAAAAAAGTGATATTATTTGACATTCCTCGTCTCCCACTGCCTTTATGCTGGGAGTAAAATACTTCCTAACTTCGATCATAAGAGTGCAACTGAATAGAGAAATAATTTAAGGGATTAATTCCATATATTTATCAATATTTTACAGTTCTTTCCTTCCATTATTTTTGTTGTCTGATGAATATTGATCTGCTCAAGATGTTTTGCCATAGGCTTTAAGCCATAGGATCAGAAAAAGATGCAGAGGGTTGTACCATCTTGAGGGCCTCTCCACCATCAATGATATCTTCAAAAGGCGATGCCTCAAAAAAGGGACATCTATCATTAAGGGCGCCCAGCACCTAGGACATGCTGTCTTCTAGCTACTGCCATCAAAAAGGAGGTACATGAGCCTGAAGATCCACCAAAGGAAAAAAACTACAGTCGACGTTTCAGGCCAAAACCCTTCGGCAGGACTGGAGAAAAAAAGCTGAGGAGTAGATTTAAACGATGGGGGAGGGGAGAGAGAACCACCAGGTGATAGGTGAAACCTGGAGGGGGAGGGTAAAGAGCTGGGAAGCTGATTGGTGAAAGAGACAGAAGGCCCATGGAAGAAAGAGAAAGGGGGAAGGAGCACCGGAGGCAAGGAGATGAGGTGAGAGAGGGAAAAGGGGATAGGAAATGGAGAATGGGGAGGTGTTGGGGGGCATTACTGGAATTTTGAGAAATCGATGTTCATGCCATCAGGTTGGAGGCTACCCAAACAGAATATAAAGTGTTGTTCCTCCAGCCTAAGTGTGGCCTCATCATAACAGTGGAGGAGGCTATAGATGGACATATCAGAATGGGAATGGGAAGCGGAATTAAAGCAGGTGGCCACTGGGAGATCCCGCATGTTCTGGTGGATGGAGTATAGATGCTCGACGAAGCGGCCTCCCAATCTACATTGGGTCTCACTGATATACAAGAGGCCACACTGGGAGTGCTGAACACAGTCAATGACCGCAACAGACTCACAAGTGAAGTGTTGCCTCACCTGGAAGGACTGTTTAGGGCCCTATATAGTAGCATGGGAGGAAGTGTAGGGGCAGATGTAGCACTTGTTCTGCTTGCAAGTATAAGTGCCAGGAGGGAGATATAAGCTGAAGGGTTTCGGCCTGAAACGTCGATGGTACTTTTTTCCATACCATAGATGCTGCCTGGCCTGCTCAGTTGCTCTAGCATTTTGTGTGTGTTACTCTACTGACAGTCACCCATTTATCTGTCGCCTGTAGCCTTGGGGTGACTACCTCTCTGTAGCTGCCCTTCCTCTACCATCAATGCATCTTTTCCATTTCACACAATTCTGCTCTTACCCCATCTTCCCGCAACCTTACCAGGGATAGGGTTCCTCTTGTCCTCACCTACCACCCCAACAGCCTCTGCGTCCAGCACATAATCCTCTGAAACGTCCCCTACTTCCAACAGGATCCCACTACCAAGCATATCTTTCCCTCCACTCCACCACCCCCTGTATGGCCTCTTGTACATCAGTAACACCCGACGTAGATTGGGAGACCGCTTCACCAAGCATCTACGCTCCATCCACCAGAACAAGCAAGATCTCCCAAAGGTCATCCAGTTTAATTCCACTTCCCATCCTCATTCTGATATGGGCATCCACTATCGTGATGAGGCCACTCTTAGGTTGGAGGAGCAGCACCTTATATTCCGTTTGGGTAGCCTCTAACCTGATGGCATGAACACTGATTATTCAACCTTCCAGAAATGCCCCCCAACCCCACCCCATTCTCCATTTCCTATCCACTTTTCCCCTTCTTACCTCATCTCCCTTGCCTGCCCATCACCTCCCTCTGGTGATCCTCCCCCCTTTTTTCCTTCTTCCATGGACTTCTGTCTCTTTCACCAACCAACTTCCCAGCTCTTTACTTCATCTCTCCCCCTCCAGGTTTCACCTATCACCCGGTGGTTCTCTCTTCCCTCACCCCACCTTTTAAATCTAGTCCTCTAGTCCTTTTTCTCCAGTCCTGCTGAAGGGTTTCAGTCTGAAACGTCGACTGTACTTTTTCACCAACACAGCCTGGCCTGCTGAGTTCCTCCAGTGTGTGTTGCTCGAATTTCCAGCATCTGCAGATTTTCTCTTGTTTGTTCTTTCCCATCCACAGTAATATTTAATATATAGAATAGTATAGCACAGTACAGGCCCTTCGGCCCACAATGTTGTGCCGACCCTCAAACCCTGCCTCTCATATAAGCCTCCACCTCAAATTCCTCCATATACCTGTCTAGTAGTCTCTTAAACTTCACTGGTGTACCTGCCTCCACCACTGATTCAGGCAGTGCATTCCACGCATCAACGACTCTCTGAGTGAAAAACTTTCCTCTAATATCCCCCTTGAACTTCCCACCCCTTACCTTAAAGCCATGTCCTCTTATATTGAGCAGTGGTGCCCTGGGGAAGAGGTGCTGGCTATCCACTCTATCTATTCCCCTTGTTATCTTGTACACCTCTATCATGTCTCCTCTCATCCTCCTTCTCTCCGAAGAGTAAAGCCCTAGCTCCCTTAATCTGTGATCATAATGCATACTCTCTAAACCAGGCAGCATTCTGGTAAATCTCCTCTATACCCTTTCCAATGCTTCCACATCCTTCCTATAGTGAGGCAACCAGAACTGGACACAGTACTCCAAGTGTAACCTAACCAGAGTTTTATAGAGCTGCATCATTACATCGCGACTCTTAAACTCTATCCCCCGACTTATGAAAGCTAACACCCCATAAGCTTTCTTAACTACCCTATCCACCTGTGAGGCAACTTTCAGGGATCTGTGGACATGTACCCCAAGATCCCTCAGCTCCTCCACACTACCAAGTATCCTGCCATTTACTTTGTACTCTGCCTTGGAGTTTGTCCTTCCAAAGTGTACCACCTCACACTTCTCTGGGTTGAACTCCATCTGCCACTTCTCAGCCCACTTCTGCATCCTATCAATGTCTCTTTGCAATCTTTGACAATCCTCTACACTATCTACAACACCACCAACCTTTGTGTCGGCTGCAAACTTGCCAACCCAGCCTTCTACCCCCACATCCAGGTCGTTAATAAAAATCACGAAAAGTAGAGGTCCCGGAACACATCCTTGTGGGACACCACTAGTCACAATCCTCCAATCTGAATGTACTCCCTCCACCACAACCCTCTGCCTTCTGCAGGCAAGCCAATTCTGAATCCACCTGGCCAAACTTCCCTGGATCCAATGCCTTCTGAATTTCTGAATAAGCCTACCATATGGAACCTTGTCAAATGCCTTACTAAAATCCATATAGATCACATCCATTGCACTACCCTCATCTATATGCCTGGTCACCTCCTCAAAGAACTCTATCAGGCTTGTTAGACACGGTCTGCCCTTCACAAAGCCCTGCTGACTGTCCCTGATCAGACCATGATTCTCTAAATGCCCAGAGATCCTATCTCTAAGAATCTTTTCCAACAGCTTTCCCACCACAGACGTACGGCTCACTGGTCTATAATTACCCGGACTATCCCTAATACCTTTTTTGAGCAAGGGGACAACATTCGCCTCCTTCCAATCCTCTGGTACCAATCCCGTGGACAACGAGGACATGAAGATCCTAGCCAGAGGCTCAGCAATCTCTTCCCTCGCCTCGTGGAGCAGCCTGGGGAATATTCCATCAGGTTCCAGGGACTTATCCGTCCTAATATATTTTAACAACTCCAACACCTCCTCTCCCTTAATATCAACATGCTCCAGAACATCAACCTCACTCATATTGTCCTCACCATCATCAACTTCCCTCTCATTGGTGAATACTGAAGAGAAGTATTCATTGAGGACCTCGCTCACTTCCACAGCCTCCAGACACATCTTCCCACCTTTATCTCTAATTGGTCCTACCTTCACTCCTGTCATCCTTTTTTTCTTCACATAATTGAAGAATGCCTTGGGGTTTTTGTTTACCCTACTCGTCAAGGCCTTCTCATGCCCCCTTCTTAAGCTCCTTTCTTGTTTCCCTATATTCCTCAATAGACCCATCTGATCCTTGCTTCCTAAACCTCATGTATGCTGCCTTCTTCTACCTGACTAGATTTTCCACCTCACTTGTCACCCATGGTTCCTTCACCCTACCATTCTTTATCTTCCTCACCGGGACAAATTTATCCCTAACACCCTGCAAGAGATCTCTAAACATCGACCACACGTCTATAGTACATTTCCCTGCAAAAACATCATTCCAATTCACACCTGCAAGTTCTAGCCTTATAGCCTCATAATTTGCCCTTCCCCAATTAAAAATTTTCCTGTCCTCTCTGATTCTATCCTTTTTCATGATAATGCTAAAGGCCAGGGAGCAGTGGTCACTGTCCCCCAGATGCTCACCCACTGAGCGATCTGTGACCTGACCCGGTTCACTACCAAGTACTAGATCTAGTATGGCATTCCCCCTGGTCGGCCTGTCCACATACTGTGACAGGAATCCATTCTGGACACTCTTAACAAACTCTGCCCCATCTAAACCCTTGGAATTAATCAGGTGCCAATCAATATTAGGGAAGTTAAAGTCACCCATGATAACAACCCTGTTATTTTTGCACCTTTCCAAAATCAGCCTTCCAATTTCTGTACAACTGATTCACCATTTTACTCTCTGTTTGCACTACTCTTTTTTGAAATTTCTTATGTAACATAGTATATTTTATATATTGCTCTGTACTGCTACCAGAAAAGAACAAGTTCACAATACTGTGTCAGTGATAATAAGCACAATTCTGATTCTGGTTCTGATCCTAGTGCTTTTTCATTACTTGCCAATTTGAATTTCGAGGAAGAAGTTGGAATTATCTGAAGTGCACAACTTTATCAGTGTTCTCCCAAGTCTGCTCACCAGACCTGGAATATCTCGCAATTTAAGTGCTGTCCATTTTACCTGCCACAGGAGATTCCTGTGATCATTCTGGTAGTGGTATACATTCCACCTCAGGCCATCTCAGCAATAGGATCAACACGCACAAAGCAGCACATCCTGATACCTTCACCATTATTTTGGGGGATTTTAACCAGGCAGCCTGAACATCTCACTAAATAACTACCATCAACAAATCACGTCTAGCGCTAGAGGAAACAACACACTGGACCACTGTTACACCACCATCAAGAACGCCTACCGTGCTATTCCACACCCACACTTTGGTAAGTCTGATCACCTTGGTTGTATTTCTACTACCTGAGTATAGGCAAAGACTGAAGACTGCAGCACCAGGAGTGAGGACAAAGAAGGTATGGACAAGGGAAGCACGGGAGCACTTACAAGACTGTTTTGAATCAGTGGACTGGACTGGGTTCAGGGAGTCATATTCGAATCTGTATGAGTATTCTGCAGTTGATACCAACTTCAGTAAAACCTGTGTGGATGAGTATGTGCCTACGAAAACTTGCTATACATTTTCAAACCAAAAGATAAATCAGGAGGTACTTTCTCTGCTGAGGGCTAGATCCGTGGCATTTAAGTTTGGTGGCCCATGTCTGTACAAGAAAACAAGGTATGACTTGTGGGGGGCTATTTCAAGAGCAAAGAAACAATTCTGAGGTTGGAGCCGATATTGCATGTACAACAACTCTGGTCGGGTTTGTAAGACTACTTCCTACAAAGTGAAATCCAATAGGATGAATGGTAGTGATGCTTTACTACCAGATGAGCTCAACTCCTTCTACACTCACTTTGAAGGGGAGAATATAACTATAGCTGTGAAGATCCCTGCTATACCCTGTGCTCCTGTAACCTCTGTCTTGGGGACTGATGTTAGGCTGTCTTTAAGGAGGGTGTTATGTTGGGACCAGGTTAGATCCTCAGAGATCTTAACACCCAGGCAGCAGGCAGCAGGCAGCAATGGAGTACCTGGTAAGGTTCTGCAGACTTGTGCCAACCAACTGACTGAGCAACTTTTGTCAACAGAAATTTCTACCTTCCAAGTGAACTGAAGATTCTCATCAGTGCCATTGTGAGAGTGACCACTGTCAAGGAGTGGCCGTACAGGTAGTTTTCCTCTAATATTTTTAAAATAATATCATGAAAATTGTTAAGTACTGATTTTTCTTTGTCTGTTGACGATAATACCATGCCTGACTATCATTGCAATAATTGAAGGCTTGTCTGTGTATGTAGCTCTGTCTATTTGGGGTGTATTTTTAACAGTGCTATCACAACATTTTACATTATTAATTGGTATCCAACAGTAAAATTTGTCAAAGACTTACTTGTTTACCACATTTTCAATTTGAAGTCAAAGTCTATCTGAAATATAACTTAAATTCGTGAGGACACCAATAGTTCTGAACTAATTTTTGTTGAAAGGTATTGTCCGCACCACAGCATGAACTATTCACAGCTGTAGGATTAGGGGCAAATAGGAAATGTTGGTAGTCTATAGATCTAAAAGCTTATTGGATTTATCAGTTTCTGTTGACTGGGGAAGAAAACATTTTCATTTTATCTTGGTTTCCACTTCAGTACATCTTCCTATCTTATCTTCCCATCAAAAAAAGATTAAGGGCTTCACTGAACCACTTTGAATACAAACCAGTAATGCAGAAAATTGTCATGGGACCTTGACATTTAACAATGGAGTTTAATGGTGGCCATTGTTGGAGAATTGGAAACATCTAACATTTTTGAAGTAAGTATGTTCATATAATTGTTGGCTATAAAAGCAAAGTACATTAAGATCTCTGTGTAATGGAGATGCCTTCATTAAAAATATAGGTTTTTTTTTACAATGTTCTAGTCGACCGATTTTAATATACTTTTCCCATGAGTGAGATCAATGAATGACATAGTAGTGTCTATATTTTTCTTCATTTGTAGCGCGATCCACGTCTTCAACATAGGAAGTCGGTGGGGGGCCTCAGTAGCGTAACCTCTAGTACAACACTATCGCAGCTAGGGTGTCAGAATTTAGATTTCAATCCCAGTGTCCTCTGTCAAGAGTTTGTACTGCCTCCCAATGGAATGCGGAGCTTGTGGGTTTAGGAACTGTCATTATAGAAATTATTAGTTTCTCCACTATATCTTGTAGATAATGCAAACATCAACCAAGGTACATGAACGTTAAAGGGAAGGATGGGGAAGAAGGAACATGCTTGATGTAATATTAAAGTGCTGCTTTGTCCTGAAATACTGCTAGGCTTCCTGGGAGCTGTTGGAGGCACACTCATCCAAACATCTGAAGATTAATCTATCACAATCTTGAATAAACCTAGAAGTTGAAGACATATTTACTTCTCCAGGCCACGGATACCATCGTCACCAGCTCTGGCTCCAAAGACCCCAGACACCTTCAGACAACGAACGACACATACTTCAGCTTCGGCTCCAGCCTAGATCGTGGCCACCACCACCTCCAAGCTGAGACATTCCTCACTGTTGCTAGGCCCTTGAGCTCTCTTCCCTGGCCTCCACTCACCAACCCCAGGTCTCTCAGGTTGCTCCATCACTCCTTGGGTTCTCAGAGCCTCCATCTTCCTCCCATCCTACCTTCCCTGAACACCTCAACCCTCCCCCTCCTCTGATGCCAACAACTCTCCTCCTCTTGCCATCTCTCTAATCTCAGCTGTGCATTCACCATTCCCTCTGACCTTTCTCTCTCTCAAGCAGAAGGATTCATCAAGGGCCTTACCTTTGTCCCCCTTTACTAGTGGCTCCATGAGTTCCACACCCGCGATGGCAGCGAGCTCTTCTTTCATCGCCTCTGTCTCCCAGCCTACTTCTTTGGCAAGAATTCCCCAGTTGGCATGGATGACCCCATCTACCATCTCCAACCGTTCTCCTCTTCTTGGACACCCTGCTCTCGTTCTCTGCCTCCTCTGGTTCTTTTCTTCTCTAAATACTGATGAGAAATCATTTGGCGTGACTTCAGCACCCCCCTCTCCTCCTCCATCCTTGCCACCTCTGAACACACTGCCCTCAACTCGCTCTGCACCAATCCCAACCTTACCATCAACCTCACAGACAAAGAGGGTACTATTGTAGTGTGGTGGACTGACCACTACCTTGCTGAGGGAATGCGACAACTCTAAATCACCTCCGCTTGCTTGCCCCTTGAAAGAGACCTCACTCTGGACCATCAGAAAACTGTCTCCAACACCATCACTAACTTCATCAATTCTGTAGAATTCCCACTTACTGCCAATAAACTGATAGTTCCTTTATCCCACGCTTCTTGTTTCTACCTCCTACCCAAGATCCAGAAACCTGTAAGTCTGGGTAGATGCATTGCCTCTGCCTGCTCCAGCCCCATTGAACTCATGTCCGCAGACCTTTCCCCCTTACGCTTACAGTAAATACATTGAGTTTAAAAGCATACAGTTTGCTTAGAAGCTTAACTGCTCCAATCAAACTAGCCGAAATGAGCTTTGCTGCTAAAGTGAAAGCAATGCAGAAATATTTAGAACCAAAGCCAGTGTTGAATACAGAGTGCTTTAGATTTCATAAGTGGAATCAAAAGGCAGCCAAGTCTATTTCAACTTAGATGGTTGAATTAAAGAAGCTGTCTGAGCTTTGTCAGCTTGGTGATAGGTTTAAAGATGCATTGAATGATTTTTTTAGCTCATGGCTTCTTACTAGAAAACAATCAAAAATGGCTCCTAACTGAAGAATGGCTCATGCTTAAAAGAGCAGTTGAAATTGCTGTATCAGTGGAAACAATAAACAGAGACATGAATGAGATGCAGTCAGGAATGAATGTGAGCATGAACAACATTGCAACATCTAACTAGAAAGCTGCGTGGCAAAACAAATTGTTTTACCGTTGTGGCAGGGGCTCATATATACCAGATTGACACAGATTTAAAGGCAAAACTTGCAGAAAATGCTACAAAGTAGGACACATACAAAGAGCATGTTGGGCAGACAAAAATAAATGGACTGCACAGGGAGGAGAAAAAGACAATATGCCCAGAGGAAGTGTATCCAGGTCTGTCAGAACCACTTCCTGCAGTCCCAAAGTCAACTTATTTCCTCACAGTCTCACTACACACTGCATCTACTTGTATCCCAACTGCCCTATCCTAAGCCCTATCACTTCAGTTCCCACCCCCTGCTAAATTAGTTTAAACCCTTCCAACGGCTCTAACATGAGTGTTGGACCAGGTTAATGAAAGGGGTGGGTCAGATCAAACTGGTAGGGTCAAGTGACACTGAATTTTATGTAATGAGATCAAGAAACACAAGAGTGCTGTTTTACCACTGCCCACGTAATTGCACCCTAATGCTAAACCAGAAACTGGTCATCTCAGCCCCACCAACCCTTGCATTGACACCCCTACACCTGAGCATTCATTCTCTACAATACAATATTCATAACCATAAACCTTAAAACTTCCTTCAGGAGGAGGAAGATCCCAATAGAGGGAAGTGTTGGATCTGGTTAATGAAGGTGTGGGCCAGATTAATATGGCAGGGTTGCAAGACATGAGATCAAGAAGCACAAGAGGGATGAGATTGAGGAAGAAAAAAAACTTCCTTAAAGCCCTACTTAGAGCCTCCACCCCTTCTCACCAAAGCCTGCTCAGCTAGTCTGTTCACTTCAACGATGGCCCATTCACACAATGGTAGCTCCCACAATAGCCAATCTGCTTACACCTTGCTACTTTTTATTGGCCTTAGCTGAGTGCTGAATAGATCATTATGATTTCAGCCCTCCCCAAAGGCCCTGAGATCTTTTTAAACCATGTGCCGTCTCAGCTGAACAAGCGACTACTCGTGATGATGCAGCCTGCCAAACCTACTGATCCTCACAGCTATCTTGACTGAACTTCTTCCCACCCTGTTATGTGTAAAACTACCATTCCTTTTTCTCAGTTCCTTTATCTCCACCTTGTCTGTTACCAGAAGGAGGCTTTCCTTTCCAGAATATCAGAGAAAGTCCTCCATTTAAAAAAAAAAACAAGTTATCACTTCCTCCACCATTAATGCTGCCATTACCTGCATCTCCATTTCCCAGCCATCCACCCTCACTCATCTTCCTACAGTCTCAACAGGGAGAGCTCCTCTTATCCTTACCAACCGCTCCTTGAGCCTTCACAGTCAGCACATCATTCTGTGCAACTTCTGCCGTCTTCAACAGTATCCTACAACCAAAAACATTTTCACCTTCTCCCCACCAACACCCTCAGCTTTCCGCAGGAATTGCTCTTTCCACAATCTCTTTGATAATTCGTCCATCCCCACTAATTACCCTCTTGACACTTATCCCCGAAGAAATGCAACTCCTGCCCACTCACCCCCTCCCTCACCTCCATTCCGGGCCCAAAATAGTCCTTCCACATGAGGCACCATTTCACCTGCAAGTCTGTTAGGCTCATCTACTGTAGCCGGTGCTTCTGACATGGCTTCCTCTACATCGATGAGAACCTGGTGTAAATTGGGGGACCGCTTCATCAAGCACCTTTGTTCCATCTGCATCAAGCAGGATTCCCCTGTAGCCAACCAATTCCTATTCCCATTCCAACATGTCAGTCCATGGCACTCTCTACTGCAATGATGAGGCCTCTCTCAGGTTGGAGAGCATATTCCATCTGGGTAGCCTCCAACCTGATGGCATGAATATTGATTGCTCTGGCTTCTTGTAATTTCTCCCCTCCCCCTTCCCTCTTCTTTTATTTACCACCTGCTCCCCCTTACCTCTTCTCTGCTCCTCCCAGTGGGGGCCTTCCTTGTTCCCTATCTCCCGTGGTCCAATCTTCTCTCCAATCAGATTCATTCTACTTCATCTCTTTACCTTTTTTCACCTATCACCTCCCAGCTTCTCACGTCATGCCACTCCCCCACCCACCTGGCTTCACCTAGCACCTTCCAGCTTGCACTCTTTTCCCTCCTCCTACCTTCTTATCCTGGTTTCTTCCCTCTTCCTTTCCTGTCCTGATGAAATGTCTTCTCCAGAAACGAGACTGTTTATTCCTTTCCATCGACGCTGCCTGACCTGCTGAGTTCCTCCAGCATTTTATGTGTGTTACTGTGGATTTCCAGCAGCTGTAGTGATTTCCTTCCCAGGTCTGGCTTCCTAAAATGTAGCCCTTCGAGTTTCGCTGAATCGTCAGCCGTTTGTCAAATCTTGGTCCTCTTTCCTCACTGATCAAGATGCCCCATGTAATTTTTATACCCTTCTTCACTATCTATAATACCACATATTTTAGTATCATCTGTGTATCTGTTTTCCTGTGGATAAGACACCTTTGCATCTGAGCGGGGTATTTATTTGTTGTTCTGTGAATTGAGCAGACAGCAGATTTTTTTTAGCTTTGACTATTTGTGTGGCATGGTAATGTAGCTGTTACACAATGCTTTACAGCACCAGCGATTGGTGATCAGGGTTCAATTCCTGTCACTGTGTGTAAGGAGTTTGTACATTCTCCCTGGGACCATGTGGGTTTCCTCTGGGTGCTTCAGTTTCCTCCACATACCAAAGACATGCGGGTTCAGGCTAATAAGTTGTGGGCATTCTATGCTGGTGCCAGAAGTATGGCAGCACTTGAGGCCTGGCCCCAGCACATCCTCGAACTGTAAACAATATATTTCACTGTACGTTTCAATGTATATGTGACAAGTAAAGCTAATCTTTAATCATTATTTATTTTTCTCACCAGTGATGTTTTTTTTCTTATTTGTTTCTGCTGGATTGAAATAGAAAAAAAACTGGTTTGATTTCAGCTGTTCCTGCAGCAAAGTTTTTACAACTATGAATTAGTTAGCAATAAAAGTTTGGGAAATACATGGAATTGAGAGTTGTGCTTTTTTTTTGATAGTACTGAAGAATTTACAATTAAAGCACTGTGTTTACAGCATTCAAAAAACTATTATGTCCAGTAAAGTATTTTTGAAACACAGTCACTATTTGGAAATTTGGGAGGCCGGATACACAAGGTCAGCTTCCAAAAGCAGCAATGTGAGAACAATTGATAATCTGTTTTGGTGAATTGGTTAAAGACCAAATATTGGTCATGACTCATGATCTACTCTTCCTTGAGATCCTTTGGCTACAACTCAGTCAGATCATTGGTTCTTGAAGAGTCATAGAGTCATAGATAACTACAGCACAGAGACTCTTTGCTGAACTATTTAAACAGCCTAGTTCCATTGACCTGGACCTGGTCCATAACCTGATATATCCCTCCCATCCTTATATCTATCTAAACTTCCCTTAACTTTTGAAATCAACTCCGCATCCACCATTTGTGCTGGCAGCTCATTCCACACTCTCACCACCCTCTGAGTGAAGAAGTCTCCTCTTGTGTTCTCCTTAAACATTTCACCTTTTACCCTTAATCCATGGCCTCTAGTTGTAGTCCCACCCCATCCCCAGTGGAAAAGCCTGCAGCTTACATTTACCCTGTCTATATCCCTCACAATTTTGTATACCTCTGTCAATTCTTCCCTCAGTCTTCTGCATTCCAGGGAATAAAGTTCTAAACTATTCAAACTTTCCTTCTAATTCAGGTCCTCCAGTTCCAGCAATAGTTCCTCCCACAGTCCAAAGATGAACCGGTTTGTTGCTAATTGGTCATTGTAAATTGTCCTGTGATTAGGCTAGCGTTAAATCAGGGGGATGATGGGCAACGTGCCTCGAAGGGCCGGAAGGGCCTGTTCTGTGCTGTATCTCAAAAAACAAAATAAATAAATCCTGATGTCAGGATCACCAGCCCATAATTTCCTGGTTTATTCTTAGAGCCTATCTTAAACAGCAGCGCATTAGCTATTGTCCAATCCTTCAGTACCTCACCTGTCACTAAGGGTGATTTAAATTTCTCTGCTATGGCCCCTGCAATTTCTCAAGGATCCGAGGGAACACTTTATCTGGCTCTGGGGATTTGTCCACCCTAATTTGCCTCACGACAGCAATCGCCTCCGCTTCTGAAATCTGTATAGGATCTTTGACCTCGCTGCTCCTTTGCCTCACTTCTGTAGAATCCGTGTCTGTCTCCTGAGAAAATACAGATGAATAAAATCCATTTAAGATCTCTCCTGACTCTTTTGGCTCCTCGCATAGGTGAGCATCCTGATCTTCCAGAGAACCAAATTGTCCCTTGCAATCTTTTTGCTCTTACCATGTCTGTGGAAGCCCTTAGGATTCTCTTCATCTTGCAACCTTATCCCTTCTTTTAGCCCACCTGATTTCTTTCTTAAATGTTCTATTGCATTTTTATACCCCTCAAGAACCTCATTTGTTCCTATATCCCTATACCTACTATGCAGCTCCTTTTTTAACTGGGGCCTCAATATCATTCAAACAGCAAAGATCACTAAACCTGTAATCCTTGCCTTTTATTATGACATACTGTGCTCTCAGAACTTCATTATTGAAGGCCTCCCACTTACGAGTAAATTTTTGCCAGAAAATAACCTGTCCTAATCCACAATTGACAGATCCTTTCTGAATACTATCAAAATTGGCCTTTCTCCAATTTAGAATCTCAGCCTGAGGACCAGCCCTATTCTCTTCCATAATTACCTTGAAACTAATGGCATTATGATAGATAGATTCAAATTGTTCCCCTACACAAACATCTGTCACCTGCCCCATCTCATTCTCTAATAAGTGATCAAGTATTACACACTCTCTCATTGGGACTTCTATGTACTGATTAAGAAAACTCTCTTGAACATATTTGGCAAACTCTATCCCATCTAGTTCGTTCACAGTATGGGATTCCGAGTCAATAAGTTCTTCTGGTCTTATATGTGGAAGGTTGAAATCACCTACTTTCACCATGTTATGTTTCTTGCAACAGTCTGCAATCTTTCTACAAATTCATTCCTCTAAATCCTGCAGGCTGTTGGGTGGTCTCCAATTTGTTGTTCAGTCATTAAGTCGAGTTTGACTCTTCGTGACCTCATGGACCATAGGGTCCACAGGGTTTTCATGGCAAGGTGCTGAAGTAGATTGCCAGTCCTTTCTTCCGCGCAGCTACTGCTGCTGCCCAGGTTGGGACCCGGCTGGGTTTGAACTCAGGACCATCTGCCTTGAAGTCCAGTGCTGAAGCTACTACACCATCAGCTGGCCCAGTCTGTAATAGAGCTCCAGTAATGGGGTCATACCTTTCTTATTCCTCAGTTCCACTCAGCATGCCTCACTAGATGACTTCTCCAGTCTGACCTGACTTAGCACTGCTGTGACATTTTTCCTGACTAGTAATGCCACGCCTTCACCTTTAATCTCCTTTGCTCAATCATGTCTAGAGCAACGGTACCCTGGCATACTGAGCTGCCTGTCCTGCCCCTCCTGCTATTAAGTTTCACTAATGACTGCAATATCATAATTCCATGTGGTGATCCATGCCCTGATTTCGTGGGCAATTCCTACAATACTCCTTACATTGAAATATACAGAACAGAGAATGTTAGTCCCACCACGTCTGACCTTTTGCTTCCCAACTTTGTCTGAAGTTATAACAACATGTCTCAGCTATTTGTTCTGGCACTCTTGCTCCCACTCAACTGCAGCTCTGGTTTAACCACCCCTGTGCGGTACTGACAAACCTTCCCACTAGGATATTAGTCCCCCTCCAGCTTAGGTCGAAGCATCCCTTTTGTACAGGTCCCACCTTCCCTGGAAGTGAGCCCGTTGTGTCCTTGGTACCGCTGTGGATCATGTCCTCTGGCTGCTCACCCTCCCACTTAAGAATGCTGCGGACTCAACCAAAGTTGTCCCAGACCCTGATACCCAAAAAACAGCATACTATCCTGGAATCTCATTCAGTCCACAGAACCTCCTTTCTGTTCCCCTAAATGATGAATCCACTATCACCACAGTTAGTTTGTCTCTTCTCCCTCTTTCCTTCTAAGTCACAGAGCCAGACTTAGTGGCAGAGACCAGACTGCCATGGCTTTCCTTTGATAGGTTATTCCCCCACACCCCACCCCCCCCCAAGCAGTATCCAAAGTGGAGAAGCTGAGAAAATCTTCAGTGCTGGAAATCCAAGCGACACACACAAAATGCTGAGGGAATACAGCAGGCCAGACAGCAGAAAAAATGAAACATCAGCTGTTTACTCTTTTCCATAAATGCTGGCTGGCCTGCTGAGTTCCTCCAGCATTTTGTGTGTGTCGCTCAGTATCCGAAGTGGTATACCTGTTGTTGAAAGGGTGGCCACACAGGTACTCTGCACTGGGTGTTTAACTCCTTTCACCCTCCGGACTGTAACCCTGTTTCCTATGTCTACCTCTCTGTGTATCCTGTCTATCACCCCCTGAGCTTTCCGAATGCACTCTAGGTTCAGCCTAATTTTTACTGCTGTAGTCTATGGAGCTTGACTTGACCTCCCCCAACCTTCAAAAACAAAGGTTTTAAAAATTGAGCAACAGCTCATACAATGGTGAAACGTAAGTTTAAGCTACTGGGATTTCAGTCGTTAGAGGACTAGTTTAGGGAATGTTGTGAAATTAAAACCGAGCATAACTGGGAGCACATTTTGAATAGTTTACACTGAGCATTTGGTGTGACTGAATGCTGAGTTTAATGAAAAAGTGGCTCCCAGGTCAAATGGACAACATTCATTTCCCATTCAGTTAGCAACAGATCCAGCAATGAAATGAGTCAGTGCCAAACACAGATAAAAGAGATGAAGTCCAGATGAGAGATAAGGGTGAAGTTTTGGAGCCTTAAATTGGAGTATTAATTGAGCATATATTCGAGAGACGTATGAATTCTGAAGTCCAAAAGAATAAAGAGAAATCTCTCCATCAACTGGAATCATACCTCCCACAGAAAACAGATAGTCATGGTTACTGGGGTCCAATGATCTTACCCCCAGGATATCACTTCAAGAGATCCCTAGGGCACTGTCCCCAGCCCAATAATCTTCAGGGGTTCATCAGAACCAACATTCCATCGAAACGCTGATGGTGGCAATGGTTAATGATGTGTCCAAAATGTGTAATTCCATTAGAAACATCCACAGACCATGAAGTAGTCGCACAGCAAGACCTGGACTCCTTTTAGAAAAACGACAAATGACGAACACAGCATGTTGGAGCAAGACCATGGGGAGGCTAGAAGATGTGTGGTTGGAAGGCATGCCACAGTTCCTGCAGAGGAGAAGTACTTTCAAGAGGCTGAAACATTCATCTCACTTATGGCATCTCTATGTTCATGCAGAAGAGTAATCTGCACACATGCAGCAGCTCTGCGTTGATGAAGAGTAATCTGCTCATATGCAGGGCCCTCTAGCTCCTGGAGGATGGCATGTTGATGATGAGGAGCACCCCTGTGATCCTGGAGTGTACAATCTGCTGAGGAATGACAGCTCACTACACAGTGAGGTTAGCAAATGGCATTGTTCTGCTCAAGGTGGACATCGACCTTCTCCCAAGTGGCACAGACCCACCATCACGCAGGATGGAAGGAGAAAGATGGTAATGGCTCTGTGTGCAGAAGCTGCACCTGAACCAGTTGGTTCTCTGTGATGGACTATTACTTCGCCCTAGTGCAGAAGAATGCATTGTCTCTAGATTGGAAGTCCAAGGCTTCCTAGCTCTTCACAACACGTGAAAGTACTGAAATAGGCTGCCCCATGTCATATCCTGTTTTCACCCAGGCAGTGCTGACAATGTGCCAACTACCTCAATGTACATCTTCATCAGGTATTTTCTGAAAGCAGCCCAATCAGGATTCACATCTGAGTTTTCTGGAGAGGGATAGCTAGATGCAACCACTTTCCAGCAAGCCACCTCACCAATGAGGAAGCTATGCTTCAGATAGGGCACTGGTGAGATCACACCTGGAGTGGCATTTACAGATATGAGCCCCCTAGTAAAGGACAGATATAAATGCTTTGGAAGCAATTCAGAGAAAACTTAGTATGCTGAATGGGTGGGTCATCTTATAAGGAAAGATTGGCAGGCTGGGCTTCTACCAATGGAGTTTAGAAGAATCAGAGATAACTTGATTGAGTAATGTTCGTTTTTGACAGTATGAATATGGGAGAATCTAGGACATGAGGGCCACTGCTTAAAAATAAAGAGTTGCCTATTTAAGACAGAGAAGAGGGGATTCTATTTTCTCGCAGATGGTCCTGAGTCTTTGGAAGTACCTTCAAAAGTTGTTGGAATCCGTTGCATTAAAAATTTTAAGTTGAAGGTTGGTGGATATTTTATAAGAAAGGTTACTATGCATAGATGAGAATAGAGGGCACAGGTAACAAACAGATTATATCCTATTATATAACATTGAAGGCTTGGGAAGATGCCTGGTTTTCATTTGTGCTTTAGTATATATGTGAATTGTTAAACTTTGTGTACATATACACCCATCTGAAGTGAAGCTGTGCGATTGCTGTTGCGATTGATGCACTTTGGTCATTTTCATCACCGTCATCATCAATATCACCCCACCCACCATTTGTCTATCCCACTCCTCCATATTCTCCTGCTCTGCCTTTTCATCCAGCATGCCCCCATCCTTTCCTTGCTCAATATCCTGACATCCTGGTGAGGGGAGACAGAAGGCTCCTCCTCATACCTTACGGGAGCGAAATAGAAAAGAGTTGCATGTACTGGCTGTGCACAGAAAGTGTGGTGATTCAGCTGCACATTTGGTAATGAAGATATATACAGCAGATCAATTGAAAGGAATGTAGCGATTATGTGGAAGCATTGTTACCATTTCTCAAATTTTCAAGCAGCAACTTGTCCAAGCTGATAGATAGTTACAAAGTGAACTTTAGCAAACTAGTTGCATGATATACACAAAGAAATCCAACACTGACCAATCTGCTTCAACCACAGAACAAAGACTAGTACTTTATAGCTACAGACACTTTGGCTCACGATGTTGTTCTGATCTTTTAACCTACTCTAGCATCAATCTATTCCTTCCCACATAGCTCTCCATTTTTATAGAACACGCTTCTGTCAGAAGAACTTTCCTTTCAGCCCAGAATATGGTAACATAATACAGAGACACCAGACCAGCACCTGTATGGATACTTTATCCTCTACTGTAAACATCATAACTTGCCAGTTGAGTATCAATGGAGCAATATAGTAAATCATTCTTGATAACCTAGTCTTCAGCTAAATATGAAAGCAAAATGCTGTGAGATTTTCCCTCCTACCCTTTGGCAGATTTTCAAAGTTTCTCTGGATATTGGAACAACTACATCTTACATGAATCATGAAATTACTAATAGTACTAATTAACAGACACCATCAGTTGAGTACAAATCTGCCAACACAGAACAGATGCAGAATTAAAGCTTCTGACAACATTGCTGCTTATGTTAGATAATAATACTGTTTATGTAGTGGTTACATTTTTGAAGACAATATTTAAATTTCTTCCGCTCATTCACCTAAAGTAAGCAATAAAAAGAAAAATAACTTTTGGAAATGTGAAATACAAATAGAGAACGTAAAATATTCTATACATATTACATATTGAAATCACAGCCTTAATTTTGTAGGGAACTGTTGGCAGTTTCTAATGGAATTGTTGGCAATTACCAATATATGAATGTTGATAAACTCCATGTAACTGTTAGCAACTCTGGGGTTTCTGAGTGATTGGCGGTATACAATTGATGCAGCCTGCTTTATGCAAGTGCTTGTTTATTCATACATGGGATGTTGACATGGCTGGTAGGGTCCAAACCTAATTTTCTCAGTGCTGGATTCTTCATCGAACAAGCATGTGTAGTTCTAGAATAAACAGAAGGAGAAATACTTCCTTCACTCATTTTAATGGAGGGATTGGGTACATGGTTCTAATCTAAGTATCATTTCACTTTTTTAGTGGTTTGGATCTCTAAAGTTCTTTCAAAATGTATCATGCTTCAAATGCATTTCTTTATTTTTAAAATGTTTCAATGGTTTGGAAAGTTTGTAATAGATTGTGGAAGTTGTTGAATGTCAGAAACACTTTGATAGCTCTGACAGCCAACAAAGCTCGAGAGCAACTTCACAGCAGGCTGTCAAAATCTTTTTCAGCTGTTTCATTGGTACAGTTTGTTTTGGCCATCACATGATACCACTAACTTTACTGAAAGCTCTGCCATGAGGGAATGGAGTCAGCTTTACTTCACACCTTCCCACAAAGTAAAATCACACATGTTAAATGCTAATTTTCTTCATAGATTTGTTGGCGACTCATCATTGACTGCAAACTTAGGACATCTTGCAGAACATAGAACTTCAATCTTTTTAGTTCCAATGCTCAAACAAACCTTATAAAAATATCTCAATTCTTTTTTTTCTTAGGCCAATTCACTAAAATACATTGGATGAACAAGAAGTCCCAGTATCTGCTGTGCCATATCCTCATTTTTACTGATGGTCAATATCTCTCTTGCATGAATTATTTATGGCTTTCAAAGTGACAGCTAAATTATGCTTTAAAATATTTCAGCATATGACGGGCACAATTTCCTAGATGGAATCATGGTATTTGCTTTCCGTGTCTAAGAGTATGGAATATATCCAGAAAATATACAATGAACTGGTGTATAGCATTTAGCTACTTTAAATGGAAATTAAACACTACTCTATTTGTAAAGAAAAACATATACTCAGTGGCAACATTTTTATGTACATTTCTTCGTTAATGCAAAATCAGCCAATCTTGTGGCAGAATTCAATGCATTAAAAGCATGCAGATGTGGTAAGAAGTTCAACTGTTGTTGAAACCAAATATCAAAATGGGGAAGAAATGTGATCTTAGTGACAGTGACTGTGACTGTGGAATGACTGTTGGTGCCAGATAGGGTTGTTTGAATATCTCAAAAAATGCTAATTTTCTAGAATTTTCACACTTAACTGCCTTCAGAGTTTACCGAAAAACAAAAATGTCCAGCAAGTGGTAGTTTTTTGGGCAAGAACACCTTATTATTGAAGAAAGATCAGAAGAGAATGGCCAGACTGATTCAAGCTGACAGGAAGGTGGCAGTATTGCAAATAACCACTCATTCAAAGGTCAAAGCTCAAGTTCAAAGTATGTATACATTATACAACCTGGAGATTTATGTCCTTACAGGCAGTCACAAAACAAGAATCACAGAAGAACCCATAAAAAAAACGATGAACACCCAATGTGCAGAGAGAGAAAAAGAATCGGTGCTGAGCAGAAGAGTGTCTCTGAACGCACAACACATCAAATCTTGAAGTCAATGGACTACAGCAGC
Organism: Mobula birostris; assembly: GCF_030028105.1. Taxonomy (NCBI): domain Eukaryota; kingdom Metazoa; phylum Chordata; class Chondrichthyes; order Myliobatiformes; family Myliobatidae; genus Mobula; species Mobula birostris. The sequence continues at coordinate 158,961,182 of NC_092375.1, forward strand.
AGAAGACTATGAACATACAGAAATACACCGAGTGGCCACTTTATTAGGTATCTCCTGCACCCAATAAAGCGGTCACTGAGAGCATATACAGTACCAGGATAAAAATGCCCAGGACAATTATAGTCTTTTACATGTTGAGCATCAGACAGAAATGTTAATATCTTTCTGATAAGCTCACACGGGATATTATGCCTCAGTTGGAGTCACGGAATGTGACAGCCCTTTGGCTCATCTAGTTTGACGTGGGCCTGTTTCTGTGCTGTAGTGCTCGATTTCTGTATGACCCTAACTGAGGCATACCATTGAGGACATTTTCAAAAGCCAATGCCTGAAAAAGGCAGCATCCATCATAAAAGACCTCCATCACCCTGGATGTCCCCCCTTTTTAATACTACCATCAGGGAGGATGCACAGGATATTGAAGACACACACTCAACATTTTAGGAACAGCTTCTACCCTTCTGACAATGAACCAACCCAAAAATACTACCTCACTCATTTTGGTCTCCTTTTGCACTATTTCTTTCTTTTTGATATGAAATTTATAGTATTTTTATGCATGCACTGTAATGCTGCCACAAAACAATAAATTTTGTGACATATGTTACTGATATTAAACCTGATTCTGATTTGTCTCTAATCCTTGTGCCTATCTTAAATGTCCCTAATACATCTGCCTCTATCACAACACCTGGCAGTGCTTTCCAGATATCCACTATATACAGTGTAAAACCCCTTCCTATGATTTCACCCCTATATTTTCCTCCAAACATATAAAATTTATGCCCCCTTGCATTAGCCATTTCTGCCATGCACTGAAGTCCTCCAATGTGGCTCATGGGATATAAAAAAGACTTGATGAGATCAATATGTCTTAACACAAACTTTTATGAAAACTCAGCATGCAAATAAGTTGCCAAGTCCTGTGGCATTTAAGGTCGAGTTAAAATTATCCATTGCCAGTTTCAAAAGTATTTCACCCAAGGTGCTGCAAGGCTGAAGAAAGATGGAAGAAGGGTGATGAGTAGGTACAGCGGCCACTTTGCCCACACCTCCCATTATGCTACCAGTCATTTCAAAAAACTTCGCATAATCAAGTTTCAATAACAGAGTGGGAATTAGATGCTTGTACACTGGGTCTGCAAGGTGCCAGTATAGAACTTGTTGGATTGGCTGAAAAAAAATGCCTACACCAAGAGACTAATTGCCAGTAGCATACAGAGGTCATGGTCATGAACACTCTCAATGCTACACCCACTTTCCAACAAGGCCAGAAAGTGTACTGACGACATATGCTAAATATGTGACTGATTGAATCTGTCAGTGAGGTTGGCACTTCCATATTCATGGAGTCAACAGCAAAGCACAACTGTCCAATGTAAACACACTGTCACAGCTTCTGAAGTGGAGTGATGAATGATGGCAGCCAAACCTGAGCTAGGAAGGATTCTGCTCCTCCTCTGATACCACTATTTGTAGTTTCTCATCCATACAAGAGTGAGCCATCTTTGCAATCAGTTCACTGCAATAAAAGCATCCTGCAAGAGATATGCAGCAGTGCTAGCTTTTGCAAGAATCAAATGAGAGTCGTTATTTACATAAGTCTGATTTTCTCTCCCTACACTCATAGATTACTGGCTCATCCTCAAAGTACATCAACGTGCATTACATCCACATGCAAGGGAATCTTTTATAAAAGCTGGAACTTATTTGAATTCTAAAAAATTAGTTTAAATAAACGGCAATCTTTCGTTTTTGCTGTTCCCTCCAATGTAATGCATGTAAGAATATCTTTGTTAGGCTCATCCAAGAGAATTCTGAGTTTCTCATTTCTCAATTATGACTCCTTTCTGGTTCATTAAGTCATGAAGTAGTGCAGCTCAGAAATCCATTTGGCCCATTGCAAAAATAAATAGCTCCTTGAAAAATCCAGACAATAATTCAATTCCCTTGCTCTTTCCTTAAAGCACTTATCTACTCTTTTTATCGAAAATCACTTTACTGAAGATGACAGATATTCACACATAACTCATGGTAATTTTTTTTCTTTTCCCTCACAATGCTCCTAATTCTTTTCCTATTTGTGTTTAATCTGCAGCCTTGTCTACTTTGGCGAGATTCAAAGCCCATCAGGTAATCTCCACACTGAATTTGATCTGCAAGGATGATCTGATCTCCTGTTGCTTGCCACGTTGATCGTCTAAACCAGTACCACCCTGCTCTTTCTGCCATCGATATTTTATACTGCTGAATTGACTCTCAATTAATTCTTAAGGAGCAGCATTTCACATTTTGATCAATATTAAGTTCAACCATTGTGGATCCTATCTATAGTGCCTATAATTTTGGAGAGCAGCTTCTAGTAATGGTTCTAATTTTGCTACTTACATTCTGAAGACCCAAATTTGTTTCTTAATTTAGTTCAGTATCCTTTTGTAGTGGTAGCAATAGGGTCATTCCTATGCCACCCGGTTAGTCACTCTTACATGGAGGAGTTCACATAGTGTACAAGCAGGGTTTTCAATAAGAAGTGGTTGATTGTTAATGAATTGGTGGTTATAGACCAAGTGAGATCGCCTTCAAGAAAGAATTTACAGTAAGACTATTCATGTTTGAATTATCTATGAAAAATACCCAGACATTTATCTAAACTGCCTTTGCTGGTCACTAATTGTGTGCACCATGAGGCATGAGCTAAGGAAGGGCTAGGGTTGCTAGGCAACACCATCAAGCTAAACCCAAAAGTGGATACATGGTAATAACCTATGGACTACTAGACTCGGATAGCGCAGAGACACAGACATAGCAGAGAAGTCAGGGAGGGGAAAGAAGACTTTTGTAGAACACATAAATAAAATAATCAATAAACATACAAACCAAAAAAATGGAGCAAATACCTGCAGTACCTACACCTAATTCCTAATAAACCTGCCTCCCCACCCTGCCCCGAGACACTTGATTTCTCTAAGCCAAAGGAATTTGAGAGGTGGCTCGGACACCGTGTTGTGTCTATTATTGAGCGAGAGTGCAGAGCACACCGGGATGCCCACATGCAGGATAATCAACTGAACTTTGAGAGATCTAGGGTTTCAAGCAACCTCACTCAGACGTCAGAATAACGTCAAGCAAGCAAACTGATATATTGCTGGGGTGACAAAGCAGATCATGGGTGGATTAGGACTGACAAATGATCAGAAAAACAAACAATGTACGACTAATACAAAAAATATTTCACAGGAAACGGAAATGTGATATACGAGAGGGCAAAGTTCAACTCCAGAAAACAGGAGCCAGGTGAAAGTGTAGAAGAATTCATCACAGCATTATATGCCCTGTCAGACAACTGTGCTTATGGAAATCAGAGAGAGGAGGTCATTAGAGATAGGATTGCTGTTGGGCTACTAGACACTAGAAAAAGCTGTTGCTATGGCCAGTCAGAGAGAGAATTTCCATCAGCAACAGGCAGAACTCAGGGATGAAAACGATACTGAGGTAAAGCTAGAGGTTGTAAAAAAGGAAGAGTGTAAACAAGGTGCCATCAGAAAGACAACAGAAAGAGGTTCCAGTAGAGCTCAGCTTGATTAAAAAAAACTGACAAGCAAAACAAAGTGCAGATAAAATGTCCAACTGCAGGAGATGCAGCAAGTCTGCATTCCACGCTAAAAAGCTCTGTCCAGCAAAAGAAGGGAAATGCCACCAATGCAGCAGAGTTGGATATTATAAAAGCCAGTGTCACTTAAAAACAGTTCTTCAGGTCAAAGAAGACACCTTACAGACAAAGTGAAAGTTTTACTTGGGGCTCTAGTTTCAAATAGACAAGGCTAGTGTCCTATAGTTCAGTTGCAAACTGAGGCAATGTAATTCAAAGTGGACACTGGAGCAGTTGTCACAGCCTTCGCCGAATGTCTGTTCACAAAACTAGGCTAAACCCAACAAAGAATGTGCTCATGGGGCCAAGGAAACAAAAGCTCAGTGTGAAAGGAATGCTTACTACTTCCATCCGTAAAAATGAGAAACAGTTAAAAGAGGATGTCTATGTTGTTCAGAGTCTCTTTTCACCACTACTGGATGACATGTCATCAAGGAGCTGAACCATCTTGCAAGGTTGGGTTTGCTAAACAATGTTCAGTGGCAGGAGAAGTACCTGGAGTTGTCACAGGCCTGGGTGTACTGAAAGAAGAGTACCTTATCCAACTGAGGCCAGGAGTGATGCCCTACTCTCTGACCACAGCGGGCGTATACCAGTCCCATTGATGAACAAAGTCGAAGCTGAACTTGAGAGAAAATGGAGACGCTTGATATCATACCTAAAGTGAATGGACCTCCTTTCTGGTGTGCTGACATTGTTCCTGTTTCCAGTGCAAATGGCACAGTGAGGATCTGCGTTGATCTAAGAAAATTGCATAATGCAGTGGAGCAGGAGAAGGTTATTCTGCCCTCTGTTGAGCACATATTGGATATCCCGGGTGGAGCAAAGTTTTTCACCAAACTAGATGCAGACTCAGGATTATGGCAGATCTGCTCAGCTCCTGATTCACAGAAGCTCACAATCTTTATCACACCATATGGATGCTCTTCCTTCAAGAGACTCCCTGATGGCATCTCATCAGCCCCTGAACCCTTTTAGATGAAGATGAACCAAATTTTGGAGGGACTGAAAAGAGTAGTCTGCTACATGAACAACATACTCATCTTCAGAGGCTCAAGTGAGGAACATGACTAAAAAAGGAAGCTGCCTTGGAGAAACTGAAACAGACTAGAATCAACCTGAACAAAAAGAAATACAAATTCACAAAGTTGGAGGTAAAGTTCTTAGGCCACCAACTGTCGTCAGAGGGGGAGCAACCAAAATTAAACAAACTAGCAGGAGTTCAGAACTTCGAACAACCTACAAACCTATTGTTCAGATATGGCCCAAGTGTGGAGTGAGAAACACTGAAGTGTCGATAGTTCACAAAACTTTAATGCAAACAGTGTTAAAAGGAAAATAAAACAACAAACACTAGGCCAAACAGGGCTGTTAACTAAAACTCTCAAATAGAAAATGAAGCCTACACTGCAGCTGAAAGGAACATCTAAATATTAAAAGAAAACCGCTATTCTTCAGAGACAGTTGGCTTGACAGTCCAATTTCTCAGGCAAGGCTGAATGCAAACAGGCAGCAAAGCATTGCTACACTCACAACACGGTGGAGGAACTCAGCAGGTCAGGCAGCATCCGTGGAAATGATCAGTCAACGTTTCGGGCTGGAACCCTTTGTCAGGACGTTGTTGTGCTCTGTTGCGTTGCTGTGCTCTGTCGAGGTCTCGACAAGCACTACAATGACAAGTATGGAGTTAAGTGCTATCACAATGAGATAATAATTAGCTGACACGTGCATATTCACAAGCGCAACTGCCGTATCTACTGCGCTGCCAAATCTGTGGTCGTGACATGTATCAGAGATCCAGTCTTCTTGGCACGATAAACCAGCTGGAAAAGTTCATTCCAGATTTTGCGGAGAAAACAGAGCCACTATGTGGCCTCCTCTCAGAGAAATGTTTGGACCTGAGACACACCACAGGAGAAGCTATCTCCATCACTTAAGGCAGAGCTTATCTCTCCGCCAACATTGTTATTCTTTGATCAGAACAAAGCAACCAAGGTCTCAGCTGATGCCTATTCCTTTGACCTAGGGGGAGTGTTCATGCAACACTGCAGTGGTGTATGGAAACCGGTGGCATGTACATCAAGAGCACTGACTCCTACTGAACAGTGTCACGCTCAAATTGAAAAGGAGACACTGGCTGTCATGTGAGCTTGTGAACGCTTCATCTGCTACTTGATAGGCACTAAATTCCAACGTGAAACAAACTGTAAGCCACTTGTCAGCCTCCTCAGCTTGAAACTCTCGGATGACTTACTGTACCTCCACGTAAGCAAAGATTCAGAATGACATTGAACTTGCCCCTAGCAAACTTTTCACAACAGCAGACACTCTGTCAAGGGCGCCATGCAAAAGTGAGTGGGCAGAAGCTGACTCCGCTCTCATGGAAGGTAATAAAATCTACTTAGCTTAGGTATGGGAAAACTTCCCTGCATCACCGCAGAAACTGGATGAAGTTCATGCTGAGTTGAAAAAGGACCAAATCTGCAGCAAGGTCATGCAATACTGCAAGCATGGATGGTCAGCTATTTCAAAAGGAGCTCAAAAACTCAGACCAAACTCTTTCAGGCTTGAAAGAGACACACCATTTCTGATGGTTTGCTGCTAAAGGACTCCAGATTCATCTTTCCTGCTTCTATGCCTGCCAAAATCATCAGTCAAATCCACCAAGGACATCAACACATTGAGCAATGTTGCCTAAGAGCAAGGCAATCTGTGTGGTGGCCTGGTCTAAGCAGACAGCTGGGAGGTTATGTAAGGAAATGTGAACCATGCAGAAAACTGCACAAAAAATCATGCTGAACCTTTCTGTCACACATAATTGCCAGACCTTCCATGAAAAATTGCAGGCTCAGACATTCTCAAGCTGAAAAGGGATAAATATCTTCTCACCGTGGATTGCTACTTACAGAATGTTGAGGTGTCCAAGCTGTCCTTTGCATCCACAGCAGCAATTATACAGCACCTCGAAGCTGTATTCACCTGCCACGGAATACCAGAGACAATGGTCCAGAATTCAAATCCTTTGCTGGAGGCTATGAGGACAAACACCAAACAATCAGTCCACTGTACCCACAGGCAAATGGAGAAGTGGAGAGAGCAGTGCAAAATATTAAGTCTCTGAATGAAGTTAGAAGACCCCTACAGCACTGCTAGCTTATTGCTCCACACCTCTTGTAACTGAATACAGTCCATCAGAGTTGTCATTGAAGCAGAGACTGAGAACAAGCCTATCCATTCTTCCTTCCCTTCTCCAACCTCACATAACGGACTTAGGAACATAGAAATATAGAAACCCACAGCACATTACAGGGATGTGATCGTGCGCCTTCAAAGTCCACGAAAGTTAGAGGAAGAAATAGAGTGGCCTGATCCCTATGATGAGGACTACTTACCTGAGGTGGATGCCCCTGTTGAAGAATCTCCATCCACTCCAACATTTCCAGGTACCCATACCAGATCAGGTTGTTTATTTGTCCCACCACGGAGACATACTCCATAGCCGAATAGCTTGTGGCAAGTGACTAAAGAGGCAGAATAATCCTCTCAAATTGTGGTCTACCCTGACATCCATTAGATTTAGTTCTTTTTAAAAGTGTTCTAATGTTGAAATGATTTCATAACACAAGACTGTTCTTAAAAAAATGAAATGGTATAAAAGAGGAGGAAAACAAAGTGAGAGAGAGAGAGAGAGAGAGAGAGACTTAAAAACAAAGGGAAAGACAGTTATAATGTTGACAATTCTTTTTTACGTTTATGTAAGGAGTATAAGTTATGTGCTGTGGGTAAAATGAACTGAAAAACTCAATTTCAGTGACTATAATTTCAAGGCAATTCTATGGACAGGAACTACATATCTAGTTTCTCTTTTTCTTCAAGAAGGGGAGACGTAGTGGTGGTTAATAGTGTTATTCCGATGCCACTCGGTTAGCTACTCCCACATGAGAGGAGCTCACATACCGAACAAGCAGGGTTATCAATAAAGTTCAGTTCATTATCCTGCATGCTGGTGTCCTGTGCACTATCCCTTAATAATGAACTCAATACCTTTTATCTTATCAATTTCTGTGCTTTAATCTCTCCTGGCTACCATTGTTTCATCTTCTTTCTCCCCTCCAAACATAGCATGTCACTCACAGCACTCTGCGTTCAATTTCATCGACAAGTGAATGCTCGTTTTACAATTTTGCTAATCACAGTAACAGTTGTTAACATTTATAAAGCGCCATGAGGATGGAAAAAAATCTCAAAGCATGTTATTGCAACTTCGTCTCATCAAACTGTTGACCTGCTAAAGTAAATCTTATACTTCTCATTCATGATAAAAAATTTGGAAGTTCAGTGTCACCTGGATATTGCCAACTCAGTCAATAGCCTTGATGTACAATCTTGTTGTACATGCAGAAATGTAGTCATCAAATATTGTATATAAAAATCATAGCTTTATCACATTTTCAAACAGCCCTAAATGTTGACACGTTATTGCTGTTTTGCAAGGGCAAAATGTTTAGTATTTTCATACACAAAGATTAGTTATATTACTAACCAAATGTGGGAAATGTAATATTCTTAACAATGTGGCTCACATGGCAAATCTGCTGAGGTACATTAACAGCAGATTATATGGTTATTGTGCATTTATTACTTAATTGTCAGATTCATGTGCACAGAATTATATTAAAGTTATTCAGGTGAAATTTATGAGATCAGATCAATTAACTTATTAAAATAGGTTCCACTTGCACGTTATCCCAGAGCTCAAAGAGGCACAACAATGTAGTTTATTACATTAAAATTAAACATTGGTATTTTATGTCAGAATATATATCCTACACCAATTTCAATATAGCACTGTCACTGATTATGACTGCAAAATTGTCCCTCCATCAATGAACAGGGTGTCACGCTCACATGCACATTTAACAGCATACATGAGAGGACAATGAAACATCCCATCCACATGATATTTGAACAGAATTTAATCTTAATTCATTATATTTTATTATAAACTGCACTCTGACATTCATTTATTACAGTGATATAAAATGACCTTCTTGTTAATTATATTAAAGGTAACATTGGCTGGATAGACTTATTTCAAATCCAATTCCAAGCAAATATTGAACATGAAACAGATAAATTAACATTTAGGTCTTGGTCCAAACTAGAAAATGAACTAGAACTAACAACATGGTGAAAATTAAAATGAATTGCTTTGAGGGAACTTACAGCTGTGATCCTTCTCAATAAAAGATGGAGTGTCACAGTTACTTCATGATGTAAATTATACTATGAATGCCTGGAAAAATGTAACCAACATGATCAATGGCAAATTGCATTACTCAGTTAACAGGAAAAGTTTCTGTTTCTCATGTGTAAAACATTAAAAAATTAATGGGACAATATTTCTGCTAAAATACATGTGAGACTCATTGTTACCTTGGTGCAAATGCTGAAGCAGCTTCAAGTAAGGGAGCTGTGTGAACAAATGCATAGGTTTGAAAGTGCACTGTTGATTTTAAATATGTGGCAGGAGTATGAAGATATCAGAAGATGCACGTGAACATATTGAATTGAATTGACTTTATTACTTACATCCTTCATATATATGAGTTGAAGTCCATTACACCTCCATCTAAATGTGCAATGTGCAATTTATAGTAATTTATAATAAATAGTATGTACAATAGGACAGTCAATATAACATAGAAATACAGTTGTGTCAGCATGAATTAAGCAGTCTGATGGCCTGGTGGAAGAAGCTGTCCTGGAGCCTGCTGGTCCTGGCCTTTATGCTGTGGTACCATTTCCTGGATGGTAGCAGCTGGAACAGTTCATGATTTGGGTGACTCAGGCCCCCAGTGATCCTTTGGGCCTTTTTTATACACCTGTCCAGAATAGTGGGAAGTTCACATCTACAAATGCGCTGGGCTGTCCGCACCACTCTCTGCAGAGTCCTGTCATTGAAGGAGGTACAGTTCCCATACCAGGCAGTGATGCAGCCAGTCAGGATGCTCTCAATTGTGCTCCTGTGCAAAGTTCTTAGGATTTGGAGGCCCACACCAAACTTCTTCAACCATCTGAGGTGAAAGAGGCACGGTTGTGCCTTTTTCACCACACAGCCAGTACATACAGACCACATGAGACCATACCGTAGTACATACATGGCCTGTATGTACAGACCACCATGTCAAGGTGATAACTTCTTCTCTGTAGGTTGCCTCATTATTATTTGAGATTAGTCCAATCAGTGTAGAGTTGTCAACAAATCACATATCACAAATGTGAGGGTGCCAGCAGCTGCACACTGAACTAATGGAGGGAGAAGAGTATAAGAATCACAGAGTAATAGAGCACAACAGTACAGAAGCAGACCCTTTTGTGCATCTATTCCGTGCTGAATGGCTATTGTGCCTAGCCCCGTCAACAAACACCTGGTCCATATCTCTCCTTACCCCTCCCATCCATCCGTATCCAAACTTCTCCTATATGTTGAAATCAAACCTACATCCACCACCTCCTCTGGCAGATGATTCCACACTTACACCACCCTCTGAGTAAAGAAGCTCTCCCTCAGGTTCCCTTAAATACTTCACATTTCTGCCACAATGGGGTGCTGGGAACGGACCCAAATGCGAGACACAGACACTGAAGTACTAGGAACAGGACTTGACTAGAATAGGGATGTGACAGGATACAGACAAGGAGCAGGGACAAGAACGCAGACTTGGGCTAGGGCATGGACAAGACAGGGACCCCCCCCCCCCCGCCCCGCAGGGCAACGGCAAAACAGCCTGACTTTCCCTCCGTGGGGTAAGAACAAGAAGAGACAAACACCAAAGAACGACAAACAGATCCATCTCTGCTTCGGGGTAGCTCCGAGTCTCAGTTCAGCCAGCAACCTCAACTGGCTATGGAAACAGCTGGATCCCTACCTAGCTCAGAGTGGCTGGCAGCCACTCAGCTGGCCTGGGAAACAGTCAAATCTATACCGCAAAGACAGCTCCAACTACTGACAGCAAGGCTCCAAGGGGGGATGATTTGGCCTACATCATCCCCTAAAGATGGCAAATGGCCACTTTAGCCTTCCATTGGCAGGTTACTCCCAGGGGAACTTGACAAAACAAACCAGCAGCCTACACTTAACCCCAAGGCTACTTATATTCCAAGCCCCAAGATGGGAATCAGGTGCCTAGGATTAACTCAACCAAACTAGGGACAGCTGGAAGACCCGGAGTCCTGAGTCCACAGACTGGACTGTGAACTGGAATGCAGACTTCATGGAGAGGACCATGACAATTTCACACTTAATCTATGGCTTCTCATTCTAGTTTCACCGAAACTCAGTGGACTAAGCCTGTTTGCATTAACCCTATCTAAACCACTCATCATGTTGAACATGAAACAGGTGTACTTGGAACATCTAGACAGAGGGAGTGTGAGTGATGCACACTGAACATCTGGAATATGTAGAATTGACTAATCTTGACATTTTTTGATTTATTGATTTCAATTCTGCTTTCAAGTCTACTGCTATAGTGTTGCCACTTAATGCTGCAGCTAAGAATCATGGCCACACAGGGATGAGCTCATACCAGCTACAGGAAGCACCATGTAAATGGCCACCACCTATTACAGGTTAGTTGCTGGATGATTTACGGTATGGTACAGTTCAATCAGTGTTTGATGCTCTGTGATACCAGTGCAGGTTGCTGTTCTCTACAGGGCCATTCAGAAATTCTGCTGATCTCAGGCTTCTGTACAAACATGTTCTTTAATATGCATTCTCCTCTGAGTACAGTGTGAATTTAGGAGATAGAACAGTAAGGTACAAGTACAGGCCCTTCAAGCCACAATGTTGTGCAAAACTAAAATAGTAATTAAATGCCTAACTAAATTAATCCCTACAATCTACACAATGTCCATATTCCTCCATTCCCTGTACATTGCTGTGCCTCTCTAAGAGCCTGTTCAATGCCTCTATTCTATTTGCATCCACTATCACCTCTACGTGGACATTCCAAGCACCCACCATTCTGTAGTGTAAAAATCTCACCCCACACATCTCCTTTGAACTTACCAAGACCTCACCTTAAATGTTCCCTGGTACTGAGCATTTCAATGCTGGGAAAGATACAACGGCTGTCTATCATTATCTAATAAACCTGTTCTGTCCTCGACCGCTCCAGAGAAAATAACCCAAGTTTATTCAACCCGTCCTTATAGCACATGCTGTCTGATCCAGGCAACATCAGTTGGCATGCTTTTCAAAGTCTCTATCCTTCCTGTGGCAGTATGATTAGGACCATGGATAGAGAAGGGCATATTGTCAGATGCAGGAGGAGGTCAAGGACAGACACCAGCATACACCTCCATCACAGGGTCTTCGTGAAGGAATCCTTTGACTTGAACCTAAGTGCCTTTGCATTCATTAGAACAATCTTACCCAAATCTAAAAACCTATTGCAGACACGACTGCAGCATAAGCTCAGGGACAATTTTACCAATAGTTACTTTGTATGTGATGGTATTGGGTTTGTTGACAAAAGTTCTAAACTCAAGTGAAGACATTAAGCCCTATCTGATATTGATAGCTACAGGTACCCTCACTAAACAGAGTTTATATTGTAACTACCCAATCTTCAAAGCCTAGTTCACTTCATGGTAAGTTTTACTGCTAATACCCACTAGTTGAATGGTGGGCCAGCACCCACTACGAAAGAGGAGGTGCTTCCAGATAACAAAGTCACTTAAACAGGGTTCATTTATTTTCAGTGGTACACATTTAAATCCAAACAACATTCTTAAAACATTTTAAAACTCACAAAGGATTTATATCTTATAAAAGATTTCCAAATTACATACCATTTCTAAAATATAAAGGAAATCCAAGACACCGGTACAATTCCTATAAAAGTTAAGAAGGCATTCCAATAAATTTTTACCGCAGAAATCAAAGGCAGAGGAATGGATTCCAATTCACCGTGTCTCTGTCATTCTTCCTGATGTTTCTGGACTATTCTTAAAATGCCTGGACTGCTCTCTTCACTTATACTGTTTCTCTGCCACTTGGTTGACTCCACACATATGACATCAGATACCTTTTAATACAAGAGTTCTCAAACCTTCTGGAGACAGAAGTCCCAGGTGCCCACAATAAATACTGCAAAGCTAACTTCCTGAGCACAGAAACCTTCCCACTATTAATAGATTAGCTATTTGATATACTAAGCGATAATATTAGTCTGGTCTGCAAACTTCCTTGAACTAACCAAATAGGCCAATGTTGTCTGTTTTGAAATGATTCATTGTCTTGCACTGCACCTCTTGAGCAATAAGCCCAGGTGCTGTGGGCCAGCAATTCTGTGGCTCTAGAGACAGTGGGTTTGCCGCAAAGCTGTCTTTTCAACTTCAAAATGATTACTGCTTGGCCACTTACACGAAGAACTGAAAACTGGCTCCCATTTATGTATTACTGTCTTGAGTAAGGATTAGTAATCTCACATTTCAGTTATAGAAAATTATATTCATCAATTAACTGCTTTCACAATATAAAAATAATCTGTACAAAGAAAGTGAAATATTTATGGAGATAATCTGTCTCTTTATACTGAATGTAGTAAGATAAGGAAAGGCACAGTTCTCCTATTGAGGATTCTGTCTGTATTTTTAATTTTGAATGCCCAGAAAAAGATGACAGAACATTGGAGTTGGTTATGTTCTCTTTACATTGGAGAGAACACCCACTGGTATGCTGTAGCTTAGCATTTTGATACCAACCATACCATCTGTATAAGTTTCTTGCCATTTTCTAGTCTCTGGGTATAATCATCCAGCTCTTCCCTCTCTTTATTAAGGACTGGGCCGAAATGAGGAGATTTGATATATCTTCCCAACTTCCGTGTTTTCCCAGAGGGCTACTCAGTGTGTTCTGTCAGACCATGGGATTTTATCAATCAAGTATACAAACTGTTCTTGTAGTATTAAGTCTAACACAAATAGCAGTATTGATAGGCCCTACTCGTAGTGTTGTAGACGTATCACATATACAATATATGCCTATACCCAAATTGAAAGTGAAACACCATCAAATAGTTTTACTCTACTCTGTGACAATATAATGCTTTTTAGGCCTTAGGAGCACTAGGATTACATTGCAATTTCCAAAGAAATCGTAACAGAATAAGTAAAAATGTTAACAAGAATATAGCATTTCCTAGGGTAGCTATCTTTCTGCTCCTGGTAAGACTTTTACCACTATATAACACAATACATAAGATAGAGTAAGAAAGTAAAAGTGCAAACCACAATAGTATAAACCATCATTAGTAGTGAGCAACATATTTACAAAGAACATCATATAAAGTCTAAACAACCATATAATATAAGTTAGAAAGTAAATATGTACTGGAGGTGTTTTTGCCAACACTGTCTGACTGTGGACTTCCTGTCAAGAACAGGAATCCAGTTACAGAGTGAGGTGCTGAGACCCATTGAGGGCAGTTTATCGAGCAACGCACACAAAGTACTGCAGAAACTCAGCAGGCCAGGCAGCATCGATGAAAAAGAGTACAGTCGACGTAACGGGCTGAAGTTACCCACCAGCTTCTGAGGGATGATCGTATTAAAAGATTTTGAACAACTTTTGTCATGAAATCTCTATCTTCCGAGTGAACCAAAGGACCACATCAATGCTATTATGAGGGAGATCACTATCAAGGCAGGGCTGTACAGGCAGATTTACTCCAATATTTTTTTTAAAATCATGAAAATTGTTAAGGGCAAAATTGAATGACTATTACCACCTGTTGACAGTAACATCATGCAATTGAAGACATAGCAAAATGAAGATTTGTCTGTGTGTGTACAGATTGCCTAATTTGAATTAGTATTATCAGTGCTATCCCAAAATTTAGCATTATCAAATAGTCTGTAAGAGTAAAAATTGTTATAGCTTTATTTCCTGTTTTCCGAGTTGTTGTTGAAACCTATTGGAAATATAATTGGATTCGTAAGGACGCCAACAGTTCAGAAATAATCTTCATTATAAAGTATTATTTGCACCATGGCACAAAAGGTTCATGATTCTTTGATAAAAGGCAAGTAGGAAATGAGGGTAGATACAATCGTCTATTGGACTAAAATCTCTAAAAAGCTTATTGAAATTTATCAGTTTCAGTTTCAAGGATGAAAACATTTTTGCTTTATCTTACCTTTTGCTTCAGTGCCTCTTTCCATGTCATCTTCAAGGGCTTCACTGAACCACATAGAAAATAAACCAGAAAATTGTCATGTTACCTTAACATTTAACAATGGAGTGGCCATAGTTGGAATAATGGAAATGTTTAAATTCTTTGTGGTAGGTACAGAATGTTCATATATTTTTGATCATAAAAGGGGAAGTACAATGTGGTATCAGTCTAATGTAGTAGAGTCTTCATTAAAAAATGGTTTTACACAGTCTTCTAGTCCAATGGTTTTAATGTCATGTTTCCATGAGTGGGATCATTCAATGCCATAACAGTATCTATATTTTCCTCAAGTGTACAGGGATCCACATCAATCTATTCTCCTATTAGCTTAACTTCAATATCTGGACTAGAAACTTTCAGTTTTGTTAGGGTGTTATTAATCATTCTCGCAACTCATTCTTAGTCATGTATCATGTATCAATGATCATTCTGTCTGCAACATGGTCAGAGTGAATGTTTAAGTGGATGAGAACAATAACTGCCAGAGGGAAGTTTTAAGGGTTCCAGTTTTTTTTTTGCATATGACTAAGGACATTTGATGATACTTAAATGAGAATTGTCATTGCTCGCAGAGCTTCTTAATCTAATATTCCCCGAATCATTAAGATTAGGAGTGTGAAAGACAGATGATACAATTTCCATACTAAATGTGACTTCATCTACTAAAAAGCCAGTGGTAAGTAAGGCAGCACTGACTAACATTGTTATAAGCACAAATATTAAAAGTAAAGAGCAAGAGCAACATTTCTTTCGAGAGTTTGAGAGTTTAATTCTTTCTTTGTAATCAAAAAACATATAGAGTCATAGGGTCATAGAAAAGTACAGCACGGAAACAGGTCCTCCGCCCCATCTAATCCATGCCGAGCCACTTAAACTGCCTAATCCCGTCAACCTGCACGAGGACTATAGCTCTCCATACCCCTACCATGTACCTATCCAAACTTCTCTTAAATGTTGAAAACAAGCTCACATGCACATTTTGCATATGTTATCCCTGGGTAATATATCAATGAGATCTTCCTCAAGTGAACAGGAAATTTTGAGTTAGCTTTCTTTTTCACTAAACATGAGTTTTATCTTTGCAATACATTTCACCCCCACGTTCCTTCAGGGTATAGGAGTTCCATGGCAGACCCATGTACTGGTCCAATATAAGAGTTCCAGTGAGTCTGGAAATAAATCCTGTTGGACCAGGTGTGGTGTTAGCTATGGAGACAGTTTTACTTACAGCCTTACTTCCCCTTCTGGTCCCGATTACCACAGTCCTATCATTGATAACCTGAGTGATGAGACAAGGAGGTGGGCGTGATGGGAGATTTCTAATTTCCTCAATATTGATTGGCATCTCCCTAGGGCAAGGGGTTTAGAAGGAGTGAAATTTGTTAGATGTGTTCAGGAAGGTTTCCTGACACAATATGTGCATTAGCCTACAAGAAGAGAGGATGTACTTGACTGGTATTGGGAAATGAACCTGGTCAGGTGTCAGGTCTCTCAGTGGGAGAGCATTTTGGAGATAGTGATCACAATTCTATCTCCTTTACCATAGCACTGGAAAGGGATAGGAGCAGACAAGTTAGGAAAATGTTTAATTGGAGTAAAGGGAAATATGAAGCTATCAGGCAGGAACTTGGAAGTAAAAATTGGGAGCAGATGTTCTCAGGGAAATGTATGGCAGAAATGTGGCAAATATTCTCGGAATATTTGTGTGGCGTTCTGCATAGGTACTTTCCAATGAGACAGGGAAAGGATGGTAGGGTACAGGAATCATGGTGTACAAAGGCTGTTGAAAATCTAGTCTAGGAGTAAAGAAAAGCTCACGAAAGGTTCAAAAAAATAGGTAATGATAGAGATCTAGAAAATTATAGGGCTAGCAGGAAGGAGCTTAAGAATGAAATTAGGAGAGCCAGAAGGGGCCATGAGAAGGCCTTGGTGAGCAGGATTAAGGAAAACCCCAAAGGATTCTACAAGTATGTGAAGAGCAAGAGAATGAGACCTGAGAGAATAGAACCAATCAAGTGTGACAGTGGAAATGTGTGTATGGAACCGGAAGAAGTAGCGCAGGTACTTAATGAACAAGGTACTTTGCTTCAGTATTCACTAGGGAAAAGGAACTTGGCAATTGTAGGGATGACTTACAGCGGACTGAAAAGCTTGAGTACATAGACATTAAGAAAGAGGATATGCTGGAGCTATTGGAAAGCATCAAGTTGGATAAGTCACCGGGACTGGACGAGATATACCCCAAGCTATTGTGGGAGATTGATGTGCCTCTGGCAATGATCTTTGCATCATTAATGGGGACAGGTTCCGGTGGATTGGAGAGTTGCAGGTGTTGTCTCTTATTTGAGCAAGGGAGTAAAGATAGCCCAGTGAGTCTTACTTCAGTGGTTGAGAATGTGACTAAACACATTGATAAAACTGGAGCAGTAGATGTAGTGTGTATGGATTTCAGCAAGGCATTTGATAAGGTACCCCATGCAAGGCTTATTGAGAAAGTAAGGAGGCATGGAATCTAAGGGGACCTTGCTTTGTGGATCCAGAATTAGCTTGCCCACAGAAAACAAAGCGTGGTTGTAGACAGGTCATATTCTCATGGAGGTGGGTGATCAGTGGTGTGCCTCAGGGATCTGTTCTGGGACACCTACTCTTTATGATTTTTATAAATGACCTGGATGAAGAAGTGGAGGAATGGGTTAGTAAATTTGCTGATGACACAAAGGTTGTAGGTGTTGTGGATAGTGTGGAGAGCTGTCAGAGGTTACAGCAGGACATTGATAGGATGCAAAACTAGGCTGAGAAGTGGCAGATGGAGTTCAATCCAGATAGGTGTGAGGTGATTCATTTTGGTAGGTCAAATATGATGGCAGAATATAGTATTAATGGTAAGACTCTTGGCAGTGTGGAGGATCAGAGGGATCTTGGAGCCCGAGTCCATAGGAAACTCAAAGCTGTTGCGCAGATTCACTGTGTTGTTAAGAAAGCATATGTTATATTGGCCTTCATCATTCATGGGATTGAGTTCAAGAGCCAAGAGGTAATGTTGCAGCTATATAGGACCCTGCTCAGACCCCACTTGGAGTACTGTGCTGAGTTCTGGTCACCTCACTACAGGAAGGATGTGGAAACGATGGAAAGCATGCAGAGGGGTTTTACAAGGATATTGCCTGGATTGGGGAGCATGCCTTCTGAGAATATGTTGACTGAACTTGGCCTTTTCTCCTTGGAGCGGTGGAGGATGAGAGGTGACCTGACTGAGGTGTGTAAGATGATGAGAGGCATTGATCATGTGGATAGTCAGAGGCTTTTTCCCAGGACTGAAATGGCTAACACTAGCTGCTTAGTTTTAAGGTGCTTGGAAGTAGGTACAGTGGAGATGTCAGGGGTAAGTTTTTTATGCAGAGAGTGGTGAGTGTGTGGAATGGGCTGCCGGCGACAGTGGTGGAGGCGGATACAATAGGGTCTTTTAGGAACTCTTGGATAGGAACATGGAGCTTAGAAAAATAGAGGGCTATGGGTAACCCCAGGTACTTCTAAAGTAAGTATATGTTGGGCACAGCATTGTTGGCCAAAGTGCCTGTATTATGCTGTAGGTCTTCTAAGTTTCTATAGAAACTAGAGTCACATTTATTTTTATGAAATTTCTTTTCTTGGGCTCAGTCCCCATTTTGTAGTATCTAAACTTTCTTGTCAGGTTCGTTGTCATTGTCTTGCTTTCTCTTTATTCCCATAAACTCTCAATTCCTTGAAGAGAGCTGTATCAGGTGTAGGTGATATTTGGCCTGAGCAAGTGATCAGTGATGTATTTAGGTGGAAACTATACATTAAGAAATAAGGCATAACATTTTTGTATACGGTTTTTTTGAAAATGGCACTTTGTTTGGTGACAGTTGCACTTTAGGGCCAGCTTTCAGCATCCAGAGTAGACCAATCTTGCTAGGCCTCCTTAATCTCTCTCGATTCCTTTGCTCCAGGATGCTACTCAATTGGGGTTTTAATGGAGTGCTGTACCCCTCTTGTATGCCTGTTTGTTCACACATGGATTGAGAGTCTTTAACCTCAGTTGGCATGTATACAGGTGGGACTATAGAGTTTTAGAGTGCTGTGACGGATGCAGCCTCACTACAAGCAGTTGCGGAGACTAACCAGGTATGTATATCCTGCACAAAGCTCAACTATCGGGAGAATATACTTATTAGGCTTTAAATAAGGTAGGTTGCCTTGGTATGCCAAAAATGAGATCTATATAATCAACTTGCCACACCTACATTGAAGCAGTTGATTTTGTTTGTCTCATAGGAGGTGATGTTGTCACTGCTCCTTTCTTATAGGCCAAACATTGTTTACAATTTGCAATGAAGCACTTACAATCATTCAACATGTAAGACCACCAGCATAACATGGCTAATTTCACATGAGTGGCTCATCTGCCACCATGATCGTGCCTAAGTCCTCAGTGAGCTTCTCAGATCAGTGCTTTGTGCTTGTGGGCAAGAGGTATTTGCTTCTTGTCGTTTTTAGGGTGGCAAACCCAAACCTTATCTTCACCATCAGCTTCATATGTGTATCATGTTGGAAATCCTTTGGAATTGAGTTTAGTTACATCTAGGAAAATTCTTAAAACGTCATTCTGGTTATTTTTTATTTGTTGCTTAGTTACTACCAAAACTCTGACCTCCCTTACTGAAGTAAGGTCCATCCTGACAGCTTGTTTTGCTTATTCATCAGCTAATTATTGCTATAGCTGTATAAGTAGCCTGCAGTATGCCCTGGGGTGTGCAACGCCTGTACTAATGGTTGTCAGTAAAAATTCATAAATATTCTTCCACGTGGACAAGTGTGGAAGCAGTTTACCGAAGCAAAGGAAGAGATTTTCTTAGGTCTCTTGTCTAGGGATCTATTGCTTGCTGAACTGCATTCATCAATGTCACCAGGTCCTCATAATCTTCTCGGGTATAAACAAAAAGCTATTAATTTTTCAGCGTACATCTGCTGTATAATGTTTTGGCAATTCAGCATAGTTAGATTTGAAAGCTGTACCATAACTCAATATGTTTAGCTTTGACTGCAAAGCATTTAGGGTCTTTGGATATCTTACTTGAGTGACTTTTTGTCTCAATTTAGTGTTAAACCACATCCCTAATTGATAATCATCATCCTTGATTGAAATGTACTTCTATACGACAGAGTTAGTTGAGATGTTCTGTTGTTGATTACATAACCTTCGTCTGTCAACCTTTTAACGATAGTCTCAATCTGTGTTAAATACTCATCCAGTGTGTTGGCTGTGAAGCATGCACCATCAACACATGCACAAATATCTGGTACTCCCTGTAGAGGCTGAATGACTCCAGCAGAAAATAGTTGTGGACTATTCCAAAAAAATTGTGGGAGTCTGCTCAACTGATGTCATGAGTCATTGGGTTCTGTAAAGGCTGTGTAATATCTATCACTTTCAAGAGGTACTGTCGGTGTGACCAGAAGTCATTGGCCAGACTCAGGGAAGACTTATATACTATACAAGTTAATCCTTGCAGCATTTTTTTATAACGTCCGTTTCTGGGCTGAACTGGGTTCTGTGCGTTCATCCAGGACGATGTAATAGATGACCAATCATCATCCATCAGGATTTGCTACGCTGAACATGTGTGAGTTAAATCAAGAAGGGTCTTTTACCAAAATACCTTGTTTACAAAGGGAGTTTACAGTTTCCTGTAGGGATTGCTTTCTGGCCTGGGAAAGTATTGGATCCTAATTTAATCTGTTCTACGGCAACAATCCTACAGTAGTTAGGATGTTATAGGTCATCATAATACTGTACAAAATATGTTTCAGTTTTATTCTTATCATTTATCCTGATAATAGTTTAGCCATTTTTGAATATGTATGTCCTACACAATGCTGTTGCATTGGCTGTTTGATAGCAATACGAATCTAACAGCAAGTGCTGATTTATTATGATCTACGGCAATCTAGTCTATGAATACTTCCATTCTTTGCTGTACGGGATCTTTATAAGTTGGGCACTCTACCTCGTTTCCATACATGCATCCATTTTAAATTTTCCCTGTCAGGCCCCCCTAATTTATCTCCTTGAATAATATCAGAATTTAACATTGAAATATCTGCTGCTGTACGAAAACAGCAGGGTCATAGAGCAGGGCTTGGTCTCTCTAGTCTGCATCCTATTCTATTTTCTATCCCTTCATCATTACTTGAAAAATAAAATATCCATCATGTTCAATTTGAGGAGCAGTGAGGTGTTATCTCATATTTCTGCCGTACTATTAACATATTCAAGATATTGACTAACACTTGCCTGCACAACTATTGGAAGCAAGATGTCAGCTGTTCTGTAGCAGTAAGTGCAGGGCCATAGCACTTGTCAAGAGCATTCTGAATTGGACTACTGTTAAATAATAATTGTTCCTAAAATAATACTTTTCGTATAACGTGACCACGTCAGCAGCCAACTGTGATGGTATTGTGTTTGCTTACCGCAAAAGTTCAAAATTCAAAAACAAAGACCTTAAACCTTATCTGATATAGACAGCTGTGTACCCTCACTAAAACTACCCAATCTACAAAGACTAGCTCCTGTTTATCCTCCCTGATGAGGTTAGCTGCCAATAGCCACTATTTGAGCAGTGGGACTCCAATCCCTACCATGGAGGAGATACTTCAGTCTACAAGAAGGTTTAAACACAGTCCATTTATTTTCATTGGTACATTTTTAAAACACATTTGAAACTCACAGAGGATTTCTATCTTGTAAAAAAATACCAAATTACAAACCATTTCTAAAACAAAAAGGAATTCCAAAGCACAGTTACAATTACTGTAAGCTAAGAAGACACATCAGCAAATTCCTCACTGAAATCAAAGACAGAGGAATGGATTCTAATTTGCCCTGTGTTTCTGTCATTTTTCTTGATGTTTCTTGATCATTCCACAAAGTCTGAACTGCTCTCGTTATTTATGCTGTTTCTCTTGGTTGACTTCAGACCTATGTAATATATATTTTTCAGATACCTTTCAATACAAGTGCTACGAAAGCTTCTGGAGACAGAGTACCCAGGTACCTACCATTATTGCTGTGAAGCTGACTCCCTGAGCACACAAATCGTCCAATTAGTAACTGATCAACTATTTGATATGTGCAGTGATAATATCTATATGGCCTGCAACCTGGCTTGAACTAAACTTAGCCAGCATTGCTTGTTCTGAAAAAAGCTGAATTACATAAATCATTGTCTTACACTACACCTGTGAGCAATAACCCCAGGTGCTGTTGCCCAACAAGTCTGAGGCTCTACAGACAATGTGTCTGTTTGCGAAGCTGTCCTTTCAATTTCAACCTGTTTATTGCTTGCTATTTGCTCGGAGAACTAAACACTGGCTGTGGTTTATGACAAGAAGCTAAACAATGAGTATTGTTTGGAAGTTTAACTTATTGAAAAACTGGCTTTTATAAGTGTCACCTGTTGTTATGTTTAGAAAGAAGAGCATTGCAAAAAAGAAAGAGACCTCTTGGCCCTATGTAGTAACTATTCCAACAGAAGGTGACCATGATCATGAACTTTGATACATGTAGGTTCCTCTTGGAGCTGCAGGTCTTAATACGTGCCTGAGGCAGAAGAGATTCCCATCCCATGGCCTCCTGGTTTATGGGAATAGGTGGCAGATAAATATCGTGATGCTTTTATTCTGCAGCAGCTTGTGCCTGATATTCATCAGTAACTTGTTTATCATTTTTATACAGTACTCCTCAACACAGTCCTTTTTTTTTTGCTGAAACATGAATTTGAGAATGAAATTACTTATAGGCTTATAATGTGATTGTTACCCAACTTGGTAATACCCTCTAAATTGAAATTGCTAAGTGCTTACAATTGTAGCATTATCATGAGATGGCACTCTTTACCCCATGTCAGCTGCAACTTCACAGCACAGACTATCAACCAACAACTTGGCTTACATCCTTTATGAACATATATTCACAGGTGGACAGTGTGCATGCCGCAAAATCTACACAAAATCTGTCAAAGAAGTCTGTTGACATGATGAAACAATGTTTTCACTGTAGGGAAGCTCAGGAAGAACAGATCTTGGAGCAGTAAGGTTGAGATGTCTTACTTCCTACAATGCTCCGCAGCTTTCAAAGGTATTAAGATATAGCTGTCAGCACAATTCTTCAGTGAACAACTGAAGTAATGGAACATGAGGATGAGGAGAAGAAAGAGGGGGAAAAGTAAGCAGTCCCTTTCTGTCACGCTGTCACCTGAACCTGCTGTAGCAGGTATGGCCCATATCCCCATGAAAACAGAAGGCATGTAGAAATAAAACCTACCACAAATTAAATCATTCTGAACCACATCAAATTTCAAAGTAAGTTTATTATTAAAGTACATGAAGTATGTCACTATATACATCTCTGCGATTTGTATTCTTGTGGGCACACACAGTAAATCCAAGAAACATAATAGAATTAATGAAAGACTGCAAACAACCAATGTGCAAAAGGCAGCAAATTGTGCAAATACAAAAGAGAAAAAAAGAAATAATAATAATCAACAAATAAGTAATAGGTAGTGAGAACATGAGATAACGTGTTTGAAAGAGAGTCCATAGATTGTATTGACAGTTCAGTGATGGGGTGAGGGACAGTGAGTGAGGTTATCCTAACTGGCTCAAGAGCCTGACGATTGGGGTTAATAATTGTTCTGAACCCAGTGGGGTGGGTCCTGAGGCTCCTGTACCTTCTTCCTGATGGCAGCAGAGAGAAGAGGACATCTCCTGGGTGGTGGGGGACCTGAAAGATAGAAGTTACTTTCCTGCGACAGTGCTTCAAAATCTGAAATTGAATATCAGAATCATGATTATTATCATTGACGTAAGTCATGAAAGTTTGCCAACTTTGTGGCAGCGGTACAGTGCAGGCATAAGGAATTGCTATAAATTACAAAATACTTAAATAGCGAAAAAGAGGAATAGCAAAGAAGTCTTCATGGGTTCATGGATTGTTCAGTAATCTGATGGTGGAGAGGAAGAAGCTGTTGCTCAATTGTTAAGTGTGTGTCTTCAGGTTCCTGTATCTCCTCCATGATGGTAACAATGAGAAGAGTACAAGTTCCTTATGATGATTGTCCTTAATGATCGACAATGCATTCTTGAGGTGTCCACTTTTGGAAGATGTCCTCGATGGTGGGCTGTCTTATGCCCATGATGGAGGTGGCTGAGACTACTACAACCCTCTGGTGCCTCTTCATGAGAACATCAATATCTTGGGCCCAGGATAGATCCTCTGCGATGTGGACAACCAGGAACATGAAGCATCTCACCCATCCTATTGCTAACTCCTCGATAAGGCCTGGTGTGTGTTCTACCAACTTCTTCTTCCTGAAGCCTACAGTCAGTTCCTTGGTCTTGCTGAAGCTGAGTGTAAGGTTGTTGTTGCAATGTCACTGGACGAGCTGATCGATTTCGCTCCTGAACTCCTCCTCGTCCATCTGAGAATCTGCTAACGACAACATCTGCGAAGTTATAGCTGCCATTTGCGCTGTGCCTTGCCACACGGTCACGAATGCACAGAGAGAAGAGCAGTGAGCAGCTAGGCATGTATCTTTGAGGTGAACCTGTGCTGATTGTCAGTGGGGAGGTGAAGTTAGTACTGATCCCCACTGACTGTAATCTCCCGATCAGGAAGATAAAGATCCAGTTGCAGAGGGAGGAACAGAGGCCCAAGTTCTGAAGCTTGTTAATTAGTACTGAGGAAATGATGGTGTTAAATGCAAAGCCTGTGAGATTGTGTCCTATATAGACCTGTTGAGGCATTGGACAAATTGCCGTGGGTCCAGGACCTTGCTCGGGCAAGAATTAATTCTAGCCATCACCAACCTCTCAAAGCACTTCTTGACAGTAGTTGTGCCTGTGATCAGGTTGCTGAGGCAGCTCACCCTGCTGTTCTTGAGCACCGTCCTTTTGATGTCCTTTTGAAGCAGATGGGAATCTGGTGCGTTTTCACACTGTCTTCCTCCTGTTGCTTCACTATCCACCCTGGCTGCAATTCTTATCTGAAAATTGTTATCGTGGAGGAGCGATGGGAGCATGTGTATTGATATTAAAGGCTTAGACTCATCTTTGATGATTGTACTCCTGCTGCTTGTCATAGCAGCAACAGGCATACCATCAGCTGCCAGCTACAACTCTTCAACAGAGTTAGACACTCCAGATTGATAGCTACTGTTATCCAGTTATGTGTTACTCTATCTTCAGACAAAAGGGAAGTATGTGATTAACAATGGTGTGATCTGTCTGATGAGGCTGTATAATCGGCAGTAGGTGCAAGATGCAGCTATGAAGTCGTGATAAATACTAAATAGTTGGGGCTTCAGTGAAGTACATGAATGGTACCGGATGCTGTCCTAGTTGCATGCCATCTTGGACAATATGTCTCCCATCCACTACATAATCTACTGGGTGGGCACAGGAGTACATTCAGCCAGAGACTCATTCCACCGAGATGCAGCACAGAGCGTCATAGGAAGTCATTGCTGCCTGTGGCCATCAAACTTTACAACTCCTCCCTTGGAGGGTCAGACACCCTGTGCCAATAGGCTGGTCCTGGACTTTCCTGGCATAATTTACATATTACTATTGAATTATTTATGGTTTTATTACTATTTAATTATTTATGGTGCAACTGTAATGAAAACCAATTTCCCCCGGGATCAATAAAGTATGACTATGACTATGCCTATGTAACTATAAGCCCTATTTGGTAGCGACTACTCAAAGCTGAATAATAATGGTGTGCTGACTTGAGCAGTACTTGAACTTGTGGTGTGGTTGATATTTGAATATGAGTTCATTAACCTTGTCCACGTACGTGCCTACTGAACTCATGTGATGAATCCTAGACTGACATTCAGGGTGCTCCTCCTGCCTTCCAAGCTTCTGTCATAGGACCTTCTGAAGTTACTGAGCACCACTCCTCTTTCCCACATGCTGGGTTTTGATCCAAAATGTCAACATCCAAAACGCCCCCCCCCCCAGATACCATTCAACCCATTAAGTTCCTCCAGCAGATTATTTGTTGCTCCACATTCCAGAACCTGCAGTCTCTTCTGTATCAGTTCTGAAAATGTGCATCTTCAGCTATAATATACACCCCTTGTGGAAATACAAGCTGAACTTAAATGATGGTGCCTGGATTTAAATATTCACAGAGTCACAATATTGACCAATCCAATAAAACAAAAAAAAAAGCCTTGTTAACATTTTCTAGATGCCAGAATGTTGAGAAACAGCAGGCAGAAAAATATTGTCACACTACTTTTATTAAACCTGATGAGTGCTGGCAAATTGCATGTTGCAACCCCGTGCTCATTTTCAACATGACCATAATCTGCCCTTCAAAAAGAAAGCAAGCTTCCCAGAAGAGTTCATGTGAAGCACTTGTCACATTTTCCAAGACAATGCATTTCCCACATTTCGCAAAGGCTGCATTTTGCTAACAGGCCAGTTTCCAACCAGACAGTGAGGCAGTTTTCCAAGAATTTGCAGTAATTGGAGAACTTTGGTCAGTTCAAACTATATTTATTGCATCACCTTTACTCTACAGAGAATTAGATGACTATCTCTAAGCAGAGAATCAAAGTGGTAAGTACAGGTACCACTCTTTTGTTGCCCACAGTTGTTAAGTGGTGTGGAGTGGTGGGAAATATTTTTCACCCAAAATGTTTTTGGATTATGGGCATCATACACACACACACATATATATACACACACATACATATATACATTATATGTCCTAGTCAAGATTTGTGCAACTTAGAGCTACAACCTGCATGTTCTTCTTTGTGATAAACCTCTTGGAATTGGGAGGTATAGTCAAAGTAGCTTGGGTAAGTAACATCAATGCCTTTTGTAGACAAGACACACAGCAGATATTTGTGAACTGGTGGCGAATGGAATGGGTGATGCCAACAAATAAGATGCCCTTTCCTGGATGATGTCAACCTTTTTGATCCTACATATATCCAGGTAAGTGGAGCTTATATGCTCCTGACGTGTGCCTACAATTGATGAAAATGCTTTGGGGTGTCAGGAGATGAGGGATTCTCCAAAAGATACCCAGCCATTGACCTGATCTTATTATAACAACATTTGAAGGGGATTTGGACAGGTATATGGATGGTAATGGGGTACGGGCCAAACACAAGCAAATGGGAGTGGTTTAGATGGAAGCCTTGGCTGGATGGACCAGTTGGGAAGAAGGGACTGTTTCTTGCTGCAATACTCTACATGACTGGTTCAGTTTTTGGTCAATGGCAACCTTTAGAATATTGAT
This sequence comes from Mobula birostris, assembly GCF_030028105.1. Classification (NCBI taxonomy): domain Eukaryota; kingdom Metazoa; phylum Chordata; class Chondrichthyes; order Myliobatiformes; family Myliobatidae; genus Mobula; species Mobula birostris. The sequence goes on from NC_092375.1 coordinate 158,988,429, forward strand.
GGCAATGGATTCAATGGTGATGTTATTGAAAATCAAGGAGAAGTAGATAGACTCACACTTGTTAGGTATGGCCATTGATTGACACATTGGAGCAGCGAACTTTGCACTTATCAATCAGTGACTGAATTTGCTTTCGGCCTTGCTCATCCCAGCATCGGCTAATTCCTCTCCTGGACTAAACATTATGCATTGTCGCTCTGATCTAGCGCTGAAGCAATTGGAAAATGAGCCAAAGGGATCACAATGAGAAACACCTGCATTGATATGCTGGAGCTAGAATGATTGACCTCTGACAACCACCATCATCTTGCTTTGTGTGAGCTATGACAACAAGCATTAGAAGTTTTTTTCCCCCCCATTGACGTCACTTTTACAAAGCACCATGCTCAGCCAAGTGCTGCCTTAATGTCAAGAGCAGTTATTCTCACTTCTAGAATTCAGCTGATTGTTCTATGATTACACCAAGCTCTTATGAGCTCTGAAGTGGTTCTGGTGAATCTAGAATGACAATTGATTGGAGAAAAAGGGGTGAGGTATTAGCGAATAAATCTCCCTAGATAATACCATCTATGATGACTTTATAAGTGCACTCAAGGATGAATGTTCTCTCTGCACTCATGGCTATGTGGCTAGGCATAGCTCAAACACCATCTGTAAACTTACAGATGACAAAGCTGTCATTGGCAGAATTTCAGATGGTGATGAGGAAGCATAAAGAAGTAAGCTAGTGGGGCTAATTGAGAGGTGCTCCAACAACAACTTTGCACAAAAACATCAATAAAACCAAGAAATTGATCGTTGACTTCAGGAAGGAGAAGTCAGGAGAACATGCAGCAGTTCTCATGGAGTGATCAGCGGTGGAAAGGGTGAGCAGCGTCAAGTTTATGAATGTCAACATTGCAGAGTATCTATCCTGGGACCAACATGTTTTTGCAGTTACGAAGAAGGCATGCCAGGAGCGATATTTTATTAGGAGCTAGAGGAGATTTGTTATGTCACCAAAGACTCTAGTAAACTTCTACAGATGTACAGTGGAGAGCATTCTCACTGGTTGCATTACAATGGAGGCACCAATGCATAGAATAGTAAGAGATTTCAAAGGGCTGTAGACTTAGCCAGCTCCATCACAGACATTAGCCTCTCCACCGTCGAGAACATCTTCAAAAGGCAATACCTTAAGAAGGTAGTATCCATCGTGAAGAATCTTCACTATCCAGGACATGCCCTCTTCCCATTAGTACCAGGAAAGAGGAGCAGGAGCCTGAAGATTCACACTCTATGTTTTAAAAATGACTTCTTACCCTCTGCCATCACATTTCAGTCCGGTCCATAAACCCATGAACACTACCTCATTATTTTTGTTCTCTTTTTGTACTCTTAAAATATTATTCTTATTGAAATTTATAGTACAGTTTGTATTTTTTATGCATTGCACAGCACTGCTGCCGCAAAATAACAAATTTCATAACATTCTGTATGTCAGTAGTAATAAACCAGATTCTCATTCTGTCACTTTGCTGATTGAGAGTAGTCAGATTGAGAAGTAATTAGCTAGATTGGATTTCTCCTGCTATCTGTGAACATGAAATAGCTGGGCAATTTTCAAAATTTTCAAAGAAATGCCAGTGTTGATAATATTATGTTCACTGACATGCAAGTCCTATTATGCAGACTGAAGGCTTACCTGCTAGCTTTTAATCTTTAGCCATTATTTATGAAGCTGAGAAGGATAAGTAAAACTCCTTTCATCTTTTCTAATTTAAAGATGCACCATAAAAGGACCAAGAACTTCAATTGCTGTGTCTATATGTCTACAGAGGCCCAGAACTTTACCCTCTAATAATTCTCTAAAAATTGTGTCATCCCAAGTTAGGATTGTTTTTCTGCAAGTAAATACTTCATAATAAATGATCCTATGTTAGGAATGCAAAATAAAGAAATGCTGCTTGTGTGCCTCAGTCTCTGGTGCACACATTCAGACTGATATTGTCAGAATTCTCTGAAGTGGAAGGCTCGGGATCACTGTGGACTCCGCCCTGCAGGACATGAGACCGATTCAGAAGAATGGACGAAAGAGATCCCTGCTAAATGCAACCAAGAATTACCTACCCCTGATAAGAAAACGCTGCAAGTGCTACTGATTACATACACAATCTTTTTTTGGTGACTTATTCTTCAGGATGCAGGCATCGGTAACTGCATGTGGTCAGAGTGGCTTGTTCGAACACTTTCAAGTCGACCATTGTTTTGGATCTGGCGTTACATACAAGATAAGCAGGGCGAATTTTCTCCTCTGAAAAGTATTGGTGAACCAGATAGATTTTTAGTGATCCAATAGTTTTTGTAGCCTTCACTGCTGCTGACTTCTCAGGGTGCCCCCATGGAACTCATTGACAAACAACCACTCACACCCTGAGACATCAGAACCCATTCACTTGGATTAGTTTCAACCAAGAGATGGATCAGACCCACCGGGAACTGGATCCCCTCCAAGATGTAGGATGGAATGCAGTCCGATCAAAGACCAAATCTCCCCCAGCACTAATTCATGGCATTTTTCCAGGATTTTCATTAAAGTAACAAATTAACATAGAAATTCAGTTGCTGAATATTCTGCAGCTGGAAAATAAATCTGTGTCAACAATTGACAATGATGTGTGGGCATGTTTGTATGGAAATCAGTGATGGATCCAGATAGCACTAGAAGGTTGTATTGTTGGATAGTTAAATACTTCTACCTTTGTTCCTCTAAAATAATTATCATATGCAGCATAAATTGCCCTTAAAGAACACAAATACAAAGATTAAGAATATGCATGTATAATTCACATGAGAGAGGGATTACAGTATTTAGGTTAAACTGCATGAATACACACCAGGAAATTAAATATTTTCTCAATTTTCATTGTGATTACCAGGTTTACAGTTCTAATCATTAATTTCCATTGATTATTCGACATGTGGCTAAACAAGAATGTCATAATAAGGATCAATTTTTCAAGCATGGTTTGACACATTGCCTTCATTTGCAAAACTAAGCTTTCGTTTTGAAATGATGATTAACAAAACTGATCTAAGATTAAAGGTCATTAGAACAAAAATACTTCAATTGATTCTGTCTGGGACACTTATCAAAGCCAAATCCCAATGGACAGGAAAGGGAATGCAGGCTTCCTCACACTCCAGGAAGTTCTTTTGAAATATAATTTTTGTAATGAGTAGTTTCTGCTCCTGTTTAATCTTGTCTCAGAAAATTAATTGGTCTGTTTCAACTAATTATGTACAATAGGTCTATAGGAACACTAATAAAGTTACTTCCTATATATAATTAGAGTTCAAACATTTATTTTCCTAAAAAAGATCAATGCTAAGACAGTTCACAGTGATGCATTGTCCAGTACTTCATGTACAATGAGGGGGCGTACAGAAAGAAATGGGATTCAAATTTTGTAACACACACACACACACGCACTCAGCAGTCCAGACAGCATCTCCGGAAAAGAGTAAACAGTTGACATTTCAGGCTGACACCCTTCATCAGGACTGGAAAGAAAGAGAAGTCAGAGTAAGAAGGGAGGTGGGGGGAGAAGTAGTACAAAGGTCAATAAGGACATGCCAAATTTCTTTAGCTTCCTAAGGAAGTAAAGGTGCAGAACTCTTCTGGTCCATGTTTGGACCAGGGCAGGCTGGTTCCTTGGTGAAGTTTTCTCTAAGGAACTTGAAGCTCTCCACCCTTAATACCATTGGCATAGACAGGAGCATGTGAAGTGCCCCTCCCCTCCATCTTCCGGAAATGAATGACCAGCTTTTTTTCTTTGCTGACATAGAGGAAAAGGTTGTTGTCGTGACACCAGGTCACTGTGCTCCCTAGCTGCTCTTTGTGTACTCCGACTCACCATTACCTGTGATATGGCCCACTACAGAGCTAGCATCTGCAAGTTTGTGGATGGGGTTGGAGCAGAATCTGCCCATGCAGTCAGGACAGATAGCCTCTCCTGAAAACACACCTCCTCCATAATTACCCTCAACACCAGTACCTGCAAGGTGCATCCTCAGACCCCTACTTTATTCATTGTATGCCTGTGACTGTGCGGCTGACTTCTGCTCTAACTGCATCTATGCGTTTGCAGATGACACTATTGAACTGGGGCAAATCTCGAACAATGACATGATGGATTACAGGAAGGAGACATTGACATGGTGTCAAAACAATGACCTTCTCTCATAGTAAAACAGGTGATCTGGTCATTGATTTCAGGAAGTAGGACAGAGCGCAGTCCTTTAATGATGTAGGGGTGGTTGAGAGCTGCAGATTCCTAGGTAGAAAGACCATCAGCAATTTGTTCTGGTCCACCCACATGGACAGTATGGCCAACAAAGCACAGAAATAACTCATTTTCCTCAAGTTGCTAAGAAAATACAACACATCCCCAATAACTCTCATTCATTTTTAAAGGTGCACCATAGAAATCATACCATACGAAGTAGCACAGCATGATATGGCAACAGCTCTGCCTGAGTCCACAAGAAATTGCAGGGCAGTATAATTGCCGCTAAGTCCATCACGCACATTGGCTTCTCCTCCATTGACTCCGTCTACTCTTCCCGCAGTCTCAGGAAAGAAGCCAACATAATCATGGATCCCTTCCACGCAGTCATTCTCTTTTATCCACCCTTCTTTCAAACTTCAAAAGCATGAGAACATGTATCATGAGGCACAGTAGCGGGAGGGGGAGGAGCGTTCAATTCCCACCACTACCTATAGGAATTTGTACTTTCCCCATGTGGCCACATTGGCTTCCTCCAGGTGCACCAGTTCCTTCCCACATTCTGAAGACATATGGGTTGGGGTTACTAAGCTGTGAGCATGCTATGTTGGTGCTGGAAGCATGATAAGACTTGTGAGTGCCCACCACCACCCCCTCCCCCCAGCATATCCTCAGACTGTGTTGGCCATTGATGCTAACAAAGCATTTCATTGTATGTATTGATGTTTCAATGTATATGTGACAAAGAAAGCTAATTTTTCTCTTTAAGAGCAGTATCAATCCCACTATTATTAGACTTTTGAACAAACCTTTTATATACTTAAATTGAACACTTGATCTCTCAGGCTATCTCATCATATTCCCTGCATTTTGTTGGACTACCTGCGTTGCACTGTCTCTGCAAATGTAAAACTGTATTTGACATTTTGAGTCAAGACCCTTCTTCCAGTCCTGAAGAAGGTTCTCGGCCCGAAACATCGACTGTTCATTCATTTCCGTAGACACTGCTGAGATGCTCCAGCATTTTGTATGTGTTGCATTGGATTTCCAGCAACTGCACAAGTTCTTGTGTTCACCATAATCTACAATGCTTTCCATTTTATACTTCCTTGAATTATGTGTGGAACGATCTGTCTGGATAACACACAAACCAAAGCCTTTCACTGTATCCTGGCATAAATGACAATAATAAATTAGCTATTAATCACCAATGTAAAGTCCTTTGATGTAAATCTTTCTATTGATTGATGAGAGATGCTACTTAGAGATTACTTTGACCTTATTTCTACTCCCTCCCTAAGCAGATTTTCTTTTCTCCTGGAATTGGGGCCAGTGTGGGTTATACATTAGCTGAAAGATGCTTCTATTGGAGTCCTGAAGGAGGGTCTCAGCCTGAAATATCGACTATCGACATTTCCATTGATGCTGCCTGACCTGCTGAGTTCCTCCAGCATTTTATGTGTGCTGCTTTGGATTTCCAGCTTCTGCAGACTTTCTCATGTTTATGCTTCTACATGATCTTCTTTGATCTACATGTCTTTTGATTTCCTCATTATCTTATTCTGCATTTGACTGGATAATAAAGGACAGTACTTTAGTTGTATTGAACTCATTAGAGCAAACTACAAGGCAAATTCATTTCCCTGTTTGAAACTTCAGAACCACATCATGCTAAATCTCTCATAACGGCAGAACTGAAGAAATACTTTACGAATATTTCAATCAATATTGTCATTTCAGATTGCACAGATACAGACCTGTGAAATCTCACACAGCCTAGGCTGACAAGGCAAGTTAGGCATCTTGTGATCTGTTTTTAATCTATTTGTTAGAACTTAGCATACAGTACATTTGAGATGTATCTTTGATCATCTAACCACTTATTGATACATTGTTGGCTTGCACTCCCTTGACATGATGTTTCTCAGACAAAATACAGCTTAAGATTCAAAAGCTTTGCAGCTTAAAACCCAATACTGGCCAGTCCTTTGCAGTTAAAATCACCTCTAAAGATGATATGCAATGGATTCCATTTAACTGGGATACTTTGGGACCAAAACATTTTGGCCTAATTAAGCAGCTGCCCCAACTAGACAGAGTTTCACGGGAATAGTTTAAAAGGTATAAAAAGACAAGCTACTGTTTAATTCAGTAAGACTTTATGAATTTAAAGGAAGTATAGAACAAATTAGAATACTTTCAATACTATTACAGTACTATAACATTGTGTATTAGTAGTTATCAGTGGAGTAATTCATACAGTGTATGTTCCTGTGTTCTTCTGATTGACTGCGAATGAACAAAATCAGCGCAGATACCAAGAGTAGATAATGGACTGCCTTCAAACAATACCACCAATAATTGTATCTGCCAAATCTTCATTTTCATTAAACATTCAAGATGGTTATCGATACTTTCAAGTTCTTCATTGTTCCTAATTTGTTGAAGTAGTGAAGTTTCAGTTATGTTTTGTAACATCAAAGTTATTCAAAAGAAGACTTATTGAGTCCAATATGCAGTTTAACTTTAGGTTTATTTTAAGTGAAGTGCATACATGTCATGTGGTAGTGTGAAGACATCTTCAATTGACCTATTTAAAAATATGCAGGATAACCCTTAATGAATTATTTAAACAAACAGGAATACATTCAAACAATATATATATACAAGATTACTCAAATATTATTGAAATACACTACACTCCTTCCTGCTTAGCTATAAACTCTGTCTCAATAGAAAAAGCATTTCAACTTTTCAGAGTTAGACTGCAACCAATCAGCAGAAGCATGAAAAGAGAGCTACCTTTTCATTTAGGTTCACAATCAAAATTAAAAAGGCTGCATTTCATGGCAGTTTATTGGAATTGGACTGCGACCAATCACTGAGCAGGAGCATAAGAACAGAACTACATTTTCACTTAGGTTTGCAATGAATATTAAAAAGGTAGCGCTTCGGTGTTGGACAGCGACCAATCACAGAGTGGGATTCATCAGAAAGAGCAAATAAAATAAGCCAGCTGCAAGTGCACCATCTCGGATTGCAAGACCCTGCAGCGGATAGTGAGGTCAGCTGAGAAGATCATCGGGGTCTCTCTTCCCGCCATTACAGACATTTACACCACACGCTGCATCCATAAAGCAAACAGCATTATGAAGGATCCCATGCACTCCTCATACAAACTCTTCTCCTTCCTGCCACCTGGCAAAAGGCACCGAAGTATTCGGGCTCTCACGACCAGACTATGTAACAGTTTCTTCCCCCAGGTCATCAGACTCCTCAATACCCAGAGCCTGGTCTGACACCAACCTACTGCTCTCTACTGTGCCTATTGTCTTGTTTATTATTTATTGTAATGCCTGCACTGTTTTGTGCACTTTATGCAGTCCTGGGTAGGTCTGTAGTCTAGTGTAGTTTTGTGTTGTTTTATGAAGTTCAGTGTAGTTTTTGTATTGTTCATGTAGGACCATGGTCCTGAAAAACATTGTCTCATTTTTACTGTGTACTGTACCAGCAGTTATAGTTGAAATGACAATAAAAAATGACTTGACTTGACTTGAAGTGGAGTGGCTATTGTTGTGAGTGGTCCAGTGGTGGAGTGGTTTTGGCATACACAAGATCACGGTTGGGTGAGGTAAGTATCTGGTAAGTTTCTTTTTTTTCCTCTTTATTCTTCATTGTCTGTTAGGGCACTGTTAGTCCAGTGAAAATGGCTCCGGGGTAGTGTTTTGTTCTGTGTGTGAGAGATAGGAATTCTAGAAGATAGAGACACACAAATGATATGTAGCCTCCCAGGTACCAGGGTGAGGGTTGGGTCCATGGCATTCTAAAGGGGGAGGGTAAGCAGCTGGAGGTCTTAGTACATATTGGCACCAACAACATAGATAGAAAAGGTGAGGAGGTCCTGCAGAGCAATTTTATGGAGCTAGGTAGAAAGCTGAGAAAAAGGACCTCCAGGGTAGAAATCTCTGGATTTCTGCCCATGCCTCGCACCTGTGGGGGTAAGAATAGGAAGATTTGACATTTGAATGTGTGGCTAAGGAACTGGTGCAGGGGCCAGGGGTTTAGATTTATGGATCATTGGGATCTCTTCTGGGGGAAAGAACAACCTGTACAAAGGGGAAAGTTTACACCTGACCCGAGGGGGACCAACATCCTTGTGGGCAAGTCTGTTACAGCTGTTCAGGAGGGGTTACATGCTTGGCAGGGGGATAGAAACTAAAGTGATAGTGATAGTACTGAAGATAAGATAAGTCAGTGTGTAGTGAGACTGCTAGCAAGGAGGGTCTGGTGATAGGGCAAAAATGCAGTAAACAGGGTGAGTTGCAATTTAAAAGGCGGACAAAATTGTTGGGGGTGAATACAGGACTGAAGGTATTATTTCGGAATGCATGCAGTGTATAGAATAAGGTAGGTGAATATGTAGCACAGTTACAATTTGGCATGTATGATGTTATGGGCATCACTGAATCATAGCTGAAAGCAAATTAGAGCTGAGAACTTAACGCCCATGGATACACATTGTACAAAAAGGATTGGCAGGTAGGCAGAGGGGGTGGCGTGGCTCTGTTGGTAAAAAAATGAAATCAAGTCATTAGAGAGAAGTGGCATAGGGTCAGAAGGTGTTGAATCATGGTGAGTAGACCTAAGGAACTTCAAGGGTGAATAAACCCTGATGGGAGTTATACACAGAACACCCCCCCAAAAAAAACAGTGGTAAAGATGTGGACTACAAATTACAAAAGGAGATAGAAAATGTATGTCAAAAGGACAATGTTATGATAGTCATAGGGGATTTCCATATGCAGGCAGATTAGAAATATTAGTTTGGTGATGGATCCCAAGAGGGGGAATTTCTAGAATGCTTACAAGGTGGCTTTTTAGAGCAGCTTGTGGTTGAGCTCACTAGGGGATCAGTTATTCTGGACTAGATGTTGTGATATAAACCAGAAGTGGTTAAGGTAGAGAGCTTAAGGGAGAGGAACCCTTAGGGGTAATTATCAAATATGATCTGCAATTTGATAAGGTGAAGTTAAAGTCAGATATATCAGTATTACAGTGAAGTAAAGGGAATTACAAAGGCAAAAGAGAGGAGCTGGTTAAAGATGATTGGAAGGGGACACTAGCAGGGATGATGACAGAGCAGCAATGGCTAGCGTTTCTGGGAGCAATTCAGAAGGCACAAGCTATATATATCCCAAAGGGGAAGAAGTATTCTTAAGGCAGGATGACACAAACGTGGCTAACAAGATAAGTCAAAACAAACATAAAAGCCAATGAGAGAGCATATAGTAGAGTAAAATTTAGTGAAAAGTTGGAGGATTGGGAAGGTTTTACAGACCAACAGAAGGCAACTAAAAATGTCATAAGGAAGGAAAAGATGGAATATGAAGGCAAACTAGCAAATAATATTAAAGAGGATACCAGAAGTTTCTTCAGATATATAAAATGTAAAAATGAGAGTAGATATCAGAGCACTGGGAAATGATGCTGGAGAGGTTGTAATGGGGACAAGGAAATGGCCAACTAACCAAATAGGTTTTTTGCATTAGTCTTCACTGTGGAAGATACTAGCAGTATGCTGGAGCTTCGAGAGTGTCAGGGTTCAAAAGTATGTGAAGTTGCGATTACTATTAAGAAGGTTCTTGGGAAACTGAAAGGTCTAAAGTTAGATAAGGTTATACACTGAAGGGTTTTGAAAGAGGTGGCTGAAGAGATTGTAGAAGCATTAGTAATGATGTTTCCAGAATCAATTGATTCTAGCATCATTCCAGAGGACTGGAAAATTGTAAATGTCACTCCACTCTTGAAGAAGGAAGAGAGGCAGAATATTAGAAATTATAGGCCAGTTAGTCCGACCTCAGTGCTTTGGAAGATGTTGGAGTCAATTGTTAAGGATGTGGTTTCGGGGTATTTGGAGGCACATGATAAAATAGGCTGTAGTCGGCATGGTTTCCTCAAGGGGAAATCTTGCCTGACAAATCTGTTGGAATTCTTTGAAGAAATAACAAACAGTATAGACAAAGGAAAATCAGTGGATGTTGTGTACTTGGATTTTCAGAAGGTCTTTGACAAGGTGCCACACATGAGGCTGCTTAACAAGTTAAGAGCCCATGGAATTCCATGGAAGATATTAGCATGGATAGGGCATTGGCTGATTGGCAGGAGGCAAATATTTGGAACAAAGGGAGCCTTTTCTGATTGGCTGCCATGTTCTCCAGGAGTCTGTGCTAGGACTGCTTCTAGACATTAGAAGAATGAGCAAAGAAGTGGCCAATGGAATACAGCTCAGTATTTTGAGCAGTTTTGGGCCGCTTATCTAAGGAAGTATGTTTTCTCACATTGGAAGGGGTTCAAAGGGGGTTCAGGAAAACGATTCCAGGATTGAAAGGCTTGTCATATGAGAAATGTTCAATGACTCTGGGCCTCAACTCACTGGAATTCAGAAGAATGAGTGGTGACCTTATTGAAACCTATCAAATGTTGAAAGGCCTAGAAGAATTAATTTGGAGAGCATGTTTCTTATGGTGGGGCTGTTTAAGACCAGAGGACACAGCCTCAGAATAGAAGGGTGTCCTTTTAGAACAGAGATGAGGAGGAATTTCATTAACTACCAAATAGTGAATCTGTGGAATTTGCCACAGGTGGCTGTGGAAGCAAAGTCATTGGGTATATTTAAGGCAGAGGTTGACGGTTGCTTGATGAGTCAGGGTATGAAGGACTATGGAGAGAGGACAGGAGATACAGGCTGAGAGGTAAAATGGATCAGCCATGATGAAATGACAGAGCAGACTCGATGGACCAAATGGCGAAATTCTGTTTCTATATCTTTTGGCCCACCTGAGGCTGCAGGAAGTGGTTCTGATAGCGGTAGCCACTTTTCTTCTTCTTTTTTCTTCCTTTAGTTTGTGCATCTTGATCTTGTGAAGTTCCATTTAGGTCATTGGAGTATTCTCTTATCAATCTTATCTATTTCCCCCTTATGATCTGATCCCTCTATTGGTATAACATTACTTGATAAATCCTCTGTTTTCGTATCTCATTGACTCCTTTCTTTTTGGCCTTCCATTCATCCATTTGACTTTGGTCTTTGTATATACTTTTACAAACAGCTTTTTGTCTCCTATTTGAAGTTCATGCAATAACTTTAATGCACTTAAAGCAGATTCTGGATCCCTAAACTCACAAAAGCCGAAGGCTTGCAATTTTCCAGAAACTCCTTGACCTCACTTCCAACTTTAAACATAGCCACATTTCACAAGTAACTGCCTGATTAACACATCAGAAGCTTTCTAAAGCTCCCGTGTTTCCTACAAAAACTGCTGTAGTCGAACCACTGCTTTCATCACTTTCATGCTTTTTCTAAGCAGCATGGTCCTTTGTTGACCCAATATGCTTTCTAACCAGAGGCACAGAGGTTGGCACCGACACCTGTTTGTCCTCTGTTGAGCAACAATTCATAGTGTAGAGCATGGAGACAGTTATGCCATCATCCAGTACCTTTCTTAATTTGCTTCCAGTTTAATTTATTGTTGGGAGTATGACATGCAAATGATGGATGGATCTCCAATCTAGTTGTAGTTGTCTCAGCCAATCATGTCCCACAATGCTGGGCCTCCTGTTTTTACCAAGTACAAGTTAAATGTGACTTGTTGGTTATATTTCACAGTCACGAGTGTCATTATCTCAAGAGTTATCTTTTCTCTAGTATAAGTTCTTAGTTGGATATATGCAGGCTTCAGTTTAGTATCTTTGAAATGCTGTTCAAACTCATTTTGTGAAACAGCCAAACCAGTGTCTAATTCCATTTTAATTAATTGACGCTCACATTTGGGTGTAAGCCATACTGCTTGTTAATTCTTAATTTTCACTCTGTAAATCAAAGGCTACACCATCCAGTGTCACTCTCATCATTATCAGATAATTCATCAACAGCGTGCAGATTAGTGCTCTTTCTGAAAATGCACATTGCCTTTTTGCTTTTGCTCTTCCCTGAGCAGTCCATTTATTTTTGTCTACCCAGCATACTCTTTGTATATGACCTATTTTGTTGCATTTCTGCAAGATTAGCCTTTAAATCTGCATTTGTTTGGTGTATGTGAGCCCCTGCTACTATAGTAACACAATTTGTTTGGCCAGGCTAGTTTCTGTTTAGACACCACATTTTATTCACCTTTACTTTCATTCCTGACTGCAACTCAATTGCATCTCTGTCTGTAGTTTCCACTGAAATAGCGATTCCTACTGCTCTTTTGAATGTAAGTTATGCTTCATTTAGGAGATATTTCTGAATGCTTTAGTTTAAGATTCCATAAACTAAACAATCTCTTAGTGTATCAGTATGTCCATTACTGAACAGACAATGCTCAGACAATCTCTTCAATTCAGCTATGTATGCTGAAATGGACTACCCTTCTTTTCGATACTGCTTATGAAAACCAAAGCATTCTGCAAACAACAATGGCTTTGGTTCTAAATGTTCATGTATTACTTTTACAATTGCAGCAAAGCTCATTTCTGTTGGTTTGTTTGGAGCAGTTAAACTTTGAAGCAAACTGTATACTTTAATCTCAATGCAATTGGCAAAATTGGCACTGACTTCTCATTGGCTATTTTATTTGCTTCAAAATACTGTTTAGTATATATGAGCCAATTACCCACCATGTAAACAAACTCAATCTTTCTGATGTAGCTAGCCATTTCTAATTTTTTAAAATAATCATTATCACCCTCTAGTCACTTTTTCTGAACCCTGAATTATGCCATTTATGCCCTTTTTATAAACTCGATGCCTTTGCACATGCTGGGATGTATTTTTCACTCACTGTGTTGTTTTTCGTTGAAATATCTCACTGTGATTTAACAGGTTGGTAACTGCCTCAGCTTTGTATTCAAAAAAATACCTCGTTGCCAGGTTTGTAACTTTAAAACATTGAAATAATTCAAAAGAACACAGTAAATCCAAAATGCAGTCTAACTTTGGGTTCACTTTAAGCGAGGCACATATGTATCACATATACATATAATCCATAATGAATCATCCAAATGAATATGAATACTTAATCAACCAATATATATTCAAAAGATTACTCAAATATTACTGAAATATTAAATATACAACAGTTTCAATTTCACTCCCGACTGATTCTTGCTTCTGCAAGCCTAAATTTTTGAAACTGCAGTGAGCAAAACATTTCTAAGTTGTCCTGCTATTGATTTCTTGCCAACCTTCAGTGATAGAAATCACTGTTTTTTTTTCCAAACACAAACACACACAACTTACGCTACTTAAAAACTATTTTCTCCAAGCACGCTATAGAGTCTAACGGCCATACAAATGCACGCATCTGATGCTCGATAGCAACTGTTCAGCAACAGTCTCCTGCCCTAATTAAGTGGCATTGTGTCCCAAATAAACGGAGGAAATCCTAGCTATTTTCTCGATCAGTCTTTGATCTTAGACCATAAGACCATAAGACAAAGGAGCAGAAGTAGGCCATTCGGCCCATCGAGTCTGCTCCGCCATTTTGTCATGAGCTGATCGATTTTATCCTATTTAGTCCCACTGCCCCACCTTCTCACCATAACCTTTGATGCCCTGGCTACTCAGATACCTGTCAATCTCTGCCTTAAAGACACCCAATGACTTGGCCTCCACTGCTGCCCATGGCAACAAGTTCCATAGATTCACCACCCTCTGACTAAAAAAATTTTTTTGCATTTCTGTTCTGAAAGGGCGCCCTTCAATCCTGAAGTCATGCCCTTTCGTACTAGACTCCCCCATCATGGGAAACAACTTTGCCACATCCACTCTGTCCATGCCTTTTAACATTCAAAATGTTTCTATGAGGTCTCCCCTCATTCTTCTAAACTCCAAGGAATACAGTCCAAGAGCGGACAAATGTTCCTTATATGTTAACCCTCTCATTCCTGGAATCATTCTAGTGAATCTTCTCTGTACCCTCTCCAACGTCAGCACATCCTTTCTTAAATAAGGAGACCAAAACTGCCCATAGTACTCCAAGTGAGGTCTCATCAGCGCCTTACAGAGCCTCAACATCACATTCCTGCTCCTATACTCTATTCCTCTAGAAATGAATGCCAACATTGCATTCGCCTTCTTCACTACCGACTCAACCTGGAGGTTAACTTTAAGGGAATCCTGTACGAGGACTCCCAAGTCCCGTTGCATCTCCGAACTTTGAATTCTTTCCCCATTTAAATAATAGTCTGCCCGTTTATTTTTTCTGCCAAAGTGCATAACCATACACTTTCCAACATTGTACTTCATTTGCCACTTCTCTGCCCATTCTTCCAATCTATCCAAGACTCTCTGCAGACTCTTCATTTCCTCAGCACTACCAGCCCCTCCACCTATCTTCGTATCATCAGCAAACTTAGCCACAAAGCCATCTATTCCATAATCCAAATCGTTGATGTACAATGTAAAAAGAAGCGGCCCCAACACTGATCCCTGTGGGGTACCTCTGGTAACCGGCAGCCAACCAGAATAGGATCTTGAAGAGTTGTCCCCAATAAGTAGCCACCATTAACTGAATCCATTGTGTTCATACCATTATGTTCAGAAAATAATAATTTACAGGTAAGATAATACATGGTATCAGTGTAAAACAATCACTGAATGAACTAGAAAAAGTATAGATTGAAGTCATAATGTGTGAGTTACACATGTGAGTTTGCCAAACTGCAATTTGCACACAATTTTTGTACTGCCTTCTGTGTAACCTGACAACAGGGTCAGTCAGTGCCAACATGCTGCTTACAGTGAGTAGCTGCTTGTGCCAGTTGAGGATTGCTGGTGCTGACTGAAGCAGTTAAAGTCACTGAACAGATTTCAGAGTTTTCTTGAGGTCACAGCAAAGCAGAGCACAGGGCAGCATGTTGATTTTCTGACGTGGCTGTGTACGCATCAACAGAGGGAAAGAGTCGTAATCCAGCCCAGGGATCTGGTGAGACTTGTCACTAATGAAGTAACTGTGACATGGTCAATAGCCATTGTGAAGCTCTGCAGTGCTGACACAAGTTTAATGACCTCTCACTCCTGGTTAGAGCTGGGAATAAATCAGTAAATTCACTTCCTAACAGCTGCACCCCATACATATTGAAAGCTGTACACCCGTACTAGTAAAGACCTTGATCAATCAGGACATGTATCACTTATTCTCATACTTCACCTCATCATCACATTTTACAATCATGCCACACTGCTGTCACAGAGCTCACTCAAAAATGGATGGTCCAACATGAAGTTTGCAATGTACATCATTGACATGTTTCCCCCCATCTTGAAAAATGCGGTGACGTACAATCTCCTCCAAGTAGCAGCAGATTGATATGGGCAGTGTGTGATGGTATGGGTCTGGATGCAGAGACTACCAAAAGATACAGCAGGAGGTAGATCATTTGCAAGTACGGCAGGGGAATGGCAGATGGAGCTTAATCCGGGCAACAATGAAGTGTTGCACTTTGCAGATCAAATGTGAAGGGAAATAAGCTGTTAATGGCAGCACTGATGCACAGAAGAATCTCATATTCCAAGTGCAATGCTTCCTGAAGGACTCCACATAAGTTCAAAGAGAGGTAAAAGGCAGAATATGGAATCCATGCCTTTTATTATTCAAGTCATTGAGTGTAAGAGTCTGCCCATTGCCTTCTGTTTTTGGTCTGTGATATGCACATAATTCTCTATTGGAGTTTCACAGATTGGCTTCCCATTTTTAACACACTGCGGCTGGCACGCTGTCTGCATTTTTCTATTGAACTGGAGAAAATCCCTAGCTTGACGGGGATTAGAGAAAAAAAAATGTAGGCTCATTATGGTCAGAAACAGGGGAAGTTGTCATACAGGAGAAACAAATGGCAGAAAAAAATACTTCAAACACGAGGAAATCTGCAGATGCTGGAAATTCAAGAAACACACACAAAATGCTGGTGGAACACAGCAGGCCAGGCAGCATCTATAGGAAGAGGTACAGGCAACGTTTTGGGCCGAGACCCTTCGTCAGGACTAACTGAAAGAAGAGATAGTAAGAGATTTGAAAGTGGGAGGGGGAGGGGGAGATCCAAAATGATAGGCTTCAGTTCTTTTTCACAGGATGTAGGATCTTCCAGGAATACTGGAAAATTTGGAGTCTATGAAAGGTTGGAATTAAGGAAATTTAGTACTTCTAAAAAAAAATGGTGCCGGAAAAAATGTGAGTCTGAGACAGAAAAATTCATTGAGTCTGATAATCTGAGTAGAAAAAAGCGACAGTGATGGGAATAGTGCTGGATTAGTTGTCATTTGTTTAAACTATAAATTTTGGAATGATTCCTGTAGACTGGAGGGATACAAATGTAAACCCACTATTTAAAATGCCATGGAGGGAAAAGTGGGAACTACAGACGGTTAGCTTAAAATCTGTAGTGGGGAAAATGCTAGAGATTATTATAAAAGTTGTGGAAAAAAGATGAAAATCAGCAGAATTAAACAAAGTAATATGGATCTGTGAAAGTTTTTACAAACTTATTTGGGTTTTATTGATAATGCAAATGGTATAATAAAAAGAAGGGCGTGTATGTATTTTCAGAAGACCTTAGATAAAGTCCCATATTAGAGATAGTGTATGAAATGAAATCACAGGGAATTGGGTATAATATATTGGAAATTGGTTAACTGACCAGAAACAGAGAGGAGGAGTAGATGGGGTGGCAGGTGATGATTTAGAGTTACAGAGTCACAGAAACATAGAAACAAAGAAAACCCACAGCCCAATAAAGGCCCACAAAGTTGTGCCAAACATGTCCCTACCTTAGAAATTACTAGACTTCTTCATAGCCCTCTATTTTCCTAAGCTTTGTGTACCTATCTAAAAGTCTCTTAAAAGACCCTATTGTATCTGCCTCCACCACCGTTGACGGCAGCCCATTCCACACGCTCACTACTCTCTGAGTAAAAAAATTACCCCTGGTATCACTCTGTACCTACTCCCCAGCACCTTAAACCTGTGTTCTCTTGTGGCAAGCATTTCAGCCCTGGGAAAAAGCCTCTGACTATCCACATGATCAATGCCTCTCTTCATCTTATACACCTCTATCAGGTCACCTCTCATACTCCGTCGCTCCAAGGAGAAAAGGCCGAGTTCACTCAACTTGTTTTCATAAGGCATGCTCCTCAATCTAGGCAACATATTTGTACATCTCCTCTGCACCCTTTCTATGGTTTCCACATCCTTCCTGTAGTGAGGAGACCAGAACTGAGCACAGTACTCCACGTGGGATCTGATCAGGGTCCTATATAGCTGCAACATCTCCTAAATTCAACTCCACGATTACTGAAGGCCAATATACCCTATGCCTTCTTAACCACAGCATCAACCTGCACAGCTGCTTTGAGCGTCCTATGGACTCAGACTCCAAGATCCTGCTGATCCTCCACACTGCCAAGAGTCTTACCATTAATACTATATTCTGCCATCATATTTGACCCACCAAAGTGAACTATTTCACACTTATCTGGGTTGAACTCCATCTGCCACTTCTTAGCCCAGATTTGCATCCTATCAATGTGCCGTTGTAACCTCTGACAGCCCTCCACACTATCCACAACACCTCCAACCTATGTGTCATCAGCAAATTTACTAACCCATCCCTCCACTTCCTCATCCAGGTCATTTATAATAATCACGAAGAGCAAGGTTCCCAGAACAGATCCCTGAGGCACTCCACTGGTCACCGACCTCCATGCAGAACATGACCTGTCTACAATCACTCTTTGCTTTCTGTGGGCAAGCCAGTTCTGGATTCACAAAGCAGTGTCCCCTTGGATTCCATGCCTCCTTACTTTCTCAATAAGCCTTGTATGGGGTACCTTATCAAATGCCTTGCTGAAATCCATATACGCTCCTTCATCAATGTGTTTAGTCACATCTTCAAAAAATTCAATCAGGCTCGTAAGGCAAGATCTGCCCTTGACAAAGCCATGCTGACTATTCCTAATCATATTATACCTCTCCAAATGTTCATAAATCCTGCTTCTCAGGATCTTCTCCATCAACTTACTAACCACTGAAGTAAGACTCACTGATCCATAATTTCCTGGGCTATCTCAACTCCCTTTCTTGAATAAAGGAAAAACATCCGCAACCCTCCAGATTCAAAGATCATCGCCAGAGGCTCCGCAATCTCCTTCCTCGCTTCCCACAGTAGCCTGGGGTACATCTCATCTGGTCCCGGCAGCTTATCCAACCTGATGCTTTCCAAAAGCTCCAGCACATCCTCTTTCTTAATATCTACATGCTCAAGCGTTTCAGTCTGCTGCAAGTCAGCACTACAATCACCAAGATCCTTTTCCATAGTGAATACTGAAGTAAAGTATTCATTATGTACCCCTGCTATTTCCTCTGGTTCCATACACACTTACCCACTGTCACATTTGATAGGTCCTATTCTTTCACGTCTTATCCTCTTGCTCTTCACATACTTGTAGAATGCCTTGGGGTTTTCCTTAATCCTGCCTGCCAAGGCCTTCTCATGGCCCCTTCTGGCTCTCCTAATTTTCTTTTTAAACTCCTTCCTGTTAGCCTTATAATCTTCTAGATCCCTAACATTATCTAACTCTCTGAACCTTTCGTAAGTTCATGGAAAAGAACAGCAGAAAACAGGCCCTTTGGCTCATCTAGACAGTGCCAAATTATTTAAACTGCCTAATTACATTAACTTGTACCAGGACCATACCCTTCCATATCCCTACCATCCATGTACCTATCCAAGCTTCCCTTAAATGTTGAAATCAACCTCACACACACCACTTGTGCTGGCAGCTTGTTCCATACTCTTACAACCTTCTGAGTGAAGAAGTTTCCCCTCATGTTCCCCTTAAACTGTTCATCTTTCACCTTTAACCCATGACCTCGAGTTCTAGTCCCACCCAATTTCGTTGGAAGAAGCCTGCTTGCATTTTCCTCATCTATACCCTGGCATGGAAACACCAATGCCCTTGAATGGAAGATCCTACAAAAAGTAGTGTATACGGCCCAGTCCATTATGACTAAAGCCCTCCACACTATTGAGAACATCTACATGAAACACTATTGCAGGTAAGCAGTATCCGTTATCAGGGACACCTCACCACTCAGAACGTGCTTTCTTCTCACTGCTAACATCGGGAAGAAGGTTCAGGAGCCTCAGGACCCATACCACCAGGTTCAGGAACAGTTATCAACCATCAACCATCAGGCTCTTGAACCAAAGGGGATAACTTCACGCAGCTTTATTTGCTGCATCATTAAAGCATTCCTATAACCTATGAACTCATTTTCAAGGACTCTTTATCTCAGGTTCTCCATATTTATTGCTTATTTATTGTTGTCATTATTTCTCTCTTTTTCTATTTGCACAGTTTATTGATTTTTGTACACTTTGAAATCTCAAGTTGGTGCAGTCTTTCATTGATTCTGTTATGGTTATTATTCTATAGGGTTACTGAGTATTCCCACAAGAAAATGAATCTCAGTGTCGCATATGGCGACATATATGTACTTCGATAATAAATTTACTTGGAACTTTAAATTGCCACCTTCTCATCTTCCCACCTTCTGTGCAGCTCAAACTAACTTGTTACTCTCTTTCTCAGCTCTGATAAAAAGCCCCAGTACTGTAATGTTTCTCTTTCCACAGAGCTATGGAGCAGAGGGTGGATGAAGCATCCTCTGCTTTCATTTCAAATTTCCATTGTCTGTAGTTTGTTTGTTTTTCATTTGCTGCAGTCTAAGGCCAATATTAAACTCCCACAGCTGAATGTGATGTTAATTGGGATGAAGACCATCCAGAAAGAAGAGTCGTATTATCCCAGCTAATATTTATCTCTTCAAAACACACCAGAAATCAGAAACCTTTTATTAAAATAATTGCTCTAAAACTGTTTCAATATCGAGCAAGAGAAACTAACAATTTTATCAACCCAATAAAAGGCCTAATAGACTTTAATTAGAGTACTTAATTACTTAAACATATTGGGGTACTTAAAATGCAAGTTTTAACAATATTTATCAGACTAATAGCTTTAGGTGTTAATATTCAAATATGCACTGTTTTACACAACCACCCATGACAAACTGAGCAAACTGTGTACTAAACAAAAAGATGTCTTACTACAATGCCTCATTTCCACTCTGTTTCCATCCTCAGCTGATACCAACTCCTTCTGTTCAGTGCACTTCTGTAGATGGAAAGAATTTTGTTGTAAGTGTTAAACCTCGATTTTACCAATTGAAGTGCAATGAAATTAATTACACAGTCAAGATACTAATTATCTACAATTTGAAATGCCTCGAGTCTGCAAAGAATCAGTTCCATGAATAATAAAAATGATTTGGCTATTACGTCTACTGCTATGCTTTCTTGACCAGTAGCATTGTAGAAGAAACCTGAATGAAAACGAAGAGTGAAATAACAAAAGTTGAAGAAACCTCTAACTATAATGTAATTCCGGATGTTAATTCAGACCTTTGTCAAGTCATTACTCTTCCTTTGACACTGTTTAATTATTAAGATCTTCTCTACTATCAAATTGTGGCAGACCTAAATGTTTTCCTATTCAATTAGAATGCGCTGAAGAAAACAAATGGATCTGTAGGCAGTTAAATTATCGGAATGAAGCAAATTCTTCGTAATATTACAAATAGCTGGAAATCAAAGACACTGATTAAAGGGTGCAATTTTCAGAATCAATTGGAGCAGGAACTGGTATAGTATTTGATCTCCATACTGGAAAATGAGAGAATTATTAATGCTAGATTAAAAAAAATTAAAAGAATGTGCAGAAAAAAAACCCATCAGAACCACAAATGACAGATGATATGAAATTTCACTGAAGTGCAGCCAGGAGCTAAACTCACTGAGTGATGATACTGCCGTATTTATTAACTGAGTTACATCAATACTACATTCGGGGAGACACAGGCTGAAGTTTATAGACTGCAACACTTGGATATAGAAGGCAGGAGGACAATGTCAATGATGATGCAGATGCCAACTCGCCTCAGGTTGGCCATTTAAGGTGGCCCAGGGCTGTAATTGTCTCAGGACAAGATACATTATACAGGAATGTAAATCATCCCACAAGGTAACTACTTCACAAGAGACAACCAGAAAATTAAATGTTATGGACGTAACAGCTGAAGTTAAATAGAAGAGAAATATCCCAGAGCATGTAACTTACTGCAAGTTAGATTATATCTTTTGGAATATTAAGGACATTTTTCAAAACTGCAGAATGTGTGGTACTTAATATTCAGATATTTGCCATCAAGAACTGTGAACATGTTTACTTTGCTGTGAGACAGCAGCTTTAATAAAAAAAATGCATATATCTGGCAGGGTGATATATATAACATAGTACAGCACCATAACACACTCTTCAGCCCATGACAAATGTGGTAAACATAATTCTGAAGTACAATATATTTCTTCTGCCTGTACCTGATCCACATCCATCCATGTGTACACTTACAGCCTCTTAAATGCCACTATCTGCTTCTACCACCATTCTGGTAATTCAACTACTCCACAGCAAAGTCTCTTCTAGGGACGCCTACCCTGAATAAGATTAAATCTTCCCTTTGATGGGATTTCAGTGAAGCCCTCTCTCACTGCTGCCACTCTGTGATCTCTCCTGCCCTCCAACTCTTTGACCATGTATTCACCCAGACCCGCTACCGATCAACTACTGTACCACATTGTACTTCTTCCACCCCTCCCCCCACCTTCTTACTAGCCTTCTCATCTTTTTTCCCCGGTTCTGATGATGGGTCTCAGCCCAAAACATCGACTGTTTCCTATTTTCCATAGATGCTGCTTGATCTGCTGAGTTCCTCCAGCATTTTGTATGTGTTGCTTTGATTTCCAGCATCTGCAGATTTTCTGTTGATCGTGAGCCCTTTCCAGGCACCTCCTGTAGTCTGTGTAAAATGAAATGTGGCCTGCACAACTTATTTACTATTTCCCTCTCTCTCTTTACAGGTGCATCCTCTTCTATTTGATATTTCCACCCTGGGAGAAAGATTCTGACTGTCTTCCCATCTGTACGATACTTCTGCTGAGATTCTGTTA
Organism: Mobula birostris; assembly: GCF_030028105.1. Classification (NCBI taxonomy): domain Eukaryota; kingdom Metazoa; phylum Chordata; class Chondrichthyes; order Myliobatiformes; family Myliobatidae; genus Mobula; species Mobula birostris. The sequence continues at coordinate 159,010,805 of NC_092375.1, forward strand.
TTGAGGGGTGTGTGAAGACCACCAGGGGATAGAGTATTGCATCAAGCTATATAGAATTCGTTTTTTTTGGGGGGGGGGGGAGATTTTAGTTCCAAAGCAAAGAGCAATTCTCTTAGAGTAGTATGGAATCATTGTAGAATTTGTACAGTGATTTGACTTTTTCAAAGCAATAGGGATATTCAGTTCTCAGCAACAAGCAGGTCAAAAAAAGGACAACATATTTTTTAATTACATAAGACAGCAGTTAATTTTGGTGAAATGCCTCTATTAACCGCAGGAGTGAGAAGCTGGAGGTTCACGAGCCAGTCCTCGTTAGCGGAATAGAGGTAGAGAGGGTCAGTAGCTTTAAATTCCTTGGCATATTAGAGGCCCTGTCCTGGGAAATGTCATCACAAAGAAGGTACAAAAGTCTTAGATGTTTTTGTAGATCTGGTATGTCTCCAAAATCTTTGGCCAACTTCTGTAGATGCACAGTGGAGTTGCATCATAGCCTGGTGTGGAAACATCGATTCCTAGGAATAGAAAAGGCAACAGATAGTGGTGGACACAGCCTAGTCTATCACAGCCAAAGCCCTCCCCACCACTGAGTACATCCACATAGAGCCATGAACCGTGAATTATGAGTGCCAGGACAATGGATGTACATCAGCACTTTTGGAAGGTGGGGTTCTTGGCATGTGATGTGCAATGAGGTTATCTCAATCAAGTCAAATGATGCATTTGGGAAAGAGTGTGGTGTCTACAGAACATCAGTTGTTCACAAGAATTATTAAATTGTCAGATCAAGTTCAGGTTGAGTCCTTTGTCTTGAACAGGAGTTATATTGTGATGTGGATACAGTTCGCAAGATCCAAAGGTCCCACAAATGATGTAACAGCAAGAAGCCTGGCATTGGTTCAACATATGACCAGGGATTGACAGATAAAGACTAAGTGTTGTTCCAGGTTCAAAGTAAATTTATTGTCAGAGTACGCACAGTATATATCATCATATACAACCTTGAGATTCATTTTCTTGTGGGCATCCATCATAGGTACAAAGAAACACCACAGAATCAATGAAAAATCATACACAACAAGATGGACAAACAGCCCATGTGCAAGACAACAAACTGTACAAATACAACAAAAATAGGAATAATAAATAAACAAGCAATAAATATCAGGAGCATGAGATGAAGAGTCCTTGAAAGTATGTCCATAATTTGTGGGAACAGTTCAGTGTTAGGGTAACTGAAGTTAAGTGACATTAACCCCTCTGATTCAAGGGCCTGATGGTTGAGGGGTTGTAGGCTGAAAACAATCCAAAGAAGGATCAGTAGGGGAAATGATGTTCTAAATTCAAAAGAGGCAGCAGCAAAGAAGATCGGTGCCCATTGGGAAGCTGAAACAGAAATAGAGATATGATACGGAGTACAGAAATGAGCACAAAGCTGAGTGTTTTTAGGATTCAAGTTATGAAGTATTCATATTAAATTTGCCATATACACAAGAAATGATTCTCATTTCAATTACTGCTAATATGGGTGATTGGATTGTATTAAGCTGAATTGCTTTGAATGTTTAGAAATATCTGTAGTACAATGTACTATGATAATACATCATCAAAGCAACAATTGTACTGCAGTATACATAGATAAAACTTTCTATTGGAAAAATTACCCATTTAATAAATTAGATTTATATTTAAAGTTATGATTGTACTTAAGTGTCTTAATAAATAATTAGTTTATTGTATCTTTTCGTACTTAATTGTTGTGTGTAGATAGCTTTTGTCTGGTATAGTCTGTCAGTTTTTTCAAAAGGGGAAGCAGTGAAATATATGTAATTGTATATATATGGTGCCTATAATATGTATTCACCCCCCTTGGAAGTTTTCATGTTTTAATCTTCTACAACATTGAATCATTGTGGGTTTAATTCAGCTTTTTTGACACTGATCAACAGAAAAGTCTATTCCCTGTCAAGTTGAAAACAAATTTCTACAAATTAGTCTAAATGATTACATTTATTAAACACAAAATAATTGATTGCATAATTACTTACCCCCTTTGGGTCAGTATTTTGTAAATGCACCTTTGGCAGCAATTACAGCCTTGAGTGTGTGGATATGTCCCTATCAGTTTTGCACATCTGGAAACAGCAATTTTCTCCCATTCTTCCTTACAAAACTGTTCAAGCCCCATCAGATTGCATGGGAATCATGAGTGAACAGCCCATTTCCTGACTTGTGCTTTTCAATAATCTTTTTACTGAGTTGCTTGGAGTGTCCTTTTGTTGTCATGGTGTAGTTTTCGCGAGCATTCTGATTCACCAGCAGTTGGACCTTACAGCTACAGGTGTATTCTTTACTACAATCAGTTGAAACACCTTGTCTGCACACGGTTATCACTATTTAACTAATTATGTAACTTCTAAAACCAATTGGCTGCAGCAGTGATGAATTAGTGTGTCATATTAAAGGGGGGGGGGTGAATCCTTACATAATCAATTATTTTGTGTTTTATAATTGTAATTAACTTAGATCACTTCATAGAGATCTGTTTTCACTTTGACACAAAAGAGTCTTTTCTTGTTGATCAGCGTCAAAAAATGCCAAATTAACTTTGCTGTGATTCAATGTTGTAAGACAACCAAAGGTGAAAACCTCCAAGGAGGGGTGAACACTTTTTATAGGCACTGTAACTTTAAGAACAGTGTGTACAGTGTGGTTTAAACATGTTGTTATAACATCTGTGACTTTTAGTTAGGTGGTGATCGCCTTCAATAAGTAATGTTTTGTCAGTTGTTCTATGTGCTACATTGACAGGTACACAGAGAGGAAAGGTTTGGAGGGATCTGAGTCAATGTGACCAGCTAAGATGGGCATCTTGGTTGGCATTGATGAGCTGAGCCATGCTGAATGACTCTATGACCCTATCCTTTTCATTTGCCAGAACAATATGGAGGAGACCAAGGATATCATAATTGGTCTTCTGCCTTTTCCTTGGTTTTTAAAATCTCATGGGACAACCTGCTGTTCCTGTAGTCCTGGGTCCCTGCACCTCCCTCTGCCACCGCATCCTTGATTTCCTCACTGGGAGACAACAGTCATGCAGATCAGAAATAACATCTCCTCCTTGTTGACAAATAATGAAGACACACTTCAAGGAAGCATTCTTCGCCCACTACTTTACTCTCTGCGCAGCTAGGCACAGCTCAACCATCACCTACAGTATCAATTTGCCAATGACTCAACTACCATTTGCAGAGAATCAGATGGTGATGTGGAGATGTACCAGAGAGAGACAGATTGCCGCAACAACACTACATCTAACATCAGTAAGTCTGAGACACTGATCATGGACTTCAGGAAGGGTAAATTAAAAGACCGCATACACACCAGTCCTCTTTGAGAGATCAGCAGTGGAGAGAGTAAGCAATTTTAAGTTTCTGGGTGTCAACATCTCTGAAGATCTATCCTGACCCCAACATATTGACACAATCACAAAGAAAGAATGGCAGCAGCTAGATTTCATAGGGAGTCTGTGGAGATTTGGTACGTCACCAAAGACTCATGCAAATTTCCATAGATGTACTGTGGAGAGCATTCTAACTGGCTGCATCACCATGTGGCATAGAGGGCCTACTGCACAGGTTCAGGAAAAGCTGCAGAAAGTTACAACCGCAACCAGCTCCATCATAGGCACTAGCCTCCCCAGCATTGAGGAGAAAAAGTGATGGCTCAGAAAGGTGGCACCCATCATTAAGGATTGGCTTCACACAGGATATGCCCTCTTCTCATTGCTACCATCAAGGAGTTGATATCAGAGCTCGCGGTCACACACTTCACATTTTAGGAACAGTTTGTTCCCTCCACCATCAGATTTCAGAATAGACAATAAACCCATTAAAAAAAGACTACCTCACTGATTTTTTGTCTCTTTTTGCAGTACTTATTAAATTTATTTATATATACAGTACATATTTCTTATTGTAATTTACAGTTCTTTTATTGCTATGTGTTGCAAAGTACTACTGCCACAAAACAAAGACATTATGATATATACCGGAGATCCTGATTCTGATTCCCCAGCAGCCCATGCACTGGGTATCAGCTTACACTCCCAGCAAATCACTGTGCCAATTATTTTCGAGTTCAGATACAGTATTCAGGAAGAGATTTTAAACACAGCATACACCTCAGGGTTTCCTTCTCCAGTGACTTCTGACCCCTTATGTTACTAATTCAGTCAACACACTTTAAACGGGTTTTAGCTTCTTCAGACTAGAAGTATTGCAACATAGCTTTTGTCTAGAATCTGTGATATATCAGATTTAACTTTGAGATTTTTCCACCCATAATCTTATTTACCTATTCTTTTATTTCTATTGTCCTTTCAACCAGAAAAGAAAGTACATCTGAAGCTAACCAATTGAAACAATAAGGAACAGCTACCCTATTGATACCGGCCTCTTTGTCCATCAGTGACAATCAACCTGCAATCAGTGAATTATGTCCAGGAAAAAGGTTCTTGCTATTCATTAGTAAAATGCTGCTATTGATTTTATAATTTGTACCCTTGTAAGATTCTTTTCTCCATCACATATATATTATTGTCTCCAATCTTAATGTTGCATATTATATTGGAAGGGCAACCAGGTAGACAGAGGGAGAGGCATGGCGCCGCTAGTAAAAGTTGAAAGCAAATCATTAGAGAGAGGTGATATTGAATCAGAAGGTGTAGAATCATTATGGGTAGAGCTAACAAGCTAAAAAGTTAAAAAGACCCTGATGGGATTTATATACAGACCTCAAAACAGTAGTAAAGATTACAAATTACAATGGGAGATAGAAAATGCATGTCAAAAGTGCAATGTTACTATAGTCGTGGGGTTTTCAATATGCAGTAGATTGGGAAAATCAGTTTGGTGCTGGATCCCTGGGTGGGGAGTTTGTAGAATGCCAGAGCTGGCTTTTTGGAGCAGCTCACCGCAGAGCCCATGAAGGAAACAACTATTCTGGACTGGGTGTTGTGCAATAAACCCCGCTTTGATTAAAGGTAAAACCAGTGATCATAATATGATAGAATTCATCTTGCAATTTGAGAAGAAGAAGAAGCTAAAGTCAGAGGTTAAAGTGGAGTGAATTACAGAGACGTGAGAGAGGAGCTGGCCAAAATTGTTTGGAAAGAAACACTAGCAGAGATGACGGCAGAGTGGCAATGGCTGGAGTGTTTGGAATCAATTGGAATGATGCAAGATAGATACGTCCCAAGGAAGAAATAGTATTCTGAAGGCCGGATGATGCAACCGTGACTGACAAAAGAAGCCAAAGCCAACATTAAAATCAAAGAGAGTGTGTATAATAGAACAGAAATTAGTAGGAAGTTAGAGGATTGGGAACATTTTAAGAACCAACAGAAGGCAACTCAAAAAGCCATAAAGAGGGAAAAGATGAAATACAAAGGAAAGCTAATCAATAATATTGAAGAGGATACAAAAAGTTTCTTCAGATAGATAAAGTGGAAAAAAGAGTTGAGAGCAGATATCAGGACATTGGAAAACTATGGTGGAGAGGTAGTAATGGCAGACAACTAATTAAGTTTACTGGATGTTCAAGAGTGGCAGGGGGCAGAAGAGTGTGAAGTTGCCATTACTAGGGAGAAAGTGCTCGGGAAATTGAAAGGTCTGAAGGTAGGTAAATCACCTGGACAGATGGTATACACCCTACGGTTCTGAAAGAGGTGGCGAAAGAGACAGTGGAGCTATTAGTAATGATTCTGGCATGCTTCCAGAAGACTGGAAAAGTGAAAATGTCATTCCACTCTTCAATAAGGGAGAAAGGCAGAAGAAAATAAATTATGGGCCATTTAGTTTAACCTCAGTGACTGGGGAGATGCTGGAGTCGATTGGTAAGGATGTGGTTTTGGGAACTTGGAGGCACATGGCGACATAGGTCAAAGTCAGCATGGATTCCTAAGAGAAAAATCTTGCCTGAAAAATCTGTTTAAATTCTTTGAGGAAATAACAAGCGAGATAGACAAAGGAGAATCACTGGATGTTAGGAAGTTGGATTTTCAGAAGGCCTTTGACAAGGTGCCACACATGAGGCTGCTTAACAAGTTAAGACCTCATGATATTATAGTAAAGATACTAGCATTGATGGAGCATTGGCTGATTGACAGGAGACAAAGAGTATGAATAAAGGAGGCCTTTTCTGGTTGGCTGCTGATAACTAGTGATGTTCCACAGGGGTCTGTGTTGGGACTGTTTCCTTTTACTTTATATGTCAGTGATTCAGATGATGGAATCGACGGCTTTGTGGCCAAGCTTGTAGACAATATGCAGTGGCAGGTAGTGTTGAGGATGCAGAGAGATTACAGCAGGGCTTAGATTAAGAGAATGGCCAAAGTGCAGATGGAATACAGTGTTGGGAAGTGAATGGTCATGCACTTTGGCAGAAGAAAATAAATCATTGCCTATTTTCTAAATGGTGAGAAAATTCAAAAATCTGAATTGCAAAGGGACTTGGGATTCTCATGCAGGATTCCTTAAAGGTTAATTTGCAGGTTGAGTCTGTGGTGAGGAAGGCAAATACAATGTCAGTATGCATTTGAAAAGGACTAGAATATATTAACAAAGATGTAATATTGTGACGTTATAAGGCACAGGTGAGGCCTCACTTGGAGTACTGGGAGCAGTTTCAGGCCCCCTATAAAAGAAAGGGTGTGCCGACATTGGAGAGGGTTCAAAGAAGTTTCATGAAAATTATCCCGGTATTGACAGGCTTATCATATGAGGTGCATTTGATGGCTCTGGGCCTGTACTCATTGTAATTCAGGAGAATGTGGGGGGATCCCATTGAAACCTGTTGAATGTTGAAAGGCCTCAATGGAGTGGATGTGGAAAAGAAGTTTTCTATTGTGTGGGAGTCTAAGTCCAGAGGATACAGACTCAGGATAGAGGGACATCCATTTCAAATGAAGATGAGGAGGTATTACTTTAGTCAGAGAGTAGCGAACCTGTGGAATTTGTTGCCATGAGTGGTGGCGGAGGCCAAGTCATATGGGTATTCTTAAAGCAGAAGTTGATAGATTCTTGATTAGTCAGGGCATGAAGGGATACGGGGATAATGCTGGAGATTGGGGCTGAGAAGGAATGGATCAGCCACGAGGAAATAGCAGAGCAGACTTGATGGACCGAAAGGCCTAATTCTGTTCCTCAGTCTTATAGTTTTATGGACTTATGATTATATAGGAAATTTCCAAATTATGCCTCTGGATGTTGCCAAGAAGGCAACTTTTCCAGTCAGATGAAACAATGGATCAGATGTTCATCCAATGATAGGAAGTTTCTTAGTTAACTTTTATCTTCATTCTGGTGGTGTAGAGCAGACTTTATTTATCACTCACTGAAATAGCTTACCTATTCTGAGCATAATTTATTCTGGGATTCTGGGACTGTCAATTCATGGAACATGTATCATGAGTCTGACATCTTCCATTGTCAAAATCATCTATTCTTTTCTTGGTGGCTGTAAATTCTTTGAAAATTTGTGTGATGCTTGGTATGAAATATCACATCAGGTAGTAATTTGGATATTTTAAAAATATTCAAAATTGGTTATTTACATCATTTACTTTTGATGCACTTTGCTGTTGATTCAGACACCCTGACAGCTTCAAATATACAGAGAGCTGTGCTTTCGACGGTAATGTGACAGCTGATTTATAGCTTATGTAGGTTTCTAAATCATTTGGAAGGATTCCTCATGCCAGATTCTTAGCAGGTTTCTTTTCCTGATGATTAAAACTACAGTACATCTCACCCACCTCACCAGAGGTAGCTGAGGAGTATTTTGTGGTGCAGAGTAAATCACAACACAAATTGCAGAGAAGTATTCACAGCCAAAAATCCAATGCCAACCCCTCCCACCCCACCTATAACTGGTCAGTATGAAATTTATTGGTTGCCTTAGAATGCATATTAGCTCTCAACGAACTAATATTCTCATAAAAGGCAAAATAATTAACCCTTCATTTTTATAGTTGAACTTCAGAAATATAACATTCAAAATTTAAATACTATTGTATCTTTTATAAACCCATGGATTCTCACAGCTACTTGGACTATATCTCTTCCCACACTGTCACTTGTAAAAATGTCAACCCTCCTCTCAATTCCTCCGTTTCCATCATATCTGCTCTCAGGTGAGGCTTTTCATTGCAGAACTAAGGAGATGCCCTCCTTCTTTGCTTCCCTTTTTCCACCATTAATGCTGCCCTCACCAACATCTCTTCCATTTCACGCCACCCCACCAAGGATAGAGTTACTCTTGTCCTCACTTACCACCCCACCAGCCTTTGCATCCAGCACATAATTCTTCGTAACTTCTGCCATCTCCTACAGGAACCCACTAACAAGCACATCTTTCCCTTCCACTCACTTTCTGCTTTCTGCAGGGGTCACTCTCTACGTGACTCCCTCATCTATTCATCCCTCCTCACTAATCACTCTCCTGGTAATTATCCTTGCAAGCGGAACAAGTGCCATACCTGCCACTATCTGTTACTACCATTCAGGGCCACAAGCAGTCCTTCCAGGTGAGGCAACACTTCACCTGTGAGTCTGTTGGGGTCATCTACTGTACATGCTGCTCCTGCTGTAGCATCCTGTATATCGGTGAGACCAGACGTAGATTAGGAGACCGCTTGGCCGAGCATCTACACTCTGTCCACCAGTAAAAGCTGGATCTCCCCATTTCAATTCTTACTTCCTATTCCCATTTCGACATGGCAGTCCATGGCCTCTTCTACTGCTGCGATAAGACCACACTCAGGTTGGAGGAGCAACACCTTATATTCCATCTGGAATGCCTCCAAACTGATGACATGAATATTGATTTCTCAAACATCCAGTAATTGCCCCGCCCCCCCTTCATCATTCCCCATTCCCATTTCCCTCTCTGACCATATCTCCTTACTTGCCCATCACCTCCCTCCAGTGCTCCTCTCCATTCCCTTTCTTCCATGGCTTTCTGTCCTCGCTTGTTAGATTCCCCATTCTCCAGCCCTTTATCTCTTTCACTGATCGGCTTCCCAACTCTTTACTTCATCGCCTCCCCCTCTCCCGGTTTCACCTATTGCCTACTACCTTGTACTTCTTCCTCCCCTTTCCCCTCCTCCTTACCCTGACCTCACCTTTTTTTCCCAGTCCTGATAAAGAGTCTCGGCCTAAAACATCGACTGTTTATTCTTTTCCATAGATGCTGCCTGCTCTGCTGAGTTCCTCCAGCGTTTTGTGTGTGTCACAATTGCCTAGAAATTGATCCTATGTTCAGATCAGTTATGTGTGCAACCACAGGAAAAAGTCAGGGCAGCAAATAACAGCTACGATCAACCACATAATCATTGTATAATTGTCTCATAAAAGCAAGGAAATCAACTCACAGGAATTGCAAATGAGGTGAGAATACAAGCATCCCCATTTTGACACTAATGTATTATACAGAGCATCTATCAGCTGCATTTTGCAAATTTCAAGGTAATTGCAAATACATTACCATTTGATTCATCAATAATTACAGGCTCCTTATTTTAAGCAGCTCAAACTGAATGCTGTGATCTCTACCTCGTTGATAATTGTCACTCCCTATAAGGACACTTAAAGCATGAGACCTTATCAGGGCAGACAATCAGAGCACACATTAGTGCTGACACTTGCACAGAGCACTGCAACTTCCTTCCCTACTCCCACCCAACCCCACCTTACACTTCCTTTCACTCCCTGGGAAGCAGTTTAAGCAGTTAGCGTTTCTGTCATGAGGAGAGGTCTTTTCAGATTTGATGACGGCAAACAATGCGACTGTTCTCAGATTTTTCCTGCACTCCCTTCCCCCCTCAGGAGCAGACAGCTGAGAATTTATCACTTATTTGAAATATTGCGAAATATTCAGAACTTCAACCAAACCTCCATTTCTCACTTATTTTAAGGTACAAGATACAATGGCACAATTTCAAAGAACCTTTGCCCCAATTTGTAAACGCAAAAGATACTGCAGATGCTGGAAATCCAGAATAGCACACGCAAAATGCTGGAGGAGCTCAGCAGGTCAGGAAGCATCTCTGGAGAGGAATAAACAGTCAGTGTTTTGGGCTGAGACCCTTCTGCAGGACTCCAATTAGACCATTCTTATGAGGCAACTTGATCAGAATTAACTTTGCTTCAATGCTGTCTTAATGATGTCGGCTGTAGCAAGGACCTCACTTCAAGCCACTGTGTTGCCTGTTTACAGCCGGCCAGGAGAGAGGTGATGGAATCATTGCATCCACTGCAGGCAATGTGGCACGGTGTCCAAGCTGGAGTCAGTGCTGCCCCCAGTGTTCGGTCAGCAGAAGACAGGCTGTATTGTGTTCTACTGCAGACTGCTGCAACATTCATAGACTCAGGCTCTTGGACTATATTCTTTTTGTGTGACTGTATCTTACTGATATGTGCTTGCTGTCTTATATGTGCTGTAAGTGCCTTGTGCTGTGTGTGACTGTTGGTATTGTGTTTTGTACCTTGGCCCCGGAGTAACACTGTTACATTTGTCTATATTCATGGTGTTCATGTATGGTTGAATAACAATTAAACTTGAACTTGAATTTGAAGTCCACTCCAATTTCTAGACTTTTCTGTGCATCAACACAGAACTTTTGGTATTGCTTAATGTAAATGTCATCAAGTTTCAAGACTCCCCAGCAAAAAGAGAAATCTGCACATACAGGTCACATCCCCCTAATAATTTCACAGCCATTTGGTCAGAGTCCAAAGGTGCTATCAAGTCCTGTACCAAATACCAAACGTCTCAAGTATTGGGGATCAGGAAGGGAAGTAAGGTCTAGACCAACAGTAATAGTTGGTGTGATCATACTGATTTGCAGCACAGGTTTAAGAGGCTAGATTGCAAACTCATGCTTTTATTTCTAAGACTCCTGTGATTTTCTAACATTACTGCCTTCCTACCATGATTTCAGTAGTAAATTCAGATAAATTTGGTGAATTTAAATGCAAAGAGTTAATTTTCAAGTGTCTATTAAAATTCTTTTAATAAGCTATGAATAGGCAGGAACTGGCAGTCTATTTCTTTAGAGGGCATTGCTCACAAGCAGCCTGACACATTTGGGTTAATTGTGTCTCTCAGGTTGAAGGCAGCTTCAGGAACCCCTGTTATTTTCAGCACATTCAAACTTTAACCTGTTCTTGATCCCATGCTCTCAATTGTTAAACAAAAATATGCCAGAGGGTCCAAAGTCAGTGGCTTTGTAGAGGCTTAGCAATCCATCTCTTCAAAAGATCACATCCCGCGGCATTGTCTGAGTCTGCATCTTTCCCACAATGTGAGCACTCATCACAATGCCAAGTTGGTGCTTGATCCAAAGGACCATTACCTCCTGCACTCAATCATCTTCAGACAATTTTGCTGAGTTGACTGCATTTGTTTGACCGTGGATGCTTACCAATTAACGGGAACAAAAAAACTACAGTCTCCTTATTCTGAATGTTCACTATGGAGAGAACAGATCCTCAATCATGCTGAATGGATTTCTTATTTTAAAAATTGCATTTGATAAAAACATTTATTGCAATTAGTCACACACTTAACAACTGTTAGATCACATAAATAAACAAATATAAGTTGGATTGTCAACCACATTAATATGTTTCATATGGTGTCCCCAGTTTTATATCCTATGATGGGAAAGGGTATTTAAAACAGAGTGGAGAGGATATATCCATTCCTTTCCTGCTCCAGCCTGACTGATAGCAGTTTTAAATTTCAGGACTCTATTTCTTGCGTTCCTTAATTTCCAAGAGATATAAGCACTTGGCAGCTGCCTAAGTTGGCTCCTCCACCCAACATTTCGGGGCACCACCTATCAAGTTTGGCCTCTCTCCCTCCAGCGGTGATGTCGCACTCCAGCCTCAGTACGTCACATTCCTTTGATAAGCTCTCCAAAGCGCAAATAAACAAAAACTGTTTTCAGCACTTTCAATGATTCTGCTAAATCATTGTTTAAATCTTACAAATAAAAAAAAGACAGGATGTAAAAAAAAATTAGTTGCTAATAGTCTTTTCCTGGTATTCATTCCAACAATTTTAAGTGGTTAATTCAGTCTCTGGGGACTCGTTGAGTCGCAACACATTTATATGGACCACACCACGGATGATGATGGTTGTTGATTTTACTGTGACCATTCAACCGTTTACCGTTGGAAATTGATCATTGCTAATGCTTGGCACAGGGGTCAAGTGCTACCACAAAGCTGAATCCTGTGAATGTATAACACCACTAATGCTGCCTATTCTCTAGTGCCAGCCTTGGAGATATCAATGGAAGGCAATCAATGACTTGTGTGGCTTAAAGCTGCTCTGCAGTTCTTGAGGGGTGAGACACATTGTGGTAGTGGACATGATCCTGAGATCACTGGAGAATAGGACAACGTAGGTGTCTTAAATGCCTCTACCAAATCTGCTTCCACAACCATTGTTGACAATGCATTCCAAACACCCATCAGTCTTTGTGTAAGAAACTTGCTCCACACACCTCCTTTGGACTTCACTCTCTCATCTTAAATACATGCCCTTTAGTATTAGACATTTTGACCTTGGAGAAAAGATACTGGCTGATTACTCTCGTTACACCTCTCATAATTTTAAAAACTTTAATCATTTCTCCCTGCAGCCTCCATCACCCCAGAGTAAACAATCCTAGTTTATGCAATCTACTGGAGAAGAGATGAACTGGGTACTGCAGTAAAGGTTCAGACTACTGCCATTATGCATGATTCCATTTTTCGAAGGGTACCTGATGATTTCCATCTATCTCTTCTCCAGTAGATTACTGAGGTACTAACCCAATTGATTGGCTAAGTCTCCATATCACCATTCATGATCCACCTTTGCCACACTGCCATTGTGTTTGAAATTCCCCATCAGCACAGCCAGACAGATATCCAATATCAGACTGCAAAATATTTAACCAAAATAAATCGTTAACATTTTGCTTTCAATAATATTAGTCTTTGTTGTGCAAGCTGCCTCTAAAGTAAACAGAATGGGGCATAAGCACCAGAGATTCTGCAGATGCTGGAATATTTGAGCAATGCACAAGAAAATCTGGAGGAACTCAGCAAATTGGCATCTATGGAGGGAAATAGGCAGTCTATACTTTGGGCCAAGATCCTTCATCAGGACTGGAAAGGAGGGGGGCGGGCACAGATGCCAGAATAAAAAGGCAGAGAAAGGAGTGTGATGAGTACAAACAGGCAGGTAAGAGGTTAAAAAAGGTGAAGGTGGGTGGGTGGGGCAGGGGGAAGAAGTGAGAAGCTGGGAATTGATAAGCAGAAGACGTAAAGGGATGAAGATCAATTGCCTCTCTTGGTTCAGCCCTTTACTACTTAAATATGTGAACTTCACATGTTCTTGATCACTTTAAGTTCCCTGGCCCTGATTGCCTCATTTTCACAATGGAAATCCAGTTCCTATATATTTCCGTCCTACATCAGGGAGGCCATAGCGGTCTCTGCTTCTTTCTGTACTACTAAACAGTTCCCCTTCTCGTCTGGCAGAAATAGTTCTCACTGTCAACAATGTCTCTTTTGGCTCCTTCCACATTCTCCAAACCCAAGGTCAAGGGCACCTGCAAGGGCCCCAGGTACGCCTGCTTTTATCTGCTATGTGGAACTATTCATGCTCCAAGCATACACTGGTACTGCTCCCCAACGCTTTTGGGCCTCATTAATGGCTTCATTGGGGCTGCTTCATGCACTTATGCTGAGCATGTTAATTTCATCAACTTTGCCTCCAACTTCCACCCTGCCCTTAAATTCATTTGGTCTATCTTTGACATCTTGCACCACTTTTTTTTTGATTTCTCTGTCTCCATTTCTTGAGACAGGCTATCTAATGATACCTTTTATAAACATACTGACTCTACAGCTATTTTGACTATACTTCTTCTCACTATGTCACTTGTAAAAATGCTATTCTCTTTTTCTGGTTCCTCCATCTCTGCCATATTTGTTCACAGGATGATGTTTTCAATTCTAGAACATTTGAGATACAGTGCCTATACAGAGTTTTTTTGACACGGATCAACAGAAGAGGCTCTTTCATGTCAAAGGGAAAACAAATCTCTACAAAATTCAGGGAAATCCTGGAGGAAAACCTGATGCAGTCTGCAAGAGAACTGTGACTTGGGAGAATATGTGTTTTCTAGCAAGATAATAACCCCAAGCATAATGCCAAAGCTACATAGGAATAGCTTAAAAACAACAAAGTTAATGTACTGGAATGTCCAACTCAGAGTCCAGACCTCAATCCAATTGAGAACTTGTAGCTGGACTTGAAGAGTGTTGTTTGCTTATGATTCCCATGCAATTTGCCAGAATTTGAGCAGTTGATAGAGACCTATCCACACAGACTGTAATTGCTGCCAAAGGTATGTCTACTAAATACTGACTTGAAGGAGGTGAATACTTATGCAATCAATTATTTGGTGTTTTATATTTGTAATTAATATAGATCACTTTGTAGAGATTTATTTTCCCTTTGACATGAAAGAGTCTTTTCTGTTGATCAGTGTCAAAAGAAAAAAAATTAAATCCACTGTGATTCAATGTTGTAAAACAATAAAACATGAAAACTTCCATGGGGATGAATACTTTTTATAGGCATGGTAATTTCCTTCTTTAAAGAACTTTGTTTCCCTTCCATCATTATCCATGAGCCCCTTGCCCACATCTCCTCCATTTCATACATACCTTCCCATTCCATCCTTCCACCACCATAACAGGGATAGGGTACTCTTGTCCTAACTTAATATCCCACGAGGATCAGTATCCAGCACATCATTCTCTGTATCTTCCGCCATCTCCAAAGGGATCCTATCACTAAGCACGTTTTTCCTTCTCCCCCCAGCCCCCCACTCTCTGCTTTCTATACAGATTGCTCTCAACACATCTCCCTTGCTCAATCCCCTCTGGTCTTCCTCTTGGCACTTATTCCTGCAAGCGAGACAAGTGCTACACCTGGTCTTCTACCTCCTCTCTCACCGCCATTCAAAGATCCAAATGTCCTTCAAAGTGAGCCAACACTTCACCTGCAATCTGTTGGGTTCACCTACTGTATACAGTGCTCCTGCTGTGACCTCCTCTACATCAGTGAGACCAAACGTAGATTGGGGGATTGATTGATTGAGCACCTTCTCCCCATCTGTCAGAAAAGATGGGACTTCCCAATGGCCACTGATTTCAATTTGGCATCCCATTCTCATTCCAACATGTTGGTCCATGGCCTTCTCTATTGTTTGGAGGAGCAGCACTTCATATTCAATCTGGGTAGCTTCCAACCTGATGGCATTTTTCTAATTTCTGGAAATTTCTATACCCCTTCTTTCATCTTTCATTCCCCATATCTGTTCTTCTCTCACCCTTCACTTTACCTCACCTGCTCAGCATCTCCCTCTGTTGTCCCTCCTCCTTCGCTTTCTTCCATGGTCCACTGTCCTCTCCTAACCGAATAGGGCTGATTTTTAGTGGTCTTCTGCTAATCTCCTAAGACGTAACTAAAGGGAGAGAACTGGAGCCCCAGTCACCATCTAGACTGGGTTTTACATGTAAAGAAAATGGTACAACTATCCATCGTTAGCAAAACAAGCAGGAGCTGTGAAGTGATGGTGGGGCCGTGCTGTAAGTTCCCCAGCTGAAGAGTTCTCACTTGTGAGAGTCATTCAGACGCTATAGAAACATCCAGCATGTTGTGAGAATAAAGCAGCTGTAAACCCAACTGTAGCTGATGTGCACTCCTAAAGGTCCAGGCATAAGTGTGCTCTAAAACAAATGTAACACTCGCTTTGCCTAGTGGCATGACCTCGGGGGTGGTAACCCCCTCCTGCCCGGCCAAACGTTAGAATTGCCGTTTGGGTGGATGCTGCGTGAAGTGTCCCCTGTGTCAAATCAGTACCCCGAAATAACAAACAGTACACAATATGTGGTTAAACAAGTAAAATTTTATAACTCTTACTTGGACTATGAGACTAGTAGAAAACAAAATATAAAATAAAAGGCACCAAGGATTTATTTAATCAGTTCATACACATTCGTTGGAGCTCACAGTTTTCCATTGCTGCTTCCGATCGTCGTCAACCCTCGGCTCCCGCTGGAGCCCAGAGGGTCGGGCAGCCCACTGACTCCTCAAGTCGCATCTCTTCTCTTCATTCCCCTCACGCCTTCTACCCCACAGCCCGCGAAAACCAACAGCTTTCACACAAACAAGAAAGAATAACATCTCGCCCATTGGCTAGCAACTGAATTCCTAAGTCCCGTTATCCCTACCTATAACCCAAACCTGCTGCTACAGAAAACCCATTACCCCAACAGTTAACATCAAAGAGAGTCCATTTTATTATAACACGACAGAGAAGCCATTTTGTTAGCCTTAGCAGTTAACATAAACGAGAAACCCTTACACAAAAAAAATGTTTTTAACTATTCTGATCCTTCTTCCAACAAGTTGCTGCTGTCAAGATAAATGAAGGCCTGGAGAACCTGTCTGGCCTCCCCAAATATACACATTGCCATCTCCTCCCATCACATAGATGATGTCTAAAGGACACAAAAGGTACTGAGGATGCTGGAAATCGAGAGCAATACACACAATGTGCTGGGGAAGCTCAGCATGTCAGGCAACATCTATGTATAGGACATCTTGGGCAGTCAACATCTTGGGCCAGGACCCTTCAGCTGGACTGTCTAAGTCTAAGGGAATGGCCAGTTGAATCATTATTGAAGTGAATGAAATTTTTTTATCATAATATAGAATGGGATGAAAAAGAGAAAATCTGCAGATGCTGGGAATCCAAGCAACACACACAAAATGCTGGAGGAACTCAGCAGGCCAGGCAGCTTCTAAGGAAAAGAGTAAACAGTCGATGTTTTGGGCCAAGACCCTTCAACAGGACTGGAAAAAAGATGAGAAGTTAGAGCAAGAAGGTATAGGGACGGGAGGAAGAAATACAAGGTGGTAGGTGATAGGTGAAACTGGGAGAGGGGGTGGGGTGAAGTAAAGAGCTGGGATGCTGATAGCTGAAAGAGGTAAAGAGCTGATGAAGGGGGAATCTGATGGGACAAAGTAGATGACCACAGGAGAAAGGAAAGGGGGAGGAGCACCAGGGGAAGGTGATGGGCAGTAAGGAGATGAAGTGAGAGAGAGAAACAGGAATGGGAATGGTGAAGGGGGAGGGGGCATGTGGAATTACTGCAAGTTTGAGAAATCGGTGTTCAAGCCATCAGATATTGCTACCCAAACAGAATATAAGATGTTGCACCTCCAACCTGAGTGTGGCCTCATCACAGCAGTAGAGGAGGCCATGGAATGACACGGTGAAATGAGAATGGGAAATAGAATTGAAATGGTTGGCCACCGGGAATCCCACATTTCTAGTGGATATAGCATAGGTGCTCGGTGAATCAGTCTCCCAATCTACGCCTGATCTCATTGGTATACAGGAGGCCAAGCCAGGAGCACTGAATCTATTAGATGACCCCAACAGACTCACAGGTGAAGTGTCGCCTCACCTGGAGAGACAGTTTGGGGCCTTGACCGGTGGTGAAGGAGGAGGTGTAGGGGAAGGTATGACACTTGTTCTGCTTGTAGGGATAATTACCAGGAGGGAGATCAGTGGGGAGGGACGAATGGACAACAGAGTCACATAGGGCAGGGGTCCCCAACCTTTTTGGCACTGCGGACCGGTTTCATATTGACAATATTCTTGCGGACCGGCCGACCGGGGTGGATGGGT
Organism: Mobula birostris; assembly: GCF_030028105.1. Lineage (NCBI taxonomy): Eukaryota > Metazoa > Chordata > Chondrichthyes > Myliobatiformes > Myliobatidae > Mobula > Mobula birostris. The sequence goes on from NC_092375.1 coordinate 159,028,632, forward strand.
GGGGGGAGGGGTGGCTGCCAGCGGACAAGAGTAGCAGTCAAGTACATTGTGTTTACCCCGAGAAAGACTACAATGACCATGAAGCCTTGCGCGGGCACCAGTGCGCATGCGTGACTTGCACGTGCCAATTTTCTTTTACAAGTCATTTTTGGCGGTTCTGTTCACGCGGGGGGGTGGGGTAGTTAATAAAAGGGTTTATCTAACGAATTTAATATTAAACACACAGCGCATATTGTCCTCGCATGAATATAGCGATAAGTTAATTACTGTATCGGGGAGGACAGGGGAGCTTGAAGTAAGTGTTGAACAAACTTCCAGTAGAAGTGGCAGAAGCAGTTTCAATATTATCATTTAAAGTTAAGTTAGATAGCTATATGGACAGGAAAGGAATGGAGGGTTATGGGCTGAGTGCAGGTCGGTGGGACGAGGTGAGAGTAGTGTTCGGCACGGATTAGAAGGGCATAGATGGCCTGTTTCCGTGCTGTAATTGTTATATGGTTATATAAGTAAGTCAATAGTATCATAACATTTTAAGTAACGTTTAGATATTAAGCACACAGCACATATTTTCCCCGTATGAACATATAAGATCATTGCAACACAACAATATCGCTGAATCAATGGGAGCCCTGGGCTTGTTTTCCTGCAACAAGATGGTGCCATCGAGGGGTGATGGGAGACAGAGATACTCGAAGGGGGTCCTTATGTCCAGTCTATTCCGCAATTTAGTTTTTGTTACATTCATCGCAGAGATATGTTGAAAATGGAAGCAACGTTTTCAGTGCTTTCCTGGCTATCTCAGGATATTCACCCTTGACTTTGATCCGGAATGCCGGCAGAGATGTCAAACATACTTTTCAGCCCACTGTCATTTGCAAGCTTGAGGAGTTGATCTCCTTCCTGCACTGACATGGATGACGCGCGGGTAATGACCTCGCGTGCGTTCAAGCTCAGCAGTGCGCATGACAGGGAATGAGGAAAGGTGCAGCTGACTCATATCGCCAAATCATGTCATTTCCTCGCGACCCGGTAGCGCTTGCCTTGCGGCCCGGTACCGGTCCGTGGCCCGGTGGTTGGGGACCGCTGACATAGGGAGTGATCCCTGCTGAAAGCAGAAATTGGGATGGCAAGAAAGATGTGTTTAGTGGTGGGATCTCATTGGAGATGGTGGAAGTTATGAAGAATTATGTGGTTTCTCACTTTCTTAGTTTAATTGTTCATTTGCAGCATCTGATACTTAATATCTAAAAACATGAAGGTTTTACTTTTTGTTTCCATTATCAAGTTATTTATGTTTATTGGTGTTTGCAGAAATCTCATCATGACATTGTGACATACGTTCCTCTGTGTAGGAGCCATGTATCTTTTCTCTATCTGCTTTGTATTCTGTGTGGTGCATTTATTGTGCTCATTGTGATAACTAGTCTCATGAGTGGGAGCAAGGTAAAAGCAAAGGGAATAAGTTTCACATTCTTGCTTATTTTGTGGCAGTTTGTAGCTTGAGACTAGCGGGAGGTCACTTCTTTTGCTGACAGCTGAGATAACACTCAATAATATTTAATTCTATGTTTGCTAGTTGCTAATAACAGATCGAATAAAGGGTTGGACTTATGGAGAAACCATTGGAGCTGTTGGCGTGTTACACGAGTATGAGCGCCTTTATGGTTGCAGGTAAGCAGAAATTGTTTTGTTTTGATTTTGGATTAGTTTTACCGCTACACTTTCCTTATTATGCATAAGCTGAGCAATTTTTACTTTTGTTAAGAAATTACTGCTGACAGATTGTATATATGCTTTTGAATATTCTTCTGTAGGTTATACTGTTCAGCGTGGTAAAATAAAGTAAATAAGTACTCTTCTTTCATGTGGTGGCCATTTTTTGAAAATAGCTCAAAAGTATATCCTGTTTTCAGTCTTTCATTCATCATTTGATTACCTGCAGAGCAACACTAATAGTTGCTGTTCCTGTTGTGATGAGGCATGAGACTCTTTATTTTTGCGACTGTGATCGTAAGACATATTGACCCTTAACTCTGCCAGAAATTTATCCTTTTAATAGTAGTAATACTTTGGAAACACAGTCAAAATTGAAAGCAAAAAATTAAAATGCTATTATGATGAAATACACTCAGTGGCCACTTCATTAGGTGCACCTGCACACTTGCTCATTCATGCAAATATCTAATCAGCCAATCATGTGGCAGCAACTCAATGCATAAAAGCATGCAGATGTGGTCAAGAGGTTCAGTTGTTGTTCAGAACAAACATCAGAATGAGGGAGAAATGAGATCTACATGACTTTGACCATGGAATGGTTGTTGGTACCAGATAGGGTGATTTGGATATCTCAGAAACTGCTGATTTCATGCACACCAATCCCTGGAGTTTACGGAGAATGGAGCGGATAAGCAAAAAAATCCAGTGAGCAGCACTTCTGTCGCTGGAAACATCTTGTTAATGAGAGAGGTCAGAGGAGAATGTCCAGACTGGTTCAAGCTGATAGGAAGGTGAGCATAACTCAAATAATTACACAGTGGTGTGCAGTCGAGCATCTCTGAATACACTACATTTTGAACCTTGAAGTGAATGGGCTACAGCAGCGGACTATGAACATAGATTCAGTGGCCACTTTATTAGGTACAGGACGTTTGATCCTCATGCTACTTGAGACCAAAATCTATCTCATTAATCACGTAAGTTGTTGCAAATTCACCAATATTGATTTAACAGGACTAATATCATTCCTTTTCCACCATTATGTATTGAACTGTATTCATTTCTACAGCCATATTAATGTTGATGATACCTAATGTTAATCTATTTTTTAAGATAAAATGTTATTGCATTATTTTGTTTACGGATATGGTGAGACATTAGCATGTGTTTCACTCTGCTATGTGTGATATGTAAAATATAAGAATTCATGCTGAAGTACAATTATTTTATTCTATTTCATTTTATAATTCAATCTTTTTTATACATGATTGTTTTGAAATATGAGATACTATGATCATATTACTGTGATTTAAATGTAATGTAGTTCGTATTATTTAATTGTAGCCTTATGAATTTTGAATTTGTATTCATGCAATTTACATAATATCAATAAAAATATTGAAAAAAACGATTCATGCTGAAGGGAAAATACACTTTACTCATGTTAATACATCATGTAAAGAATGCATTCATACAAGCGCTGTGGTGTCAGTAACTGTGTGATCTTCTTCGTATCAACGCTACAATTAGACTGCACAAGCAGCTGTACCTGGAACCAAACCATGACTGGATAGTGGAGAAATATGCCCCACAGCAGGAACACACTCTCGAATTGGACTTCATACTTATTCCATGCTACATGGACATCAAAATCCACAGACTTACAATGGCCTTGCATGAAATTTTGCAGGTGATGGTCAGCACATGGTGTGTCAGTCTCAATCCTGATCATTTATGTATGATCCCACTTGAGAAATCTCCATTTCATTCCACACATGGTGTCCTGCATTAGAAATGATTTGACACGAGAGTATGGACTCAGGAATGAAGTATTATTGGCCCCATCCTGGAATCCAACAGTGGTCAATTATTTTAGGAGCAAAGAGACACAGTAAATAGTTTCTCAAAGAAAAGGACTAGTTGCAGATGAACTAAGAAGCCTGCTCCACAAAGCCCAAGATGTAAGTTTCATTTTTTTTTTCTTAACCATGTTTACTTCACCAGGATCAAATTTGATAATAGTAGGTGATTCCAACTTCCCTCATATTGACTGGGATGTACAGAGGGCTTGGGTTGGGTGAAATTTGTTAAATGTGTCCGGGAAAGTCAATATGTGGGCCATCTGCATATTGCATTCTCGAACAATATGCAGATGGCCTGACTAGAGGTGGGGACAACAGTTCACCTCCTCAAGTGAAACAAATGAAGCATCAGTAGGGGAGCAATTTGCACCAGTGACCATAATTCCATTATTTGTAAATTAGTTGTGGAAACTATACACTTGATCCACATGAAACACTCTGAGATTGGTGCAAGGCAAACTTAGCAGGCATTAGGCTGGAGCTTGTAAACGCTGAATGGGAGAGGTTGTTAGCAGGTGAAGGGAAAACTGGCAGATAGGATGCTTTTAAATGAGGGAAAAGGAGAGTTCAGGAACAGCAGGTTTCTGTTAGAGTAAAGGGCAATGCTGGTAGGATGAGGGAACCCTAGGCATTTGACAGGAATAAGCAGCTGGGGTCAAACAAATCCCTTGAAAAGTACAAGGGATATAGGACGACACTCAAGAAGGCATCAGGAGAGAATGAAGAGGATATCTTTCTTAAACAGAGCCATGTGGAGATATTGGATAGGCTGGGGCTTTTTTTCTCTGGAGCATCGGAGGCTGAGGTGTGATTTCAGAGAATATAAAACCATAAAGTGAATGGTCACATAACTTTTTTCACAGGGTAGGGAGTCTAAAACTAGAGGTATAGGTCAAAGGTGAGAAGGAAAAGGAATAACAATTTACTGCGGAGGCTGGCTGGCATTTGCAATGATCTGCCAGAGGAAGTGGTAGAGGCAGGTATGATGACGAAGTTTAAAGGACATTAGCGGCCCAAGCTCCATTTTCACCACTGTCCGTAAAGAGTTTGTACGTTCTCCCATATGACTGTATGGGTTTCCTCCAGGTAATCTGGTTTCCTCCCACAGTCCAAAGACGTACTGGTTAACAGATAAATTGGTCTGATAAGTGTGCTTTTCTTCAGCAGCAAGCCCCAGCTTCTCTTCTCCTCGTTTTAGACCTCTGCGTAGTTCCAGCCTCCAGTGAGAGCGATCACTTGCAATGTCCTCCCACCTCTCGACGTTCATATTCAGTGACTTCATGTCTCTCTTGCAGACATATTTGAAACAAAGATGGGGCCGCCCTTGCACGCTCTTGCCGGAGGCCAGTTCCCCATACAGCAGGTCCCCATGATTAGGCTAGGGTTAAATTGGGTATTGCTGGGTGGTGCAGCTTGAAGGGCCAGAAGCGCCTACTCCGCACTGTATCTTAATAAGTAAATAAATGAAGTACGTAAATGGCATACGTCATTATGCTATCATGTCATATCTGCGCACCTCACTAAAGTATCCCCAGGTTCCTGTGTTTTTCTTTCAACTATTTTTTGGAGTTACAAAAATTAATAGTGGTGATGAGTCAGTTTTAAAATGAACCTGAAGCAACTCCCTACCTGTTGAAATGCAGCACATTTTTCTTTGGAAGGATGAGAGAGAGAGAGAGAGAGAGATGTTCAAATTTTAAAAAGGCAGAAAATGAATGAAATTGTTGGGCAGCAAGTTTGGTCATGGCTTATCAAACAGTGAGTACTGGGTAATAATAATAATAGTTTTTTTAAAAAAGCAGAAATGGTTGGCTACATCAGAAAATTACGTGTTCAATTACACAACAGATAACTGGATGAACAAATTGAGCAGTATTTTGAAACAAATGAAATAGCCAAGGAAAAGCGAGTGCCAGTGTTACTGTGTGCAATAGGTGACAAAACAAACAGTTTGCCTACAAGTTTAACTGCTTCAAACAAACCAGCTAGAGTGAGCCTTGCTGATATTCTGACTGTAATTCAAGGACATTTAGAACTGATACTATTGTTGATTGCAGGATGCTTTCATTTCCTTAAACAGAATCAAAAGGAAGAGGAATCCATTTAAACATACGTGGCTAAATTGAAGAAATTGTCTGAACATTGTCAGTTCAGTGATGGGATTAATGATGCACAGAGAGGTCTCTTTGTTTGTGGTACCTTACAAGAGAGCATTTAAAAACGGCTCCTAACTGAACCACAACTCACATTTAAAAGAGCAGTTGGAATTCCCGAATCAATGGAAACAGCAGCCAGAGATGCAATTGAGTTGCATTCACGAATGAAAGTGAATTGAACAAAATAGCAACATCTAAGCATAAACCTGCCTGGCCAGACAAATTGTGTTACCATTGTGGCAGCGGCTCACATAAACCAGACTAATGCAGGTGTAAGGCAAACTTCGCAGAAAATGTAACAAAAAAGGACACATAGAAAGAGCACATACGGCAGACAAAAATAAATGGACAGCATTTGGAAGAGAAAAATATAAAAAAGTAAGTTGCAGTTTCTAAAAGAACACTAATCTGCATGTTGTTGATGAAAAATCTGATAATGATGAGAGTGACAAGGACTGATTAGCCTTGAGATTTACAAAATAAATCTAACAGGAGATAAGCGATACAGCTTATACCGGAAAAGAACAGCAAATTAATTAAAATGGAATTGGACACTGGCAGGGTTGTTTCTGTCATTCCACAGAATGAATTTGAATAGCATTTTAAAGATGCTGAATTGAAGCCTACAGACACCTAACTATACTGGAGAAAAGATAACTCCTGTGGGAATCACATTCGTAACAGTGAAATACAACAATCAACAAGCCACATTGGGCTTGTATGTGGTAAAAACAGGAGGGCCAGTATTATGGGGCAGTAATTGCCTGAAACAGCTACAACTTGGTTGGAGATCCATCCACCATTTGAATGCCAAATCCCCTGCAACAGAGACAACTTAAAGAGAATAAAGAAAGGTCTGGATGATGCCACAGCAATATTCAAGGATGGCATTGGAAAACTCAAATATATCAAGGGTAAAATAGTGTTAAATGGAAATACCAGAACCAAGTTTTACAAAGCCTGTCTGGTTTCTTATACCGTTTGTGATAAAATATCCAATGAGCTAGATCACAATGAGGCTGAACAAATTCTTTCTAAGGTTGAGTGGAGTTCATGGGCAACACCAGTGAAGGATGGGTCTATCAGGATCCTTGGTGATTTTAAGGTCACCATCAACCCTGTACTGAAAGTAGATCAATATTTTTTTGCCTAGGATACAGGATATCTTTGCAAACCTTCCTGAAGAAAAACATTTCAGTATGGTGGACTAAGCAAAGGGGAATACAAAGGTAAAGGAAGTGGTGATGTCAGAAACTGTACTCACACATTATGATCCACATTGTCCAGTAAAGCTTGCCTGGGATGTCTCGCCTTATGGTATAGGTGCAGTCACGTCACATGTTATGAATGATGGAAGTAAACACTCCATAGCCTTCGCATCATGCTCCCTTACTGCTGCAGAGTAACATTGCCCACTGATTGACCTTGAGTCTGATTTGGGGTGTAAAACATTTCAACCAGTACCTGTATGGGAGAAGGTTTACCCTCATTACTGATCATCAACCACTCGTGTCCATCTTCAATCCAGAGAAGGGTGTTTCACTAACAGCAGCAGCACAAATGCAGAGATGGGCTCTGTTTCCAGAAGGACACAATTACAAAATAAAATTCAAGAAGATAACTAATCATGGAGATCCTGCTGGATTGTCCCATTTGCCTGAGTGGGACAATACCTGAAAAATGGAAATACCTGAAAAATTTACAAAAATAGATACTCCCCTTGACATGTTCTCCCTAATAAAAATCAAAAGTTTCACTATTATGGCACCACTACTACTACTACTACATCAACTCAGGCCTAGGGGGCTGGCGCCGGGCACGATGACAGACTTTCCACTTCTCCCTCTCCCTCATCAATGTGTTCAGTTCATCTACATTAGCTGTGCCGCTGTCTTCTAGGAGCGTATTGACCATAGTCTTGGGAGGGCACCCAGGGTTCATCCTCCCATGCTTGGGCTCCCATATGATGATTATTATGGCAAAGATGATCCAAAGAAAAACCAGAGAAGGCCCCATTCAGTCTCAGGTCTAGATAACCACCCAAACTGGTTAGAATGTGCAGCAGAAATTCCAATTCCTCAATATTTATCAGTGCTGGGATGAACTTGCCCTTGATGGAGGTTGCCTTATGTGGGAATTGAGAGTAGTTGTACCATTCAAGCTGAGAGCTAAAGTGCTGGAGGAACTACATGCTGGTCATCTAGACATGGCCAAAATGAGTGCATTGGCTTGAAGCTTTGTCTTGTAGTCTGGGATTGATCAGCAGATCGAGCAGCTTGCCATGCACTGCTTGGGATGCCAACATGTCCAGAAGATGCCAAGAGCAGTGCCTCTCCATCCCTGGGAATGGTCTGCATTGCCCTGGCAGAGGATTCATGGGCACTTTGCTTCACCATTCATGGCCACAAATTTCTTGGTAGTAGTGGATGCAGCTACAAAATGGCTCAAAGTGTTCCCAAAAGCATTCACTACAACAACACACACTATTGATGTGTTGAGAAGTCTCTTCTCAAGGAATGGAGTTCCAGAACACTTAGTCAGTGGCAATGAACCACACTTTGTTGCAGAATAGAATAAGACGTATTATATTTGCACTGTACCACCCTGCTACAAATGGCTCGGTGGAAAGTCTTGTCCAGAGTCCAGGGAACACTGTGATCAATGTCAGCAATATACACTCTGCACTGACACTGAATCAGAAGCTCGCCGATTTCCTGCTTGCAGCACACTTCACAAACAACAACTCATCAGTTGTGCTGTTCCTGGGTTACCCCTTGCACTTACCCTTGGATCTCCTCAAGCCCAGTCTCAGAAGGAGGATGAAAGACCACCATTTGAAACAAATTGAGGGCTCCACAAACAAGGAAGTTTGATGTTCCACTCCTGGACAAACGGTCCTAACGAGGAACTACAGAGATAATCAAAAGTGCGTACTTGGAAAGATGAAGGACAGAACTGGACCACTCTCTTTTTTTCAATCTTTTTATTAAATTTCAGATTAATATACATAACAATACTAATGATACAAAGAGATCGGTATAACATTGATAATGGTTAACATATACAAACATAATTCATGTAAGATATGTAATCCAAGCCACCCAATCTCTGAGTAATTGAACATGAAAAAGAGTTTTATAAAGAACCCCCTAAACTAAAAAAAAACAAAACAAAGACTGGGATTTTCTATTCCCTTGGATAAGAACATTATTTGTCATTAACTCCGCTCCTGTATAGATAAGCAAAAGATTATTTTTAAAAAAGAAGTTCTGAAAGGGACAACTTACATCATATGAAAATGTTGAATAAATGGTCTCCAGGTTTCTTCAAATTTAACTGAAGAATCAACCATACCACTCCTAATTTTTTCCAGGTTTAAACACGATATAGTTTGAGAAAACCATTGAAAAGTAGTAGAAGGATCAGAAGACCATGGGTGGATGCTTCCCTGGTATCATGGATTCTTGATTACCTGACTGGCAGACCACAGTATGTGTGCTTGCAACACTGTGTGTCCGACAGAGTGATCAGCATCACTGGGGCTCCACAGGGGACTGTCTTGTCTCCCTTTCTCTTCACCATTTACACCTCAGACTTCAACTACTGCACAGGGTCTTGTCATCTTCAGAAGTTTTTGGATGACTCTGCCGTAGTTGGATGCATCAGCAAGGGAGATGAGATTGAGTACAGGGCTACGGTAGGAAACTTTGTCACATGGTGTGAGCAGAATTATTTGCAGCTTAATGTGAAAAAGACTAAGGAGCTGGTGGTAGACCTCCTTTGCCCAACCAGTACATTATGTAGTGGATGGGAGACATTGTCCAAGATGGCATGCAACTTGGACAGCATCCTCTTTTCAGACACCACCGTGAGAGAGTCCAGTTCCATCCCCACAACATCACTGGCCTTACGAATGAGTTTGTTGATTCTGTTGGTGTCTGCTACCCTCAGCCTGCTGCCCCAGCAGACAACAGCAAACATGATAGCACTGGCCACCACAGACTCGTAGAACATCCTCAGCGTCGTCTGGCAGATGTTAAAGGATCTCAGTCTCCTCAGGAAATAGAGACGGCTCTGACCCTTCTTGTAGACAGCCTCAGTGTTCTTTGGCCAGTCCAGTTTATTGTCAATTCGTATCCCCAGGTATTTGTAATCCTCCACCATGTCCACACTGACCCCCTGGATGGAAACAGGGGTCACCGGTACCTTAGCTCTCCTCAGGTCTACCCAAAGCTCCTTAGTCTTTTTCACATTAAACTGCAAATAATTCCGCTCACACCATGATTAAGTGTTCTCTGTTTGTTTACATAATTTATTATTATGTAAAGCAGAGCAGCTGAGATGTTTCAGTGGTGAGTACCCCTTTTAATAATAAACTGCAAAATAACAAGCTATGAAGGGCCACAAAACAGGAGGGAATGGATGCCTAGCATATCAAGCCACAAGGTAACTGAAGGCTAGGAGCAATTGGTTGAGACTGGCTGGTTTGATGGGTGAACAAGGACTGTGATTGAGAGCTAGGTTTAGATAGGCTGCAGGTGATGAGTGGCAGATGACTACTGTTAGCTGGGAGGAGACTGGGAGGAACCTGCCTGTACAGACCTGCCAGAGGGAGCACTGAGAGAGGGTCTCTTTGAACTCCTTTTGAAGAGAGGAGATACTTCACAGTTTTGTAGTAAAATGGAGACACAACAGACTGCAGATACTGGAGTCATCTGTAAAGGGAATGGTCAATTAATGTTTCACATTCTGAATTCCTCCAACAGTTTGTTTTCTTTGCAAGGTTCCAGCATCTGCAGTCTCTAGTGTCTCTGAGAACCAAGTATTAAGTGAAGTATTAAGACAAATTGTGGAGACTCCATATATACTGAGGTACAGGGAACAACTTTAGCAGTTACAAGGCATACCTTGCATCCTCCTTCTGAGATTGGGTTTGAGGAGATCCAAGTAGTTACAGGTAGGAAATAACCGAATAAATTAGAGTAGGAGTAGGTCATACAGGCCTCAAGCTTGTCCACTGCTCAATAATATTGTACTAATCTAATCTCAGTACTCAGCTCTATGTTCAAGACTGACCCCCAAAACACAATCAAAAAATGATCTCGTGTGTAAATTTGCTCAATGACTAAATGCCCTGTGGAGCAGAGAATAAATGAAAAGGATAAAGAGGGTTTAAGTAGTGATTCCCAAGAAATGGCTGGAGGTATGGAACTGGATTGTGTTATAATAGCCTTCTTGATAATTTTCATTCACAATTAAGCAATCATGAAGCAGGTTAGGGAGTATTTGTATTAAATTATAACTACTGTACCAAATGCTCCATGAATTAGAAGTTATTAAAAGCATCCAATAATTGCATTTGATTTTCTTTTCTCCTTAGAATATTTAACACAATTCAGGACTCATTTTGAAGGTCGGAGAGTATTCAAAACTCCATTTTGAAGCACAAAGAGAAAAAACAAAATGAAAGTGTATCTCAACATGGTTAAAATTTGTATTTCTTTATTTGCACTTATGACAACTGGAGGTTTTGTGGTCAACCACTGCAAATTAATAGATTATTTAAAAAAGCAATTCCAGATTATTATCCACTTTTTAAGTTGCTTTACTGCCTTTAAAGGATGTGAACACAAACGAGTTCAAATTTCCTACACGAATAACCTAATCACTGCACTATTAGTATATCACAGTTGAAGATCGGCTCATGGAAGGCAAGATTTCAGCCCAAACACTAGAACCAGAAAGAAAACCAAGTGAAAAGCTTGTCCATTATAAAGGGCCAAGCCTTATTAGCATTGACTCTAGTAGCAATAATAGATCCTGGGATTGTTATAAAGGATGGGGCTCAATTCAAGATATCTCCTGGAAATCATTAAAGTGAAATTATTGTTTGAATTGACGCTGAGTTCTCACAGTAGAGAAAAAAAAAATATTTCAGTTTGGTAAACGTAAGTATTTGATTTTCCCCAAACCATATTTAAACGGAGGCTCTTATGGGGCTTTTTTCTATTTACTGGGGAGGGGATGGGGGAACATTCAGTACTGATGCCTGAGCCATTGCCCAATTGTTTCAGAGAAGCCAATTGTTTATTATACCAATAAAATTATAATCCAAAAGCAGTTTCATTATTATTTATTTATTTATGGCTGTTGGAAAGCTACTCAATTAAGATAAGAAAAAAAAATGGAAGCATATCTCAAAATGGTTAAAATGTACAATGGTGGCACTGATTAGTTGGCAGTACATAATGTTAGGACTACCTGGAACTAGTTTCAGGTCTTACAAGGTGTTGCCTTCTATGGAATGATCCCTGAAAGCTAAGCATGCAGAGAGAAAGGAAGAGCAAGCTGACTGCATTAATTTCAATCCCATACTGTTTACCCTGATGGGAAGAAATAAATTCTCTCCATATTCAATTCAATCAATATACCTCAAAATAAAATCATTTTAATGCCTGAAGGGTGATTGATAAGTTCGTGGCCTAAGGTGGGTGATTGATAAGTTTGTGGCCTAAGATGGGTGATTGATAAGTTCATGGCCTAAGGTAGAAGGAGTCAATTTTAGAAAACCTAGCACATTTATTTTTCAACATCATCCCCTCCTACATGTACACACTTAGTCCAGTGATCGTGGAGCATACGGATCCCTTCTTTGTAGAAGTGGTCCACAGCAGGGGTGATTAATAAGTTTGTGGCCTAAGGTAGAAGGAGATGAGTTATTAGCTTCAAAATTTCTGCATTATCACTCAAAGAGTTGAACTGCACGTGCATGTAACGAGAGCGTCTTGGACCTCCAGGTGGTCCACAGCGGTGATTGATAAGTTCGTGGCCTGAGGTAGAAGGAGATGAGTTATACAACTCTTGTTACATGCTCGTGCAGTTCAACTCTTTGAGTGAAAATGCAGAAAGTTTGAAGTTAAGAACTCATCTCCTTCTACCCCAGGCCACGAACTTATCAATCACACCCGCTGTGGACCACTTTTTGGAGGTTCAAGACGCCGACTTCTACAAAGAAGGGATCCGTATGCTCCACAACTGCTGGACTAAGTGTGTAAAAGTAGGAAAAATAAATGTGCTAGGTTTTCTAAAATTGACTCCTACCTTAGGCCACGAACTTATCAATCACCCCCCCATAGTACTTTGCTACTTATCCTGTTGGATAATTTAAAAATGTTTTGCTGTCTCCCATTGTTGACAGTATACTGGAAGTATGATCTGATTTTCACTTATTTGTATCCCATAGAAGTATTCATTAACTTCCACTTAATGTGTGATTTTAAATATTGAATTTTAAATTTGCTTTGGCAGCATTGCCCTCACCTCAGTATCATCTCAACTTCTTGACTGAACTAAATTTTTAAAAATGAATATTTAAACAGTGGATTATTCAACAGTACATTTTGTAAAATATGAACTGCCTGCAGGTTGAATATTTTTTGATCAAAGTGTCAACGAAAATCATTAAACTATGTGCAAATGTCACTGTGCACAAGGATCGAAACTGGTTTTGACATTGGCTAGACAATGGACCTCAGCACATGAAGGCACAAGCTGTGTCTTCCTGAAGAGATTGAACTTGCTGAAGCAGAAAACAGATACAGGAAAGCAAAAGACGAATTAAACTTCATGGTTTTGAAGGCATGCTTTGACTTTCAGCATGCATGTGTAAGAGAGAAGACCTGGTTTTGGCTGGTTTTATAAAGATGGGGCAACACGGTCAAGAAGCAGATAGCACTGTCATGCTGGTACATAGACCCTGGTTTGATTGTGACCCCAAGTGCTATCCTTTGACAGCTTGCATTCTTCCCATGACTGTATGGGTCTCCCAGAGGCGCTCTGATTCCTCCTATGTACAAAAAACATGCTAGATATAGCCATTTGTCTTATTATAAAATTATGCCTTGAGTAAATCGGGGTGGCAGGAGAACTGGGGAGTAGAGGGGATAATTTATGGGGATGCAAGAGGAAAATTAGAATCAATGTAGAATTTGTGCAAAGGGATTTCATGGCTGATACAGAAATTGTACCCAAGAATCTGTTTCTGTGTTATATAACTCCAGGAAAGATGTAGTGAGGGGAAACCATTAGTGATGTGACTTAAATATGAATGACATCAGTGGAGAACAGTTGAATGAAATGATTGTACCGGTACAGAAATATTGACTGTTCCATTATGGTTAAAAAGTCAGTTCTAAGCAAAGAGCATTTTTATTCTCGTGTCTGAGTTGAGGATGACACATTACATACATCACGGTAAAGTGTTTATTTCTTAAGTCACTGCTGTTTTTCTCCCAAGTATAGGCATTGCCAGCAAGGACTTTAGTTGCCAGAATTGTCGCAACAAGAGTACCTCTTCAGAGTATTGTTCACTATCACCATCCTGAAGTGGAAAGTCACACTTTTCCTCTTTCATTCCCCTGCCTTTCACCGATTCACAGGCCTTCTCTTGCAACTCTTCCACCTTCAGCCCCACTTTCTCTGGGCTTTAAGGTTTGTCTCATCTGTCACCATTCAACATTCTGACCAATCTGAAATGCCATCTTTGTTTCGCTCACCATAAATGCATTTAGCTTGCTGGGTAATTCCATTATTTTCTGTTTTTATTTCCAGTTCCAACATCTGCAATATTTTGCTTGTTGATGCCAACTTTTCATTTATTTTTAGAAAATATATATTCATTTTATTTAGAGATATAGTGTTGAACAGGCCATTCTGGCCCAACAAACTGCACTGCCCAGCAACTCACTTATTTAACACTAGCCTAATCACAGGACACTTTACAATGACCAATTAACCTACTAACCAGTATGTGTTTGGACTGTGGGTGGAAATAACAGGATGCAGAGGAAACCCAAGTGATCACAGGGAGAACATACAAACTCCATAGAGATGGCGCTGGAATTGAACTCCGACACCCCAAGCTGTAATATCATCACGTAAACCACTATGCTACCCTGCGCCCAACACCTTCTATTAAGTTTTAAACTGAAGCAATAAATATGATCGGACAGGTTGTTCCAGGAACCTGTGCATTTGGCACATTGAACTAAACAAAGATGTAATCTGGTTTCCTTCAGTCTTTCTATCGTGATAACATCATTGTCAGATTAATTTATCAGAACACATAAAATGTAAACTTCCAAGAATTGTTTAATGGTGTAGAAGGTTGTTCTAAATCTATGCCTTTCAAAAATAGATATTACAGCAAATAGTTTGGGTTAAAACTGTGATTTGAGTATTGTTGGCCATGAGAGGTATCAAAGAAAAGTGAAGCTGAGGAAGACCAATTTAACTTGTCTGCCCACATACAGTATCTGAATCAAAACAATCATTCATGGGCTAAAATTATATGGCACATAATTTGGAGTTCATTCCTTGCATATTTATGTGAATGTTGCTTGCCTTAGTTTAATTAGATTAATGATTGTGCTTTAATTGATAAAAATGTCAAGAACAATCTGCAGAAGAACAGTGATCAAAGTAAAATGCTAAATTTCTGCACCTGGATATGGTGAGAACATTACTTCAATTAAAAGAAAGATGTCAGAAGTTCTAAACACATGCTTACAGCATGTGTTATATAATTTTGACATTTCACATTGTTAGTGCTTGTGTTAGGTTAATTCTTCTGCAACACTTAATCTGAAGTTTCACTTATTCTGAAAAATGGGCAAAATGCCATATTTTTCTGGGAAGAAATTAATAAAATGCTAACAAAATCACATATTCTATGAAGTGTGCAGACCAAGCCTACCATGCTATTAGTGCTAATGAATCAAAGTAGCTTATCACCATAAACCTCCAGTAATGAAGCATTCAAATTTTCAAGCTGCTAAAAGAGTCTCTTAACCAACAGGAATGCCAGGGTGTGTACTAATCCAAATGTGGAGTGTGAAGTTGTACCGAAAAAGACTAGAACAGGTGAACTGACCAACTCTTCTGACTTCAGGCAGTAAATGTTCAGGGCCATTGCAAAGGTGTTTCCATTAAGAAAAGGACAGGACCACAAGGGAAAAAATATATTAACAAGTAACCAGCATGGTAAATTCCATTAACCATGATGTGGATCTAAAGGAAATTGGAATGGGATTGACTCAAGAGCTAACACGGGAGCAAAATGTACATACTGTTTATAGGACCATAAGGCTATAAGTCATGGAGCAGAATTAGGCCATTTGCCCCATCAAGTCTGCTCCACCATTCCATCATGACTGATTGTTATCCCACTCAACCCCATTCTTTTTATAACATTTGATGCCCTGATTAATCAAGAGTATATCAGCCTCCGCCTTAAATGTACCCAATGACTTGGCCTGTACAGCTGTCTGTGGCAATGAATTCCACAGACTCAACATTCCATTCCACAGAAATGTTTCCACATCTCTGTTCTAAATGGACAGTCCTATATCCTGAGATTGCGCCCTCTGGTCCTAGACTCTTCCACTACAGGAAACATCCTCTCTACATTCACCTTATCTGGGCCTTTCAATATTTAATAGGTTTCAGTGAGATCCTCCCCCACCCCCATTCTTCCAAACTCCGGTGAGTACCATCCCAGAGCATTATGTTAACTTTTTCATTCCTGAGATCACTCCTGTGAGCCTCCTCTGGATGCTCTCCAATGCCAACATATCTTTTCATAGATAAAGGGCTCAAAACTGCTCAGAATGCATCGACTGACCAATGCCTTATGAAGCCGCAGCATTGTATCCCTGCTGTTGTATTCTAGTCCTCACGAAATGAATGCTAACATTGCATTTGCCTTTAACTCTGACTCAATTTACAGGTTAATCTTTAGGGAATCCTACACAAGGACTCTCTCCATTTAGAAAATTGTCCATGCCTGTATTCCTTCTGCTGAAGTGCATGACCATGCATTTTCCTACACTATATTCCATCTGCCACTTGTTTGCCCTTTCCTAAGTCTATCTAAGTCCTTCTACAGACTCCCTGTTTCCTCAACACTACCTGTTCCTCTTCCTATCTCCATATCATCTACAAACGCCCACAAAGCCAGAAATTCTGTCATCCAAATAATTGACATATAGCAATCCCAACACCGACCCCTGCTGCACACCACTAGTCACTGGCAGTCACCAGGGAAGTCTCCCATTATTCCCACTCTTTGCCTCCTGCCAGTCAGCCAGTCTTTTATTCATGCTAGTACCATTCCTGTGATACTATGGTCCCTTGTTAAGCAGCCACATATGTGACACCCTGTCAAGGGCCTTCTGAAAATCCAAATAAACAACATCCACTGATGATCCTTTGTCTATCTCACCCGTTAATTCCTCAAAGAATTCCAACAGATCTGTCAGGCAAGATTTCCCCCTTAGAAAACCATGCTGACTTTGACCTATTGTATCCAATTGTCCCTCCAAGTATTCTGAAACCTCATCCTTAATAATAGACTCCAACATCTTTCCAACCACTGAAGTCAGGCTAACTGGTCTATAATTTCCTTTCTCCTGCCTTCTCTTTTCTTAAAGTGTGGAGTGACGTTTGCAATTTTCCAGTCCTTAGGAACCATGCCAGAATCTAATGATTATTTAAAGATCATTACTAATGCCTCGACAATCTTTTCAGTTAGCTTTTTCGGAACCCTGGAGTGCAGTACATCTGGTCCAGGTGACTTATGTAGCATCAGACCTTTCAGCTTCCCAAGCACCTTCTTCTTAATAACAGCAACTACACTCAGTTCTGTCCCCTGACAGTCTCAAATTTCTGGCATATTGTTTGTATTTTCCAAACACTTATTAAACCTCAAAACACTTATTAAGATTGTTCGCCATTTCTTTGTCCCCCATCACAAACCCTCCAGTGTCATTTTCCCAGCAATCCAATATCCACTGTCACCCTTCTTTCATTCTTAATATAACTGAAAAAATCTTTGGTACCCTCTTTCATATTATTGCCTATCTTAACATCATATTTCGTATTTTCTCTCCTTATGGCTGTTGTAGTTGAGTTCTTCTGTTGTTTTTTAAAAGCTTCTCCATCCTCTACCTCCCCACTACTTTGATGTATTATATGCCTTCTCTTTTGCTTTTATGCAGTCTTTAACTTCCCTTGTCAGCCATGGTTACCACATTCTCCCTTAAAAATACTTCTTCATCTTTGGGATGACTTGTCTCCAGAATCATCAGCAATTGCCGTTCTGCCATCATCTCTGCTAGTGTT
Source organism: Mobula birostris (assembly GCF_030028105.1). Lineage (NCBI taxonomy): Eukaryota > Metazoa > Chordata > Chondrichthyes > Myliobatiformes > Myliobatidae > Mobula > Mobula birostris. Next base: position 159,046,546 of record NC_092375.1, read on the forward strand.
CCCATCCAATTAACTCTGGCCTGCTCCTCTCTCATTCCTCTGCAAGCCCTTTTACTCCACTGTAAACTGATAAATCAGGTTTTAGCTTCTCCTTTTCAAACTTCAGGGTGAATTCTATTATAGTTTAATCACCGTCTCCTAAAGGTTCTTTTACCTTAAGCTCCCTAATCAGATCTGGATCATTACATAATACCCAGCCCAAAATTGCCATTCCTCTAGTGGGCCCAACCACAAGCTGTTCTAAAAAGCCGTCTCATAGGCATTCTACAAATTCTCTCTCTTGGGATCCAGCACCAACGAGATTTTCCAAAATCTACCTGTATACTGAAATCCCCCATTATTACCACAACATTGCCCTTTTTACGTGCCTTTTCTATCTCCCATTGCAATTTGTAGCCCATATCCTGGCTCAGCAGATATTGTCAATTAGGCAGATATTTGCCTAATTGGCAAGTGGTCCCTCACCACCCATTGCCCATACTGATATATGGGCAGTATATCACAAGGGAGCTGACGTCAATGAATTGCTTTCCAGATAAAGTATCTGGGATAGAAAGTGCTAAACTTGCCTAAGTGAATTTTGCTGAATTTCCAAAAAATCAGGTGACTATAAAAAGGCAGCCGTTTTGCTAACACCTTTCTTACAGAGCCACAATTTCCCTTCAAGTTTTCAAAAGGAGGGAAAAATTAAATGTTCTCTATTGCGGAAGGCATCTCTGTAAGCAAAGAAGGTGAGTTTTTTCTCCTTTATCTGAACAGAGAAAAAAACTCACCTTTTGAGCTAAGTGGGTGTTGGGGGGGGGGAGAGGAGGAATGGGGCTTGTTTTGCTGTTGCTTTGTTGTTTGTTGTGTTCTGTTTTTGTTATGTTTTATGTTGTCTTGCTGAGCATTGTGAGCATACGATGTTGGCACTGCATCACGTCGTTAGGTTGTGTTGGCGGTTATTGCAAGCAACGCATTTCGATATACATGTGATAAATAAACAAACCTGATCTGAAACAAGGAAAAAAAATGGAGTGAATCCCAATGAAGTGCGGATAGCTCAGCATTAGGGTAATCCTGAACCTGGACTGAATCAGCTCCAAAAGGCTTGACTTGGCTTTCAGTTGAAGCAGGAAAACAGACTGTCACCCATTAATACAATAAAACAATACAGGAAGCGGGCAGATAATTTACATATTAGAATCAGGTTGCTTGCTTTCATCTGTTGTTTGTTTTTAAGCACAAGCAGGATTGGCAGTGACATCTGATGTGGTGGAAGAGTTGTTAGGATGTGGGAGGAAGAATGGAATTCGTGTAAATGGGTGCATGCTGATCTGCATCAGTGTGGTAGTGGGCCAGCAGACCTGTTTAATCCATCTGATTCTAAATTCAAATTTTAAAGAGTTCAAAGTAAATTTATTATCAAAGTACATTTTCATTACCGTATACAATCCTGAAATTCATTTTCTTGTGGGTGTTTGTGGTAAATATAAGAAACACAATAGAATCAATGAAAGACTGCACCCAACAGGATGGACAGACAGCCAATGTGCAAAAGAAAACCACAAACTGTGCAAATACAAAACAAAAAAAAAGAAAGAATAAATAAATAAGCAATAAATATCAAGAACATGTGATGAAGAGTCATTGAAAGTGAGTCCATTGGCTGTGGGAATGTTTCAATGATGGAGCAAGTGAAGTTGAGTGAATTTATCCCCTGTGGTTGAACAGTTTGATGGTTGAGGGGTAATAACTGCTCCTGAAGTATGTGGTGAGAGTCCTGAGGCTCCTGCAGCTTCCTGGTGGCAGCAGCGAGAAGAGAGCATGACCTGGGTGGTGGGGTTTCTAGAGGATGGACGCTGCTTTCCACATATGGGTGTGCTCAGTGGTAGGGAAGGCTTTACACGTGATGGACTGGGCTGTTTCCACTACTTGTTGTAGGCTTTTCCATCCAAGGGCATTGGCGTTTTCATACCAGGTCGTGAAGCACCCAGTCACGGCACATCTAAGATCAAAGTTCAAAGTTAGTTTTAATATCAAAGTACATTTATGTCATCATATACAACCCTGAGATTCATTTTCTTGGGGACATACTCAACAAATCTATAGAATAATGATTATAACAGAATCAGCGAAAGACAGCCCAACTAGAGTGTTCAACCAGGGTGCAGAAGGCAACAAACTATGCAAATACAAAAAGAAGAAACAATAATAATAAACAAATAAACAATAAATATTGAGAACATGTGATGAAGAATTCTTGAAAGTAATCCATTGATTGTGAGAAAATTTCAATGACAAGGTAAGTGAAGTTGAGTAAAGTTATCCCCATTGGTTCAAGAGCCTGTTGTCTGAGGGGTAGTAACTCCCCCTGAACCTGGTGGTTCAAGTCATGAGGTTCTTTTATCTTCTTCCTGGTGGTAGCAATGAGAAAAGAGCATGTTCTGGGTAGTGGGGATCCCTAATGATCGATGCTGCTTTCCTGTGACAGGTGTTTCATGTACAGTAGATGTGTTCAACGATGGGCTGGGCCGTATTCACTTCTTTTTGTAGGATTTTCCATTCAAGGATATTGGTGTTTCCATACCAGGCTGTGATGCAGCCAGTCAATGTACTCTCCATTACACATCTATAGAAGTTTGTCAAAGTTTTAAACGCCATATTGAATCTCCACAAACTCCTAAGCAAGTAGAGGCGCTGCTGTGCTTTCATCATAATTGTACTTATGTGCTGGGCCCAGGACAGGTCCTCTGAAATAGTAACACCTAGGAATTTAAAGTTGCTGACCTTTCCATCTCTGATCCTCCAATGAGCCTGCTCGTGGACCGCTGGTTTCCTTCTCCTGAAGTCGATAATCAGCTTCTTGGTCTTGCTGACATTGAATGATAGATGCTTTTATAACACCACTCAGCCAGATTTTCAATCTCCCTCCTAAATGCTGATTTGTCACCACCTTTTAAGCGGCCAACGACAGTGGTATCATCAGCAATCTCGAATATGGCATTGGAGCTGTATTTAGCCACACAGTCATAAGTGTAAAGCGACTAGACCTGGAGGCTAAGCACACCGCCTTCTGTTGCACCTGTGCTGATGGAGACCATGGAGGAGATGTTGCTGCCAATCCAAACTGACTGGCATCTGCAAGTGAGGTATTCCAAGATCCAGTTGTACAAGAAGGTATTGAGGCCAACATCTTGGAGGTTATTGATTTGATCTGAGGGGATGATAGTATTGAATGCTGAACTGTAGTCAATAAAGAGCATCCTGATGTATGCAATTTTGCAGTCCAGGTGTTCCTGGGTTGAGTGAAGAGCCAGTGAAATGGAATCTGCTGTGGACCTATTGCTCCTGTAGGCAAATTGGAGTGGATCTAAGTCAGATCTCAGGCAGGAGTTGATATGTTTCATCACCAACTTCTCATTGTGGATGTGAGTTTTGAATAACAGAGATCTATAGTTTTCTAGTTATTAAGGAAATTGAGGTTAAGAGGAAAGTGCTGGGAAACAGTATTAAAGTAGAAAATCTACTTATGGAAATCCACAGCACAACACACAAAATGCTGGAGCAACTCAGCATGTCAGACAGCATCTACAGAAATGAATAAACAGTTGATGTTTTGGACCAAGACCCTGCATCTGGACTAGTTCAAGCAATGTTACAATAAGAAGTACCTTATGATATTGAATGCTGAGCTGTAGTTGATAAAGAGCATTCTGGTATATGCAGCTTTGCTGCCTAGATATTCCAGTGTTGAATGAAGAGCCAATGAGATGCCATTTTTTGTGGACCTGTTGCTCCTGTAGGCAGATTTGAGCAGCTCTAGATTGCTATGGACTTCAGAGCAAGCAGAAAGGTGGCCTACACCTGCTCCTAATCCTTATGTTTATCTCAACATCTTATAAAGTCTACCACATCAAGCTCATTTTATTGAATATACTTATGATTTGCATTTGTAACAACTTGGCATCATTTATTTGCCAAGGATATTAAATAAATAAATCAAAGTATCAATTTAACATTATTTATGCATTTTTCAGTCCTGGGTGCCCACAATCTACAAAAGAGAACATTATCATGTGCATCAAAGTACTTAATTATCTTTGTTTTATGTATAATAACCAATTTTAGAATCAGCAATCTATTAACCTTCTCAAAGGAATTTCCAACAGTATTAGCTCTTTGATGATGGATTCAGCAGTTCTTCTATACTGTGGGTCAAAATACCTCTCTTGGGTCAAAATCTTCTTGACAATTGCTTTTTCAATCACTTATATCCTGCTTTTATCATAATTGAAATAACCAATGTCAAATCATACATAACACAATTGACAACAGGAGATGCTTTCTATAAATACTGCAGGAGAGTGTCAGTTATCAAGACAGGGTTATGTGAATGGGAGCTTTGTTGGAATTAAAATATGGATGAAAACATGATTCAAATGATTCTAGGACAGTAGAAGTAGACAAACCGATTGTCTTTGTTCCTGCCGTGTGGTTTGAAGGAATGGAGGCTGCTATTTGGTGAATCTGCTCTGTAATGTCCAATTTGTGAGCTGACTTGTGAATGGTTTTGCTTAGGAATAGCTGTATCAAAGTGTTTTAAAGTAGACACAATGAGTCTCCAGATAAGCTGCTGAATTAAAAATGATTTCCAAATAAAAAGTTACTTGTGAGGTTTTCTTTGGTACGATAGAACATGCAGGTTTATAAATAGGAGAATCTGTGTTTGACCTGGGTAACTTGAGCCTAGCAACTGGCTGATCTGCTCTGATTTGGAGCAAAGAGACATTCATTACAAGTTGTCACCTGCGAGAAGGGCAATAAAAAGATGCTGGCTTGGACCAGAGCCAATGGGAACCTGGCACGTGTTAGCCATATGGGCCAGAGTCAACCAGATCGAAACACGTTTGAACTGGTAAGGAGACTATCAAATAAGGAGCTTCAAATGAAAAGCAGCAAGAACTCCAGAGACTAGCTATTGCAAAAAAGACCCCCATACCAGGGGTTGGGAGAAGCAGGAGCCATCGCTTGGCCAACGGAAGATCCCCAATTTCACTGTTTTAATTGGAGAAGTCGTCAGAGTGAGTGAAGTGGAATTCACGGTTTAAGTTGTTGGCCCGGGTTCAACATAGTTATGTTGGTATTTGTGCAGAGACAATAAAGTGCATACTTTGATTAGTTAAGAACTGTGTAGTGAATTGCCTAATCTAGATCAGTTGATATAGTCACCAGTTTCATGTTTGGAATGCTCATGCTATTTTTAAGAGAGGTTGTAGCATCCACAGTGGAGCACGTGTTCTACCAATTAAGATCAGGCACTTGTTTGAGAATATCAGAGTGCCAACAAATTTGCTCACACATCGTTCAATGACTATTCTCTAAAAGTTAAACTAAAAAAAAATCTACAGATACTGAAAATCTGAAATAAAAACAAAAAACTGCTGCAAATACTCAGCAAGTTGGACTGCTGCCAGACTTACTGAGTACTTCCAACACTTTCTAGTTTTATTTCAAGAAAATACATTTGGTTAAACTTTGCTGTGTGCAGAAGAAAAATAGAGCTTGTCCACAAGGCAAAGTCAATACGCATTTTGCTTAGTTATGCAGAATTTATCCAAATTCTTGTTATTAAAAAAACTTTTAGTTGGAGCACTGTGCCCTTTGTCACTCACTATTTGAATATTTTCAATTGAGTTATCTAAAGGTAAGCCAACCCTGCCTCACTGCCATGTTGCAACATTTCACCATAACTTAGGGGTTCATTTTCATCTTCTATAAGCTCACCTACAAACTAATAAATGTGAAATGGCTTTCTGAATGCAATGCCCACTTTGATCATGTACACAATGAAAACAGCAGTTGTTACTCCCCATTCCAGTTGTTACTTCTCTGACATTAAATGTACCTTTGAAACCTTCGAATAAGTGTGGATATCCACTTAAAATGCTATGGATTAAGGATGGCATGAGAATTGAGATACTGTGAAGTATTCTACCACAGTAAGAGTATGTCAGGCAAATGCTTGAAGAAAAGGGATATCTACAGATGCTGAGCATATAGGATTAGCAATTTCCATGTGAAGGATGGATTTGTGGACGTTAAACACCAAGAAAGATTGTTAGATCAATAAAATAGCCAGACCCAGTGTAATTATTTGTCTAACTTTTTATTGGCCAGATAGCTAAAAATAAAGTTAAGTTACAAAATCATAAGCATGAAAGATTCTGCAGATGGGAATCCAAAGTAACATAAGGGTCTTGTCCCAAGATTTCAACTCTTTATTCTTCTCCATAGATGCTGCCTGACCTGCTGAGTTCCTGTAGTATTTTGTGTGAGAGACACAAAATCTGGTTTACACCTGATAAATAGCTCATTAAAATTATATCGACTATAAACATTACTAAATGAATGTTTTAATTTAAAACAAATTGTAAAGGACCTGAGTTAATAGTGTGTCATTCATGAAATAAAAGAACTTAATTCAACATACAGTGCTTTTGTAATTTAATCTTGATTATGCTCCATGGCTATGTTTTATAATCTGATGTAGTTGTTATTAATGTAACTGGAATAAAATTTTAGCATGGATCTTTATCTTCTCTTTCTCACGAATTTGATCTTTGTTTTCTTTCTAATCCAAGTTGAATTCTTAACTCTTTTCTTTGATGGCTTGAGAATGGTGACACAAATGCAGCTACTATGCAAGTAAAAATAAAATATATCATTAAGCACAAAAGCTAAGATGTTTTTAGCATCTAGTACTGTGAGTGTTCTAGCTTCATGTGGAGATTGTATGATCTATCTTCAGGGACACCAGGGCATGAGAAGAACTTTGAAGAAGGGACATGCAGTCAGGGCAGGTGGATATCTCATCGGTCTGCTAGCTGAATATTCACTTTGGTCAAGCCCAAGAATAGCTATTGGACAGATTCCTTGGCTGGACTACACCCCATTACACTATCTTCAAAGATCAGGTGAGGGGAGCTAAAGCCCTACCAAAGGTTGAGGTGTAACACCCTCACATCTTGGAAAAATGGCTGTAACTTTTTGTATGCTGCACAAATATAAAAGATAGATTCCTCAAGGAGACAGCAATTATAGCAGTCTGAAAGTTCATCATCTTAGAACATAGAAAACATACAGCACAATACAGGCCCTACGGCCCACAAAGCTGTGCTAATTATGTCCTTGCCTTAGAACTACCTAGGCTTATCCATAGCCCTCTATTTTTCTAAGCTTCATGAACCTGTCCAAGAACCTCTTAAAAGACCCTATCGTTTCCATCTCCACTACCATCGCCACCGCCAGCAGCCCATTCCATGCACTCACCATTCTGCGTAAAAAACTTACCCCTGACATCTCCTCTGTACCTACTTCCAAGCACCTTGAAACTATGCCCTCTCGTGCTAGCCATTTCAACCCTGGGAAAAAGCCTCTCACTATCTTGCCAGGGTGGTATCGAATCAGTAGTCACCATTCACTAACTTAGCCACTGGGAAAAGAAACAGTAATTACACATTTTCCTGAGTATTACTTCCACAAGTTCAAGTGATAAATGTATTGACTTCTGCGACATTTGCAGAGTGCTCCAGAGTAATGAGACTACAGTATAGCTGAGCATATTGTGCTCTACACTCTCTGGCCACTTTAATAGCTACCTCCAGTACTGGCTACTAAGTATATATTCACCATCTTCTGCTGCAATAGCCCACCCTTAAATGTTCAATGTGTTGTTCATTCAGGGATGCTTGTCTTCACACCACTGTTGTAACGTGTGGTTATTTGAGTCATTGTCGCCTTCCATAAGAGATAGGAGCAGAGTTATGCCATTTGGCCTATTGAGTATTTCCTGCAATTCCATGATGTCTGATTTATTTTCTCGCTCAGCCCCAGTCTCCTACATTCTCCCTGTAACCCCTGATGCTCTGATTAATCAAGATCCTACCAAACTCCACCTCAAAAATAACCAATCAATCGGCCTGCACAGTTGTGTGAGGCAATACATTCCACAGAATCACCATTGTCTGGCTAAAGAAATTTTTCCTCATCTCTGTTCTAAATGGACATCTCTCAATTCTGAGGCTGTGCCCTTGTACTAGACTCCCCAACTATAGGAAGAATCCTCTCCACATCCACTATTTCTAGGCTTTTCAATATTCAAGAGATTTCACTGAGAACCCCCCTCCCCTTCTAAAGTCCAGTGAAAACAGGCCCAAAGCCATCAAACTCTCCTCATAAGTTAACCTTTTCATTCTTGTGAACCTCTTCTGGGCCTGTTCCAGTACCAGAATATATTTTTCTTAAATAAGGGGCCCAAAACTGCTCACAATACTCCAAGTGTGGCCTAACCAATGTCTTATAAAGCCTTAGCATCACGTCCTTGCTTTTGTATACTGGTATTGCATTCTCCAAATGAATGCTAACATTGCATTTGCTTTCCTTACCACTGACTCAACCTACAAGTTAATCTTTAGGGAATCCTGCACAAGGACTCCCAAATCCCTTTGCACCTCTGATTCTCCTCATTTACAAAATAGTCCACAACTTTATTCCATTTGCCAAAATGCATAAGCATGCAATTCCCTGCACTGTATTCCATCTGTCACTTCTTTGACCATCCTCCTAACCTGTCTAAGTCATTCTTCAGACATCCTGATTCATCAACACTACCTGCCTCTCCACCTACCTTTGTATCATCTCCAAACTTGACCACAAAGTCATCAATTTCTTCATCCAAATCATTGACATATAATGTGAAAAGAAGCAGTCCCAATGCTGATCCCTGCAGCAAACCACTAGTCACCAGCAGCCAACCAGAATAAGCTTTTATTCGCGCTCTTGGCCTCCTGCCAGTTAGCTAATTTTCTATCCATGCTAGGATCTTTACTGTAATACCATGGACTCCTATCTTGTTAAGCAGCCTCATTTGCATCAACATGTCAAAGGCATCTGAAAATCCAAGTAAACAACATCCACTAACTCTTCTTTGTCTACCTTGCCTGTTATTTCTCAAAGAATTTCAACAGACGTATCTGGTAAGATTTCCCGTTTAGAAAACCTTGCTGCCTGTTTTGTCATGTGCCTCCAAGTACCCCAAAACATCATCTTTAATAGTGGATTTCAACATTTTCCAAACCACTGATGCCAAACTAACTAGCCTATCATTTCCTTTCTTCTGCCTCCCTTCCTCCTTAAAGAGTGGAGCAACATTTGCAATTTTCCAGTCTTCAGGAACCATTCCAGGATCTAGTGGTTCTTGAAAGATTATTACCAATGCTTCCACAATCTCTTCAGCTACCTCTTTCAGAACCCTGAGGTGTAGTCAATCTGGTCCAGGTGACTTATCTACCTTCAGACTTCAGCTTCCCAAACACCTTCTCCTTAAGAAGAGCAACAACTCTCACTTCTGCCCCCAGACATGCTTGCATTTCTGGCATTCTGCTAGTGCCTTCTGCAGTGAAGACTGACTCATTATGCTTATGAAGTTCATTCGCCATTTCTTTGTCCGCCACTGCTACCTCACCATTTTCATTTTTCATTGGTCCAATATCCACTCTCATCTCTCTTTTCATATCTGCTATATCTGACAATTTTTTTGTATTCTGTTTCATATTATTGGCTAGCTTACCTTCATATTTAATCTTTTCTCTCTTTATGGCTTTTTAGTTGCCTTCTGTTGATTTTTAAAAGCTTCCCAATCCTCTACCTTTCCACTAATTTTTGTTGTATTATATGCCCTCTCTGTTGCTTTCATACTGTCTTTGACTTCCTTTTAAAGCACAGTTGCCTCATCCTCCATTTAGTTTATTCATCTCTGGGATGTATCTTTCCTGCACCTTCTGAATTTCCCTCAGAAACACCAGCCATTGCTGTTCTGCCATCATCCCTGTTAGTGTCCCCTTGCAAGCAATTTTGGCCAGCTCCTCTCATGCCTATGTAATTCCCTTAACTCCAATGTAATATTGATAGATCCAGTTTTAGCTTCTCCTCCTCAAACTGTAAGGTACATTTTATCATGTTATGATCACAATGTCCTAAGGGTTCCTTAACCTTAAACTCTCTAATCATCACACCGCACCCAATCCAGTACAGCCTGTGGCCTCAACCACAAGCTGCTCTAAAAAGACATACTGTACTCATAGGAATTCTACTATCTCTGGGGATCCAACACCAACCTGATTTTCCCAATCTACCTGCATATTGAAATTCCCCATGACTATTCCCCATTGTCTTTTTTACATGGCTGTAGTAATCTCTACTTCACATCCAGGCCTGTATATTTCTCCCATCAGGGTCTTTTTACTCTTGCAATTCCTTAACTCTACCCACAAGGACTCTACATCTTCCAACCTGCGTCACCGCTTTCTAAGGATTTGACTTCATTTTTTACCACCTGAGTCACACCACCCCATTTGCCTACCTACCCATCATTTTAATACAATGTATGTCCTCGGATGTTAAGCTCCAAGATCTTTCAGCCTCAAGTCAGTGATGCTGACAACTTCATGCTTGCCAATCTCTAACTGCACTACAAGATCACCCACCTTACTCTGTATACTGAATGCATACTAGTATTACACCTTCAGTCCTGTATTGGTCACCTTACTAAAACTTAATACCTCACAGTGTTTTATATAACACACTTCATCCGAGGACCCCTCCGCTGAGGACACACCCACTACCAGGAGTCAAAAGTGACTCCAAGCAGCATCGAGGGTGAAAGAAGCAGAAAGTGAGCAACCACAGCCCATACTGGAAGCACCTTTACACATGGTGAGGCATGATTTCTGACAAATAGTTCCAGTTGTGAGGGAGCCAAGGAAGGCGTCAGGTCTAGTGTCCAGTTAGCAAAACTGTCTGAGCAAAGGTCAGCCATGTTAGGAATACACTCGAATTGAAGTAATGAGGACCTGAGTGATTTTGACCATAGGCTTTGTTATTTACTGGAATGGTGCAGTGACTCTCAAGACCACTGCTGGAAGGGCTTCCTTTTTAAATATCTATTACTGGCATGGACAAGAATATAGGACATAATTGCAAAGTGTATGCATGACACAACATTCAGAAATGGAATAAAGAAATAAATGGTGAAGAGCAAATATGAACTGTAGGATGATAGGGACAGCTTGGAACAAAATAAGTGGCAGGAAGCACAAACACCAATAGCGTATGCACAGATTTCTTGAAGGGGCAGGGCAAATTTAGAAGGTTGTAAGAAAAGAAAGATGAAAGTGATATTTTAGGTCAATGGCTAGTCATGACTATATTGTAGAACTTGACCTACTGGAGACAATGTATGGAATGACACAAGATCTTGGTAAACAATTACCAGACATGTTAAATTAGTAAATTGGTTTATCATTGTCACATGTATTATTGTTGTGGATATGCTATGTTGGCTCTGGATGCATAGCCACTCTGGTGGGCTGTCCCCAACACACCTTTAGGATGAGTTGGCTGTTGATGCAAAAACTGCACATTTCACTGCATGTTTTGATGTGCAGTACAAAACTTTATTTTGCATGCCATCCATCTCGATCATTTCATCACATCTGTACAGTACACAATAACAGAATGCAGAACAAGGTATTACTGTTACAGGGAAAGTGTAGTGCAGTACAATCAGGTGAAAGGCCATAATGTGGTAGACTGAGACACTAAGAGTAGATCTTATTGTAGCAGGGAGCAATTCAATAGTCTTATAATACAAGATAGAACAGTACAGGCCAAGTGACCCATGATATGTCAACCTTTGACCTACTGCAACATCAATCTAACACTTCCCTCACACATTGTCCTTCAATTTTCTTTCATCCGTGTGCCCATCTAAAAAATCTCTTAAATGTCCTTAATGTATCTCTCTGTACCAAACCCCACAGCAGTGTGTTCCCTGAACTCATCACTCTCTGTGTAAAAAACTTCCCTCTGATAATCACGCCCCCCATAATATCCTCCAGTCACCTTATAAGTAGCCATTGCCTCCCTGTGGGATAGTGGGATATGAAATAAAAGCTATACTTGAGCTAGTGGTACATGTTTTCTGGCTTTTATCAGGTGGGGGGGGGGAACAGAGAAGATCCAAGGTGGGAGGAGTCCTTGATTATGTTCACTGCTTTGCTGAGGCACCGAGAAGTGTAGACAGAGTCCATGGGGGGGAGGTTGGTTTTTCTGATATTCCGAGCTGAGTCCACAACATTCTGCAGTTTCTTGTTGTCATAGGCAGAGTAGTTGCCATACCAAACAATGATCATCTGGATAAGATACTTTCTATGGTGCATCCATAAAAATTGGTGAGGGTCAATGGGAACCTGCCAAATTTCTATAGCCTCCTGATGAAGTAGAACATTTTAAAGTTATTGTAATGATTTGATGCACCAACTAATCTTCATCTATGTCAAAATAATCAATAGCTGTATCATTGGAACAGAGGGCATTTAAAATTGTGGAGATAAACTGTTCTGATTGGCAGAGTGATCAATAACTAGGAGAATACCTAAACTGGTATGAGGAAAAGTGTTTACAAAGCACATGATTAGGATCTGGAATGCGCTGCAAGTGTTTGTAAAAATTCATTCACAGCATTCAAGAGGGAACTGGATAAATACTAGGGGAAAGAGAAACTAGTCAGACAATGAGGGAGTGCAGCAAGTGGGACAAGTTAAACTGTTCTTAGATGGAGATGAACCATCTCCTTCTGTGCTGTAACTTTGCTGCAGCTCTGTGACTCAGAGTTCCTGGCAGGAAGGATGGTTGTCATAACATACAGATTTAAAATGTCTGGTTCAAGAATTAGATATGACATGTGAGTAAAGAACATTACAGAACATTTTTATCACAATCTGAAAGCATTTCCTGTAAAGCTGTTCAAAAGAAAACATTTAAAAAGGAATGTTTAAACCAATGAAAATGATAATTTTCTTCAGCAATAGGGAAGAGCAGGGGAGTGAGGCTTATTGTTTAATACTGGAAAAGAGCTAAAACAAGCATGATAGGATGCAAAACAATAGTAAAGCACTATGACTGGAAAAGTATTAGCAAACATTTACATTAATCCTTTACCCTTTTCCAAATTACATGTAAGTGCCTCTGTTATCATGATTCTCCTGACATGCAAACAAAAATTATATTTTATACAATTTAATTTCACCAGCCAAGCACCTCACAATGGTTTAGCATAAAAAAGAATTTGATTACTCCCTTAGGGTGCAGACAAACCATTAAAAACTAAGGCAGACATGAAAGGAGCATTGCTTGTGTTTGACCTAACAGAATCATCAAACCGGCATTTTTCGAAATCAGTACACTAACAGACCAGTTTAATAACCGTATGCATTATATGAAGATAAAGGGCAAAACCATCTCCTCCCAGGATGAAATTTAGATAGCTGCCATGTATAGCCCATTACTCTGCCTGTTAGATTAGCATGCAACACCAATATTGCTTCATTTCTTTATCTGGAGTCAATGTTTGCATTCTGATTGCATTTCCTGCTGGGAGCTGACATGAGCACATAACAAGAGACTTCAAAGATTCAGCATACTGGAATACATCATATGCAAAACCCAATATTGCATTTACCCCAACACTGCCCGTCTATTCAAATTTCCCAACATTAAATGTTAAATACAGTCATATTGTCTTAGATTTAAAACTTCATGAATCTCAGACCAATGTTTTTTTTATAAATCAGATGTTAACAACTCAAACAGAGTTTCAGGTCCAAGAACTAATCTTTTAAAAGCCAATGAAAGTTTCCAACATGGATACCCTCACTTGTATGTTTAAGATTTCAGTTTCTTCCTCAACTGGTGATCTAGCATATTCAAATCAATTCCTAAGCTTCCCATTATTGCAAACAAGTTTACGTCAGATATAATTTTAAACATTACTACTTCACTCATTGACCATTTTTACCCTTTGAACTAAGGTTTGGATCAGCAAATAAAAAGGCCAAGTGTTAGGCAATCTTATAACTTCATTTTTCTTTTAAAATCAATAGAAGAGCATCAGGTGTTTCAGGTATTATTAATTCTGCACAGACATAAGCTTAGTTTGAACTTTGTTTCCGCAACTTTCATACCTGATCAGAAACACATCACATTCGCTTTTAGAGAATGGATGAATCAGAGCTCTATCTCTTCCCTTGCTAGAATGATAGCTTCCTATCATTAGTGTCAAGAGGATATCACATAGTTAGCGCAAGTTTTTATTTTTTTGATTCAGCCAAAATTTCAAACCTACTTTGTACGTGATTTATATCAAATGAAGGGAGCATGCAACAGAATAATTTATCTCTATGGAGAACTTCCAGTTCCTTGGTAAACGCCAGAGGAAATATTAGTCTCATACCAAAAAATTAATTATTATTTTGTGAAATATAAAATTTAAAAGTTTCAAACCATTCCGAGAGTTTCTATCTCATTTATAATCTTTTTTAAAAACTTCAGCTGTTTTTGCAGAGTAGTGATCCCATTAAGTAACATAATATGCTAATATTGTTCAGGCATGAAAAAGATCTCATTTTACAAAATATATCTTATGCATTTTAAAGGCATTTTAGGGCTGCATGACACAGTCAGGGCTATTTTAATTATTCTGAAGAACAGAGAGACCTAGATGTTCTCATGTATGAATCTCAAAAAGCTAATAGCAAAGGAAGTTACTGGAATGGATTCTTAAGGATAGGATTTATCAGTATTTGGAAAACATAGTCATAGTCATAGTCATACTTTATTGATCCCGGGGGAAATTGGTTGTCGTTACAGTTGCACCATAAATAATTAAATAGTAATAAAACCAGAAATAGTTAAATAGTAATATGTAAATTATGCCAGGAAATAAGTCCAGGACCAGCCTATTGGCTCAGGGTGTCTGACCCTCCAAGGGAGGAGTTGTAAAGTTTGATGGCTACAGGCAGGAATGACTTCCTATGACGCTCTGTGTTGCATCTGGGTGGAATGAGTCTCTGGCTGAATGTACTCCTGTGCCCAACCAGTACATTATGTAGTGGATGGGAGACATTGTCCAAGATGGCATGCAACTTGGACAGCATCCTCTTTTCAGACACCACCGTCAGAGAGTCCAGTTCCATCCCCACAACATCACTGGCCTTACGAATGTGTTTGTTGATTCTGTTGGTGTCTGTTACCCTCAGCCTGCTGCCCCAGCACACAACAGCAAACATGATCTCACTGGCCACCACAGACTCGTAGAACATCCTCAGCATCGTCCAGCAGACACCATGGCCTAAGTAGGGACAGTCAGCATGGCTTACTAACTTAATTGAGTTTTTCATGTGGTGATTGATGAAGGTAGAGTTGTGGATGTTGTCTACATGGAGTTTAGTTAGGTGTTTGACAAGGTCCCTCATAAGTGGCTCATTCTAAAGATTAAACCATGGATCCATCATGAATTGATTGTTTGATTCAGAATTGGCTTGTCCATAGAAGATAGAAGCTAGTTGTCAGAATCAGAATGAGAATCAGGTTTAATATCAGCGGCATATGTCATCAAATTTATTGTCTTTGCAGCAACAGTACAATGCAATGCATAATAATAGAGAAAAAATCTGTGAATTAGTCAGTATTTATATCAAAAAGTTAAATAAGTAATGCAAAAATAAAAATATAGAAAAAGTAGTGAGGTAGTGTTCATTGGTTCAAAGTCCATTCAGAAGTTGGATGGCAGATGGGAAGAAACTGTTCCTGAATCACTGAATGTGTCCTTTCAGGCTTCTGTACCTCCTTCCTGATGGTAGCAATGAGAACAGGGCACGTCCTGGGTGGTGGGGGTGCTTAATGATGGATTCCACCTTTTTGAAGCATTACTCCTTGAAGATGTCCTGGGTACTATGGAGACTAGTGTCCATGATGGAGCTGATTAATTTTACAACTCTCTGCAGCTTATTTCAATCCTGTGCAATAGCACCTAGACCTCCCCCATACAGACCCCCACCCACTTCAACTCTGCTTCACGTTCCCATTTGGATATGTCCATACATGGCCTCCTCTACTGCCATGATGAGGCCAAGCTCAGGTTGGACGAGCAACACCTCATATATCATCTGGGTAGTCTCCAGCTCCTTGGTATGAACACTGAATTCTCCAACTTCCGGTAATTCCCTCCCCCTCCCTTCCCCTATCCCAGTTTCACTCTGCCCCCTCCTCCCTCATGGTTCCGCCTCCTTCTACTACCCATTGTGCTTTCCTCTATTCCTTCTCGACCTTTCCTGCCCATCCCCTCCCTACTTCCCCTCCCCCACCCCTTGATCTTACCCCGTACTGGTTTTTTACCTGGCACCTACCAGCCTTCTCCTTCCCACCTTCCCCCAACCTTCTTTATAGGGCCCCTGCTCACTCCCTCTTCAGTCCTGATGAAGGGTCTCAGCCTGAAACGTTGACTGTTCATTTCCATGGATGCTGCCGGAGCAGCTGAGTTCCTCCAGCGTGTTGTGCGTGTCGCTGTGGGTGAAAATGAGAGAGGTCAGAAGAGAATGTCCAAACTGGTTCAAGCTGACAGGAAGGTGACAAGTGACCATGTGTTACAACAGTGATACGCAGAAGAGCATCTCTGAATACACAATATGTCAAACTTTGAAGTGAGTGGACTACAGCAGCATAACACCATGAACATACACTCAGTGGCCACTTTATTAAATAGCTAATAAAGTGTATGTTCTTGGATGTTTTGCCTTCATTGCAAAGTCAAAGTAGAAGACAAACGGGTTGGTGTTTAAAAATGGGGAGGTTTGTTGCAATTGTACAGAGTTTCACTGAGGTCTCAACAAGAATACAGTGTATAGATTTGGTCTCCTGACTAAAAAACAAGATTTAGCATCATTAGGGAAGTACAAAGGAGATTCAGCAGGCTTATTCCTAGGATGGAAATGTTGGCTGTGGATTTCTATGCCACCAGCAGATGCTGAAAGGTTGATCAGGGTCAGAATCTGACCTATTTTCACTGACATACATGATGAGAAATTTGTTATTTTGCAACAGCAGTACTGTACAAAGACATAACATTACTGTAACTTACTAACCACTTCGCTCACCCCCAGGCTACTGTCCACACATGCTTCAAATCAGCCACCATCATCCCTTGACCAAAGAAATCTAACCTTCAGAACTAAATGACTACTGCCCAGTGGCGCTGACACCAATCATCATGAAGTACTTTGAACAGCTGATAAATGCACATATCAGAAGCTCAGAGAGTGGTGGGTGCTTCGAATGTGCTGCTTGGGGTGGTGGTAGAGGCAGATACATTAGGGATTTTTGAAAGACGTTAAGATAGGCACAAGAATGTGAAGAAAATGGAAGAATATGGATATTCTGTATGCATAAGGGATTAGTTTAATTGGCTGTTTGTTTATTAAGTGGTTCACTGTAACTCTGACTCTTAAGTCAGAGTTTCTGGGAACAAAAGGGTTATCATACAAGGAACGTTTGATAGCTCTGGGTCTGTACTCACTGGAATTTAGAAGGATGGGGGGGTGGAATTTAAAACCTTTCAAATGTTGAAAAGCCTAGACATAGTAGATGTGGAAAGGATGTTTCCCATGGTGGGGGAATCTTGGACAAGAGAGCACAGCCTCAGTATAGAGGGGCGCCTTTTTAAAACAGAGATGTGGAGAAATTTATCTTGCCAGAGGGTGGTGAATTTGTGGAATTTATTACCACGTGCAGCTGTGGAGGCCAGGTCATTGGGTATATCTCAGGCAGAGCTTGACAGGTTCTTGATTGGACATGGCGTCAAAGGTTATAAGGAGAAGGCCAGGGCTGAGGAGGGAGAAGAAAGGATCAGCCGCGACTGAATAGTGGAGCAGACTTGATGAGCCAAATGGCCTAATTCTGCTCCTATGACTTATGGTTTTACGGTTCAGCACAACATTGTGGGCTGAAGGGCCTGTTCCTGTACTCTTCTATGTTCTATGGTCTAAATAAATCAAACAATTCTTTATCTGGTTTGATTAACAAAATTTGTTGATTTTAGTGGAGACACAAGAGACTGCAGATGTTGAAACCTGGAGCAACACAGGACACACTGGAGGAACTCATTAGATTAGACAGCATCTGCAAAGCAAAACGGATGGTTGACATTTCAGGTTGAATCCCTTCATCTGGGCTTCAGCCTGAAACATTGAGAGCCTATTTTCCCTCTACAGATGCTACCAAACTTATTGAGTTCCTCCAGCATTTTGTGTGTTCTTGTTAATTGAAGTGCTAATATTACAAAAGTCAAAATGCCTATGTACAGAAACAACAGAGGTCTGCTTCTTGAACAAATTGTAATTTCCTAAATGCACTAGCTCTTTAAACTTAGAACAATTATTTTAAGATTAAGACAATGTTGTGGACTAGACAATTGAATTGCGATCATTTCAAGATAACTGTCAAAATTTGATTTGCGAAGATATTCAAATAGTCTATGTCCACCAATGCTTTCCAGTTCACCTTCCCTCTTTTCTGTTCATTATGATGTATTTGCTCACTTTCTCCTATTTATATTTTCTCTAGACTTGCCTTTTGCTATTCTCTGATGCATTACATCTCTCACTTCTCAGTTAATCTAGACCTTCCTTCTGTTCTCTGCACTCATCCTCAGTTTTCCTTTGAACGTTTTACTTCCAATTTTTCCTCTGTTCATTGTAAAGGATCATTTACCTGAAATGTCAACTCCATTTCAAAGTTCAAAGTAAATATTATTATCAAAGTACATTTATGTCACCTAATACAACCATGAGATTCATTTTCTGTGGGCATACTGAGCTAGTGACTATAACAGTAATCATTTTGCAGTCCACTAATGCCACCTGATCACAATTTCCAATTCTCTCATTTACAATACGCTGCTTTTGCAACTAAACTAATCTGTTCTTGCAGACTATGTGCAGATCAGCTACTCAAAAACATAATCACAATTGACTCTGAATATGGTTGTGATGGGTTTAAACTCCAGTTTGTTTAAAACACCAGATAAAACTATATACTGTAGCTAAAATCACACAATTAGATCAAAGTGCAGATGAATAGGGTTTCATTGGACTTCAATATATTTTTAGCTCTAATTAAATCAACAGATTATTGATGTCTTTTCAACAAGTTAAGCCTTTTGATTGATTATCATAATTATATTGATAGGCTGAAAGATATATGCTCCATTCAGACTTGGTTTTGATTTGTTTGTTCAATTGCAACACATGTCCTCTCATCAGAAAACTTCATTATTTTTTGGCTCTGGCTCTTTATTTCCATCTGATAATTATTCTGAATTCCTTTTTGATTAACTTCTGGACAGGAGACTGTGTACATTTATATCAAAAATGCTGAGAACAAGAGGGTTTAGAGCATTAAGTTCCTAGGTGTGGGCATCACAAACAGCCAGAACTGGTCCAAGCATGCAGACGCCACAGCCAAGAAAGCTCACCAATGTCTCTAGGAAGCAAAAGAAATTTGGCATGTCCCTTTGACCCTCACTAATTTCTATCAATGCACCATAGAAAACATCCTATCCAGATGCATCATAACTTGGTATGGCCTTTGCTGTACCTATGAATGCAAGAAACTGCAGAGAGTTATGGAGACAGATGAGCACATCACAGAAACTACCCTCCCTCCATGGACTCTCTCTATACTTCTCACTGCCCCTGGAGAATGGGAGTCCTTGATGATGGATGTTGCTTTCTTGTGACAGCTCTCCTTGTAGATGCACTCAATAGTGAGGAGGGTTTTTCCTGTAATAGAATGGATTGTATCCACCAATTTTTGTAGGCTTTTCCATTCCTGGACTTTGGTGTTTCCATTCCAAGCTGTGATGCAACCAGTCAAAACACTCTCCACTGTGATCTATAGAAGTTTGTCAAAGCTTTAGATGACATGTCAAATCTGTGCAAGCTTCTAAAAAAAAACGAGGCACTGTCATGCCTTCTTTGTGATGGTCCCAGGACAATTCCTCTGACCTAATAACACCAAGGAACTTGAAGTTAATAAGAATGGATAGGATTTGGAATTCCACCTGAAAAGGTGGTTAAAGTTTATGGCATGAGTAGTTTTAAAAAGGAGTAGGGGTGGTGCTTTAGAACAAGGAGCCATCAGGTCGAAGAACAAAAACGTAAATTTATAGGGGCATCCATAGTTGCATATTCAAAGAAAAATGATGACCACAATGGCTTCCTCCTGAGGGAATAACAGATGCATGAGAGAGCAGCTGACCAAAGTTGATTGAAAGGGGACACGAGCAGGGATGACGGCAGAACAGCAATGGCTAGAGTTTCTAGGAGCGGTTCAGATGGCGCAGGAAAGATACAAAGATACATCCTAAAGGGAGGATGAGGCAGTTTTGGCTGACAAAGGAAGTCAAAGACAGCATAAAAGCAAAAGAGAGGGCATACAATATATGAAAAATCAGTGAGAAATTAAAGGATTGGGAAGCTTTTAATAACCAACAGAAGGCAACTGAAAAAAATCCATGAGGAGAGAAAAGATGATATATGGAGGTAAGCTAGCCAATAATATAAAACGGGATACAAAAAGATTTTTTCAAATATATAAAGAGTAAAAGAAAGGTGACAGTGGATATTGGACCACTGAAAAATGACACTGGAGAGGTAGTACTGGGGGACAAAGAAATGGCGAACAGACTTAGTAAGTATTCTGCATCTGTCCTCGCTGTGAAAGTCTGCCAGAAATTGAAGAATGTCAGGGGGCAGAATTGAGTGAAGTTGCTGTTACTAAGGAGAAGATGCTTAGGATGTTGAAAGGTGTGAAAGTAATTAAGTTACCTGGACCAGATGGACTACACCCCAGGGTTCTGAAAGAAGTTGCTGAGGAGATTGTGGAGGCACTAGTGCCCTCAGGAGGGACAGTGGGGTGGGAACCAGGGCAGCCGGTCAGAAAGAGGAGAGATTGATAGGAAGGTAGATGTTATGGCAAGTTTGAAAGGAAGAATCGGCAGGGACAGATTAAGGAACATGGTGGGACTGATGGGCTGAAGCGTATTTATTTCAATGCAAGGAATATTAGAGGTAAGGCAGTTGAATTTAGTGTGTGGATCGGTGCAAGGAACTATGGCTTGTGCCTGTCACAGATATGGTTGTGAGAGGAAAAGAACTGGCAATTCATCATTACAGGATTTCAATGTTTCAAGTATGATTAAGAGAGGAGAATGAAAAGCAGGTGAGGGGATTACATTACTGATCAGCTAGAGAATGTGATAGCTGCACTCAAGGAAGATATGCTGGAGGTAATATGGACAAGCTCAAACACAGGAAAGATACAATCATTCTGAGTGAATGATATGATCAGGCCCATCAAAAGCCAATAGGAAAAAGAGGAAAAGATTTGTGGGCAGATTATGGAAAGATGTAAATGAAATGTGGTATGAGGGGGAATCAGATAGAATCCTATTGAATATCGAAAGACATAACTCCACTGTATCACACACTGATTACTCAACTGCTAATGAGTTGGTATTTGCCTATGTTTTGTTTTAAATTTTACAGAATGAAATACTCTGCTAACACAAAAATATAAACTTTAGATGAAAAGTTCCTTCAAAATTTTGCAATGTGCAAGAAGTTTTTCATTGATACGTTGCTACAGCTAAGGCAGCCTGGCATGAAATTATTATTTATAAGCCTTAGGCCTTATTCACCACACAGACTTGTAACTGCACAAATTACCAACATATAAAGAAGCAATTTTAATGGATGGGCATTGTGGCCAAGATTTTCCAAAATGTTGTTCTGGTGGATTAGAATCCTTTTGAGTATTTCAGACTGTAAATCTGACTCATAATTTCCCTTGCTTCTGTATTTTAATAGATGAAAATGGCATTGAAGCACTTTAAAAGTCATTACATCAATGGGCACTATACACAGTACACTGGCCATCAAGACAGCTCAGATGAAAAGGCTGCATTTTCTAATGTGTTTTATTGGATACAATAAAACCACAGCCTACCAGCTGATGTCTGTGGAAAATGTTTAATGTTACCATGCCAACAAATATATATTACCTACCTCAAAACAGATGGATGTGAATTACCTAGTTGGCAAAGGTGAAAAGGCGGAAATGACAAAAAAGGGGTCATACCAGGAGATATTGTCTGCAGTAAGTTAAAATATTTGGCATTAATGAAATAAAATTTTGAAAGGAAGGGTGTTATTTTTGTGATGGCTCTACCTTGTCATTTGAAAACACAGTGAAAGCAGAGACAGAGCAAAGTCAATGTCCACAGATCAGAGATTTCAAATGTATTTAATCGTGACCAGTAAGATTCAGCACCAGGAGCTTTGCCAAGCCCTAGGGCCCAGCAAATAATGGCAAAGTATCAAAAAAAGATTATTTTAGATTGAGACTTTCTTTTAGAAAAAAATGTTTAAATTGACATAATGTGAATTAATTCCAGTCTGCACAGCCCTGAGTCATTTCCTTCTTTTTAAATTAGGTTTGCCTTTAGTAATATAAAGAAATCAAAAGCAATCCAGCAAGATTTAGAACTGAAGAGGAATGGAAGGATGTGAACTTGCAGAAAGAGATCTGAAATTAAAACTACAACTTTTTCTGCAGAATTTCACTTTGTCCTGAAGAGCAACAAGTAATAGGACAAAATTTCATTCTAGGCATTCTAGAAATCACAGATGATATTGCAACTAGATTAAGGAAAGAATGTGTTGTACCAACAGTTACTTTTATAGAATTATTGAATATTCTTCTGTTTGCTACACTACTGGTATGATTTTCTTTACTATTTTCAGTACATTAACTTGATCAGGTTGATTAGGATGGATTCGTGTTACATTTGTGTATGATTTATGTTTTATTATGGCAAAGGTTATTTCATAAGAAAAGATATTCAAATTATGATCATCACTAAAGATCTGAAGGCAGACCAACACTATAATCATATCCAAGAATCCCATCCCATGATCCTCTCCCTTGTCCAGCCTTATATCCCTTTTGTCAATCAACTTTCCAGCTCTTGGCTCCATCCCTCCCCCTCCTGTCTTCTCCTATCATTTTGGATCTCCCCCTCCCCCTCTCAGTTTCAAATCTCTTACTATCTCTTCTTTCATTTAGTCCTGACGAAGGGTCTCGGCCCAAAACGTCAACTGTATCTCTTCCTATAGATGCTGCCTGGCCTGCTGCATTCCACCAGCATTTTGTGTGTGTTCCAAGAATCACTTAACAGAAACAATGCCGGATTTCCACCTGGTTTTGTCAGTAATGAGTGAAGATCGTCCAGGACATGGGGAGATTTGTACTTTATTTTTAATAAATTGTTGTTATTCCTTTCCGTGCCTTATGGTGCATTGGGCGGCCACTTGTCCATTTCTTTTGCATTTTTGTCTGTTTTTACGAGGCCAAGTTGCTAGCCTGACGCTCAATGCAGCACGGACGGAAAGCAGGCAAGAAGTTAGTCGGATTCATACTTGGGACCACTCATCTTGATGCCTGGTGCTGATGCCACTACACTACCGGCCAGATTTTTGATAAATACCTTGTTCTAATTCTTCTGAGGTTTTGGAATAGTGCTATGGTTTTAATGATGAAAAGGTCAGCAGACAATTTCAAATTTTTCAAAGGTTTTCATGGAGTGGTAAGTTACAAGATGTGTCAGGTGACATTGAGCCAGGCACCTTTCTTTTGATCCTCCTGCTCAAAATGTTCTCCTGCATGTGCTAACCCGATCCAGATTTGGGCTGACTAAGTTAATGCTCCATACTCAAGGGTCCTTCCTTAAAGCAAGCAGAGAATACACCGCAGATGTCAGATTCTGAAGCATTGCCCGAGAATGTCCTGAAGACTTTCTGAGAACTAACTACCGTCCAGAGCCTTTGATCCATTGTTTTAATATCTCCGGTAATCAAAGGTGCTAGAAACAGATCAAATAGACTTAAATGATGAAAGGAATAACATTTATGAAATAATAAGAAAATATTAAAATACCATTATGGTCCTAGAACTTAACTGAAAACAATTACACAAAATTATATAAAGGCAGATAAACATAACATCTTAGCATATTTGCCTATTCATTCAAGGTTAATTGTTTTGTTTAAATGAATGGGATCATACTATTTATACCAAATATAGAGTATATACATTGTTAGGTTTGGATGTAAAGTGCATCTGATCTCCCTCCACTGAAGCATTCAATGATAAGTCCTATAACAGGGAGAATGCCTCTGTACAGGTTTAGAAGTCAGAAATAAATAAGCGAACACAGCCAGCAATTCTCTACAACTTGGCAGGGGGGATAAGGTTAAACTACTATGGCTGTATAATATTTTGCTTTTATGGTTCTGGTAAATAGACTCCTCTCCTGCCAACTGGAGAGGAGGAAAAAGGATGGCAGGCAGACGTGTTTCTTCTGTAGAAAGGAAGAAAGATCATGTTGTCTAAAGAGAATTTGATAGTCAGCCCAAAAGGGTGCAACAGGTCCAAAATGGAAGGTTGGCCCTCGAGACTGTGTTGGGTCTCATTGTAACAATGCAGGAGGCCACTGGAAAGATCACAGGATGGAAATTAAAAAGGTAACTTTTCTCAGCAGCCACTTGCCTTCACTCCATTGGAGAAATTCCCTTGTTTTCACTCATTTCTCTGCTACCTAGACTAGCAAATTTCTCTCTTTCTCAGGTCTGATGAAAAGTCCCTCAACAGAAATGTTAATTGTTTCTCTTTCTGTAGATGTCAACTAATCTGCTTAGGCTTTCCAGCGTTTTCTATTTTCTGCTTTTTTTAATCAAGTGAACTCCATGAGATTCCACCTACTTTTTTTTTTGTTTTCCTTTCTCATTTAGAATGACTGTTAAGATTTTATATCCCTGTGGAAATGTACAGTGTTTAATGTTTACAGTTATCTGCAAGGACTCCTAAAGAGGAAAGCATAAACCTAGATTTTTGATTTTGCCTTATTTTAAGCATATGCTTATTATTTCCTTTTCCCCCCTTTGCTAATTATTTTCCTTTTCCTTCCTGAATTAATATTGGAACAAGTATCTCAAGAATTCCACAATACCCCTGCATAATTCCTGTTAATGCTGTGAATCCTGTGAGAATTGCCAGTTCCAAATATCAGTTTCTCATTTATAGAAAAAGCTCAATTGATAAGTTGGGAACAAACTTGTTGTTTTCCAAAATGAGAATATAATTTTCCAAAAAGGTTGGCCTTGGTGTCACTTATGATTTTTAACAATCTAACAAATTTCTGAATCTGGAACTCTTTGTGGAAAATATTCTGTGCTTTGATTCTAACATAGTTCAGAGAGTGCAAATGAGTCATCCTGCTTGGTACCAATTGGAATATTTACTAAAATAGAGTTTAATTGGTTTATTTTTTATCAGGTAAGCCAGAAGTACATTGGTTGTGTAAAAGCATCAAATAAAAATAAAAGACAATAAAAGGCAAATAAAAGGAATAAAAGGCAAGCAGAGAATTGTTGGAATTGCTCAAGGTGAATGAACTGCCTCATTCATTCTTCTTCTAAGGATCATAAGACATAGGAGCAGAAGTGGGCCATTTGGCCCATCGGGTCTGCTCCACCATTCAATCACTGCTGATCCTTTTCTCCCCTCCTCAGCCTCACTCCCCAACCTTCTCCCCGTAACCCTTGATGCTATGTCCAATCAAGAACCTATCAATCTCTGCCTTAAATACACCCAATGACCTGCCCTCTACAGATGCTAGAGGTAATAAATTCCACAAATTCATCACCCTCTGGCTAAAGAAATTTCTTTGTATCTCTGTTTTAAATGGAAGTTCCTCTATCTTGACGCTGTGTCCTCTTGTCCAAGATTCTCTCACCATGGGAAACATCTTTTGCACATCTACTCTCTCTAGGCCTTTCAACATTTGAAGATTTTCAATGAGATCCCCCCTCATCCGTCTAAATTTCAGTGAGTACAGACCTAGAGCTACCAAAAGTTCCTTGTATGATAACCCTTTCATTCCTGGAATAATCCTTGTGAACCTCCTCCAATGCCAGCACACCTTTTCTTACATGGGGATCCCAAAAATGTTCACAATGCTCAAGATGAGGCCTCACCAGTGCCTTATAAAGCCTCAGCATCACAACCCTGCTCTTATATTCTAGATCTCTTGAAATGAATGTTAACTTCGCATTTGCCATCCTTACCACCGACTCTGCAAGTTAACCTTTAGGATGTTCTGCACAAGGACTCCCAAGTCCCTTTGCATCTCAGATTTATGAATTTTCTCCCATTTAGAAAGTAGTCTGCACATTTATTTCTACTACCAAAGTGCATAACCATGCATTTTACACTCTCTTGCTCTGTCTAAGTCCTTCAGCAGCCTACCCGTTTCTCAACACTACCTGCCCCTCCACCTATCTTCATATCATCTGCAAACTTGGCAACTAAACCATCTATTCCATCATCTAAATCATTGATATACAGCATAAAATGAAGCAGCCCCAACACCGATCCCTGCAGAACACCACTAGTCACTGCCACCCAACCAGAAAAGGATCCTTTTATTCCCACTCACTGCCTCCTACCAATCAGCCAATACTCTAACCATGCCAGTAACTTTCCTGTAATACTAAAGGGCTCTTAACTTGGTCAGTATTCTCATGTGCAGCACCTTGTCAAAGGCCTTCTGAAAATCCAAATATATAACATCCACTGCATCCTCTTTATTGATTCTACTTGTAATCTCCTCAAAGAATTCCATCAGGACTGGCAGACAAGATTTTCTCTTAAGGAAAACATGCTGACAATTTACTCCAAGATCTTCCCAACCACTGAGGCCAGGCTAACTGGTCTATAATTTCTTTCTGCTGCCTTCCTCCTTTCTTAAATACCGGAGTGACATTTGCAATTTTCCAGTCCTCTGGCACCATGCCAGATTCCAATGATTTTTGAAAGAGCATTACTAATACCTCCACAATCTCTATCGCTATCTCTTTCAGAACCCTAGGCTGCAGTTCATCTGGTCCAGATGACTTATGTACCTTTAGGTTTTTCAGTTTTTTGAGCACCTTTTCACTTGTATTAGTAACTGCACTCACTTTTCTTCCCTCACACCTTTCAACATCTGGCAGACTGCTACTGTCTTCCACAGTGAAAACTAATGCAAAATACTCATTTAGTTCATCTGCCATCTCCTTGTCCCCTGTTATTATTTCTCTGGCCTCATTTTCTCGCATGTTATACCCACTCTCATCTCTCTTTTATTTTTTACATACTTGAAAAAGCTTTTACTACCCACTTTGATCCCAAAGTAATCAGTGGTCACAACCACAAATGTCCTAAAGGGGAATAATGTTGTAAACTAAAGGCCTGAACCAAAGAGGAAAAAAGATAAAGTGATACCAGAACCAGGTTTTCATTTGTATTTTACAGATATAGCGGTTTCAAGAAGCGGTAAGAGGTTCTCAATATGTGGATGAAACAAACTGCATGGAATGCAGTGAATTAAAAACTGCCTCATTTGGAAATACTCCATGGTGAAATTACCATGGACCTTTTAAAATTACCATTGATTGGGTAAAAATTAATTGTCCTACATATAAGGTATAGAAGTCCAATGGCTGAGGCTTTCAAAATCTACACTGACAATATGTGTTAAGTGTTGTACAAAATTTATTGCTGCATTATTCAGGCGGACATGGTTAAGGAAAGTTACTTGTACAATGAACCCAGAAGAAATGTTCATACTGGTTGAGAGAATTAAAGAAGGAACAGTGACCAGCCCAAAGCTCAACAGATGGGCTGTAAAGGAGAACTATTTTTGTGCAAGGTGATGCACCACCAAATTACATACAAAAGGTGAATGAGATAAGATGGATGACCCTAGATCTGACAAGATATAACCTGATGCATGTTCCTCTCTCCTTGTATAATAATGAAGGGCACTGTAACATTGCTGATACTGTACAACCATTGCACTGTGCAGCAACACATATTCATGTGGTCCCCTGTATTTTATAGAATGCATTTTTGCACGAATGGGTATATATGGGGGGGACTGAAGAAATTGTCTGTGCAATCACCTCATTATGTGGAGCAGTTAAGATCTTCAACACTTACTGGAATACCCAGATGAGTTGATAAAACTAGCTAACCATTAAGAAAAGCATTAGAAAATAGATAAAACAGTGTATGCCAACCAGTATAAAACTACTCTATGATTAACCTAAACATTCCATCCTACACAGCTTGTAACTCTCCACTTTTCTTACATCCATATGATTATCTAAGAGTCTCTAAAATGTTATCTCAATGCCTCTCCCAGCAGTGCATTCCAGGTTGATGTATAATATATAATTTCAATAACATTTGGATAATATTGTAAATATATTGTTTAATTAAACATCCCTTGTTACTTACACGTGCTTATAAAGGAGTCTCTCGACCCCACATTGGACTTTCAGATCACTTTAATGTTAAGTCCAGTGTACAAACCATAGATCAAATGGGCCAAATGACTGAGCAGTTCTAGAGGTGTTTAAAGCCTACCCTGAGGGTGCAAACTCTGCACTGCAGGACTGCTTTGATAAAATGAACTGGAGAATGTTCAGGGAAGCTGCTACCTATGGCAACCATGTTAACATTGAGGAATATGTGGATTCTGTGACCAGCTACATAGAGCAGTGTACAGAGGATGCTACCATCATGAAACACATCCGGGTGAGGGCAAATCAGAAGCCATGGCTTACAGCAGAGGTCCATGCATGGCTGAGGGATTGTGATGCTGCCTTTCGATCAGGGGATACAACAGCTCTTAGGGAAGTGTCACCATGTTCGATGGCCCAAGCGCCGAGAGACAAAGAGAGACACTAAAGCGGGTTGATAGTTCACAGGTTTTAGTGCGAATAGAGTTAGAGGGAAAGGGAAACAACAAAAGCTAGGCCAAACAGGGCCGTTAACTGAAACTCCCAAATGGAAAACAAAGCTAGCACTGTGGCAGAAAGGAATAACTAGATATTAAACAAATACTGCTATTCTTTAGAATCAGTTGACTCGACAGTCCAATTTCTCAAGGCAAGGTCGAATGCAACCAGGCAGCGAAATGCTGCTGTGCTTTGCTAAAGTCTTGACAAGTGCTATGACGAAAAGATTGGAGTTAAATACCATCACAATGAAAATAATAATTAGTTGGCACATGCATATTCATGAGCACAATCGCCATATCTGCTGTGCTACCAAATCCATGGTTGTGAAAGGAAGCAAGAACTGTGTTTTCCTGCTCTATCATGAGAGTGAAATGGGAGCATTCTCAGAGAATTTTCAGCCATTTCTGCAATACCTGGGACACAAGGCGCATGTGGCAGGGAATGCAGAGGATTACAAACCTTAAGTCTAACCTGCACATACGTGACAAGGATACTTCACTCCCCGAAAGGCTGAATGTCTTCTATGCCTGCTTTGATGCACAGAACAAAGTGTTGGCAAGGAAGGCATCCCTCCTCCCAGGGAAGCAGACACCCATTGGCTGAGGCTGATGTGAGGAAGACCCTGGCCAGAGTCAACCTACGCAAAGCTGTGGGGCCTGATAATATATCAACTCAGGTTCTAAAAGACTGCGCAGCCCAGCTGACAGAGGTGATGATGGATATGTTCAACATCTCTCTGGAACAAATTATTGTCCCCTCAGTTTTCAAGGTGACAACCATCATACCACTGCCAAAGAAGGCAACAGTAACCTGCCTAACTGACTATCGACTGGTGGCATTAACATCAACTGTTATGAAATGCTTTGAGTGGCTGGTCGTGGAGCACATTAAAGCCTTTCTCCCAACTACACTGGACTTTTTCTAGTTTGCTTATCTTTCAAATTGGTCCACATGATGTAATAGCCTCTGCCCTCCACTCTGTCCTGTCCCACATGAAAAATGGGGTCTCATATGCCAGGCTGCTGTTTATAGACTCCAGTTCAACATTTAACATCATCATACCCCAGAAAATGGTGGGGAAACTGTTCTTGCTGGGTCTCAACACCTCCCTCTGCAACTGGATACTGGATTTCTAACTGGAAGCCACAGTCAGTCTGTGTGGGAAGCAACATCTCTAGTCCCATTACGCTGAGCACTGGCGCTCCCCAAGGCTGTGTGCTCAACCCTCTGCTGTTCATACTGCTGATGCATGACTGTGTCGCAGGATTCAGCTCAAACCGTGTTGTGACACAACAGTGGTTGGCCTCATCAGGAACGATGATGAGTAGAGAGAGGAAGTGAAACAGCTGGTGAATTGGTGTGAGGAGAATAACCTAAGCCTGAATATGGAGAAGACCAAACAAATCGCTGTGGACTTCAGGAAGGTGCAGATGGAGCATCCCCTTCTGTGAATATATAGCTCCTCCATAGAGAGCGTTAAGTGTACCAAGTTCCTGGGAGTTCACATCATGATGGTCTCACCTGGTCCCTTAGAATCATCTCCCTGAACAAGAAGGCACAGCAGTGCCTCCATTTCCTAAGAAGATTGAGGCAATCAAGACTCCTCATGCCTATCTTAACTGTGTTTTACAGGAGCACAATGGAGAGCATCCTGACAAGTTGCATCTCCATCTGGTATGTGAGCATTGGACTAGAAGTCCCCTACAAAGGACTGTAAGAACAGCTGAGGGGATCATAGGGGCCTCCCTACTATCCATTGGGATCATTTATCAAGAGTGCTGCGTATACAGGCCCCTTAGTATTATTAAGTATCCCACCCATCCATCCAGCATCCTCTTTGATTTTCTACCATCAGGCACGAGACTCCAATGCACCAAAACAGGAATTGTCAGGAAGGGAGGCAGTTTCTTCCCTCAAGCCATTAGGCTTCTGAACTCCCTGCTGCATCGCATTCTAAATGTCATTGGATAACCTGTTCCATACCTTAAAGTATTAAATTTATACATATAGTTTGTAATTTATGTGTGATTCATGTGCAGATTTTATCCTTAAGTTATCATGTGTTAAGTTATCAAAGGCATACATCACCACACCACTACATCATACATGCACACCTCACTTAAAGTAAAAATGAAGTTCGACACATTATGCCAGGCTCCATGTTTTATTTAGATTAGCTTTATGTTTTAGAGTTACCAAACATAACAGTGGCAATGAGGAAGTTTTAAATGAACCCGAGACAACTATCTACTTATTGAAACACAACAAGACATTTCAGTTTTAAAAAATGCAGTGAAAAATAATGGAGTGGAAAAAAATGCAGCATGTGCTTAGACTCCATAAGATGTAGGAGCAGAATTAGGCCATTTGGCCCATCATGGCTGATCCATTTTTCCCTTCAGCCCCAACCTCCTGCCTTCCCTCCGTGTCCCTTCACGCCCTGACTAATGAACAACCTATCAAACTCTGCCTTAAATATACTCAATGACTCGGCCTCCACAGCCATCTACGGCATGAATTCCGCAGATTGCCCACACTCTGGCCTCTTCATCTCCATTCTAAAAGAACATCCCTCTATTCTGAGGCTGTGTGTTCTGGCCTTAAACTCCTCCACCAAAAGAGACATCTGCTCCACATTCACTCTATTGAGGCTTTTCAACATTTAATAAGTTTCAATGAGCTCCCCCTTTATTCTTCTGAATTTGAGTGAGTACAGGCCCAAAACCATCAAATGTTCCTCATTTCAATTCTGGAATCATTTTCCTGAACTTCCTTCAAACCCTCTCCAAGTCAGCACATCCTTTCTCAGATAAGGATCACAAGACTGCTCACAAAACTCCAAGTGAGGCCTTACCAGTGTTCTATAAAGCCTCAACATTGCCTTCTTGCTCTTATATTCCAGTCCTCTTCAAATGAATGCTAACATTTCATTTGCCTTCCTCATCACTGATTCAACCTGCAAATTAACCTTTAGAGAATCCTGCATAATGACTCCCGTGTCCCTTTGCACCTCAATGTTTTGAATTTCCTCTCCATTTAGAAATAGTCTATGCTTTTACTTCTTCTACCAAAGTGCATGACCGTACACGTCCCAGCACTCTATTCAATCTGCCATTTCTTTGCCCATTATCCGATGCGAGGCATCCCTGACCCAGGCACCTGGGAGGCAATATACCATCTGAGTGTCTCTAACGTGCCCAGAGAATCTTGTCTTTGTATCTCTGACTATGGAATCTACTATCACCACTACAGTGGTGTTCACCTCTTTTCTGAGCCTCAGCACCAGAGGCATAGTCACTACAGCTTCTCCATGTCCAAAGTGGCAGACTTATTATTGAGAGAAATGGCCATAGGGGTACTCCACACTGGCTGCCTGTTTCTCTTTCTTCGGCTGGCATTCACTCAGTTATCTGCCTCTTGCAACCTAGGAGTAACTACATCCCTGTAGCTCCTGTCTATTGCTACCTCAGTCTCTTGCATGAGCCAAAGTCATTGAGCTGTCGCTCCAGTTCCTTAACACATTCTCTGAGGAGCTGCAGCTCTGTGCTCCAGATGCAGATGTGGTTATCCTGGTGCCTGAAGGTCTCCTAGAATTCCCGCATCTCACGCACAGAACAAAACACTGCCCCTGGAGCCATTCCCACTGCACTAACTGTGCACTAACAGACCAGGAATGAAGAATAAAGGAGACATAGGAGAAAATTACCAGACACTTACCTCGTTCAAGCCTGATCTCAGCAAAGCCTAATAAGACAAAGCCACTCTAACACTGGCCACTCACACAATGGCCACTCATACAATTGTCACTCTGCTTACCCAGCCTTATTTTTATTTGTCCTTTCTAATGAATCCCAT
This sequence comes from Mobula birostris, assembly GCF_030028105.1. Classification (NCBI taxonomy): domain Eukaryota; kingdom Metazoa; phylum Chordata; class Chondrichthyes; order Myliobatiformes; family Myliobatidae; genus Mobula; species Mobula birostris. The sequence goes on from NC_092375.1 coordinate 159,079,242, forward strand.
TCACCAATGGACACCGTCAAGCTCCAAGAATCTTCCATGAAGCAATGCTTTTTAATCTTTAGCCACAAGCCTAAGTGAAAATGTATCTTCTTGTTGCGCTCCCGCTTGCTGATTTGGCACAGTCCGACTCTGAAATACTGCTGCAAAGTTCTGGCTTAATGTTCCACTGCAAACCTATGTGAAACCGTATCCTCTTTTTGTGCTCCCACTTGCTGATTGGGCACAGTCCAACTCTGAAATGTTGCTGCCATGTTCTGCCTTAATCTTCTGCTGCAAACCTAAGTGACAACATATCTTCTTTTCGTGCTCCACTCACTGATTCACTGCGGTCCAACTCGTGCTTCTGCAGGAAGGGACAGATAGTCGAGTTTAAAAAAGGCAGGAAATGGACAAATTCACGGGTTCATAAACAGTGAATACCATGTGATAATAATCATACATTTAAAAAAAAATAGAAATAGCTGGTTACATTGGAAAGGTAGACATATTAGATTGCAGAAGAGATGATTAGAATATGTAAACTTAACGAATTGAGATATACTTTGAAGCAAATTAAATAGTCAATGAGAAGAAAACAATGAGAAATTTTACTGCGTACATTGGGTTTCAAGGCATACATACAGTCTGCTTAAAATTTTGACTGCTTCAACCAAACCAGCTGAAATGAGTTTTGGTGATTTTGTGAAAACAATGCAGGAACATTTAAAACTGAAACCATTAATGATTACAGTATCCTTTAGAATTTATAAGCAGAATCAAGTGGTAGGGGAGTCAATTTCAGTGTACATAGTTGAATTAAAGGGATTGTCTGAACATTGACAGTTCAATGATGGGCTTAATGATGCACTGAGAGATCATTTAGTTTCTGGAATATTACAAGAAAGAATTCAAAACTTGATCCTAAGTGAAGCACCACGTATATTTTAAAAAGCAGTTAAAATTGTTGTATCAATGGAAATAGCAGACTGAGATGTAATCAAGTTGCAGTCAGAAATGAAAGTAAAGGTGAAGACTCACAGGTGAAGTGTCTCCTCACCTGGAAGGATTGTTTGGTGCATAGGTGAAGCATCACCTCTCTTAGACTTTTTGGGATGTTGGGGTCATCCACAGTATCCAGTGCTCCTAGTGTGGCTTCCTGTATATCGGTGAGACCCGGCGCAGACTGGGAGACCGTGTCATCCAGCACCTGTACTCCATCCGCCACAAAAAGCAGGATCTCTCGGTGGCCACCTATTTCCATTCTATTTCTGATTCCCATTTGTCATATCAGTTCATGGCCTCCTTTGCTACTACAATGAGGCCACACTCAGGTTGGAGGAGCAACCCCCTATATTCTGTTTGGGTAGCCTCCAAACTAATGGCATGAACATCGATTTCCTGAACTTCTGGTAACTGCCCCCCCCCCCGCACCTTCACAATTCTTCATTCCTGTTTCTCTCTCACTCACCTTATCTCCTTACCTGCCCTTCAACTCCCTCTGGTGGTCTTCCCCCTTCCCTTTCTTCCATAGTCTTCTGCCCTCTCCTGACAGATCTCCCCTTCTCCAGCCCTTTATCTCTTTCACCAATCAACTTCCCAGCTCTTTACTTCACCCCTCCCCCCTCTCCTGGTTTCATGTGTCTTAATCTTGGTCTGGTGTCCTGGGACAGATCAACAGATCGCTCATCCTGCCATACACTGTTCAGGAATGGTTTTATCCCACAAGAGTAGGAAACTGCGCAGGGTCGACCCACGGAAGGCTGCTGGACCAGACAATATTCCTGGCAGAGTGCTTACAGGATATGCAGACCAGCTAGGTGAGATTCTCGCTGACATTATCAATATCTCCCTGACCAGCACCGTCGTTCCTATGTGCTTCAAGGCCGCCACCATCGTCCCCGTGCCAAAGAAGTCCTCAGTGTCCTGCCTCAATGATTACCGTCTAGTTGCACTCACATCCATCATCATGAAGTGTCTCGAGAGGCTCGTCATGAGGTACATGAAGTCCCTGCTGCTTCCCTCACTGGACCCCCTGCAGCTCACATACCATCCCAACCATTCAACAGACAACGCCATTGCCATCACCCCCCACCTGGCCCTAACCCACCTGGATGAAAAAGACACGTATGTTCGAATGCTGTTCATAGACTTCAGTTCAGCATTCAACACAATCATTCCTCAGAAACTGATTGGAAAGCTGAGCCTACTGGGCCCGAACATCTCCCTCTGCAACTGGATCCTAGACTTCCTGACTGGGAGACCTCAGTCAGTCCGGATTGGAAGCAGCATGTCCAACACCATCACGCTGAGCATGGGGTCCCCCAGGGCTGTGTGCTCAGTCCACTGCTGTTCACTCTGCTGACCCACGACTGTGCTGCAGCACACAGCTCAAACCAAATCATCAAGTTCGCCAATGACGCGACCGTGGTGGGTCTCATCAGCAAGAACAATGAGTCAGCATACAGAGATGAAGTGCAGCAGCTAACGGACTGCTGCAGAGCCAACAACCTGTCTCTGAATGCGAACAAAACAAAAAAGATGGTTGCTGACTTCAGGAGGACACAGAGCGACCACTTTTTGCTGAACATCGACGACTCCTCCGTAGAGATCGTTAAGAGCACCAAATTTCTTGGTGTTCACCTGGCGGAGAATCTCACCTGGTCCCTCAACACCAGCTCCATAGCAAAGAAAGTTCAGCAGTGTCTCTACTTTCTGTGAAGGCTGAGAAAAGTCCATCTCCCACCCCCATCCTCACCACAGTCTACAGAGGTTGTATTGAGAGCATCCTGAGCAGCTGCATCACTGTCTGGTTCAGAAATTGCACCATCTCCGATCGCAAGACCCTGCAGCGGATAGTGAGGTCAGCTGAGAAGATCATCAGGGTCTCTCTACCCGCCATCACATACATTTACACCACACGCTGCATCCGCAAAGCAAACAGCATTATGAAGGACCCCGCGCACCCCTCATATAAACTCTTCTCCCTCCTGCCATCTGGCAAAAGGCACCGAAGCATTCGAGCTCTCACGTAACAGTTTCTTCCCCCAAGCCATCAGACTCCTCAATACCCAGAGCCTGGATTGACACCAATCTACTGTGCCGACTGTCTTGTTTATTATTTATTATTTATTGTAGTGCCTGCACTGTTTTGTGCACTTTATGCAGTCCTGGATAGGTCTGTAGTCTAGTGTAGCTTTTGTGTTTTTTTCTTACATAGTTCAGTGTAGTTTTTATATTGGTTCATGTAGCACCATGGTCCTGGAAAACGCTGTCTCATTTTTACTATGTACTGTACCAGCAGTTATGGTTGAAATGACAATAAAAAGTGACTTGACTTGACTTGAAATCCTCAACAGTGATTAAATTTTTAGGCCTAAATGGGTTAAAATTTACTATTCTGTGGATATCTATGTAGAGTTCAAGTTTATAGCTAAGCAGACCGAAGTGTTGTATATTTAACATTTGAGTATTATTGTAAATATATGGTTCGATTAAGCATTCCTTGTTGTTTACATAATGCATTGCAACTCATATGTAGAAGTACGTGAATAGCATTTGTCATCACGCCACCATATCATATGTGCGTGCTTCACTTAAAAAGAACAAAGTTAGACATATTATTCCTGAATCCATGTTTTTTTTTTATTTTGAGTTGACTATTCAAGATATATTATGGTCTTTAAAAAATTATTAAGTATCAATGTGTACTCTCCATCTCACAACCAAACATATAATATCAAAATACAAATCACTTTAACCGAAATTCGTCAAATTGAAAGAGTGCAATTAAATGAAAGATATTCAGAGAGCAGACTCCTTCACAGATATTCATCAATACTTATCCTAAAGGAAACACAGAGTTAATGCCTGAACTTAATAAAGCTTGTGGGATCCTGTTTATTTTTCATAAATTGACACATGGAGTACAAAAGCCAGGAAGTTATTCCAAACATATGTACAGCGCCAGTTCAATCCCAGCTGGAGTATTGTGTCCAATTCCAATCAGCACTCCTTAGGAAGGATATGAAAGCATTGGAGAGTTTACAAAAGACTTTTACTAGAATGAATGAGAGATTGCAAAGAAGAATCTGGACTGCCCTTTTTTCAGGCAAACAACCCTATGATTTGATAGAGTTGTTTAAAATCATAGTAAGTTTAGAAAAAAAGTCAATAAAGAACATTTTCGCTCACGGCAATTGTTGGCAACCAAGATACAGAAGTAAAGCGATTGTTAAAAGACCGAGAAGTGGCATGAGGGAAAATAGTTGCGAGGGAAAATGGTTGCAAGGGAATGGTTAGAACTGGAATGCATTGCCTAAAATTCGTTAGACACAGATTTTAATGATAGTCTTCAAGAGGAATAAACACCTTATTGTGAGGAAAGATTTAAGGCTATAGCGAAAGAGCAGGGGAACCCAGCTGAATTTCTTCCGGGAAAAAACGGCACAAACATCATTCTTCGCAGTACAGTATTAGACTAACAGTTTTTGATTCTATAAAACTTGACTAGATCACAAGTTAATAATTCAAGTATGATGAGACAATTAATACATTTGTTAATGCGTCGACTGTACTCCTTTGATAGATGCTGCCTGGCCTGCTGAGTTCCTCCAGCATTTTGTGTGTGTTGCTCAGATTTCCAGCGCTGCAGATTTTCTCATGTTTGTGATAAATAAATCTGAATCTGAAATTAAGAAGTTCAAGAACCCAAACTGAAAGGTGAATTGTGCCATCTAAAAAAAGATTGAACAAGATCTCCACTTCAAAGAAACGGGTCATTTTATTGCTCCTTACAGAGAAAAAATGACTTCTTGACATTATTCATAAGACGCCAGTGAAAAAAATGCTACTATTAATGCAGGAGACTGAGTCAGTTGCATTAAAACCTCACATAGAATGGATTTTACAGAACTAATGGTTAGGAAAGAAAGAGCATAATATTGATGTTCATAATGATGTTAAGCTTGTGGTTTACCCACCAACTGTGGATGCATTATTTAATATTGCTTTTATGAAAACCAAATTACATTAAAAAAATGACAATTACACAGAGTTCAACTGTCAAGAGGCAGCATTAATACAGCAATTGCCATTGAACATCCATTACACTGTGAATTTGATTCGGCACATGATGCTGAAGTCACTTAAGTACAATTCTACCATCTGCTTTATGTATGCAAAATAACTTCATGCTTAGCAGAGAGGAACACTTCAAAATTACACAAGAGGATCACAGATATAAACACTCATCTGAATTTCATCTCTCTGCTACTTTAGAAGAGGTATTATCTGTTTAACATTAATGGGATATCTTCAGTTAAAATAGTGGAAAGATAAAGTTTAGAATAAATGTGTCAATCGCTTTGTGGTTATCTTGATATGAGCAGTGTCTTTTGGGAAATTCATGTCAGCAGGGTCTGCTGATGAACAATAGATATTCAATATATACGAGGCAACCTTTTGATTTTAAGAATAATTAAGGCTTCTTAAATCTTTTATAAGATTTTGAATCATTTACTCATGGTCCTGGGAGCATCTGGAGAAATAATAATTTAAAAAATAATAGTTTTTCACTGATTTGATTGCATGTTAGCATTGTATGCCCACCCCCAAGTCTCCCTCTCTAAAAGCATCATAAAATTTGCCTCAAACATTCCAGTTGGTAGCACATTCCACACCTTTTGGACAAAGAAATTTACCCTGAATTTCTGATTGTATTTATTACAAAGAGTATACACTTGTATGGAGTTAATAAAACTTACAAAAAAACTGATGCAAGACCACATTAGAGGCAAAAATGTGCTTTTATCTTTCAATAGCTTCACAACAAGTCTTGAAAGCAGATTTGGCCCACTATAAACCAGGAGCCGTATTTTTACTTAAAGGACCACAGCCCAGGGGAGTCAAAAAGCTCTCTGGGACTTCTGATGATTCTTCTGTTTTATGTGCTAGGATTGATAGTTCTACTGCAGATCCTTGTCTCATAGTATATTTGTTACTCTGTTCTGTCTGCAGAGAGTTTCCTCTGATTGATGCATCAAAGTTATGAAACTGCAAAACAACAAAAACTCACAATTTTTTTCTTCTAATTAGGAGCTCCCCTGGGATTGGGAATGACTTATTTTTTCTTTGGGCTGAAAAATAAACCATGAATACTACCTCATTACTTCTTATTTTTGGCATAATTTATTTTGTAATTTATAGTCTTTGCACTGTACTCCTGTCACAAAACAACAGAATTCACATCATACAAAACAGTGATAATATACGCAATTTTCATTCTGGTTCTGGTTTTGTGGTTTCTGAAGTGACAGGGCAACTGCGTGCTCTCTATGCACAGACACAAGGTTCTCAACATCATCCCATATGTTTCATCTCCATGACTAATTAACTGTAAAACCCATACATCCAGATCTTCCGGAAGAGCTTCCCAGAGGGCCTTTGGCAAATGCCTTAATAAAGTCCGTGTAAACACCATTCACACCTCTAGTTTCCTCAATTACCTTTCTCATCTCCTTGAAAAACTCAGTCAAGTAAGACATGACTTTCCCAACACAAAACCATGCTGACTGTTACTAATTAGGCCTTGCTTTTCCAATTGCTCATAAATCCTATCCCTAAGAATTGTCTCCAGTAACCTCCTTACCACTGATATGAGACATACTGATCTACAATTTCTAGGAATATCCCTGTTTCCCTTCTTGAATAATAGAACAATATTACCTACTTGCCAATCCTCTGAGACCTCACCCGTGGCTGGAGAGGACATGAAAATATTGGTCAAGGCCCCAGTGATCTCAACAATCTGTCCTGATGAAGTGTCTTGGCCCAAAACGTCAACTGGCTGCTAAAGGACAAAGATGAAGCCATCAGCTCTCGATGAAAGGAACACTTTCAGGAGCTACTTAATCATAACACCACCACTGACATTGAAGTAATCAACCAGCTCCCAAACAACCCATGAAGGAAGACCTGAGTAAGACTAATATCAAAGAAGTACAAATGGTTTGCAAGGAATTGAGGAACAACAAGGTCACTGGGCCTGATGGAAGTCCAGCAGCAATCCTCAAGGAAGATAACACAACAGAACTTTTAAATCGTATTCATGATCTACTTGTCAAGATCTGGAACCAGGAGAGGATTCCAGCTGAAATCAGGGATGCCCTGATTCTCACACTCTTCAAAAAAGATGTGAAAGCTGACTGCAGAAATTATAGAGGCATCTCCCTCCTCTCTAGAACAGGTAAGGAACTCACCTGAATTGTATATGACTGGTTTTCACCTCTGGCAGATCTCCTGCCTGAGCCTCAGTGTGGCTTCCGTCCAGCCAGAGGAACATCTGACATGATTTTTACAGAAAGTCAATTGCAGTAGAAAGCCCAGGAACAAAATCTCCCACTTTATACGGTCTTCTTCGACCTTACAAAGCATTTGATTCTGTAAATCATCCTGCCCTTTGGCAGGTACTGTCCAAAGTCGGATGCCCAGAGAAATACCTCAAGGTTCTGCAGCTCTTACACAAATATCAGCAGTGGCGGCTCTGAAACAGCACCTTTCAAAGTGGAGACCAGGGTCAAACAGGGGTGCGTCATTGCCCCAACTCTGCTTGCCATTTTCATTGCAACTATTCTTCACCTCAAAGGCCAGGACCTCCCACAAGAAGTCTAGATTCTCTATAGGACAGATGGGAGTTCTTTAACCTTAACAGCTTCAAGGCAATGAGCAAGGTGTCAACTACTTCCATCATGGAGCTCTAATAAACAGGCAACAATGCCATCATAGCACACACTGAGGAGGGTCTGCAGTGCATAATGAATACATTTGCCAGAGCATGCAAGCTCCTGGGATTTGATCTAAACATCAAGAAAACCCAAATCCTGCACCAACCTTCTCCAGATCAAACTCCTAAACCTCCAACCATCCAAGTTGACCACATCCATCTGGAGAATACTGATCATTTCCCATATCTTGGCAGCCTTCATTCTTCAAGCGCTAACATTGACCTTGAAATAAATCGCAGAATAGGCTGTGAGAGTGGACCTTTTACCAGGTTGAAGAAAGAGGGTTTTTGAAGATCAGGATATCAAGACCAACACTAAGCTTCTGGTCTAGAAACCTATAGTCCTCCCCTCCTTGCTGTAGGGAGTGGAGTCATGGACAACATACAGCAGGCACATAAAATCCCTAGAAAACCCGGATGCTTCTGAAGGATTCTGAGAGGTAGTAGGCCTGTTTTTCCAGCTAACTCTAGCATCCTGGAGGAAGCTAACATTAACTCCATAGTCACAATCGTGACTCAGCACCAAATGCGACAGGTTCACCACACCATCCATGTGCCTGACTCCCGCCTCCCTAAACATCTCCTGTTCGGCCAACTGAAAGATGCAAAGCGCACTCCTGGAGGGCAGAAAAGGCGGTTAAAAGACAATATCAAGACCCACCAGAGGAAGTGCTGCATCAGCCTGAATGGATGGGAGAAATTAGCACAGGATAGGAAAAGCTGGAGAAGGACTGTCTATGAGGGGACTGAACAGCTCAACGAATACCTTCACCGTGCTGCTGAGACTAAGCGGCTTCAACGTAAGGAGCGACTGGGAATGGCCCAGCCAGATACATCCACCACCACTTCAATGTCCCACACTTTGTGTATCACGGATCGACCTCTTCAGTAATCTCAAGACCCACAAGTGACCTGATCAACCAGCAGGAGAAGGATCATACTTGACTACATAACCATATAACAATTACAGCACAGAAACAGGCCATCTCAGCCCTTCTAGTCTGTGCCAAACTCTTACTCTCACCTAGTCCCATAGGCTGCCAAGATATGGGAAATGATCAGTATTCTCCAGATGGATGTGGTCAACTTGGATGGTTGGAGGTTTAGGAGTTTGATCTGGAGAAGGTTGGTGCAGGACTTGGGTTTTCTTGATGTTTAGATCAAATCCCAGGAGCTTGTATGCTCTGGCAAATGTATTCACTATGAATGATTGCTGATCGCTGATGGTTGGTCAAGTCCCCAGCAATCTCAACAATCTGTCCTGGTGAGGATTCTTGGCCCAAAATATCGACTATTTATTCATTTCCATAGATGTTTCCTGGCCTGCTGAGTTTCTCCAGCAATTTGTATGTGTTACTCTGGATTTCAAGCATCTGCAGAATCTCTTGTAGTTACAATCTCATCTCTTGACTCCCTCACTAACCTGGAGTATATCCCATCTATCCCTGGGGATATATGCACCTTAACATTCTTCAGGAGACCCAACACCACCTCCTTCTTTATCATTAAATTTCCTAGCATGTTAACACACTCCAAATTGTTCTCACTATCTTCCTTCTCCTTGATCATACCAACACAAAATTTCCATTTAGGACCTTACCCATATCTTCTACCTCAAAGCACACATTCCTTCCTTTATCCTCAGTGGACCTACCACCTCTTGAGTTTCATCTTTTCCTTGATGTGTGTATAAAATACCTTGGGTTTCTCTTTAATCCTACTTGCCAAAGACTTTTCATGACTCATGTTGGCTCTCCTTTTCCTTTCTTGAGTTTTTTTTTCTGGCTTTTTTAGAATCCTCAAGGGCTCTGTTTGGTTTTAGATTCCGAAATCTCTCAAATGTTTTCTTTTCCTCATCACCTCTTTCACATTGCCACTTCTTTTTTACTGACACATACCAACTGTCCTGCAATTGGTTTTTAAACACCCTCCATGTGTCAGGTGTACCTGACCAAAAGTAGATGCTCCCAATTAACTCTCCCATGTGCCTGCCTTGTAATTTGCCCTGCCCCAAGTTAATATTCTCCTACAAGGTCCATACTTATCATTCTCTTTAATTATCTTAAAATTTAATGACCTATGGTCAATGTTCTCCCACTGAGAATTTGGTCACCTGGTCAGGCTCATTATCCAATATACGCCTCTCCTCTTGTTGGACTACCTACATATTGATCAGAAAAAAAACACCTGAATCTTTTTCACAGCATGAAGATAGAATGGCCAGAGGAAAGTGATGATCCTGTGAAGGACTGGGCAGTGTTTACCACTCTACACATTCAGTCTGCCAAGAACAGAGCAGTTCCCTTTCCAGACTGAGATGCAAACTGTCAGAATATTTTCTATAATCCATCTGTAAAAGTTTGTGAAAATCCTCATGGACTTCAACTCTTCTCAAAAGTTAATATGCCGAAGTGCTTTCTCAATGACTTCGTCAGTCTGAAAAGATGAGGAGAGATTGCTGATGATTTGGATGCCAAAGAACTCTTTCATCTTGCTAATGTTAAGTGTTAATGTTTGTTGTTCTGACACCATGACACAAGGTTCATGATCACCTTCCTGTGCTCCATCTTATCCTTATTATTGATCTAGCTTCTTATCCAATCTGTGCCCCCCTAAACTTTGTAAATCTCCACAAGGTCACCCCTCAGTCTCTTGCTTGGTGAGAATAAACCGAGATTACTCAGTTTCTCCTTATAACCACAGCCTTCCATTCCAGGCAAGTGCCTCGTGAATCTCCTCTGCACTGTTTATTGCGACCATATCTTTCCTGTAGTGCAGTGCCCAGAAGTGTACACAATATTCTGAATAGTGTTGTAACCAGGGTTTTTTGCAGCTTCAACATGATTTTCCAACTCTTAAATTTAGTGCTTTGGCCTATAAAGGCAAACATACCAAATGTCATTTTTTACTACCTTAATTCCTTATATTGCTGTTTTCAGGAGGTAATGGACTTGTATAAGTGCTCCTCTTCAACTCAAGAGCCCCTGTCTTCAATGCCTCTCTTATGTTCAGGGTCTTATGTGTAGACTCATTCTACACTCAAAAGCCCTCTATTTCTCAAACTTCATTTAAAATCAGGGAGCTTCTGCCTTCCAACTCCTCTTCTTTGACTCAGGAAGTCTCTGTGTCCTGAACTCCTCTTTTAAGCTGGTCCTCTGTCTCCTATGCTCCTCTTCAACTCAGGGGCTTCCATCTCCAGCAATCTTCCTCATCGCCTGTAGTCTGGGATTTATACAGATTCTGAAGAAGAACAGACTGCATATGTTTTAAATCCTCAATAACAATGATCTATACAGCAATGATTTACTAATTAGGAGTCATTTATATTGTATCGGGTTTGCTTGAATTAGTGTTAGAACTCGAAGTAGTTAGTTAAAAGTTTGAATATGAACTATCCTTGAAATACCTGCATATTGGTTGATAAATGTACTTCAAGTAATAGATTTTTGTGTGGTACACGAGAGAAAGAGAGACAGCAGAAAGAGAGCTGTGGGTTTGAATTTTTTTTTAGGTTATGAAGACACGTAGTCCTCTTTTATTGTCATTTAGTAATGCATGCATTAAGAAATGATACAAATATTTCCTCCGGTGTGATATCACAAAACACAAGACAGACCAAGACTGAAAAAACTGACAAAACTGCATAATTATAACATATAGTTACAACAGTGCAACAATACCATAACTTGATGAAGAAGTCCGTGAGCACAGTAAAAGTTCAAAGTCTCTCAAATGTCCCACATCTCACACAGACAGGAGAAGGAAGAAAAACTCTCCCTGCCATGCCGACCACAGTCTGACTCTGAGGCATCTGAAAACTTCGAGCTCTGATCAGCTCTCCGACACCGAGTACTGAGCGCCATCTCCGTCCGAACGATTCGATCTCAACCTCGGTTGCCAACAACAGGCAAAGCCGGGGATTTTGAGGCCTACCCTTCGAAAGATTCCCGACCACTCAGTAACGACAGCAGCGAACGAGCGATTCAGAAATTTCTCCAGATGTTCCTCTGTGCTTTCACGTCCATTCTCCATCAAATCAGAATTGTCCACGGCCCCTACTTAACAGAAACAATATAATTTTTCACCGGAGGGCTGCGCATGCGCAGGCACGCTGCTCTCTCTCCTCCCGCCTCATAAGGAGTTTGTGTTTATCCATCGAATTTTGATGAAAGATATGCAGAAATATTGGAATTAGTGTAAATCGACAATTGGGAGGCTTTCCCCTTCTTTTGCTGTTCCCTCTGAATTCATAAACTATTACTAACGCCTGTATAACTTTTTAAGTTTACCAAACAATTTCAATCAATTTTCCATGTAACTTTTGTGAGAATGCATAAAGCCTAAAACAGAGCTGTTTTGCTTTTTCTGCGGAAGCTGCACAAATTTTAGTTTGCTTTTAATATTCCAACCAACACAAAATGCAAAGAAAAGACAAATTAATTCCAATGATATTTTCTTTGAGGAAGGATGAAAAACAACCAGCCAAACACCTGCAGTCATAGTATGAAGCAGACAATATATTAAACGTGAAAACTTAACTGAAGTCCAATCAGCTCTCTCAAATAGGTGCAAATGATTCCATGGCAGCCTTTCAAAGAAGAGGACCAGAATTATACCCATACATGCAGTATTGTTTAAAAGTCTTAGGCACTCCAGATTTTTTTATATATAGTTTCAGATGCCATGGCCACAGAGTGAGACAGCCAAAGTCTGCAGAAAAAATCTGTGGCAAGTTCTGCAAGATATTTGGAACAACCTACCGGCCAATTTTTTTTCTAAAACTGAAGGATAGTGTACCTAAGAGAATCGATGAAGTCTTAAAGACAAAGGCTTTATTGATTTGATTTAGTTTTTTTATTGTTTAGTGCTCTTTATAGTACATTTTTGGTATTCAAAAGCTTTTTATTGTTTTTGAAAGTACCTTTGCTTTAAAGATTTTTTTACATGTGCCTAAGACAGTACTGTATATATTATTAAACCCATTTATCAGTCATAATTTCTAAATACAGGTTATCTGGACTTTGCTACATTACCTTTCCTGAAGCAATTACCAGCAATGTTTCTAACATAACAACAGAGGCAACTCTCATTGCCTTTAAAGTGCTTCATGATGACAAATCTCAGTATACATATAAGGCTTTCTCTTATTTCCTATTTTGATTTCACATTTCTGTAACTTACAGTAATACCTTTTCCAAATAGAGGGTTCATGAACTCGAGAAGCTGTCAATACCAACCCTGACTCTAAACCATCATTAATTCTTCAAAAGATATTCACTATGTCCTGGCTCCATTAGCAAGGCCATGAGACAACTACCAGTGAACTGAGTTAAAGCAACATATTAGCCTCGAATATCATTCATCAATTCAGAACATGTGAACTTTTGAGGGCCAGGGACAGAGTTGCCAAGAGTTACAGGGTTTATAACACCTTTATTAATGTTGAGGTAGCTCAACTAAAAAGTTCACCAAAATAATTTACTCAAATTGCAAATATCTTTGCAACCCTAACTGCCCAAAAACAGAATACCCTGAAAAACACCCACTTAAACCTAAATCTTAAAAATGTGCAGCATGTCTTATTACCAGAGACTAATCAGGATTTTTCTGAAAATGGCTCCCATTCAAAAAGGTTAGGCACCACTAGCCTAGAGGTTGGAGTTTTGGTATATGGAATTTATAAAAACAATGACTGAATGACTATCTGTCTGGTCAGATGACAACCCTTTCAGAACTCTTAGCATGTGTGGTCTGTTGAGTAATGTCTGTAGAATGTCTTTCAGTGGTTTGATAGCTGGATTCTTTCAGAATCTGGGCTTATCACAAACCTCTAAACATTAATGTACTGTCAAAACACAAGAAATGTTGTGTATCACTGCTACTGTGAGATTAAGGATTGAGATGACAAGAAGTGACCATTAAAATGTCTAATTGATTTGTGAGACTGAATGAAAGAAGCCAGACTGGGTTAATGAGTGAGAACAAAGGATTTGTCTGTCTCTTGATGACTCTGTGCTTGTGAAACTTGTATTAATGCAATAACTTTTCAGGCTTCATTGGAATTTTGCCCAGACAGAGATCACGATCAGTACGTGGGACCAAAGTCAGGTTTCATGAGCCGGAATTCAGAATTTGCCCAACAGCAACAATCAAGTGCGACAAGGAATTGTGAGCCCAGAAATCTTTGTGACTTGCTATGTTAGTATTTTGTATGATTTATTTGTACTATCTACTATATGATAATAAATTAGGCTAAAGTTAAAAAGGGATCCAGTGCTTTCCTGGAATATATGATGAATAAACTTTCCTCGGGCTTCAAGTCGGTTACAGGTATCAATTGTAACCGATATTTATCTCCTTCTATCTCCTTTACAATAGCATTGGAGAGAGATTGGAACAGACAAATTAGAAAACTGTTTAATTGGAGTAAGGGGAATTATGAGGCTATCAGGCAGGAAATTGGAAGCCTAAATTGGGAACAGATGTTCTCAGGGAAAAGTACAGAAGAAATGTGGCAAATGTTCAGGGGATATTTGTGTGGAGTTCTGCATAGGTACGTTCCAATGAGACAGGGAAGTTATGGTAGGGTACAGGAACCGTGGTGTACAAAGACTAGTCAAGAAGAAAAGAAAAGCTTACAAAAAGTTCAGAGAGCTAGGTAATGTTAGAGATCTAGAAGATTATAAGGCTAATAGGAAGGAGCTTAAGAAGGAAATTAGGAGAGCCAGGAGGGGCCATGAGAAGGCCTTGGCAGGCAGGATTAAGGAAAACTCCAAAGCATTCTACAAGTATGTGAACAGCAAGAGGATAAGACATGAAAGCAAAGGACCTATTAAGTGTGACAGTCGGAAAGTATGTATGGAACTGGAGGAAATAGCAGAGGTACTTAATGAATACTTCACTTCAGTATGCACTATAGAAAAGGAACTTGGTGATTGTAGTGAGGACTTGCAGCAGAATGAAAAGCTTGAGCATGTAGTTATTAAGAAAGAGGATTTGCTGGAGCTTTTGGAAAGCATCAAGTTGGATAAGTCACCAGGACCGGATGAGATGTACCCCAGGCTACTGTGGGAGGCGAGGGAGGAGATTGCTCAGTGTTTGGCGATGATCTTTGCATCATCAATAAGGGTGGGAGAGGTTCCGGAAGATTGGAGAGTTGCAGATGTTCCTTTATTCAACAAAGGGAGTAGAGTTAGCCCAGGAAATTATAGACCAGTGAGTCTTAACTCAGTGGTTGGTAAGTTGATGGAGAAGATCCTGAGAGACAGGATTTATGAACATTTGGAGAGGTATAATATGATTAGGAGTAGTCAGCATGGCTTTGTCAAGGGCAGGTCATGCCTTATGAGCCTGATTAAATTTTTTGAGGATGTGACTAAACACATTGATGAAGGAAGAGCAGTAGATGTAGTGTATTTGGATTTCAGCAAGGCATTCGATAAGGTACCCCATGCAAGGCTTATTGAGAAAGTAAGGAGGCATGGGATCCAAGGGGACATTGCTTTGTGGATCCAGAAATGGCTTGCCCACAGAAGGCAATGAGTGTTTGTAGATGGGTCATATTCTGTATGGAGGTCGATCACCAGTGGAGTACTGCAGGGACCCTTACCCTTCGTGAATTTTAGAAATGACCTGGATGAGGAAGTAGAGGGATGGGTTAGTAAGTTTTCTGATAACACAAAGGTTGGAGGTGTTGTGGATAGTGTGGAAAGCTGTCAGAGGTTACAGTGGGACATTGATAGGATGCAAAACTGGGCTGAGAAGTGGCAGATGGAGTTCAACCCTGAAAAGTGTGAAGTGGTTCATTTTGGTAGGTCAAATATGATGGCATAATATAGTATTAACGGCAAGACTCTTGGCACTGTGGAGGATCAGAGGGATCTTGGGATATGATAGGGTCTTTTAAGAGACTTTTGGATAGGTACATGGTGCTTAGAAAGATAGAGGGCTATAGGTAAGCCTAATAATTTCTAAGGTAGGGACATGTTCGGCATAACTTTGTGGGCTGAAGGGCCCGTATTGTATTCTATGTTTCTATGTTTCTATGCTACTTCGATGACAAACTCTGCCATCTTCAACAGGAATCATGCCTGGGCAAGTCTAGTCTGGTGGTACTTATATCCTTGTATTCCAGCACTCTAGTAGCTGGTGGCATCAGTGATGGACTTCGGGACGAGAGGTCCCGAGTTCGATTCCAGCTGGCACCCTTGCACGCTCTCCATCCGTGCTGGGTTAAGAGCTGGTGATCTCTTTTAAAAAAAGCTCACCCGGCAGAAAGCAATGGCAAACCACTGCTGTAACTTACCTTGTACCCGATTTCCCAATACGTCAGAGCAGCATGGAAGGGAATCACCCACTAACCGGAAAATTCCAGATGCGGCATACCTTATTCCATCCCTACTGACTGGTTAGTCCTCATTGCATCAGGTTTCAGCTCTCCTTCCTTGCTGATAATTGAATTCCAGTTCTTACTGAGAGCAAGACCTTCATCTTTGTTAAAATTCTTTTCCTCCAAATTTATTTCAATGGCTTCCTTTACCAAGCAGTCCCAAAAGTCATTGGCACAGCACAGTAGTTTTGTGCCATCAATGTCAATCCTAACGCTATTGTGAATTCAATGTTCTGTTACCGATGATTTCTTCAAGTAACCAAAAAGTATACACCACCTGTGCTCCTTGATGTGCGTTTCCACAAAGTGTCCTGTCTGGCTGATATACACTGCTCCGTATTCACAGAGAATCCTGTAAACGCCAGTCAACCTGAGTCCCAGGTCATCTTGGACCCGCCTAATCCAGTATTTCTTCAAGATCCTGGCGATCCTTCCAGAAACCGTGGAAATAGAAGGAAGACAGGCAGTAGCAATGGATCCCTCATCATTGTTCGGTTTCCTGGGTTTTTAGTCAGCCCTTTTATGGACCCAATTGATTTCCTTCACCTCATAGCCATTCTGTAAGAATGTCATGCATAATCGTTTTATATCCTCGGGTGACTCTCTGGGTCTGAAATAGTATTCGCACAAGAACCATTCTACAGTTGGAGGTGTGATGGTAGCTGTTATTGTTGATGTACAAGTCCGTGTGAATGGGTTACCAAAAGATGCCATATCCGGGGCTACTGTCTGGTTTCCGTCATATTAGAATGTCCAGGAACAGGACTACCGCTCTTCTCCATCTCCATGATAAATTGAATGTTTGGCTGTATACTGTTTAGATGGTAGTGGAACTGTTGGAGTGCCTGGAGTCCATGAGGCCACATTACAAAGGTGTCCATAAGACCATAGAACCATAAGACATAGGAGCAGAATTAGGCCATCTGGCCCATCGAGTCCGTTCCGCCATTCAATCATGGCTGCCTTAAATACACTCAATGACCTAACCTCCACAGTTGCATGTGGCAGCAAATTCCACAAATTGACCACCCTTTGGCTAAAGAAATTTCTCCACATCCCTGTTTTGAAAGGGTGCCCCTCTATTCTGAGGCTGTGCCCTCTTGTCCTAGACTCTCCCACCATGGGAAACATCCTTTCCACATCTACTCTGTCTAGCCCTTTCAACATTCGAAAGGTTTCAATGAGATCCCCGCCCCCCCCATCCTTCTGAATTCCAGCTAGTACAGACCCAGAGCCATCAATTATTCCTCATATGATAACCCTTTCATTCCCAGAATCATCCTTATGAACCTCCTCTGAACCCTCTCCAATGTCAGCAATTTTTTGCTTAGATAAGGAACCCAAAACAGTTCTCAATACTCAGGATGAGGCCTCACCAGTGCCTTATAAAGCCTTAGCATCACATTCCTGCTCTTATATTCTAGACCTCTTGAAATGAATGCTAGCATTGCATTTGTCTTCCTCACCACCGACTCAACTTGCAAGTTAACCTTCAGGGTGTTGTGTACAAGGACTTTCAAGTCCCTCCGCATTTCAGATTCCTGGATTTTCTCCCTGTTTAGAAAACAGTCTGCACATTTATTTCTACTACCAAAGTGCATGACCATGCATTTTCCAACATTGTATTTCATTTGCCACTTTCTTGTCCATTCTCCTAATCTGTCTAAGTCCTTCTGCATCCTACCTGTTTTCTGAACACTTCTTGCCCCTCCACCAATCTTCATATCATCTGCAAACTTGGCAACAAAGCCATGTATTTCATCATCTAAATCATTTATATACAGCATAAAAAGATTTTTCTTGTGTTTGTAACCTTGACTTTCATGAGATAAAATTAAATGAGAGATCCAAATTAAGTAAATTTTACTTAAGAATTCAATTAGAATCACCTCAGTGCATAAATCATGCATCTTTTATCCAGTTCTCTATGAAAACAACATCAGTTCATCTTCATTAGTTTTGCATAGTTTAATACTCATCCCAAGATCTTAGCGCCAAATATATTACTGGCTATTTTAAGCAAGGAATTTGAAATGGATATAGATTTTTGCTTCTTCTAATGCCTGTGGCCAAGTTTTGAGATTGGTTTTTGAGAGTATCTGATGACCAAGATCCCCAGGTTAGACCATAAGGCATAGGAGCAGAATTAGGCCGTTTGGCCTATCAAGTCTGCTCCGCCATTCAATCATAGTTGATCCTTTTTTTATCTCTCTTAATCCCATTTCCCGGCCTTCTCCTGATAACCTTTTATGTTATGTCCAATCAAGAACCTATCAATCTCTGCCTTAAATACACACAACGACCTCCACAGCTGCATGTGGCAACAAATTCCACAAATTCACCACCCACTGGCTACAGAAATTTCTCCGCATTTCCGTTTTGAAAGGGCGCCCCTCTACCTTGAGGCTGTGCCTCTTGCCCTGGACTCTCCCACCATGGGAAACATCCTTTCCACATCTACTCTGTCTAGGTCTTTCAGTATTCGAAAGGTTTCAATGAGATCCCCCCCCCATCCTTCTAAATTCCTGCGAGTACAGACTCAGAGCTATCAAATATACCTCGTATGATAACCTTTTCATTCTTGGAATCATGCTTGTGAACCTCCTCTGGACCTTCTCCAATGCCAGCATATCTTTTCTAAGAGATGGGGCCCAAAACTGTTCACAATACTCAAGGGGAGGCCTCATCAGGGCCTTATAAAGTCTCAGCATCACATCCTTGCTCTTGTATTCTAGACCTCTTAAAATGAATGCTGACAATGACATTTGCCTTCCTCACCACCAACTCAACGTGTCTGTGAAAGCATTTGGGGCGTAAGGGCAATGAACTGAGAGCCCTCTCCTCAAAATCCTCCATGTAGAAATTAGCAATAGCCAGCAACAAGGGCAATCCCAGGCCACTCCATTGGTTTATTTATAGTAGTTCCCCTTACAGAGGGAGTACATTGATGTAACAGTGTGTTCAAAGAGCTCAGTGGTAACCTTATCAAACCTCCACCACAGGAGGACCAATTTGTCCTTCATGGGAACTCTCCAGAACAGGGACACAATGTCAAAACTAACCATTATGTCCTCCAGGTTCAGATGAATGTTGGTTATTGTTTTAATTACGTCGGTCAAATTCATGATGTGATGCTCACAGCCCTGAACAAAGGGAGACAGAATGGCCGTTAAATACTTAGCGAGGTAGTAAGTCAGAAAAGCTGATCCCACTGATGTTAGGCCTCAGGGGAAAAACCCCATTGAGTATCTTAGAGAGCCCATAAAGTCTTGGTTGTACCAGCACGTGAGGCAGAAGTGTCTTGCATATGTCCGCTGGCAGCACAGAATTCCTCAGTAAAGTGGAGGTCATCCTATCATCCTAACAATCGAATCCAAGGGATTCCACTGTAGAACTCTGCAGGCGGGTTCATCCAAAATCCATTGGAGTTTCTCTGAGGACATCAGGACTGTTACGCTTCCTTTGTCTGCTGGTAAAATCATGATGGCTGGGTTTTACCTTAGTGCCCAGAGGGCCGATAACAGCTCCCATCACGCCTCCCAACGTAGAGTAGTTCTCTCTATTTCATTAACCATGCAAAAACCATTTCAGGCCTGGAGAGTCTGCCGAGAAAATAAGACGATTATGCATGATGTTCCCACAGAATGGCCACAAGGTGAAGGAAATCAATTAAACCCAGAAAAAAGCTGGAAACCTAACAACGAGGAGGAAACCATCACTACCACCTGTTCTCCTTATATTTCCACGGTTTCTGGAAGGATCACCAGGATCTTGAAGAAATACCAGATTAATACCATACATAAACCCATAAGGAAGATGAAGTCACAGCTTACGCACGTCAAAGATGACCTGGGACTCCAGTTGGCTGGCATTTACAGGATTCTCTGTGAATGTGGAGCAGCGTATATCAGCCAGACGGGACACATGGTGGAAACGTGCATCAAGGAGTAGAGGAAGTGTATCCATTTGGGTTACCCAGTAGCAGAACATTACATTCGCAATGATCATAGGATTGACTTCAATGGCACAGAACTATTGTGCTACATCAATGGCTTTTGTGAACACTTGGCAAAGGAAGCTATTGAAATAAAACTAGAGGAAAAGAACTTTAACAAAGATTAAGGCCTCACTCTAAGTAAAAACTGGAATTTTATGGTAAACAAGATGGAAAAGTGGAAGCCTGATTGGATGAGGACTAACCAATCAGGAGGGGTGGAATACAGGGGTATAAATACCATCGGACTAGACATGCCCAAGCATCATCCCTGAAGAAGATGGCAGAGTCTGTCATCAAAATATCAGTTATAATTGATACCTGAACCCAGCTTAAAGCCCAAGAAGAATTTATTAAGCTTAAGTTAGTTTGTTGTGGTTGTACGCTTGTTACCACGTCGCGTGGATACTCGAATAATTGGGTCTGTTCAAGCCAGCCTGCTGCAGTAGCACATGCTGAAAAGGTACATACTAATGTTGACGTATGGCCAATCACTATTCTACATAGTCATGAGTACTTTGCCTCGAGTCTTAACGGTGTCCATGAGCACGGCCGTTATGTGGTTTCTTTTGCCAAAATAAGGAGCAGTTGAGGGAAATGGCTCAGGTGTTTGGTTGTTAATACACGGGCATCTTTGCTGTGGAGATGCCAGAGACTGGGATTTCCACTGGAAAGCCTGGGGGTGGGGGAATCAAGGATTGAGAGAGTTTTAGGGACAGAGACAATCAAGAGCTAGACAGATGAGTTTGGTCTGGGGGGGCTTTTGATTGAAAGCATGGTTAAACAGGAAGAAGGGAGCCATAAAGATCAAACATACATAATGAATCATTTCAGAGTGCAGACTGAGTCCACTTCTAATAAAATCTTGCGATCCTAGGAGTAACCAATAATAGGCACTGCCTGGTTGATGTGAATTAATTTCTCTGGCAACATTTCAGTGTTGTAAAGCTGAAAACATGCCTGATGCACAAATACCGGTCATGGTGAGACATTCCCGAAGTTCTGATGTGATGCAAAATGATCCAGAATTAATCTTACCACGTTTCACTCATGGAAATATGATAACATTGTGATTGAAAATTCAGTCACCAAGCATGGAACTAGCATTATGCAACCAAATGTTTTCCTTTCTTGATTTTTAACTCTAAATATGTAGAAGTAGGCCAAGGGTTGTTAGTTAATACAAACCAGGTCCTTATGAATCTACCCATTTCGATTCGCAATCTGAAAGAGGAACGCTAGACACAGAATACGAAAAAAATTAGCCAAAATGAGAATCCTCACACCATTTAAGCTGCACCATTTCATCTACAGAAATTTCAAAATGAATGTTTTTTATTTATCTGGAAGCAATAATTAATTACTTTGTAGAAATGAGATGTAGCATTTTGTTGCTAGTAGAAGTTGCCTTGTTTGCTCCAGTCTGAAATAAATATCTGTTGAGGGAATGTACCGAAGAATGTAAGGTTTCTGGTAGTTATTACCACACTAACATGCCTATTTTAATTACATTATTTTTTGAGACTTAACTGTTCTGTATCTATAGAATGCTCATTTATTTTCATATACTTTAGCTAGCTGAAAAAAATGCCGTACTAGGTCGAACCCGACCTTTGCAAAGTCACAATTTTAACACATGGAAAACAATCACTTTAAGAGTTTTACATAAGACAGTGAAGTTCATCAAGATGCTCAACCAAAGAGCTTTATTTATTCAGCAGAAAAACACTACCC
The DNA here is from genome assembly GCF_030028105.1 of Mobula birostris. Lineage (NCBI taxonomy): Eukaryota > Metazoa > Chordata > Chondrichthyes > Myliobatiformes > Myliobatidae > Mobula > Mobula birostris. Next base: position 159,101,118 of record NC_092375.1, read on the forward strand.
CCTTTTTTAACATGCATACCAAAGACATCAGATATCTGTATCTAATCCTTTTCAGGTCTTGATCTTGAGCAATCATTTGTTTAAAAGTAATGTATAGATTAAGCTATAGTCCCCAAATAATTTCACCATTGCAAATAGTTCAAATAGCTCACAGTGTGGAGTAGAAATTATTTCTCCACACTTATTGCTGAAGATTTTCTTAATCTTATGGTATGAATTACCTGAGCTGATATTGACTAATTCCTACTTAACTGCATTATTTGGAGTAAGAATTAGGTTCGGTTTAAGATGGCGCTGGTGAAGCACAGCAGCAACTTGCTGGTAGCAAAATAAACTATAAATTACTGCATTAAACACACTTTTTCTCAGATACAATCACTGCAATCAATAGCCTGTAATTTCCCTTACGGAGTTGTGCATTTGAGCCACCTGTACAACCTGGCATTTTTGCGGTATGAACTGAAGTCTCCAAGGTGCAGGAAGGTGTCAGCGTGGCAGGTACTGGCCAAATCAGGGCAGCAGAGCCCGGGCCCAAGAGTAGGAAATGAGCCAATGTTTGGCCATTACTGAAGAGAACTTGGAGGCGATTCGATGCAGCAGAACCAAGGCGAGGCAGCAGGGCCTGGGCCGGTGTCCGAGGGCAAGGAATGACTCGATGTTTGCCAATTTAAGTGCCGGGCCAGTTTGAAGTGGTCAGAAAATCAGGGCCGGAGGCAAGGGACGGGCCAGTGTTCAGCTTAATGCTCTGCGAGCCTTACTCGTCTCTGCACTGAACTGAGGCTGTGATGACCCGCAACTAATGGGCTCCTGGATCGGCTGCAGCAATGACTGGCTTCATGGCTGTGGACTCACTTTAGTGAACTTCAGTTCTGGATGTTATTTGCTTGCTTTTATTGTCTGCATGATTTGATTATTTTTCTGCACATTGGTGTTTGACAGTTTTCCCTTTTAATGGGTTCTATTGGGTTTCTTTGACTGTGGCTGCCCGTGAGGAGGCAAATCTCAAGTCTGTATTTGGTATACATACTTTGATAATAAATGTACTTTGAACTTTGAACAATAACTGGATAACCGAACAAAGCTTGCAACAATAGCTAACTGGCCATTGAGGAAGAAGGAAAAGTTGTGAATACCTTTACTCCAAAAAGAAACAGTGACAGGTGATTCTAACAACCTCACGCGAAGGCCATAAATAAATCAGAGTAGAATTTGAACATGATCTTGCCCAAACTTCTGAACCCCGTCCTAAATGCTATGGACAATGCTTACTGCATAGCTAAAGCAACCCACTAGCAGCTGGAATGAAGCAATATTGAGAGCTCTGTCACAGAGTAAATTGTGCTTTGAAGTAACGAGGTTCCTCAGAGGTCTATAAGAGTAATTAAGCTATTTTGGATGGAGAAAAATATCTATTTTGGCGTTGTATTCTAATTATGGAAACCATTTAATTTCCAGAAAACTTCAAAGTGACTCTCAAATCTCTAATTTACAACTTCAAGGGTAATTTGGGCGGAATTTCCCAGGGAAAGAGGAAATTTGATCCCCACCTCTTATCAATGACAGCATTTGTCAACACGCTATTAGCACATGAAGGTCATCATAGTACTTAATACTGTAACCAAGATATCCTAAGTGTCGCTGTTGAGAGACTATTGTGATTTATGGTTAGAAATTAGCTGATAGATAATAATGGAGTGCTGAATTCAACTTTCTACAAATTGTTCTCACAGAAGTTAGCCATTGCTGTAAAGGACTGAAAGCGCCCTGACTTATCTCATAATTTAGTAAAACTATATTAATGAAATTTTGACTAAGTGAAAAATGACCCAGATAAAAAAATCATATGAAGTGCAATATAGATTCAGGGTTCAACATGACATTCAGTGTCACAAGTTTAAAAAACTGAATATAATTTCACAAACTATGTATTGGTATATAGTTTTCAAACTCAATACATATGAATTGTGAAAGCAGTCTCCTTTATGATCATGTGATGAAAATACACACAACTAGTTATAAAATTTAACAGTTATTTAATAGTTATTTCTGAAAATAGATGACGGGTAATTGCCAGAAATGTGATAATTCATAAATATATAGATAACTCCCTCAAACACAAAATATGTCAAAGAGGGAACATGATGTGTGATTGTTGGAATTCTAGGATTTCTAGAATAGGTGGCTTAACAAATCAGTCCCAGTTCATTTGTTGTTTATAGCTAAGAGGAAATGAAGCTTATAGTCAACTTCATGTGTAAAAAAACACATCTAAGAAAAGGGATAATCATTTAGGCAAATCACATACTGTACTACACAAGAACACGAGAAAATAGGAGTGTGAGTAGATCACCAGGCCCCACCAGCCTGGTCTGTCATTCAATATGATCATGGCTGATCTATGCAGGGCCAATTCTACCTCTGTGCCAGTTCCCTATAACTCTCAATTATCTCAGCAGCAGCGAAAGTTCTACACCTGACTATCATCTCCTCCCTCACCTTCACTCAGGGCCCTAAACAGTCCTTCCAGGTGAGGCAACACTTCACCTGTGAACCTACTTCTATCGTGTCTGGTGCTCTGGATATTGCCTTCTCTGCACTGGTGAGACCCAATATAGATCAGGAGACAGCTTTTTCGACAACCTCTGCTCTATCCACCAAAAGCAGAACTCTCTGGTGGCCAAACATTATAATTCTCATTCCCGTTCCTGTTCCAACATGTTGGTCTATGTCCTCCTCTGTTCCATGATGAGACCACCCTTAGTGTGGAGGAGTAACACCTTGTATTCCATCTGGGTAGCTTCCAACCTGAGATCATGAATATCAGTTTTTACTTCTAGTAAAAAAAAGTCCCTCTTCCTCCCCTCTTCTTCTGTTCTCCACTCTGGTCTTTTACCTCTTTGCACCTGCCTATCATCTCCCCCAGATGCCTCTCTTCCTTCCCTTTCTCCTATGGTCTACTTTCCCCTCTTATCAGATTCCTTCCTCTCCAGACCTTTACCTTTCCTACAAACTCACCTCCACTTATCACCTTCTAGCTCTCCTCCTTCCCCTTCACCCTCCTTTTTATGCTAGCGTCTTCGCCTTTCCTTTTCCCTCTTGAAGAAGGGTCTTGGTCCAAAACGTTGACTGTTTGTTCATTTCCATGGATGCTGCCCAACTTGCTGAGTTCCTCCAGCGTGTTGTGAGTGTTGCTTTGACCCCAGCATCTGTAAAGTATTTTGTGTTTATGATTCGCTACTCCACTGCAAAGTCTCTTCGAGGTATGCCTACTCTGAAGAAGTTTAAATCTTCCCTTTGACAGGAGTTCAGTGAGACCCTCTCTCACTGCTCCCCCTCTGTGATCTCCGCCTCTCTCCGACTCTTCACCTGGAACCTACCAGCCTTCTCCTTCCCACCCTCCCCCACCTTCTTTATAGGGCCTCTGCCCATTTCCTCTTCCTGACGAAGGGTTCCAGCCCAAAACGTTGACTGATCGTTTCCACAGATGCTGCCCGACCTGCTGAGTTCCTCCAGCGTGTTGTGAGTGTTGTTTTGTGTGTGTTGCTTTGGATTTCCAGCACCTGCAGAATTTCTGATGTTCTCAACTCCTTGGTCTAAAATATATCTCATAAATTGGCCTTCAGTAGACCTGGCCCCCTCATTCTTCCAAACTCCAAGGAATATAGACCCAAACTCTTTAGCCTTTTATGACAGAACAACGATCTCATCCCAGGAATTGGCCTGGTGAATCTCCTTTGACTGCTTCCAATAATACTCTATCCTTTTTGGATATGAAAACCAAAAGTGTCTGCAGTACTCCATGTGTGGCCACAACGAACACTCTGTGTTATAAATCTTACAGTGCAGAGGGAAAAAATTAAAAGATTATAAATTTGTCATGATTGCTCATATGAAAAATTGCTTCTGACCTTGAAAACTTTCAAAATTAAATCTCCAATAGTGCTGCACTTACTCAGTATTGCAAGGTGCATCATTTTACATGTTTGTGGTCTGTTTATTTCAAGGTTGTCAGAATCTGGGAAGTATTGTAGGTTGCATTATTTGTATGTGATTTAAGCAGAGCCTTATGCGTTTGAATGCACCTAAAAGCAAAGAAGTTATGGTTGTATTTGCATATAGTCACCCCATGGCATTAAGGTGTAAGTGTGTCTTGTTCCATGTACAGGAAAATTTGAATTCCCTCACTCATACCTGCATTTAACATAAATGAATATCAGATTAATCGCTGTAGCAAGGGTCATTGTATAACTACATAAATCATAAGAAGAGAATTATTTTTACCATGCACACAACTGTTTGTTGTGATGGTAACAAATCAAAAGCTCACAAACAATTATAAATTATAAAAGCAAGTCTAAAAATGGTTTGCCAGTCCTTTTAATTTATAGAAATTGAAATCAGGAACAGTTTTATAAGTTACTGCCTTGATCTCTGAAGTTCATGAAGACAAAATTAGAATGCATTACATTCATTTCTCTGAATATAATCCACAGGACTTTAGAGAGCCCAGCCAATGTTTTGTAACATGCAATCTATACGCTGTAACTTTATCCTTTATAAATGTCAAAAGGTAGAGGTTGCTTTCCAGAACGTCCTGGTGGAAAAATTAGTGTAGCAAGTCTTTCATTTGTGGAAAAAAAATTACAATGATCTCCAATCCACAATGTTTTTATTAACTTTTGAAATGCAGGAGCGCTGCATCAATTTCCTACAGATGACAAGTTTTTTTGAAAACTTTTAAAAAACTGATTAAAATGTACAGAAGAAAAGAAGGCTGTAATTTACACTTTCATAAATCAAGACCATTGGGATCCTAAAAAAATATTAAATTTAATTAGCTCATACTCCAAAAATTATTAGAAGTAGATGATAGTAAACATAATTTGAATTCATCACATAACAGAACATGATCCATAAGCTGCCTGATGTCAAAATTTGCCTTTGGTGAATTGCTTTTTCACTACAAGAGGACAAGAAGAATTTCAAGCCACTTAACTTTCATATGGGCCTCACTGACACTTGATCTTGAAGTATAGCACAGCTGATCCGATGAGTATAATGTTTCTAAAACACTCAGGTTAACTGAAATCAAAGGATGCTGACAGGGCAGAGATAGGGCACCTGAAACTGCTATAAATACGTTCTAATTTTCAAGTCAGTTTTGCAGCCAGAACAAGATCCTGAAAAAATATCATAAAATGACCTGTCTAAAGAGAACTCAATTAACTTCAGCCTCAGAATGTTACACGCTGTTAATTCATTGGAAAAAAGGACAAGTTCTCACATCTTGGTTCAGTTTTTGTTCATTTGTCCAATGTTTTTTTTTACCCTATTCTTTAACCAGTGAGCTGTCTCTTTCTGCAGATTGCTTTGAAAAAAAAAGCCACCCATGTTTGGAAGGTTCCTGAAGCTGCACTTTCATACAGCATTATACTGTTTGCTAATGCAATTGTATGTCTCAATGCAGCAATTAGCTTAGCAAAATTATTAGTGTCTTATTTCTGCCAGACGTAGCAATGCATTATTAGTTTTAATGATTTTTAAACATAATTCATATTAGAAGATTGATTATTCCAGAGCTGTAGATTAGAATACATTAAAAATATCAGTTAATTTCTACTTTGATGCAATAATTGCTGTACAAGAATGAGCTGGCTCCTTTATTTAGACTTGGTCATTGTACTTGCACCATCACAAACACTGTGGGAAGATTTCCTATGTTTGTTACTTCAAGCAACATCATTTAGGTATGAATATTGATGATATGTAATAGCCATAAAAAGATAATATATTGCAAAGCAAAGTATCAATAACATACAAATAACTATGTAAAGCTGAATTCAGCATTGAGGCACACAGTCAGATTAGCATAACATAATCAGCATGCAATATAATTTTTGACAAATGTGCCATTTCAGGAGGGAAGTATTGGAAGCTCACAAGTCACTGGTAGCCCTCTTTAAAGCCATCTTCAGCTGCTTCATCAGTGATCTTCTTTCAATCATCAACTCAGAAGGAGAAATGACACTTAAGGGCATTTCCACTATTTATGAATATCCTATGATTACCACTGGCCAGAAACTGTACTGGATAAGCCATGAACATACATAGGTTTGAAGAGCAGGTCAGAGGCTAGGAATTGTGCAGTAAATCACCTCATAACCCTCAAGCCTATCTCACCTACAGGGTTCGGGTCAGGAGTGTGATGGAATAGTCTCCATTTGCCTGGATGAGTGCAGCTTCAGCAATGCTGAGGAAGCTCAGCACCATGTCTATCCACATCCAGTAACTCACTCCACCACCAATGCAGCACTGTGTCCATCTACAGGACGCGCGGTAGCAACTCACCAAGTCTCAGTAGACAGCATCTTCCAAACCCACAACCTTTATTAGTTCATAGCAACACATACAAAATGCTGGAGGAACTCAGCAGGTCAGACAGCATCTATGGAAAAGAGTAAACAGTCGACATTTCCGGCCAAGACCCTTCCAACAACGGTTACCGAAGTATGGGGATATCACCACCTGGAAGTTACTCTTCAAGTCATACACACATTTGGATGGAATTATAATGCTGCTCCTTCACTGTGCTGGATCATAATAATGGAATTTCCTCCCTAATAACATTGTGGATATACCCACTCATCAAGAACTGCTGTGTTTCAAGAAGGCAGCTCATCACTCCCTTCTCAAGGGCAATTAGAGATGAGCAATTAAATGCTGGATCAGTCTGCAAAACCCACATTCTGAATGGATATATATTAAAAAAAGACTTGTAGCATTCAAGCACATAGACACCAATTCAATCACTTCAGAGAGAATATACACAAAAAAGGTACAATATACAAATTGTCCTAGTTAAAGTGCTGAAAATCAATGGCAAATGAATAGAATAGATTCAGGGTGAAACGCATCACAGCATTTGTTTTGCTAATCAAAGTATTTTATTTATTATCCGAGGTATGAAATTATTGGAATAGTGATGCTTCCGTTCTGTGCAGCCAGAAGCTTAAAAGTTGTCTTTTATTTAGAATGAATAAAAGACAGCTTCTAAGTTCCTGAGTGCAGAGGAAGGACACATCCAGAATTGTCTTTTATTTGGCAGCCCCTTATACACATCATTTCAATGCCAATCCCTGGAGGAGTAATCCTGTTAGTCCCATTCCAACATGCCTTATTTTCCTTTACCCTACAACTTACTTTCCCTCAAATTGTCCACCAACTCCTCTTTGATTCCGTGTTATTAGCCTATGCTGAGGAGTAACTTACTGTAAGCAATTAACCTAGGAGCATAGTGTTGGAAGATGGAATGAAACCAGACCACTTGGGCACCAGCATGGTCTCAGAGAGAACATGCAGTGTTTACATGGTCAACATCAAAGCTCAAAGCCTCCTGGGTCTCTGGAGCTGTGGGACAGCAGTGCTAACTGCTGCAAATTTGTGCCACTCCAACCTTTAAATCTCAGATATTTTCAGTTTGGGTTAGATTAAGATATCTTTCCTTTGGAGACAGACATGGTTCAACGTTCACAAACATTAAAAAAACAGACCAGAGGATTTGAGAGGAAGCCATTTCCTCTGCTTGCCATGTGTCAGCATATTATTAAACAAATAACTGCTATTTCTAGCAAAATTAGATCTGTTTTATTTTGAATACTTGTGAATTTGCATGAGATAAAAAAAAACATGGGAAGTTTTCCCAACATGGTTGCAATGCTGTTAATACATCCAAGGCCTTTTGAAGGAGATAATAGATTCTTGAATAGAGTTCATTGCATCCAAGGAAAGGAAATTATCTGCTACTTTTGATTCTTCCAAGCTGCAGCTCAAGTTAATAACCATAAAATCTATATTTGTGAATTGTAATGAAAAATAGAAATAACATACTGATATTTATTGAAATAGCATTATCTTAATCAGGAATCTAACATTACTTTTTACAAAGCTATAGAATTATCCAGAATTGTATAACTGTTGGTCCACACCAGTAAGCAAATTAAAAAATGAGATAAATTATGTTGACTGCTGGTTTGTTGCATGAGGAACTTACTTTCCTTCAACATAAAGGGCACATTCACTGCCCATGTTTCCCTAACTTAAGAAGGAAGAGATTCCTGAGCTGAAAACAGAAAACAAAATTGCCTTCATTTTTCTATAGTTTTCCTGGTGAAACACCTTGGTTTAGAACAACTGAACATTCATGTACATTCAATAACTAATAACTGCAGGGTGTTGTTTATTTAGTCGGCTCCATCTTGGGTACTAGCTACAAAGTACCCAGGACATCTTCAGGGAGCGGTGTCTCAGAAGGGCAGCATCCATTATCAGGGTCCCCCAGCACCCAGGGTATTCCTTTTTCTCACAGTTACCATCAGGTAGGAGGTACAGAGGCCTGAAGGCACACACTCAGCGATTCAGGAACAGCTTCCTCCCCTCTCCCATCCCATTCCTAAATAGGTATTGAACCCTTGGACACTACCTCACTTTGCTAATATATAGTATTTCTGTTTTTTGAAAGATTTTTAATCTATTTAATATACATATACTGTCATTAATTTACTTATTTATTATTTTTTCTTCTTCTTCTATATTATGTATTGCATTGAACTGTTGCTGCTAAGTTAACAAATTTCATGACACATGCCGGTGATAATGAACCTGATTCTGATTCTGATAAACCATTGTCCTTCTATTGGCCACCAGGGTGCCCTAGGAGCCACATGTAATGCTCAGAGCTATAATTCCATTCACACACATTGCAAGGCATTCAAAGAAAGGCATTGTCCAAAACCAGTAGAGTACTAAAATTAAAAACAGTGATTTCCAAATGCTCAAATCTCAACGCAAAGCAAGATGTACCAGCAAGTAATGAAGTACAAGTATGACTGAGGTTCCACCACCTGCTTCACATCCCTGTCCCACTGATATCAGACAAGTCAAAAGAGTTTTGGATGAAGAGATTTCTTTTTCCTCTTTCTGTTGCTTGCTCATTCAACTTTTATGCAAACCTTCATCAAGAAGCTGCTGGTTTATGGATGTCAAAAAGATCACTGAAAACTGTGTGGCTTTATTGTCTGTTGGCCACAGGTTTAATAAACAATCCTATATTATTGGTGTCAGTACAGGCATGGAGGCCTGTAATCATTTTTTCTTGAAAACTCAGAAGCCACTGTGCACTTTCAGATGAAGTCACTTTTAAAGGGTTCCAAAGTCAATTGTGCCCAGGTTTTGGAGGAATTCTGAATATATATATGTGTGATGCCTACAAAGCAACTTCATAGATCTGGTCTAGGGTTAGCAAGCAGATAGTTATGGTGTCATATGGGCCACATTCATCCAGCATTAAGCTAACCACACAGAGATATTCTTGAATGCTTAACTACATATGTTCATAAGTTGAAGTTGAATTGAATTTAATTGACTTTATTTCTTACATCCTTCACATACATGAGGAGTAAAAATCTTTACGTTATGTCTCCATCTAAACGTGCAATGTGCAATCATAGTAATTTATAATAATTTATAATAAATAGAACAGTCAGTGTAATATAGAGTACACACAAAATAACCTGCAGGTGCTGGCATCAAAGCAACACTCACAGCACGTCGGAGGACCTCAGCAGGTCGGGCAGCATCAGTTGAAACAACGAGTCGACGTTTCGGGCCGGAACCCTTAGTCAGGATTGAACAAAGAAGGAGCGGGAAGGATTTGAAGAAGGTTTGTAGGTTCAGTTGAAAGACCAGTAATTTGAAAGACAAAGGGGTGGGGAGGGGAAGCATTGACATCATAGCCCTGAAAACAATGGGTAGTAGAAGAAGGAGGCGGAACCATGAGGGAGCTGGGGGAGGGGGTAGAGTGAAATAGGGATAGAGGAAAGGAGGAGGAGGGAATTACCAGAAGTTGGAGAATTCTATGTTCATACCAAGGGGCTGGAGACTACCTAGACGGTATATGAGGTGTTGCTCCTCCAACCTGAGTTTAGCCTCATCATGGCAGTAGAGGAGGCCATGTATGGACATATCTGAATGGGAATGGGAAGCAGAGTTGAAGTGGGTGGCCACTGGGAGATCCTGTCTGTTGTGGCAGACGGAGTGGAGGTGCTCGATGAAGCAGTCCCCCAATCCCCGTCGGGTTTCACCAATGTAGAGGAGGCCGCACCGGGAGCACCGGATGCAATAGACTCACAGACTCACAAGTGAAGTGCTGCCTCACCTGGAAGGACTATTTGGGGCCCTGAATGGTGGCAAGAGAGGAGGTGTAGGGATGGGTGTAGCACTTATGCTTACAGGGATAAGTGCCGGGTGGGAGATCCTTGGGGATGGACGTGTGGATAAGGGAGTCATGGAGGGACTGATCCCTGCGGAAAGCGGAGAGGGGTGGAGAGGGAAAGATGTGCTTAGTGGTGGGGTCCTGTTGAAGGTGGCGGACGTTGCGGAGGATAATGTGCTGGATCCGGAGGCTGGTGGGATGGTAGGTAAGGACATAGGGAACTCTGTCCCTGTTGTGGTTGCAGGAGGATGGGGTGAGGGCCAAAGTGCAGGAAATGGAGGAGATGCGGGTGAGGGCATCATTGATGACGGTAGAAGGGAAACCACAATCCTTAAAGAAAGAGGACATTTTAGATGTCCTGGAACGGAAAGCCTCATCCTCAGAGCAGATGCAGCGGAGATGGAGGAACCGGGAATAGGGAATGGCATTTTTGCATGTGGCGGGGTGGGAAGCGGTATAGTCGAGGTAGCTATGATAGTCCGTGGGCTTGGGGAACTGGCTCTCACACTTAATAACTTCTCTTTTGGCTCTTCCCACTTTCTTCAGACTAAGGGTGTAGCTATGGGAACTCGCACGACTACATTGATGCTGCTTCCTGCACCCATGCTGAGCTCGTCAATTTCATTGACTTTACTTCAAACTTCCACCCAGCCCTCAGGTTCACTTCCTCTATCTCGGACACTTCTCTCCCCTTTCTCGATGTGTCGGTCTCCATCTCTAGAGACAGACTGTCCACTGACATCTTCTACAAGCCCACTGACTCTCATAACTACCTTGATTATACCTCTTCCCACCCCGCCACATGCAAAAATGCCATTCTATATTCCCAGTTCCTCCGTCTCCGCTGCATCTGCTCCGAGGATGAGGCTTTCCGTTCCAGGACATCTCAAATGTCCTCTTTCTTTAAGGATCGTGGTTTCCCTTCTACTGTCATGAATGATGCCCTGACCCGCATCTCCTCAATTTCCCGCACTTTGGTCCTCACCCCATCCTCCCGCAACCACAACAGAGTCAGAGTTCCCCATGTCCTTACCTACCACCCCACCAGCGTCTGGATCCAGCACATTATCCTCCGCAACTTCCACGACCTTCAACAGGACCCTGCCACTAAACACATCTTTCCCTCTCCGCCCCTCTCCGCTTTCCACAGAGATCAGTCCCTCCGCGACTCCCTTATCCGCACGTGCATCCCCAAGGATCTCCCATCCAGCACTTATCCCTGTAAGCGTAAGTGCTACACCTGTCTCTACACCTCCTCTCTTGCCACCATTCAGGGCCCCAAATAGTCCCTCCAGGTGAGGCAACACTTCACTTGTGAGTCTGTTGGGGTCATCTATTGCATCCAGTGCTCCCGGTGCGGCCTCCTCTACATCGGTGAAACCCGATGCAGGTTTGGGGACCACTTCATCGAGCACCTCTGCTCCATCCGCCACAACAGACAGGATCTCCCGGTTGCCATCCACTTCAACTCTGCTTCCCACTCCCATTCAGATATGTCCATACATGGCCTCCTCTACTGCCATGATACGGCTAAACTCAGGTTGGAGGAGCAACACCTCATATACCGTCTAGGTAGTCTCCAGCCCCTTGGTATGAACATAGAATTCTCCAATTTCTGGTAATTCCCTCCTCCTCCTTTCCTCTATCCCTATTTCACTCAGCCCCCTCCTCCAGCTGCCTTTCATCTCCCTCATGGTTCCACCTCCTTCTTCTACTACGCATTGTTTTCCTGCCTATGACGTCCCTGCTTCCCCTCCCCCACCCCTTTGTCTTTCAAATTACTGATCTTTCAACTGAACCTACAAACATTCTTCAAATCCTTCCCCCTCCTTCTTTGTTCAGTCCTGACGAAGGGTTCCGGCCCAAAACCTCGACTCATCGCTTCAACTGATGCTGCCCGACCTGCTGAGTTCCTCCAGCATGGTGTGAGTGTTGTAATATAGAGTACACTCAGATCAGCGAGAGATAATCAGTCTGATGGCCCGGTAGAAGAAGCTGTCCCGGACCCTTTTGGTTCTGGCTTTTATGCTGCGGTACTGCTTCCTGGATGGTAGCAGCTGGAATAGGTTGTGTTTGGGATGGCTTGGGTCCCCAGTGATCATTCGGGCCCTTTTTACACACATGTCCTTGTTAATATCCTGAATCATGGAAAGTTCACAACTACAGATGCGCTGGGCTGTCTGCACCACTCTCTGCAAAGTCCTGCGATTAAGGGAGGTACAGTTCCCATACCAGGTTGTGATGCAGCCAGTCAGGATGCTCTCAATTGTGCACCTGTAGAAGTTTCTTACAATTTGGGGGGCCATACCAAACTTCCCCAACTGTCTGAGGTGAAAGAGGTGCTGTTGTGCCTTTTTCACCACACAGCTGGTGTGTACAGACCACATGAGGTCCTCGGTGATGTGGATGCTGAGGAACTTGAAGCTGTTTACCCTCTCAACCCCAGGTCCATTAATGTCAATAGGGGTTAGCCCATCTCCATTCCTCCTGTAGTCCACAACCATCTCCTTTGTATTTGCGACATTGAGAGAGAGGTTGTTTTCTTAACACCGCTGTGTCAGAGAGATGACTTCTTCCCTGTAGGCCACCTTGATATTGTTTGAGATAAGGCCAATCAATGTAGTGTTGTCGGCAAATTTAATTAGCAGATTGGAGCTGTGGGTGGCGATACAGTCATGAGTATAAAGGGAGTAAAGGAGGGGAAGTGAAATCGGAAGCCCTAAACTAGGAATTACAACCAAGTTTACACCAGCGCAGCACATATGCAATGGTGTAAACTGCAAGATAAAAACAGAACAATATGTTTGTTATGCATTGCCTTTTCTGTCAGCACCCGAACCTCCTGAATCAGGAACACTGTTCAGACACTTCAGTTAATATTTTACTACACAATAGAACTTCCTTTGGTCGAAGCAGAGTCTACACATAACCTGCAGTGTTGACCTAATCTTCATCAGCAGGATGCAGTATTTTCCTCTCAAAGCCACCATAAAACCCTGCACCTGACCCAGTTCCGGCAAAGTCCAAGCATGTTTGAAAGCATCTTTGCAGTTCCTGAAGCTACGATTGTATCACTACCCTTTGCTGATTTCCGTAGTTAATATGATCTATCACCTTGAGTATCTCTACGTGATTTCCTCAAAGCCGCCATGTAAATTGGCTAATGTCATAGTGCTAAAATAACTGCAATCAGCATATAAGGAGGTCCAGCAGCTAGTTATCAATCAGGATTCAAGTTCAAGGAGTGTAGTCAACCTGCGATTTTAACCAGAATGAACATTCAAAGCAGTCTAGTGGATTAATTTCACTGATTTTTTTATATCTCTTTCTCAAGTAGCAAAATTAGATTTCAGTGTCTGCACTTGATACTAGTCTTTTGGCTCTAAGCCTATTTTGATAACATTGCTGAGATTGTTCAGTTGCAGAAACAATATACATCATGGTTTCACTCATGCCAGAAATTGTACAGAACCACTCCTATTCTGGCTTCGAGTATCCTGCTTCAATGCTCTGCTTCAGATGGCCACCAATGTCACTTTGTGAACTTGGCCAGCTCCGTGAGTGCAGCTTGTAATATACTTTGTGGAGCTCTGCTATGTTGAGCAATTTCAATTCATTGCCATTCTGCCACCGGTTTTTCCTTGTTTCAAATGAAAAGCATGTTTCAAAGTTTGAAGTTCAAAGTAAATTTATTATCAAAATATATATATGCAACCAGATACTGCTCTGAGATCCATTTCTTCGGAGGCATTCAAGTAGAACAAAGAAATACAATAGAATCAATGAAAATCTACACACTAACATTGACAAACAACCAATGTGCAAAAGAAGAAAAACAGTGCAAATACAATAAATAAATAATACTGAGAATAATATTTGTGATTACTTCAGCACATGTTTGTCCTGTTGAACAAAACATTAGTGAATTTTCATTTGATGTAACTGTAAATTGTTGATTGATGTTGCAGGCACCTCTGTAGCAAGGCAGGTCAGCTCAGCAACACAGATAATTAAGGATTATTATTTGAGTGCTGTTCAAAGTGGAAGTTCTGTAATTAATATTAGATGCTGTCAGTTTGGTGTAATTGCATTCTCCATACACTCTCCTGTAAAGAAAATGCCTTTTTCAAACAGCTGAAGTTGACACAGATCAGACTATAAGCACGAATCAGTAAACAAAGACTGATGTGAGTAGGTCCCTCTGATGTAGATGAATTTACCTTCTTTATTCTCTTTTTTGTTTATGAAAATTTTTCATTGGAAGAACTGAATACAACTTCTATTCTGAGCTGGTTGTCAGCAATCAAAATCCGAACAAGAAACTCAGACAACATGGCTGCTAATTGGGGAAATTAAGAGAACTAGGTGAATTTAACATCAGAATCAGATTCAAACTCTCAATTTCCTTAACCTCACTTGCCTTGCTTGCTTCCCTATAGCTAACAAAATATATTGATCCTGGTAGAGAAAGTGCCAATTTGTGCAATCATTGAGAAGTAACCTCCTCCCACATTCCCACCTAAATTGCTATGTTCTGATGTGGCTGTGTCCTTTCATTCTTAACTTGGCTATCAGGGGAAAAAGCTTCTTGACATCTAATATATCAAGTGATTTTAATGTTCTAAGCACTTTTATTAGACCACCCTAACTTTTAAGCTCAAGGAAGTACCTACCAATAGTAGGTACTTATAATAATAGTAGTAGCCTATTACCATTATTAAACTCTTGAAACCCTGCTATCTTCCCAGTGAAGATAAAATGAAAAATAACCTCTTATACCAATGTGTGCCAGGTTCTATGCTTCTGTTAATTTAATACTGCAAGTCAAAGATTTGAACAAGAGCTGGTAGACCACACTCTGGTATAGAACAAGAAGTCAGGCTATCTACTTCAAGCAGTCATTTTCAGTTCTTCTAACTGAAAGAACAATAGCTTTATTTCTATTATGTAAAAATCATCCATATTGTGAACTCCTGCACCCACGAAGAGAGGTAAGAACTGCCTTATCCTCCAGCTTTCACTGTATTTTAAGTGGGCAGTGCACAGAAGTAGTTCCTATGTCAGACTGATTTGCAGTATCAGAAAAATGAAATGACTCAGTCAAGCACTTGCAGCAATTCCTTTGCTTTATTCTGCTTCTATCAGTCAATAATTTCATGTATGAATTCTCAAACTTTTCAGTCTATGAGCATTGAATGCCAGCACAAGCGTCAACCACATCTTTAGATTGAAAACTATCTGAAGAGACAAAGGAAGCTCAAAAAATGTGCCTGCTATGTTAAAGCAGAGAAAAGCTTTTGATGTGCATAGGAAGTTTGATTGTTCCATGAACATGCTCTCTGAAGTATTCACTGCTTGTTGTTATTGCCCCAGAGAGGCAGTTCTTTATATTCTGAATACTGACTGTTATGGAGAAAATAATTTTTTTTTAAGTTTGCACTCGAACAATAAAAACACAAAATATTTCCTTTTAAATAATGTATTGTCAAGATCAAGATTCATACAGCATAAATTTAGGAAAATAATATTGTTAATGTGATAAAATGCATGAATGAGTGCCGTGTATTTAATATTTCAGTAACATTTGAGTAATACAGCAAATATTGTATATTGTTTGATTAAGCATTCTTTGTTCTTTACATAATTTATTATGTGTTATATGTAAAAGTACAGAAATGGCATACATCATTACACCATGTTTTAACTGTGTGCCTCACTAAAGAGAAATGCAGTAGACAAAACATTATTTCAGGCTCTGTGTTGTATCTTTCAATTTTTTTTATGTTTTGGAGTTACAAAATATAACAGTGATGATGAATAAGTTTTAGAATGAACCTGAGACGACTGTTGAAGTACAGCAAGATACTTTATACTTTATTGTCACCAAACAATTGGTACTAGAACGTACAATCATCACAGCGATATTTGATTCTGCACTTCACACTCCCTGGATTACAAATATTAAATATTAAAAATATTAAAAATTTAAATTATAAATCATAAATAGAAAATAGAAAAATGGGAAGTAAGATAGTGCAAAAAAACCGAGAGGCAGGTCCGGATATTTGGAGGGTACGGCCCAGATCCAGGTCAGGATCCATTCAGCAGTCTTATCACAGTTGGAAAGAAGCTGTTCCCAAATCTGGCTGTACGTGTCTTCAAGCTCCTGAACCTTCTCCCGGAGGGAAGAGGGACAAGAAGCTGGGTTGGTCGTGTCCTTGATTATCCTGGCAGCACTGCTCCGACAGGGTGCGGTGTAAAGTGAGTCCACGGACGGAAGATTGGTTTGTGCGATGTGCTGCACCTTGTTCATGATCTTCTGCAGCTTCTTTCGGTCTTGGACAGGACAATTTCCATACCAGGTTGTGATGCACCCCTAGAAGAATGCTTTCTACGGTGCATCTATAAAAATTAGTGAGGGTTTTAGGGGACAGGCCGAATTTCTTTAGTTTTCTCAGGAAGTAAAGGCACTGGAGGGCCTTCTTGGCAGTGAACTCTGCTTGGTTTGACCAAGTCAGGTCATTTGTGATATTGACCTCGAGGAACTTAAAGCTTTTGACCTGTTCCACTTGCGCACCACTGATGTAAATTGGGTCATGCGGTCTGCTACTCCTTCTGAAGTCAACAACCAATTCCTTCGTCTTACTGACATTGAGGGATAGGTTATTGTCTTCGCACCATGCCACCAGGTTCTTAATTTCCTCTCTGTACTCAAACTCATCATTACCCGAGATACGGCCTACAATTGTTGTGTCATCAGCAAACTTATATATTGAGCTTGATGGAAACTTGGCTACACAATCATGGGTGTACAGTGAGTACAGCAGGAGGCTCGTACACCAGTGGGGCACCAGTGGGGCACTGGTGCTCAGAGTGATTGTAGAGGAGAGCTTGTCCCCTATTTTTACCGCCTGTCTGTGAGGAAGTTGAAGATCCAGCTGCAGATCTGAGTGCTAAGGCCCAGGTTCCGGAGCTTAATGAAGACCGCTGTCAGTATGACCGAGGTGAATTCCCGTGGCAGATAGTAGGGATGACACTTCACCGACAAGTGTTCCAGGTCCGGGCTGCAGGAGCTTGTCAGTGCCACTGTGTCCGAGCACCACACAGTGTTGATCAGTAGGCAGACACCACCTCCCCTCATCTTGCCCAAAGATGCTGTGCGGTCCATCCGATGGATCGAAAATGCTGCCGGTTGGATGGCACAGTCGGGGGTGGTAGGGGAGAGCCAGGTCTTGGTGAAACAGAAAACACAGCAGTTCTGCATCTCCCTGCAGTAGGTGAGTCTCCCTTTAAGGCCATCCACCTTGATCTCTATGGCTTGCACATTAGCTGGTAGGATGGTGGGCATAGGGACCCTGAAGCCTCTCAGCTTCAACCTGACCAGCAGCCCAGTTCTTTTCCCACGCTTCCTCAACACAGTGTGTTGTTGTCAGCTCTTTGATGTCGGCGGGTCACGTCGTCGGGTGCTCCGGGTCGGGCCGAGTAACGAGGAGGCTCTGCTGCCACTTCCAACTGCCAAGGGCTCGGGCTGTCAACTGGGTCTGGCCCCAAAGCCGACACTTAATCCCTGATGGCCGGGCTCCTTGCTGAAACAAGTCTGTAAAAGATGGTGCTGCTAACTGGCGACTTTGCACGTGCTCTCCCAAGCAAACTGCCCTCTCCACTATCCTATACCCGAGAAACCCTCCTAAACCTCCAACTTAGCATGATAAAGGTCAAAAACAGCCTGGTGAAGCTACTGACTGAGCTGGAGACCATCGCGCCAGAACTGCTTCTTAAACTCCGGACCGCACCTGGACTGGACCAACGAGGCGCACCACATTCCCAGAGACCCGCGGCCTGCTACTGTACCGGAGCGCTTGGAGACACGCCTCATTCCAACCAGCACCTCTCTGGAGCAGATGACCACACAGAAGTGACGGCAGAGACCTCAGGGTGGATGTTCGAGTTTTTAAAACATAGCAAAGCTTTGCAAGGCTGAGAGAGATGCATGGGTTCAGAAACAGTGAGTAACCAGGTGATAATAATCATAATTTTTTTAAAAAAGCAGAAATGGCTGGCTATATCAGAAAGATAAACAATTTCAATTGCACAGCAGATAACAGGCTGATGTATGCTGAGCAAATTGAGCAGTGTTTTAAAGCAAATTTTTCTTTGTTAAATGTGTTTTTTTACAATGTTTGGTAGCGCAACAGTCAGCATGGGAGCTGTATAGCCTCAGCTATAGCAAGGACTAGGCCTCAAATCTCGGGCTTGCCTACTGCTGCAAACCAAGCGAGGAAACACCAGAGGCAGTGCAGCATGGCGTTCATGCTCGGCAGGGAGCTGGCCTCTCACAGCAGTGCTACCCTCCCGTGTTCGAGCAGAGGAATGACAGTGTGGATTACTTGTGCCTGCACGCTTCCAGCAGACTGTTCCATCAATTGTGGGACGTGGGACATGTCACTGAGGGTCTTGGGCTACATATACATATATATATTTTGTATCTTGGCCCCAAAGGAATGCTGGTTCATTCACTGTATGTATTATGGTTGAATGATAATTAAACTTGATTTGATTTGAAATGAAATAGCCGATGAGAAACAAGTGCCAGTTTTGCTGAGTGCAATAGGTGGAAGAACATAAAGTTTGCTTCAAAGTTTGATGCTCCAACGAACCACCATTGCTGATATCAGGAACTTAATACAGGAACGTTTAGAGTCAAAACCATTGTTGATTACAGAAGGCCTTAGGTTTCTTAAGTGGAATCAAAGGGAAGAAGAGTCCACTCCAACTGAAGCACAACCCACATTTAAAAGAGAAGTTGAAATTGTTGTATCAATGCAAACAATGACAAGAGGTACAAGGGGTTGCAGTCAGGAATGAAAGCGAGTGTTGACAAAATTACAATGTCTAAACAGAAACTGGCCTGGCAGAACAAATTGTATTACTATTCTGGTGGGGACTCACATACACCAGGCCAATGCAGGTTTAAAGGCAAAAATTGCAGAAAATGTAGAAGGTAGGACACATACAAAGAGAATGTTGGGCAGACAAAAATATATGGACTGCACAGGGAAGAGAAAAAGATAAAATGTCAAGTTGCAATTTCAAAAAAAAGCACTTATCTGCATGCTGTTGATGAGCAATCTGATAATGATTAGAGCGACACAGGACTGAGTAATCTTGAGATTTACAATGTGAATGCAAAGAAGAGACAAGCAATATGACTTACACCAGGAGGGAACTGCAAATTAGCTAAAATGGAATTTGTCACTGCTTGTTATCCCACAGAATGAGTTTAAATGGTATTTTAAAGATACTGAACTGAAACTGGCAGATATCCGACTGAGAACTTACATTGGAGAAAGAACTTCTCCTGTGAGAATGACATTTGTAACAGTGAAATACAACAACCAACAAACCACAATGGGTTTGTACGTGGTAAAAACAGGAGGGCTAGCATTGTGGAGTTAGGAAAGGCTGAGACACTACAACTTGATTGGAGATCTATCCACCATTTGCATGCCACATCCCCTGCAATAGAGTCAACTGAAAACAAGTTCAGAAAGGTGCTGGATGATGCCACAGCTGTGTTCAAGGGTGACCTTGGAAAACACAAGAAGGTTAAGTGTAAATTACTGCTGAATGAAAATGCCACACCAAGCTTTGCAAAGCCCATCCAGTTCCGTATGCCATCTATGATGAACTAGCCAGTGAGCTGGATCACATGGAGGCTGTAGATGTTTTGTCTGGTTCGTGCATTTGGAAAACAATATGAATCAAGCTGGAAACAGTGACCTTGACATCAAGACTAAGTGAGAAGTTAAACAAACATGTCACTTTGAAGATCAGATCACTGGAGTGCCACAGAACAGGCTGTGACTACATATAAAGCTGAGGACAGCATGTCAAACATGTGTGAACATGCATACAGCACATTCTATTGCTTGCAGAGCGTCCCATGCATCTGATAGCTCATTGGCATGCATTAGAATGGAGACTGATTTAGCTGAGTTATACACAAGACAACAAACAACAAATATTGAGAGATAAGCACTCATTGGAAGAAGGGGTGGAACAGATTCGGAGAAACCAGGAACAGATGGAAGAACAACTTCGGAGGAAGATGAAGCGGCTTCAGTTGCAGGTTGAAATTGCAGTCAAGATAGCCAGAGCTAAAGTGCTAAGGGCTTCAAGTGCCGTGAGTTCCTGCATTTCAGGAACAAATGTCTGTGAGCCATGAGTTTGAACCCCAAGAGGTAGTTCAGTGTGTTCAATCTCAGCCTGCACCAAGGAGGCACTCTGAACCTCTGCCATATTCAATAGCATAAGATGGTTCTGAGGACACTGATCTACATTATGATGGCACTCGTGTTTCAGATGATAAAGGTCTGAATGCAGCACTGGAGTCCATAAGGACAGAAAATGAAATAACAAGCATAATGAAGCAACAACAATGCATTGCATCTCTGCATAAAAGAGAGATTCAAATCTTGGATGGTGATCCACTGGAGTATCATTTATTTATGAGGGCTTTCAAGAATAGCACTGAAAGCAGACTGGTAGTAATGTTGACAGTCTTTATTTTCTCAGACAGTTCACTGGGGCTTACTCTAGAGCGCTTGTCAAAATTTACCAGCGGGCTGACCTAGGGCAAGGATATCTAAGGGCCCATGCTTTACTCCAGGAACGTTTTGGCGATGAGCCCAAAATTGCTGTGGTTTAAATAGAAAGGGCTCTTCGTTCACCATTTATCAAATCAGAAGGCATGAAAGCTCTTTGAGATTAGTCTTTTTCCTAGAGGTTGTTGCAATGCCAGGGAAGACATACAGGACATGTGTGAGTTGGACATGCCTGCTAATGCATAGATTGTCGTAAATAAATCGCCTGATAAACTTTGGGAGAAATGAAGATCGCTGGTCTATAAACTGCAAGATAGACACAACCATAAGGATACTTTCACTGACATTGTTGATTTTATTGAAAGGTAAGTAATGATTGGTACACACCCAGTGTTTGGAAAAAAATATCATGCTACATCGCCAGCAGTAGGTAAAGGTGTGAACAAACCTGGGTCACAAATTCATTCTCAAGCTAATGAAAACAGCTTTGCCACAACTGTGACTACTGTGAAAAGTGAAGCTAAAACTAAGCCCCGAACTGAAGAAAAAGGTGCAGATTTGAAACAAGCCATAACTGAAGCAAACACAACAGCGAGAATGCCTTGGAATCTAATGGCCTTCGATGGACCAGTGATCCTGATTGTAGGTTTCCAGTAATTCCAGTTCAGGTGAAGTCTGAGAAGAGTAGCAACACAGTGGCTATTTATGCTTTCCTAGGTTAATGACGTACTGTATAGCAGTGTTCTGCACAGGGAATCTCATGAACAAGCTCAACCTGACAGGAAAAGGAACTTGCATTTGCTTACGCACCATGGGTCAAGAGAGGTTGTGAGTAGCTACGTCAGTTTAGGATTGGAAGTGGCTGGCTTAGATTGTGGAAACTATTGTGAACTTCCTCACATCTACACACAAGCACGTATTCCTGTCTACAAAGGGAACATTCCTCATCAAAGAGATCTTCAGGAATGGTGTCACCTGAAGCATATTCATTGGCTGGAAATTGTACGAGCAATTAAGCTGCTGATAGGGGTGAATGTATCCAAGGCACATTCGCAAGTGATTCACAGTGTTAATGATGGACCCTATGCAATCAGAACAATGCTGGGCTGGACTGTTAATGGATCATTGAAAGTGGGTCTTGGTGCTGGAAGAGACTACGCTCTGTCAGAGCTGACAGTTAATGGGACCTCAGTTTTACCATAGGTCATTACCACAGATTACCATCATTACCTCAGATCGGGAAGAAATTGAAATGGACAAAGCAGTGTGACGTGGTTTTCAAAACGGTAAAGGAATGGTGACGCCAGACACCGTACTCACGCATTATGATCCATATTTTCCAGTAAAGCTTGCCTGCGACGCCTCACCTTATGTTATAGATAGGTGCAGTCATGTCATACGCTATGAATGAGGGAAATAAATACCTCATAGGCTTTGCATCACATTCCATTACTGCTGCAGGGAAAAATTACACACTGATAGACAGACAGGCCTTGAGCCAGGTTTGGGATGTCAAATGTTTAAACAAGCTTTTTTATGGGAGAAGGTTTACCCTCATTATTGATCATCAACTACTAGTGTCCATTTTCAATCCACAGAAAGGTGTTACGTGTGCATGATGTGCCACCACTCTAATAATGATTTCTCCAGAAGTTAAATCATTTACAAGCAATTAGCAAACATACAATCTTAAAGCAATGAATCTTAAGAGTACCCAAGTGTAAACTAAGTGTAATTGAGCATTTTTGAGCTGTCAGCAAAAGGTACGACCTCCATCATCCCCCAACCACTACAAATTGCAATGAATGAAGCGTGAAGTCATAACTTATTCACTTCATGAGACTAGTTACCATAATAAGCATAACAAACGCACAGCACAGTATACAAGGCAGACAAAGAACAGACACAAGGCTCCTACAATCTAGCCCCCTAATTATTATATTTGAATAATTACAACTACACACTAGCGAGACGCAGGAGACATGAAATCTCAACGTTTACACAAGTGTCCTCTTTTGGTAAGCAGTCTATTCTGAATTGTGATCGTCCCATGACAAACCAAGATGGTGTTCCACTAAGAACAGCAGCACGAATGCAGAGTTGGGCTCTGTTTCTTGGAGAACACAATTCCAAGGTCAAATTCAAGAGGGGAAATAATCCAGGAAGTGCAGATGGATTGTCCAATTTACCTTTGGAAAAGGAAATTCCTGAAAAATTTATGAAAGAGCACTCCACTGGAAGCATTCTCCTTAATACAAATCGAAAATCTCCCTATTACGGCAGAAATGATCCAAAAGGAAACCAGAAAACAATCCATGCCGCCTCAGGTCTACCAAAAATGACTTGAATATGCACAAGAAATTACAGTTCCCCCATTTTACTAGTGCCAGGATGAAATTGCCCTTGACAGAGGTTGCCTTACGTAGGGATTGAGAATTGTTGTACCATCCAAGCTGTGAGCAAAAGTGTTGGAGGAGCTACATGCTGGTCATCCAGGCATGGTCAAAATGTAAGTGTTGGTCTGAAGCTTTGTCTGTGGCCTGGGATAGATCAGCATATCAAGTAGCTCATCATGCATTTTTCAGGATGCCAACACATTCAGATGATGCCAAGAGCAGTGTCTCTCCATCCCTGGGAAGGAAAGCCTGCATTACCCTGCCAGAAGATTCATGTGGATTTTGCTGGACCATTCACGGCCACAAATATCTTCATCATGGTGGATGCAACTACAAAGTAACCAGAAGTGTTTCCAATGGCTTCCACTACAGCCTTGCACACATTTGAACAGGGGTGCAGTGCTAATTTTTTAGGTGCCAGAGCTGACAAAATGCTTGCCTTTTCCTATATCCTCTCTACATATATATGTCACACCCAATTTGTGTACCTGCTCATTTTATGTACTGGGCAACTTCCTTGCCCCATTCATGTAATGAGCAGGTATACAAATTGGGTGTGACATATATATATATATGAATAGGGCTTCTTATAATGCCAAGCACTAAACCAAGATGAAAGAAATATTTGAATTCCAGAGCTCCACAGAAATATAGCGATAGTTAAGACATTAACAAGATTATAGCCTATCACTACATTTCAGTGGATAACTGGTACAATAAAACATATAATACTTAATTTAATAATATGACAAAGTAGTGCTCAGTTGCACTCACTAATTATCATAAAAGATAGTTATCAAGAAAGTAAACAACAGAACGGTAATCATGTATTTTACCAATTTAAAAGTAATTACCTACTTACCAAATGCCACCGATGAGAAGTTACACAATGATTTCCACAAAGGGTCAGGCGTAATATGTGTTCAGGGGTCTGGAGCAACTCTTGTCCTGGTGTCATCTGCTGATCTGTGGTACCACAGCCATGATGTGACATACGGCTCAGGATTCTACTGAACTAGAGGAGGTCTGTGTAGTTTAACAAACAGAAGTGCTGATACATGATTTATGAGAATTCTTGAGCGTGTTGTTATTATCATCAAGTTCATGTGACTGAATCCTCTCTCACATTCAGCAGTACTAATAGGAATAACTTGTAAACAGCTCAGTAATGGGAGTAAATCTTGGGGGATGCGGCATCCATGATCCTCCACATAATCTCTGAAGGCATTTATTACAGAGGAAGAAGAAAGCTTAAACCTCTTACAGAGAGATGATATTGCAGCTTCTCCATAATTAGGCAGTATTTCAGCAGGCCAGTTATCTTCATCAAGGACACACATTTCATTTAGAAGGGATTTATACATACTTTGATTTTAGAAGATTGAGAACCTTTCAAGGATGTTGCCGTGAACATATGGTGCAGCAAATTGTTTATAGGACTGGTAAGAAACTGTAGATAATTAATGGAGACAATTTTGTTGTTGCTTGCTAAGGTAATTTCTCCAAACTTCCCCTTTTCTACTGCCTCTTGAGCTTCTAGAGCTTTTGTACCAGATTGTTCTTTCAGTCCATGCGGTGATATTAATTTATGCTCCATGGATCGGTTTGTCTGCATAAACAATCGTAGTAGTGCATTCCTGTAAACACTCTGAGAGCAATCGAAGTTCCTGCAACATGTCACACATTAGAGGTAAGTCCAATAGAAACTGTTCTGAAGAGAGTCTTTTCAACAGACCTTCATAGGTTTTTCTGTCACTCCCAGATCTTGTTTCATCCTTCATTGCTTTTTCAAAATGAAAACACAGTGCTTCATAATTTTGCCACACTGTTGAAACTGTTCAAAACGAGCTAGCTACCCACCTGGTGCCCAGAACGCAGCCTATTTTGCAAATTTGTTGTTCTAGTTGAGAGGCACATTCAGACAGTTCCTTTTGATTTAGAGGTCATCTACTGTAAACAGAGTACAATTTGTCCATAAATGATTGAAAATGATTTATTCCATGAACTTCTCTCACCGAATCACCTACTGCAAGTACTAATCTGTGATTAAGACAGTGCCAAATTATCACATCAGGGTAATGTTCCTTGAGAATTGTAGCAACACCAGATGTGACACCAAGCATTACGCTCGCCCATCACTAGCAAATGCTATAAGGTTCTGTTTCAAGTAAGAGTAATCAAACCCACGGTTATTGAGACAGTTCAAAAGATGCTTAGCAATAGTTGCAGCTTTCTGATCAGGCAGTTCAATTAGATCTAAACACATAAAATGGGGATCACCCTTATCACTTTCACATTTCAAATAAACTATTAGGGCGGTCTTAATGCTCAGGCTTGTTGATTCATCAATGAGAACAGAAAATTGGCCATTTATCTGCTTGATATGCTGGCAAATTTTCTTTTTCATATTAAGGGCTATGTGATTAATTATCTCTGTAGCACTAGTGCGGGAATGCAGTCCCATTCCAAGGTCAATACCATTTTTTTGAAGTTCCAATAAGCCAAAGTGATCAGAGTATGGTCTGTCATTCTGAGCGGAATAATATGCAGAACGAAAAATTGAACAAGTTGCCTTTAGATGCAAAGCATTCATGTTGTCACATAGTTTTCCAAGAGCATCTTCACTAGCTATATTTTCAACACTTAGAACAGCAGTGTGAGCTTTTGATAGTTTGTGATCAACAATGTTTTTTCTGAGAGACTTCAAGCATGTACTTCGGTCGGCTCCATGATAGGATACTTGGTTCATCTGCCATGCCGATTCTCCTGTGACCTTTAAGTTCTTGAGGCTGTAGTGCTTTACATAGCCAGCCAGCCATCCCTTACTAGCCTTAAACTCCTTCCTCTCTCTCTCCTCAACCCCCTCACAGTAGTGCTCATAGAGGCTGTGCTTTTTCACACATAATTTGCCATCAACAGGGATATGCTTCTATGACATGTCCTCTAGCCACACACTTAATGCTTTCTCAGTCTTTCAAAGCACTTTATCATGAACCAGAGAGGCCAGTTTTGCTGTTGTAGGGGTAGGACTAATGCTCCCATGAACTTCAGCTTCTTTCTGCTTTATTGTGCGAATGCTCGATTCGTTCTTACCGACCTTAGGGCCCACTTCAGCAAGTGACGTGCCACTTTTCAAAAGATCTAAGATTTTTACTTTCTTGGTGAACAATGCTCAAACAACGAGTGCTGGAGAGAGACTGAGGATCTGTGAAATAGCGGGAGGCTATAGCAGGGTATGCTGGGACAACGTGTCGAGCGAGGAGGAATTTCACAAATACCTAAATAAAAAACAGTCACAGCTCCAGGATTTCACCAAAAACGATCAAATATCCTAATGTTATTAGTGGTATTTTCCCCACCAGCCACCACCCCCTCCCCCAACCCCCGCTTCCGTAAAATTCCCTCTATTTAATATGCGGCCGCTGTTAAATTCCCCACTTGTTTGTTTTGACTTTTTTTACAGAAGTGCCAGCGCGGTGCTCTGGTGAGCTCCAGCACCACTGCACCCTTGCATTTAATTGTTGAGAAGCCACTTCACAAGGACTGGTGTTTGATGACATATAGTCAGTGTCAATGGACCACAGATTGTTGCAGAACAGTTTCAGTCATTCCTGAAAGAGAATGGAATAAGACATATTGCATCTGCACTGTATCACCCTGCTACAAATTACTTGGTGGAAAGATTTGTTCAAAGTCTAAAGAACGCACTATGAGCAATATCAGCAGAATACTCTGCACTAACACTAAATTAGAAACTCGCCAATTTCCTCCTTGAATATCACAATGCTGCACGCTCCAGAGCCAACAACTCTCCGGCTATGCTGTTCCTGGGTCATCCCTTGTGCTCACGCTTAGATCTCCTCAAATCCAATCTGAGAAGGTGTATACAGCACAAACAGCTCAGACAAACTGAGGGCTACTAAAACAAGGAGGTTTGATGTTCACTCCAGGACAAGCGGTCCTGGTGAGGGACTACAGAGGAGATCAAAACTGGAAAGATTAAGGACAGAACTGGCCCATTCTCCTACACAGTGGAGATTATGTCTGCTATCATCTGGAGATAATCCATTAATTGATTGAGGACAGCAGAGCCTATTGTTGGAGAAGATTGGTGCCTAGAGCTGTCAGAACCACTTCCTGCAGTCCCAGAGTCAACTCCTACAACCACCACGGAGGAGGTTCCAGAACCTGAGATTATTTCACAGCCATATCTCAGCTGGCAAACCGAGGCCTCCCACAACCCTTATCAGGAAAGATGTTATCCCACAAGAACAATAAATCCTCATCAGCGATTAAATCTTTAGGCCTGATGGGACAATTTAAAATTTACTATGCTGTGAATGTCTATATAGTAGTTGTTTTATATACTGTAGTATATGGGCATATAAGTTGAGATGCATTCTATATTGAGTTGGAGTTTATAGCTAAGTAAAGAGGCAGTTTGTGTGTATGAAATAGTTGAGTAACATTGCAAATATGTTGTTTGATTAAGTATTTGTTGTTTACATTATTTATTACTGGCTATATGTAAAAGTACATGAATGGCATACGTTATTACACCATCACGTCATAACTATGTGCCTCACTACAGTGAAACAAAGTAGATGAAATATTACTACTAGCTCCATATTTTTTCTTTGAGCCAGTTTGATGTTTTGGAGATACAATGCGCATTTTGTGGCCATCTTTATACCTTGGAAAAAAAATTCAAAACCTTTGCCCATTTTTCTGCTGACAGTAAGAACAGAGGGTTGTTTTCTATTACTTAAAGTGATGCAGGAAAAGTTTACTTCCAGGAATGAAACTTAAAACTCACAATATGTTCCTCGATGATTTTATGAAATGAAACATTTAACTAATACATTTTAGAACACTTAGCAACTTTAAATGATGACAATTTTGCACATAATCACATCAATTACACACTATGGGATGGCTAAGAGCCAGAGAAATACTCTGTTGCAAGTTATACAGGCATCTTCTGAAACTTAGAGCAATCGTGGTCCTTAGTTTATGCAGCAGTACTGAAAATGAAAGATCAACTTTTTGGTTCTGCTAAAATCACTCTCATTGTGCACTGTTGTCAAAATCAAAGATTGTGCCTACCAGTTCATGTTAAAAGAAGGAGGTGAGAGTCTTTTTGTGATTCAGATATGCCTTGCCAGTACCCCAAAATCAGATAGTTATTTACTAGGATGATTCCATGAATGAGGATTTCAGTTGCAAAGTTAGAATGATGAAGTTTGGACATTTCACCTTCGAGCCAAGAAAGAATTAGCAGACAGTTGATCAGAGGTTCAAAGTTCAAAGTAAATTTACTAGCAAAGAATGTATACGTTACACTGAAATTCATTTTCTTGTAGGCGTTTACAGTAGAACAAAGAAATACAATAGAATCGATGAAAAACTTCTCAAAAAAAAGGCACACATCCAATGTGCAAAAGAAAACAAAATACAAATACAAGACAAAAATTAAACAATACTGAGAACATCATATAAGAACATGAACATGAAATAAGGTGTATAAACTCAGGTACCATGGTAGTGATGTTATTACAGCTTGGGACGTCCAAGTTTGGAGTTCAATTCCAATGTTATCTGTAAGGAATCCGTACGTCCTCCCCGTGGAATGCATAGGTTTTCTCCAGGTTTCCTGGTTTCCTCCCACAGTCTAAAGATGTACCAGTTAATAGGTTAATTAGTCATTGTAAATTGCCCTGTGATTAGGCTAGAGTTAAATTGAAGGCTGCTGGGCAGTTGCTGTGCTGTATCTCTAAATAGAAAAAAAAATTAAATATAAGTAACTAGTTTTGACAAGGTAGGTAGAGAGAAGCTGTTCTTAATAGTATATGCTCTATTTCACAACATCATAGAACAAGGCAAGATGACTGCAGTTAATAATGAACATAAACAACCTATAGCAATTTTACTGTAATAAAAAATACTGGGAAAAAACTTCTCATGGGGACATAATTGAGTTAAAAAATAGATCTGATTCCCAGCAAAGATCTGACAAAAAATTGCACTGAGAATAGATCATTGGCCTGAATTCTATTCTCTCTATGTATGATGTCTGGCCCACTGTTGACAATGACCACCAACAGAATCTCTTCACAGACATGGAAATGATTGCCAGCCTTTATCAATGGCAAGGATATCTGTCATTTAATGGAATGCTTCCAGCCCTTCATCTCCTAGACAACACTGTGCTTATCAAAGCAACTGACATCCTGTGAACACTTTGCTAAGCTGAACAATATGCTTTAAGAATTAATTAAGCTAACAAGCTAAAAAAAAAATCAACATGGAAAAAGAACAATTTTTTTCAAATGCTGTATACATGTGAAGTCTTTCAATGATGTATATTACTGTGAGCCTCGAGCTCCAAACATTTCAGAAAGTTTGCAGTTTGTTTCACTTAATTTCCATTTTAACCATGCTCTTTATAGAATTAGGGAGAGTAGCAGCATTTGTTCAGAGCCAAGAATGCAAAATATTAGGAATAAATGAGTAAGGCAGGCTGTAGAAAAATCCTTAAAGATCTGCTCCTGCCCGTAATGGTTGATCGTGAAACTTTACTACCAAAATCACATTTGGACCCATGCTCATCTATCTCTAGCACTGCAACATAACTCTTATAAATCCACTTGAATCAAAGCATTTTTTGTTTAATTTCTCATCACCAATACTAATAATAATTAAATTAAATGCTACAGAAAGAGAAAGGAGATTTTGATTCTGATTTTAAAGCGAACAACAAACCGAGCATATTTGTATTGCATCAAGGCAATTTGCAGTAATGGCTATGGTGTATAGCAACAGTGTGACACATATTTTTATTGCTGTGCTATTTTTGAGCGCAGAGGATGTGAGGTTGCAAGGGCTTGCAGTCTCTCGGAATTGGAGACCACTGAAAATCCTCTATCAAATCCATAATGACCTTTCCATAGTTAGCCTCAGCTAGTGGGGATTTGCAAATATTGTCATGAATTTGTTATTTTAGCTATAAAGTCTTACACTTACTACCACTCTGTAGAATCAGTGTGCAGCCGAAGGAGCTCAAACTTACATTTTGCAGAATATTTTATGACTTGGAAACCTACTTTTGAAGCTTCCAGAATGTCTTGTCCACTGGCTGAACCAGCCATAAGTTATATTGATTTTAATTAACCAGATATTTTTATTTTGAAAAAGGATCATACTTTGAAACCAGACCATGAGTAAGAAGCCCGTAAACTGTTGGTGTGAAATCCTTCCTGTCTTGCTTTAAGTTTGAGAAATCTTCTCAGAACAATGCTGTGTAATGTACATTAAAGAGAAAGTTAATAAGGTGTGTCACCTTGAATACACCAATTACACTGCCTCCATTACCAAAGAAGTATTTTTGTTCAAATTATTTTATTCTGGATTCCCACCAGCATTTGCACAGCTTGACATTTTCCTGTATTTGTGCTCCATCAAGGAAAGGCTAGCTGCTCTTCCTGAGTGCTTCTGATGAAACTCATTTGATTTCACAGCAGACAACTAAAGTGTATCACTGGAGCAAGAGGCAGTCTCCTCTGACCCTAGTGGAACTGCTTTTGCTTATCAGATCCTTCACAGGCACTGCAAGGGGAAATGGTTAGGGTGAGACAGCCTTCGTGAGGAAACATTTATAAAAATCTGTCAGTGTTAATCACTTTGCAGTAATGAAGCTGTGGTTTTAAAGCTTCCATTGTTTTAGGATTACTTTGAGTCTATAAACTGAAGAAAAGACCACAGTTAATAGAAAAGTAGTGTAATAGTGAAGGTTGTTTTACAGCCATATATATACTGTTGCAATGAGTCAAACAGATTTCAATGCTGTATAATGAGGAAAGAATTGTGAATGAATTCTACAAAATACAACAGAAAACATTCTAAAGAATGGATCTCTAGCTTCTGAAATAAATTATGAAACAATTATGACTTGTTGTGCTTTTCAGTTCTATGAAAGAAATAATATGTATTCATATTCATTTCAATAAGAACTTTTGAAATAGACCGATAGAATCAGAGAACACAGAAATGGGCCCTTTAGCCCAACTGGTTTATGCCAAACATGATTTCCATCTAAGGTAGTCAATTTGACCCATATTCCTCTAACATTTTCCTATTCATGTATCTTTCTAAGCACCATTAAATGTTGTTAATGTTTCTGTGTCAATCACTTCTGGCAGTTTATTCCATATACTGATCACCCTCTGGATGAAAAAGTCATCCCTCTAGTTCCTGTCAAATCTCTGCCCTCTCACCTTAAACCTTTAGTTGTGTATATGGTCACAGGGAAGCTAGCTCAGCTTCAATATCTTTTTCCAAGGACAGAGTTATAAGTTCAAGATCAAGTTCAAGCTTATTGTCATCTGACTGTGCAGCCAAACAAAACAACGCTTCTCTGGACCACGACGTATCCACAAAGCATGTATCACACACAGCACATAAAACAAAATATTACCAGAAATAAGTGCATGTAGTACAAAGCACAGGTAAACAGTTAACAATACAGTGAACAGCTCACTGGTCCTAGTGACGAGAACTTTGTGGTGGCAGAGTTTTCATTCGTCTCACAGCGTGAGGGAAAAAGCCTGCATGCAGAGTGGACTGTTGCAAAGAGATACTAAAGATGTCCTTTAAGACCTCTGTTCACTGGGCAGCACAATCCCTCAGCACGTGGTTCAGCATTTTGTCTGGCCCTACAGCCTTGTGTGGCTTTACTCTGGGAAGGATCCTCCTCACTTCAACTGCAGCCAGACAGGGTGCCTCTTCGTCAGGGGGAGAGGGGGATTTCCCTGATGTCACATCATCCGTTGCATCAAATCATGCATAGAAGGTAATCAGAAAGGGGGGGGGGGGAATCACTGACGTTGATGCACGGGGTGGATTTGTAATCTGTTATGGTTTGCGTACTTTGCCACATGCCTCTCATGTCCCTGGTGTCACAAAGGTGCCTGTGAATTTCCTGTGAGTACTCTTGCTTTGTCTTCCTGATGGCACAAAACAGCACAGCTCTTGCTGACCTTAGTGCTGTCCTATCCCCTTAATCAGTGAACGAACCTCTGTAGTCAACCATAGTCTCCGGTGTGCCCTGGCAGTGTAGTGCTTAATCACGGTAATGTCCTCAATACATTTTCCTCTGTAGCCAGTCACCAATCCCGCATACTCATCAACGTTGATGTGATGATCATAGGCAGCCACCTCCCTGAACATGCCCAGTCCATGCTCTCAAAACTGTCCTGTAGTGCAGAGGAGTCACCTTCTGGCTAGTTCCTGCTCTCCCTATAAACTGCTTTGACTAGTTTAACCAGTGGTCTGTATGTAGGGATATGCAGTCTGAGTGTCCAAGGTCCAAGGTGAGGGCAGGGGGCAGCCTTGTTGGCTCCACAAACATTAGTATAGACCAGGCCTAATATATTCTGTCCCCTTGTTGCAAAGTTGACATGCTTGTAGAACTTTGGCAGGACTGTTTTTAAATTGGCATGGCTGAAGTGACCAGCAACAATGAAGTCACACATCCCAATGCACTGTGTGAAGTCTCAGGTAGAGAGAAAGCTAAGCCACATCTTCCCTTGACATTGCACGCATATTTTCCAACACATCTCCTTGTGCACCATGAATTTCACCTTTCATATCTGTCAGCATTCTCCTTGTCAGAAATCCACAGGCGTGTTTTATTTAACCATAACTCAAGTGTGACAGCATCTTCTGGTGGGCAATCGCTTGGGCATCCCTCTCTTCCTACCCTGACTGTAGACCACTATTTCCTGTGGTGATTATGCCCCTGAATATACTCCTGAATTGACATTCCAGTATTAAAGCTCGGACTTGATTATCAAATCAGGTTGTCAGGGAGTCTTCATCTTTGCTTATGAGTTGCTGAATTCAGCTTGAGTCTGGTCAGCTTAAAGATAATGTTCTTAGTCCTCGGTGAGTAAAGAATTGCTCCCTCCCAAATCCATCACCACCACTCTTTCTCCTCACCTGGTTTTCCAAGACCCTTTCTTCTGTCTGCATAATACTCAGTCATGGCTTCTGGCAAACAGTGATAATTTTTGTAATGGCCCACAGTCAGCTCCAGCCACAAAGTACCTGCTGTTTTTTGGAGGTATAGTTTGTCTTTATTCAATAATAGTCTCGGATGGACCTGGAGTAGGTACTAATATGTTTAGGCAATCATCAGCATTGTCATTATTGGCTGGTTACTGAAACTATGATAATACTATTGATGATGATACCACAATCACCATCAGCACAGCAAGGCACCCTGCTCCACTCCCCTTATACTTATGACTGTGAGACTAAATATAGCAGTGCTATATATACAGTAGGTTTGCTGATGACACCACTGTTACTGGCTGAATCAAAGGTGCTGACAAACCGGCATATAGGAGGGAGAGTAGAAGTCTGGTTGAACGGTACCATAGCAACAACTTCTGACTCAATGCCAACAAAATCAAAGAGCTGGTTATCGACTATAGGAAGAAGAAGACAGGGGTTCATGAGACAGTCTTCATCAGGGGATTGGAGGTGGAGAGGGTCAGTAACTTTAAACTCCTTGGTGCCATCATTTCAGAAAATCTGTCGTGGGGGTAGCATGTAAACGTCATGACAAAACTTCTACTTCCTTAGAAGTTTGCGCAGATTCAGCATGTCATCTAAAACTTCTATAAACTTCTCTCGATGCACGGTGGAGAGTAGCTTGATTGGTTATATCAATGCCTAAGAATGGGAAAACCCTTAAAGAGTAGTGGATACAGCTTAGTCCATCGCAGGAAAAGCCTTCTGCACTACTGAGAACATTTGCATGGATTGCTGCCACAAGAAAGCAGCATCCAGCACGCGGACTCCCACGATCCAGGTCGTGCACTCTTCTCACTGTCACCACCTGGAGCTTTGTATCCCACACAACCAGTTTCAGGAACAGATATTACTCTTCAAATACCAAGGCTCCTGAACCAGCAAAATAACTTCACTCACCTCAATTCTGAACTGATTCCACAACCTTCAAGGAATCTACAGCGCTTGTTTTCGATATTATTTAATTATTTATTTGTAGTTGCACGGTTTGTTTTCTTTTGCACATTGCTTGTTTGTCAGTCTTTGCATGATAAAGTAATAGCTTACATTTGTCTTGAAAAGGATTCAGCAATCTTTTTCTCAATTGGCCTCTGCAGTTTGAGGGTTCCACCCATATGAATGTACTTTCAGGATCCTGGCAGACAGACTCAGTGCACATGCAAGCCAATGTTTGCTGAAAGAATGAAATGACCCCATGCAAAGAAGAACTGGAAAGCTGAAATGCATTATAGTTCAGCAGGAAACAGAATGGGAGGTGCTTTGAACCACCCAGCTGTCTCCACAGGAGGGAAAGCCAAGTACAAATAGAACATGAAGGCCTTGAATATATCTCTACGAGAACCCTATGGAATTGGACAATCTCCAACACCACCTGGTTTCTCTGCTTCAGATTCGAACACCCTGTTGCAGTTCCACCAAAAACAACAAAATTAAAGGAACTGTGGAAAGCATGTGATCTTGGGATAGAGGCCAATGCAACTACATGGGAAAAAAGACATATTTAACAGATTATCATATCATTATGCTTAACAATAAATTTATTTTAAATACAAATACTGAACTTGTGAAATCAAGCATGGCAATCAGTTCATGATCAGTATCACCCATGAATAATATTGAGCTGAATAAACCCTAGATCAACTAACTAACTTGCTGTTGTTCGCTTAAAGATAATTGTAAGCTAGACGTTAGGTAAATTTTTGACTCTTGGAGTCATAAAACACTAGAGCACAGAAACAAGCCCTTTGGCCTATCTTGTGTGTGCCGAATTATTAATCTGCCTAGGCCTAACGACCTGCACACGGACCATTGCCCTCCATACTCCTCACATCCATGCACCTATCCAAATTTCTCTTAAATTTTGAAATTTAACTCACATCCACACAAATTTAACTCATTCTGTTGGAATTCGTTTCACAGCTCTCACTACCTTCTGAGTGAAGAAGTTCCTTCTCGTGTTCCTCTTAAACATTTTACCTTTCACCCTTAACCCATGATCTCTGATTCTAGTCTCACCCAACCTCAGTGGCAAAAGCCTGCTTGCATTTACCCTATATATACTCTCATAATTTCTTCCAAAAACTCAAGTGCTTAAGTTTTGGCAATATCTTTGTAAATTTTTTCTGTACTCTTTCAATCTTATTTACATCCTTCCTCCGGGTGGGTAACCAGAACTGCACACAATATTCCAAATGAGGCCCCACCAATGTTGTAAACAACTTCAACATAACATCCCAACTCCTGTACTCAATACTTCCATTTATGAAAGCCAAGTTGCTAAAAGCTGTCTTTACAACCCTAGCTACTTGTGACATCACTTTGAAAGAATCTGTATTGTATTCCCAGATCCCTCTGTTCTACCGCACCACTCAGTGCCCTACTGCTCACAGTGTAAGTCCTAATCTGGTTTGTTCTTCCAAAGTGCAACACTTCACACTTGTCTATATTAAATTCGATCTGCCATTTTCAGCCCATTTTTCCAACTGGTTCTGATTCCACTACAAGCTTTGGTAGCCTTCCTCACTGACCACTATGTCCCAGTCTTGGCATCATCCACAAATTTGCTGATCCAGTTTACTACATTATCATGCAGATCATTGATATGGATGACAAACAACAGCAGACCCAGCAACACACCACTAGTCACAGGCCTCCAATCAGAGAGACAACCATCTACTACCACTCTCTGACTTCTCTGGCAAAGCCAATGTCTAATCCAATTTTCTACATCATCCTGAATGGCAAGCGACTGAACCTTCTTGACCAATCTCCCATGTGGAACCTTATCAAATGCCTTGCTGAAATCCATGTAGACAACATCCGCTGCCTTGCCTTCATCAACTTTCCTGTTAACTTCTTCAAAAAGCTCTGTAAGGCCTGACCTACCAAGCACAAAACCATGTTGACTATCCCTAATTAGTCTCTGTCTTTCCAGATATTTATAGATCCAGTCCCTTAGAATACTTTCCAATAACTTGCCCACATCTGATGTCAGGCCTGGCCTATAATTTCTCATCTTATCATTAAAGTCTTTAATAAACAATGGAAAAATATCAGCTATCCTCCAATCCTTCAGCACTTCACCCATGGCTAAGGAACTTTTAAATATCTGTGTTAGGGCCCCTGCAATTTCTATGCTAGCCTCCCACAGGGTACAAGGGAACAGCTTGTCAGGCCCTGGGGATTTATCCACTATAACTTGCCTCAAGATAGCAAGAATCTTCTCCTCTGTAATATGTCTACAGTCTATGAAGTTGGTGACACTTTGCCTCACTTCTGTAGACATTGTGTTCATCTCCTGAGTAAATACAGGTTGATTCATACCTTCATTCTGGAATTGATACTTTTCCTTTCCTTGGAGAGAAACAGACTGAAATCTCCTGAAGCAAAGTGTCTCATTCCAGTTTGGATTCAGATCTTACCGAGATATATAATTAAAAATTCATTCAGAGCCTGGACAGCTTCCATTCAATATTCCCACTTATTACTAAATGAAAATAGAAAATACTGCAAACATTCAGCATGTTTGGCTGCATCTGTGGAAGTACAAATACTGCTTCAGGTCAAAGATCTTGCATCAGAACTGAGAAAGAGATACAACAGGTTAGTCTAGGAAGTAGGAAAAAGCAAGGGCTGATAGGGAGAAATAAGATGGTCACTAAATGAACCACTTACTGGATGTATAAATGGTTAAGCTCCTTAGTCTGTGCAACAGGTTGTTAATAGTTTGAAGTCTGTAATGCAAAGCTACCAGACTGACTTGCTTTCTCTCTTTCTCATTTCTGATGAAGGATCTTTGACCTGAAATACTAATTGTTTTTTTCCACAGGAATTGTCAGAGCAGCTGAGTTTTTTTTTCTTGAATATTTTGTTATTATGCCACAAAACTGCTGACTATGTAGCCTCACTTTCTGGCCCCGCTGTAAGCTGATATTGTTAACTGCTCTTCCTTCTTGTTTACTGCAGCCCATCTTCCTAAAATCCAGCCATTAGCTCTTGCGTCCCAGAGAACTACTGTTCCATTTCCAGCCTTCTATTCCTTATGAACCTAGTCATGAAATTTGGAGGCTGCAATATTATTTCCTACAATGTTTGTTTCAATCATCCAGACTGGGTTTGTGCTGCTGCCAAAGCATCAAAGCAGCTCTAATCAAAATCATTAACACTGCATGAGCAAGATAATGATAATTCGTGCCTGTTCATCCTTCTCGACTTCTGTCAAATGACTACATTATACTCCAATCCTCCTCCAATGCCAGTCCACTCTTATCAACCTAATCGTCATTGGTAGTTATGGTCATTCTGTTATCCTGGAATCACCCCCATGGATACGTCCTTAGTTTCTTTTATTTCTCACGTCCATACTGCCCTTCACCAATATCATCCATAATGCTGCTGTACTCATCCTAAGGGATACTGACCATCTTCCATCTGTGCTTGCTGCGCTTCACTTGCTCCCGGTTATGCAAAAACTCAATTTTACAATTCTTTGCTTTGTTCTCAAATTCATCCATGGACTTATCTCTAATTTATGTCAGCCCTACAACCCCACAAGTTATCTCTGCTACTCCAATTCTGACCCCTTATTATTCCCAAATGTACAGGTTCCGCTACCAATGGCCAATCTCTTATGTTCTGAATTCACATTTTGATATCTTCTGCGGCTTGATGTCAAATTCTGTTTGAGAGTGGTTATTTCTGCCAAGTTATAATACCCAAAGAGTACACATACCATTACTTTTAGATCTTAAAAGTGCTTATCTATTTTTCTTTAGTCATAGTCATAGAGGAGTATAGCACAGAAACAGGCCCTTCACCCATCTAGCCGATGCTGAAATCATTTAACCTGCCTACTCTCCAGGACCTGCACCTGGACCATAGCCCTCTATATCCCCACTATCCATGTATCTATCCAAACTTCTCTTAAACATTAAAATTCAGCTCACATGATTAACTTGTGCTGGCAGCTCACTCCACACTCTCATGACCCTCTAAGTGAAGAAGTTTCCCTTCATGTTCCCCTTAAACTTTTCACCTTTCTCCCTTAAGCCATGACCTCTGGTTGTAGTCCCATCCAACTTCAGTTCGCACCTAACCTATCGATACCCCTCATAATTTAGTATACCTAAATTTGTACCTGATTTTGTATACCTAATTTTGTTTAGCACTGATCGTTCCATCAAAAATAAGTCACCACTAATATCCATGCTAAACTAAAAGCTAATTACCTTTTTTCCATTGTATGTATTCCTTCTGTGTGGTGCAGATATTGAATCTTTGATTTGTTTACAACAGCTAACAAAACTGCAATGGAGAATGCGCAGAGTGGTATAATGCTGTGCTTTCAGTTATAGAATATGCTATTTCATGAAAAAATAACACAGCAACCGTGATGGATATTCGCTTCCTGACCCAGGGAGTCTCATGTTTGCTAAGCCAGCTTTCTAAACAGAGCAGCTGCCAATTGTAAGATTAACACAGTTGGATGGAAACTTATAACTAATATTGATTTGTTTAGTTTCTAGTCATAAATTGAATTATGTTTTCTGTTCTTTAAATGTAAATGTAAGCAATAATCAGCTTGCAGTTAAAACACAGCTTTGCAAACAAGCTCTGTGTCTAGCAGACACTCGGTCTGTGGAAAGTAAGATGTAAAGGAGCTCATTACATCTGGTTTATTGCTGCTCAGAAGTGCAGCATAAGACAATTGGTTATTTAATTTGGCTTATTTCAAAACAGACAAACTAAGTTGCTTAGTACAAGGAAGCTTGCAGACCTGATAGAATCAAACAATTTGCATATCCATAACTGATGTGCTTATATTTGAAAGATTGGCATACTCAGAGAAGTTAGCTTCACAGCATTAATTGTGAAGTAGCTGAGATCTGTGTCTTCAAAATGTTTTTAGACTTCTTGTTTAAAAAGGTATCTGAGGAAATATATTTGTATGAAGTTACCCAAGAGACAGAGGAACTATAAAATTGTAGGCAGCATTTCAAGCATTGTTGATATGACTTTTTAGTTTATAGGAATTGTACTTGTGTTTCAGAAATCCTTTGCATTTTAGAAATCATTTGTGTTTTAGAAATGGTCTGTAATTTGGAAATATTTAAGATAGAAACCATCTGTGAGTTTTAAATGTGTTTTAAGAGTGTTGTTTGGATTTGAAAATAAATGAACTGTCTTTTATACTACTTTTTTAGCTAGAAGCATCTCCTCCTTGGTAATCAGGAGGGACCCACCACTTGAATAGTGGGTATTGGCGGATAAAACTCACCATGGAGAATAAACAGGGAAGCGAAATGGTTTTTGAAGATTGGGTAGTTACAGTATGATCTCCCTTTAGTGAGACATTTATATCTGATAGGGCTTGTCTTAGTCTGAGTTTAGAACTTCATACTCAGCAGACCCAATACCCTCACACAACACTGCCTGCAGGCTGTACTGAATGTTACTAAAGCAAGTGTACGTAGCCTGGTATTAAGTGCTAGTATGAAATGAAATGTGATCATGTTCATCTTGATTGACTCTCTGAGTTTTTGTTTGTCAATTTAAAACTCCGGGGAAGCTAAATTCAATTGGACCTGAGAAACACTGGGAAAAATAACATTGCACAATGAATTAACGTCCACTGCTTCTGATAACAGGTTTGTGTTGCTTCATTTTTTGTCTGATTGTAACATTTAGATGACCTGGTTTAGGCTCTTGGTTCAGATGAATGTTTTGATGGAAGATGTACCGGAAACATTGATACTGTTTTCACTCCATTGATGCTGTTTAACCATTGAGGATTTTAACATTTTTAAAATTTCTTTCAGATTTCCAGCATCTGCAGTATTTTGCTTTTGTGTTGTTGGTTGACTGGAGGCATAATTTAGGTGGTTTCAGGGTTGGTGGGGGAGGGAAGAGGAAGGCAGCGGTTTGCCAATATCATGACTGACTCATTTCAGTTAAAGCCACTCTGCCTTGATTACAGATAAAAATGAAAATGGGAATGTGAATTGTGGCTGGGACAGGAGCTGCAAAATGTATCCACCTGTGTGGAAAATTCAAAGCTTCATTTATTATTAAATTGTGTATCCATATACAACTCTGAGATTCATCTTCTCCAGACAGCCACAAAGAAAGAAAGAACATAAAAGTCGTTCAGAGAGAAACACCAAACCCAACCCCCCTGCACAAAAAAGAATGGCATCCCAATCATCAACTGCCAAACCCCCCTCCCTCGCACAAAATGCAACAAGAACGTTGACCCATCCCCAAACCTCTGTCCCCCACACAAAACAAGAACATCAACCCCAAACACCTCTCCCCTGCATAAAACACAACAAGAACATTATTCCCCCAAACCCCCTTCCTCGGACAACAAAATGGAAAAGGAATGGATGAAAACACAGAATATAAAAACCATAACTCTGAAAATGTCCACAGTCCATAAACACGATAGTCCAATCTATAAACGCAGAACCATGGTAACATCCTCTGACATAACCGAGATCAACGAAAGAGACCACACAAACACAGAGAGGCCTACCCACCTGCCACAATGAGCCATACAGTGAAAGGCCACTCACAGACTCATTCTCTGGCAGAAATCTAAAGGAAGGCAGTTGGCACTGAATGCTCACTCGCATCCTGCATTCGCCTCAATGTCTCAACCTTCCTCAATGCTTTAATCGGTGATTAATGGGCACTTTAATTGGCAAAATGGAGTTGAATATCAGAAATTATATAACCTTTGAGAAAATAATCTGTAAGGTTTGCCTGATGGACATGTTGGTGGGTCAGAAGGCCTTCCAAACAAACAGTCAGTGAATGAATCCTCAAATGCAGTCAGCAAACTTCATTTCCAGACTTCTCAACATACCAGATCCCTTTGCTCACCAAAACTGTAGTCAATATAAATTAGGATTCATATCTGACGTTTACATGCCCATGTGCTCCTTTACCTGCCAGACCAATATCTATAATTATAGTTTTATAGAAATTGCCAACAAAGATGACTACCTATGCTAATTCAATTTGCCCACATTTAGCCCATATCACTCTGAAACTTTCCTACCTATGTGCCTGTCTAAATGTCTTCTAAACAGTATAATTACACCTGTTTCTACTACCTCCTCTGACATATTGCCTGCATTGACAGTTAATCTTCTCCACATCACCCACCAAAAGACCACAAACCTAACCACTATCCATCACAAATCTTTCTCTGCGCAGCTCTCTCTAGAAACTTGTCCCAATCTCACCATCCTGATTGGCTGACACAACAGTCCTAAGTTGAACAAATGGTCCCTTATCTTTAGCCAAAACCAAAATATTCTTCCAGCCGGTTACACTGCTTT
This sequence comes from Mobula birostris, assembly GCF_030028105.1. Lineage (NCBI taxonomy): Eukaryota > Metazoa > Chordata > Chondrichthyes > Myliobatiformes > Myliobatidae > Mobula > Mobula birostris. The sequence goes on from NC_092375.1 coordinate 159,142,825, forward strand.
TACAGAAACTACCAAAATGAAATACCTCACAGCATAGCAGTAGAAATCTTAATCAGGGCATTACATAAACAAAGAAATCAAATATGAATATAGTTGGTGAAATTCAACCAAGACTTATAGTTTACAGTTTATCCAATGGCATCAAATGAAATATTTTGAACAGCATTTAACATTCAGTAAACAGTGAGGTGCTCAAAGCATGTATTGAGAATGTAACTAATAAAGAAAATAGTATTAAGGGACAGAGAAAAAATCAGAACCTGTTGAGCAACAGCTTGGTCAAAAAATGGAGATTCAAAGAAGCATTTTATAAAAGACAGGTAGTTAAGCAGAACTCTTCAGGAAGGCATACTCCAGGATCAAAGCAAAGATTTCAGAAATCAAGTAATGATAGCAAAGTTTTTAAATTGAAGATACACAGGAGATCAGAACTGAAGGTGCAGAAGGACATTACAGGGAAAGGGAGGGACCTAGCCTTTGAAGGATCAGACAGTTTTTTAAAACTGAAATTTTCTAAATCTGGCAATCAGTAAACAAGATTCTTAACCTCATCAAGAGCATAACAGAGCATTATCAAGAGTGAAAGGATCATGATGAACATCTCAGTCCATACCGTAAACCCCCTAAATCCAAAATTACTCTGTGCATGTTAGCAAGATGGTCTCAGAATCTGAAGATACTTTGGAACTCTCTCTTTGAAACTTCTACAAAACAAATCGTGTTTGCTTTCTCTTTTTAAATGTATTGGTTAGTTAATTGCAGCATTGACTCGAGAAGGATTTTTTCAAAGGTGTTTCATTAGGGTTGACCAATGTGAATATTAGTATCCTGGGGAAACAGCAGATTGCTGGCAGTCAACAACTACTATTCTTTCTGAACCTGTCTTTGAGATTAATAACAGTGAGAAATTGGTGATATAGAGCAACAATACTGAGAAGCATATATTATTTTAAACTTTTGTTTCTGCTGATGAAAAAATATCAAAAATAACTAACAAATCTACATATCTTTCTATATATATATAAAATTATCTGAATAAAAATTATCTGACTATACACATTTCCCATACATAAACCACAGATTATATAAGGTTTTTTCTTCACATTCATACATCATTTAATATTGAAGGTGCAAATACAATCAATTTTGATTGTTTGTTTCCACTAACTGGCACATCTTGTTGGTCACTTATCCTAAAATGTAGTTTCAATTTGTTTGCAGTAATTGAAATGTATAATGCCAAAAGCAACATTTAAAATAAAATTTTAAAAACTATGAACAAAATTTGTGGTTAGGTGCATACTGTTTTCACTCACAAATGACCTAGAAGATACATTTATCTTGTGTGGTTCTGCTTAAGGGGATTTGCTATGATACTACCTTGAACATTTTGAACAGACTAGGCTTTCTACAACCCAGGGCCGTCACGTGTCATAGAAAAGTTACAGCCACTGGGATTCACATTGAATTTAACAACTTCAGGTAACCAGTTTTACTTCTATTTCTTATCAGTTGCTTCTCCAGCTTCTAGTGTCCAAGGAGAGGGAAAAACAAAGGGTCTTGGCCCGAAACGTCGACTGTACCTCTTCCTAGAGATGCTGCCTGGCCTGCTGCGTTCACCAGCAACTTTGATGTGTGTTGCTTGAATTTCCAGCATCTGCGGATTTCCTGTTGTTTGCATAAATATTTGGAGTTGTCTTTTGCTACTAGCCAGTTCTAACATCAGGCAATATACTTGAACAATTTACCTTGTTTTTCTCTCTCCACAGATACTAATTTTTTATCTGGTTTGTATTTACAGTAGTCTCTTTAATTCCAGATTTGCTCTGTTCTGCCTCCCCAAATTCTGACATTTAATTGCTCTGATTCATCTTCCTTTATTTACACTCTTTTGAACAGATATGTCAGACATGAGTAACAAGCATTCATTTCCCTCCCTTAGACAGCAATAACAGTTGGTGAATCATCTGTACAATATTGGTCCCCACTATGTCACACAAAGAACATCTTCATCTGTTCACTTCATTCCCTCTCTGTCATTCACAGTTGGTTAGAACATTTTATTTGATTTCTTTTAAGAAAAGAATTATGATGAGATAAAATATATCTGAAAAGAGTCATCAATCTGAACATTTACTCCTTTTCACCTCACTCAGATGATGCTCAACCTACTGAGTATCCCTACCATTTCAAATTTCTAGCTTCTGCAGTTTTGTTTTGTTTTCCAAATTTGCATCTAGCTTTGTAAATTATAGCTTACTTTGCACTGTGTAAATTGGCCTTGTAGTCACTCATAACAGGACCAACACTACAATGCCATGAGGTCAGTTACTAAGATCTATCTAAGTGGTAATATACTTAAAAGAAGCTTACGAACAGATATTCTGCTCCCTTCATTATTATGGGAAATTGCCAGGTAGGTAACTCCAATTGAAAAGTATTCTGCAAAACCAATCACCCATCAAACATCTTCATTCTGATTCAACTAAATTTGAGTTATGTCTTCAAATCAGCTGAGACCTAAAATTAAAACCAAAAATATTCAGAAGATCAGGCAGCATTTTGAAACAAAGTGGAAAAAATTAATGTTTCACATCACTAATCTCATCCAAGTCACTTATATCTATAGTCTCTCAGGCTTCGTCAGACTGGAACGAGAAATCATAGGGTTAAGGTGAAAGGTGAAATATTCAAGGGGAATTTGAGGGGAAACTTCTTCACTCAGAGGGCGTTACAGTGTGGAATGAGCTGCTAGTTGAAGGGATAGATGCAAATTTAATTGTGACATTTAAGAGAAGGTTGGAGAGGTACATGGATGAGAGTGGTTTCGAGGGCTATGGTCTAGGTTCAGGTTGATAGAACTAGGACAAGATTGGGTCAGCTGTAGTACTCTATGGTTCTAACTACAGCAATTGAAGTTAATATTGGCCTCTGTTTTTGAGTTGAAAATAATTTGAGTTGAAGTTCATTACTACAAGTTTGCAACCTGATATAGTAGGCCATATTGTGATGGAACATGACATTTCATGCGATCAAATATAATTTAGTCTGCTGCTTGCTAGAGATTAGAGCAAGGTTGATAAGTCATCTGGGTACTCGGCAAACAATGGAATTGTCTCCTATCACTAATATTTGAGTTGTAGATTCAGAAAGAAACATAGAAAGGAAAGTAAAATATAGAGCCTAGAGAGGGCCATTCATCTCTTTTATTATTAGTCCTATTGCAAGTGATTTTCTTAATATCCAAACCAAAAGATGATTGTCTAATTGGGTTTTGAGGTAGGGATCTTGAGAAGAAAAGAACTATCGGAGTTAAAGAGTAAGCAAAGAGGTACAAATTTTAAATAAACAAACCTGAGATATTAAAACACCTATCAAAAGAACTTATTGTATGTAGGAATTCAATAGCTTAAATTGTTTCCTTATTGGACAGAGATGTTGATTAGTCTTGTAAAAACAACTTGCATATTATTATGAAGGTACTTGTTAAGCATGGTTGTTAATTTGTGCAGAGTTTAACAAGTGGCAAAAGCAGAAATCCACCCAGTTCTGAAGAATAGCAGGGTGTTTGAGGGCAGAGGCCGTCCGTGGGAGACAGTTGGCTGCCTGATGTAAACTGTCTAAAGGTTACAGCCTGCCTTCCCTCGATAACTTCCTCATCAATAGCATAATGCATTGTGTAATTGCTATCTCATGTGAAAAGGCTGGGTCTAATATAATCCAGATTTCACTTTCAAAACATCAAGATATGTGTATACAATAATAGGTTTCATGCCAGAAATGAAGATTTATAATAAAGAATATTTTTTAAGATATAGAAGCAGAAGTAGGTCATTCGGCCCATCGAGTCTTTTCCACCATTCAATCATGGGCTGATCCAATTCTTCCAGTTATCTCCACTCCCCTGCCTTCTCCCCATACCCTTTGATGCCCTGGCTAATCAAGAACCTATCTATCTCTGCCTTAAGTACATCCAATGACTTGGCCTCCACAGCTGCTTGTGGCAACAAATTCCACAGATTTACCACCCTCTGACTAAAGTAATTTCTCTGCATCTCAGTTCTAAAAGGACATCCTTTAATCCTGAAGACGTGCCCTCTTTTCCTAGAATCTCCTACCATGGGAAATATAATACACCAGAACTGTTACATCTGTAAAGCTCCAAAAGACCATAAGACATAGGAACAGAATTAGGCCGTTTGGTCTATCGTGTCCATAGCTAATTTATTTCCCTCTCCTGTCTTTTCCTCATAACCTTTCATGCTCTGACTAAATCAACAACCTATCAACCTCCGCCTTCAAATACCCAATGACCTGACTTCCAGAACTGTAAGTGGCAACAAATTCCACAGATTCACCACCCTCTGGCAAAAGAAATCCCTCCTTATCTCTGTTCTAACTGGTCATCACTCTAGTCTAAGGCTGTGCCCTCTGGTGCTAGACTCACCCACTATGGGACACATTTCCTTCACATCCACTTTATCCAGTCCTTTCAACATTTGATGCAGTGGTGTGCTGGGGCAATGGCATCCACACTGGTGATGCCAACAGGCTCAATAAACTGATGTAGGAGTCTAACTGGACACACTGGAGGCTGCGGTAGAACAGAGGATCCTACGGAAAATCCTGGCAATTCTGGAAAATCTTTCTCATCGTCTGCATGCCACCTTGGCTGAACAGAGAAGCATTTTTAGTAATAGAGTAAGACAATTGAGCTGCTTCAAAGAGCACTATATGAGGTCATTCTTATCCTCGGCCATTAAGCTCTATAGTGAGTTAAACTATGTCCGAGGAAGTGATAACCCCCTCCTGTTAGACTACTTGAGGTAATTTATTTTTTATTCTTTCTTAATCTGTGCACTTGTAATGCTACTGTAACACTGTACTATCCTTTGGGATCAATAAAGTATCTATCTATCTATCTACTTGATAGGTTTCAATGAGATCCCCCCCTCATTTTTTCTAAATTCCAGCGAGTACAGGCCCAGAGCCATCGACCAACCCTTTCATTCTCAAAATCATTCTCGTGAACCTTCTCTGAACCCTCTCCAATCCCTCTCCAATATCTGCACATCCTTTCTTAGATAAGGGACACAAAACTGCTCAGGATACTCCAAATGGGGCCTCACCAATGCCTTATAAAGCTTCAGCATTACATCCTTGCTTTCATATTCTAGTCCTCTCAAAATAAGTGCTAACATTGCATTTACCTTCCTTACCACTGGCTCAACCTGCAAGTGAACCTTCAGGGATCCTGCACAAGATTTCCCAGGTCCCTTTGCACTTCAGAATTTTGTATTTTCTCCTCATTTAGAAAATTGTCTACACTTTTAATTCTTCTATCAGAAGTGCATGGCCATACACTTCCTGACAAAGTATTCCATCTGTCACTTCTTTGCCCAATCTCCTAATCTGTCTGAGTCCTTCTGCAGCCTTCCTGCTTCCTCAACATTACCTGCCCCTCCACCTATCTTTGTACTGTCTGCAAATTTAACCACAAAGCCATTAATTCTGTCATCCAAATCATTGACATACAATTTAAGAAGAAGCAATCCCAACACAGACGTATGTGAAACACCATAGTCATTGGCAGCCAATCAGAAAATGCTCCCTTTATTCTCACATTTTGCCACCTGCCAATTAGCCAATGCTCTATCCATGCTAGTATCTTTTCTAAAATACCATGTGATCTTATCTTGATAACCAGGCTTACATGTGACACCCTGTCAAAGGCCTTCTGAAAATCTAAGTAAAGAGCACCCACTGATTCTCTTTTCCCTATCCTTGTTATTTCCCCGAAGAGTTCCAACAGATTTGACAGGCAAGATTTTCCCTTAACAAAACCATGCTGACTTTGGCCAATTTTATCATGTGCTTCAAATACACTGAAACCACATCCTTACCAATTGACTCCAACATCTTCCCAACCACTGAGGTTAGATTAACTGGCCTATAATTTCCTTTTTTCTGTCTCTCTCCTTTTTTGAAGAGTGGAGTGACATCTGCAATTTTCCAGTCCTCTGGAACCATGCCATAATCTATTGATTCTTGAAAGATCATTAATAATGCCTCCACAATATCTTCAGCCACCACTTTAGTCACCCAAGTGCCCTCATTACCATCTCAGGTGACTTCAACCAGGTTACCATGGCTAGAGCACTGCCCAACTTCACGCAGTATGTGAGCTGTACAACCAGCGGGGAGAGGACTCTGGATTTGATGTACGCTAACGTTAAGGATGCATACAGCTCCTCTCCCCTCCCCACACTGGGAAGGTCAGGTCACAACCTGGTGCATCTAAAACCCTGCTACGTACCTCTGGTGAACAGTAAACCTGCAACCTCGAGGACAGTGAGGAAATGGTCGGAGGAGGCTTATGAGGCGCTCCAGGGTTGTTTTGAGGTGACAGACTGGCAGGCACTCTGTCAGCCACATGGAGAGGATATTGATGGGCTCACAGAATGCATCACTGATTGCATTAACTTCTGTGTGGACTGCAATGTTCCGACAAGAACTGCCCTTTGTTATTCAAATAACAAGCCATGGGTGACAAAGGACATTAAGGGCATCCTGAATGCTAAAAAGAGGGCGTTTAGAGATGGAAATAGGGAGGAGCTGAGGGCAATACAGAGGGACCTGAAAGCTAGGATCAGGGAGGCTAAAGACAGGTATAGGAGGAAGCTTGAGTGGAAACTCTAGCAGAACAACATGAGAGAGGTCTGGAGGGGGATGAAGACCATCACTGGGTTTCAGCAAACTAGCAACAGGGGAGCTGAAGGCAGTGAGGACAGGGCCAACGAACTTAACCTGTTCTTTAACAGATTTGACATTGTGACCCCTACCCATCCCCCACATGAGCCATCTGTTGTCGGCCCCCAACCAACACATATTCCACTCTCCCCTCCTACCCCTCCTCACAGTTCCCCACCCTGCTCTCATGACTATACCCCTCCCCCACACAAAACCACCACGGTGGGCTTCACGGCTGAACAGGTGAGAAGACAGCTGAAACATCTCAACCCAAACAAGGCTGCAGGACCGGATGGTGTCAGTACCAGGGTGCTCAAAGCCTGTGCCCCTCAGCTATGTGGAGTACTTCGCCATGTATTCAACATGAGCCTGAGGCTCTGGAGGGTTCCTGTACTGTGGAAGGCATCCTGCCTCGTCCCTGTGCCAAAGACGCCGTGCCCCAGCGGCCTCAATGACTACAGACCGGTGGCATTGACCTCCCACATCATGAAGACCCTGGAGAGACTTGTTCTGGAGCTGCTCCAGCCTATGGTCAGGCCACACTTAGATCCCCTCCAGTTCGCCTACAGAGCCTTGTCATCTTCAGAAGTTTTCGGATGACTCTGCCACAGTTGGATGTATCAGCAAGGGAGATGAGGTTGAGTACAGGGCTACGGTAGGAAACTTTGTCACATGGTGTGAGCAGAATTATCTGCAGCTTAATGTGAAAAAGACTAAGGAGCTGGTGGTAGACCTGAGGAGAGCTAAGGTACCGGTGACCCCTGTTTCCATCCAGGGGGTCAGGGTGGACATGGTGGAGGATTACATATACCTGGGGATACGAATTGACGATAAACTGGACTGGTCTAAGAACACTGAGGCTGTCTACAAAAAGGGTCAGAGCCGTCTCTATTTCCTGAGGAGACTGAGGTCCTTTAACATCTGCTGGATGATGCTGAGGATGTTCTACAAGTCTGTGGTGGCCAGGGCTATCATGTTTGCTGTTGTGTGCTGGGGCAGCAGGCTGAGGGTAGCAGACACCAACAGAATCAACGAACTCATTCGTAAGGCCAGTGATGTTGTAGGGATGGAACTGGACTCTCTCACGGTGGTGTCTGAAAAGAGGATGCTGTCTAAGTTGCATGCCATCTTGGTCAATGTCTCCCATAATGTACTGGGTGGGCACAGGAGTACATTCAGTCAGAGACTCATTCCTCCGAGATGCAGCACAGAGCGTCATAGGAAGTCATTCCTGTCTGTGGCCATCAAACTTTACAACTCCTCCCTTGGAGGGTTAGACACCCTGAGCCGATAGGCTGGTCCTGGACTTACTTCATAATTTACTGGCATAATTTACATATTACTATTTAACTATTTATGGTTCTATTACTATATATTATTTATGGTGCAACTGTAACGAAAACCAATTTCCCCCGGGATCAATAAAGTATGACTATGCCTATGACTAAAATCCATGCAGTGTAGTCCATCTGTTCCAGGTGACTTAACTACCTTTAGATCTTTCAGCTTCCTAAGCACCGTCTCCCTAGTAATAGCAACTGCACTCACTTCTGCCCTAACACTCTCAAACCTCTTCACAGAGAAGACTGATGCAAAATACTTAATCAGTTCATCCACTGTAACCTTACTAACTCTCCAACATCATTTTCCAGCAGTCCTACTTTAGCCTCTCTTTTACTCTTTATTACTGTATCTGAAAAAACTTTTTGTTTTCTCTTTGATATTACTAACCAGCTTACCTTTATATTTCACATTTTCCCTCCTTATGGCTTTTTTGGTGGACTTCTGTTGGGCTTTAAAAGCTTCCCAATCCTCTAACTTCCCACTAATTTTTGCTCTATTATATGCCCTCTTTTGCTTTATGTTGGCTTTGACCTCCCTTGTCAGCCACCATTGTATCATCCTGGTGTGAGAATATTTCTTCTTCTTTGAAATGTATCTGTCCTGCACCTTCTGAACTGCTCCCAGAAACTCCGCCATTGCTGCTTTGCAGTCATCCCTGTTAGTGTCCCCTTGCAATCAACTTTTCCCAGCTCTCCTCTCATAACTCTGTAATTTCCTTTACTCCACTGTAATACTGATACATCTGGCCTTAGCTTGCCCCTCTCAAATTGCAGGGTGAATTCTGGAATATTATGATCATGCTCGCTCCTAAGGATTCCTTTACCTTAAGCTCCCTAATCAAATGTGGCTCATTACCCAATTCAGAAACTCATGAGGGATTCTAAGAAATATTTAGAATTTGGTTTGATTCCCACACTGGCAGCTAACGTCAGAACTTCTAGTAAAAATGAAATGATGTATTGATGCTGCTTTGTCTGGTTTGATGCAGAAGTGATTTGAAGTGTATTTTTCCATGATACTTCAGTAGATCAGTGCTATTTCAATCCCTGACAGTCACAAATATACAGCTCACTGCACTCTCCCCTTTGACATTAATGCAGCATGACATGGCAATTTAGCATAATGAGGTAAAAAGCATATTTGCTTGTGTTGTATTTTTATTTAAACTGAATTGAAGAAATATAAATTTCTAACATGGTTATTCGATAACCGTATTATCATTTTCATTAAGAATATTTTTGGAAACTGCTCTTTCAAAATTAAATTATATTTCTGGCTTTATTGGAGAATGTAAATTTTTTTCACATACTAGATATAAGTATTTCTTCCAAAGATTGATTTTCAACTTATTCACAGTTTAATATCACGTGTGGCACGTGGCCAAGCGGTTAAGGCATTGGTCCAGTGATCTGAAGGTCGCTAGTTCGAGCCTCAGCTGAGGGAGTGCATTGTGTCCTTGAGCAAGGCACTTAACCACACATTGCTCTGTGACAACACCGGTGCCAAGCTGTATGGGTCCTAGTGTGGCGTGGAGAGGGGAGACTTGCAGCATGGGCAACTGCCGGTCTTCTATACAAGCTTGCCTAGGCCTCAGTCAACATCAAAAATCGATGGACAGCCAAAGAAGAAGAAGAATATTTCTTATATAAATCTTGGAATGTTGAGTTATATCAATAAATAATGAATGAACATTGTGGAAGATGGTTAAATCTCCAGCGCATCTCCTTTAGGAGAAAATGTCAGGCTCAACATTCAAACCTGAAGTTCAGATCCCCGTCATTGGCTAACCAATGGTCAATACCAAAGATCGAAGCCTGAAGGTCCCAACGTTTGGTGTGTTGGTAGTTAATGCAAATGACATATTTCACTGATGTTTCAATGTATATTTAATAAGTAAATAAATCTGAATCTGAAAGAAGCCCAGGAAGGGTTTGACTTTCTTTCCTATTTCAGAAAAGAAGTACCACCTGCTGATTAAAAATCTTCTTTTCTATTCCTTGTTGCTTTATGAAGAGGGAAATTGGAACAGGAAAGATAAGTATTCACAACCACGAGAAATCAATATGCAGACATAATGCAAGCATGTGTCTTACACATATATGTTATGTGTATGTCCAAGGAGGGATTTGCATGTGACTGCAGCCACACCCCAGTACACCACTTCAACAAGTGGGTAAACAAGGTGAGAGTAGCTGGCAACTTCATTGATGAGGACATGCCTATTCTAGCAAGCGAAGTCAGCTTCAGTGGGCCCGGACTTCTGAGGTTAAATGAGCGGAACTGCCCAGTGCAATGGATTTTCCACTTTAAAAACTCTCCCACAAAAGTTTCCAATGATCGTCAGACACAATGGATAGCCACCACTATATATAACTACAGTGTATTCTGGTTAATTGGAGCACATTTGGAACCAGTATATTTTGACCCAATTAAGCAGATGCCCCAGTTAGCCAGTTTCATGGAAATAGTTAAAGAAAGGTATAAAAAAGACAAAATACCATTTAATTGAGTAACAAATTGTGTATTTAAATAAAATACAGAACAATTTAGAACACTACCAATACTACTGGTGGTTGTCCATGTGGGAGAGTTTTTAATATGGAAAAGCCATTGCACTCTCTTGATCTCTGAGGTCCAGGTTCAGTGGGACAATGGGGTCTTCCCTAGTTCAGTGGATGACCATAATGACTTCTGTGCCTTGTCATGCCCTTTAATCTCCACGTAGTGTTGCAAAACCACCTTCTTAGCCATTGGATCTCACTGTAGATTTCATCTCCCCAGTCTGGTGGAGATGAGTTCACATGTTAGGACAGGCATATCCCAATCACACCAGGATATGGGACTAATTGGTTGCTCTCATCTGGCTTCTCCCACCTGTCAAAGCAGTGTACCAGGCTGTGGCCACTGTCACATACAAACAGCTATTTGGAGCCATAGGTGACAGCTAAGTGTCCGGTGGGGACCAAAGGTAACACTCATGATGATTGTCAACACCTTCAAATCCTTCATAATGCCTAACTTGTTGAGGTAGTGAAATCGTTTCATTTTTACCCGCTGCCATTTCTGGCATTTCCAAGTCTGAATGCTTGAAACCACAGTGAGCAAACCAATTCTGAATTGTATTACTGCTTATGTCTCACCAACTCTCAGTGACTAAAATCACTGCTTCTTGGACACGACTGACACTATTTATAAATTGTTTGCTCTAAGCATGATGTAGTGTCTAATGGCCACACAATGTGGAGAGAAGTGATGCTAGCTAGAAAATATTCAGCAACGTTCCCTCCTGCCCCAATTAAGCGGCATATTGTCCCAACTAAGTGAAGGGAATTCCAGCTGGTTTCTCAATTTGTTTTTGTTCTTTTACAGTTGTCCCAAATAAGTAGCTGGCTTGATTAATTGATCACCCAATTACCAGAATCCACTGCACATAATGGATTCTAGCACTAATATATATATGTGTATGTGTGTGTGTATGTTACATATCTATATACATACAGTATAATTACAGGCGCAACTTGTCCATTAACTAAACTTACTGTGGCATAATTTTTTACCATGCTTGGATATTAACCTACAGTATGATATATAAATTCCACTTTTAATTAATTACCCTGTCAACAATTACTTACCAATATTGATGAAATCACAAGAAATACATGATGCCTAAGTTTTGAGCAGAATTGAGTTACAAAAAAAATCTATTTTTTCATGATACAGCAAAACGTGAGGGTCTCTAGTTAACAGGCAATAAAATAGTCTTGTAAAATAAGGTATTGTGGCGACCCACTTTCTGGCACCCACGAACCGGCTCACAATAGTGCGCGCAGGCAGAGGGCCGGCCCCAAGAAGGGCGCCAGGCCATCTTCACCAGCAGGGGGAAAATCCCGCGTGCAGAAAGGGTCTGGGAATATGCATTCCCCACAGCAGTCCCGCCCCAGGGCGGGTGGGAACGGGAAGGCTTTAAAGCAGGCCGCGAAGTCTGAATAAATCTCTTTCATCGCAACTCTAACTCACTGACTCCATGTGGTTATTCTAGCGCTGTGTGTAGCACACCGCTACAATTGGTGACCCCGACGGCCCAGACGATATTTGGACCAGAGATGATCGACGTCGCACCTGTTCACGCAGTTTCGTTAAAACTGCCAAGCTTCTGGACGCTGCGACCCCAATTATGGTTCGAACAAGCAGAAGCACAATTCCACATTTGGCAGATAACCTCGGAGTCCACTCGCTACTACTACGTGCTGAGCTCACTCGACCAAGAGACTGCTGCACAAGTTGAGGGGTTTATACAGTCGCCCCCGGAGAACGACAAATACACAGCGTTCAAAGCCCTGCTCATAAGCACTTTCGGACTCTCACGGCACGAACGAGCACACCGCTTAATGCACCTGGATGGTCTGGGAGACAGGCCGCTGTCAGCATTAATGAACGAGATGCTGGCCCCGGCTGAAGGACACAAACCCTGCCTCATGTTTGAGCAGGCGTTCCTAGAGCAACTGCCCGAGGACATATGCCTGCTGCTGTCCAACGCAGATTTCAGCAACTCCCGGGAGGTGGCGGCCTGAGCAGATGTGTTGTGGAATGCCAGGAAAGAGAGAGGGGCATCCGTCGCACAGATCACCAAGCCACGTGCCCAATGGCAGACCAGACCAGGCCCGGCAGCAGAGCCTACAAAACCCGGCAACGGGAGTGAGGAGCCCAACGAACAATGGTGTTTCTACCACCAGCGGTGGGGCATAGAGGCCCGCCGCTGCAGACCACCCTGCAAATTCCCGGGAAATGCCAGGGCCAGCCGCCACTGATGGCTACGGCGGCTGGCCATCAGGACAGCCTCCTGTACGTCTGGGACAAGCAGTCGGGACGCCACTTTTTGGTCAACACCAGAGCGGAGATCAGCGTCTTACCTCCAACGAGTTACGACACCCACAACAGAGAACCGGGACCCACCCTAAGGGCCGCTAATGGCAGCACAATACGAACCTACGGCACCCGCACGGTGCGGCTACAGTTCAGCTCCAGCCGGTTCATGTGGGACTTCACACTGGCCGCCGTGGCCCAACCACTCCTGGGGGCGGATTTTCTGCGAGCCCACAGCCTGCTGGTCGACCTGCAAGGGAAGCGATTAGTCCACGCCAAGGCTTTTCAAACGTTCTCCCTGGGTGAAGCACAGTTGCCAGCCCCACACCTGGACTCCATCACGCTGTCCGACAACGAATTCACCAGGGTCCTGGCGGATTTTCCATCAGTACTGACACCACAGTTTACGGCAACCATGCCCAGACACGGAGTACAGCACCACATCCCGACCCAGGGACCACCCCTCCACGCCCGTGCTCGAAGGCTTCCCCCGGACAAGCTCCGACTGGCGAAGGAGGAGTTCAAGAAGATGGAGGAATTGGGGATCATACGACGGTCTGACAGCCCATGGACCTCCCCCCTTCACATGGTGCCCAAGGCAACGGGGGGCTGGAGACCATGCGGTGACTACCGCAGACTGAACGAGGCTACAACGGCAGACCGCTACCTTGTGCCGCACATTCAAGACTTCACAGCAAACCTACACGGCGCAAGGATCTTTTCCAAGGTAGACCTCGTCCGGGGATACCATCAAATCCCTGTACATCTGGACGACATCCCCAAAACAGCACTTATCACCCCGTTCAGACTTTTCGAATTCCTCCGAATGCCGTTTGGTCTAAAGAATGCCGCACAGACTTTCCAGCGGCTAATGGACGCGGTGGGACGCAACCTGGACTTTGCATTCATCTATTTGGACGACATCCTCATAGCCAGCAGTAGTCGGCAGGAGCATCTGTCCCACCTCCGCCAGCTCTACTGCCGCCTGAGCGAATTCAGCCTTACAATCAACCCAGCCAAATGCCAGTTCGGACTCGACACCATCGACATCCTGGGCCGCAGGATTACTAAAGATGGGGCAACCCCACTGCCCGCCAAGGTAGACGCGGTCCGCAACTTCCCCCGACCCAACACAATCAAAGGCCTGCAGGAATTCGTGGGTATGGTGAATTTCTACCACCGTTTCCTCCCCTCAGCAGCCCGAACCATGCGACCCCTGTTCACTCTAATGTCGGGTAAGGGCAAGGACATTACCTGGGCCGAAGAGGCCGCAACCGCTTTCGTTAAAACCAAAGAAGCCTTGGCAAACGCTGCGATGCTAGTGCACCCCAGAACGGACGTTCCTACTGCCCTAACGGTGGACGCATCCAACACAGCGGTCGGTGGAGTGCTGGAACAACTCATCGAGGGTCGCTGGCAACCCCTGGCGTTCTTCAGCAAACACCTACAACCACCTGAACTCAAATACAGTGCTTTCGACCGGGAGCTATTGGCACTATACCTGGCAATCCGGCATTTCAGGTACTTCTTAGAAGGTAGGCCCTTCACCGCGTTCACAGACCACAAACTGCTTACCTTTGCGTTCATGAAGGTGTCCGACCCTTGGTCGTCCCGCCAGCAGCGACATCTATTCTACATCTCCGAGTACACGACGGACATCCGGCATGTCTCGGGAAAGGACAACGTCGTGGCGGATGCACTTTTCAGACCGACCATACAGGCCCTGTCCCAGGGGGTGGACTATGCAGCGCTGGCAGAGGCACAGCAGGCAGACGCTGAGATCCCCAGTTACAGGACTGCAGTCTCCGGTTTGCAGCTCCAAGACCTCCCCGTAGGCCCAGGTGAGAGGATCCACCTGCTGGCCAACCCCGCCCCGTCGTCCCAGCAGCCTGGCACCAGCGGGTTTTCGAGTCCATTCACAACTTAGCGCACCCCTCCACCAGGACAACCGTCCTGCTGGTCGCCAACAGGTTCGTGTGGCATGGACTGCGTAAACAGGTCAGTGTGTGGGCCAAAACGTGCATGCAGTGCCAAACGGCCAAGGTGCAGCGGCACACCAAGGCTCCGCTGCAGCAGTTCGAACCCACCCGCCGGAGGTTCGACCACATCCATGTGGATATCGTGGGGCCCCTGCCAGTGTCACGAGGAGCGCGGTACCTCCTAACTATGATAGACCGGTTCACCAGATGGCCAGAGGGAGTCCCGCTCACCGACACCACCTCCGAATCCTGCGCCCGAGCACTGATCGCAACCTGGGTAGCCCGCTTCAGGGTACCGGCCCACATTACCTCCGACAGGGGCGCCCGGTTCACCTCCAGTCTGTGGTCAGGTCTGGCCAACCTTTTAGGATCTCAGCTACACCACACAACTGCCTACCACCCACAGTCGAACAGACTAGTGGAGCGCTTCCACCGTCACCTGAAGTCGGCTCTCATGGCCCGCCTGGAGGGGCCTAACTGGGTGGACGAGCTTCCCTGGGTCCTGCTCGGAATCCGCACGGCGCCCAAAGAGGATCTGCACACCTCGTCGGCCGAGTTGGTGTACGGCGCACCCCTGGTAGTCCCAGGAGAGTTCATACCAGCCCCAAGGGGGCAAGAGGAAGAACCCGCAGCAGTCCTGAACAGACTACGGGAGAGGGTCGGTAACCTGGCCCCCATCCCCACTTCACAGCACGGACAGAGCCCGACCTGCGTACCCAAAGACCTGCAGAACTGTAAGTTTCTTTCTGTACGACGGGGTGGACACCGGGCACCGCTACAGCGGCCCTACGAGGGACCGTTTAAGGTGATCAGGAACAACGGGTCCACGTTCGTGCTGGACATTGGGGGGAGAGAGGAGGTTTTCACGGTGGACCGACTCAAAGCGGCCCATGTTGACTTGGCGCAGCCGGTCCAGGCTCAGGCACCGTGGCGCAGGGGCAGACCTCCCAAACAGAGGCCGATCCAGATTGTGGACATTGGGGGAGGTATCGCTGGTTCTGGGGGGGGGGGGGTTATGTGGCGACCCACTTTCTGGCACCCACGAACCGGCTCACAACAGCGTGCGCAGGCAGAGGGCTGGCCCCAAAAAGGGCGCCAGGCCATCTTCACCAGCAGGGGGAAAATCCCGCGCGCAGAAAGGGTCTGGGAATATGCATTCCCCACAGCAGTCCCGCCCCAGGGAGGGTGGGAACGGGAAGGCTTTAAAGCAGGCCGCGAAATCTGAATAAATCTCTTTCATCGCAACTCTAACTCACCGACTCCGTGTGGTTATTCTAGCGCTGTGTGTAGCACACCGCTACAGTATAACTTATAACAAGATAAAATTAAAAAAAATACCTGTTATTTGGCCTCAATTTAATGGCTTGGCTTTTCAAGAGACCAGCCAACATGCAGGCACATGTGCACACAGAGCTGATAACAGATTCATGAATGGCAGTGATGCATCACTCTCAGATGAGCTCAACGCCTTTTATGCACGTTTTGGAAAGGAAAATAAAACTACTGCCATGAGGATCCTTGCAGCAATCGGTGATCTCGTGATCTCTGCCTCAAAGGCCGAGATCAAACTGCCTTTCAAGAGGGTGATCTCTCGCAAGGTAACTGGTCCCAAAGGAGTACATGGTAGGGCTTTGAAAACCTGTACCAATCAACCAACAGGTGTGTTCAAACATTTGCAATCTCTCATTGTTACAGTCAGAAGTTCCCACCCTGCTTCAAAAGGGCAACAATCATATCAGTGCCAAAGAAGAGCAGGGTGAGCTGCCTCAGAGACTATCAACGTCTACGGTGATGAAGTGCTTTAAGAGATTAGTTATGGCTAGAATTAACTCCTGTCTCAGCAAGGACCCGGATCCACAATAAGTCTACAGCAGATATGAACTCATTGGTCAGTCACACAGTCTTGGATCATCTAAACTATTCTAATACTTATGACAGGATGCTGTTTATTGACCATAGCTCAGTGTTTAACACAATCATTCCTACAGTTCTGAGAGAAAAGCTCCAAAACCTGGCCTTTCTACCTCCCTCTGCAACTGGATCCTCAACTTCCTGACTGGAAGACCATCATGTGGGGATGGGAAATAACATCTCCACCTAGCTGACAATTAAAACTGGTACACCACAAGGATGTGTGCTTAGCCCCCTGCTCTACTCTCTCTACACACATGACTGTATGGCTAGACACAGCTCAAATGCCATTTATAAATTTGCTGATGACACAACAACTATTGTAGGCAGAACTTAAGATGGTGACAAGAAGCTGTACGGGAGCAAGACATATGAACAAGATGAGTGGTGTCACAGTAACAACCTTGCACTCAATATCAGTAAGACCAAAGAACTGATTGTGTACTTCAGAAGGGCAAGACAGGGGACACATACCAGTCCTCACAGAGGGATCAGGAGAGGAAAGAATGAGCAATTTGAACTTCCTGGGTGTCAACATTTCTGAAGATCAAACCTAGGCCCAATATATCAATGTAGCTACAAAGAAGGCACAACGGTGTCTATATTTCATTAGGAGATTTGGTTTGTCACCAACGACACTAAGACACTCGCAAATTCCTACAGGTGTACCATGGAAAGCATTCTTACTGGCTGCATCACCATCTGGTGGGGGGGTGGGGGGTTATAATTCAAAGGATCGAAATAAACTACCGAAAGTTGTGAACTCAACCAGTTCCATCACAGGCACTAGCCTCCATAGCACTCAGGACATCTTCAAGGAGCAATGCCTGAAAGAGGCAGCCTCTATCGCCTGTTCATTGTTACAATCAGGAAGGAGGTACAGGAGCCTGAAGGCACACAATGATTCATGATCAGCTTCTTCCCCTCTGCCACTCAATATATGAATGGACATTGAACCTATGTACACTACTTCATTACCTTTTTGCACTACTTATTTAATTTAATTATTTAATATATCTATTTACTGTAATTTGCAGTTGTTGTTATTATCTATTGTAATGTACTTCTGCCACAAAAACAACAAATGTCATGAGATAAGCCAGTGATATTAAACCTGAGTCTGATTCTGGGACTCAGAGCGGTTAAGTCTGTAACTGTGCTCTGTCACAGTAGAGCCCAGAGGTGGATCACAGCTCCATGCATTACGATGAGGGAATTATCCCTCAACTCAATGAATTATTGATGTCAAAATGGATATTGAGGGGTTCGGATAAAAAAAAGTGAGTGTATGGCATGTATGGAGAACCAAAAATAGGGGATGCCCTAGTAGAAAATGTAAGGGTATAGTTATGAGCAAAATTAGGAAGCCAAAGATGAGGCATGAAGCAAAACTTGCAGATGAGATTAAGGAAAACTCAAAGCATTTTATGAATATATTAAGGATAAGAGGTTAACCAGAAAAAAGGGATGAAAAATATAGAAACATAGAAACATAGAAAATAGGTGCAGGAGTAGGCCATTCGGCCCTTCGAGCCTGCACCGCCATTAATTATTATCATGGCTGATCATCCAACTCAGAACACCGCCCCAGCCTTCCCTCCATACCCCCTGACCCCCGTAGCCACAAGGGCCATATCTAACTCCCTCTTAAATATAGCCAATGAACTGGCCTCAACTGCTTCCTGTGGCAGAGAATTCCACAGATTCACCACTCTCTGTGTGAAGAAGTTTTTCCTAATCTCAGTCCTAAAAGGCTTCCCCTCTATCCTCAAACTGTGACCCGTCGTTCTGGACTTCCCCAACATCGGGAACAATCTTCCTGCATCTAGCCTGTCCAATCCCTTTAGGATCTTATACGTTTCAATCAGATCTCCCCTCAATCTTCTAAATTCCAACGAGTACAAGCCCAGTTCATCCATTCTTTCTTCATATGAAAGTCCTGCCATCCCAGGAATCAATCTGGTGAACCTTCTCTGTACTCCCTCTATGGCAAGGATGTCTTTCCTCAGATTAGGGGACCAAAACTGCACACAATACTCCAGGTGCGGTCTCACCAAGGCCTTGTACAACTGCAGTAGTACCTCCCTGCTCCTGTACTCAAATCCTCTCGCTATAAATGCCAGCATACCATTCGCCTTTTTCACCGCCTGCTGTACCTGCATGCCCACTTTCAATGACTGGTGTATAATGACACCCAGGTCACGTTGCACCTCCCCTTTTCCTAATCGGCCACCATTCAGATAATAATCTGTTTTCCTATTTTTGCCACCAAAGTGGATAACTTCACATTTATCCACATTAAATTGCATCTGCCATGAATTTGCCCACTCACCCAACCTATCCAAGTCACCCCGCATCCTCTTAGCATCCTCCTCACAGCTGACACTGCCACCCAGCTTCGTGTCATCCGCAAACTTGGAGATGCTGCATTTAATTCCCTCATCCAAGTCATTAATATATATTGTAAACAACTGGGGTCCCAGCACTGAGCCTTGCGGTACCCCACTAGTCACCGCCTGCCATTCTGAAAAGGTCCCGTTTATTCCCACTCTTTGCTTCCTGTCTGCTAACCAACTCTCCACCCACACCAATACCTTACCCCCAATATCGTGTGCTTTAAGTTTGCACACTAATCTCCTGTGTGGGACCTTGTCAAAAGCCTTCTGAAAATCCAAATATATCACATCCACTGGTTCTCCCCTATCCACTCTACTAGTTACATCCTCAAAAAATTCTATGAGATTCGTCAGACATGATTTTCCTTTCACAAATCCATGCTGACTTTGTCCGATCATTTCACCACTTTCCAAACGTGCTGTTATCACATCCGTGATAACTGACTCCAGCAGTTTCCCCACCACCGACGTTAGGCTAACCGGTCTATAATTCCCCGGTTTCTCTCTCCCTCCTTTTTTAAAAAGTGGAGTTACATTAGCCACCCTCCAATCCTCAGGAACTAGTCCAGAATCTAACGAGTTTTGAAAAATTATCACTAATGCATCCACTATTTCTTGGGCTATTTCCTTAAGCACCCTGGGATGCAGACCATCTGGCCCTGGGGATTTATCTGCCTTCAATCCCTTCAATTTACCTAACACCACTTCCCTACTAACATGTATTTCGCTCAGTTCCTCCATCTCACTGGACCCTCTGTCCCCTACTATTTCTGGAAGATTATTTATGTCCTCCTTAGTGAAGACAGAACCAAAGTAATTATTCAATTGGTCTGCCATGTCCTTGCTCCCCATAATCAACTCACCTGTTTCTGCCTGCAGGGGACCTACATTTGTCTTTACCAGTCTTTTCCTTTTTACATATCTATAAAAGCTTTTACAGTCCGTTTTTATATTGCCTGCCAGTTTCCTCTCATAATCTTTTTTCCCCTTCCTAATTAAGCCCTTTGTCCTCCTCTGCTGAACTCTGAATTTCTCCCAGTCCTCAGGTGAGCCACTTTCTCTGGCTAATTTGTATGCTGCTTCTTTGGAATTGATACTATCCCTAATTTCTCTTGTCAGCCACGGGTGCACTACCTTCCTTGATTTATTCTTTTGCCAAACAGGGATGAACATTTGTTGCAGTTCATCCATGCAACCTTTAAATGCTTGCCATTCCATATCCACCGTCAATCCTTTAAGTGTCATTTGCCAGTCTATCTTAGCTAATTCACGTCTCATACCTTCAAAGTTATCCCTCTTTAAGTTCAGAACCTTTGTTTCTGAATTAACTATGTCACTCTCCATCTTAATGAAGAATTCCACCATATTATGGTCACTCTTACCCAAGGGGCCTCTCACGACAAGATTGCTAATTAACCCTTCCTCATTGCTCAAAACCCAGTCCAGAATAGCCTGCTCTCTAGTCGGTTCCTCGACATGTTGGTTCAAAAAACCATCCCGCATACATTCCAAGAAATCCTCTTCCTCAACACCTTTACCAATTTGGTTCACCCAATCTACATGTAAATTGAAGTCACCCATTATAACTGCTGTTCCTTTATTGCACACATTTCTAATTTCCTGTTTAATACCATCTCCAACCTCACTACTACTGTTAGGTGGCCTGTACACAACTCCCACCAGCGTCTTCTGCCCCTTAGTGTTACGCAGCTCTATCCATATCGATTCCACATCCTCCCGGCTTATGTCCTTCCTTTCTATTGCGTTAATCTCTTCTTTAACCAGCAACGCCACCCCACCTCCCCTTCCTTCATGTCTATCCCTCCTGAATATTGAATATCCCTGAACGTTGAGCTCCCATCCCTGGTCACCCTGGAGCCATGTCTCTGTGATCCCAACTATATCATAATCATTAATAACAATCTGCACTTTCAATTCATCCACCTTATTACGAATGCTCCTTGCATTGACACACAAAGCCTTCAGGCGCTCTTTTACAACTCTCTTAGCCCTTATACAATTATGCTGAAAAGTGGCCCTTTTTAATGCTTGCCCTGGATTTGTCGGCCTGCCACTTTTACTTTTCTCCATAGTACTTTTTGTTTCTACCCTCACTTTACACCCCTCTGCCTCTCTGCAGTGGTTCCCATCCCCCTGTAGTGAACTAACCTCCTCACGCCTAGCCTCTTTAATTCGATTCCCACCCCCCAACCATTCTAGTTTAAAGTCACCTCAGTAGCCCCCGCTAATCTCCCTGCCAGGATATTGGTCCCCCTAGGATTCAAGTGCAACCCGTCCTTTTTGTACAGGTCACGCCTGCGCCAAAAGAGGTCCCAATGATCCAAAAACTTGAATCCCTGCCCCCTGCTCCAATCCCTCAGCCACGCATTTATCCTCCACCTCATCGCATTCCTACTCTCACTGTCGCGTGGCACAGGCAGTAATCCCGAGATTACTACCTTTGCGGTCCTTTTTCTCAACTCCCTTCCTAGCTCCCTATATTCTCCTTTCAGGACCTCATCCCTTTTCCTACCTATGTCATTGGTACCTATATGTACCACGACCTCTGGCTCCTCACCCTCCCACTTCAGGATATCTTGGACACGATCAGAAATATCCCGGACCCTGGCACCAGGGAGGCAAACTACCATCCGGGTCTCTGGACTGCGTCCACAGAATCACCTATCTGACCCCCTTACTATTGAGTCCCCTATCACAACTGCCCACCTCTTCCTTGCCCTACCCTTCTGAGCTACAGGGCTGGACTCTGTGCCGGAGGCACGGCCACTGTCGCTTCCCCCGGGTAAGCTGTCCCCCCCAACAGTACTCAAACAGGAGTACCTGTTGTTAAGGGGCACAGCCACCGGGGTACTCCCTATTACCTGACCTTTCCCCTTCCCCCTCCTAACCGTGACCCACTTGTCTGCCTCCCGTGGCCCCGGCGTGACCACCTGCCTGCAGCTCCTCTCTATCACCTCCTCACTCTCCCTGACCAGACGAAGGTCATCGAGCTGCAGCTCCAGTTCCGTAACGCAGTCCCTAAGGAGCTGCATCTCGATGCACTTGGCGCAGATGTAGACGTCTGGGAGGCTTGTAGACTCCTTGTAGATTCGTCAGACATGATTTTCATGGAAATAGAAGATGTATATATGATATAGTTGGGATCACAGAGACATAGAAGATGTACTGTTGGGGGTCTCACATAACTGCTTCACATCTATATTTACTAAAAAGAAAGATATTGCAGGTGGATAATTCAGTGAAAGGGTGGTGAAATTCTGGAACATATTCTTAAAAGAAAGAATATATTAAATGTCTTAGCAGGGCAATAGTAGAAAAACTTGGAGGGCCTGATGAGATGTATCCATGAATGCAATGGGAGGTAAGGGTGCAGGTTGCCGGGGCCATAATAGTTATTTTTAAAATCTTTGTGGCCAAAGGTGAGTTGCCAGATAAGTAGAAGACAGTAAATGGAGTACCTTTATTTAAGAAGGGAAGTGGGTTATTACAGGACTGTGTGTCTAATGTTCATTTGTAGGGAAATTATTGAAAAAACATTTGGGAGATGGGATTAATCTTGGAAAGTTGGGACTAATCAATGAAAGTCAGCATAGAGATTCTGACTGGCCAATTTCATTAAATTTTTTTCAAGAGATTCTTGATGTAGGTTCCCATAGATTTGGATTGTATCAGAGAGACAGCATTGCTGGTAAATTTTCCATGTTTTGAAGTGTCTACTGCCAGCATTCCATGACTAGGAAGCATACAACAGACCAGCAATCACGGGTGTTCAATAAAGTATAAGATGTGAGTAAAATTTGAGGCCTTCATCATCAAACACCCTTCAAATAGCAAGGGAACGTGCTGGCACAATGAACTTGATAATGGTGATGCACCAGGAAGAAGGCACGCCAGTAGCTCTACTTCGTTAGGAGTTTGAAGAAATTTGAAGACTTGTGCAGATTTCTACAGATGTATGATAGAGAGCATTCTGACCAGTTGTATCACAGCGTGATATGGAGGTTCCAATTTACAGGATTGCAAAAAGCTGGAAACTGTTGTAGACTCAACCAGTTCTATCATGGGTACAACCTTACCCCTGGCTCCCCCAAACTCTGCTTTCTCCAGGGATCACCCTCTCCATGATTACCTTGTCCAACCATCGCTCCTCACCTCACTCCCTCCTGGTACTTATCACAGCAAGTGAGACAAGAGCTACACCTGCCCCTTCACCTCCTCCCACACCACCATTCAGGGCCCCAAACAGTCCTTCCAGGTGAGCCAACACTTCACCTGCAAACTTATCGGCGTTATCTACTGTATCCACTGCTCTGTGTGCAGCCTCCTCTACTTCAGTGAGACCCAACTTAGATTGGGGAACTGATTCATCGAGCATGTTCACTCTGTTCACCACAACAGGAGGAATTTCCTGATGACCGACCATTTTAGATAATACTACTTTCCGCTTCCATTCTTACATGTTGGTCTATTGCCTTCTTTACTGCCAAGATGAGGCTACTTTAGGGTTTTCGATTTCTTCTTAAATTCCCAAGGTCTTGTTTTGGACTTATATTGTCAGATGACCATGTTGCCAAATAGCGGGATCTTGTAGAGGAACTTAATTTTGCTGGTCTTTATAACATACGAAAGTTAATACATAAACGTAACCCATTCACAGCAACCAAAATTTTTTTAAAATGTGATAAAATACTGACGTAACACAAAATTGTATAAAGCAGCATCACTGTGATGTTAATTGACAAAAATTAAGATAATTATCCCTTAAAATATAATTATCCAGATACGTCTGAACTTTGTGAATGTGTTTGTAGCAGTAACCAACTGGGAAGAACAGACCAGCTGAAGAGAACTAATATCCATTCCAAAAGAGGTAGGAGGCATTATTACAGGAAGCTGGTTAATTCCAATTTAAAGGACTGGTCACTGACGTATGGATTATAAATTGGAGAGTTTCAGTCTGAACTTTCAAGAGCCCACACAAGTGTAAAACAGATTGGATAAATATTAAAGATAAAAAACCTGAGCACATCTTTCATAAACATGACAGTACAGTGGGAATGTAGCTCTCAAGTGTATAGAATATTAATTTAACTCTTTGTTTAGTACTTCTAGCCTTGACAATTGTCTGATCGAGAGAAAAACGTTCAAATGGAACAAAGTAGGAGGTTTTCACTGAACAATTTGGTGCAGTTCCAGAAATGGCTTTGCTCATGGGAGGGCTAATAAGCCATGAGTCAGTTTCTGCTCTGCAAATGTACACACAATGCTAGAGAATTTTCATCTGTATTTCTGTGCATTAATCAACAGCAAGTTCAATGGTATTTAGCAGAAGGTAACAGTGAAAGATAATTTAAAAATACACATGTTCTAATAGGTCAACACGCACAAAATGCTGGTGGCACTGAGTAAGTCTGGCAGCATCTACGGATGGGAATAAACAGTCGATGTAACTCTTCATCAGGACTGGAAAGGAAATGGGCAAGAAGGAGGGGAGGATGGGAAGGAGTACAAACAGGTGTAGCACTTGTCACACGCAGGGACAATGTTCAAGCAGCTCAAGTTGTACACATGCACGTATATCTCTTCCCTCATCACCATTTAGGGCCCTAAACAGTCCTTCAAGGTGAGGCGACACTTCACCTGTGAGTGTCTCAGGGCCATCTATTGTGTCCGGTGCTCCCAGTGCACCCAACTCTCAATCGGTGTGACCCGATGCAGATTGGGGAACCATTTTGTTGAGCACTTTCTCAAAAGTCTGTATCTCCTATTGGCCACTGATTCTGATATATCTCTACAAGGCCTCCTCTCCTCCACAATCAGGTTGGAGGAGCAACTCCTCGTATTCCATTTGGGTGGCATGAACATCAATTTTTCCGACATCCAGTAATCTCTCTCCTTCCCACGACTCCTTCTTCTCTCTTATTATATTCCCCATTCTGGTTGCTCCTAAACCTTTCTCTTCTTCTCATCCTGCCCATCAAATTCCTTTGATTCCTCTCTTCTTTTCTCCGATGGTCTACTACCCTCTCCTATCAGATTCCTTCTTCTTCAGCCCTTTATCTCTTTTTCACCTATCCCCTCCTAGCTTCCTACTTCAAACCCCTTCCCCTCACTTGGTCTCACCTATCACCTGACAACTTGTATCTGTCTCCTCTCTCCACCTTCTTATTTTGCTCTCTGCCCCTTTCCTTTCCAGTGCTGATGGAGAGTATTGATGATGAATGTGGTTGCCCATCTTGTTAAGACACTGCCCAGAAGAAGGCAATGGCAAGGCATTTCTGTATAAGTATTTGCCAAGAACAATCATGGGCATGGGACCATGATCCCCTATGTCATGTGATGATGATTATGACCATCTGCTGTAAATATAATCTAGTAATTACATTCTACAAAACTTGGCCATCACTTAGTCCACATTAGTTTCAGTAGGGTAATCTTGTGGGCATTGATGTCTTTGCTTTTTCCTCAAAGCTTCTTGTCAGTGGCATTCAATATGGAGAGGTACTGATTGTTCAACTAAGGAAGGGTGATAGGTCACAATCAGCAGATTTTGCATATTTGATATAAAGCCAAGTGGTTGAATAAAGCATATTTGTTATAAATATTTAATGACTTAAATGCCACATACTTATAAGATCGCAGAAAGAAAATTAGAAGATACCACTGTTATTGGCTGGGAACAACCATGAACAATAATTTTTTTGTCCCAATAATGACCTAGAAATTGGTACAAGAAAGCATAAGTAGTGCATAATGGTTTACTACAGAGCAGGCTGTACAAATGGCCATGTCAGGTGAACTGACACCCATCAGGAAACTAGCTTGTGCAATTGCTCTGTATTTCTGATAGCTCTCAGAGTCATGCATCCACCTAGTGATGTTCCGAATCCTGCAGGAATTGGAGCTTTACAGTGTAACATACAACTGCAGTGAACACAAAAAAAATGACGAGCTATGAATTGCAGGGTCTCCATTCTGATATTTGTATATTGTACATACTAAAGTAAGAGTATTTACCACTTCATACTTCTTCCTTCCATCACTGAATCCAGCCTTTCTCATTCTGTATGGGTTAGAGTTGCATGCTTCTTTATTGAATGGCCTGCGCCTTGCAATGGCGTGGGGCCAATTGTGGCATTGAGAACAGCTCATGCAGCTCTCTTCAGTTCAAAGTTCAAAGTACATACAGTGTATGTTACCATATATACCTTGAGATTCATTTTCTTGCAGTCATTCTCGGTAGGACAAAGAATTCAATAGAATCAAAGAAAAACTACACACAAAGACTGACAAGCAACCAATGTGCAAAGAAAGGCAAACTATACAAATAAAAAAGTAAATAAATAATACTGAGAACATGAATTGTAGTGTCCTTGAAAGTGAGTCCTTCGGTTGTGGAATCAGTTCAGAGTCAGGTGAATGAAGTTATCCACTCTGGTTCAGGAGCCTTGGGCTTAAAGGATAATAACTGGTCCTGAACTGGTGATGTGGGACCTAAGGCTCCTCTGCCAACAGCACACTCTCATTTAATGTATAATTCTAGTTATAAATCACTACAACATGTTTTAAACATAACTTGGGCCAATTTTTTTCTGAGATATCTTCTATATGAACCATTTGTTAAGCACACAAACGAAAAAAATGATGCAATCCAATTTCTAGGCAAATCTTCCTTCGATTTGACATCAGAACAGCATCTTAAGTAAGTGTGTATTTCATTGTGTACTTTCATTTATTTTTTCTTATGGAGCCATGTCTAGCAAAATTAGGTCAAAAGTTTGTAAATTAATTTCCCACAGAGCCATTCTTATGATAGAGAGGAATTTTTATCTGTTATTTTGAGCTGATTTTGTAACTATGCAATAAAATGGAAGGGAAGACAACAAACACACCTGGACATCCAAACTGAATGCAGCAACGATGACAATTCCTACTCCTACTAATTACACCAATCCCTAGCTCTGGAATGTTTCAAGTACAAGATCTACAACATTGGGATTTACTTTGGCACATCCTTCACAAATCAACGTGGCTTGTTAGTGCATTTCCATCTTACCACAGGTGATCCTCCTGGCAAATGCTGAAACTTCCTTCCCTGCTGGGTCATTCCATATGGCCCAGAAGAGCTGATGCAATGCCAGCTATAATTATACATCTTGTACTGATCAGCTAGATGTGTGAGCAAATGTAGAAAAGTCAGAGTGAACATGTGTACCAACTCATAGAAAATAACAATTAGAATCAGTGGCGTTATTTAGTCAACTGAAGATCCACTTCACACACTCCACAACACACAATATCTGATCCACTTTGCAAGTTGCACATTTGAACATACATTTGCTTGGAATTTCAATATATCATTTGTAGATGTTTTGACAGATGTGAAGAAGATCCGAGCATTTTAGGCCTCACTTATACATGCTTTCTTCCTAGACAACTTCTAGCATTATGAAATATAACATTTTGATTATCCCTGATTGTAATTAAACATTGTTTCCATAATGATCAGTCACCCTGCCTAGATTGATTACACTTAACAGGAGTCTAGTGAATTATATCTTATAGATATTAATGCACGTTATACTGTGTTTCTTTTGTTTTAAATCCTAATCTTTCAGTAATGCATGTTAATAGTTTTGTTTTCAATTTCCTCCAAAATAGTTAGTAAAAGTTATTTTGCTGAGTCGTCAAATAAGCACATGATCCAGATAAACACACTCAGGTTTGTCACATATCCAGTTTAAAAAATTATGTTTTTATTGGCCCAGACACTCTTGTTAAAAGCCAAAACAGTCTTCTCAGAACTGTTGCCTTTTATAACAGGGTGGTAGTTTAGAAGTCATGAGAAAAGGCAAAAGTCCTGAGCTTCCATTTCAGCTGATCGAAGATCCAGGGCCACAGAGCTTTGTCATTAGACTCCTCATGGAATCCACCAGGGGATGTCATTTTCAGCACACAGGCTGGGAGACCTGCCCACTGAACTTGCACTGGGATAACCTAGTATATAATGTGTAGGACAATTTATTAGCATAGCCCAGTACAAGGTAATTTCTTAATTTAATAAAGTTAATTGAAACATAATTTAACATTTTCATTGATACCCAAATGGTATTAAGGCTTTTTAAAATTTTTCATGTTCAATACTTTTGAACATTTGTGAATGTTAAATTCATTCATCAATCTTCAATCTCATTGGCAGAAAGCAACCCTGAGATGGAGCATAACTGCCTGCACACACTTCTGGAGGACAGGTCCTGGATTTCTCAGAAAGGCACCATGCGCCACAGGATCTCACCAGAGAGAGTAGAAGCAGTGGCAGAATGCACCTGATGTCTGGGCAGAGATCGCCAAGAGCATGTCACCAACACCTACAGATGCTCATCAGTCATCAGAATACCCAGCGCTTTTGCTACCTAGAATCATCATCATAGCTTGTCGCACCAGACAGCCAGCCACTCTAGTGTTGTTTGGTTGATGTTGAGCAGGTCAGTGTCAGCTAAATCAGGTGAGAGTGGGCAGTTGCGCAGAACGTGTTCAATGTTCTGCACCCTTTCGCCACACTCACAGGATTCACTGGTCTTTAAACCCACTTCACCATTTTGTCTCCCATCCTACAAACTCCCACTCTCACTCTGTTGAGAGTGCACCACTTCCGCCTGTCAAGCAGTGCCCCGTCTGGCAACATTTCTGTGGGGTCTTGCACTGTGTTGTTTGGTGGGGTTCTGGCTTCTGTTTGTTGCCAGAGGTCAATCCTGTATGTTTGGGGGGATGTTCCATGCGGTAGTTCCTCCACTGTAGCAAATCTTTTCCACAATTTTGGGCAGTTGGAAACTGGCACATGATGGTGTAGTGGGTGCCGTGGATCCGAGTTCTGTTTACCTTTTTCAATTTTTGTTGTAGTGTGTCTTCGGATCTCTGGAGGAGTAATGCCTGCAAGTCTGTAAATGATGTTAGTGGGTGTGGGGCGCAGTGTGCCCGTGATTATTCGGCAGGCTTTGTTGAGCAACAGGTATATTTTTTTCGCATGGGCTGATCTGCCCCACACAGGTGCACAGTATTCTGCAGGTGCATAGCAGAGTGCTAGGGCAGTTGATTTAAGTGTGTGAGCATTAGCTCCCCATTTCGTGCCTGCTAATTTTTTCAAGGGAGAATTGCGAGAGTCAGCTTTCCCTCAGAGTTTTTTGGATGTGGGTGGCAAATGAGAGTGTCCTATCCAGTGTCACGCCCAGGTAAATTGGAGTCGGATGGTGTTCGAGCTCCTTCCCACACCAGAAGATCTTGAGTTTCCCAGCTGCTTCTTGATTCCTCAGGTGAAATGCACACACTTGAGTTTTTGATGGATTTGGGTTCAGAGACCATTTTTCATAATACTGCTCCATTGCTTCGAGGACTGCTGTAAGTCGTACTTCAACTCCTTGGAAGGAGTTAGCTTGTGTTGCTATGCATAGATCATCTGCATAGATAAACCTGCGTGTGTTAGAAAAGGTTGGTTGGTCATTTGTGTAGACATTAAACAGTAGAGGTGCCAGGACTGATCCCTTTGGTAGTCCGTTTTTTTGTGGATGCCACCTACTCTTAATTCCATTCATTTCTACATAAAATCTACAATTTTCTAGGAGGCTTCTTATTACTTTGACTGTGGTTTCATTCTTTAATGTTTTAGATAATTTCAGTAGAAGGCCTCTGTGATTCACAGTGCCGTATGCTGCTGTTAAGTCAACGTATACTGCCCCTGTAATTCTCACTGCTCACTGCTCTCACTGCTTCCCATCTGTAATTTCTTCGGCTCTTCAACATTTTGACTCAGAAATCAACTGTCCAGCTCTTGGCTCCATCCCTCCCCCTCCTGTCTTCTCCTATAATTTCAGATCTCCCCCTCCTCCTCCCACTTTCAAATCTCTTACCAGCTCTTCTTTCAGTTAGTCCAGATGAAGGGTCTTGGCCCGAAACGTCGACTGTACCTCTTCCTAGAGATGCTGCCTGGCCTGCTGCATTCACCAGCAACTTTTATGTGTCCCTTGAAATTCCAGCATCTACAGATTTCCTCGTGTTTGTGTCCTGTAATTTGTCGCATTTCAAAGCCACCCTCAATATACTGGGTTAAGTTCAGGACTTGACCGCAGCAAGAGCAGCCTGGTCCTAGAAATAAGGGTCTCCATTGATGGATCTGACATTATTTTAGCAATTTCTAATGTTGCCTGTTGGCATCTTTTGCTGCTTTGGTTTGCTGTAAAGATTCCAAAGTTCAAATTTCAAAGTAAAATTTATTATCAGAGTACATACATGTCACCATATACAATCCTCAGATTCTTTTTCCTGCAAGCCTACTTAGCAAATCTATAGAATAGCAACTGTAAATGGGATCAATGAACAAACTGTGCTAATGAAAATATAATTAAATAGCAATAAATAACAAGATAAAGAGTCTTTAAAGTGAGACCATTGGTTGCAGGAACACCAGAAGTAGAATGAGTGTAGTTATCCTCTTTTGTTCAAGAGCCTGATGATTGAGGGATAGTAACTGTTCTTGAATCTCATGGTGCGAGTCCTGAGACACTTGTACCTTCTACCTGATGGCAGCAGTGAGAAAAGAGCATGGCCTGGGTGGTGAGGATCTTTGATGATGGATTCTGCTTTTCATGTAGATGTGCTCAATGACTGGATGATGTACTGGCTGAATCCACTACCTTTTGTAGGATTGTCTGCTCAAAGGCATTGGTGTTCCCATACCAGGCTATAATACATCCAGTCAGCACACTTTCCACCACACATCTATAGAAGTTTGCCGAGGTTTTTGATGACATGACAAATCTCTTGAGGAAGTAGAGGCGCTGTTGTGCTTTCTTTGCAATTATATTTATAAGAAGGGTCCAGGACAGATCCTCTGAGATAGTGACACCCAGGAAGTTAAGGTCACTGACCCTCTCCAACTCTGATCCTCCGATGATTACTGGCTCATAGACCTCTGGTTTCCCTCTCCTGAAGTCTACAATCAGTTCCTTGGTCTTATTGATATTGAGTGAGAAGTTGTTGTTATTACACCACTCAGTCAAATTTTCAATCTCCCTCCTGTATGCTGATTCATCACCGCCTTTGATACGGCCCACAATAGTGGTGAAATCAGCAAAATTTGTATATGGTATTGGAGCTGTACCTAGCCTCATAGTCAGGGGTGTAAAGTGAATAGAGGGCTAAGCACACAGCCTCGTGGTGCACCTGTGTTGATAGAGATCATGGAGGAGATATTTTTGACAATCTGAACTGACTGGGGTCTACAAGTGAGGAAATCCAGGATCCAATTGCACAAGGGGCTATTGAGGCCCAGATCTTGGAGTTTACTGATTAGTTTTGAAAAGATAATGGTATTAAATGCTGAGGTGTGATCAATAAAGAACATTCTGATGTATGCATCTTTGCTGTCCAGATGTTCCACGGTTGTGTGAAGAGCCAATAAGCCCATGAGTCAACGAGATGGCATTTGCCATAGACCTGTTGCTTTGGTGCATTAAGCAAAAATCAACATGTATTAGTTAATACTGTTGGGAAATATTATGTCAGATTCTGAACAGTTAACCACAAAAGGATTTATTCCATTCATCAATGCATTTACTCATGGTCCTAGGAGCCATAATTCACAGTTGGGCAAATAATGATCGATAAATTCACCTTTCATCTACTTTAATATCTAAACATGCATTATGGCAAACAAATGCATCACATTTTGATACATAAAGCTTAGCTAATTATAATTATGTTTAATTGTACAGAGAAATATGGACAATATATTGGTTTTAATAAATCCTGCTTTGATGGTAAACACTGTGTATTTTTCCCAGTGACGTTGTTTTGGGATACTGCTGGAATATTGTTGGTTTTCTAAATCAAAGTTCATTTGAATCCTGAAGAAGGGTGTCAACCCATAGCATTAACTGTTTATTCATTTCTATAGATGTTGCCTAATCTGCAGAGTTCTTCCAGCATTTTGTGTATTTTGCTCTGGATTTCCAGCACCTACAAAATATCTTCTGTTAATCATTTGCACCCTGTAAGGATTTCACCATTGCTGCCATAGATTCTCACAACTATAGCAATAGGTAAGGTGGCTGGCCATTAATGTAAATGTCTGCAGGCACAGTAGAGATAGTAAGCAACATTACAAGAAGACTGGATGGAGGAAAGGCCAACACAAAACCATTTACCTCCTGGAAAGACCTCAACGCTATTACCACCACTTTCTGAGTTTGATCTACTCCAGGAACTGGCGGGGGGGGTGGGGGGGGCAGGTGAAAGATCACAGGCACCTAAGGTCCACCAATAAGAATGGACAAAAAAGAGGAGACAAGAGGGGCAAGAACGAGATCACAAGTATATAGATCACCAGGAAGGATAAATTTGCAGCATTCTCAGCTAGGGTAAGGGAAATACAGTTCAGCCATCTTTTTGTATTATCTACTTTTCTGCCAACTTCCAGCGAGGTAATGCTGGAGGATTGTAGCTAAAGACTGCTCTCCACAACATTTCTGTATTGAAGCACACTTCTTTACATATCTTATAAAGAAAAAGTAAAGTTCCCATATAATTTGCTAAATCACACTGAAATGTAATAATCTCCTTTTGCCAGTTAATCTTAATTAAGATATGCAAGAGAAGTAGAAAAAAAACTCTGAAAATGTGAGGTAAATAGTTAACCTTATTGGGCTTCAAAGTAGCAAAGTATGATGCAAGAGAGAGGCAATGTATGAAATCTATGTACTTGAAACTGAAATAAAGATGTGTCTTATAATTTGCTAACCTAATCATGCTGAGCATAAATTAGTGCTAAAATGCTTTCAGTTGTTATTCATTCATTGAAATATCATAGGTTACTTATTTTTTAACTGAGCTAGTTGAAGTCCATAGATTGCAAAATATTGAATTCCAGATCGATGGTAGGGCAGATATTTTGAGTTCAAGTTCTAGTACACTGGAGAATGGATGTCCCAAGAGGAATAGGTTCAGTCACCTAATCCTCAGTAGCAACACTGCAAGCCTCTCTCATAAGAATAGCAGTTTTTCTTGTATGCATCTACAAACAAATATTGAGTTTCTACCCTGTGATCTTGAAAAGATATCTATATAAAGTCGCAATCCTCTGAATCACAGGGTGCCAAATTTTATTTTCCACCTGAAACTCTAACGCTGGGACTACGAAAACCACCTAATCCGGAGGAAATTGAGAGAGTTAATTGCCTGCCTTCTGTCAGCACCTGATGATCGCTTGAAGGCAGGTTTCTTTCAACAAGTTTTAATTCATCTAGGGGAGGGAGAGTCTATGAAGAACCCATAATCCCATAGTCACTCTGCCTATTTCCGACTTCCTTAGCTTGAGAGTAGAAGGAGGGAGAGAAACCCTGACATAGAAGGCTACAGCTCAAGCCTGGTAAATGGGGGTAATAAAGATGGGTAGTTGATGTTCAGCATTCCATGGTGAGATGAGTGGCCTACATCTGTGTTGACTCTATGACTCTGTCATAACTTACTGGTTGCCAGTATGATGAGCCAAGTGTCACAGCTGAATTTATGAACCATTTAAGCACTTGCTAATACCCACCATTAAGTAAAACCAAAGCTCTATC
This sequence comes from Mobula birostris, assembly GCF_030028105.1. Taxonomy (NCBI): domain Eukaryota; kingdom Metazoa; phylum Chordata; class Chondrichthyes; order Myliobatiformes; family Myliobatidae; genus Mobula; species Mobula birostris. The sequence goes on from NC_092375.1 coordinate 159,176,704, forward strand.
TTCGATCATTGTGGAAGCAGAGTCATCCAATATTATCACCCTCAGATGAACAGAAACTTTGAAAAGGTCAGGTTTATAACTGGAATCACCTTCTGGAAGCAGCCTCTGTGATATCCCACTTTGTACACAACTTGCTGCATGAATCAATATTTTTGCCCCTTTTTCAACACTACCACAGAAATTCCACTTTGTAGGTATTATAGCCTGTTTCATAGGTAAATCAGCAATGCCACACAATGGCCCTTTTTTTAACTGCTAAAAGGATCCTCCTCAGCTTCTGACTTCCTTGTTCTCAAGCTATATGTCATTCAGTCCTCAAAAAGAGTGAATCAAATAATTTGCTCCAGCACTTAGCTTCATTGGTGGTCTAGAATATAAAGGATTGTTTATATGCTTGTTTCTCTTTGGAAGCTACTCGCCCACCACCTCAAGGCGCACTTCAAGTTGTTCTGTTAGGTTTTGCGGTTAGTGCATCCCACGTGAAATTGGTTGTCTCATTAACTTAGAATTAACAACTGCAAAGAAACTGTAGAGAGTTGTGGATGCAGTTCAGCACATCACAGAACCCAGTCTCCCCTCCATGGAATCTATCTATACTTTTCATTGGTTCAATAAAGCATAATTAATTACACCATCCAATCCTGGACATTCTCTCACCTCTACTTTCCAAGGAGGCTGGGGGTATAAAAGCCTGTAAGTACATACCATTAGGCTTAAGGACAGCTTCTATCTTGTTGATATAAAACTTTTGAAGAGTTCCAAGTAGATAAAGGTGGCCTCCTGAGCTCACAATGTTATGATCTTGCACCTCATTGTCTACGTGCCCTGCACCTTCTCTGTAGCTGTTCTACTTTATTCTGAATTCTGTTGCTGCTTTACTTTGTACTATCTCAATGCACTATGTAATAAATTAATCTGTAATGACAGTATGCAAGATAAGCTTTTCATGATGATCCCCATCTGTATACAATGGGACACTCAATCAAGGAAGAGCCTGTGATAGAACAAAGGACCCCCCGGAAAATCCTGGGAAATCTGGACAATGTTTCTCACCCTCTGCATGCCACCTTGGCTGAACAGGGGAGATCTTTCAGCAATAGACTAAGACAACTGCACTGCTCCAAAGTGCCCAATATGGGGTCATCCTCAGCCATTAGGGTTTATAATGGGTCAACTTATAGCGAAGGAAGTGATGACCCCTCCTGTTAGACTGTTTTTAATCTCTGTTTACCAGAGCTCTGTTTAACCTCTGATTATCTCTGTTTGTCCCTCCCTACTATTCCAGACACCCTGTACAATTTTGTGCAGTACTACCATCAGTTCTTATCTGGACAGTGTGAATGTGCACCCAATACGGTATAATATTACGGTAATTTCTGCACTACCATCTTATCAATGTGAACTTGGAAATCCTGTAAATCTTGTAATCTTTGACTTGTAAATCTTGTACATCTTATTTTTAAGGTAACTTATTTTTTTCCCTTGTTGCTCTTGTAATGCTACTGTGATACTGTAATTACAGATTTTCACTGTAAATTCCTTTGGGATCAATAAAGTATCTATCTAAATGCCTAAAATGCTGAAAATACTGGAAGTTCTCAGGAAATCAGGCTGCTTCCGTAAAGATAGAAACAGAGCCAACATGTCAGGTTAATAAACTTGCATCAGATATAATACTTCCCAATAAATATATTTACATCAGACCATTACCAGATTGTGCCAATGAGTGAGAACCAATGTAAATTAGGGGTTTGCTTCATTGAGTACTTTCACTTTGACCACCATACCAGCCTGGATCTCCTGGTTGCCAGCTGTTTTAATTAGATTTCCAATTCCCACATTGATGTATCTGTCCTCAGCCTCTTCTACTGCCACGTTGCAGATAGGAGAAGCAACAACTCATTTTCTGTTTTCAGGTCTCCAACCTGATGACATCAATATCAATTTTTCTAACTTCTGATAACTACTCCCCTCTGTTTCTCCCTTCCTTTGTTTTCCCTCATCTCTCTGGTCCCTTTACCCCTTCTCTTTCTCCTCCCCTGCCCTCATGACCTGCCTATCATCTACAGCCTCTCCCTTCCCTTTATTCCATGGACTAAAGGAGATTTCCACCTCCTTCCCATTATTCTCCGATCAGGTTCCTTCTTCAGCTCTTTGCCTCTTCCACTTATAACCTCCCTTTTTCTCCCCTCTCCACTTTCCTACCCTTCTCCTTCACCTGAATTCACATCATACCCACCAGTCTGTGCTCTTCCCCTTCCAACCTTTTTTCTAGCCTCCGTCCTCTTTCTTTCCAATCCTGATGAAGGATCTCAGCCCAAAATGTCGACTGTACATTCTTCTCCATTGACATTTCCTGACCTGCTTAGTTCCTCTGGCATTTTGGTTGTGTTGCTTCAGATATCCCCTATCTGCAGTTTCCCTTTGACCTAACTCAAGCCTGTATCGTCTTGCCATCTTGTGCAGATTCATTTTGTAAAATATTATGTGTCTCCATTTGCAGAGCAAGCCCATCATCTGGGACCTTTCCAAACTGCTTCTAAAATTATACATTCACGTCTATTTTTAAAAGTTGGCATGGGGTGTTATCTGGAAATACAATCACGAGTTTGAAACAGCACAAAAGTTATCCATTTACTCAGCACCATTTGTTGGCTATTTGAACAGCATCTGAAAGCATCTTAAGTCAGTTATCCTCAAGCACTTACTCAACTGCTAGTAGGATCTTCCTGCACATTCTTCTCTGGTAGAGTGTAGCAGATCTCAGCAGATCACTCAATGAATGCATTACATTTCACCTCTTGTCTTAAGCTTTTCACAAAGATTAAAAATACATCTTGTCTGTTAACTGAGCTTTTTAGACATTTCACAATGATTTAATTTCCCTCGCTTTTATTTATTAACCCAGTTTACATACTGAATGGTTTGTTTCTATAAGTCTTCTCATCAATCTGAACTCCATTTGGTCACTGCTTAATATTCAACTTTTCAGGGAGAACTGTCTTAATTTTTCCAATCTCTCTTATAACTAAAGTTTATTAAAGTCACCCGTAGTACCCTGATAAACTTCCCCTATTCCATTTCTAAGAGCGCAGAAGATTCTTTAATTGAAGCAGGATGAATAATTCACTGTTACTTGAATGAGATCTTGATTTACTTTGGGTTATTATATAATACCACATGATAATGCTACAAGTAAATATGCTGTAGCTGAACAGTCAATGAAAGGAAAAATAGGTTAGGGTGCAAAATACATTAACACTTATATTAACGCTACTATTTCTATCAGTGAGTTCCACCATTTTACCAATACCCAGGACATGATCTATTCTCGCTGCTGCCATCAGGAAGAAGGTACAACAGCCTCAGGACTTACTTCACCAGGTTCAGGAACAGTTACCACTGTTCTTGAATTAAAGGGGACAACTTCACTAAATTCACTTGCCTCATCTTTGAAATGTTCCCACAACCAATGAGACTCACTTTTAAGAACTCTTCATCTCATGTTCTCGATATTTATTTCCTGTTTTTGTATTTGCTCAGCTTGTTGTCTTCTCAATCTGATTGAATGACCTAATTGGATGGTCTTTCATTGATTCTGTTATGGTTATTATTCTATAGAATTATTGAGGTTGCCCACAAGGAAATATATTTCAGGGTTGTATATAGTGACATATATTACTTCGATAATAAATTTACTTTGAAATTTGAACAAAAACCTACATCAAGTGCCTTGTGGTAAAGTTATGATATTTGAGCTTGCATTTGTGTTCCCTTGTTCTTGATATCGCAATCATTGTAAGTAGTCGCTGAAATTTGACCTATCTGTTAACATAACCCAAAGTCGACTATTAAGCTACTCAGGCTTTCTTTGGATTATGAAACTAGTCAACATCCCAGTCAATTTTGCTGCATTCTCTCTATTATCTCAACAAGAGTGAAGGTGAACAGCCGGAAGTGGTGGTGCATGTTGGCACAAATGACGTGGGGAAGAAGAGAAAAGACTACAGCGTGACTTCAGAGAACTCGGAAGAAAGCTGAAAAGCAGGACTTCCAGGGTGGTTACCTCCGGTTTGCTTCCAGTTCCTCATGCTGGAGTGGACAAGAACAGGGAGATAATGATTCTGAATGTGTGGCTGAGGAACTGGTGCAGGAAGCAAGGATTTACATTCTTGGACCATTGGGGTATGTTTCGGGGTAAGGATGAATTGTACAAAAGGGACGGGTTGCACCTTAATAAGCGGGGCACCAGCATTCTGGCAGGCAGGTTTGCCTCTGCAAAACAGGTGTGTTTAAACTAAGTAGTGGGGGGGAGGGACGAACTGGAAATATAAGGATGGAGATAAAGGGAAAGTGAGAATAAGAAAAGTTAAGAAAAACAGCAGAATCAACAGAGCAGAAAGCTCAAGAGGGGATCGTACAGTATGGCCAAGTGAAATAGGAATTGATATGGGAGGTGAGGGGAGTAATGAATTAAGAGCATTATATATGAATACACGGAGTATAAGAAATAAAGTGGATGAGCTTGAGGCACAGTTGGAAATTGGTAAGTATGATGTTGTGGGAATAACAGAGACATGGCTTCAAGTGGACAGGGCCTGGGAAATGAATATTCAAGGTTATAGGTCCTATCGAAAGCACAGACTGATAGGCAGAGGGGGTGGGGTGGCTCTGTTGGTGAGGAATGGTATTCAGTCCCTTGCGAGGGGAGACATAGAATCAGGAGACGTAGAGTCAGTATGGATAGAACTGAGAAATTCTAAGGGTAGAAAGACCCTAATGGGAGTTATCTACAGGCCCCCAAACAGTAGTCTGGATGTAGGGTGTAAGTTGAATCAAGAGTTAAAATTGGCATGTCGCAAAGGTAATGCTACAGTTGTTATGGGGGATTTCAACATGCAGGAGGAATCAGGTTGGTGCTGGACCCCAAGAAAGGGAGTTTGTGGAGTCCCTCCGAGATGGATTCTTAGAACAGCTTGTACTGGAGCCTACCAGAGAGAACGCAATTCTAGATTTAGTGTTGTGCAATGAACTGAATTTGATCAGGGACCTCAAGGTAAAGGAGCCATTAGGAGGTAGTGACCATAATATGATAAGTTTTAATCTACAATTTGAGAGGGAGAAGGGAAACTCGGAAGTGTCAGTATTACAGTTGAACAAAGGGAACTATGGTGCTATGAGGGAGGAGCTGGCCAAAGTTCAATGGAACAATACCCTAGCAGGGATGACAGTGGAACAGCAATAGCAAGTGTTTCTGGGAATAATGCGGAAGGTGCAGGATCAGTTCGTTCCAAAGAGGAAGAAAGATCCTAAGGGGACTAAGGGGAGGCCGTGGCTGACAAGGCAAGTAATGGACAGTATAAAAATAGAAGAGAAGTAAAACATAGCAAAGATGAGTGGGAAGCCAGAGGATTGGGAAAATTTAAAGAGCAACAGAAGGTAACTAAAAAGACAATATGTGGAGAAAAAATGAGGTACTGAAGCACCTTCAATTACTCCAAAAGACTGAGGTTTGGTAAAATACTGAAAGGCTTTTATTCGCTGTACAATACGACCTCCACAGTGAGTGTCTGCCCCCGGACTGAGAGGGAGGGGCAAGGCGAACACCTTTATACAGGACGCTGTGGGGGGAGCCACAGGGGCAGTCAGCAGAGTTGTGTGTCCAGACAGGTAACCAAGTTACAACATATATACATGGTTTACCACATTCACCCCTCCTTTTTTTAAAAAGAGTCCCGCGGGGTGAAGTGACTGACAATATTTACAAGAAGTATATTTACAGGTTAAGTCTATCAGGCGGTCGAGTCCGTCGCTGTGATCTACGTAGCACCGGCGATGGCAGTTGTGCTGGCTCCGGCCTGACTTCAGGTGCCAGCACATTAGGTGTCGGTAATCCCGCGTGCGTGTGCGTCGCGCCCGGTATGGGAGTGTCGTGTGGTGTCTGTATAGGGTTTGGGGCGCACGGTGTCTTGTAGGTACATACATTGGTGGGTACGGGGTCAATAGTCACCACGGAGTGTTCAGGGTAGGGGCTCGGAGCTCCTGCGGGTGCCAGGTCACAGATGGAGACCGTGTCCTCCCGCCCATCAGGTAAAATCACATAGGCAGACTGGGGGCTCGCATGAAGTAAGTGAACCCTCTCGACCATCAGGGAGTACTTATTGCTCCTCGCATGTTTCCGAAGTAGCACTGGCCCCGGGGACGTCAGCCAAGTTGGTAGGGTGGTTCCAGTGGTCGATTTTCTGGGAAAAGAAAAGAGCCGCTCGTGGGGGGTGGCATTGGTGGCTGTGCATAACAGGGAGCGGAGGGAGTGGAGTGCCTCGGGAAGGACCTCCTGCCAGCGGGAGACTGGCAGTCCCTTTGACCTGAGGGCTAAGAGTGTGGCTTTCCACACTGTGCCATTCTCCTTCTCTACCTGTCCATTCCCCCGGGGATTATAGCTCGTGGTCCTACTGGTTGCAATTCCCCTAGCCAGTAGATATTGGCGCAGCTCGTCACTCATAAACAAGGACCCTCTGTCACTGTGGACATAGCATGGGTATCCGAACAGAGTGAAGAGCTTGCGCAGAGCTTTTATAACTGACGTGGTAGTGGTGTCGGGGCAGGGGATGGCGAAGGGGAACCGCGAGTACTCGTCAATTACGTTAAGAAAGTACACATTGCGGTCGGTGGAGGGAAGGGGGCCCTTAAAGTCAACACTCAGTCGCTCAAAGGGGCGGGTGGCCTTGATGAGTGTGCCTTTTCGGGTCAGTGTGTGTGTGTGTGGTCAGTAGCGGGGTACGTGACATATCTCTACAAAACAGGGGATTTATGACAGTAATTGGCGGGAGGGGCCCATCATACTTCATTGTCACGCTTTTCAGGTGGCTCTGGAAGTCCAACCCCAACAGCACAGGGGCACACAGTTGAGGCAAGACCAGTAACTTAAAGTCCCGATATTCTGTGCCCTGCACCACTAGCGTCGCTACACAACCCCCCGGGATGTCTGTTGTATGCGACCCGGAGGCCATGGTGACCCTCTGACTTACCGGCCGTATCATGAGTCCACAATGCTGCACCGTGGCCGGGTGGATAAAACTCTCCGTGCTGCCTGTGTCAAACAGGCAGCTTGTCCTGTGCCCCTCCACCAGGATGTCCATCATTGACCTTGCGAGCTGGTGGGGAGCGCTTTGGTTGAGGGTCACGGAAGCCAGGGTGGGGTCGCTGTCTTGGTACGGCGCGGTGGGGTGGCCCGTGAGCACCCGTTGGTGATAGGCGGTGGGAGGTGGCGGCGTACAGGGAAGATAGCGGCAAGGAAGATGGTGGCCCCAATGTCTCACACGTGGTGGCAGTGTGCAGGGAAGATGGCGACCCCCACGTCTTGCATGCGGTGCTGCTCGATCCCGCTCGCGGTTTTGACTTACAGACCTTGGCGAAGTGGCCCTTCTTTCCGCAGCTGGAACAGGTAGCTTGACGGGCCACGCAGCGTTTCCGGGGGTGCTTCTCCAGTCCGCAGAAGTAGCACTTCGCGGACTCACGACTGGCTGCAGCCGAGGTCGATTCGCCGGCGGGTTGCGGGGTCTGCAGCGCCCACGAGGCCATCAGGGGATCGCGTGCCTGGAGAGCCTCGGAGTTATGCAGAGCGGCCTCCAACGTATCAGCCAGCTCGATCGCCGAACTTAGGGTAAGATCAGCTTTTTCCAGCAGCCGTTGGCGCACGTACACTGACCTGGTCCCCGTGACGAAGGCGTCCCTCACTAGGAGTTCTGCATGCTGCGCCGCCGTCAGCTCCTGGCAATTGCAGGCCTGCACGAGTGTCCGTAGGGCCCAGACAAACTCAGCACTCGATTCCCCGGACCATTGTTGCCGTGTCGCTAAGCGATGCCGAGCATAGACGCTGTTTATCGGCCGCAGGTATTGTCTTTTGAGTGAGTTCATCGCGCAATCGTAGTTCGGCTGGTCTCTGATCAGCGAATAAACCCGTGGACTGACCCTGGAGAGTAGAACTCTGCGCTTCGCTACGGGGTTGGTCGCTTTAATCTCCTCTAGATACGCTTCGAAGCAGGCCAGCCAGAGTTCGAAAGCGTTTCCAGCATCAGGCATTTGCGGATCGAGGTCTAATTTGTCTGGTCTCAGAGCCTGTTCCATGTTTTAAAATGTACAGCGAATAAAATTGAAGCACCTTCAATTACTCCAAAAGACTGAGGTTTGGTAAAATACTGAAAGGCTTTTATTCGCTGTACAATACGACCTCCACAGTGAGTGTCTGCCCCCGGACTGAGGGGAAGGGGCAAGGCGAACACCTTTATACAGGACTCTGTGGGAGGAGCCACAGGGGCAGTCAGCAGAGGTGTGTGTCCAGACAGGTAACCGAGTTACAACATATAAACATGGTTTACCACAGGTACGAAGGTAAACTAGCCAAGAATATAAAGCAGGATAGTAAAAGCTTCTTTAGGTACGTGAAAAGGAAAAAAAATAGTTAAGACCAAAATTGGGCCCTTGAAGACAGAAGCGGGTGAATTTATTATGGGGAACAAGGAAATGGCAGGTGAGTTGAACAGGTACTTTGGATCTGTCTTCACTAGGGGAGACACAAACAATCTCCCAGATATAATAGTGGCCAAAGGACCTAGGGTAATGGATGAACTGAAGGAAATTTATATTAGGCAAGAAATGGTGTTGGATAGACTGTTGGGTCTGAAGGCCGATAAGTCCCCGGGACCTGATGGTCTGCATCCCAGGATACTTAAGGAGGTTGCTTTAGAAATCGTGAACGCATTGGTAATCATTTTCCAATGTTCTATAGATTCAGGATCAGTTCCTGTGGATGGGAGGGTGGCTTATGTTGTCCCTCTCTTCAAGAAGGGAGGAAGAGAGAAAACAGGGAATTATAGACCGGTTAGCCTGACGTCGGTGGTGGGAAAGATGCTGGAGTCAATTATAAAAGATGAAATTACGGCACATCTGGATAGCAGAAACAGGATCGGTCCAAGTCAGCATGGATTTATGAAGGGGAAATCGTGCTTGACTAATCTTCTGGAATTTTTTGAGGATGTAACTATGAAAATGGACAAGGGAGAGCCAGTGGATGTAGTGTACCTGGACTTTCAGAAAGCCTTTGATAAATTCCCACATAGGAGATTAGTGGGCAAAATTAGGGCACATGGTATTGGGGGAAAATTACTGACACGGATTGAAAATTGGCTGGCTGACAGAAAACAAAGAGTAGCAATTAATGGGTCCCTTTCGGAATGGCAGGCGGTGACCAGTGTGGTACCGCAGGGTTCAGTGCTGGGACCGCAGCTGTTTACAATATATATTAATGATTTAGATGAGGGAATTAAAGGTAACATTAGCAAATTTGCCGATGACACAAAGCTGGGTGGCAGTGTGAAATGTGAGGAGGATGTTATGAGAATGCAGGGTGACTTGGACAGGCTGGGTGAGTGGGCAGATACATGGCAGAAGCAATTTAATGTGGATAAATGTGAGGTTATCCACTTTGGTGGTAAGAACAGGAAGGCAGATTATTATCTAAATGGAGTCAAGTTAGGAAAAGGGGAAGTACAATGAGATCTAGGTGTTCTTGAACAGCAGTCACTGAAAGCAAGCATGTAAGTACAGCAGGCTGTGAAGAAAGATAATGGCATGCTGGCCTTCATAACAAGGGGAATTGAGTACAAGAGCAAAGAGGTCCTTCTGCAGCTGTACAGGGCCCTGGTGAGACCACACCTGGAGTACTGTGTGCAGTTTTGGTCTCCAAATTTGAGGAAGGACATTCTTGCTATTGAGGGAGTGCAGCGTAGGTTTACAAGGTTAATTCCCAGGATGGCGGGACTGTCATATGTCGAAAGATTGGAGCAACTGGGCTTGTATACTCTGGAATTTAGAAGGCTGAGAGGGGATCTTATTGAAGCATATAAGATTATTAAGGGATTGGACACGCTGGAGGCAGGAAGCATGTTCCCGCTGATGAGTGTGTCCAGAACCAGAGGCCACAGTTTATGAATAAGGAGTAGGCCATTTAGAACGGAGTTGAGGAAAAACCTTTTCACACAGAGAGTGGTGGATATATGGAATGCTCTGTCCCAGAAGGCTGTGGAGGCCAAGTCTCTGGATGCTTTCAAGAAAGAGATGGAAAGAGCTCTTAAAGATAGCGGAACCAAAGGTTATGCAGATAAAGCAGGAAGTGGATACTGATTGTGGATGATCAGCCATGATCACAGTGAATGGCGGTGCTGGCTCAAGGGGCTGAATGGCCTACTCCTACACCTATTGTCTATTGCTTATTGTCTATTGTCTAACCTTTCCCTGATGTTCTACCAGGACATTTGTTCCCAGCTTCCCTACTGGAAAGACACGCATACTGATGTAGACTTTTAGGATCTTCAGGCTAGCATCTTGCTGGACCTGCTTGGTCAAACTGAATGTCACCTAGTCTCCTATTAATCAGTGGGTACTCAGGTCTGGGACACATCACAAGTGACGTGGCCATAATTCTGCCCTGTCTTTTGGTAGGAAGGATAAATGACCCGACTGCCCATGTTACAGCATGGAGTATACACTCCTATGCCAGAAATAAGATTTTATACCTACAGTACAACATTTTTGATCCAAGATTTTCAAGCTGACAAAATATTAGCTGTGGGATTCTGAAGAAATTTATTCAGCCACTGCAACGAATGTTTTTGTACATTGTAATAAATTCTGCATCATGAAATTTGATAACAAAATGGCACGATCAGCAGGATACAAAACAGAGCACATCCTTTGATATTATTTATTTTACTGCTTCCTTGGTCTCGTCCTATATTCAGTAGGAAACAGTTATTCAGAGTGGAGCAGTAAAAAGTATTGCTCCCAAACTTGTTCAGTAAAATGTATTACAAAGTAATGAGAAGCGTTCCTTTCTTTGGTTGAATGTTAAGTGATGGAATATCACAACTTCAGCATTTCGTGTTTTCAGAAGGCAGTATCTGAGGTCACATAGTAAAACTGCACTGCATTTGCACTACCCACTCTGTGGAATGGGCAGACATATTTGCAAAATGTTCCAAATATAGATTTCGTCAACTATGTGACACCTATGTCAGGATGCCGTTCATCGACTATAGCTCAGTATTCAACACCATCATTCCCACAATCCTGACTGAGAAGTTACAGAGTCTGGGCCTCCGTGTCTCCCTCTGCAATTGGATCCTCGACTTCCTGCACTTTCTGTGCGGATTGGTGATAATATTTCCTCCTCGCCGACAATCAACACATTGTGCACCTCAAGCCTACTGCTCTACTCTCTCTATATCCAAGATTGTGTGGCTAGGCATTGCTCAAATACCATCTGTAAATTTGCTAATGATACAACCATTGTTGGTAGAATCTCAGATGGAGATGAGAGGGCGCGCAGGATCAGAAGTGGAGAGAGTGAGCAGTTTCAAGTTCCTGGGTGTCAAGATCTCTGAGGGCCTAACCTGGTCCCAACGTATCGATGCAGTTATAAAGAAGGCAAGACAGCGACTATACTTCATTAGGGGTTTGAAGAGATTTGGTATGTCAACAAATACAGTCAAAAACTTCTATAGATGTACTATGGAGAGAATTCTGACAGCCTGCATCACTGTCTGGTATGGGGGGGTGGGGTGGCTACTGAACAGAACCGAAAGAAGCTGTAGAAGGTTATAAATTTAGTCGGCTCCATCTTGGGTACTAGCCTACAAAGTACCCAGGACATCTTCAAGGAACAGTGTCTCAGAAAGCCAGTGTCCATTATTAAGGACCTCCAGCACACAGGACATACCCTTTTCTCAGTTACCATCAGGTCGGAGGTACAGAAGCCTGAAGGCACATATTCAGCAATTCAGGAACAGCTTCTTCTTCTCTGCCATCCAATTCCTAAATGGACATTGAACCCGTGAACACTACCTCACTTTTTTAATATATATTATTACTGCTTTTTTTGCATGATTTTCAATCTATTCAATATACGTACACTGTAATTGATTTACTTATTTAGTTCTTATAATTTTTTCCAGTTGTTCTATATTATGTATTGCATTGAACTGCTGCTGCTAAGTTAATAAATTTCATGGTGCATGCCAGTGATGATAAACCTGATTCTGATTCTGATTGTGTTGACGCTCCAAGTCAAATTCAGAATGGTCAGATGATCGTTATATTCATGTCCCACCCATTTTCCTTGCATTCCCGTTGCTGTTCTCATCCAGGAGACCATAACAAAATTATTTCAGGAAAACCAAGGAAAGGAAAGGGAAAAGAAAAGATACATAGGGACAAACATAAGGAATTAATGTTACTAAGATCTATTCATAGTTGCACTGTACAGCTAATTTGCACACAGCAGTGTTCCACAAACACCAATGAAATAACAACCAGGTAATTTATCTTTTTGTTTCTGAAGGAATAAGAGTTAGTAAAGACACTCCCTGCTCTATTCTAATATGAGTTTGGGATTTTAGCATTGACACTTGATGTGAAGCACTTAGAGATGTCATGATGTTGCTTTGAACGATGTGCTTTATTCTCTGTGCAAGGTAGTACAGTAAAAAATGCTTCATAGTTGAATAGTGCTAATTTGTTATCCTTTTACCTTCACTGAATAGACATCTTAATCCTCCACCATAATCTGGAGAGAGAAATTAACTTTGGTCATTTAATTTAAATGCATAGAGGAGTACCACCTGCAGCTTCTGCTCACCTCTGCATATCTGTATTCTTTGAAATATGGAGCTAAACATGAAGAAATCAGTACATTGATAGCCAATATGCTATCAAATCTATAGAACTATAAACTGAAAACTAATTAATCCCCAGATAAGCTTTAAATTTACCTGACTTTCTTGGTTTTAAACACTAGTGTGTGGGGCTGAGAAATCTGAAATCTATATACTACTAAAACTCTCATGCTCTGTTCGTCTGTTTGTGACCTCCAATTAGCGCAAATGGGGCATTACAGCGGCGCTTTTTTTTGGCCAAATCGAATTAAAATGCGTTAACTTACAGAATGCAGGCAAAGTTCAGGGTTATATATTCGTATAAAATTGCTCATTCACCAAAAATCAACAGGCTACCTTTCACCCGAGACCCGATCGGCCATCATGGAAATCGGGACGCCACAGCCCGATGCATGCACACAGCCAGCCTCAGCAGCTTGGAGGCTTTGGTGTTACTGCTTCCTATCTTCTATCAAGCATTAGCATAAAAATATATGGATAGCCTAATTTATGCCGCATGGAAAGAGAAGGGGGACAACATGGTCAAGAGATGACGCCAAACGTCGTCGGGAAGCGGCAAGGAGAGGGAGAGAACAACAATCGGATGAGGCCAGGGCCGCATGACCCCAGGATCAAGGAGTCAGGACAAAAAAGATGAGAGAAGAAGAGACAGTGGAGGACAGGCATGCATGTTTCCAAAATGACAATAGGCACAGGCAGAGGAGAGAACAAGAATCCGATCAGGGCAGGGCCGCATGACTCCAGGATCAGAGACAAAGAACAAATGGTAGAAGAGATGAAGAGACGAAGGATGAAAGGGCTGCATGTCTCTAGAATGACAAAAAACAGGCAGAGAAGGAGGAGAGAGGAAGAGACAGAGGAGAAAAGGAAAGATCAACTCGAGAATATGCGGCACAGAGTAATTATTGCGAGAATTGCTGAAGACGACAATGGCCGCTTTCGACAACAATACCTCGACAGAGAAAGAGCAAGGCAAAATGTACGACTCACATGCCGTCACATTTCTGCTGATGTTGGTTCGATGACCAGAGTATGCCCTCAATCTCGTGCCTTCCTATTCACTGGAGAAACCGCGCATTTCTGCTGTATTAAGGGAAAGGTCAGGATAGGCAATTTGCAGTCTCTTCCTAATGAACTCCTCAATTTGTACAGCAATGATGAACCTATTGCAAACGAGTTCAGGAAGAACATCAGACAATACAACTGCCTCTTCCAAATGACATCCTTTGGTGCCAAAGAAGTCATTCCAACTAGGAATCGATGGAATCCTGTGATTATTCAAAGCCAAGTCCATCACTACATCAGACATTTAATTCCAGACCCAACCCAGTAAACCCGATTCCTTCAAATTTACTTCATGGATATTTAATGTTCATTCTGGTCACATATTCGTCTTGCTATGCGTCTTTCTTCTTTAATAAACTGAGTTTTTCTTCTTTAATTTCCAAATCAAAGAGATAGCAATAGCATTCAGGAAAATTTAATGTTCATTCTGGTCACATCAGACTGCACTACCCTTCTCTCAAAGGGTGCCCCAACAGGTCACCCCGTTGTCTAGTAAAAACTAATTGTATTATTAGCATGTAATATGTACTGTATAGCTGGTTATTAATTGTAAAGTTAGTTGACAGTTGTACAATCCATGACTTTCAGGGCAACAGCTAAGTGTTAAAGTTATTAAGTTAATTGAAAAATTTTCAAAGGATAAGTCACTTGGTTAGTCTCTGCTGAGGGAAAGTAATACTGTATAGATAAATTTAATTACTTTGTCATTTCCTTTATATTGAACTGACAAATATCTAAAGCAAATCTTCAAATACTACTCATAAGTTTTCCTAATTAACAAATGATGAAAATGGTTAGTCATGGGAATAGCATTAATACTGCAGCCAAAATTTTAAAGAAGGATTTCTCTTCAACACTCTAAGTGGTAGTATTTAGCATGATTTAAGGGCAAGTGAAGGAGGCTAAAAACCATACGTAGCTGGAAATGTCTTTGAATGCAATCTAAAATTCTGAAGCTTTAAGTACCTTGGATAAGAAAAGGGCATGTACATAAAAGGGTGTTTTTGAATCTCTGTACTTAAAAAGCACTTCATTTAAAGAGTAGGTTCATAGCAGCACCCATATTACATGACTAAAGATAACTGACTATGCTTCAGGCCATCATTTATGAATTGCTAATTGTTTCTATCTGATAAATGATGAAGGAGGTGCATTTCTATCCCAGCTATCTTGTATATTATAGGCTCCAGAGGCACCAGTTTCTGGGTCAATTGCATCAAAAGCATTTTATGAAGTTGAACTTTAAGAAATTAAAAAGCCTCCTACAAGTCATTTGATTCTGAAATTACACTGTGGTAGAACAGGACGTAAATGCTAATCACGATTGATTATTTCAATTACTGATCACACGTAAAATTCAACAACATTCTTCTTTGCCACATTTTCATGGATATCAGCTAGCAGTCTGCTGAAATTGATTAAAAAGAAAGGAGGATGGAGCAGAAGACAATAGACTCAGGACCAGAAAAGGCAATCGTAGGAAAAATGAAGTGGATGAAGGATTTAATAGAAACCTTAATAAAAGGATTACAATAGCATAGGATGCAAGTGAAATTTCAACTGGTGCTTCTGCTGTCATTATGTTGCTGATTCTACTTACTGGAATAAGACTAGTAACAATCTTTTTGGGCTCTTGTGCACATGACAAATCAAGGCCAAGTGCATTATTTAGATCAGTTAGAAGTTAGAAGGAAAAGTAAACAGCCAGAAAGGAAAAAGGAACACAATGGAAGAGATTAGGAATAAGTAAAAGGAAACTGTCAAGAAGAGGAAATGAAGGTAATGGAAGAATTTGATGAGGAAATAGACCACTGGAGGAGTAAGATTGTAATTTTTATAATGGTGACAGATTAGATGATGATGGTAGATGATGGGTCAGAAGATGCAGATGAAAAGGGATCAGAGACGGAGGAAATGAGGACTATGCACTATGGAGAAATATTTTAGGATGCTGAAAAAGAGGGAAGGCAAAAGTGTATTTGGATGCAGCATCTGACATACGGTGGATGTTGGTGGGAGGAGACTAGTTGGTCAGCTCTTCCAGGAAGAGATGAAAAGTCCATAAACCATCCAGGTGAAAACTAAAGGTGTGTAAGCAGGAATGGCAGAATAAGAGAAAAAAAAGTAGAGTTGTGTGCGGAGAGAAATTGGTGAGCTGCTACTCAATGGCAGAGAACTTTCCCAAAAGAATTACCACTCAGTAGGATACAGATTAAGTGTTGCAAAATGCTAGAGGAAGGAGACTAAGGACCAGTTTGATGATTAAAGGGAAAAAGTGAGTGGAAGTTTCAGACACTTATCATTGTGGAAGAGTTTAAGAATCGAATGAATACTTTATTAATACAGCTGTCTTTTACAGATAGAATTCATCCAGATGAATTGGTGAGCAGCTGAGCAGACTGTGAAAAGAGTGCTATTGGACGGATCAGAGGACATGTAGCCTGGGTGTGAGCAGAAGAGTTGAGAGAATTAACAAGCTCAAGTTCTCGGTGTCAAGGTGACAATGATAAAGTGGGATCGGCTAATTAGGTTGCCGGCAATGACATTTTCCATGGGAAAAGGACACTAGCAGAAAGAGATAGGAGGAAGTTCAGTAACGGTGTGAAAGGGCCAATATTTTTACAAAAAATATTAGATTTCCTTCTGAGTTTAAATGCATACCTCCTGTCTTATCCATGCCAAGAAGGCCAGTAACTAAAAAACAAATAGTTTGCTACACAGCAACACCCAATGACCAAACTTTGCTATTGCATGCAGGTGCAATTATCTTGGTGTGAGCTTTCAAAGTTGCTATTTTAAGGATCTAATGTCACATCTAATGTCTTCAGTTACCACCTAGTGGTATGACCAGTATTACTATTAGACATTATTGTCTCTATTACGGACCAGTACACTGCTGATATTTCCCTGCATAACCAACATTAAGTTTGGGTTTTCTGTGCACATCTGGAAATTGCTTACAGCTGTATGTTTCATTTTGGTGTGATTGGAGGCAGCATGGTTTAGACTTGGCACAGAGGTAGTTTCTCCATTACTGCAGTGGAGAGGAACAGCAATGAGGTGTGTCGCAACTGGCTGTCAATGTTTTTGTGCAATTTTGTAGGTAGGGCTTGTGTTGAATGAATTCCGCCACTCTCGCCCCTTATTCACATTTCCAGTATAGCTTTGTTTCATTCCTCTGATGCATTCAATTTTGTTCACTACTGTGTTCGGTTTTGGTCACCCTGCTTATAGGAAAGATGCTGTTTAGCTAGAAGGAGTGCAGAAAAGATTTACAAAGATGCCACCAAGAATCTAGGGGCTGGGTTATAGGAAAAGACAACTAACTAGGACTTTATTCCTTGAAGTACAGGAGACTGCAGAGTAATCATAAACAGCTGCATAAAATCATGAGGTGCACAGACAGGGTGAGTGCACAGTCTTTTCCCCAAGGTTGTGGAATCTGGAACCAGATGGAATACATTTGAGGTGAGAGGGGAAAGATTTCAAAGGAGCCTGAGGGGCAATTTTTTCACACAGAGTGTGGTACATGAATGGAACAACCTGCCAGAGAAAATGGTTGAGGCTGGTATAAGAATAACATTTAAAAGACATTTAAACATGGATAGCAAAGGTTTCAAGGGATATGGGACAAACATGGCCAATTGGGACTAGCTTAGATGGTCTGCATAGATGAGTTGCACCAAAGGGTCTGCTTCCATGCTGCAGTTTCTTTCATTTCCTCCTCTCTACACCTCCTCCAGACAAACATACATCAGGATGTTGTACTCTATTGCAGCTGGACTACCACCATTATCCAGCATCTTTCTCTTATTCTCTCTCCAGTTCTCCTCTTGCTCACTGTAACATAAATCTTACATCCTTCCCACCAGTTCCCTATTCCGATGACAGGTCATAAACTTGATACAGTAACCCTGTTTTTCTTTTTCTGCGGATGGCAAAGATCTGACCTTCTGAGAGTTTCCAGTTTTCTGTCTTTATTTCAGGTTTTCAGCATATGCATGTTTTTTTTTAAAACTTTGAGCCATATTTCTTACAAGGTTGACTCTGAATCTGCAGTATATCTCCGATGAGATACACCTCATCAATCTCTTGTAGTCATAGATCAGAATTCACTGGAGTTTGCAAAATAAAAGAGGTCAATATGAACCCTTGTCTTTGGTTTACTCAAATTACCAGTATATAACTAAAAATAGGTGTCTTTCCCTAAGAAATATGAATATACTATACCTCGCTTATGGTGGCTACACATCTAATTATCGAGTATACATTACCAGAACATGACACTGCTCAAGCTTTCCAATGCATCAGAATTTTTAATTATATATGTACTTCAAGGTGAAAACAAAGCTTAATAATTGGCTCGTCCAGCTGTTAAAGTCAAAGAATCATCCAGCATAGAAATGGGCCCTTTGACCAAACAAGTTGATGCCAACCAAGATGTTCCTCCAAGCTGGTCCCATTTACCCATTTATGGCCAATATCCTTTAAATCTTGGCCATCCATGTACCTATCAAGTATCTTTTAAATGTTGTTAATGTAACAACCTCAATTACTTCTTCTGTTATTCCATTTACCGACCACCCTCTGGGTGAAAATTTGTCTGTCAATTAAATCCTTCTATTAAACCTATGCCCTCTACTTCCTCATTACTCAATCCTGGGAAAAAAAGACTATGTGCATTGACTCTGTCAATGTCCTTATGAGGTTATACATCTCTGTAAGACCACCCATCAATCTCTGCCACTCCAATGAAAAACTCCCGACCTGCCCAACCTCTCTTCAGAACTCAGCACCTTGAGCCCCGGCAACATCCTCGTAAATCTCCTCTGACATCTTTCCTGCAGCAGGATGACTAAAACTGAACAAAATATTCCAAATGACGACTCAGCAGTATCTTGTCTGACTGCAACATAACAACCCAACTTCTATACTTAGTGCTAAGACTGATGAAGATGAATACGCCAAGTAACGTCTTCATCACCCTATCTGCAGTGCCACTTTTAGGGAATCATGTATTCATACTCCTAGGTCCATCTGTTCTACAGCATTCCCCAGGGCCCTGCCTTTCACTATGAAAGCCCTGCCTGGATATGACTTCCCAAAATGCATATTAACAAGTCTGGAATTTGGATTAATTCAGGAGAAATAACATAGGTGTTCTAGTATTCTCAGTAGGCTTAGAAAATACCCACATTATAGCTACTAAATTGATCCAAATTCCAAATTTGTTAATATGCTAACATACAGTAACTCCTTAAATGCAAGATTTCAGTCGTCTTTGAACCTTGTCAGTTGGAGAATTCATGACAGGATTCTGTTGAAAGACATGGTACATAAAAATCAACCCCCTCGTGGAATACCAAGATTCGCACATCTAAAGTACAAAGGCACTTCTGAAACACACTTGAAGAGGGATAAATACAGAACAGTGCATTGATATAAAGGCAGCTCAGTTAACCTCCATGTCATCCAGCTTATTATTTGGTGTTGAACAAAAGTACTGAAATTCTGTACTTAGCGGCACAGAAAGAGCACCTTCAGCAAGTAAACTGCAGAAGACTGAGGACAACTCACCAGCACTTTCTCAAGGATGATTGTAAAGGCATTAAAAGCAAAGACTGATTAATACAGAATATTACAGAAAATGGGTAACCAATTTACATAAATTAATGTCCCATAATGTGTGATGTGATAATGACTGGATAATCATTATCATGTCACTGGCTGAGGGACATTATTGTATGTTTTAATTGTATCAGTTGAATAATAATTATTGGACATGTCACTGTTGAGAGTTCTCCAGCTCTTCAAATCAAGCACAGTAAAGACCATTTGGCATTTTGAGTAGATAAATACTATCAGTACCATTCCTCTGAAGTCTTACTCAGGCCTTGAATATTATCCTCTCTCAAGTATATTTCCAATTGCCTTTTGAAGGCAACAATTATTTCTATTTTCAACAGCCGTATCAGCAGCAAATTCCAGTTAATTTCTGCCTAAAACATTTTTCCTCACATTACCCTTGTACCCTTTGCTTAAAATTTTAAAATTGTCGCCATGGTCCTGATTTTCTAAAGGAAATGGGCTCTAAATAATGAAGCCACGGATTCTGTTACATCTACTTGAGAAGTAAAACCTGGTGTCAATTTCATCCAATGGACAGCATCTCCAACAGTATTGTATGGGAGTGTTTGCCTAGATTTTGTCCTTTAGCCTCGGGGAGTTAATCAAGAATGATCAATAAAATTCACCCACTGCGATAAATACATTAAAAAAAACTAATATTCGAAGATCTACTCTGGAACTGACCCGAGATTAATACAGAGAATTAATCTGTGTTCTCTCTGCTGTAAACTCTTGTTAAGGTTCCGCATCGAGATCCTGTAATTGAAACCAAGCCTTTCACCAAGGAATTATCTTTCCTGCTGGGCTCTCTTCTTATTGGGATGAAAATCTGTCAAAGGGAGGTGTTTGGGCTTTGCCCTTTATTCATCTGTTTAATGTCATTCTTGACTTTTGTGCCATTAACCTATTTTGTCTTAATGATGTTAATGAAACCTTTGAGTCACTGTTGCTACAGCATTATGTAATACAGGCATATGAATTGAAGTTCATGGTGCGGCAGTCATTTAACTTTTAATTTGTTTTCAAGATGTGAGAGTCATTGGTAAGTCTAGCATTATTACCTGCCCATGGGTGTTCTGAATAGGTGGTGAAAGGCTACCTTCTTGATTTCACATAAACAAGTTGTTTGCTTGATAATTCAAAGGCAGTTAAGAGTGAATAACATTTGTGTAGGACAAGAGATAAAGACTGAATGGAGTAATATTTTGCTGATATGTTTCATTATCTTCTTTCCTCTTACAGAGATATTTTTTCTCCAAAATCAATATGCTTAATGAATATATACGAAGAAAAATCTCATTTTTGAATCAGGCACACCTGTTTCAGGGGAAGTGTCAGAAATGTGAAGCCCATAGGTCGATTGAGGGTCAGGAAGTCAGAACCCCATGGTCGAAGCCTGGAGACCTGAGTTCCGGAGGTCTTTCCTGGAGTTAGAGGGCTGTGGGGGTGGGTAGGAGGAGGAACGGGACTTGTTTTGTTGCTGTTATATTCTGTTGTGCTCTGTGTGGTTCTGCTGAGCGTTGTGAGCTGCTATGTTGGTGCTGCAATGTATAGCGACAGTTGTGGGCTGCTGCCAGCACATCTTTAGGAGTGTTGGTTGATATTGATGCATTTCACTTTTATTAACGGCACAAAGAATTACAGAGGAATTGAATGGCACAAGTTGTTCGGGTAGAGGAAAATAAGGAGAAGGTATTGGGTCTGATAGGATACAGTTACGCATTGTTCATTTCCACGGACATGTGATAAAAAAAATCTGAATCTGAATCTGAAAAGGAGAGATGCAACCTATGTTCAGCTGATGTGGAGCAGAGGCAAATTTACACCATGGATACAAAGAGGATTTATTTTTAATGTAGTGCCGGGGGTATACTGGATGTGGATTCAATCATCTCATTCAAATGAAGAGTGGATAAGTTCATTGCAGGGATTGAGGAACAGCGCAGTGGACTGGGGCAAGATGGATTACAGTAGATCCATTAAGTCCATGCCACCCCCTAGGGGAGCATCCTGTTACCCCCCCCCCCCCCTTACTTTCCTGTACCTGTGCAACTCAGTAATGTACAATATAGGGGAAATTCTTAGTAGTCAATTTACCTGCCGTCACATCTTTGGGATATAGGAGAAAAATGGAGAACCTGGAGGAACCTATTTGTGATTCTTCTCTAACTTGTTAAGCACCCTGACAGCCATTTTCCATAAACTATATTTCCATACTCTACTTCAGTCACAGGGTATAACACTTTATCATCAGTAAGTTAGAAGCAAAATGACAGTGTTGCAGATTGCTACAGTTATAAAAACTGTCAAGAAATTTTAAATCATCAATAACCTGTCATCTAATTAAAAGTTTAAATGATTTTTTTAAAATGTGTACTTGTATTTTCATGGACCACTCCCGTATGTCCTCCAATCTCTTTGGCCTCCTACCATCAGCAGAAGGTACCACTGTATAACAAAGAGGAATGTCAGGCTGGGTAACAGCTTCTTGCCCTAGTCTGTGAGGCTTCTAAACACCCTGAAACCATCCATTACTCATTATTATTTATGACAGTGCCAGTAACAGTAATACTGTTGTATAGTTAACTATACGTGGTACTGTTTACACACATAATGTCATCTTGTATATCTACAGAATACTTTTTATTTGCTAATATTATTGTGTTAATATTATTTATGTGCTGTATGTAATATGCATCTTGGTCCCTGAAGAACATTGTTACATTTAGCTGTATGCATGTGTATGTTTGAATGAAAATAAACTTGAACTTAATCTTTTTCAGAAACTTGTACAAGAAGGTGTGAATTTTAAGGAATACTACAATAACTTTTAATAATGCTTTGATGATGTTTTACATATTTAGGCAACTGCCTTTAAACAAAAAATAACAAGACATTTAATCATTGAAAGCAACATAAAACAGCTTATGTTGTTGGCTTACATTCCAGAAGTAAAATACTTCATTTCCCTTTGTCAGGTTACTCCCTAATTGACTACCGTGATTTAATCGAGACTCCTTAAATAAAGAGAGCTGACCTCAGACTTATGCTTTACTTGAAGACCAGCATCGCCAACAATGCTAGGAAATGTCATTTGGCAAAGATGTCTGCTAAAGCCGAAGTTCTTAAATGATATGCAGTAGAGATGAAACAGATAGAGGTTCACTTTGGTGGAGTTAAAAATAGTCTTATGAAGATTTTATATCCCTGAAAATGAACTTCCACGTACTTATTTGGGAATTTGCTCAGAAGATGGAGCCGAGACTTATTGTCACAGAAAAGTACAGCACAGAAACAGGCCCTTTGGCCCATCTAGTCCATGCTGAACCATTTAAACTGCCTACTCCCATCTATCTGCACGAGGACCATAGCCCTCCATATCCATAACATCTATGTACCTATTCAAACTTCTCAAAAGCTTGTGGGTCCCCCTGCTTTGAATTGCTCTGTTTTTACCTTCTACTGCCAAAGCAAGGGAAAAGAAACATTTACAAATAGGATGACTTCTACATGCATAGGTGGTTCTCTGGAGTTCTTCTGGTATCCCTGTATTTGGATGAGAGCCCTGGCAGTGCTTATAGCATATTTGAATGTACAATATTTGATTTGAGCTTTATATGCTCCTAGACATCAGCCAGATGGCTTTTGCAGAAATGAAAATAGCAGACAGCAACTAATCTGCAGTTTTCATTAAATGTTGCTAGAGTCATTTCCAAAATATAATGACTTCCAATCTAAGTGCAGACTTGGTGTCGCTTAACAAAAACAGTTTTGGCTAGGAAATAACTGATATCCACATAAAAATATGAAGTAAATTAGAAGGGTACATTAGCTACAACTGATTAGCCCTTCTTGTATACAAGGATCTGAAAGCAAAAACTGCAAATTCTGGAAATCTGAATAAAAACAGAAATGATGGAGGTACTTGGATTAGGTGACAGGTTAAGACAAAAACCTAGTTAATATTTCAGATTGAAGGCTTTCACTGGATCTATGAAAATTAAAAATTTTCAGTGGGTACGGGGTTGGGGGAGGAGGAGAAATGGGGAGGTCTATGAAAAGATGACCAAGAGAGATTGAAGATGTAGCTGATGATACTGCCAGCTGAGAGAGGCTGGTGAAGGCTCATTAGTCACAGCTGCTCTGTGTCTTAAAAGCTGGTGGAGCGATGAAGTACTGTTCTTCAAATTTAATTTTGGCACCATTGATACAATGAAAGAGCATAATAAGACAGAAGTCAGGTTGAGAATGGCAAGTAGAATTAAAGTGAGAGGCAACAGGAAAGTTAGGGTCATCCTAGGAATTGAACAGAAGTGCCCTGGGAATGAACAGAATAGCCTAGAAATGACATTTTCTTTTCTCTCTCTACATCTCCACTTAAGTTTACTGACTTTCCTTTATGCTAATATAAGCTGATCAGCCTGAAACATTTATCTGTTTCTCTCTCTCTACAGATGATCTGCTGAATACTTCCAATATTTTCTGTTTTTAGCTTGGATACAAGCAAATAGATTATTGATATTAGTCAAGAACTTAGGAATCCTGTAAATAAATTGGAACCAAGTGACATTCTGGATGTACTTTCACCAAAGTTCCTCAGCCCCACCTTCCTTGGGATTATTAAGGGTGGGCAATTGTGCTGATTGTGCCAGCAGAACCTACATCACAAAAGACGAATTAAGAAAGAAATTTAAAAACGCAAACAAGAGGACTTCTGCAGATGCTGGAAATTCAAGCAACACACATCAAAGTGTTGAGCTCGTTGACTTCATTAACTTTGCCTCCAACTTTCACCCTGCCCTCAAGTTTACCTGGTCCATTTTCAACACCCCCCACCCCTTTCTAGACCTTTCTGTCTTTATCTCTGGAGACAGCTTATCTACTGATGTCTACTATGAGCCTACTGACTCTCACAGCTATCTGGACTATTCCTCTTCTCACCCTGTCTCTTGTAAAAATGCCATCCCCTTCTCGCAATTCCTCCGTCTCCGCCGCATCTGCTCTCAGGATGAGGCTTTTCATTCCAGGACAAGGGAGATGCCCTCCTTTTTTAAAGAAAGGGACTTCCCTTCCTCCACCATCAACTCTGTCTCTCAAACGCATCTCCCCCATTTCACGTACATCTGCTCTCACTCCATCCTCCCGCCATCCCACTAGGAATAGGGTTCCCCTTGTCCTCACCTACCACACCACCATCCTCCAGGTCCAACATATTATTCTCCGTAACTTCCGCCACCTCCAACGGGATCCCACCACTAAGCACATCTTTCCCTCCCCCACTCTGCTTTCCGCAGGGATCGCTCCCTGCGCCACTCCCTTGTCCATTCGTCCCCCCCCATCCCTCCCCACCGATCTCCTTCCTGGCACTTATCCTTGTATGCGGAACAAGTGCTACACATGCCCTTACACTTCCTCCCTCACCACCATTCAGGGCCCCAGACAGTCCTTCCAGGTGAGGCGACACTACACCTGTGAGTCAGCTGGGGTGATATACAGCGTCCGGTGCTCCTGATGTGGCCTTCTATATATTGTTGAGACCCGACGCAGACTGGGAGATAATTTCGCTGAAAACCTACGTTCTGTCTGCCAGAGAAAACAGGATCTCCCAGTGGCCACACATTTTAATTCTACGTCCCATTCCCATTCTGATATGTCTATCCACGGCCTACTCTACTGTAAAGATGAAGCCACACTCAGGTTGGAGGAACAACACCTTATATTCCCTCTGGGTAACCTCCAACCTCATGGCATGAACATTGACTTCTCAAACTTCTGCTAATGCCCCACCTCCCCCTCGTACCCCATCCGTTATTTATTTATATACACACATTCTTTCTCTCTCTCTCCTTTTTCTCCCTCTGTCCCTCTCACTATACCCTTTGCCCATCCTCTGGGTTCCCCCCCCCCTTTTCTTTCTCCCTGGTCCTCCTGCCCCATGATCCTCTCATATTCTTTTTGCCAATCACCTGTCCAGCTCTTGGCTCCATCCCTCCCCCTCCTGTCTTCTCCTATCATTTTGGATCTCCCCCTCCCCCTCCCACTTTCAAATCTCTTACTAGCTCTTCCTTCCGTTAGTCCTGACGAAGGGTCTTGGCCCGAAACGTTGACTGTACCTCTTCCTAGAGATGCTGCCTGGCCTGTTGCGTTCAGCAGCAACTTTGATGTGCGTTGCTTAAGAAAGAAATGCCGAATTTTCAGATCTAAAGTACATTGAGAGGTTTTTCTATTTTGTGTATTTTTAAATCTTATGAGAAGTTTGGAAGTCTCATAAGTGGAAGAAACACCCCAGTAATTCAGCCAAACATCTACCCTAGTACAATAAAATATTAAATCAAACTTAGCAACAATCTAGGACAGTGCACACCATTCATCTGACAAAGGTTTGTTGGCAATTCAGAAATTGCAGAGGCATTAACAATGATCTTTTAAGAATCAATAGATTCTGGCATTCT
Organism: Mobula birostris; assembly: GCF_030028105.1. NCBI lineage: Eukaryota > Metazoa > Chordata > Chondrichthyes > Myliobatiformes > Myliobatidae > Mobula > Mobula birostris. The sequence goes on from NC_092375.1 coordinate 159,202,580, forward strand.
ACCAGATGACTGGAAAATTGCAAATGTTACTCCGCTATTTAAGAAGGGGGAGAGGCAGTAGAAAGGAAACTATAGACCTGTTAGCCTGACATCAGTGGTTGGAAAGTTGCTGGAATCGAGAGTTAGGGATGAGATTATGGAATACCTGGAGGCACATGAAAAGATAGGCCAAAGCCAGCATGGTTTCCTGAAAGGAATATCCTGCCTGACTAACCTACTGCCATTTTTTGAGAAAATTACAAGCAGTGTAGACAAATGAGATGCAGTGAATGCGCTATACTTGGATTTTCAGAGGGCCTTTGACAAGGTGCCACATTGGAGGCTTCTTAGCAAGATAACAGCCCATGGAATTACAGGAAGTTACTAGCATGGGTAGAGCATTGGTTGATTGGCAGAAAGCAGAGAGTGGGAATAAAGGGATCCTATTCTGGCTGGTTGCCAGTTATCAGTGAAGTTCCACAGGGTCGGTGTTGGGTTTGCTGCCTTTTACGATGTATGCCAATGATTTGGACTATGGAATTAACGGATTTTTGGCTAAATTTACCGATGATACAAAGATAGGTGGAGGAGCGGGTAGTGTTGAGGAAACAAACAGCCTGCAGAAAGACTTAGATGGTTTAGGGGAATGGGCAAAGAAGTGGCAAATGAAATACAATGTTGGGAAGTGTATGGTCATGCACTTTGGTGGAAGAAATAAACGGGCAGACTATTATTTAGATGGGGAGCGAATCCAAAATGCAGAGATGCAAAGAGACTTGGGAGTCCTTGTGCACGATACCCTAAAGCAGGGGTGGCCAACCTTTAACATTCCATGCATCAATTTTTTCACGCACGAGTTCAGATGCACCATACAACTCTTGTACACCCATTCAATTCTTGTAAAAATATGTTAATATAGAACTCATGCGTGAAAAAAATCGCATCTGAACTCGTGTCTGAAAAAAATTGACGCATGGAATGTAAGAGGTTGGCCACCCCTGCCCTAAAGGTTAACCTCCAGGTTGAGTCGGTGGTGAGGAAGGCAAATGCAATGTTGGCATTCATTTCTAGAGGTACAGAATATAAGAGCAGGAATGTGATGTTGAGGCTCTATAAGGAACTTGTGAGACCACACTTGCAGTATTGTGTGCAGTTTTGGGCTCCTTATTTTAGAAGGGATATACTGACATTGGAGAGGGTTCAGAGAAGATTCACGAGAATGATTCCAGGAATGAAAGGGTTACTGTATGAGGAACGTCTGGCAGCTCTTGGGCTGTATTCCCTGGAGTTCAGGAGAATGACGGTGGGATCTCATAGAAACATTCAAATGTTAAAAGGCCTGAACAGATTAGATATTTCAAAGATTTCCTTTCTTTCTTTTTCCAATATTTTTATTAAATTTATTAAATTTCATATACATAAATACAGAATTCATAAGGATACTTATTATAAATCAAAATAAGGTACAACATAATGCACTATATATAAATCACACTGATACAAACAAAAACAAAAAAAAAGAGTACTTTATCATATAATAGCCCAGATCTATATTTTAATAACAATAACAATTCAAAGATTTTCAAAATAGTTCAGAAAGGGACCCCATAACGTTTGAAAATCTTAATTAGAATCAGAAATTGAACAACGAATCTTCTCTAAATTTAAACATGACATAATGTCGCATAACCATCGAGCATGTGTGGGGTGGGGGGGGGGGCAACCTCTTTCCATTTAAGCAAGATCACCCTCCTAGCCATAAGAGAAATAAAAGCCAGTACCCTCAAATGAGAAGGCTCCAAAATTATAGCTCTTTCCTCAACAATACCAAATAAGGCAGTCAAAGGATTGGGCTTAAGATTAACTTTAAAAAGTACAGAAAAAGTTTGGAATACATCTTTCCAATATTTTTCAAGGCTCGAACATGACCAAAACAGATGAATTAATGAAGCCTCTCCATTATTACATCTGTCACAATAAGGAGATCTATCTGCAATAAAATGAGAGAGCTTGTCTTTAGACATATGAGCCCTATGTACCACTTTAAATTGTAGGAGGGAATGATAAGCACATAATGATGAAGAATTAACCATTTTTAAAATAGCCCTCCAGGTCTCATCAGATAATAAAGTCTGTAAATCCTTTTCCCAATCTTTTTTCATTTTGTCTAAAGGAGCCATTCTCTGTCCCAACAACAGACCATAAATACAAGATATTAAGCCATTATCAAAAGGTTTCAAATTAAAAATTACATCTATTATATTCTTTTCTGGGCTGGTAGGAAATATATGTAGTTTAGATCTTAAAAAATCTCTGATCTGTAAATATCGAAAAAAGTGAGTATTTGGTAAGTTATATTTCACTGAGAGCTGCTCAAAGAAAGAAAGATTCCCTCCAATCTATCCCGTTCTCTAAAAACAGATCAGTCGCAGATGGTTTAAAAAAAATTAGAACAAATAGGACTAGAAAGAGAAAATCTCAATAAACCGAAATGTATTCTAAACTGTAGCCAGGTCCTCAAAGTGTGCTTAACCACTTACAACACGCTGGAGGAACTCAGCAGGTCGGGCAGCATCAGTGGAAAAGATCGGTCGACGTCTCAGGCCGGAACCCTTTGTCAGGACCTGCTGAGTTCCTCCAGCGTGTTGTGAGTGTTGCTTTGACCCCAGCATCTGCAGATTATTTTGCGCTTAACCACCAAACTGTCAGATAATTTATTTAAAGATAAAGGAAGAGAGAAACCGATAAGAGAAATAATAGAAAATTTCGTAACAGAGTTGGCTTCCAAAAAGACCCATATTGGACAATCCTCACAGTTATTTCCCATGGTAGGGGAGTCTAGGACAAGAGGGCACGACTTCAGGATTGAAGGACGTCCATTTAGAACAGAGATGCAGAGAAATTACTTTAGTCAGAGGGTGGTAAATCTGTGGAATTTGTTGCTGTGAGCCAAGTCTTTGGGTGCATTTAAGGCAGAGATTGATCGGTTCTTGATTTGCCAGAGCATCAAAGTGTATGGGGAGAAGGCAGGGAACTTGGGATGACTGGAAGAATTGGATCAGCCATGATTGAATGGTGAAGCAGACTCGATGGGTGGAATGCCCTACCTCTGCTCCTATATCTTATGGTCTAATAACTAGCTGGCTGGTACTCCTACTGCTTCATTCTGCATTGTCTTTGCCAGAATTGTGGGATTTTAAAGTATATTATAAAACAACAGGTGACAGAAACTAGAGTATTGGAGTGACACTCACATTCTGTCACATAAAAAGGAAACTCTTCCACCAGTGTCTTCTGGAGGTGAAAGCCAGGTTCTACCTCAAAAGAGACACAAAGGTCCTGTCACAGCATATACAGGATGCACAGATGGCAATAGAGGGTTAAACCCTGTTTTCTGACTTCTCGCTGTTGGCAATGTTCTTCGAAATTCTGGTTACCTGTGGAGAACAATTTAAATAAATTGCACTGTATTTCATGGATGGTGGAGAATTTTACCAGATATAGAGACTCGGGAAACAAGCTTTTCCCCTGGTATAGCTGAATATTGCCTTGGGAATTGATTGTATAATTGCCATCACCCAGGCACTGAATTCTATACTGAAATGTGAGACCACAAGTGCATTCAGAAGTCTGCTTTACTTGAATTAAAGGTTATTTTATGTTAGTAACTAACTAATATACATTTACATATTTGTTCAGTAAATTGATGAATACATTTACTCATTTAGACAATTTTAATAGTGAGTAAATTTATTCATTCAAGATGTCAAATCATTTTAGTGAAGGTACATCCACAGTGTTACGAGGTAGAAAGTTCCATTGTTGAGATCCAGTGATGGTAGTATATGTCTTGAGCGGTTGCATGCATTTCCCATGTGCCTGTTGCCCATGTCCTACTTATTTGTAGTCGTGTGTTTTGGAGATATTGTTTGAGTAAGCTATACTGTATGCGTTGTGTTTTGCACATGGTACACACAGCAGTCACAATTTATCAGTGGCAGAATGAAGATTTAAGGTACATGGAGTACCAGTCAAGTCAGCTGCTTTGTCATGAATGGTGTCAAGCTTGAGATCATATTCAAGCTCCCCGAATATTGTTGGAGTGGTATCAAAGAAGTAGACAGTGTTCCAGACTGACATGTATCATGTAGATGATGCTAAGACTTGGACGTCAGGAGTTAAGTCACAATAGCAAGGAACAGTCTCTGATTTGCTCTTGTAGTCAGCTGGCATAGTTAAGTTTCTGGTCAACGGTGAGCTCAAAACAGGTGGTGAAGAAGACTTAGTGATAATAAGGACCTGACAAGCCAAACACACAGGAACATAGTTATGTTTCAGGTCCATAATTGTACATTGATGCTGTACAACCCACTACTGGGAAAGACTTATACCGAGTCATGCAATGCATCATCTACCACCCCCCCGCCAAGTAAATTACCAAGATCGTTGTTACAGTGGTTCAAAATTATTTAACTTAGATTTGTCACACACTAGCTCTTCCCCCATATGTCAGTAATATGTTAAAACCATTTAATTTGATTATTTGAAGCTGGTATAAATGGAAGCAAATCTGTATTAATTCAGAAAAGCCATTAATTAGCTAGTATGTGTCAAATAATTTAAGATTAAAGTCACATGATTTTTTCCTATTTCAATGTATTCCCGTGTTGGCCAGAAGAAACTGCAGATTGATCCAGTTGGCTTTGTTTCCCCCCATTTTGTGGACACTGAACAGTTTCTTGTTCTTGGATAATCTAATCAGACCAACTGAATGTGGACACAGGAAGCTTCAGGCAATGATCTGCTAAACCTGAGACCATTCTCAAACAAATAGCCATTTGTATGTAAAGGGCATGGAGTCTGTACTAATCCTTGCTTTGGGACAATCTAATCAGAGCAATATACCTGAGACCATTCTCGGAGGAGTTGTACTTGTTATGTAAAATGCCAGACCTGCAATCGGTCATCTCATTAGACTGTGTCTGGGTTGCCTCATTTAACCGGTTTGGACCAGTCAGAGTGTAAAGACGCAAATACACAAGGCTGGGGTGGGCAGAGCCATGAAACGATGTTGGCTGTAGCCCGGTACAATGACCAGTAAGAAGGTGACCCAGATAGGTCAGGTGATCTTGAGCCAAGGGGATGGAGATCCAATGGTTCAGTTGTATAAGACTCAGGAGCTCCAAATACGCAGGGGCGGTAACTCTCCAGCAGCCAGAGACCAACCATCGTGGATAAGAAGGACCCCACAGACACGTGGAGATTGGGACTACGAGGAATGCCTGGCCAGCTAGTCTCCTTTCCCGGGTAATACCTTTTCTCTTCATTAATTGTTCATGGTGGATCAGGGAATTCTTGTAGGGTGCACACGGAGACAGTTTGTGAACCCATGTGCTTTTAGTTGAAACGATAAAAGGAACTTGTCGGTAAATACAGATTTTCTGTACCTCACTGATCATTATTATAAGAGTCAATTCTTGTAACATCCAATTCACCATATGTAAATTTAAATATAGAATAAATTTATATCCATTTACAAATTCCTGATTAATCAACACAGAACACAGTTTATTATATATATTTTCACAGTAAAGCATTTATCTGCAAATATTAATGAAAATTAAATAGTGAGGTTCCGGTGACATCATCGTTCAGAATGGCAGCTTAAATCAACAGCTCCTCTGGAAAAACACATATTTTGCCCCATTAATCCATCAAATATAAGATCTTTCGAAAATATCTGAATTGATAAGGGGAGCAAGAATGGGGAAAAAGAATGGAGATTAAAAAAGCAACACTGTGGAGCCTATGGAAGAGAGAGGTACAACGAGCGGCTCTCCTACACATGCACGTGGCGGCGAAGCTGACGCGGGGCCTCATTCAGGCGAAGCGGCAAATATGATAAGGATTGTGGAAGAGATAAGGGAAGTCCAAAAAGATATAAAACAGCAACTCAATGATATAAAGTCAGAGCTCGCCAACGTCAATCAGAAAACAGCGGTGGCAAAGGCTTGAATTGAGAAGGTGGAAGATCGCGTGCAAAACGTGGAACAGTAAGACGATAAAAATATTAAATCAACAGGAAAGTAAATTGCTTGACCAGGAGGGAAGATCGCGACAGAAAAATATCAGGATTTATAATGTTCCCGAAGGAGCGGAGGGATTATCGATGATGGACTTTGTAGAAAAGCTGCTGCGGGAAGCGCTGGAGATTCCCCAGACTACGGAGATTGAAAATGAGAGGGCGCATCGTTCGCTTGTCCCGAGGCTTTCCGGAGACAAAGTAAACTGCGTTCAATAGTACTTAAATTCCTTCGATTCAAGAGTAATGTGGAGTTTCTGCGAAGGGCCTGGGGTAAGAAGAGGGCTTTTTTGGAATGGAAAGTTAATATCCTTCGATCATGATTACACCCCGGCGGTCCTACAGAAACAGAAAGAATATTCTGAAGTAAAACGAATATTAAAGCAAGAAAAGATTAAATTCCAAACCCCGTACCCTGCTAAACTGAGGGCATTTTACCAAGAGGGGATACGACTATACCAGACGGTGGAAGAGGCGACTACAGACATGAACAACAGAGGACTGTCCATTAGCGTGGTCAAACCAAGGGAAAGTCTGGCTGAGCAATTGTCCCGAACAGCTTGGGAAATAGTAAGAGAACCGAGAAAGCAGGGGACAGGAGCAGGGCGAGAGAAGGATATTAGGAAGAGACTGTCAGTTCTCCGAAGGCAGCCCTCACCTCCTCCAGAAGAGCCATAAGGTTTGGCTAACTTTAAGTGCTGATAAACTAAACGGAAGCAAAAATAGATGGTGATATAACCATCTCAATAAATACGTATTATAATGTGGATTTTATACTACTTAATTTTTAAAAATTCATTCATTCCTTTTTCCCCACCTAAATGAGAATATATACATGGGAGGAATACACAGGGAAATCATTTCTGTGTAATGGACATAGAGATTTTTACTTACTTTTACAGGTACTGTAACGGGGGCCCTCAACCCACAGGTACGAGGGGCTATCCTCCAGGCTAGACTTTTCTTCTAGCCCAACCGAGGGTCATCTAGAGACCCCAGCCTTGGAATCACACCTTCGTTACCTTTTTTTTCATTATTCATGTTTCTTGGCTCTTATTTGTTCAGGGAGTAAATCGATTAAGTTATATTCTGCAAATTTCAACAATACACTAACAGATAAATACACATGTCTAAGGACAAAGTAAAATTCATTTCTTTTAATGTTAATGGGCTGTTGAATCCAGTCAAGCACAGAAAAATTCTATCAAAAATGAAAAAAGAACAAGCCCATGTAGTATGCTTACAGGAAACTCACTTAAGTGATAATGAGCATGGAAAATTAAAGACAATGGGCTTCACTAATTTTTTTTCTCCTCATATAAATCAGGACATAGAAGAGGAGTTGCTATTCTCATCTCAAGCAAGCTAAATTTTGAAAAAGTATTCGAAATGGGAGATAAGGAAGGCAGATATATTCTGGTAAGGGGGAATATAGATGGAAATCCAGTTACTTTATCGAATATATATGCACCCCCAGAAAGTGATATTAGTTTCTACCAGAAAATTACTAATATTATGGTAATGGAAACAGAAAGTCTCTTGATATGTGGGGGAAACTTAAATTTACAATTACAACCAAAGTTAGACTCTTCCAATAGAAAAACTTATGAAACAAAGTCCTTACATAAGAAAGTTAACACTCTTTTTGAGGATGTTGGTCTAATTGATGTATGGAGGGACCTTTTCCCCAATATTATTCTGCCCCCCCCCCCCGCTATTCCATATATACAAGAATAGACTATTTCATAACATTTGGAAAAGACAAAGACAAAATAAACACCTGTGGAATTGGGACAATAGATGTAAGTGACCATGCACCTATATATTTATCTGTTGATTTTGACCTACAACCAAAGAATACTATTTGGAAAATAAATTCAAGTCTACTCAATGATCCCTATTTTAAGGAACAAATTAAAAAAGAAATTGGTCTTTACTTAGAATTCAATGATAATGGAGAGGTTTCACCTCCTATTCTATGGGATACCCTGAAGGCTGTCTTAAGAGGGAAAATTATAGTGATATCTTCATATAAGAAAAAAAATAAGGAATAAAACATTAGAGGAATTACAAAGTAAGCTGAAGGAACTAGAAAAAAACACAAATTGAGTTCGGCACAGGATACACTGGAGGAAATTTAAAAAATTAGGAATGAAATTAATAGTTTGGCTACACAAGAAGTTAGAAAAAATTTAATGTTTCTGAAACAGAGACACTATGAAAGTGTATCTAAATCTATGAAAATACTGGCGTGGAAACTGAAAAAAAAGGTAGCAGAAAATACAATTCATAGAATTAGGGATCCAAGAACAAAAGTGATAAAAAAAAATAAGCTAAGTGAAATTCAAGAAGCTTTTCAAATGTTTTACAAAACTCTATATTCCAAAGTTCCAGGGGGAAGTATAACCTAAATTGACAACTTCTTGAATTCTTTGGAGTTACCCACTTTAAGCAAAGAACAAAATAAAACAATGACTGTTGACATAACTGAAGCTGAACTAAAAACTGCAATTAGTAGGCTTAAATTAAGCAAGTCACCAGGATCAGATGGATATACGGCAGAGTGGTATAAAGAGTTTAGAAGTGAGTTAATTCCTATTTTACTCCCCACACTGAACTGGGCCCTAAGAAAGGTACAAATGCCACCCAGCTAGAAGGAGGCGATAATCTCAGCCATACTGAAAGAAGGCAAGGATAAAATGGAATATGGGTCATTTAGACCAATATCTGTTCTTAATGTGGATTATAGAATATTTATCTCCATCATGGCCAAACGATTAGAAGGTTTTCTACCCACACTGATACATAATGATCAGACAGGTTTTATACAACAACGCCAAACACAAGACAATATACGAAGGACACTTCATATTATGAAAATTGAGGCAATAGTGATAAGCATGGATGCTGAAAAGGCATTTGATTCGGTTAATTGGAATTTTCTTTACAGAGTTTTACATAGATTTGGTCTACATGACACAATTATTAAAACTATAGAGGCACTATATGACAATCCTATTGCCAGGATTAAAATCAATGGATATTTATCTAATAGTTTTACCCTAGAAAGGGGCACGAGACAGGGTTGTACATGGTCACCGCTACTTTTCGCATTATATCTGGAACCATTAGCTCAATATGTCCGTCAAAATGAAGATATCAGGGGAATTACTATTAAAGAGACAAAGCATAAATTGGCCTGTTACGCGGATGACATTTTGATCTATCTAGGGCAACCAACATACTGTTTACCTAAATTGATGCAATCCTTTGAACAATATGGCCAATTATCAGGATACAAGATCAACATAGATAAAACCCAACTACTTTCATATAACTATTGCCCACCAAGAGAAATTGAACGTAGATATCCTTGGCCATGGGAAACAGAGTCCGTCAAATATTTGGGCATCACTATGCCAAAAGATTTGGCAAAATTACCAGCCTATATATAAAAAAAATTAAGGAAGATATAACAAGATGGAACTTAATTCCTTTTCTTGGTCTCAGTTCAAGGATTGAATCTGTTAAAATGAATATACTGCCCAGACTACTATATCTCTTTCAGACCCTACCAACAGAGATTAACCAAAATCAATTCCATGAATGGAACAAGATGCTATCAAGATATATATGGCAAGATAAAAAGCCTGGGGTTCATCTCAAAATCTTGCAATTAGCCTAGGAAAAGGGGGGATGGGGCCTACCTTCTCTTAGAGATTATTTTGCAGCACAGTTGAGAGCCGTGATATGCTGGTGCAACCCATCATGTAATGCTCAATGGAAAAACATTGAGGAGAGGATACTTCCCATCCTCATACAAGCAATTTTGACTGATAACAACCTACAAAGTTACATAAATAATATTGACAACTCATGGGTGAAATGGACTCTTAAAATATGGAAAACTACTATAAAAGAATATAAACTAGAGAGGGACATTGCAATTCTTAAATGGTGTGCATATGACTTGGATTCTACGCCAAATAAACTGGATGCTAGATTTAAGGACTGGACAGCTAAAGGAATAACAGCTATTTGCAATATAATGAAAGAAGGAAACTATTCAGTTTTGAAATGCTCAAAGAGAAACACTTATTAGAAAAACAAGACTTTTACTGGTATTTACAGATGCGGCAGTATGTTAATAGGATGGTTAAAAATGTAACCAAGGCAAGTACATGTCTGATAGAGCTATTTAGAAAAGTATATAATTCAGACAACGGTAGTAGAATAATTTCAAGCGTGTATAAGGGTTTGTCAAATCTTAAAACACATTCGACTTCATACATTAAAACAAAATGGGAGAAGGAAGGAGGGATAATAATATCTGAGGAAGACTGGACAATAATATGGTATCAATGGAATTGTACCAGTTCATAGAAATGGAGGGAGTTTGGGTGGAAAAACTTGATAAGATATTTTATTACACCCTCTCAGAAATCCCATTATGATAGTAACCCCCTGTTTGCTGGAGAAATTGTGGAAATCAGAATGCAAACCATTATCATATTTTCTGGGAATGCCCCATTATCAAAGACTATTGGAGTGGGATACATAATGCCCTACAAGACATCTTTAAATGTGAAATACCCTTAGAGAGTAAGACCATATATTTTGGGTATATAACTCAAGAATGGTTGAAAAGAGATAAATATTTAATGAATGTACTGCTGGTGGCTGGTAAAAAGACCCTTACCAGGAAATGGTTATCACAGGAGAGCCCAACTTTAAATGTATGGATGGAAATTACAATGGACATTTACAAAATGAAGAAGATAACAGCATCTATTAATCATAAGTTGGAACAATTTTATTCATACTGGATAAACTGGTTTAACTACATAACACCTCATAGGTCTGATTTTATTCTCACAAGTCAATGAATATGTTGTAAAAAAAAAAATCACTCCCTACTCTGTACATAGTTTTCTTCTTTCGATTGCTCTTTCTTTCCTCTCCTTTCTATAAGTGTATACCTCAGATAAGTATTATGTGGAAATTTGTGAGAAATATGATTATACGATATATATGTACAGTATCTGAAATACATCTTGTGGAAGTGTTTGTTTGATGATGAAATTCAATAAATTACAAAAAAAAAGAAAATTAAATAGTGAATATCTTACCCAATAAATATGACACTAATTAATTTGCTTCAGTTGGTAGCACTTTTGTCTCCAAGGCAGAACACTGGGAGTTCAATTTCTACATAAGAGACATGAACACAAAAGTCCAGACTGACTCTCCAGTGCAATGCTGTGAGAGGTGCTCAGGAGGTGCCATCTTTTGCACATATTTGCTTGCTCCAGTGGATGCTAAAGATCGCATTGCACTATTTCAATGTAGGACAGAGGGTTAGCTCAGAATCCTGGCCAATAGTTATCCCCTAACCAATATCTTCAAAGGTTCAAAAGGTTCAAAGGTTAATTTTATTGTCAAGGTTTATGTACAATACAACTCTGATATTTGTCTTCTCCAGATAGCCATGAAATACAGAAAGACCATACATCAACTCCCCCTGCATGAAAAAGAAAAAGAAACAAAATTCACCAACTCCTAAAATCCTCACCCCTCCCCACAAAAAATAAAGCAACAATAGCAACAAATTTCCACCCCCACCTCCGCAGAAACAGTGACAGTAACAATCCCCAACCCCCTCTCCTGTAGAAAAAAATAGCAAAAATACAATCCCCGACCTCCCTCATCCGCAGATAAAAAACAGTGACAATACGATCCCCAAACCCCTCACTTGCAGAAAAAATGGCAGTGGCAATAGCAACAGATCCCCAACCTCTCCTCTGCAGAAAAAAGCAGCCACAATAACAATCCCAACTTGGATAAAAGAACAGCAACGGTAGCATCAAACTTGAGCTTTGAAGAAGTGAATCACTGTTTCACTTGGAAAGACTGCATCCACCTCCTTCCTTCCTAGACAAACCAGAGAAGTCTGTTCATTACCTTTCACTCCACCAGCCGCTACATTCAACAAGCTGTTCTTCAGAGTTTCAACAAGAATCCACGACCAATTACATCTTCCCCTCTCCGCTGGATTTTTAGCATTTTGAAGGGGTCATTGCCTTTGCAATTGCCTGGCCTGCTCTACCATTTCCAGCAGCTATTCCCTTTCTTACAACCCTTTCCCATATGGGCATGGGAGATGAAACACCTTTCTTCTTACTTATTTCCAGGAAGACAAACAATTCTTGACTGTTTATTCATTTCCACTGATGCTGCCTGACCAGTTGAATTTCTCCAACATTTTCTGTGTATTGCTCTGGATTTCCAGCATCTATAGAATCTCTTGTGTTTATGATCTGATTGAAAAGCTACAGAACCTGGGCCTCTGTACCTCCCTCCACAACTGGATCCTGGAATTCCTAACCAAATGACCATAATCTTTGCAGACTGGAAATAACATCTCCTTCTCATTGACAATCAACACTGGCACACCTCAGAGATGTGTGCTTAGCCCACTTTGTTACTTCCTCTACACCCATGACTGTGTGGCTAGGTGTAGCTCAAATACCATCTATAAATTTGCTGATGATACAACCATTGTTGGCAGAAGCTCAGATGGTGACAAGAGGGCATATAGGAGCAAGATATACCAGCTAGTTGAGTGATGTTGTAGCAACAACCTTGTACTCAAGATTAGCAAAACCATAGAGGTGATTGTGGACTTCAGAAAGAGAAAGATGAAGGAACACATACCAATCCTCATAGAGGGATGAGAAGTGGACAGAGTGAGTAATTTCAAGTTCCTGGGTGTCAATATCTCTGAGGACCTAACCTGGTCACAATATATTGATGCAGCTGTAAAGAAGGCAAGACAGAGGTTATATTTCATTAGGAGTTTGAGGAGATTTGGTTTGTCACCTAAAACACTCGAAAACTTTTACATATGTACCGTGCAGAATATTCAAACTGGCTGAATCATCATCTGGAGTGTGGGGGGGGGGGGAAGTGGGGAGGCAACTGCACAAGACTGAAGTAAGTTGCAGAAAGTTGTAAAATTAGTTAGCTCTACCATGGGTAATATAGTATCCAAGGCATCTTTAAGGAGTGGTACTTCAGGAAAACTCAGTCAGTCTTTTTCTATATTTATCGTGTATTATACTGTATTGCTGCTGCAAAAGTTAACAAATTTCACATTTGCCAATGATATTAAAGCTGAATCTGATTCCAATTCTACTAATCTATCTACAAATACATTTCTATAGTTGTCTCTGCCTTAAACAACAGCACCACCAAGTGGCAACAAAACATTAATTTTCACTTAAAGTGAACATTTCACCATTTCAATATTGCAACAAAATTAATCCTTGAACTAAATGGTTAAGAATGTACTACAAAAGTGAAACATCGAATTCGAGCCGCTTTTAAATCATTCAAATGTATTAAATATTTACAAATAATCACAAACTATTTTTTAAGTTCCATCCAGGAACGCAGATACTGCTAGCATTTCTGGGATTTATTGCCCATCCCTAATTGCTCCTGAAGGAGGAGTTGAGAAGCAGCCACACTCACAGATCTGAAATTGCATTTGGGCCAGCTCGCGTAAGAACAGCAGTTTTCCTTCTCTGAAGGACATTAGTGAACTAGATGGATTTCTATGGCATTCATGTTTATCCATTACATTAAGCTGCTTATTTTTGTACTTCTACATTTTAAATAAAGATATTCTGTGCTGTGATATGAGCATACATTTGGATCAGTGGTCTAGACCCAGTGATCTGCTGATCCAGGTACTGGTTCAAATTTTAAAGTAAATTTATTATCAAAGTACATATTTGTCACCATATACAACCCTCAGATTCAGTTTCTTGTGGGCATACTCAATAAATCCATAATAGAACAATAACCATAATAGAATCAATGAAAGATTGCATTGATAAACCAGTGTGCAAATGACACAAACTGTGCAAATACAGAAAGAAAGAAATAATAATAATAAATAAATGAACAATAAAAATCGAGAACGTGAGATGAAGAGTCCTGAAAAGTGAGTCCATAGTTTGTGGGAACATTTCAGTGATGGGGCAAGAGAAGTTGAGTTAAGTTATCCCCTTTGGTTCAAGAGCCTGATGATTGGGGTGGTAATAATTATTTGTGAACCTGGTAGTGTGAGTCCTGAAGCTCCTGTACCTTCTTCCTGATAGTAGCATTGGGAAGAGAGCATGTCCTGGGTTGTTTTGCGTCGATGCAATACTATAGACCCAACTTCAGTTCCATATCCAAATGAGGTAAAATTACACTTGTTCTTGCCTTCAGATATTGTTCATTCTAAAGTACACATTTAGCAGTTAGGCAAGATTTTAAAACATATAACATTCCTGTAAACAATCCAAAACACATTAATGGAAAATAACATGATTACAATTGCTCAAATTTTCAATGGGCAGTTCAAAGTTCAAAGACCATAAGACAAAGGAGCAGAAGTCGGCATTCGGCCCCTCGGGTCTGCTCTGCCATTTTATCACGAGCTGATCCATTCTCCCATTTAGTCCCACTCCCCAGCCTTCTCACCATAACCTTTGATGCCCTGGCTACTCAGATACCTATCAATCTCTGCCTTAAATACATCCAATGACTTGGCCTCCACTGCTGCCCATGGCAACAAATTCCATGGATTCACCACCCTATGACTAAAAACATTTCTTCGCATTTCTGTTCTGAATGGGCGCCCTTCAATGCTTAAGTCATGCCCTCTCGTACTAGACTCCCCCCATCATGGGAAACAACTTTGCCACATCCACTCTGTCCATGCCTTTAAACATTCGAAATGTTTCTACGAGGTCTCCCCTCATTCTTCTAAATTCCAAGGAATACAGTCCAAGAGTGGACAAACGTTCCTCATATGTTAACCCTCTCATTCCCAGAATCATTCTAGTGAATCTTCTCTGTACCCTCTCCAATGTCAGCACATCCTTTCTTAAATAAGGAGACCAAAACTGCCCACAGTACTCCAAGTGAGGTTTCACCAGTGCCTTATAGAGCCTCAACATCACATCCCTGCTCCTATACTCTATTCCTCTAGAAATGAATGCCAACATTGCATTCGCCTTCTTCACCGTCGACTCAACCTAGAGGTTAACCTTAAGGGTATCCTGTACGAGAACTCTCAAGTCCCGTTACATCTCAGAACTTTGAATTCTTTCCCCATTGAAATAATAGTCTGCCCGTTTATTTCTTCTGCCAAAGTGCATAACCATACACTTTCCAACATTGTATTTCATTTGCCACTTCTTTGCCCATTCTTCCAATCTATCCAAGTCTCTCTGCAGACTCTCCGTTTCCTCAGCACTACCGGCCCCTCCATCTATCTTCGTATCGTCAGCAATCTTAGCCACAAAGCCATCTATTCCATAATCCTAATCGTTGATGTACAATGTAAAAAGAAGTGGCCCCCAGCACAGACTCCTGTGGAATACCACTGGTAACCGGCAGCCAACCAGAATAGGGTCCCTTTATTCCCACTCCCTGTTTCCTGCCAATCAGCCAACGCTCTATCCACGTATGTACCTTTCCCATAATTCCATGGGCTCTTATCTTGTTAAGTAGCCTCATGGGTGGCACCTTGTCAAAGGCCTTCTGAAAATCCAAATATACAACATCCACTGCATCTCCCTTGTCTAGCCTACTTGTAATTTCCTCAAAAAATTGTAATAGGTTTGTCAGGCAGGATTTTCCTTTAAAGAATCCATGCTGAGTTCTGCCTAGTTACAAAGCTCAAGTTACATTTATTAACAAACTATATATTAACTATACAACCTTGAGATTCGTCTCCTTACCTCCTTACAGGCAGCCATAAAACAAGAAACCTGAAAGAACCTATTTAAAAAAAGACCAACAAACACCCAATGCACAAATAAAAGCAAATCATGCAAACAATGAAAGCAAGCAACAGCATTCAGAATGAAAGTGAGTCCAGAGACACGAAGCCCGGAGCAGGCCCACACCCTCAGCCTCAGTTCATCACACGGCAGAGTAGACGTTGTAGAGCTCGCAAGAACAAAGCCTGGAGCTGCCAAGAATAGGCCCACAATCTCAGACTCGGCACAGCGAAGAGCAGAGCAAACATCATGGAACAACATGCAGAACTGGTCCAACCCTTGCCTCAGGTCCCGACACTCTACCTTTTCAATCAACCTGGCCCGGCATTAAAATCATCCAGACACCGAGTCATCCCTTGCTCTAAGACCCAGGCCCCGTTGCATTGTTACACTCCGGGCCTGAATCCCACCGCCACCTTCCAGCCCGTACCCAATCTTTCCAAATTGACCCAGCACTTAGATTGATCCAACTTCTTTCTCGATTTAGGTGGACAGGCTCTGAAACTCCTCCGCTCCAACTCTTCTCTGCTTCATACACTGACTCCATCTCGACCTCGCACCAAACACTTCTCTTCAAACATGCCTCGACCCGCGAGTCAGTCTCGCCTTCACTCACCTCTTCACTGTTTGTGGTGATTGTTTACAATTTTCCACAGAAAAAGTGTTAGTAATAAAGGATTTAGTTGTATTTCTTGCTTTATGAACTGCCAGTAAGCTGTCACCCATCCTCAATAGCACCATCTTAAACCAGAATTATGTTTAATATTTGAGTAATATTGTAAGTATATTATTTGAGAAGCATTCTTTATTTGTATCATAATTTATTATAGGTTATACATAAGTATCTGAATGGCATATGTTATTACACCACTATGTCATATTTGAGAGTCTTACTAAAAAAAGGGAAAAGAAAAATTAAATAGGCAAGTATTCCAGCTCCTGTGTTTTTCTTTTCATTAGTTTCTGGACTTATCAAACATAACAGAGGCAACAAGGAAGTTTTAAAACGAAGCTGAAATGACTACCTACCTGTTGAAACATAACTTGTTTTTCTTCCGAAGGGGAGAGAGATGTTTCGGTTACTAAAAAAAGGCAGAATAAAAATGAAATTAACAAACAACGAGTTCGACCAAGGATTCTTAAATAGTGAATACCAGGTAAAAATAATAAATAAATAAGCAAGTAGTGATGGCAGGCTGCATCAAAAAATATGTGTCCGATTGCACAACAAATAAACAGCGCTAAATGGTGACTCCTTTGCTTGTATCTTTGGAAACAGCTCTATTTCTATCTTTGATGTCTCTTTTTTTTTCCTTTTCAAGGTTCTTTTGAAGACCAAGACCTAGAGCTACACTCTGACTTCTGTTCTTTATGGGAATGGGATCCACTCCCAGGGCCTCACGACTGACTACTTTTTGACATGCCAAGGACGTGCGCTGGAAGACTAGTGCGGCTTCAGGGCCGGATTTTCGAGGCTCTGGAGACGGGCTGATTCAAGGCCAGTGCCCCTGAGCCGCGGGAGAACACGGAACATCGGGAGCAGCGGGCTAGCTGCTGGCTGTGTGCCCAGAGACCTGAGCTTTTCCGGGGCCAATTCTCTGGAGTCAGGCCTCGGAAAAAGTAACACAACACTTTCAACCTTCATAAATCAGCGAGCTGTTCGTTATGTCTCCCCTCTTGCTGTGAAACGGGGACACCTGTTTTTCTCCTATTAAGGGGAGAGAGAGAGAGCCTGTGGTACGTCAAATTACTGGGTGAACAAATAGTCCTTGGGAAACTGCAAATCTGTGTCTTTATTGATGCTTTGCTGCATGCTTGAGTGCTCGGTGGAGGGTGCTGTTGCTTTTTCTTGCTGGTTGGGGGGGGATTGTTGCTTGCTGCTGCTTGTCCATGTGAGGGGGGAGCTGGGGGGGGGCTTTGGGGTTCTAACATTTAACTGTTATTCATTCTTTGGGGCACTCCTTTGTTTTCATGGATGTTTGCAAAAAAAAAAATTTCAGGATGTATATTGTATACATTTCTCTGACGTTAAGTGTACCTATTGAAACCTATTAAGCCTAATGATAATGAAACAATGTACACTGAACAAATTCAGTTGTATTTTGAAGCAAATGAAATAGCCAATGAAAAACAAATTGCTGGGGTATTGTCAGTTCAGTGATGGGCTTAATAATGCATTGATTGTCTAATTTGTGGAATCTTACAAAGAAAGCATTCAAATACTAAAGCAGGACTCACATTTGGCTGCTGTTTCCATTGATACAGTGATTTCAACTGTAGGTGACAGTTGAAATCACTGTATCAATGGAAACAGCAGCCAGAGATGCAATTGAGTTGTAGTTGGGGTTGAAAGTGACTGCCAACATAATTGCAACATCTAAATAGAGACCTGCCTGGCCGAACAAGTAGTGTTACTGTTGTGGCAGGGGCTCATATAAAAATGGAGGTTTAAAGGCAGAAAATGCAACAAAGTAGGACACATACAAAGAGCAGATCGGGCAGACAAAAATAAATGGACTACACAGGGAAAAGAAAAAGTTAAAAAGTTAAGTTGCAGTTTCATAAAGAGTACTAATCTGTTTGCTGTTGATGAAAAATCTTATCATTATGAGTGTGATATAGGACGAGGTAGCCTTGAGATTTACAATGTGAAGACTAACAAGAGACAAGCAATAGGGCTTACACCAGAAGTGAGCAACAAATTAATTAAAAGAGAATTGGACATTGGGTTGGCTGATTCAGTCGTTTCATAAAATCAGTTTGAACAACATTTCAAAGATACTGAACTGAAGTCTCCAGATATCCAACTAAGAACTTATGCTGGAAAAAAAGATAACTCCTGTGGAAAAGACATTCGTATCTGTGAAATGTAACAACTAACAAGCCACATCGGACTTGTAAGTGTAAAAATATTCTGCCCAGGATAGAGGATATCTTTGCAAACCTTTATGGAGGGACAAACTTCAGCAAAGTGGACTTAGTTGAGTTCTACCTACATACTGATGGAGATGGAAGTGCTTCTCACATAAATATTCACAAAGGCCTTTATCGCTATACAGTAATAGGCTTATTTTTGAGTAGCATCTGCACCTGCCCCTGCCCTTTTGCAGCAAGTTATGGACCACAGGCTGCAAGACTGCCCAGGCGCTCAGTGTTACCTGGGTGACATCAATGATACCGTTTAGATGACAAGAAACATCTCCAAAACCTCAAGGTAGTAAAAATGAGATTAAAAGATTACTGGCCAAGAGCAGCACCTCTCCAACCCTAGAAATGACCTACATTGCCCTGGCAGAGGATTCATAGGGATTTTGCCACACTATTCAAGGGTACAATTTTCTTGGTAGAGGTGGATGCAGTTACAAAGTGACCAGAGGTGTTCCCAATAGCCTTCACTACAGCCTGATCTGTTGTGAAGCCTCTTCTCAAGTGAGTGACAATGGACCACAGTCTGGTGTGGAACAGTACCAGTCATTCCTGAAAATGAATGGAATAATACATACTACATCTGCACTGTACCACCCAGCTACAGATGGCTTTGCTGAAAGGCTTGTCCAGAGTCTAAAGAGTGCACTGTGAGTAGTGTCAGCAGCACACAAAGTCAATTTGAATGGCTTTTCAAAGATACAGAACTGAAGCCTGCAGAAATCCAACTAAAACCTTATACTGGAGAAAGGTTAACTCCTGTGGAAAAGACATTCATAACAGTGAAGTATAACAACCAACAAGCCACATTGGACTCTTATGCGTAAAAACAGGAAGTCCACATTGTGGGCACGTGCTTAGCTGAGACAACTGCATCTTGATTGGAGAACCACCCACAATTTGCATGTCACATCGTCTGCGATAGAGTCAACTGAAGGCTCACCAATTTCCTCCTTGCACATCGCAATGCAGCACACTCCACAACCAACAGCACATCAGCTATGCTGTTCCTGGGTCATCCTTTACTCTTTTGCTTGGATCTCCTCTAACCCAACCTCAGAAGCAGAATGCAGGATAAACAGCTGAGACAAATCGACGGCTCTTAAAAGAATGAGGCTGAAGGACTACAAAGTCTATCAAAAGTGGATACTTGGAAAGATTGAGGACAGAACTGGGCCACTCTCCTACACAATGAAGATTGCACCTGATGTCTTCTGGAGACAACACATCGCTCAGTTGAGGAAAGCAGACAGAGTCAATTGTTGGAGAAGAAAGGAGTCCAGAGCTGTCAGAACCACTTCCTACAGTCCCAGAGTCAACTCCTACAACCACCACGAAGGGGGCCCCAAAACCTGAGATTGCTTTACAGCCACGATTCTTATCTGCCAAGCAGAGTGACTCATCACCACCTCCCCGCCCAAAATCAGGAAAGACATTATGATGTTATCCACAAGAGTAAGAAATCCTTTACAGCGATTAAATCTTTAGGCCTGAATGGGACAATTTAAAATTTACTGTTCTGTCGATATCTATGTTGCAGTTGTATACTATAATATATTGCATGCTATACTATATATTAGTTAACTAAGCAGGGAGGAGTGTTATGCATTTAATATTTCAGTAATATTTGAGTAATATTGCAAATACATTGTTTAAGCATTCTTTCTTCATTTTGGGTTCTATGTAAGAAGTACATGAATGGCCTACATCATTATGCCACCACGTCATATGTAGGTGCCTCATTAAAAATGGTAAAGAAAAACAAAGTAGGCAAGCATCTCAGCTCCTGGGATTTTCTTTCGATTAATTTCTGGAGTTACAAAGGCAGGTAGGTGGAGACGAGTCCATGGTCAGATCAGCCATGATCTTATTGAATGGCGGAGCAGGGACGACAGGCAGATGGCCTATTCCTGCTCCTATTTCTTATGTTCTTATAAGTATATCATGAAATATTATCTAAAAATACTAAATTCTGGCTGTAGAAGCTGGTAATTCTCTGTGATATTCATGAAGCGCTAGATCAAAGAGTTAGGTTTTTGTGGGTTCATTGGAAACTGGGATATACATTTGTAAGAGATTACTATTAAAGCTGGAGGTACAGCAGCAGGTTGTACCTAACATGCTCACTTACCAGTGGCAATGCCCAATGGTCCAAGAAGGCAGTTTTGAAGGAAGACTTTTTTTTTAAAAAAACAACTTCTGCTGTGGAAAAGTTTATTTAAAGGCAGTTCCTAAATGGAAGGCAAGGAAGATAAATTATTAATAAAAGAGCTAAGGTAATGAGCATTTGGTTTGCAAATTTAAATGTATTGTTTGTGAAAACGAACCATTAAAATCAAATTTAGTCACTTGCTTTCAGAATCCGTTTAATCCAAGATGCATGTTTTCTTTCCTGCTTTGGAACAATTGAAAGTAGTAAAATCAAGTCTGGTTCTAGCAGAAACAAGATCTGATGATGAAATCTTGCAAAATCACATGATCCCACTTTTTACACTTAACAGGAAATCTAGATATTAGAGGTGAATGTGATCATTAATTCTTTTATTTCTCCAAATTTCAAAATTCTATTGTGTCGGAAGGGAAAAATGTACAATATTTCAAAAACTTATAAATTACAGAGTTATTGTTAGTGATAAAAACAGAAAATGCTGGAAATACCAGTAAATCAAGCACAAGTACAAAAGCTGGAGAAATACAGGCATCTCATTTGATCAAAACATTAACTTGGATTCAGTGAGGTTGCACGGCTTACTGTGTACTTCCACAGTATTATTTTTTAATTTGTCATTTAATCCCAGCTTCTTAACATAGACTGCCTCTATGATTTATTCACTCCTTCATTATGTATTCGGCACCTGCTTTCTCTCTATTTTTCTAGTAACTTTTGCAGATGCTGAACTACCTGCTGATTTTTCCAAAATTATTTCTGCTTGCTAGCAGAAAGCCAAATTTGCATTGTAGACGTTTTAGAACATAGAACATAGAATAGTACAGCACAGTACAGGCCCTTTGGCCCACAATGTTGTGCCGACCCTCAAACCCTGCCTCCCATATAACCCCCCACCTTAAATTCCTCCATATACCTGTCTAGTGGTCTCTTAAACTTCACTAGTGTATCTGCCTCCACCACTGACTCAAGCAGTGCATTCCACGCACCAACCACTCTCTGAGTAAAAAACCTTCCTCTAATATCCCCCTTGAACTTCCCACCCCTTACCTTAAAGCCATGTCCTCTTATATTGAGCAGTAGTGCCCTGGGGAAGAGCTGCTGGCTATCCATTCTATCTATTCCTCTTATTATCTTGTACACCTCTATCATGTCTCCTCTCATCCTCCTTCTCTCCAAAGAGTAAAGTACTAACTCCCTTAATCTCTGATCATAATGCATACTCTCTAAACCAGGCAGCATCCTGGTAAATCTCCTCTGTACCCTTTCCAATGCTTCCACATCGTGAGGTGACCAGAACTGGACACAGTACTCCAAGTGTGGCCTAACCAGAGTTTTATAGAGCTGCATCATTACATTGCGACTCTTAAACTCTATCCCTCAACTTATGAGGGCTAACACCGCATAAGCTTTCTTAACTACCTTATCCAACTGTGAGGCAACTTTCAGGGATCTGTGGACATGTACCTCCAGATCCCTCTACTCTTCCACACTACCAAGTATCCTGCCATTTACTTTGTACTCTGCCTTGGAGTTTGTCCTTCCAAAGTGTACCACCTCACACTTATCCGGGTTGAACTCCATCTGCCACTTCTCAGCCCACTTCTGCATCTTATCAATGTCTCTCTGCAATCTTTGACAATCTTCTACACTATCTACAACACCAACAACCTTTGTGTCGTCTGCAAACTTGCCAACCCAGCCTTCTACCCCCACATCCAGCTCATTAATAAAAATCACGAAAAGTAGAGGTCCCAGAACAGATCCTTGTGGGACACCACTAGTCACAATTCTCCAATATGAATGTACTCCCTCCACCACGACCCTCTGCCTTCTGCAGGCAAGCCAATTCTGAATCCACCTGGCCAAACTTCCCTGAATCCCATGCCTTCTGACTTTCTGAATAAGCCTACCGTGTGGAACCTTGTCAAATGCCTTACTAAAATCCATATAGATCACGTCCACTGCACTACCCTCATCTATATGCCTGGTCACTTCCTCAAAGAACTCTATTAGGCTTGTTAGACACGATCTGCCCTTCACAAAGCCAAGCTGACTGTCCCTGATCAGACCATGATTCTCTAAATGCTCATAGATCCTATCCCTAAGAATCTTTTCCAACAGCTTTCCCACCACAGACGTAAGGCTCACTGGTCTATAATTACCCCGACTATCCCTATTACCTTTTCTGAACAAGGGGACAAACATTCTCCTCCCTCCAATCCTCCGGTACCATTCCCGTGGACAACAAGGACATAAAGATCCTAGCCAGAGGCTCAGCAATCTCCTCTCTCACCTCGTGGAGCAGCCTGGGGAATATTCCGTCAGGCCCTGGGGACTTATCTGTCCTAATGTATTTTAACAACTCCAACACCTCCTCTCCCTGAATATCAACAGGCTCGAGAACATCAATCTCATTCATATTGTCCTCACCATCATCAAGTTCCCTCTCATTGGTGAATACCGAAGAGAAGTATTCATTGAGGACCTCGCTCACTTCCACAGCCTCCAGGCACATCTTCCCACCTTTATCTCTAATCGGTCCTACCTTCACTCCTGTCATCATTTTTTTCTTCAAATAATTGAAGAATGCCTTGGGGTTTTCCTTTACCCTACTCGCCAAGGCCTTCTCATGCCCCCTTCTTGCTCTTCTCAGCCCCTTCTTAAGCTCCTTTCTTGCTTCCCTATATTCCTCAATAGACCCATATGATCCTTGCTTCCTAAACCTCATGTATGCTGCCTTCTTCCACCTGACTAGATTCTCCACCTCACTTGTCACCCATGGTTCCTTCACCCTACCATTCTTTTACCTTCCTCACCGGGACAAATTTATCCCTAACATCCTGCAAGATATCTCTAAACATCAACCACATGTCCATAGTACATTTCCCTGCAAAAACATCATCCCAATTCACACCCGCAAGTTCTAGCCTTATAGCCTCATAATTTGCCCTTCCCCAATTAAAAATTTTCCTGTCCTCTCTGATCCTATCCTTTTCCATGATAATGCTAAAGGCCAGGGAGCGGTGGTCACTGTCCCCCAGATGCTCACCCACTGAGAAATCTGTGACCTGACCCGGTTCATTTCCTAGTACTAGATCTAGTATGGCATTCCCCCAGTCAGCCTGTCCACATACTGTGACAGGAATCTGTCCTGGACACACTTAACAAACTCTGCCCCCATCTAAACCCTTGGAACTAATCAGGTGCCAATCAATATTAGGGAAGTTAAAGTCACCCATGATAACAACCCTGTTATTTTTGCACCTTTCCAAAATCTGCCTCCCAATTTGCTCCTCTGTATCTCTGCTGCTACCAGGGGGCCTATAGAATACCCCCAATAGAGTAACTGCTCCCTTCCTGTTCCTGACTTCCACCCATACTGACTCAGAAGATGATCCCGCTACATTACCCACCCTTTCTGTAGCTGTAATAGTATCCCTGACCAGTAATGCCACCCCTCCTCCCCTTCCCCCCCCCCATCCCTTTTAAAGCACTGAATCCAGGAATATTGAGAATCCATTCCTGCCCTGGTGCCAGCCAAGTCTCTGTAATGGCCACTACATCACAATTCCATGTATGTATCCAAGCTCTCAGTTCATCACCTTTGTTCCTGATGCTTCTTGCATTGAGGTACACACATTTCAACCCTTCTGCCTTACTACCTTTACACCGTTTATTCTACTCTCTTTTTTCAAAGCCTCTCTGTATGTTAGAACTGGCTTTACTCCGTGCACTTCTTTCACTGCTCTATCGCTCCGGGTCCCATCCCCCTTGCAAATTAGTTTAAACCCTCCCGAACCATGCTAGCAAACCTACCTGCAAGGATATTGCTCCCCCTCAAGTTCGGGTGCAGCCCATCCAATCTGTACAGGTCCCACCTTCCCCAGAAGAGATCCCAATGGTCCAAAAATCTAAAACCCTGCTCCCTGCACCAACTACTCAGCTACGCATTCAACTGCCATCTCCTCCAATTCCTACAATCACTGTCACGTAGCACTGGCAGCAATCCTCAGAACGCCACCCTTGAGGTCCTGTTCTTCAGCCTTCTGCCTAGTTCCCGAAACTCACACTTCAGGACCTCATCCCTCTTCCTGCCTATGTCGTTGGTCCCAACATGTATCACGACTTCTGGTTGCTTTCCCTCTCGTACCAGGATGTCGTGCACCCGGTCAGAGACATCCCGGACCCTGGCACCCGGGAGGCAACAAACCATGCGGGTGTCCTTCTCACGTCCACAAAATCTCCTGTCTGCTCCCCTGACTATAGAGTCCCCAATGACGACAGCTCTCCTCTTCTCCGTCCCACCCTCCTGCACCACAGGGTCAGACTCAGTGCCGGAGGCCCTGCCACCGTGGCTCACACCTGGTCAGTCGTCCCTGCCAACAGTATCCAGGGCATGGTTTTGCCTAGGATTATTTTACTAAGGTGGATGCACAGGTACCAAGCGTACAGCTGAGCTTCCCGTCAGTTATTTACTATAATTCTCTCATCCTCTCTAATCTAAAGCCTCTCTTTTCTCAACCTCCAGTACTATTCCAATGGAATTCATTATAAACTCAAGGAACACCACGTCGCATTTCTACCTGGCAGGTTACCATCTTCTAAAGACACAATAACTTCAACTCTCTAATCGACATTTCCAACGTTTTAGTTCCAGCATGCACTATATCTTCCTGCAATAATTTCAGATGAAGACTCTACGTCCACCATCTACACCTTTTGCTGCCTCGATGTTTTTTTCATTTTGCACATTCGCTCCTCCCTTCCAGATTTTCCTGCAGATTTCTTGCAGTTATTTCATTTCCGTTTTTCTGATGAGAGGTCATGGAACTGAGATATCACCACTGATTTCTATCCGTTTTTTTATATCCAGAAAAGAATATTCCGCTTTTGCCATTCGGTTTCTCTCGTACCTCACTTTTTTTCCCTTCTATCTTCTTTCCTCTCTCCCTTAAGACATGCCTGTGCTATTGCTACAAGTATTTCATTGCATGTGTGCAATCACGTACTTGTGCGGGAGCCAATAAACTCGACATTGACTGCTGAGTTTTAAGGAAAGATGAAACGTTCATTCTGTTTCCACTCCGCACAGTGTCTGTGTATTCTGGCTGAGAGAGAGGAGTCGGCCTCCTGCTCCAGACCTTTTCCTCACACGCTTTTGCTGTTGGTAGCCAGAGTGAATATTAAATCTCTGACGGGTTGGCTGCATTGACCCCGACTGGCGCAAAAGAGGCCTCCAGCACCACTCCCATCCAAGGGGTTGTAACCCTGGCCGCCTTCACCTCCGATGACCCGGAAGCTGTGTTCGGCGTCCCGTCGCCATGGTAAACCGGTAGCGCACTGCTCAGTGCGATCCAGGCCGGGTGGTTTCACGGATATCAGCGCGTCTCCCGGTGCCGGAGAGGGAGCGCCGCGCTCGGTCCTCTTGCGGGTAAGTGACCCAGAAGCAACAGGGGAAACCCGGCAGCGGCGGTGTTCACGCCGGGTAATTACACCGACTCTGGACCGGATGGTGGAGCTGGGGGTGAGGAAACAGAAGTACATGGCTAAGGCTGCATCGGGTTTCAGTGCAAGGGGTAGTGGTATGGAAGAGGAAAGGGAGTGAGGAAGGGTTCCGGGTAGAGCACGAGTTCTCGTTAGAGAGTTTGGATGGAGAGGAATAGGAGATCCAGGTTTCGGGGTAGAAAAGGACGTCTGGGATAGGTAAGGGATGAGGGATAGAGATTTTCCAGAGTCCATAAGATATAGGAGCAGAATTAGGCCATTCGAGTCTGCTCAACCTTTTCATCATGGCTGATCTATTTCCCTCTCAGCCCCAATCTCCTGCCTTCTCCCCGTAACCCTTCATGCCCTGACCAGTCAAGAACCGATCAACCTCTGCCTTAAGTATACATAAAGACTTGGCCTCCACAGCTGCCTGTGGCAAAGAATTCCACAGATTCACCACTCTCCGGCTAAATGAATTTCTCCTCATCTTTGTTCTAAAAGGACGCCCCTCTATTCTGAGACAATGTCCTGTGGTCTTAGACTCTCCTGTCAAAGAAAATATCCTCTTCACCATTCTATCGAAGTCTTTCACCATTTCATAGGTTTCAATTAGGTCACCCTCTCCCCACCCCCGCCATTCTTCTGAATTCCAGTGATGCAGATCCAAAGCCAACAAACATTTTTCATATGACAAATTCAACCCTGGAATCATTTTCGTGAACCTCCTTTGAACCCTCTCCAGTTTCAGCATATGCTTTCTAAGATAAGGGGGTCAAAACTGCTGCTTACAATACACCAAGAGAAGCCTTACCAATGCTTTATAAAGTTCCAACATTACATCCTTGCTTTTATATTCTAGTCCTCTGGAAATGAATGCTTATATTGCATTTGTCTCCCTCACCACATACTTAACCTGCAAATGAACCTTTAGGGAATCCTGCACAAGGACTCCCAAGTCCCCTTATACCTCTATTTTTTTGTATTTTCTCTCCATTTAGAAAATAGTCAACCCTTTCATTTCTTCTATCCATGCTAGAACCTTTCCCATAATACCATGGTCCTGTAGTTTGTTAAGCAGTCTTACGTGTGGCATCTTGTCAAAGGCCTTCTGAAAATCCAAGTACACAACATCAACCGATTCTCCTTTGACTATCCTGCTTGTTATTTCTTCAAAGAATTCCAACAGATTTGTCAGGTAAGATTTTCCCTTGAGTAAACCTTTTTTATCATGTGCCTCCAAAAACCCTGACACCTCAGGTCAGACTAAGTGGCCTATGGTTTCCTTTCTTCTGCCTCTCTCCCTTCTTGAAGAATGAAGTAACATTTGCAATTTTCCAGTCTTCCAGAACCATTCCAGAATCTTGTGTTTCTTGAAAGATTATTACTAATGCCTCCACAATCTCTTCAGCCACCTCTTTCAGAACCCTTGGCTGTACACTATCTGGTCCAGGTGACTTATCTAGCTTCAGATCTTTCAGTTTACTAAAAACCTTCTCTCTAGAAATGGTAACTTCGCATACTTCATGACCCCTGACACTTGGAACTTCTACCATACTACTAGTGTCTTCCACAGTGAGGACTGATGCAAAATACTTATTTAGTTTGTCCACCATTTCCTTGACCCCATTACTACCTCTCCAGCATCGTTTTCCAGCAGTCTGATTTCCACTCACACCTCTCTTTTACACTTCATGTATCTGAAGAAATATTTAGTAGCCTCTTTAATATTATTGGCTAGCTTACTTTTGTATTCCATCTTTACCACCTTAATGACTTTTTTAGTTGCCTTTCCCATTCCTCTAACTTCCCATTAATTTTTGCTCTATTACATGCCCTCTCTTTGGCTTTTATGTTGGCTTTGAATTCTCTTGTCAGCACAATTGTGTCATCATCCCCTTAGAATACTTCTTCCTCTTTGGGATGTGTATATCCTGTGCCTTCTGAATTCTCCTGACTATCAGAATACTGATGTATTTGGTCGCTTAGAATACCTTTCAATAAATTTCCCACTACTGATGTCAGGCTCACCAGCCAATCATTTCCTAGTTTATTTTTAGATAAGCAACAGTGGAACAACATTAGTTATCCTCCAAACCTCTGGTACCTCCCCTGTCACTAAAGATGATTTAAATATCTCTGCTAGCACCCCTGAAATTTCTGTACTTGCATCCCATAGCGTTCAAGTTATCCACCCTAAATTGCCTCAAAACAGCAAGCAACTCCTCCTCTGTCATCTGTAAAGGATTCATGACCTCACTGTGGGTTTGCCTCACTTCTATAGACTATGCCAGTCTCTTGAGTAAATGCAGATGCAAAAAGTCCATTTAAGATCTCCACCCTTCTGTTTTGGCTCCGTGCATAGATTACCATTCTGATTTTCCAGAGGACCAATTTTGTCCCTTGCAATCCTTTTGTCCTTAACATATCTGCAGAATCCCTTAGGATTCTCCTTCACCTTATCTGCCAGGACAACCTCATGCCTTCATTTAGCCCTCTGCTTTTTTTAAGTGTTCTCTTGCATTTTGTATACTCCATAAGTACATAGTTTGTTCCTATCTGCCTATTCCTGTAATGCACTTCTTTTTTTTTTAAAACCAGGGCCTCAATATCTCTTGAAAATCAAGGTTCCCTAAACCTGTTGTCTTTACCTTTTATTCTGACAAACATATACAAGCTTTGTACTCTCAAATTTCACTTTTGATGGCCTCCCGTTTAGCAAATACACTTACGAAGAAATATAACCCTAATGCTAGAAAACTGCATGTCCCAATCCACATTTGCAATTTAGAATCCCAACCCATTGACCAAACATATTCTTTTTCCATATTTAGTTTGAAACTGATGGCATGATAATCACTAGATACAGTGTTCCCCTATATAAACTGTCACCTGCCCTGACTTATTCCCAAATATGAGATCAAGTAATCACACACTGTCTATGTATTGATTAAGGAAGTTTTCCTGAACACATTTGACAAACTCTATCCCATCCAGTCCTTTTACAATATGGGAGTCCTAGTCAATATGCAGAAAGTTAAAATCACCTACTATAGCAACCTTATGTTTCTTGCAACAATCTGTGATATCGCTACAGATTTGGTCCTCTAAATCCTGCGGATAATTGGTTGTCTATAATATAGCCCCATTAACATGGTCATCCCTTTCTTGTTCCTCAGCTACACCCATAAAGCCTTACTAGACGAGTTCTCCCGTCTGTCCTGACTGAGCACTACAGTGACAATTTCCCTGACAAGTAATGCCACTCCTCCTCCTTTAATCCCTCCTGTCTAAAACAACAAAATCCAGGCTACCAGTCCTATCCCTCATGCAACCAAATCTCACTAATGGCTACCATATCATACTTATATGTGTTGATCATCGGCCTTTCCATACATCTTGCAATGAAATTAGTCTTTAGTCAGAACATTAATTGCATTATGCTCAAACTTTTGACTACTGATTTTGCCTGAGGTCTTAACAACATGTCTCCACAATCTCTCCACTATTTGTTCTAGCACTCTGGTTCCCATCCTCTACAACTCTAGTTTAACCCCCTCCCCCATGCATATGCAGTATGTATGAATGAATCTCAATTCCAATTGGTTAAAAGCCTTGCTATAACATCTCTATACTCCCTGAGAAATGGTACTTTGCTTAAAGAACACAGATGTCTGCCGACTTTTTTGTGAGATTTCCACTGCCATGTGCATGGATCAGCATGACAAATCTCATGAGAACTTTACCTTTATTATGTAGTTATTGTATAGAGGTTCTCACTTCTGGAGAAGCCTACTGTAGCCATCTCTCTCCAGGCTCTTCTTGAGGTGGGCCTAATGTATCTCATAGCTCTCCAAGGATACAATATCTCTATGCGTCATGCATTATGTTGGCCAGACTTTGTGTGTCTCTTTGAGCCAATGTGGGAGATTTCACCCTCTGCATGGCAGATACTGACTCTTTCATCACAGTAATAATGCTTGATACTGTTTGGGGCTGCCTTAGGTGAGTACAAAGTGCTGATGCCCTTCTCGAAAGACTGTACTCTGAAGTATTGGGAGCTGTACTAACTTGAGGAGATCTCAGTAAAAATTATTTACACATAGGTTTGGTGCTTACTGCAGCCAGTGAACAAATGCCAACTCACACTCGATTTTGTCCAATTTCCTAAGTCTCTGTTGCTGGTGCAAAATTCAGTGAATATTTTAGCATATCCAAAGTAAATGGAATTTCCAATTTCTGGGCAAACATCCTAAATGCAGACAAATCCATGACAAACCTATCCCTGCAGTGGATAATGAGGTCAGTTGAGAAGATCACTGGGGTCTCTCTTCCCACCATTACAGACATTTACACCACACACTGCATTTGAAAAGCAAACAGCACTATGAAGGATCCCACGCACCCCTCATGCAAACTCTTCTCCCTCCTGCCATCTGGCAAAAGGCACCGAAGCATTCGGGCTCTTATGACCAGACTATGTAACAGTTTCTTCCCCCAAGCCATCAGACTCCTCAATACCCAGAGCCTGGACTGACACCAACCTACTGCCCTCTACTGTGCCTATTGTCTTGTTTATTATTTATTGTAATGCCTGCACTGTTTTGTGCACTTTATGCAGTCCTGGGTAGGTCTGTAGTCTAGTGTAGTTTTTGTGTTGTTTTACGTAGTTCAGTGTAGTTTTTGTATTGTTTTATGTAGCACCATGGTCCTGAAAAACATTGTCTCATTTTTACTGTGTACTGTACCAGCAGTTATAGTCGAAATGACAATAAAAAGTGACGACTTGACTTGATTTGAGCAGAGTCTGAAAATGAAACAAGCAAATTGCATGTTTGAAGCATGAATTAGCTACAGCAGATTGAAAAATAGTAATAAAGGTATGACAGAAAGCAAACAAGACTTGTATTTGAAGAAATATATCTTCACTGCTGGTTCCAAACTGTATCAGGCTCTGTTGTTCCTTTGGGTTCAGCAGATATGTAGAGGGGAATCTTGCTGCATGTACAACAGCTTGCTCTCCATATTGTACTGCCTTGGCTTGCATATCTAGACAGCTAGGATGCAACGTTCATGACTGACAGAGGCAACTATACATCCTGTTAAGGCACAAAGACCCAGAAGGAAAAGAGGTGCGGCTGTTGTTAATGAGTTAAATATAGTATCACAGTATAGGAAAAAAAGCTTATCATCTTGTCAAAAAGTGCAGTAAGTAATCTTAAGGATGGGCAAAAATTCAGAATTCAACAAAGGAGGATAAACACGAGAAAGTCTGCAGATGCTGGAAATCCAAACCAACACACACAAGATGCTGGAGGAACTCAGCAGGTCAGGCAGCATCTATCGAAAAGAATAAACAGTCAACATTTCAGGCTGAGACTCTTCTTCAGGATTGATAAAGAAAGAAAAAGTAGAAAACAAGAATAATAATTTGAGAAACATAAAACAGAATGTAAAAGCCTGAGACCATAAGACATGGGAGCAGAATTAGGCCATTCAGCCCATGAGTTTGCACTGCCATTCCATCATACATAAGCAAAAGACAAGGTGAATGTAGGTTCCTTACAGACTGAGACAGAAATTATATTAGAAAAGCAGGAAAATGAAGAGTAATTAAACAATTATTTTGTGTCTGTTTTCAATGGCATATACACAAAAACTTCTGGAAATATTGAAGAACAAGTCTGGAGCAAATGAGGAGATGAAAGAAACGCACATCAGTTAAAAACAATTATGTATTGGAGTGGGATTTAAGAAGAAAGAATTTTATGTACTGGACTGGGATTACATCAAGCTTAAATTAAATTGCACCTGGAATTGTATGGCTGACTAAGGAAGGTAATACATGCCATAAAGAGAGTACAACAGACTCACCACTGGGATGATAATGCTTCCTGGACTGGGACAGAGATTGCTGCTTTTAATGAGTTGAAAAGCACTCTTCTCTTCCTTTCCCTCACACCCTGCAACCCCATATCTTTGATCCTTTTTCTAACCCTGAACCCTTTCTGTTTTGGATCCCCGTCTCCTCCCCTTCACATGTTGCTTACCCCGACATGTAACTCTCTCTATCCCTGAATGCCTTCCAAAATTCCTGTGACCCGCAACCCCTCATGACTCAGGACGGAAGGTGTTATATTTGAATGTGAGCAGTATACGGAATAAGATAGATTGACTTGCAGTACAGTTGCAGATGAGCAGGTATGATGTTGTAGCCATCGCTGAACCATTGCTGAAAGAAGATTATAGCTGGGAGCTTAGTGTCCAAGGACAGGCAGGAAGACAGAGGGGCCGGCGTTGGTAAAAAATGAAATCAAATCATTAGAAAGAGGTGATATAGGGTCAGAAGGTTTTGAATCATTGTGGATAGTGCTAAGGAACTGCAAGGGTAAGAAAACCTTGATGGAAATTATATACACACCACCAAACAGTAGTAAACATGTGGTCTACAAATTACAATGGGAGATAGAAAATGTATGCCAAAAGGGCAATGTTACAACAGTCATGGAGGATTTCAATATACAGGTACGTTGAAATGCAGAAAATCAGGTTGGTGCTGGATTCCAAGAGGATGGATTTCTAGATTGTTTTTTTAGAGCAGCTCAAGGTTGAGCCCACTAAAGGATAATATGATCAAATTCACCCTGATATTTGAGAAGGAGAAGCTAAAGTCAGATGTATCAGTATTACACTGGAGTAAAGGGAATCACAGAGGCATGAATGAATTGCCAGAATTGATTGGAAAAGAACACTGGCAGGGATGATGGCAGAGCAGCAATGGCTACAGGATAGTCAGCATGGCATTGTGTGTGGTAGGTCATGTCTAACGAACCTTAGAGAGTTTTTCAAGGAAGTTATCAGGAATGTAGATTTTTAGTAAGGAGTTTGACAAGGTCCTGCATGAGAGGTTGGTCAAGAAGGTTCAGTTGCTTGGCATTCAAGATGAGATAGTAAGTTGGATTAGACATTGGCTTTGCAGGAGAAGTTGGAGACTGATAGGAGATGGTTGCCTCCCTGACAGGAGCCCTATGACTAGTGGTGTGCCATAGGAATCAATGCTAGTTCTATTGTTGCTTGTTATCTATATCAATGATATGCATGATTTTACCATAATACCATAAGATACAGGAGCAGAATTAGGGCATTTGGCCCATCAAGTTATGTGATTGACTAGATCTGCAAATTTGCAATTTGCAGATGACACCAAGATTGAAGGTGTAGTGTACAGCAAGGAAGAATATCAGGGCTTACAGCAGGGTCTGAACCAGCTGGAAAAATTGACTGAAAAGTAGTAGATAGAATTTAATGTAGACGAGTGCCAGGTGTTGCACTTTGGGAGGACCAACCAGGGTAGGTCTTACATGGTGAGTGATAAGGCACTGAGGAGTGTGGTAGAACCGGCAGATCTGGGATTAGAGATCCATAATTCCTTGAAAGTGGAATCACAGGTAGATAAAGTCGCAAAGAAAGCTTTAGGCGCATTGGACTTCATAAAACAATATATTGAATATAGGTGTTGGGATGTTATATTGAAATTGTATAAGATGTTGGTGAGGCCTAATTTGGAGTATTGTGTGTAGTTCTGGTCACCTACTTACAGAAAAGATGTAAATAAGATTGAAGGAGTGCAGAGAAAATGTACAATAATGTTGTCAGGACTTGAGGATCTGAGCTTTAGGGGAAAATTGAATAGGTTAAGACTTTATTCCCTAGAACATAGAAGATTGAGGGAGATGTGATAGAGATATTATGCCTATAAAAAGTATTCACCCTCCTTGTAAGTTTTCATGTTTTATTGTTTAACAACATTGAATCACAGTGGATTTAATTTGGCTTTTTTCTACTGAACAACAGAAAAAGACTCTTTCATGACAAAGTGAAAACAGATCTCTGTAAAGTAATCTAAATATAAAACAAAAAAATAATTGATTGCATAAGTATTCTCCCTCCTTTAATATGACACACCAAATCACCACTGGTGCAGACAATTGGTTTTAGAAGTCGCATTATTTGTTAAATGGAGATCAGAAATATGGCAAACCTCTTCTAAGTCTTTTTGTACAAACTCCGTACCAACGAAGTTCAGAGATGACATAACTTTGAGCTGTAGGGAGAGAATAGTTCAGAGGTAAGAAATGGCTGAAGGTCTTCTTGCAGAATTTCATGCAGCACAGTGATGACTGCCAAAGATTTACACTGAATGCATTGTTAACCAGTGGGGTATAGATAGTCCATGATGTCTTTCATGATTCACTGGGAGGAGGATCTTATCTGTTGGGCATGCCCTTGTCTCCTACCTCGAATTTCCTCTTTTGAGTGACCAGCATTACCAATTACAATGCCACTAATAATGAAATGCTGCTGCAGCATTGACATATAATTGAAAGTTCAAAATTTCACAAAGTAAATTTTATTATCAAAGTACACACGTCACCATATACAACCCTGAGATTCATTTTCTTGCAGGCATACAAATCAAATCTATAGAATAGTAACTATAACAGGATCAATGAAAGATCAACTAGAGTGCAGGAGACAGCAAATTGTGCAAATGCAAATATAAATAAACAGTAATAAATAATGAGAACATGAGATAACAAGATAAAGATTCCTTACACTGTGATCATTGGTTGTGGGAACATCTCAATGGATGGGCAAGTGACTGTAGTTATCCCATGTTCAAGAGCCTGATAGTTGGGGAGGGCAGGGGGGGTAGTAACCGTTCTTGAACCTGGGGGTGTGAATCCTGAGGCTGTTGTTCCTTTTACCTGAGGGCAGCAACTAAAAGCTGGGGAAAACTATCTCTGCCAGTTTATAGAATTCTGGGCTTTGAATGGTGTCTGAGAAGTCTGCTGTCAGTTCTGAAGCTTTTCAGTCAGTTTTCCCAATATTACTAAGACTCTTTAAATCATGAATATTCTTCTCATCCTTCTGAGACACCCTTCCATGGATGGACGTATTATAGAGCTTTGGTGTTGGCGTTGTTACTGGCAAAATTCGGCAATGTGCAAATAATGATATCAAAAGATGCACATCCAGTCCAGAGAAAGTGTCAAGCAGAGTTTGATCCAATCTTGCAGTCAGTATAATTTCACTCAGAAGTAATTGCTATCTATGTACCAAAACATCTAGATTTTGCATGTCTAGTGCATAAGATTTAGTGTTATGTTTAAGCTAAGTTTTAAATTAAAATGGAATTCAAAGCATGAAACCGTCACATTTCTTAACAAAAAGCTGATACAGGTTGAAAGTGTGTTGTTTTCCTTATTTTGTACTGCTGCTTTCAATCAATTTAATTTGGTGAATCTTGTTACAACTGCTCCACTGCTTATTTACTGAATTGCTAAATAAACCAATTTATTGATTCATATGAGGATCAGTATGTTCCCACTCCATTCAAGGAAAGAGTGCCAATGGAAATGATCAGTCAAGGTTTTGGGCCGGAACCCTTCGTCAGGAGTGAAGAGGGAAGGGGCAGAGGCCCTGATCGTTGACTGATCATTTCCATGGATGCTGCCCGACC
Organism: Mobula birostris; assembly: GCF_030028105.1. Lineage (NCBI taxonomy): Eukaryota > Metazoa > Chordata > Chondrichthyes > Myliobatiformes > Myliobatidae > Mobula > Mobula birostris. The sequence continues at coordinate 159,238,582 of NC_092375.1, forward strand.
TGCTGAGTTCCTCCAGTGTGTTGTGAGTGTTGCTTTGACCCCAGTATCTGCAGAGTATTTTGTGTTTAAGAGTGCCAGTGTGCATGAGAACTTATGCAAACATCAGGAATTACTCAGGTCACAAGTGCACTGCTGCTACACCCAAAGGTTATGCTATTGTGCATGTAGATAAAGGACAATGTGAGTCAATTCCCATAATAGTAAATCATTTATGGGAGTGGCTGATCTCACTGTGTCCCAAAAGAGATGTGTGAGAAGTCATAAGATTGTTTCTCCGCCCAAGATTAAAGCACTACAACTTGATTAACAACGTTTAAGTAAACTAACCCCAATGAACCTTTGCTCTGAGTTAAGAAAAAAATCAGCACACTTTTTGGAAATAATTGTTTGATTTCACTGATATTGTTTAATATTTTTCAGATTTATGAAGTTATCTCACCTTACTTCCTTAACATGTCACGAGTTGCTCCCTTCAGAAGAACTGTAACTGATTTAGTTCATAGGAATCAAGATCATGCACTCAATACAACGATATATATTTTGAGAGAGTTAGGTCCTGTTGGATTTCTTCTTAAAGAAGAAGGCATAGCTAAATGTTTTAAAGTAAGTATGAAATAATCAAGAAGAATTCCCCCATTTTATTTGGAATTAGTTCAATAAGTTAATTTTCATTATTTTAATGTTTCTGCATATGACGGACAATATTTATAAAATCATTTGATGCTTTTTATAATTTTTAACTAAATTATACAAAACTTGAACCATTTTGCATTAATTGCACTAACATAGAAACGTAGAAAGAAACATAGAAAACCTGTAGCACAATACAGGCCCTTTAGCCCACAAAGCTGCGCTGAACGCGTCCTTACCTTAGAACTACCTAGGCTTACCCATAGCCCTCTATTTTCCTAAGCTCCATCCAGGAGTCTCTTAAAAGACCCTATCGATTCCGCCTCCACCACCGCCGCTGGCAGCACATTCAACGCACTCACCACTCTCTGCGTAAAAAAAACTTAACCCTCTGTACCTGCTTCCAAGCACCTTAAAACTATGCTCTCTCATGCTAGCCATTTCAGCCCTGGGAAAAAGCCTCTGACTATCCACACGATCAATGGCTCTCATTATCTTGTATACCTCTATCAGGTCACCTCTCATCTTCCGTCGCTCCAAGGAGAAAAGGCCAAGTTCACTCAACGTATTCTCATAAGGCATGCTCCCCAATCCAGGCAACATCCTTGTAAATCTCTTCTGCACCCTTTCTATGGTTTCCACATCCTTCCTGTAGTGAGGCAACCAGAATTGAGCACAGTACTCCAAGTGGGGTCTGACCAGGGTCCTATATAGCTGTAACGTTACCTCTCGGCTCTTAAACTCAATCCCATGATTGATGAAGGCCAATACACCGTATGTCTTCTTAACCACAGAGTCAACCTGCGTAGCACCTTTGAGTGTTCTATGGACTCAGACCCCAAGATCCCTCTGATCCTCCACACTGCCAAGAGTCTTGCCATTAATGCTATATTCTGCCATCATATTTGACCTACCAAAATGAACCTCCTCACATCTATCTGGATTGAACTCCATTTGCCACTTCTTAGCCCAGTTTTGCATCCTATTGATGTCCCGCTATAACCTCTGACAGCCCTCCACACTATCCACAACACCCCAAACCTTTGTGTCAACCACAGCAAATAATATAAAAAGTTTCCTCAGATTTGGAGTATCCATTTTTTCTTTTGCGAAAAGCATTTGGAAATAAAAATAAACAAGACAGTAGTTAGTATTACTTCATTCTATTTCTCTTCTCCATTCTATTATTTATCCAGTTCAAGGTACAGAGGGCATAGAGTATATTTAGGATGACTTTTCATTCAGATGGTGAAAACCCATGGAACTTTACTTGCATTTGACTATTGACAGCAGTTAATAAGCGCATGGTTTTACATGTGTCCATACAGCAAAAGTATATGTAATTCTACAAACACAGTTTTACAGAATTTTGATTTTAATCATTGGTTTGAAGTCTCATATTCCTAGAGAAACTGCTGGATTTGCCGTCTCAGTTGGGTCAGCATGCTGTCTGGCTTTGCCTAATCTAAAGTGGCAGTTAATTTCTCAGAAGATTATTCACAAAGGAGCAATTTAATCAAGATTTATCAATGAAATGAAAAATGGACAAACTTTGTAAAGATCAGCCCATCACTGTTGAAATATTATTAACATAATTTGCACTGAATGTTTTGATTCCTGCAAGAGACATGAATGGTAGTGAATAGATAAGTGGATAAAATTTCAAGGAATTTTACAATTCAGGAGAAGTCCTTTGTATTCCCTGTGAACTCCCTATTTTAAGACCATAAGATATAGGAGCAGAATTAGGCCACTTGGCCCATTGAGTCCGCTCCGCCATTTCATCTTGGCGTTTCCCTCTCAGCCCCAATCTCCTGCCTTCTCTCTGTATCCCTTCATGCCCTGACTAATCAAGAATCTATCAAACTCTTCCTTAAATATTCCCAATGACTTTGCCTCCACAGCCAGCTGTGGCAATGAATTCCAGAGATTCACCACTCTCTGGCTAAACAAATGCCTCCTCATCTCCATTCTAAATGGATGTCCCTCTATTCTGAAGCTATGTCATCTGGACTTGGACTCCCCTACCATAGAAAACAGTCTCTCCACATCCACTCTTTCGAGGCCTTTCAACCTTCAATAGCTTTCAATGAGATGCCTCTTAACTTCATATTCTATCTTTTCTGTCTTTATGACTTTTTAGTTGCCTTCTGTTGGTTTTTAAAACCTTCCCATTCCTCTAACTTACCACTAATTTTTGCTGTATTATATGCCCTCTCTTTGGTTTTATGTGTGCTTTGACTTCTCTTGTAGCCACGGTAGCCTTCGGAGTACTACTTCTTTATGATGTATCTATCCTGTGCCTTCCAACTTGCTCCCAGAAGCTCTAGCCATTGCTGCTCTGCCATCATCCCTGCTAGTATTCTTTTCCTCTCTTATCCCTTTGTAATTCCCTTTACTCCTCTGCAATACTGATATATCTGACTTTAGCTTCTGCTTCTCAATTTGCAGGGTGAATTCTATCATACTATGTTCACACACCTCTAAGGGTTCCTTTACCTTAAGCTCACTAATCAATTTTGGTTCATTGCACAACATCCAATCCAGAATAGCTGATCTCCTTTTGGGATCTACCATGAGCTGCTCTAAAAGACATCTCATAGGCATTCTACAAATTACCCCTCTTTGGATCCAGCACAAACCTGATTTTCCCAATCTACTTTCATATTGAAATCGCCCATGACTATTGTAACATTGCCCTTTTGGCATGAATTTTCTATCTCCTATTGTAACTTGTAGATCACTGTTCAGATGTCTGTATGTAATGCCCCTCACAGTCTTTTTACCCTTGCAGTTTCTTAGCTCTACCCATAACAACTTGGCACCTTTCAATCCTATTTTACATTATTCAGTCCTTTGACTTTTATTTCTTTCTCCTCCATATAATTAACCAGCAATTTCAAAATTGGTATTGCCTTCAATAATTTCAGAGTTCAACTTCCTCAGCACTCTTGGTTTTAAAAAAAAATACATTCACAGACTGAAATCTGCATTAAGTATCAAATATGGGAAACATACAAAATGGCCACAACACCTCACAAACAATTGAGAAAGTAAAGGAAAATAATTGATGGGTGTAATTAAAGTACCTTTTTTTCTCTAAGATTGTTATTAGAAAATGGTTATTTGAACTTTAATGTAAAAGTAATAACTAGTCAGGGTTCATACAATATGATTACTGTCTTAGAATAAAGAGAAAAAGATCTGTATTAGTAAAACTGTATGTGAACAGATATAGTACTGTGTATATTTACAAATGAGATCTATTAATTTCTCTTAATTTTGTTTTTTGAAAGGTAAATATAGGAAATCCACACAATTGCAGCTGTCCCACATTTCTCAAAGAAAATGATCTCTGCAAACACATCTGCTGGTGAATTTATTTTCATGTATAGTCTCCAATTCATGGAATACTTCTGAATTTAAAGCCTTGAATACGCAATAAGAATACATCTTGAATAAAACTAACACAATTTACTCTCTCATAGATAATAATGTATTCTCTTGTATATTAAGTAAGAAGCTACAATGTTAACTGGGAAACAGTTAAGCACGACAGACACTGTACAAATCTGGAGTCTGTGGCACTGTCGGTTAAGTTCTCAGTTCACTGTATGGTATGCTGTTCTCAGTAGTCTGAAAAACAATGGGAAATGCTTCGCCCAAGTACATCTTCAGAAAAACCCAGCCCTTACTAATTGCCCCAATTGAGCAAAATTACTTTTGTTTAATTAGTGAATTAAAAGGACCAACACCAAAATTTTCATGTTTATGTGCTTTGTGCAAGAGAAAGAGGAATTGAAATCTACTGGGATTAAAATCTAAGTAAATTGGTGCAAAAGGATCTTGAAACATTTATTCATTTTAACCAAGCAAAAAAACAGAAAATAAATCTACAATCTGAACGCATTGAACACAAGAAGTATTTTTATAGATTTTTTTCCTTTGCTTGTGACATTGGCATTCAGTTTCATTTGCAGATTTGAAAATATATCTCTTTGTAATTCTTCCAAATTTACTGTGTTATTTTAGAAACTGGTTCTCATTGTATCTCAGGTAAACTAAAATGCATTATAATTAAATACAAAGAAAAGTCTGTGGAAGAGGAGCGTGCTTTCAGTAAGAATTATGTTGCTTTTTACCCCCACCCTGCCACTATGGGTTTTGTATCTCATCAGGGAGCTGCTGTTCTGCATTTTTTTTCCTTTTCCTGTATCTAATTTGAAAGTATCTGAGCCAGCACTAATTGAGCACTGTTGTGTATTTGGCTAGTCCTGAATTTTCCCAGCACAGGCACCTCCCAATCTGCATACAGGAAAGGAAAGGATATCAATCACAATTCTTTCCAAAAAAGACACTGAAAGTTGCACAGCTAACTGAGCTGCATCTTAATAACAGAAAAAATTTGAAATGAGTCTCCATAGGACAAGAAAGTAAAATATCATTATCTCTTAACTATTTAGATCGTAATAACCATTATTTAGGGGAAGGTGAGTAAATTGTATTTTAAGCATTCTCCTTGAATCTTTCCTTTAACAAACTTAAGCTCTCCAAGTATATTTATTAAATTAGTGAAAACATATTAAGTGTGTGAAAAATTTACTTTCACACTATAAATGGATGGTATTACAGACTGGCCTGCATTGTCCAGGTTTAGTCTCTAGTTTATGTCATCTAATCTTAGAATGGTAACAGGCTTTTGTTGCTAGCCTCCTCCTCCTGTGCCAAAGAAAGATATATTGCTCATACAGTATATTCTCCGACATACTGTTTATTAAGGATGGACTGCTTGCTGCAGTCAAATATCCTGCCAATATTCATAATTAAAGTTCAAGAATAAATGAGGGACAGGCAAATTGTATACTACAGTACAAAGAATACTCTGAATTGTTACACAAAGAAAAAAAGGGAAAACAGAATACTCTGGTTGCTTGGAAATAGTATCCTCAAAACTATTTCACTTCTTCCAAACAGGGTTTTGTTAAAGAAATTCAGGCTACCACGTGATCATGAATGTAAGTGCATAATTTATTTCTTCACTTAAAGATTTAAAGACTTTTGCACTGAGGTTTAGGGTTTAATCATTCTGAAATATTCTTAATGTGGCCTTGTAAGCCAAAGTACATTTAACACGTGAGGACTATAAAGCACATTCAAATATCATTCTATTTAAAAAAGATTGTTGTAAGTTAAGCCATGAGCAGAATTTGTTCACAAAAGATGCTAATAAGCTTCCCCAGTGAAAGATTTTCTATGGATATCCTTGCACCCTGCAATCACTTTTCTTGTTGTTTAGCAGGGAGGACATTATTACAATTTGCTGATGCTTCATCAATAATCATGTTGCCAAAAATAATTCAGCCGTGGTGAGCTTGCTGCAGATGCAATATACTGAAAGATTATATTCTATGAAGTAACTTTATCTGACAAAAAAAAACAAACATTAAGAGTGGTATAGTATTATTTTGCATTATTGCTACATCTCACATTTAAATATAAAGAGAGGTTTGGGATATTATACAGTTTTTGCTTGGAGTTATGCAGTCATAGAAAAGTACGTACAGAAACAGGCCATTCAGCTCATCTAGTCTGTGCTGAACCATTTAAACTGCCTACTCCCATCGACCTGCACAGGGACCGTAGCCCTCCATACCACTACCATCCATGTACCGGATCAAACTTCTCTTAAACATTGAAATCGAGCTTGCATGCACCACTTGTGCTGGCAGCTCTTTCCACACTCCCACGACCCTCTGAGCAAAGAAGTTTTCCCTCTTATTCCCTTAAACCTCTCACCTTTCACCCTTAACCTGTGACCATTGGTTGTAGTCCCACATTTACCCTATCTATACCATTCATAATTTTGTATACCTCTATCAAATCTCTCCTCAGTCTTCTACATTCCAAGGAATAACGTGCTAGTCTATACAATCTTTCCTTATAACTCAAGTCTTCCAGACCCAGCAATCCTTGTAAATTTTCTTTGCACTCTTTTGATCTTATTTACATGTTTCTACAATAATCCAAATTAGGCCATACTAATTTCTTATATAACTTCAACATAACATCCTACCTCCTGTAATCAATACTTTGATTTATGAATGCCAATGTGCCAAAAGCTACTATCTACTTGTGGCAGCACATTCAACAAATTACGGACCTGTATTCCCAGATCCATTTGTTCTACCACACTCCTTAGTGCCCTATCATTCATTGTGTAAGATGTATCCTGGTTGGTCCTCCCAAAGTGCAACACCTCACACTTGACTGCATTAAATTCCATCTGCCATTTTACCGCCTATCTTACCAGATACTGCTGCAAGCCATGGTAGTCTTCCTTGCTGTCCACTACATCCCCAATCTTGGTGCCATCCGCATAATCCACATAAATACATTATCATCAAAATTATTGATATATATGACAAACAACAATGGGCCCAGCACCGATCCCCATGCCACTCCACTAGTCACAGGTCCCCAGTCCGAGAGGGAACCATCTACTACTTCTATCTTGCTTCTTTTGCCTCACTTTACAGACTCTGTGTCCATCTCTGAGTAGATACAGATGCAAAACAGTTAGTTAAAGTGTCCCCCATCTCTTTTGGCTCCACACTTGGATTACCACTCTGATCTTCCAGAGGACAAATTTTGTCCATTGCAATCCTTTTGCTCTTTTCATATCTCCTTCACCTTGACTACTAGGGCAACCTCATGCTGCCTTTTAGCCCTCATGATTTTTTTTCTAAAGTGTTCTCTTGCATTTCCTATAATCCATAAGCACCTCATTTGTACTAACCTTCCTATACCTGCAATGCACCTCATTTTCTTTTTCGTAACCAGGGCCTCTATATCTCTTGAAAACCAAGGATTCCTAAATCTGTTAGCTTTGCCTTTTATTCTGACAGGCATTTTCAAGCTTTGTATTCTCAAAATTCTACTTTTGAAGGCCTCTCACTTAACAAGTACACTTTTGCCAAAAAACACCCTGTCCAATCCACACTTGCCAGATCCTTTCTGATACCATCAAAATTAGCCTTCCTCCAATTTAGAATCTCAGCCCGTAGATCAGACGCATCTTTTTGCATACTTACTTTGAAACTAATGGCATTGTGATCACTAGGTACAAAGTGTTCCCCTACACAAACTACTGTCACCTACCTTGTCTCATTCCCTAAAAACAGATACAGTATCACACACTCTCTCATTGGAACTTCTACATACTGATTAAGGAAACTTTCCTGAACACATTTGACAAACTCTATTCCATGTAGTCCTTTTACAGTATGGGAGTCACAGTCAATATGTGAAAAGTCAAGATCAGCTATTATAAGAACCTTATGTTTCTTGGAACAGTTTGCGATCTCTGCAAATTTGTTCCTCTTAATGCCTCAAGCTATTGCTTGGTCTGTAATATAGTCCTATTAACGTGGTCATACCTTTCTTATTTCTCAGTTCCACCCATAATGCCTCACTAGATGAATTCTCCAGTCTGTCATGACTGAGCACTGCCCTGACATTTTCCCTGACTAGTAACATCACCCCTCCTCCTTTAATCCCTCCCTCTCTAAAACAATAGAAACCCAGAATACTGAGCTACCAGTCCTCCTGCTCCTGCTACCAAGTCTCAGTACTGGCTGCAATATGTTGGTCCATGCCCTGAGCTCATCTGCATTCCTTATGATACTTCTTGCATTAAAATATGCACAGCTCAGGACATTAGTTTCACCATGCTCAACCTTTTGGTTCCTGACTTTGTATGAGGCCTTAACAACATCTGTGTCCACAACCTCTCCACTGTTCTGGCACACTGGTTCCCATCCCCTTGTAACTCTAGCTTAAACTCCACCACGTGACAATTAGATAGATGCAGATAGATAGGTACTTTATTGATCCCAAAGGGAAAAAGAAAGAATAAAAAATAAGTTACCTCAAACATTCTAACAGGAGGAGGTCATCACTTCCCTGGCTCTAGGCTGACTCATTGTAAAGCCTAATGGCCGAGGGTAAGAATGACCTCATATGGCACTCTTTGGAACAGCGCAGTGTCCTAGCACAGAGCTCCGCAACCTTTTTTGCACTGCAGACCGGCTGACCGGGAGTGGGTTGCCAACGGACAAGAGTAGCAGTCAATACGTTGTGTTTACCCTGAGAAAGACTACAATGACAGGTGCGGGCACCTGTGAGTGCATGCGTGTAGGTGTCAATATTTTTTCCACAAATCGTTTTTGACGATTCTGTTCGGTCGGGCGGGGGGGGTGGGATGTGTTAATCACGACCGGAATATAGGTGATAAGTGGCTAATACACTCAATTTCGTTTCTAAAAGGGTTTATCTAACGAATCTAATATTAAACACACAGCGCATATTTTCCTCGCATGAATATAGTGATAAGTCAATTATCAGGGGAGGACAGGGGAGCTTGAAGTAAGTGTTGAACGAACTTCCAGTAGAAGTGGAAGAGGCAGGTTTGATATTATCATTTAAAGAAAAATTGGACAACTATATGGACAGGAAAGGAATGGCGGGTTATGGGCTGAGTGCAGGTTGGCGGGTCTAAGTGAGAGTAAGTGTTCGGCATGGACTAGAAGGGCCGAATGGCCTGTTTCCGTGCTGTAATTGTTATATGGTTATATAAGTCACTTATAAGTCAATAGCATCATAACATTTTAAGTAATGTTTGGATATTAAACAGACAGCACTTATTTTCCCCGTATGAACATATAAAATCATTGTAACACACCAATATCGCTGAATCAATGGGAGCCCTGGGCTGAATACTTGTTTCCTTGAAACAACACGGTCACATCGAGGGGTGGTGGGAGACAGCGATACTCGAAGGGAGTTCCTTATGTCCAGTCTATACTGCAATTTAGTTTTCGTTGCATTCATTGCAGAAAACTCCGCTTTGCAGAAAAACGTTGGAAATGGAAGCAACGTTTTCAGTGCTTTCGTGGCTATCTCAGGATATTTAGCCTTGACTTTGATCCAGAATGCCGGCAGAGATGTTACGTCAAACATACTTTTCAGCCCGCCGTCAGTTGCAAGCTTGAGGAGTTGATCTCCTTCCCGCGCTGACATGGATGACACGCGGGGGATGACACGCGGGTAATGACCTCGCATGTGTTCAAGCTCAACAGTGGGCGTGACAGGGAATGAGGAAAGGTGCAGCTGACTCATATCGCCAAATCATATCGTTTCCTCGCGGCCTCGTAGCACATGCTTTGCGGCCTGGTACCAGTCCGTGGCCCAGTGGTTGGGGACCGCTGTCCTAGCAAACCTTCCCGCTAGGATATTAGTCCCCTTCCAGTAAAGGTGCAAACTGTCTCTTCTCTACAGGTCCCTCCTTCCCTGGAATAGAGCCCAATGATCCAAAAATTTTATTGCCCTCCCTCCTACGCCAACTCCTTAGCCACACATTAAACTGTCTCTTCTTACTATTTCTGGCTTCACTAGAACAGGGCATGTGTAACAATCCTGAGATCACAGCCCTGGAGGTCCTGCCCTTTAACTTAGCACCTAACTCCCTGACCTCACTTTGCAGAACCTAGTCATTCTTCCTACCTATGTCATTGGTACCTACATGGGCCATGACCTATGGCTTTTTACCTTCCCACTTAAGAATGCTGAGGACTTCTATCTGAGATGTCCCAGATCCTGGCTCCCAGGAGGTAACATAGCATCCATGAATCTCTTTCTCATCAACAGAATTTCCTTTCTGTTCCCCTAACTAATGAATCCCTTACTCGCACTGCTCACCTCTTCTCCCCCCTTCCCCTCTGAGTTGCAGAGTCAGGCTCAGTGCCAGAGACCTGACCGCTGTGGCTTTCCTCTGCTAGGTCATCTCCCCCCTAAAGTATCCAAAGTGGTATACCTGATGTTGAGAGGGATGGTCACAGGGTACTCTGCACTGGCTGCTTAACCACTTTCCCCTTCCCTGAGTGTCGCTCAGTTTCCTGTGCCCTGCACCTTGGGTGTAACCACCTCTCTATATGTCCTATCTGTCACACCCTCAGCCTCCCGAATAATCCAGAGTTCATCCAGTTTCAGCTCCAACTCCTAATGCTGAGTGTTACAAGCTGCAGCTGGATGAACTTCCTGCAGGTGCAGTCATCAGGGACACCGGAAGTCTCCTTGCCTTCCCACATCCCACAAGAGGAGCATTCCATTATCCTGCCTGGCATCTCCACTGTTCTAACTAAGCAAATATAAAGAAGGAAGAACAATAAACTGTGTGGGAGGGGGAACTCTATCTGTGGCTGTTTTACCTTCTCTGACTAAAGCCCCTTCTCACTGAAGCCTTGAAGAACTAATGCTTCGAAAGCCCCACTCTAACTCTGTCCACTCCAATCATAGCTGCTCTGCTTGCCCCTGCCTTACTTTGTTCTTTTCAATCAATCCTGAACGCTGATTGGCTGCTGTTCAGAGTTCCAAACTGCTGTGAGGCGCTGCCTTTTCTACTCAATCGGCAAACCTGAGTGAATTACATCTTCTCAGGCTTCTGATCTCTGATTGGGTCCAGCACAAAGCCTAAAGGTTTTTTATTACTGAAAATCATTTGAATGTACTTGGAGTCCTCCCATTGTAATTTTATCTGCAGTGTTTTAATTATTATCAAATTTGTGTATTTGATTGACTTTTGAGATGCTCCAGGCTATAAGAAGTCAAATTATTTGGATCTCTGAAGAGAGTTTTTTGGGAGTTTTAGAATTAGAATCACTATGTGATTACATGTAAAAGCTATACAATAAAAGTATTACATTCATTGTACAGAATTCTACTACGACCTCGAGAATTGCTAGACATAATTCTACAGTCTATTTTTTAAAATTTATTGAAGTAGGACTTAATGGAATTTCTTTTAGAGTAATTGAAAAACATTACAAAATCAATTGAAATATGATAAAAATAAGTTTTACACTATTCTTGCGGGCTAGCTCCACCTTTAGTTCTGGTGAATCAACCTAGGTTCAGCTGCCTTGCAGTGTGGATCCCATTTATCTAAACTGGGGCTATATATTAATGCTGCCATTGAGTTCAGTGATTCTGAGCTTGGAAAAAATAATCAACTGGGGTTCTTCTCGTTATGTGGCAGCTGCAGGAAAGTGTGTTGAATGGTTATTTGATAAGGCCAACTTCAGATTCTATCGTCAGATAGCTAACTTCCAATTAATGCCAATCCTGGAACATGAAAAAATTGCAATATAAGGAACTGCCAATGCCAGAAGATAGTACTACAGCACAAATCTGAAACAAATGAGTCAGAATATCAGAAGACTTGGTCAAATACACAGCTTTTGGGGAGAGGAAAACAGAATTAGCATTTCAGAGCAATGAACAAATATCACATTGAAATCTTAGAAAGCTGTTCATCCACAATTTAAATCAATAGGGAATACAAATGGGATAGACAATAAACTAATTTCTACTGATATACCATAGAGAGCATTCTAACTGCTTGAACACCGTCTGGTGTTGTGGGGGTGGGGAGGTGTCACTGCACAGGATTGAAATTAGCTGCAGAAAGTTGTAAACTCAGTCAGCTCCACCATAGGGACCAGCTTCCCCAACATCCAGGACATCTTCAAGGAGCGATGTCTTAAAAAAGTTGGCATCCGTCATAAGAGATCCCCATCACCCAGGACATGCCCTCTTCTTATTGCTACCATCAGGGAGGAGGTACTGGAGCCTGAAGGTACACACTCAGTGATTCAGGAATACCTCTCTCCCTCTGCCATTGAATTCTGAATGGACATTGAACCCAGGACATTATCTCACTACTTCTTATTTTTTTTCTTTTTTGCACTACTTACTTGATTTAATTTTTAAAAATATATACAGTACTTACTGTAATTTACAGATTTTATTGTGTTTTACAATGTACTGCTGTTGCATAACGTCAAATTTTACCACGTACACTGGTCATATTAAACCTGATTCTGATTCTAATTTTACAGTTAGTTGTATTTATAATACAACTGCATTATTCTAAATCAACCAATGAGCTGGTAATGTAGAAACCTTGCATTACTTTTATAAATATAAGGAAGTTAGTATAGAAAAGTAGTCCTGCATTAATCGTAAATTTAAGAATTTCTATGAATTTTGAGATGTCTGTGTAATTTCTGGGTTTGCATTCCTTTCAGGTGCCTTCCAACTTGGCCTTGTGGACCGAGAAATTGAAATATTACTGCATAATCTTCACATAGATGAAACAGTACAGTTTCCCACTAGAAATTCTAACGTGAAGCAGAATGTTGAAGGAGCCATTGGAGTTGTGCTTCAGAAGGAAATTTATCCTGAGGATATCTGCCCTATTTGTCAGGAAGAGCTATTGAAAAGGAAACAGCCTGTGACATATTGCAGGTGAGGCTTGTGCTAGTTGAAATATTAAATTATGGTTTTGAACTAAAGGACAGAATAAGAACAAAATTTCTGCAAAAACTGCAAATTAACTCAAAAATATTTTTGATCAACATGGGGATATTAAATATTAAGATACTTTTTAAACTCAGATTACCAAAGGACAGATACATTTATTTATCCATGTTTATAATGGTGTGCAAAACAGCAGAAATGTATTAATAGTATTTATAATCAATGAAAGTATGCGTAATGCTTAGTCCATTAATTATTAGAACAATTACAATATGTATTCAAAGCGACTTAATGCAACTTCAAATTGTTTCTTTCAAACATTGCAGTGTTAATTGTGTTTTCACATTCTGGTCCCACTAATTGTGTTGGACAAGTGAATCTACTATATATTTTGTTCCACAACTTCAGTCTGTGAGTAAAACAATTATACTAAAGTGGAAATCAACAGGTTTGATCCCAGGTCTGCAGTAAGTTTGTCCTTATGTTGTGTGATGATGTTAGGTGCACCACAGCAATAGAACTGACCTTGTATTATTTGGCAGAGGGTAATTGAAATAACCTTAACCCTAGTTCTTGATTGCTAATCACTTTCTCCTCCTAATATTAGAATTTTTTGCGTTTGGAATTGGCCTGGTTGAGATGCATTCATAATCCCTACCTCCCACAATGCCTAAGAAATGTCATTTTGTTGAAATACTAAAAGCAGTGTTTGTAGAAAAATGTTGCTATTATCATACCGTTCCCCCCCAACATTTACCGCTAGAATTTAATTTCAAAAGTACAGCTCTAATTTCTAAACCATAATCTAATATATTCAATTAGTTGGAACTGACTTTGATCATTATCTGAACCTTTGTTAAATGACTCACTGTGAAGTCTGCATAGGTATTTAACACAAAGGGTACAGATTGGAGTTAAATCAAAACAGATTGTGATTTAATTGATTCTATTAGTGGAAGATTAGAAGACAATTGACCTCTAATTATAGCTTTTATGAAATACTAAATTAATTGAAACTGGGTCAAAGAGGACAGAAAAACAAGTGAAGTATTATTTTCAATGTTCCATGCAATTTTTTAATTAATATAAAGTTTTACATTATCTGATCACCGATTGCTCGGTTAAGTTTCAAGTTCATACATTTCAAATACAGCAAAAAGAGTAAAAATGTTGTTGACCTTGCGTAATTGCAGCCTGGCATGTTAGTCAATCATCATCATAATGCATGGAAGAACAAAGGAAATTTATACAACTGGTATGCAATATTAATCCTTAAAAATATATGTTTGAAGGACCAATGCAAATTATGCTTTGTCATAATCAGCAAGCGTACATTGATTTTGGGTGAATTTTAAATAGTGGAAATGAGTACAGAGTTAACAGGAATGGCAGTGGGTAACGGAAATTAGAAGTCACAGAAATTAATGGCACAGACAGCCATCAAACCTTTTCTGAAATTCAACATGAAAGGTTAATATAGTTGGCTACATACAATATTCAAAGTAGATGATGTCACTACTCATTCCATCTGTGATGCTGTGCATATTAATATGTAGTTTGACATGTTCAGCACTAATGCATTTAGAATAAAATAGGGCAGTTTTACATTTTTTTTATCTCTTTTACTGAACAGGCCTAACCCATCATCTTTCTCTTAATAGTTGGAGCCAGAGCTTACCTGAAACTGAATAGTTTACTGTATTTTGAATTTTGGATTTCTTTTGTTTCCTTTATAATTCCTTGGTCCATTCCTTTATTCCCACCAAACACCCCACCTTTTTGGTAGTTTCCCTTGCGATCATATGTGATGCAACACTTCTCTTCCCATCTTGTTGTGGTTCCCTTCCACGCTTTGTGGTGCATCGGGTGGTAATCTTGCTGCTGCATAAGCATTTTTATCTGTTTTTTATGAGGCCAAGTTGCTAGTTTGATGTACAACCCAGCATGGATGGAAAGCATGCAAGGACCCGGCCGGATTCGAACCAGGGACGACTCACTTTACAGCTGGGGTGGATGCCACTACGCCACCGGCTGGCCTTTCCCACCTTCCAGAGACCCAAATATTCTTTCCAGGTGAATCAGCAATTCACTTGCACTTCTTCCAATCTAGTGTACTGCATTCAATGTCAACAATGTGGTCACCCTCTAAAGGAAAAACAACAGAGATTGGGTGATCCCTTTGCAAAGCACTTGCATTCAATCCATTGGGCTTCCTGTTGCCTGCCAGTTTAATTCCCCATTCCACTCAACCTCCGACCTTTTGGTCTGTGGCCACCTGTAGGTGTAACAATGAACATGAGCTTGAAGAATGGCATCTCATTGTCTGTCTTGTCATGTTGCCGCTTTCAGGAGTTAATATAAATTCGGTAACTTCACCTTACTTAATTTATCAATCTATATGAGTCAGCCATCTATGGTATTAGCTCAGCTTATATATTTCTCCGTTCATTTTTCTTTCTCTCCGGATGTGTGGATATGTCAATATTTGCCTACTCTGCATTTTGCAACTCTAAGTTCTTTGGTATATGTTCTCACTTTCTCTCCCCTTCACTCATTGACCAGGTAACCTTGTTTGCAATTGATATGCACAGTCATCCCAGTTTTGCCCTGAGTAACACACCCATCCTCTACTCCCTTCCCCCCTGAAACTTTACACATTTCTTTTTCAGTTCTGACAAAGGGTCTCCAGACTGAAGCATTTACAGGTGTCCCCCGCTTTTCGAACGTTCGCTTTACGAAACCTCACTGTTACGAAAGGCCTACATTAGTACCCTGTTTTCGCTTTCAGAAGGTGTTTTCACTGTTACGAAGAAAAAGCAGCGCGCAAGAAAATCAACACGCAATAAAAGGCAGCGCGCGCCCCGAGCAGCCGCTCTCCCCCAGATTCTCGCCGGCATTGCTTAAACATGTTGCATTGAGCAGCTGTTAGCAAGATGAGTTCTAAGCTGTCAGAAAAGCCTGAAAGAGATCGTAAGGGTGTTACACTTACTGTAAAACTAGACATAATTAAGCATTTTGATCGTGGTGAACGCAGTAAGGACTAAGTGAGTTTGGCTTGTGGAAGCTGACGAACATGATGTTGCAGAGGTTTTGGCATCCCATTACCAAGATCTGATAGATGAAGAGCTGATGCAATTGGAAGAAAAAAGGATAACAATCGAAACTGAATGAGTAATGATAAAGTACGACTTTAAATTTGAAAGGGACGTCGGTTTAGGGGATATTTGCAGGGTGGTTTGAGTGCTTACAAAGAACTGTGTGATAGAAAATGGCGCGAGGCTCAGCAGTCAAGCAAGCCTTCCACATCAGCCACAGCAGACGACAAACCTCGACCTTCGACATCAAGGCGAGCAGTCATAGGAGAAGATGAGCTGCTTGCTCTAATGGAAACAGACGATGACGAGATGACACCCCAGTGTCCCACCACCCCAACCCCCAGGCCACGGACAGATACCGATTTGCGGAGAATGCAGCAGTAGCCGGGAGACACACAGCACATCTTTAAGAAAAAAGCCGAAATAGACATGCTAATTAATTAGGTGCCGCCCGACACCTAATTGTCAGCCGAGATCAGAGACGACGCAATCGGCACTGATCTGGGCCGATAATTACGTGTCGGGCGGCACCTAATTAATTAGCATGTTTGTTTCGGCTTTTTTCTTAAAGATGTGCTGTGTGCCTCCTGGCTACCGCTGGACCCCTGCATGCTTCACAGCAGTGTATCAGTTGGTGGCCCGGAGGGTGGGGGCCACTGCACCACCCAGCCTGTGACAACTCAGTCTAACACACCATCATCGGTGTGCTTGGCGCTGTCTTCCTGATTCCAGTAAGTGATACTACACTGTACATACATTATTTCTACTTTATATCAGCTGTGTATTTTTACGTGTTATTTGGTATGATTTGGCAGCTTCATATCTTAAAGGTTACTGGAGAGTGCTTGCGTTGTGTTTTTGCCAACAGCGCTTGCGTGAGATTTTCTGCCGACGGCCCTTGCATGAGATTTTCGCTACGGAGAACAGTTCAGTAATGATTGTGGAAAAGTATTTCTACTTTATATAGGCTGTGTATTTATCATATAATTCCTGCTTTTACTATATGTTACTGTTATTTTAGGTTTTCTGTGTTATTTGGCATGATTTGGGAGGTTATTTTTGGGTCTGCGAATGCTCACAAAATTTTCCCATATAAATAAATGGTAATTGCTTCTTCGCTTTACGACATTTCGGCTTACGAACCGTTTCATAGGAACGCTCTACCTTCGGATGGCGGGGGAAACCTGTACTCTGTTTCTCTTCTCCCAGATGTGGTCTGAATGAAATTTTGGATAATTTAACAGCTTGTTTAAAAATGAAGACATTTACCTGGTGTTCATAGTGTATTCGGCTAATAGCTCTCTTAAAACTAACTTGTCATTCATCTTATTTATCTATGTGAGTGCTTGCACTGATAGCCTGCTATGATTGCCAGGGTTACATCAGTTATTACATTAAAAAGTAAATAGTCTAGGTTTTCGCAGCACATGTATACCTACCCAAAATTTACACACAAATAACACACACAAATTGCTGGAGGAACTCAACAAGGTGGGGAGCATCTAAAAAATGGAATAAGCAGTCGACATTTCAAGTAGAGACCTTTTATCAGGACCTGATTATAATCCTGTAGGGTGTTGACCTGAAACATTGACTGTATTCCCCTCCATTTATGCTGCATGTCTTGTAGAGTTCCTCCACCATTTTGTGTGCATTGTTCAAGATTCACAGCATCTGAGGAATCTCCTGTGTTTATACTGTAGACAAGTGATGTCTGTTGACCCTATTTATATACTCAGTGGCTACTTTACAGGTACACCTGCATATCTGCTCTTTAATGCAAATATCCAATCAGCCAATCATGTGGCAGCAACTCAAAGTTTAAAAGCATGCAGTCATGGTTTAGAGCTGTTGTTCAGACCAAACCTCAGAGTGGGGAATAAATGTGATCTAAGTTACTTTGACCATAGAAGTAATGATGGTGCCAGAAGGGTGCTTTGAGTATCTTCAGAAACTGATGATTTCCTGGGATTTTCATGCACAATAGTCTCTACAGTTTACAGAAAATGGTGTGAAAAACAAAAAAAATTCAGTGAGTGGCAGTTCAAGATTCAAGATTGTTTAATGTCATTTCCAGTACACAAATGTAAAGGAGAACAAAATAATGGTTACTCTGGATCCGATGCAGTACAAAAAACTTAATATAATAAAGAATACAATAATTTTTAAAAAATACAAAAAAATAAGTACATTAGATAGCTTATATACATTGATTGTATGTCCATAAAGTGATGATAGGCACAGAATTGTCTGCACTGTACATAACATGACTCTGACAAGAAATAGTAGTGTAAAGTAGTGGTTGTGGAGGGGTGGGTTAGTGGGTGGAGGTGCTGGTCAGCCTTACCACTTTGGGAAAATAACTGTGTCCAGTAGTCCTGGTGTGGATGCTACATAACCTCCCCCTGATGGGAGTGGGAGAAACAGTCCACAAGCAGGGTGGAGGTGATCCCTTATGATGTAACTGGCCCTTTTCCAGCACCATTTTGTGTATATGTCCTTGATGGTGGGTAGGCTGGTGCCTGTGATGCATTAGGCAATTTTGATTACCCGTTACAGAGCCTCCTTGACCGCTGCAGAGCAGTTTCCGTACCACGCAGTGATGTAGTATGTTAGGATGTTCTATACTGCACATCGGTAGAAGAATGTGAGTACATGCATAGTCCAGCTCTCTTCAGCCTCCTCAGAAAGTAGTGGCATTTGTGAGCTTTCCTGATTGTGTAGGATGTGTTCTGGGACAGTTTAAGATTATGCGAGAAGTGTACTTCCTGGAGTTTCCACTGCTGTTCTGCCAATGTTAAGAGGAGTGTGAGTTGTGCGAGTTCTCCTGAAGTCAATAACCATCTCCTTTGTCTTGTTGGCATTGCGGAAGAGCTTATTGGCCTGGCACTTGGACTCAAAGCTTTTCCACCTCCTCTCTCTAAGTGATCTAATTGTTGTTGGTGCTGAGCCCCACCACTGCCGTGTCATCAGCGAACTTGACAATGTGATTACTTCGGTGAGAAGTGAGGGTCTCCATCGGTCAAAGTTGACCATGGATGTTGTATCCTAGCTGTCTGGATACACAAGCCTGGGCAGTACAATATGGAGAGCAATCTGTTGCCCATGTAGCAGGTTCCCCCTCTCCACACAACTGATGAGCCCAAAGGAATGTCAGAGACCGATATAGTTTGGTACCAGCAACGCCGCGTGAGTTGCCAATCAGCATTGAACTTGATGTAGGCCTACCTTGGGGATTCCTGTTCCATATTTTTCCCTCTGGGTTTACTCCCAAAGCCTTCCCCATAACTGGGTAGTGGAATTTGAGATCAGAGTTTTCCTTCTCCTAGATGAGTTCCAACCTTGGCTGACAAACCTATCTGACTGAAGTGACTTCCAACAATAGTTGTGCTGTAGCAAATTTATAGATGCCATTTAAGCTGTGCCTAGCCACACAGTCGTGGGGGTAAAGAGAGTAGAGCAGTGGGCCAAATATGCTTCATTGAGATGTGCCAGTGATCATCAGTGATGTTATTTCTGATCTCCTGTAGTCTAAGTCAAGAATTCATTTGCAGACGAAGGTATAGAGGCCCAGATTTTGGAGCTTTTTGTTTAGAACTGAGGTTATGATTGTGTTGAACACTGTGCTGTATAAATAGCATTTTAACATAAGTATTACTATTGTTCAGGTGTTCCAAGGCTGAGTGGAGAGTCAATGAGATTGCATCCGCTGTGTACCTATTTGGTGATAGGCAAATTGCAGCAGATCCAGGTCCTTGGTGATGCAGGAGTTGATTCTAGCCATGACCAACCTCTCAAAGCACTTTATCACAGTGGATATGAGTGCCACTGGGCGATAGTCGTTGAGACAACTCCTCCTGCTCCTCTTGGGCATTATATGATTGTTACTCTTTTAAAGCAGGCAGGAGCCTGCGATTGCAGCTGTGACAAATTGAAGATGTCCTCGAGCACTTCCACCAGTTGTTTGGTACAGGTTTTCAGAGCCCCACCAGGTACACCATCTGGACCTGATGCCTTTTGAGGGGTCACCCTCCTGAAAGATGTTCTGATGTCGACACCAAGACAGAGATCACAGGATCACCAGATGCTGCAGGGATTTGCATAAATGTAGTTTTGTACTCAGTTAAGCAGTGGTTTGTCTTTCTTACACCATATTAGCTATTTCCATGAAATTTCAGCTAATTCCGGCAGCCGCCCATTTGAGCCAAAATGTACTAGTCCCGATGTGTCGCTATCAACCAGAATCCACTATATATATTTACAAAGATACATGGTGCACTCTAGTGGTGATTACTGAGTACTACAAAACATCATTAATATAGTGAGTGCTACTTTCAAATTGTACATATCTAGTAATATTTGTTGAATTTTGTGATAACATAACAGATTATAAAATGAATAAGAGAAATATCTAACTCGTGTATTTCTTATTTTGGTTTCCTATATTTTTGGTACAAAATGTCTTTATTGAAATGTTTTTATTCTATGATTTTTATGGAAGCCAACAGAAAGGTAATGGGAGAAGTTAAGCAATACACCTTTGGTTAGTTGTCAATTTTTGCAAAATGGAATTATGTCATGCCATTACCTGTAGCTACCACTATAGCTTAATGTCAGAAATTCCCAACCTTTTTTTACACCATTAACCAAGCGTACCATGGAACCCCGGTTGGGAACCTCTACTTTAAGTAGATTATTGCTCACTTTCCTAAAAAATGTTTTCATCTTAAAGCAATGTGTTTGCTATTAATTTCAGATTAATATACCAAAGTGTATGCTATTTTTAGCATCTGTAACACCATAGACATTTTTGTTTAAAGTGAGCATTTTCAACGCTGGATGCTGTGGCAGCAAACAGTGTGTAGGAGGAACTCAGTGGGTCGAGCAGTATGTGAGGGAGGAAAGGAGTTATCGATATTTCAGGTGAAACTCTGCATCGGGACTAAGAGTGGAGATGGGAGAGCTGTGAAACAAGAAGCTGAGGTCATTGGTAGACTGAGGGGTATAAGATCAGTAATACACACAAAATGCTGGAGGAACTCAGCAGGCCAGCCAGCATCTATGGAAGGAGTAAATGGTTGATATTATCAATCAATTTGAAACACATATTGGTTTTGTTCTGTACAGATGCTAAATATTTTCATCTGCTTTACTCTCTGCTTTATTTCAGATTTCCAGCAAGTGCAGTATTTTATTTTTGGCTTAAGTTAGGGGCTGAATGAGTAAAGGCTGTGGAATAGTTTGCCTTCATCAGGGGTATAAGATGACAGGCTAATTGGGAGACAGTAGCAGGTGAATGTTAGATGGAAGAGTAAGAAACGAGGAGTAAGAAAGAGGAAGTAATGAAGCAGATAGAGCAAGACCAGGGGGTGGGAGAGTAGTGTGAATGTTGGAGTCAACTGCTGGAGGGAGATTAGCAGAAATATAAAGGGCCACCAGTGCTGAAATATGATAATGGGAACTGTTAGTGGAGAGGTGGAACCAGAGTCAGATAGGGGAGAACTGGAGAAAAGCATGTGTGTGATGTGGGTGGATGGAACCAGGAGGTGGTTAAAGATGAGTGATGGGGGAGGGGTGGGGTTGGTGGTGGGGCATTTGAGGGAAAGGGCACAAAAATGGAGAAACAGTGAAAAATCAGAAGAGCAGGGTGGGGGAAAGAGGAAAGAACCCACCAGAAGGGAGGGTTATCTGAAATTGGAAAGCTTAGTGTTCATGCCATTTGACTACCTAAGCAGAATAGTTGGTGTTATTCGTTTAGTTTTGATTGCGCCTCTCTCTGCCAGTGAAGAAAACTGAGGTCACTGTTGAAACGGGAAGGGGAACTGAAGGGGGCTGGAAGCTGTGGTTCTGGAAATAACAACTATAGGATCAATATTAGCTATATCAAAAATCTAAACAGAAAGCATATCTACTTGAATTCTAGTGTAACATGGACTATTTAATTTGGAATAGTTTGCTCTTTAATTACAACTAAATTGGTGACAGTTTTTTTTTCTTTTTCTTCCTGACCATAGATATACCTGTGGTAACAGTGTCCATATCAAATGCATGAGGATTTGGGTAGAACACCAAACAAAGGTTGAGAATGCAGCCACTATTAAATGTCCTTTGTGCAGGGAGGAATTTGCACCTTTGAGTCTCCTTCAGGAAGAATTTAGAAACTCCACTAAGTTTGCCACAGCTGCGGAAAGAGAAAGACTTGACAGACACCTTGGAATTCCTTGTAATAAATGTGGGATTTGTCCAATTCAGGGCAAATGCTACAGGTGAACAAATTATTGTTTTGTATTAACAAGTGTCAATTACTGGATATATCTACCTTACCTTACCATCAGTTGTTTTCTAAGAATAGTCCTTAAAGTATATACAATGCAGATTAACAAAATAATATTTGGTATGAGAAAATAACAATATAAAAATGCTGAAAAATATGGTCTTTTTTTTAGAGATCATATGATAAATATCAGAGTTTCCTGTGATAGACTGGCCTTAAGTAAGGGGTACAGATACAAGATTATGCACAGCAGATTCCCCTGTTATAGGGGACATTTTTTTACTGAGTGTCTTATGATACTGTGGAATATACTGCCAGAGTTGCTGACTGAAGTGGGGAGAATTGCAGAATTTAGGGTTAGGCATAAAAGGAGAAAAGCTGAATAGTATCTTATGATAAGTAAATAGAGACAAGAGATTAGACCACTGTTCTTGTGGAGGATAAACTTTAAAGTAGATTGTTTGGACTAAATATTATTTTTATATTTTTAAATTTCAATGTGATTATTTTTGAATTTCTAAAATATTAGAGATAATTGCAAAACCCTCTATTCTTCCATTCAAATATTAATACGTTTTATCAAGAGTAGAAAAAACAAGAATTTGGTTGCTGTGCAAAATATAGTTCAGAGTTATCAAGCTCTCAGGCTTTAAGCCTTACCATGTCAAGTCAAGAGTGACATCAATAGTGTGGGGAAGAGATCACTTAAGGAAAGGAATGAGAGAAATGTGGCAAGTGGATGAGTGTGGAAAAGTCATGAAGATTTTAAAATGGGTGTAAAATGAAGATTAGAGGGTCAAAGCCTCTGTTCCAAATACAATATAAGGTGTCCTAAAGGAGCTGAATTACAAGTGCAGAATCGATATTGGATCTGTTTTTTTAAGTATTTTTACACTTTCATAACTGAATATAAATCTTATTCCTGTTTTCTCTCCTTATTTTCGAAAGATGTTTGAACTGTCCTGATTTTCATCTTTGTCAGGAGTGTTTTCCATGTTTGAGCCACCCTCAGCACGAGTTCACCTTTCGTGAGGTAATTCCAGTTGCTTCTGTGAAAACATTTTAAATACACTTACATATGGAGAAAAGAAAAAGCCTACATGAAAAAGCAGAAGTAATAAAAGCTTAAATGGTGATAATCATTGAGTATTATGTGGGAAAACATCTGTTAGCACTTAGATAATACATTAAGCAATGACAATATTAGGAAATAAGTCCACTGTTCTGGTTGGGAACAAACCTAGGCTTAGATATTTAATTTTTTTAAAGGAAATCTCTAATTGAAAGACAAGTTATATATTAGGTGACTTGGAAATGAAACTTAATATACTTCCATAACATTTAGCCAAGGTTGAGGATTTTTTAATGAATGATATGTAATACAAGTGCACTATATTCTCCATTAATATTTGAAATACCAAATGTTGGAATATATATTTTTAATTTTAGAAGAGAAATCAGTGTTGGAGACCACTACAGCAAGTTTCCAGTGTGCCTTTACCACTAGCAGTTATTGATGATCTGATGAATAGAGATATTGTTGCCAGTGATTATGATCTACTTTTGCAGTTAGACAGGTACGTATTTTTTCAGCTACCTATGACATTGTGGTCCAGAAAGTGGATCATGTAACACCTGATTTTATGTGTTGGGCTTTTCCATTTTAATACTTGTTTTAATAATCAAGCATAAAGAAGTATAATGATTGCCCATCACGGTAGCTTTCCTCAGACCCACAATGCACTTCATCCCCAGGCTTGATCCCATTTTTTCCCAATCTACAACTCCATCTTTCACCTGATCTTCTGCCTGTTAATCTCTATCACCAATTGCTATTCCAGTCACCAACCACAACCAATTACCTGCCCTGAATTCTCAACTTTCATCCTAACATTGATGGCCCTAACCAATCAAGATCCTAATCATTCACACTCCAAACTTCTATCACCATTCTACCACGTCATCTGATATAAATCATGGTAGTTAAAATATTGTGCTTTCAAATGGCTCGGCAGAGCTGGACCCTTGAACAAGGTATTTGTTGGCCTTCTGCATACTGCTTATTTAATATTCATTATCTAACTCTAATATCTCTAACTTTAATCCACTGGAGGTAAAGTAGGTTGTTATAATTTGGAGCCAATACAAAACTTTAAACATAAAGTTAAGGTGAACTGGCAAGACCTTTTTGTGTAAATCTGTATCAAGACTTAAAATATAGACAAGCCAAATGATGGCCACAGAATTATGTAAACAGACTCCGTGTCCCACCTAATCCATACCAACTACCGAGCCCCTAATTACACCCACACAGCACTAATCATATTTTATTCTTAATCTTCTCAATTTTACCACCTGGCCCTCCCTCCCCCTGCAATTCTCCCAGTAACTTGCATACCATAGACAATTTGCAATTTATTTAACCCACCAATCTGCATATCTTTGGGTTGTGATGATATCAGGCTATCCAAAACTTGGTTAATCTCATGCAGAACAGTGGCAGACTGAGTCTTCAAAAATAGTGAGATTTCTTTCAATAAAGGAACATACATAATTCAGAGATACATTGCAGGAGTGATAGGGAAATCTCATATTTTTCCATATGTTCAGTTCTTAGCTGATTTGAGAGGATTGGGTATGAAAACCACAGCCATCTTGTGAAATTGAAACACTCATTATAGCTAATGCATCATTTGTACTTCAATGGATTCAAAATGAATTCTTAAAAAGGACAATATTTGGATCCCAGTTTGCTTTGTAATTTCACATTATTTAATTATCACTGTAACAAAATACTCTTTTCCTCCTCTGTTCCAAGAAATAAATCTAGCACTGTGCCTGGACATGTTGTACAGACTTTACCTCTGATAATGGTGAAAGAGCAAAGCAAATTACTTGTGCCTGGTCAGCAGTGCAGAGTCTGTCTAAAGGCATTCAGATTAAGGCAGGAAGTTCGATGTCTACCTTGTCATCACAAGGTAAGAGTACTTTCCTAATTGCTTGGCAAATTCTATCTTTGAACATCAATTGCAGAATATAGTTGGCATACATATATTCCATTCATTTACCTGGCATCTATGGCCTTGCATACAAGACTTCAAACGATCCAGGGTGATGAATCTAAGGAATTCATTGCCACAGGCAGCTGTGGAGGACAGGTCATTGGGTGGAGGTTGATAGGTTCTTGATTAGTCAGGGTATGAAAGGTTATGGGGAGAAGGCAGGAAAATGGAGTTGAGAGGGAAATGTATCAGCTATGATGAAATGGCAGAACAGACTCAATGGCCTGAATGGCCTAATTCTGCTCCTATGGCCTAAATCAGGGGAACCAGCTCAAGTAGAGCAAAGTGACTACCATCAGCTCTGTTCATGGTCATATCAAAGTGTCTGTTAGTTGATTTGTAATTGGCTTTGGACCCACAATGATTTGGGTTTCCACCACAGTGAATTGGGATATAAACAAAGATGGCCAAATTATCTCAGAACACTTTCTTCCATTCTTAGTTTAATGAATCTGAACTTGGAGGCATTATGTATGTCCGACTTTTCTAGGCACTGCCTAACCATCCTTACATACTGTACACTGTATATGCCGCTCATTAAGCATCTATGTGATACCTCTCTGTAATCTGAAGTAGAGGACAATCAGAAGTCCATTAGTGAAGAAGTTGTCTCAAAACTTCAGTTACACAATGTTCAGCAATTGTGCACTATTTAGTACTTCTTTTAGTGTTAGAAAACTTAAAATACAGCTGGTGAAAAAGGAAATGAGTTATTATCACAAACCTTGCTGAACAATTTTGGTTGATTTCATTTCTACTACACAAGAGGTTCTGCAGATGCTGCAGAATTTCTGCAGAATCAGAATCAGGTTTTATATCACCGGCATATATCGTCAACTTTGTGAACTTTACGGCAGCAGTACAATGAAATACATGATAAATAAATATAAAGAAAAAACCTATTAAATAGTTCAGTTAAAATAAGAAGTACAAAATAACAGAAAATTAAAAAAAGTAGTGAGGTAGTGTTCATCGGTTCAGTGTCCATTTTGAAATCGGATGGCAGAAGGGAAGAAGCTGTTCCTGAATCGCTAAGTGTGTACCTTCAGGTTTCTATATCTTCTTCCCGATGGAAACAGTGTGAAGAGGGTATGTGGGTATGTCCTGGGTGGTGGGGATCCTTAATGGTAGACACAACCTCCCTAAGGCACTGCTCATTGAAGATGTCTTGAATACTACAGAGGCTGGTACTCATGATAGAGCTGATTAATTTTACAAGTTTCTGCAACTTATTTTGATCTCGCACAGTAACTCTTCCCCCACCCCACCCCCATACCAGACAGTGATGCACGCAGTCAGAATACAACTTGTACATTTGTATAAGTTTTCGAGTGTTTTAGTTGACACACCAAATTTCCTCAAACTCCTAATACAATATAACACTGTCTTGCCTTCTTTATAACTGGACTATTATGTTGCGTCCAGATTAGGTCCTCAGAAATATTGACGCCCAGGAACTTGAAATTGCTCACTCTCTCCATTTCTGATCCCTCTATGAGGGTTGATTTGTGTTTCTTCGCCTTACCCTTCCTGAAGTACACAATCAGCTCTTCAGTGTTGCTGATTTTGAGTGCAAGATTGTTGCTATGATACTACTCAACTAACTGGTTTATTTCACTCCTGTATGGCCTGCCTTCTCCATCTGAAATTCTGCCAACAATAGTTGTATCATCAGCAAATTTATAGATGCTGTTTGAGCTATGCCTAGCCACACATCCATGGGTGTAGAGTAGGGCAGTGGGCTAAGCGTACATCCACGTGGAGCGTCAGTGTTGATTATCAGTGAGGTGAGGATGTTATTTCCAATCCGCACAGAGTGGTCTTCCGGTTAGGGAACTGAGGATCCATTTGCAGAAGGATGTACAGAGGCCTAGGTTCTGTTGCTTTTCGATCAGAACTTAGGAATGATGGTGTTAAATGCTGAACCATAGTCAATAAACAGGATCTTGACCTAGGTATTTACATTGTCCAGGTGATCCAAGGCTCCGTGGAGAGCCATTGAAATCACATCTGCTGTAGACCTATTGTGGTGATAGGCAAACTGCAGTGGGTCGAGGTCCTACCTGAGACGGGTGTTGATTTTATTCATGATCAACCTGTCAAAGCATTTCATCACCGTAAGTGTGAGTGCAACTGGACAATATTCATTAAGGCAACTCGCATTGCTCTTCTTGGGCACTGGTATAATTGTCGCTCTTTTGAAGCAGTTGGGAACTTATGAATGTAGGAGTGAAAGATTGAAACTGTCTTTGAATATTCCCGCCGGTTGGTTGGCACAGGTTTTCAGAACCTTACTAGGTACTCCATCGGGCCATGCTGCCTTGTGGAGGTTCACCCTTTTTGAAGACAGCCTGTCGTCGGCCTCTGAGACAGAGATCATAGGGCACAGGGTCAACGGATGCTGCAGGGATCCTCATAGCTGTGGTTTTGTTTCGCCTTTCAATGCGAGCATAAAAGGTCGCATAAAAGACTCATCACTGCCATTCATGATGTTGGGTTTTGCTTTGTAGGAAGTAATGGCCTACAAACCCTGTCAGAGTTTACATGCATCCAATGACACCTCTAACCTCTGCTGGAACTGGTTCTTGGCTCTTGAAATAGCCATCCACAAGTCATACCTGGTTTTCTCATACGGAGCTGGATCACCAAACTTGGATGCCAGAGATCTAGCCCTCAGCAGACTATGAATCTTCTTGTTCATCCATGACTTTTGGCTCAGGAATTTACAGCAAGTTTTTGTAAGCACACATTCATCCACACAGGTTTTAATGAAGTTAGTGACAACTGTGGCATATTTATCAGGCTCGAAGATGACTCCCTGAACACAGTCCAGTCTACTGATTTAAAGCAGTCCTGTAAGCGCTTCGGTGCTTCCCTGGTCCCGAACTTCTTGGTCCTCACTACTGGTGCTGCGGTGTTCAGACTCTGCCTGTACTCAGGGAGTAGAAGTACAGCCAGGTGATCAGACTTACCAAAGTGTGGGTGTGGGATAGCATGGGAGACACTCTTGAACTTAGTGTAACAGTGGTCCAGTGTGTTATTTCTTCTGGTACTAGAAGTGATTTGTTGATAATAATTACTTAGTGACTTTATCAAGCTGGCCTGTTTAAAATCCCCCAGAATGATGGGGAAGGCATCAGGAAGTGCTGTTTCATGCCTGTTGATTACATTGCTCAGTTCGTCTAGAGCCTATTTAACATTAGCCTTAGGTGGAATGTATATTGCTATCAGGTGAAATGGCCAGCATTTAATTGCGAGGTATTCCAGGTCTGGTGGATAATATTGGGACATCACCAACACATTAGTACACCATGAGGAGTTGATCATGAGGCAAACTGACCTATCTTGATGATGAATTCTGAACCCATCTATTCGAACTACTGCGTCTGACACGGAAGGGGTTATAAGATTCTGTAAAACAAAGGACACACGTATTTCTAATGTCCCTCTGATACAATACCATAGCTCTGAGATCATCATTTTTATTTAACAGAGACTACATTTGCCAGCAACATAGTTGGTATTGGGAGTCAAAAACCTCTTTTTTAAACTGCACCATCAGACCAGCATGTTGACCCCTTTTTCGCCAGCGGCTTCTTAAAGGGGCAGTGTGCCAGGCACAATCTGGGTTTTTTCCATCAGTTTTAAGCAGCGATAAATCGGTCAATTGCATTTAAGCTTCCTCACTGACTGTACATAGATGTAGTTATGGTTCTCAGCCGTAACAGGGTAAAACGAGAATATTTGATATTTCCCATTGTTTTCAATGAGAGCTGCCATTAAGGACATCCATGGAGTTGGTGCCCCGTAAGCGAAAATCAAGAATTGATTGCAGATCACGAAACTTCTGATTTTAGATGGCACTACTTACTGGTTTGAGCAACAACGTGCTGGTGGTCAGTGAAACAAAGGAAGGAAGTAACTAATACTTTGTTATTCACACTTTTTCGATCATTGCGAACAGTAGCCTGTAGCTTCCCAGTCCAAGTCGAGCTGAATCGCCTGTACGAACTGGCATTTTTGCAGTGTGGCTGGAGTCGCACTGGGGTAGGACAGTTGCAGCACATCCAGGCTGGAGTTACTGTAGTGGACTTGGAGGAAATTCGATGTGGCTGAGCCAAGGCAAGGTGAAGAAAGGTCCAAGGTTTGATTAATTTAAAAACCAAGCTGAATTGGAAAGGTCGGATAATTTGATGAGGCAGAGGTGAGGCAAAAAGAGAATTTTGATTAACTTAAGTGCCGAGACAAATTGGGAAGGTCGGGTCCTGACTATATCAAAGTGGCAGAGCCTGAGTCTGAAAGCGAGGAATGACCTGAGGTTTAGAAGATTTAAGTGCTGGCCAGATTGAAATGGTCAAGGTGTCAGGGCTCAGAGGAGAGAGACAGGTCGGAGGCAAGAGATGGGCCAGTTCCTCTCACTACTCCACGGGATAAGCAAATCTGTGCTGGACAAGGCTATGGCCTGTAACTAGTGAACGTCTAGATCAGCTGCAGTGATGTTTGGCATTGGGAACTTCAATCCTGAATGTTGCTTGCTTGCTTGCTTTTATTGTTCATATAATTTCTCCCCCTCCCCCCTTCCGCACCTCCCTCCCCCCTTACGCACCTCCCTCCCCCCTTCCGCACCTCCCTCCCCCCTTCCGCACCTCCCTCCCCCCTTCCGCACCTCCCTCCTCTCCTCCCCTCCCCCCTCCTCCTCCTCCTCCCCGCCTCCTCCCCGCCTCCTCCCCGCCTCCTCCCCGCCTCCTCCCCTCCTCTCCCCCCTCCTCCCCTCTCCTCTCCCCCCTCCTCCCCTCTCCTCTCCCCCTCCTCTCCTCTCCCCCTCCTCTCCTCTCCCCCTCCTCTCCTCTCCCCCTCCTCTCCTCTCCCCCTCCTCTCCTCTCCCTCTCCTCTCCCCCCTCCTCTCCTCCTCCCCCCTCCTCTCCTCCTCCCCCCTCCTCTCCTCCTCCCCCCTCCTCTCCACAGTGGGTGTTTGATAGTTTTCTTTTGTTTTTATTGGGGTTCTTCATTTTGTAGCTGCCAGTAAGAAGACGAATCTCAAGGATGAGTAAAGAATACATACTTTGATAATAAAATTTACTTTGAACTTTGAGATCCAAAGCAACATCCTCAAGATGCTGGAGGAACTCAGCAGATCAGGCAGGTTCAATGGAAATGAACAAACTGTAAACATTTTGGGACAAGACTCTTCTTCAGGACTGGAATGGAAATGGGAAGATGCCAGAGTAAAAAGGTAGGGGGAGGGAAAGGAAGATAGCTAGAAGGTGATAGGTGAAGCCAGGTGGGAGGGAAAGGGAACGGGCTGGAGAGGAAAGCATCTGGAGAGTGGACCATAGGAGAAAGAGGTGATAGGCACGTGAGACAAAGCAAAAGGCCAGAGGGGAGTGGGAAGGATTTTTCTTTTTTCATCAGTTTTGTGGCTGTCATGATGGAACAGAAGATGTTGCTCCTCCACCCTGAAGGTGACCCCATCATGCTGCAAGAGGAGTATTTGGATTGAAATACACATTGGTTTGTATTTATCCATCTTTGGATGCTATTTTTCCAGTATACAAACATTAGAAGAAAAAAAAGATGAATGTAGTCCAGAGAGTTCCTCTACTACAGAGCAGAATTTCCTCTTAGTTCCTCGTCATTTTGAGGTCCTCATATTTTTAGAGACCGCACAATTTTCCAGCATATGCTTTAGAGGGCTGCAAGCATTTACTGCGACAGAGAATGTATAATGATGTTAAATATCATTAATTTGTTGTGATATTAGGCAACATTAGTATTCTTCTAAAATGTATAAGGCAATAAACAGAAGGGTAAATCAATCATTGAAGTGCATTAAAATCCAAACAGATTATAGTCTCGGAAAAGCTCTGAACTCTGCTTAATGTGTTTCTGCAATAGATGTTCTGGAATCTTCTTTCCTTAAACTGCCAGAGGAACAACTCATCTTGGCCTCCTTGTTTCCCCATAAGACCATAGACATAGGAGTAGAATTAGGCCATTCAACCCATCGTGTCTGCTTTGCCTTTCCAACATGGCTGATTTATTATCCGTCTCAGCTCCATTCTCCTGCCTCCTCTCCATAACCTTTGATACCCTGATGAATCAAGAAGTTATCAGCTTTCACTTTAAATATGTCCAATGACTTGGGTTCCATAGCCATCTGTGGCAATGAATTCCACAGATTCACCACCTTATGGATAAAGACATTCTTTGGCATCTCTGTTCTAAATAGAGGTCCCTCTACTCCGAGGCTGTGCCCTTTGGTCCTAGGCTCATCCACTATAGGAGACATCCTCTCAACATTCTCTATCTAGGCCTTTCAATATACAATAGGTTCCACCCCCTCCCCTCCCACTATCCCATTTTTCAAAACTCCAGCGAGTACAGGCTCAGAGCTATCAAACGTTCCTCACATGTTAGTCCTTACATTCCCGGAATCATTCTCGTGACCTACTCTAGTCTCCATCCAATGCCACTGTATCTTTTTTTAGATTAGGGACCCAAAACAGCTCTCAATACTCCAAGTGTGATCTGACCAATGCCTTATAAAATGTCAGCATTACATCCTTTCACTTCTATTCTGGTCCTCTTGAAATGAATGCAAATATTGGATTTACCTTCCTTACCACCAACTCAACCAGCAAGTTAACTTTTAGGGAATCCTGCACAAGGACTTTCAAGTCCCTTTTGCACCACAGGTTTTCGAATTTTCTCCCTGACTAGAAAATAGCCTATGCCTTTATTCTTTCCACTGAAGTGCGTAAATGTTCTGCATTGGTCATGATCTTTCAAGAATCCCTTGATTCTGGCATGGTACTGGAGAACTGGAAATATCACTCCACTCTTTAAGAAGGGAGGAAGGCAAAAGGAGGGAAATTATAGGCCAGTTAGCCTAACCTCAGTGGTTGGGAAAGTGTTGAGGTCTATTATTAAGAATGAGGTTTCAAGGTACTTGGAGACTAATGATAAAATAAGTCATGGTTTCTGTAAAGGGCCTGACAAAACTGTTAAAGTTCTTCGAGGAAGTAACAAGCAAGGTGGACAAAGGAGAGGCATTGGATGTCATTTACTTGGATTTTCAGAAGGCATTTGATAAGGTGCCACACATGAGGTTGCTTAACAAGATAAAATCCTATGGCATTACAGGAAAGTTACTGGCATGGATAGAGCAATGGCTGACAGGCAGGAGGCAGCAAGTGAGAATAAAAGAGGCCTTTTCTAGTTGGCTGCCAGTGACTAGTGGTGTTCCTCAGGGGTCAGTATTGGGACCCTTACTTTTCACATTATTTGTCAGTGATTTGGATAATGGAATAGATGGCTTTGTGGCAAAGTTTGCTGATGATATGAAGATAGATGGAGGGGTAAGTAGTGCTGAGGAAGCAATGTGATTGCAGCAGGACTTAGTCAAATTGGAAGAATGGGCAAAAAAGTGGTAGATGGAATACAGTGTTGGTAAATGTATAATTATGCATTTTGGTAAAAGGAACAATAATGTGAACTATTATCTAAATTGGGAGAAGGTTCAAATATCAGAGGTGCAGAGGGACTAAGGAGTCCTCGTGCAAGACTCCCAGAAGGTTAATTTACAGGTTGAGTCTGTGGTAAAGAAGGCAAATGCAATGTTAGCATTTATTTCAAGGAGAATAGAATATAAAAGCAAGGAGATAATGCTGAGCCTTTATAAGAGACTAGTCAGGCCGCACTTGGAGTATTATCAACAGTTTAGGGCCTCGTATCTCGGAAAGGATGTGCTGTCTTGAGAGTGCAGAGGAGGTTCACAAGGATGATTGGGAATCATTGGGATGATCGGGAATGAAGGGATTAACATATGAGGAGTGTTTGGCAGCTTGGGGCCTATACAATGGAATTTAGAAGAATGTGGGGGGATCTCATTGAAACTACTGAACATTGAAAGAACTAGACAGGGTAGATGTGGAGAGGATGTTTTCTATGGCAGGAGTATTCCAGAGCTAGAGGACACAACCTCAAAACTAGAACAGGGTTAAGGAGCAATTTTTTTAGACAGTGGGTAGTGAATCTGTGGAATGCTCTGCACAGACTATGGTGGAGGCGTGGGTATACTTAAGGCAGAAGTTGATAGTTTCCTGATATGTCAGGGCATCAAAGGATATGGCAAGAAGGCAGGTGTATGGGGTAGAGTGGGATCCAGGATCAGCCATAATGGAATGACAGGGCAGACGTGATGGGCTTAATAACCTAATTCTGCTCCTATGTCTTATGGTCTAGTACATTGCCAGACACTGCATTCCGTCTGCCACTTCTTTGCCTATTCTCCAATCTGTCTAATTCCTTCTGCAGTCTCCCTGCTTTCTCAACACTACCTGCCCCTCCACTTACCTTCATACCGTCTGCAAACTTGGCCACAAAGCCATCAGTTCAGTCATCCATATCATTGTCATGTAACGTGAAAAGAAGCCATCCCAATATTGACCCTGACCACTAGTCACTGGCAGCCAACCAGAAAAGGCCACCTTTATTCCCACACTTTGCCTCCTGCCAGTCAGCCAATCTTCTGCCCTTGCTGGTATCTTACTTGTAATGGCCAGGGTTTTTATCTTGTTAAGCAGCCTCATGTGTGGCACCTTGTCAAAGGCCTTCTGAAAATCCAAGTAAACAGCATTCGCTGATTCTCCTTTGTCTACCCTGCATGTTATTTCCTCAAATAATTTCAACAGATTTGTAAGGAAAGATTTCCCCTTAAGAAAACCATGCTGACTTTGGCCTGTTTTATCATGTTCCTCCAAGTACCCCAAAACCTCACCCTTAATAATGGACTCCAACATCTTCCCAACCACTGAAGTCAGACTAACTGGCCTATAATTTCCTTTCTTCTACCTCTCTCCTTTCTTAAAAGTAGAGGGACATTTGTAGTTTTCCAGTCCTCTGGAACCATTCCAGAATCTAGTGATTCTTGAAGGATCATTACTAATGCCTGCACAGTCTCACCGATAACTCTTTCGGAACCCTGGGTATAGTCCAATTGGTCCACCTTTCAGCTTCTTTGGTAATAGCAACTGCAGTCCTGCCCCCTGGCATACTGCTGGTGCCTTGCATAGTGAAGACTGACACAAAATACTTGTTATGTTTGCCTGCCATTTCTTTGTCCCCAATTACTACTTCTCTGGCATAATTGTCCAAGAGTCTAATATCCACTCTCGCTTTTCTTTTACTCTTTATATATCTGGGAAAAAAAACCTTTTGGTATCCTCCTCTATTTTATTGAATAGCTTACCTTCATAGTTCATCTTTTCTCTCCTTATGGCTTTTTTCATTGTCTTCTGTTTTAAAAGCTTCCAAATCCTCTAACTTCCCACTAATTTTCCTGATATTATATGCCCTCTCTTTCCCTCTTATGCTGTCTTTGATTTCCCTTGTCAATCGCAGTTATCTCATCCTCCCTTTAGAATACTACTTCATCTTTGGGATGTATCTATCCTGCACTTTCCACATTACCTCATAAACTCCAGCCATTGCTGTTCTGCTGTCATCCCTGCTAGTGTCCCCTTTCAATCAACTTTGGGCAGCTCCTCTCTGATGCCTCTGTAAATCCATTTACTCCATTGTGATACTAATACATCTGACTTTATCTCCTTCCTCTCAAACTGCAGGCTGAATTCTATCATATAATGATCACTGTCTCCTAAGGGTTATTTTACCTTAAGCTCCCTAATCAAATCTGGTTCATTACGTAACACTTAATGAGGTGGTGAAATGGCACGTTATTAGCTAATGACTGCCAAGGTAGCTCAACATGCACATTCCTTTCGATAATTAGTATTTTCATCATATGGCAAGTGTTGATTTCTAGCTCCCAGTTTTTTCTAATATAAATATATTTGACCACAACTGTGTGTGTCCTGAAATATTTTTCAACTCTTGAAATCCACCTCACAGCGAAAGGAAATCTTCATGTAATGATTCCTGGCACTTTAGCATTGTAGATGCTTAAGCCATAATATTTCCCACATCCTCATTGAAAAGTTGCCAGGATTAGATGGGAATGCAACAGGAAATCAGGAGATATTTACATAAACATGAATCAAGAACATTGTCTGTCTTTCATGTAAGCTGTTACCAGTTCAAAGTGCTTAATTATTTATAGTGTTATACTATTGCAGTGGAGTATTACATTTAAATATTGATTAAATTATCTTATTTTCTCTAGTTTCATAAAGAATGCATTGACCATTGGTTATTGCATCAGAGCAACTCTTGTCCAATTGATGGTCAAGTAATTTATAATCCATTAACTTGGAACAAAGGACCAAAAAGAAGCAAAAAGAAAGATTCAACTACCATTTTGGATAACTCCAAGCCTCTGGCCCAGGTTGATCAACCTCAGCTTCTCATTCCAGTAATTGGTTATAGGTCTTCACTGAAAAAAACAGGCAGCAATCAAGCCGATGGCCAGCAGAGAAAAGATCACTCTAAAAGAGGAAATTGGACTCAGAATGCAGTAGACCACACAGAGGATTTCACTGTGAATGGTTTGAGTTACCTTCATTTAAAAGATGCAAAAGATGAAACAAATTTTGCTGCTGGACCTTCAGTACCTGCACGAAATCCTCAGGAACCTTTTTTTCCAAGTATTTTACCTGATGTACTCGATGCAAGAAATAAAAATCATTCAACTCAAGCTGCAGTGCAATCAAAAAATGCCAGCAGTAGTCAAATAAAGAAGAGGGAGATAGGCATTAGTAGGACTCATAGTATTGGTCCTAGAAGTGCTCCTTTACTGTATCTAGACAACAGTGACAAGTCAGACTCAACAGAATTACCATCACCAGAGAAGATTTTACACTTGAAAGTTTGTCCCCTTGAAAGCAGCTACATGCAGAGGATGCAAAGCAGTGGCTTTAAAGGAGACATCAGAAAACAAGGCAGAGTCCTGTCGAGAAAAGCCAGGTGTCCTTCCGTGAGTTCAGCAGCTGACAATGTGATTCTGGCTATGGAGGGAATCTCAGTGAACACCAGGCTATAAATCCCTTCATTCATTTCAAGTGCAGATGTATTAACAGTTATAAAAGTATTAGGAAAATGATCTAGATCACCAAATTGCCAGTAATTGCATTAAATTGATCAAATTGCAGGCAGTTTTAAATATTCACTGAATAATGTGAAACTTGTGTGAATGTAACCTAGGTTATACAGATCTTTGACATTTATCTCAATAGGGTATTTTAAATTATGGTCTTTACAAAGCCTGCTTGTCCACAGATGATGGTCAATTACAAATCTAATGAATACCTGTGTTTAAATAAATGCAGATTTTGCAGTTCATCCCTAATTTTTATTGTTTAGGAATTTTCTTCCTTGTTATGGGTGGGAATATAACTTGATTGGCTTTCTTTTACTTTGAATCAGTTGAACACAGGTAACTCATTCCAAGGTTTCAAGTGAAAAATATATATTTTCATGAAATAAAGTTCAGCATGAAGGAATTAGGTTTTAGAAATGTTCCTAACTCTTCCATTTTCTTCAGATGCATCAGCCTAATTTTCAACAACTAATGTATCATAATTAATTAGTTAATAATGAACAGGAGATGGTGTAAAATTGTGCATTTGAAATGAAGTAATATGTAGAGGTGCATATAAGATCTTTTATTAAACAAAATCTCCAGTGGATTTGTACAATTATTCAATTGATTATAGCAACATACAACAAATCAGCAAGTTGAAAATAATTAGTATAAGGTAATCATTAAAACTCAAGTGTCTAGATAAACAATGGTTCAATAAAGATTCATTCACATCTGACCCATCTCTCAGAGACACTCCAAGTAAACTATTAAAAACAATTATTCATCAAAGTTTGGCGGTAGATACAGTAACCTGCATGTGGATGTACTTTGTATTTAAGTAGAATTATGATAGACCTTTTCAGTTACATGCTGATATCTTTTACCTTTATCTTTTATTTCAGTTTCTTATGATTTTATTAGTTTATAGGTGTGTATTACAGTATATCTATGAACCTCACCGAACAGTAGATATTTTATTGTTCTATTCAGGACAATGTTCTACAGTCTTTAATCAATTTAACTGCTATCTGTCATCGTCTTTTGGTTTTACTTTCTACTCGGCCCCCATACTGTTGTT
Source organism: Mobula birostris (assembly GCF_030028105.1). Classification (NCBI taxonomy): domain Eukaryota; kingdom Metazoa; phylum Chordata; class Chondrichthyes; order Myliobatiformes; family Myliobatidae; genus Mobula; species Mobula birostris. The sequence goes on from NC_092375.1 coordinate 159,276,137, forward strand.
TAAATTACACGTTTGTACAAAGTTAAATGAATTTGCTAACATTTACCCCGTAACTGTCAGAAACAATAAGCATTTCTACACATGCCCACACAAATACGGAGTTGTAGTCAGCTGCTCACCACAAAGAGTGATTTGTCATTGACAAAGGTGACAGCTGGTGTATAAGTATTCATTTGGTTAGTTTTAATTGTTTGAGCTTGTTTAAACATTTTAGGTATTTTTTTATTTAATTATCAAAAATTTTAAATCTTTAGGGTTTTTAATTTGTGAATGCCTCTATATGCTTTTGATCATCTGACACATTTCAGACTGTTTCAGAACCAAAACATTAGGTGTGCTGTTACCATTAGAGCTAGGCCATTTGGAGGGTTATCAGGAATTACAGCACCTTTCTTTATTTTCTTACATGATGATCTTCCAACTCCAGATCCTCACTCTTTCCCATTTTTCACCTTTCTGATTTTGCCAGTTCTTTGCCATGCCTTAGACAATTCTAGAGTGGCTATTGCTTTGCTTTCCTGATAGACATCATTACCTAAATGACCCATAAATATCAACTAATCCAAAAATCTATTGAGCATAAAGTATCATTCTCTATATCCCACTTCCCAATTGTGTGCAAATATACAGGATTTAAACATCCTCCAGATATGTTTTCTTCTGCCCAATCTTAGTGCCAAAGTTGATAACTATGCTTCGACACTTAGCACTTGCTGTCTTAAATTCTTGCTCATAATTTTTCTCTGAAACCTCTATGTATAGCTCCTTCTTTGGATTAGATTCCAATATGGTCTGATTACACCTCTATTAGGTCTCCTGGAATGTAATTTGCATAATTATTTCAAAACATGATTAGTTTGAAAACTCAGCTCATTTCTATTTAGTTTTTGGAATCTTCTTCTCTGGCAGTACGTGGAGATCGGGGAAGTTACTGTTAGTTTACCAGATTCTGAGTTTTGAAACCCATGTGAGAAGTCCAGCTTCCCATAAGTGGGGATAGCAGGTGCCTGATGGGATGAGTAGCCAGATCGGTGAAGAGATAGCATGCTCCTTCTGCTGTTTATGCAAGGATACTGTCTGATCTCAGTTCATTACCACAACATCATGGACCAGAAAAGCCCTAAAGTCAGCGGGAATGTTAAATTTCTTCAAGGAAGCTCTGAGCACATTCTTATTCCTTCTGTTTACCTAGTAATATCAAACTATGGCAGAGCTTAGAACAGAAGGAATCTTTCAGGGTTCTGCTGCTGGTCATACGAATGTGGTCAGCCTAATGTGGCTGATTGAGTGTAACCAGAATCCCACTGCTGGGCTTGCTGGCCAGGGAGAGGACATTGATGTTGATTCACTTATCCTGTGGAATTTGGAAGATTTTGCAGAGACAGTGAAGGTGGTATTTTTTCAGGGCCTTGAAGTAGCTGCTGTAAGTTATCCAAGTATTGGTTGCATAAAGGAGAGCAGAAATTGCCTCTGCCTGATCAACCAGATGTTTTGTGACAGTTGTGAGGTCTTGATCTTTAAACACTCTATTCTGCCACTGGGCAAAGACTGTGCTGTGTTTGAAAAGGGTGCTGAATTTTAGCATTTAAGTCTCCCAAGATACAGCAGGTACCAGGTTTTTCCAGGTACTTTTAAAATGATAAAAAAGATAAAGATTAGCTTTATTTATCACATGTACATTGAAACATACAGTAAAATGCGTTTTTTTTTGAATCAACAGCCAGTACAGTCCAAGGTCGTGCTGGGACAGCCCACAAGTGTCACTATACTCTGGCACCAACATTGCATGTCAACAACATCTTTAATATTTGAAATATCTGCAGGCAATGGAATGTTAGCAGCTTAAGAGTTTGTGATAACTTCAGCAAAATCATCATCAAAGGCCCCCACCATCCAGACCGCCTCCTCTTCTTGCCGGAAAGAGTAAACAGTCGACAAATTGTTGACAGTTTACTTTTTTCCATAGATGCTGCCTGGCCTGCTGAGTTCCTTTAGCATTTCGTGTGTGTTGCTTTGATTTCCAACATCTGCAGATGTTCTTGTGCATGTCCTCTTCTTACTTATTGTCAAGCAGGAGGTACAGGAGCCTTGGATCCCACACCACCAGGTTCGGGAACAGTTACCCTTCATTCATTAGGCTCCTGACCCAGTGTGGATATCTTCAATCTCTCATTTTTTTTTCCCACTAATCCTGCAGAAGGATTGCGGCCCCAAACGCCAAATGTACTCTTTTCCATAAATGCTGCCTGGCCTGCTGAGTTCCTCCAGTATTTTATGTGTGTTGCCTGGATTTCCAGCATCTGCAGATTTTCTCTTGTTTGTGATTCGATAACTTCAGTCACTGGTTCAATTAAAGTTATCAGTGATAACTTCAATCACTACTCTGAACTGATTCTACAACCTGCAGGCTCACTTTCAAGGGCTCTTAACAACTCATGTTCTGAGTATTATTTTTTAATTATCAGTTTTTTTTCCAATAAATGCCTGGAAGAAAATGGATCTGAAGGTAGTATATGGTTACAATATGTACTTTGATAATACATTTATTTTGAACTTTGATCATTGTTCTCACACTTGTGCATCTTAATTGCCATTCCTCCCAGTGTGACCAGGAGAATGAGAAAGAATGGAAATTTGTGCGGTTGATAGAACAGTTGAGATAGTGGAGGAAGCAGGAGGTCATATCTACCTAGAGTCTCCCGTTCAGAGCCTGCCAATGTACCAGTGGCTCAGAAGGGATTTCTTCCTGGAAATATAGTGCATGCTTCATCACAGAAACTCCAGAGTTGTGCATAGATTTCTTTGTGAACAATCATCTGTTTCTGCACAAGTGCTTACCAAACTAGCACTATTATGTAAGGCAAATTACAGATTATCCTAGGAAAGCTGAACACCTCTCATTCTCATTAACAAGAGAACTGGTGAAGCCATCAGCTATTTATGTAGTACAATGTGTTTGGCTGATGTGACTACTGTAAATAGAATGTTAATGTGTACATTGTCTGAGATGTGCTTGTGATAGTACTAAACATTTGAAGATGTGTTGGTGGTAATGATGATTAGTTGCAAGTCTAGATTGATTGAAATCATTGGTAGATGGGAGAGTGCTGGCTTGGTGTGATGGAGTAGAGTCTGAAGTTAGACCTGCATTTGGTGGGATATAGCATTCACTTGCACCTTGATCACACTCCTACTCTCCACCCCCAGGACAGATTGTCTCTCTTCCCCTTTTCAACCGCACCGACAGAGATTTCAGGGAAACATCAGAGGAACATGATGCCCCCTATCCCGTGTATCCCAGATATTATTGCATATTGCCGTTACGCTTGCCAAAAGTGTACCTTCTCTTTATAAGCTGCAGACTTATAACTTAAGTATTGAGGACTGTGTTCAGCTGATAGCAACCACTCACAAAATTGGGATGCCCAGCTCAGACACTAATTAGCTACATGGTAAGAGCTGACAGGACACTCCGATCATGTTAATGAGTAAGACCAGAAATGTATCAATCCTACAATGGAAATTCAGCCACTAAAACAGATCCTGGAATTAAAAAATTAACATGCACATTTTGATGATATTTCAATAGTTCCATTTAATATCAGAGAAGTGTATACAATATAGATCCTGAAATTCTTTTTGGTAATTTCTTGCAATGAAACTACCAGAATTTCATAAGAGCTCAACTCGTTCACTTTAGGGAAGAAAATCTTCTAACCTTGCTCGCATATCCTAAACATGACTTGAGACCCAGAGCAATGCGGCTGACTCCTAACTGCTACCTACAATGGTTCAGCAAGCTGAGGGTAATCAAGAATGGATTTCAAATGTAGAATTTGCCACTATGAATGTAAGCTATGCACATAGTTCTTAATGATGTTAAGGTCCTGACAAAGAATGTTAGGACAATTCCTTGACTTTGGGCTGTATGGCTATGTCCCATTACCTATTACCCTGCTCCCTCTCCATAAATATCAGGCGCCTGTTATCTGCTGACTATCACATGGGAGCCTGCAGTGCATAATTTGACTTGCATGTCAACTGTGTCTACACTTCGTTGATGTATGGAAGTCCTGAGGTCATGAAAATGCTTTAGAAAAGTAACTCATTCTATTTTAAACTTATCCTTGTGACCGAAAATAAATACCAGCTTTTGAAGGTAAAATTTCATTACCAGTGGGTAGCACAGTAGCATAATGCTTTACAGTGCCAGTGATCAGCAATTGGGGTTCAGTTTCCCGTTGCTGTCTATAAGCAGTTTGCATGTTCTTCCCATGACCAGGTGTGTTTCTGACAGGTGCTCCAGTTTCCTCCTACATTACAAAGTAGTACAGTTAATAAGTTGTAAAAATGCTATGTTAGTACTGGAAGTGCAGCAACACTTGGGCTACCCCCAGCACATATTTGGATTGTGTTGGTCGTTGACACAAATGACCCTGTTTAACTGTATGCTTTGTTGTTTCAATGTACATGTGACAAATAAAGCTGATCTTTTTAATTTTTTTTTACTGAACAAGATCAAACATGACAAAAAACTGCGCTTCACACAATTTTGTAAAGAGACTGCAACAAATAGAGTCAGATGTCGTTAAGTATCCTAAGAGTTTTCGCATCTTCTCTTCATCTGTTTTGCAGGACATGATTTCAGAATACATTTCACTATTGAGGCCATTTCCCATCATTTGGTCTGCAATTTCATCCACATTCTTTATTTTCTGAACCAGATTTCCCCAGTTCTTATGCAGAAATATTTTCTTATCTGATACAGAAATGAAAGGAATTATTTCACTGTACCTGAAGGGAAGATTTTCAGAGCCAACTTTTTTTGTATATAGAAACTGCATAGTTTAAAATATGATATGATGAAATGTGATTCTATTGTATAAGGTTGAAAAAGTGTCTTTTTATTGCGTTTGGAAGAACTAATGAAATTTTATTTCTTAGAAGAATCTAAAGCCAATTGTTCAGCAATTACCTATTGCTGCCACTGCACAATTTAAACCTGGTGTGACTTGTAAGTTTTGTTGGCCAGGGGGTTCACAGTTCACTAATTTATTTTTCTGTGGGGGGGGGGGTTGATGCTCTTGGTGCCATCACACAATTTAATTTGGCGAGATTTGTAAGATTTTTGTGTTGGAGGAGAGTTTTTTTTCATAGAACAACTTCCATGATTTTCTTTGCTTCATGGCTATCTGGAGAAGACGAATCTCAGAGATGTATATTGATACATACTTTCATAATAAATGAACCTTTGAACCTTCAAAGCATATTTGGGAAAATATATATTGCATTCTTGCTCAGATGCCTTTAGTCTAATCAGATGGTCCTTATTCATCAGTGGAACTAAGAGTCAAGTAATGGTTATTTAAAAGCTAACTGCTCTGTAAAAGATAAAAATTGACTTATGTTAAGGACTAGCTAATCCTTCAAGAACAAAAGCTGTTTAACCCTGTTACATTACTGAGCAATATAATGTCTGATCCCTCTGCTTCATCTACCTTTTTACCAAATCCCCATCCTCCCTCAATTCCTTTGGAACATATAACATAACAGCATAGTACAAACCCTTTGGCCCATGATATTGTGCTGACCTTTTAACCTATTCTAAGATCAATATAACCATTCTCTGCTACATAGCCTTCCATTTTTCTATCATCCATGTGCCTATCTAAGCGTTTCTTAAATGCCCAAAATGTACTGTATCTGCCTCTACCACCACACCTGGTAGGGTGTTCTGTGCACCTGCCACTCTCTGTGTAAAATAAACCTACCTCTGACATCCTGCCTATACTTTCCTCCAATCACCTTAAAATTATGCCCAAAATTCTATCAATCATAGCCTCAAATATACGCCTCCCACAAGCTGCCACAGCCTTCTGTGATTGTCCAAACCACAATTCCTGTGATGATGGCTCTCAATTCCAGGGGACCTAGTTTCCTAGTATCCAGTCTGCCTGTTTTGGAATCAGCAGGGCTTGAGTCGGATCATCTCATTGTGGGTTACCATCTCAGATACATGGCAAGATCCTCCACTGTCAGTTTGATTTCAATGATTTGGCAAAGCTTATTAATATTTATGAAATGCAAGAGAGATTATAAAATCTTTGGAATGGTCCAGGCACTGCTCTCAGGTTTTATTAAAATTACTGCTTTGTCCAATGTTCCATGTCTTGAAAACGACTTGTTCACAAATCTCTGCAATGCCACTTTGGCCTACTAATTCTGTGCTGACTATCAACAACCCTTGTGTAAAGTTTACACTAATCCTATATTAATCCACTTGTTTCTGCTCTCCTGATGTTTTCACATCAACACCCTCCAGACTCTAGCCCCCACCTGCACATAAAGGGCAATTTGCAGTGGATAATTAATCTACCAATCTGCATGTCTTTTGGGATTTGGAAGAAAACTGGAACACCCAGAGGAAACCCGTCAGCTCCTCAAAACTGATCATCAAGCTCCAAGACTTGGCCTCCTTACATCCCTCTGCAATTGGATCTTTGGCTTCAACGTCGAGAGACCACATTCATTGCAGAACAGAAACATCATCTCCTCAACACTGACCATCAACATAGGTGTACCTCAGGGCTGTGAGTTTAAAACCCCCTACTTTCTATATCTATGACTTTGTACTTAAGCACAGTTTCAACATCATCTGCAAATTTGTTGATGAGTGGTAGCATGTTTTCCAAGTTCACAGGGCATCTGGGGGACAGTGAACACCGCTCCCTGGCCTTTATAATTATCATGGAAAAGGATAGAATCAAAGAGGACAGGAACAGTTTTAATTGGGAAAAGGCAAATTATGAGGCTATAAGGCTAGAACTTGCGGGTGTGAATTGGGATGATGTTTTTGCGGGGAAATGTACTATGGACATGTGGTCGATGTTTAGAGATCTCTTGCGGGATGTAAGGGATAAATTTGTCCCGGTGAGGAAGATAAAGAATGGTAGGGTGAAGGAACCATGGGTGACAAGTGAGGTGGAAAATCTAGTCAGGTAGAAGAAGGCAGCATACATGAGGTTTAGGAAGCAAGGATCAGATGGGTCTATTGAGGAATATAGGGAAGCAAGAAAGGAGCTTAAGAAGGGGGCATGAGAAGGCCTTGGAGAGTAGGGTAAAGGAAAACCCCAAGGCATTCTTCAATTATGTGAAGAAAAAAAGGATGACAGGAGTGAAGGTAGGACCGATTAGAGATAAAGGTGGGAAGATGTGCCTGGAGGCTGTGGAAGTGAGCGAGGTCCTCAATGAATACTTCTCTTCAGTATTCACCAATGAGAGGGAACTTGATGGTGAGGACAATATGAGTGAGGTTGATGTTCTGGAGCATGTTGATATTAAGGGAGAGGAGGTGTTGGAGTTGTTAAAATACATTAGGACAGATAAGTCCCCAGGGCCTGACGGAATATTCCCTAGGCTGCTCCATGAGACGAGAGAAGAGATTGCTGAGCCTCTGGCTAGGATCTTTATGTCCTCATTGTCCACGGGAATGGTACCGGAGGATTGGAGGGAGGCGAATGTTGTCCCCTTGTTCAAAAAAGGTAGTAGGGATAGTCCGGGTAATTATAGACCAGTGAGCCTTACGTCTGTGGTGGGAAAGTTGTTGGAAAAGATTCTTAGAGATAGGATCTATAGGCATTTAGAGAATCATGGTCTGATCAGGGACAGTCAGCATGGCTTTGTGAAGGGCAGATCGTGTCTAACAAGCCTGATAAGAGTTCTTTGAGGAAGTGACCAGGCATATAGATGAGGGTAGTGCAGTGGATGTGATCTATATGGATTTTAGTAAGGCATTTGACAAGGTTCCACACGATGGGCTTATTCAGAAAGTTAGAAGGCATGGAATCCAGGGAAGTTTGGCCAAGTGGATTCAGAATTGGCTTGCCTGCAGAAGGCAGAGGGTGGTGGTGGAGGGAGTACATTCAGATTGGAGGATTGTGACTAGTGGTATCCCACAAGGATCTGTTCTGGGACCTCTACTTTTCGTGATTTTTATTAACGACCTGGATGTGGGAGTAGAAGGGTGGGTTGGCAAGTTTGCAGACGACACAAAGGTTGGTGGTGTTGTAGATAGTGTAGAGGATTGTCAAAGATTGCAGAAAGACATCGATAGGATGCAGATGTGGGCTGAGAAGTGGCAGATGGAGTTCAACTCGAAGAAATGTGAGGTGGTACACTTTAGAAGGACAAACTCCAAGGCAGAGTACAAAGTAAATGGCAGGATACTTGGTAGTGTGGAGGAGCGGAGGGATCTCGGGGTACATGTCCACAGATCCCTGAAAGTTGCCTCACAGGTGGATAGGGTAGTTAAGAAAGCTTATGGGGTGTTAGCTTTCATAAGTCGAGGGATAGAGTTTAAGAGTCGCGATGTAATGATGCAGCTCTATAAAACTCTGGTTAGGCCACACTTGGAGTACTGGGTCCAGTTCTGGTCACCTCACTACAGAAAGGATGTGGAAGCATTGGAAAGGGTACAGAGGAGATTTACCAGGATGCTGCCTGGTTTAGAAAGTATGCATTATGATCAGAGATTAAGGGAGCTAGGGCTTTACTCTTTGGAGAGAAGGAGGATGACAGGAGACATGAGAGAGGTGTACAGGATAATAAGAGGAATAGATAGAGTGGATAGCGAGCGCCTCTTCCCCAGGGCACCACTGCTCAATACAAGAGGACATGGCTTTAAGGTAAGGGGTGGGAAGTTCAAGGGGGATATTAGAGGAAGGTTTTTTACTCAGAGAGTGGTTGGTGCGTGGAATGCACTGCCTGAGTCAGTGGTGGAGGCAGATACACTAGTGAAGTTTAAGAGACTACTAGACAGGTATATGGAGGAATCTAAGGTGAGGGCTTATATGGGAGGCAGGGTTTGAGGGTCAGCACAACATTGTGGGCCAAAGGGCCTGTACTGTGCTGTACTGTTCTATATTCTCCATGCAACAGCACATCTGAAGTCAGGCTTAAACCTGGGTCTCTGGTGCTTTAAGGCAGAGGCTCTAGTAGCGGTGCCTCTGTGCTGCCCATGGAAGTTCTCCTACAGGAGTACAGGCTCAAATGCAATATGAACAACTGAACTTATGTTCTCTGATTATCAGGCACTGTGCATTATTGAATGATGGAAACTACAGTCTGACAAAAAAGCTTTTCAAATTCTTGTGTCTGTGACTCCACAAAAGGGTTCCCATGATCTTAGAAAAAAAGTCTAACATTCTCTCAAAACACTTCTTTCACTTAGTTTGTTTATAACTGGAAGGAAGTTTGGAACTGGCTAGACAAGATTTTGGATGAATATACTAATTGAAAGCAAAACATGAGGCAAACAACTCAGGAAATAAATCAGCAGATTGCAAATCCATGCAAAATAATGTGAGTGACTAATGGGGGAAATTTGAGGAAAAAAAAAATAATTTATCAAAAGGCAACCGATGTGGATTCAGAAAGGGGATTTTGATTAATCTTCGCAATCACTTTAAGGAATTGCCTACCTAATTGGACAGTAAGAGATCTATGAAAGGACTAATGTCACTTCCAGTATAGGGTAAAGTTCCATGTTAACTGTAAGTTGAACTGAAAACTACAGAGTTGCAGCATAGTGGATGAAAAATTGGCATTAAAGTAGAACTAAATGAATTTTTTAAGAACTGCAAAAGCTGGAAATCTGAATAAAAATGGAAAGTACCAGAAATGCTCAGTTGACTGGGCAACACCTGCGGAGGGCAAAATAGAGTCAATGCTTCAGGCCCTTGACTTGTTGTCAGATCTGGAGAAGTGAGAAAACTAATGTGTTTTGAGTTGCAGAGGTTGGAGAGGGTGTGTGGGCATGAGAGAACATAAAGTACGTTTGTGGTGAGCAAAAGGAAGACAAGTCAAGTTGGAGTAACAAGTCTGTTCATCAGAACTGATGCCATGGAGATGGAGGAACTCGGAGAACGGACTGCAGCAGGGTGGGAAGTAAGGCAGTTACGATAGCTGCAGGACTCTGGACTTAAGGACAATATTGGCCATTAACCTATCCTCAGAGGTGGAAACAAAGAAGTCAAAAAAGGCAAGGGAAGGGACAAAGACGGATCATGTGAAAGTGAGTGCAGGGTGGAAATTGACAACAAAGGTAAAGTTTTTTTTGAGAGTGCTACATAGTTGCAAGAGACAGCATTGGTAAAATCATCAATGTAACAGAAGAAAAGTTGGAAGAGGCAGACTCAGTGGGACTGGAAAAAAAACTGTTCCACATAGCCCACATATCCCACAAAGAGTCAGAAATCGATGGAGCACTGATTTGGGGAAAGTGATTAGACTCTATTGCCAGTACAGTTTCAACCAGCTGAAATGTGCTGGTAGCTGGAGACCAGCTCAACCTTTGTTGAGGGAGAAAGTATCGGCCATTTGTGTCAGAACTCGCCAGTTATGCAGTATGCTCATCCACCCTCTCCCCAGTTTGCAACTTCAAGCACAGCAGCTTCCAACTTTACTCATTCTAATGAAGGGTCATTAACCCAAAACTCTGTTTCTCACTCCACAGATGCTACCTGACCTGCCCTTCAGTATTTTCAATGGAATTAATTATGTATTTGCGAAAGGGGCAGTGGCTGGAGATGAGAGGGAGATGGTCCAAGCATTAGTACCTCTGCTGTTTCTTATTATTTAAATGAACTCAATTCAGAAGTTCAGTGTAAAATAGATAAAACAGTAGATGATACCAAATTAAGGAGGGGCAATGGAATCATAGGAAGTAACTCTGAAATTATACTGTGTAATAGACAAAATACACACATAGATAATAGTAACAAATATTCTTTAAATGTGCACGTGTCAAAGGAACAGTGTGCAGCATAAATTCCACAAATTAGTTTGAACCTAGTAAAAAGGAATTTTAAAGAAAGGTTGCAGATTAGTTTGGTGCTTAGGTTAACACCCCCAACAAACACAAAGTCAGAGTTGATATAGTTTAATCTATAGGAAACAATATAAAGAAGATGAAATCCGTTTGTGCACTATTTTGTTTAAAGTCCACTTTGACTACTGTGTCCGATTAAGGGGTTGTGTGGGCATGAATAATTGAGGTATTTAAGTACAGAGGAAAGTCATAAGAATGTCCTTTATATCAAAGACTGAGTCATAAGAAAAGATTGAAAAAAACTTGAACATGCCAATCTGTAAAGGAGGCATCAGAAGCGTACAAGTTTAAACTAGTAAACAGCTTAGAATGAATGCAGTAGGCTAGTTTTTACACAGCTGGAATAGATTTCCAGCTAGGAAAAACCTGTTATGGAAGCCTTTAACAAACAAGAGGAGGTTGTAGTATTGGAATGATTAAATTAGATGGACCAATGACTTTACTCATCTATAATCTTCTCAATATCTTGTAACAGGAAACCACATGAAGAAATTCATTACCTTTTACTTTATTCTCCAGATCTTTAATTTTTTCTTTCAACTTTGGATCTGTAGACAAAATATAATTTAAAATATTATCATTCCTCAGTTATTAGAATTAATTTTAAAACATTTTGAATATATCGTATCTTCAGCATCGATTTTTAGATAAAGTGCTTATATTATTTATATGTTAAATATTTTTGCTTCTTTTATACAGTAGATGATTTTAATCCTAACCCTATTTTAGATTTTGATTATCGTGCAAATATCCAACTTGGATGAAAAAGATTAGTTATGTCATTTTCTAGCTGGAAACAATCCAACAGTGGTGGGGAAGTTAATCAACTGCCCAGAAAACAGGGTTATATTTCTACCAACTATTGCCTTGACCTTAAAACCAAAAGCTGATTTGAATGAAGAAGAATTTGCAGCATAGCTAGGATGTCCTCATCACTGAGTCATAGAGAGATATAGCATAGAACCAGGCTCTTTTACCCACCCTGTCTGTACCCATTAACCTGATGTTAATCCACCTCACCTTCTTGTCAACTTCTCCTCCCTCAGATTCCACCACCCACATATATATAGGGGGCAATTGAGGACATGGGTGGAAACCTGAGTGCCTAGATGAAACCAACATTGCTATGGGGAGAACTTGCAAACTCCACACTGACAGTACCCAAAGTCAGAATTGAACGTGGGTCTCCTGTGCCATGAGGCAATGGCTCTACTAACTACTACCTGCACTGCTATGCTGTCATAGTGTCAAACAAATTCTAAAGTAACACCTTTTTTGGGGAAACACTGGCTCTTTATTTCTCTCCATCGATGTTGCCTGATCTGCTGATAATCTGTGCTTTCATCCATTTTGTTTTATGAATACTGCCAATGGATTTCAGAATCCTAAAATAGATTACTGACCAATCCCATTTGTTTGTGGGATCCACTAGTGTTGAGGATGATAATGAAGTTTATTAAGCTAACATGACACTGAATGTGCACATTATGTAGTTATTATTACAAGTTTCATTTTAATTGCACTTGAGACTTAAAATGAACACGCCCATTGATCGTTTCAAACAAAAATATCTGATTTTGATAGACTAATTAAGGTGAAAAACCTCTCTAAGGCTGAAGCAGAAATAGAAAAAAATACATGCCCTGAAACACCAGAAGCCATTGAATGGAGAAACCTACAAAGAGTAGTGGATACAGCCCAGTCCATCACAGGTAAAGCCCTCCCCACTACTGAGCACATCTACATGGAGCATTGTCAGAGGAAAGCAGCATCCATCATCAGGGACCCCCACCGCCCAGGATGTGCTCTCTTCTCCCTGCAGCCTTCAGGAAGAAGGTACAGGTGTCTCAGGACTCACACCACCAGGTTCAAGAACAGCTATTACCCCTCAACCGTCAGGTTCTTGAGACAAAGGGGATAAATTCACTCAACTTCATTTGACCCATCACTGAAATGTCCCCATAACCTATGGACTCACCCTTCATCTCATGTTCTCAAAATTTATTGTTTATTTATTTATTATTATTATTTCTTCTTTCTTTTTGTGTTTGCACAGTTTGTTGTCTTTTGCACACTGGTTGATCACCTTACCTGGCGCGGTCTTTCCTTGATTCTATTACGTGTGTTGTTATATTATGGATTTATTGAGTATTCCCACTAGAAAATCTCAGGGTTGTATATGGTGATATATATGTAATTTGATAATAAATTTACTTTCAACTTTGAAAGTGTTGCAAAGACTGGATTGCATGCTAAGTGACAGAATATTTCAGTGTAACAGACTGCATGGGTGTGGGTGCAGGGAAATTGGTGCAGATGCATGGCAGAGCATGAGATGAAACAGATGTGTAGGAATGTTAAGCGGCTATTGAGAGTAGTGAGTTTCTAGAATATATTGTTATTTGGTGGAGAGTGTGCATTCTGTGCTCGGCAGAAATGCACTCACATTAGTTAGCTGATTTAGTTGTCAATGTAACCCTGGTCAATGTAATTTCCTGCATTGGACTTCTCCCCTCATTGGCCTTTTCTGTTGTGTTGCCTTTTTCTGGGAATTACAGAGCAGCAGGAGATAACTACTCAAGATGCTCCAGGCATCGTGAGTGGGCGACAGCTTGATGAGCAGCTGTTTGTCACTCTTTCTTCTCTTCCTGTAGAGAAGGGACAGTCTGGACAACTCACAGCTAGAAAGTAAAGAGAAATTAAGTATGAATGATAACTTTGCTGGGTGTAGTGACATGTGGGCAATGTTGAGCAGATGTCAAATATCAATACAGTAATTAAGGAAATGAACTGATGAAGAAATAATAACAGTAAAAATAATGCAAAGCAAATTCTCTGGTATGGACAAAATGGATCCCTCAAAATTCTCTATGTGAATTGGTAAACTGGCACATTGGGCACGATGGTCTCAATAACTTCCTTATGTAATCTAGCAAGCTTTTTTAATCTTGCAGTTCTAGGAAAGGTTCACACCCTTTAGACATAATCACTGTTTCACTGAAATGGTTTGTTATTGTCTCATGTACTGAGATACAGTGCAAAGCTTGTCTTGCACACGGTTCATACAGATCAGATCATTACACAGTGATTTGAGGTAGAACAAGGTAAATCAATAATAATGTTGAATAAAAAGTGTAACAACCACAGAGACAGTACATTGCAAGTTAACAATAAGGTGCAAAATCATAACAAGATTCGGCATGCCATCAAAAACCTTGACAAACTTCTATAGATGTGTGGTGGAAAATGTGCTGACTGGCTGCATTACGTCTTGGCATGGGAACACCAATGCCTTTGAGTGAAAAATCCTACGAAAGGTAATGACTTGAGCCCAGTACAGCACGGGCAAAGCCCTCCCAACCATTGAGCACATCTACAGTAAACATTGCTGCAGAAAAGCAGCACCCATCATCAAAGGTCCTCACCACCCAGGCCATCTTCTTTTCTCACTGCTACCACCAGGTAGAAGGTACAGGTGCCTCAGGACTCACACCACCAGGTTCAAGAACAGTTACTACCCCTCAACCATCAGGATCTTGAACAAAAGGGGATAACTACACCCAGTTAAAGACTCTTCTATCTTGTTATTTCATGTTCATTATTTATTGCTATTTATTTATTATTTTTATTTGCATGCTTTGTTTACAGTTTACATATCCAGTTCTATAGATTTGCTAAGTATGCCTGCAGAAAAAGAATCTCAGGGCTGTATGTGGTGACATGTATGCACTCTGATAATAAATTTTACTTTGAACTTTAGATTGTGAGGTCAAGAGTCCAACATCTCATACTAGGAAACTATTCAATAGTCTTAGAACAGTGGCAGAGAAGTTGTCCTCAAGTCTGGTGGTACGTTTTATCAGCTTTTGCATCTTCTGCCCAGTGGGCGGGTGGGGGTAGTGGGAGAAGAGAGAATGTCTGGAGTTGTGGGTCTTCGATTATGATGGCTGCTTTTTCTAGGCAATGAGAAGTATAGACAAAGTCTGAGGAGAGAAGGCATATCTCAGAATTTTAGATCAGAATATCCATTGAGACAGATAGAGAGAAGAAGTTTAGTAAAGTATTTAAGTGAGTTAGTCATGCTAATCATCTCTGAACTCAACAGATGGACTGCGGCCAATTATGTTTATGTACTTTGCTAAAACCCTTCCTAAATACGAAACAATAACATAGGTTAACCAAAATATGTACTGCACTGAATTACTTTTGTTTTCTATTAGGATTTTAGTATTAAGTTGTTACCTGGAGGTGCTTCAATCCTGGCTTTTGGTGCCGGATCAGGGCCTGAGCCCATGCTCAAGTTAGCACTACTGCATCCTTGAATGTTGGGACAGAACACAGTCGAGGATCCACTGACTGTGATGGAAGATGTGATGTTTTGTCCTGAGAAATAAGAATATGCATTTGAGGGCAGATAAAATATAGAATTAGTCAACAGCACATACCAAAAGATTTTGATTAGATTGTCTAACATTATAAATACCATAGTAATATAGTGTTTTATGCACCTTAAGTACTACTCAGAGTCCATTTCTACAACTCAAAGTACCAGCATGAAAAGAGACTCCTGAATTAAGTGTAATGATACCACAATAAAGAGAGCAATGTGAAATATTGGTTTCCAGTTAGTCTGCACTGATCAAATATGATTAAGTTAAACAGGGAGCGATTGAGCAAAGCTGACAAAGAGAAGCCTGTGCCCAAGTGCTTGGACCCCATCACTCCCTAGCAATTCTTTCTCCCCCTCCCCCTCCACCTCTCACTCTCTTTGACATAAAAGAATATTTTACATAATAAAACATTGTTTGTACCTTCAGTTTTCAGTTTCAGGCAGAGATCCAATTGCCACAATATTTTATCGAGTCACTGCTTAAAGTGATACTCAGCTAGGTGCAAAGAAGAACCCACAATACACTACATTGTTTACCATTGAAGCAGGTAGTCCTTGTCAACCTGTTTGATCATGAGCTGAGTTCTCATCCCTATACACTCTCCAATATTCCCCTCAATTTATAAAACAGAACCTCTATAGTACCACCACCTGGGAAAATTAGGCCAATATTTTACAATAACCAGAATACAAACCAAAACACAATTAGTTAACAGTAGTGCACAGTAAAAACTGCCTTTCTAATGGGTCCATCTTCCCTACTGTCCACTGAAACCACACAAGCCTACTTCAAACACAAAATCATTCAAATATTATATTGTGCATTTATCCTACATCTTAGGTATACCAGTTGCATCCATCTCACCCAAAGACTGAACAGAGAAAACCTCAAATTGTAAACAGTGTTATGGAGATTAATTTAGAAATAGAATTAAAATATTTATTTTAATTAACTTCAAGACAAAAGGAAAAAGTACCTGGATTCATCTTCACTGTGGGAAGGATCTGTGCACTGCAGGACCAGCTGGAGCTATATTAACAATGACCTTAAGGGAATATGTTTAAACTGAACTAGCTGCAAGCTGCCTGCACAATCCAAATGAGATTATTTTTATTGTGCCATAAATGTTTAGACAAATTACAGTAAGTTGTTAATTTAAATTTTATGCTATATGAAGATTTAGGGCTTTGATTAT
Organism: Mobula birostris; assembly: GCF_030028105.1. Lineage (NCBI taxonomy): Eukaryota > Metazoa > Chordata > Chondrichthyes > Myliobatiformes > Myliobatidae > Mobula > Mobula birostris. The sequence continues at coordinate 159,292,611 of NC_092375.1, forward strand.
GGTAGAACATGGATATGTCCTTGAAAATACTGCTCAGTTATTGGCCTGAGATGAGTTGGCAGCCTTTGCCTATGTAGCAGATTGATCATTATCATTTTCCTGATCGATCCCAGGGAGGAATACTGTATGCAGAAGTTATCGTTGTAAATAACAATATCATATCTCTTCTGGAGAAGTGAAAGCATGAATATGATTGGCTCAGCTTCAATCAACATTTGCCTCCCCAGCCAACACTCATCCATACCAGAGGTGAACATTTTTTAGTTTTAGTTTTAGTAGAAATCAAGCCAGGTAGGAGTCGTGAGGGGGTAGGGGTGGAGAGGTTAGACTGGACCCAAGAAACATTAGAGTTGTAGACAAAAATGATGAAAATCCCAGGATTTCAGCCCATTTACTTACCATGACCTTTGAATTGTGTTGTTTCACTTGCACCTGCCTCGGCCTTTATAGATGATTAGACTTTGCCTTCATGAACTTTGTATTTTTTTTCCTTCAAACACCACACCATCACTCAAAGTCAGCGAAGTGCCTCATAAAATTAGTTTTCCAGTCACAGTGGCTTATTGCCATCAGACACTTAAAGTCCGGGGTACAAGCTATGCAGAACTATGAGGATGTAACAAAAAGAAAAATCAGAAGTTAAATTTGAAAATTATTATGACATATAACAGGTCAGTTCACATTTCAGTTCTACCAAAATATCAGTAAAATACAGTCACAGAGCAATGTACCATGGGTAAAGGCCCTTCAGCTCAACAAGTCCATGACAACCACAGTGCCCACCCAGCTGGTCCCAATTTCCTGCATTCAGCTCATATCCCTCCAAGACCCACTCCTCCATGTACCTATCCAAGTACTTTTTAAATGATACTACTATACCTACCTCAACTACTTACTCTGACAGCTCATTCATGCACTCACTCACCATCTCTAGGTGAAAAGGTTGGCCCTCGGGTCTCATTCAAATCTTCCCTCTCTCAGGTTAAGTCTATGTCCTTAGTTTTGTGTTCCCCTACCCTGGGGGAATGGTAAAAATAAAAGGCACAAGGCTAGGAATATTAGCAATGCCTTAATGCAGAAGATCAAAATTATTCATCTAAAACATGAACTGTTTCCTTCTCCACAGTTACTGCCTGGTCTAGTTAATATCCTGAGTACCTTTTGTTCTGTGGTTTGGAATGTCAGCACCTTTGCCGCCAATGTCCCAAACCCACAGTCACCATTGTTGATGTAAAATCAGTCTTCTGGAGAGTGAACCCGTGGAAAGTTTCAGGCCCAGATGGTGTCCGTGGCCACGTCCTCAGATCCTGCACGGATTAGCTGGTGAGGGCCGAGAATGTGCAGTTTGGTTGCAACAGTGATGCATAGGCTGCTGTTGGTATTTGCAGTCAATCCAGGGGAGAAAAACACAGTAATGCACTTATTTTGCCTTATCATTTTCTTTAAACAAGAATTCAAAAATTAGCTGTAAGCCAGAAGAAATTGCAGGCTGTTAACTTCCTCCATTTCTTTTCCTCATCTTTTCCCTTTTGTTAGTAATTTGAAATAGTTCTGCCTAGAAAGAGAAAGGAAAAGAACAAGTTTTTATAAAACACCCTTTAGCTTTGAAGGTAGTCCCTGCCACACCATTGGATATGTATCAATTCTCTTTTTACACGCCGACTGACTTGATGGGTATACTCAGACTTTTCTAGCTTCATCTGTAAGAGCTCTGGAGTGTGTCTCGAACAGCAGAGCAAGAGGAATACTGCACACCAGCTGGGTTCTCCACATGTTCTCAAAATACTCAGCAAATTTATGTTTTTTAGTAAATGGTCTCCTTTTTGTGGCAGATCTGGGTTGTTACCAGGTTGGCCACTAAAAAACTTCTTCCTGCCTATTATCTGCTGTTGCCACCCCTCAGTCTGCTGTGTTAACCAGAGGTAACTGTGGCCACAGCGCTGGTGACTGATGCTGCATCACGTGGTTTGGGAAGGCTGTGGCCCCAAACTGCTGCTCATAACCCTGTGCCATTAACCACAAGGGCTGAGTTCTCAGTAAACACTCAGCTGGACCACTGGCAGTGAGAGCACTTGTAGAAACAAGCGTGGTCTTCCCATTCTCATACTGCTCCAAGGCGACCTCAAAGACTATGTAGCGCAAGCCTCAAAGTTAGAAGAGACACAGCCACTCATTCCTACCTCATTATTGACGCTGGAGTTCAGTCTTGCTACCAGGTTGGACTAGAGGAAGAAATGTCAAAACGTAGACTAGAGTGCGGGTTGTTAAGACTTTGCAGGAACTTACTGCTGATCTGCATGTCTGCAGCAGAGCAAGGGCACCACAGGACCCGGAGAAACGAGGCAAATTTTCATCAGAATAAACTGCACAGCATTTTAGAGAGGGAGGGAGAGCAGCCAGATGTCTTGGTACGTATTGGTACCAATGACATAGGAAGGAAAAGCAATGAGATCCTGAAGACAGAATTTAGAGAGCTAGGCAGAAACCTGAGAGGCAGGACCTCCAGGATAGTAATTTCTGGATTGCTACCTGTGGCATGTGCTAGTGGGGGTAGAAACAGGATGATCTGGCAGATAAATGCATGACTGAGAAGCTGGTGCAGGGGGCAGGGCTTCAGGTTCTTGGATCATTGGGATCTCGTCTGGGGGAGGTATGACCAGCACAAGAGGGACAGGTTACACCTGAACCCGAGGGGGACCAATATTCTCGCGGGCAGGTTTGTTAGAGCTGTTGGGGAGGTTTTAAACTAATTTAGCAGTGGAGGGGGATGTGGTGGGAACCAGGATGGAGGGAATCAGGATAGGATGGATGGTAAAAAAAAAAGCCAAAGATAGCATGCAGTCAGACTGTCGGGAAGGGCAGGCAGATCCAGGACAAAATTGCAGCCAGTAGGATGAGTATCAGTGTATTAGAGATGCAAAATCAAAAAGGGTAGCAAATACAGCTCTCACAAGTGTTATATCTCAATGCACGGAGTATAGGAAATGAAGTGGATGATTACAGATTGCCAGGTTTAATGTTGTAGCCATCACTGAATCATAGCTGAACAATGGTTGTAGTTGGGAGCTGAGTGTCCAAGGTTACACGTTGTATTGGAAGGATAGGAAGGTCAGCAGAGGAAACGATGTGACTGTGCTGGAAAAGAATGGCATCAAATCAGTAGAAAGGTGTGATTTAGGATCGGAAGGTGTTGAATCCTTGTGGGTTCAGTTAAGAAACTGCAAGGGTAAAAGGACATTGATGGCAGTTCTATACAGGCCTCCCAAAAGTAGATGGGATGTGGACCACAAATCACAATAGGAAATAGAACAGGTGTGTCAAAAGGGCAATGTTATGTTAGTCATGGGAGATTTCAACATGCAAGTCGATTGGGAAAATCAGGTTGGTAATGGATCTCAAGAGTATGTGTTTGTTGAATGCCTATGAGATAGCTTTTCAGAGCAGTTTGTTGTTGACTCTACTAGGGTATCAGCTATAGTGGATTTGGTGTTATATAATGAACCAGAGGCAATTAGGGAGCTTAAGGTAAAAGAACTCTTTGGAGACAGTGATCACAATATAATTGAATTCAACTTGAAATTGATAGAGAAAAAGTAATGTCTGGCGTAGCAGTATTTCAATGGAGTAAAAGGAAATTACAGTTGTGTGAGAGAGGAGTTGGCCAAGGTAAATTGGAAGGAGATGCTGGCAGGGATGACAGCAGAGCAGCAATGGTGTGAGTTTCTGGGGAAAAAAATGAGGAAGGTGCAGGATAGATGTATTCCAAGAACAAAGAAATACTCGAATGGTAGAAATAGTACTACCATGGCTGACAAGGAAAGGAAAGTCAGAGCTAATGTAAAAACAAAAGAGGGCATACAACAAGGCAAAAATTACCAAGGAGATAGAGGATTGGAAAGCTTTTAAAAACCTACAGAGAGCAACTAAAAGAATCATTAGCAGGGAAGAGATGAAATATGAAAGCAACCTAGTAAACAATATCAAAGTGGATAGTAAAAGCTTTTTCAAGCTTGTAAAAAATAAAAAGAGTTATAAGAGTGGATATAAGACCACTAGAAAATGAGACTGGAGAAATAATAATGGGGGACAAGGAGATGGCAGATGAACTAAATGCGTATTTTGCATCAGTCTTCACTGTGGAAGATATTAATGGTGTGCCAGATGTTGTAGTGTGTGAAGGAAGAGATGTGAGTGTAGTTACTATTACAAGGAAGAAGGTGCTCAAAAAGCTGAAAGACCTAAGGGTACATAAGTCACCCGGACCAGATGAACTGCAGCCCAGGTTTCTAAAAATGGTAGCGGTAGAAATTGTGAAGACATTACCAATGATCTTTCAAAAATCATTGGACTTCGGCATGGTGCCAGAGGACTGGAAAATTGCAAATGCCACTCTACTCTAAGGAATGAGGAAAGCAGCAGGAGGAAACAATAGACCAGTTAGCCTGATCTCAGTGGTTGGGAAGGTGCTGGAGTCAATTATTAAGGATGATGTTATGGAGTACTTGGTGACACAGGACAAGATAGGACAAAGTCAGCATAAGGTTTCCTTAGGGGGAAATCTTGCCGACAAACTGGTTGGAACTCTTTGAGGATATTACACGTAGGATAGATAAAGGGGATGCAGTGGATGTTGTACATTTGGACTTTCAGAAGGCCTTTGACAAGGTGCCATACATGAGGCTGTTTACCAAGTTAGAGCCCATGGTATTACAGGGAAGTTACTAACATGGTTAGAGCATTGGCTGATTGGTAGGAGGAAGTGAGTGAGAATAAAAGGATCCTTGTCTGTTTGGCTGCCAGTGACTAGTGGTATTCTGCAGGAGTCAATGTTGGGACCACTTCTTTTTCTGCTGTATATCAATGATTTAGATGATGCAACGGATGGCTTTGTTGACAAGTTTGCAGATGATATGAAGATTGGTGGAGGGGCAGATAGTGTTTTGGAAGCAGGTAGGCTGCAGAGAGACCATTAGAACAGGCAAGAAAGTGGAAAATGAAATACAAAGTTGGAAAATGTATGGTCATGCACTTTGGTAGCAGAAATAAAAGTGCAGACTACTTTCTAAACAGGGAGAAAATCCAAAAATCTGAGAAGCAAAGGAACTTGGGAGTCCTTGTGCAGAACACCTTAAAGGTTAATTTACAAGTTGAGTCAGTGGTGAGGAAGGCAAATGCAATATTAGCATTCATTTCAAGAGGTCTAGAATACAAGAGCAAGGAGCAAGCTGAGGCTTTATAAGGCACTGGTGAGGTCTCACCTTGAGTATTGTGAACAGGCTGGGCTCCTCATCTGAGGAAAGTTGTGCTGGCATTGCAGAGGGTCCAGACGTGGTTCACAAGGATGATTCTGGGAATGAAAGGGTTATCATATGAGGAACATTTGATGGCTCTGGGTCTGTACTCGCTGGAATTTAGAAGGATAAGGGGAGATCTCATTGAAACCTTTCAAAAGTTAAAAGGCCTAGACAGAGTAGATGGATGGAAAAGATGTTTACCAAGGTGGGGGAGTCTAAGACAAGAGGGCACAGCCTCAGGATAGAGAGGCATCCATTTAAAACAGAGATGCAGAGAAATTTCTTTAGCCCAGAGAGTGGTGAATTTGTGGAATTTATTACCACAGGCAGCTGTGGAGGCCAGGTCATTGGGTATATTTAAGGCAGAGCTTGATCAGTTCTTGATTAGACACAGCATCAAAGGTTACGGGGAGAAGGCTGGGGAGTGGGGATGAGGATGGGGAAAAAGGACCAGCCATGATTGAATGGTGGAGCAGACTCGATGGGCCAAATGGCCTATTTTTGCCTCTCGGTCTTATGGTCTTGTATCTGTCTGCCCTTCACTAAGTGACACTACCAGGAAAATGTTGGAGACCTCAGTCTGAGCAAGTCCATCTCCTGACACTGCAGCTACACCAACTCAGCACAAGGGTTCTTGGTGTCTGTCTTTCATACTCAGGGACCGTTAGGTAGGGCATCGGTATGAGAAGATATGGAGCATCAACCTGACTTCACAGTTGAAGTATACAACAAATACAGATCCATTAATGCAGAGATGAAAGAGTGGTGCATCGTTGGAGATGCCATCTTTCAGATGAGATGTTAAACTGAAGCCATAACAGTCTGTAAAATATTCAAAGGAAAACAATTGATCTCTGTTGGTGCCTTAGCCAACATTGTTCCTCAGTCAACATCATCAGAACCATTCAGCCTGTGGAACCTTGCTGTACATTAACTGATTGTCTATGTGACTCAGTTTACATTTCAAACATTGTATGTGAGTATGCCCGCAGAAGAATCATCTCAGGGTTGCTTGTGGTGACATGTATGTGTTCTGATAATAAATTTTACTTTGAACTTTGAAATTAGTTATTGCTGACGATTCTTTTCCATTTCTGTATTCCCAACTATTTAAGTTCATCTATCTTTTTTATTACAAGAAACATTTTGTATTTTCCATAGCCTGTCAAGTTTGACCTTATTTTTTTAGCTGTTGAATGGAATAAGTGATATTTAGTGCCAAAACATCCAAATTATCATTCCTAGTGTGGAGAACTGATATGTTGAAGTCCATAGCAACAAACGGAGGATTTATATTTTAATTTGCGATGCAGATTCACACTAGCATTGGACCATTGTATGTGCTCACCTTGTGCCTGTTTATGGATAAACATCCCACGTAAATCTAATCCTACAGTGTAGAGAGGATTAGGGAGGAAATTCCTATTTAAGGCCTTGGGAATGACAAAATCAGTTACTAAGTGTGCAGTAATTAAAGTCAAGAGTAAGCATAAGGCCACGATCTAAGAAACACTAGCATTATGTTGGGCTGTAGGGCTGGAGGCCCTGAGAGAAACAAGGAATGCTGAGACAGTGGGAGCATTTGAGTACAAGGATGACAATTTTGAAAATGTTGAAAAAGAGCCATTCCTTAACCAGAATGTAACAATCTGCATCAGCTACTTGGAATAATTGTTGAAGAATCTTAATAGGTCACGGACAGCAAAGGCTCAGAGAGCTACATGTCAGTGGTAGGTTGAAGGAGGAAGGCTGCTCAGTAGATTGATGAGACAGCCAAGGCTAGAGGTGGAAAATACACAAAGGTGGGGGTTTTACAACTGGTCAGCTGTACTGAGTACAGTTGCCACCTTTCAAGCATTCGGAGAGACACCATTCTCCTTTCCCATGGTCAACACTAATGCACCTCTGCCTCTTTTCCTCCTCACACATCACCCCTTGCATCAATACAAAGCCAAAAATGTCTGCTGACATACCCTTGCCAACCTGACTGTAAAAGTCATTCTCTTCTGTCACTCTCACACGGAGTTATCTGAAGAAAGTTTGTAGCAGATCACAAAGGAATTGCCACCTTCTCCCTTTTACGCCACTCTTTTGAACTATTACAATATAACATTCTAACTTAATACTGGAAGCGGTTTGCAAAATATTCTGCAAAGCATATCATTGCAACCTGAGATTCTCAATTCTGCTGACTGGATCAGCATCCTGAGCATTAAACACAAGTAAACTTTACTGTGTGCCTAGAACAGCTGGGCCAGGGACTATGTAACAGAAAGCAGTAATCTGTGAATGTGGGGGCAGTGTTCAGTGCAGTATGTGTAAAGTAGTTCTGGTTTCTGTGCTTATATATGAAAAGGTTCAGGAAGGACAAGAGGATTTTGTGTCTTTGACTGTTATCAAGTTCTGTGCAATGCAATTGGGAGATGGATTGCGAGTCAGGCAAGATATCAAGTGCAGGGTAAAAGTCAGGCAATTGTTGGGTGTCGGGTAAGAGTTTATGGAATGGTGTGCAGTATGGGCAGTAGTACTTTGCTCACTAACAAAAAAAGAGATTGCTGAAATGGGTAGTTAGTTATCTGCTGAGTTAAATTATTGCTTATGACAGCTCAAGCTGATCTTATGAAAGTTAAAGCGTGGCTACTGCCCATTATTCTTCGTCAAACTGGTGAATCACTCATTAATTGTGGTAACACTTCATTTTAGATTACAACTATTGTGTATGAATTAATCAATTGTTTTATGTAATATAGATCTAAGAAGTCATTTCATAGAAATGAATGAGACATTATTTACAAGAGTGTTATAACAGTCGTTGCTAATATGTTCAGTGTTACTTTACCTTAACCTTTATCTTGGATGATTCAAAGGTCTTTATTTATGACCTTTTATCTTCTGCTATTGATGTTAACAAACATTTCAGAATAGCAGATGCAAATAGGAATGTATTGATTTGCAGTTTTATTGTAAAGGAATAAATGATCTAGTATTCCTTTTCCCCTGAAATGAAATGGTCTTCCCCAGAATAGGAGATGCAAAAACATTAGTATCTGATTACCAGCAAATAATTATTTTGGGGAGGAACTTCAATAACTTGTAATTGCTTAGCTAGTGTTGATAAAAGACTTGCAGTGGCATGCAAAAGTTTGGGCACCCCTGGTCAAAATTTCTGTTACTGTGAATAGCTAAGCGAGTAAAAGATGACCTGATTTCCAAAAGGCATGAAGTTAAAAATGACACATTTCTTTAATATTTTAAGCAAGATTACTTTTTCATTTCCATCTTTCACAGTTTCAAAATAACAAAAAAGGAAAAGGGCCCGAAGCAAAAGTTTGGGCACCCTGCATGGTCAGTACTTAGTAACACCCCCTTTGGCAAGTATCACAGCTTGTAAATGCTTTTTGTAGACAGCTAAGAGTCTTTCAATTCTTGTTTGGGGGATTTTTGCCCATTCTTCCTTGCAAAAGGCTTCTAGTTCTGTGAGATTCTTGGGCCATCTTGCATGCACTGCTCTTTTGAGGTCTATCCACAGATTTTCAATGATGTTTAGGTTGGGGGACTGTGAGGGCCATGGCAAAACCTTCAGCTTGTGCCTCTTGAGGTAGTCTATTGTGGATTTTGAGGTGTGTTTACAATCATTATCCTGTTGTAGCAGCCATCCTCTTTTCATCTTCAGCTTATTTACAGACGGTGTGATGTTTGCTTCCAGAATTTGCTGGTATTTAATTGAATTCGTTCTTCCCTCTACCAGTAAATGTTCCCCATGCCACTGGCTGCAACACAAGCCCAAAGCATGATCGATCCACCCCCCATGCTTAACAGTTGGAGAGGTGTTCTTTTCATGAAATTCTGCACCTTTTTTTCTCCAAACATACTTTTGCTCATTGCGGCCAAAAAGTTCTATTTTAACTTCATCAGTCCACAGAACTTGTTTCCAAAATGCAATCAGGCTTTTTTAGATGCTCCTCTGCAAACTTCTGATGCTGAATTTTGTGGTGAGGATGCAGGAAACGTTTTCTTCTGATGACTCTTCGATGAAGGTCATATTTGTGCAGGTGTCGCTGCACGATAGAACAGTGCACCACCACTCCAGAGACTGCTAAATCTTCCTGAAGGTCTTTTGCAGTCAGGCGGGGGTTTTGATTTGCCTTTCTAGCAATCCTATGAGCAGTTCTCTCGGAAAGTTTTCTTGGTCTTCCAGACCTCAACTTGACCTCCACCGTTCCTGTTAACTGCCATTTCTTAATTACATTACGAACTGAGGAAACGGCTACCTGAAAACACTTTGCTATCTTCTTATAGCCTTCTCCTGCTTTGTGGGCATCATTTATTTTAATTTTCAGAGTGCTAGGCAGCTGCTTAGAGGAGCCCATGGCTGCTGATTGTTGGGAGAAGGTTTGAGGAGTCAGGGTATTTATAAAGCTTTGAAATTTGCATCACCTGGCTTTTCCTAACGATGACTGTGAACAAGCCATAGCCCTAACAAGCTAATTAAGGTCTGAGACCCTGGTAAAAATTATCTGAGAGCTCAAATCTCTTGGGGTGCCCAAACTTTTGCATGGTGCTCCTTTCCTTTTTTTCACTCTAAAATTGTACAAAACAAAAATAATACACTAATCTTGCTTAAGATGTTGAAAAGAATGTTTCATCTTTAACTTTATGACTTTTGGAGATCAGTTCATCTTCCACTCACTTAACTATTCACAGTAACAAAAATTTTGACCCGGGGTGCCCAAACTTTTGCATGCCACTATATTATTCTCCAGTTGTTATATGACTACTACTTTTCAAACAGAGGATACTGAAAGCAAAGTGTTACATTCAAGGGACATTATTTGAATATATCTGTTAAGTCATATTGTATTGCTCAACACCAGTAAAAACTTACAATTATCAAGCAATATTCAAAGAATATTATATTAAACATCTCTTTAGGCCTTATTTTAGACAATAGAAAATAAAACTACAACAAAAATTGAAATTCTGCTTGCAGAAGGCAGTAACTCTCTGGAATTCTCTGCCCCGAGGGTGAGAAGTGGAGGCCAGATCGTTAAGTATATTTAAAGTAGCAACAGATAAATATTTTAAAGATAGAGGAATTGAGAGTTATGGGGTACTGGCACAGGAGTTGTTCCCAGTACATACAACAAGGCAGCCTACACCTCCTATTTTCTTGTGCACTTGTGTAGTACTTCAATGTCTAACATTTGGTATTTCATAACCTGTAGAGTCTGTTTCATCATCTACTTTAACTCTTAAGAGGATTTTGAAACATATAATAAATGTTATGAAATAAACCTTAAAAGTGTAACAAATTATATTCTTTAACAATTTAACACAATTACCAAATTATCCTGGATGTGTTTGTTCCACTTCTATGGTGACGCCTAATTTATTTACACGGGAGGATTTGGTTGAGTGTTACACGTGAAATATACCAAACAATAAAGCATCTGACCTGACACATCCTCGAATGCTGATTTGCAAAAGTACTATCCATTTTTTGTTGGAAGCTGTATGTAAATTCCTTAAAGGTTCCTAGTGTGTTTCATATCCGAAACCCTCAGGTGGCATGTCTAACCCGGTTTAAGGATTGCTACTCATTTTTCTTCTGAAGTGACCCGAGGAAATATATGTATTTAATATTGAATTTTAGCAAAGCATACTTATAAGTGAAAATTCAAAGATGGTTAAAAGCAACTTTCAGCTACCTTACAAGAGCAACTCAAATGTGAGTGGGAGATCTTATTGAATGAGCTCATGCATGACGTAACTATTTAAAGTGCACAATGCTGTAAACAGATGGCCCGAAGCCACATCAGTTGTTGTCACATATCCGAGAAGCGTTCTCATTTTCTGTTCAGGTGTTTGACAAGCCATGATCTTGGAATACATCTCATTGGTGAGGCCACATCCCATCATCTGATCTGCGAGTTCGTCAACCTGTTTCACTTTCTGGACCAGGTTCGCCCAATTCGCTTTTAGAAAGGATTTCTTGTCTGTTGTTGCAAAAAATAGAAGATAAATAAAAGTGGGGGATTGATACTACATCAAAATATACGACTTGCAGACACAGGCTTTTTTGTTCCAAAAACTGTTTTAATTTGATTTTGGAGAAGCGAGTCCATTAAGAGGTTGTAGTGGAAATAAAACTGCTATAATCTCATTTAATTGGGAATTGAAAGAAAGTAATTCAGTTATTTAGGAACAGGCACTAATTTTTTATTTAAAGAGTGTGCTTTGAGAGTTCAGGGATAAGTTAATGGAAGTTGTTTGTACCTTATCAATCAGAGGACTAAAATTAGCTGAAATTTTGGCTAGCTGGTACAAGAATATAACACGTTTAAGAACCTAACAGTTAAGAGCAGGAGCAAGTCACAAACCAGGTGAAGACTTCTTTGTTGTTCAGTAAGTCCAAGATCTATCTTCTACTTCAACACTTACTTTTCCATGATCCTTGATTCTCTTATAATATGGGGTCATTTGAAACAACATCTTACATTTCATTATTAGAAAATAATACCTATGTGTACAATAGTGGGATTAATGTGTTTTAAGCTTTCACTGTAATCTACCATTAATAGAGTGTTACGTGACATTAAATAGTTACTGTTTCTCTTTCTGGGTGCATGCGGTGTTTAAAGAATACTGCCTCGCAGCTAACATATTGATGGGGACATATGGGTTGCCGACAGTCTCACATCAGAGGGTATTAAAACAGGAAATTGGTTGCCCCATTCTAAAACAAAATAGGATATCCTTATTCCCCACATTTGAACTTTCAGCACCATTGTGAGATGTCCAGGGTAAGTTTCCCCAGACCCTGATAATGTTATTTTATATTGATTCTGGGTGTTCACCATTATAAGTGTTTTAACTCAGGCTCAACATATTCCTGAAGCTATGTACACACAACCTCCTATTTCCAACCACCTTGCTCGGTCTTGCAGCCTTGCCTTTATTTATATAACTAGAAAACAAAGTCTTCAAGAAAGTTAAGACAACATCGCTCATGATTTTCCTGGGTTTGTCCAAAGCTTAGTTGTTCATATGGACGTATATTTCCTAAAGATCTGAGGGCAACTCTGTAACCCAACAATTGTGATTTTCTGTAGATGTCATTAATTATAATTGATTTTAATCAAAAGAAAAAATAATTACCTATCACTTTGCTCTCCAATTCTTTAACACTTGTTTCTTTTGTGGAACCTGCAAAAGCAATATCATTTAAAATAATATTATCTCCTCAGTGATTTTTTTAAACTTCATGCATTTTAAACATTTCATAGTTCTAGTATTCAATTTACGTAATTTATTTTGGCAACTTCTTCACAATTCAGACCTCCATTACTTTCGCTTGATGATTTCAATCTTTAAACACTTTTAGACTATAATCATAAACACAAGGGATTCTGCAGATGCTGGAAATCCAAAGGAATGCACACGAAACGCTGGGGGAGCTCAGCAGATCAGGCAGCATCTATGGAAATGAATAAACGGGCCAAGACTGTTCTTCAGGACTTAAGACCATAACTGACTTTTATTATGATTTCTATATTAGGGAAATGTGATACCAGATACTCACCAGCTTCTTATTCTGGCTTCTTCCTTTCTTCCTAGTCCTGATGAAGGGTCTCAGCCCAAAACGTTGACTTTTTATTTCTTTCCTTAGATGCTGGCTGGCTTCCAGCATTTTATGTGTATAACTCTATTCTGGATATGTTTTGTTCAAGGAATAAGTATCATGATTTCTCTTTTGAAATTGTTTTAAATTCAGCATATAAATTACACCGCATTTTTATTGCAGCAGCTGCAAACAGAATTGTCAATAGGGACTAAATTTAGAAACCCAAATTTAAAATTCCAACCATTGAACGGCTTAAGGTTGTATGGGTGGAATCGATTCTTAAATCCTGGAAAATTTAGAAATGTCCTGGAAAGTTTGCTTCAGGAACCAATGGTTGAAGTCCTTTCGTAATATATGTTGACTTGATTAAAAATGCTTTAGGATCAATATGATCCTGACGATCGTCAATGGGAATCACTGTTACTTAGAAAAACTTTGCCCATTGCATTTTTATATCATATGGGTGCTGATGGTTTATCTTCCTCTCATGTAAAAGTTAGAAACAAAGGTTAAAGGTGATAAAGGTTAGCATAGAGATGGTCCATGACGATGAATGCCTCCTTCTCTCTGAGTTTTCAACTCATCCAGCTACGTTGAGTGGAAGCACTATCACAAGAATTTGGGTAAACATCAAAGAATGGCCATTGGTAATATTAGAATTCATGATTATCCAAAAGCTACTGCCATAAACACTGCAAACTATCGAGCAGAAGTGAATCATTTCTTGAATACCATTTATAAAGTAAGGCTCCACTTTAAACACTTACCCAGGTTCTTTACCTCATTCCTGTTATCCCTGGGTGAGGTGAAATTTACAGGTATGCTAATAGTTGAGGTTTGACTGGTTTGGATCATGGGGCACACCACGAAGGAAACTCCAGCAGCATGGATATCAGCTGTAATGGCTCCCTGTCCACTCGGCGTAGGACCGGCTGGTGCTTGAATAAAATGCAAAGAAATCTGTAAATATAATTTCTTTATACCTTGTCAGCGTATTTGTTCTACTGAAAGTGCTGTCATTTTCAGTAGAATTGGTGTTCAATCTGTCCTGGACCTAACAAATTGATACAATTACAGAGGAGGTACACCAGTGGCTCTACTTCATGAGGAGATTGATGAGATTTAGTATGTCATCAAAGACGCTAACAACTTTCTATAGATATACCGTGGAGAGCGTTCTGACTGGTTGTCCCACAGCCCGCTATGGAGCCTCCAATGCACAGGATCGCAAGAGGCTGCAGAGGATCATAGTCTCAGCCATTTTCATCATGAGCACAGCCTCTCCACCATCAAGGAGGTCTTTAAGAGGCTCCATCATTAAAGACCCTCACCATCCAATTCACGTCCCTCACTACCATCATGGAGGAGGTACAGGAGCCTGAAGACCCACACTCAATGTTATAAGAGCATTATTAGAGAAATGTGATTTCCCATCCACCACCAGATTTCTGAATGAACCTGAACACTAGCTCACTATTTGACTTTTGTGCCAATTATTTCTGTAACTGATAATAAGTTTTATGTATTGCACACTGTTCTGCTGTCACAAAAACAATAAGTTTCACCACTTATGTCAGTGATAATAAACCTGATTCTGATAGCAGTTTCTATTTTTATCCTGGAGAGACAGGAGACTGTAGATATTGTAATCTGCAGCAAAAAGCAAACAGCTGGAGGAACTCAGCAGGTCCGGTCCAGATAGAAGATCTTGGCCCAAAATGTGGAACATTTATCTGCCTCCACAAATGCTCCCTCTGACCCTCCAGTAGTTTGTTCTTTATTCCTTTTTTACCATCTCTGTGCAACAGAACTCAAGTCTACTATTCAAGCTAAATACATATTGTAAAAATCGAATTAAGTGTTTACTCTGTTCTCTTACTCCACCTGTTTGCAAACACAAAGGCAACAATATCTTCTTAAATCAAATTTTAAACATACCCTCAGATGAAAGAATTCCCTTTTCATAGGAATGTGTGGCGTCCAAAGGAACAACTACCATCTTCCCTTTCATTCTCATTCATATCTCTCTCTCTCTCTCTCTATCCATCCCATAGGGTGATGATGGTTCCTTTCAGTCAGTTAGTGGGGTTTCTGAGGATACTCCACTCCTCAGAAAGGAACAGCGTGTGTGTGAGTGGATTTTAGATGGGTAGGGGGTTGCACAGGTCCAGACCCACCCTTTCGACATCCCCTCCCGGATCCCGCGGCATGGTGGAGTCCAAGACAGCTGGGGGAAGTTCTGTTGCAGTGAATGGCCAGACCAAGCTTCAATGCAAGGGATGCCCTTTCTGCGCTTCACGGCACGTGTTTGCTAGATGGCCGTTGACCCTACGAGAGGGTTCATCCGCCATTTGACAGATCTTGTTTTTCATCCTGCAGGGTGTCTAGCCACCCTCCTCACCAGGCAAGCCTGGTGGGGGAGCCGGTTTAGTCGCCAACCACCCGACCATGCGACAGGTAGTACTGGGTTACATGGTACCAGTAGCACTCAGACGAGTGACCTTTCATTCTTACTGCAGACACAATGGGAAATTCCAGGAAAGCTTCCCACACTTCCCTGGGATGTGTGGGCTAGATGTCCACACTCCCTTTCCTAACCTCAGACTGCTGTGCAGGAACTACTAGGCTTGGGACACACTTGGGGCTCAGCTTCTTTGCTCTGAAAGGAAGTTCTGACTGGATTTTTGTGAGATGTTCTGGAAAGGCTTGCTGTAGATCTATACTATCCACCAGGATACATTGACCTGTGACCTCCTAGCATTGAATAAAAAAAAATCTGGCAGTGCAGGATCATGTACATTTGCAATGGCAAAGCTGGTATTCCTGGAATTCTCAGACATCCAGATACCAGGCACTAATTTGAGAAATGGCTTGAGAATCTACCCGCTGCACTTATGACAATGAGCAATTAGGAATTAGAATAATTGGCTTTTCCCACAGCCCATCACCTGGCAGCTTCTACAGGTGGACAAAATGAGGAAATCAAATAGAACTTCAAATGAATGATTCCACATTACAAGGGTTTGGGAATAAAGGAGATATCCACAGCAAGTAAATGGAATCAAATTAAGAGCCACCACATTTTATCTTATTTTGGTTACCATTGATCTAATTATGAAATGCTCCTAGTGATGTGGCACTTGATTATTTTGATTGAAACAGCAGACATCTTCAGAAATAGTGAGAAATGGCTTAGTGACAACCTCTGCAGTGAACCGAACGCAG
Source organism: Mobula birostris (assembly GCF_030028105.1). Lineage (NCBI taxonomy): Eukaryota > Metazoa > Chordata > Chondrichthyes > Myliobatiformes > Myliobatidae > Mobula > Mobula birostris. The sequence goes on from NC_092375.1 coordinate 159,308,754, forward strand.
CCAAACCTGGGGAAACAAAGAGCAGTTGATGTGCTGCTTTTTCATAAAAGCCCAATTACTGACAACATTGAGCAATAATTATCTGGAAAGTGAGGCTAGAAAAGCAGCTGCTGAAGATTCAGTTGCTGGGTCAAGGCCATAAGGAACTGGCAGACTGAGCACAGGCAGAACAGAATTCAGCAGCCAGACTTGCCACTGATCCTCACACTCGAACTGCTTTCAGCTAACAGTACTCAAAATGCTTGTTACTAGAATGAGGCTCTATTTTGTCTTTTTTTAAAAGATTGTTAGTTTAGAAGTTGCCAAGCAGAGGAAAGGTCATTGAGAATTCATCTGGAAAATTCAGCAATCTATTTTAGATAGAAAGGAAATTGTCTTATATAATTTCCAGTTTACTTATGATTTGCTTTTCTGTTAATAGGGAACTGCATGGACAGCAAACATTGAATCCTAGAAGTCTATTTTAAGCTTATTTACATACAGGTTAAATCTCCACAATTCATCCTCAGAAGGGGCCTCTGCTGCACCCCCTATGCCCCATATTTAGTCCTCTCTTCACATATTTAATTTGTTTTAATACCAAGTGTTTATCACTCACATCAAAGCAATATGATCTACATTTACAATTTGTGGACTGACTGGGTTCACAATGCAATTAACATTTAACCAGCAAGAATACGAACACCATGAATCAAACCCTGACCAGATTAATGCCCTCCAAATGCCCATCACACAGCAGTCAGTCACCAAAGAGGATAAAAGGTAACCTTTGGAAGATAGCAGGAAATGTCATGGGTTTCATCAGCAGGAACAGAATTCTAATATGAAACTGCATTTAAATTAATCCATCAAGAGGCACGAAAATGGGCAGGGAACATTTAACAAGTCCTGCTGATTAATGTTGGAAGCTCACCTTCTGCTGCAATCAACAGACTATCATTCAGGTAATTGAGAGGGTAGACTGTTGGATCCAGCCGCTCACAGTGGTAGAGAATTCCCATGCTACCTCAATAATTAACCTGTTTCATAATTTATTATGTCTCCCAGTTAAGCAACTGTCTGAACACTGGAGTAACAAAATCTAATGAACATCTAGAACATTAATAAACTGCTGAGACATTAACAGAAAAGTAACCGTACTTGCCTCTGTTTGAATGAAGACCTGGAGGAGTTTAACAAATACCCCCAAAGATATAATCAAATTTACCTTGCTGTTTACTTGAAGGCCATTCAATCAGTTGTGGATAGGTCTCCTTTACTTTATCCTTCTGCAAAACTTGACAGAACAGCTCACAGGAAGACTGTCCTTTACCCATTATTGTATCAAGGAGGTTTATGATTCTCTTTTCAGGATCATTTTCTGCCTTTAACTTGTGATATTCTCGCTGAGTAACGAGGGAATCCTCTTGTATTATTTGCAGAATAAAATCAGGATCGCTGGTTAACCATTCAACAAGACTTGTTTTTGATCTTCGGATATCCTCCATGTTGCTTGTCTACAACTGGAAAAGGAACGTTAGTCATACTTTCAATAATGCCTTACGCTGACCTGGTAAAATTCAAGGGATTTTTAAGGTAGAGTATTGACATAGATTTCAGTTATAGTGCTAAGTAAATATGTGGAATATTTGGCCAGCTAAATTAATTTATTAATTTAAAAGAACAGCTAAATAAAACTACTTCACCAGCTGGGACAGAAAAGTTGTGGTCAAATATACCATGGCACTGACAATCCCTGAGACATGGTTTGGTAAGTTGGGGGGTAAGAAATCATAAAGAGGATTGTGGAGGAAATAAGCTCGATGGGCTCAATGGCCTCTTGCTGGATATCAAGTCCTGGCTCTGAAAAGTGGTCAAATCCATTGACAGTGGTGCTGAGGGCCAGAGCTGTGGTGGGGATTGACCTGACATTGGGCTATCAGAATCGATGTGTTACATTCCTGGACGATGCAAGCATCTTCCTCTTTGCAATCATTCCCATGCCTCACTACCTGTCTGCTTTTCTGTAGACTCTGCTGGACCCAGATTTGGCTTCTGAATGTATCTAACTGCCCCTTTTTATTCCTGTGCCATCATTACCTCATTCTCTAATCACTCCTGCAAAAAAAAACCCTTACCATTCCTGCCCTCCTTCACCTGACTTAATTTCTCAAGAAGTGTCTAGCTTGATCATTTTCCCATTCTGACAAACTTTGTTTCTCCTCCACAGAGTCTGCCTAATCTGCTGAGAGAGTGAATCTCAAATTTGATCTGCTCAGGGATTCTTTTGAAATCGTACTTATTTTATTACATAGGAAGATGTGTTTTCAGGTTGTACAGCTCAAAGATTTTTCTTTCCAAATAAACACAAACATCTTCAACAAAAAGAAGACCACAAGACCATAAGAGCAGAATTAGGCCATTTGGCCCATCAGTCTGCCTCACCATTTCATCATGGCTGATCCAATTTCCCTCTCAGCCCCAATCTCTTGACTTCTCCCCGCATCCCTTCATGCCATGGCCAATCAAGAATCCATCAACCTCTGCATAAAATATACCCATTAATATTCCACAGATTCACCACTCTCTGGCTAAAGAAATACCTCTTCATCTCCTTTCTAAAAAGACAACCCTCTAATCTGAAGCTGTGTCCTCTGGTCTTAGACTCCCCCAGCAGAGCAAACATCCTCTCTTCATCCACTCTATCAAGGCCTTTCAACACTTGATAGGTTTGAAACACAGCCTGGAAGTTTTTCAGATTGTGAAGGAAAATGAATGTTCCCTAGAATTCCCCTTCCTGTGCAGTGAAGTACTTGGATTGGGGTCAGAAACGCACTAACCCATAGCTAGTGCATTTAACAGAAGTGCCGAGTGTTTACCGATGCAGGAAGTACACCATGATCTTGCTCATTACAGCTCCACACCAGAGGAAATGAACAGTCTCTCTCTCAGCACAATCTCAATGCTTGCATTTTGGAAAAACTTGCCAATGTGCAATTGAATTGCATGCTAGACGCTCTCATCTCTGTTAGTTCATCTTACCTTTCTCTCAGAAGATTACCACAGAAATTAACTGATTGTGTTTGGAATGAAACAAAAGCAAAACAAATCAAAATTGACTTGACACTCCTCTGCCAATGCACCTTCCTTTAAGTTTCACTTTTAGTCTATTTCCTGTATTACTAGAAGTGAGGAAGGAAGTGACCTGTTTATACAGTAAATGTACACGGTGGCTTCACTTTGTAGTCCTCTTCACAGCCTTGCTGCACTTTGCAAACCTTCTCTGTACTTGACGTAGTTTCCAAGCATTCCTCCCTTCAGTAAATCTACAATCACCTTTTATCCACTCCTGAACCTGTACATACCGACTGTGTGGTGAAAAAGGCATAACAGCACCTCTTTCACCTCAGACGATTGAAGAAGTTTGGTGTGGGCCCCCAAATCCTAAGAACTTTCTACAGGGGCACAATTGAAAACATCCTGACTGGCTGTATCACTGCCTGGTATGAGAACTGTACTTCCCTCAATCGCAGGACTCTGCAGTGAGTGGTGCGGACAGCCCAGCGCATGTGTAGGTGTGAACTTCCTACTAATCAAGACATTTACAAAGACAGGTGTGTAAAAAGGGCCCGAAGGATCATTAGGGACCCGAGTCACCCCAACCACAAACTGTACCAGCTGCTATCATCCAGGAAACAGTACCACAGCATAAAAGCCAGGACCAGCAGGCTTCCACCAGACCATCAGACTGCTTAACTCATGTTGACACAACTGTATTTCTATGTTATATTGACTATCCTGTTGTACATACTGTTTACTATAAATTACTATAAATTGCACATTGCACATTTAGATGGAGACGTAACATAAAGATTTTTACTCCTCATGTAATATGAAGGATGTAAGTATTAAAGTCAATTCAATTCAATTCTTGTTTCTTTTCCTATCACCACTGTGCTGTTTGTCTTCCAAAACATCCCTTTTAATCACTTCCAGCCTCTGTCAGCTTTTCCCATGACTGGCATACAGTGTGCGTGGCTGAGGCCTAACGGTTGCCCAGCTCTGCAACGGCACCGTCTCCCACTCGGAGACCACCCCCTCACCCTCTCTTCCCACCTCTTTGCTGCTCGCTGCAGGATTAGGTAAGTCCTGGCGTGTGCCCAATGGAGTCGAGGATCAGCAGAATGTGTAGCAAGGCCCCTTGCCAACATTGTGCTCATCAGCTTGTCGCCATCTCACATTAGGTTAAGGTTAATTACTATATTTATTATTACAGTAATGTATTTATCCCTTTCTTCATTTTTCAAAATATTTTCTTGTATGCATTTTGAGGGGATGGGATTTGCAAACATTCCTTGCTGGGTCTAAAACAGGAAACACCCTCTCTAAAAGCCTGTGGAAGCACCTCCACCAGGAAAATTGCTCTAGTTCTCCACCATCTGTTCAAGAGCAATTAGAAGTGGGCAATCCAAAAACTGGTCTTGCCAGGTTAAAGGGAGGCTGGATGAGAGCAGCAACCCCAGCCTCCTATAAAACAAATTCTCTTCACTGCTCCCTTCGAGATCAGGGTCACCTCATTTCACCTGTGGCATCTATTCCCATTCCTCCCCTCCACAGTCAACTCAGGGGACACAGCAAGCAGAACAGTACAGCAGAGGAACAGATCCTTCTGTTCCAATCATGGTGCCAAGCTAACTAATACCATCTGCCTGTACAAGGTCTACATCCTTCTATTTCCTCTTTTCATATGTTTACGTAAATGGTTCTTAAAATTGCTATTGTATCTCATTCTATGCGAATGGTAGGGGCAGACAGTGGAGGAGATGTGTGGCTTCATTCGTAGCAAGGACTAGGCCTCAAGCCACAATGTCACCTGCTTACTGCCGCCCAGGAGTGAGGTGCCGGATCAGTGCGCTCTACCAAGTGCAGGGTGGCACAGCATCCAAGCTGGAGTCAGTGCTGCCCCCCAGTGTTCACTCGGCAGAAGACCAGCTGCATTGTGCAGACTGCTGCAATATTTATGGACTCAGGGTCCTGGACTATACTATTTTTTTGTCTGACAAATTTTTCTGACATCAGATATGTGAATTGCTGTCTTATATGTGCTTTGTGTGCCTTGCTGTGTGTGACTGTCGGTACTGTGTTTTGGACCTTGGCCCCAGAGTAATGCTGTTTCATTTGGCTGTAATCATGGGCATTGGTGTGTGGTTGAATGACAATTAAATTTGAATTATCACCTTACTTCACGGTGCATTCTAGGTATCTATCCCTCTCACCTTTAACAAATATCTTCAGTATTTGAAATTTCCAGCCTAGGAAAAAGACTCCAACTGTAAAATGTTAAATTGTTTTATGATTGAGACACAGTGAAAACCTCGCCTTGCATACCATTCAAACAGATCAAGTCATGTCAGCAGTATATTGAGGTAGTTAAATTACAATAACAGAATGCAGAATGAAGTGTTACATTTACAGAAAAGGTGCAGTGCAGGAAGATAATGAAATGCAAAGTCATAATGAGGTAGATTGTGAGGTCAAGGGCCCATCTAAGGAGCAATTCAATAGTTTTATAACAACGGGAGAGGAGCTGTCTTTGAGTCTGGTGGTAGGTGATTTTAGGTTTTTTTTTTTATCTTCTGCCTGATGGGACAAGGGATATGAAAGTATGTCCAGGGTGAGTGGGATTTCATAAGACATAGGAGCAGAATTAGGCCATTTGGCCCATTGAGTCTGTTCCACCATTCAATCATAGCTAACCCTTTTCTCCCTGCCTCAGCCCCTGTCCCCAGCCTTCTCCCTGTAACCTTTGATACCATGTCCAATCAAGAACCGATCAAGCCCTGCCTTAAATATACTCAATGACCTGGCCTCCACAGCTGCCTGTGGTAATAAATTCCACAAATTCTCCCCATCAGGGCTAAAGAAATGTCTCTGCATCTCTGTTTTAAATGGACGCCCCTCTATATTGAGGCTGTGCCCTCTTGTCCTAGACTCCCCCATCATGGGAAACATCCTTTCCACTTCTACTCTGTCTAGGCCTTTCAACATTCCAAAGGTTTCAATGAGATACCCCACCCTATCCTTCTAAATTCCAGTGAGTACAGACCCAGAGTCATCAAACATTCCTCGTATGATAACCCTTTCATTCCCAGAATCATCTGTATAAACCTCCTCCGAACCCTCTGTGATGCCAGCACATCTTTTCTCAGATGAGGAGCCCGCACTGTTCACAATACTCAAGGTGAGACCTCACCAGTGTCTTATAAATCCTCAGCTCTAACCATGCCTAGCTTTCCTGTAATGCCATGAGTTCTTAACTCTGTAAGCAGCTTCATGTGTGGCACCAAGTCAAAGACCTTCTGAAAGTTCAAACATACAACCCCTGCACCACCTTTATCTATCCTACATGTAATCACCTCAAAGAATTCCAACAGGTTTGTCAGGCAAGATTTCCCCTCAAGGAAACTGTGCTGACGTTGTCTAATTTTGTCCCATGTCACCAAATACTCCATAACCTCATCCTTAACAATTGCCTCCAGCATCTTCCCAACCACTGAGGTCAGGCTAACTGGTCTATTGTTCCCTTCCTGCTGTCTTCCTCCTTTCTTTAAGACTGGAGTGACGTTTGCAATTTTCCAGTCCTTTTGTACCTCGTCAGATTCCAAGGATTTTTGAAACATCATTACTAATGCCTCCACAATCTCTACTGCTACATCTTCAGAACTATGGGATACAGTTCATCTGGCCCAGTGACTTACCTACCCTGAGATCTTTCAGCTTTTTGAGCACCTTCTCCCTTGTAATAGTAGCTGCGCTCTCTTCTCTTCCCTCATACCCTTCAACATCTGGCACACTGTTAGTGTCTTCCACAGTGAAGACTGATGCAGAATGTTTCATTTAGTTCACCTGCCATCTCCTTGGCCTCCATTATTATTTCTCTGGCCTCATTTATCTTAAGGTAAGTAACTTGTGAGGAATAGGAAGTATGCCTGTGAGGCTGGTGTTCTGTACTGGGTGTCAGATGTGGGAAGTCCGGCAGACTCCCAGCCTCCTGGACAGCCACATTTGCGCCAGGTGCTTCAAGCTGCAACTCCTTAGGGAACTGGAGATGCAGCTTGATGACCTTTGTCTGGTCAGGGAAAGTGAGGAGGTGATAGAGAGGAGCTATAGGTATGTAGTCACACGGGGGCCTCAGGAGATGGATAACTGGGTAACAGTCAGGAAAAAGAAGGGCAAGAGTCAGATACTAGAGAGTTCCCCTGTGGCTGTACCCCTTGACAAAAATTACTCCTGTTTGAGTACTGTTGGCGGGGGGGGGGGGGGGAGAGACAATCAACCCGGCGGTAGCAACGGCCCTGTGGCTCGGATGGCAGCAGTGATAGGGGACGTCAGAGTTAGGAGTCAGACAAGTGATTCTGTGGATGCAGGAAAGAAACACAGATGATAGTTTGCCTCCCAGGTGCCAGGGTCCGGGATGTTTCTGATAACGTCCATGATATCCTGAAGTGGGAAGGTGAACAGCCAGAGGTTGTGGTACATATTGGTACCAATAACGTAGGTAGAAGGGAGGAGGTCCTGAAGACTACAGGGACTTAGGAAGAATGTTGAGAAGCAGAACCTCAAAAGGTAGTAATCTTGGAATTACTGCCTGTACCATGCGACGGTGAGTATAGGAATAGAGTGAGGTGGAGGATAGATGCGTGGCTGAGGGATTGGAGCAGTGGGCAGGGATTCAGATTTCTGGATCATTGGGACCTCTTTTGGGGCAGGTGTGACCTGTACAAAAAGGACGGATGGCACTTGAATCTGAGGAGGACCAATATCCTGGCAGGGAGGTTTGCTAAAGCGACTGGGGAGAGTTTAAACTTGAATTGCTGGGGGGTGGGAACCGAACTGAAGAGATAGAGGAAGGGGCAGTTGGCTCACAAATAGAGAAAACTTGTAGACAGTGCGAGAGGGAGGATAGGCAGGTGATAGAGAAGGGATGTGGTCAGACAGATGGTTTGAGATGTGTCTATTTTAATCCATGGAGTATAATGAACAAAGCAGATGAGATTAGAGTGTGGATCAGTACTTGCAACTATGAAGTTGTGGCCATTACAGAGACTTGGATGGCTCAGGGGCAGGAATGGTTACTTAGAGTGCCAGGCTTTAGATGTTTCAGAAAGGACAGAGAGGGAGGCAAAAGAGGTGGGGGTGTGGCACTGTTGATCAGAGATAGTGTCCTGGCTACAGAAAAGGAGGACGTCATGGAGGGATTGTCTACTGAGTCACTACGGGTGGAAATTATGAACAGGAAAGGGTCAATAAATCTACTGGGTGTTTTTTATAGACCATGCGATAGTAACAGGGACATCAAGGAGCGGATAGGGAGACAGATTCTGGAACGGTGTAATAATAACAGAGTCGCCGTGGTGGGAGATTTAAATTTCCCAAATATTGATTGGCATCTCTCCAGAGCAAGGGGTTTAGATTGGGTGGAGTTTGTTAGGTGTGTTCAGGAAGGTTTCCTGACACAATATGTAGATAAGCCAGAAGAGGAGAGGCTGTACTTGATCTGGTATTAGGAAATGAACTTGGTCAGGTGTCAGATCTCTCAGTGGGAGAGCATTTTGGAGATAGTGATCACAATTCTATCGCCTTTACCATAACATTGGAGAGGGATAGGAACAGACAAGTTAGGACAGCGTTTAATCGGAGTAAGGGGAAATATGAAGCTATCAAGCAGGAACTTGGAAGCAAAAATTGGGAACAGATGTTCTCAGGGAAATGTACAGCAGAAACATGGCAAATGTTCAGAAGATATTTGCATGGTGTTCTGCATAGGTACGTTCCAATGAGACAGGGGAAGGATGGTAGGGTACAGGAACTGTGGTGTGCAAAGGCTGTTGTAAATCTAGTCAAGAAGAAAAGAAGAGCTTACAAAAGGTTCAAAAAAACTAGGTAATGATAGAGATCTAGAAGATTATAAGGCTAGCAAGAAGGAGCTTAAGAATGAAATTGGGAGAGCCAGAAGGGTCCATGAGAAGGCCTTGGCGAGCAGGATTAAGGAAAAACCCAAGGTATTCTACAAGTATGTGAAGAGCAAGAGGATAAGATAGGAGAGAATAGGGCCAATCAACTGTGACAGTGGAAACGTGTGTATGGAACTGGAGGAGATAGCTGATGTACTTAATGAATACTGTGCTTCGGTATTCACTACAGAAAAGGATCTTGGTGATTATAGGATGACTTACAATGGACTGAAAAGCTTGAGCATGTAGACATTAAGGAAAAGGATGTGCTGGAGCTTTTGGAAAGCATCATGTTGGATAAGTCACCGGGACCGGACGAGATGTACCCCAGGCTACTGTGGGAAGTGAGGGAGGAGATTGCTGAGCCTCTGGCAATGATCTTTACATCATCAATGATGGGAGAGGTTCCAAAGAATTGGAGGGTTGCAGATGTTGTTCCCTTCCTCAAGAAGGGATGCAGTGATAGCCCAGGAAATTATAGACCAGTGAGTCTTACTTCAGTGGTTGGTAAGTTGATGGAGAAGATTCTGAGAGGCAGGATTAATGAACATTTGGAGAGGCATAATATGATTAGGAATAGTCAGCATGGCTTTGCCAGCAGGTCATACCTTACAAGCCTGATTGAATCTTTTGTAAGATGTGACTAAACACATTGATGAAAGTAGAACTGTAGATGTAGTGTATTTGGATTTCAGCAAGGAATTTGATATGGTACCCCATGCAAGGCTTATTGAGAAAGTAAGGAGGCATGGGATCCAGGGGGACATTGCTTTGTGGATCCAGAACTGGCTTGCCCACAGAAGGCAAAGAGTGGTTATAGATGGGTCATATTGTGCGTGGAGGTCGGTGACCAGTGGTATGCCTCAGGGATCTGTTCTGGGGACCCTTACTCTTCATGATTTTTATAAATGACCTGGGTGAGGAAATGGAGGGAAGGGTTCGTAAATTTGCTGATGACCCAAAGGTTGGTGGCGTTGTGGATAGTGTGGATGGCCGTCAGAGGTTACAGTGGGACATCAATAGGATGCAAAACTGGACTGAGAAGTGGCAGATGGAGCTCAACCCAGATAAGTGTGAGGTGGTTCATTTTGGTAGGTGAAACATGATGGCAGAATATAGCCCTGGAAAAGGTTTTAACTGCTAATGTTGTATGGTTATACAAAGGGTACTGATTGTGGATGATCAGCCACGATCACAGTGAATGGCGGTGCTGGCTCGAAAGGCTGAATGGCCTACTCCTGCACCTATTGTCTATTGTTATTTCATGTAATGATCTTTCTGTAGAAGCAGTGTGTTCTGCTTGCAGTGTTTGGGTTACCATTAAAGATAAGGGGTGCTTAGGAATGTGTGTCATCCAGTCAGGAGAATGGAGCTGGGAGAAGGTTCTAGAGAAGGCTAGTGGAGCTGATTTTGTGACTGACACCAGTATGGGTTGAGGTCTTTTTCGGCAGAGATGGAAAGAGGGGGAGCTCGAGAGAACTGACATAGGATTCGATTCGGCAGGAATGTACGATGCAATGGAGCCCAAGAGGGGAACTATTACCGGGTAGTGGTGAACAGGGGTTTGTGCATCGAAAACAGTGACTTCTGGAAGATTTGAATTCTAACTGTTCAATTATAATGGGCCTTTTTTGTTTTTTTTTCTTTCCTTTAATAACTGATTGCTTAAGTTAACATTCTTAAATATACTTCTTTGTAATTGTATGCAGTGTAGGATCTGTTGTTCTTTGTGTCGGGCAATTGGCGGGGGCAGTAAATCACATGGCATTCACACAAACTGGGGTTTGGGTGGGCAAGACATCCCAATCTCACGGATTTGGCAGGACCAAAGTCATACACACCATAGATGGACGAAGCCCGAGAAAGATGGGTTTCTTGGCATGGAGTCCGGTGGCTGTTAGCAAGGGGCTAATGAGCCTCATTTCCAGAGATGCCCAGTAAAAAGTGGTTTCATAGAAATCAGATGGCCAAGGGAAAAACTGTTCCTGAATCACTGAGTGTGTGCCTTCACACTTCTGTGCCTCCTTCTTGATGGTAACAATGAAAAGAAGGCATGGTGGGTGTCCTTAATGATGAACACCAACTTCCTAAGGCACCATTCCCTGAAGATGCCTTGGATACTAAGGAGGCTAGTACCCATGATGGAGCTGACTAATTTTATACGTCTGCAACGTTTTGATCTTGTGTAGTAATCCCCCTCCCCAGTCTATCCGAAAAGATGATGCAGCCAGTCAGAATGCTCTCCACAGTAAATCTGCAGAAATTTGAGTATTTTGAAGTCATATCAAATCTCTTAATGAAATGTAGCTGCTGCTGTGCCTTCTTTCTAGCTGTATCGATGTGTTGGGCCCAGGGTAGATCCTCAGAGATACTGACACTCACTCTTTCCACTTCTGATCCCTTTATGGGGTCTAGTGTTCAAGTGCTTTAGTTGACAAACCAAATCTCCTCCTATTCTTAATGAAATACAGTTGCTGTCTTGGCTTCTTTATAGCTGCATTGATATCTTGCACCCAGGTTAGATCTCTGGAGATAGTGACACCCAGGAACTTGAAATTGCTTACTCTCTCCATTTCTGACATCAGAATCAAACGAGATGATAGAGGCAGCGTCTGTGGAGAGAAATGGAAAGCTGTCATTTTGGGTTGAGACTCTTCATTCTAGAGTGGATGTGGCTCCAGTCATCACAGTTTTTATTTTGACAGAATGGGTGAAACTGGATCTACTTTCTACTTGCAGGCTCAATCAATATGGAGCAGTAACAACATCTCCTCACTGACTTCAAGTCTGCATGCTTAGCCCACTGGTCTCTCTCTTTGCAACTCAACGCATCTCCGATAGCATCTACAAATTCTCCAACTACATCAATATTGTTGTCTGAATCATAGGTGGTGATGAGTCAATGTACAGGCGTGAGATCGGACACCTGGCTGCGTAGTACTGCAATACAATCTCACGCTCAATGCCAGCAAATTGCATGAGCTAATTATTAACTTCAGAAAGGGAAAGTCAGGAGACCACGTACCGCACCTGTTCTCACTGATGGGCCAGAGGTGGAGAGAGCTACCAGCTTTAAATTCCTGTGCCTCAACTTCTTGGTTGACTTGACCTAGGCACCGCACATAGATGCAATCATGCAGGTGGCATAATAGTACCTCTGCTCTCTTAGAAGCTTAAGGAGATTTGTCATGTTACCAAACACTCTCATGACGTCCTACAGAGGCACTGTGTCCTGATTAGTTACATCTTGGCCTGCTACAGTAATTCCAATCCACAGAAAAGCAAGGGACTGCAGAATGTAGTGGATACAGCCCAGCCCATCATGCACACATTCTCCCCACCATTGAAAGCATCAAGATATGCAGCCTCAGAAGGCAACATCTGTCAACAGGATCCCCACTGTCTAGGTTATGAATTTTTCTTGCTGCTGTGGTCAGGCAGGAGCTGAGGTCCTGCACCACCAGATTCAGAAACAGCTACTTTCCTACAATCATCAGGTCCCAGAATGAAGCTGCAACCCCTAACCCTACCTTAGCATGGGAACACTATGGACCACTTCTTGCACTAGCATGAACTTGTTTATGTATTTCTCTGCACTAAAGCCCTGTCAATTCTATTATTTTTACTATCATTATTATTTTATGTATATTTTATATTCTGCATGTTCTCTGAACTTTGTGGTGCTGCTGTAAGCTAGTTTTTCCATTGGTAGCCTTATCTCAGATTTTTTCTGCCTTTCAGTTGATCAGTGCCATCATTCTGTGTGGACCACCATATACTTATGGGATAAGTAATCTTGTTTGTCCTGGCAGCTACTCACCCCACCGAACTGTGGCTCTGGGACAGATTAGATCAGAGAGCATCAATAAAATATCTTACTGCTCAAATAATGACTGTGGGACGATGGGAATGAAAGGGTAATGACCATTAATTAGGACAACTGGCTGCACTGCTGTAAATGAATATTAATTAGTCAGTAGTATCAAGAGAACAACCTCTCCCCTCAATGCTGCAAAAACAAAGAAGCTGGTTGAGGACCACAGGAGGAATGGAGACAGGCTAACCTCTATTGACATCAATGGATCTGGGGTTGAGAGGGTGAACAGTTTTAAGTTCCTTGGCATACACATCACCGAGGATCTCACCTGGTCTATACATACTGGCTGCGAGGTGAAAAAAAGCACAACAGCTGCTCTTTCATCTCAGACGGTTAAGAAGTTTGGCATGAGTCCCCAAATCCCAAGGACTTTCTACAGGGGCACGATTGAGAGCATCCTGACTGGCTGCATCACTGCCTAGTATGGGAACTGTAATTCCCTCAACCGCAGGTCTCCGCAGAGAGTGGTGCGGACAGCGGAGCGCGTCTGTAGATGTGAACTTCCCACTATTCGGGACATTTACAGAGACAAGTGCATAAAAAGGGTCTGAAGGAACATTGGGGACCTGGGTCACCCCAACCACAAACTGTTCCAGCTGCTACCATCTGGGAAAGCAGTACTGTGGTATTAAAGCAAGGGCCAACAGGCTTTGGGACAGCTTCTTCCACCAGACCATCAGACTGATTAATTCACGCTGATCCAATTGTATTTCTACGCTATACTGACTGTCCTCTTGTACAGACTGTTTGTTACAAATTACTATTTAGACAGAGATGTAATGTGAAGACTTTTACTCATGTTTGTGAAGGATGTAAGAAATAAAATCAATTTACTTATTTAGAGATACAGCATAAAACAGGCCCTTCTGGCCCTTCGAGTGGTGCCTTCCAGCAACCCAACAATTGAACCCCAGCCTAGTCACGGAACAATTTACAATGACAAATTAAGCTACTAAATGGTACGTCTTTAGACTATGGAAGGAAGTCAGAGCACCCCGAGGAAACCCCTGCACACAGGAAGGAATGTACAAACTTGCTAACCACGGATGCTGGAATCGAACTCTGAACTCTGACGCCCCGAGCTGTAATAGCATTGCACTAACCACTATGCTACCGTGGCGCATCTTTCAGTTGTTTTTCTGCAGAAATTGTAGTTAATTTCTGTCATAAAATCAGCTCTCTGCCCCTTTGAATACTCTCTTTTTAGTAACAAATTGACTTTATTGGTTGCACATCAGGAAGATGGCTGTCAGCACAAACACTTACTCTAGCTCACATCCAGTTAATAGTCTGACAGTGGCATTAGAACCAAGTTACAGTGGGGACTCTGTAGTCAGTACTTTTGTCAAATGCAGCCTCAAGGAAACATTTTCTGTAAAATTCTGTATTAAATCAGTTATTTTCTTAAATGGTATTACAATCAAGTTGTCCTTGAAAATGTGGGCAGTCTGATAGCGTAGAAGTTAGTGTAATGCTATTCCACAGTTTGAATTCCCATCATTGTCTGTAAAGAGTTTATACATTTCACGTAATCGTATGGGTTTCCTCCAAGTGCTCCAGTTTCCTTCTACATTCCAAAGACCTGCAGGTTAGTAGGCCAATTGTTCACCTCTCTAAAAAAAAATTAAATTAAATGAATAGAAATTCCAACAGCTGCCACATTCAGCAGTACCCAATCCTGGAATTATTATTGTCAGTGCAGTCAATAAATCTACTTGAACCTATGCCCACATCAACAGCTCAGTGCACATGCACTGCAGCTGAAAGCACCGTTGATTACTGCCGTCACTTTGGCTGACTCAGTACACAAATGATGAAATCACTCAGCAAACCAAACAGATTTTATCTTCTAATGAAAGATCATCAACCTCAAACAGTAATTCAGCTACTTGGGCTGAAGATATTATCAGAAGTGTATTCCCGGCATTTTCTATTGTCACTCTTGCTTCAGGCAACATCAACAATTGCAGCAAAAATGAGGCACAAGACAAACATGATAATTATAGATCATTGTCTGGTATAATTTGTGCATAATTTATGTTCTGCGTGTTGGCTGAACATACGTGCCTGTGACTGTGCTGTAATTGAACCTGGTCCTCACTGTAGCTGAGCCTATGGCAATAAACTTGACTTGTAATATTAGTGATTGGGAATATTAACAAGTTCGTAATCCAGCTCTGGGCTGGTTGGCACCAATGTACGAACAGCCAACACGAGGAAATCTGCGGATGATGGAATTTCAAGCAACACACATAAAAATTGCTGGTGAACGCAGCAGGCCAGGCAGCATCTATAGGAAGAGGTACAGTCAACATTTCAGGCCGAGACCCTTCGTCAGGACTAACTGAAAGGAGAGGTAGTAAGAGATTTGAAAGTGGGAGGGGGAGGAGGGGGAGATCCGAAATGATAGGAGAAGACAGGAGGGGGAGGGATGGAGCCAAGAGCTGGAAAGTTGATTGGCGAAAAGAATATGAGAGGATCATGGGATGGGCAGGAGGCCTAGAGAGAAAGGGGGGGGGGCCCAGAGGATGGGCAAGGAGTATAGTGAGAGAGAGAGAGGGAGAAAAAGGAGAGACAGAAAAATATATATATAATAATAAAAGATAAATAAATAACGGTGGGGTACGAAGGGGACGTAGGGCATTAACAGAAGTTAGAGAAGTCAATGTTCATGCCATCAGGTTGGAGGCTACCCAGACAGAATATAAGGTGTTGTTCCTCCAACCTGAGTGTGGCTTCATCTTCACAGTAGAGGAGGCCGTGGACAGACATATCAGAATGGGAATGGAACGTGGAATTAAAATGTGTGGCCACTGGGAGATCCTGCTTTCTCTGGCGGACAGAGCATAGGTGTTCAGCGAAATGGTCTCCCAGTCTGCGTCAGGTTTCGCCAATATATAGAAGGCCGCATCGGGAGCACCGGACGCAGTATATCACCCCAGCCGACTCACAGGTGAAGTGTCGCTTCACCTGGAAGGACTGTCTGGGGCCCTGAATGGTGGTGAGGGAGGAAGTATAAGGGCATGTGTAGCACTTGTTCTGCTGACAAGGATAAGTGCTGGGAGGGAGATCGGTGGGAAGAGATGGGGGCAACGAATGGACAAGGGAGTCACGTAGGGAGCGATCCCTGCGGAAAGCAGAGGTGGGGGGAAGGGAAAGATGTGCTTAGGGGTGGGATCCCGCTGGAGGTGGCGAAAGTTACGGAGAATTATATGTTGGACCTGGAGGCTGGTGGGGTGGTAGGTGAGGACAAGGGGAACCCTATTCCTAGTGGGGTGGCAGGAGGATGGGGTGAGAGCAGATGTGCATGAAATAGGAGAGATGCGTTTGAGAATAGAGTTGATGGTGGAGGAAGGGAAGCCCCTTTCTTTAAAAAAGGAGGACATCTCCTTCATCCTGGAATGAAAAGCCTCATCCTGAGAGCAGATGACAGAGGAATTGCAAGAAGGGGATGGCACTTTTGCAAGAGACAGGGTGAGAAGAGGAATAGTCCAGGTAGCTGTGAGAGTCCGTAGGCTTATAGTAGACATCAGTAGATAAGCTGTCTCCAGAGATACAGACAGAAAGATCAAGAAAGGGGAGGGACGTGTCGGAAATGGACCAGGTAAGCTTGAGGGCAGGGTGAAAGTTGAAGGCAAAGTTAATTAAGTCAAAGAGCTCAGCACACGTGCAGGAAGCAGCGCCAATGCAGTCATCGATGTAGCGAAGGAAAAGTGGGGGGCAGATTTATTTATCACTTATTATTATATGTTTTTTTCTCTCTCTCCTTTTTCTCCCTCTGACCCTTTCACTATACTCCTTGCCCAACCTGTGGGCTTCCCCCTCCCCCTTTCTTTCTCTCTGGGCCTCCCTTCCGTCCCATGATCCTCTCATATCCCTTTTGCCAATCAACTTTCCAGCTCTTAGCTCCATCCCTTCCCCTCCTGTCTTCTCCTAAAATTTCGGATCTCCCCCTCCTCCTTTCAAATCTCTTACTATCTCCTTTCAGTTAGTCCTGACGAGGGGTCTCAGCCCGAAATATCGACTGTACCTCTTCCTATAGATGCTGCTTGGCCTGCTATATTCACCAGCAATTTTTATGAACAGCCAATCATATTTGGCTATCTTTGTTTAGCAAGTGCAAGATCTTGAGAATTATGTGAATGACCTGTAAATAAGACCATAAGACACAGGAGCAGAATTAGGCCCTTTGAACCATCAAGAAGTCTGCTCTACCATCCCATCGTGACTGATTTATTATCCTGGTCAACCCCATTCTCTCTCACACAGTATATTGATTCCACCAGTGCAGAACCATTCACATCGCTACACTGTCTCCGTCAGGCACTTCTTTGCTCATTCTCCTAAATCTGTCCAAGTCCTTTTGCAGATTCTGCTTCCTCATCACTACCTGCCCCTTCACCTATCTTCCTATTGTCCGCAAACTTGGCCACAAAGCCATCAATTCTGTCGTCCAGGTCATAGACTTATAAGGTGAAAAAAGAGGTCACAACATCAACCACTAGTCACCGACAGTCAACCAGAGAAGTCCCCCCTTTATTCCCACTCTTTGCCTCCTGTCAGTCAGTCAGTTTTCTATCCATGCTAGTATACTTCCTCTAATTCCAGAGGCTCTTAGCATGTTTAGGAGCCTCAAGTGTGGCAACTTGTTAAAGGCTTTCTGAAAATCCAAGTAAACAACATCCTTTATGGCGTATTGCTGGCATCTTCCACAGAGAAGACTGACACAAAATACTTGATGAGTTCAAATGAACCTAAAAATTCTGTTGCAAAATAAAGCACTGTGATGAATAGTATGAGGTTTAAACTCAGGAGGAGATGAATACCGGAGAGTTAAGCCCCACCTTGATTCTCCTTTGTCTATCCTGTTTGTTATTTCCTCAAAGACTTTAAACAGATTTGCAAGGCAAGATTTCTCCTTAAGGAAACTATGCTGACTTTGGCCAATTTTATATGTCTCCAACTACCCAAAAACCTCATCCTTTATAATGGACTCCAATATCTTACCAACCACTGAAGCCAGGCTAACTGGCCTATAATTTCCTGTCTTTTGCCTCCCTCCCTCCTCAAAGCGTGGGGTGTCATTTACAATTTTCCAGTCCTCTGGAACCATTCCATAATGAATTGATTCTTGAAAGATCATTACTAATGTCTCCACAATTTCTTCAGCCACCTCTTTCAGAACTCTGTGGTGTAATCCATCTGGTCCAGGTGACTTATCTACCTTCAGACCTTTCAGCTTCCCAAATACCTTCTCCTTAATAATAGCAACTACACTTACTTCTACCCCAAATCACTTGAATTTCTGGCATATTGCTGGCATCTTCCACAGAGAAGACTGACACAAAATACTTAAGAGTCCAAATGAACCTAAAAGTTCTGTGGCAAAATAAAAGTTCTGTGAGGAATAGTATGGGGTTTAATTCAGGAGAAGATGAATACCGGAGAGTTAAGCCCCACCTTGCATTAGGCAAAGAGGTATTACCAAGGAGTCTGGCTGCGAAGTTTCTCCAGCAAAGCTTCAACCTTCATCAGTCCCTTCTGTTTTGCAGTCATACTCAGAATACATTGAAGTCTGGAAATAGAACACATTGAAAAAGATATCAAGCACATCACACAGTACCAACTTGGTTTATTGTCCATACATTATGACTGACAAAGATATTGCAACTGTGAGTAGTTCAGCGGCCAAGTAATTGCATACAAACCAACTACTGCCTCTAGAACTCCATCTTTTGTAGCTGATTGCAGGGGTGATCAAAAGGTGGGGTGCCAACGGGTAACAATTTTGGTGTGTGCTGTGGGATGTGAGGCCAAAGCTGAAGCAGATGGTTATTCTGCATTAGCCAGATGTTCAGAAGCCAACAGTACTTACTCTCCACTCTGATTTCCTCAGCAAAAGCATTTTACTGAAATAAAATCAAACAGGATCATGAAATTAACCTATATCCTGTTTCTACTTAAAATTTAAGAATCAAAGGACATGGATTTTAATGGCAAATTCTGGACCAGCAGAGAACCAAAAACATTCTGTGTCTCTGAGCTGAAAGATAGCTTGGGATGTAAAATACTTGCAGGTGAAGCTGATGAACACTCCAGCACTGATACTGAAAGCTCATTCTCTATATATGGAATATGATGTAACAGGGCACACACTGCATCTGGCACTCATTGGACTGTTCTAACATGTTGCTTCATGACAAGCTGTTGAAAATGTAAGCTGGCAACTGCAGTGAGGGAGTTTGGACATCTGGCACCTGTGAATGCGAAAAGCAACCATGCAACCAGTCCAATTTCAGAACTGTGGAAGTAATAGGGCAAGGAGCAAGAAAATGTAGAGTGAGTGAATACTATTACACTAATCTTATGCTCATAACTTGATTATTTATTTTATTTAGATGTAACGCAGAACAGGCTCTGCTGGCCCTTCGAGCCGCGTCGCCCAGCACCCCACTGATTTAACCCTAGCCTAGTCACGGGACAACTTACAATGACCAATCAATCTACTAAGCAGTACATCTTTAGACTGTGGAATACTATTCTAGAATAAGCAATTCTATTATCAATAAAATTATGGATAATTAGAGGGGCAAACAGAATTTGCTTTTTTTTTTTACCCTGTTCCACAGAAAGGCTTATTAGGATTGATGGTGGGATTTTAAGATGCATTTTAAAGAGGAGAAAAGTAGTTTAAAAGGGAAGGATTTCCAGAGTTTAAGATCCAAGATTACTTTGCTACCGGTGATCCAGTGACAGCAAGCATTTGTATTCAAGCAAAACCTGAAATGCTAGATTGGCCAGGGGAAACCTATCCCAAATACCAATGATTATTTGCAAGTGAATTGGGAGAGGGCTGCTGAAGGCCGTGTGGAAATGTTCACTTTATAATGCAAGTGACAACTTTTAGAAGTTGCAGCTAACAGCAAGATTTCACAGCTGCAAGTGCATGAAAGACAGCGTGGTCATGTGCGTGTACAGGTGTATGTGTGCATACAGACGTACCCACAGAGAACTAATCAGCACAATGAAGGGAGGTCCTTGATGAATAGCTTGTCAGTATCAACACAAGAGCATAGCTGAGACTGCTTTGTAGCTGTGTGATTTTTTTTATATTTCAAAATATACTTTATTCAAAAATAAATATATACAATAAACCATTCAATAACTTTTCCTCCCTTACATACGTTTCCATTATACTCAGTAAAATATCCGTATTAATGGCCACCCACGTGGCACTCCAGTAGTTCAGCTTACCATATCATTGTTGAGGGGTATACTCCCCGCCCACCGACCCCTCCCACTCCCACGGGTGGAGAAACCTATACTGTGGTCCTTCCCCACCGGGCCCTTGCGGTGGCTGCACCGAGATTCAGTGCGTCTCTCAGCACGTACTCCTGCAGCCGAGAGTGTGCCAGTCGGCAGCATTCTCCCACGGACATCTCCATGTGCTGGTAGATCATCAAGTTTCGGGCTGACCAAAGAGCGTCTTTCACCGAGTTGATGATCTGCCAGCAGCACCGGATGTTGGTCTCCGTGTGCGTCCCCGGGAACAGCCCGTAGATCAGAGAGTCCTCTGTTACGCAGCTGTGTGATATGACAACGAGAAGGACAGCCAAACAATAAGGGTGTCTGGGAACTACCTCCCTATGAAGGGGACACATGAACAGACACACTGACAACTAATGGTGTGTTTTGTTTACCCAAGCTTTCAATGAGTGATAACCTGAAATAATGGACTTCAGAAACATGAGAATCCTAGGCTGGGATAAGAACAGAATGAAACCTTTAGAAAGTTGGAGGAAAGCTATATAAAAGGTCATTCTGAAACATAAAGAGTGACCACCCTGGGTACAACCATTGCAAGGAGGAGAGGCCCAGTTCAGAATGCTGAGAGGAAGACCAACCCTGGAGTGAGCCTGGCCAGATTATCTCACACAAATAGCATTTGAGTCCATAAGATATTAGAGAAAAGTAAGCCATTTGATCATGGCTGATCAGTTTCCCTCTCAATCACATTCTCCCTGTAACCTTTTCATGCACTGACTTGTCAAAAATATACACACTCAATAACCTGGCAACAAATTCCAGATCCACCACCCTCTGGCTAAAGAAATTCCTCATCTCTGTTCTAAATGGACATCCCTCTATTCTGAGGTTGTGCCCTCTGGTCCTCAACTCCCTCACTATATGAAACACAAAGTTATTTGAAATCAGTGGTACATATGCACGTTTAAGTAACTCAAGAGCTTATAAAGATTAAGTTGTACTAAAGGTCTTTGACTCATCAGTTGAATTTTATAGCGGTAATAGGATCAACAGGGTAGAAACTTCTACATTGTGTTGTTGTGTGAAGACTGTAGTGACTTTATGACCATCAGCCCAAATTCTTGCTCTCATTAACAGACAAACTGAGCACATCTTCCTCTTCATTAGCAGCTCACTTAACTGTTGGTGACAGTAACTCAAAGCGTTTATAGACAGCATAAATCTTTTTCATCCCCTTTGTTTTATTGATCTTTCCAGGTATGAGAATAGATCAGTGCTTTCTCTAGTGGTAAGGACACAGAACATACTCAAGGGTGGTGGACTTTAATGTCCAACATCAGCAGCGGCTCTGCAGCACCATCACACAGACTGACTGGCCAAGTAACGAAGGACATCACCACCAGGATGAGTCTGCAGAAGATGGAGGAAAACCAATTCTTATCATCCTTACCAGTCTACTTGCTGCATACGTGTCTGTTCTAGAGTATTGGTAGGAATGACCATCGCACCACTCTTGGAAGCTTTAAGTATTTATCCCATTTTCAGTGACTGTTTAAACTGTCTGTCACTCTTTCTCAATGTGCAACCTGGAACATAACATTTCATCAAACAAACATTCTCCTTCGCTTACACAATGTTAACTTGGTTTCTTCAGGCCAATGACATATCCAATATAAATGAAATTAATCACTTAACTCATATAATGCTGATTCAAATGAAGGGGGCAGGCAGAACATGCGAGGAGCAGCATCAGGCATACCTAAACGTGACATGTTAATCTAACCAAGTGTTTGCTAAATGGTAGAAGCAAAATGCAATAGAGCTCAGCAATCTCACAATCACCAGGCTAGATCAAAGTTCTGCAACTACATCATACCCACATGGATGGGGTTAGCAATTCGGCCAACAAGTTGGTGCTCTGTGAACACTCCATCCTCATAAGATGGAGCCCAAAAGTTGAATGCCAGAAATTGCAAACCATTTGCAGCCATCTGCAGCCAGAAGAGCAAAATGGACAATCCATCTTGGCTTTCTCTCCCTCATTATCACTGAAGTTCAGCTGCCATTTTTACCCATGCAATAGCAAGAAAATGATGAACACACTGGATGTAGTTAAGGTCATGGAACTGGACAGTAACCCAGTTACAGTGATGACAAGCTGTGCTTGAGAATTGACCTCTAGCTCAGCTGTTCCAAAGCAGTGACACCACCAGGGAATGTGGAAAATTGTCTGGGAATGTCCAGCCCACAACAGGCAGGACAAAATCCAATCTGACTAATTATCCCAACATCCACTATCAATCACTAGTGATTGAGGGGGCAGCTGATGGTGCTATGAAGCAGCATTCGACTCAAACACCAATGTAAACAAAACTTAGTTCAGTTTTATTGGGTTTTCAACAATGCAATAAAACAATTCCGAATGTAATTCACTACTCCTTGGAAATATCACACAAAATACAAGAGTCTTATGGCAAAACTGGCTTGGGTAATGAACAAATTATGAACATGCAACCATGCTAAACACCACGCGGAATTAGCAAACACTTTCTTCAAAACATATAATACAATAAAATACTTCCCAATGTCTCACGAAATAGCAAGCTCTTGCTTTAGTTCCTGCATCGTCATGAATGAAGTGAAAACTCAAGCAGCTCAAGATATGCTCCAAGAATAATGAGACCAACCTTTTGAACACATAGTTGCCAAGATAAGCGGAATTATTTGAACAATTTAATGAAAGTATATTTCACTCAGGATTTGCCTAGATTGTGGCAAATGAGGACAGATTAAAAACAAAGATTTCAGTAAGAACTACTTCAAATTGCAGCTTTTCTTCAGCTTAAAATGCCTAGTGATTTCTCAGGATCTTAACAGACATCAATTGCAAATTGGCATTAAAATGAAACAAGATGGATGCCACAAAATAGCTGGGGAATCAACATAAAATAGAACAAGTATACTCTATGTTTTGATGTGGTTTGTTGTCAAAGCTCTGAAGCCAATTTGTTTCAATGTTTTCTGCCCACCTCTGTCACAGAATAAAAATTGAGATACCTGTTATGACTGGATTTAGAACTCAGTGATGATTTAGTCTTTTTATTGTGCTTTCTACATTTTAACGTGACTCAAAAAAAGTGCTTCGTATTTAGCCTTATCAGATTTAACTGTAAGCTAGGTAACTCTTCTATTTATAGATGAGCCTTAGCCTCACAGAATGCAACATCAAACATCTGCTCTGTTTTCTAAATATTGCAGTGTGAATTCCTACTCCGAAAGTCACATGCAAAGTATCACAACCATTAGCAATTTTGCAAGATTTGTGCTTTTTAGATTAGACTTTAAAAAGAAACATGTACATGGTTTCACATCTTATAAAATCATCTGAAACTATATTTGCACCAAGCTTTGGAAATAAATTTAAAGGGGATACATTATGAAATGAAATGTCATGTTTAAATCAAGACAAGTGCCTGAAGGCAAGATTGTACATCCCTTTATCAATGTAGTTTTAAATTAAGCCTGTTGTCTTCAGTGTGAATTTAATTAAATTCTTAGATCAGTTTCCCTGTGGGCACCACACAAACTATTCCTTATAGACCCAAATCAAACTTAACCATAACTACTTTCTGACAACAAGATATTAACAAACATCAAAGGAGGATTCAATTGCTTTCTTTCTTACTTAAAATCCATCGTGGCAGAGGTGAGAGATCAGGGTAAATTGCTTTGTGAAAAAAGACACAAAGGTTTAGTTGTAAAAATATACTAGAAGCTGTTCAGATAATCTTATTAAATTAATTTATGTATAGATTCTGGGGCCAAAGTCTAAAGGACACAAATTATGTATACTTGGTGCTTGATAACTGTGTGTATTTACAGTATATTCAAGTTAATGAAAGATCTAGAAGATACACATACAAAGAGTTTATTCAGTACAATGAATTGTAATCAACAATAAAATGGAGTGCATAAAAACCTGCATAACCACTGAACCAAAAACATGCTTTTGTTCCATTGTGAAGGTCTGGAAGTAAAGCAACTCAACTAGTTTATAGAGATCAGAGGTCGCTCCTCTCTCTTTTGCCAAATGCTTTTTTTACTATTGTCCCCCTCGCCTTCAGTACTCATTCGCCCTTGTCTGTGGGGAGGGGTCACAATGATCTCCTCGTCCTGTAAACTCTGGTCACTCTGCTCTTCTTCGACCTCACCCAACTGGCCACTGCCCATATCCGGGCCTTGCCTGAAGGAGAGGTCCTCAGGGGTGCATACTGTGGTCCCACTTTCACTCCCGCTCAGCTCTACATCTTCTGGGTAAGGGTTCTTCAAGGCAGCTGCAGCTCTGGCACAAGTCTTTTCCTTTTCCGGCCTCTTACCGGTGTGGTGCTCGTTCATATCAACACCTGAATCAAGGCTCGTGTCGTTGCTATGCGCTTTTTTTGGTTTCTGAACGAGCACACATGAATGTCTGATCGGCGGTATCGGCTTCCCCTCCAGGGATACAAACCACGCTCTAGGGTGCACCGAAGGCTTGCCTTTGGTCAACTCTAGCAACGTCTGCTCGGAGATACCCTGCAGTTCAGTGGCAAATGGTGTCACTCCTACTGTTTCGTTCAGGGTGCCAGGAACAGACACAGACTCCAGCAGGTTGTTACTGAACCTTCCCCAGTTGGCAGAGAGCTTGGGATCCAGCACCTGCTTTGCGTTCACATAGCCCTGTTGCACTTGAAGAACCTGCTGTTGTCTCTGGGAATCTGATTGCTGCTGAGAGTGTAAAGGCATCTTAGGAAGTGTCTGTGTGTAACTGTCCTTGGTAAGTGGCTCAGCCAATGGGCTATAGACCATCTGCCTGTTTCTGGGCAAGGTAGCTGACCTAGAAACCTGCTCTGGAGTACCATAATGATCTTGGGCTTGCATGATAGCCACAGCTGGGTTATAAATAGGCAATAATTTGTTCGAAATAAGAGGTAACTGGTACATTTCTTCGTTTACAGTGTGCTGCATTTTGTACTGCTCATCGACCATTTCCTTCCTCCGTGCAAGCATTTTTATATGTCTCATCTGCAATGCATTCTTGGGGACATTGTCCGGGTGGCTGACTGCCTGTTGATAAATCTTGTCCCCGCATTTTTTCCGAGATCGGACAGTGAAATTCTCAACATAGATTTTGCAGCTCTCGTTGTTTTGTCTCTCTGTAGATTTATTCACCTGTTTACAGAATTCCTTCATTTCTTTTTGGGGCGTCTCCCTTTGTGGACTACAGGAGTTGGCAGGAGGGTGCTGCACAGCAGGCTTTTCGTCGGGTCTTGAGCTTTCTTTGGTGCCAGGAGCCAAGTTCACTTGGTTGGTTGATGTGGTCTGGTCTTTCTTTGAGGTATCCATTTTAGTCTTGACTTGCGTTTTTTTGTGCGGGTGACTGTACCGTCCTCTGTACAAAACAAAATTCAGAGGAGATCTCAGGGGCAAGTTTTTCACTTAGAGGGTGGTAGTTATCAGTAACAAATCGCAAAATGAGGTGAAAGAAGTAGATACAATAACACGGTTTAAGGGGCACTTTGACAGCTAATTGGATAGGAAAGGTACAGAGAGATACAGACCTAGTGGAGGCAAATGGGATTAGCAATGACAGGCATAACAGGCTGCAAAGACAAGGCGAACTGAAGGGCTCTGTATCGGTGCTCTACGATTTTATGATTCAATTTTCAGGGAATGTCATTCTCCCCAGTCTTGGAGGGTTAGACACAAATTTATCATGGGCAACTTTCAGGTCTATGGAGAAAGAGTGGCCAAGGGGGACTAAGTTGACATCTTCTCAACAGAATAATCAACTCAGTGCCCACCATCGATACTGGACAATTCAATGCATACTATGCTGTGATCACTGATTTTTCTCACCATAAATATACAAAACCGAGTGGGAAATCATTCACATCTCATTGAGGTACAGAGAATTTTGATTAGGGCACCTATTAAGCAAAGATCCTTACAAGGCGCAGATTGGAAGTCTGTGTGGGGCGCCACTCCTCACACAGACACTAGAGCAATGTGTAGTTAAGTGCCTTGCTCAAGGACACAAACACGTTGCCACAGCTGAGGCTCGAACTAGCGACCTTCAGATCACTAGATGAACGTCTTAACCACTTGGCCACGTGCCCCAGTTACTATGAACTAATCTTTGTTTTAAAAAAAGATAGGATTTTCTTCTGGAAAATTAAGCATAATAACAAATGATAGAAAGTAAAACAAGGGACCCTCATTTCAAATGACAATCAAACATTATGTCAACTAGAATTCCATACAGATCAAAGCCTCCCAGGATATCCAGAACAGTACACTTCAACTCTACTCTCACCAGTTTAAAAGAGATAGTTGTATTAAAGTTCTGCTCATAATAAAAATCAGTGTCAAATTTCCTCAATAACTTTAGTTGTATAGTAATACACACAAGTAATTATTTATCTACATTATAAGACACCTTGATGCAGCAGTTAGTGCTGCTGTCTCAGATCTCCAGGGACCCAGATTCAGTCCTGACCTAGGATGCTGTCTCGCATCTTCAGCTTGTGACTACAGTATGTGGGTTTCCTACTTATAACTCATGTTGCCCCACATCTCAAAAACATGCTGACAGTCAGTATTTTGGGTTTTGTGGATTGCAGCCCCCCCCACCCCCCAGTGAAGACGTGCGTCAGATTTGAGGAAAGTTCTGGGCAGAAGGGAAAATAGTTTACTGGGAAATACAAACGTTTGTAAGTAGAGATGTGCCAATGATGGGAATTCTGAGTGGGCATATGGACTCCTAAACTGTAATTCTATATATTTTCTCATATGTACATCTACATGGGCATTAACTTATGGAGAAATCCAACTACCTACCTGCAGAAACAGAAAAGCACAACCACAAAACCAGCAAGAATCACTGCAGTGCCTCCTAATATAGCCACCAGTAGCACTGTATGGTAGCTGCTTATGTCCTTTGCAATACGACCAATTGTACCTGGATTAAAGAAAACAAAGTCTTAATAATACATTGTATTTGTGGTGCTCTCCATTGTGATTCAAAATCAGCACACTTATGTATCAAATCCATACTTTGACATGTTTGTACCAAACACATAGCAGACAACATACAGTGGCATGCAAAAGTTCGGGCACCCCTGGTCAAAATTTCTGTTACTGTGAATAGCTAAACCAGTAAAAGATGAACTGATTTCCAAAAGGCAGAAAGTTAAAGATGACACATTTCTTTAATATTTTAAGCAAGAAAACTTTTTTATTTCCATCTTTTACAGTTCAAAATAACAAAAAAGGAAAAGGGCCTGAAGCAAAAGTTTGGGCACCCTGCATGGTTAGTACTTATTAACACCCTCTTTGGCAAGTATCACAGCTTGTAAACGCTTTCTCTAGCCAGCTAAGAGACTTTCAATTCTTGTTTGGGGGATTTTCGCCCATTCTTCCTTGAAAAAGGCTTCTAGTTCTGTGAGATTCTTAATGATGTTTAGGTCGGGGGACTGTGAGGGCCATGGCAAAACCTTCAGCTTGTGCCTCTTGAGGTAGTCCATTGTGGATTTTGAGGTGTGTTTAGGATCATTAACCTGTTGTAGAAGCCATCCTCTTTTCATCTTCAGCTTTTTTTTTACAGACAGTGTGATATTTGCTTCCAGAATTTGCTGGTATTTAATTGAATTCATTCTTCCCTCTACCAGTGAAATGTTCCCCGTGCCACTGGCTGCAACACAAGCCCAAAGCATGATCAATCCACCCCCGTGCTTAACAGTTGGAGAGGTGTTCTTTTCATGAAATTCTGCGCCCTTTTTTCTCTAAACATACCTTTGCTCATTGCGGCCAAAAAGTTCTATTTTAACTTCATCAGTCCACAGGACTTGTTTCCAAAATGCATCAGGCTTGTTTAGATGTTCCTTTGAACTTTTTGAATAGAACTTTTTCCCAGTCCCCTTACTACGTTTTTGCTTTTTTGTCCTTATTCCACCTTGCGTACAGGATGCCAAATCTTATTTGATAACATTACCTTAAAGATCGATTTACTCAGTGTTATATAAATATACGTGCTGTTGTAAAGAAATTTTCGAAATAACAATAATCAATGTTTAACCCATTCTGATTGATAACATGACTCATGTGAAACTGAAATCACTGGACAGTCTCAAAGTGGGAGAAATTAACCTACCAACAAATTACATTGGTCCTTATTTATTGACATTTAGAATGAATAAGAGTTATGAAAATTTACTGCAGGATGATCCACTTATACAGTGTCAGGAAGTGTGCACTTTGGTAGAAGAAATGAGAGGGTTGACCACTTTCTAAATAGAAAGAAAATATAAAAAATTGAAGTGCAAAGGGATGTGGGAGTCCTTGTGCAGGATTCCCTAAAGGTTAATTTGCAGGTTGAGTCTGTGTGAGGAAGTCAAATGTGATGTTAGCATTCATTTCAAGAGGACATAAATATAAAAGCAAGGATGTAATGTTGAGACTCTGTAAAGGACCCTGGTCAGACCCCACTTGGAGTACTGTGCTCAATTCTGGAAGGACGTGGAAACCACAGAAAGCGTGCAGAGGAGATTTACAAGGATGTTGCCTGGACTGGGGATCATGCCTTATGAGAATAGGTTGAATGAACTCTGCTTTTTCTCCTTGGAGCGATGGAGGATGAGAGGTGACTTGATAGAGGTGTACAAGATAAGAGGCATTGATCGTGTGGATAGTCAGAGGCTTTAACTCAGGGCTGAATTGGCTAGTACGAGAGGGCATAGTTTTAAGGTGTTTGGAAGTAGGTACAGAGGAGATGTTTGTTTGTGTGTTTTTTTTTTAGAAACGCAGAGAGTGGTGAGTCCGTAGAATGGGCTGCCGGCAGCGGTGGTGGAGGCAGAAACGATAGGGTCTTTAACAGACTCCTGGATGGCTACATGGAGCTTAGAAAAATAGAGGGCTATGGGTAAAGCCGAGGTAGTTCTAAGGTAGGGAAATGTTTGGCACAGCTTTGTGGGCCGAAGGGCCTGCATTGTGTTGTATTTTTTCTATGTTTCTAAAGCATTGGTGAGCCTCACTTGGAGTATTGTGAGCAGTTTTAGGCCCCTTATCCTAGAATGAATGTGCTGGAATTGGAGAGGGTTCAAAAGATGTTAATGAAAATGATTCCAAGATTAAATGGCTTCTCAAATAAAGAGCATTTGATGGCTCTGGGCCTGTATTCACTGGAATTCAGAAGAACAAGGAGTAAGCTAATTGAAACCTATCGAATGGTGAAAGGCCTTGATAGAGTGGATGTGGAGAAGATGTTTCCAACGGTGGGAATGACCAGGACTAGAGGATATAGCCTCAGAATAGACGGATGGCCTTTTAGAACAGAGGTGAGGAGGAATTTCTTTAGCCAGCGAGTGGTGAATCTGTGCAATTTGTTGCCACAGGCAGCTGTGGAGGCCAAGTCCTTATGAATATTTAAGGCAGAGGTTGATACATTCTTGATTGGTCAGGACACGAAGGGATATGGTGAAGGGGGCAGGCAGGAGATTGGGGCTGAGAGGAAAATTGGATCAGCCATGATGAAATAGTGGAGCAGACACAATGGGCCAAATGGCCTAATTCTGCTCCTATATCTTATGGTCTTAGTTAAAATCAGTGTTTATATTGAATCAACAATGTTGGGAGGTTATCTCTGTTAACCCGTCTGCACATCTACAGGAAGGCAAGACAAACGGAATGATAAGTGAGAAATTGCCCTGTCCATTCACTACTGCTGATTACATGGAAATTTGTTCCCTACCAGCATAGTTAGAGGGAGATCAAAATAAGATCTGACTGTTTCAGGTGAAATAGAAAAACAATAAAGGGGGGAAATTAAAAATAATCTACATTTTCATAAGAAGCACAGCTGCTGCCTCAGCTCCAGTGACCCTGGTTGAAGCCTGACCTTTAATGCTGTTTGTGTGGGACCTGCATATTCCCCATGACTGCATGGGTTTCCTTTGAGTGCCCTAGTTTCCCTCCACACCCTGAGGATGGTGGGCTGGTAGGTTATGTAACACTGCAAGTTGCCTCTTGAGTACGTACGTGGAAGAATCAGGCAGGGTGGGGGTGGTTATGATAAGAACATCGGGAGAATTTTAAAAAAGGATAACATGGGGTTAGTACAAATGAATAAATTATAGTTGGCATGGAATTGGAAGGACTGAAAGGTCTGTTCCTATGTTGAATGCCTTTGTGTATCCAAGTTGTCACAAACTTTGCATCTCAACTGACTACTTTAATTTTTCAGTCATGAGAATATAAAACTCAATTTGAACACCTCGGTGATCAGCATAAAATTATAAACAAGAACTAGTTGTCTGTGACAATGCAATTACTGTAACGCAATAAGCTGTGTGATGGCAGCTTAGACCGAATAGGGAGTAAAATGCTGTTGATACTGTCAGACAAGGTTAACGTCTCCTTCGAAAAGAAAAGAAAATCAGCTGAGCATCTTTAAACATACCGAAAACAGCTGAGCAAAATGTAATCATTCCAAATGCACCAACATGCTTTCGCAGGAGTATTATCAAATGGAATCTGGACATTTAATTCTATAATTATGAATAATTAACCTGTAACTACCGCTAATCTCAAGTGTCTCTCATGCTTTAATGAAGCTAATTCAATTGTCAGTCAAGAAAAATGACATAGTGTTTTTGTTGGTCTGCATGCATCCAGCACCCATCAATAATAAGATAATTATCATGATAATACGACAATGAATGGTCCACAAATAAAACAATACACATAGAAATAAAGTCCCTTTGTACCAAAGTGCAGAATCAAGTGAATTACCCAAACAATGTCCCAGTCCAATCACTACAACTTTTATACTCCCAGTAAAATACCAAAGCTAAAACCAACAGGTAGAATTCAGCAGGAAGATGGAAAAAATAAATGCAAAATGTACTCATTCACCTGTGGTTAATGGTAAAGGGGCAGCTATCCAGTGACCCAAATGAGGGGCTATGTAGGTCCAGACAAGCTGGTCACCTTCTCTCCTAACCGTTCCGCGTCCTCGGTTTACCCAGGCACCTTTGATGAAAGAATATTTAGGAAATAGGCATTTATCAAAGGCAAATTAAATTTAAGGTGCTGCAATAAAGTAACCAATATCAGAGAGAGAAAAAAATCTTTAAATTCTTTAAAAAAAAATTTTATTGATGCTCCTCTTTAGTAAAATAGGTGGTCGTGCAGTTACGATGCTGCCTCACATCTCCAAGGACTGTGATTTGAACCTAGCCTCGAGTGCTGTCTATCCGGAGTTTGTAACTGCATGGCTTTCCCTAGGTGCCCTGATTTGCTCCTGTATCGCACAGACATTATGGGAGGTTAATTGGATGCTATATACATTACATCTATTTTACATGAGTGGCAAAAGAGGGTTAAATAATGGGTATTCTGGAAAGAATGGGTTGTAGGGATTCAGACAGAATTGGTCTGATGATCTGCTCTGCTGGGAGTCAGCACATGGGCTAAATGTAACACAGTTATCATGGGCATGGGGGAAGAAAATATCTTCCCCTGGATTTTGCAGTTATTAGCATAGTAAGCATGACAAGTGGGCCAGAAAGATACAGCAATTTCTAGTTACATGAACTTCCCCGTTCTGATATTGGTCGTGCATCAGGAATCAGTTCCCAGAGATGGCTAATGTTGCACAGCCATCGTGTTATCAAACTTGCTGAGTAATGATATTTAAGAATCCTCGTGGACTGAAAACCAGAAGGAACAAGTTCCAGCATTTTACAGACATAAAAGACAAGAATTTACACCCAACACAGTAGAAGCTTCCGAAGTGATTAAAATCAGCATACATGAAATTATTACTTCTGTGGCACAGAGTGATTATTAAGCAGTAATTGTAGTTTATTGTACGTAAATTTCACAGAAAATGATTGCAAAGAAGAAAGCTTCAAGATGGCAGAGAAGGCAAGATGAGGTTGTATAAGGCATTGGTGAGGCTGAATCTGGAGTATTGTGTTCAGTTTTAGTCACCAAATTACAGGAAGGATATAAATAAGGTTGAAAGAGTGCAGAGAAGGTTTACAAGGATGTTGCCGGGACTTGAGAAACTCAGTTACAGAGAAGGGTTGAATAGGTTAAGACTTTATTCCCTGGAGCGTAGAAGAATGAGGGGAGATTTGATTTGAGGTATATAAAATTATGATGGGTACAGATAGAGTGAATGCAAGCAGGCTTTTTCCACTGAGGCAAGGAGGGGAAAAAACCAGAGGACATGGGTTAAGAGTGAGGGGGGAAAAGTTTAAAGGGAACATTGGGGGGGCTTTTTCACACAGAGAGTGGTGGGAGTATGGAATGAGCTGCCAGACGAGGTGGTAAATGTGGGTTCTTTTTTAACATTTAAGAATAAATTGGACAGATACATGGATGGGAGGTGTATGGAGGGATATGGTCCGTGGGCAGGTCAGTAGGACTAGGCAGAAAATGGTTTGGCACAGCCAAGAAGGGCCAAAAGGCCTGTTTCTGTGCTGTAGTTTCTATGGTTATGGTTTCTAAATGCTGAATCAGACAGAAACTATAGGAATTTACACAATGAGTTACTCCAAGTAAGGAAATCTCTAAGTTGTTCTTAGTTTTACACAATGAAAATGAAAATGATGAATACACAAGGGCC
The DNA here is from genome assembly GCF_030028105.1 of Mobula birostris. Taxonomy (NCBI): domain Eukaryota; kingdom Metazoa; phylum Chordata; class Chondrichthyes; order Myliobatiformes; family Myliobatidae; genus Mobula; species Mobula birostris. The sequence goes on from NC_092375.1 coordinate 159,341,557, forward strand.
AAATCCAAGCCCTTGGTCATTTTAAGACCAATTTAGTTTTAGAGTGGGCGTAGAATGGAGGGTAGACCAATGGGCAATGGCCTCATGAGGTTCAATGACATAATGGATTTTCTCATTTAGATTTACCAAACTAAAATGAATGGTATCCTTTCAAATCATGGGGACTATAGAAATATAGCACCACCAAAGCTTCTCTCCTTCCTATTGTATGAAATCCTCTGCATTTTAACAAGCCAATTCAAGTGTCACTGTATCAATAAGGTATTTGCCCCCATATTCATCCAAGATAATCAGGACAACAAATGAAACTGTTCGTGTACCAATTTTCAGGTCAAACGTCCAGGCTCGAAGAGTTTCTGCATGCGTCACCAGATCAGTTGGTCCAAGGGGTAACGTAATGTGGATGGATCCCGCCACCTTTACGTACTTCCCAGCAGCAAACAATTCAACATTAATGGCAGCCAGTGGCGTCAGTTTGATGCTCTTCAGCCCTGTAAAGACATTTCTTTTGTTAAATACATCATTACAAATAAAAATTGAAACACACCCACAACAACATGAAATGACATTTCTACAATCTGCAACATGTGAGTTCATCATTTAAAGACAGATATCAATATATTTATTCCCAAAACCCCCAAGAAGTGGAGGTGCCATATAGATAATGCAGAACTTGTCTCCTGTTACATAAACATCTATACATATCCACAAAGCAGTGTATCAGGTAACACAAGAAACTAGTGGAGGAGCTTGTGAGAGTTGGGGAAATTGGGAGGGACAGGGAATTGTCCGAAATATTACAAAGATAATCAAACCAGTCAGACACATTATTACATGAATGATTAATTTATAACTATCTGTATACAGAAGGAGAATTTCATGATGCCCTGAATTTATTAATTTGTTTTCTGCAGTTTCTTGTGGGAAAACCGAATTTTACATTGTATTTGAGTCCAAAATATTTCAGTTTTAATGAATGAACAACCTCTGCCAAGTCGCCAAAGCAAATAAGTTACAGCATAGGTAAAGCCATTTTGTCTATGTCTCAACCTACTATTTTTAACCAACCTCATCAACATGCGCCATTAATCCTTTTCCACTCAGGTCCTTACCTGATTCTCCTTTAGATATTCTATTTGCTCCCCCCACTTCTATACTCTATTTACACTTCAATTAAGGAATTGCCTGCTGGACTTATCAGTGACCAGTTAGTTGAGAGGTGTCGTAGCCACAACCTTGCACTCAATATCAGTAAGACCAAAGACCTGAAGTGGACTTCAGAAAGGGTAGGATGAGGGAACACACACTGGTCCTCATAGATGGATCCGAAGTGGAAAGGGTGAGCAATTTCAAGTTCCTGGTTGTCAATCACTTGGAGTATCTAACCTGTACCCAACAAAGAAGGCATGACAGCGGCTATATTTCATTAGGAGTTTGAGAAGATTTGGTATGTCTCCAAAAACACTGGAAAATTTCTACGGATGTACTGTGCAGAGCATTCTAACTGGCTGCATCACCGTCTGGTATGGGGGGGGGGGGTTGGGGCTACTGCACAGGATTGAAGTTAGCTGCAGAGCTGTAACCGTACTCAGCTCGGTCATGAGCATCAGCCTCTGTAGTATCCAGGACTCTTCAAGGAGCGATGCTTCAAAAACAGCGTTGTCCATCATTAAGGACCCCCATCAGCCTTGCTCTCATTGTTACCATCAGGGAGGGGCAGAAAAGCACACACTCAACGATTTAGGAACAGCGTCTTTCCGCCTGCCACCAGATTTCTGAATGGACATTGAACCCATGAACACTATTTCACTACTTTCTATTTCCATTTTTGCACTACTTGTGTTCTGCCCTTGACAGCAAGTGAAAGTGCCTTTTCCACAATAACTCTCTCAAAGCCTTCTATCAGGTCATGCTCATTCTTCTTTTCTGGAGCCCAGGACCACCTGCTTTAATCTTTCTGCACAAGCCTGGTGTCAGTCTAATAAGCCTTTGTTTACAAGCCTCTTCAGAGCATGTGTATTTATCATTCTACAAAGGATATCCACAATGACCACAGAATCATAGCAACAACCCATTTGTTTGCCACAATTGATAAATGGTTGTCCTGATAAAATTCTTAACATAATTCATTTTCTCACCAGATTATTTAATTATGCAATTATATTTGTTTCAAGTATCTGAAAAAGAGATGCAGATTTGTTGGAATTATTGTGGAGATCCAGAATCTCTTGACAAACCCTTTTAAACTGATCAATTTTGGTCTCAATTACTTTCTAATGTAATGATTAATGAAAGGCCATTAAGTTAATGCAAAGATTAAAACGTTAAAGCTGGATCACATCTCCAAATCTAAAGTTAGTAGCTGAATTCCCACTAATAACACTTAAATTATAAATTAGCCAAGAGTTTTGTGCAGTACCAACAGAACATTACACTGCAGGCATGCTGGCTTTCATAAAGGATATCAGACTAAAATCTCATCTACCCACTCTGGTGGAAGCTAAAGAAAATCTATACAGCTAACTAATGAACAGGTTTATTTATTCTGATGTCTGGCCAAGACATATCCCTCAGCCAGTATCAATAAAACTAATTATTTGGTCACTTATTTTTGAAGTTACTGTGGGGTTTCACATGATCTGGTTCCAGAGAAAGGGAGAGGAACATCCATCAGGAAAAGCAACTTAATCCGTTCTTCACAGGAATAAGTAGAAGAGCAAACAAGAAAAATTGAAAAAACTCAACACAATATATGAATTATGAAAAAAGGATGAGATCCTTAGGTTGATAAATTTGAGTGGAAAACAAACACAAAGAAAGTCCAATTCACTCACAGTGACTCTATTTGCAGTGATAAGCTTATCATGTGAACACATTACAGCCATTCTAAAGAGTGCAAAATTATCACAGAAAGTGGTTCAGCAGTGGGAAATACATGGTAAAAATTGAGCAGTTTTGCACATTGTTAGCTCCTTTTCTTGACTGAGTCATTCTATATTTGACATTTCTCTTTAGGAAGGCGGACTACAGAAATGACCCTATAAAATGTTTTAGTTTTAGGAAGCTTCTTTAAACTTCCTGCTTCAAATATGTGACAATCCTGCATCCAGTATCACATACCAATAACCTCCGTTCATTGCAAGGAAAGAATAGCAGCACATTTTCTCTCAATGTGTGAAGATAGAGAAGCAAACCATGAAGACAACCTGTCCTACTCCAATCCTGAGGATTACCGGATGTAACAAGATATCCGAGCTATTATAGAAATAACATCACAATTAAATCTAGAATGACAAGGTGAGAAAGCTGTGTTCAGAAGAAATGATTAAGGCTTTACTTGATTTGTTCATTAAGGTCCCCATTGTATGGACAAAGTTGTCTGCTCGCCAGGGAAGCTGTGGAGCTGTGAGATAGGCTGTTAGATTAGAAACGTATGTGTTCTTCGGTAGTTTCAGTAATCCCTTTGGGAACTGGACACTAGGATATGATCCGTCATCTAAAATAAATCACAACATCTTTGATTAGGAATGACAGAAAAGGAAACTTAAGGATCCAACTAATAACAACACAATAGTTCTCTAGTATAGAATTGGCTAACTAGTATAAAATTGGCTAACTAGTACCACTCTTTAAGATGCCACTGCTGGTAGCAAACAAAACTACCAACTACTTTATAAATCACATTTTTTTCTCAAAAACGATCACCGCAATCAATAGCCTGTAACTTTCTTTTTGGAGCTGAGCTTTTGAACTGCCTGTATGAGCTGGCATTTTAGCAGGGTGAGCTGAAGTCTCGAAGGTACAAGGCGGTTGCAGTGTGGCGTGTACAGGCTGTATTGAGGTGGCAAGGCCCGGACTCAACAGCGAGAAACGAGCCAAAGTTTAGCTATTTCTGGAGCAGCTTGGTGGTGATTTGAAACAGCAGAGTCGAGGCAGTGGTGCCCAGGCCCGAGAGGAACAAGCTATGGTTTGACCAATTTAGGCACCGGACCAGATTGGAAAGGTCAGGTAAGGCCCAAATTGAGGCAGCAAGGTCCCGGGATCGAGAGTAAATCGGAACAGCAGTGCCCCGGTCCAAGGGCAAGGAACAAGTTGAAGTTTGACCAACTTAGGAGCCTCGCCAGGTTGAAAACGTCAGGGTATCAGAGCCAAAGGCGATGGATGGGCCAGTGTTCAGCTTGCTCCTCACAAGATTTACTCATCTCTGTGGCCTGCAATTAATGGGCTCCTGGATCAGCTGTGATTGGCTTCATGACAGTGGACTCACTTTCATGAACTTCAATTCTGAATGTTATTTAATTTTATTGTTTGCACCATTTTTTTTCCTGCACATTGGGTGTTTGGGTGTTTAACGGTTTTTTTTTGGGTTCTATTAGGTTTCTCTGTTTAGTAGCTGCATTTAAGGAGACAAATCTCAAGGTTGTATACAGTATATATCCTTCGATAATAAATGAATTTTTGAACTTTGAATTTTGTTTACATAGAAAATAATACGTAATGTTACAAGGGAAGGAACAAATTAACAGGCCTCTTTCCTGCAAACAGCAAGATCGTGTTCGTAGCGATTTGTTCACTTCTTGTAAATGCACAAGCCTCATCTATAATACAGCCTACAATTTAAGACCTGGGCTAGATCATGCTGTGTTTTACTGATGGATCTGGTGCTGTTCATCTATCAAACTTGAACTACTGTGTAAGTTTTAAGAGACCATAAGGCGTATAAGCAGAATTAGACCATTTGGCCCATCATGTCTGCTCCACCATTCCATCATGGTTGATTTACTATCCTTCTCTACCCCATACTCCTGCCTTCTCCCTCTAACCTTTGACACCCTGACTAATCAAGATAGGCCCCTCCACCTATCTTTGTGTCGTCCACAACACCATCAATTCTCTCATCCAAATCATTGACACATAACATGAAAAGAAACAGTTCCAATATGGACCCTGATGAACACCACTGGTCACTGACAGCCAATCAAAAAGGACCCCTTTATTCTGAATCTTTGCCTCCGAGCAGTCAGCCAATCTCCTATCCATGCTAATATCTTTCCTATAATATCAGGAAAGCCACACAAGGCTGCTTATCTTGTTGGGACCCCCAAATATTAGACTGGAGGAAATGACACTCAGATCCCACAACAGGTTCACAGGAAACAGAGTCACAAAGACCTTCAGCCACCATGTCTATTCTGTCTATACTCAATCATCACTCCACTAAGTAACTCCTGTACCTTATAAAGTGGCCACTGAGTGTATTTCAATGGTCTTCTGATGCTGTAGCCCATCCATCTAAAGGTTTGATATTTTGTGCATTCACAGATGCTCTTCTACACATCACTGTTACAAGTTACTGTTGCCTTCCAATCAGTTTGAACCAGCTGATTCTCCTGTGATTCATTTTCACCAACAGAACTGCCACTCACTGGATATTTCTTTTTCTGTTTTTCACACCATTCTCTGTAAACTCTAGAGATTGCTGCGTGTGAAAATCCCAGGAGAGCAGCAGTTTCTGAGATACTCAAATCACTGCGTGAGACACGAGTAATCATTCCACGAGCAGGTGTACAGGTATACCTAATAAAGTGTCACTGTATTTTGCCCGTCGAGATCAATCCATTTGTCCACATTAGGTTTCTACCTTTCTATGCCTGTGAACAATATCATTCACTCTGCTCAATGCAATCTCTTGGAATGGTGATTAGTGTTGATTACACTGGGAGAGAAATTTTTCACGATTCTCCACCAATTCCACCCCCCACCCCGCCTCCCCACTGCCCTCCCTCCATTATTGGCCTTTGCCTTTTGGGTTTCTCCCCAGGAACAGACATGGCTGAGGTGAGGGTCTGTAGACAGGATGAGAGAAATCCTGCTAATAGTGTGGATTTACTTCTTTGAACTTCAAATAAAGAGAATAAGACTATGTTCTGTTCATTAATAAAGCAACAAGAGTGGGGCCACATTACCATCATTCACAAAGATAAGGGTTGTGAGACAGCCTTATGGTCACTTTAAACACGATAAATTCTGCAGATTCTGGAAACCCAGAGCAACACACACACAAAACAAATGCTGGAGGTACTCAGCAGGTCAGGCTGCATCTATGGGAACGAATAAAGAATTGACGTTTCAGGTTAAGACCCTTCTTCAGGACTGGAAAGGAAGGAGGAAGATGCCAGAATAAAAAGGTGGGTGGGAGAGGAAGGAAGACTAGCTAGAAGGTGATACCTGAAGCCAAGGGGGTAGGAAAGATAAAGGGCTGGAGAGGAAGGAATCTGATAGGAGAGGGGAGCATAGGGGAAAGGGAAAGAGGTAGTGATAGGCAGGTAAGAAGAGGTAAGATGCCAGAGTGGGGAATAGAAGAAGAGGGGAGGGTGGAGCAATTTTTTAAAAACTAGAAGTAGATATGAATATTCATGACATCAGGTTGGAGCTACCCAGATGGAATATAAGGTTTTGCTCCTCCACCCTGAGGAGGCCATGGACCAACATGTTGAAACAGGAATGGGAAACAGATTAAAATGACTGGCCACTGTTAAATTCTGATATTGGCAGATGGAAGGGAGGTGCTCAACGAAGCAGTCCTCCAATACATGGCAGGCCTCACCAATGTAGGGGAGGCCGCATTGGGACCACCGGGCACAATAGACAACCTGAGCAGATTTGCAGGTCCTCGGCCCGAAACATCGACTGTACTCTTTTCCATAGATGCTGCCTGGTCTGCTGAGTTCCTCCAGCATTTTGTGCGTGTTGCAGGTGAAGTGTTGCCTCACAGAGAAGGACTGTTTGGGGTCCTGAATGGAGGCATGGGAAAAGGTGAATGGGCAGGTGTAGCATTTTGGCTGCTTGTACAGATAAGTGCCCGGAGGGAGATTAGTGGGGAGGGACGAACGGACAATGGAACCACAGTGGCAGTGATCCCTGCGGAAAGTGGAGTTGGGGGGTGAGGAGGGGAGGAAGAGATGTCTTTGGGAGAGGATCCCTTTGGAGATGGCTCATTTACTAAGTTAACAGCATTTGGTGGTATCTGCTGGCCACATCATTTGATTACTTGGTGACACAACGAAAATATTAGACCAGTAACAACACCATCTGTTAAGGCGCAGGCACTGCTGCTTTCAGCTATTTCAGATTCCAATTACACCTCGAGTTCACACACGCACTGAAAATGTTAATGAGACGTGGATGGGTTTCACTTGATGACCTCACTGTTAATATATTTCCCACTCCTCCCCCAGTCTCCTTCGATGATCTCATGCATATTTGCACTGCTGAGGGTGGCACATCTCCTTTGCAGTATGACTGTGAGATACCTGTAAATTATGAGGAAAAGCACATTAAAACAACAGTGTTAAGTAAAAAAAATCCGTTCTCTACATGCCCGAGCACCATTAAACAGGGTAAAAGATTACATTACAAATAAGAATCTGCAGATGCTGGAAATCCAAGCAACACATAGAAAATGCTGAGGTACTCAGCAGGCCAGGCAGCATCTAAGGGAAAAAAGTACAGTTGATGTTTCGGGCCGAGACCATTCGCCAGTGCTGGAGAGAAAAAAAAATGAGAATAGATTTAAAAGTTGGGGAAGGGGAGAGAAAAAAATCACAGGGTGATAGGTGAAATCAGGAGAGAGAAGAATGAAGTAAATCGCCGGGTACAAGCTGGTGCTGAAGACATGTTCCCGGGATGAATACAGGCCTGTAGTAGCAGGTCTGGGTAATCCCATGGACGAAGAGTTGGAAAGCAGCAGGGATCACAGAGGGGGAGCAGTGAGAAAGGGATCTCGGCCTGAAACATTGACTGTACTTTTTTTCCGTAGATTTTGCCTGGCCTGCTGAGTTCCTCCAGCATTTTGTGTGTGTTACTTGGATTTCTAGCATCTGCAGATTCTCCCTTGTTTGTGATTTGATTACCACACAGCAAAGTCTCTTCTAGGTATGCCTACCTACCCTGGGAAGTTTAAAACTCCCCTTTCATGGGAGTTCAGTGAAACCCTCTCTCACTGCTCCCCCTCTGTGATCCCTGCTGCTCTCTGACTCTTTGACCACGAGATTACCCAGACCCACTACTACAGCCATGCATCCTTCCTGGGAACATGTCTTCGCTGCCAGCTTTCACCCAGCTATTTACTTCATCCCTCTCCCTCCCAGTTTCACCCATCACCTTCTGTTTCTCTCTCCCCTCCCCCCACCTTTTAAATCTACTCCCTCATCTTCTTTTCTCCAGTCCTGCCAAAGAGTCTTGGCCCGAAACTGTACTCTTTTCTGCAGGTGCTGCCTAGCCTGCTGAGTTCCTCCAGCACTGTGTGTGTGTGTTAAGAGATTATATCCTCTGATAGTGTACACTGCCCTCCTGTGGATGGCCTAAGCACAGCCGTGATTTCCCACACCAAAGCTTGTCTTAGCTTTGTAATTGAGATGATGGGACCCAGGGGAGCTCAGCACACCTGCAGCAGGTGCTTGTTGGAAAGGGCATTTTTGTAGAGATCTCCTGAGTTCAAGTTCATTGTCATACATGAGCTGGTTGTCCATCACATCCGATGAAGACATTTAGACTCGTGCAGTTCTTTTACTGTGCATTAGATGGTCGATCAGTCCAAGTTGTGAGCAACATTGATATCCGTAACAAGGACATGAATCTGGCAGTGCAGCCACTTCTACGGCTTTCCTACTTCGTCCGACAGTGAGTAGCTCTGCTTTGGCGTATGATGATGTCAGTGATTGTAACCAAGGCTTGCCAACCACTCCTGTCTTGTGTACACTGCTGCAGCCATTTGGAAACAAGTTTAGCGTGTACAACATTAGCCTTCACACAGTCTTTGAAACTTTTATGGGGCCTGTCCAATTTCTCTTGCCCAGCAAAACCCTGCCATAAAGTAGCTGTATGGAAGATTTGGGTATCCTTCGTATGTATGACATGCCCTCTCCATCAAAGTTGTGTTTTTGCAATCATGGCTTCAACGCACGTGGCTTCAGCCTTGTCGAGGACTTCTAGGTCTGTGACTCGGTCCTGCCAACGAGTGCCAAGAATCGGCCTTGCACTTTGCATGTGCAAGTCCTCCAGCATTTTGAGGTGTCTTCTGTATATGGTAAACACAAGAGATTCTGCAGATGCTCAACATCCATAGCAAAACACATAAAATGCTGGAGGAACTCAGTAGGTCAGGCAGCATCTATGGCAATGAATAAACAGTTGATGTTTTGGGCTGAAACTTCATCAGGACTGCAAAGGAAGAGGGAAGAAGGCAGAATAAGGTGGGGAGAGAGGTTTATTCGTTCCTATAGATTAATGTGTTCACCCAGACTCACTACTACAGCCACATATCCTTCCTGGAACTATCACCACCCCCCCCCCCCACCCACCTGTTTTCATCCATCACCTTCTAAATAGCCTTCCTTCCCCTCCCTCCATCTTCCCCCTTCCTTTTCGGTCCTAATGAAGGGCCTCAGCCCAAAACATCGACAATCTGTTCCTTTCCACAGATCCAGCCTGACCTGCTGAATTCCTCCAGCATTTGTCATGTGTTTTGCTCTGGATTTCCAGCATCTGCAGAATCTCTTGTGTTTTGGATCTGCTGCTCCACTGCGAAGTCTGTTTGAGGTATGCTATCGCAGGCACGGATCCTTCCTGAGAACTTGTCATCTCCTCCTCCCCAACCCACCTGGTACCACCCATCACCTGGCTTATACTCCTTCCCCTCCCCCCGCCACCCTAATCCGGCACAGCCCCCTTCTTTTACAGTCCTCATGAAGGGTGTCGGCCCAAAACGTCGACGATTTGTTCATCTCTGTATAGGGTCCAGGTTTCACATCCACACAGGAAACTGCTGAGGGCAACAGCTTTTTACACCTTTAGTTTTGTAACTCCAGGTATAAATGTTATGAAAAAATCTTTTCGCAGCAGCACCACAGTACATTACGAATATGACAATCATAAATGACGTAACTAAAATTAACATAAATTATACATAACTTGGATGACAAAATAAAGAAAAATAAACATGATGATTTTCTCTTGGTCATGATGATGATGATAATGTAAGTTGAGGGAGGTTTTGTATGAAATGCTGACATGCCAGGGTTCTTTGTTAGGGTACTAACCCATGACCAAGCTCAACTTGGTTGCCGAGTAACAGAATAACAAAAGTGATGGCCTGTTGGTGGTATATTCTAATTCAGATGGAATATGAACAAGGAAGCATATCCAGTATTCCAGCTACCATTCATCCCCACAAGAAGAATTTTATGTATTTGAATCTAACAGTTTCTGCAATTTGGGCACAGGATTGGACTCAATGGACAGCAAGTTGCTGCAATCAGGAATCAGTGGGAAGAAGGGGCTCTGCCTCCTACTGTGAGAATTGATGAGGGGACATTCAAAGTTCAAAGTATATTTATTATCAAAGTATGAACCTTGTACAACCTTGAGATTCATCTTTTTGCAGGCAGCCACAAAACAAAGAAACACAATAGAACCCACAGAGTACTCCACATGACAAGGACCATCAATCATCCAATGAGCGAGAAAAGAACAAATTGTGCAAACAGTTAAAACAAGTAAACAAATAATACACAGAACAGGAATCACAGATCCCCGAAAGTGAGTTCACAGCCACGGAATCAGTTCAGCGTTAAGGCAAGTGCTGATGGCTGCAAAGTCAGTTCAATGCTGAGGCGGGCAAAGCTCACTGAGTAGTGGACTGAACATCGGTTCATCCTTCTCCCCCAGCCTCGAAGCCTAATTTTTTAAAATCTGCCTCGGCGTTTAAATCAGCCAGACATCAGTTCATTTTTCATTCTCAAGCCTGGGCCCTGCCACTTCAAGGACGGTAGAGCGGGAGCTGCATCATTTCCAGCACTTTTACTAAATGAAGCCAAGTGGTTCCGATTAGAACTGCAGCACTGGCTGCTCCAGTGTTTAAATAAACTCTATTGATCATCTGAACCAAACTTCACTCCTGTGTTAGATACAGAGACATTTCGAGGAATTGAACAAACACACAAGAAGCAGACCCAAACCTCAAGGGGATACGCCTACTGATTCCTGGGTTTTCCATTATTTTCTATTGCTAAATTCAGTTTCCGCCCCATTGAAAAGAAGAAATTTAGAATCCTTAAGGGAAGGAATAAAGCCAGCAAACACAAGGGGGTACATACAAATCAGATCTACATGTTCAGTGGAGATTTATTATAACTGTCATTACTATGACAAGGATTTTGCTGAGATTCAGGAACACTTAATTGTTTCTAACTTATTAGCAGTAAAGGACTTCCATGCAAGGACTGTTATTCCCCTCCCAGATGCTGCTTGACTTGCTGAGTTCCACCAACATTTTGCGCATGTTGCTCGATATTTTTAGCACTTGCACAATCTTGAGTTTGGCAGGTTTAACAAGCAGCAAGGCTGAGGATGGGACTTTGCAGACCAGGCTTGTCCTGTCCACCCTCTAGATTCAGTTACGTTGTTGGAGAACCTGCCACTCCAAGGCACGTTACCGCTTAGACCAAGGAACACACAAGGCGTTAAGAGCTGCCTTCTAGATGCAGAAAAGTCCACACAGGAAAATAAAGATACTTCACAATTTTACGTATATTTAGCTGCTGAAGCCTAAACCTACAAGCTTAGTAGTACCAACCCGACTATCATGTTTGTCAGGAAATACACTGAGGAATAGGAAACAGCTCAAGCAGTTACTTACTCTACTTACCATTTTTTCCTCCTGTTATTAAGATAGTATCTTCAAATAACCAGAGATTTGCTCGGCTTTGTGGAATCATTGAAAGTGTTACAGCTGCAAAAACTGGAGTAGAAACAAAAAACATGGCAGAATAACCAAGGAAAAGCAAACATGCAGGGTTTCAATGACTCATTCCAAATTCCTAACTGAGCTGCTTATTAAACATTATTTGACTGAAGGTCCTCTGCGGAGTTTCTCCTTCACAACCCGAATATGGAAGCAAGTAACAGAAGTCCTCAAACAAAAGCACAAGCATTAAACAATTGATGAGGGTTCCAGAAAGAGGTTGCAACCAAAAGTGATTTAAAGCATTAAACAATATTACACATAGTATTCCGCTGAATTACTTCAGAATACCTCATGACTACTGCAGTACAGGAAGAACATTTAACTGAGGCAGCTGAGGTACCTGACAAGTTCATATTCTGTTCCTGCATACAAAGCTATTTTGAATGATGAACTACCTTGAAAGCACAAGTTTATTTCTAACACCATCACACTAGCAAACTGGAATTAGCCAGAAGCCTCACTTGGCAGTTTACAGTATTATTTTCCTTCTTGCACTTTTGAAATGAAATCAATTGAAAGTAAACCTAAATATTTCAGTCTAAAACAACCCCAAAATAATAAGAATTTTCCTTTCAAGGTATGACCTAGTGAAATTATTTTTCCTGATTGTAGGTCCAAACCTGGGCTGCCTTGAATAAGAAGTCTGTCATTTATACAGCACCTTTCATGTCCCTCTGCAGACATCCAAAACCTCTACAGGTGGCGGGGCATTTTACAACTGTAGTATAGACAGCATAGATGGATCAGATGGGGAAGTCAACTGAGGAATGCCTGGAGGGCTGGCTATAGTTGTCTGCTCACCATTCAGTTCCAGAAGATTTTGGGTGCAGCAGAACCTAGAAAAGAGGAAAGAACACTGGAGACAATTATAATTGAGTGTTTACCTGGCACTCTTTGGGTTTTCCAGGGCAAAGATGCCAGCAGGTAACCTCCTTTGCGTGCCGTGACAGTCAGAGTGAGGCCCAGCGTGTAAGGTACTTTGAAAACCACTCCTCCATCCTCCTCGGTAAGGGCAGAGTTAGTCTTAGTGAAGTTAACAAAGACGTCAACAGTGGCCTTGTCCAGGTAATGTCGAGTGACCACATTGTTTACCTGCACCTTCAAAGTGAATAAAGACCCTGAAACAACAGAAATGATTGATGCTTAATAGTTTCAATGAAGTACACCGAACAAAAAAAGTTTGCTTTTGAGAAAGCTGTAGATAGGTATGACATGCAATAGTTAACTATTTTCTGGATGATGGTCGTCTTTGGCACAATTACCACTTAAGAGACAGAGTTACAGTGCATAGTTCTTCAGCCCAGCCATACACTTCAAACAGCTTAATGGAGTCTTCTGTTGTCAGAATAAAGGTAAAGATAACATGTTTAGATAACTTTGATTTTCAAGAGATGTTAAGACCCTGGTTAAGAAAAAAAAGGAGGTACATAGTAGGTGTAGACAGGTAGGAACAAATGAGGTACCTATTGAGATAAGAAAGGTGAGGGAACAACTTAAAGAAAGAAATCAGGAGGGCTAAAAGAAGGCACGAGGTTGCCCTAGCAGGCAAGGTGAAGGAGAATCCTAAAGGGATTCCACAGATATGTTAAGAGCAAAAGGAATGCAAGGGACAAATTGGTCCTCTGGAAGATCAGAACAGAATGGTAATCCATAGCCAGGGCATCAAAGGGTATGGGGTAAAAGCAGGGGAGTGGGGATGACTGGATCAGCCCATGATTGAATGGTGGAGCAGACTCGATGGACCGAATGGCCTACTCCTGCTCCTAAATCTATGGTCTATGGTGGAGCCAAAAGAAAAGGGAGAGATCTTAAATGGATTTTTTGCTTCTGTATTTACTCAGGAGATGGACACAGAGTCCTTAGAAGTGAGGCAAAGCGACAGTGAGGTCATGAACCCTATACAGACTAGAGGAAGAATGTTAGCAATCTTGAGGCAAATTAGGTGGATAAAGCCCAATGGTCTGACAAGGTGTTTCCTTGGTTTAAATGGGAGGCAGGTGCAGAAATTGCATGGGCTCTGGCAGAGATATTTAAATCACCATTAGTGACAGGTGAGTTATTCGAAGACTGGACAATAGCCAATGTTGTTCTGCTGTTTAGGAAAGGATCTAAGAATAAGCCAAGAAATTATAAACCAGTGAGCCTGACATCAGTAGTGGTAAGGTTATTGGAATGTGTTCTAAGGGAATGGATGTATAAGCATTTAGATAGACAGGGACTGATTCAAGATAGTCAGCATGACTTGGTGCGTGGTAAGTCATGTTGATCCAATCTAATAGAGATTTGATGAAGTTACCGAGAAAGCTGAAGTAGATGTTGTCTACATGGACTTTAGTAAGGCATTTGACAACAGCCCACCTGGGAGGATGGTCAAGAAGGTTCTGTCACTTGGCATTCAGGATGAGATAGTAAACTGGATTAGACATTGGCTCTGTGGGAGAAGCCAGAGAGTGGTAGTAGATGGCTGCCTTTCTGACTATAGGCTAGTGGAATGCCGATGGGATTGGTGCTGAGTCCATTGTTGTTTGACATCTATATCAACAATCTGGATGATAATGTGGTTAACTGGATCAGCAAATTTGCAGATGATACCAAGTCAGTGTGTAGTGGGCAGTGAGGAAGACAATTAGAACATGCAGTGGGATTTGGACCAGCTAGGAAAATGGCAAGTGGAATTTAATGCAGACAAGTGCAATATCTTGCACTTCAGTAGGACTAACCAGGGTAGGTCTTACACAATAAATGGTAGGGCACTGAGAGGTGTGGTAGAACAAAGGGATCTGGGAATGTAGGTCCATAATCGACAAAGTGGCAGCACAGATAGATAGGATTGTAAAGAAAACTTTTGGTACACTGGCCTTCATAAATCCAAGTATGAGTACTAGAGATGAGATGTTATGTTGAGGTTGCATTAGACATTGGTGAGGACAAATTTGCAGTATTGTGTGCAGTTTTGGTCACCTACCTGCAAGAAAGATGTAAATAAAGTTGAAAGAGTATAGAGAAAATCTACAAGGATGTTGCCAGGACTGGAGAACCTCAGTTACAAGGGAAGATTGAATAGTTTAGACTTTATTCCTTAGAATGTAGAAGATTGAGGGAAGGTTATATAGAGGTATACAAAACTATAAGGGGTAGAGATACAGTAAATGCAATCAGTCTTTTTCCACTGAGGTTGGGTACAACTACAATTAGATGTCATGGGTTAAGGGTAAAAGGTGAAATGTTTAAGAGGAACATGAGGAGAAACTTCTTCACTCAGAGAGTAGAGGGTCATGAGAGTGTAGAATAAGCTGCCAGCGCAAGTGGTACATGCAAGCTCTATTTCAACATTTAAGAAAAGTCTGGATAGGTCCATGGATGGGAGGGATATGGACAGCTATGGCATGGGTACGTCAATGGAACAAGGCAGTTTAAATGGTTTGGCATGGACTTGATGGCCAAAGAGCCTTTTTCTGTGCTGTACTTTTCTATGACTCAGTATCAATACCAGCAGCATGAACTTTCTGACCATTCTATTCCATTTTACTGCGTTAAGGAGCATACTCAACAACAAAAACAAAATTGACAAATGATTCTTTTTTTCATGAACAATTAGAGTAAAACACTAATACTCAGTACTCAAACTTTTTGTCAAATATCTTGTTGCATCTGTTTTAACACTCAAAGAAAATTCCATCACATGGGGATGCTCAGAGAAACGAAAAAGTATTAAAAATACTTTCAAAAGTTTCAACTAAACTTAAATTCCATGAAACACCAAAACTTAAATGTACTACTCTTTTACTTGTTCTTAGAAAAAAAGTAACCTGTTTAAAGGGGAAAAAAGGGAAAAAGTATGGACTTACTAAAGCAAGAATCACTAACACAGACTGAAGAAAGACCCAATTGTACTTGCTTTGCATTATGATTCAATACTTACGATACTAATGACAAATTTTGAATTAATGCAGTTTTCACACACCATGTTCATATATTGCATAGTGTCCTGGCCTCTAAAGGCACTGTTCATTTTGTATGAACAGAACTTCCAGTACATACTCTGCCTTTTACATACTTTCTTGCATGGTTAATTTGGATTTTGACCTGAAGCACACACAGTAGAAAGACATCCATCTCCATCCACTCTTTATTTGCCCTTGAAACAGCACTGTCTTTCCACAAGTTTTTCCTTATTAAAAACCCTGAAGAAAGCTTCTGGCTCGGGTGATGTTTGAAGAGTTTAACTTCCTACCTAGCTTTGTACAGGTACACACACACACACACACACACACACTACAAGGCAGTAAACATTGGTCTATATTAGATACCCCAAGATGAAATAATAGTCCTGATTCAGGGCACTGAACGGTAATTAATTGATGTACCAACTTCCATGGCCAAATGTGCATTCCAGGCTTTCAATGAACAAAGGTCCAAATTTTGGATCATATCAAATTCAACATAAATTTCAACAACTTACATGCAACAAATGTAAGCAAAAACTTTATACCCATGCATGAATATTTTTAGTGCATCATCATTTGTTTAATCAATTCAGCCCTTGTGTCAGGTGTTCAATTGTACGGTATGCACAAACTGCGAAGTGGCACTTTGAGGAGCCGCACTCCTACCTACACCCCGTGAACAACCTGTAATTACTTTAAAATATATTTTGGCAAGTATGTTGTTGGAATTTAAAACTGGCTCTCTGGTCACAGTTTGTCATGCAAACAGGAGGCATTACCCACTGAGAACTTGCTGCTAGAGGCAGGATAGGTGTAACAATAGGGAACCAATGTTAGAAAGGGCAGAGTGAGAGCAGGACAATGGGTGAAAAAGAATGGAGACTATTGAGCCTTTGTATGTTGCTCAGGGAAAACCTTGCAAAACTGTTTGACTGCAATGCAAGCACACAACTGTAGATGCTGATAACCTGAAAAAGAGAATGCGAGAAATACCCAGCAACTGATCATTCATCAGAATAGTATGTTTCATTGACTTCTATTTTGTCCTCTGTGGAGAATGCCTGACCTTCTGTGTGTCTCCACGATTTTCTGTCGATACTGTCTTGCTGCAAGCCAAGTAAGCTTTGACACTCAGGTCACTGGCTTCTGCTTGGGCCCACAGTCAGACAGCCATCTGCAGCTGGTCAAATGCAGCACAGGCAAGGATTACATTCTTTGGCAAATGGCCCATTTGATCAGCTACCCGTAGGAGTCAGGAATTTGATTTGGAGGAGGTGGGGCATGCATGTGACAAGATAGTCAAGGTGAAAACAGAAATTGGGAATGGGAGAATGGTGCTCCTTCTTGACAAACAAGACCCTTGTCTATGGCACAGGCGTGGTCCATACACCGCACTTCTGCTGGGCCAGTCACCTGAGCCATTTCATGTGGAGGTCAGGATGGATCGCATCCACTAGGTTGTGATGTGCAGGTCTCCAGCAAGAGACATGCCCCTATGTTACCCTTGTCCTAATCACCACCTCTATGTGTCTGCACCAAGCAGTGTGTAGGATTGAAATAGACAGACACCAAGTGTACCACGTGCTGAGGTTCTACTATCTCCTGTGTTGCAAAGGATGGACCCATCACGCTGCCATGGAAATTTTCCATCCAGTTAGACCTTGATAGACTATACACCCGTCATAGAAAGGTTTCTGCAAAAAATTACCTTCAACCACAAGTCCATCAGGTAGTGGTCAGAATAGACCAGCTTTGAGCCCCCATGAGAGAAGGATATGGTTGAATGGTTAGGAGGGAAGCATTAGAAACAACATCCAAGACCTCACTTGGTTGATATTGAATGGGGCTCCCCGTCAGATCATTCAATTCCCCACTGCGTGCACTAGATGGCTCTAGTACAAATGAGATGATCATCCACCATCTTCCAGATTGTGCGTTTGCAAAAGTCTGGAATAGGAAGCAGCAGTTCTTGTCAAAGTTTACCCGGGATTCTGAACTCTGTGGTCTACAGATGGTCCTTGGCAGTGCATACATGGAAAAAACAGCTGCTGCTAGGGCATCAATGTGGTGAAATCGGCCCTTGTGCCTGCTTGAAAATGTGTTAGCCTTCCACTGCAATGAGGTGTCCACAAGCAAGAGGCACATTCCAAGGTGCAGGTGTAAGTGTCGAGGGATGTACTGAAGCTCACTGCAGCCACCATCAAGACATCGGAGGGAATGGCCACAGTTTAGGAAGTAACAGCCTTTCAAAATGCTTCATGGGTGCATTAAGAAATATGAGTGGCTTCAACAAATTATAAGAGAATGCATTGAACTACAAAAATGCATGTCCTGATTGCATTCACAATGTACTTTATGAAGAAAATATATTTTTTAAAGCGTTAACATAATTGTTGACATTGCAAGCATGTGGTGGGGCAAAAGAGTGGAGGAGGCTCGAGGCAAGGTGGCAGGAGGGAGCACAACGTACAGGGTAAAAGCATACAGCAGCTGATCTTAGATTACCATCTTAAGTATATATTAACAGCCTCCAATTTCTCCATCCAAGATGGAATTCCTCTCCAGGCATTGCATTTTAAACATTTAAACACCACAGGCAGCAGACCCTGCACAGTTTAATTAATTGAATGTTTGAAATGCCTAACACTCCAAGGTACCCTGGGGGACTTCTTAAAGCCAGAATGAAAATCTCACTGGAACCACACCCTCTCTGTGAGATGTGAAATGGCAGCAATGATAGACTTCCTCGTCAAGGGAGTCTGCCATCTCCTTTCTTTGGAGTCAGATGAGACCCTGAAAGCAGATTTGCACTGAAATTTTAACACCAAGCAGAGACACCAAACTTCCAGCAAAAGTACATTTTATTTGCATTCAAAGGCTTTGTAGCTGAGATTTCTCCTGCCTATATAGTTACTTTCTTTATTTCTGTTTCATTCACAGATTTGCATTAAGGTGTAACAACCAGTTTACTGCTTCTTGGCGGCTTCTGGAATTATCTGTTCCCATGGACTCTCTTTAATACTGCAAATTACCTCATCTACATTTTTACATAGCATTGCATTCAACCAATACCATTTTACAAATAGTTATTATTATACCCATAATTTTTATCATCTCTGGATAAAATGTACTGTAAATTATCAATCTTTTCACAAATCTGAAATATTAGCAGATATCCCAATTCAATCATAAAAATTCTTAATTACAGAGAAGACATGGCTGGATTCCTCCCTTAATAACAGGAGTGTTTTCACTGCAAGGACCACAATTTGTACAGTACAGAAAAAAAAAAATCACAAACCTGTTCCAGCTTTAAATTTGACAGAATTTACTGTGGCCAGTCAGCAGCATTTATGGTTTCTTGTGCACCTTCATTTCAAACCTGTTCACAGACTCCATCCAATAGTCTGTACAGTCCCACTGTAAATGCAGGTGCATGGTAAACCTATACTTCATTGGTAATCCCGATCACATTCCTCCTCTCAGTCTCACAGAACAGATACAGGCCCTTTGGCTCAACTCAGCCAGTCCTACTTGCCCAAGTTTGACCTAAGTCCCTCAAAACATTTTATATATATATATATTCATTCCAGTTTGGGTGGATGCTGTGTGATGTGTTCTCCTGTTATAAATCAGTACCACGAAATACCAAGCAGTACACAATATGCAATTAAACGATTGAGCTTTATAATTCTTTATTTGACTATAGGTTAGTAGAGAAACAAAAAAAAGGGCCCATTCTCATGAAACAGTCAAACGCGCATATATATGCGCACAGGTCTCAGCATTAATGTCCAGGTGCAATAGCTGAATAAATACTGCTCTAGAAAACTATTACCAACTGACCAAACACTGCAAGTGGCCCAACTACAGCTTGAAAGTTCAGCATAAAGAATCAATTACTCCAATTTTATTTCCCTCTCTAATGCTGCTCCTGGAGCTAATGTGCTCTTCCTTGCAATTTGTATTTTATTTCACATCACAGCATCTATAGATTTTTCTCTTTGATCAGCATTACTATATCCATTAACTTTATTTAAGGAGCCCAAGATTTCATAAATTTTGCTAACCACTCCTATTATGCGCTGCCATATTAGTTAATGTTTCCATGAATCACCACCACCCCACCACCACATGCTTAGAACTGAGTCATTAAGGTGTAACAACCTGGGAAAGGTTTCACTACTAATGTAATGGTTTCTCTGTAGCACAGTGTTTGGGTTATAAGTAGAGATAACTGGGGCTTTGGTATGTGCGCTGTCCAATGAAGAGAGGTGTTTTTCTTTTCTGTGTGCCTGAGAGGTTTTACAGTCTTGTGTTCGGCGAAAGATAGAGGGAGAAGGTGCCAGAACAGGGAAACCGTAGACTGCAGGAGTGGAGTGGACTTGGAATGGGGTCGGGAGTCGACGATGCCTGGGGGAAATTGATGGAGGACAGACAGGAAAACAGTGAGCTCCAACATTGCGCATTCAACTGTTTCATGAGAATGGGCCCCTTTCATTTTGTTTCTCTACTAACCTATAGTCAAATAAAGAATTATAAAGCTCAATTGTTTAATTGCATATTGTGTACTGCTTGGTATTTTGTGGTACTGATTTATAACAGGAGAACACATCACACAGCATCCACCCAAACAGGATTTCTCAAGTTTGGCCGTGCCAAAGGCTGCCTTCCCCGATAGATTAAGCCGCTAGCCGAACCTGAGGGTTACAAAGGCTACATTGCTTCTCCTCATACTTTGTGAAAATGCTTTACCTGTCTATGAAATATTGTTTGCTATCTGTCTGGTAGCCATCTATGCCCCATTTCAGTAGATTGGTATCATTCAGGTTTGATATAGTGAGAAACAGGCCCATCAGCCCATATTTATGACAACCCTCTACCTATATGCACTGTCTGTATTTACCTACATAGTTGCTCTTTCTGCTTCACCTTACTGCCTCCACATCGCCTTCTCAGCTCACAGACCACGTTGAAACACCCTGCTTTACCTGCTTCAACCAATGTTGCGCTTTCCTTCACTCTGTCTATCCCTGCTCCTGGTTCACCCTGTATCTTTCACATTCATTCCGTCTACATCTACATTCTGCCATCTTCCTTTCATGTCCACTTGTGCTGAACCTTGCTGTAATTCCTTCAGGATTGCTAGGCCACTGCCAGCATTACACTCTGGTATATCTCCCGCAGCTCCACCCTGCCTCTTCCTTTTCAGATTGGCTTCATCTGCGGTCTGGTGTCTCCATTCAGCCAGCTCCACACCCACTTTGCCAGATGAATTCTGTGTTATTCTGCCACTTTCTCTATGCCACCAGCAAGCCCTCCATTGTTTGCCATCTTCTCACCTCACCTTTTCAGTCTGTTCATACTTCACCTCAGCAGATGCACTAGCTCATCAGCCTGCATCTCTTCACGTTAACCAGCCTGCTTCTAGTCGCCCCTCCGCTCTGTCTGTCCCTGCCTGGTTCATCCTACTCAGTGTACTTGGACTCTTTCATATCCACTCTATCTCAATCCTACTGTCTCCCTTTCATGTCAGTTTGAGCTGCCCCCTACAAGGTCCGCACCCAGTTTGCCAAATGCTCTCCGGGTTACCCTGCCTCCTCTACGCTATTCTCTCGCAGTCCTCACTATAACTATATATTTCTTGATCTTTGGAGACCTGTTAGAGCAGCACCTCGACCCTTTTTAAGTCAGCCCCAATATCAATGTCAGTAATCTAAAATAAATCTATTGTTTTCTCACAAAAATATGCTGGTGAACGCAGCAGGCCAGGCAGCATCCATAGGAAGAAGCACAGTCGACGTTTCGGGCCGAGACCCTTGGTCAGGACTAACTGAGGAGATAGTAAGAGATTTGAAAGTGGGAGGGGGAGGGGGAGATCAGAAATGATAGGAGAAGACAGGAGGGGGAGGGTCTGCATCTGCAGATTTCCTCGTGTTTCAATTGTTTTCTGGTTGTTTGGTGCTTACTTTGGCCTACAGGACAGACGAGAACCTCTTGATGTTTCAATTTTAAAGCCTTTGAGTGAATAAAAATTGTGGGATGATGGGAACTTGCCCTTTATATTTATTTTAAATGGAATTAATGGACGAATGTAAAATCCTAGATTTTCCATCCTATTAAGAGCAAAACAATTGGCAAATGTTTTATTATTCTGGAAATCAGCAATGTCTGGGATTGCTGCATGTGGAATTTACAGTGGAAAGCCCCCAGTTTCTGATTTGATTTTCTGATCCCTCAGCGAGGAGGATGACTTGCTACACCTCCAGTTCAGACTGATTCAGAACAGGCTGCTGCTTATACCTTCCTGTGTCCCGAAGTTCAGTTGCATCAACTACAAATTCAATCAATAAATAGAGTACAATCAAGCTGGCTGCATGTCAAAACAGCTGGCACCAGCAGTGACCATTAACCAATGCCCAGATAAAATGGGAAATTCTTGCCAGAGACAGATCAGGACACAGGGAACTGACTCCAGATCAATTATGAATGTTAATGCTTTCCCACTCATTGCAAGTTTTTAATACAACAGTATTAGAAACTTCTAAACATATCTCTTGAATTACTCTCACTGCAACCTGCAGCCTCTAATTTCCCTTTAAGTAGTGTAAACTGTCTTAATGAACTAGCAATTTTACTATCTTCTGAAGGGCTCAGCAGATTTAACTCTCAAGCATGCAGTTACGGCATCTTTCAGCACATGAAGGTACATCACCATGGCTGGAAGAGAGAGAGGAAGGGAGGACTCCAAGACAGGCTAAAACACAGAGGAAACTGAATTACTCTGCCCAGCATCTTGAGAATAAATGTACAGTCACTTGTGTGAGGATCTAAGGACAAGATTGCTGTATTGGAGGGAAATGAGCAACTGCTGTGTTCTCTGTTTCAAGGAGATATGGCTTACTCCAGACACACCAGATGCATGGGGAAGACCCGAATGCTTCTCAATACACAGGATGAACCAAACTGCAGTTTCGGAGAAGGCAAAAGATAGGGGTCTGTATTTCATGATAAACTCTTTGTTGTATTTTTGTTCCCACCAATCTGGAACACCTAACAATTAAGTGCCGACCATTATACTTACCAAAAGAATTCTCCTCTGCGAGCCTGACTATAGTTCACATGCTTCCAAAAGCCAATGTAAATCAGGTACTTGAGATAGTGAATGCTGCTATCACCAAACAAGAAACAGTTCACCCCAACTCATTACAAGTCATAATTGGGGACTTCAGTCAGGTTTCTGTGAAGAAATCTCTGCTCAATTATCAGCCTACAACCTGTATCACACTGGAAAACTGCTATACTATGATTTGAAATTCCTACCGTTCCATGCCTAGACCACATTTCAGGAAATCTGATCACTTGGTTGTACTTCTCCTACCTGCATACACGCACAGCCTAAAGAGCAAAGCTCCAGAGATAAGAACAACAAAGAGGTAGTCACAGGAGGCAGAGGAGTGGTTACAGGATTGCTTCAAGTTGGTAGACTGGACTGTGTTCAAGAACTCAAAGGGTCTGAATGAAAACACTATGGTTGTCAAGGACTTTATAAAAACAATTGTAGATGAGTGCGTCCCCACAAAATCATTCAGTCTTCCCCAACCAGAAGCCCTAGATGAACTACGAAATCCACAATCTGCTGAGGACTAGATCAGTGGCATTCAGATCCAGCAACCAAGTAAGATACAAGAGATCAAGGTAAGCCATTTCACGTGCCAAGTGGATCAAATTTTAATCATTGACGGATGCATAACAGATATGGCAGAGCCTGAATGCTATCACCTTCTACAAAGTGGAAACAAACAACATAGGCGACAAGGCTTCTCTCCCAGATGAGCTCAATGCCTTCTATGCTCACTTTGACCATCAAAACATGGAGGTACCTTCACGAACTCCCATAGCCCCCAGTGACCCTGTAATTTCAGTCTCTGAGACCGACAGGAGAGCATCCTGCAGAAGGGTGAATCATAGAAAGCATCAGGCCCAGACGGGGTACCTGGTTGATTACTAAAGACCTGTGCTGATCAACTGGTTGAAGTGTTCACCGATCTCTTGTTTCAGCAGTCTGAAGTACCCATCTGTTTCAAGTAGGGATCAATTATACCACTACCCAAGAAGATTGTGGTAATCTACCTCAATGATTATTGTCCAGTACCATTTACATACAGTGAGATGAAGTACTTTGAGAGATTGGTGATGACACACATCAACTCCAGCCTGAGGAGCAACTTGGATCCCCACTCAGATTTGTCTACTGGCACAACAGGTCCACAGCAGATGCCATCTCATTGGCTTGTCACTCAACCCAGGAACATCTGGACAGTCAAGATGTATACATCAGGATGCTGTTCATTTGACTACTGCTCTGTACTCAATACTAATTATTTCCTCAAAACTAATCAATAACCTTCAAGACCATGACCTCAATATCTCCTTGAGCAATTGGATCCTTGATCTCCAAACTTGCAGACTTGAGTCAGTCAGATTGGCAACAAAATCTCCTCCGCAATCTCCATCAGCACTGGTACACCACAAGGCTGTGTAACTCACCCCCTGCTCAACTCGCTTTATACTTATTACTGGGAGACTAAACACATATTCAAGTTTGCTGATGACACACTGTTATTGGCCAAATCAAAAATGGTGGCAAATCAGCATATAGGAGAGAGATTGAAAATCTGCCTGAGTGGTGTCATAACAACAACCTCTTACTCAATGTCAGCAAGACCAATGAGCTGATTATTGACCAGGAGAGGAAACATGAGACAGTCCTCATCGGGGATCAGAGGTGGAAAGGGTCAGTAACTTTAAATTCCTCAGTGTTAACATTTCAATGGATCTGTCCTGGGTTCAGCATAAAGTGCAATTATGAAGAAAGCAGCGTAGCACCTCTACTTCCTTAAAAATTAGAGAAGGTTTAACATGGCATTTAAAACTTTTACAAACTTCTAAAGGTATGTGGTGGAGAGAAAATTGACTCATTCCATCACAGCCTGGTATGAAAACACCCATGCCTTTGAATGGAAAAATCCTACAAAAAGTAGTAGATATGGCCCAGTCCATCACGAGTAAAGCCTTCCCCACCACTGAGCACATTTACACTGAGCGCTGTTGCAGGAAAGCACCATCCATCATCAAGAACACCCAAACCCACCACCTCCTCCCTACACACACACACATATAGGCCATGCTGTCTTCTTGATGTTACCATCAAGGTGGTGGTACAGGAGTCTCAGAACCCACATCACAATGTTCTGGAACAGTTATTACCCTCAGCCATCAGATGCTTGAACCACTGTGGATAATTTTACTCGCCCCATCACTGAACTATTCCCACAGCCTATGGACTCACTTTCAAAGACTTCTCATCTCATGTTCTCAATACATAGTTGTATTTTTCCTCTCTTGTATTTGCACACTCTGCTGTGTTTTGCACATTGGTTGTTTGTCCACCCTGTTGGGTGCAGTCTTTTATTGATACTATTGTGTTTCTTGGATTTACTGGATATGCCGACAAGAAAATGAATCTCATGGTTGTATGCTGTATAGTGGCATATACTGTATGTATTTCAGTAATTTACCTTTTACATGTACTGTACAGTCCCAGCAAGATTAGGCTTTCATCTCAAATACTATTTTTCTTTCTGCCTGTCTTCTCTCCCAATCAATCTACTTTCTGTCCGAAGTTTTCAAACAGAGCCATTTATCCTTATTATTGTTTTTTTAAAACATCTCCCTCGAATATTTTTTAAACATTAGATAGAAGTGCACCAATACTTCCTTGAGAAATATTATTTCCCTCGTTATATCCTTTTCACCACTTTGAATACCTACCCACTCTTCTTCAGGATTTGACAGTCTTTCTGACACATGGGCTGAAGATCTGCTTCCCAGCACTAATCAAGGCATCTTCTTTGACCTGTCTCTCCAACAATTCATCATGCTGAGGATGGATTACCTTCAAGATGTTAACTGTTTACTGTTTCTTATTTTACAAACGCTGATTGGATGTGCATTTCTTTCATTTTTCAAGATTCAGAACAAATTAAATTAAATTCAAAAAATATCCACCAGCTTTTAAACAGTAGCTAAATACCAAGAGAAGGCAGAAAGACCACAGAGAAATTCAAAAATAGTTTCTTCTAAGATAAAATAATTTTTGTTTGTAAATGAATTTAGGTTCTGTTACACATTCAAAACTATCGAAGCAAATTAAAACCAGTTACATTCTGTGATGACTGTTTTCTCTTATTGATTGTGGGTCACTAGTCAAACTTGAAGGTGCTACTGTACGTTCATTTCAGAAGTCTGAGCATTTTAGGGAAGAAGTGGGCTGGAAAGCCACGACAGGAAACATTTCTATACTGGTGAACAAAGTGTATCCAGCAGCGACCAAAAGTGGCAGGATATGCACTAGCTCTGTAGTACAATCTGAATCCTGCAAAACTGGATCAATGTTAGTAGAAAATGAGGAATTATAGTTGCAGAGAAGGCATCAAGTTCTCTGCCAAAGTTCAGAGGAAAGTCAGAAAAAACAAAAATAAAGGAAATGCAAGCTTGACCATTTTGGATTTGTATTAAAAAACCTTAAATACAGTCAATTATTTTGGATATCCACCCCTCAAGTTGTGGGTTCTTAAAGAAGCACTAAGGCATGTTTTATTTTCTGACTTATCCATGAATATATGACCAATGCACTCATTACTTTACTGGTCCCAAGTTATTCAGAAAGCAGCACTGTGCAATCTAATACAATACAAAAAAAAACACAGATCAAATCATCCATTCTGAGCAGACAATAAGAATGTCTTGTCAGAATTGCTTAAGGCTATGGAGGGAGTAGGGATTAGCATTTAATACAAACTATTACTGTTGGAAAAATCAACTATCCATGTGGGATATATATCAGCACCCAGCAATAGATAACAAAATGAAATAAAGACATTGAGAAAATAAAAACTGATCAAATACCACATATTAGGGGACAGGCAGCAACATCCCAGGAGCAGACCTGATCTCTCTCATCATCCCTCGGGAAAAGGACAATAACTGTTACTGAAAATTTAATTTCTGCATCAATATTTGTTACAAGCGAGAAGCAGTGTTTGCAGAAACCGTGCTAACTGGGCAAACACGGAGCTGTGGAGGATGTGCCGCAAAAGATGTGGAGACTGAATGAGACTTCAAGTAACAAACCCTTCCGACATGTGCTGGCAGCAAACCAGTTTTTGTTCTGTTCAATAGACATCCCAAGCTACCTCTCCCTTTGATGTATTTCACAGCAATATACACAGTCAGCCTATTAAAATTACCCAACTTTATTTCCAATTACTTTAATATGACCCATGCGGTATATCTTTTAAGAATCTGTCAAATGTTATATGGTCCTGCCTCTTTCTTTCAAACAATTAATCCAGAGAATCAGAGGAAGCTACTCAATGCTCCAGGCTTATTTAAATTCTGCTCTTATTCTGAGCAGAGCCATTAAAGTTTTCTGCTGCAGGTCTTTTACTTGCCTGGGCCTCCAATAATGTAAACAAGCATTAAGAATTCACTTAGCTCACCGTACAGCGCCAATATGTCCTAAGTATATTTACTGGCTGCAACTGTTATCATGTTCCTCCTGCTAAATTTGCTGCCTTTAATGGGAAGCACCACTCAGCTTGTGTACTATTCCGATATTACTAGAGTAGAAATAAAACTGACAGATGGGCACTTGTCATTGCCAAGCACATGACCCCTGACCCTAAACCTCCCCCAAAATCATAGCGCAAGAAGAGTTGCAGAATCTTTCTGAGTAAATAGATCTCAATAATTGCTTCCCAGAAGAGAAGCATCACAGATTTCCAGCTTGGCAATACCTCTCTTACTGACAGGGAGGGCTCCTCCATTCCATCCCCACAGTTTATCCTTGTTGTTCGATCGCTCAGAGGCTCAGCCGCTGACATGATGGATTTTAACCAACTTGACAATTATAGACAACATGGAGCCTCTGGAGCTCTGAAAGGGTGGGGTGATGGGGGTTTGACATCACACTCAGCTGAAGGCTAAGTGCAGCAATGATGCAGTCATCAATGATCTGAGACACTGGATTTAGAGTCAGAACCAACTGAAAATAATGAATAATCTCTAGGAAAGGAAATCACTGGGTGAAGTGAATTATAGAATTAGAAAGCACAAGATAAATTTATTATCAAAGTATATATATGTCACCATGTCCTGAAGATAAATCCAAAGAAGGCGACGGGCCGAGATAGCGTCCTGGGATGGGTTCTCCGGGCCTGTGCAAGCGAGCTAGCTAGAGTGTTTGCTGACATCTTCAACTGCTCCTTGCTTCAGTCTAAGATCCTCTCGTGTTTTAAGAAGGCAACAATAATCCCAGTGCCGAAGAAGAGCAAGGTGGCATGCCTGAATGATTATCGACCTGTTGCTCTGACATCAATTGCTATGATGTGCTTCGAGCGATTGGTTATGGCACACATCAACCACAGCCTACCAGTCAACCTCAGTGCTTTGCAATTCGCCTACCGGAGCAACAGGTCAATGGCAGATGCCATCTCTCTGGCCCTACATTCCTCCTCAGAACACCTGGAGAATAAAGATGCATACGTAAGGCTCCTTTTCATTGACTACAGCTCTGCCTTTAATACCATCATTCCAAATAAACTGATTCCTAAGCTCCGGAACCTGGGCCTTAGCACTCAGATCTGCAGCTGGATCTTCAACTTCCTCACAGACAGGACCCAGGCTGTAAAAATAGGGGACAAGCTCTCCTCTACAATCACTCTGATCACCAGTGCCCCACATGGCTATGTACTCAGCCCCTTGCTGTACTCACTGTACACCCATGATTGTGTAGCCAAGTTTCCATCAAACTCAATATATAAGTTTGATGACACAACAATTGTAGGCCGTATCTCGGGTAATGATGAGTTTGAGTACAGAGAGGAAATTAAGAACCTGGTGGCATGGTGTGAAGACAATAACCTATCCCTCAACATCAGCAAGATGAAGGAATTGGTTGTTGACTTCAGAAGGAGTAGCAGACCGCACGACCCAATTTACATCGGTGGTCCGCAAGTGGAACAGGTCAAAAGCTTTAAGTTCCCCGGGGTCAATATCACAAATGACCTGACTTGGTCCAACAAAGCAGAGTCCACTGCCAGGAAGGCCCACCAGCGCCCTTACTTCCTGAGAAAACTAAAGAAATTTGGCCTGTCCCCTAAAACCCTCACTAATTTTTACAGATGCACCGTAGAAAGCATTCTTCTAGGGTGCATCACAACCTGGTATGGAAGTTGTCCTGTCCAAGACCGGAAGAAGCTGCAGAAGATCGTGAACACGGCGCAGCACATCACACAAACCAATCTTCCGTCCGCGGATTCACTTTACACCGCACGCTGTCGGAGCAGTGCTGCCAGGATAATCAAGGACACGACCCACCCAGCCAACACATTTTTCATCCCTCTTCCCTCCGGGAGAAGGCTAAGGAGCTTGAAGACTCATACGGCCAGATTTGGAAACGGCTTCTTTCCAACTATGATAAGACTGCTGATCGGATCCTGACCTGGATCTGGGCCGTACCCTCCAAATATCCGGACCTGCCTCTCGGTTTTTTTGCACTACCTTACTTTCCATTTTCTATTTTCTATTTATGATGTATAATTTAAATTTTTAATATTCACTATCGATTTGTAATCCAGGGAGCGGGAGTGCAGAATCAAATATCGCTGTGATGGTTGTAAGTTCTAGTGTCAATTGTTTGGCAACAATAAAGTATAAACAACCCTGAGATCCATTTTCTTGAGGGCATACACAGTAAATTCAAGAAACACAATAGAATCAATAAAAGATCAACAGGACGGACAACAAACAGACAAATACACAATCAATAAATATATAAGCAATAAATAAGTATCAAGAACATGAGATGAGAAGACATTGAAAGTGAGTCCATAAGTTGCTGGGACAAGTGAAATTGAGTGAGGTTATCCCCTTTGATTCAAGTGCCTGATGGTTCAGGGGTAATTAATACCTATTCCTGAACCAGATGGTGTGGTCCAGAGACTCCTGTACTATCTTCCAGGTGGCAGCAGCGAGAAGAGAGCATGTATGAATTTTCATTCAAGGGCACTTATGTCTCCATACCAAGCCATGATGCAACCAGTCAATATACTCTCCCATCACATATCTATAGAAGTCTGTCAGTTTTAGATTCGGCATGACATATTCACCAGCTTCAAAGCAAACCGAAGTGCTGCCGAGATTTCTTGGTAATGGCACTTGCATGCAGGGCCACAGACAGATACCCTGAAATGAAAACACTAAGGAATTTAAAGTTGCTGACCCTCCCCACCTGTAATCCCCCAGCAAGGACTGGTTTATGGACCTCCGGATTCTTACTCCTAAAGTCAATAATCAGCTTCTAGGTCTTGCTAACATTGAGTGACAGGTTGTGGTTGCAGCCAGATTTTTAATCTCCCTCTCATCTGCAGATTTGTCACCACCTTTAATTTGGCCAACGACAGTGGCGTCATCAACAAACTTGAATATAGCATTGGAGGTGTGCATCGCCACAGTCTTAAGAATAAAGTGAGTAGAGCAGGAGGCTAAGCACATAAACTTGAGTTACACTGTGCTGATGGAGATATTGGAGGAGATGTTGTTCCCAATCTGAACTGACTGCAGTGAGCAAGTGAGGACACCAAAGATCCATTTGCAAGGAGGTATTGAGATCAATGTCTTGAAGCTTATTGACTAGTTTTGAGGGATGATAGTATTGAATGCTGAGCTGTAGCCAACAAAGACATCAGATGTATGCATTTTTACTGTTCAGATGTTCCTGGATTGAGTGAAGAGACAATGAAATAGCATTTGCTGTGGACCTGTTGTGACAGTAGGCAAATTGGAGTGGATCAAAGTTATTTCTCAAGCAGGAGTTGATATGTTTCATCACCAACCTCTCAAAGCACTTCATCACTGTGGATGTAAGTGGGACTAGACAATAGTCATTGAGGCAGGTTACCATGTCCTTCTTAGGCACAGGTATATTTGAAGCTTGCTTAAAGCAGGTAGGTACATCAGACTACCAAAGTGTGAGGTTAAAGATATCAGTGAAGACTTCAGCCAGTTGATCAGCACAGATCTTTTCACCCTCCTGAAGGGTGCTCTCATGCCAGCCTCAGATTCACAGGGTCATCGGGAGCTGTGGAAGTTCATGAAGATCCCTCCATGTTTTGACATAGAAGGCACTGAGCTCATCTGGGATGAGCTTTCCTATGTCACTTGGTTTCACTGTACAAGGTGATGGCATTCAAGCACAGCCACAGCTTTCAACCATCCTTCAGTAATTCAAATTTTCGTTCGAAAATGCCACTTCCCATGCAAGATGGCTTTCTGGAGATCATACCTGAAACTCTTGCATCTTACTCGATCACCAGATCTAAATGTCACTAATCTGGCCCTCAGCAGATATCATGGTTCATCCAGGATTTCTAGTTGGGAAAAGGCTGAAAAACCTCTCTTGACAAGCAGAATGGTTAGCAACTAATCATTAGGTGTTCCAGGTCGGGAGAATAAAAATGCAACACGACTGCTACATCAAAGCACCACAAAGAGCTTATCATGAAAGACAAACCCCCACCATTTGCCTTGTCTCAATCAGCAGTCTAGTCCGCACCGTGTATTGAGAAGCCTTAAGGTCTTACTGACATATCCAGTGTGTCCAAAGTGAGCCATCTCTCTATAAAACACGGAATGTAGCAATTCTTCATCTTCCATCAATACAACAATCCTGCCCTTAGGCCCTCAATATTGTTCTCCAGTGACTTGCTAAAGGAACTTCCATTTTTTGGGTTTCAGTCTGATGCAGAGTCCTCCCCCTCCTCCCTCTCTTCCAGTGTTGACGATGTAACTTTGTCTACTTAAAGGTGCAGTACCTACATGCTTGAGAGTTAAGTCCACCAAGTCCTTCAGAAAATAGTGAAATCGCAAGTTCATTAAGATGGTTCAAAAGTACATTGCTTAAAAGGAAAGTATAGGCTGCAGATTGCAGTGAGAGTAATTCAGAAGAGGTATATTTAGAAGTTTTGTAAGCAATTCCACAACATGTCACCGTGGTTCACCGGTTCCATCTTGGCATTTATTTAGGAAATGCAACACAGGAAAATATCAACTGCAAAAGCTGAACTGGCCAATATTTATGTACCAGACTCCTACTAGTCTATATTAATGGTTCCAGAACCAAGTTATGGAGACCAATTTGTTAATCTCCTTGTGTGATGACCAAGTCACTGGGTGTATTTAAGGCAGAGATGGATACATTCTTGTCTGGTAAAGGGATTAAGGGTTTCAGGGAGATAGCAGGAGAATGGGGTTGAGAGAGAAAAAATTGTCAGTCATGACTGAATGGCAGAACAGATTCAATAGCCGAGTTCTGCTTCTAAACCTTATGGTCTTATTTAATCTCTTCCCCTCACTTCCCTACTCTTCCTGCTCTCCCTCACTTACCGAGATGCAACACAGAGCGTCATAGGAAGTCATTCCTGCCTGTGGCCATCAAACTTTACAACTCCTCCCTTGGAGGGTCAGAAACCCTGAGCCAATAGGCCGGTCCTGGACTTATTTCCTGGCATCATTTACATATTACTATTTAACTATTTATGGTTTTATTACTATTTATTATTTATGGTGCAACTGTAATGAAAACCAATTTCCCCCAGGATCAATAAAGTATGACTATGACTATCTACTACTTGCATCCGTCTACGGTAGCAGTGAACAGTGCAACAGTGATGGAGTAGAATCAGTAAACGAGCAGTGCCTTCCAAAGTCAGAATGCAGTCACAGATGCTGAGTTCAGGTCAGAATGTTCTGAAGACTAGCAGCAATCGGGGGGCGGGGGACATGCGTTCACACATCGGCTGTGGCAAATCTGTCCCTGTTATTTTGATGACACCAAGGGCTGCTCTAGACATGCTGGCTGGAAGCCAATTTTATGGTAGCTTTGGAATACACAGCAGGTCTAACCTTGGAACCTCTGCACAGCTGTGATATTTACACAGTAAGCTATCAGGGGCAGAACAACTCATTTAGATTTTGACCCAACACAGGAAGAATTAAAGAACTTTCAATCTTTGAAGAATGTTAGGCATATTTTATGGCGGGTTGTAGGTAAGTTTGCAAATCACTGAAAGATGCAGAGCCTTGATTACTTTATGGCTACAGCAATACAGTAGCTGCTGGGCTGAGATCACTGGCTCTAAACAGGCACTGTCTTGCTCACATTCACTTGTACAATTATTCTCTCAACCAAACAGCAGAACTCGGCACATATCCATTTGACAGTGCGACTACAGATCATGTCTGCCTGTTAAATCTTTAATAGCTTGAGTGGCAGAAAGAGTCCATGTTATCAAGACAGTGGAGCAAGCTGAAAATCTGAACACTTATTAAACAGGTTTTAAAGGAGGATCTCCCATAAACAGATTCTTCTGTGGTATCATTCTGATGCTGAGAGGGAGGTAGTAAAATAGATTTTACATGGAATCTGCATTAAAGCATAAACACATCCATGTGATTTTATATCCCAAGGAATATGACATTGTAAATTAACCGTAATCAGAACTGATTTACCAAGGCTGAAGTATCTCTTCACTACTTAACCTAGTTCTCAAATCATGGACAATCATAAAAAACACTGTTTAAGGAATTGTACATTGGTGAGGGGTGGGGGAGGGGTTTTAAACAGCACATCGTTCACCACAATGTCCCTGAAAGACAGATCAATTTTGCTTTTTGCAAATTCCAGTAATACCTAGCAGTAGAAAATACCAAGTCTGAACTGCAACAAGACATTGATCAGATCCCAGCAATCTGTAAGACTCATCTGACTTGGACTGGAAACACATTACTGAAACGTGAGATGGATGCCTGATAAAATAATGAGATACTTAAGCAACTGTGGTTTCCTGCAGCTCCCACATGTCGACAGCTTTACAAAGACCCAAGCTTTCCTTTGTGGGGGTGCTGGGACTACCTCCTTAAAGGGGAAAAATAAAATGAGGACGACAAGAATTTGCGAGATCACTAACTGAGGCAAGGTTAAACAGAGTTTAATGTGGATTAATAAATCATGTCCATAACATATTAAAAAGGTAACAGATATTTATTTTTATTATTAATAATATGGTAACAGGCCCTTCTGGTTCACCGAGCCCATGTCACCCAAACACATCCAAGTGACCAACTGACCTGCTAACCCGTACATCTTTGGAATACGGGAGGAAACTGGAGCACCCACTGGAAACCTACGTGGTCACAGGGAGAACGTACATTCGTATTCCTTACAGATAGCGGCAGAAATTGAACTGGCATCAGTGTGGCATTATAAAGCGTTACTCTTAAGTGCTATGCGACCATGCTGCCCCAAAAAAGGATAATGCAATTCATAACCACTGTTTCATTCACTGTTGTGTTTCAACTCTGGTCTGTCAGTCCATAATCCCTGCCCCCTTCTACCAAGGCCCAATATTAATTTGATGGAAAATACTACACCTTCCTTCTGGCAAGATTTAATTACTGCAAATAACTCTCAAGTTCACTTTTTATCTGTCTATATATTGTCTCTCCACCAATACCGCACGAACTGTTGGGCATTTCCAGCACCTCTCTTTTGGTTTCAGGATCCTGGAACACCTATGACATGCTTTATTAATTAACTTCATACATATATGTCATTGCAATATGGTCTCACCCTGTCAGTGATATTCCCATTACCCTTTCCATCCCTCCATGCAATTTAAACACCTGCTCAGTGTATGCAGCATTGCCTTTTTTTAAAAAAAATTTTCGACTTAGTGGAGGCTTCTTCCAGACTGGGAAAAGTCATCCCTTCGCCACCGCGAACCCTTGTCTGTTCTCCATTAGGGAGCCAGTTTTTCTTCCAAGCACAAAATACACTGCAGATGCTGGGGTCAAAGCAACACTCACAACACGCTGGAGGAACTCAGCAGGTCGGACAGCATCCGTGGAAAAGATCGGTCAACGTTTTGGGCCGGAACGTTGACTGATCGTTTTCATGGATGCTGCTCGACCTGCTGAGTTTCTCCAGCGTGTTGTGGGTGTCAGTTTTTCTTCCATGTGGCAAGCATCTCTTTTATTCCACAACATTCAATATGGTGAAAATGGTCATGCTCTTGGGACATTAAACAGTGGTCCGTGTGGAAATTGATCTACATGAGTCAGATGCGATACTGTGTAAAGAAATTAATTTTTTTTTGAAGTGCTGTTAAACATTTGGCAGGTCAGACAGCGTCACTGAAGTGAAACAAAATAAAGGTTTTGGGTCAAGTATCTTTCATCAGAATGGTGAGATAGCATCACGGAGAAACAAAGCAGCTAGAGTTGGCACAGGTTTACTGCCCCATGAAGAGCAGTGCCTGCAAATGCATACACTGCTAACTGCTAGTGTGTTTCAGAACCAAAATGCAAATTTAGGCTTCCTCGTGGGCTGATCAAGAGAACCAACCCCACCTCCCCAAGCCTGCTTCTCCCCACTAACACACTCCTCTTGCAACCTGTATAAGCATTAGCTGCTTCACCTAAATCGTAGTGGTGCTTTCCAGCTGCACAAATCTATGGAATTTTTAGGCATAACCAACTGGAGCTGTTGTTCCACTTTCCTGTGTAGAGGTCGCACGGGAAGGGTCAGTGGCCACTCCAGCCCTGTAATCTACTCACTCACCCATTTAAAAATTAGCTTTCTGAAATTAAAAAACAAACATCAAACACCATGTCTGTCTGATTCCTGCTCTAAAACACTTGTAGATTCAGTAAAAATTTGAAACCACACAACAAAACAAAAAAAAAATCCCAAGAGCTCTAGATGCAAATAATCCCCTATCCCATGTGGTAAAAGATTGAAAATATAAATTCTATCCAGTGAAAGTCTGATCTCCTCACACACAGAAAATCAACACTCTTCCCACGAGGCCCACACGGAGATGCTGGACTTTCCTTGCTATTCTTCTGACTCTTTAGAACAGCGGTCCCCAACCACCAGGCAGCAAAGCATGTGCTAATGGGCTGCGAGGAAACGATATGAGTCATCTGCACCTTTCCTCATTCCCTGTCACGCACTGTTGAACTTGAACATAGGGTTGCCAACTGTTCCGTATTTGCCGGGACATCCCGTATATTGGGCTAAAGTGGTTTGTCCCATACGGGACTGCTCTTGTCCCGCATTTCCCCCGCTAAGGTACAGCGTTCCTATGAAACCTTTCGTGCCGAAATGGCGGAAAGCGAAGAAGCAATTACCATTAATTTATATGGGAAAAGCTTCTGAGCGTTCCCAAACCCAAAAAATAACCTAAAAACTCATACCAAATAACACATAAAACCTAAAATAACACTAACATATAGTAAAAGCAGGAATGATATGATAAATAACGCAGCCTATATAAAGCAGAAATAATATATGTATAGTATAGTCCGGACGATGAAGGTAAAACCGACTTGTGGGGAAAAAAAAATCAGCACTTATGCGCATGCGCACATCACATGCGCACACAGGTGCCCGCGCAAAGCTTCACAGTCATGGTAGTCTTTTCCTGGGGTAAAGTGTCCCAGGATTTGACTGCTACTTTTGTCCCTTATTTGGGAGGGAGAAACTTGGCAACCCTAACTGTAAAAGACATGTCGAGGTGAGTTTAACCCTACTTGAACACCCAACCCGGTCAGCTGGTCCACAAGAATATTGTCAATATTAAACCGGTCCGCGGTGCAAAAAAGGTTGGGGACCCCTGCTTTAGAAGTCATTCCCTTGGCCACATAATGATCTCTGATCGCCAATCCACTATCCTCCCACTCATTTTGCTGCCATTGAATGCCACAGTTGCAATCCCACAACTTCAGGTGTCACTACCATCAGTTCAAACACCAGTATAAAGCCTCCTGATGTTAATGAGTCTCACAGGCCACTGTACCTTGGACCAGCAGAACCTAGTTTTCAGTTGGTCTGTTCTTCACATCCCTTGTTATCAGGCAGTAATGTTGGGAAGTGCCAAAATCATCTCCTTTCTAGGTTTAAAACACCAACAGTGTTTGTAGCTGCTAAGCCCACACTCCTTCACTGACCCTACATCAACTTGCTTACACCCCAAACCGGAATACTCTCAGCCTTCACTGCGTACCATAAACAGGACAGCCAACAAATGCAAGTCTTGGTCACACTGGACCATAGGGTGTTTAAGATGACATCAGTGGGCATCTGTCGTTCTGTCTGCTTTGCCCAGCTTCCACATCGCATAGGCTGAGATACGACACGAAGCCCCACTGAATCTCATTACTGTTCTATAAACTCCGATAAAAATCTTTTCCATTTGGTTGCGAGTTAAATTTGTAAGCTTTTTTTGTGTAAGGAGGGGACCTGGGGTTTGATGCTATCACAATTCCTAATTTGCTTTCCTGCATGTGTGTGTGGGGGGGGGAAGAGGGAGGGTTTTCTTTGTTTCGTGGCTGTCTGGAGGAGACAAATCTCAGAGTTGTATACTGCAGACATACAGTACTTTGATAATAAATGAACCTTTGAAACTTTTGAGAGCACCAGAATTAATCAAAAATTAACAAGTTAACCAAAGCTGTTGCCTCTCATAATTTAACAGGTAACCAACATAACTGCCACATAATTTGAAGCCACTTTAAAAGGGCTCCGAATCCAGGTGCTGTAATTTCTGTTTCACAGCCAATTCTCACACCATTATATCTAAAAACACCAATGAAAATAATAGGCCATTTATCCACTGAATTTTTGGTAGGCTGGTTGCTTAAGGTGTGGGCTTACACCCTGTCCTTCAAATAAACCTAACCATGCAGATCAAGTCTCTACTTAATAGCTGAAAACAGAACCTCCAACACTGTGGCACTCCCTCACTATTGTGAAATGTCAACCTGAAATGACTGCGTTCTCTGGAAAGTGGCAGAATCCACAACCTCCTGTCTCACATCAACAGATACCCACCAGAGTACAGTATACATCTACAACATGTTCACCCACATTTAAAGTGGCAATCATGATAGAATCACTCATGTGTCATTGGCCAGTTTAAATATCATCATCATCATCAGGTGCCATGCCCAGTTTGAGCTTTGACTGCAATGGCCCACACACTTCTGTTTCGGGTCAAGTGGATCAATTCATTGGCATTCATTTCCAGTTCTCTGGCTGCCGTCTCCATCATCATGTGTCTTTGTCTTCCTCTTGCTTTCTCCCCTTCAATCTTTCCCATAATTACCATGCATTCTAACTCCTCTTTCCAAATCACATGTCCAATGAAGTTACGTTGCCTTTTCATGATCTCATACATTATTTCTCTTTTTGCGTTTGCTCTGTTCATGACATCCTCGTTAGATATTTGTTTCGTCCATGATATTCTTTGCATCCTCCTCAAAAACCACATCTCTGCTGTTTCAATTCGTTTCCTCATGTTACTAGATATTGTCCAACATTCTGAGCCATATAACATAACTGGATAAATGTAACATTTCAGTACTCTGAGGCTGGTTGTCATGCCTAGTTTAGTATTGGTCAGTATACTCTTCATTCTTGTAAAGGTGTCTTTTGCCATCCCTATTCTTCTTTTGATGTCCATGTCACACCTGCCATCTGATGTCACCCAGCTTCCTAAGTAGCAAAAGTTCTGTAATTGTTTTATGTCTTCCCCGTTTATTCTCAGCCTGCAGATAGGATTTTCCTTCTTTTTGGATATCACTATACATTCTGTCTTTTTGCAATTGATAGATAGACCCATTTTTGCACTTTCTTCAACAATTATATCAATTAAGTTTTGTAGTTCTTCCTCCGTACTTGCAATTAAGACAGTGTCATCTGCATATCTGAAATTATTGATGCTTTCACCACCAACTTTGATTGCCAAGAAACACACATAAAAGTTGGTGGTGAACGCAACAGACCAGGCAGCATCTCTAGGAAGAGGTGCAGTCGAATGTTTCTGGCCAAGACCCTTCGTCAGGACTAACTGAAAGAAGAGCTAGTAAGAGATTTGAAAGTGGGAGGGTGAGGGGGAGATCCGAAATGATAGGAGAAGACAGGAGGGGGAAGGATGGAGCCAAGAGCTGAACAGTTGATTGGCAAAAGGGATATGAGAGGATCGCGGGACGGGACGTCCAGGGAGAAAGAAAAGGGGGAGGGGGGGAGCCCAGAGGATGGCCAAGGGGTATAGTGAGAGGGACAGAGGAAGAAAAAAGAGAGGGAGAAAAAAGAGAGAGAGAGAGAGAGAAAAAAGGGTGTATATAAATAAATAAATAATGGATAGGGTATGAGGGGGAGGTGGGGCATTAGTGGAAGTTTGAGAAGTCAACGTTCATGCCATCAGGTTGGAGGCTACCCAGATGGAATATAAGGCATTGTTCCTCCAACCTGAGTGTGGCTTCATCTTTACAGTAGAGGAGGCCATGGATAGACATGTCAGAATGGGAATGGAACGTGGAATTAAAATTCCCAAGATTCCCAAAATGTCTATTTTTTGTAATATTCTTTCACTGTACACATTAAATAAATCAGGGGAGAAAACACACCCTTGTCTAAAGCCTCTCTTGATTTTCGTAAACTGACTCACTTCTCCATCTATTCTTACAGCGGCAGTTTGTTCCCAGTACAGATTTCTGTTTAGGCGGAGATCTTTCGAATCTAGATCTAGAGTTTTCTGTAATATTTCAAATAACTTATTATACTTCACTTTATCAAATGTTTTTTTATGTAATCGATAAAACAAACAATTCTTTTTGCACTTGAATAGCTCGCTCTGATAGTATCCTTGACATCAATATTGTGTTTCTTGTACCTTTGTCTTTCACAAAACCACATTGTTCTTTACCTATTCCAGCTTGTAACTTACTTTTAGTTCTTGTCATCAAAATACTTCGAAGTATCTTGGTGATATGACTCATTAAACTTATGGTCCTATGTAATTCACATTCTATTACTCCAGGTTTCTTAGGAAGAGTGATAAATACTGATTTTTTTTTCATCTCTTCTGGTATTATTCCAGTCTCATAAATGTCATTGATTAAATCAGTAAGTTTAAATATAATCAATTTTTTTAATGTGTCTTTCTGATTGTAGCTTGTTGATGGAATTATTAGCATTATAACACAAGCAGGCAGGTTATTCTTCATTTAACCTCCTTACATTACTGGTCCTGGATATGCAAGTGATAACCATACAATAAAGTTAATAGCGTAAAATGTTTATAATCAAAGCCATAAGGATATTTTAGTTTAAAAAGAAGTCACAATTTCAAACTTGCAGGTTTAACAGGATGAGAAGAGGGTAAAACCACACTCAAGGATCCTCAAATCAAAAACAAAGATACCCTCTAAAGTCATATTTGTATATTCCAGCCATATATCCTTGTACACTGTATCTACACGCTTAGTTTACTGTTTATTCACATCCTTCCTAGTTTTACTTGAGGAAATCAATACCTAATCTTTAAAAAATTCTTCTCCATTTGTTTCACCTCCTCCCCAAATGGCCACTAGTCAGTATACATAGATACAGGAGGCTAGCAGACTCCTTTGAAGACTGACTCCTAGCTGCCTACAAATGCATGTAGATAAATGCGGCTTGGTAAATCATTCATTCAGCAAAGTCTTTGTCCTGACTTTCAAAGATCCGGTACAATACTGTTATAATCCTGAATAATTATTGCAGCAGATGTCACTGCATTTTTTTCTAAACCTTGATATGCAAAAGCCCAAGCTCTTACAAAGATCTGAAACCACAAAGGCTAAAAAAAAATACAATGCCTAGCCGCAAATTATCTACATCTTAAAAGCACAATGAATAGTGATATTTTTTAAAATATTGCTTACTGGCTTTGGTACCACTTCATTTTAGTTTATTAGAATTTAATTTGCTTCACTATCAAGGAACTGCTTTTCTAAAGTTGGTTCAACAATTTACAATGTTGAACTCTAAATCTAAAACTACACCAAATAAATGCAAAAGACAATTAAATCTCGCTTCAGTTTTTTGGGATCCAGTTGTGTAGTCAAGTACAGCAGTCATTTTACACCCACAAAAACAAAAAATACTTACAATTCAAAATGAAGCAGTTTGGGAAATTTGAGAAAGAAATTACACAATTGAAAGCATCTTTCTCCCGACACCGATAATTTTGTAGCTTCAGGTAAGACCTGATGCTAAACCAAGGCTCTTCTACCATTTCTGGGGTGAGGAGTTATTGAAAGTGTCATTGCTGGGTTCAGAGATGACAACCTTTAGCCACAACGCACCCAGTCCTGAAGATGAAGGGTCTCGGCCTGAACTGTTTACTGTTAATCCTGCTCCCTAGTTGCTGCCTGACCTCCTGAGTTCCTCCAGCATTTTGTGTGTGTTAACGTTTTAAAATCTACCTTATATTTCTGCATTCAGGAAAAATGGGCAATCAATAATTCCAAATTAATCAATAAAAAACCGTTTTCCCCACTTATCCTTTTACAAATATTAAAGTAGTTGGCAAAATTGTGCAAGCTGTAGAAGATACCCTTACATAATTTGACTAATTACTCAGGCCCTGACGAGACTACAGGATGAACATCACCGTGGCCCACGTCTCTGTCCGTATATAAACCCAAGACATTAACCTTGCGCCAAAAGTCAGAATTACTACTCCCTTTCCATATGCTTGTCTACTTGATTGTTCATAATTTCCATCTTATAATCACAAATACTCAAAACTGAAATCCCTGCATAATAATTAACATGCACCTTTAAATCAAAACCACATGCAAATTAACAAATAAATACAACTGCTGAAATGGCAGCACTCAGCCCGAAAAAAAACATAAAAAGAGGTTTTCTGTTGTAATATCAAACCATGCCCGGACTTATATTTCACGAATTCTAATACTAACATTGCGTGTCATTGTAATTGGAACACTAAACTAGAATCATGTATGTGAAACAGTATTTGAGCGACTTTCCAGCCAGGTTCGCACATTTCACACAGGCAAAGCGTCAAAACCCGATACCGAGGGTACAAGATTTAACCAAACAAAAATGGTTTGGATTACAGGCCCCCAGGAAAGAACGCAGGATCATTGGAAGCCTTTTATTGGTTGAGCGGGATACAAAAAAATACATTTTGTAGGGCTAGTTTTTTTTGAACTCGTGGGTTTTTTAAAAAAACCATCATACAGAAATAGCACTCTCCATCCCGGAGGTATCAATATGAAGCGGAATAACAGGTTGTCATCGCAACAAGCACTGGAGTCAGGCGCTGCTGCTGCTGCTGAATGCCACTGCGCTGCTTCCTCAACGCCAGCCCCGTCCCTCGCATCCTCGGAACCGGCCCGGAGCGCACAGCACGACCCTCACCTGGGCTCCGGCTCCGGAGCTGCGCCTGTCCGGCATGAACCCCGTCAGAAACATCGCGGCGCGGCACGCTGCGACCCTCACCTGGACTCTGGCCCGGCAGCTGCAACGACTGCTGATGCTGGGCGTGCGGTCTCCCCGTTTTATTGTGCGCCTCCACGCCAGCCTTTGCAGTCGGCTTACTCCGGATGGAACCGTTCAGCCCATTGCAGCAAAGCAGGACAAATAAGGCTAGGTAACCAAGCGAATCGGACATGGTTTAAGGGCGGCGGTCGGACGGGGTAGGTGTTTGCATCAGGGAGGCAGCAGAAGCGGCGCGGCTCGGTACGTTCCCATGTTTGTTTATCTGCTGCTCGGTGCGATCCTCATTGCTGTAGGATGGAAATTTCTCTGGAGGGAACTGATTGGAGGGGCGGCGGAGCTGGCGCCCTCCACAGGAAACTCCCGGATGTGCAATAACACCTGTCCATCCGAGCAGCCTACGCAGGAGCGAAAATGACCAAAACAGCGCGCTGAACAAATGTTATAATTACCGTTTTACTAGAACTGAAGCTATGAATAACTCTTGCACTGATGGGACTAAACCTGCATTTGTCATCATCTTCCATTCCTTCCTTTACTGGCTCTGTGAATTGAAAATTGACGTCAAAATGTTGCCATTACCGCATCCAATCCGTAATATTGCTTATGGGTGACTGAAATTCCCACCCTAGACTTCTCTATTCCAGTGCATCCCATCCAGCCTCCCACCTGAGCACCTCAAAAAGTTTCTCTGTCGTAATTTACTCTTCAGAGCAGTTTAAGCATCACACAATATCACTAAATTGTTCAAGAATTATGGAATAGGTCCAAAACAAATTATCCAAATAATACCAAGTCTTCAAATGACAAGCTCAGCAGGACTAACCCTCCATTTTTCCCTATAGCCCTGTAAATGATTCTCCTTTATGTACGTTTCCATTTCCTTTTATACTTATCCAATGGGTTCTACTTTCACTGCCTATACAAATATTGAGTTACAGGTCATAACTGCATTCTGTGAAAAATAAGTTCTTCCTCAGTACATTCCTTCCCAAAACTTACGCTCATGTTCTAGCAACAAAAGGACGTTAAGATTCTCACCCTGGTTTAAAAAGAACATTTGCCTTGTTCCTTCCTTTCTCTATCACTCTGTAGTACTACAACTCTCAGATTTTTGCACACATTCAATTCTCAGCTGGGGCAAATTCCAATGTTAATTGCTTCAGTTGCAGCAGATATGCCTCCAGCTACCAAGCCATCAAGTTCTGGAATTGCCTTCCAAAACCTTTCTTCCTTTGAGATGTTCCTTAAAATCTTATACATTGTACAGAAATAGTCATCTCTCCTAACTCCTTCTTATTAGCTCAGTATCAAATTACTTGAAGACACAATGCTAAAGTAGCTTGGGGTATTTTATGATGGTGTAGGCATTATCAGTGTAATCGCTTAGTAATTCAGAGAATTAACCAAAATACATATTCAACTCTCAATTGGATTGCAGCAATAAGACTACTCTCTCTCTCTCTCTCTCAGCAACCTTTCAGATGGGATGTTAAACCATTTACACAAAGAAATCTGATGTTCCTATTTCACTCAGATTGGACATACTTTGCTCCAACTTTCTTTTGCTCAGCTTGAATGCTCCATATTCTTCCACATGATAAGCAAACTCCTGGCTTTACAATGCAATAATTTCAGACTAGAAAATAAATTCTTAATGTACTGATGTTACTTTGAGTGGGTTCTTTAGGTTTTGTTTTTACTGGAAAAATATTAAAAGGTTTATCTTGTATGCATGATTTCATGGTTTGCAGCTTCTCCATGTTGGAACATGATTCTGCTTGGTTAAAATAGACAGCACAGACACAAGATAATTATCCATACTGTCCATTCACAAACCTCTTCCATTAAAATTATGTAACCATCATACCCCATTCAAAGATCAGAGTAAATTTATTATCAAAGTGCATTTATATCACTATATATTACCCTGAGATTCATTTTCTTGTGAGCATACTCATTAAATCTATAGAATAATACTATTAACATAATCAATGAAAGACTACCCACTTGGATGTTCAACCAGAGTGCAGAAGACAACAAACTGTGCAAATACAAAAAGAAATAACAATAATAAATAAATAAGCAATGAATATCAAGAACATGATACGAAGAGTCTTTGAAAGTGAGTCCATTGGTTGTGGGAACATTTTGCCCGATGGCTGACAGGTAGTAACTTCCTAAATCTGATGGTGTGAGTCCTGAGGCTCCTGTACCTTCTTCCTGATGGCAGCAGTGAGAAGAGAGCATTCCTGTGTGGTGGGGGTTCCTGCTGATGGATGCTGCTTTCCTGTAACAGTGTTTTATGTAGATGTCCTCAATGGTTGGGAGGGCTTCACCCATGATGGACTGGGCCACATCCACTAGTTTTTGTAGGATTTTCCATTCAAGAGCATTAGTGTTTGAACACCAGTCTCTGATGCAGCCAGTCAATATACACTCCTCTACACATATACAGAAGTTTGTCAAAGTCTTCTCTTCCTTGTGCATTTATTTATCTTGCTAGCTTTCATGAATTTCAGACCTCTGGAGAATTAATTTAACAAATTT
Source organism: Mobula birostris (assembly GCF_030028105.1). NCBI lineage: Eukaryota > Metazoa > Chordata > Chondrichthyes > Myliobatiformes > Myliobatidae > Mobula > Mobula birostris. The sequence continues at coordinate 159,386,339 of NC_092375.1, forward strand.
ATTCCTGTTAATTGTCTCAGCTTGCTCCTGCCCCACCGAACTCGTCCTATTGTCTCAGCTTGCTCCTGCCCCACCGAACTCATTGACCTATTGTCTCAGCTTGCTCCTGCCCCACCGAACTCATTTCTGCATACCTCGACACGGTTTTATCACCTCTTGTTCAATCCCTTCCGACCTATGTTCGTGATACTTCTGACGCTCTTAAACTTTTCGATGATTTTAAGTTCCCTGGCCCCCACCGCTTTATTTTCACCATGGATGTCCAGTCCTTATATACTTCCATCCCCCATCAGGAAGGTCTCAAAGCTCTACGCTTCTTTTTGGATTCCAGACCTAATCAGTTCCCTTCTACCACCACTCTGCTCTGTCTAGTGGAATTAGTCCTTACTCTTAATAATTTCTCCTTTGGCTCCTCTCACTTCCTCCAAATTAAAGGTGTAGCTATGGGCACCCGTATGGGTCCTAGCTATGCCTGCCTTTTTGTTGGGTTTGTGGAACAATCTATGTTCCGTGCCTATTCTGGTATCTGTCCCCCACTTTTCCTTCGCTACATCGACGACTGCATTGGCGCTGCTTCCTGCACGCATGCAGAACTCGTTGACTTTATTAACTTTGCCTCCAATTTTCACCCTGCCCTCAAGTTTACCTGGTCCATTTCTGACACCTCCCTCCCCTTTCTAGATCTTTCTGTCTCTGGAGACAGCTTATCCACTGATGTCTACTATAAGCCTACTGACTCTCACAGCTATCTGGACTATTCCTCTTCTCACCCTGTCTCTTGCAAAAACGCCATCCCCTTCTCGCAATTCCTCCATCTCCGCCGCATCTGCTCTCAGGATGAGGCTTTTCATTCTAGGATGAGGGAGATGTCTTCCTTTTTTAAAGAAAGGGGCTTCCCTTCCTCCACTATCAACTCTGCTCTTAAACGCATCTCCCCCATTTCACGTACATCTGCTCTCAGTCCATCCTCCTGCCACCCCACTAGGAATAGGGTTCCCCTGGTCCTCATCTACCACCCCACCAGCCTCCGAGTCCAACATATTATTCTCCGTAACTTCCGCCACCTCCAACGGGATCCCACCACTAAGCACATCTTTCCCTACCCCCCTCTCTCTGCATTCCGCAGGGATTGCTCCCTACGCAACTCCCTTGTCCATTCGTCCCCCCCCATCCCTCCCCACTGATCTCCCTCCTGGCACTTATCCGTGTAAGCGGAACAAGTGCTACACATGCCCTTACACTTCCTCCCTTACCACCATTCAGGGCCCCAAACAGTCCTTCCAGGTAAGGCAACACTTCACCTGTGAGTTGACTGGGGTGATATACTGCGTCCGGTGCTCCCAATGTGGCCTTTTATATATTGGCGAGACCCGATGCAGACTGGGAGACCGCTTTGCTGAACATCTACGCTCTGTCCGCCAGAGAAAGCAGGATCTCCCAGTGGCCACACATTTTAATTCCACATCCCATTCCCATTCTGACATGTCTATCCACGGCCTCCTCTACTGGAAAGATGAAGCCACACTCAGGTTGGAGGAACAACACCTTATATTTCGTCTGGGTAGCCTCCAACCTGATGGCATGAACATCGACTTCTCTAACTTCCGCTAAGGCCCCACCTCCCCCTCGTACCCTATCTGTTACTTATTTTTATGCACACATTCTTTCTCTCACTCTCCTTTTTCTCCCTCTGTCCCTCTGAATATACCTCTTGCCCATCCTCTGGGTCCCCCCCCCCCCGTCTTTCTTCCCGGACCTCCTGTCCCATGATCCTCTCGTACTCTTGGCTCCATCCCTCCCCCTCCTGTCTTCTCCTATCATTTTGGATCTCCCCCTCCCCCTCCAACTTTCAAATCCCTTACTCACTCTTCCTTCAGTTAGTCCTGATGAAGGGTCTCGGCCTGAAACGTCGACTGCGCCTCTTCCTACAGATCCTGCCTGGCCTGCTGCGTTCACCAGCAACTTTGATGTGTGTTGCTCAGGTTTATTAATACTGATTTGTAGGTCAAGAAATTTGTTATGTCAATTATTACTCTTTTTATTTTTACTTGAACATCAAACTTGATGGAGTAGATCTGTGACAGATTCATTTATTGGGGCACTATTCCCTTCAGTAGGAACCACTTCATTGACTGCCTGTGCACTTCGTACCTGAGGGATATTTCAACACTTTATTCCCTTTGGAAATTCAACTATCTCAAATGACAATCCAACAAAACACTGCTGAAATATGGGACCAAATTAATTAACAAGGAGAATTGATAGATAATCACTGCAAATAGTTAAGTCTCAAACAAGGCATTTTGAAAATTCAGACAACTTGCCTAATGAGCCACCAATCTCTTTACCAACTGACTGACAAGCCACCTGGCTTCTGACCTGCAGTAACTGTGGCTAGTTTAAATGTCTATCAATGCAAAAAGCGGGTACAATGCAAGCCCAGGATATAAGGGCTGACAACATAAAAGTGGTCCTTGGCAGCATGAACCTGAATGGCAATGATGCACAATCATTTAGCCGATAACGGCCAAAGCTTCCTCAGCTTCCTCTCAGAGTCACAGATAGAGGTAGCATAGAAAGAAAGACTTTCAGCCCACCAAGTCTGTGCTGACTGCTAACTACTCATTCCCTCCTGCGAAACCCTTAGAAAAATGATGATAGTTGCTATCCTAGACTGTTAAATGAGCTTCACCTTGCAGTGCATGACATCAGTCAGCCAAGCTGTAGTGCCTCAGAATGCAGCTGTGAATGGGCTAATGAGTTAAACCAACTCTTCAATAGGTTTGACAATGGCCAGCCTGTCCACAACAGTTCAGGTACCAAGGCATGCAATGCTCCTTCAGCACCAATGCCTCCTCCAGTTCAACATGTGGATGAACAACACAGGCTACCACTGTCTACATCCCCTCCTTGCCCTGCACCTACCAACTGCTATCGTCCCGATCTTCACCTCCCCCAGCCCCCACCTTCCACCAACTCTCCAGTCATTGTTGTCTCACCTTCACTCCGGAGCCATTGAGAAGGACTCTGGGGGGAACTCATACACACCAAAGCACTGGATAGTGTGAACCCCAAGGAGTGTGCTGAGCAGCTGAGTGGAGTCCACCTGCACGTTGTCAGTTGATGTCTCAGCCTGGAAAAGATCCCAGCTGTGTGGAAAACATCGTGTGTGGTCCCAATACGCAAGAAGGGCCAGCCAAAAGTCTTTAATGACTACCGTCCTGTGGCCTTGCCCTCACACATCATGACGACCCCAGAGAGGTTGGTCCTGGCTCTCTTCCAAACAAGGTCAGATCTGCCATCAACCCCCTGCAGTTTGCCTACCAGGAGCACATTGGAGTTGACGATATTGTCGTCTACCTGCTGAACAAAGCCTACTCCCATTTGGATAAGCAGGGCAGCACTGTTAGGATAATGTTTTTTTTTGATTTCTCATGTGCCTTCAATACCATACAGCCCCCATTGTTTGGGGAGGGGGGGGGGGGAAGCTCCATTCAATGCAGATTGGCACTTCTGTTGCATCCTGGATAATGGACTACCTGACCAGCAGACTACAGTTTGTGTGGCTTCAGAGCTGTGTGTCAGGCATGGCTATAAGCAGCCCTGGGGCCCACAGGGGACTGTATTGGCTCCCTTCCTGTTTACCCTGTATATCTCTGACTTCAGATACAACACAGAGTCATGTCATCTGCAGAAATTCTCTGATGACTTAGCTATAGTTGGATATATAAAGGGAGGACGGGAGGATGAATACAGGGCCCTGGTGGAGGACTTTGTCAAATGGTACTAGCTGAATCACCTGCAGCTCAACATCAGTAAGACAAAGGAGATAATGATAATTTTAGGAAGGCTAAGCCTGCACTGCTCCCTATTACTATTGACGGTGACGACGACGTGGATGTGATGAGGACTTAAAGAGTACCTGGGAGTGCACCTGGATGACAGACTTGAGTGGAGCACCAACACAGAGGCTGTGTACAAGAAAGGCCAGTCACCTCTACTTCCTGAGGAGACTGAGGTCCGCTGGAATATGCAAGCTTCTCCTTCACATGTTCTACCAGTCTGTTGTCACCAGTATAAATCTTCTACTTGGGGTTGTGCTCTGTTATAGGAGTCAAACTGGACATAATGCAAACAGAGCAAAGAGTTAAATTGTACACAGAGGCAAAATTCAAAATGGTGAAGAATGCAGGACTGAAGGTGTTGTATTTAAATATGCGTAGCATTCAGAATAAGGTGGATAAACTCATGGCACAATTAGAGACTGGTCGGTATGATGTTGTGGGCATCACTGTGTCATAGCTGAACGAAGGCCATAGTTGCGAGCTTAACATCAAAGGATATACAGTACTTTGTATCAAAAGGACAGACAGGAATGCATAGGCAGTCGTGTGGTTCTGCTGGTAAGAAATGGAATTACATCTTTAGAAAGAGGTGACATAGGGTCAGAAAATGTTGAATCTTTGTGGGTGGAGTTAAGAAATTACAAGGGTAAAAAAAATTATGGGAATAATATAGTAGCCAAGGTGTGGGGTTGAGCTTGCAAAGGGAGCTGGAAAAGGCATGTAGTAAGGGTAATGACACAATTGTAATAGGGGGCTTCAATATGCAAGGGGATTTGGGGAAATCAGGTTGGTGTCCGATTACAAGAGAGGGAATTTATTGAATGCCTACAAGACGGCTTTTTAAGAGTAGCTTGTGCTTCAGCCTACTCGGGGAAAGGCCATCTTAGACTGGCTGTTATGTAATAACCCAGGTCTTAGGAGGGAGCTTAATATAAAGGAATCTTTAGGAGGCAGTGATCATAATATGATTGACTTAATAGTGCAATTTGAGAGGGAGAAATACAAGTCACATGTAGCAGTATTGCAATGGAATACAGGGAATTACAGAGGCACAAGAGAGGAGCTTGCTCGGGTGGATTGGAGGGGGATACTGGCAGGGATGACAGCAGAGCAGAAATTACTGAAGTTTCTGGGAATAGTTTACAAGGCACCCGATAGATATGTCCCACAGAGGACTAAGTTCTCAAATAGCAGGGGTAGGCAACAGTGGCTGACAAAGTAAGTTAAGGACTGCATAAAAGCCAAGGAAAGGACAAACAAAGTAGCAAAAGTGAGTGGGGAGTTGGATGATTGGGAAGCTTTTAAAACTCAAGGGCACAGCCTCAAAATTGAGGAGTGACCCTTTAGAACACAGAGGTAAGGAGGAAGATTTTTTAGCCAGAGAGTAGTAAAATCTGTGGACTGTTCTGCCACAGATTGCAGTGGAGGCCAAGTTTGTGGTTTTATTTCAGGCGGAAATTGATTGATGCGCTGATTGATCAGGAAACTAAGGATATGGCGAGAAGGCAGGTGAATGGGGTTGAGTGGGATCTGGGTTCAGCCATGATGGAATGGAGAGCAGACTTGATGCGCTGAATGGCCTAGAACGTAGAAAACCTGCAGCACAATACAGGCCCTTCAGCCCACAAAGCTGTGCCGAACATGTCCTTACCCTAGAACTACCTAGGCTTACCCATAGCCCTCTATTTTCTAAGCTCCACGTACCAATCCAGGAGCCTCTTAAAACGCCCTATCATTTCTGCCTCCACCGCCGCCACAGGCAGTCCATTCCACACACTCACCACTCTGCGTAAAAACCTTACCCCTGACTTCTCCTCTGTACCTGCTTCCAAGCACCTTAAACCTATGCCCTCTCGTGCTAGCCATTTCAACCCTGGAAAACCCACACGATCAATGCCTCTCACATTATCTTGTGCACCTCGATCAGGTCACCTCTCATCCTCTGTCGCTCCAAGGAGAAAAGGCAGAGTTCACTTAACCTATTCTCATAAGGCATGCTCCCCAATCCAGGCAACATCCCTGTAAATCTCCTTTGCACCCTTTCTATGGTTTCCACGTCCTTCCTGTAGTGAGGCGACCAGAATTGCGAATTGGCCTAATTCTTCTCCTATATCTCATGGATGCTGTTGTGGAACAAAGTATCCTATAGAAAATCCTGGCAATTCTGGACCATGTTTCTCACCCTCTGCATGCCACCTTGGCTGAAAAGAGGAGCACTTTTAGTGATAGACAAGACAACTGCACTGCTCCAAAGAGCACTATATGATGCCTTTCTTACCCTTGACCATTAGGCTCCATAATGAGTCAACTTATAGCAGAGGAAGTGATGACCCCCTCCAGTTAGACTGTTTGAGGTAACTTATTTTTTGTTCTGTCTTACTTCTCTTCTAATATTTGTATATCTACACACTTGTAATGCTACTGTGACACTGATTTGCTTTGGGATCAATTAAGTATCTGTTATTATATTAAATTCTTTGCTTCTATATTTAAAAAAAAAATTACCATCTTTAAAAACACACCCTCTGTGAGATACCAATATAGTGAACTTTGTAGATTTCAGTGAGGATGTTTCTAGAATTGTGTGAAAGGTTCTAAGTGTACTACAATTTGCATATTCTCGGTTCTATCCTAACATTTTTAAGTCCATCCTTAGAGTGCTGCTGGTCACTTTTAAAAGTAAACAATGTCTGCTTTTAAAAATATAATACCAAGAATTGACCATTGGTATTCAAAGCTGAAAACATGTAGAATGTCTTTGGAAAAATTGAAAAAATATGAAGCACAGTTAGATTAAACAAATTTTAGCATTACTGCAATTGGAATAGAGAGGTCAGTCAGGAAGTAAAAGAATTAGATAAAATGACAGATTACAATTTGGAAAGGATGATTAAATCTTTTCCAATAAAGGATAATTTCCCGAAGAGCTATCTGTTTCTTTCCAGTTGCTGACAAAACAATTGCAAAATGTTCTTTTGTCTCTCACCACCTCCCCTTGAGCTAATTTCCTGCAATTTTGAGAAGCTCAACTCACGTAAAAGTGAGATTAATGAGTGAATGCACCACCTTTGCCAGAAGTTAATGTGTCACCACGTAGGTCTAGAACAGGAACATTTTGTGTGGTAGGACTACCACACAAACTAAATTTACTCTAAATCCTAAATGCAGGTGCCTCAGACTTTAATACAAACTGTGTGAGCAGTTAAAACAACCAATACACAATGCCATTTGTTACATTAATCACATACCAACTATACAAAATTACTAAAAAAAAATGACCGACATTTCTGCAAAACAGACAAATACAGATTTGGCACTGGCCTTGTGGAAAACAAGCAACTACTACTTTGAGATTTGGGCTATGGAATCAAAAGGAATTTCAGCCATGTCAGGATTTATTCCATATATATGAAATCAATACTTCCAGTTATTCATCAATGAGCAAATGTGGTCTTAACCCTCTCATTTCCTGACCATTGTGTTGCAGAATTGTTCATGATTATGAATCAGTGACTATAGTTTCAAAGGATGACTCAGACTCTGAAATTCATAACCCATTTATTCCCTTTAAAAAGCCATGAAATACAATTACCCCATAGATATAAGCTATCAAAAGAACAAGTGTAAATTTTAAAAGATACATGCCAAAATACTCATTTACTCATGAAAAAAATTAAAACCTACAAGCAGAAAGACTGCCTGATATTCTGATCAAAACAAATTCTGAAAATATCTGTGCATTTTATTTTTATTAAATGCAGCATAGTTATCATTAGTAATCAAACAGCTTTATCAACACTTCACAAATGTAAGCAATTTTAAAAAAATCAATTGCATTACTACCTGGTTGTCAGCTCAGAACAGGTCAGTCTGTATAAATAAGAATAAAAGAGTGAGCTGAATATTATGTGATGATCCGATGGGGCAGTGAATTGTATTTAGGGTTTCAATGAAGTTACACAAATCTGTGACAGTCTGGGTTATGTAATGCTAAAGAGTGCAACCAAGAAACAGAAAGGTTTCTGGTAAGAGGAGTCCACAGCAAGGAGTATCAAAATACTTCACTGTAGTGCATTGTACATTTGCTCAATAATTCCCACCATTAACCAAAATAAAAAGCAACAAAACTACAAGCCACATTTCTCTCTATTCACCCAATATGGGCGATCAAGTCACATCCCAAGACTTCTTTTAGAAATACATTCTCATTGTAAAACCATTTTCTTTTCTCAAAGTATATTGGCAACAGTCAGGTAATATTACAAAAAAAAGATGTTAATTCACAAATGTAAGCAATTAGTACATTTAAGAGGTCTTATTCTTAAATGACAATCATTTGCTTTTCAGTGAGGATCTACTAACCCATCGTGATATTGCACTTCCAATGTTAAAATGAAAAACAGTTTGCTGCAAATGTATCAGCAACTGTGGCCAAGGATTTCATCATTTAAACCTGCAGCATTTTGCAGATTTTGAAGTGCTACTCAGTGCAATGAAATACATGAACCACATCAGTAGGAACCAGCAAAGCTAAATTTATATTGCGCTTGCTCAACAATTGTACCTACAACCATGTCATTACAAATGAAGATGCTAATGCAGACTGCATTCTTGACAGTTCATTTCATACCACGTTAGTTAGGTTGTTCACTTCAAGTCCAGGGCTTAGGTCTGTTTGGACAGTTTATTTAACATCAAGTGGTGCTCAAGCTTCTGTAGTCCCGTCTCCGTTCACTTCCTGCGGCTGAAGCTGCTGCCGTTCGATGGAATCTTCACGCGGTGGTCGGACACGTTTGAAAAAACCAATCTGCATGTAGATATGTGTAAAAAAAAAACATTGTAGTCCTTCTAAATTAAATCACATCACTGAACAATACCACATTTAGTGCAAATGCAAATCTAAAAATATGCAAATTGTAGAAATTGGAAATAAAACAACAAGATAGAAACAATTAGGAGGTCAGGAAATGGTGGATGGAGGAACAGTTGATATTTCCGTTCTACGACTCTACACCAATATTTTGGTCCTGCTGAAAATGTAGGAAGGTACTGTAGGATGAAGGATTTTCACCTCTCATCAGTACTAAGCACGAATTTACTGAAAACATTTAAACTTTTCATTTAAGAACTTCAGAGAGTTGATGCTGGCAAGAACATCACTGATGAACAAATCTCTTTTCATTTCAAAGAAACTAAAGCTGTTCCCTTCCAGCAACTGGGTAAAATCTTATAAACATTTGGCACTTTGCAATATAATAAATTAAAGAATGCTTTGCTCTTTGGATTTAACTAGAGTTGGTGATTCTGGTCATAATGTTATCCAAAACAAAACAACCTACTTCTACTTCAGGTTGAGTGAACGCGGCCTTTTCTCCTTGGAGTGATGGAGGATGAGAGGTGACCTGATAGAGGTGTATAAGATGATGAGAGGCATTGATCGTGTGGATAGTCAGAGGCTTTTTTCCCCAGGGCTGAAATGGCTGCCACAAGAGGGCACAGGTTTAACATGCTTGGAAGTAGGTACAGAGGATATGTCAGGGGTAAGTTTTTTTTAAATATGCAGAGAGTGGTGAGTGCGTGGAATGGGCTGCCGGCAACTGTGGTGGAGGTGGATACAATAGGGCCTTTTAAGAGACTTTTGGATAGGTATATGGAGCTTAGAAAAATAGAGGGCTATGGGTAACCCTAGTAATTTCTAAGGTAGGGACATGTTCGGCACAACTTTGTGGGCTGAAGGGCCTGTATTGTGCTGTAGGTTTTCTACGTTTCTATAATATCCACAGATTATCAAGACACTCTCTTTTGCTCTCATGGAAGCTACCAGATGCTGTGAAGCACTTAAATTCAGAACACTCCAGTATCCTAAATAAACACCTGGATGAATCGTATAATCTACCTGAAAAGCACAGATCCCAACATTAAGGTTCAATTACTGATTTTTAAATAATCATGACAAATCCCTGCTATGTTTGGATTTACACAGACTTATTCAGATTTACCAGCCACAGCTGGCACCCAGCAATAAAACCTAAAGCTTAAACCTCATCCTTGAAGAGGATTATTATTCCAAACATTACAAATGTAATTATGTTACTTTGCGCCTGTCTTTTAATATGTTTTTTTTTATATAACTAGCTCAGGTAATTAATTAAACCACCACATCTTTCCAAAAATCTATGGTTTACCAAGTTGAGTAATTTCATTTGCCTCTTTTACTTTCCACACATGCTCCTGCAGTGTTAATTACAATATCTTCTGGCTGTCTACAATTTTAGTTTCATTGGTTCATTATTCTCTTTAGTAGTTTCAATGTATTGCATCAAGATTATTTGCTAAATTTATATTGTCTATGTATATTAGAGGAATTTAATTTCCTTCCAACCTCAGTTTACAAATTAATATTGTAACATTAATCATATTAAACTACCAATGAATGCATGTTCAGTATGATAAATAGCTAGCATAGAACAGTTAAACATACACTCAAACATACAGTCAGTGGCCACTTTATCATATACCTAAGGTACCTAATAAAGTGGCCACAGCATATTTTATGGACTTCTGCTGCTATAGCCCATCTGCTTCAACAATCGATGTGTTGTCCATTCAAAAATTATATTCTGCACACCACTGTTGTAATGCGTGGTTATTTGAGTTGTTATCACCTTCCTGGCTGCTTGAACAAGTCTGACCGTTCTCCTCTGACCTCTCTCATTAACAAGGTGCTTTCACATACATAACGTAAACTCTAGAGCTCTAGTGCATAAAAATCGTAGATGAGCAGTTTCTGAGATACTTCACACCATCTGGCACCAACAATTATTCCATGGTCAAAGTCACTTAGACTGAACCTCTTGTCCATGTCTACATGCTTTGATACACTGAGTTACTACCACATGATTGGCCGATTAGATATTTGCATTAACGAAGTGTACAGTTTACTTAATAAAGTAGACTCTGAGTGTACACCCAAAACCTGCCTGTAACTCGGGCCCTTTAGTCCTGACAACATCTTTGTAAATCTTTTCTGCATTCTTTCCAGTTTATCCAGGTCTTGCCTGTAACAGATGGCCAAAACTGTAGAAAGTGCAGCCTCATCAATGACTTACACAACTGAAACACAATGTCCAAACTTCAGTACTCAATGCCCTGACTGATGGAGCACTGTGTGCCAAATCCTTTCCATTACACTGTCCACCTGTGATGCTGTTTCACTGAGCAGTACACTTGTACCCCAGAATTTCTGTTCCATTGCACTCCTTACTGCCCTACCAATCATAGTACAAGTCCTATTCTGGTTTAACTCTCCAAAATGTCACATTTGTCTGTAACAAAAAAAGAGGGAAAAAAAAAGGGAAAATGGTGAGGTGGTGTACATGAGTTTAATCTGCATTCAAAAATTTGATGGCAGAGGGGACGATGCTGTTCCTAAAACACTGAGTGTTTGTCTTTACATTCCTGTACCTCCTCCTTGATGATAGTAATGAGAAGAGGGCATTATCCTGGGTGACAGGGGTCCTTAATGATGGATGCCACCTTTTTGAGGCATCACCTTTTGAAGATCAAAGTTCAAAGTACATTATCAAAGTATGTATTAAATTATACAACCTTGATATTTGTCAACCAAGAAACTCGAAAGAATCCAATTAAAAGAACAAGACCAATGTGCAAAGAGAGGGGAAAAAAAACAAATCATGCAAACAATAAAAGCAAGCAACAGCATTTAGGGCAAAAGTGAGTTCGAACAACCGAAGCAGCCCAAGCAGCCCCATAACCTCAGTCTCAGTTCATCACACAGCAGGGCAAACCGTTGCGAAGCTTGCAGACACAAAACCCGAAGCAGAGCACAGCCTTAGCACCGAGAAAACCAGAATAAATGTCGCAGAGCAGAACCAGCTCCAGCCCTCGCCTCCGGTCCCGCCACCCTTCCTTTTCAGTCCATCTGGTTCGCCGTTTAAATTGTCCAAGTACCAAGTCATCCCTGACACTGGGTTGTCCTCAATGCTTGTGAGGCTACTGCTCATTTTGGAGCTGGCTGAGTTTGCAACATTCTGCAGCTTTTTACGATCCCGTGCAGCGGCCCCTCCAAACCAGACCTTCACCTAACCAGCTCTCCCTGGATTCCACGAGGTCCACCCATCCAGACCAGCCAGCCATGCAGGACTTTGATGGCCTCTGCATCCACTGGCCTACCTTCATCTACTATCTTGGCTATTGAGTAAAAGATTAGTCTATTATCCAGTGACCTCTCTGCACTTTCCAGAGACTGATTGAAGTTAACTGCCCAGCAATATATAGCACTTCGTAAACACAAGATAATCTGCAGATGCTGTTGTCAAAGGAACACTCACAATGCGCTGGAGGAACTCAGCAGGTCAGTCAGCATCAGTTGGAAAGATTAGTCGACGTTTCAGGCCAAAACCCTTCGTCAGGACTGAAGGAAGATCTTTGGGGAGGGTTTGAGTGTTCCTTCAATATATAGCACTTACCTTGTACATGATAAGTACCAAGAGACCGAGAAGCAGGAGGCCTGCCAGGAGTGCCAGTATAATCACCCAAAATGGCACCTGGTGAGGAGCAGTTGGCTTGTCCCAAGTCACTAAAGTGGTGACCTGCAATTAAAAAAAAATTGCTGGTTATCCAACAAAGCTTGATTTTCAGTTGTACTAATAGATCCAAAATAGGCACTTACCACCATAAATCCAGAGGGAAGCTCAGCAGAAAAATTTTTATATGGCATTTCTATGACATTGTATGTTGCTGAAGCATTCAAGGAGTAGGACTGATTTTCTTTCTAGTAACAAAAAAGAAAATGGAAAGACCATTTATTTTGATGTTTTTTTTAAAGAGTCTTCCAAGCTGTCTTCTTCAAGAAAGTTCCCATAAGATCCAATAACTTATATATCTGTTTATTAATAACTTGTATATCCTTGCCATTGAATGAATGGTCTCTCTCTCTCTCTCTCCCCTACCCCCCACTGATGCTGTTGGGGGATGGTGCCAGAGGAAGGTTTAATCACCACGGTTTTTAGTTTGTGTGAACTCTAATTCAAGTTTACGATGTGTTCTCGTGTTGGTTGCTCCCTTCTCGTTGCTACTTCCGACTGATTTTTGACTCAGGGCAGCTTGCAGATAATGAACACTGAGCTGAACTGAAATATGCCTTCTGATTTTGCGTTTTATATCCTATGTTTTCGCTCATTTTTTTGTAGCTGTTTGTGTGATTTTTTTTTTTGTTTGTGGACGGGGTGTTGATGATTTTCTTTGAACAGGCCGGTTCCATGGTTTTTTTATTTTGTGGCCATCTGTGCAGAAGACGAATTTCAGGGTTGAACACTGCATACATACTTTAATAATGTACTTTGAATCTTGATTATCCCATAAAATTAACTGCTGGAACAATAAGTACACCAAATGTTTTTTTCCCCCCCCTCTCTTCCCTGTCTTGAATTGAGTATAATTTGTATTCTGTGCATTGTCTGTACCGACGTGCCTGTAATGCTGCTGCAAGTTTTTTGTTGTACCTGGATCTCACTATTGTTGCGCACGTTGCATTAAATTACCTGGATGCGAGTAACAAATAGAACAAAGTTTATGCAGAAGCTACTGTTATAATTCAAACTTCCTGCTACTCACCTGCATGAATGTTTCAGCCCATAATCGTGACCTGATGTGCAGAACTACACTCCTGCCCCTTTCCAGTTTGCCAATCTGACAGTTTATTTTCATACAATCTGCAGAGCCACAGTCCTAGGGGAATTAACATATTTAAGAGAACTTATGTCAATGGATTCAAATATGTTCTAAAAAATGACGCTAATTACAAGAAACTTAGGACATTCAAAGTATATTTATTTTCCCAACTACATTGTAAATAATTATGAATTAAAGAATTAATTTCAGCTTTTTTCCAATGCTTCATTTTAAAAATGGAAAATGCCACAAGAGTTCTAATAAAACTTGCAGTTTCAATACTGATTTACACTATATCTGCACCATCCACTGAGGGATTTATAAAATAAGTAAAGCCTGATTTATTGGAAGAAAAACTACCAGGCTCCCATTAATGTTCAGTGATACTTTAGGAAGGAATATGGGATTCATGGGGGCTGCATTGCCTCTTGGTTTAGTATCTTGCTAAGGATTGTCATCTAGTCAAAAATCACTGACTGGCACATGTGGAAACAAAATCTGCAGCAAATAAGCACCTTTGGAAGAGAAAAGACATTTTGGAAATGAAAAGGCATTTTAGAAATTACTTTATGCTAGGTTTCCTATCACTTGAAATGCAGAGGACTGGAAAACTGGGTGTTGAGTAAAACTAGAACAATGATATCCTTTAGAATTCAGTTTCTTCAAAACTCCAGGTTCAACTTGCCTCCCAATATTGTTACTTATACCAATCGATATTCCTGGTTGAAAGGCTTTGTGCATTGAGGTTTTGAACATCTGCGGGAACACAATTGAGAGTCAAGCATTGGTTTCTGCTGGATACATACCAGCACTTGAATCCCCTCTAACTCATTCGTACTTCTGCGTTTTCGGTGGTGTCGAGTTTCTGGTTTTGCAGTTGCAGGTGACAACTGGTTTGCCTCAGAATCTGCTGCCTACAATAAAATGAATAATAAAACAAGGTCATTATTTCTCATCAGAGTACATGCATGTCACCAGATGCAACCCTAAGATTTTTTTTCCTGTGGGCATACTCGGAAAATCTATAGAATAATAACTGTAAACAGGATCAATGTAAGAGCAAGAGTATATTAGACAACAAACTGTGCAAATGCAAATATAGATAAGTAGCAACAAATAACAAGAGCATGAAATAATAAGATAGAGTCCTTGAAGTGAGACCATTGGTTGTGGGAACATTTTGATAGATGAGTGTAGTTATGAGTATAAGTAGATCTTTGATGATGGATGCTGTTTTCCTACGACAGCTTTTCATGTAGGTGTGCTCAATGGTTGGGAGGGCTTTACCCGTGATGTACTGGGCTGAATTCACTACCTTTTGTAGGATTTTCCACTCACAGGTATTGGTGCTCCCATACCAGGCAGTAGTGCAGCCAGTCAGAACATTTTCCTCTATACATCTATAGAAGTTTGCCAAGGGGGTGGAGTTGAATGACCACCTCTGACCACATCTATTATTGGGCTCCAGCGCTGCAATTGGCCACATCCACCATCGATTTCAAACAGACACCCATTCCACCACAACTACGATGGGGTGGGGGGGGGGGTTGCAGTTTTATATAATTTCTTTTATACTTTTGTGCATGAAACAATTATCTTCAATTTTCAGTTTGTCATGATAGATCTTTGCTTGTGTCATGATCAGCATACCATTAAGTGGTATATGTTCACTGCGACACTGATGAATCCACTATTTCAATACACAATCAAGATATTCACTTTCTGCTTTATGCAGTGTTTTTCTATTTTTTTTATTAATTTCTATTCATCACATATATAAGCCTTAAGATAATGTTACAGCTATATAAGAGGTTGGTCAAACCCCACTTGGAGTACTGTGTTCAGTTCGGGTCACCTCACTACAGGAAAGATGTGGATACTATAGAAAGAGTGCAGAGGAGATTTACAAGGATGTTCAAGCAACACACACAAAATGCTGGTGAATGCAGCAGACCAGGCAGCATCTATAGGAAGTAGTACAGTCAACGTTTCGGGTCGAGACCCTTCATCAGGACAAATGGAAAAAAGAGATAGTAAGAGATTTGAAAGTGGGAGGGGGAGGGGGAGACCCGAAATGATAGGAGAAGACAGAAGGGGGAAGGATGAAGCCAAGAGCTGGGAAGTTGATTGGCAAAAGGGATACAAGGCTGGAGAAGGGGAAGTATCATGCGACGTAAGGCCTTGGAAGAAAAAATGGAGGAGGGGAGCACCAGAGGAAGATGAAGAACAGGCAAGGAGTTATTGTGAGAGGGAAAGAGAGAAAATAAATAAATAAATTAGGGATGGGGTAAGAAGGGAAGGAGGGGCATTAATAGAAGTTAGAGAAATCAATGTTCACGCCATCAGGTTGGAGGCTACCCAGACTGAATATAAGGTGTTGTTCCTCCAACCTGAGTGTGGCTTCATCTCGACAGTAGAGGCGGCCGTGGATAGACATATCGGAATGGGAATGGGATGTGGAATTAAAATGTGTGGCCACTGGGAGAAGCGGTCTCCCAATCTGCGTCGGGTCTCACCAATATATAGAAGGCCACACCGGGAGCACCGGACACAGTATATCACCCCAGCCGACTCACAGGTGAAGTGTCACCTCACCTGGAAGGACTGTCTGGGGCCCTGAATGGTGGTGAGGGAGGAAGTCTAAGGGCATGTGTAGCACTTGTTCCGCTTACAAGGATAAGTTGCTTGAATTTCCAGCATCTGCAAATGTTTTCGTGTTTACAAGGATGTTGCCTGGATTGGAGAGCATACCTTTATGAGAATAGGTTGAGTGAACTAGCCTTTTCTCCTTGGAGTGACAGAGGATGAGAGGTGATCTGACAGAGGTGTATAAGATGATGAGGGGCATTGATCGTGTGGATAGCCAGAGGGTTTTTCTCCAGGGCTGAAATGGCTAACACAATGGAGGATAGTTTTAAGGTGCTTGTTAGTAGGAACAGAGGGGACGTCAGAGGTAAGATTTTCACACAGAGAGCGTTGGGTGCGTGGAATGCACTGCGGGTGCTGGTGGTGGAGGCGGATACAATGGAGTCTTTTAAGAGACTCTTAGAGAAGTACATCGAGCTTAGAAAAGTAGAGGGCTATGCAGTAGGGTAACTCTAGGCAGTTTCTAAGAGTACATTACATGGTCAGCACAACATTGTGGGCCGAAGGGCCTGTAATGTACTGTAGATTTCTATGTTCTACGAGAGATCACATCTCAGAACTGGCTGTGCTACAGAGACCCACACATCGCCTGGGAACCTTCCCAGTGCCTTGTGAAATTTTCCATTTGTGACATCATGTCAGCACTCAAAAACATTTGGGAGGTTTTCTAATTTTGGTATTCTGGATAAGGGGTACTCAACATGTACTTGCACAACTATATTGCTCTCTGTATAATTTTATTTTAATATCTAATATTCCCAACTTATTTGTATATTTCTCCATTCTATTAATTATAGCATAAATTCATTGCATAAAGTGTACATGCAATCAGTTTCACATCAACATCAGTACAGTACTTTAAAATGCCAGTTTTATGAGTACCAACATAATATAATCTCTTTTTAATTTTCCAAGTGCAATACTGTGGGAAACTGAACTGTAGAATATTATGTTCTGATTACATGCAAATTTGCTCATTCTGCCAATAATGAACCTAATAAAAAATGATTGGTTCAATATAGAATACAAAGAGGTCAGGAGCAGTACCATGCACACCTGAGAATAATGCAAAACCTTAATGAAAATACTTACACTGGCAAGTTAAACGCCACAAAAATCTCAAGAAAAATATCAGTCTCACAACCGATTAGGTTAGATGAAATCTCTCCTGCTCTATTAAATCCAAAGTGATTGGCAATAGGCATTTAGTTGATAACAAGCACCGAATTCATATACATCACCATATTCAATCATGGTAAAGCACACAATGCAAGCAAAAAGGTTTGAAAAGTGCCTTGCAAATTACTTATAATCACACTAAGTTCCTTTACAGGATCAACATCAGATCCTTTATTATCGCAGTTTTGAGGTTTTCACTGTAGCTGCAGGACAGAGCTAAGGCCTGTATACTCTAATAAATGGCTCACTTCCAAACCCAAAGCCTCCCAATCATCCACAAAGTTTGGCAAAAATGCAGCTGAATATTCATCACTCACTAAAAGGCTGTTTGTGTAGCTTCCCTGCTCTATTCACTTTCCACTTAGGACTACATGACTAACTACAGCTCCAATGCCATATTCAAGTTTGCTGATGATACCACTGTCATAGGCCAAATCAAAGGTGGTGATGAATCAGCATATAGCAGCGAGACTGTTATAAAAACAGTCTCTTAATATCAACAAGACCAAGGAGCTGATTTTAGACTTCAGAAGGAGGAAACCAGAGGTCCATGAGCCAGTCCTCAGAGGATCAGAGGTGGAGAGGGTTAGAAATTTTAAATTTGTGTTATTATTTTGGAGGGCCTGTTCTGGGCCCGTTCTGGGCCCAGCACGCAAGTGCAATTACGATGAAAGCACGGTAGCACCTCTACTTCCTAAGGAGTTTGCGGACATTCAGCATGACATCTAAAACTTTGACAAACTTCTATAGTTGTGTAGTGACAATTGTACTGACTATCTGCATCACAGCCTGGTATGGGAACACCAATCCCCCGAATGGAAAATCCTACAAGTAGTAGTGGATATGGCCCAGTCCACCACAGGTAATGCCCTCACAATCACTGAGCATACCTACATAAAATGCTGTCGCAGGAAAGTAGCATCCGTTATCCAGGAACCCACTACCCAGGTCATGCTCTCTTTTTGCTGCTGCCATCAGGAAGGTGTACAGGAGCCTCAGGACTCACACCACCAGTTCAGGAACAGTTAATACCTCTAAATCATCAGGCTCTTGAAGCAACTTTACTTGCAACATCATTGAAATGTTCCCACATCCAATGAACTCACTTTCAGGGGCTCTTAATCTCATGTTCTTGATATTATTGTTTAATTTATTTACTATTATTACTTCTTTTTGTATTTGCACAGTTTGTCATCTTCTGCACTTTGGTTCAACACCCTGGTTGGGTGGTTTCATTGATTCTATTATGGTTATTATTCTTATATAGATTCAGTGCACATGTCCATAAGAAAATGAATCTCAGGGTTGCATATATTGTACTTTGAACTTTTGAACTTCGACCTGGGTACAAATGCAAAAAAGAAAAACAGGATCCATGAGAGAGCATTTTACAAATGATCTCACTGAATACCCTTTTCACCCCCAAAGATTACTTGAGATTGAGTAATGTCTCAGGAACCTTCAAGTTACGCTCTGTCCCTGATAGATAATTTCTTCGTTGTGCTGGATTTAAATTCTCTATCGACCATGATTACGAGAGCATTACCAAAAAAATTTCCAGTCACAGTGCTTTCTCAATACAATTAAGTCATGTGTCCATACACCAAAAACACAAACATAAAAATACAGTGCTTGCTAAAGCTAATAAATGCAATATCTACCTTTAAATTCAGAGGGTTAATAATGGTGTCTGACGTACAATTCATAGGACCCTCAGCTGTGTACTCCATTACGTATAACAAGAAATTGTCCTTAAGCTTGTAGGGCCATTGCAGATCAAGCATGGCTTTGCTAAAAGCACTTGGTCCATTATTCCGTAACTTCAAAAGAGAAAATTTAGTTAACATTCATGTTTCCATATTAGCAATTATGATAGCAATAATATTGTTATGTTACTGCGATCCACACTGTTTAGCACACCATTATAGGCTATGGTGTTTTTTTTTTAAACCCTGTCAGTCACTTTTCGCGACACACTCTAGCCCCATGTTGACATTATTTGTACTTATGTAATATTCCCATTGCAGAGGCTACATCTGCATTCTGATGAACTCAAAGGCATGGACTGGATCTTAATTCTTACCAAGTTCAGCCTTCTAAGTGCCAGGTGCTGCATTTTATTAATATATGCACTAGATCAACAGATTCTTAGTTAGTGGTTTTAAATTTAAATCCATTAATGCTGCACCAGCCTTGAGAACGTGTTTCCAATAAACCAGACCAGTTCTTTGTATTTCACTGTCTTTCCTGGCACGTTTCCTGCAAACTTTACACCATTAGAACCATGTGAAGAACCTTGGGACTGGGGAGGAAGACAGCACTTTATATCACAGAAGGTCATTTGCTCATCTTCTCCAGGAATTCTGAAAAGTTTTTCAGAAAGAGTTTATTCCCAGTCTTTTACTCTTTTGTCACATCCATAAATCTAAATATTAATGATGTATTGACTTTCAAAACCAATTATTGTGGGCACTTACTTCCCCACAATTTTAAGTGGATATTGCCAACTTAAAAACAATTTTCTGTGATTAGTTTTTCGTCATAGCTGTTTGCTCCAAGGAAGCTGTACAACACCATCTTCAAATTACAGCTATTAATTGTGATAAATTCTTAAATTAATTTAATATGAAAAACAATTCTTAATGAAGCAGTTAGTTCAATGAAGGTTTCAGTACTCAGATATCTAAAAGAGAGCTACTTCAATTCATTGGAGAATCTTGGTCTGCCTGCAAAACAGCCTTTTCTGCTATGAAGATCAAAGTCAAGAGGAAGTCTGAAATGCAACCCCTAATAATATAGCAACCATTAAAGTTCAGCTGCAAGGATAAGATTTCTTTCATACATTCATGGAAATGGTAATTTCATCCTTAATGATTATAAATAATGAATCTAATATTAAATGGATATTCAAAATAAGGCAACAATATTATGCCCAAGGACAGATAGAACAGAGCACTCTTAATGAACAAGTCAGTACTAACCTCATAGACATGCATGACTAATGGACCCACTTCCTCCTCATTCTGAGGGTCTTCTTTCCAGTTTGCAATGGGTAAAAACAGCTGATCAGGAGAAGAAACGCTAGCCAAATAATTAAAAATATTAGAGTGGGAACGAATATAGCAAACTTATAACAAACTATTCACCTACCCAACATTAATAATATAATACTGACATTGGAGCACAAGAGACTAACACTTTACTGCAAAATGACAGAAAGAAACAAGGGAACAGAAACTGCCCATGATTTCTCTAAGGCACACAATCAGCTTTGCACACTACCCCAATTCTGTTAATGGAAGTCATACAAAGAGGTTCAACTAACAGGGTTCACAGAGTCATATTGTCATTTTCTATGCTGACATTGTTGGTTTCAGCACTGTGTTATAGTCCTCGTGTAGGCTAGCAGGTGCAATCTTTGCAGCCAGATCAGAAGGGAAGCATAATAGAAACACAGCTTTTTCAGTTTTGCCATTGCATGAATGGAAGCAGGTGAGGAAATGCTTGCAAAGGATAAGGAGGACTTGAGACAGGCTAGTGAAGAATAATGGACCTAGCAGGCATGGTCGTTGCTCAAACGGACTACGGAGATCTCCAAGTCCACCCCAGCCATCCTTGACAAGAGGTTCTCAGAGAATTTTTGAAAATTGACTGGAGTAGAGCATTTTGTGAACATTCACAAAATGTTGGAGGAACTCAGTAGGTCAGGCAGCATCAATGGACATGAATAAAGAGTCGAAGTTTCAGGCTGAGGCACTTCATGAGGACTGGAAAGGAGGGGCGAAGATGCCAGACTAAGAAAGTCGGGAGAGAGGAAGAAGTACAACCTAGAAGGTTAAAGGTGAAGCTAGGTGGATGGGGGAGGGGCAATGAAGCAAGAAGCTGGGGAGTAATAGCTGGAAAAGGTAAAGGGCTGGAGAAGAAGGAATCCAATGAGGGAGGAGAGTAGACCATGAAGAAAGGGAAGGAGGGACAATAGGGGCAGGTGAGGAGATCTAGTAAAGGGAGGCATAGTGGGAGAAATTGAAGAGGGAAAAATTATCAGAAGTTGGAGAAAATGAAGTTCGTGCCATTGGCCTCATCATGGCAGTAGACCAACATATTGGAATGGGACTGGGAAATGATATTGAAATGGCGGCCCATCAAAAAATCCTGCATTTTGCTAATGGAGTGAAGGTGCCCAAAGTGCTCCCCTAATCTACGTTGGCACTCACCAAAGTAAGGAGGCCCCATCGGGAGCATCAGATACAGTAGACAACCCCAACAGATTTGCAGGTGAAGTGTTGCATCACCTGGAAGGACTGTTTAGGGAGCTGAACAGAGGTGAGGGAGGAGGTAAAGGGGCAATGTAGTACTTCTTCCGCTTGCAGGGATAAGTGCCCGCAGGGAGATTAGTGAGGAAGGACAAATGTATTAAAGAATCATGAGAGGTGGGGGTAATCACTTTAGAAAACAAAGGGAGGGGTATAAAGATATATTTGGTGGTAGGATTCCAATGAAGAAGGTGGAAATTGTGGAAAACGATGCGTTGGATGCAGAAGCTCATGGGGAGGTGGGCGAGGACAACAGAAACTCAATCCCAGTTAAAGCGGCAGGAAGGTGAGCTGAGCGTGGAAGTTTGGCAAATGGAGATGCAGGTGAGGGCAGCATCAATGGTGGAAGAAAGGAAACACTGTTCTTTGATGTCCTGGAAAGGAAAGTCCTCATCCTGGGAACAGATGCAGTGGAGGTGAAGGAACTGGAAAAAGGAAAAGGCATTTTTACAGGAGACAGAGTGGGAAGAGGATGATGCACTGGATGTAGAGTCAAGATAGCCATGGGAATCAGTAGGCTGTTAAAAATCTATTGGTTTGTTTGCAGAGATGGAGAAAGATCGAGGAGAGAGAGGTGTCAAAAATGGACTAAGTGAATTTATGATCAGGGTGAAAGTAGGTGGCAAAGTTGATGAAATTGACAAACTCAGCATGGGTGCATGAAGCAGCACCAATGTAATTGTCCATGTAGCAAAGAAATTCCATGAACATCGTTTGGGCAGCTTAGAGGCCCTCCTTGGCACCTTTTTAAAATCTCACTAGTCCTAATGGTCCCAAAATGTTTTATTTCATTCACAGAAATAACAGATTCTACAAATCATTTCCTGCTGAAACCAGGCTATTTAATAGGGTTATCATGGCTGTAATCTATGAATGCCTATACTTTGGAGAAGCTGTTGCCCACTTAGCCTCCTTTGGAACTGTGATGAAGTCTACTCTCATTGAATACAATCTCAGTGCCCTTCCTAATGCAACAATGAAAAGCAAATTGAGCAGTGGCAAAGTTCAGTGACACCCTGGTATGATTACAAGGATGGGAAGCGAACAGTAACCTTGGGTGAAAGTCAAGATACGTTGGAGGTCATAGGAAATCACAGATCTTGAAGAACAAAGAACAAGCAATACAGTTTGAATGTTATGTCTTTAAGTCACAAGGTGCCCATCAGGACCAGTGCATTTGGCCCAATTAAGTGTCTTCCCAATTAGCCACGTTTCATAGAAATAGTTAAATAGGCACAATAAAGACAAACTACTGTTTAACTGAGTAAAAAATTACATATTTAAATGAAATACAGAACAAATTGGAACACTACTAAGACTACAACAGTACTATAAAACTGTATTAGTTCTTAATAGATACCAACAGCGGAATTCATCCGGAGTACGCTGCCGTGGTCTTTTAATTGACTGTAAATGAACAAAATCAGTGCAGCCACCTTGTACAGATAATAAACTGCCTTCATATAATATTTTCAACAATTGCATCTTTAAAATCTTTATTTTTGTTGTAATATTCAAGATGATTTTTGATGCCTTTAAATTCTTTGTAGTTTCTAACTTGCAAGTAGGGAAATCATTTCATTTTTTCCCCTCCCGGCCTTTTCTTGCACCTCCTCACCTGCATGCTTGAAACCGCAGTGAGCAAAAGAGTTCTAAATTGTCTTACTGCTATTTCTCACCAACTATAAGTGACAATAATCACTGTTTTTTGAGCACAACCATACTCAACTGACACCATTTAAAATCTGTTCGCTCCAAACATGGCATAGTGTCTAACAGCCACGTGTGCACATGACTGACGCTAGTTAGAAACTGTTTGGCAGCTGTCTCCCATCCCTATTAAGTGGCAGAGTATTCCAAATAACAAAGGGGATCCTGGCTATTTTCTTGATTACTTTTTGTTCTTTAAGAATTGTTCCAAATACGCAGCTGCCCTGATTAACCGATGGTCCAAGTCACCGGAATGTCTAAGGGATGGCTTTTTAGAACAGCTTGTTGTTGAGCCCACTAGGGGATCAGCTGTGCTAGATTGGGTATTGTGCAATGATCCAGAGGTGATAAGAGAGCTTAAGGTTAAGGAACACTTTGGGAACAGTGATCACAATATGATCGAGTTCACTTTGAAACTTGAGAAGGAGAAACTAAATTCCAATGTGTCGGTATTTCAGTGGGATAAGGAAATCACAATGCCATGAGAGGGGAATTGGCCAAGGTTGACTGGAAAGGGACACTAGCAGGAAGGACAGCAGAGCAGCAATGACTGGAGTTTCTGTGAAAAATGAGAGAAGTGCAAGACAGATATATTCCAAATAAGAAGAAATTTTCTAATGGAAGAAGGACACTACCGTGGCTGACAAGTGAAGTCAGAGCCAAAGTAAAAACAAAAGAGAGGGCATACAAGGAAGTCACAATGGGAAGATAGAGGTTGGGAAGCTTTTAAAAACTTGCAGAAGGAAACTAAGGTGGTCAGAGAGTTGAGGGTAGATATAGGACCAATACAAAATGACACTGGAGATATTGTAATGAGAGACACACAGAGATGGCAAAGGAACTAAATGCGTATTTTGCATCAGTCTTCACAGTGGAAGACATCTGCAGTATACCTGACATTCAAGAGTGTCAGGGAAGTGAGGTTTGTGCAGTGAAAATTACGACTGAGAAGGAGCTCAGGAAGTTTAATGGTCTGAGGATGGATAAATCTCCTGGACCTGATGGAATGCACAGTTGGGTTCTGAAGGAAGTAGCTGGAGAGATTGCAGAGGCATTAACAATGATCTTTCAAGAATCGATAGATTCTGGCATTGTACCAGATGACTGGAAAATTGCAAATGTTATTCCACTATTTAAGAACGGTGGGAGGCAGCAGAAAGGAAACTATAGACCTGTTAGCCTGACATCAGTGGTTGGGAAGTTGTTGGAATATATTGTCAGGGATGAAATTACGGAATACCTGGAGGCAAATGACAAGATAGGCCAAAGCCAGCATGGTTTCCTGAAAGGAAAATCCTGCCCGACTAACCTACTGCAATTTTTTGAGGAAATTACAAGCAGGGTAGACAAAGGAGATGCAGTAGATGTGGTGTACTTGGATTTTCAGAAGGCTTTTGACAAGTTGCCATACATGAGGCTGCTTAGCAAGATAAGAGCCCAAGGAATTACAGGGGAGTTACTAGCATGGGTGGAACATTCGCTGGTCGGCAGAAAACAGAGAGTGGGAATAAAGGGATCCTATTCTGGCTGGCTGCCGGTTACCAGTGGAGTTCCACAGGAGTCAATGTTGGGACCGCTGCTTTTTACGATGTATGTCAATGATTTGGACTATGGGATTAATGGCTTTGTGGCTAAATTTGCCAATGATACAAAGTTAGGTAGAGGAGCAGGTGGTGTTGAGGAAACAGAGAGCCTGCAGAGAGACTTAGATAGTTTAGGGGAATGGGCAAAGAAGTGGCAAATGAAATATAATGTTGGAAGGTGTATGGTCATGCACTTTGGTGGAAGAAATAATTGGGCAGACTATTATTTAGATGGGGAGAGAATTCAAAATGTAGAGATGCAAAGGGACTTGAGAGTCTTTGTGCAGGATACCCTAAAGGTTAACCTCCAGGTTGAGTCAGTGGTGAATGTGGCGAATGCAATGTTGGCATTCATCTCTAGAGGTATAGAATATAAGAGCAGGGATGTGATGTTGAGACTCTGTAAGGGACACATGAGACCACACTTGGAGTATTGTGTGCAGTTTTGTGCTCCTTATTTTAGAAAGGATATACTGACATTGGAGAGGGTTCAGAGAAGATTCACGAGAATGATTCCAAGAATGAAAGGGTTACTGTATGAGGAACCTCTGGCAGCTCTTGGGCTGTATTCCCTGCAGTTCAGGAGAAAGGGGGGGGGGGGGGGGGAGAGAGGAATCTCATACAAATATTCCGAATGTTAAAAGACCTGAATAGATTAGATAGGGCAAAGTCATTTCCCATGGTAAGGGATTCTAGGACAAGACGGCATGACCTCAGGATTGAAGGACCTCCATTTAGAACAGAGATGCGGAGAAATTACTTTAGTCAGAGGGTTCTGTGGAATTTGTTGCCACAAGCAGCTGTGGAGGCCAATTCATTGGGTGCATTTAAGGCAGAGATAGATAGGTTCTTGATTAGCCAGAGCATCAAAGGGTATGGGGAGAGGGCAGGGGTGTGAGGATAACTGGAAGAATTGGATCAGCCCATGATTGAATGGCGGGACAGACAATGGGCCAAATGGCCTACTTCTGCTCCTATATCTTATGGTCTTATGGAATCCATTGTATATATAGTGCCTATAAAAACTATCCATTCCCCCCCCCCAGATGTTTTCATATTTGATTGTTTTACAACATTGAATCACAGTCGATTAATTTGGCTGTTTTGACACTGAACAACAGAAAAGGCTTGTGTGTCAAAGTGAAAACAGATTTCTAAAAATTGGTCTAAATTTATCACAATTATTGAACACAAAATCATTGACTGCAGAAGTATTCACCTCTTCAAGTCAGTATTTAGTAGATGCACCTTTGGTAGCAATTACAGCCTTCAGTCTGTGTGGATAGGTCTCTATCAGCTTTGCATATCTGGACACTGCAATTTTTCTCAATTCTTCTTGATCATGAGTGAACAGCCCTTCTCAAGTCCAGCCACAAATTTTCAACTGGACTGAGGTCTGGACTCTGACTTGGCCACTTCAATACAGCCATTCCTGTGTAGCTTTGGCTTTATGTTTGGGGTCATTGTCTTGCTGGGAAAAAAAACCTTCTCCCAAGTCGCAGTTCTGTTGCAGACTGCATCAGGTTTTCCTCCAGGATTTCCCTGTATTTTGCTGCATTCATTTTACCCTCTACAATTAGGAAGCACAGTGATTCTACTCAGGGAAATGGATGAAAGAAATCACATCTTTGACACATTTAGTGCTTGATTCTGCCAATGTGAAATGTTTGATCACTCAATCAATGGCTTCATAAAATTGGCAATAAATTTAATTAAGAGCAAATTAGTGATGATGTTCGAAATCGAAAATAAAACAAATTTTCAAAAATAGTCCGTAATATAGGCAGCACCTACAGACAGGACAACAGGGTTAACAATGGACAAGGTTTGGACAGCAGAGGAGGGTGGCTGTTCTGATTTGTATGTGAGCATGCATGTTCTCCCTGAGACCATGTATGCTCCTTCCAGAAACTCTGGCTTCCTCTGTGTCCCAAGAGTTGTCGGCTAATTGATCATTGTGAATTGTCCTATGGTCGGTGGTAGAATCTGAGGCAAGATGATGTGAATGTGTGCAGAATGAAAAGCGTTAGGGTACGGTTTGTACAAAATGGGTGCCTGATATTCAGCATGGACTTAGCGGGCTAAAAGGCCCACTTCCATATTGTTTCCCTGTGGTACTATGTTTCAGATCAATGTCCTGTCATTAAAATAAACAATCTTATAGCTTTGGTGTATGCACTAGAGGAACTGCAGATCACGATGGGCATCCATGCACCTTCAAATGAGCAATATACCATTCATCAAAATGCCAACCTACAGTACATACAGCATGACCTTGGGCACAGATACGATTAATCATATGGGAAAACTCAATTTAAGGAAAAAATAGCCCTTTTTCCATTCTACGGAATCTGTTAAACAAACTGATTTAATAAAATGCAACTGATGCACAGCAACAACCTAACACCTGGAAGTGAACGTGCATTCTAATTATACAATGTCCTGTTGAAATAAATGCTGGAGTTTCTTTCATGGTGTTGCAAAGTTATTAATCCTGCATGAATTCTTTATGCCATCCATCATTCCACAATTTTAGGAAGAACTTAAAATCAGTCATAATAGCAGATGATATTAATGTTAATTATTTTAATAATTACCCTCTGATATCAACTTGAGCCAGCACAGCAATGTCAACTGCATAGGACACCATTTCACTCTCCCCATTGAATTTGTTGGAACTACAAAATAAACAAATAAAATGTGATAAGTTATGGAAAATATCAAACTAGTCAAATTATTCTTCATTTATTACTGCCATTTGACTTGTTGAAATAATGTAAATCATTTTTTTTAAAACAGATGCATTCACTGAAGTTTTACTCTTTCATTTTGTGTTAATTTATTGCATGAACTAATGGCAATTAATAATCTCATTAATTTTTATTCACCCCCACTTGTTTCTAATAATATTTCCTAAGCAGTGAAGCAGTCCCCTGACTGTATGAGGTGTCAGAAGCCCATTTGTGGACAGGACTTCAGTACTTGCTACTTGTTCTATTGCTCTCCTGCTTTAGGAGTTATGCAACTGCTAAAACTCATTGGCATGGTAACGATCATGAACATGGAATTCAAACAGTACAATCTAACCCAGAATCAAATTCCAAGAAAAGGGGTCCAATCATGACTTTGTTCACCCCAGGAGCACTTCATCACTATGTACGTGGACAGCTCAGTAGCTCACCATTATAAAATATTCCGAACTGCCTTTCTCATATCTACGATGGCTGTACTTAGTCTTTCCCACTTTAAACTCCATCTACTGTTGTCATTGCCAAAGAAGACCGATGGTAATCATCAAAGTATTTAGTAGTGACCTCAAAGGTCAGACAGGGAGTGTTCTGCTTTTCAGGCAATTGATTTATGTTAAGCACATTCATCTATTTTAAAATGAGCAGTTTCAGATCCGTATTAGGTCACCTCCTGTGCAGCCAGGAAGTAGTAAGTATAAGAGCAGTAGCTGGCAGTAGGCCAGAGTTCTATGTTAGGAGTGAAAGTTTCTATTTAAAGCTATCTTTGTTTTCTCCACTCCTAGCAGAAGTATTGTTTTTTCAATCCTCATTCACTATGTTATGCCACTGAGTCTGCAATATGGAGCAACTAAGGAGCTCAGAGCCTATACCCTGACTCTCATATCATTTTTGAATATGGAGCTTGGCTGACTGTCTAGTTGATGTTACAACACCTTAAAGAGAGCAGTACCCTTCAAAGTTCAAATTCAGTTTACTGTCATTTAACTGTACACATGCATACTGCCAAATGAAGTATTGTTCATCCGGACCAAGGTGCACAACACAGTACATACAACTCACAATATTACCACAAATGAATTAACAAATGAAATAGTGCATATACAAAACCAGTTAAAAGCTGGTGCTTCATACGTGATAAGACCTGTGTGGGGCAGGGAGTTCAGTGGTCTTATGGCCTGGGGAAGAGGCTGTTTTTCATCTCAACAGTTCTTGTCTTAATGCTACAGTACCTCGTGCCTGATGGTAGAGGGTCAAAGAGATTGTGAACTCTGTTACTTACTGTACTGCATACGTTAGAATCACCTTGAAACTTTCTTCATCCTGGCAATCAATACAAGGTTGATGCATTCCCAGGGAACACCAACAGTTGGGGGGGGGGGTGTTCAGGGCGGACTGAAGGGTAGTGGAGGGGCAGGGGAAGAAGAGGAATTAGAATTGCCTCCAGCTGGGACAGCAGGATGCATCCGAAGCCAGGCAGTATTGTCATCGCATTGTACAAATTATTTGCTCTCCAATGATTTGAGATATTGTAACATCATGAAGTACAAGCAATTCCAGTTCTAACCAGAGCAAGCCTTTGATACACCAATTGTCGCAAAGATTAAAACCTACCTTTTAATTTGCAGGTTAAAGGCAACGACTGCTTCAGCTTCCTGTAACTTGTGTACACTGAATCGCAGGCCAGCTAAGAGCTGTAGAAAAAAAAATTACAAAAATAAATTCTCGATTCTTCAGCTTTTCAATGTAACACACCAGGCTCCTGACTCTACTGCCCAACTCCTGGTAAGTGGACTGAAAAATTTCCTGGAAACATGCTAAGTCAAATCTCTATCTCTCCCTTTGTAACAAACGTGCATTGCTTAAAGTGCATCTGTGCAATACAAGGAAAGCATTCTAAAGCAACACAATCACAGCCCAAACGAATCCACTAGCATTTTTCACTACAAGTCCCGTTCAACTTGACGTCCAGAGAGGCTGACTGCAGCTACGTCGTGGCCGGATTCTGGTGATCCAGTCTGAGGAGCGTCACCGCAGAAAGGCTCCAGTTCTTCTGCTCCAGAAGCAGGAGTGGCGGAGTGATGCAGCTGCCTCACAGCAGAGATTCTGGTTCAATCCTGACCTTGGTGGGCTGTTTCTGTGGAGCATGTACATTCTCTCTGTGACCATCCGAGTCAAAGGTGTGAGCTTGGTGGGTGAACTGGTCACTGTAAATTACTCCTAGTGTGAAGGGGTACAGAAATCTGAGCAGAGTCAATGGGAATGTGGGGAAGAGTTTAAAAAAATGGGAGAGTTGGACTCCATAATTTTGTCTTACATCTGGAATTGTAAGAATCACAGGATTTCGAAAATCCTTTTGCAAAAGCCCAAGTCTGAAGTAGGGTTGGGATTACCTGTATTCAGACATTATCATTGGGCTGTCAATGTTAGAGCTCTAATGTTTTGGCAACAGGGGGCTCCGGATAACTTAGTTCTTGGGGCCCCCTTGTGGCTATGTATGGAGTCTAACTCTGTTGTCAATTCCTCCTTGCCAGCTACGCTGTTCTCCAAGTTAGAAAAGCCTGGGATTTCAAAAAGTTTAAGTTCTGTTTGGAAAAATTCCATCAGAGTTCTAAATCAGAATTTACCAGAGACCTCTGTATAAACACCAATCTGTTTCAATCACTCCTTTCTACCCTCATGGTCAGATAAAACCTACCATGGTTGGAGGGAGAAGGGTCTAGTTTCTATCGAAGACGTGTACATAGAGGGACGGCTTGCAACATTTAGTCTCCTGAAAGAGAAATTTGAGCTGCCTCATTCGCACTTTTTTCATTACTTACAAATTAGACACTACATTCAATCTAAGATTTATAATTTTGAAATCCTTCCAGGGAAGCATATATTTTTTGATATCTTAAAGAACCCTCCTGACTCCAAGCATCTCATTTCTAAGTTTGTACGTTTGTTCGATGGTTGTACTATAGTCTCTACTGTGAAGATCAGGGAGGCCTGGAGAGAAGAATTGGGCATTGAACTATCTGAAGCTGCCTGGGACAAGAGTTTGTCTATGATATAGGCTTGCTCTGTTAACAGCAGACACCAGATGATCCAGTTTAAAGTTGTCCACCGTCTCCACTACTCTAAACTCAGGTTGCACAGGATTTACCCTTCAGTCTCGCCAATGTGTGATAGACATCAAGGGATGGAGGGCATGCTGTCACACACCTTTTCGTTTTGCCCATCACCGACTGGATTTTGGTCCACAATATTTGACTACTACTCAAAGGCCTATAAAAGATCCCTCCCCTTGGAAGCTGGTCTCGCCATCTTTGTCTGTTCACAATCCACTCTATGCTTCCCTACAGCCATACAACAGTCTCTGATGCTGGGGATGACTGTTGCCAAAAGACTTATCTTGAGGGAATGGAAATCACCTTCTCCCCCTTCTTTTCGGAGATGGATGGCTAACATAACCTCAGTCATACAGATGGAGAGACTTAGGTTCTTGAGAACCAATTCAATTATAAAATATTTGGCTATCTGGGATCCATTTCTTGCCTACCTAGACGAGGCCAGGGGCAGATGAGTAATTTCCCCCCAGCTGATTTCTCACGGCCCTCTCTTGAGACTTAATGTTTAGCACTTTTGAGCACTTTGTACAATAGACATCCCTCTAACGTTATGTTCCTTTTTTTTTCTTATTTTATTTTTATACATGTCTGAGCTTACATGTTCTTGTTGATTTCATTTTTTTTTTGAAAATTTTGAAAATGAAGTATTTTTAAAAAATGGGATTAATGCAAGATCAGTGCAAAATGGGTGGCTGATGACAGACACAGACTTGATGGCCTGAAAGGCTTCTTTCTGTATATTTCCAAGTAATAATTTCTTCAAACACCAAGATTAGTCTCCTTACATTTGTTCCTGCTTTCATGGGGTTTCCAAGATCACAAACTACCATCCGGGTTTCATTTTCTATCTTGTAAGCACAGGACAGTCTGGCAAGACTCTGAAAAAC
Organism: Mobula birostris; assembly: GCF_030028105.1. Classification (NCBI taxonomy): domain Eukaryota; kingdom Metazoa; phylum Chordata; class Chondrichthyes; order Myliobatiformes; family Myliobatidae; genus Mobula; species Mobula birostris. The sequence goes on from NC_092375.1 coordinate 159,418,055, forward strand.
AAAGCAGATAAAGCACGTGTACCAGGAACATGTAGCACAAGCTGTATAACCACCAGTGTGAATAGCACACAAAGACGGAGACAAGTTTCTGCTACAACAATCATAATTATATATAGTAATTTATCAGACAAGTTGTTCCCACATGGACATCAGCATAGTCCACAAACTCAATTTAATGTGAAAGAAAATATTTCCCAGAGATGTGTTCTTTTAATTCTTTCAAATAATAGTGAAGATAATCTGTTTTCTTTGCACATCCATCAGACACATGCAAACTTTCTGCATCTGTGAAGCTGTACTTAAACTGGTGGTTCACCTTCCAATTAAAGGCAAACTTTACCAACCCAAGACAGCTATTAATTAATCATTAAATGGTGGTCAAATGTAATTCTTATTTTACATTCAATACATGGAATCATTTTTTTTTCCAGATTTCCAGTGACGTTCCTTTTTTTTTGTTGTTTAAATTGCAGATCCGCTAGGCTTGCAATTACTTTTAGACTATACTTAATGACGGGGATGTAGCCAAGTAGTTTATTTATTCTGATTTAGCATTTGATACCATTCTCTTATTCTTAAACTTCATGGTCACGCTTCCGAAATCACCTTCTAGGGTTGATTCCATTTGGTTAGTGGATACGACTGAAACAGCTCAAGTTGCATTTATGCTGCTAAATTTCAATTTTATCGTTTTAAAAAAGATGAATCAAATGGAACTTGAGTAACATACTGAAAGTGTGTTATATTTTGTTTGTATTTTTAATCCGTGACATTCCTTTGAACATAAGACTAGTAACTCCAAGTGTAATGCTAAAATGGCATTTTAATCATTCTCTTCATTTTCTTTAACTATTCCTTAATTCAATTTCAGATATCCTAAATGATAAATGATTACCTTGAAATTAATAGTTCTTTGTATCATTAAATTTGTTTCCAACATTTTCCAGCTCTGATGACAGACTATCAGCATGAAATGTTAACTGTGTTTCCACTATATACTGAGTTTTAAGCAACATATCCACTTTAGTGTTACGATTTTTAAAAAATAAAATGCTGTTCCAAAAATCTGCATAGCTAAACTATTGCTCCTGTGCATCACTCTACTTAGAGACCTAAAAATGTAACATGTTAAAAACCATCAGCATCACCTTCATATTTTTAAAAACATTGTTGACTGTTCCCAATGTTGTGAGGCGTAATCACTCTTTTACATTTTATCGAAATACATGGAATAACAAGCTTAAAACTTTATTATATTTATTTAGGTAGAACAGCACAATGGACTGTTAGTTAACAAAGCGTACAACTTTAAAGTACAAAGTTCATAATGTCTACCTTATTGTTGCGAACAACCCCAACATAGTCCGCCTGAGGTGGTAGTTCAATGTGTAGCTCAGCTTCATAGGCTCCTTCACCTTCATTTTGTGCATTTACAGTCAGAGTTAAGGGATTATCATCCCCAATATACAGCTGCTTTTGATCCCTGAAGATGAAATGGGTCATGACTAAGTAATTTTAAATTGACAGCTTCAAGTAAATCACATTCATAGCAAGTTAAAACTGTCAGAAATACTCAGCAGGTCGGCCTGTATCCGTGGAGACTTAACATTTCAGAAGTTAATATTTAACATTGGAAAAACTGGAGATAAACACCTTTTAAGATTAAAGGGATAAGGGATAGAGATAAGGAAAAGTTCTGTCATGGTATTTCCACGCAAGAACAATTGAATCGCACAAGGGATGATAGTGCAAGATAAAAAGGGTGTCAATCAGAATACTTGGCTTAGAATTTGCTGACCACAGCTGCCTACCAGACACACAAAATATTCAAACCTGTCTTTAGTCAATCTAACAATGTGATTTTCATACAGTGCAAGGCCTTACACAGACATATTGCATAGAGTCAAACATAGCTTAAGTTCTGATTGATGCATGACATCACAGAAATCATCTGAAAACACCATGGTGGTTGGCAAAATCACTACTGTCATTTTGTTGGCTATCAAAGATGTTAAGGCTTTAACATACAAAGGGCTGCTTTGAGGTTACTGAATGGAATGTGCTTTGTGAACCATATGGGGAAGACATTAACAGACTTACTGATCGCATCACTGGCTACATCAGCTTCTGTGTGGACACTAATACCATCAAGGACTGTTCGCTGCTTCCCTAACAGCAAACCATGGGTCACCAGTGATCTAAAGGCTCTTCTCAACCACAAAAAGAGAGCCTTTCGATCAGGAGACAGAGAGGAATGTGCAGAGGGAGCTAAAGGAGAAGATCAAGGTGGCTCAAGAGGAATACAGGAGAGAGCTGGAGAACAAGCTTGGGCAGAGTAGCACACAGGTGGTGTGGGGAGGCATGAAGAACATCACTGGCTTCAATTAGCCCAGCTACAGAGCCTCGGAATACAGCCATGAATGGGCTAGTGAGTTAAACCAATTCTTCAATAGGTTTGACAACTGCCCTCCTATTCATCCTGCCCCCCCCAAAGAACATCTATCCAGATGCAGAGGCACCCAATACTCCCTCAGCTCCAATGCCTCCACTCCCCCCCTCCAATTCAACATGTGGATGAAATACATAGGCTACCACTGTCTACATCCCTTCCTTGCCCTGCACCTACCAGCTACACCTCCACATACCAACTGCTATCATCACAATCTTCACCTCCACTACTGAACAGGTGAGAAGGGCTCTGGGGAAACTCACACAGAGCAAAACATTGGATGGTGTGGAACCTCAAGGTCCTAAAGGAGTGTGTTGAGCAGTTGTGTGAAGTTCTTTAACACATTTTCAATCTGTGTCTCAGCCTGGAAAGGGTCCCGACTGTGTGCAAATCATGTGTGGTCCCAGTACCCAGATGGGCCAACTGAAAGTCTTGAATGACCCCCGTCCAGTGGCCCTGACTTCATACATCATGAAGATCCTAGAGAGGCTAGCCCTGGCTCACCTCCAGCCAAGGTCAGAGCAGCCCTCAATCCCCTGCGGTTTGGCTATCAAGAGCACATTGGAGTCGATGATGCTGTCATCTAGCAACTGAGCAGAGCCTACTCCTATCAGGATAAGCAGGGCAGCTCTATGAGGATCATGTTTTTTGATTTCTCAAGTGCCTTTATACCATACGCCATTCATTGCTGGGGGAAAGCTCCGTTCAATACAAATTGGCACTTCTATTGTATCCTGGATAATAGACAACTAACTGGCTGATCGCAGCATGTGTGGCTTCAGAGTTGTGTGTCAGACATGGCGATAAGCCACACTGGAGCCCCACAGGGGACTGTATTGGCTCCTTTCCTATTTACCCTGTATACCTCAGACTTTAGATACAACACAGTCATGTCATTTGCAGAAATTCTTTGATGACTCAGCAATAGCTGGGTGTATAAAGGGAGGACGGGAGGATGAACACAGGACCCTGGTGGAGGACTTTGTCAAATGGTGCAAGCTGAATCATCTGCAGCTCAACATCAGTAAGACAAAGGAGATGGTGATGGACTTTAGGAAGACTAAGCCTGCACTGCTCCCTGTTATTATTGATGGTGAGGACATGGATGTGATGAGGACCTACAAACACCTGGGGGTGTACCTGGATGACAGACTTGAGTGGAGCACCAACACAGAGGCTGTGTACATGAAAGCCCAGAGTCGCCTCTGCTTCCTGAGGAGATTGAGGTCCTTCGGAGTATGCAAGCCTTTCCTTCACATGCTCAACCAGTCTGTTGTCGCCAGTACAATCTTCCATGCGGAGTGTGCTGGGGCAATGGCATCAACACAAATGATGCTAACAGGCTCAATAAACTGATTAGAAAGGCTGGCTCTCTTATTGGAGCCAAAAATGGACACACTGGATGATATTGTAGAACAAAAGGACTCTATGGAAAATTCTGGACAATGTTTCTGACCCTTTGGATGCCACCTTGGCTGAACAGAGGAGCACTTTTAGTAATAGACTAGGACAAGTATGCTACTGCAAAGAGCACTATATGAGATCATTCTTACCCTCACTATTAGGCTCTATAATGAGTCAACCTATTGCTAGAGAAGTGATGACCCCCTCCTATTAGACTGCTTATGGCTACTTATTTTTTTATTCTTTCTACTCATCTAATATTTAGATCCATGCACTTGCAATGCTACTGTGACACTACAATTTCCTTTGGAATCAATAAAGTATTTACCCATCTAAATGTCATGGATGCATTCCAACACCAATTTTAAAAACAATGAAGCAATTACAACTTGGAAGAAAAAAAATATTAAAAGTCACAAAGAATTATTACAAGCGGGGAAATAAAAATGACTCCATCCTTGACAGCAACACACATAAAAATTGCTAGTGAATGCAGCAGGCCAGGCAGCATCTATAGGAAGAGGTACAGTCAACGTTTCGGGCCGAGACCCTTCGTCAGGACTAACTGAAAGAAGAGATAGTAAGAGATTTGAAAGTGGGAGGGGGAGGGGGAGATCCGAAATGATAGGAGAAGACAGGAGGTGGAGGGACCTGGAAAGTTGATTTGGCAAAAGGAATATGAGAGGATCATGGGAGAGGAGGCCTAGGGAGAAAGAAAGGGGAGGGGGGAAGTCCAGAGGATGGGCAAGGAGTATAGTGAGGGACAGAGGGAGAAAAAGGAGAGAGAGAAAAAATAATAATAATAATAATAATAATAATAATAAATGAATAAATAAGGGATGGGGTACCAAGGGAAGGTGGGGCATTAACGGAAGTTAGAGAAATCAATGTTCACGCCATCAGGTTGGAGGCTACCCAGACGGAATACAAGGTGTTGTTCCTCCAACCTGAGTGTGTCCATCCCTGACAAGTGCTTTCAAGAACTTGTCTGCTCCATTCAAATGAAAAGGCTTGCTTTTGCTGTGTCAGGTTCAACAAGAATTCTGATTTTCTCTGCTTCCCACCTAGCCTGCATTTGGGTGTTAGATATTGACACCTGAAGTCACTGTCACAGTCTGGACACCACATTTGCAAGGGAGACCCAAACTTGCTGACGTTGTCAGGACCCGACATGGGCAGATTGACACTGAAATATTGACATTTCACAAAAGATCAGTCTAGTATGCTGCTGATGTAATTTGGGGAAGAAAAATCGTGTGACCTGGAAAGTTGACTGTTTTTTCTCCACATACAGTGCCTAACCTGCTAAGTATTTCCACAACTTCTGTCTTATTTCAGATTTCCAAAATCCATATGATGCCATTGTGCAAGCCATTTATAATAAACACAAGAAAATCTGCAGATGCTGGAAATCCAAGGCAAATCACACAAAATCCTGGAAGAACTCAGAAGGTCAGGCAACATCTGTGGAAGTGAATAAACAGCTGATGATTCAGGCTGAGACCCTTCATCAGGACTCTGGATTTTTGTTAAATTGAACCTATCAGTTTTATAAATAGCAATCAGGAAATCAAGGCAACTGCTGGACCGTCTATTTGAACATACCCTTGTACAGAGAGCTTAAGATCAGGCTTGCAGATGTCGTCTTCTCCACAATCCAGTAAAATGTGTGCCTGCAGGAGAAGAGAGGTAAAACTAAATCACTGATCAAAACGATGATAAATATATGAAGCAAGTCCATTCAGCCCCCAGAATACAACTTAATTCTAGAGCAAGTATTATTAGAAATGAAAAGTCAACTTCTCTGCTAAACCCAGAAGAAAAGAGTTTGCGAAAATGCTTATGTAGCACTTCATAAAGCAGAGACTCTGCACTGTAGCTGTCACTTTGACAGGCAGAACGCCAGGATGAAATGTCAGAAAAATTGTGTTCAGGCTCTAGTATGATCGGTTTTGAACTCAGCACTCAAAAATCATACCGAAAACCTGTTTAGGTACAGGCTGAACCATCAGTTCTGAGGACCATTAAATACCTTGCACAAGAAATCTGCTGAAATGGGAGCAAACCAGTAAAGTGAAAAGGCATTCATCTCAGACGACAAGTAGCTCCCGATCGCAGTTTCCGATTCAAATGATTGATTGGGGTGGCAATGAAGCATAAATAATGAGTTGTACACTTCCACTCCCAACTAGAAAGAAAAAATGTTAAGGCAGCCAATAGGGCTGCTCTTCCCCCATCTCCCAAAATGAGGCTGCTTGCAATGAAGGATGGGTGGAACAGGTTCCTTACCTGCTTTAGTGGCCAGGGAATGGTCCATGGCCTAAGTATTTGGAGGGCTTGGAGAAAAGGGACAGAGAGAAATAAATTGAAGGGATAGAAGTATATGTGAGCAGTACTAGCATTTTAAAACCACGTAAAAATATCTGAGGTACAAACCATTAGCCAAGTGCACCTCAGTTCAAAATATGAGAAAAGTGAAGATTACTAACCTGTTTGGAAATATTATCTGGAGTAAATTGATTGAGGATTGGTTGCAGCCCATTTATCTTTGTTGCAGTAGTTAAATCTAGGCTGTATTTCATATGGATAACAATTTTATTTAATTTGTCTCTGAACTCCGTCTCATCCTGTAAAGTAAGATAAACACCATTTTGTATGCTTTGTGTGCTTCATTCTTAAAACTCCTACAAGCTGATTAATGAGAAAAAGGCATGATACATTGCATAATCCACAGTAAGTTAACTCATTTCCAGATTTCAGAGACTAGGGATTATAATTTATGACCATCGCCATAAAAGGAACTAAAACGTTTTACTGCACAAATCCATTCAGGTGATCGATCATCAGCAAGACAAACTGTTAATACAATAGCAGGCAACACCAGTAGTAACATTAATGTTGGTTTGTTAACTTGATACCAGAAGTAAAACCCCAACTCAACAATAAAAGCAGTACCGCAAAGATTTATGCAACAAAGATTAAAGCACCTGTGGCCATGTTAGGATGCACTAACTGAAATGAATACATGCTCAAACCCATTACAACAAATATAACACCTATCCAAATGGTCTACATCAGAACTTGTTAATTTCTTTAAAGAACATTGGTGTTTGTACGTGTTTCCATCTTCAACTAAATAAAAACAGTTCAGCTAAAGAATAAAACAAATGTATGCTACACATATTGAAAGTGGTAATAAGTGAAGAAACAACAGATGGTTCTTATGCCACCTGCCTCAGAACAGCATTAGCATGGCGAGAGTGACGGCAATCTGTCGACCATCTTAGCCGAAGATGGTGTAGTATATACATACCTTGAGGGGACTAAGAAATGGAGAGCAAATGCTTTGCACCATAAACCAATCATACGTTTTTAAAAAGCTGCTTTCAAGAGGAAAAGAATCCAAATATTAGCTACGTACTCTCAGATAGGCTTGTAATTCTTCACAAACTTTTCTTCGGTTATTTTCCGCTTTCATTTTCTTCTCATAAGAAGAAAGCGAACTATGAAGAAACATAGCTCTCTTAATAGCACCCTTCTGCTTTAGTTTATCCAACTGTAATTCCACATTAAAATCTGAAAATATTCCAAGGAAGGAAAATAATAATCAGCAAATTAACAGAAAAAATTCTTTGAAAACTGGCAATGAAACATGCCTTTGCAACGTGACTATTGTCTCAATGGTGTAAATAAGTGGTGTTTATTAATAAAAGTGAAGTTTCTCCAGTGACTTCCTGCAGAAACACCATCACATCTACAGTCTTTACCAATACAAGCAGATGTCTTAGAGCACGTTAGAATGCAGAGGAAAGAGATGGTCCTAGACAGGAAGAAATGAAGTTACAACGGAGATATTTTAGAAACTAAGAGAGGGCATTATGTAAAAAATTAAACTCAATTTTGTCTGATGCAGTATTTTGAGATCCTTTACAGACTATTCTTCTCACAAAGAAAGCAAAAGATTATACACAAGAGAAAAGGTCAAAGATTAAATTCCAAACTGTTTCATTAGCAGGACACAAGCTGAAGTGAATGTAGAGGAGCAGAAAGGCACTTCAATGTCTCTGATCAAAGAGGCAAGGTGACCACTGCTCTTCGGCATATCAATTGAACTCTGCATGCAAGTCCACTGCTAATTAAGCAGCCAACACTTGCTGTTTGAGCTCACAGATGCAAAACAAATTGTTCAACTTCTAAAAGCACAGGACAATATTGGAACTTGCATGCAAGTTCTTCAGGTCTCTATCTACCTTAGAGGGGAACGGGGCAGTGGTGAGACAGCTACTGGCTGCAGCTTGACACGGCAGTAACATTACATACACGATGCACAGCGACAGCACGCAGATTACATCTGCGCCGCAGATGGTCCATCCAGCCCACCCACTGACTTGGCTCCGGCAGCCCCGTGATGTTTGCTTCAGTCCTGCCCACACTCATTGCTCTGGCTACTCTGAGGTTTCCTTTTCCCAGTCAAGTTTCCAGTTGCATGCACTTTAGTACTTGTGGTGTTAATTTACCCATTCTGATTGATTGAGGTGTGGAATTTTGTTTGGAATAGTTCATTCAGGAAGTTGTGCTGGTCATCTGAAACAGTAATATGCAGCACATGGCCAGTTAACAACTACCTCACAGGCTCCAAGTCTAATTGGACAATTAAAGTAAAAACTGTTTCTCATCAAGAGATACACTTAAGCATTTTTTAAAAAATTGTTTATTTATTTGTATACAGTGCCGAATATATCCATCTGGCCCTTCAAGCCACGCCATCCAGCAATCCCCTGATTCAACCTGAGGCTAATCATGGGGCAGTTTACAATGACCAATTAACCTATCAACTGGTACAGTTGTGGACTGTGGAAGGAAACCGGAGCACCCGGAGAAAACCCACATGGTCACAGGGAGAACATACAAACCCCTTACAGACAGAATTGAAGCTGGGTTGCTGGTACCATGAAGAACTGTGCTAACCACTATGCTAAACTGCCTGGGTCATTCACATGATAGTAAGAAATACCAGAATGGAGTGGACCAGTAGGACAATGGCATTTGGCTGTATCTGGTCATGTGCAGTTAAAATAAAACAGCTTTGAATGGCCATTGAAAACTGATTACTGTGCTCATCTAGTCCTCCTGGAAAATAGTAGGGCTCCATTGCATTCACCTGGGGCTATGGATAAAAATAACTGCAGTAGAACCTTTCTAGCATTAGATGGCACCATTATACGCAATGACAAATATCCAGGGCACAAAAACAAGAGAACTCCTTTGCAAGGGATGCTGGGAAGAGTTTGGCTGATCCTGGAGTAGGTTAATATAGGTCAGCACAACATCGTAGGCCAAAGAGCTATACTGTGCTGTACTGTTCTTTGTTCTAGGAATAATGTTACAGATGTACCAAGACGTGCTTCTAACAGTCACAAGAAAGACTGGTCTCATAAAAGCTTTAAATCCTTTAGTGCAAGATTTAACACTAGAACACCAAAGTACCAACCAAATAGCAAAATTAATGCTCACTGGCTACAATAATTTTTGCAAATATCAATGGATTATAAAGTTTCATGGTCATCTGTTCAGTATGTTTCAGAACATTAAAAAGAAATTTTGCACATCAACAAATCAGTGTTAAAACAAACAAAAATATTCAGATATCTTCCTTCATTGAGATTAAACACATACTTTTAGCCTGTATTTATCATGAAGATAGGGAATTCAGGGAAGAGAACAGAGATGTCCTGAAACATATTGATTTAACCAAAGAGGTTCTGTCAGTAATGACGTGTGTCAGACATTAGATGTATCAAGTTGGGTAAATCCTCAAGTCCTGACCAAGTATATCCTGGAATGTTCTGAGAACTGAGGGAAGAAATTGCTGGACAGCTGGCAGAAATTTTTTTTAAATCTTCCTTAGCCACAGGCGAGATCTCAGAAGTCTGGAAGGCGACCAATCTTCTGCTTTTTTTAAATGAAAGGCTGCAAGTACAAGCTAGCAGTCCCTTAAGGTAATTTCTGCTTTTATCTGTACATTGCAGACACCAGAAGGTGTTAAAAGCTTTACAGAGAAATGGTGGAGTCTGTAAACAGTTTTGCTGTGATGATAATTGTAAATTCTAGGCCAATACTTTCTTGCTAACTGTACCAAGTTGTTTGTGAATTACACTTCATTTTCGATTTACATATAATAGATCATACCATGGCATTTCACTTGTGTCCTATCACATCTCATTAGTCGCTAACTTAGATCAGCATTGAAGATAATTGAGCCAACCACCTCACTAATTCAGAGCACACAACCTTTTCACAAAATCAGAACTCAAATGGCAGAATCAATAACTATAGTTTTATAGAAATTGAACAAAACACTGACAAGACAGAACTCACCCAAGTACTCTGTGGCATTTTTTCCAAAGGCACTTAAGCAAAATGTAACTGTGAAGCTAATAAAATACAAGGTTATCAGCAAATTTTACAAACCCAAAATGAAAACTTAACTTCAATTTTAATTTAATTTCAAGTATGGATTAAATACAAAGAGCTTGATGTGAAAATTCAACACAAGTTCTGCAATTAATTCCCTAAGCCTCTACTTTTTTTTTTGCTTCATTTAAAACACTGAAATCTAAGTCCATCTGTTCTGATGTTATATGCGGTCATCGGTTTTTAAATATTAAGCAAAATTTGACAGTCATTTATTACTCAATTAAAAGCTGTATACATTGTTATATAAACCCTTGTACATATAATTTTTTATAAAAATTTTGAAAACTATTGTTTTTTTTAAAAAGTGAAGGTACAAGTGCTGAAAACTGGAACATTTTCCATTTCAAGCATCCAGGGTAACAATATGGGCATTTGAAAACCATCAACTGCAAGATTTCCCCATCCATCAAAATCTCTAGAAGGAAATCTGAATGGAGAATATAGTAACAAAAATGAAAATCAAAAAGTTTGAGGAATGAAAAAAACCTAATCAGCTTAATTAACTCTGAGGTGAAAGATAGAATGTTCTCATGCCCATCTTTCAATGTATAGCAAATATATATGAATAAGGCACCCAAGGAAATACATGAGCCTTTCAATGTTCTTTACATCAAGCAACTTGTGCTAGACAAGCAATACCACGGTTTGCATGTAGTCACTGATTACCAAGTGTAATGAACTGCCCTGGTTAAGACGAGCAATTTTATTCCAAATTTGGAAATATTTCAACTACTGTACTTAGTTCTTTGGCTTTACAGCAAACAAAGTTTATAGTGTGTCATCCATGCAAACTGTAACACAAGTGGCTTATTTAAAATTGGTTTGGGGCACTTAAGAGCTGCAACACATGATCAAGTGCTCTGTGTGCCTCTTGTAGCAACATTGCTGAGAAAATGTTTGCCTTTGGGAAGAACCTGTCTGTTTAGTAGAACACAGTAGAGATGTGTTGTTCCTCTCCATAGTTTATTAGAACATTATGACGTATTAAGCTACTATACTCCCATTAAAGGATGTTGACAGAGGCATCAGAAGAACTGGTTGAAGAAAATATGAGATTTGTGCACTGTGTCTGAACTGAAATTTCAAAGGCTGGGTGAAATCCTCCCAACTGAGATAATATACGTGCAGGCAGTGAAACTGAGATTCAACTGAGGCCATACAACAGGGAACACAAAGTCACACAAGAGGGAAGCACGTCATCCAAAGAATCGAAAAACGGTGAAGGAACAGATTTAGACTGTTTGTTGAGCTGTCAAGAAAGCAGAATGTGAAAGCTAGAATGATTTTGCACTTCACTGGTTATATGGGAGGTGGAATAAAACTCTCATCCAAGACCCCCGAGAGATCACCTGAACACTTGCAACCCACCTGGAAATGAAACAATGTACCATCACCAGTTCTGGACTCACAGCAGGAGCACAGCATGGAAAATTTTAATACTTTGCTAATGCAGTGAAATTGCTACCAGTTGCAGCTATTTTGCAGGTTTGAATGACTCCATCATCAGAGAAGAGATTATTTGTGGAATAGGGGAGAAAGGGCAGTCTGTAATATCTCAACTTGACTCAGGAGCAACAAGTAATTTCTTCCTGATGCAAATCATCAAACTTAAGGTGGTGCTCATAAAAACAAAAAAAAAGTGTATTGTTTGTGTACAAAATTATAGTGAAGCCAGATAACAGATTCAAATCTGAAGGTGAACCCAAAGAATCAAGGGAGCAATTGATGTACAGCTCCAAGCGGCAAAATACAAGATGTAGGCTGATAAAAGAGATACACAGTGAAAGCATCATGAAGACTGCTTGCTCAGAGACAAATGACTTCAGATTACTTCAGCTATGCAACTCACTGAAAAATGTGCACTCTCTTTTTAAAGAAAACTATATGACAAGCATGACAGAGTCCTAAATGAAAAGTAAGACTGACAGTACACCCACCAAAATGCTTTCAAGGGGCCCTGAAAAAAAAAGTGAAACACAAGTATATGCAATGTGGGATATACTGAGAAATCAAATAGAGGACTGAAAAATTGTCCACACCTAACAGATATTAATGCAGATATGAAGAGGAGCCTTTATCCTCCTCAGAGCTGCATTATGCAGAGTAGCATCGCGGCTAGCATTCCACTATTACAGTGGCAGCTGTACGATCGGGGTTCAATTCCCCCTTCTATCTGTAAGGACCTTTATTTTCTCCCCATGATCCTGAGGGTTTTCCCAGCTGCTCCAGTTTCATCCCGCATTCCAAAAGGTGTACGGTTAGGGTTAGTGAGTGGTGAGCATGCTGTGCTGGCGCCAGAAGCGTGGCGACATTTACAGTTGCCCAGCACAATCCTCTCTGATTTAATTTGACAAGTGATGCATTTCACTCTCTGTTTTGATGTACATGTGGCAAATAAACCTGAGGGGAGTTTTGGAGTGTCGGGGGGTGAGGGTAATGCTGGAAATGCGTGTTATGTTTGTCAAAATTACTTTAAGAATTATCCCATCTGGACAACTGCTTTCTCTGTTGACAATGCAACATGATAATGTCCAGGGAAGTATGCACCAGGGTCTCTGCTTGTCTCTGGACATAAGGTACCTGCTGGCTTGGTAGTAGGCATACAGTGAAGGAATCCCACTTATTAGTCAGCAAGTGTTTAACAAATTGCCTTTGATAATTTAAGTAATTTGCTATCCTCCAGTGTTTTCAGAAGCCAAGCTTCAGTGAACACAGTACAAGTTACTGCATTTAAGTACTTTCATCAGATGAAGAACAAATCAAATGACCCAGCAACGCACGAGTAAACCAGAAAGAAAAGTTCAGTTGACTCAGATCCTGAAAGTACCTCAGTATACACAACTGAACTTACCAGGACACCATCACATTGTCTCTAAGCGTACAGCTTTTGTTTTCTGGATTTAACACCGATGGGCTGACTTCTAATGAAGCATTCACATGAATTACTGGTCTGGCTCTGAATGTTAAAAACAAAACAAAGTATTCCATTAACAACCTCTTGTTGGAGAGAATCTTAAAATATCATTTTCTGGCCCAGATCACAGGAATCAGAAATCCTTGATTTTCGACCAGTTCAAGTTGTAACATCACATTGCACTGCATCATAATTAAAAACTAATATGATTGTACTCATTGCAGGTCAATCACCTCTGCCCTGTGACCGCCCCGCAAGAGTTCCTCAGTGCAGTGACTTGACCCAGCTTTCAGGTGCTTCATCAAACAACTTTCCTTGCACGACGAAGTCAGAAGTGAGGATATTTGCTTGCGATTGTTTAATGCCAAATCTCACTTGGAAATTCCTCAGGAAATGCCAGAAGTCCCTTCTTCATAAATCAATATCATGAATCTGATCTTGATGCATGAAGATCAAATTTCCTGCTTTTCTCCCATATCTCAAAGATATGTGGATCGGTAGGTTAGTTGGCCAGTGTAAACTGCCTCTTCTGTGTGGTTGAGTGGTAGAACATGAAGTGGTTGATTCATGTAAATGGGTGGTTGATTGCAAGCTCAAGTGAACTGAAAGGCTGCTTCTGTGCTGAATCCCTCCATATCTACACATCTAACTTCACCAGAAGGCGGCATCAGCATTGAAGGGCTATTAAGAATGGGAAATAAGTGCTGGGCTTGCCAGCAGCTCTAGATTCTTAGCAATCAAACCCAGTAAGATCTGTTTTGCTCTTATTCTCCTAAATTCCAAGGAGCACAGGCACAGTCTGCAGACAATCCACCCAACCCAGAAACAATCTGATAAAACTTTCTTGCACTCCATTTATAGCAAGCAGCATTACTAGTATCAAATTCCACTGAAATAATGGGAAAACCAGCCCTACGTATACTTTATTACAAAACATTTCACTATCAATATAACTTCAATTTTAACCTGTAAAATTCTGCAGTATATCTGACCAGAAATCTATCTACTAACTGCAACTGATCTGCAATTCATTGTTGTGAACTGTGCAGCAGCAGAAATGCATTAAGGTAAATGTTGCAGAATTCAGCTTATTGTTTGGTGATGGCCTTTTTACTCTACCTGGTACTATTAAAGTGATCTTTATGTCATTGAAGGTACTGTATTGTACTCAGCACTACACTCACAAGGATGCCACGAGATAAACATTCAACATGTCAGCTGAATTGAATTAACACACACCCAATGTACTATTTAGACCCAAATAGTACTATTCCAGAGCTGAGCACATCATTTTAATCTTACTCTAAAAACTACTTTAGCTTGGGCTTTCTGGAACCCAACTGTAAATATTACTTAGAATTCCTTTGAGGCCACTAAGTGTTTTGCTTGTAATTGTGATCTAAACACATCACTTTCCTAGATAGAAGCAATTCCTTGAAAGTTTGCTTGGACAAAATATTTTCAGGGAAAAATAAGCAAGTTACTTTAGATTAGAATGCGTTCAATAGAATTCCTGTTCCATAAAGTGTGATGTCAGCATTGGGAGGCTTATTCCAAAATTATTTGCATCCTTTTTTTTAAATAAACATTACTGAATTCATACCGTAGAACCAGCTGATCACAGTTAAATGGTCAGAACACCGAGCTGAATAAAAATATTATATCTACCTCCTACAGAAGGCAACTACCCTCAAAGTTCAAAGTTTTCAGACATTTTTAGCTCTAGTTTTTCTTTTAAATTTTGGAAATGCTTAACTCTAACCATAAATGGGCATACAAATCCAACCAGGAATAAAAAGCCCAGCTGTACTGGCCTAAATGAATAAATAAAAATATTACTTTAACTCATTTCCAAGTTTATACCATTAAAACAAAGGTAGAGATGAAAGCTATTCCAGATCAGCCTGCCCTTTCAGGAAGTAATTTTATTCTGCATACACCATAGCATCAATAACATAAAATAGAGCAATTGTGTCCAATTGCGGATTCTCCCCCAAACCCAAAGCTAGAGAGCATGTCTGCTCTTCTCTTCCCTCCGACATCTCCCCAAGGCATACCTCAGCTACTTGTTGCTTAATCTCTCGTCGTCAGCCTGTACCACCACATTTTCACTTTATCCCACCTTATCGACAAATTTTCCTTCTGTTCTCCGTCCCTCCCCATTTTCAATGCAACTTAATACTTCATTTCCCACTTTTGCCAGTTCTGATTATAGATCACAACCTTGAAGCATTAACACTGTTACCTTTTTTCACATCTCCTACATTGCCTGCTGAGTAACCCCAGCATTTTCTACTCACTGTGTTCCACTTCAAGGAAAATTGTTTTGCTCAGCACTTGGACACAGATTAAAAAGCAACTTCACTGTTATTGAAATCAATAAAGAGTACACACCCACTTAAGCTTAATACATCAAATCAACAGCATGACCGATGCACTTATGAACCACAATGTTTGGCATAACTTTTAATCTATTCCGAAATGCAATTCAAAAATAGAAAACCTTTCATGGACTCTCAGACCATTTTGATGCTGGTAGAGCAAAACAGATTTTCACTATAATTGATACAGAGTATTTTCAGAATGAAAAATCAGCAATGTACATTATTCTACATTGAATTTCAAGGCATTGGCTGACAGTAAAAAGTTAGTTACATAAGTGATTCAACAGAAGATAAAATGAAGGACTGAAAATGTTGAACACGCATACATGCAAGAAACTGAGATTTAAACACATTATAAAATTACACACTAGAAAACTAAAATGCTAAAGGGGTCATTCAGAGTATTGAAGTTAAAGTTCGAGTTCATCCCAGTTAACACCAAAGTTCCGAGACACAATGAACAATAAGCACATTTTAGAAAAAAATGATATAAAGTTCCACAGCCAATCTGCAATTCACTTTGACAGAAGGATCTAGCCTCAATATCCACCTTATTCATATCTGAACTTAAAACAAAAGAGCAAAATACAAACAAGGCAGCTTTTCAAAGACAAGACTTTAGCCACCATAGGTAATTCCCCCCCCCCCCCGATGAACTGCAGTTATAGTGGAGAAGAAACAAAGTGCAGTGGATTCAGGTTAATTGAGACACATCAGGACCAGTGCATTTTGACACAATTATGCAGCTACCCCAATTAGCTGAAGTTTCATGAAAATAGTTATAAAGGTATAAAAAAGGTGAACTACTATTTAATAGAGTAACAATTTATGGATTTAAATGAAATACAGAAGTTAGAATACTACAGTCCTATGAAACTGTGTATTAGTTTCTCATAGTTAGCGATAGCGAAATTCATCCAGTATATGCTGCCATGTTCTTTTGATTGACTGTAAAGGAACAAAATCAGTGCAGCCACCCAGTACAGGTAATGGACTGCCTTCATACAATGCTTTCAACAATTGCATCCTCCAAATCTTCATTTTCATTGTAACATTCAAAATGATTGTTGATATCTTTTTATAGTAATTTATAATACTATAAACTGCACATTTAGACGGAGACGTAACGTAAAGATTTTTATCTCTCATGTACATGAAGGATGTAAGTAATAAAGTCAATACAATCCGATGAGTTTTTGTTCTTCAAGGGTTGTCATAAATAAGTGGCTGCCCCAATTAACTGATGCCCCAATTAACCAGAATCCACTAGCTTCCAAGTAAATGAGAACACATGAAAGCAAGTAACAAGTTGTCAGTGCTAATAAAGGGGAAAAAATAGAGAATATACATGAGGGTTATTTGATTACAATGCCACTATTTAAGAGAGAAAGCCAGTTATTTTAAAATAATTATTAATACTGCAATTAAAACTGCAGAAAGATAAAAACACAAAACAAAAAATTACCTACCTGTAAACCGCTACTTTGTCAACACCGAAAGCTCCCACAATTAAATCTAGAAAATATTTCAGAGTAGGCTTATTATGAAAATCAATTTCTTACCACAATGATTTTCAGGTTCTTAATTTTTTTTTAAACACTTCAGTCCAACCTTTAAAACTCTCTTTGTGGTTGTCCTGGTTCATTTCATATACAACCACAAAAATGTTTCCTGGTCTACAGATGGAACCATTTCACATGCATCAGTACAATTCCCAAGCAACATGAAACAGGACTTTGCCAATCTTCCCAACTGACTCCAAGCAATCACTAGCAACAAGAAAACACAAAAATCCCATTGCAATCTTAAACAGGAATGCAACAGCATTCCTACTCCCACATTCAACATACTTCAACTCCAGCAGTCTAAATCAAAGACTAATTGCCAGAGTGTCTTCAAACTGCTGAGCAGGAGTTTTCTGAGATTTAATGAGCTTAGCCAGGGAAGACAATGATTCGAAAGGCTGCTTTGGTCAATTTAGCTTTGCTGAATTACCCATGCTCAGCATCATCATGGCATTGGACTCAAGTGCTTAGGAGAGTCAATGGCACCTAACGGCGACTCCTATGCTTGCTTCTTCGGAAACAGCTCTATTGCTATCTTTAATGTCTGTATTTTTCCCTTTCAGGTTTCTTTTGAAGACTCTGACCTGGAGTTACATGCTGACTATGGTTCTTTGCGGGAATGGGACCCACTCTTGGGGTTTCATGACTGGCCATTATTTGACACGCCAAGGGCGCAACCTGAGGGCTTCGCTCATCTTCGGAGGTCCAAGATTTCATGGCTCTGGAGACGGTTGGATCGAAGGTCGGTGTTAGGGCAGGAGATCGGTGTGTCGTGGGAGTTGGAAGATCCTTGGCTGTGTGCCCAAAGACCTGAGCTCTTTGGGCACAGAGCTCGGAAAAAGCTACGCAACAGACTTTTAACATGGTAAACCAGCGAGTTGTTTGTTATGTCTCCCCTCTCGCTGTGAAACGGAGACACCTCTTTCTCCCTTATTCGGGAGAGAGCGAGCCTGTGGTACGTCGAATACTGGGTGAACGAGTAGTCTTTGGGGTACTGCAAGTCTGTGTCTTTGCAGCAAAGCAACAGCGTGCTTGAGTACTTGGTAGTGGGTGCTGATTGCTCTTTTTTTTGCTGGTATTGGGGGGGCGGGAGATCATTGCTTGCTGCTACTTACACACAAGAGGGAGGGGAGCGCGGGGGGATTTTGGGGTTCTAACATTCAACTGACATTCACTCATTGGGGGCACTTCTCTGTTTTCATGGATGGTTGTGAAGAAAAAGCATTTCAGGATGTATATTGTATACATTTCCCTGACATTAAATGTACCTTTGACACCTTTGAGATACTCAGGTTTAGTAAGGGATAAGTATTGCTCTTCTTGAAACAACTGTGCATTGGTGGTGCAGAGGAGCAGAAATCAGAAGCCATCCTCCCCTCCAGTCCTTATGACCATACCCATCAATTCTTCAATGTTAATAACAGCCTTAACAATATCAGAAGATGTCGACATCTTCACATGAAAATGTAAAAAGGAACTTTTGCTGAAAATCATCATTGGAAGAGTAATTTTACTGACTTTTGAAAGAAAGTCCACTTTTGGAATAAGGCGTTACCACATTCTGAAAAATTATTCACACAAGGTATATTGGGATCCTGACTAAGCATAGCATGTGTAAAATCTTGATGACATATTTTAGAGGGTACCAAGCAGTACAATTCCCCCAAGAGGACCACAACCTTGTCATGGATTGGAGGCTTGCGTGCCTCAATGACCCGGAGAGCAATGTTAGCTGGAATCAGGGCTTTATGCTTTGGCTCTTGGTAGGGTCACCCATGCCAAACAGGTCAAAGGGTAGAAGCCAGACTAAGAGTGGTCCACCGGTCCTCCAGGTTCGGGGGCTCAGCTCAGGTCTAACAACCTTGACTGGTAAAACAGAGTTGTTACAGAAACAGCAATGAAAAATCCTTCTACATCTGAGTGTGAAGGTATTCCTGAGTCTCCACCCGGGACTTCAACGACTGACAATTGTGAAAAACGAGCTACTGACGTGATAAGGGAAGCACTAAACATCGCCAGAGATGGAGGACCTTCATTCCTGCCCGAAATGCCAATGGCATAACAAGCAGTAGAAGTAAAAGCAGCAGTATAATTCAATTAAAATGTGTGAAACGTCCAATGGGATCCAATCCAGAAAGCTGACTTTCTAGTCAAATAAAAATGTAACATACAAAATGTGTTTCAGAATAAAGTTGATTCATGAAGACAACAGCATATACACATACACACACACGTATGGTTTTGTGTAAATCATGGCTATTTTCTTTTGTTCACTATTTTGATTCATGTGCTGTATATATTTTGGACTTTGGCTGCTTGGGAACACTGTTTCGTTGGGCTGTATTCATGTATGGTTGAATGATAATTAAACTTGAGCTTGACTTGATTTGATTTGATTTGGTTATTTGAGTTAATGTCGCCTCCTGTCAGCTTGAATAAGTCTGGCCATTTTCATTTGACCTCTCTCATTAAAAGGCATTTTTGCCCACAGAACTGCTGCTCATTTGATTTTTGTTTTTCCACACCATACTCTGAAAAATCTCGAGACCTGTGCATGGAAATCCTAGGTGATGAGAAGTTTCCAAGATATTCTAACCACTCCGTCTGGCACCAATCATTCCACAGTCAAAGTCACTTAGATCTCTTCCTCATTCTGATGTTTGGTCTAAACCACAACTGAACCTCTTGACCATGTCTGCATGCTTTTATGCTTTGAGTTGCTGCTACATGATTGGCTGATTAGATATTTGCATTAACAAGCAGGAGTACCTAATCAAGTGGCCACTTGGTGTACACAACCAGTTTACAGGAATAAGGTCGAGTTCAGATTGGTTTTGTTAAAACAGATCTACTGTACATTGAAACAACTGCTATAGTAGCCAAACATATTTTATACATTAAAAAATCTAAATTAACTTGGATTACTACAAATTTAAGATCACTTTCACCTGCTGGACATACCTGGATATCCATTTATGTCAATATCAACAGCACCATGCATGGCATAACCAAAACTGGCAGGCATTCTGTCAGATGCCCATTGTCCTTCTAACATCTGAGATGGACGAGGATTTAAACCAGAAGACTTCCCATTATAAATATAAACAAGGCCTTTACGATTTTCTCCTCCATACGGAATGCCAATCGCAATATCTACAAATAAAAGCAAACATAGTTAATCTTTTGTGTCACTATTACAAATTTGGTCCCTCAAAATAAATTATGTAATATTATTCACTCCTTTAGTTTGTACTCAGTGAAAATTTTAGCTCTCCCACACATCATTTCTGCTTATCACTCATTTATTTTGCCAATTTGATTTAACTCAGAGAAAATGTTAATTACTTTAGTAATACCTAGTTAAAAGATTACAGGCTGATCTCACTTTTGATAGCCTTTGATTGCGGGGTGTGAGTAAACTTTTAGAAAAAATACATCAAAGGCTTGTATCTTAGGATATGTGTAGAAAATAAAGATCAAGGTGGACTCAATTGCGAAGGCCCCTTTAGTTATTCACACCCTAGGAGTCAGGATATAGAAGCAAAGTGTGGCTGGCTCAAATGTAATTATACCTCTGCATGAATCACTGCCTTCAGGAGACGGAAGACAAAGAAGTTGTTTTAAGAGACCAAATCATGAAGTAGAACTTCAGTGTTAATTTTGTTTTTTTAAATGAGACCTTTTTAAGTAAGACCTGCAGTCTTAGAAACTCTACAGAAAAAAAATGTGAAAAGCAAAACCAACTATGTCATAAAGAACACCCACAAATAAAAATGACACAAACCGGCAAAGATGAGATAAGCAACATCTGTTATGGAACACTTCAAGATACTAATCAACCCAAATATTCATTGGAATAGAACCAAACCAGTCATAAGATTAAAAAGGTGACTGACATGCAAGAACATTTGCTTGGTCCAGATGGATTGCCCTGGGCAGTATACAATTCAGCTGCACACCATATTGTTCGCATTACAGCAGAAATGAAAAAATAATTTGTTTGACTGTTTAAGATAAAGCTTAAAAGTGCCTGCACTCCTCTATTACTCGAATAAAATTGCGGAAAGCGCTTCACTACAGATCATAATAGAGTGCATTTATTAACTCTAACAGTCAGAAGTACATTGGGGCTAACAATAAAAAACAAACAAATTTCTGTTCTGAGAGATCATTGACCTTTAAAGTCAACTCCAATTCTCTCTGCAGATGCTACCTGACTTGCAGAGCTTTTCCAGCATTGTCTTTACTTCAGACTTATTGGTACTATACTTTCCCCATTTATTGATTATTTTAAGAAAATAGCCTTTAAGCCTTCTCCCCACCTAACTGGCTCATCCTACTTCTTCCACTATTTCACGCCTCTGAAAATGCAACGTTTATCGAGGAACATGTACAAACATCTCACTTGTCATGCTCATTTGGTTATGACGAATCCTTGAAAACAATGGAGGATTATTCAGCTATACGGAGCATCACAGCCAACGAAATAGTTTCCATTAAAGTGTGGCAATGCCCATTAACAATCAAGATAGAAAATGTTTAACATTCATTCTTGACCCTCAGATACAGAAACAGAGTGTAATGTTCATAAAACATGAACCAGAAATATCTGCTTACTCAAAATATCACCAAATTTAACTTCCTTGAGACAGTACATTTGGCTAGCAGCTTTTTTTTTGGGGGGGGGGGTTGTTATTCTTAATTAACACAGTGATTAAACAGCATAATTTAGTGAGAATCCAAGTGATGATTTCTAAAGAAGTGGCTGGGTAAAAGTAGGGAAGCTGCCCACAAGTAGAATAAGGACCAGTTCCAAACACAACACCTGAGGCTGCATGGAAAAGCATCAGAGAAAGTGTAAAGCAATTTACTAAGATGATTAT
Source organism: Mobula birostris (assembly GCF_030028105.1). NCBI lineage: Eukaryota > Metazoa > Chordata > Chondrichthyes > Myliobatiformes > Myliobatidae > Mobula > Mobula birostris. The sequence goes on from NC_092375.1 coordinate 159,440,131, forward strand.
AGGAATGAGAGATTGTAGTTATATGGTTAGACTGGGTATGCTTACGTTGTCTTCCTGAGATCAGAGAAGGCAGTGAGGAAATCCAAAGGAGGGGTCCAGAATGATGACAGGTATAGACAGAGTAGACAGAAGCTAATTCCATTGGGGGAAAGCTCAAAAACTAAGCCACATAGCATGAAGGCAACTGGCAAAAGAACCAAAAAATTTTAAATAAGTGACAAAAATAATCTACGCAGCAAGAAGGATCTTAAAAGCACTGCCAGGGATAGGAGTGGAGGAGGCAGGTTCAACTGTAGCATTTAGAAAGTTGGGTAATTATCAGAAAGGTAAAATTGGCAAGGTTATAGAGGACAGGAAATAGGACAACCAGGATTACTTTTAAGTTCAGCCAATAATTACTTGACAGGTTAAAGGCCTCCACCCAACCCATTTTCATATGTCTCCAAGATATGTGTACAAAACTTACGTGCTGTGTCAATAAATAACCATACCCCTACCAGAACTATCCATGACTCTCCTCTAAAAATGTCAGATTTTGGAAAATACTGCTCAGCAATTAACCAATAATATGATCCAGATTTACACAAACAGGCATGTTTTCTACTTCTGCTGTAAAATTACAGCTAAAGAGAAATGATACCATGAAATAAGAATCCAAAAATTTTAGGTTAAACAGGGCAAGCATGGGAGGGCTGGAGACCATGCACATGTTGAAGGAAACCATCCAATAATAGTCTTCATGTCTATGTTAAAAAGAAAACAAATGATTTTTTATTTTGCAGACTTATTTAAAACTAAGGTAGATTTCTATCTAACAAAATGAAAGTATGAATGTGCTTGGTCAGCAGGGTCAAGTTTCTGTGTTATACAAGACCCCTACACAAAAATCACTGGTTTTACTATGGAACTGTTGTAACTGAAATCAGTCCCATTTTCTTACAGTTGTCCACCTTACAACAATTGCAGCCACCCCAAAAACCTCTCTTCTAACAGTCCATTATCATAGGGACTTTCCATATCTTCTTGTGTGCTCTTTAATTCATGACATCGCCCACTCAGCTTTAATTCAGAATGCAAAAAGCAGGGTCTAACTCCAATGTGAAAATATGCAGCTCATATTTTCATTTAGTTGTGGTTCAGAAATTCTGGACCAGGATCAGACATCTGGTCAAAAGAGCAAAAGACACAATTGTCCAATCTTGTTAATAGAAAATAGATTATAGTCTGGCACGGAATAAGTGCACAGTGGTTATTTCTATTGCATTTGGCAAACAAGCTAATGAAACACTGCCAATTGACACAAAATTTTTTAACTGAATGGAACTTTTTCCTGATCACAAGTTACAAGCATAGTCTATTACAACCCACTATGCCACACAGTCCCCACATATGGCCATGAACTCAAAGAATCCAGCCACTGTACAGTCATAGATACATCCTTTTGAAAAACTAATAATATCCTTAGTTCTTTACAAATGAAGGACTGTTGCATTAACATTGCAGCACAACTTTGCAGGGAGGCAGAAATAAGTTCCAACCCAGGTCAAGCTACCATTATTACAGTAAAACTTTTCAGGCTGGACTGAAGGAAAAGGCAATGTATTCACAGTGAAGCACACTGGACATAAGTGTACAATTCTTGCTCCAGGGGTGATGTTTATGATGAGGGAAAAGCTACAGGGTAAATTTCAGACGTCTTTGCATGTACAATGACAAGTAGGGCTTATATTACGTAACAATGACTGGGCTGCACAATTTGTTTTGTATTACCTTAACAAGAAAGATTGAGAGATGCTTGAATATAAAAATAGAATTTGTTCATTTTGATAGAAAAAATCTACTTCTCTCGAAAGGGAAAGAAAGAGTACTAGAGGACTCCACTTGAGGACTCAGATGCAGGCAGTTACCATAGTAACAATCTGGATATTTTCCAATAAGTTAGCGCCACTATGATAAATTCAACATCAATAAATTTCTCTTGGGCAAGAATGTCAAGGGCATCAAAATTCAAGTGTTACATATTGCAAAGTTAATGCAACAAAATAAATACAAATCAATTTCCCACTTGCTATGACATAACATAGTTTAGCAGAGCTTTCAGGGATCAACAGTTAAATGACAGGCAGCAGGTTTATTCCTGTTCCCCTGCACCCCCCCCCCCCAGTTAAACTGAATTTCAGCAATGATTTTTCATTTCTGGATGGAGAATACAAAGGTGTAATAAAAGGTCAGATGTTCCTCAAATAACTTGGTACTAAATTAACAGTGGATACCTTCAAAAATGAACAAGATCACTGTGTAGCCTGAACTCTCCTAGAGCACGACAGATTCCCCTCCCTAGATAAGACGAAACATCTATGCTGACAACACACTTTACTTATGCTGACCAATCTTTTTCTAAGCTGAAAGAGAGAAATTTATGAGTTTTGTTTGTGGTGGGATGGGAGGAGGGGTAGGATAGTGGTTGAGCAAAGTGTGTGTGTGTGTGTGTGTGTGTGTGTGTGTGTGTGTGTGTGTGTGTGTGTGTGTTGTTTGTTTGTGTGTGTGTATATATATATATATACACACACACACACACATACACACACACATACATATATACACACACATACATATATACACATATATATATATATATATATATACACACACACACACACACACATCTTTTCTTTTTTTTTCCAGGTGCAACTCAGGATAGATTTGAGAGTAAAGATGGAATCTAAAATGAATCTCACTTTTATTAGCATTAACCGCAAAGATATGCATCAAAAAGGCAAGGTCTGTTTGTACAGTTACAGCCATAAAATCAGCTGTGAAAAATTAAGGCCTCCGAATATCATTAATAACCAAATATTAGAAAGGGTGCAAGTAAACAGAAGTATTTTTTTATTTTAAAAAGCCCTAGAACCCACCTTTATAGCCATCCTGATCCAAGTCTCCCAAAGGTGTAATTGAAGATCCAAATCTGGCATAAGTCTCTGTGCCAGTCAGCTTCATGGAATTTTTAAAACTAGTTGGAGCGTCTTGTAAATAAATATACACTTGTCCCACCTCTCGGTATTTCCCATCAGAGCCACGAACCATAAAAAGTGGTGCTCCAGCCAATAGATCATCTAGTCTGGAAGAGGGAATAGCAGCATTAAAAGTAGTGAGAAATAATTGCTCAAGAATTACTGTATAACTGCACAGTGATTTAGAAACAAAGGGAGCAATTTTTATATTGTGTGCAGTCCAATATCATCAAGCTGTTTTGATAATCACTTTGATAAGTTATTTCCATCACTGGGCTAATGTACGCAAGCTTTTAAGGTGTCATGCAAATATATTAGCACATAATAACTGCTATTTATTCTTAATTTTGTTATCAGCTTTAGCTGCAAGATTCCAGAAGCAATGTCTCTCCAGAAACTAAATCCATTACACCCAAACAACAGGAATTCTGCAGATGCTGGAAATTCAAGCAACACACATCAAAGTTGCTGGTGAATGCAGCAGGCCAGGCAGCATCTCTAGGAAGAGGTACAGTCGACGTTTCAGGCTCTATGACAATGTTAAGCAATATTGCCAACACTGACTTAATAGCTGCTCAACCATTCTTTCAATCAGACAGTCTGGAGCTGACATTACACTCAACTTAGTCATACGGCATGGAATTGATATTTCTTGCATTCTTCACACACGAGTAAAAACCTTTACGTTACATCTCCGTCTAAATGTGCAATCATAGTAATTTATAATAAATAGAACAGTCAATGTAACAGAAGTACAGTGTGAGTTAATCAGCCTGATGGCCTGGTGGAAGAAGCTGTCCCGGAGCCTTTTGGTCCTGGTTTTTATGCTGCGGTCCTTGAACACAATTGGTCTTTACCTACTAATTCCAGGAATGAAGGGGTTAACATTGAAGGAGGCAAAGAGGATTTTTTTTTTTTTTAGCCAGGGAGTAGTGAATCTGTAGAACACTCTGCCACAGACTGCGGTGGAGGCCAAGTCCATGGGTATGTTTAAGGCAGAAGTTGATCGTTTCCTGATCGGTCAGGATATCGAAGAATTTGGCGAAAAGGCAGGTGTATGGGATTGAGTGGGATTCAGGATCAGCCATGATGGAACTGTGGAGCAGACTCGGCATGCTAAATGGCCTAATTCTGCTCCCATGCCTTATGGTCCATGCAAGCTAGTCCACTTGCCAGTATTTGGCCCATAAGCCAAACCCTTTCTATACATGTAATGTACATATACAAATACATTTTAAAATATGGTATTGAATCTGTCTCAGCCATATCCTCTGACAGCTCATTCCACATAGGTACCATTCTCTGTGTAATAAAGTTGTCCCTCAGGTTCCTAAAAAACCTTTCCCCCTTTGGTCAACATAGACCGGCTGAGCCAAAGGGCCTGTTCCTGTGCTGAATAACTCAGATAGTTATCAAATCTAAGCCATCTTGTTGTCAATTCTCCAACCTTAGCAAAAAAAAGACCGAGTGCATTCACAATTTTATACAGCTTTGTAAGATAACCTCTTAGTCTCCTATGCTCCACAGAATAACTTCCTCTCTGCTCTAGCTGTTTAACAATCTCAGCATAAAGTTTTCAACCCATTCAATATTATGTCATGAAATTAGTCATGAGATTATTTAGTCACAGCAGCAATGGTAAGTTCTTGTTTCAGATCTCCTAAATTATATCTGCATGTGAAACACCACCAATTTTGAAATGACTGAACTCTGGGACATAACTGCTGAGCTGGGAATACCTGCAAAAAAATTCACAAAACAGTCTAAAAAGTCACAGCTACAACATGGCTAGATGAAGAACATGGGTGACCTGCCCTTTATCTCTCATAAACCCCATAATTAACAGCTAAAACTTATTGTGAAAGCTCTTTTGAAGCCATGTGATCACGTTAAGGGGAAAGAACAACTGTTCCAGGCTCGGCCAAAAACAAAATTTAGCAGGTATTTACCAATTCAATGGATCTTGTTTCTTCCAATGAATTTGAGTTATGCTTTCATGAAATTGTTTACTGAAATAAGGATTATATTGTAAACTATGAGACCATAATCCTCTTCTTGTACACAAGGCTAAAAGGAGATTGAAGTGATTTCCAGAAAACAAGTTACAGAAGTGGAAGGGTTTTATTCAGTACCAGGCAATACAATAGCACCAGGTATCAAACTGTGATCATGCATATCTGTTATGAAATGGTTTGTTCTTATTGCCTCCTTCGCACCGAGTACCTGGCGCATTCAATAACATACTTTCCACACCAAGATTGGTGATAATCAAGATTTACATTGCAAAATAGTTGACTGAATTTGGGTAAATAAATGTCTCATTATTAGATCCAATTAAACTCCCATGTGCAGAACATTGTCATGAGATAAATGAAAATGAGAAAAGCCGTTTTATCTCAACTCATGCATTTGAAATAGAATCCAATGTTCTCAACTCAGAAACTAAATATTTATAAAACGATTTTCAAGTTTTTATTTATGAAGATTTGTGCTTATTGTAATGAAATGATGAGCATTTAACTAGTTTTCTAATATGATTAATACTCTTTATATGGATACCATTAATACAATTTCTACAGATTTACCTTTCCCAGCATACTTTATAATATCTTACAAGTTTATAGGATCAGCTCTTATTCATCCTTAAATATCAAGCTTTCAGTCTTTCTAAAGACAAATCTCTTAACGTTAAAATTCCTTGAACTGCCTCCAGCATTTTCTTATCTTCTGTGACAAAAACTGGTCCCTGCTTTCAATGGGGGTGGATCTTGTGTGCCACCTCCAGAACTTTCCTTGGATGTCCTGGATTCTAGTGCTGGCCTCAGCTGGAAATGACACCTTCAAGTCAGCCTCCACCAGTCACAAGAGTCCTTGTTCTGTCTTAATGCACACATCATGAAGTCCAACTGGGTGATGCAACCCTGCACAGAATTCTCAGCTCTCAGGCCTGGATAGACAGGCACAACAGTTGCTATTTAAGGGAATGGGAGAAAATGACTCTTGGGAGAAAGGATGTCTGGTTGTATTATATAAATTTTAAAAAACCTATTTAATCATAAAACAATTGACTTCCTTGATTGCCTTTTCTGCATTATTTCAAAACACTTAATGTTTTGTTTTATTTATGAGTGTTACTGAATATTTGCAAATGTCAAGTGTTTGGAAACATTCAGTAGCTGCAACTGCACCAAAACCTTTGACAGCCACATCTACCAGTGGGTCCTCACTGGCTGCCAACCTTTCTAAAGAGCCAGTTGCCCATGTCAAGACAACCACTCATAGTACATTGGACTACAGTAAGATGCTTGGAGCAGGGCTCCCAGTGTTTGATGGCACTGGGGCCACTCTGGACCAAGTGACTTGTCCAGAGATTTTAGGGTATGGAACATGTGCCCCAGTGTGTGCTCCAACTCCAGGACAGTCTAACATTGCTTCCTCTGAACTCTACTGACCATATGCACTTGCAGTAAGCTAATATTAAGTATACCAACATTATTGCTGGCAGTCTTTTACCACTTAAAGTACTGAGCTTTAAAATAGTCCACTCCAGTCCAGTTAACGTTATTGTCATTTAATTTTATACACGTATGCTGCCAAATGAGACAATATTTCTCTGGACCAAGGTATAAAGTGCAGTAGTACACATAACACACACACACAACAACTTAGGAAAACAAGGATAAAATTTACAGATGAATTACACATAAATAAAGTGCATAAATTAAATATCATTAGTGTTACATACCAGCAGCAATAAACCACTAACTGAGTCAGGATTTAATGCTAAGCCACTATATTTATTAGCATCTACTCAAAATATAGAAAATTAAACAAACTACTCTTCTAAACAGAAGTTAACAGTGGTGTACGTTGTAGCTCCCAGCTATCAAGCTTAGGAACAGTTCTTAAAGCTTTAAGATGGCAAACTGAAAAGTTTCAGCTATCCACGGAATAGGTGAAGGGAAAAACTTGTAAATCCACATTAAGATGCAATGAGGAGGCGATCATGAAAAATTCCACAGATTCCACGCTGGGAAAACGAAGTAACAGTCACAGAAGATCTCAGCCGTTGAGTTGTATTCCAAAATCCACGTAGAGATATTACAAGGTGACAGTCACGGAATATTCCTTAGCACAAGTCGTCACCACATAACACATCCGAATCCATGTAACGATTAACAAAAGTAGTTGTCACAGAATACTCCAAAAATCCACGTATGGATCATAAGAAGTGACAGTCACATATCCAATAATGCACTGTGTGCCACTCATTCACCCAATCCTTTGGGCATGGGAAAGTATCAAACTTCATCCATTACTGTTGCGAGCTGCTGCTCGCAGTCCAGAGTCTTAACACTCTCTCTCTCTCTCTCTACTGAATGTCCCAGCACTCTGTCTGCATTCTGTAATACTGACGTCATACTCCCGCCTCGTCCAGGCACTTAAAGTGACACCCACAGTAAACAAAACCCGTGGTCATGTAACATAAGGTACAGAACAGATTAATTGGTGACAGCTCAAATGCAATGCGCAGGGAGCTCAGAAGCCTAAAGGCCTGAGGGAAGAAACTGTTTCCCATCCTGACTATCCTTGTTTTATGCATTGGAGTGTCTTGCCTGATGGTAGAAAGTCAGAGAGGATGTTGGATTGATGAGTGGGATCCTTGATAATACGCAGCACTCCTGATAAATGCCCACGATGGATAGTAGGGAGATCCCTATTATCCTCTCAGCTCTTCTCATAGTCCTTTGTAGGGACTTCTGATCTGAGGCCCTTTCTCCTCCTTAGGATATTCTTTAGAACATAGGTCCATGTGCAGCTCACCATCAAAGTCTAATAATGGTTATGAAACATCTTGTGACATTTTATGTGGAAAAGTCAACATCCAGTTCGCAACATTATAAAATCAGTACGATTCTGTTGGCTTTCACTACACCAGACAATTCCTAAAGAATCAACTGTTAATCCAGTGACCATTTCAGCTTCAGCTATTAATTGCAGCCAGAGATCCCACTCCTGAACCAAAGTACATGAAATGTCTAAATCAAGCCAAAAAAAATCCATATACTTTTTGCTCTTGTATACAATAGCAACTTCAAATTTGCCACCATTCTGTGATCTTCAGCTAATTCTACGCATCTCCAAGATTTTCATTATCATCGAAATGCATCCATAACATGCTGCACTACTAAGCCATCTCAGTTTTATCCCACCTGAGGCTATGAAACCTGGACCCCACCAATTGTTTCTTCTCTTTCCCAATTACAGGCAAGTCTAAACATACGATTTTTTTTGTTTGGACCTACAATTGTAAGAGTTGTTATTAATGCCATTTGGAGCTATTTGACTTAATTTACAAATAATCACCCATTTTTCTTTAAACAAAAATCACAAGGTGTGTATACGTGTTATTAAATTTCACCTTTTATTCCATACTCTTGCCAACACACTTTATGCTTTCTAAGCTGCCTCTTCAGAATGAAACAACCACTCTGGCCTGAAGTCATTCACAAATCTGAACAATTAGTATTCAGTCTCCAGCATTAATGCAAGTTAGAACATGTTGCAGACCCAGTATTTAAACTACTTCTCAATCATCATTTCAACACATTTTTAAATGAACAAACTGATTTTAAAATTGGAGAATCCCAGAAGGATAAAGGAAGTTCAACAGTGCAAAGTTTATGTAGCTTCTCATAATTTATAGCTAGTCATTATCACACTAACTTCAGCTTTTAGATTTAATAAAACAGATCAACAAAATCCCCCAAATGGTCAGTCTTTATCAATGGCCACAGAACAAGACATATTTTTAAACAAGATAAAGTTGAAATGCAGCCCATCCCTTCAACACACACAACCTTACCCATCATTGTTGATATCTGTAACAGCAACAGAGTATCCAAAGTAAGCAGCCATCTAAGAAAGAGACAGATGAGTCATGGTCTATCCTGGTATTGACAATCACAATTAGCAAATCAATTATTTTAAATTGAACAAAAAAGTTTACTTACCTGCTCCCCAGTAAAATTGTAAAGTGATTCCATGTTAACTCCATTTAAAATAGTCACCTGTCAATGTTAAGAACAGTTTATACATTGAAAGGGGTAATTTTACTTCAGATACCAATATCTTGCTTCAGCCAGAAGCTATGGGTTAAATAGTTCAAATGAGCATTTACGCATATAATCTTAATCAATATTTCTGTTTCTATGGTACTAAATTGGAAACACACCTTTTTATCCTGAAATATGGATGCAAAATATCACACTGTACCATTTTTTTTTAAAAAAGTGAAAATTCAACATCCTAAGGAACAATAACCATTCTCATCCCACCTTCAACACAGCTAAGTTGTCATTTACACTTAGGCTGCCCATGTAATTCTGTTGTATTAAACTATCTACATCTAATATAGTAAAAAGGTAATAGTTATAGAGTACTTTCAACTACCCTTGAGGAGTGATAAAATAACATAAATTTAGTTCACTTTCATTTTTCTAATTATTTAAATCAGTTCACAAATACAGTTGTATAAAATAAGCATTCCTTACATAACCCAGAGACTTTGCTCCTCTTGGAATACCAGTAACAAAATCTAAAATGAAGAGAAATGTTTCATATGTTTAGTTAGAAATAATCAGTTAATTTACATAATAGCCTACACATAGTAACCGCTCTCAAACTAGAAGTCACTATCTTTTAATCTCCTTCCTCTCCCAATGATAGTAATGCCTGCTCAGGTGTGGATCACCCTTTGTCAATAGACATTTTATGTCTGTGTTTATAGAGAACATAAAGAACGTGAATAGTTACTGGTAAGGCCACTCTAGCACTTAGCAGATAACTGGTCCACAAATTGTTCTAGATTGCAAAGAGGGCTGTGTGGGACAATGTTTTTTTTTTAAAAATGCCATACATGGAACAGATCAGCTTTCACTCATCTCATTGGCATGCATGACCTTTCAAAAATACTAACAAAACATTGTAAAATAGTTGGCCAAAGTTAAAAATCAGAAATGCACTAGGTGATCTAATTAACTCCAAATTTCTACTCTAGGGAAGATAAAACAGATCTGATTTATTTTTTTTATTATTTCTTATTGTTTCTCCCCATTAGAGATATCAGACAATGTTATTGTGCAACTGACAACCACCACAATCTTCTTCCTACACCCTCGATGCGCATTCCAAATTAGTCTCTCCTTCTGTCAAATAGGTGCACAATTTCTTGCTAGGGAAGTGACTGGGCATTGATGGGCTATACTGATGTGAAAGAAAAGAGAAAACTCTAGGACAAAACTGAAAAAAATAAAAAAAATCTTCAATCTTTTTCCCCTAATTCCTAGGCAATCAAAATGTGAACTCTATCCATACTGGTTATCTGTGATTAGTGCATTGCTTAGTGAACTTTGCTCAGGAACACATCACTAACTTTTCTGAATGTTTCAACAAATGTGCAAAAATAAAAAAAAAACAACACATCCAGTGGTTCGGTGTTGCTTCTCTGGATCTTAATATCCAACCTAGAAGAGGACAACTGAATATACCAGTTGTTGGATTTCAAACAACAATGAGATGGAATACAGGAAGGAGATAGACAGCCTAATGGAACAACATCAAGAACTTCTTCTTCAGTATCAGCAAAACAAAAGAGCTGGTTATGAACCTTAGGAAGCAGAATGGAGTACACATCCCTGGCTGTATCAGGGATGGTGAGGTGGAAAAGGCTGAGAGCTTCAAGTTCTTGAAATGTACATATCAACGTAGATTCTCTCATCAAGAAAGCATAACAACACCTCTACTTCTTCTTCAGATTTGGCGTGTCCCCAATGACCCTCACCAATTTTTACAGATGCATTAGAGAAAACATCCTAACTGGATGCACCACAGCATGGTATCGCAACTTCTATGTCCAAGACCGCAAGAAATTGCAGAAAGATGTGAAAACTGCCCAGTCTGTCAAGGAAAACCAGCCTCCTCTCCATTGCCTCTGTCTACAGTTTCAATGCCTCAGGAAAGCAGGCAACATAATCAAAGACCTTTCCCACTCCAGACATTCTCTCTTCTCCCCACTTCCATCAGAAAGAAGATGCACAAGCTTGAGAACAGAAGGCTCAAGGACAGCTTCTACCCCAATGTTAACAGAATTTTGAACAGAACTCTTGTATAGTAAAGGTTAACTCTTGATTGATCAGTCTTTCTCATTATGGAGCTAGCATCTTATTTGCCTGTCTACATGACACTTTCTCATTAATTGTAACACTTAATTCTGTATTCCATTATTGTTTTCCTTCTCTAAGGCCTTGATGTACTGATGAGTGGAATGATTTCTCAGGATGCCATGAAAACAAAAGCTTTACATTGTACCTTCATGTATGCGACCATAATGAATCAATCAACAATCATTTCAAACCATTACTCTAGTTCAGGAACTTGCAGAACTGGGGCTTTTTCAGTACAACTAAGCCAAGCGTGCAAGGAGACTCAACGAAGATCTATAACGTAATGGTAGTTAATCCCAGGAGGTGGTGAACACACTTCCCCAGTAGCATCGTAAACGACAAGAGACAAAAGTGCAAGCTATAGATGCACAGACCTTGATCCTATGTTCCAGGATAGAAAAATGTCAACAGCTAGTTTCCGGATTAAGGATGTTTATTGAAATGGTCACAAAAGCTAGTGTTTGATGTAGAATACGGTATGTCAAACAACACACAATTGGCAAAAGGCCATTACAGGTTTCTCCAAAACACTGTATTTACCTTGAAACTTTCTGACTCCTTTGGGGTCTGAAAAGGTATTTCATGTTTTATCACTAAATTTTGTCCTAATAACTTGCACAGGCTTTTCCTCCCAACTGAGGGAATTGTGAAGCTCTTAGATGGAGACAAGTTTTGAGACCGTATACATGCACAGGTGGAGCAGGCACTTTGTTACCTGGTGCACTTGGTGAACAGGGGGTATTATGGGATATGCACAATAGGTGAATGAGGGGGGGGTATTATGGAATATGCACAATAGGTAGATACAAATAAGAACAAAAAAATCCTCCTTAGTAGGGGAACATGACCACCCTTCACATGTCCCCAACTTCCATTTAAATAAAATCCAAGGATTAAGTCAATCATATAGATCCTAATTTCAGCTCTCCATTGTCTTTAAATAAACACATTGAATATAGCCTTACCTTCTATCAAATCATTGTTGAAGTTTCCAACAGTAACTGAATAGCCTGTGGAAGATATTTCAGTAATCAGAAGAATGGTGAAAATGTTTTGATCATCCTCTTACTTAGAACGAAGCTAGCCAAAAAATAATATTGATATGCTTTACGGCTGGTCACACGTTATTTTTAAGTCTTTCGAAATACAAAATTTAGAGTTACTGTAAAGGTTATTTAGTGCAAGTATGTTCCAATACTTCAGAGTACCATTAAAATTAATCATAGTTATAAATAAAAATCAAAACAAAATTCCTGATCAGATCTGAAGTTTTTAAAAAGTCTAAGAGGAGAAGGCACTTTTATTATTCAATGCAAGAATTCAAACTGACATTGAAGAAATAGGTTTTAAAATAAACTTCCTAAAATCCCAAGTTATAGATGAAATTACTTTCAGGTATTAAATTAATTTGAAATAACTCAAAAAAAGAAATTTAAACATAATAACTTTGTGTTCCAGGTTCATTTCTATTTACTTCAGAACAATATATTGAAATGCAAGCCCTACTTACCAAGGTAGCTGTCATCAAACACAGCGTTAGCCCCACGGGTTGAAATTTGATTCCGATATTGTGTGATAAACGATGAAGAGTTATACAATTCCACAATGTCCTGAATCTCATCAGAGATTAACTGCCCTGTGGAATAATTTTTTGGTGAGAAAAAGTATTTGAAGAAATGTTCAAGTTTTAACACAAAGCTTGTTTTAAAAATTCAATTCTGTTTAATAACCATGATAAATATTAAATGATATATTAGTATACACAAATATTACTTGGAGGAAGAAAATATATTTCTCCCACTGAAGGATTAGTGCATTTTAAAAGCTAGATAGCAATCAAAGTCATTGAAGTATTATTTTTTCAAAAAGCTGACCAGTTGAATTTAGCTAACATTTGCATGGCTGCAACTAGACAGCATTTAATACTGCATTTTGACCAAGTGCTTTTGCATTTTACCTTGCCAGTAAAAACTGCCAGGTCCACCAAGAACCACTCTACCAGCCTGCAATTCACAAAAGGACAAAAGAGTGAGATTTATGGACATCTAGTACATGGTATAGTACTTTTCTCTACTTTCAAAGTGCAAGGTTTTCCAAGTGGAAATTCAAGCTCACAGAAGAGTACAAAAGTGGTGAATATTCCCAACATTAATCACTCATTTGGAGTCGAAATAACTTAACTTCATTCCCAAATATGTCAGTAAAAAAATCTACCTAACACATAATCTAATCTTGAGTAGGTTTAAAACAAGATGACACGCAACCCAATGAAACAGACCAATTCTAATAACCAAAGTTACAATGATATTATAGCTTTAAAAGTTTTCAAAGGGAAAATACAAGATCAAATGTCATCACATGCATTGATTGGTTAAATTGTGGTAACACCCAAGTCAAATTATCAACACAAAATATAGAAATAATCTTTGAGATAAACAGATGGATCAGTTTAAAAACTAAAATGGTCATTCCTCACTTTTAGGTAACGTGTTAGTCCAGCAAAAAAAAATTAGTGCGCATGGGTTAACAAACAAGAGAAAATCTGCAAAGGCTGGAAATTCAAGCAACACACAAAGTGCTGGAGGAACTCAGCAGGATCTCCAACAGGATCCCACCACCAACCAGATCTTTCACTCCCACTCCCTCCTTTCCGCTTTAGCAAGCGCCCTATGCGACTCACTTGTCCATTCATCCCTCCCCACCGTTCTCCCTCCTAGCACTGATCCTTGCAAGCAGAGCAAGAGCTACACCTCCTCCCTCATTACTATTCAGGGCCCCAAACAGTCTTTCCAGGTGACGTGACACTTCACTTGTGTGCTTCCGGTGTGGCCTCCTGTATATCAGTGAGATCCAACATAGGTTGGGAGACCGCTTCGCTCTGACGGCCAGAAAAAGCAGGAACTCCCAGTGGTCACCCATTTTAATTCCACTTCCCATTCTCATTCCAACATGTCAGTCCATGGCCTCCTCTACTGTCACGATGATGCTACACTCTGGTTGGAGGAGCAGCACCTTATATTCCATCTGGGTAGCCTCCAACCTGACGGCATGAACATCGGTTACTTGTACTTCCGATAATGCCCTCCCCACCTCCTTCACCATTCCCCATTCCTATTTCCCTTTCTCATCTTATCTCCTAACCTGCCCATCACCTCCCTCTGGTGCTCCCTCTGGTGCTCCTCCTCCTTTTATTTCTTCCATAGCCTTCTGTCCTCTCCCATCAGGTTCCCCCTTCTCCAGCCCTGTATCTCTCTCACCAATCAACTTCCCAGATCTTTACTTCACCCCTTCCCCCTTTCTAGTTTCACCAAGCACCTTGTGTTTCTTCCTCCCCCACCCCCCCCAACTGTCTAACTCTGACTCCTCATTTTTTTTCCCCTCCAGTCTTGTTGAAGGGTCTCAGCCCAAAACTTCAACTGCACTCTTTCCCATAGATGCTGCTTGACCTGCTGAGTTCCTCCAGCATTTTGTGTGTGTCACAAGGGTTAACAGTTTACTGGAGTGACACGCTTCTACAGGCCTTTAATATTGAATGAGAAAAAAGTTCCTACCGTTGTAAAGTCAACGCTGAAACCTCCTTGACAAAATCCTTGACCATCAGCTTCAGGTTTATCTATATATAAAGAAATACAGAAGTCATGAATTACTGAGATAATTCTTTTAAAGTAATTCCCACAGTACTGACAATGAAACATGACCTTCTGGGTGAGCTTAAGTCCAATGGGAAATTAAAATTTTATTTTTAATTCAAAAGCATGCTGACTTGAACATGCCAATTTCCATCTCAAATGGAGACAAAACAAGAGGTAGTTGACCATTCTGCCCCGAAGAGCCAATCATTGAAACCTTTGGAATAGTCCGTGAATGTCTACTTTAACAACGTTTCTATCTTAACACATTCGTCTGGCTTCCTGGGTAAAAGATGGATGCAAAGAGTCCAACTGGTGGGTTAGGGCTATGAGGAACCTGACTGCTTCTTCTAAGGCAACAAAGCTAATAGTTCAAATTCTAGCCGCTACTTCAAAAATATTCAGGTATGCTTCTCAGTTCTACCTCTAAATGGGTGAACTGAGATTCTTTTAAATAAAGTGAGTTACTTCCAGCTTTTTGTTACGTATCTAAAAGAACTAGTAAATTTATCTCAATTTTTTCCACAGAACCTCTACATGAATGGATAGTGCTGCCACATTCAAACTAAAGTTACAGTATGGAAAAATGCCAAAACGTTCCAGGACATCTGTTAGTATTTAAATGAAACTGCACAATGTAGTCTATAAAACCATTTTGTGAAGGACTCAACTTGCATTTATGAAGACCCCATTCACATGTGGGCAAGAGAGGAAACTATTACATGGGAATGAATGTAGGGAATTTGACCTCAATGACCAGAGATTGTAACTATCAGTGAAGTTTATCTCAAGTTTTAAAAAAAAGCTGACTCCAAACAATTCAGTTATTTTGGCAGCACTCTTCCTTTTCCATAGGTTCTGGAGGGGATATTTTTAAAACTAACTCTGACCTCATTATCGGAATCAATCTGGTTGTAATGAACGATTAAGCATTAAAGAATTACCAAGCTGAATGCAGGCCGTTGAGAAAAATTCATGATAATTTCCAGTGGGGTCAATTTAACTACTTGCCGAAAACCCCTCAAGGCACTTCTACTAATTAAGTCAACACTGCAGAGTTAAAAATAAACTTCATTATTTGTTTACCCTGTCCAACTTATCCAGAAGTAAAGTTAAATTCCGAACGATCCTGCTCCATCAAAAGACCCGATTGTTTTTAAATGATTCCAGTGTGACTGTTTCTACCAACTAATCCAGCAGTCATGTTTGTGTAAGAAAATATTAACTTTAAGTGCACTTCTCACCAATTTAATACATGCACCCCCTGCAATGCACAAGTAATAAACAAAACAGGCACGGTAAACATAGCCAGAGGATGAGAAAATGTGGACAAATCTTCAACCTCGTTCAGTGTTGCCATTAATAGAAAAATTGCAGGCAACACGTTTATAATTTCCTGGTGAGCCAGCCAGTACATGAACAGAGTAGAATTCAGAATCCAGTACCTGCCAGATTAAAAAAGAACTCCCTTGTTTTGTAGTATTTTTAAACAATGAACAAAGGGCATGAATATAATTAGTCAATATTTTTGAACTTTATAACAGATTTCAAAAGGATCCTGATCTTAACAGCAACTTCAAGCCCATCTTAAACAGACACTGAAACAGCTGTTTAATGGCAGTAACACATCTTACACTGACCTGATCGGCACGGTGCATACTCCACTATCTTTTCTCCATTGGCAAGGTAACAGGACCCCACGGGTTCACGTTCTGGGCGATTCAATGTTCTCCAGTGATAACGAGGTGCACAAGCCTAGGTACACATAAAAATGAGGGAAGTCTAAAATATTCCAACTCTCAATAATCAGGTACCGAATTATTTGCCATTTTTAAGCAACCCGTGACATAGGTAGCCTCCAAGAGGACCGCAATCTTGCCACGGTTTGGAGGCTCGTGCGCCACAATGACCCAGAGAGCTACAAAGGCTGAAGTCAGAGCCTTTGCTTTGGCTCTTGGTGGGGTCACCGATGCCAAACAGGTCAAAGGTTTGAGGACAGACGAAGAGTGGTCCACCGGTCCTCCAAGTTCGAGGGCTCAGCTCAGGACTAACAATCCTGACTGGTAAAACTGAATTGTTACAGAAACAGCACTAAAGAGTCCTTCTACATCAGATTACAAGAGTATTCCAGGGTCCCTATTCAGATAAAAAAAAACAAGAGAGCAACTGGCATGAAGTTGAAGCCTTGAATACCACAGGAGATGGAGAACCTTCATTTCTGCCTTAAATGTCAGCAGCATAAAGGGCAGCAAGCATGACCAAGGTACGGTCTAGAATATACAGTGCCTATAAAAAGTACTCACCCCCCTTCCCTGCCCCCCCCAGAAGTTTTAGTGTTTTATTGTTTTACAACATTGAATCACAGTGGATTTAATTTGGCTTTTTGACACTGATCAACAGAAAAGGCTATTGCATGTCAAAGTGAAAACAGATTTCTACAAACTGTTTAAATTTATTACAATTATTTTTACACAAAATCATTGACCCCCTTCAAGTCAGTACTTAGCAGATGCGACTTTGGCAGCAATTACAGCCTTAAGTCTATGTGGATCAACTTCTATCAGCTTTGTACATCTGGACACTGCAATATTTCCCCATTCTTCTTGACAAAACTGCTCAATCATGGGGCTCGTGAGTCAACAGCCCTTTTCAAGTCCAGCCATAAGTTCCCAATTGGATTAAGGCCCTTACTCGGCCACTCCAGGACATTAACTTTGTTGTTTTATGCCATTCCTGTGTAACTTTGGTTTTTTTGCTTGGAGTCATTCTCTTGCTGGAAAACAAATCTTCACCTAAGTCACAGTTCTCTTGCAGACTGTATCAGGTTTTCCTCCAGGATTTCCCTGTGTTTTGCTGCATTCATTTTACCCTCTACCTTCACAAGCCTTCCAGGGTCTGCTGCAGAGAAGCATCCCCACAGCATGATGCAGCCACCTCCATGCTTCATGGTAGGGAAGGTGTGTTTTTGATGATGTGCAGTGTTTGGCTCAATCCGAACATGGTGTTTAATCTGCTGGCCAAAAAGCTCAATTTTGGTTTCATCAGCATGGAACCTTCTTCCATCTGACAGCAGACTCTCCCACATGCCTTCTGGCAAACTCTAGCTGAGATTTCATGTGAATTTTTTTCCCCAACAGTGGCTTTCTTTTGCCACTGTCCCATAAAGCTGGTGAAGCACCCAGGCAACAGTTGTTGTATGCACAGTGTGACGAGAATACACATAGATAAGATGTTAGCTGTCCTGTGTGATCAGCAGTTGGTCTGCCACCTGTCTTCAAGAGAGAGATAAGGAACACAATGAAGCAGCATCTGGAGATGTGTAATGAAGGGACAGGAGAGAGAGCTGTCTAGAGCGGCTCCCCCTTTGAACCCTGAACTGTTTGAAGTGATGGACAGGCGATACCCCAGCAGGGGGATAAAAAGGGACAGGTTCGCTAAGGCAGGACACACACGACACCCGAGGTAACGAGACCCTGGAAGCGGTGCGCCTCTCACAAGTCGGTGAGAAGCTCTTGGACGGCTGATCGGGGGATCAGCCTTAAACGCACAGGGTGGAAAGGTACGATCAGCGGGAACCCGGTGTGTGTCCACCCTCGCTTGGGTGCCGGGTTCACTGCAGAGGATCGACCGCATCTGGAGGAAGGGTCACAGTCGGTGACCTCAGGTGACATCACCAAGGACCTGCCCGGAAGCTGTTTGTGAGCCATATCGCCGGTCTGTGAGTGGAAGCCGTGTCTGAATGATCAGTCGTTCCCGTTCTCTCTCTCTCCCCCCATGTTGTCCATCGCCATGGCAACGATTACTGCAAACTGAACTAAATTGGACTGAACTTTTGTGTCACTTCGAAATTTGGTCATTTACCCCTAGACAACGATAGAGCTTGATTGATGCTGTTATCTTAATTCTGTGCACATGTGTGGTTATCATTGCTGAACTGTTGCATTTATTATCCTTTCGATTACTGTGTTGCTTGTTTCTTTAATAAAACTTTCTTAGTTCTAGTAATCCAGACTCCAACTGAGTGATCCATTTCTGCTGGTTTGGCAACCCAGTTACGGGGTACGTAACAACAGTCTCTCCCATCTCAGCCACTGAAGCTTGCAACTCCTCCAGGGTTGTCATAGGTCTCTGGGTGTCCTCTCTGACTAGTCCCCTTCTTGCACGGTCACTCAGTTTTTGAGGAAGGCCTGGTCTAGGCAGATTTACAGCTGTGCAATATTCTTTCCATCACTTGATGACTGACTTAACTGTATTCCAAAGGATATTCAGTGACTTTGAAATTTTCTTGTATCTATCTTCTGACTTGTAGTTTTCAATAACCTTTATGCAGAGTTGCTTGGAGTGTTCTTTTGTCTTCATGGCATTGTTTTTGCCAGAATAGTGACTCAAACACGTGTATTTTTACTAGAATCAATTGAAGCACTTTGACTGCACACAGGTGATCTTCATTTAACTAATTATGTGGCTTCTAAAACCAATTGGTTGAACCAGTGATGAATTGGTGTATCATATTAAAGAGGATGAATACTTACGTAATCAATTATTTTGTGTTATATATTACCTTAGATCACTTTGTAGAGATCTGTTTTCATTTTGACACAAAAGAGTATTTTTCTGCTGCTCAGTGTCAAAAAAAGCCAAATTACATCCACTCAGGTTCAATGTTGTAAAACAATAGAACATGAAAACTTCCAAGGTGGGTAAATACTTTTTTTAATAGGCACTGTATGATGTAATTATGTAAAGCAAGCTAGACTACACAAGACTTGTAACAGTCTTTATATTGTTGTAATTTTAAGTGAGACTATCAATACTGACTTCAGCAATTATTTCACTGTCAAATAGCTGAGCTTAAGACACCTGTGGAAAATAAGATTAAGATGCTTGTGAAAAATGAGAAACAACGAAAGGAAGGTGTAGGTGGATGTGACTTTCAGAGAACAAGGACCGTAATGAATCAAAGATCGCAAGATGTGCTTGGAATGATAGTAAACAATTACAAGTACAGAAAAAGTACTATTTAAGGTTATAATTGGAGGCTTGAACAAACAAGATCTATTAAGCTAGGGGAAGGATGAGGCAGCAGCTCAAGAATTTGGAAGACTTAAAAAACAACTTTTTGGAGTAATGATAGATAAAGAAAACAATGACAATGGAACAATGTGCTAGCAAAAATAAGTGAAAGATCTGAATTAGCCAAATTTTGTCCTGGATATCATTACAGAAAGTAATTGTGAAGTAATGAAGTGTTATAATAATTTAGTCAACAATGAACTCATCTGAGGTAAATTTAAAAAAGTCCTAACTGGGGACCAGATGTCAGACATGGGCCTTGTAATAAATAGCAGAGGAGGGAATGGTGGAGATCCATCTTCTTAATTATATCATAATAAATTAAACCACTTCCCATTGCCAGACTTCTGCCAAATACCAAAACCATCACAGTTCATTCAGCAAATGCTGAAAGGCGAATTCCTTACTGCTCTTCATTTCCTCTTTGGTGCTGTAATGAAGCATCAGACTGGAGCACAGCAGGAGATTCAAACAAATCATCCCACTGCAATAAGTCAATGGAGAAAGGATAATAAATACATCAAAAAGAGCCTGTCCTACAAAACTGAACATGAATAAAATAGGGGGAAAAAAACAACAAAAACTGCTGAAAATACTGAGCAACTCAGGGAGGTTTATGGACAGAAAAACACAATTAACACTTCTGGTAATGGGCTCCCAGCAGAAACAGGAAAATTGTAAAAGCAGACATCTGTTTTCAAGTACAGAGGAATGATAGAGGTCAAAGCAGAGAAAACACAAAAATAGAAAGTCCTTGAAGCCCCAGTGCATCTCAACACAAACCTTGCATACCCCCCACCAACATTGATTTAAAAGAAATGCCAAAAAAATTCAATATCTAATTCACTTAATGACATACCCACCTCTTACATTGACTTTCTAAATTCCGTCATCATGAAAAGTAGGTGCAGCAAATGTTACCCAGCCACTGCCAGTCTTGACAGAAGTGACACAATGAGTAACTTTGCTTTCTTATCTCTACAACTGCGTAGTGACATACTGCAATCATGCGTCTTATCATGGATGTGTCACAATCTTATTTGGCAAGTGTCTCTTGAGAGCACATTATTCTGCTTATTGAATCAAGATTGTTTGTCTAACACAAGACCATAAACACAGGAGCAGAATAAGGACATTCATCCCATCAAGTCTCCTCTGCCATGCGAACATGGCTGATTTATTTTCCCTCTCAACCTCATTCTCCTATCTTCTCCCTGCAACCCTTACTAATCAGGAACCTACCAAGCACCGGTTCAGACAGACTCAATGACCTGGCCTCCACAGCCATCTAAGCAGAACAGTTCAACAGATTCACCACCCTCTGGCTAAAGAGACTCCTCCTCAGCTCTGATATTTATTCCCTCTATTATGAGGCTGGGCTCTCTGCTCATAATAGTTTAGCCCACTAAAACTTGGACAAATTTCTGTAGATGCATTGTGGAGAGTATAGTGACTGCCTGCATCACAGCCTGGGTTGCAAACACCAATGCCTTGGAATGGAAAATCTTACAAGTGTAGTGGATATGACCCAGTCAATTCTGGGTAAAGCCCTTCCCACCACTGAGCACATCTATACAAAGTGCAGGAAAGCAGCATCCACCATCAAGGACCCCCACAACCCAGGGCATGCTCTCTGCTCACTGCTACCATCAAGAAGAAAATACAGGAGCCTCAGGACTCACACCAGCAGGTTCACAAACAGCTATTACTCCACAACCATCAAGCTGTTGAACTGTAGGGGATGACTGCACTCGCCCCACTATTGAAATGTTCTCACAACCTATGGGCTCACTTCCAAGGACTCCATCTCATGTTCTCAATATTCATTATCATTTCTTTCACTTGGCATTTGCACAGTTTGTTGTCTTATGCACACCGGTTGAACACTGAAGTTGGTAAGGTCTTTCATCGATCTTATTATGGTTATTATTCAATTATGGATGCACTGAGTATGCCCACAGGAAAATCAATCTCATGGTTGTATATAGTATCATAGGCCACTCTAGGCCTTTCAATATTTGGTAGGTTTCAATGAGATCTCCCCTCATTCTTCTAAACTCCAGTGAGTACAGGCCCAGAGCCACAAACGCTTATACGTTAAACCTTTCATTCCTGGAAACATTCTCGAAAGCCTCCTTTGGACTCTCGCTAATGCCAGCACATCTATATTAGATATGGAGCCCAAAACTACTTGAAGTACTCCAAATACAGACTGACCAATGCCTTAAAGCTTCAACATTACATCATTGCTTTTATATTCTAATCCTCTCAAATTGAATGCTCACATTACATTTGCCTTTCTTACTACCTACTCCATGGGGACTCCCAGTCTCTTTGCACCTCAGATTATTAAATTCAATCCCTGTTTAGAAAATAGACTATTCCTTCTACGAAAGTACATGACTATACACTTCACAACATTGTATTCCATCTGCAACTTATTTGCCCATTGTCTAATCTTTCCAAGTCCTTCTGCAGACTCCCTGCTTCCTGAACAGTATCTGTCCCTGCACCTACCTTTGTACCATCTGCAAACCTGGCAACAAAGCCATCAACTTCATCATCCAGACCATTAACATAGAACATGAAAAGTAGTGGACCCAACTCTGACCCTTTGGAACACCTCTGATCACTGTCAGGCAACCAGAAAAGCTCACCCCCCCCCATCCCGCCCTTTACAGTCACACTTTGTCTTCTGACTGTCACCCAATCTCCTGTCGATGTTACTACCTTACTTTGGTTAGCAGCATCATGAGAGGCATCTTGTCAAAGCCTTTTGGATATCTGAGTAAACATCCACCCACTCTCCTTTGTCTATTGCACCTGTTATTTCCTCAGAATAATTCCAACAGATGTGGCAGGTAAGAGAGAGACAGAGACACGCCACCATGCTGACTCTGGCTTTTTGTTTGTGTATCCTGAAACAGCATCCTTAATAAAGGAATCTAATATCTTCAAAACCACTGAAGTCAAGCTAATTGATTTATAATTTCCTGCCTTTTGCCTCTCTCACTTCTTAAAATTCGACTGACATTTGTGATCTTCCAGTCCTCCAAAATCATTTCAGAATCTATTGATTCTAGAAAAGATCACTACTAAATCCTCCACAAGCTCTTCAGCTGTCTCTTTCAGAACCCTGAGATGAACTTTAGATAATAACATCAGCTATACTACTCCCCAGCAGAGACTAGATAAATGCAGAATAAGAATAATATATGGTATATAACATTCAAACCAAATAATCATCTCCAACAGATAGTCTGACAATCTTCTCATGGTCACCCAACACCATTGCCAGTCCTGACGAAGGGTCCCGGCCTGAAACGTCAACAGTACCTCTTCCTATAGATGCTGCCTGGCCTGCTGCGTTCACCAGCATTTTGTGTGTGTTACCACTGCTTCCCGTCTACTCACCAGTCCAACCCTTTACACACTGGAATTTAAAAGAATGAGGTGAGGGGTCCTCATTGAAACCTTTCGAATGTTGCAAGACCAAGCTAGAATGGGTGTGGAGAGGATGATTCCCACAGATGGGGAGTCTGGGAACAGAGGGCATAACCTCAGAATAGAAGGACGTCCATTCAGAACAGAGTTGAGGAGGAACTTCTTTAGCCAGAGAGGAGTGAATACGTGTATTTCATTGCCACTAGCCGATGTCAGGGCAGGTCATTGGGTATATTTAAGGGGGAGGTTGATATAGATTCTTGATAAGGCAGGGTGTGAAGTGTTGGGGAAAAGGCAGGAGAATGGGGTTGACAGGGAAATGGATTAGCCATGATCAAATGCAGAGTAGACTCAATGGGTCGAAAGGCCTAACTCTGCTCCAAAGTCTTATGGACTAAATCATGCTTTGGTAGGCACCACAGACCCAGAAAATGGACTGGATTAGAGACTTCTATTTCAGCAAGGAACCATTCTCTCACAGAACAACTGAAGGAGCATAAATGCTACCTTCAAGAATCATCAACATTACAACAAAGCACCTATTTGCAGCCTCTCATGGCTTTTGGGTCAAGAAGTGAATAATTCAGTCGTACAGATCATTTTCTCTACTGATTAATTAGTATAATTGCCTGGTGGATAAATCTGGCAATATTCACAGTGTGAAGATTGCCATTTGTGTACTGTACTGCAGCTGCAAGCAAGTTATACCTGTGCATACATGTTCTTGTGCGTGTGACAATAAACTCAACTTTAACTTTGAAGAGATAAACAATTGCTCAAGAAGTTTCGAATGCCTGTGGTTCAAATGCCTAGGGGTCAGGGTTTCAGATTTCAGGATCATTGGGACCTCTCCTGGGGCAGGTGGGACCTGTACATGAGAGACGGGTTACACTTGAACTACAAGGGGACCAATATCCTTTCAGGGAGGTTTGTTCGTGCTGTTGGGGAGGCATTAAACTAGATTTGCAGGGGGATGGGAACCAGAGTGCCAGAGCTGACAGTGTGGCTGGGGTGAAAATAAATGATGATAGAAGTTCAAGCAAAGCCACAAATAGAAAGGTTGTGAGTGGTGGTAAAAATCTTCTGAGGTGTAGATATTTCAATGCTAGGAGTATTGCGGGGAAGGCGGATGAGTTGAGGGCATGGATTAACACGTGGAATTACGACGTTATAGCAATTAGTGAAACTTGTCTACAGGAGGGGCAGGACTGGCAGCTTAATATTCCAGGGTTCCGATGTTTCAGATGTGATCGAGGCAGAGGAATGAAAGGTGGGGGGGGGGGTAGCATTGCTTGTCAGGGAAAATGTTACAGCAGTGCTCAGGCAGGACAGAATAGAGGGCTTGTCTACTGAGTCCTTATGGGTGGAGCTGAAAAACAGGAAAGGTATGGCCACATTAGTGGGGTTGTATTATAGACCACCCAATAGTCAGCAAGAATTGGAGGAGCAATTCTGCAGAGAGATAGCAGGCAACTGCAGGAAACAAAGTTATGGTGGTAGGGGATTTTAATTTTCCATATATAGATTGGGACTCCCATACTGTTAGGGGTCTAGATAGTTTAGAGTTTGTAAAATGTGTTCAGGAAAGTTTTCTAAATCAATATATAGAGGTACCAACTAGAGGGGATGCAATATTGGATCTCCTGTTAGGAAACGAGTTAGGACAAGTGACGGAAGTGTGTGTAGGGGAGCACTTTGGTTCCAGTGATCATAACACTATTAGTTTCAACTTGATCATGGACAAGGTTAGATCTGGTCCTAGGGTTGAGGTTCCGAACTGGAAGAAGGCTAAATTTGGAGAAAGGATCTAAAAAGCGTGGATTGGGACAGGTTGTTCTCTGGCAAGGATGTGATCGGTAAGTGGGAAGCCTTCAAAGGAGAAATTTTGAGAGTGCAGAGCTTATATGTTCCTGTCAGGATTAAAGGCAAAGTGAATAGAAATAAGGAACCTTGGTTCTCAAGGGATATTGCAACTCTGATAAAGACGAAGAGAGAGTTGTATGACATGTATAGGAAACAGGGAGTAAATAAGGTGCTTGAGGAGTATAAGAAGTGCAAGAAAATACTTAAGAAAGAAATCAGGACGGCTAAAAGAAGACATGAGGTTGCCTTGGCAATCAAAGTGAAGGATAATCCAAAGAGCTTTTACAGGTATATTAAAAGAGTAAAAGGATTGTAAGGGATAAAATTGGTCCTCTTGAAGATCAGAGTGGTCGGCTATGTGCGGAACCAAAAGAAATGGCAAATTAAAGTGGATAAATCCCCAGGACCTGACAGGGTATTCCCTCCGACCTTGAAGGAGACTAGTGTTGAAATTGCAGGGGCCCTGGCAGATATATTTAAAATGTCAGTGTCTACGGGTGAGGTGCCGGAGGATCGGAAGGTAGCTCATGTTGTTCCGTTGTTTAAAAAAGGATCGAAAAGTAATCCGGGAAAATTATAGGCCGGTAAGTTTTACGTCGGTAGTGGGTAAGTTATTGGAGGGAGTACAAAGAGACAGAATCTACAAGCATTTGGATAGACAGGCGCTTATTAGGGAGAGTCAACATGGCTTTGTGCGTGGTAGGTCATGTTTGACCAATCTATTGGAGTTTTTCGAGGAGGTTACCAAGAAAGTAGATGAAGGGAAGGCAGTGAATGTTGTCTACATGGACTTCAGTAAGGCCTTTGACAAGGTCCCGCATGGGAGGTTAGTTAGGAAAATTCAGTCGCTAGGTATACATGGAGAGGTGGTAAATTGGATTAGACATTGGCTCAATGGAAGAAGCCAAAGAGTGGTGGTAGAGAATTGCTTCTCCGAGTGGAGGCCTGTGACTAGTGGCGTGCCACAGGGATCAGTGCTGGGTCCATTGTTATTTGTCATCTATATCAATGATCTGGATGATAATGTGGTAAATTGGATCAGCAAATTTGCTGATGATAAAAAGATTGGAGGTGTAGTAGACAGTGAGGAAAGTTTTCAGAGCCTGCAGAGGGACTTGGACCAGCTGGAAAAGTGGACTGAAAAATGGCAGATGGAGTTTAATACAGACAAGTGTGAGGTATTACACTTTGGAAGGACAAACCAAGGTAGAACATACAGGGTAAATGGTAAGGCACTGAGGAGTGCAGTAGAACAGAGGGATCTGGGAATACAGATACAAAATTCCCTAAAAGTGCCGTCACAGGTAGATAGGGTCGTAAAGAGAGCTTTTGGTACATTGGCCTTTATTAATCAAAGTATTGAGTATAAGAGCTGGAATGTTATGATGAGGTTGTATAAGGCATTGGTGAGGCCGAATCTGGAGTATTGTGTTGTTTTGGTCACCAAATTACAGGAAGGATATTAATAAGGTTGAAAGAGTGCAGAGAAGGTTTACAAGGATGTTGCCGGGACTTGAGAAACTCAGTTACAGACAAAGGTTGAATAGGTTAGGACTTTATTCCCTGGAGTGTAGAAGAATGAGTGGAGATTTGATAGAGGTATATAAAATTATGGTCGGTATAGACAGAGTGAATGCAAGCAGGCTTTTTCCACTGAGGCAAGGGGAGAAAAAAAACAGAGGACATGGGTTAAGGGTGAGAGGGGAAAAGTTTAAAGGGAACATTGGGGGGGGCTTCTTCACACAGAGAGTGGTGAGAGTATGGAATGAGCTGCCAGACGAGGTGGTAAATGCGGGTTCTTTTTTAACATTTAAGAATAAATTGGACAGATACATAGATGGGAGGTGTATGGAGGGATATGGTCCGTGTGCAGGTCAGTGGGACTAGGCAGAAAATAGTTCGGCACAGCCAAGAAGGGCGAAAAGGCCTGTTTCTGTGCTGTAGTTTTTCTATGGTTTCTATGGTTATTCCATACCAGACAATCCGAAAGTCTGTTTCACTCACCAGAATTTTATCATCCTGAGCTCTCAGTGATGCTCCAAACCACTGGTGGGATTTGAATTCCATCAGCTCATCCTTGTTTAAATGTCTGTTACCTTTAAGAATATATTTAAGAAGTCATTAGAGTGGGTCATTTCAAAATTTCCACAATATTATGACCATCATCTGAAAAGAGCAACTTCATACCAGCTGTTGCAAAATCATTAATTATTTCAAAATTACATTTGTTGTGGGGAAGACTCCTCTCCAGCAACTCCAGATTTAACAACATGCCTTCCCTAATGATTAAACACTGATAACAAGCAAAAAGAACACTGCCCGCACATAGGCCAGGGCAGAGCAACCAATTTGCATTTTACCATTGAAAAAGGACACAAGTTCCCCGAGGCCAAAACAAATAATTCAACACAGTCTTTAGACCATGTTGGTGGAGAAACAAGGCTGAGCTTTCTCAATGTCACAGGAGCACCATGGAGTCAAAGCACTTGCAATGGATTTGAAATATAATAGCACAGCAATAAATCTTAACTTTCCATTCCTAAATTTGGGTTATTTACTTGGCTACTGAAACAAGGGAAATACTTCTATTTCCAATGATACAAATGTTAATTTTATAACATGAATAGTTCCTGAAACATCTTGATTTCTGAACAAAAGCAAATAGGCATCAACTAGTCAGTTTCAGTGATGTTTAATGTTAACATTACTGGAACTTTTGCTACATTACATCAACTGAAAAAAAATCAATTCCTTCATTTATTTCCTCTCGTAAAAATTTTGCTTCTAACTGGAGTAGTACTTTGACAACTCCAGGAACTCCAGTTTATGCCATTTATGCCTTGATGACAGCATGTACTTTTGCCACAGCTAGTCATAATTGTTGGCAGACAAAATTTATCTGCTAAGATGAGGCAGCTCCAATTTCATTGCTAGGACAGCAGGACCCAGCACGTGACTGTCAAAGCAAGGCTTGAGTATTTTCAACCACACTCATAGGAAGTGAATGATCCAGATCAGCTTTCACGCAAGATTTTCACCACCACAGTGGAGTGTTTCTAATGCATTAGATCCTCCCCACGCGAAATTCAGTGGCTGAAAGCATGGGGTATAGCAAAGACTAAGGCAGCAGGCAACTTCCAAATAACGGAACTACAGCATAAAATCTTGTTACATTTATAGCGGAACTGTTGCATTACAGTTACAGCGATGACTTTTACCTGACAATGTGGAAAATTATCCAAATAAAGCCAATATTTGGCCATATTGGTGTATTATCATTACATGTACCAAGATGCAGAGAAAAGCTTGTCTCATGTACTATTCGTTGGGATCAAATCTCTTTGCAGTTAATTGAGGTAAAACAAACAAAAAACATTAAAAAATAAAATGTAACAACTGTGGGGAAAGTGTAGCATGGGTAAACAAGGTTCAATGTTCAAATTCAAAAGGTAAAATTCTAACAATATGCTTCTGATTATTGTAAAACTCTCAAGGTCCAGCAACTAGCTCAGCCATTACCATTTCCTGTGCTCTTTTAATCTCACGAGAGCCCCGATCCCTGCTTTCCTCAAATTCACTGTACCAATGAAAAATTCGTTATGTTACTATAGAGTGAATTAAAAGTAGGCTGGAGTACGAATAGTGAAATAGCTTGAAGATCTACTGGTTCAATGCCACCAAACTGCCAATGATCCCAGATTTTGAGTTTTCCTGCATTTAACCCCTCATCCATTCTCAGAAGTAGATTGCCTGACAAAGCTGTCAAGTAGCACTTACACACTGAAGCTCACTAGAACTTTGCAGCAGCCTTGGTTCTAACCATGGACCTAAGAGGTGAATTCCAGAGCTGGATGCTTGGGTGAGTCAGAGGCCAAGTAGCCGGAATTCATGAGCATTAAGGGGAAAGCATTCCAATGGTCACAAAATGCTCGTGCTTTTGCCTAAAGCCCTTTTCTTCCATTTCCCTTCTGACCCTTTTTCCACCCCAGCCCACCACCTCACGACACTCCCTCTTGCCCCACTTCACAAATGTTCCTCTCCTCTGCAAATCCCTGCCTGCTCACAGTTCTCATTTCTTTCCAAAGCATCAGGGTCTTCCAAGGTAATCATTATCCCTGATGTTAACTGCAAATAAATAATAATTATACACACTAGCCAAAATTACGTGGAATCACAAAACTAGTCTTTTATTATGATAAATCTAAGTTTTGGTTATATGTTCGTTTCTCTTTCTATTTAAAATTTTTCTCACTTAGATTTCTCAACCTACCTTTTCACCAGGATGCTTAAATCATCAAGTATCCAAAATGGCAAACAGTTATGAGCTTATGAGCTGATTTTTTTTTTATATAAAGTTTTCAAATTTTGTACACTTTCAGAATTTAATTTTGAGACTGCCTAAACTTCATTCTCTTAAGTGGTAATTAAATTTTAGCTCATGAGAATCTGCAGCTATAATTAAAAAGTCACATCCCCACTTCTTTCCACCATCATCAAGAAACCTATGACAGTATTTAATCAAAAATTCAAAACACAGCAAGCATTGTGGAAATACTCAATCCCATCCTCTCTATTGTTTGGGCTTGTTGGAATCTGCTCTATTACTACCAAATACAAAAATATATGCACCCAGGTTTATTAGAATATTCAGAATTGTCTGCTTTTAAATGCAAATTGCACACTTTGATGATACAACAGGACCTTAGCTTCGCCATACATCTGTAGAAATTTGCTAGTCTTTGGTGACATACCAAGTCATCAAGGAGATGTGGTATGTCAAAGACCCTTGCAAATTTCAAGAGATGTACAATGGAAAGGATTGTGACTGGTTGCATTACTGCCTGGTAAGAGGGACCATATTACTTCTATTCTGGCCTCCCTCCACTGGCTGCCAGTATGGTTCAGAATTGACTTTAGGATTCTCCTGTTTGTTTATAAAGCCCTAAATGGGCTGGCCCTTTCCTATATCGCAGACCTTCTAACCCCTTATCCTACTTCCAGGTCCCTCAGGTCATCCGACTTGGGGCTCCTGGTTGTCCCGCAATCTAAATTTAAGCTCAGGGGTGGCCGCGCCTTTGCTATTGTATAGACTGTGGAACAGCATTCCCCTCCTATCAGATCTGCCCCCTCCATCGACTCTTTTAAATCTAGGCTCAAATCTTACTTTTATTCATTAGCGTTTGAATCCTCCTGATGTGGCTGATTTTTTGGCTTGTGCCTAGGCCCATGTGTTGTTTTTTTTGTGCCTATAAGCTGTTTGGCTTGTTGGTTATGTCTGTGTTTCTTGTATTTCTGCTGATCTGTACAGCACTTTGGTCAACATGGGTTGTTTTTAAATGTGCTATATAAATAAACCTGATGACTTGACTTGGTATGGAGGCTCCAAATCACAGGGTTGTAGATTCAGCCAGCTCCATCAAGAACATCTTTAAAGGGATGCCTCAGGAATGCAACATCCATCATTAATATCCTCAGCACCTGGGAAATGCCCTCTTCTCATTACTACCATCAGGGAACTGATGCAGAAGCCTAAAGATCCATGTTCATTGTTTCAGCTATAGCTTCTTCCCCACTACTATCAGATTTCTGAATGGTACATAAACCCATGAATGCTATGTCACTTTTCCTCTTTTTCATTATTTTATATTTATATTGTAAATTTATTGTAATTTTTTGTGTATTGCACTTTACTGCTGCCACAAAACAACACATTCCATGATACATGTTGGTAATAATCAGCCCGATTCTGATTCAGAACCATGATCAATGTGCTATTTAATACATAACCTACAGACATGAAAAAAAAGATGCTGAATGAATTTGCCTTGCATGTATTCCGTCAGGGCACAGAGTAAGTTCATAGCAGGGAACTACTTGAAACGCTGTCTCTCAGAATTCTCAAAGATCTACAACACATTCCATTCCCTTTCAAAGCATTAATATTGAACCCACTTCCAGCATATAAAAATGATTCATTTGGAATTTTTAAAAAAAAGTACACAAAAGAAACTCCTCTCAATAATTATACGGATTCTGTTAGGAAAAATTAAGAGGGAATTGATCATTTCATCTTCATTGCTTATAAGAATTCAAAACAGAGTTCTGGATAGCATACATCAAAATCATTTTGCTGACATGGTTGTAAATTGGTGACTTAAATAAAGTGATAATAAATCGAAGTACACAAACATTAATGAAATATTGTTATGCTGCCACTTGCAAATTTAATTAAGTATAGCAAATGTTGGAAACATTCAAGCAAGCAGCATCTATGGAGCAAGTGAATGGTTCAGGTCACTGAATTCTGACTTGGAAAATGTCATTCTGGCTGTAATAGGCTTCTAGCAGGGGCAGGGAAAGTGCAGGGTATGAACACTCAATCTATTTTCCTTGAAAACATGCTACTGCCAATGTTCCTATTATTCCTATTTACACTTCCTTGGCTCCATCTTTTCTCTTTCAAGTCTTTCATTCTCATCCTTCGGTTTTGTTCCCCAACCTTCGTCATTTTAAAATATCCCGCCTTGTAGCCTTCTGTTCTTTCCTCCATTCTTCCCTTCCCCTGGCTTTGCTCTTGCTAACAGCCTGAATCTTTTCAGTTCTGATGAAGGTTGATGACCAAAAAATATTCATTCAGTCGTTAAACCCCACAGAATCAGCAGGTTGAATCTGCGGTAAAGGCGGCAAATGCAATTATAGCATTCATGTCAAGAGGACTAGAATAGAAAAGCGATGTAATGTTCAGGCTTTATAAAGCCCCTGGTGAGGCCTCACAGAGTATCGTGAACAGTTTTGGGCCCCTAATTTAGAAAGGATATACTGACACTTGGAGAGGGTTCAAAGAAGGTTCACAAAAATTATTCCAGGACTGAACAGCTTGTCACATGAAGGGTTTCTGATGGCTCTGGGCCTGTATCCATTGGAATTCAGAATAATGAGGGGTGACCTGAATGAAACCTATCAAATAGTGAAAGGCCTCAATAGAGTGGATGTGGAGAGGGAGAGTCTAGCATCAGACGACACAGTTGCAGAATAGAAGGATGTTCTTTTAGAACAAAGATGAGGAGGAACTTCTTTAGCCAGATGGTGATGAATCATTGCCACAGATAGCGGTGGAGGCCAAATCATTGGGCAATGGTTGATAGATTCTTGATTAGTCAGAGGATAGAGGGACATGGGGAGAAGGCAGGAAATTGAGACTGAGGGGAAAATGGATCAACTATGATAAAATGGCAGAGCAGACTCGATGGGCCAAATAGCCTAATTCTGCTCCTATATCTTATGGTCTAAACCTTCAGAGTGATGATGATAATGATGACGATATTTCTGCATATGCTCCACGTTATCTGGTAGACTGTGAAAGTTGTTTGAATGAGGAACATGAGCGGAAAGACATTCTATGTAACTGACCAAGGAGTCGTTGAAACAAAAAAAACATTAACTTCGCAGGGTGCTCCAACACAATACTGAAGTTTGCTGCCCAAGTAATCTTAGGAAACATGGTTGTATTACAGTGCAGATTCATCAGAATATCATCTGGGCTCACAATACTGTCATGAATGGTTTATTATATGAAGTTGCATGGCATCCCCTGATGTTCATAAAAGATAGGGAACCTAATTGATTTTTTTTAAGTTATATAAAAAATCTAATTAAAAAATACCCACAAGGAAATCATTTCCATCAAAGAGAAGCATAAACATATCTTTTCTAAGCAAAATCAAGAACACATTTCCCACACAGAGACCTGGAAATGCCTTCTGAAACATTTCCATGCTCCATCCTTTACAAATGTAATGGAATACTAAAAACTTAAGTGTGCAATAAGATGGTGGGATGCAAGAAAGGCAAATAGCTGAGTTGCAGCAGAGTTTATCCACCATCGATATTTTCTTAGCAAATGGCAATTACCAAATGTTTCTAATATTATGCATTACAGTAACTTTACTCATGAAGCACTCTACAGAGATGGTTTGGAAAACTCATTTCTTTGGGAATTTCTTAACCTTGTCCTACCACTATTGTTTATTTCAGCTCACATAACTATATATGTAAGTCTAGTCTCCGGACAGAAAGCAGTACAAACAGTCACTGAAATACGAGCCAAATGGAGCATCTTTGTAATTTGTGCCAGATTTATTGAAAGTTGATGCACAATTTATTTTTTTCAGTTGTCCTCAAGAAACCATAATTCGCTGCAGTTACAGTACTGAAATTTCACAAATAATTTCCACAACAAAACAGGGAGGGGCATTCTGGTAGAGTGGATGAGGGATTTGCAGAAAGAAAGGAAGTGCAAGAGAAACCATATTTAGGCACAATTTGGATCCAGTGCTAGATAGGGAACAGCTGTCCAAATGCAAGTTGTTAAGCAATGACACCACATGGGCCCCATTCATTCCATTCCAATATTTGCCCAATTTGAACAGTTTTCACATTTTGATAAGGGCTGAAGACTTGGACTGCGGCGTCCATCAAGGTCACGGCACAGACTTAGTTGATTTTTAGGTTCATCGGGTTGGTTTTGGGGACAGCGTGTGGAGTTAGGGCTCAGGTTAGGGTCCAGAGACAGGGATAAGGGCGAGTTAGAGGTCAGGCCCGAGTTCAAGTTGGAGTGGCCAGTGATCCCCAGGGATATCGGCCAAGGTTGGCAGGTCCCGCGGACATGGGCTGGTAATTTCACCACCCACCCCACCCCCCCTCAGGTCAGCAGGTTCAGGCAGGAGCCAAGAGGGCCTGTGACCCCACCCCCATAGGTTGGCAAGTCCTGGCATTGAAGGTCCATGTGAGACCGGAGTTCATGACCTGGAGTTCGGGATCCTGCCATCACCGAGTCCTGGGGCTAATACAAAAGGTCAAATTCCATGATCGGGTCCAATGTTCCAAGCCTTGGGTCAGTGTCTCCAGGTGTTGGCGGCTCAGAGTATGCAGGTCCTCTAGGGAAGTCATAGACTGAAGGCTGGAAGCCTGGAGGAGGCCTGTCTGTGTGTATGAGCGACTGGGTGGGAGCAAAGGAGCTTGTTTTCAAGTCCTGACGAAGGGTCTCGGCCTGAAACGTCGACTGCACCTCTTCCTAGAGATGCTGCCTGGCCTGCTGCATTCACCAGCAACTTTGATGTGTGTTGCTTGTTTTCAAGTTGTTGTCTTGTTTTGCTGAGGTTGTGTGGTAGTAGTTATCACTTGTTTTGCTCGAATGAACATTGTGGGAATGCTATGTTGGAGCCAGAATAAAATCATAAAACACAGGAACAGAGTTAGGCCATTCAGCCCATCACTCAGCTATGCATTCAATCATGGCTGTCTGTTTCTTTTGACACCTTAACTAATCAAGAACCTATGAACCTTTTCTTTAAATATACATAATAACTTGTCCTCACAGCTGTCTGTTGCAATGAATTTCACACCCTCTGGCTTAGGAAATTCCTTATCATCTCTGTTCTAAAGGATCGTCCTTCTATTCTGAGGTAATGCCCTCTGGCCCTAGACTCTCACTCTATTGGAAACTGTTTTTCTTGCACATTCACTCTACCTAGGCCTTTCAATATTCTATAGTTTTCATTGAGATCATCCCTCATTCTTCTAAACCAGGTATTCCCTATCTGGGGTCCACAGACCCCTCGATCAATGCTAGGCATCCATGACATAAAAAAGGTTAGGAAACCATTCTAAACTCTGGTGAGTACAGGCCCAGAGCTATCAAATTAACTCCTTAATTCCCAGGATCATTTTCATGAACCACATAAGCTTCATAGGTTCATGAACCACTTCTGGACTCTCTCCATTGCCAACATATCCTTTCTTAGATATGGGGCCCAAAACTTCAAAATGGAGTCTGACCGATGCCTTCTAAAGTCTCAGCATTACATTCCTCCTTTTATATTCTAGTCCTCTCAAAATTAATGCTGATATTGCATTTGCCTTCCTTACTACCAACACACCCTGCAAGTTGTGGAATCCTACAAGAGGACTCCCAAGTCTTCTGCTCCTCCGATTTCAGAATTCTCTCCCCATTCAGAAAACAATCTACACCTTTATTCCTTATGCCAAAATACATGACCATACACTTCCCTACACTGCATTCTATCTGCCACTTCTGTGCCGTGCTTCTCATTTATTCAAGTCCTTCTACAGGCTCCCTACTTCCTCAAAACTGTCTGCACCATCGGCAAACTTGGTCACAAAGCCAACAATTCCATCATTCAGATCATTAACATATAATTTTAAGCTAACAGACCCATACAAACCCCTGCAGAACACCAAGAGTCACAGGCAGCCAATGAGAAAATGCCCCCTTTATTCCCACTCTTTGCCTCCTGCCAGCCAATCTTCTGTCTATACTGGCATCTTTCTGGTCATACCATAGAAACATACAAAACCTACAGCACAATACAGGCACTTCAGCCCACAAGGCTGAGCTGAACATGTCCTTATCTGACAAATTACCTAGGGTTACCTATAGCCCTCTATTTTTCTAAGCTCCACGTATCCATCCAGGAGTCTCTTAAAAGGCGCTATCATATCCGCCTCCACCACCGTTGCCAGTAGCCCATTCCACGCACTCATCACTCTGTGTAAAAAAAACTTACCTCTGACATCTCCTCTACTTCCCAGCACCTTAAATCCATGCCCTCTCATGCTAGCCATTCCAGCCCTGGGAAAAAGCCTTTGACTATCCACATGATCAATGCCTCTCATCATCTTATACACCTCTATCAGGTCACCTCTCATCCTCCGTCACTCCAAGGAAAAAAGGCCGAGTTCACTCAACCTATTCTCATGAGGCATGCTCCCCAATTCAGGCAACATCCTTGTAAATCTCCTCTGCACCCTTTCTATGGTTTCCACATCCTTCCTGTAGTAAGGCAACCGGAACTGAGCACAGTACTCCAAGTGGGGTCTGACCAGGGTCCTGTATAGCTGCAACATTACCTCTCGGCTCCTAAATTCAACTCCATGATTGATGGTATGCCTTCTTAACCACAGAGTCAACCTGCACAGTAGCTTTGAGTGTCCTATGGACTCGGACCCCAAAATTCCTCTGATCTTCCATACTGCCAAGAGTCTTACCATTAATGCTATATTCTGCAATCATTTTTGACCTACCAAAATGAACCACCTCAAACTTATCTAGGTTGAACTCCATCTGCCACTTCTCAGCCCAGTTTTGCATCCTATCAATGTCCCCGCTGTAACCTCTGACAGCCCTCCACACTATCCACAATTCCCCCAACCTTTGGATCATCAGTAAATTTATTAATCCATCCCTCCACTTCCTCGTCCGGGTCATTTATAAAAAAATCACAAAGAGTAGGGATCCCAGAACAGATCCCTGAGGCACACCATTGGTCACTGACCTCCGTGCAGAATACCACCCATCTACAACTACTCTTTGTCTTCTGTGGGCAAGCCAGTTCTGGATCCACAAAGCAATGTCCCCTTGGATCCCATGCCTCCTTACTTTCTCAATAAGCCTTGCATGGGGTACCTTATCAAATGCCTTGCTGAAATCCATATACACTACATCTACTGCTCCAGCTTCATCAATGGGTTTAGTCACATCCTCAAAAAATTCAATCAGGTTCGTAAGGCATGAACTGCCTTTGACAAAGCCATGCTGACTATTCCTAATCATATTATGCCTCTCCAAATGTTCATAAATCCTGCCTCAGGATCTTTTCCATCAACTTACCAACCACTGAAGTAAGACTCACTGGCCTATAATTTTCTGGGATACCTCTACTTCCTTTCTTGAATAAGGGAACAACATCCACAACCCTCTAATCCTCCGGAACCTCTCCCATCTCCATTGATGATGGAAAGATCATCGCCAGAGGCTCATCAATTTCCTCCCTCACCTCCCACAGTAGCCTGGGGTATACCTCATCCGGTCCAGGTGACTTATCCAACTTTATGCTTTCCAAAAGCTCCAGCACATCCTCTTTCTTAATATCTATATGCTCAAGCTTTTCAGTCCCCTTTAAGTCTTCCCTACAATGGCCAAGATCCTTTTCCGTAGTGAATACTGAAGCGATGTACTCATTCTCAAAGTCCTCTGCTTTCTCCTCCGGTTCCATACACACTTTTCCACTGTCACACTTGATCGGTCCTTTTCTCTCATGTCTTATCCTCTTGCTCTTCACATACTTGTAGAATGCCTTGGGGTTTTCCCTAATCCTGTCTGCCAAGGCCTTCTCATTGCTCCCTTCTGGCTCTCCCAATTCATTCTTAAGCTCCTTCCTATTAGCCTTATAATATTCTAGATTCCTGTCATTACCTAGTTTTATGATCCTTTCATAAGCTTTTCTTTTCTTCTTGACTAGATTTACAACAGCCTATGTACACCACAGTTCCTGTACCCTACCATTCTTTCCCCATCTCATTGGAACGTACCCATGCAGAACTCCACGCAAATATTCCCTGAACATTTGCTATATTTCTCCCGTACATTTTCCTGAGAACATCTGTTCCCAATTTATGCTTGGCAAGGTTCATTTCCCAATACCAGATCAAGTACAGCCTCTCCTCTTGTAGGCTTATCTACATATTGTGTCAAGAAACCTTCCTGAACACACCTAACAAACTCCACCCCATCTAAACCCCTTGCTCTAGGGAGATGTCAATCAATATATGGGAAATTAAAATCTCCCATCATGACAACCATGTTATTATTACACCTTTCCAGAATCTGTCTCCCTATCTGCCCCTCGATGTCCTTGTTACTATTGGGTGGTCTATGAAAAACAGCCAGTAGAGTTATTGACCACTTCCTGTTCCTAACTTCCACCCATAGAGACTCCGTAGACAATCCCTCCATGACTTCCTCCTTTTCTGCAGCTGCGACACTATCCCTGATCAATAGTGCCACACACACACCTCTCTTGCCTCCCTCCCTGTCGTTTCTAAAACATCTGAAGCCTGGCACTCGAAGTAGCCATTCCTGCCCCTGAGCCATTTAAGTCTCTGTAACGGCCACAACATCATCACCCCAAGTACTGATCCACGGTCTAAGCTCGTCCACTTTGTTCATAATACTCCTTGCAATAAAATGGACACATCTCAAACCATTAGTATGAGTGTATCTCTTCTCTATCACCTGCCTATCCTCCCTCTTGCACTGTCTCCAAGCTTTCTCAATTTGTGAGCCAACCGCCTCTTCCTCCGTCTCTTCAGTTTGGTTCCCACCGCCCCCCCCCCCACAGCAATCCTAGTTTAAACTTGCCTTAGCAAACCTCCCTGCCAGGATATTGGTCCCCCTGAGATTCAAGTGCAACCTGTCCTATTTGTACAGGTCACACTTGCCCCAAAAGAGGTCCCAGTTATTCAGAAATCTGAATCCCTGCCCCCTGCTCCATTCCCTCAGCCACAAATTTATCCTCCACCACAACCTCAGGCTGTTCTCCATCCCACTTCAGGATATCGTGGATGCAATCAGAAATATCCCGATCCTGACACCTGGGTGGCAAACTACCATCCGTGTTTCTTTCCTGCGTCCACAGAATCGCCTGTCTGACCACCTAACTATGACGTCCCCTATCACTGCTGCCATCCTCTCCCTTTCCTTACCCTTCTGACCCACAGGGACAGACTCTGTGCTTCCCCCAAATAGGTCGTTCCTCCCCCAACAACAGTACTCAAACAGGAGTACTTATTGTTAAGGGGTACTCTCTAGTATCTGACTCTTTCCCTTCCCTCTCCTGACTGTGACCCACTTATCTGTCTCCTGAGGCCCCGGTGTGACTACCTGCCTATAGCTCCTCTCTATCACTTCCTCACTCTCCCTGACCAGACGAAGGTCATCGAGCTGCATCTCCAGTTCCCTTAAGCGGTCCCTGAGGAGCTGCAGTTTGATGCACCTGGTGCAGATGCAGCAGTCCAGGAGGCTGGGAGTCTCCAGGACTTCCCACATCTGACATTCAGCACAGAACACCGGCCTCACACACATACTTCCTGTCTGTATTCTACACAGGCAACCCACCTCGCCTCGACCCATTAATTCCTAAGCCCTGTTAAGCCAAAGGCTTCCTACTCTGTCTCCCTCTACTCTGATGCCCGCCCTATAATGCTGTCTCCTTCTAAACTCCTCTCGCTGCTCTAACTGGCTGACATCCATCCACTTGCACAGTCGTACCTCGATCAAACCGCTGAAGAAATAATCATCTACCCTTATCTTGTTTAGCAGCCTCATGTGCAGCATACCACGGAATCTTTTCTTTATTTTTAAGTGACCTCGTGTGCAGAATGTGTGTCAACACTTGCGAGATGCCCCAACACATCCTTAGATTGTGTTGGTTATTAATGCAAATGGCAAGTCACTGTATGTTTCGATGTACATGTGATAAATACATTAATCTCAAACTGATGTTTTATTTATATACACACACATACATATACATACACAAAAACCTGCAGTGTGAGCGAGTGGCATTCTAAATTTCTAACTGTGCCAATGGGGAATCTGGCTTCCTCACATTGGTACAATTTAAGCAGCATCTGGGCTTCGCAGCATGGAAGTGACTGAGCCAATTCATGATACTCTGTGCAACTACCCACCCGCCATAAATGCCAATGTCCAAAAGGAAGTGCCAGGTCTATGCAAGGGCTGAAGTAGAAGCAGAAAATAACTGCGACAGCAAGTTGGAGCATGAAAGTGAATGCTTATATCTCTCGGTGCATCTGCACCAGCAAAATATACATGACAAACACACAGCTTAGGCTAGTAACATACCAGTCTTGTTTGAAAAGTAACATAATGAAGAGCCACGTGCATTTTTATACGATCTTCAACACAATTAAATATATCCAGGTGCTTTCCAAGAACACGAACAAAAAAAAAATCTGCAGGGAGCCAGAAGGAAACTGGAATCTACAGCCAAAAATCTTGCTAAAGACATGGGTTTTAAGTTCCACCTTAAATCATTAACGCTGTGGCTAAGACCACATTTCTAAAACATCACAGTCCATATTGTAGCTGTTCTGTTCCATTTTTCAGCAGAAATCCATGATGAAAACAGTTGACATCTGCAGCTCCTAAAGTTCCCAAACACAGAGTGGAGCAACAAAATTCAGTAAAATGAAGCACCCAGGACACTAATGAGATTATATTTCTTGCCTTGATGCCCAAACAAGTGGAAGGAAAGGATGGCAAAAGATAGATAGGTAGGTAGATATTTCATTGATTTCAAAAGGAAAGTACAGTGTCACAGTCGCATTGCAAGTGCAGGGATATAAATATTAGAAGTAGAAAGAATAAAAAATAAGTTACCTCAAAGTCTAATGGGGGGGGGGGTCATCACTTCCCTGGCTATAGGTTGACTCATTATACAGCCTAATCAGCTCAGTTGTCTTAGTCTATTACTAAAAGTGCTCCTCTGTTTACCAAGGTGGCATGCAGGGGGTGAGAATCACTTGAGGAGTATGTGATAAAGAGGTAATCTACAATTATGAACAATTACATCAAAAGAGCATCAAGTGTTAGAATTAATCACAATATTGAGCCTCAGGGTTCAAGTACAGGAATTTAAAAGTTCATTTTATATTAAAAAGTGCTCCAAGGTCACTTAAAAATTACTATGTTTATCTTCCGGTCATCAAGCCAAAGTACTCCTCAATACCCAGAGCCTGGACTGACACCAACCTACTGCCCTCTGCTGTGCCTATTGTCTTGTTTATTATTTATTGTAATGCCTGCACTGTTTTGTGCACTTTACGCAGTCCTGGTTAGGTCTGTAGTCTAGTGTAGTTTTTGTGTTGTTTTACGTAGTTCAGTGTAGTTTTCGTATTGTTTCATGTAGCACCATGGTCCTGAAAAACGTCGTCTCGGTTTTACTGTGTACTGTACTAGCAGTTATGGTCGAAATGACAATAAAAAGTGACTTGACTTGTACTCCACAGCCTTTTTACAGTCAAGGCCAGAGAACAAATTCATAAAATACACTTTATCTACAAGTCATTGCCACATACCTGTCGCCTTCCTGTTTCTAGACAGGAAGCATTAACCCCATATTTGCATGATTACTTTATGACTTTTACAAATGGTTTTACACATTATCATACCATAAGTTAAAGTTCTTAGTTCCAGAAGCCTACTGTGCTGGTTAATTAGTTTTAAAAGGACATACTTAGTGCCAGGGAAATGAATGCAACCTATTTACACTAAAGGCTTTACTCTGTTAGTAACTAATTTTGTGACTCCACGTTATATGGTTCAAAACTTAGTTCAAGCCAGCTCCTTAATGGAGGTAAAAATATATGCATTCAAGTTGTTGTTGGTATGGATGTGGCAGCCAAGAAGCCCACCCATGCAATTAAGTATTTTAGGCCATGCCAAGTTATTGCTTCAACTGTACCATGCCAGAGGTACAGAAAGTTCAAGTACAAGCTCCCTCACTTCCTTGAAGTACTTCATTCAACAGCATGCAATATCCCTTATATTATAAAACTTGCAACAAACATGAAACAAAAGATTTTTTAAGAAATCTTAAAAAAAAAGGGATTATTCAAAGATCCAATATCAATACCCACAAAAAGCTGCAGGAACTCAGCAAATTAGGCAGCCTCTACGAAGAGGTCTAAACAGTCGACATTTCAGGCCAAGACTCTTCATCAGGACTGAAGATGGGTCTCAGTTCAAAATGTTAATTGCTTATTCTCCTCTACAGATGCTGTCTGACTTGCTGAGTTCCTGCAAGCACTTTTTGTGCTGCTCAAGATTCCCAACATCTGAAGAATCTTGTGTTTTGAAATATCAATAAGATGATTTTTCTATATGATCTTTTAAGACACATGCATCCTTTAACATTGTTAATTCTCAATACCCATTACATAAAGTTAATAACTGTGGTCACCTTTAATCTCTTTGGCTCTGAAAGGTTATGGAGATGATCCAGCAGTTATACTCCAAGTGTGGCTCACCAGATCTTCACTGTCAGTACAGTGGGCTTACTACTTAACCAAAAGCTTCGCAGAAAAACTAGCTCTGGTAAGACAATTAAAAGTGAATATCTAATGTGAAAGATATTCACATTACTAGCATCCAAAGGTCATGCTGCCCCTTCTAGATCTCCTTGTTAAAAAAAAAACACCAGAAAAAATAAGGAAATAGGATAATGCTGAGGAAAACTGTAAAAAAAAATTAAAATTAGAAGTTTCAATCTACCATTCAATGTACAATGAATTGTCAATTCAACCCATCCTATCTCTCAGGAAATTGAAATCAATACCACCTGGCATTAGAAAGGGTTGGCAACACAGAATGTGAGGAACAGCCAAGATACTTTTTTGTTATTTTGTCACCCTGAATTTCCAATTAATAGTAA
Source organism: Mobula birostris (assembly GCF_030028105.1). Taxonomy (NCBI): domain Eukaryota; kingdom Metazoa; phylum Chordata; class Chondrichthyes; order Myliobatiformes; family Myliobatidae; genus Mobula; species Mobula birostris. The sequence continues at coordinate 159,482,694 of NC_092375.1, forward strand.
GTACAGAGAACAGTTAAGTGCATTCTACAAATTTACACATCAGCTTGGGTTCTGGAAAAATTAAAGATGAAGACTGGAATGTTTGACAAATTATTGTTCAATAAGCTCTTTTTTTAAAAAAAAGGGGGTGAAAGCTTAAAATAGAGCTGCTTGCCTTAAATCAGTAGCTCCTGGTCACAAAATTCACTCTCATTAAACTCAACATGCTCTGGGCTATTTCTGTTCAGTAATTAATCACTGTGTAATTGCTGGGTTAACAAATGTCTCTGTATAGAACAAGCTCAAATGCAGTCCCATAAAAAAAGCAAACTCACTGAGATAATGTGTTCATCATACATAAAGTCTGTTATCAGTTTAATCACAAGGTTTCACAATCCAGAGACAGCTACTCCAGTTCAACCCAAAAACCCACATTCACAACCAAAATTAAAGCTGAAATAAATACTTACTTTGTTTTGTAAACATATGCATTGTACCTAGAGGTCTTTATGTATTTACTGAAGTAGGTGTTTCATAAAGAAGGTCTTTTAATGAGGTACAGGTTGTGTGACACTTCAGCACACAGAAAGAATACCAGACTAATAAAGTGTGGTAACCCCCTCCCATCTCCCCACCCCAATATACCACAACCCCCTGTGGATTCTCCCAACATTTTGTTTAAAGTTCTCCATCTAAATTGTTTATTTGGGGAAGTTGAGTTCAGTAATTGTGGTTAAGAAATGGAATAGGAACAGAATATCCAGCAAGAGCCCCTTATGTAAAAACAAAATACTCTGCAGATTCTGGGGTCAAAGCAACACGCTGAAGGAACTCAGCAGGTCAGGCAGCATCCGTGGAAACGATCAGTCAACGTTTCGGGCTGGAACCCTTCATCAGGACTGAAGAGAGAAGGGGCAGAGGCCCTATAAAGAAGGTGAGGGGAGGGTGGAAAGGAGAAGGCTGGAAGGTTCCAGGTGAAAAACAAGTAAGGGGAAAGATAAAGGGGTGGGGGAGGGGAAGCAGGGAGGGGATAGGCAGAAAGGTGAAGAAGGAAAAGGGGAAAGCCCAATGGGTAGTAGAAGGCGGCGGAACCAAAAGGGAGGTGATAGGCAGCTGGAGGAGGGGGCAGAGTGAAACTGGGATAGAGGAAGGGAGGGGGAGGGAATTACCGGAAGTTGGAGAATTCGATGTTCATGCCAAGGGGCTGGAGACTACCCAGACGGTATATGAAGTGTTGCTCCTCCAACATGAGTTTCGGATATGTCCATACATAGTCATAATCATACTTTATTGACCCCGGGGGAAATTGGTTTTCATTACAGTTGCACCATAAATAATAAATAGTAATAAAACCATAAATAGTTAAATAGGAATATGTAAATTGTGCCAGGAAATAAGTCCAGGCCCAGCCTATTGGCTCAGGGTGTCTGACCCTCCAAGGGAGGAGTTGTAAAGTTTGATGGCCACAGGCAGGAATGACTTCCTATGACGCTCTGTGTTGCATCTCGGAGGAATGAGTCTCTAGCTGAATGTACTCCTGTGCCCACCCAGTACATTATGTAGTGGATGGGAGACTTGTCCAAGATGGCATGCAACTTGGACAGCATCCTCTTTTCAGACACCACCGTGAGAGAGTGGCCTCCTCTACTGCCATGATAAGGCTAAACTCAGGTTGGAGGAGCAACACCTCATATACCATCTGGGTAGTCTCCAGCCCCTTGGCATGAACATCAAATTCTCCAACTTCCAGTAATTCCCTCCCCCTCCCTTCCCCTATCCCAGTTTCACTCTGCCCCCTCCCCCAGCTACCTACTACCTCCCTTTTGGTTCTGCCTCCTTCTACTACCCATTGTGCTTTCCCCTATTCCTTCTTCACCTTTCCTGCCCATCACCTCCCTACTTCCCCTCCCCCACCCCTTTATCTTTCCCCTTACTGGTTTTTCCACCTGGCACCTACCAGCCTTCTCCTTCCCACCCTCCCCCCACCTTATTTATAGGGCCTCTGCCCCTTCCCTTTACAGTCTTGATGAAGGGTTCTGGCCCGAAACATCAACCGATCTTTTCCACGGATGCTGCCCGACCTGCTGAGTTCCTCCAGCGTGTTGCAAGATCCCCCCCATGTACATCTTCTGTTTTGTAACGCCCAGCATCTCAGAATCAGATTTATTATCACTGAAATATGTTGCAAAATTTGTGTCTGTAACTTTTTGTTGGAGTACAGCAAATCCTTGTATGACTTCAACGCAGTTTTACTAAACTGTATTTTTTAGTAAAAGTAACAAACAGCAAATTACATTTACTGTGTATGGTTGCCAAAAATTTATTTACAAGAACAGTAAATTCTTTGTTAGCATTGGCTGACTCCAACTCAAAAGCATTAATATTAAGATTGTAACATTATGGCAACTGTGGTGGTGGAGAGGGGGAGAGGAGTCATAAGTCATATTATTGACTTTCATCCCAAAAATGCAACTTTGTTCTCAATTGGCAAGTGATACAACCAGCTTCCAGCTCTGCTCCAATGACTTTCTCTGGCTACCTTTCACGAGGGGAAATACCTGCCACAAGACAAGCAATGAGCTTCTTTCCAAGATAGTAAGCATTTCATAGTTAAACAAGCACAGACTATAACATGACAGGTGTCAAGGTGTAATATATAAAATGATTCAGTGGGTGGGGGGGGGAGCAGAAAAAAGATGTTTGAAAATAACAGCAGAGGTGTTGGTGTGCTGATTTGCTTTCAGTCATTTATGTTACTACTTAGAACTATTAAGAAACACGTTGAGTTCTACTCTTACTGAAAAATTCAGTGGTCAGGCAGCATCTGCAGAGACACAAGACTCAGTATTCACGACCCTTTCATCAAATGGGAGGTCATCGACCGACAGCATTAACCCACTCTTATCTGGAGGTGCTACCCAGCCTGTTGAGTATTTACAACAGCATTTTATGCTTCTAAAGGTTCTTGCAGTTGCTGAATTTATCTGAATTTTATAGGAGCACCATTGAGAGCATCCTGATGAGCTGCATCTCCATCTGGCATGGGAGCAGCCAAGCATCAGACCGGAAGTCCCTATAAAGGACTGTGAGAATAGCTGAGAGGATCATAGGAGTCTCCTTGTCAACCTCTGGGGACATTCATCAGGAGTGCTGTGTGCCCAGGGCCCTTAGTATTATGCACCCATCCATCCAGCATCCTCTTTGACTTTCTACCATCAGACAGGAGACTCCGATGTACTAAGACAACAGCAGTCAGGTTGGGAGACAATTTTTTCCCTCAGGCCATTGGGCTTCTGAACTCCCGGCCACATCGCATTCGGTGTCACTGGTTAATCTATTCTATATCTAACAATATTTAATTTATGCACTTTATTTATTTATGCATAATTCATCTGTTGATCTTATCCATATTTGCCCAAGTTTTTGTGTGTTACATTTGTGTTATGCATACTACAGTGCTTTACACTCTGTTCCAGAGAAACAAGGTTCCGTTTGACGATATACATGTATATAGTTAAATGACAATAAACTTGAATTAATAACCATTATTAGACACTGATACTGTTACCCTTGGGAATTACAGAAACTCTAAAGCAACCTCTTACATTCCATGCGTCAATTTTTTCACGCACGAGTTCTATATTAACATATTTTTACAAGAATTGAATGGGAGTACATGAGTTGTATGGCACATCTGAACCTGAGTGAAAAAATTGATGCATGGAATGTAAAAGGTTGGCCACCCTTGCTCTAAAAGAACCAAGTAAGAGAGACCAGAACAAAGACAGTATTATTTTGCTCCAAGCAGAAAGAGCAGAGTTCCTGTTGTGGGAAAGTATGGATGACATCCATGACGCAACATTAATGACTCCTGTATAATTTATCTGAGAAAACCATAAGTCCTGCCGAAGGGTTTTGGCCTAAAACGCCAGCAATACTCTTCTCCATAGATGCTACTTGGCCTGCTGAGTTCCTCCAGTATTGTGTGTGTGTTGTAGAGGAACCTGAGGTTGGATCAGTCAACTTCTGCTTCAGCACAGCTGTGGAAAAATTACTTAAGGCAAGCTTGAAACATGCTCAGATTGCCTTTGCATCTTTCTATAGGTCATCTGCACAAATTGGAGAGATATTCTCTCCCCTGCCCCCCCCCCAATATAGGGTTCTGTCATTGTCATCGGTTATATCTATGTAGAAACATGCACTAAACTGCAAAGGTCAGATAATTTGAATGAGGAATTGCTATGTTTAGATATTTCTAATCTCAATCCTTTCTCAAGACGTGCAATTGCAGTCAAATTGGCTGTTTCATACAAAGCATAATTAAGAATGCCCTCACAATTAAGTCATCGCGTTATAAGATTACTTGTTACCCTAGAAAAGTTTTCATATGCTTCTCCTTCCTAGTTTGGCTCATGTAAAAATACAGTTAATATTAAAATATTACAACAAATGGACAAGTTTTAGGTATTTTTCCCCACAGTCCAGGTTCTCCCCAAATTACAAATATCAATTTATGTCCACATTTGGAATACCAGTGGGATGGGTTTGCTGGCCGCTGCAGATGTCTTCAGCCAGTCATTTCACCCCATGTGCCTTCTCTTACCACCAACCTTCATCCCTGCTACAATAACTGGGAGCTGGGTTGAGCCAAGCAGAGCTGCAAGCACTGAGCAGATTCGGTAATTCCAGACGTGCTGGAAATCAAACATGCTGTGTTTACTTGTTCTCCCATCACAGCAGTTTCTGTGATCCCGGACCACACACCATTTTTAAGAACATAGAACAGTACAGGCCCTCGGCCCACAATGTTATGCTAACCTTATAATCTAATCTAAGATCAATATATCTCTTCCCTTCCACATAGCCCTCCATTTTCTATCATCCATGGCCTACTTAAGTGTCTTATGTCTCTAATGTATCCTCCTCCACTATCACCCCTGGCGGGCATTCCACACCCACCAGTCTCGGTGCAAAAAGAATTTACCTCTGATAACCCCTCTATAATTTTAAGTTGATTGCAGAAGAGTATGCCCCCTTGTTCGTCTCCAGAATCAGATTTAGTATCACCATCACATGTTGCGAAATTTGTTAACTTTGCAGCAGCAGAATGTAATATGTGATAATATCGGGAAAAAAAATCTGTGAATTACATTCAGTATATATGTGTGTATCAAATAATTAAATTAGTGCAAAAACAGAAATAGAGAAGTATGAGTTAGTTTTCATGATTTCAATGTCCATTCATAAATCAGTTGGCAGAGGGGAAGAAGCTGTTCCTGAATCGAGCTTAGTAACTTCAGCTTACTGTTTTCAGGAGCGGAACCCTGTCTTAACCTGGGGCCTGTCTGTACTTGCACTTATGTGTTGTATTAAACTTGTAATCTGCTGGCCTCTTGTCCTAAATATCAGTTTCCATGTTTCATAATTCAATTTCAAAGTAAATAGGCATTGTCAATGTCTTTGAATAGAAAAGTCATGTTTGGCCAATTACACTTTTATGGAGTAACACACATTGTGGATAAAGGTGAACCAATGGATACAAAATACTTACTTCCAGAAGGCATTTGGTAAAGTGCTGCATCAGAAGTAATCGCAGGGGGAGAAAACTCCTAGTGTAGGAGGTATGGATAAAAAAAGCTGGCTGGCTACCAAGAAATAATGAGGAGGAATAATTGATTGCCTTTGGGGTTGCCGAGATATTACAAGGGATCAGTGTAGGGGCCTCAACTTTTATGCTTTGAGGTCATGGTTGCTACATACGTTGATGACACAAAGATAACAAGAAAGTAAGCTTTTAAGAAGACATATGGAGGTTATAAAGAGATATTAATAGATTAATTGTGTAGGCAAAGATCTGACAAATGGAATATAATTTGGCAGGAAAAATAAAGACAAAAGCACTTTATCTAACTGGTAACAGACATCCATGTTCTGAGAAGCAGAAGATTTGGGTGTACCAGTACATGATTCACAAATGGCTAGTGTGCAGTTATAGCAAGTAAACAGGAAAGCGAGCAAAAAAATTTTCATTTACTACTAGGGATATGAAATACAAAAGTATAGACATTATGTTTTCATTACATAGAGCATTGGTAAGAATACAGTATGCAATATTGGCCTTATTATTTAAGTTTAATGCTTGGAATGGATCGTTTTACCAGAAAAGGTTTGACAGGCTTTGTTTCAGGATTGAAAAAAGCTGCAGAGGTTGTAGTCTTAGGCTACTCCATCGTGGGCACTAGCCTCCCCACCTTTTGAGGACAACTTCAAATGGTTGTGACTCAAGAAAACACCATCCAATTTTAAAGACATTCACCATCCAGGACATGCTCTCTTCCCATTACTGCCAGAGAAGAGGAACAAGAGCCTGCAGAGTCTTCAAAAGCCTCAATGTTTTAGAGACAGCTTTTTTCCCTCTACCATCAGATTTCTGAATGATCCATGAACTCACTAGTCTGCTCAATCACAAAGGATCATATTTTACAATGTACATCAGTGATAATAAACCTGATTCTATCTTCTCGAGTTTAAACAAAAGGACTTGACTAAAGAGTTCAGATCCCAAGGAGGCTTAACATGATGGACATGGAGGCAGAGATTTCCTTTATAGGAGTGTCTAGATGTAGAGAGTCACTGTTAAAAACACAAGGGTTGCCCATATAAGACAGATGAATTTTAACATTTTCTCTCAGGAGGCCATGTGTTCATTTTTTGAACTATTCCCCATGTTCTGATGGAAGCAGAGTTTTCAAATTTAGATAGACTCTTGATAAGGGAATGAAGAGTTGCCATGGTTGCAGTGGAATGTGATGTTGAGGTTACAATCAGTTCAACCATGATCATATTAAAAGGTGGAGCAGGGCCAACAGGCAATTTCTGCTCTTCATTTATACATTCATTCAGTCTCTACACTTAGCACAGAAATGGACCCTTTGGCTCTCCATCCATGCCAACCTTTTACAACATACACTAATTCTACTTGCCCACATTAGGTCTGCATCCTTCTATGTTTTGCCTATTTCAGTGCCCGTCTTCACATGTGGTCAGAATGCTGGTACAGGACAGAGGGTGACCTTGTCACACTGTCATCATTCCACACCATGAACCTCCAGAAGATCCCCCCTACTTTCTAACCAAGAAAGATCTCTAACCACACCTTCTTCAGTGTCATCAAGAGAACATTACCACAATCATTATGATGGGGCACGAGATGAGAAGAGATGCCAACTCCATCATCAAGACAGTATTTCATTGGACCCCTGAAGAGCAGAGGAAACACGGGAACCTAGAGACAACTTGGCACCATACTGTAGAGGCAGAAATGAAGTCCCTGAACCACACCTGGGGCACAATAAAGAAGACAGCTAAGGACAGACAGAGATGGAGGACCTTCATTGCTTCAATTCATATTTAGAATCTGCCGCCCGAGGATGTGGTGAAATGAGAGATATGAATCTTTACAGTAGAGATCGTACATTTAGTCACTTACTGCCTACCAGTGCTTACTGCCTACTGTCCTGACGAAGGGTCTCGGCCTGAAACGTCGACTGTACCTCTTCCTAGAGATGCTGCCTGGGCTGCTGCGTTCACGAGCAACTTTGATGTGTGTTGCATCTATTTCAGGGGTTCCCTTTATGCCATGGACCCCTGCCATTAACCGAGGGGTCTGGGAACCTTCTGCTGATAATCCAGTGATACTGGGAATTGAAAGCAGCTACAGCTTGTCAGAACCAGGTTTTTTTTTAAAAAAATGGCTGCTACAGTACAATAAGGTCTTTGGATACAATAGGCTCTTTTAAGAGCCTCTTAGATGGAGCTTAGAAAAATAGAGGGCTATGCGCTAGGGAAATTCTAGGCAGTTTCTAGAGTAGGTTACATAGTCAACACAACACTGTGGGCCAAGGGGCCTGTAATGTACTATGAATTTCTATGTTCTACAATTAGAAGGAAATTCCAAAAACACAACTTTGTCTGTTCCTCTGGATCCACATTAGTTACATGAAATCAATCAAGCCTTCTATAATTAATTTAGTGGAAAAAGGATATGATAACTAAAAGAGATTCCACATGAAACTTCAAGCATGCCAATTAAATCCTTGTCAGGGGAGTAGAAGCAATCTTAATCCTCTTCAATAGCATTCATGACACAGACATAATTGTCAGAATTTCTAAACTAGGATGTTATACTTGACTTACTGTCTTACACTGATATCCCATATAGACAAATTCCAAAAGGTTTTGAAAAGAGCTCTCAGTAGTACTTGGTTGAAGAAGTTCCTATTGGAAGTCTTACATTTACAAAATGCTAAAACCATATAGCCTCAGTTTAAATGTAATCACATTTTCTTGGAGCTACTTTATGTGTAACATTTGAGGTCTGCCATCCTGCTGTACTACAAGCTGACTTAGAAGAACTAATTCAGTGCTCAAACTGAACAAATGACAGGTCATCTCATATCATTCCACCAACATCCAAGGAATTACTGGAAGGAAGAAATGTTATATTAAATGCTTTAGAGTTTGTATACGTCAACTTATTGCCCAATTAAGCTCGCCATTTTTGTATTATTCTAGGAAAAATTCTTAACTCTTCACTATATGAAAACAAAATCTCCTGAAGCTATTGTCATAACATTGCATAATTTTCTAGACGTAGCAGTAAACATTAATACATAACTTATTCAATCAAATCAGAAAAATATCACTTATGGTAATGTCATCTTAGTGCTTCAGGTCAATCGTTGCATAGTTCAAAATCATCCTCCAATAACCATCTGTCCTCCTTCCACTTCACACAACCTTTTCTTTTGTGAGAATATGTGATGTCTCCAGCAATGCAGATACACACTCTCAATGTTTAGCTATTGCAACATAGTCCTAATCAAGCATCCTTTGGATAATTGACAATATAATCCTAGGCAACCCCTACAGTTAATTCACGATTCTTGTCTTGGGTCACAGTCAGGTTATTAATGACAAAAAAGGAAACTACTTTACTGTCATATAATAGCTCCATGATAAAAGCAGGAGTACCTCCTCTACTATAATGCTTTGAGAACCATCAACGCAAACTTAGACCATAAGATCTATTCTGCCATCCAATAATTGCTGAATTTGTAAACCCCTATTCTCCTGAGTTCTCCTCATAACCCTCAACTGTGCAAGCTTAATTCAAAACTTCTGACTTGGGTGTGGGAGTACAAAACCTCTTAGAAATTTGTTTTATGAGATCACTACTTTCATAACCTTCCTACTACTGTAACACATCATTCACGAAGACACTAATATTTTGCCCATTTAAATTGCTTCTTCTGGCAAAGATGCTACTTCCTATTAATAATCCACAACTTTCAGTGATAAAGCAAATCTAACAATGTTCTTGTAATAAAAGAAACTAAAGATTAATCAGTTTCTGTAAAGAGCAAAGATACCTTAAGCTCCAGGGACAACAATGCACCTACAAAAGAGAAAAATAATCATAACCTAACTTCCTTTTCAGATGCTACCTCGCACAAATTATGAGAATCTTCTGTTTACATTAGTTGTTTAAATTTAATATATAGTATGAATACCTATAAAAGCAAGCCCTTATGTCTTTATTTCTTGCAGTACTTCAGTGATGATGCACATTTCTCATTTTCACCAGAAATGGTTTCCATTCATTCAAAACATCAGATTCCTGTCAGAACCCGTGTGCATAATGTTGTTAAACGAAAGGTTCCACAGTCACCGGGGATTGTCTGGCATTTCGCAATACAATCGTTTTTATTGGCTTAGCAGGTGTTGATTTGTCAAGAAACACCAGAGCAACTACTTTATAAAACATATAAACCATCCATTTCTCATGGCTTATTAGCATAATACCACTACCTTCAAGATTGCCACAGTCAACTTTAGAATATCAAAATGATTTCTTTTAATGATTCTTAGAAAATTTAGGCATATGTATTAACAATGTTTCCAAGATTTACATTTTATTTCCTAGAGATCTTATAAATGTCCTACAGTTCAAAATATGGTACCGAAAGCATTTTTCAATTCCTCCTATCACCCCCCGAGCAGCCAGTGTAGGCCCAAGCTTTGGTTTCAGTAGCAAAGCAGCTGGAGCAGTTCACCGCCAAGAGATGAATGAACATTTCAGGAAAGTGAGCGAAATCACACCGACCTTCACTTCCAGTCCCAAGCCTCAGGCTTTCCAGTCCATCCGGACCGGCGTTTAAATTGTCCAATCACCGGGTCGTGCCTTGCTCTAGGATCCGTACCGTGGCATAGCGATACCCTTGGGCCGCCCAGCCCGAAACCATTCTCGATCTCGGCTCGGCACTTGGAACAATCCAACCTCACAGCCGGGTTAGGTGGACAGGGATCAACTCCTCTCCAAATTGCTCACTCCAGTTCCATAGCTGACACGATACCGACTCTGTCTGCGACATCATGAACATGTTGCACTTTGGCTTTGTGATCACCAGAATGGCCCATCCTTCAATTCAGCTTCACCTCTGCTTACTTTTTCATTGCTTGTAGTGTTAGTTTACAATTTTCTTCAAAAAATATGTTATTAGTAATGTGTTTAGTAAAATTTCTTGCCTCCCTAACTACCAGTAAGCTGTTGATTACGCCATCTTAAACTGGAAGTTTTTTTTTGTTTTCATTAAACACCTTCTTTTAATATAAATTTCTAAACCAAACCTGTTGTTCTGTCAATTCCTGCAGTGTACAATTGATTACAAAAGATTGCTCTGTAAAAATCTGCTGACTTTTACATTGCTGTGTTTAATTCAGATTTCTGTTCCCTCTTCCACCAGGTCACTGCTTATTTGTGCCATTGAAATTTGCAATGGCTTTGACTTTAAACATCTCTAATCAAGATCTCCTCAACAAATTTTTGGGTCTGATGGCAACCCTCATTTCTCTAGTACGGATGAATACTGTTGGCGTGGATACAGTAGACGGAAGGGCTGCTTCTGTGCAGTATGACTATGATTTCACAAAAATTTAATTTTTTTCTCTCTCCCCTCCCCTCCCCCACCCCCATTGCCAATATCATTCAAATAAATTCCGGAATCCTTGCTATCCTTAAGTGAGGTGACCGGAACTCGCAAGCACACTTAAAGCCAAGAACCTTGAATTTATTTACATTATTCTTGATTGGACCTTCCACCCCCAGATATAAACACAGTCTCTTGTTTCAGCACCTTATTTCTACACTTAAAATTGTTTGACAGCTTATATTATCTCCCTCAATCATCATAGCCAGATACTTAGACCACCTAATTCAGTGCACAAACAGAATAAATTATGGCTTTTCTCTTATCATTCCACTAGCATTCAAGGAATCACTGGGGAGATAAATATTATATTAAATGCTTCAAAGTTACATGTTCTCAAGCGCTTACATTAGAATCAAACATATTTAATGAGTGATGGAACTCCCATTTCCAACACAGAGCGTCATAGGAAGTCATTCCGGCCTGTGGCCATCAAACTTTACAACTCCTCCCTTGGAGGGTCAGACACCCTGAGCCAACAGGCTGGTCCTGGATTTATTTCCTGGCATAATTTACATATTACTATTTAACTATTTATGGTTCTATTAATATTTAATTATTTATGGTGCAACTGTAATGAAAACCAATTTCCCCCAGGATCAATAAAGTATGACTATGACTATTTCCCCTCATCTGCAGAGTATCCTGAAGTCTGGTACTCAGGTCCTTACTGCTTACTACTTTTGAGATTCACATATTCCGCTAAATTTGAAATTATACCATTTCTTCAATGTATCAAAATGATATTCTTCATGCACAGTCTCACCAGGACATTCTGGTCAAATTACTTTTCCAGATTTTAAGACTTTATATTTATGATTAAGAATTGTTGCAGTCAGTGCTAAATACTCAAAATGCCATAATTCACTATCTCCTTCAAAAACCTTAAACCACTTTACAGCAAATGCAGGAAACAGGACAAGTAATTTAAACACAGCACACTTCCATGAATATTGTGATATTGATCTGTTTTTATGATGTTGGCTAACAGACATACATTGACCAGGACAATGTTATCAGCCACAGTCACTGAGTAATAGGATCGCTCATGCTCTCTCATGGCTTAATAAGGGAATAATCACGTCATCATTGTTACAACTCATCTAAGACAACACTTTAGAAAAATGCAGCTGCACTGGAATACAAGCCTAGTCTTCTGTGCTCAACTTTCACACACAGGGCATTGTACTTGCTGACTTAGAGGAAGAGTAAAATCCTTTCCACTTCTATTATTTAGAATATAGAAATTCCCTCGTTTTTATATACGCTAACAGCAATCTATTCCAAATCGTTAAAGGTAATTTGCAAATATATCCAACATACCATTACTATTTAACATCTATTAGCTGCAGCACAGTGGTTAGCACAAGACTTTACAGTACCAGCAACCCACGTTCAATTCCTGCTGCTGCCTGTAAGGTTGCGACTGTGTGGCTTTCCTCTCACAGTCCAAAGACATATGCGCTGGTTGGTAGGTTAAATGGTCATTGTAAATTGTCCCTGTGATTAAACTGGGGTTAAATCGGGGGCGGGGGGGGGGTTGCTGGGTGGCGTGGCTCAAAGAGCCAGAAGGGCCGATTCCACACTGCATCTCAATAAATAAATATAACTGTCATCTAAAAGATGGCACAATCAATAACATAGCACTTCATTGTAAATCGTGTAAACCATGCAATCAGTTCACGGATTGTGATCTGTATAATGCACTCAAATTTCAGGACCAGGTCTTGAACACACAACATTGAAAGAAAGGCAATATTACTGCCGCCAAGCCAATACATCTATTGCATTACACTTACGAAATAAACAGACTTCAACATTGGTGACCATATTGGTATACTCTCTACAAGTTATATCAACTAGAATATTTACTAAATACTGTGTCAAACTTGCAGAAACTATAATGTAAAATTGGGTAAGCAACTCACATTTTAAAATACATGGAAGAAAATATGGATGCATTGACATTAATCAGCTAAAAATCAAAAGCTGTTTTTTTAACGTTGTATGAAGTATGAAAACAGTTTATGCACCTCTAGGTCACACCAAAATAGACAGTGGAATGTGAGGGATCATAGCAGTCCCAAGCACATAAAATGCAATTGGAAATTGCACTATTTATCAACTGATGCAGGTTGAAAAATAAAAAAAAGTGTTTATTCGATATTACCATGTACAATTAGACCCTGTGCAGGCATAACTTTAATCAAACCTGCCACCAACTCAAGTGAAATTGCTACGTTTGACGAGGACGGGGTTGCTTGATGGGAAAAGATCTTCATACCTGTGCTGTCAAAAGGGTACTGCTCACAGCTGCTGCCCCCACTTTTCCAGGTACACTTGTACACGGCTCCACCTTCGACTATCTCCGGCTGAGAAGTATTCGCCTTTGGGGCTCCAACTAAAATATTCCTTCTAGGAACATTATAAAAAAGGTAGAGAAACAAAAGTCTTTGTTTGGGTTACTGTGTAGTCACCTCTCAACCAATACATTTCATCCTACGACAGCAGCAAAGACGCATCACTTACTGAAAGTAGCTTGCTTCACAGATTTATGTTTTACTTTTGACCAACAAAAAGAGATGAAGTATTTAATAATCACACAGGATACATACTTTGTCTCAATGTGTACAGCAGCTAATTCAGTAGAAGGTACGGTAACCCCATATCTGCTATATTTCGATAAACATTATAACATTTGTAATATTTTGCTGCAATGTGTGTGTTCGTAGAGAGAAAAAGAATTCTTGACAATAAACTCATTCAGAGAATGCTTTTAACCTTCCACTTACTGCGTCAAGGCAGGTGTGAAGAAGTCGACAGCAAATCCGAAGTAACTACCCTGAGGACCGGAGTAAACCGACGGGCTGGTGTCCAAGTTAAAGCCAGAACAACAGGAGAGCGAGAGCAAAATCACGACAAGCGCCTGGTTCCCCGTCTCCAAACCCATTATTGAGCTTTGAGTCTTTTTCTTCGCTTTACAACGTACTGGAGTGCTCCCGCCCCCGCCCGTCCCGTCCCGTCCCGTCCCGTCCCGTCGCAGAACGAGGACTGATCCCGTGGACGAGGCTGCCGGTTTGTCTGCGGCGACCAGACGAGCTGAGCGGAGCGTTGCGGACTGCTTGGCTCTGCGCGAACGAGGACAGCTGCACCCACCGCGTGTTCGGCTTCGATCCTAGACTAGACAGTCTCAAGGTTCCGATTCAGAACTCTAGCCCGGCGCTGCCAATAGCAACCGGACGGCCGCACGCCGCTCGTGGCAGGAAGTGAAGTGTAAGCAGCGTTCGATGTGAATGGTTCACTTCTACGTGAATCAGTCTCGCCCCCAACGCCTGGACTGCGGTGTAAAAGGCAGCTTTCCTCCCACGTCTTTCTGCGAGAGGGAAGCTCCACCTACTCGCTGTCTTGCGGTGATTCAACGCTAGTCATACATTTCAACGTCTTACATGGTATATTGCAGCTACAGAACAATGTAGCCGCTAGGCTCCGTCTCAAGAGATCTTGTACTGACTGGAAACGTGAAACAATTACTCAGCAGTTTCCCAGGCTATAAATAACACAACGAAAGCAGATAGCTTGCGGAATGAGACATACTTAATGGCTCTTGGGAGACGTCACTGGTGATAGAGATGGCAAGAATCATTTGAAGCAGTATACATTATAAACTTAGTAGACGTTATCGAGAAGATTAATTGAAGAGCAAAACACCTGCAGACGCTGGAAATCAGACATAAAATGCAGAAGTGTAGGATGTACGTAGCAAATCAAGCAGCATCTGTAGAGAGAGAAAAAAGTAGAAGTTTTAATGTTCCGCGTGCATTATCTTCCCCAGACCTGCTGGGTGTTTCTAATATTGTTCTATTTTTTCTGTCATCTTAAACGTTCAGAATGGATTACAAAAAAACAGCGGCTAACATTTCTGATCAACGCGTGGTAATATCGCTTAAAAGTAATGTCCAATTTTGTTTTTCAGAATGACACATTTAGAAGCTTTAGTCACTGATTAAGAATACGCAAGCCATGTCCCTAAACATAAGTAGGACCTGTTAGTGTACTCTTATGAACTTGACTTGACTTGAATTTTCTTGCTATTTAAAAAAAATGCTCAACCACGTAAAATACTCCATAAATTATAGATCTTTGGCATTCTATCTCACGTCTTCAAAACCAGGGATAGCTATTTACCAGTGCAGTGACCAAGGTTTCTCAGCCTTCAAAGCTCTTAAACTACTACGTGGGATAAATTGCTGGCAATTACCATCCCAACTAAGAGAAAATACTCATCATCTAAAAAGGTGCCGCCAGGCAGATAGGAAAACGGATGGAGTTCCAAGGACTATCTCTATTAATTCATGAGGTTGTGGATGTGCACATACACATCTGCCCCATAACATTATTGGTATTGGCTTCTTATTCCACCATTTACATTGGCACAAGTGCACCACAAGGCTGTGTACTTAACTCCCCACTCTACGCTCTTTATACTTATGACTGTCTGGCTAAGCACAGCTGCAATGCTATTATGCTATTTTCAAGTTTGCTGATGACCCCACTGTTGTTGGCTGAATCAGAGGTGGAGACGAGTCAGCATTCAGAAGGGAGATTGACAATCTGGCTGAGTGGTGCCACAACAACAACCTCTTACTCAATGTCAGCAAGACCAAGGTGCTGATTACTGACTGCACAAGAGGAAACCAGAGGTCCATGAGCTAGTCCTCATCGGAGGATCAGAGGTGGAGAGGGTCAGCAACTTTAACTTCTTCAGTGTTATTATTTTGGAGGGCTGTCCTGGGCCCAACACGTAAGTGCAATTATGAAGAAAGCACGGAGTTTGTGAAGATTCGGCATGACATCTAAAACTTTGACAAACTTCTATAGGAGTGTAGAGAATATAGTGACTGGCTGCATCACAGCCTGGTATGGAAACACCAAATGCCCTTGAATGGAAAACCCTACCAAAGGTAGTGGATATGGCCCAGTCCATCACAGATAAAGACATTGAGCACACTTACATTACACGTTGTTCCAGAAAAGCAACATCCATCATCAGGGACCCCCACCACTTCATGTCATGTTCTCTTCCCCCCCCCATTGCCAGGAGCCTTAGGACTCACACCTCCAGATCCAGGAAAAGTCATTACCCCTCAACCATGAACCAAACTTCACTTGCCCCATCATTGAAATGTTCCTGCAACCTCTAGACTCACCTTCAAGGATCTTCATCTCACATTCTTGTTATTTATTGCTTATTAATTTATTTGTATTATTATTATTTATTTCTTTTTGAATTTGCACAGTTCATTGTCTTTTACACACCAGCTGAACACCCAAGTTTGTGCAGTCTTTCATTAATTATATTAATATTATTATTCTGTTAATGGATTTGTTGAGTATGCCCACAAGAAAATGAATCTCAGGGTAATATATAGTGACATATACTTTATACAAATGTACTTTATTGTCGCCAAACAATTGATACTAGAACATACAATCATCACAGCGATATTTGATTCTGCTCTTCGTGCTCCCTGGAGTACAAATCGATAGTAAATATTAAAAATTTAAATTATAAATCATAAATGGAAAATAGAAAAGGGAAAGTAAGGTAGTGCAAAAAAACTGAGAGGCAGGTCCAGATAGTTGGAGGGTATGGCCCAGATCTGAGTCAGGATCCGTTCACCAGTCTTATCACAGTTGGAAAGAAGCTGTTCCCAAATCTGGCCGTATGAGTCTTCAAGCTCCTGAGCCTTCTCCCAGAGGGAAGAGGGACGAAAAGTGTGTTGGCTGGGTGGGCTGTGTCCTTGATTATCCTGGCAGCACTGCTCCGACAGCGTGCGGTGTAAAGTGAGTCCAAGGACGGAAGATTGGTTTGTGTGATGTGCTGGGCTGTGTTCACGATCTTCTGCAGCTTCTTCCGGTCTTGGACAGGACAACTTCCATACCAAGTCATGATGCACCCCAGAAGAATGCTTTCATATATGTACTTTGATACTAATTTACTTTAAACATTGTGCTTTTAAATTGTCATGTACTGAAAGTTGTTACTCGTGGGCTATCCAGATGATTCTGTATACAAATACACTGAAGTAGTGAAAAGGAAAACAAAGGGCAAAATGAAGCATTACACCTACAGAGAAAGTGCATTGCCAGGTCAAATAATGTGCAAGGCCCAAGATAAGGTAGCACAGATGATCACAAATTCATCTTTAAGTGTGTGAGCAAACTGTTCAAGAGTCTGATAACAGCTGGATAAAAGCTGTCCTTGAGCCTGGTGGTACCTGCTCGTGAATTTTTGCATCTTCTGCCCAACAAGAGGGCAGAGAGGAAAGTATGAGTCAGGCAAACGGGGTCCTTAGTTATGTCGGCTGCTCTTCCAAAGCAGTAGGAAATGTAGACAAAATTGCTGCCGGGGCAGGGGGTGGGGAGGCTAGATGTTTGCAAAAAGAGAGCAAAAAAGTGTACATGGGTTCATTGTCCATTCAGAAAGCTGATGGTGTAGGTGAAGCAACTATTCCTAAAACCTTGAGTGTGGGTCTTCAGACTCCGTACCATTTTCCTGATGGTGTACATGTGCTTCCAAAACCAAACAAGTAATGCTGTGTGCACCCACTAAGCACAATTATCATCAATGAATTCTCCATGGTCTATACTGAATCTTGGGGATTAATATTGACTGGAAACTTAACTGGACTACCCATAGCAGTACTGTTTCTGAAACTGCAGGGAAAGGGAGCTCATTTCACTAATGAAAGCCTCTCCAGTTTAAGGAATACAGAGGATGACTAGCACTCCTTTTAGCCTCCTTGTGATATATATACCCAATCAAGGAAGCATTTAGGATAGAGTTTCAAGTTCATCTGGGATGGGCCAGTTTCACTGGTAACTTATGATCGAAATAAATAATACAATTGAAAGTAAATCCTTCCAGTTTATAAATGCACTCGTGTTATTGAGAATGGACTACATAATCAGATCTAAGACAGTATGTTAATTTAAACTTCATGTGGACTGTCAGGTTACTGAGCTTCTGACATGAAAATTACTTATGTTGTTCTCTCTCCACTTCCCTATTAAATTAACAACAGCGGTATTCTCTTGCAAGCACCAGCCAATCAAAAATGAGACATCTATCATTAAGAACCTATCACCCAGGACGTGCCATCTGGCTTATGTAGTTTAGTTTTGAATATGTATTTCTTATTGTAATGTACAGGTTTTTAAAATTGTTATGTTTTGCAATGTACTGCTGCTGCAAAACAACAAATATCCCAACATATCCAGTGATATTAAACCTGATTCTGATTCTGATCTCTGCTACCTCACCCATTCACAAGAAAAGTAAGTGAAGGCAGGGCTTTAAACTGAGAGAGGGAATGTTTAAAGGAAATATGTAGGCAAGTACTTTTTACACAAAGAATGGTAAGTGTCTGGGGAAGTGGTGGAAATGAATACAATAGTGGCTTTTAAAGGGCTTTTAGATAAGTGCATCATTTGCAGAGAATGGCGGGATATGATTCATGTTTAAGAGAAGAGATTTGGTTTAACTTGGCATCATTTTCAGTGCAGATATTGCAAGGTGAAGAGCCTGTTTCAATAATCTGACTGCTTACCAACTGGGGGCGATCAACCAGCCCCTCCAAGATGGGGGATACCCAGTCTCGGACCATTGGCACCACATGTAGCAAACTTTGTAGTTTATGAGATGGAAGCAAATGAGAAAAAAAAATGAGTATGACATTAGTGAATAAAACTGACAGCATCAATATTTGAATATGACTTTCATAACCCCAAATAGCACAGCAGATGAGGGGATACAGGATGTATAAGTGCTAAATGGTAGAAATAAGAAACAAAATAAACCAAGGTGTTTTTTTTTTCATATCTTAAAGATACATTGACCAAACTTGGGTACATTAGCCTAGTAGTTGTGGTTCTTTCTACAGAAAGCTTGAGATTGTCAATTAAAATCTACTATGACAGGTCATGGAACAGAATTTAATAAATATCATATTTGGCATCAGCAATTGGACATGAAAGCTGCTGGCTTACTGTAAAAACTCAAATGCTTTGTGAATGTACTTCAGGGAAAAGGACTTGGCACATTACATGTGAATTCACTTAAACAATTTGAGGTCAACTCTTCATGCCTTTGGACAAAAGCATCATCCTGCCAGTGTTATAGAGGAAGAAGTATAATTTGATCATATATGTGGTTTATTGAGTATTTGACATCTCATTTTGGATTTGGGGATTTAAACAAAATAGAAAATTCAATAAATGAAGTATTTTGTAAATTCACCTATCTGATTGCTTTCTGCTTTTTCACTCCTTCATCAAAGTTTTTCCTGATGGCTCCAATTCTGAAAACATAATCTTGGATTTATTATTTTTGTTTGAGAGACTCAGCCAAATTCTGCGGTGTCAGTATCAGCCGGCAGACCTTGAGCACTGTGCAAGAGCTTGCGGGGCCTCAATGTATCCTAAACTGGTCTGTGTAGATGTCAGAGTACAAACATGAGCCCACGCCCTTGTGGGTCACAGTGCTGCAGTGACCTGGAGGAAAGCGTGGGATGTAGCCACAAAGTATGCATTTGTTTTCCAACTAAACAGTGAAACGATCTGGCTTTCTGGAGCATTACATAATCTCTCAATCGGCTTAGTCACCTGATGTTCCAAGGACCAAAAAGGAGTTCTGTAAGAAGTGACTCTGATAATTCTGATCAAGCTATGCACCAAATAATAGCTCACTGTATGTATGCAAATGAGGAAAATGTTGGAAACTCTCAGCAGGTCAGACAGCATTTGTAGAGAGTGAAACAATATTTTAGGTCAATGACATTTCAAGTGGTCTCTTGTTTCAAGCATTCATGGTTTTTTTTCTGTTTCAGTTTTAGATTTTCAGCAGCTGTAATGTTTTCCTCATAAACTTGATGGTAATGTTGATGAGGTAAATCTCTTGGCTTCAAGGTTGCTAGCTTGATTAATTAACACCACTTCGGTCCAAACCAACTATTCAAAAGAAGTTATGGCAGCCTGTTTGTGTTTTGCATGTAGAATATAGAACAGTATGGCACAGTACAGGCCCTTCAGCCCATGGTGTTATGCTGACCTTTCAGCCTACTCCAAGATCAATCTAACTCTTCCCTCCCATGTCTCTCTCCATTTTTTTTTCATCCATGTATGTATCTAAAACTCTCTTAATTATCCCTAATGTATCTCCTGGCAGTGCATTCCATGAACTTTTCACTCTCTGTGTAAGAGCCTACCTCTGACATCCCTCCTACACACCCTTAAAAGTATGTCCTCTCATATTAGTCATTGCCACACTGGGAAAGGAGCTATAACTGTCCACTCTATCTATGCCTCTTATCATCTAATACATCTCTTAACCTCCTGTGCTCCAAAGTGAAAAGCCATACCTAACTCAACCTTTCCTTATAAGACATGTTCTCTAATCTAGGCAGCATCCTGGTAAATCCACTCTAAAGCTTCCACATCCTTCCTATAATGAGGTGGCCAGAGCTGAACACAATGCTCCAAGTGAGGTCAAAACAGAATTTCATAGAACTGCACCATTAATTCATAGCTTTTCAACTCAATCCTTGACTAATGAAGGCCAACACATCATACACCTTCTTAAACACTCCTATCAATTTGAGCAGCAATGTTGAGGGATTTGTGGACTTAATTCCAAAGATCCCTCTATTCCTCCTCACTGCTAAGAATCTTACCATTAACCCTTATACTCTGCCTTCAAGTTTGACTTTCCAAAGTGTATCACTTTGCACTTTTCCGGATTGAACCCCACCTACCACTTCCTGGTTCCACCCCTCCAACATTCTGGTGCAGAGATAACTACATTGATACTGGTTTCTGTTCCCATGCAGAACATAACAACCTTATCACCTTTGCTGCTTTCCCCCTGTTCTTACTTTCACATGGTTTGTTCTTGACTTTTCCTTTCCTTCATTCCTCTATCTCCTTTCAGAGGATCAACCAAGACAATGGCTTATCAGCATCTCTACTTTCTTATATGTCTATGGAGATTCAGCCTGACATCAAAAACTGTCTAACTTCTACAGATGTGTAACGAAAAGCATTCTGATTGGTTTTGGAACTCCAATGAACAGGAACTCAATAGGCAGCAAGGAGTGGTGGATGCAGCAAGTTCCATCACAGGTACATTTCTCCCCATCATCAGGAACATCTACTCTACAGGAGATGCTGTCCCAGGAAGGTGGCCTCATTATCAAGGACCCCACCATCTGGACCAAGCCCCTTTCCTGATGCCTCCATTAGGCAGGAGATACAGGAGGCTGAAGACTGGCACCTTATCGTTCAAATACAGCTACTTCCCCACTGCCATCGGGTTCTTGAACCAACATTTTAAAAAAAAACAAATTCTACCTCAGACTATATTTCTGTCAGCTTGCACTAATGTCATTATGTTAATTTTTCATTATTTTCTTATATATACTTTAACGTTAGTTTAACTGTATGTAATGTATGCTTTTTTTTTGTATGTAATGTACCATGTTACTGCTCCAAAAATGGCACTTTTGAAGACTTTTGTTTTCATGATGAGGGCCAATTGTCATGTATATTTGATTATTGTTCGTCCATGCCTTGTTACAATAATACAGAATCAGGATGTCCAAAACTCAGTGGCTGGTTTCAATGGGCTTGAAGTATAAGTGAATGCTACATTGCCTAATAAAGTAATGTTGCACGAATGTCAATAGAAACCATTGCAGGTCAATTTCCAAAGCAAGTGAGCTCCTGTGGTGACCATGGTAGCCTGCGTTCTTAGGAGACAATGGTATTTGATTACAGTGGGGAGGTTGTGTGTAAGCCTGGTTCCTGTTTGAATTTAGTAATAAAGTTTATGGGAATTGTTCATATATATGGAGTGTTCAAATGTCAGCTGGTCATAAACCAGAGAAGTGGTGTAGATCCATACCTTGTACATTAATTTAGACTTATACACAAAATTAAAGTTCATCATATTAGAAATAAAGGATTATAAGTGCACTGTTCCTCATTAAAGATTCTTCTTCAGGAGAATAGAGCTAATGTCTCTCAGGATGATGACCTGTCTTATTAAAAACTCTTATTTCTTACTCAAAAGAAACTTCTCAAATTGTTCAGTGCTTCTGGCATTTTTATTTGTATATATTTGCAGAATTTTACAACAGTAATATTATTTTCAGCATTTTTGTACAGAGGTACATTAGCCACCCTAGGCCAACAACATCCCCTAACAGCCCTTTTGCTTTCACTGACGGATACTTCCATTGTACTGTCAATGTAGACAATACACATCATCTAAAATAAATAAAGTAGGTGAATTTGTTGTAAAATCTAAAAATCTAAAAATAAATTTAAATTAAAAGAAAAAAAGTAGAAGAATTTGTTGCAGCATTATATGTCAGAAGACACCCTAAAGACCTTTGCTCCAGAACTAGCTGTGCCTCTCACCAGGCTGTCCCAGTGGAGCTACAACCATGAAAAATTCTGATTCTGATGCCCACGTATATCCCATTCACAAATCCAGTTCAGTAAATTACCACCCAATCAGTCTGCTCTCAATCATCAGCAAGGTGATGGAAGTTATCACTAACATTGCTATCAGGCAGCACTTATCAATAACTGGCCAAGTCTGAATTTTTCCATGACCACTAGGCTCCTTAGCCTCATTACAGGCAAGGAGCTTGAATTCCAGAGTGAGGTGAGAGTGTCTACCGTTGATATCAAGCCAACCCTTGACCAAGAGTTGCATCAAAAGGCCTTTGAAAAAAGTAATGTTAGTGGGCATCATTGGCTCTAGTCAAAGGAAAATGGTGGTGGTTATATGTGGTCTGCGGTCAGAAGCTCCAGCGCATCACTACAGTCCTCAGAGCACTGTCCAGGAAGAACATGATTGCATGGAGCAAGATTCAGACATCAGTCAAGCATGAAGTGACTAGATCCATTGAGTCATGGGGCATGGAAACAGTACCTTCAGCCCATTACATCCATGCTAACCCAGTTGTTCAGCTACTTTAATCCCACTTGCTTATATTATGTATTTTATTTATTTATTTAGAGACACGCACAGAATAGGTCCTTGCAGCACTTCAAGCTATGCTGCAGGCAGCCCATCGACTTAACCCTAGTCTAATCACGAGTTAATTCACAGTGACCATTAATCTACTCACCAGTAAGTCTTTGGACTATAGGAGGAAACTAATGCGTACATGGGGAGGATGTACAAACTCCTTACAGATGGTTTCGGAATTGAAATCTGAACTCTGACGTCCCAAGCATTGTGCTAACTGCTACACTCTGTGGCGCTTATTCCGACTGTATCTTTCTTTTTCTTGCCTATTTGTAACCTTTTAAATGTAGGAATGCCTTTTAAATTCCTTTTAAATGTAGGAATTGTATTTAGTTCTATGACCGCTTCTGGCAATGGCTTCCAGTTAGCAGCCTAAGTACCTACCCTTGATACTTACTGGTATTAACGTTACCAAGTCCCCCAACACTGGCCTCTTGGGGAATCACCATTCACCAGAAACTCAGCTGAACCACCCATAATACCATGGCAACAGAAGTGGGTATCCAGGGAAGTGACTTTCCTCCTGATCCCAAATCCTTCCTACCATATACAGTACGCATGCGCTATGTGCCGCCTGGTAAATGCAATCTGGTTAGACATCTAGGGTACTCCAACAACAAACCAGAATGTATAAACTCTATCACCAGGAAGGACAAAGGGCACATGAGAGCATTTTCACCTGCCCACCAACACCACAATGTTGAATTGATTCCACAAACTACAGACTAATTTTCAAGGGCTCTGCAACGCATGCTGTCAGTATTATTTATTTTTTGTTTGCACCATGTCTTCTTTTGCACATTGGTTATTTGTCAGTCTTCGTTTCTGTATAGTTTTTAATAAATTATATTACATTTCTTTATTTTACTGTAAATGCTTAATATCTCAATGTAGCACATGGTAGCATATGCATACTTTGGTAACAAATTTGAATTTGATTTTGATTTTCACTTTGGAAGCCCCCTTCCCGGTCACTCATCGCTGATCTGGAAATAGACTACTGGCCTTCAATATTTATTGGATCTTAGCCATGGAGCTCTGCACTACAGCACTGCGGGAGTGCTTTCAGCAGAAGGGTTGCAATGGTCAAGAAGGCAGCTTACTCCTACTTTCTCAGGGTCAATAAGGGGTGGGCCCAGAAAATGAGCAGATAGGATAAAGAAGTTGGCGATGCTGCTGAATGAGAGGTTACACTCCAGGGAGGTAATGGGTGACTGGAGAACAAACAAAATTAAAGATCAGATAGGTAGCTCAGGAGACAAGTTAATGTCTGAATACTGATAGAGGAGGAAAGTTTCCTTGGGAAGTGCAGCAAGGAGCAAGACTAAACACCAGAGGAAGGAAGCGAATAATGGTGTCTAATAGATGTCTTAGTAACTGAAAGGTTGTTGCTGGTACATTTCCAACAGGCTCAGTACTTAGTCCACTCATTTTCTGTGAATACAGTAATGAAGAAATTTCCAGATGATACAAAATTGGCTATGTGGTGAAGGTTAGGAAAGCAGCAGGAAGACATAGATGATCAGATTAGTCATGCTAATGGAATTTAATCCACAGAAGAGTGAGGTAATGGACTAGGGAGGCACAATAAGTAAGGAAATGTATCAAGTCAAGTCGCATTTAATGTCATATGCACAAGTATGCACAGGTGCAATGAAAAACTGACTTACATTAGTACCACAGGCATGTTGCATTACAAGAAAAAGATGAATTAATCATAAATCATACAAACAATAAATCAAAGGATATTTAATCTGTGGACACAAAGGGACCTTAGACTGTATGAGTTCAGGTCCTTAAAAGCAGCAGAATGGATCAGTAAGTTGAAAATTTTATCTTTATTAGAGGATGCAATAAATATCGGGAGTTATCCTCAAATGTACACAACACAAGATAGAATACTGCTTGAATACTATCCTGATACAGTTATGGTCACCAGATAATAGGATCAGATTATAGTGTTATGGAGAAACTGCAGAGGGAGTGACAAGGATGTTGCCAGGACTGGAGAATTTTAAATATGAAGAAAGATGAAGTAACTCTTTACATTGATGCATAGGATGCTGGGAAAGGGGGGGGGGTTTACTGAGAAGTATACAATTATGGGGGAGGTTCCTACACAGACATAACAGGATCTATTTCCCTTAGCAGAATAGTCAAGAATTAGGAAGCATTGATTTGTTGATGGAAGAATTATAGGAAGAGTGAAGAAAAGTATTTCCCACCAGAAGGTGGATGAGGTCTGGAACTCATTGCCGGAGATGGTAGGTGCAGAAAGTCAAACAGTATTTAAGAAGTGTTTGGATATATATATATATATATATATATATGTGTGTGTGTGCAGAGCAGAGGTCGGCAGACATGGTGCCTGAAGTTGAATGAGTTTTGAACAGCACAGATGCATTGGGCTATATGGCCTCCTTATATATCATATCATTATTATGGCTATACAGATATCTGGTTCTGAAGAGGAGAAGGTTCTTTGACTGGAGGTAAAAGTCCCCAGGGCAAATATTGATTTGAATTGCATGGATATCTGAAGAGACACTACTGAGAGAGGTTTCTATTCACTTTCCTAAGTTCATTTTTTCAGGACAAATGATGTGTTTTGACTTGAATTGCATTATTATGGCACAGTTCTTTACAAACACAATGAAAATTCTTTGGCAATCCCTTTGACCAAAACAGTGGCATTTTCTGGCTGGCTGCTTGTTGATCATCATTTTAAATCTGCGATAAACTGTAATTTTTAGTGCAATGTGCTCTTCAATGGTTTACAGTTTCAATTTGTTATCAATCGAACATCTGTCTAGGAAAGACACACAGCAAGAAATTAATCAAGAATAATTAATATACTCTAAACAGGCTCTCACTGTCTGAGTTTTGAATAGCCTTGGAGATTACCATAACACAGATGACTAATTCTTTTCCACGGTTTGATTTGCGGTCTACCAATTATAGGCCATGACTCAAGTAGCTCAGGGTAGTGGGGGGTTTTTTTGAGGGTAGACTGTTTTCAATTCTCCCTGTAACACAAAGTAACAATGAGAGATTTGTTTGAAGTGACTGTCTGCACTTTGGATATCTACAACTAAAAATAAAAGTCCAAATGCTCTCATTACATAACATGCTGGCAGAGTTTGTTTCCTGAGTCATTCCACAGAGATTTCTAATGTTTCAGAGTAAGTTATGGTAAATGTTTGGCTCTGACATTCTAGGATATCATCTGGACTTCAAGATTCACTTTCCCTTAGCATGTTCTGCAGCTGCTCTTAGACGAAGAAATCGCCTTTGATTTCTAAGTGAATTCTTGCATTTATAGAGGCTAAACACACTTATGTAAAAAGCAAAAGAAAACAAATTCGGCAATCTTGTTGGAAATTAGAATGTCCAGATGTCCTATAAATGAAGGATAGTTTGCAGTGACTTATACAATGAAGCTTAACAAAATATGTAATAGACAGAGTAGGTTTTTCTCTTAACAACACTAAAATACTGGGGATATCTATAGAGGTAAACATAGAATTAGTATTTCAACTCAATCTTTCATCAGATGCTGCAACAAAGAAACTATCAGTCACCTGCCCTACGTACTTGTGCCCGTACATGTGTTCCTGGAATTATCTCAGGCTAAAACCAGGAAGAAACCCATAGCAACGAAGCTGGCAACTTGAATGTTAGCAAGTTTGTCAGGTACTTGTAAAGTATGGCTACCAAATCCACTTAGCAGGAGGTCCCATTCCAACATTTGGCACAAGATATCACAATCTGGGATTGCTGTGGTCCTGCTGCCTAAGCAGGTCAGGAAGCTCATCTTCTTGCCTGCAGGATCTTGTTGGCCAGATGCTGCCTGCTGAGCGCAGCCTCTCTGCACTGATCTCCACCCTCCTACAGCTGCAAACACAAAAGGAACAAACTACTGCTGCTCTGCAAGCCTCTGATCAGAGGTCCAAGGGCAGCGAAGTTGGGAGTTCAGAGCAGCAGAACAGATCACACACAGGAAACTTCAGTGTTTGGAAACTAACCTCTAGAGTTTACAAAGTTTGTGCTCACCACAGTTTCTGTGAATTGGGTCTTTCACTGAGCCATTCCAGTGAGGTTGAAGTACTTACTAATAGATTTGACTGTCAAATTGTCATTTCCAACCCCACCCCCCACCCCCACAGACACACACAGTGCTCTTGTTTCCTCCACCAGTGACTTTGAGTAAAATGAAGGAGACAGTTGATTTTGGAGACTCAGTTTAAACTCATTCTAATTATGGAATCAACATATTGAAAGTTGCTAACTGTATTCCCAAAAGCAGTTGCTCTCAAACAAGTGGAGACACTCCAGTTAAATACTAACAATGTGGCATTTAAATCTCTCTTTGATCACCCTGTTCAACCAATAAACTCAACCATGTTAACGATCAGTTCAAGATATCTAGCATGTGATATAACTTATTTTGCGTCCAGCAGTTTCCTATCCAGTGGGGGGATTTATGCAGATTTATTTTGAGTTTGAGCTTAAATTTGCTCTCAGATTTGTTTATTTGCAGTTTATCTTCTTTTGCACATTGGTTATTTGACAGTCTTTACGTGTAATTTTTCATGGATTCAATTGTATTCCTCTCTTCTACTGTGAATACTTTCAAGAAAATAGTGACATATAAAACACTTCAGTAAGAAATTACTTTAAACTTTAATCAACAGTCTTTCACGCAGAACTTCATCCAACACCTTTTTGACAAGTCAAAATACCAATTAACAATTTCCACTGTCAGCTTGTGAAATCAATTCTTGAAAAGAAAGGTAGGATTTTCCCCATCTAGTAGAGCACTAATTGAAACTTACTAGATTGTTGCTCAGACAAGCCTTAAAGTCTGTAACTAATAATTGTGCAACTAAACTATCTATAGTTCTGTTTCTTATTACCCTAAAATAGTTTCCATTTTACTAATAGCTCCTCAGTGTCTAGCGACTGACTCAAAATGATGTTAGGTAATGAAGAAAAACATAGAAAACATAGAAAATAGGTGCAGGAGCAGGCCATTCGGCCCTTCGAGCCTGCACCACCATTCAGTATGATCATGGCTGATCATCCAACTCAGAACCCTGTACCTGCCTTCTCTCCATACCCCCTGATCCCTTTAGCCACATCTAACTCCCTCTTAAATATAGCCAATGAACTGGCCTCAACTGTTTCCTGTGGCAAAGAATTCTGTGTGAAGAAGTTTTTCCTCATCTCGGTCCTAAAAGGCTTCCCCTTTATCCTCAAACTGTGACCCCTCGTTCTGGACTTCCCCAACATCGGGAACAATCTTCCTGCATCTAGCCTGTCCAATCCCTTTAGAATTTTATACGTTTCAATAAGATCCCCCCTCAATCTTCTAAATTCCAGCAAGTATAAGCCTAGTCAATCCAGTCTTTCTTCATATGAAAGTCCTGCCATCCCAGGAATCAATCCGGTGAACCTCCTTTGTACTCCTTCTTTGGCAAGAATGCCTTTCCTCAGATTACGGGACCAAAACTGCACACAATACTCCAGGTGTGGTCTCACCAAGGCCTTGTACAACTGCAGTAGTACCTCCCTGCTGCTGTACTCGAATCCTCTTGCTATGAATGCCAGCATACCATTCGCTTTTTTCACCACCTGCTATACCTGCATGCCCACTTTCAATGACTGGTGTATAATGACACCCAGGTCTCGTTGCACCTCCCCTTTTCCTAATCAGCCACCATTCAGATAATAATCTGTTTTCCTGTTCTTGCCACGAAAGTGGATAACCTCACATTTATCCAATTTAAATTGCATCTGCCATGAATTTGCCCACTCACCTAACCTATCCAAGTCACCCTGCATTCTCTTAGCATCCTCCTCACAGCTAACACTGCTGTCCAGCTTCATGTCATCCGCAAACTTGGAGATGCTGCATTTAATTCCCTCATCTAAGTTATTAATATATATTGTAAACAACTGGGGTCCCAGCACTGAGCCTTGCGGTACCCCACTAGTCACTGCCTGCCATTCTGAAAAGGTCCCATTTATTCCCACTCTTTGCTTCCTGTCTGCCAACTAATTCTCTATCCACATCAATACCATACTCCCAATACCGTGTGCTTTAAGTTTGCACACTAATCTCTTGTGTGGGACCTTGTCAAAGGCCTTTTGAAAATCCAAATATACGACATCCACTGGTTCTCCCCTATCCACTCTACTAGTTACATCCTCAAAAAATTCTATGAGATTCATCAGACATGATTTTCCTTTCACAAATCCATGCTGACTTTGTCCGATGATTTCACCACTTTCCAAATGTGCTGTTATCACATCTTTGATAACTGACTCTAGCATTTTCCCCCACCACCGATGTCAAGCTAACCGGTCTATAATTCCCCGGTTTCTCTCTCCCTCCTTTTTTAAAAAGCGGTGTTACGTTAGCCACCCTCCAATCCTCAGGAACTAATCCAGAATCTAAAGAGTTTTGAAAAATTATCACTAATGCATCCACTATTTCTTGGGCTATTTCCTTAAGCACTCTGGGATGCAGACCATCTGGCCCTGGGGATTTATCCGCCTTCAATCCCTTCAATTTACCTAACACCACTTCCCTACTAACATGTATTTCTCTCAGTTCCTCCATCTCACTAGATCCTCGGTCCCCTACTATTTCCGAAAGATTATTTATGTCCTCCTTCATGAAGACAGAACCAAAGTAGTTATTCAATTGGTCTGCCATGTCCTTGCTCCCCATAATCAATTCACCTGTTTCTGACTGTAAGGGACCTACATTTGTCTTAAGCAGTCTTTTTCCTTTCACATATCTATAAAAGCTTTTATAGTCAGTTTTTATGTTCCCTG
The DNA here is from genome assembly GCF_030028105.1 of Mobula birostris. NCBI lineage: Eukaryota > Metazoa > Chordata > Chondrichthyes > Myliobatiformes > Myliobatidae > Mobula > Mobula birostris. Next base: position 159,512,661 of record NC_092375.1, read on the forward strand.
CCAGCTTTCTGACATAATATTTTTTCCCTTTCCTAGCTAAACCCTTTGTCCTCCTCTGCTGAACTCTGAATTTCTCCCAGTCCTCAGGTGTGCTGCTTTTTCTAGCTAATTTGTGTGTTTCTTCTTTGGAATTGATACTATCCCTAATTTCCCTTGTCAGCCACAGGTGCACTACCTTCCTTGGTTTAATCTTTTGCCAAACTGGGATGAACAATTGTTGTAGTTCATCCATGTGATCTTTAAATGCTTGCCATTGCATATCCACCGTCAACCCTTTAAGTATCATTTGGAACTATTCCAAATCAAATTCATTATCACATGCACAAGTATATTGAGGTACAGGTACATTGAAACACTTGCCTGCATCAGCATAACAGGCACGTAGTTTCAGACAACATACTGAATTTAGATTGTACTGTATATTCATTATACAAGACAGTCAAGAAAAAGACCATGCAAGACAAGACATAAATGCAAGAATACTGTCAGAAACAAGTTCATGGTAGTGCAAGAAGTAGTTTAAGTGTTCCGATGGTGAGGTAGGGTCAGTGTTGTGCAGGTTAGTTCAGTAGTGCAATTGAAGTAGCAGGAAGGGAGCAAGGCCCAGATGGTGGGGATCACTAATTATCGATGTCGCCTTCTAGAGGCAGCACATATTCATTTGGAATCATGTTGAGAACATTATAGAAAATCAAAGACAGGCTGCAGTGGTATCTTCCATGGTTTTATGAGATGCAACAGTGGTAATAAGTTGATTTAATTACAGCCTTACAAAATATCTTGATCTTTTCAGTCACAAACATGATTAAATCTGCAGATGTTGGAATTTCAAGCAACACACATAAAAGTTTCTGGTGAACGCAGCAGGCCAGGCAACATCTATAGGAAGAGGTACAGTCGACATTTCGGGCGGAGACCCTTTGTCAGGACTAACTGAAAGAAGAGCTAGTAAGAGATTTGAAAGTGGGAGGGGGAGGGGGAGATCCGAAATGATAGGAGAAGACAGGAGGGGGAGGGATGGAGCCAAGAGCTGGACAGGTGATTGGCAAAAGGGATATGAGAGGATCATGGGACAGGAGGCCTAGGGAGAAAGAAAAAGGGGAGGGGGGGAAACCAGAGGATGGGCAAGAGGTATAGTGAGGGGGACAGAGGGAGAAAAGGGAGAGAGAGAAAAAGAATGTGTGTATATTAATTAATAACGGATGGGGTACAAGGGGGAGGTGGGGCATTAGCGGAAGTTTGAGAAGTCAATGCCCCACTTCCTCCTCGTACCCCATCCGTTATTTCTTTATATATACACATTCTTTTTCTCTCTCTCCTTTTTCTCCCTCTGTCCCCCTCACTATACCCCTTGCTGGATATACTGGATATACTGGATATCTGGAATTAAACATAAATTAATATTAAAATAGAAAGTGTTGTTACCATTCAGTAGCAAGCATCATTTATGGAGAGAGAAACAGTCAATGTTTCAGGCCAATAATCTTTCATCAGATCACTTCAGATTTCAACAGGAATATATATTGCTTATGGCAAAGATATGCTCATTACCTGAATCATAACTTCATCATTCCCACAAATGTTTTTCCTTATTTTTAATTATCCATTGGTTGTGAGCTTCCTTGTCAATTGACCAACACCTAAATCCCATGATGATGGTGAGTCACATTCTTGAACTTTTGCAGTCTTACTAATTAAAATTCATTCAAACTCATTTGTGGTTCATCAAAAAGGTATGATTTTTAAGTTGCAGTAGTAAGTTGATAACAATAGAGTTAACACACAAACAAGAAATATACTGTCCTTTGTTTAACTTCTAGCAAAAGTACCTTCAATATTTTTGAACCCATTTAGGAGACCTATTCCATCCTGATAATTCCAAATGAAAAATTCAAATTGTCTTTAAAAAATCAAGTGCTATCTATCACTCCCTCAGAATCCAGTTAACACATTAGTTTGCACTTTAGCCAAATATAGTAGCTAATTTTCATACAGCAAATGAAATAAATTATGTATACTTTTGTTAACCAAAGATGGTCTAATCCAAAATTAGCTCTTTTAAAAGTACTTCTTTTGTAAATATTTACAGATTTTATATTGACAAGAGTTTTCTCTTTAATTTATTAGCCAATGTATTTAAGAGGTCCTGCACACCAGTTTAAATTGATTTACAAATTGAATTATTTTTAATATCTGCTTCCAAAACAGCAATCAATATGAACTACACATACTGCTGTAAATTGCATTTTCTCAAACACCTCACTTGGTTACCTGATAAAATAAGGTAACTTAATTTAGTTACAACAATATCTGCAAAAAGATTTGAGTAATTTGTGATTTCTCAATTCATGGAGAAAATGTTAATTCAAATCACTTTTTATTGTCATTTCGACCATAACAGCTGGTACAGTACACAGTAAAAACGAGACAATGTTTTTCAGGACCATGGTGCTACATGAAACAATACAAAAACTACACTGGACTATGTAAAACAACACAAAACTACACTAGACTACAGACCTACCCAGGACTGCATAAAGTGCACAAAACAGTGCAGGTATTACAATAAATAATAAACAGGACAATAGGCACAGCAGAGGGCAGTAGGTTGGTGTCAGTTCAGGCTTTGGGTATTGAGGAGCCTGATGGCTTGGGGGAAGAAACTGTTACTGTGTTTTCCTAGGAATTCCTCTTAGTCCAGAATAATTTAATGAAGATTAAGGAAGAGTTAATTTTCTGTAACCTTGTTAGAGCAGGCTCTGTAACCATACAAAATACTTTTCTGGGATTGTCACCTGATCCAAGGTATCTGGCAGGAGTGGTTGGCATCTTCACTTCATTACAAACGATGTTTGTCAAATGAATTTTCCAGCCACCTAGATGGGACATTATAAAATTTTATTGTTTTGCTCTGTTTGGCTCCATAAATTAAGGTTAGCAAATTTCCTTACTTAAACATAATTTCCTTTTCACTTCTTTTTACTTGTAATAATTTACCAATATCATTTTATTATCTAATATACAATTGAATTCAGAAGATTGTAACCAAATGCCATATTCAGAGAGATGGAATCATTTAAAATGAAAGCAACAAACCGTTGGTTAATGATCTGTTATGTTTCGTAAAACAATAAATGTTCCCAAAGGTTTGATCTCACGCCTGGCAGGAAACCATCTAGTCAGTTGCGTGAAAGCTTTTCTGCATTACTCTATTATACAGTACAGTCATAGCTGTAACTGTATTGACTTCCATATATGGCTGCACTGCACAAAAGCCAGAAGACTGTTTTGTTAATGTTGAAAATGGTTCTGTCTTTATCCAAGAAATAGTATTATTTAATAATAGTAATAATAATATTACTGATTTAATGGTTACAATAAATTACCATAAGCTTAAACCACTTCTAATTTGTCTGTCTTAATGTGCATTGTACATTTTTTGCTCCTGATACACCATTTTTGATAGTGTTCATTAAATGTAAGCAGAAGTGGAGTCTGAAAAAATCATTGATCAGAAACCTGCACAGGAGTCAAATTGCCACAAATACTAACTTTTCAACAAGTAGCAGGAGTTGGCCACTCGTCCCTTGAAGCCTGTTTCAATAATGTCTTTGCTAATCTAACCTTAAGCTCTCAGTAACTACTTATCCTCTTCTAACCTTTACTTTAAAGATCGTCAAAAGCTTCACATCTGGGGCACTTTGAGGGAAAGAATTCCAAAGAATGAGACATCAAAATTAGGTTTCATCTTTTCTTTAATGGGGTAACACTTTATTTTTTAGTGGTGAACCCACTAATTTTAGATTCTCCCAACAGAAAAAAGACTCTTTTTAGATTCAGCTAAAATCAACCATTGGAAAAAAGCCCTCTAGTTGGAGAAGATAAATGAGAGAAATCAAGAAGTTGTTCTCTGATTATTGTTTTACTTCAGCAGTTTGCTACAGCTAGCACAGTCAGTGATTCATTTTCATAGACATTGGCAGTCTTCCAGTTCTTCACACAAGTGGCTATAATAGAACCTAGACAATGCTAAATAGCTATTGGCAAGTGGAGGCATAACATTTTGTGTAGTTTTGTACTAGCCTGTCACACACTCAGTAACAATGAAGAACAAAATAAAATGAATTATTTATTTTATCGTGGTGCTGCTGACGTAGGGAAAACAAGGATTTTCTCAAAGGTGCAATCAGATTTTGAGACAGCGGAGGAAATATTAGGGTGTGTGACTAAGAGCTTGGACAAAGAGGTGTAACAGAGGAAAGGAAGGTGACGAGGTTGATATAGTATTTGTAGAATAACATGGCACAGAAGAGATTTTGTGGGCAGCATGGTAGTGTAGAAGTTAGCATAACATTTTAAAGCTCCAGTGATCCAGGTTCAATTCCTACTGCAAAGGAATGTGTTCATTCTCACCATGACTACGTGGCTTTCCTCTGGGTGTTCTGGTTTCCTCCCATATTCCAAACGTGCAAGTTAGATTTAGTAAGTTGTGAGCATGGTATATTGGCACTGAAACCGTGGAGACATACGTGGGCTGTCTCGAGCACAACCTGAATTGTGTTGGATACTGGCACATATCACTGAATGTTTCAATGTACAATCCATGTGACCAATAAAGCTAATCTATCATTGGATTAAGCTAATTACCTGAAAGAGGTATTAATCCTGATCCCTTGTTCTTTCTCCATATTCATACATTTTATATTAATCGAAATGTTCATTAAATCCTCCTCTGAGTTTTGTTATGACTTCATATAATATCATTTTAGGTAATACATCTCAGATCCAGACAAATTGTTGCATAAAAGATTTCCTTTTGTCTCTTGAGGATTTTTAGGGAAAAACCTTAAATCTGTGCCCCCTGATAATCAATTGCTTACCTGATTGAAATATTTTCTTATAAGACCATAAGACATAGGAGCAGAATTAGGCCATTCAGTCTATCTAGTCTGCTCTGTCAGTCCCTCATGGCTGATCCCAGATCCCACTCAGCCTCATACACCTGCCTTCTCCCCATATTCTTTCATTCTCTGACCAATCAGGAAACTATCGACTTCCGCTTAAATATACTAACAAACATGCCCCCCACTGCAGTCTGTAGACTCACTACTCTCTGGCTAAAAAAAAAATCCTCCTTAGCTCTGTTCTGAAAGGTCACCCCTCAAGTTTGAGGCTGTGCCCTCTAGTTCTGGATACCCCCACCACAGGAAATCCTCTCCACATTCACCTTATCTAGTCCCTTCAACATTTGGTAGGTTTCAATGAAATCCTCTGCATTCTTCTAAATTCTAGTGAGTACAGGCCAAAAGCTGCCAAACGCTCCTCATATGTTAACCCCTTCATTCCTGGAATCATCCTCGGGAACCTCCTCTGGACTCTCTCCAATGACAACACATCCTTTCTAAGTGTGGCTTGACTAGTCTCTTATAAAGGCTCAGCATGATCTCCTTGCTTTTATATTCTATTCCCCTTGAAATAAATGTCAAGATTGCAATTGCCGTCTTTGCCACAGACTCAACCCGCAAATTAACCTTCTGTGAGTCTTGCACGAGGACTCACAAGTCCCTTTGCACCTCTGATATCTGAATTTTTTCCCCATTTAGATAATAGTCTGCACTATTGTTCTTTTTTACCAAAGTGCATTAGGAGACATTTCCGAAAACTGTATTCCATCTGCCACTTCTTGCCCATTCTTCCAATTAGTCTAAGTCCTGCTGCAATCACATTGTTTCCTCAGCACTAATTATCCCTCCAGCTATCTTCGTATCATCTGCAAACCTTTTCCATGAAGTCATCAATTCCATTATCTACTTTGTAAATCATTGATAAACAACGACGTGAAAAGTAGCGGTCCCAATACTGGCCCCTGAAGAGCATAACTTGTCACTGGCAGCCAACCAGAAAAGACCCCCTTTATTCCCACTTGCTGCCTCCTGCCTGTCAGCCATTCCTCTATCCATGCCAGTATCTTTCCTGAAAGCCATAAGATTTTATCTTGTTAAGCAGTCTCATGTGTCATCAAATGCCTCTGAAAATCTAAGTAAATGATATCCACTGCTGTTGTCCACTCTGCTTGTTAATTCCTCAAAGAACTCTAACAGATTTGTCAGGCAGGATTTCCCTTTAGAGAAACTTTGACTTATTTTATCATTAGTCCCCAAGTACCTCAAAACCTCATCCTTAATAATAGGCACCAATACCTTCCCACCTGCTGAGGTTAGGCTAACTGGCCTATAATTTCCTTTCTTTTGCCTTCCTTCCTGGAATGGCATTTGCAATCTTCCAGTCCTCTAGGACCATGCCAGACTTAAGTGATTCTTGAAAGATCATGATCAATGCATCTGTTATCTCTTCAGCAACCTATCTCAGGACTCTGGGATGTAGTCCATCTGGTGCAGGTGACTTATCCACATTAAGACCTTTGAGTTAGTTCTGCACTTTTGCCCTTTGTAATAGCAATGGCACTCACTCCTGCTCCCTGACACTCACAGACCTCTGGAACACTGCTCATGTCTTCCACAATGAACTTACCATGATTAAGTTCATCTGCCATTCCTATATCTCCCCATTACTACCTCACCAGCATCATTTTCCAGTGGTCCAATATTTACTCTCACCTCCTTTTTACTCTTTATAAAACTAAACAATATTTTGGTATCCTGCCTTTTATTATTGGCTCATTTGCCCTTATATTTCATCTTTTCCCTTCTTATAGCTTTTCAGTTGCCCTTTGTTGAATTTTAAAAGCTTCCCAACATTCAACTTCCCACTTACGTCTGTAGAAGAGATCCCAATTATCCAGAAATCTGAATCCCAGCCCCCTGCTCCGACTCTCCAGCCGCACATTTATCTGCCACCTCATTCTATTCCTATCTTCACTGTCATGTGGCACAGGCAGCAATCCGAGATTACTACACTTCAGGTCCTGCTTCTCAGCTTTCTTCCTAACTCTATGTATTCTGTTTTCCGGACCTTCGTTCTTTTTCTACCTATGTCATTGGTACCAATATGTATCACGATTTCTGGCTGCTCACCCTCTCTTTTTAGGATACTGTGGACATGTTCAGAAACATCGCAGACCCTGGTACCTGCGGCGCAAACTACCATCTGCGTTTCTTTTTCACGTCCACAGAATCGCCCATCTGTCGCCCTCATTATAGAGTCCTCAATTACTGCTGTTACTCTCTTAAGTTTCCTGCCCCTCTGAGCCACAGTGTCAGACTTAGTGCCAGAGGCACAGATGGTGTCACTTCCCCCAGGCAGGTCGTTGTCCCCCACCCCACTAGTACTCAAGATGGAGTACTTATTGTTGAGAGAGATGGCGTCAGGGGTGTTCTCCCTTCCCTCTCCTGACAGTCACTCCTTTACCTATTTTATCAAAACCATGTGGGATTTTGGAGAAATGTATGAAAAATAAGAGGTAAAGATCATCTGGTCCAGTTCCACATGATTGTAATACCCACATGTCAAAATGCGTGCTTTTTACCTTTACCAAAATCACAAGATCTCCTGAAAGACGTGAGAAAAAACAGACCAAATATCCATGTTGAAAATAAAGAAGGGACTTCAGATGTTAGAAGTCCAAAAGTAAAAGTAGAAAATGCTAAAAAAAACCTAGCAGGTCATAGAGTCATAGAATCATAGAAAACTACAGAACAGGAACAGGCCATTCAGCCCATCTAGTCCATGCCAAACCATTTTACCTGCCTTGTCCAATCGACTTGCTCCTGTAGCATAGTCCTCCGTACCCTACCATCCATGTACCTATCCAAGCTTCTCATAAAGGTTGAAATTAAAGTCGTATCCACCACTTGCACTGGCACCTTGTTCCACCCTCTCACCACCCTCTGAGTGAAGAAGTTCCCCTTATGTTCCCCTTAAATATTTCACCTTTCACCCTCAACCTATGACCCCTAGTGCTATTCTCATTAAACCTCAGTGGAAAATGTCTGCTTGTATTTACCCGATTTATACCCCCCATAATTTTGTATACCTCTATCAAATCTCCCCTGCATTCTAGGGAATAAAGTTTAACCTATTCAATCTTTCCTTAGACCTACCCTTTTCCATAACACCTTGAAATTACAATGGCATTTTGACCGCTAGGTTCAAAGTGTTTCCCTACACAAACTTCTGTCACCTGCTCTGTCAAGCAGAATGTTTGGAAAAGGAAAAGACCCCGGATCCTTCATCAGAACCAAGAAAGAGAGAAAGCAAGATGTGACTATGATTATGAGGACACACAGTCCCCTTTTATTGTCATTTAGTAATGCATGCATTAAGAAATGATAAAATGTTTTTCCAGAATGATGTCACGAAAACACATGACAAACCAACTTAAAAACTAACAAAAACCACATAATTATAACATATAGTTACAACAGTGCAAAGCGATACTGTAATTTGATAAGAACAGACCATGGCACAGTGAAAGTCTCAAAGTCTCTCGAAAGTCCCATCATCTCACACAGATGGTAAACCTCCAGCGCCACCAACTTGCCGGTGCAGCATCCTGGAAGCATCCCACCACAGTCCGACTCTGAGTCCGTCTGAAAAACTCCGAGCCTCCGAGCACCGAGCACCATCTCTGCCGAGCACTTCGACCCCGGCCCTGGCAACAGGTGATACGCAAAGCCAAGGATTTGGGGCCTTCGTCTCCTGAGATTCTCGATCACACAGTAGCAATGGCGGCGAAGCAGGCATTTCAGAAGTTACTCCAGATGTTCCTCTGCGCTTATCATGGCTGTCTCCATCAAATCCGGATTGTGCATGGCACCCCTAGTTACGCATATCGATATCATTCGGAACGGCCACGCGCGCTTCCATTAGCTTTCCATTGCAGAGAAAGTATTGATAAAGAAAGAATGAGTAGAGCAAATAGAGTATCACTGAGGGACTGAGACCAAATGGATTCATGGAGGCAGCTCGTGGCATATTATGCTTCCTTGTCTAAGCTATGTGTTGTAAAGAGCAGGGCTGGGAGACACGTCCTGCAGTCAGGTTTTACTAATGGAGAGAGGAAAACCGAGTCAAAAATCACAGGTGGATTATTGGCAGGAATGACCAGCTCTGATACAGACAGAAGGAAACTGTGTGTTACCCAAAGCTGAAGTATTTGGTCTTGAGTTCATTGGGCTCTAAGACGCCCAGATGAAAGGTGAGCTATTGTTTCTCATGCTTGCATTGGGTCTCATTGTGAGAATGTAGGAGGGTACAGACAGATTAGTCAGAGCAGGAGTGGGATGCAAAATTAAAAACAGCAGGCACCTGGGAAAACAGGGTCACTCCTGTGTACTGAGTGCAGGTGTTCCTCAGAGCAAGCACAATACAGTACCTGCATTCCTTGTCTTCATTTTCTAGCAAACCACAATAACCACAATATGAAAAATGAATGCAGTTCACCAGATTGGAGAAATTGCACATGAATCGCAGCTTCACCTGGAAAGACCACTTAGGTCTCTGGACAGTGAGAAGTAATGAGGTGAAAGGCCAAGTACCAAATCTCTTGCAGTCACATGAGAAAGACAGAGAGCTAAAAATTGATCATTTTGATTAAACATAGTTACTAATCTTATTTGATCCTTTAATATGTGGTGCTTCAACCATTCATCTCAGCATTTTTCTAAATGTAATGACTACTTCTCTCTTCATCACTTTTCCAGTCATTGTTTTTCACCACCACTTTCGGTTATATAAAAACAGACTTACTCACTATTTATTTAATTTTCAAATCTATGCTCTCTGATTACTGTCCACACTATTAAGGAAAAAAAGTCTTTCCTGCTGATCTAAGCTGCTCAATTAATTCTCCACCCAACCATCATGTGTTTAACTTGAACGCATTAAAGTGAGCACACCCAGTCTGGTGTGATTTCAGGCTTACAACCAGGAAGATAACTTCAGGAAGCGAATATCATCTTTAATATATGGTGACACCCATTACCAATCTACCACAGTTCTTCTTTAACAAGTTCTTGCATCTGAACTGACATAAAGGATGGGATGGCAGCCGGGAAACAGTTACCAGTAATTAATCTCTGATCAGGAGCTTATTCCACCGGATAACTTCAGTTGTGTCACGGTGAGCCAATCTCATTTAGCCTTTGTTAACTAAAGAAGCCTGGCTTTTTATGAGTCATCATCTTCCTACATGTCAGAAATGGACAATGTCTAATCCTACAAACAAAGCAGATGATTGTACTTCCAACAAGTTTTTTACAAATATTTCCAAGAAAATTATTTATGGGTCTCTCAACTTTCCTGTCAGGAATGTTTATTTTGTATGCAATCTCTCTAAATTAAGTGCATGTTTTGAATCTAGAGACCACTCCAAGGCGGTAGAGCTATTTGCACAGTCCCACAACTGAATTAATCTACATGTCATGGGCTCTCTTGAATTCATTTGAACTATATCAATAAACAGGATCCCATTTGAAAGTTTCATGTGTGTGTAAGCAATTCCAGTACTGTCAATGTTTTTGTCTAAATATGTTGTGCTTAAGTTTGTTTAAATGAAGGATTTTTCTCTTATAAACTATTAACTGAAAAATGGGGCTGCTTCAATCAATTGGGTACTGCAGGTGTAGAAGTTTTGGTTAGCTAGTTGCCACCACATACATGTAAAGTCTTTTCATGTAGTGTATTGAGGATCCAGCTGTGTGGATACGACCATGTCAGCCAACAAGTTTTTACTTGACTATGAATGGATGAAGCGAGATGGAGAAAAATAACAAACAAAATGTTTCTTTTAAATTTAGAGATTTAGAGCACAGAAGAGGCCCAGAATTCCAAACCACGCCACCCAGTATCCCACTGAATTAACCCTAGCCTAATCACAAGACAATTTACAATGACCAATTAACCTACTAATTATTGGTAGGTCTTTGGGCTGTGGGAGGGAATCAGCAGATCATTACTTCTTTAAAGTAGCCTCTCAGGCAATGTGCTTGAAAATCAAACCATCCTCTGGGCTAAAGTGTATCCTGAACTCTTTCTTGAAGTATGTGTATTTGATATATATATATATATATATATATATATATATATATATATTATTTACACACACCAGAATAAACAAATTATGGCTGACTCCACTGCAGCAATATGAACTTTTAAAAATACCTGATGATAAAATGTTTATCTTTGAAAAATAATCCAAACATCCATTTCGTTTAACGAAGTAACAAAGGGAGCCACACTAAATAAGTGCTGAGAAGAATGAAGCTTTTTCATTCTATTGAATACTACTGAAGAACTTTATCTCTAATTATCTGAAACACAGTTGGTACTGGGCAATATTAAGTACATAATCCCATCTGTTTACCACATATCTAGGGAGTTGTGACACTTAGTTTAATTATTTATGATAAAGCCAAACCTTTTCCAGATATCTTAAATAAACAGATGAGAGTACAGGGAAAGATTACAATATCGCAGGTACATTGCAATCCCAGCACTGCTTCAAATAATGGGTCAGCATGATAGAAACCAGCCTCTGCTCTAAGTGATACCTCTTTACTGATATTGACTATGTCTAGCATAGGTTCGGACTGATTTCTTAACAAACATTTATATGTTTGATATTTATTTATAGGCATATATCTGAATGAAATCAGTGAACTGTTGACCTTGCAGTACATACCTGAAACTTCCTTTATAGTGATTATTAAAATGTGTACTGGTATGCGTCTAGGTGATTAATGAGATGAAAATGATGGCTTCTGTCTTCTCCAGACCTTCAGGTGGTATCTGGCCATACAGTCTGTGTATATAGACTAAGCTGGAAAAGTGCCTTAACATCACTAAGAATAAGGAAACTACTGATGCAACAAATAATCAAATAACTGTCAAAATCCAATGCAATGGACAGACATGATATATTCCAAGTTTAGGCTGGAATATATTTTAGCATTCATATTCCTGAGAAAGACTTTACTGTATTGGTACGTGTTGCAGGGTTTTAAATCATACACAACTACAATGCAGGAGATAGCCACTCAGCCCATGCAGGCATAATCCTGCTGATCAGATCTCACCTCCGTAACTTTATAGTCAGAGTCAGAGTATGGAAATGTTAGTCAATCAAACAACTACTGACATTAATCCAATATTATTCCCATTTTTCTCCCAACATTCCCATCTGTTCCTCCTGGATTCTACCAGAACACTACACACTAGTGCAATTTACAGCAGCTAACTAACCTAGCAACTCGCATGTCTTTTGGGAAATGGGAGGGAATCAGCTCATCAATACTTGTTTAAAGTAGCCTTTCAGGCAATGAGCTTGAAAATCAAACCATCCTCTGTGCAAAAGCGTATCTTGAACTTCTGCTTTATTTCTTTCACAAATTACTTTAAATCTATATTCCTAACTTATTAAGCCTTCCACTGGGAAAATGGGTCATTTTTATCCTCTCTATCTAGACCTCTCACCATTTTACAGACCCAGTTAAATTTCCTCATGATCCCTTCTGTTTCAAAGAAAACAACCCAAGGTCAATCAATCTCCCTTCATGAAACAAGGTCTCCAACCCTAGTAACGTCCTACTAAATCTCCTCCAAGCTCCCAATGGCATTGTTACATAGCTCCTGTAATATGCCAAGCAGGAATGTTAGCAACAGTTCACTGCAGGTGAATGAGTGTTCATAGAATTCAAGCATTTTTGCATTCTGTGTGTCAGCCACTAAATATAAAAGCATCTTCAAATAATTAAATTTAATATCATGGCATGTAGTTAAAATTTATTGAACAAAGTGGAGTCTTGTTATTGTATTTTAGGATTTAAATTTTTTAATGTGACAAACTGTTGGGAAGATGAACTGACAGCATAAAATTTAAGGAAATTGCATTTGAGACCTCAGTGAAATGACCTAATGACTGTATTGACATTGAAGCACGGTCCAATTAATAAAATAGATTAAAAAGGAAGAAAAACTGTGCTAATTCACCACCAGATTAGGTTCGGAATAAAAATGAAAACTGATTAGATTAGGAGTGAGAAAAAGAAAAAGAGACATTGCAAAGTAAACAAAAATGCTTTCTGAACATGCTTGTAATTTCAAAGAAAGAGACTTCACTTATGTAATTTTTAATTTTCAATGTCAGAAAAGATTGATTGACTTTAATTAAGATTTCCCACATCATTAAATATATAGACTGAAATGAACAAGTCTCAAATTTAAGTTTAAAACACAAATAACTTTCAGAAAATCATATTAATTTTGTTGAAAACATTGCACAAAATAATGCAGAAATCAAAAATAATCGAATACAAATTACATCTAGAAAGCACGTATGATATGTTGTTACTATTGATGAGATCCAACCTGGAACTGAGATTCTGACCACTCAGAACTGTTGCTGTCCACTCCATTGGCATTAGGCTCAGTTTTATTTCGATAGAAAAGAATGGTCCAAGATGTATGGGAAATCATCTAAGAAAAATTAATCACAGCATGAAAGAATTGGAAAATACAAGAATTACTACAAATTTTAAAAAAACTAGAACATTTTCTGCTACTCCTTTCATATCCCAATGACCTTCTCTTTCTTTTTAGAGGAGATAAAGGTAGGATATTTTAATCTCAAGATTGAAAGCTGGGCTGAGGAGTTTATTCAGATATGATTGATTAATAAGAAATGCATTCAATTAGCTGAGATAATGTGGGTTAAAATGTCTGGAAGGTCTGATATGTGGGATAGTGAATGCCTACTGTCAAAGGCATCCCACTGCTCCACGAACAATTATGTAGTTCCTTGATTATTGTATAACAATAGTTGCCAAACACTGATGATTACAAGTTACAGGATGTGCTTATGCAACCTTTTCAGTTTTAACACGTACAAAGTCAAAGCTCATTTTTAGTTTGTGACCCAACCATTTTTTCAGGCAGCAAGCCGAACACTGATCTCTTTACTCCCAAGACATTTAAAGAGACTTGGAGGATTTCCTATTGTATGAGATATAAATCATTAGATGCTGTTCTTCAGACTAAATAAAAGGTTTCAAGTAGGTTGAGTAGGATCAAAGTTTGGATCATCGCCACACACATGCATGACTGATTGTTGTAAAAGCAGTTTTTTGAATAAATTCATTTGTGGACTGTTTATCAAGCTAGGATAGTAGTAGAGGACGATTCAATTGTATCATACAACAGGCAGGTGGCTAACTCTTTGGAAAGAAGAAATTTGCAGGATCATGGGGTTATGGATCTCATTGTTTTACACAGAGCTGGCTGACAGGTCAAATGGCTGCTTTCCATGGTGTACCTATTTAGTGATCCTTTTAACTGTCATAAAATACTTTACACTAAAGGTACTGTTTTTTAAATTAATTCTTGGAACATTGGTGTCTCTGGCAAGAACATTTATAGCTTGTCCCAGAAGGTGTTGAAAGGGTCTTCTTGGCAGATGTGTGGAATGCCAGCCACTTTAAGGGGGGAGGGGAGCTTAGAGTCAATACATTACTGACAGCCTTTAATAAAGTGGTAGATACCTTTCCTAAGAAGACAATGATAGTAAAGCAGATTTTTGTTCTTAAAGCAACTATTGGTCATCTCAAAACTGTAAAGTTCATATATTTGCTATTTAAAAACCTTGAGGTACTGTTCAATCCAGAGGCACAAACTCATGCCTTAGTATTACTAGCCCATGACTGAACCACGAATCTCGATATGCAAGTTCAGTTTGTTCACCATTTCTAAATATACCAAATGAACTATTGCAGCCTGTTAAAGTTGCCATCAATTATTTCCAGAAATATAGCTTTGCCGACAGTTTTCTTGATGCATTAAAGGTAGGGAGAATAGAATTAGGCATTATTTTCGCATACTGATAACTAAGTGCTTGCACACACTACCTGACAGGATCCCACCCTGCCGTCAGCAGGAAGCACAATCAGCCTTTTGTGTTGGACTTGACTGGTACATCATATGCCAGCTGGTGTTTAGCACCATGTGACTGAAGCAGCTGAGTTGCTTTGCTCACAATGGGGCCTGTAATTCCTCAGTAGTTCAGGGCACAGAGGATTAGCAGCACTCAGGCTTTCAAATGTGGCAGATCAATGTTCCTTGCGTCTTTTCAATGTAACCATTCATTTCATCTCCAGGCTGTTGAAAGTGCACAATTTAATGGAATTTTGATGGAAATCCCTCCTCCCAGTCCCATTCCCCCCTCCCCTCCTCAAATTTGCATTGAAAGCAAGATGCTAAGCTGTTGTTTTGCAGAGATCCAATCATTCAGTGAAGGCTTCATTGTGAACATCAAACAATGTGCCTTCTCATTGGAGCTAAATATTCAGGCTTATTTTAAAGCTAGTTTCACAGTAAAATCCATTTTACAGTCATTGGGGTCATTCAGACTCCTTGGGTTCTACATTTGGCAGTTTTTGGAAATGGATAGTATAAAAATGCAAAATATCATTTGTGTAAATATATTCATTTTATTTTAATTGTCATGGTTCATCAGTAAAATGATTTTTGTATATTTTTTTAAGAATGAGAATGCTAGTAATGGCCAATTGCTAAGCAATAGGGTAATTACACAGGTATTCCCTCATCAGCTCATGGGGCTTCTGATCTTTGGTCTGTGCTGATCTCATTAAGTACAGTGTTAGAGGGACTGTATTTTATCTCAGTTAGGCAGAGAGTAGTTCTATTTTTTTTACATAAGGCTTGCCAATAATGATAGCTTACTAACGCAATCAATGATTCGATAAGTTCTGGATCATATGTTTTCATTATACACTCGCCAGTGGTTGTAATGGGCTGGTTTGATCAGACCCAAAAGATCCAAACCAATTTGAGTGTCCTGGAAATATGGTAACAAGCATTCAAACATAACTAAGTAACTTAAGCCTAATTTGTTATCATAAAATGGGAAGCACAACTAAACCACACTAACTACTATGTAATAAGTTACAAAGACTTCAAGGCTCACGATTCTTAGTCTCCATTTGATTGCTGCTGTTGTTGGAGACTTTATTGTTGCTATTACTGGAGGAACTCCAAATTCCGACTTGTGAAATCACCCTGCGTCCATCCTAGACACCGATGAGCTTGGTCTAGGTGAAGTCCCAACAACTGAGGGAAAGAAAGGTCCTTAATTCAGGGTTCAATCCACAAGCATTGAGAGACACACAAAGACAGATAAACTCTTTGGTCTTTTGTTCTCATACCACAAACTCAGCATGGTTCCTTTCATTCGAACAACTTGTGTTCATCAGCAGGCATCCTCATGCCACTTGTGCTTTGAGGCCAAGGAAGACTCCCACCACTATAAACCAACATTAGACATGAACAATCATACAGTGTTTAACTTGTACAGACGCCTTGACACCTTGCGTGCTCTGAGCTCACAAAGAGTTGAAGTGTCACCTGGAGATGTTCAGACTTGCATCCAATATTTTTACAAAATTTAATGCTCAACAACACAGCGATCAATTCAGTAAAAGTATATTACAGTATATTGCGTCATGGGAAAAGGCAATTAAAATTCAGTCAACAATTTGCAGCTGGGAATTGTGAGTAGATGATTTTTATGTTTTATACGGAAAAGAATTGCCATCCATACTTGGCCAGGCTTATACACTTAACTCTAGATTCAGAGCTTTAGGGGTGATTTTCAATCACCCTCATTGGATCAGATGATCATGTAAACAAAAACTTTGCAACAGCTTAGGCACCAGATTCAAACATTGCAAAATTGTACCTAGCACACAGTTGCAGAGTCATCTCAAAACCAAGATTGGAAGAATTGTCTGATAGACTACAGACTTTCTGTCAACATCCCACACACCTGCATTCCAATTGGACCTTAGAAAGTATTCTGCCTAGATGTACAATATAATGGCTTGGTGTGGCAACAGCTCTGTACATGACGAGAAACTGCAGAGAGTTGTGGACACAACTCAGCACATTACAGGAATCAGCCTCCCCTCTACAGACTTTGTCTTTACTACTCCTCCCTCAGTAAAGCAGCCAGCAACATCAGAGACCCCACCTTCCGCAGACATTTCCACTTCTCCCCTCTCCTATCAGACAGAAAAT
This sequence comes from Mobula birostris, assembly GCF_030028105.1. Classification (NCBI taxonomy): domain Eukaryota; kingdom Metazoa; phylum Chordata; class Chondrichthyes; order Myliobatiformes; family Myliobatidae; genus Mobula; species Mobula birostris. The sequence continues at coordinate 159,529,707 of NC_092375.1, forward strand.
GCAAAAGACAGAAAGCTGATACCACCAGGCTCAAGGATAACGTCTACCCTGCTGTTATAAGTCTATTAAATGGTTTACTAGTATGATAAAATTGACTCTTGGTCTTACAATCTACCTCGTTATGATTTTGCAATTTATTATCTACACGCACTGCATATTTTCCGTGGTTGTTACACTTTATCCTGCATTCTGTTATCATTTTAACTTGTTATACCTCAGTGCACTTCGTAATGATTTGATCTGTATGAACAGCACCTAAGGCAAGCTTTATACTGCATCTCAGTACCTGTGACAATAACAAACCAATTCCTGTGATGCGCTGACATCACCACTGTTGCAAATTGGCAGGGCAGAATGAGTGGTGCAAAGCTGCATTCACACAGCACTGTGGTAATCTACTGCAGTTTATAACCTCAAGGCCTGGCAGTGTCAGAGTTGGTAGTGGTGCTGGCGGTGAGGGGAGGGATGGAGATGGATGAAAGGGAGCATAGGTTCTTCCCAAAGGTCATTGAAATCAGGGATGTGCACCTGTACATGTATGTAATGTGCATGCTTAACATGTTCATCCAAATGCAGTAACATTTATATTCATGGGCATACTCCTGAGGGAATTATGAATGGGAAAAGGAGGCTCAGTGAAGATGGACTCCACTGGAACCATAACATTACCATTGTTTAATCCTCTTCCATTGCATCCCGAAAGCTCAACAAGTTGTACTTATTATTCCCAGGTACACTGTATACTCTGTGAGTTTCACCGCTAGCAAGGAATTTCATTGCACCCTGATGCATATGACCATAAACTAATCTGAAACGTAAATACTGTGGTACAGCGACACATCAGAAACCGGGCAATCCCGTCGCAACAAGTGAGTTCCAAGAGTGAGAAGAAGCAAGAGGTGGTTCTTGCCAAAGAAGAGCAATATTAGGACAATGGTAGCACCAATGTGGAAGACAGTTCAGACTTGAAGGAAACATCTATCCGGCTGGAATTACACCCAGCACGCATAAAGAAAAATAATGCCTATACTTGTCCCAGGCCAACCATCACAGTTCAGTGATCTGATACAGGACTTCCAGAGGAGAGTATTCTTGGAACATTTCTCCTTCCAGGTTGCAGTGCAAGACGAGTGTGAGGATTAAGTTGATGATTGTATTATGTTCAGTTCCACTTCGAACTTCTCAGATAATGAAGTACATTTATTATCAAAGAATGTATAAATTATTATTATAGATTATACAACCTTGCTCACAGGTAGCCACAAAGCAAGAAACCCAAAAGACCTCAATTAGATAAAAAAAAGAAAAATAAAAGACGGATAGAAAAAAAATACGAATCATGCACAAAATTGAAGTGAACAACAATCCAAACCAAAGTTGAGTCCTCAGATCCCTACATGCAGCAAGACCAGGGTAATCTTATGACATGCTAGTAAATGGCAAGTGACATTCATACTAGCCATCTTGGATGAAAGGGCGTTCATGTGGCAGTTAACTATATTAGCACTGCCAAACTCCCTGCCATCAACTTCTTGGGAGGGTAAAGCAGAGCCTCAAATTAAATTAGCTGTATTTACTATCATGAACGTTGCTTACTCTGGAGTCTCATCCCTAGCAAGGATTTTCATTACACTCTGGTGTAATCTCAATTATAAATACTGAAACCACAGGGGCATAAACATATTGGGTAATCCTGCAGCAATTATGTCCTAACTCAACTCCCAAATGCCATTCCTTTATCCACTAGACCTGCAAGGATTATGACGGAATGCTGCCCGATTACCTGGTTCAGTGCAGTCCCAATGACACAGAAGAAATTTGACAAACATTTACTTGTTGGTTAGCATCTCACCCACCAACTTGAATAATTACTTCCTGCATCCTCAACAATGTATATCATTAGCTAAGTGCACTTTAATTAGACCAAGCTATTTGAATATCTGATCATTACTTCCTAGAAAAGGAGCAGCAATACATTACTACCCTCGGTCACACTTCAGATAATTTGGAAATATACTATGAATCTTTCATTATTGAAATTTCATCATTGTAAGTGGATTGCAGTGTTTCAAAATGGCAAGTCACCCCCACCTTTCAGGCAATTAGAAGCATGCAATTGTTGGTGGCTTTCCAGTAATTTATGACAGTTTTTAAAATGAATTTCACTCGTGCCAGTATAAAAATCACTTCTAAGTGTAAATTCTTTGCTTTAAACACTTTGTATTGCATTTAAAAATGGATGTACAGGAACCATTAAGCATTCCACTGTAAGATAATTACCTAAAATACTGCACATAAGCAGAACAATCTTAAGCATTTCCTTCTGTCAATGCAGTACTTTCCTTAAAAACCCTGTGTTTCCTAATCACTTTGCACACTGTGGGTGCCACTTCTGAAAAAGGAGATGAAAGCACACAGAAATTACATAAGCTCCCTAGCACTGAGTGGAATGTTAAAATGCCAATAAATCATCAACCATAAATCAGATGATTACATGAGAATGTTGGGTCCATAAGAAAAAAAATCAAATGTCAAGAATGTTAGGATTTTTTTCTTTCTACACGTTCTTTACCTGGAGGATTCCACGTAAATCCCCACATATGCAAATTTATACTTTTATCATTACAAGAATAAATAAACCACAAACACTGATGAACAGCCTTCATTAAAAAATCCCCTGTATTCACTACTCCACACACATTCCAGAT